>NC_065552.1:28221878-33021878 GCF_022605725.1 Anthonomus grandis grandis
ACACATCTCGTGAGAGTTCCGCAAGGTCGTAGCTCCCATATTAGCTGAGATCTCGCATTTTTGTGGCCCATTTTTGGGCTCAAAAACGGGGTCGAAAATTGACTTTTTTCCGAATTTTCAAAGTGCTATAAATTCCACCTGTTCTGGTCGAATTCTGTTATAATCCGGTGTTTTCGTAATGTGGGTGATGGGAATAAGCCGCTGATAGGGGTTTCTATAGCTATTTTCGAGTTTAAAGAAATCGATTTTTCGCATTTTCAAAGTGCTATAATTCCCTTAGTTTTTCTCGAAACTCATTTATAACCCGGTGTTTTCGTGTTGTAGGTGATGGGAACAAGCCGCTGGTATATAGTTAGTTGTAATTAAAAAAAATTCAATTTTTGGTGAAAAATTCGATACCGGGGGGGTGTATACCCTGAAAATGAAAAATCTCAAACTTTGGAGGTCTATATCTCGGCTTCTATGGGCCCTATCGGAAAAATTCCAACGGTTTTAAAATTAGTTTCGTCGTCCTGAATCCAACGAGACTATCCGCAAGGTCGTAGCTCTCATATTAGCTGAGATCTCGCTTTTTTGTGGCCCATTTTTGGGCTCAAAAACGGGGTCGAAAATTGACTTTATTCCGAAATTTCAAAGTGCTATAATTCCACCTGTTCTGGTCGAATTCTGTTATAATCCGGTGTTTTCGTAATGTGGGTGATGGGAATAAGCCGCTGATAGAGAGGTTTCTATAGCTAATTTTCGGGTTCAAAGAAAATCGATTTTTCGCATTTTCAAAGTGCTATAATTCCCTTAGTTTTTCTCGAAACTCATTATAACCCGGTGTTTTCGTGTTGTAGGTGATGGGGAACAAGCCGCTGGTATAGTTAGTTCAAATTTAAAAAAAATCAATTTTTGGTGAAAAATTCGATACGGGGGGGTTATACCCTGAAAATGAAAAATCTCAAACTTTGGAGGTCTATATCTCGGCTTCTATGGGCCCTTATCGGAAAAATTCCAACGGTTTTAAATTAGTTTCGTCGTCCTGAATCCAACGAGACTATCCGCAAGGTCGTAGCTCTCATATTAGCTGAGATCTCGCTTTTTTGTGGCCCATTTTTGGGCTCAAAAACGGGGGTCGAAAATTGACTTTATTCCGAATTTTCAAAGTGCTATAATTCCACCTGTTCTGGTCGAATTCTGTTATAATCCGGTGTTTTCGTAACTGTGGGTGATGGGAATAAGCCGCTGATAGGGGTTTCTATAGCTATTTTCGAGTTTAAAGAAAATCGATTTTTCGCATTTTCAAAGTGCTATAATTTCCCTTAGTTTTTCTCGAAACTCATTATAACCCGCGTGTTTTCGTGTTGTAGGTGATGGGAACAAGCCGCTGGTATAGTTAGTTCAAATTTAAAAAAAAAAACAATTTTTGGTGAAAAATTCGATACGGTGAGGTATACCCTGAAAATGAAAAATCTCAAACTTTGGAGGTCCATATCTTGGCTTGTATGCGGCCCTATCGGAAAATTCCAACGGTTTTGGCTTGGTTTCGTCGTCCTGAATCCAACGAGACCATCCGCAAGGTCGTAGCTCTCATACTAGCTGAGATCTCGCATTTTTGTGGCCCATTTTTGGGCTCAAAAACGGGGTCGAAAATTGACTTTTTTCCGAATTTTCAAAGTGCTATAATTCCACCTGTTCTGGTCGAATTCTGTTATAATCCGGTGTTTTCGTAATGTGGGTGATGGGAATAAGCCGCTGATAGAGATTTCTATAGCTATTTTCGGGTTCAAAGAAAATCGATTTTTCGCATTTTTCAAAGTGCTATAATTCCCTTAGTTTTTCTCGAAACTCATTATAACCCGGTGTTTTCGTGTTGTAGGTGATGGGAACAAGCCGCTGGTATGAGTTAGTTGAAATTAAAAAAAATTCAATTTTTGGTGAAGAAATTCGATACGGGGGGGGGTATACCCTGAAAATGAAAAATCTCAAACTTTGGAGGTCCATATCTCGGCTTCTATGGGCCCTATCGGGAAAATTCCAACGGTTTTGACTTAGTTTCGTCCTCCTGAATTCCAACGAGACCATCCGCAAGGTCGTAGCTTCCATATTAGCCTGAGATCTCGCATTTTTGTGGCCCATTTTTTGGGCTCAAAAACGGGGTCTGAAAATTGACTTTTTTCCGAATTTTCAAAGTGCTATAATTCCACCTGTTCTGGTCGAATTCTGTTATACATCCGGTGTTTTCGTAATGTGGGTGATGGGAATAAGCCGCTGATAGAGGTTTCTATAGCTATTTTCGGGTTTAAAGAAAATCGATTTTTCGCATTTTCAAAGTGCTAAAATTCCCTTAGTTTTTCTCGAAACTCATTATAACCCGGTGTTTTCGTGTTGTAGGTGATGGGAACAAGCCGCTGGTATAGTTAGTTCAAATTTAAAAAAAATCAATTTTTGGTGAAAAATTCGATACGGGGGGGTATACCCTGAAAATGAAAAATCTCAAACTTTGGAGGTCTATATCTCGGCTTCTATGGGCCCTATCGGAAAAATTCCAACGGTTTTAAATTAGTTTCGTCGTCCTGAATCCAACGAGACTATCCGCAAGGTCGTAGCTCTCATATTAGCTGAGATCTCGCTTTTTTGTGGCCCATTTTTGGGCTCAAAAACGGGGTCGAAAATTGACTTTATTCCGAAATTTCAAAGTGCTATAATTCCACCTGTTCTGGTCGAATTCTGTTATAATCCGGTGTTTTCGTAATGTGGGTGATGGGAATAAGCCGCTGATAGAGGTTTCTATAGCTATTTTCGGGTTCAAAGAAAATCGATTTTTCGCATTTTCAAAGTGCTATAATTCCCTTAGTTTTTCTCGAAACTCATTATAACCCGGTGTTTTCGTGTTGTAGGTGATGGGAACAAGCCGCTGGTATAGTTAGTTCAAATTTAAAAAAAATCAATTTTTGGTGAAAAATTCGATACGGGGGGGTATACCCTGAAAATGAAAAATCTCAAACTTTGGAGGTCTATATCTCGGCTTCTATGGGCCCTATCGGAAAAATTCCAACGGTTTTAAATTAGTTTCGTCGTCCTGAATCCAACGAGACTATCCGCAAGGTCGTAGCTCTCATATTAGCTGAGATCTCGCTTTTTTGTGGCCCATTTTTGGGCTCAAAAACGGGGTCGAAAATTGACTTTATTCCGAATTTTCAAAGTGCTATAATTCCACCTGTTCTGGTCGAATTCTGTTATAATCCGGTGTTTTCGTAATGTGGGTGATGGGAATAAGCCGCTGATAGGGGTTTCTATAGCTATTTTCGAGTTTAAAGAAAATCGATTTTTCGCATTTTCAAAGTGCTATAATTCCCTTAGTTTTTCTCGAAACTCATTATAACCCGGTGTTTTCGTGTTGTAGGTGATGGGAACAAGCCGCTGGTATAGTTAGTTCAAATTTAAAAAAAAACAATTTTTGGTGAAAAATTCGATACGGGGAGGTATACCCTGAAAATGAAAAATCTCAAACTTTGGAGGTCCATATCTTGGCTTCTATGGGCCCTATCGGGAAAATTCCAACGGTTTTGGCTTGGTTTCGTCGTCCTGAATCCAACGAGACTATCCGCAAGGTCGTAGCTCTCATACTAGCTGAGATCTCGCTTTTTTGTGGCCCATTTTTGGGCTCAAAAATGGGGTCGAAAATTGACTTTTTTCCGAATTTTCAAAGTGCTATAATTCCACCTGTTCTGGTCGAATTCCGTTATAATCCGGTGTTTTCGTAATGTGGGTGATGGGAATAAGCCGGTGATAGAGGTTTCTATAGCTATTTTCGGGTTCAAAGAAAATCGATTTTTCGCATTTTCAAAGTGCTATAATTCCCTTAGTTTTTCTCGAAACTCATTATAACCCGGTGTTTTCGTGTTGTAGGTGATGGGAACAAGCCGCTGGTATAGTTAGTTGAAATTAAAAAAAATTTAATTTTTGGTGAAAAATTCGATACGGGGGGGGTATACCCTGAAAATGAAAAATCTCAAACTTTGGAGGTCCATATCTCGGCTTCTATGGGCCCTATCGGGAAAATTCCAACGGTTTTGACTTAGTTTCGTCCTCCTGAATCCAACGAGACCATCCGCAAGGTCGTAGCTTCCATATTAGCTGAGATCTCGCATTTTTGTGGCCCATTTTTGGGCTCAAAAACGGGGTCGAAAATTGACTTTTTTCCGAATTTTCAAAGTGCTATAATTCCACCTGTTCTGGTCGAATTCCGTTATAATCCGGTGTTTTCGTAATGTGGGTGATGGGAATAAGCCGCTGATAGAGGTTTCTATAGCTATTTTCGGGTTCAAAGAAAATCGATTTTTCGCATTTTCAAAGTGCTATAATTCCCTTAGTTTTTCTCGAAACTCATTATAACCCGGTGTTTTCGTGTTGTAGGTGATGGGAACAAGCCGCTGGTATAGTTAGTTGAAATTAAAAAAAATTCAATTTTTGGTGAAAAATTCGATACGGGGGGGTATACCCTGAAAATGAAAAATCTCAAACTTTGGAGGTCCATATCTCGGCTTCTATAGGCCCTATCGGGAAAATTCCAACGGTTTTGACTTAGTTTCGTCCTCCTGAATCTAACGAGACCATCCGCAAGGTCGTAGCTCCCATAGTAGCTGAGATCTCGCATTTTTGTGGCCCATTTTTGGGCTCAAAAACGGGGTCGAAAATTGACTTTATTCCGAATTTTCAAAGTGCTATAATTCCACCTGTTCTGGTCGAATTCTGTTATAATCCGGTGTTTTCGTAATGTGGGTGATGGGAATAAGCCGCTGATAGGGGTTTCTATAGCTATTTTCGAGTTTAAAGAAAATCGATTTTTCGCATTTTCAAAGTGCTATAATTCCCTTAGTTTTTCTCGAAACTCATTATAACCCGGTGTTTTCGTGTTGTAGGTGATGGGAACAAGCCGCTGGTATAGTTAGTTCAAATTTTAAAAAAATCAATTTTTGGTGAAAAATTCGATACGGGGGGGTATACCCTGAAAATGAAAAATCTCAAACTTTGGAGGTCCATATCTCGGCTTCTATGGGCCCTATCGGGAAAATTCCAACGGTTTTGACTTAGTTTCGTCCTCCTGAATCCAACGAGACTATCCGCAAGGTCGTAGCTCCCATATTAGCTGAGATCTCGCATTTTTGTGGCCCATTTTTGGGCTCAAAAACGGGGTCGAAAATTGACTTTTTTCCGAATTTTCAAAGTGCTATAATTCCACCTGTTCTGGTCGAATTCTGTTATAATCCGGTGTTTTCGTAATGTGGGTGATGGGAATAAGCCGCTGATAGAGGTTTCTATAGCTATTTTCGGGTTCAAAGAAAATCGATTTTTCGCATTTTCAAAGTGCTATAATTCCCTTAGTTTTTCTCGAAACTCATTATAACCCGGTGTTTTCGTGTTGTAGGTGATGGGAACAAGCCGCTGGTATAGTTAGTTGAAATTAAAAAAAATTCAATTTTTGGTGAAAAATTCGATACGGGGGGGTATACCCTGAAAATGAAAAATCTCAAACTTTGGAGGTCCATATCTCGGCTTCTATGGGCCCTATCGGGAAAATTCCAACGGTTTTGACTTAGTTTCGTCCTCCTGAATCCAACGAGACCATCCGCAAGGTCGTAGCTCCCATAGTAGCTGAGATCTCGCATTTTTGTGGCCCATTTTTGGGCTCAAAAACGGGGTCGAAAATTGACTTTTTTCCGAATATTCAAAGTGCTATAATTCCACCTGTTCTGGTCGAATTCTGTTATAATCCGGTGTTTTCGTAATGTGGGTGATGGGAATAAGCCGCTGATAGAGGTTTCTATAGCTATTTTCGGGTTTAAAGAAAATCGATTTTTCGCATTTTCAAAGTGCTATAATTCCCTTAGTTTTTCTCGAAACTCATTATAACCCGGTGTTTTCGTGTTGTAGGTGATGGGAACAAGCCGCTGGTATAGTTAGTTGTAATTAAAAAAAATTCAATTTTTGATGAAAAATTCGATACGGGGGGGTATACCCTGAAAATGAAAAATCTCAAACTTTGGAGGTCCATATCTCGGCTTCTATGGGCCCTATCGGGAAAATTCCAACGGTTTTGACTTAGTTTCGTCCTCCTGAATCCAACGAGACCATCCGCAAGGTCGTAGCTCCCATATTAGCTGAGATCTCGCATTTTTGTGGCCCATTTTTGGGCTCAAAAACGGGGTCGAAAATTGACTTTTTTCCGAATTTTCAAAGTGCTATAATTCCACCTGTTCTGGTCGAATTCTGTTATAATCCGGTGTTTTCGTAATGTGGGTGATGGGAATAAGCCGCTGATAGAGGTTTCTATAGCTATTTTCGGGTTTAAAGAAAATCGATTTTTCGCATTTTCAAAGTGCTATAATTCCCTTAGTTTTTCTCGAAACTCATTATAACCCGGTGTTTTCGTGTTGTAGGTGATGGGAACAAGCCGCTGGTATAGTTAGTTCAAATTTTAAAAAAATCAATTTTTGGTGAAAAATTCGATACGGGGGGGTATACCCTGAAAATGAAAAATCTCAAACTTTGGAGGTCCATATCTCGGCTTCTATGGGCCCTATCGGGAAAATTCCAACGGTTTTGACTTAGTTTCGTCCTCCTGAATCCAACGAGACTATCCGCAAGGTCGTAGCTCCCATATTAGCTGAGATCTCGCATTTTTGTGGCCCATTTTTGGGCTCAAAAACGGGGTCGAAAATTGACTTTTTTCCGAATTTTCAAAGTGCTATAATTCCACCTGTTCTGGTCGAATTCCGTTATAATCCGGTGTTTTCGTAATGTGGGTGATGGGAATAAGCCGCTGATAGGGGTTTCTATAGCTATTTTCGAGTTTAAAGAAAATCGATTTTTCGCATTTTCAAAGTGCTATAATTCCCTTAGTTTTTCTCGAAACTCATTATAACCCGGTGTTTTCGTGTTGTAGGTGATGGGAACAAGCCGCTGGTATAGTTAGTTCAAATTTTAAAAAAATCAATTTTTGGTGAAAAATTCGATACGGGGGGGTATACCCTGAAAATGAAAAATCTCAAACTTTGGAGGTCCATATCTCGGCTTCTATGGGCCCTATCGGGAAAATTCCAACGGTTTTGACTTAGTTTCGTCCTCCTGAATCCAACGAGACTATCCGCAAGGTCGTAGCTCCCATATTAGCTGAGATCTCGCATTTTTGTGGCCCATTTTTGGGCTCAAAAACGGGGGTCGAAAATTGACTTTTTTCCGAATTTTCAAAGTGCTATAATTCCACCTGTTCTGGTCGAATTCTGTTATAATCCGGTGTTTTCGTAATGTGGGTGATGGGAATAAGCCGCTGATAGAGGTTTCTATAGCTATTTTCGGGTTCAAAGAAAATCGATTTTTCGCATTTTCAAAGTGCTATAATTCCCTTAGTTTTTCTCGAAACTCATTATAACCCGGTGTTTTCGTGTTGTAGGTGATGGGAACAAGCCGCTGGTATAGTTAGTTGAAATTAAAAAAAATTCAATTTTTGGTGAAAAATTCGATACGGGGGGGGTATACCCTGAAAATGAAAAATCTCAAACTTTGGAGGTCCATATCTCGGCTTCTATGGGCCCTATCGGGAAAATTCCAACGGTTTTGACTTAGTTTCGTCCTCCTGAATCCAACGAGACCATCCGCAAGGTCGTAGCTTCCATATTAGCTGAGATCTCGCATTTTTGTGGCCCATTTTTGGGCTCAAAAACGGGGTCGAAAATTGACTTTTTTCCGAATTATATTAATAAAATTCCCTTAGTTTTTCTCGAAACTCATTATAACCCGGTGTTTTCGTGTTGTAGGTGATGGGAACAAGCCGCTGGTATAGTTAGTTCAAATTTAAAAAAAATCAATTTTTGGTGAAAAATTCGATACGGGGGGGTATACCCTGAAAATGAAAAATCTCAAACTTTGGAGGTCTATATCTCGGCTTCTATGGGCCCTATCGGAAAAATTCCAACGGTTTTAAATTAGTTTCGTCGTCCTGAATCCAACGAGACTATCCGCAAGGTCGTAGCTCTCATATTAGCTGAGATCTCGCTTTTTTGTGGCCCATTTTTGGGCTCAAAAACGGGGTCGAAAATTGACTTTATTCCGAAATTTCAAAGTGCTATAATTCCACCTGTTCTGGTCGAATTCTGTTATAATCCGGTGTTTTCGTAATGTGGGTGATGGGAATAAGCCGCTGATAGAGGTTTCTATAGCTATTTTCGGGTTCAAAGAAAATCGATTTTTCGCATTTTCAAAGTGCTATAATTCCCTTAGTTTTTCTCGAAACTCATTATAACCCGGTGTTTTCGTGTTGTAGGTGATGGGAACAAGCCGCTGGTATAGTTAGTTGTAATGAAAAAAAATTCAATTTTTGGTGAAAAATTCGATACGGGGGGGTATACCCTGAAAATGAAAAATCTCAAACTTTGGAGGTCCATATCTCGGCTTCTATGGGCCCTATCGGGAAAATTCCAACGGTTTTGACATAGTTTCGTCCTCCTGAATCCAACGAGACCATCCGCAAGGTCGTAGCTCCCATAGTAGCTGAGATCTCGCATTTTTGTGGCCCATTTTTGGGCTCAAAAACGGGGTCGAAAGTTGACTTTTTTCCGAATTTTCAAAGTGCTATAATTCCACCTGTTCTGGTCGAATTCTGTTATAATCCGGTGTTTTCGTAATGTGGGTGATGGGAATAAGCCGCTGATAGGGGTTTCTATAGCTATTTTCGGGTTTAAAGAAAATCGATTTTTCGCATTTTCAAAGTGCTATAATTCCCTTAGTTTTTCTCGAAACTCATTATAACCCGGTGTTTTCGTGTTGTAGGTGATGGGAACAAGCCGCTGGTATAGTTAGTTCAAATTTTAAAAAAATCAATTTTTGGTGAAAAATTCGATACGGGGGGGTATACCCTGAAAATGAAAAATCTCAAACTTTGGAGGTCCATATCTCGGCTTCTATGGGCCCTATCGGGAAAATTCCAACGGTTTTGACTTAGTTTCGTCCTCCTGAATCCAACGAGACCATCCGCAAGGTCGTAGCTCCCATATTAGCTGAGATCTCGCATTTTTGTGGCCCATTTTTGGGCTCAAAAACGGGGTCGAAAATTGACTTTTTTCCGAATTTTCAAAGTGCTATAATTCCACCTGTTCTGGTCGAATTCTGTTATAATCCGGTGTTTTCGTAATGTGGGTGATGGGAATAAGCCGCTGATAGAGGTTTCTATAGCTATTTTCGGGTTCAAAGAAAATCGATTTTTCGCATTTTCAAAGTGCTATAATTCCCTTAGTTTTTCTCGAAACTCATTATAACCCGGTGTTTTCGTGTTGTAGGTGATGGGAACAAGCCGCTGGTATAGTTAGTTGTAATGAAAAAAAATTCAATTTTTGGTGAAAAATTCGATACGGGGGGGTATACCCTGAAAATGAAAAATCTCAAACTTTGGAGGTCCATATCTCGGCTTCTATGGGCCCTATCGGGAAAATTCCAACGGTTTTGACATAGTTTCGTCCTCCTGAATCCAACGAGACCATCCGCAAGGTCGTAGCTCCCATAGTAGCTGAGATCTCGCATTTTTGTGGCCCATTTTTGGGCTCAAAAACGGGGTCGAAAGTTGACTTTTTTCCGAATTTTCAAAGTGCTATAATTCCACCTGTTCTGGTCGAATTCTGTTATAATCCGGTGTTTTCGTAATGTGGGTGATGGGAATAAGCCGCTGATAGGGGTTTCTATAGCTATTTTCGGGTTTAAAGAAAATCGATTTTTCGCATTTTCAAAGTGCTATAATTCCCTTAGTTTTTCTCGAAACTCATTATAACCCGGTGTTTTCGTGTTGTAGGTGATGGGAACAAGCCGCTGGTATAGTTAGTTCAAATTTTAAAAAAATCAATTTTTGGTGAAAAATTCGATACGGGGGGGTATACCCTGAAAATGAAAAATCTCAAACTTTGGAGGTCCATATCTCGGCTTCTATGGGCCCTATCGGGAAAATTCCAACGGTTTTGACTTAGTTTCGTCCTCCTGAATCCAACGAGACCATCCGCAAGGTCGTAGCTCCCATATTAGCTGAGATCTCGCATTTTTGTGGCCCATTTTTGGGCTCAAAAACGGGGTCGAAAATTGACTTTTTTCCGAATTTTCAAAGTGCTATAATTCCACCTGTTCTGGTCGAATTCCGTTATAATCCGGTGTTTTCGTAATGTGGGTGATGGGAATAAGCCGCTGATAGAGGTTTCTATAGCTATTTTCGGGTTCAGAGAAAATCGATTTTTCGCATTTTCAAAGTGCTATAATTCCCTTAGTTTTTCTCGAAACTCATTATAACCCGGTGTTTTCGTGTTGTAGGTGATGGGAACAAGCCGCTGGTATAGTTAGTTGTAATGAAAAAAAATTCAATTTTTGGTGAAAAATTCGATACGGGGGGGTATACCCTGAAAATGAAAAATCTCAAACTTTGGAGGTCCATATCTCGGCTTCTATGGGCCCTATCGGGAAAATTCCAACGGTTTTGACATAGTTTCGTCCTCCTGAATCCAACGAGACCATCCGCAAGGTCGTAGCTCCCATAGTAGCTGAGATCTCGCATTTTTGTGGCCCATTTTTGGGCTCAAAAACGGGGTCGAAAGTTGACTTTTTTCCGAATTTTCAAAGTGCTATAATTCCACCTGTTCTGGTCGAATTCTGTTATAATCCGGTGTTTTCGTAATGTGGGTGATGGGAATAAGCCGCTGATAGGGGTCTCTATAGCTATTTTCGGGTTCAAAGAAAATCGATTTTTCGCATTTTCAAAGTGCTATAATTCCCTTAGTTTTTCTCGAAACTCATTATAACCCGGTGTTTTCGTGTTGTAGGTGATGGGAACAAGCCGCTGGTATAGTTAGTTGAAATTAAAAAAAATTCAATTTTTGGTGAAAAATTCGATACGGGGGGGTATACCCTGAAAATGAAAAATCTCAAACTTTGGAGGTCCATATCTCGGCTTCTATGGGCCCTATCGGGAAAATTCCAACGGTTTTGACTTAGTTTCGTCCTCCTGAATCCAACGAGACCATCCGCAAGGTCGTAGCTCCCATAGTAGCTGAGATCTCGCATTTTTGTGGCCCATTTTTGGGCTCAAAAACGGGGTCGAAAATTGACTTTTTTCCGAATATTCAAAGTGCTATAATTCCACCTGTTCTGGTCGAATTCTGTTATAATCCGGTGTTTTCGTAATGTGGGTGATGGGAATAAGCCGCTGATAGAGGTTTCTATAGCTATTTTCGGGTTTAAAGAAAATCGATTTTTCGCATTTTCAAAGTGCTATAATTCCCTTAGTTTTTCTCGAAACTCATTATAACCCGGTGTTTTCGTGTTGTAGGTGATGGGAACAAGCCGCTGGTATAGTTAGTTGTAATTAAAAAAAATTCAATTTTTGATGAAAAATTCGATACGGGGGGGTATACCCTGAAAATGAAAAATCTCAAACTTTGGAGGTCCATATCTCGGCTTCTATGGGCCCTATCGGGAAAATTCCAACGGTTTTGACATAGTTTCGTCCTCCTGAATCCAACGAGACCATCCGCAAGGTCGTAGCTCCCATATTAGCTGAGATCTCGCATTTTTGTGGCCCATTTTTGGGCTCAAAAACGGGGTCGAAAATTGACTTTTTTCCGAATTTTCAAAGTGCTATAATTCCACCTGTTCTGGTCGAATTCTGTTATAATCCGGTGTTTTCGTAATGTGGGTGATGGGAATAAGCCGCTGATAGAGGTTTCTATAGCTATTTTCGGGTTTAAAGAAAATCGATTTTTCGCATTTTCAAAGTGCTATAATTCCCTTAGTTTTTCTCGAAACTCATTATAACCCGGTGTTTTCGTGTTGTAGGTGATGGGAACAAGCCGCTGGTATAGTTAGTTCAAATTTTAAAAAAATCAATTTTTGGTGAAAAATTCGATACGGGGGGGTATACCCTGAAAATGAAAAATCTCAAACTTTGGAGGTCCATATCTCGGCTTCTATGGGCCCTATCGGGAAAATTCCAACGGTTTTGACTTAGTTTCGTCCTCCTGAATCCAACGAGACTATCCGCAAGGTCGTAGCTCCCATATTAGCTGAGATCTCGCATTTTTGTGGCCCATTTTTGGGCTCAAAAACGGGGTCGAAAATTGACTTTTTTCCGAATTTTCAAAGTGCTATAATTCCACCTGTTCTGGTCGAATTCCGTTATAATCCGGTGTTTTCGTAATGTGGGTGATGGGAATAAGCCGCTGATAGGGGTTTCTATAGCTATTTTCGAGTTTAAAGAAAATCGATTTTTCGCATTTTCAAAGTGCTATAATTCCCTTAGTTTTTCTCGAAACTCATTATAACCCGGTGTTTTCGTGTTGTAGGTGATGGGAACAAGCCGCTGGTATAGTTAGTTCAAATTTTAAAAAAATCAATTTTTGGTGAAAAATTCGATACGGGGGGGTATACCCTGAAAATGAAAAATCTCAAACTTTGGAGGTCCATATCTCGGCTTCTATGGGCCCTATCGGGAAAATTCCAACGGTTTTGACTTAGTTTCGTCCTCCTGAATCCAACGAGACTATCCGCAAGGTCGTAGCTCCCATATTAGCTGAGATCTCGCATTTTTGTGGCCCATTTTTGGGCTCAAAAACGGGGTCGAAAATTGACTTTTTTCCGAATTTTCAAAGTGCTATAATTCCACCTGTTCTGGTCGAATTCTGTTATAATCCGGTGTTTTCGTAATGTGGGTGATGGGAATAAGCCGCTGATAGAGGTTTCTATAGCTATTTTCGGGTTCAAAGAAAATCGATTTTTCGCATTTTCAAAGTGCTATAATTCCCTTAGTTTTTCTCGAAACTCATTATAACCCGGTGTTTTCGTGTTGTAGGTGATGGGAACAAGCCGCTGGTATAGTTAGTTGAAATTAAAAAAAATTCAATTTTTGGTGAAAAATTCGATACGGGGGGGGTATACCCTGAAAATGAAAAATCTCAAACTTTGGAGGTCCATATCTCGGCTTCTATGGGCCCTATCGGGAAAATTCCAACGGTTTTGACTTAGTTTCGTCCTCCTGAATCCAACGAGACCATCCGCAAGGTCGTAGCTTCCATATTAGCTGAGATCTCGCATTTTTGTGGCCCATTTTTGGGCTCAAAAACGGGGTCGAAAATTGACTTTTTTCCGAATTATATTAATAAAATTCCCTTAGTTTTTCTCGAAACTCATTATAACCCGGTGTTTTCGTGTTGTAGGTGATGGGAACAAGCCGCTGGTATAGTTAGTTCAAATTTAAAAAAAATCAATTTTTGGTGAAAAATTCGATACGGGGGGGTATACCCTGAAAATGAAAAATCTCAAACTTTGGAGGTCTATATCTCGGCTTCTATGGGCCCTATCGGAAAAATTCCAACGGTTTTAAATTAGTTTCGTCGTCCTGAATCCAACGAGACTATCCGCAAGGTCGTAGCTCTCATATTAGCTGAGATCTCGCTTTTTTGTGGCCCATTTTTGGGCTCAAAAACGGGGTCGAAAATTGACTTTATTCCGAAATTTCAAAGTGCTATAATTCCACCTGTTCTGGTCGAATTCTGTTATAATCCGGTGTTTTCGTAATGTGGGTGATGGGAATAAGCCGCTGATAGAGGTTTCTATAGCTATTTTCGGGTTCAAAGAAAATCGATTTTTCGCATTTTCAAAGTGCTATAATTCCCTTAGTTTTTCTCGAAACTCATTATAACCCGGTGTTTTCGTGTTGTAGGTGATGGGAACAAGCCGCTGGTATAGTTAGTTGTAATGAAAAAAAATTCAATTTTTGGTGAAAAATTCGATACGGGGGGGTATACCCTGAAAATGAAAAATCTCAAACTTTGGAGGTCCATATCTCGGCTTCTATGGGCCCTATCGGGAAAATTCCAACGGTTTTGACATAGTTTCGTCCTCCTGAATCCAACGAGACCATCCGCAAGGTCGTAGCTCCCATAGTAGCTGAGATCTCGCATTTTTGTGGCCCATTTTTGGGCTCAAAAACGGGGTCGAAAGTTGACTTTTTTCCGAATTTTCAAAGTGCTATAATTCCACCTGTTCTGGTCGAATTCTGTTATAATCCGGTGTTTTCGTAATGTGGGTGATGGGAATAAGCCGCTGATAGGGGTTTCTATAGCTATTTTCGGGTTTAAAGAAAATCGATTTTTCGCATTTTCAAAGTGCTATAATTCCCTTAGTTTTTCTCGAAACACTCTCACGAGATGTGTTTTCGTGTTGTAGGTGATGGGAACAAGCCGCTGGTATAGTTAGTTCAAATTTTAAAAAAATCAATTTTTGGTGAAAAATTCGATACGGGGGGGTATACCCTGAAAATGAAAAATCTCAAACTTTGGAGGTCCATATCTCGGCTTCTATGGGCCCTATCGGGAAAATTCCAACGGTTTTGACTTAGTTTCGTCCTCCTGAATCCAACGAGACCATCCGCAAGGTCGTAGCTCCCATATTAGCTGAGATCTCGCATTTTTGTGGCCCATTTTTGGGCTCAAAAACGGGGTCGAAAATTGACTTTTTTCCGAATTTTCAAAGTGCTATAATTCCACCTGTTCTGGTCGAATTCTGTTATAATCCGGTGTTTTCGTAATGTGGGTGATGGGAATAAGCCGCTGATAGAGGTTTCTATAGCTATTTTCGGGTTCAAAGAAAATCGATTTTTCGCATTTTCAAAGTGCTATAATTCCCTTAGTTTTTCTCGAAACTCATTATAACCCGGTGTTTTCGTGTTGTAGGTGATGGGAACAAGCCGCTGGTATAGTTAGTTGTAATGAAAAAAAATTCAATTTTTGGTGAAAAATTCGATACGGGGGGGTATACCCTGAAAATGAAAAATCTCAAACTTTGGAGGTCCATATCTCGGCTTCTATGGGCCCTATCGGGAAAATTCCAACGGTTTTGACATAGTTTCGTCCTCCTGAATCCAACGAGACCATCCGCAAGGTCGTAGCTCCCATAGTAGCTGAGATCTCGCATTTTTGTGGCCCATTTTTGGGCTCAAAAACGGGGTCGAAAGTTGACTTTTTTCCGAATTTTCAAAGTGCTATAATTCCACCTGTTCTGGTCGAATTCTGTTATAATCCGGTGTTTTCGTAATGTGGGTGATGGGAATAAGCCGCTGATAGGGGTTTCTATAGCTATTTTCGGGTTTAAAGAAAATCGATTTTTCGCATTTTCAAAGTGCTATAATTCCCTTAGTTTTTCTCGAAACTCATTATAACCCGGTGTTTTCGTGTTGTAGGTGATGGGAACAAGCCGCTGGTATAGTTAGTTCAAATTTTAAAAAAATCAATTTTTGGTGAAAAATTCGATACGGGGGGGTATACCCTGAAAATGAAAAATCTCAAACTTTGGAGGTCCATATCTCGGCTTCTATGGGCCCTATCGGGAAAATTCCAACGGTTTTGACTTAGTTTCGTCCTCCTGAATCCAACGAGACCATCCGCAAGGTCGTAGCTCCCATATTAGCTGAGATCTCGCATTTTTGTGGCCCATTTTTGGGCTCAAAAACGGGGTCGAAAATTGACTTTTTTCCGAATTTTCAAAGTGCTATAATTCCACCTGTTCTGGTCGAATTCCGTTATAATCCGGTGTTTTCGTAATGTGGGTGATGGGAATAAGCCGCTGATAGAGGTTTCTATAGCTATTTTCGGGTTCAGAGAAAATCGATTTTTCGCATTTTCAAAGTGCTATAATTCCCTTAGTTTTTCTCGAAACTCATTATAACCCGGTGTTTTCGTGTTGTAGGTGATGGGAACAAGCCGCTGGTATAGTAAGTTGAAATTAAAAAAAATTCAATTTTTGGTGAAAAATTCGATACGGGGGGGGTATACCCTGAAAATGAAAAATCTCAAACTTTGGAGGTCCATATCTCGGCTTCTATGGGCCCTATCGGGAAAATTCCAACGGTTTTGACTTAGTTTCGTCCTCCTGAATCCAACGAGACCATCCGCAAGGTCGTAGCTTCCATATTAGCTGAGATCTCGCATTTTTGTGGCCCATTTTTGGGCTCAAAAACGGGGTCGAAAATTGACTTTTTTCCGAATTTTCAAAGTGCTATAATTCCACCTGTTCTGGTCGAATTCTGTTATAATCCGGTGTTTTCGTAATGTGGGTGATGGGAATAAGCCGCTGATAGAGGTTTCTATAGCTATTTTCGGGTTTAAAGAAAATCGATTTTTCGCATTTTCAAAGTGCTAAAATTCCCTTAGTTTTTCTCGAAACTCATTATAACCCGGTGTTTTCGTGTTGTAGGTGATGGGAACAAGCCGCTGGTATAGTTAGTTGAAATTAAAAAAAATTCAATTTTTGGTGAAAAATTCGATACGGGGGGGTATACCCTGAAAATGAAAAATCTCAAACTTTGGAGGTCCATATCTCGGCTTCTATGGGCCCTATCGGGAAAATTCCAACGGTTTTGACTTAGTTTCGTCCTCCTGAATCCAACAAGACCATCCGCAAGGTCGTAGCTCCCATATTAGCTGAGATCTCGCATTTTTGTGGCCCATTTTTGGGCTCAAAAACGGGGTCGAAAATTGACTTTTTTCCGAATTTTCAAAGTGCTATAATTCCACCTGTTCTGGTCGAATTCTGTTATAATCCGGTGTTTTCGTAATGTGGGTGATGGGAATAAGCCGCTGATAGAGGTTTCTATAGCTATTTTCGGGTTCAAAGAAAATCGATTTTTCGCATTTTCAAAGTGCTATAATTCCCTTAGTTTTTCTCGAAACTCATTATAACCCGGTGTTTTCGTGTTGTAGGTGATGGGAACAAGCCGCTGGTATAGTTAGTTGAAATTAAAAAAAATTCAATTTTTGGTGAAAAATTCGATACGGGGGGGTATACCCTGAAAATGAAAAATCTCAAAC
Source organism: Anthonomus grandis grandis (assembly GCF_022605725.1). Taxonomy (NCBI): domain Eukaryota; kingdom Metazoa; phylum Arthropoda; class Insecta; order Coleoptera; family Curculionidae; genus Anthonomus; species Anthonomus grandis. Next base: position 28,238,756 of record NC_065552.1, read on the forward strand.
TTTGGAGGTCCATATCTCGGCTTCTATGGGCCCTATCGGGAAAATTCCAACGGTTTTGACTTAGTTTCGTCCTCCTGAATCCAACGAGACCATCCGCAAGGTCGTAGCTCCCATAGTAGCTGAGATCTCGCATTTTTGTGGCCCATTTTTGGGCTCAAAAACGGGGTCGAAAATTGACTTTTTTCCGAATATTCAAAGTGCTATAATTCCACCTGTTCTGGTCGAATTCTGTTATAATCCGGTGTTTTCGTAATGTGGGTGATGGGAATAAGCCGCTGATAGAGGTTTCTATAGCTATTTTCGGGTTTAAAGAAAATCGATTTTTCGCATATTCAAAGTGCTATAATTCCCTTAGTTTTTCTCGAAACTCATTATAACCCGGTGTTTTCGTGTTGTAGGTGATGGGAACAAGCCGCTGGTATAGTTAGTTGTAATTAAAAAAAATTCAATTTTTGGTGAAAAATTCGATACGGGGGGGTATACCCTGAAAATGAAAAATCTCAAACTTTGGAGGTCCATATCTCGGCTTCTATGGGCCCTATCGGGAAAATTCCAACGGTTTTGACATAGTTTCGTCCTCCTGAATCCAACGAGACCATCCGCAAGGTCGTAGCTCCCATATTAGCTGAGATCTCGCATTTTTGTGGCCCATTTTTGGGCTCAAAAACGGGGTCGAAAATTGACTTTTTTCCGAATTTTCAAAGTGCTATAATTCCACCTGTTCTGGTCGAATTCTGTTATAATCCGGTGTTTTCGTAATGTGGGTGATGGGAATAAGCCGCTGATAGAGGTTTCTATAGCTATTTTCGGGTTTAAAGAAAATCGATTTTTCGCATTTTCAAAGTGCTATAATTCCCTTAGTTTTTCTCGAAACTCATTATAACCCGGTGTTTTCGTGTTGTAGGTGATGGGAACAAGCCGCTGGTATAGTTAGTTCAAATTTAAAAAAAAAACAATTTTTGGTGAAAAATTCGATACGGGGAGGTATACCCTGAAAATGAAAAATCTCAAACTTTGGAGGTCCATATCTTGGCTTGTATGGGCCCTATCGGGAAAATTCCAACGGTTTTGGCTTGGTTTCGTCGTCCTGAATCCAACGAGACCATCCGCAAGGTCGTAGCTCTCATACTAGCTGAGATCTCGCATTTTTGTGGCCCATTTTTGGGCTCAAAAACGGGGTCGAAAATTGACTTTTTTCCGAATTTTCAAAGTGCTATAATTCCACCTGTTCTGGTCGAATTCTGTTATAATCCGGTGTTTTCGTAATGTGGGTGATGGGAATAAGCCGCTGATAGAGGTTTCTATAGCTATTTTCGGGTTTAAAGAAAATCGATTTTTCGCATTTTCAAAGTGCTATAATTCCCTTAGTTTTTCTCGAAACTCATTATAACCCGGTGTTTTCGTGTTGTAGGTGATGGGAACAAGCCGCTGGTATAGTTAGTTGTAATTAAAAAAAATTCAATTTTTGGTGAAAAATTCGATACGGGGGGGTATACCCTGAAAATGAAAAATCTCAAACTTTGGAGGTCCATATCTCGGCTTCTATGGGCCCTATCGGGAAAATTCCAACGGTTTTGACATAGTTTCGTCCTCCTGAATCCAACGAGACCATCCGCAAGGTCGTAGCTCCCATAGTAGCTGAGATCTCGCATTTTTGTGGCCCATTTTTGGGCTCAAAAACGGGGTCGAAAATTGACTTTTTTCCGAATTTTCAAAGTGCTATAATTCCACCTGTTCTGGTCGAATTCTGTTATAATCCGGTGTTTTCGTAATGTGGGTGATGGGAATAAGCCGCTGATAGAGATTTCTATAGCTATTTTCGGGTTCAAAGAAAATCGATTTTTCGCATTTTCAAAGTGCTATAATTCCCTTAGTTTTTCTCGAAACTCATTATAACCCGGTGTTTTCGTGTTGTAGGTGATGGGAACAAGCCGCTGGTATAGTTAGTTGAAATTAAAAAAAATTCAATTTTTGGTGAAAAATTCGATACGGGGGGGGTATACCCTGAAAATGAAAAATCTCAAACTTTGGAGGTCCATATCTCGGCTTCTATGGGCCCTATCGGGAAAATTCCAACGGTTTTGACTTAGTTTCGTCCTCCTGAATCCAACGAGACCATCCGCAAGGTCGTAGCTTCCATATTAGCTGAGATCTCGCATTTTTGTGGCCCATTTTTGGGCTCAAAAACGGGGTCGAAAATTGACTTTTTTCCGAATTTTCAAAGTGCTATAATTCCACCTGTTCTGGTCGAATTCTGTTATAATCCGGTGTTTTCGTAATGTGGGTGATGGGAATAAGCCGCTGATAGAGGTTTCTATAGCTATTTTCGGGTTCAGAGAAAATCGATTTTTCGCATTTTCAAAGTGCTATAATTCCCTTAGTTTTTCTCGAAACTCATTATAACCCGGTGTTTTCGTGTTGTAGGTGATGGGAACAAGCCGCTGGTATAGTTAGTTCAAATTTTAAAAAAATCAATTTTTGGTGAAAAATTCGATACGGGGGGGTATACCCTGAAAATGAAAAATCTCAAACTTTGGAGGTCCATATCTCGGCTTCTATGGGCCCTATCGGGAAAATTCCAACGGTTTTGACTTAGTTTCGTCCTCCTGAATCCAACGAGACTATCCGCAAGGTCGTAGCTCCCATATTAGCTGAGATCTCGCATTTTTGTGGCCCATTTTTGGGCTCAAAAACGGGGTCGAAAATTGACTTTTTTCCGAATTTTCAAAGTGCTATAATTCCACCTGTTCTGGTCGAATTCTGTTATAATCCGGTGTTTTCGTAATGTGGGTGATGGGAATAAGCCGCTGATAGAGGTTTCTATAGCTATTTTCGGGTTCAAAGAAAATCGATTTTTCGCATTTTCAAAGTGCTATAATTCCCTTAGTTTTTCTCGAAACTCATTATAACCCGGTGTTTTCGTGTTGTAGGTGATGGGAACAAGCCGCTGGTATAGTTAGTTGAAATTAAAAAAAATTCAATTTTTGGTGAAAAATTCGATACGGGGGGGGTATACCCTGAAAATGAAAAATCTCAAACTTTGGAGGTCCATATCTCGGCTTCTATGGGCCCTATCGGGAAAATTCCAACGGTTTTGACTTAGTTTCGTCCTCCTGAATCCAACGAGACCATCCGCAAGGTCGTAGCTTCCATATTAGCTGAGATCTCGCATTTTTGTGGCCCATTTTTGGGCTCAAAAACGGGGTCGAAAATTGACTTTTTTCCGAATTATATTAATAAAATTCCCTTAGTTTTTCTCGAAACTCATTATAACCCGGTGTTTTCGTGTTGTAGGTGATGGGAACAAGCCGCTGGTATAGTTAGTTCAAATTTAAAAAAAATCAATTTTTGGTGAAAAATTCGATACGGGGGGGTATACCCTGAAAATGAAAAATCTCAAACTTTGGAGGTCTATATCTCGGCTTCTATGGGCCCTATCGGAAAAATTCCAACGGTTTTAAATTAGTTTCGTCGTCCTGAATCCAACGAGACTATCCGCAAGGTCGTAGCTCTCATATTAGCTGAGATCTCGCTTTTTTGTGGCCCATTTTTGGGCTCAAAAACGGGGTCGAAAATTGACTTTATTCCGAAATTTCAAAGTGCTATAATTCCACCTGTTCTGGTCGAATTCTGTTATAATCCGGTGTTTTCGTAATGTGGGTGATGGGAATAAGCCGCTGATAGAGGTTTCTATAGCTATTTTCGGGTTCAAAGAAAATCGATTTTTCGCATTTTCAAAGTGCTATAATTCCCTTAGTTTTTCTCGAAACTCATTATAACCCGGTGTTTTCGTGTTGTAGGTGATGGGAACAAGCCGCTGGTATAGTTAGTTGTAATGAAAAAAAATTCAATTTTTGGTGAAAAATTCGATACGGGGGGGTATACCCTGAAAATGAAAAATCTCAAACTTTGGAGGTCCATATCTCGGCTTCTATGGGCCCTATCGGGAAAATTCCAACGGTTTTGACATAGTTTCGTCCTCCTGAATCCAACGAGACCATCCGCAAGGTCGTAGCTCCCATAGTAGCTGAGATCTCGCATTTTTGTGGCCCATTTTTGGGCTCAAAAACGGGGTCGAAAGTTGACTTTTTTCCGAATTTTCAAAGTGCTATAATTCCACCTGTTCTGGTCGAATTCTGTTATAATCCGGTGTTTTCGTAATGTGGGTGATGGGAATAAGCCGCTGATAGGGGTTTCTATAGCTATTTTCGGGTTTAAAGAAAATCGATTTTTCGCATTTTCAAAGTGCTATAATTCCCTTAGTTTTTCTCGAAACTCATTATAACCCGGTGTTTTCGTGTTGTAGGTGATGGGAACAAGCCGCTGGTATAGTTAGTTCAAATTTTAAAAAAATCAATTTTTGGTGAAAAATTCGATACGGGGGGGTATACCCTGAAAATGAAAAATCTCAAACTTTGGAGGTCCATATCTCGGCTTCTATGGGCCCTATCGGGAAAATTCCAACGGTTTTGACTTAGTTTCGTCCTCCTGAATCCAACGAGACCATCCGCAAGGTCGTAGCTCCCATATTAGCTGAGATCTCGCATTTTTGTGGCCCATTTTTGGGCTCAAAAACGGGGTCGAAAATTGACTTTTTTCCGAATTTTCAAAGTGCTATAATTCCACCTGTTCTGGTCGAATTCTGTTATAATCCGGTGTTTTCGTAATGTGGGTGATGGGAATAAGCCGCTGATAGAGGTTTCTATAGCTATTTTCGGGTTCAAAGAAAATCGATTTTTCGCATTTTCAAAGTGCTATAATTCCCTTAGTTTTTCTCGAAACTCATTATAACCCGGTGTTTTCGTGTTGTAGGTGATGGGAACAAGCCGCTGGTATAGTTAGTTGTAATGAAAAAAAATTCAATTTTTGGTGAAAAATTCGATACGGGGGGGTATACCCTGAAAATGAAAAATCTCAAACTTTGGAGGTCCATATCTCGGCTTCTATGGGCCCTATCGGGAAAATTCCAACGGTTTTGACATAGTTTCGTCCTCCTGAATCCAACGAGACCATCCGCAAGGTCGTAGCTCCCATAGTAGCTGAGATCTCGCATTTTTGTGGCCCATTTTTGGGCTCAAAAACGGGGTCGAAAGTTGACTTTTTTCCGAATTTTCAAAGTGCTATAATTCCACCTGTTCTGGTCGAATTCTGTTATAATCCGGTGTTTTCGTAATGTGGGTGATGGGAATAAGCCGCTGATAGGGGTTTCTATAGCTATTTTCGGGTTTAAAGAAAATCGATTTTTCGCATTTTCAAAGTGCTATAATTCCCTTAGTTTTTCTCGAAACTCATTATAACCCGGTGTTTTCGTGTTGTAGGTGATGGGAACAAGCCGCTGGTATAGTTAGTTCAAATTTTAAAAAAATCAATTTTTGGTGAAAAATTCGATACGGGGGGGTATACCCTGAAAATGAAAAATCTCAAACTTTGGAGGTCCATATCTCGGCTTCTATGGGCCCTATCGGGAAAATTCCAACGGTTTTGACTTAGTTTCGTCCTCCTGAATCCAACGAGACCATCCGCAAGGTCGTAGCTCCCATATTAGCTGAGATCTCGCATTTTTGTGGCCCATTTTTGGGCTCAAAAACGGGGTCGAAAATTGACTTTTTTCCGAATTTTCAAAGTGCTATAATTCCACCTGTTCTGGTCGAATTCCGTTATAATCCGGTGTTTTCGTAATGTGGGTGATGGGAATAAGCCGCTGATAGAGGTTTCTATAGCTATTTTCGGGTTCAGAGAAAATCGATTTTTCGCATTTTCAAAGTGCTATAATTCCCTTAGTTTTTCTCGAAACTCATTATAACCCGGTGTTTTCGTGTTGTAGGTGATGGGAACAAGCCGCTGGTATAGTAAGTTGAAATTAAAAAAAATTCAATTTTTGGTGAAAAATTCGATACGGGGGGGGTATACCCTGAAAATGAAAAATCTCAAACTTTGGAGGTCCATATCTCGGCTTCTATGGGCCCTATCGGGAAAATTCCAACGGTTTTGACTTAGTTTCGTCCTCCTGAATCCAACGAGACCATCCGCAAGGTCGTAGCTTCCATATTAGCTGAGATCTCGCATTTTTGTGGCCCATTTTTGGGCTCAAAAACGGGGTCGAAAATTGACTTTTTTCCGAATTTTCAAAGTGCTATAATTCCACCTGTTCTGGTCGAATTCTGTTATAATCCGGTGTTTTCGTAATGTGGGTGATGGGAATAAGCCGCTGATAGAGGTTTCTATAGCTATTTTCGGGTTTAAAGAAAATCGATTTTTCGCATTTTCAAAGTGCTAAAATTCCCTTAGTTTTTCTCGAAACTCATTATAACCCGGTGTTTTCGTGTTGTAGGTGATGGGAACAAGCCGCTGGTATAGTTAGTTGAAATTAAAAAAAATTCAATTTTTGGTGAAAAATTCGATACGGGGGGGTATACCCTGAAAATGAAAAATCTCAAACTTTGGAGGTCCATATCTCGGCTTCTATGGGCCCTATCGGGAAAATTCCAACGGTTTTGACTTAGTTTCGTCCTCCTGAATCCAACAAGACCATCCGCAAGGTCGTAGCTCCCATATTAGCTGAGATCTCGCATTTTTGTGGCCCATTTTTGGGCTCAAAAACGGGGTCGAAAATTGACTTTTTTCCGAATTTTCAAAGTGCTATAATTCCACCTGTTCTGGTCGAATTCTGTTATAATCCGGTGTTTTCGTAATGTGGGTGATGGGAATAAGCCGCTGATAGAGGTTTCTATAGCTATTTTCGGGTTCAAAGAAAATCGATTTTTCGCATTTTCAAAGTGCTATAATTCCCTTAGTTTTTCTCGAAACTCATTATAACCCGGTGTTTTCGTGTTGTAGGTGATGGGAACAAGCCGCTGGTATAGTTAGTTGAAATTAAAAAAAATTCAATTTTTGGTGAAAAATTCGATACGGGGGGGTATACCCTGAAAATGAAAAATCTCAAACTTTGGAGGTCCATATCTCGGCTTCTATGGGCCCTATCGGGAAAATTCCAACGGTTTTGACTTAGTTTCGTCCTCCTGAATCCAACGAGACCATCCGCAAGGTCGTAGCTCCCATAGTAGCTGAGATCTCGCATTTTTGTGGCCCATTTTTGGGCTCAAAAACGGGGTCGAAAATTGACTTTTTTCCGAATATTCAAAGTGCTATAATTCCACCTGTTCTGGTCGAATTCTGTTATAATCCGGTGTTTTCGTAATGTGGGTGATGGGAATAAGCCGCTGATAGAGGTTTCTATAGCTATTTTCGGGTTTAAAGAAAATCGATTTTTCGCATATTCAAAGTGCTATAATTCCCTTAGTTTTTCTCGAAACTCATTATAACCCGGTGTTTTCGTGTTGTAGGTGATGGGAACAAGCCGCTGGTATAGTTAGTTCAAATTTTAAAAAAATCAATTTTTGGTGAAAAATTCGATACGGGGGGGTATACCCTGAAAATGAAAAATCTCAAACTTTGGAGGTCCATATCTCGGCTTCTATGGGCCCTATCGGGAAAATTCCAACGGTTTTGACTTAGTTTCGTCCTCCTGAATCCAACGAGACTATCCGCAAGGTCGTAGCTCCCATATTAGCTGAGATCTCGCATTTTTGTGGCCCATTTTTGGGCTCAAAAACGGGGTCGAAAATTGACTTTTTTCCGAATTTTCAAAGTGCTATAATTCCACCTGTTCTGGTCGAATTCTGTTATAATCCGGTGTTTTCGTAATGTGGGTGATGGGAATAAGCCGCTGATAGAGGTTTCTATAGCTATTTTCGGGTTCAAAGAAAATCGATTTTTCGCATTTTCAAAGTGCTATAATTCCCTTAGTTTTTCTCGAAACTCATTATAACCCGGTGTTTTCGTGTTGTAGGTGATGGGAACAAGCCGCTGGTATAGTTAGTTGAAATTAAAAAAAATTCAATTTTTGGTGAAAAATTCGATACGGGGGGGGTATACCCTGAAAATGAAAAATCTCAAACTTTGGAGGTCCATATCTCGGCTTCTATGGGCCCTATCGGGAAAATTCCAACGGTTTTGACTTAGTTTCGTCCTCCTGAATCCAACGAGACCATCCGCAAGGTCGTAGCTTCCATATTAGCTGAGATCTCGCATTTTTGTGGCCCATTTTTGGGCTCAAAAACGGGGTCGAAAATTGACTTTTTTCCGAATTATATTAATAAAATTCCCTTAGTTTTTCTCGAAACTCATTATAACCCGGTGTTTTCGTGTTGTAGGTGATGGGAACAAGCCGCTGGTATAGTTAGTTCAAATTTAAAAAAAATCAATTTTTGGTGAAAAATTCGATACGGGGGGGTATACCCTGAAAATGAAAAATCTCAAACTTTGGAGGTCCATATCTCGGCTTCTATGGGCCCTATCGGGAAAATTCCAACGGTTTTGACTTAGTTTCGTCCTCCTGAATCCAACGAGACTATCCGCAAGGTCGTAGCTCCCATATTAGCTGAGATCTCGCATTTTTGTGGCCCATTTTTGGGCTCAAAAACGGGGTCGAAAATTGACTTTATTCCGAAATTTCAAAGTGCTATAATTCCACCTGTTCTGGTCGAATTCTGTTATAATCCGGTGTTTTCGTAATGTGGGTGATGGGAATAAGCCGCTGATAGAGGTTTCTATAGCTATTTTCGGGTTCAAAGAAAATCGATTTTTCGCATTTTCAAAGTGCTATAATTCCCTTAGTTTTTCTCGAAACTCATTATAACCCGGTGTTTTCGTGTTGTAGGTGATGGGAACAAGCCGCTGGTATAGTTAGTTGTAATGAAAAAAAATTCAATTTTTGGTGAAAAATTCGATACGGGGGGGTATACCCTGAAAATGAAAAATCTCAAACTTTGGAGGTCCATATCTCGGCTTCTATGGGCCCTATCGGGAAAATTCCAACGGTTTTGACATAGTTTCGTCCTCCTGAATCCAACGAGACCATCCGCAAGGTCGTAGCTCCCATAGTAGCTGAGATCTCGCATTTTTGTGGCCCATTTTTGGGCTCAAAAACGGGGTCGAAAGTTGACTTTTTTCCGAATTTTCAAAGTGCTATAATTCCACCTGTTCTGGTCGAATTCTGTTATAATCCGGTGTTTTCGTAATGTGGGTGATGGGAATAAGCCGCTGATAGGGGTTTCTATAGCTATTTTCGGGTTTAAAGAAAATCGATTTTTCGCATTTTCAAAGTGCTATAATTCCCTTAGTTTTTCTCGAAACTCATTATAACCCGGTGTTTTCGTGTTGTAGGTGATGGGAACAAGCCGCTGGTATAGTTAGTTCAAATTTTAAAAAAATCAATTTTTGGTGAAAAATTCGATACGGGGGGGTATACCCTGAAAATGAAAAATCTCAAACTTTGGAGGTCCATATCTCGGCTTCTATGGGCCCTATCGGGAAAATTCCAACGGTTTTGACTTAGTTTCGTCCTCCTGAATCCAACGAGACCATCCGCAAGGTCGTAGCTCCCATATTAGCTGAGATCTCGCATTTTTGTGGCCCATTTTTGGGCTCAAAAACGGGGTCGAAAATTGACTTTTTTCCGAATTTTCAAAGTGCTATAATTCCACCTGTTCTGGTCGAATTCTGTTATAATCCGGTGTTTTCGTAATGTGGGTGATGGGAATAAGCCGCTGATAGAGGTTTCTATAGCTATTTTCGGGTTCAAAGAAAATCGATTTTTCGCATTTTCAAAGTGCTATAATTCCCTTAGTTTTTCTCGAAACTCATTATAACCCGGTGTTTTCGTGTTGTAGGTGATGGGAACAAGCCGCTGGTATAGTTAGTTGTAATGAAAAAAAATTCAATTTTTGGTGAAAAATTCGATACGGGGGGGTATACCCTGAAAATGAAAAATCTCAAACTTTGGAGGTCCATATCTCGGCTTCTATGGGCCCTATCGGGAAAATTCCAACGGTTTTGACATAGTTTCGTCCTCCTGAATCCAACGAGACCATCCGCAAGGTCGTAGCTCCCATAGTAGCTGAGATCTCGCATTTTTGTGGCCCATTTTTGGGCTCAAAAACGGGGTCGAAAGTTGACTTTTTTCCGAATTTTCAAAGTGCTATAATTCCACCTGTTCTGGTCGAATTCTGTTATAATCCGGTGTTTTCGTAATGTGGGTGATGGGAATAAGCCGCTGATAGGGGTTTCTATAGCTATTTTCGGGTTTAAAGAAAATCGATTTTTCGCATTTTCAAAGTGCTATAATTCCCTTAGTTTTTCTCGAAACTCATTATAACCCGGTGTTTTCGTGTTGTAGGTGATGGGAACAAGCCGCTGGTATAGTTAGTTCAAATTTTAAAAAAATCAATTTTTGGTGAAAAATTCGATACGGGGGGGTATACCCTGAAAATGAAAAATCTCAAACTTTGGAGGTCCATATCTCGGCTTCTATGGGCCCTATCGGGAAAATTCCAACGGTTTTGACTTAGTTTCGTCCTCCTGAATCCAACGAGACCATCCGCAAGGTCGTAGCTCCCATATTAGCTGAGATCTCGCATTTTTGTGGCCCATTTTTGGGCTCAAAAACGGGGTCGAAAATTGACTTTTTTCCGAATTTTCAAAGTGCTATAATTCCACCTGTTCTGGTCGAATTCCGTTATAATCCGGTGTTTTCGTAATGTGGGTGATGGGAATAAGCCGCTGATAGAGGTTTCTATAGCTATTTTCGGGTTCAGAGAAAATCGATTTTTCGCATTTTCAAAGTGCTATAATTCCCTTAGTTTTTCTCGAAACTCATTATAACCCGGTGTTTTCGTGTTGTAGGTGATGGGAACAAGCCGCTGGTATAGTAAGTTGAAATTAAAAAAAATTCAATTTTTGGTGAAAAATTCGATACGGGGGGGGTATACCCTGAAAATGAAAAATCTCAAACTTTGGAGGTCCATATCTCGGCTTCTATGGGCCCTATCGGGAAAATTCCAACGGTTTTGACTTAGTTTCGTCCTCCTGAATCCAACGAGACCATCCGCAAGGTCGTAGCTTCCATATTAGCTGAGATCTCGCATTTTTGTGGCCCATTTTTGGGCTCAAAAACGGGGTCGAAAATTGACTTTTTTCCGAATTTTCAAAGTGCTATAATTCCACCTGTTCTGGTCGAATTCTGTTATAATCCGGTGTTTTCGTAATGTGGGTGATGGGAATAAGCCGCTGATAGAGGTTTCTATAGCTATTTTCGGGTTTAAAGAAAATCGATTTTTCGCATTTTCAAAGTGCTAAAATTCCCTTAGTTTTTCTCGAAACTCATTATAACCCGGTGTTTTCGTGTTGTAGGTGATGGGAACAAGCCGCTGGTATAGTTAGTTGAAATTAAAAAAAATTCAATTTTTGGTGAAAAATTCGATACGGGGGGGTATACCCTGAAAATGAAAAATCTCAAACTTTGGAGGTCCATATCTCGGCTTCTATGGGCCCTATCGGGAAAATTCCAACGGTTTTGACTTAGTTTCGTCCTCCTGAATCCAACAAGACCATCCGCAAGGTCGTAGCTCCCATATTAGCTGAGATCTCGCATTTTTGTGGCCCATTTTTGGGCTCAAAAACGGGGTCGAAAATTGACTTTTTTCCGAATTTTCAAAGTGCTATAATTCCACCTGTTCTGGTCGAATTCTGTTATAATCCGGTGTTTTCGTAATGTGGGTGATGGGAATAAGCCGCTGATAGAGGTTTCTATAGCTATTTTCGGGTTCAAAGAAAATCGATTTTTCGCATTTTCAAAGTGCTATAATTCCCTTAGTTTTTCTCGAAACTCATTATAACCCGGTGTTTTCGTGTTGTAGGTGATGGGAACAAGCCGCTGGTATAGTTAGTTGAAATTAAAAAAAATTCAATTTTTGGTGAAAAATTCGATACGGGGGGGTATACCCTGAAAATGAAAAATCTCAAACTTTGGAGGTCCATATCTCGGCTTCTATGGGCCCTATCGGGAAAATTCCAACGGTTTTGACTTAGTTTCGTCCTCCTGAATCCAACGAGACCATCCGCAAGGTCGTAGCTCCCATAGTAGCTGAGATCTCGCATTTTTGTGGCCCATTTTTGGGCTCAAAAACGGGGTCGAAAATTGACTTTTTTCCGAATATTCAAAGTGCTATAATTCCACCTGTTCTGGTCGAATTCTGTTATAATCCGGTGTTTTCGTAATGTGGGTGATGGGAATAAGCCGCTGATAGAGGTTTCTATAGCTATTTTCGGGTTTAAAGAAAATCGATTTTTCGCATATTCAAAGTGCTATAATTCCCTTAGTTTTTCTCGAAACTCATTATAACCCGGTGTTTTCGTGTTGTAGGTGATGGGAACAAGCCGCTGGTATAGTTAGTTGTAATTAAAAAAAATTCAATTTTTGGTGAAAAATTCGATACGGGGGGGTATACCCTGAAAATGAAAAATCTCAAACTTTGGAGGTCCATATCTCGGCTTCTATGGGCCCTATCGGGAAAATTCCAACGGTTTTGACATAGTTTCGTCCTCCTGAATCCAACGAGACCATCCGCAAGGTCGTAGCTCCCATATTAGCTGAGATCTCGCATTTTTGTGGCCCATTTTTGGGCTCAAAAACGGGGTCGAAAATTGACTTTTTTCCGAATTTTCAAAGTGCTATAATTCCACCTGTTCTGGTCGAATTCTGTTATAATCCGGTGTTTTCGTAATGTGGGTGATGGGAATAAGCCGCTGATAGAGGTTTCTATAGCTATTTTCGGGTTTAAAGAAAATCGATTTTTCGCATTTTCAAAGTGCTATAATTCCCTTAGTTTTTCTCGAAACTCATTATAACCCGGTGTTTTCGTGTTGTAGGTGATGGGAACAAGCCGCTGGTATAGTTAGTTCAAATTTAAAAAAAAAACAATTTTTGGTGAAAAATTCGATACGGGGAGGTATACCCTGAAAATGAAAAATCTCAAACTTTGGAGGTCCATATCTTGGCTTGTATGGGCCCTATCGGGAAAATTCCAACGGTTTTGGCTTGGTTTCGTCGTCCTGAATCCAACGAGACCATCCGCAAGGTCGTAGCTCTCATACTAGCTGAGATCTCGCATTTTTGTGGCCCATTTTTGGGCTCAAAAACGGGGTCGAAAATTGACTTTTTTCCGAATTTTCAAAGTGCTATAATTCCACCTGTTCTGGTCGAATTCTGTTATAATCCGGTGTTTTCGTAATGTGGGTGATGGGAATAAGCCGCTGATAGAGGTTTCTATAGCTATTTTCGGGTTTAAAGAAAATCGATTTTTCGCATTTTCAAAGTGCTATAATTCCCTTAGTTTTTCTCGAAACTCATTATAACCCGGTGTTTTCGTGTTGTAGGTGATGGGAACAAGCCGCTGGTATAGTTAGTTGTAATTAAAAAAAATTCAATTTTTGGTGAAAAATTCGATACGGGGGGGTATACCCTGAAAATGAAAAATCTCAAACTTTGGAGGTCCATATCTCGGCTTCTATGGGCCCTATCGGGAAAATTCCAACGGTTTTGACATAGTTTCGTCCTCCTGAATCCAACGAGACCATCCGCAAGGTCGTAGCTCCCATAGTAGCTGAGATCTCGCATTTTTGTGGCCCATTTTTGGGCTCAAAAACGGGGTCGAAAATTGACTTTTTTCCGAATTTTCAAAGTGCTATAATTCCACCTGTTCTGGTCGAATTCTGTTATAATCCGGTGTTTTCGTAATGTGGGTGATGGGAATAAGCCGCTGATAGAGATTTCTATAGCTATTTTCGGGTTCAAAGAAAATCGATTTTTCGCATTTTCAAAGTGCTATAATTCCCTTAGTTTTTCTCGAAACTCATTATAACCCGGTGTTTTCGTGTTGTAGGTGATGGGAACAAGCCGCTGGTATAGTTAGTTGAAATTAAAAAAAATTCAATTTTTGGTGAAAAATTCGATACGGGGGGGGTATACCCTGAAAATGAAAAATCTCAAACTTTGGAGGTCCATATCTCGGCTTCTATGGGCCCTATCGGGAAAATTCCAACGGTTTTGACATAGTTTCGTCCTCCTGAATCCAACGAGACCATCCGCAAGGTCGTAGCTCCCATAGTAGCTGAGATCTCGCATTTTTGTGGCCCATTTTTGGGCTCAAAAACGGGGTCGAAAGTTGACTTTTTTCCGAATTTTCAAAGTGCTATAATTCCACCTGTTCTGGTCGAATTCTGTTATAATCCGGTGTTTTCGTAATGTGGGTGATGGGAATAAGCCGCTGATAGGGGTTTCTATAGCTATTTTCGGGTTTAAAGAAAATCGATTTTTCGCATTTTCAAAGTGCTATAATTCCCTTAGTTTTTCTCGAAACTCATTATAACCCGGTGTTTTCGTGTTGTAGGTGATGGGAACAAGCCGCTGGTATAGTTAGTTCAAATTTTAAAAAAATCAATTTTTGGTGAAAAATTCGATACGGGGGGGTATACCCTGAAAATGAAAAATCTCAAACTTTGGAGGTCCATATCTCGGCTTCTATGGGCCCTATCGGGAAAATTCCAACGGTTTTGACTTAGTTTCGTCCTCCTGAATCCAACGAGACCATCCGCAAGGTCGTAGCTCCCATATTAGCTGAGATCTCGCATTTTTGTGGCCCATTTTTGGGCTCAAAAACGGGGTCGAAAATTGACTTTTTTCCGAATTTTCAAAGTGCTATAATTCCACCTGTTCTGGTCGAATTCTGTTATAATCCGGTGTTTTCGTAATGTGGGTGATGGGAATAAGCCGCTGATAGAGGTTTCTATAGCTATTTTCGGGTTCAAAGAAAATCGATTTTTCGCATTTTCAAAGTGCTATAATTCCCTTAGTTTTTCTCGAAACTCATTATAACCCGGTGTTTTCGTGTTGTAGGTGATGGGAACAAGCCGCTGGTATAGTTAGTTCAAATTATAAAAAAAAAACAATTTTTGGTGAAAAATTCGATACGGGGAGGTATACCCTGAAAATGAAAAATCTCAAACTTTGGAGGTCCATATCTTGGCTTCTATGGGCCCTATCGGGAAAATTCCAACGGTTTTGGCTTGGTTTCGTCGTCCTGAATCCAACGAGACTATCCGCAAGGTCGTAGCTCTCATACTAGCTGAGATCTCGCTTTTTTGTGGCCCATTTTTGGGCTCAAAAACGGGGTCGAAAATTGACTTTTTTCCGAATTTTCAAAGTGCTATAATTCCACCTGTTCTGGTCGAATTCCGTTATAATCCGGTGTTTTCGTAATGTGGGTGATGGGAATAAGCCGCTGATAGAGGTTTCTATAGCTATTTTCGGGTTCAGAGAAAATCGATTTTTCGCATTTTCAAAGTGCTATAATTCCCTTAGTTTTTCTCGAAACTCATTATAACCCGGTGTTTTCGTGTTGTAGGTGATGGGAACAAGCCGCTGGTATAGTAAGTTGAAATTAAAAAAAATTCAATTTTTGGTGAAAAATTCGATACGGGGGGGGTATACCCTGAAAATGAAAAATCTCAAACTTTGGAGGTCCATATCTCGGCTTCTATGGGCCCTATCGGGAAAATTCCAACGGTTTTGACTTAGTTTCGTCCTCCTGAATCCAACGAGACCATCCGCAAGGTCGTAGCTTCCATATTAGCTGAGATCTCGCATTTTTGTGGCCCATTTTTGGGCTCAAAAACGGGGTCGAAAATTGACTTTTTTCCGAATTTTCAAAGTGCTATAATTCCACCTGTTCTGGTCGAATTCTGTTATAATCCGGTGTTTTCGTAATGTGGGTGATGGGAATAAGCCGCTGATAGAGGTTTCTATAGCTATTTTCGGGTTTAAAGAAAATCGATTTTTCGCATTTTCAAAGTGCTAAAATTCCCTTAGTTTTTCTCGAAACTCATTATAACCCGGTGTTTTCGTGTTGTAGGTGATGGGAACAAGCCGCTGGTATAGTTAGTTGAAATTAAAAAAAATTCAATTTTTGGTGAAAAATTCGATACGGGGGGGTATACCCTGAAAATGAAAAATCTCAAACTTTGGAGGTCCATATCTCGGCTTCTATGGGCCCTATCGGGAAAATTCCAACGGTTTTGACTTAGTTTCGTCCTCCTGAATCCAACAAGACCATCCGCAAGGTCGTAGCTCCCATATTAGCTGAGATCTCGCATTTTTGTGGCCCATTTTTGGGCTCAAAAACGGGGTCGAAAATTGACTTTTTTCCGAATTTTCAAAGTGCTATAATTCCACCTGTTCTGGTCGAATTCTGTTATAATCCGGTGTTTTCGTAATGTGGGTGATGGGAATAAGCCGCTGATAGGGGTTTCTATAGCTATTTTCGGGTTTAAAGAAAATCGATTTTTCGCATTTTCAAAGTGCTATAATTCCCTTAGTTTTTCTCGAAACTCATTATAACCCGGTGTTTTCGTGTTGTAGGTGATGGGAACAAGCCGCTGGTATAGTTAGTTCAAATTTAAAAAAAATCAATTTTTGGTGAAAAATTCGATACGGGGGGGTATACCCTGAAAATGAAAAATCTCAAACTTTGGAGGTCTATATCTCGGCTTCTATGGGCCCTATCGGAAAAATTCCAACGGTTTTAAATTAGTTTCGTCGTCCTGAATCCAACGAGACTATCCGCAAGGTCGTAGCTCTCATATTAGCTGAGATCTCGCTTTTTTGTGGCCCATTTTTGGGCTCAAAAACGGGGTCGAAAATTGACTTTATTCCGAATTTTCAAAGTGCTATAATTCCACCTGTTCGGGTCGAATTCTGTTATAATCCGGTGTTTTCGTAATGTGGGTGATGGGAATAAGCCGCTGATAGGGGTTTCTATAGCTATTTTCGAGTTTAAAGAAAATCGATTTTTCGCATTTTCAAAGTGCTATAATTCCCTTAGTTTTTCTCGAAACTCATTATAACCCGGTGTTTTCGTGTTGTAGGTGATGGGAACAAGCCGCTGGTATAGTTAGTTCAAATTTTAAAAAAATCAATTTTTGGTGAAAAATTCGATACGGGGGGGTATACCCTGAAAATGAAAAATCTCAAACTTTGGAGGTCCATATCTTGGCTTCTATGGGCCCTATCGGGAAAATTCCAACGGTTTTGGCTTGGTTTCGTCGTCCTGAATCCAACGAGATCATCCGCAAGGTCTTAGCTCTCATATTAGCTGAGATCTCGCATTTTTGTGGCCCATTTTTGGGCTCAAAAACGGGGTCGAAAATTGACTTTTTTCCGAATTTTCAAAGTGCTATAATTCCACCTGTTCTGGTCGAATTCTGTTATAATCCGGTGTTTTCGTAATGTGGGTGATGGGAATAAGCCGCTGATACTACTAAACCTATGACTCCACTGCAAGTATGGACTATTTCTTTACTATAAAAAAATAACCTCTTTATTAAATTATTTCTAAGTATAGACAAAAAAACATTTTGTAATTATCAAGTAATATTTTTGCCTTACACAACTAGAGGCATATGTTTTCTAAAAACCAATCCCTTAGCGCTACTTTATTTCTAATTGCCTATCTTGTAATATGAAAATAAATTTGAGCAGATAGATGATGTCACTAGTTCAAAAGGGAAGACATTATGCCAATATGCCATTCTTATTGAATTCTGTTCTAAGTCTCCAGAAATAGATGGTTATGTAATACAACGAGAAGATATTCTTTTTGATAAGACAGCAATGTGATTTTTAAAGGTGTATAGTCCCTAATAATCGCAAAAATATTAACTGTCTGGATTTCTTAACTGTTGTCCGAATTTCAACTTACGGACGACACTATCTGAAGTATATTAGAAAGATGTTATCGAAAGCAATTAGTATTTCATAGTATTTTATTTCTGACAGAGTCAAATGCTTTTTTCAAGTAACACGTAAATGAACATTAAAATGCTTTAAAATAGTCATATTCAAAATATTGCATCAAAAGCTTACGAGATGTTGAGTTTTGTGCAATCTTGTTCACTAAGACTTATCAATAAGAACCTTTCAAAGCTGCGTTGCTGTTTTATTCGTCCATTATTGGAATACTGCTGTGTGATGTGGTTTTTAAGTTGTGGCATTAGGAATTTAAGAGGGTTTGCAGAAATTATGGATATCCATAATGATAAGGCACAATCATGAGAAATAAAAAAGAATATATATAACAAAATTTATTATATTTTTAGTTTTGTCAGAATCAGTTTCGTTACTATCTTAGTAACTTGGCTCGATTAATGGTTCTTATATTGCTATTACTCGATAGGTAACTTAAAGGTTCAGTGTTAAAACTTCAAAGAGTTGACTTCATCTTATTACCAATTGTATCTACCATATTTTCTAACTTATCGAAACTGCTAGTTTTAAATAGAGACTTTAAATTTGGTATCGAAACAGAAATAGACTGGCCATATAAATATGTCTCTAATTTCAAATCATTATATATAATAATTTAAATGACGTTAAATTATCAGAATTTGATACTAAAAACCACCCACCCTTAACATTAAAACTTTTAAACACTTTTAAAAACTCTTCAAAATTGTGGAAATCTTCCCTGGTATAGACCAGGGAAGAATATGAGTATGATATTAATCTGCAGACTTTAAGTTGATTAGGCTGAGGTTTGAAGGGCTGTTTTTTGCATTACCTTAGTTTTAATCACATTAAGTCTTCTGAGTTATTTCTTATACCTTTAATTGAAGTAAACTGTGTTATATACCCTTTAACTGCTCGAAAGGATAGACATACTAGTCTCTTTAGTGTTCTATTTTTGTTGTTATATTGAGATCTGCAAATGCAGCTCTTTATAATCTTCTTGAGATGGACATTTTTAATATGAACGGAGCATCATTTAAATAAAATTTTATAAATAACAGAATTGATTGTCATGTGGTGTCACTAGTGATAACACCAATTAAAATTTAGGTTTTAAAACTGGATTATTTTTATAGTCTTATATTAGTTATAAACATTAACGCATAGCACGAATAAATAAAATAATGGATTAAATTAATACTCATTTAATTTATTTAACTACAATTTTAGGTTTTTTCGTTGTCAATTTAATAGTATTAATTAGACTTTTTCGGGCAGAAATTAAAAATCGTGGACATAAAACTGTAGGCAACTTTCATTTATCTCATTAAATAGTTAATTAATTTGTAAAGTAGTAGCTGTTACCATAATTTAAAATTTCCGATTTTTTTGCGCCACTTGTGATTATTAGAGAGATTCAATTTTAGGACGCATGTTAGTGGTAGAAAATATACAAAAATTTAATTTGTATTTTTTGTATTTGTATTAAACACCCTGTATGTTAAGCAAGCTGCACTTTATAAAATTGCAAAATCAGTTTGCCTCATTTGATCTCCACTCGATAATCACAAGTACCTAATTTATAACACAGTTAGTCCATACAAAGTCTGCTTGCATAGAGATGCTCGACCACAAACATTAATAAAACATATCTTATACCTGGGCTACGACCATATCCTGACGTGATATCAAACAACATTCATAAATGTCTCGATATAATTTGCACAACTGAGCATTTAATGGTAGAAAAAAGTTTCATTGCATCTGGTCATTGAATAAACTAAAAGATTTACGACATTAATAGTAAAGCGCCTTTATGGCTGTCAGTTTATCGGTTTGTGGTTTTATTAGGGTGTACGTTGCTGATTTATTGGATTTTGGCGCACCTAGGGGTATTTTTAAATGGTATGTCGTAAAACCTTACAGTAGCAATCTTCGGAGCTGCAAGAAAAACTTTTTCTTAAACAAACACAATATTTCGTCGAGTACTGCTTATGGCAGTACCATAACAGTTATCTTGTTAAGTCTTCGAGAGACTGTTGACATATTTAAGAGAGGCGCCGATCGATCAACAATAATTATTTTAATCATTATCATTATTAGTATTAAAATTCTTTATGTATGTTTATCGTAGAATGTCTATGTACCATAAGGTTATTATTAACAGTTAAGTTGAATGTAATATTTTCAGTTTAATGAGCTGTATTTTTATTATTTCGGGAGTATATTTGGGTCAGTTTATATATAAGAAAGTCTTCTCAACCTTAAAGTGACTAATTCATCATGAACTAATTATATATTACCCTTGTTATATTCATTAATAGGCTCCAGACTAACCCACTCATCCAACATTATTCATCAACAGAAATTGCTAATTTTTACACCAAAGCCAATTATTATTATAACAACGTCAATTTTAATTTTCAAGTAAGGGGCGTGCCTCGAACTTATTGTCGTCATTGTACTGTCACTTAAACATGTCAATTTCGTCTGCTGCATTTCTGATTTGTCGCCGTAATTGTAATAAGTGCAAAATAAATTGGCAAAATCAACTTGTTTCTTGCTTTATGGCGCGGCTTCAATTATTTATTCTCTCGAGAATTTCAAGGATATAATTGTTATACCTGAAAAATTAGATTTATGTTATTTTGATGTAAATGTTGTGAAAGAATCAAAGTTTTAGGATATTGTTTCAAATTTTTTATACAGGTCACAGAAGATTTCTCAATATATTTTATTATGATAAAGTAATAGGGTTTTGCACTAGGATACCTACAAAATATAAATAATTTATTAGTGGCGAAACGAAACCATGTTTTTTTTTGATATGGTTTCTTAGACAAGTAAAAAACATTTTTCTTAGTAGTTCTCTAAGCATAGGCGTAAGGCGATTGGTCTTCAAATTTTTGGAAAAACTGTGAGACTTTTCCATGTTTTTATAGTAGAATACCTCCTTTACACGCATAGGAAAATGAAAATTTTAAGAACTCGCTATCACATCCAGGATCTCGGTTGATGTTGAAATTTTTAATTTGTCTTAAACTTGTCAGCTTCTAAAAGTCTTTGGAATTTTTAATGTCGCAATTGATGGCAAAGCATATTAGCAGAACTCCTCAAAATCACCATCTTGCTGCTCTATTTAGTTTATTTGAAACTGTCTCCATACTGTAAAAAATGATCTACCTCAAGTGAACACATCTACGTCAGTGAGTTAATATTTTGAGTGAAATTATTGGGTACATTTTTATCTAAAACAGAGTGATTTTGTTATTTTACTCAAATTTGACATTTACTTAATCAATAACAGGTAAATTATCCTTTATTAGAGGTATATACCCCATATTAGAGTTCTACAATAAAAAAAGCTCAGTAATTAAAATATTATATAGGTAAAATGCAACCACATTCTTAGTAGAATTTTTCATTGTATTTGAGTTTATTGTTTTTTACATTGAGTATTGTCACTCATACCTAACCTCAAACACGCCCGCGTTCATTGTTCTTTAATCCCAAATAACCCATTTCGCATACTTTTATAAAAGGTAAAAACACAAAATCTATCACAGAAACATTTAATAAAATGACAAAGGTTAGGGGAGACCGGGGACAATTGAAGCAATTTCCAAATATTTTTTTTTCTCTTAGAGAAAATCTTATTTAGAGCTAAAAAATTTTTTAGAAGGACATTTATTAATTCCTTGTATATTTTAAATCGGGTTATTTTACTTATTATATAATGCCTGTAAGATATTAAAGAAAACATATAGCCTTGTATATTGTTTCAATTGTCCCTGAGACGGGGACAGTTTAAACACATACCAGGAACAATTGAAACACCATTCCAACATTCAATTTAGAAATACGAAGAAAAAAACATTGATACATATAATTTTTACACTTAAATAAAACCAAATTTTGTACTCAAAAGTTTTAAACAACATAATAATTATCCTAATGCTGAAATAAAGATAAATTAGCAAAGTAGAATATTTATTCTGACGTGCAGTTATGACAGAAGATGTGTATCTTCTTGACGACTGCATTCTACATGTAACCATTGGTGGCAATCAATGCATCGCACCCATTTTTCCCCTGAACATCTATTTCTATATAATTCCAAACATACTAGACAAAAACAGTCTTCATTGTTACTGCTGCTATCGTCTTGACTATTCTGTTGACGAGTTTTTTTGGACACTGGTGTTTTTGATGTATTTTTTGGATCACCAATTTTTTTTTTTTCACTTTATTCTTTTTTTGTGCTTCATATTTTTGTTGAGTAGCATCTTTTTCTGGTGTGTCCATATAAATGGTGAATTTTTTACTTTTGCGTTTCCCTATAGTTTTCCGAGGGAGAGCTTTTGGTAACGGCCTTATTAGCTCAGGTGAAAACACATCCAAAGAGAAGTTAGAGGCTGACTGGACACTTGTAGATGCAACTGGAGGCGGGGTGCTTGGTGGCTCTAATGAAACAGTTCCGCTCGTTGACGCTCTTGGAGAGTTAGAAAGTTGAATTTACAGCTTTTTTAAATGGACCATAAATCGATCGATTCAAAGGTTGTAGTTTATGTGAACAGTGTGGGGGAAATGAGAGGACAACAATGCCGTTTTCTCTGTAAAAGTCCAAGCATGGTATGCCTACATGAGATTAATGGTTATCTATTAAAAGCAAAACTTTATTTTCAATTAAACTGTTGGTATATTTTTGAAAGTGTTTTAAGTATAGCAAGAATTCATCTTCTTGCATCCATCCACTAGCATTTCCTGCTCCAATGCATCCAGGTGGACCGTCACGAACGAAATGATCCTGATATCTTAATCTTGGAAAGATAAAGATTGGTGGGATGCTATTTCCAATTGCATTTACCGCTATTGCCACTGTAACCAAAGTGCCACGTTCTCCTGATGCAAGTGCCCCTACCTGTTTGCATCCCTTTTCTGCTACGATTTTAGCAAGTTTTTGTACCGTCGTAACACCGGTTTCGTCTATATTATAAATGTTCTTTGCTTGAAATTTATATCTGTTTATTACATATTTATTATATAATTATTATATTTATAACGAAAAGTTGTACATTTGTTGAGTTAAAACTGGTCGCTTTTGAAAGGCTTGTAGCCTGGGGACAACGGATTGATAGTTCAGGATTACGTTTCGTAAACCCGGAAAACCAATCTTCTCCTGCCAATAAGTTTTTAGTCCATGTATTCGGCATATTCAATGAATATTTTACGGCTATTTGGTAGGCCAGTTTTCGTATTTCTTTTGGCGATAGACCATAAAATATTTGAGATGCCTTTATTATGTATTTAACAATGGATTTTTTCTACTCAACGTTAAATACTCGTCGTACGCACCTATATCCCATTGTTATAGTTTCAATGGACCCTTGTTCAATAGATTCTCTCTTTTTCTTAATAAATCTGCCTAATGTAATATGATTCGGTTCGAGCAAATCTGCCGCAGACCTTACGGATGCTCCATTTTCAATAACCTCCCTATACGCATTTTCATAAACCAAGTTGGATTTGGTACCTGTATTTGTTTTCCTGACCCTTTCACGTGGCATTCTACAACAAAATAATAGCCCTAAGAGAGTTTGTTGCAATCAGTTAATCAGTTTACGCAAAAAATAATACCAAAAGCCTTTTATAAATTATGTTTCAACCGTCCCCGTAAAATTATTTACATCTTGTTTCAGTTGTCCCCTTCAGGTTGTTTTTGGCAAAATATTATTTTTCTTTAAACTCTTTAATTAAAACTAATAAGTTTAGGCTGCTAAACCTAAGCAAAAACATAAAAAAATTGATTAAAAACAAAAAAGTGGTGTACTTACACTTAAATTTCTTGTTTCCACACTTTTTAGATGAAACGTAAAAATTACTTTATTGACATGAAATAAGAGAGCCGAGCGCAAACACACCCACTTTGCTCAACTGCTAGTTTCAGACTGTCAAGCAGATATGTGGAATTACTCAAACATTGTGAGGCTGCGTACACGAGTTTTTACCTTCGCGTCTAAAAAAATGGCGACTGTTTCAACCGTCCCGTATTTCAATTGTCCCCGGTCTCCCCTACATGTTTCGCTCGACTAGAGCATCATCAGACCATAACATACACAAAACACCTAACATATAAAAAAACATTTTTTCATTTCGCATAGACGTCGACACATATTTACTAATAAATTTATTTGTCTTGTTTGTTTTTAAATTTGTTTATAAAAAGTGAAAGATGATATTTAAATTAAAATTTAAAGTGACCGTGAAATGGTGTACCTAAAGTAGCAAATTAAAAAGATAAGGAAGACTTAAAGTCAGTAAGTACGTATGTACCTGTAATGTATTATTATATGTTGGATGTTTTTCTTTTATTTCTATGTTAGTCTTATGTATAGAGGCCTCACATACAAAGGCTTTACGAATTTATTATTACGGCATATAATATGGCCACCATTTATTCTTAGCATTACTTATTGCATGTTATTGAATATTTTACTCAAAATTAGGATATTTTACTGAGTATAAAGTACTTAAACGAAAAATAAATTAAATATTTCTATTGACTATTTGTTCACCTATTTGATGTTATTCACTCATTTAAGTTTTAAAAGACTCACTTTTAACTTATTTTTGCTAAAATTGGAAGCAGTTCACCTATTCTGGTAATAAAACATTAATTTTGAGTAAATTAAAAATTAATTAATGGGTCTACTTTTGAGCTGTAGTTTATGTTAAATTTAAATTATTACTGATTAATATTATAAATAGGTATACAAAGGTATCTCAATTAGTGCCTTATTACGTAACTCTCTTTTTATACTCATATGTCTCAAAATATTTTTAGTGTACACAACATTTTTTCCAGATGAATGTAAAAGTATTAACATTTGTGGACAAAAATAATGTTGAGGTTAAAGAAGACTTTATTCAAATACTTGCTTCCTTCAAATGAGCAACTAATTTAA
The DNA here is from genome assembly GCF_022605725.1 of Anthonomus grandis grandis. Lineage (NCBI taxonomy): Eukaryota > Metazoa > Arthropoda > Insecta > Coleoptera > Curculionidae > Anthonomus > Anthonomus grandis. Next base: position 28,263,401 of record NC_065552.1, read on the forward strand.
GTCATACTAGCAGAAGAAAATGAAATCCATTAATACAGGGTGTTTCAGAACTATGGGATCAAGCATCCATTTGAGTATGGGAACCCATGTCCGGAAATCCGAGTTCCTTTTAAGCCAGAGTCACATGTACTAAAATCAGATAAGTACGGCACGTATTCGAGAACTAAAGTTCCTCTAGGAGGTAAAAAACGCTTCATAGACAGCGCATTATGGGTCACAGTTATGAGCTGGACAGTTATGAGCTGGTGTTCTACACCAGGACATCAACGACTTGTTCTTCAATAACTTTAGCCGTTTCTTACTCCGACAGTTTCTTTATCGAAGACTGTAATCTCCGCAATCATTCGAATACTTATACGATGATTTTTCTGTGAAATTTCAGGAATGTCGGTCATTATTTACGGAGTTAAAGTAAAAAGAAACAGGTTGATCTGACCATTAATCATCTTCCCGCGCTCTCTTGGCTCTCAGTAAACCGTTTATACTATTCGAAATCACGAACATGGGATAGAGAATTGTTAAAATAGGCATCCGTTAGAACTCAGTCAAAGTTTTTTTTATTTAACGAGAAAACTCACATTGATCCGTTGCTCGTGTTTGCTATAGGCACGTTAGTTTCCACAGAACTTAATTTGCTTGCTGACGACACATCTGAGGAGAATCTTAAAATGCTTCATGCAAGTATTAAGCGTTTTAAAAGTAATAATAGTTTTTTTTTATTCCGTCTTTTACAAGCCATCACAAGATGGCAGAGATTGGACTTATGTTTCTTGCTTCTCAGGCAGAAACTACAGACCATCCAAATTCCTAAAAATACCCCAAAACAAGCCTAACCGAAGAATCTTGGGATCAAACGGTTTCCATTTGTATAAAAATTTTCTTTTTTATTTGTACCATACAAATATCGAGTACTACTTGATACTTTGTAATTATACATGGAAGGTAAATACGGTTGCACAGAACCTCGTGTATAAGAGTTTAGAGAAATATTTTCTGCTGCTTTGGAGAGAAATAAATCTACAAATTGGGCAAATACTAAGTACCTGATATTTAGGGCAACCAACTAAAAGATCTGCAGCTAGTAAAGCAAGGGAAGATCAATCTTCATATCCAGATCAGGCTACTCTTTAGTCTGCATCCTCTGAAGTAGCTTTAGAAATGCGATCATTACCATTAGTTAATCAGTAGGTTAGATTTTTATGGCTTACATCTTTTACACATCTGGTCAATTCAGGTTTTGGGTGCGAAACTGAATATATTAACTCGGAACAAACAACACATGTAAGTCACAAGAAAATGATAATGGTTCTCTTACTCCTTTTCTACTTATTTGTGTTTGACGGAAATTCAACGGAAAAAGCCAATACGATCTTTAAATGGAACGATTTTCGTTTGTGTAAGTCAGTTTATTAGAGCTAACCGTCAAACCTTTGGCTTTTTTGCGGTGTTTTCCTCCAACACTAATACTAATATTTTCGGCATCCTGAGTTTTCATAACATAAATTATAAAACCTTGAAGAAAAATAGACTACTGTGTTGAGAAAATTTAGCTTCAAAATAAATTGGTGGTCAATTGACACTGTTCGATTACTATACTGGGTTAAATTTGAACGAAAATATCTCAAAAATCATACTATTTAGCACTAATTTTTTTTTCATATACTGATATATATAAGACTACACTGGATCCAAAAACTTTTAATATATTCATCATGTCTAGCATATTGGAAGGTAACACGCTAAATTTTTTCGGAGCAACTTAAATTTTCTTTTCAGTCAATTTTGTTCGTTTATGATGAACACACTCTGTATTACCATAGATTTCTCCAGGGTGAAGTACCATTATGCATAGCAAAATAATAGAGGAAAGGTCCTGTTTACTTCACAATCTTTATTTCAAAAATCCCGACGTGTTTCGGTTGGAATTTTTAAAAACCAAAATCTGTTATTGTTTGTAAATACGGTGTGATGAGATTTTTTTAGATTAATGTATTAAAATGGTATGTGTGTGCTGTTGGTTTTAACTCTTTTATGGACATTTTGTGATAATTTAATGTAAGTTTTACTATGTTTTTAATTAATTTATTAGCTTAATAACACCCTTTTATATTTTACTTACATAGTTTTCCCTTGACAATGGTTTAACAACCGAAACGTGTCGGGATTTTTTAAATAAATATTGCAAAGTAAACAGGACCCTTTGTCTATTATTTTGCTACACTCTGTATATTGATCTTTTCCAAAAAATATATAGGTAAACATATGTTTGAATATTTAATTTGTACAGCACTGAGTATGTTACTGGTTAGACCAGCTTGACTAAAAAAAATCTAAAATCACATACGTTTTATATTGAGTGATGATGTTTAAATAATTGTTACAAAACTTTTTAAATAATTTAGTTAGTAGATAATTAAAACCCAGTCTTCTGTTAAACATGCAACTAGTCGGGACAATGGAGATTACCAGGGCGTAGGATGCAATTAACGCATAGTTTGCTGTGATGCATGAAAACCTGAGTCAAAAAATTACCGCAAGTTTCCTTAAAAACGAAAGAGTTACAAAATGGCAGTGTGTAAATTACTACAACAACTAACCTTAAGATGCCCCAAAAATCATAAGACTAATATTTTTCACCCGTGCGGGACTATGAAAGATGTGTGCTGTAGCAAACGAACAAATTACATGTAAGATAATGTCATTCTTATTTATGGGACCAGGTGAGAAAAGAACAAAATGCAAAATCCGCTGCCATATGTAAGCAGATTAAGGCAATACAGCAATCAGCCTAATGAGACTCATTGTGGTGGAAACCGGTCGCTTAAGATCCCCCTTGGACGTTTTCTGCTATGACCAGCTGGACATTTTAACACCGTTAGCATTTATTTTGAAATATCTTAGGGTCAATAATTGATGATCTTTATGAAGAAATGTAAAAAATCTCTAGGTTATATCTCTCAGGTTCTTTAACCCTGCATGATAAAAAAGTGAGGGATATCTATTTCGGTTTAACACTATAGCTTTGATATTAGTTGCAGTGAAGTAGCTTGACTTAAAAAATTTTTACTTTAATTGACCAACCTATTAAATTTTACCTTATTAGTAAGTAATATCATCCGACTAATCAAGCAATGAACTGAACGAGATGTTAATTAAATGTAGCATAGAATTAAACACGTCTACTAACAAAATACCAGTTTAAGAAAAGAACCCAACAGCTCGGGCGTTAAAATGGCGTGAAATATGCCGAGAATATGGCGTGATGGTGCGAAGCGTTTTAATGACGCTCGACATAATCGGGTAATTGTGATAACCCGATAATTTGTTGGCGGCCCTCTTTTACTTCTTCTTCTTCTTCTTTACCTTCTTTTGGCGTTATTTTTTTTATTTGTACCATACCAACATCGTGTACCACCTGATATTCCGAATACATATTGAAGTTAAACATGGTTGCAAAAATCCTCGTGTATAAGAGTTTACAGGGATTACAAAACATATTTGACTACATCATTGTTTTATACAGTGAGCATATATTTATTTAAAAATAATTTTGAATTTTTTTTCTGCTGCTTTGAAGAAAAATATATCTACAAATTGGAAAAAATAATGAATAACTGATTGATAGTAAAACTATGTAAGAAGGCAAAGATCAATTTTCATGTCCAGGTCAGGATACTGTCAGTATAGTCATCAACCTGCATTCATCAGTTTTAAATATTGCTATATATTAACAAACAATTTTTATCCAGTATTATCCGTAAAAGATAAAATTTGCTACACGAACTTAACGTAGGTGATCCCGATCATTACCAATAGCTAATGTGCTAAGTAAGGTTATTATGGCTCACATCTTTTACACGTCTGATCAACTCAGATTTTGGTTTTGTTTTGAGTGGAACTCAATGTAATAACTTGCAATTTAACTTGTAAGTTGTAGGTTAAAAACAGAATGATAGCTGTTCTCCTACTTACCTTCTGCTAACCCGTGTTTGACCGAAATTAAACGTGAAAAGCCGAGACTTGCATTTTTGTTTAGCACCCAGGAAAAAAATTGACCAATCACGTATATCTTGCACTTGAGAGGAGCTACTTCTAAGAATAACTCTACCACTGTAACCATTATCTGTATTTAAAATTATCTACTAGGCCAATGTTATGTATACTTAGTAGGACTCTTCAGTGTTTCTTACCTAATCTCCTGTTAATGTCTTTTATAGCTTTGTAAAATGTGATACAAACACTTTGTCATAGTTAAGATCTGATAGTCTGTCTTAGAAATGTTATGCATGCTTATTAGGACTATTCAGTGTTTCTTACCTTATCTCCTGATGGTATCTTTTATACTGTATGTAATATATAGTATAAACACATTGGCATGGTTATGACCTGATAAATTGTCTTAAGTTTACTTAATTTTTTTTAATTATTGAATTTTATGCAGCCAATAATTTTTTTATTCTAAAACCCTATTATCTAGAGACCTAACTAATCTTGATAGAGCACTGTATAATAATATCTCATCTATCCTTCATCTGGTTCTAAAAACTCTATAAAAATTCAGCATAATCTTGGTCGCATTCCTACTCAGTTAATGTGTGTCCACAAGTTCTAAGTGAAATGACTTTGTTTTTAATGTATTAAAGACAATTTTGATTTTACGACGAGAGAACTGTAAGAATGAAATAGTATCCTAAAATTATATCCGTATACAATGTCTCTGGAATCCAAATATTTTCCGGACAAGGGTGAAGTGACCCCAAGGGAACATGACATAGCTCATAACAGAACCAAAGGTTCCATAATATGCAGCCAGCAAAATTTTAAAGACGTTTTGCTGATTATAAATTGACAAGGCTAAGTTTTTTAAGATAAAACCTAAGGTCTGCATTTAAACAAGCTTTCAGATTAGATAGGCTCCACTTAAGTGAAAGGTTCCAAAGTAATCAAGTATACTTAAAGATTTGTAACATATATTGGTCCTAAATTTTACAATATTCTCCCTACAGATATAAGACGCTTCCACAACCGAAATCTATTTAATAAAAAAATTTTAATATATTTAAGTCAAAACTTTGATATGTTTGCTAACATCTTGGACAGGTCATAAAAATGCATTTCAGGTTTATATTAAACAAATTAGATGTATAAGTCATCAATTGTTAATATATAAGTTTTATATAGTTATTAGAATTAGGAAATTAATATAATAAGTGATGGATATGCGATTGCTGTTCTCTTGTACATACACATATATATATCTAGGTGTACAACTATTATTTATGTATTTTAGATATATCACTTTTTCTGTAATATATTTGATTTGATTTTATACTCTCATGAGCATGTCGTCTAGAATTTCATTATTGATGTATGAGATGCTTACATTCAAAGAATTAATCGATTGTGGTTTATCAAAATAGGCTTGTGATGCCATATAGCTTCGTTAAAAGAAATCTAATAGCATCAGTCAAGAAGCAAAATAATAAACTCATAAAAACTCTCGTTCAATAACTCGATGATTTCACTAGCTGAGTGGGAACTTGCGCTATGCTGTTAAAACCACAAGTCAGGCCTGTCAATTTATTGAATTGTTTACCGAACTATAGATCACGCCAAATAATGCACTTTTCGAGTTACCTGAGTAGCTCTTAGATTCCTTTTGGCTCTTCGCCAGCACAAATATAACAATTTTGTTTATCTAAATAGTGGTTTAGCCTGAAATGAGCCTTGTCACTATATACACAACTTTTCGTAAAACTAGGGATCAAAAAACTCTGAGAAATTGAACAAAACAAAAAATGTTATAGCCATATTTTTGGACTTATAGAAGGCGTTTGACATTGAGGACCTCCAAATTTTATTATATCGCTTGGACTTAATGGGCATAAGAGGAATTGGATATGTAATAAAATCTTACTTCAGTAATGTACAAATATTGAGGGAGAGATAAGCAATCTAAAAGGAGTGGAATTTGATGCACAGGGTACAGTGCTCTCAACTCTGCTGTTTAATATATACAGGGTTACTGGTAATTCGATACATTCCTTTGGAGATGTGATAGGGGAGGGGGTAAGAAGTAAATTGAACCCTAATATGTATTATGCAAAAGTTTATAGTTTTCGACATATTTAATTTTTTCTGTTTTTCTTCAAAATGTAGACCTTAGTGGTTTAAAAGGCAGTTTCCAAAAAATCCGCTGTATATTTTTTTAACTTTTTAGGCAAAATACATGCTCAACACAATAGTGTTACGTTTGTAATGGCAAAAGTCCCGCAAATAGTTGTAACCATAGGTAAATTCTCGATGCAAAGTGTAATTTTTTTTTCTTAAATAAAATACTACACTTTCTAGTGGATATTTTTTGAAAAAAAATTATGCTACATTCTTCAAAATTTACGTAAAACTTTCTTATTATCTAAGCTAACTCATAGGCTATAAATGCTACCAAAAATTTTAACAGAATTTTGTATTTTTATTATTAATAGTAAGAACGCACTTGAAAAATGCCAAGTGGTATTTACTTCTATGGTATTTAAGTACTATAGCAACAATTTGTTTTTTTAATTTTATTGTTAAAAATTTGATGTGTAGATAGTCTGACAGCAATAATTGTTGTGGAAAGTAGTTAAATTACGAGTTTCGAGTTTATTTTTCTCGTGTTTTCAAAGAAGGTATTCTATTGGTTTCTGCGCTATGGCCACGTGTACTAACGCTGAATATGCAGATATTATGTTTGTTTATGGGTTTTGCAATGGTAATGCCGCGGAGTCTCGCCGAGAATACCAACGTCGCTTTCCGAACCGCCGCATTCCAAATGTCCGTGTTTTCGCTTCGACCTACCGAGCTATCGCTGAAACTGGATCCGTAAAACGAAGAAGAGGTGACGCTGGCGCTCCTCGCGTATATCGAGCAGAAGATGAGGAGGAAATATTAAGACATTTTGAAGACCATCCAACCACATCCACTAATGCCGTAGCGCAGCAAACAGGATCATCGCAATGGAAAGTTTGGTCCACGATTCGGCAAATGGGAAGCCATCCTTACCATTATACGCCTGTCCAAGGATTGGAAGAAGGGGACCCGATAAGAAGGGTAGAATTCTGCAGATTTATTATAAAATTGATGCAGACAATAGAACTTTTTTAACCGACATTTTGTGGACGGACGAGTCAAAGTTTAGTCATGAGGGCATTATAAATTTTCATAACCTTCATTTTTGGGGGGGCCGAAGAAAATCCCCGTTTAACAAGAGAAACCAGTTTTCAAAGAAAGTTTTCTGTAAATGTGTGGATGGGACTTATTGGCCGAGATGTAATAGGACCACATTTTTTCCCAGACCATTTAAACGGGGATATTTATGAAAATTTTTTACGATATGACCTACAAGATCTTTTTGACGATATTCCTCTCGCCGTTAGAGGACGAATGATATTTCAACATGACGGCTGTCCAGCTCATTTTTGGCGGTCAGTTCGGCAGTTCCTGGATGAACGTTTCCCGAATCGTTGGATTGGTAGGTCAGGTCCAATAGCTTGGCCAGCACGAAGCCCTGACTTAACCCCGCTTGATTATAGCATATGGGGTCAAATGAAAGCACTGGTTTATGCAACCCCAATAATTACCCGGGAAGATCTTATCCAAAGAATAACCAACGCTGCCCAGCAGATCAGGAATACCATAACAACTAGAACAACAAAGACTGAAATGAGAAGGCGCTGCCGAGCCTGTATTCGCAATAGAGGCTCTCATTTTGAACAAGATTTGTGAAGGTAAGTACTGATAAATGCGTTACTTTACAATTTATAATAAAAATACAAAACCATGTCACCTAACTTTTAAGCATTTGTATCCTGTGAGCTAGCTTAGGTAATAAGGAAGTTTTAAGGAAATTTTGAAGAATGTAGCATAATTTTTTTTTTAAAATATCCACTAGAAAGTGTAGTATTTTATTTAAGAAAAAAAAACTACACTTTGCATCGAGAATTTACCTATGGTTACAACTATTTGCGGGACTTTTGCCATTACAAACGTAACACTATTGTGTTGGGCATGTATTTTGCCTAAAAAGTTAAAAAAATATACAGCAGATTTTCTGGAAACTGCCTTTTAAACCACTAAGGTCTACATTTTGAAGAAAAACAGAAAAAATTAAATATGTCGAAAACTATCAACTTTTGCATAATACATATTAGGGTTCAATTTACTTCTTACCCCCTCTCCTATCACATCTCCAAAGGAATGTATCGAATTACCAGTAACCCTGTATATAATAAATATAATAATTTTTGAAAGTTTAATAAAATTTGGTTAGACAATAGCTTATTAACATTAAATGTAGACAAAACAAAATTTCTGGCATTCTCTCTCACCACAAGTTTACTTCCTGATTATGATAGTTTAATAATTTATGATGATATTAGTCCTCTAAATAGCTCCTGTGAATGCTTAAACACGATTGAAAGAAAGTCATCCTTAAAATATCTAGGAGTTTACTTAGGTAAAACTTTTTCTTGGGAAGGTCATGTAAATTATGTTACGAACAAAGCAAGAAAATTGGGAATTTAAATAGGAGAAAGTAGGAAAATTAGATACATTTTATTAATAAATTCCTTAAAAACCATTAATTATTCATTGGTATTGTCAATAATAAATTATGGGATAATGGTATGGGGGATTGCTGGGGTGATAGCTCTAAGAACACTACAAATAATTCGGAAACACATCATTAAAATTATGTTATTCAAAAGCAAAAATCTTCAACTAAATTGCTATTTAAAGAGATCGAATTTTTAAATATTAGTCAAATAAATATTAAAGCTATAGCCAGATGTATGATAAAAATACCATACTATAAAGAAACACTAGGACATGAACTAAATACAAGAAATGCTTCTCGTAATAATGTCATCTTTAGTAATCTCAGACACACTGTTTATCGGCTAAATATTTATTTATCTTGGTCCAGAATTTTACAATACCCTCTCGAATATGTTTTTTTAACAACAAAATTTTCTAAATGTAAAATACAATTAAATAAATAAGTATTAAGTTAAAACTTTTATTGGAATTTTTTATAGAATAGGATAGGAATATTGTTTTACTTTTCTGATTATGGGAATATTAATTTTTCATTTCTGTTATTTCACTAAAGATTACTCCCATAAATATTAATGCATCCACATCACTTAAAGGACAATTAACCCTATCTATGTCAAGGACGGTGCAAAAACTGCAAAATAGTTGTATGCGTTTTTCCTTTAATATATCGTATAGGGACCACATTACTTCTTATCTAAATTCACATTTTATATTAAATATGAGAAATAGAAGGAAGTGTCATATGTATAATTTAATTTACAAAATAATTAAATCAGGTCAGCCGCCATATTTAAGGGACTTATTTTTTCACCATGATTATATACACAATGTAAGAAATCCAAACTTGATTAGAATTCCATTTCATCGAACATCAGGTTTTAAAAAATCATTCCCGTATGTAGGCATTCATATGTGGAACAAGTTACCAGATTACATTAAAAATAGTTCACCAAAGAAATTTATTGCATATATTAAAGGAAATCTTCTTAATTCTCAACTAACATAGGTATTTAAACAAATTCACAGCACCAAATTCTTATTAAAAATGTTATTTAATTATTTTTATTTAATTGCAACCATATTATTTTTGAGTTATTACTTTTTAAATCAACACTGGTCTTGTTGATCTTGCAGGCATAAAAATAAATTTTTAAATGGTTCATTTTGGAATACCTATTAATTTTTGCGTCATGTTGCCCTGGTTTTTCAGCCTCGGCTCGTGTTTTTTGCTGCCCTTCCTCCTCTCTGCCTATTGCACAAATGGTACCTATATTAATGTAATTGTTTATAGTGAATTATTACCCTATATTTTTTTTGTTTTTAGCATTTATATGTTTTTAGGGTTTAATAACTTATTTTCTAAAGGAAAGTCTTTATTCTTGTTTTAGTTGTAATTAGGTTAGTATGTTTTAACGGTCTGAGCAGCACATGCGCGCTAGCTCGTGTATGTGTTATCGGTTGTTTTTATAATCGCAGTTCAGTTTGCATTACTCTTAGCATTGTGTAAATTCTTGTAATAAAAAAATGTAATTTTTTATGTACAATGTTTCAGTGGTAATAAAAGTCTTTTAAATTTGAAATTTGAATTTGAATTATAATTTGAATAATAAAGTAATTTAGTCTATTAATTTATAATGAATTTTGGAGAATTTATTCATGTTACTTATTATAAATGTATGGATATATATTTATTTTTTACTTCTGGTTATAGTTAAAAACTGTGTATTATTTTTTTGAGACTGATTACTAAATTATACTCTACTCATACCTCGAATTGGATCACCCACTTTAAGATTGATCTAGGCTTTTACCTTTACTAGATTTTACTATTATTATATGTATGTAATTACTATAGAATTGTCTTGAAAATATGAGCGAGTATTCAGCATTGGAAAGAACTAAGCAGGCCATTCTTAGGACTATCTGATCTTAAGTGGGAGATATAATAAACGCAACTGATAAAACTGCTTTGGAAGTTGGTTTTGATATGAGGAATCTAAATTAAAAAACCTTGTTTATTAAACTTTGATATTCTTTTTCAGTTGTAATACTGGAAGTAAAGACCAACAACTAAAAAAAACGTGATCTTAGCATCGCATAACTTATACAACTTTTTTTATTCTGTGGCCATCTACACATGCTAATCAACCACAAATTAAGTGTAAAAATAAATGTTGTCATATGATCATTGTTCTTGGCATGTTTCGTTTTTCTTTTCGCAATTACATCTGACACGACCAAATTAAACATATTAATTCCTTGAACTATGGGAATGCGAACCTCATTATAACCATATAAGAGCGAAAACGAGAGAACGACGCTTGATGATCCTTCAAACTTGAGGACTCACTCGAGTGCCACTTTCTCGGATCCCACTCTTCAGAACAACATAGTCGTTAATTGTCGAATGCGAAATTCCACAATAATTAATTATTTGTCTGGGATTTTTTTTTTTTGGGTGACAAGACATTGATCATTTTAGGCGCCAGAAGCGAAAGGGAGTAGCGATGAAATAATTAAAGGAATTAACCTAATAACGTCGGTTCCACATCAAAACATTACCGGATTAACTCTAGGCGCGACTCTAGAACGACCACTGTACGATGTTAATCCTAATTGAAATGAATTAAATAACGATTTACGCGTAGGATTTGAACGTATCTACCTACTTAGTACCGTAATACGCTGAAAGTAGGGAAAATGATGTTATAATTTTATAACAGTAGCGGACAGTTCTTGTACCGGTTGAACAGCTTTCTGTTGCCGCCCGTCAATTAGATATTTTATGTAGCCAATAAAAATTTGAATAATTTTATAAGTTATATAATTTCATATGTGAAAATTTTCAATTTTTAAAACTCTATGGTTTTAATAAACTGTATAAATAAATATTAAATATACATTAGCTATTTATTTATACAAAATATAATGTTAATGAAGGAGTTAATCACGGTAATCATCTGCAGCTCATTAATGAGAGCACATTTTGGCCTAATATGTAAGAAGCATTAAAATGCTGAATTGTAAAGAGGGCAGCCAAAGGGGCTATTATACACTAAGTGTTATGATATGCAGTCAGATTATTAATCTCAATGCCAAACTAGAAAATATTAGCAAGGATTTAAAGCAGAATGATTTTCCGAAGAAATACATTAAAAATACTGTTCAGAGGGCGAGATTTCCTTAAATCGGTCTTTGAGGAACATGATATTAATACTACTCTTAGCATAAGTTTAAGTTTTAAACGCTTTGTTGGACTACCCTAACAACATTAGGCCCTCAGAATTAAATGCACAATGGAATTAGCGACTGATTCAGTGAAGAACATCAATTGGTAGTCTACTCATACTGAACAGTATCGTTACTATGAGTCCAAACAATTTGCATCAGCAAAGTGAGTGTCAGTAGAAGATTCTAGCAGATTAACCATATGCAATAATGACTTACACTAGAACTGTTTTTTGAACAAACGCACTGAAATCATTTTGAGAGGACGACGTGCAGACAAAAAGAGAATCCACAAATATCGGAAGAATACATAGGATTTCTCCAAATTAATCCCAGTTCCCAATACACTAGTACTGCATTCAAATATAGTAACAAATTACTATAAGACCAAACGATTATAAACACCAATATCTTTTTATAAGATAGAGACTTTCTTGGATCTGTTTTTAAGGACGAAGGAACATACGAAATAAAAGAAAGCACGGCCAGCCAGTCTTCAAATCAGGGATAACAGAATATGATTAGTGAAATGGTTACCATATCCTTTGCTCTTTAAATTTCCTTTTTGGTATATTTCGCATATTGGTATAAACCCTAAAAAAGCTTGTTATCACAGACAGCACTTAAATATTTTATTTTGATATATTTATTATGTAGGTAGGTATCTTTTTATCTGTAGAAGGTTCTTTATAGTACTTAAAAACGTTACCCTCAATGTACATATTTGTAGCTCATCCAGACTAGACCTAGTTAAGCTGTATTTTGATATGAGATTTGATAAAAAGGAGCCTTAAGAGAGAGGTAAAAGCCAAGATTTAATCAACGGTAGAGAAATAACAGTAGCTGAAGAGTTACTTGGATGACGCAATAATGATGACTTGACAATAATTAGGTTCTGCACTACACCTAATATGTGTCGTTACCCATTTAGGGATCTATAATGAGTCTAGTTCTTGCTGAGACAGCAGACCTGGATGCTGTTTTAGCTCTTTAGCATCTGATATTTGGGTTACCTTAACTTGTCTTGTCTAAATTATCTTGGTTTTCTGCTATTTTACAACACTTTATTTATAAGGGTACTTCATGTTCGAAGAAGGATCCAGATCCTGTATCTTGAAGAGCTGAGCTAACAGTAGTGAACTTATGTGCTTTCTCGCAGCTCTCCAAGCTCAGCATAATTATTGAACCTAATTTTCTACTGCTTACTTTAATGTAGCGCATCCCTGTACTCGTCTATCAATGATTTAAAAGGGTATTTAATTAATTCTCCCAGGGACACAATTGAAATTGGTGTTGAACCAAAGTTATGTCTACTCGTAAATAGTGGGAGCTCTGCTTTTTTGGGTTGGTCCTTAGACCCTTCGAAAGGCACTATTTGCTCATCATTGAGCGCTGCATCGTGGCGGTGTATTTTCGTGGGAAGAGGATTAGCAGGTCATCAGCGTAGGTCTGCGTGGATAGGCCAGGACTGTTTAAATAATTGATTTGACTGTTACTATGCACCATAGAGTTAGGGACAATACTCTTCCTTTTGATAACTTTGCTGTTAAGCTGGACAGATACATAACTCTGTTGAAGCATAGCCTCTATCCATCTCACCAGACAGGGTTCTGAGTCATAACATTGAAGTGCGCGGTAGATTACTGCAAAAGAAGTGTTGTCATATGCCCTTTTAATATCAAGTAATGCACCCAGATAGGCCTTTCCATTTCATAGAGAACCATCCACCTTTGTCAGGAGGTGGTGTAGGACTAGGTTCGCGGATTTACCAGTTTGGTAGTCATATTGTTGCACACGCACATGTCTTTTAACCAAAGTGCTTTCTTTTAGGTATTCATCAATCAGTCTACTCTCCATCATATTGAGGAGAAAATTAGTAAGACCGATTGATCGATTTGATTTGGGTCTGTAAAGTTTTTTTTTGGTCTCGGGATAAAGACAACCTTCATCTATTATCATCAATTGGGGACGGAAAAGCAATGGAAGTCTTCAATAAGGATGTAGTAATCAAGTAAGGATGTATAACCGATTTTGCCCGACGCATGAACAGAACCCATAAAAGCCCGAAGATTTGAAGTAAGGGAATGTTTTGGTTGTACATTTTATCCTCTCTTATGCATTTAGATATTTTTATTTCAAGTAAACTAAGTTCAAAGTCGGGTTCAAAAATAGACAGACGAAATATAAAAAGAAAAAAATGCGAACATCAAAAAGAAGTGTCCTAATAAAAAAAGATTATATACTTTTGAGGATTATATTTAACTCTTATAAGGAGCAAGATAATTGTCTCCTTATTCTCATGAATATGTAAGGGATTCTAGCCTAATTTTATTTTTAATCAATACATAGTCAAAGTCAAAGCGTCTTCTCCCGAAGATGCTAATATCATTAGCGAAACACGTGTCGAAAGCAAAATAAAGAGCTTTGGTTAGTGGTAAAACTGTCACGTAATTTCAAAAGTTTATTGTCATATCTAATAATAAAATACCATTTCATCTATTGTTAATATTTATAACTTTTTAAATAAGGCTATGTTAAAGGCTTGCGATGGTCTTTATAGTCTGCATTATTTTTTTTTTTATCGAAGTCTGTAGCATACCTCTTTTCGCTTGTTTAAGTTTTATTCCTCAAATATATCATTTGCATTAAAAATTTACATTTATGAGGCAGAGTGAAATATTGTGCATACTATAGAACGCCAATCAAAAAAGTTGATCCCCAAAGAGTGTACTGAGGCAGTCCATTATACTGGAAGAGGGGTTACAGTATGATGACTCTCGTATAATGCTTTGGAACGTTATAGGGAGACAGGTAAGCACTTAAGAAGACCTGGCCAAGGCAGACATCGCACAACGACGCATTTTAGGATCGTTTTTCTCAGACGTATAAGAGTTTATCTAAAACCAAATAAAAGATATGCCCAATGTAATTTTCAAAACCCTAGTTTATTTGCTAAAGGGTCAGTTATACTTTGGGAAGGCACCTCTTTAACTGCTCGTACTGCCGCGGTGATTATTGAAGGCAGTTTAACAGCATTAAAAGTAGTCGTTCATTTTTTTCTTTAAAATACTTACTTTTTACACAAACGTACAAGTTTGGAAAAACGTTTCGAACTTATATTACGAATAATGATTACTTAGTAACACGTGTTTCGCCCCTAAAGATATTATCAGACCTGATCAACCTTTTCTAGAAATTGATAACTTACGCAATCAAATGCCCTGACGAGATCACAATATACTACCACAATCTTCTTATATTTTAGTCTTATACTTTAGTACAAATATGTTCTAGCAGGTGATAAAGACATATTTTTTTGTGTTGTTATTATTTCAAAATCCAAATGGGGTTACAATTTTAATGACATTAAAAAGCACTTTTTTAAAAATATTAGAAGTAAGTTATTAAGCATTCTCATATCAGCTTCAATGTCGTCTTACATCTTGCTCATTTTACTCGCGAATATTACTACATTTTTGTGCTGTCTAGTATTCCTCACCTGCTATCAATTAACTCGTTTTTTATAGTATTGAATAAGTAACTTCTAAAAGTATATGAATAAGATATAAAGAATTTACGCCATTATAGCTAATACAACTTCTGATATTTCATCCCCACTTTAAAACAATATATTTTAGGGCCGATCGAAGAGAGGCTTAAGAGACTTAATCAAGTGTAGATTGGAAATATATCAATGAATCTTACAGGCTGACTTTCAAGCTGGGTCATGCCCTGGAAAGCTAATTTTAATTGACTTACTTTTTTGCGATTTGGAAGGTTCCAAAATAAGGTGCAACAAAACTTTAATCACCAGGAGTCATCATTTTTCCTTGAACGCTTTATTTGGAAACCCACAGTAATTTGCCAGTGTATAGTCACCAAAACCATATTTTTTCAGAAACTAGTATCGCTAATAACGAATTGTCTGTTTAATCTTTTAAAAGATCAATAACCAATTATCGTAGCTTGGAAATGAAGGTAGCTAAATACTAGGATACTTTAAACGTTTTTAGTTAAAAAAAAACTTATTATATCACTGGAAAAGTTTTAGTCTGCAGACAGTTATATCAGTTTCTAATCTAACCAAAAGCTATGCGGATGATGATGGGACCTAATGACTATTGTCTGTTATTTCTTCTGATGGCAACTGATGTAAAACTTCTATACCAAGTCACATTAAATCAAAATATTTTAAAGTGCGAAAAAATATTGCTATTATTGCACTAAGTTTAAATTATGTATGCAACTCGAATATAACGAGAACACTTTTTATACTTCTGAGTTCTTATAACTTGCTTACAGCTCGCGTGCAGAGAAGAATCTCTTTATATTCATTTCACATAAATTAATAGTTATGTATCTCATTATTGCTTTGAGTTTTAGACGGTTATTATGTAGGCGTATTAAAAAAGTAATAATTATAAACGGAATTAATAGGACAGAAAAAGGACATAAAACTTAGCTTAAGTCACCAACTATATAAATTTTCCGTGATACTAGTACAGTATAAGCTCGGTGGCGTAAACACTCGTATATACGAACAACTCGGTTTTGGGAATAAAATATTTTTTGTATTAGGTACTCTATAGTGTGAACAGAAGTCTGCTCGACAATGTAAACAATTAAACAATACGTTTTTAAACGATTTTTGAGCCAACATGCCAGTAATATTTTGACTGTCTCGCTGGTTTTTGACTTATCATAGCATGTTTGCATGGTTTACGGCGTTTATGTGGCTTTTATTCTTCAGTTTTCAGTTGACTTTAAACGCCTGAGTAATAAATTCGGTAACAACCTTTTTTTGCACGATTTTCAAAATGGGCAAACTGTCAAAAACAAGGCCCTTACTCTACAACAAAAAGCAATCAAGAACATCGAAAAGGTGTGTCAGTTACTATACTGGCTAGAAAATACGGAGTTGCTAAATCAACAATTTGTTCGATCAAAAAGAAAAGAGAGAAGATTCTTGAAAGGGTAACCAACTCATTAGGACCAAACAAAAAGTGTACGTTAAAATCTTGTGAGTACCCAGAAATGGAAAAACCGTTGTACAAATGGTTTCTTACTCAAAGAGAATAAAATCTTTCAATAAGCAGCGATATATTAAAACAAAAAGCATCAGAATTTTTGGAAATGTATATCCTGCGACAATGAAGTTTAGTGCAAGTGATGGATGGCTGCAACGTTTTAAAGTCCGTCATGGAATACGATTTCTAAAAATATCCGGTGAGAAATTATCATCTCAGCCGGAACTGGTTGGGCCGTTTAAAGAACAATTAAAAAAAGTTATTGATGAGCTTGGAATAACGGAAAATCAACTTTTTAATGCCGATGAAACGGGGTTGGATTAGAAACTTCTTCCAGATAAAACATATGTTTCGATTGCTGAAAAAACGGCTCCAGGAATGAAAATTGCAAAACAACAGGTGACCTTCTTAGGAGGTGCAAATGCTACAAGTTGTTTCAAATTAAAATCGCTGGTGCTTGGAAAATCAAAAAATCCCCGCTGTTTTAAGCACTTTAGAAATCCGGTCAATTATAAAAATTCCAAAAACGCATGGATGACTGCAGAGATATTTAAGGATTGGTTTTTTTACCACTTTGTTCCAGACGTAAGTGATTTTAATCATAACCATTAAATCCATTTTCCATTTTTAAATGATTTTAGGTGAAGCAGTATCTAAAAGAACAACATCTTCCACTGAAAGCTATTCTACTCTTAGATAACGCTCCTTCCCATCCTCCAGCAGACACATTAAAAACAGATGACGAAAACATATTTGCTATGTTTATGCCTCCTAATGTGACCCCGCTAATCCAGCCGATGGATCAAAATGCTCTGAGACTCACAAAACTATATTACAGGAAGAGTTTGCTAACTTCAATTGTGGCAACTGATGAACATGTAATCGATTCATTAAAAAAACTTACACTAAAAGACGCCATGTTGTATTTGCATACTGCTTGACAAAAAATTACACCGAGAACCTTATCTAAATGTTGGTATCCTGTACTATCAAAAAATACAGAATATACAGATGAAGATTTCATACCATTGCTGAATATATGACAAACGATATCACTGAATGGTATAAGGATGATGCTGGCATTAACCTTAATGATAATCCAAATGATAATGCTGTTTCGGAAGAAGAAGACAACTGTCAGGTCATTTAAGATCCAAAGCCTAAAATAAGATATTCTGAAGCCATTGAAGCATTAAAGCTATGCATGCAATGGGCACAAGAAAACTTTGTTAATATTGACGACATTTTATGCCTTAAAAAACTTTATGAAAAAGCTGTAATTATAAATACAATATCTAAAATGAAGCCATTAAAAATTACTTCTTTTTTTAAATAAATTTTGTAGGTATTTTTTAATACATAGGTATTATAAATAATACATACTAAGTAAATAAACAAAGGCTTGAAACTTATAATTTAGTCTCTTTACAAAAAAAAAACATAATAATCACCCTTAATAACAAACAATAACATCCCATAATGTGAATAATCGGTAGTATGAAATAGGGTTGTTTTTTTTGTGTTCATGTTACCGAGCTTGTACTGTATCTAATTGAATATAAAATAAAGACATAAGTATTTATATTTATATAAGATATAAGTATTTCCTGTAGTTGTTAATATTGAAGATTACGAGTTAAATCAATAAATTATAGATTGAAATCATATAATAAATAGGATGTATAGAGGAAAACTCTATCTTTGATGCCTGGTGACTTTAAGTTTGAATTTACTTAAAAAATTGTGTTTTCATCAAATATTAGGCTCTCGATTTATAATTGAGATCACCCTATTTTTTTTCATAAGAACAAGTAAAAAATAAAAACAATAAATATTAGATAACAAGTTTCGTAAGTAAACCTGGACGGATAATTTTTTCTCAGATAATTTATTTAAAAAACGTTTTAGGGTTCACACAAACAAATTGTAATAAATTCATTCATGTCTTCCAAGAACAGAAAGCAGACCTCCAGAGCTCAAGAAAATTAAGTTTCTGTCACTCGATCGGCCACTTTTGGCCCGATTACTTGAAACCACATGCACGGGTGATTTATGCATTATTTTCTGTGACAAAGACCAAGAGCCAGTCTCTTTGGTGAGACACAATAATGTTAATTTTTCTTGTAAGTGTATATGTTTTTTTTGTTATAAAAGGTGCGCGACATTTTGACGTCTCGGCGCCACCCAACTTGACGCCACCATAGTAATAAGTAGTAGCAAAAGTTATAAAATGTATGCATCGGCTAAGTAGTCTGGCATATTAATTAGTTTTGGTGGTGGTGTTCATTTGTATTTTGCGCGTGAAGGTGGTATTATTCCTATTATAATGCAACAAAACCTGTTATTTAATGGTGCTTTATTGGAGCATTTTATTTATTTTATTAGCCTTAAGGGGTTTATGTGAGTAAAACGGAAATTCATAATTAATTTATATTATTTTGTTTTTATTAATAACCTCTACTGAATGAATCTTAAGGTGTGCTGGAAGCCAGAAATAAAAAAAAATTTAATATATCGCACCAAGTCTCATAATAAACTGCTATTCTGTTGCAATATAGAGAAACTGTCATATCCAATTAAGTTATGCCTAAAGTAGCCTAACTTGTTGCCAACATTATACAGGTTTTAAATTAAATATTAAGGGAAGGAAGAATATTATTAAATAATAATAAAATTATGTGCCATATGAGAGACGTTTTTAAGTTAAATAAAGTAAAAAAATATGCCAATTTTATTAAATTACTGAGACCTTAAAAAAGTTTATTGCAACAATTCCATTGAACTTATTCATATTCCACGAAAAATTGTATAATTATTTCCAATTTTGCCATTATAAAAATGACTTTAAATAAAACTAAGACAATGTTCACAAGATACTAAAATACTAAAAATAGTCAAATAAAAATAGAAGATTTTAAAGAATTTATATACTTTTTATAACGCACAAAGCTGAGAGTAATGAAAGGAAATCGCATTAAGAAACCGAAGGAACAAGTTGAAAAAACGTTCATCGCTGCTCTATTTAAGAACCTATCAGAACGTCTAATAACTTTTGCGACCAATATGTCTTATAAGTACTAATACACTAAACACAGACGTAAACGCTAACAAAATAGGAAATAGCAAAATTAAGAATAACACAGAGTCGCATTGAGAGATCTAAGAAAAATCGAATCAAGAAGACAAAAACCGTGCATCAGCAATACGGAGAGAACATTATTTTTAAATTGGAGCTTTACAAAGTGAAGCGTGAGAACAACGGAGGAAAGATGGAGTAAAAAACTGCTTTTGCGATCAATGTATCTTACCAGTACTGAACACAGACGTAAATGTTAACAAAATAGGCATTAACAAAACTAAGAATAACACAGAGAACAGTGGGGAGTAATGCTGGGAATCGTATTAAAAGACCGAAAAAAAATCGAATAAATAAGACAAAAAACGTTCATCGATATTATAGAGCGAATAGTATCTTTAAAATAAAACATTGCAGAACATAGAGTAAGAATGGTGGAGTAAAGATGGGGTTAAATGCTGCTCTATTTAGACATTTGTAAAAAAAAAAATAACACCTGCAACGGTTATGACCAATGTGTCTTCTAACGCTAATATATGTAACACAGACATAAATATTTACAAAAAGACAATAACAAAACTAAGAATACCATAAAAAACAACAGAGAAGGAATAAAGTAGGCAATGGAATTAAGATACCAAAAACAAATCGAATGGATAAGATAAGACACGTTCATCGACATTATAGAGAGATAAGTATAAAATTGCAGCGCATAGAGTGAGGAAAACAAAGAAAAGATAGAGTAAAAAGCTGCCGCAATGACGATCATGGTTAGGAGTTTAATCACTAGCAAACCCAGCAGTGGGGTGAACATTAATTGGATATCAATTTGGATTAAAAGAGCACAAAAGAGAAATATTTAACAGTAAAAAATTAAAATAACATTTTTCTAAAAACGGTTTTAAAGGACCTACTTAGTAAACAAATTTATAAAATTTAAAAAATAAAAAGTGGTTACACCTCAAAGTAAACACATTCTATACAGGGGCAATAATAGTGTTGTAACCTATAAAATGTAACTGATCTAAAGTGTTTAAAAATAAAACTAATTTCTAAGACTTAAGGTAATTCCCTCGGTCAATTATTTTGTCAACAAGTTAAAAGTAAATGTTTATAAACGGTAAAGTGCTTGGTTACATAGGGAGGTAGTTATCAGAGCCTTCACCTTAAAATGCTATTTATATGTTGTGTCTATTCTTTCCCGACCTGTTCATTTCTCTCTTAAATATTCAGTGAAAACATATGTTAAGGTAAAAGACCAATTTTCTTTGGGCATATCGGATAATAAATTCTTCATTGACAGGTGGAGTTAATTTATTACCCATAAATATTACTATCTAAATTTCATATAAAAAGAGAGATAATCATGTAACTTTTAACACCTTTTTATACCGCAAAGGACATCAATTTAATCTAAAAACCGCTGATGGGTGTTTTCATTATTATAAACACCTACATTTACAAGTGTTAAGAAATAAGAGTCAGAGGTGTGAAACGAATTAGCAATTTGTATGCAACGATATTGATAAAACATTTTGTTATACTAGGAGCTGCTTTTAATAAATAGTAAAATATTGCTATTTTAGTATAGTTGCTATATAACTTGTATTATTTTTATTTGCTAGGATAAACTTTACAATTTAAATTTTTTGTTGCAAGCCAAAATCTGACATAACATAAATGACAAAAATTATATTTCAATAACAAGTTCAATACCTAATATTTATGATGTGAGGTGCAATAGTTTTTATAATTTTCGTATGCTTTTAGACTGTAAAAATATTTCTATTCTGAAGCTGCTTTAAAACCGACCTTCTCTCCTATACTTTTAAATTTATGTAAGATTTTGGCTAATTTTAGAAGGTAGGGACTGTAGAAAACCAGCTGTTACTTATATTTTATCTGAAATATGATCTAAAATATGCTGATATTTCATATATGTAGTGTTTTCCCCTTCGTTAAGTGTGAACTAAAACAATCAAAAATGAGCTAATTTATTTTCACACTTCACTGCTCACTGCCGACTACTAGAGATATTTATTTTTACTCTATTTATATATAAATATTTAAATTTCGCGCCAATATTCCGAAATTTACTTCGCTGAAACAATTGACTACTATCGGCGTTATAATATACTCGGTAGAACGATGTTTCGGAAAATTCTCGCTTAACCTTCTAGATATCGTGCGGTATACCACTTATGTCATTCCGGAATGATGTAGAATCAGCTGGTTTTTCGGTGTTTACAATTTCGTTACAATACGTAGCATACTTATTTAATAAAATTTACAAAAGAAATAACATTTTTAATATCAAATCTTTGAATCATTAGCTGAATCATCTTTGAATCAGTAGCTGAAAAGGATGACGAAATTGAAGTTATTTATTTTAAACAGCATTCAAGATTTTTATTTTTAAGTTTAGTTCCGCATAGAGATAAATTATGAAGAAGCATTCAAATCGAAATGTGATACTCGATGGTGTGAATATTTAAAAAATTTGAACCTTTTTCTTAAGATTCTATCGCAAAGTCTTAGAATAGATTTAATCCAGCAGTAAGACTTATGCCATCTATTAGCTCGCAATTTCAATCTCTTTTTAGAGTTTACTGGTATATCTTCTGACGTATTAATTCTGTCAAAAGAAGATTTGGTATTATTTTCCTTACTAGAAGGTTCAGATTTCACTGATTTCTCTTCTTAGTTTTGTGTCAGAAGTGAAAGAAGGCTAAAAAAAACTTATCACAACTTTTTTTAGTCACAAGTTACTTAAGTGTTTTGGTATTATCCTTACTTTTTCTGGTCATCACTTTCCTTGATGGAAGACTCAGCTTCTACTGATATATCTTTTTAGTTTTGTTAGAAGCCAGAGGACGCTTTTTCTTGATATCTTTATTGATACAATTAGCTTTGACTTACGATTGTATCGTTCTTTTATCAGTTGCAGGTAGGATATCATCTTTGGCGATGATAACAGGCTTTACTTGTTTGCCTTCAACTGTTTCATTATTACCAGATGGCATCATCTTGTCATCAGTTTTTTTTGAAGCAGAACTCAAGTCTTACTAATAGCACTTAGGATTTACAAATATCCGCCTCTTGCAATGATTTTAATAGAAGTGGACACTTGAAAATATGATAATACTGAATTCGTTAAAAAGAAATTGGAATATGAAAAAATTGCCATCGTGCAGTCTTCTTCCAAAGTTAACAAATTGCCATTAATCGTGCACTCACTTTATCAAAGCAATATTTAGGGGTAACGAGGCAAAGACTATTGTGGAATTACAGGTCCTTTTGAAATTCGATCTATAAATACCCTTTTTAACATCGGTGGGGGTTTGTAGACAGAAGTAACACCAAAGGAAATGTTATTCTTATTAAATGTTAATCTTCCAATTGTTACTACTATGAGTTTGGCAACCGAATAAAAGAAAAGCATACATTGATACAAGGTTTCACAAATAATATAACACCATCATTTCTGTTAAAGTCTGCATTATTATAATGGTATTAAATGGTTAAAAAGGTATTAAAACCGGATATATTGTAGTTATTTATATTTGAGATTTGAAAACATTCACTCAAGATAATAATATCAGTAAAATCAAGTTTAAAATTTTCTAAGAGTACTAACAACTCATTGAGATTCTTTTTAATACTTCTTATATTTAAATGCAATATGTTTAACAACTTACTGTCCCTAGAAATGTGTTCATTAAGTTCAGTTTCATCAACCATTTGGGCAACATGCGGGTCTAAGGACGAGTCTTCCAAAATTTCATCTTGAATTACTAAAACCATTAAATTAACAGGAATAATTAATTTTACTTTTTATGATTCCTAGATGATACTGAGTTGATGGGCATGCAGGATCTAATGCTGAATGATCAGTTTTTAATTTTTTGTCATATTTGCTAAATGACAGTTATTGCACTTCAACAATTGAATATTACACTGTGCGGTGTCATGTGAACCAGAACACTTAGCACATACCTTATTCTTATAACATTTATTACTTTTGTGATAAAAGCCTTGACAGTACTACACTGGATATCTTTCCCACTCTAGATAAATTTTTTTTCTTCAATTAATTGTTTGAATAACTTTGGAGAACATTCCATGAATACTGTAGTTTTATTACTTCCATCCCTAGTTTTTTTGATATAGGTAACATTCAAGTTATCTTTCTTATCAATCCATTTGTTTTGATTTTTAATAGAGCATTCAATTTCATTTGCTGATTTAGTTCCGGCATAGCCTACAATTTTAACCCTAGGGTTTTTCATTTTTGGTGTTTCGATAATATATTTGGTTCCAAGATGCTTTTCCGTTTCTGTCTTCATAATATTAATATCTTCCTTAGTTTTACAGTTGACTTTTATACTTCCATCCTTTGTACTTCTTGAATTTTAAATACTCAAGTTTAGAGTAGTCGAATTAACTTTGTCTTTTAAATCCTTTTCAGTTTTGTCTCCAGTTTGTTTGCTTTTTGGTTTAATAATTAGTGTGGGAAAGTTGGTTCCAATATTACTAGTTTTATTATTACAATTTGCTTTTTGAATCTCTGAATATTGTTTTTCAAGATTATTTGGGTAGGCTGCCACCTTCATTGATTTTAGTTCTTCAATGTCCTTTTTCATAGCTTCAATAGTTCTCATAAGATAAGGTAGTCTGGCCAATAGTTTACGACAGTCATCACATATCAAAAGCAAGAGCCTCTTTTGCAGGGGCATGCATTTTACTTCCAATGCTGTAAGGCTTGTGCAGCTTTTATGTATTATTCCCAGCCAAGAGTCACACTTATAGAATTGATCGTCCTCAATCTCTGTTTTACATTTAAGGCAAGTTATCTCATTCCCCTCTATCTTTGTAGGATTTTGAAAAGGAAAAACCAGGTGCACATGAAGTACCTAACCTCAAATATTTGCTGTTGTTTTAAGAAAAAAGTAAAAACACCCTTTTTATTTCAAAATCCCTTTATTTACTGGGGTTTAATTACCACTACACTACACGATTATAACATTATTGCACTGGTTCTTAATGAAGAAAATCTTAAAAAACTGAGAGCAGAAAATTAACACATGCAAACAAACTAATAAGAATATCGTCTTTAATTTTTAAAATTATTAATTTAGACTAAAGACATTTTTATTATCTTTACTTGAGTAGGTAAAAATATGAAATATTATTCTTTATAATACAATTCTATAATTATTATATCTTGTGACTAAAAAGACATTTTAATATTAAACAAAATATTGACATTCAAGAACTCAATCATATAATCAAGAGGATCAGAGCAAATAAATTATGCCAAGCGATAGCATTAAAATCTCTTGAAAATCAATGAAATAGATAAAAACATAATTTCTTCTAAATCTACCCTTAAAATACTTCATAAAAACGAAAAAGGAATATTCAGTTTTGATTCAAAAAAATATATTCAACGAATTCGTCAGAACTTAACATCCTCCAAACACTGGGATGTGTAAAGCTCTTAGGGGACCTAGTGAGGAAGCACATACATATTTTTAGCAATATTTCTTTGGGATTTAGTTTTTAGTAACATTTTATCATAATGTGGTTATATGTAAAATCTATTTCTTCAGCAATAAAAATATATTTAAAAAATCTTAGTGAAGCCATTTAAGACAAGTCGTCAGAAAAAGTCAATGACTATATAATGCTTATATCTGGTTATCCATTCATAAAATCCAATAAAACCTGTCCAAAGATCAAATTACCAAAACTAAAATCACCAAAAAGAAAAGAAAAGCTAAACCGATGGCCGGCCACTAATCAGCCAATTAATAATCCGACGTTGAATGGGTCAACTAATTGTTTTCTGGCGGCAGAATATAAAACGGTTAAATTTATGTCGTGTTGAATGTTGGCATATTCAATAAAACCACAATCTCTCGTCTCGTCTATATTATGATGAACCGTCTTTGATCTTTCAACTAATTGCCACCGCTTTTGTTCCTTTTGTTTTACGGACGCCTCCGAAAAAATACTGTTTTATTTGTTTAAAATATGCACCTTCGTTAGTAGATAAGTGAGAAATACACCTCTATATAAAAAGCAATTTCGTGAGCAAGTCAGTGAGTCTACATGAAGAAAGAACCATTTAAACTTGATTGTTAAACAATTTGTGGCATATTTTATTGATTTGTTTAAAAAAAAATTAGTTTTTCACCAGTAAAACATAAATTTTACATATTTTATCACAGTACTTTATAATTTAATTTTAGAGTTTGTGTTCTTCACTGTATATTTGTACAAAAAAATGATAGGGTAACTTTGATAGTAGGATTTTCTTCATTAACATCTTCCTTATTTCTTTCTACGGCATGTGAATGAATTATTAATCAAAAAACAAGAAACTAGATAATGATAAAATTACCAAGAAATTGGATATAAAGTATCATTGGAAACCTTTTCTCATTTTAAATTTAGGATGATTTCACATTCTATGTATCTGTTTTAAAAAAAAATTGGCGTGTCTGACATAAAAAACACATCTGTAGAACCACCCACATACTTTGATTCTTTATTAAAAAAAATAATTTAGTAGATTAAAAATATTACTTCAAATACTTGCCTAATTTTCATAAACACCCTCTACTAATAAATATTGGCGCCAATCACTTAAATCATTATTTATTCATAGCGGATGTATTTCTGCAATAAAATTTCTTTTTTTTTATATATCGCAATTTATGTTGTATTGTTCCCTTATTAAACTTCTTACTAGCATAATATACGATTGACATGTAAATTATATTACAGCGTAACGCTTGTCTAATTCAAGCGAACTGAAAATAAACTTGATTTGCTTATCAACAAAATTCCTACCTTTCGTCAGGTAAAAACAATAATTACGCATTTTTTCCTAAAATATAACGGGAAATGTATTAATAGAACAATCGATCATTAAGGAATTTGGTTTAAGGTCAAACTGTTTACATATTTAGAACACCCAGATCCTGAATTAATGTCTGACAAAGATTAAAGTGCAATATTTCTAAAATAGTCAAATTTAATTTATAAAGGGTCTGTGCGCGTAAAATTTTATTTATGAGTCTACCTTGACATTTTAATATATTTTTTGTTTAAACTAGTTTTTTTTATTAATTATTTGTGTACAATTTCCTTAATGGCTTGTAAGCGATATACGTGATTGGGTAATCAGAAACATTAAGAAAAATTACTTGATAAGTTATTAATTGACCAGTTTAACAACGTGTCAAGTCGTAATTAATACGATATTAATATTTAATATTAAAAAAAATTAGCATTATTAAGAAATTTTATCTATTGTAATTAAATTAAGAGGATTTGGTGAAAGATCGTTTTACAAATAAAAATATGTTATGGTATATCACTACTCGTTTAACATGTGACTCAATCTGCAAAAAGGAGAGTCTGAAGCAGATTCTACAAAATTTTTGATGCCTTACACCCTAAACTATCCTAGAAAACGATTACACCTCTACGGCTACCTAATATATACAATATCCTATAAGAAACTTGATAGATTCGTTAATAATTTGCCGTATTCGTCGATAAAATTGATGTAAGCAGAAAGGGCACATGTCAAAAAAATAAATTTTTGGGAAATCAAAGTCAAAGTAAAATTATTAACATTTATTGTTATAATTGATTTGTAGTTTGAATACCACGATTTGTCTCCTTATATTTTAAATTTAAAAATTTGATTTTAGCTCCCCCAGAAGACTTTGAAAGAAGTGACATGTGCCCTTTTTGCAAATAATGCTATTTAGTAAATTTGAAAAATATTTATTTTTTTTAATACAGCCTAGTTATGTAAAGTACAAGTCAAAAATAAACAGCTAATTTCAATAGAAGAGTACACTGTTTTGGAAAAACTAATCTTTGGATCACTCATTGATTGTTGATTGTAGGCCACTGAAGAATAGCATCAAAATATGGTTTGTGTTCTTCTGCAACAAAAGCAGTGCATTTCCTTATATGCTCCATTTTGTTGGCCTTAATAGGAACTTTTCCTAACGGATGCGCAAGGCTCGTTGGCAAAGTTGGGCAGGCCATTCCAGGTTGTGATAAATTAAATGTATGTGACACCAAACCGTCAGTAAAAGGATAGGCTTGAACAGTGCCTTTTTGTTGGGATGTGTATTTAAAACATGAAAAGGTGCTTATTTGAAAGTTGACCTTTTCGTTACGAGGAAAATGTTTTGTTTCTTCAGAGACACAGATTTTTTTATAAAATTTTCCCCACCAGTTTTTGAAATCTAATACGTCACTTGTTGCAATCTCTTTGACTAAAAATTTTGTAATATTTTTTGTACTGGTAATAATAATCGTGGAGATCTCATGAATGGTGCATATTCTATCATGTTTCCGTAAATTTTTTTTCACCAACGCGAAGTCCCTGTCACACGGGAGAAATGAATGCCCTCTAACTGGGAAAAAATGCCAAATTATGCTAAATTTACCAGAATCTGTGAGAGCCAAAAGCATCCTGACCATAGTATGATTCTTGTTTTGGCCCCAGCAATTATCACTATAAAGATGAAGCTCCGATTGATTTTCCTTGAATTCATTAAGATATTCGAGAACAAACGTACAAATTTTGTCAGCTGTTTTCTTTGCCTGTCCCTCGTGGTAAACGTACATCCTGGATTTATTTGTCTTAAGATTGTGAATACAAAATACGGACACAGTAAGCTGCTGGTAGTAAAATACCTCACCCACAGGCGTTGTGGGTAACTGGACATTTTGCATTAAATCGAAGGCCAATAGCAGAACTTGGTCTTTATTTTCCTTTTCTTCAATATCTTTGGTTATTCTGCGTCGGCAGTACGCTTGGCCGTGTCATTCAAATTTTGGTCTTTTATTTTGTTATTTAGTAATTCACAAGTCGAACAAACATCAACTTGTGGGCTTCCGAAAGAGAGATTAAAATTTTCACGGAAAAAGCATCTATAAAATGAAAAGCTTACCTTTTGGTTTGGATACTTCTCTAGGTAAAGCTGATGCATTTTTGTCAATTAGCTAGCTATTTAAATAATGTTTTTCACGTCCTGAATAGTGGCTGATTTTTGTAGGAAATGATTATATGTGTTCCTTTACACAATTCTGAATATCTTCTGAGAAAGTATTAGCACTTTTTTCCGCGTAAGTCATTCGGTGACTTGCTTTGTGAGGATTTAAGGTGTTAATTCTCCTGATGCGTTTGTACGTAATAGCATATAAATTCAAAAATGCTTTAACACAAATCTCTACTTTGGAACTTCCTTTAAATGAGTAGTACTTGAAACTTTTTGATTTGGGTTTATTTTTATCACCTGGTCGAGGACGCCGCTCCTTTACTTCCATCATATCCACAAGACCTTGTAGAAAAATGTCTTGTTCGTTTAAGTTTAAGAGCTTAAGTATAAAATCGTTGAAAAATCGCCAATCTATCTGCATCAGAGAACTTTTCAGACAATTTCATTCTACAACTAAATAATGAAATTAATCGATGTGCCAAAAATACTATAAAAGAACCTACCTGCAAAGGACTCCATTATTAATTTTTTCTCACAAACGTCTCTTCCTTGACTGTATTTAAGACTTTCCTTCCAATCTTGCCTTTTTCTGTATGTTGCGAGCATACTTAGAAGGCTCTGCTTTTCGTCTTTTATTAGGTGTTAATTCAGAATTGTCATCCATATCAAATGAAACTAAAACCACGTGCAACTGTCCCCGAAGCATCCAACAGATTAACTGAAGTCGAATTTTTGCTGATGACGTAAAACGCACGACAAACACATGTTGACCCCACCATTTGAAACACTAAAATTTCGCATAAACGCATCTTTTATGCATAACGCTAGCATTATTACCCGACATTTCTAAGACATCGGGGATGCGGACTTGTGCCCCTTATGCATAATCCATTGAGTCTACCATAGGGGAACACATTTTAGGTAAAATGGCAATTTTTCAAAATATTGACTTGAGCCCTTTCTGCTTACACCGGTTCAATTGAGTTATCCAAATTTCTGCTGAATATCATCCAACCGGTCCAAGGAAATAAAAAACCATTCAACTCTACTCACTTTGTTGATCTACTTCGACCAAGTCTAGCCCCAATGACAGATTTGTCAAGTATGATGTACAACTTCTGAATACCATTATAGGGAAATCTCTAGATATTATCAGAGATAAGCTCAGCAGACATAGCTTTTTCAACTTTTACTGCAATGCTGGTGAAAGAAAGTGTTGAAGCTTTTAAAAATGTTTCTTCGGAACTCTTACTTTTAAATAAAATATGTTTTTACCCAGGATAAGGAACTTCTAATGAGTTTACTTTCTTTTATCTCAAGCAACAGCAAATATTTATGGAAAGGTTTAAGCAATCTGCTGTTAATACTCAGCAACATAGAACTAGCTTTCGTATGTAAACGATACTTTTAACATTAGACGAATAATCAAATTCATAATGGAAACCAAGGCTAATTCAATTGTGCATTTTCAAATACTCTAGTGAGGAATGTCAATCGGAAGCCTAAATATATCCGAAAAATAGATACAATAAAGAGCTTCAACTATATGCAATAAAGGTATTGATCTTAATGCCGAACCAGAAAATATTATCATTCATTTAATACAGAATGGGTTTTTGAAGAATTCATCGACAACACTGTTCGAAAGGTGAGGCTCTGAAAAACTGTGAATAACCAACACTAATAAACAGAGTCAGAGGCTTCGTAACAAATGCTAAGCCTGAGAGTCTGGAAGACAATAAAATCCTCTGTAGATATAGTGATTTTCTTGGGTCGGTCTTTGAGAATGAAGGAACATTGAAAAAGGATAAAAACGATATAATTAGCCTAAATGACAAATTTTCCAACTTTGATCTTGAGCAGCTATATGCCAACCTGAGGGAATCTTTAAATATTTTCAGCAAAAATGCATTGCCGCAGAAGGAGATGATGGAGCTTTTGATGATATATCCTTGTAACTCCTACTTTCAAGTAAAATATAGATATTCTGCCTAGGAGAAGGAACTTCTAATGAGTTCAATGAGTTCACTTCTATCTCCAGTGATAGAAAATATTAACAGGGAATGGTTTGGGGAACATGCACTTTCTCAACATTCCTCAACATAAAACCAAGTTATGGCCTCGATATCTAAAAGATACCTTTATCATATAAGACAAAAATTAAACAAAACAATAAACCCTAAATTAGATTTATAATGGAAACGGAGACAGATTCAAGCGTGCATTTTTTGATGTTCTGCTGAAGAACGTCAATCGGAAGCCTGCTTACATCCACAAAGTAGGAATAATTAGAGTACTTTAACTATATGCCATAACGATACTGATCTTAATGCCTCATGAAAACAATAATATTAGCCTTTATGGCAAATTTGCCACTATTGATTTGGAACAAGAATAAGTCAATGTAGGAAAATCTCTAAATATCTTCAGTGACAAACTAAGCAAAGGCACTCAACTCGTATGCATTCTACTGAAGAAAATAATGGGGTTTTTGATAGTATATCTTCGTAACTTTTACACTCAAGTAAAATATAAGTATTATGACAGCAAATACTTACATGGAATGGTTTAAGGAACATGCAATTTACACTCCTCAACATACAACCAAGGCATGGCTTCGATATGTAAATAATACCTTCCTCATATAAGATAAAAGTATAAATTAGACACAATATTAGACACTAAAGCAAATTTATAATGGAAACCAACACAAGCGTGCATTTTTGGTGAGAAACGTTAATCAGAAGCCTACTTACATCCAAAATTGGACATCATTAGAGTACTCTCTGATAAGAGAGCAATCAACTATATGCTATAACGATGATGATCTTAATGCCGAACCAGAGAATGTGATCATTGATTTAAAACCGAATAGTTTTTCAAAGAAACCCACCAAAAACAATATCCGAAGAACTAAGTTCTGAAAAACTAAGAACAATACAACTCATACCCGAAAATCTACAAAAATACAGAGGCACAATACCAAAGATTAAATCTGAGAGTCTAAGACAACAAAATCTATCATATTTCATGTGGGTATAAGGATTTTTTTGGATCAGCAAGGATGGGATTTAAGATTGAAGGCACATTGAGAATAGACGAAAACAATAACATTAGCCTTAATAAGAAATTTGTCAGCTTTGATTTGGAACAGTTACACGCCAACGTGTAGCAATCTCTAAATATCTTTAGCGATAAACTCGGAAAGTCACGGCTCTACCAACTCATATTCATTCATTGCCGTTGAAGGAACTGATAGAGCTCTTAATGGTATATCTTTGTAGTCTCCAGTTTTAAGTAAAATATAGGGTTTTTGTTCAGCGTGAGTGACTTCTTTTAGGTTAGCTCTATTTCCGCTCAGCAAAATTTAGATAAAATAATTAACAATGTTTGCATAATGGAATAAGAAACATTAATAGAAAGCCTAATAATAATGAAGGGTATCTTCGCTATTAATTCAAATCACTTGCCTCAGCAAAGTGAGTATCATTAAAATATTCTTGCAGAGGGTTTTAACTGCCTTAATAACTTACACTATAATTGTTTTCTGAACAAACATATTGAAAATATTTTGAAAGGGCGAGGTTCAGAAAGGAGAACCCACAAATACCGAAAGAGTATATAGGATTTCTCAAAATAAAAAAGAACATTGTAAAATATTTCGAATACATTAGTACTGCATTAAAATCTGATACCAAAATACTAAACCATTATAGACAAATATAATATAAAATGTTTAGTCAAATAACCACAATAATCTTTGGTCTGAAACAGAACTATAAATTTCCTCTTCGGGTACATTGAAGTACATTGGTATAAACCCTTAAAAAGCTCGTTACCAAAGACAATACCTAAATATTTTGTTTAATTAATTATCCTAGGTAGGAATCTTTTTGTCTGTAGAAGGTTTTTGATATTCCTTAACCAACATCACCGCCAATATACATATTTGTAGCTCATTTAGACTGAACCTAGTTAAGATGTTTTTTGATGTGAGATTTAGTGAAAAGGACTTAAGAGAGAGGTAGAGGTAGTGGCTATCAATCATACGCAATTAACAAAAACTAAAGAGTTACTTGGTTGAAGTGAAAAATAATGTGAAAAGCTCAATTTCTAAAGAATATATCGGAGTAGTAAGGCCTTTAATTATATAGTCCATAAGGTGAGGCATTTCTAAGGACGTCCTGCTTATATGCCTTAATATTTTCTGGTGCTAGACAAAAAAATAATGATGTTTATCACAGTTTCTCAACTAGGCCAACTTAATGCATGTGATGACTTATGAATTAGTTTAGAGGGTAGGAGTGTAAGCTATTATGTGTTTGTTATTTATTTGTTTCATATAAGATTCGATAAGAATGTTTAGGTTTTTTCTTGTATAGGTAAACATTTCAAGCTGAATCTGGACTTAAAGATGTATTTTTTATAGGTAGTAGGAAGAGTAACAGATAAACTCACTAGACGTTGGTCCCCAAGTACCAGCCCTTGTCAACTATGATTAAAAGACGCCAGTCTTCAGCACTCACCAAATAGGCTTGTTGCCAACCCTGAAAGGCTTATCCACTCCCCAGGCCACTTTCATTATAATTTTCTAGACATCGGGGTAATACTCAAAATAGACAAAATACTCTCAGCTTAGCACTCCTTTCTCACTTACCTATAAGATGATAAGCTCTTTCGTTTGCCTTGCCCTAATTGGGGCACAATGGAATCTTGTACTATACCTACTATGTACAGTCATCCGTTGAGTGATCTATAACGAGGCCAGTTCTTTGCTGAGACAGAAGGCCTTGTTGCTGTTCTAGCTATACAGCATCTGATCTTTGGCCTATCTTTACTTGTTGCTCCTTGTCGAATTTTTCTTAAGTTTTCCTCCATTTTTAATCGGTTAGGACGTAGCAGATTAACGTTTTGTTTATAAGAGTACTTCATCACCTCTTGCTGATCAGAGTCTTACGAACCTACCCGTTTTCTCATTTTCCTCCATTTCACTGTATTCCAGGACACAGCATGATAGAACTGATATCCTTCTGCTTAACTCGTCTAGCGCATTGCCTTAAGTAAAACTTTAAAATAAACTGATTTTGGCACTTTTCTTTAATAACACATTCGCCTCCGACAATAGAAACATAACAGCAATGACCCTATTTCTTTACAGACGTACCAGAAATTTTCTGTCACCTTTTTTAACGTCTGTATGACATCTTATGTGGGATGTTGCTGCGATATTTTAGAATGTCGTAGGTGTCTTTAGTATATGATAGATTGGCTGTGGAAATATACCACAAATGTTCCATTTGAAATATTTATAGCAATATTTTTGATTTAGAACTTATTAAAATAAAAATCAATATTTAGTTTATAGCATTAAATGTATTTTATACATACTTTTATAATATAAGACATAAAAAAAATTAAACCTATCTTAGATAAATATTTTTTTTAAATCTTAGTAATTAGGATAATTCTGGGATTGTTTTGCAAAATATCTTTAGACATTTCAACGAATTGTTGTGGTAAAGTGGTAGTATATTATATTTTTAATTATATTTGTTAGACGACACATAGTCAGAAACTGTATATGTAAAATTATGTATTCGCTTCATATTATAGGTATATAATTATTGTTCACGCTCGCGAATTTTTCTTCATTTTTCTTAAATATATCTCAAAAAACTTGAGGTATACTGCGTTTTCACACGAGTGCCAAAACGAATTAGTAAAATGTTTTTAAAACATCATATGAAAATACGATAAAAGTCCGAAACATTGGGTCATAAATGGTATGTTTCTGGCATGTCCTGTGTTATCTGGAGGATGCTCGGCCTCAAAGGCCGTCGAAGCATAAATATTTAATTATTGGTACTTTTTTTAGCTTTATATTGCATAAAACAATAATTAAGACAGTCATTGATCTAGAAATTTGGCACTTCTGTGAAAATTATGCAATTTAACTTGGTAAAGAATAATTTCTTTCATATAAGAATGCATTGTGAAGGTCGTTTAACAGTCAACCTGCACCAAAGGATTTATTATTAAAATAACATAAAATTAATGACCAGTATTTATTTCAACATGTCGATTGTATGTGACAAAGTTGGCGCCATTTCACGATTTAATTAATCTCCGTAATGGTCGATGCAAAATGATTATAATTACCGTGTTAATTTCAATGATATGCATGCGTTATTGCGTTTATGTTGTATGACTTTTTAAACGTTTAATAACAGAATCATACGTAACCAAAGTTATTCAATAAAAAAAACAACTATTGGCATTTAATTGTGGCTTCTTTATATAGTAATATTAAAATGTTTAATGCGTTTAAAGACCACCTTTGGCTGTCAGGCTAATAATTCTACTGGTTTTTTCTAATGAACCGTTTGGCCATCTTGCATTATCGGTAATTGCTAATGCGAAGAGAGTAATGGTGGATTTGCAATAAAATTAATTGTTTAGTCAATAAACTCCTCCTTTATTATGTTTATGAAGGCGTAACGATTTTTAGAAGAATATTTCAGAAAAAAAATTTTGACTTAAGTATTAAGCAAGCGCTTTTCTTTGTATCTATGCTTTTAATCCCATAAATGGCTATGATTACTTCAGCTTCAGCTTCGGGTGGTTAGAATTCAATCAATTTTTCTATTATTCCTCTTTTTACTCTTTTTATCTCTTTTTACTTTTTTATCATTAATCAATAAAATGCAAATATAAGTCTAAAGAAAAATGTTAAAAAGAAATCAGGCATGTCTAAGTTGGACAAAGAATCCACATTGGATTTGGGGTAATCCAAGACCTCCAGTAGTTCAAACGAACACGTCTTCGACAACCAACATGGCCGAAATAGACAACATCTTTTACTTTTGAATAACATAATCAACAATTATTGTTATAATAACTTCTTAAACAGCTTTTTTGTTTAGTATTCTTGGGAAAAGATCCTTTAGGCCTTGGAAGTCCATAATCGACAATAAGCTTTTATTATTTATTACATTGCATTAAGTCAACATCTAAGAAATGAGCAAAATCCGTAGGATATTCATTGTTGAATTTAAATAAAAGAATAAATAATTTTCAGCATTCGAATCTGACGCACTATGCGCACTAGCTATGATAAATAACATCGGAATATGTTATTACCTTATGCATTATTTTGTTCATTGATGCAAATAAAATTACACACTACCAAATGTGTAATCAAAACCAAATAATTGCAAATTAAATTATTAATATTCTTGAATAGCCCAAAAAATGATGGGCCAAGACAATTTTATACGAAAAAATCAATAGTTTTTTTTAAATATTGTAATATGTTTAGGTGTTGGCTTAAAGTCAAAAATCACTTATTACTCACTTTATAGAAAGTAACATACATTTTGCAATAAAATAGAGCACAAAAAATCTTGAATATTGCCTTTATTATTTTTAAATAAAGTAGGTATAAAAATTCCACGTAATTAAATATTTATACCTACCTTAACTATGTTGATTTTAGTCCAGCAACCAGGAAATTCAACTTAAGATGTAAAACTTAAAAAAGTAAGAAGTAAAGTAATACCAATTATACATAAAATAGGCAATAGCCAATCTGTCAACGCATACTGCGCATATAGTCGGCTCGTCTTACCCTAACACATAACGGATTATCTCGGGGTATAAGTGGACCGGTTAAACAATGAATTCCTTATTGCCGTAATATTCACTATTTATATTCAGTACCGGTTCGGACGACTGTTACCAGCGGTTTCAAAACATTTTTGGTTTTTAATGTAATATTGGCTATTATTTTAAGGGTACTCATATTTTTTTAAAGGAAATGGTTTTTTATACTATAGAAACTAAAGGTTAAAAAAAGGATTATAAATTCTGGAATATGTACGAAACCTAAATATAGTGCCGAAAAAATAGGTTAAGATGATTATGTACCTGAAAGTTGATAATTTACCTGAATGGACAAATAAATACTTTGGTGGTCTATACTTACATTTTATTCCTTTTGCTATTTTGAAGTGATATCATCAGGCTAATAATAAAATTTACTTTGTGATTTTTTTAATTATGAATTCGCAAGAAGACAAACATATTGCTAAATATCGGTTTCTATCTTCGGGTGAACGTCGTTTGGTTTTAAAAGTACAAATTTATTTTAGACGAGAAAAAAATAACATGGAGGCATTGACATATGTTTTGGCAGTAAAGAAGCGGACATGTGATGATGCATGCCAGATCTCAATAAGTACTTTACATAAGATTTGCAATAAGGATGAAGAAGAACTGGACAAACCAAATAAAAGAATCCGTCGGCATCCAAAAGTCTGGACCTACCCCCAAACAATTAAGAGCGAAATTAGAACCATTATTTACATTATTATATATATTTATACAAATAATAAAGGACAAAGAACTTTGTGACATTACTTTAACTAGTTACTCTCACGAGATGTGTATTTGGGATTTTGTTACAAAAAGACGAATAATCGGACAGTACTGTGTGAACTTTCACATGTAGTGACAAAAAGATGGAATTTTCTGAGAAAATATCTAAAAAATAAAAACTCGGAAGATCCCAAACAATTTGTGTTTCTAGACAAAACCACAAAACTTGCCAAGGGGAACTCATCAAAATCATCAAGGCAAGATGGTAGCACGCAATGCTATCCCAGTTCTAATTGTAGGTACATTGTGCTACATGCAGGAAATGACGAGGGTTTTATCTCTTCGACAAAAAACACAGACGACTACTACGGAAATATGGATGCCGATATTTTTGACCATTGGTTTGAAGAAAAATTCCTCAAACGCTTGGAAAATCCTTCTATTATAGTTTTGGACAATGCCTCATACCAATCCAGAGTAGAAGAGAAATTTCCCACTAGCAGTTGGAAGAAAGAGGAAATAAAAACGTGGCTATATAACGATATATTATTAAAGGCTGATTTGCTGTAGCGATGTAAAACGTACAGGTGTAACAAGAAGTAAGTGATCGATAAGATAACTCTTAAATATGGGCATGAAGTCCTACGATTACCGCTTAACCACTGCCAATATAATCCAATTGAGTTGATTTGGGGCATAGCAAAATATTATTATGATAAGCACGTTTCCAAAAACAACCGATGAAGCCAGTGTCCTTAATTTAAAGAAGGAATCCTTACATCAAATAATGGAAGAAACATGGAGAAAATCTATAAATCACACAGAAAAAATTATAGCTAAAAACTGTTAAACCGAGCAAGTGATAGACGAGGTACGACCTCTAATTATAAGTCGAAATCACGAACTTAATAAATATACCTGGACTGCTAATCCAAATGGACATCATGACCAAAAATAACCGCCATTTTTATAAGGTTATCTCCTTTTTATGTTGGTCACTCTAAACATTTTTAGTGTTGCCAACAAAAGATCTATTAAATTAAGGTAATGGAGTTGACGACGTTTGACACGTGATTTGTCATGAACTTAAATATAAAAAGTCGTGACTCGTGCAGTATCGTGCACTTTCGAAATTTTGAAACATCTATACCTTTTACCTGTCCATTCTAAGTAAGTGATTGTTAAAAACATTTATCTGTAGAGCTTCTCTTTTGGCCTCTCTTAAATTACTAACCTCCTTTTTATAATTGTATTTAAATAATAAAGCTAAATTTAGGTATATTTTAATATATTGGTTAGCTCATATGTGTTTTGTTATCTAAACCATAAAGTACATACTTCTTAGTTACATCATTTTACTTCAATTACTTAATCAATTTTAAAAATTTTAATGACGACTATCATTTGTATGGTATTAAGATTCCTAAGATACAAGTTTATGAGAACAATGAAAGACTTATTTTAAAGTGCATGCTACTCTACCTGTAAGTTAACTAAAACTTCGTAAATTTTAACAAAATTCTTAAACAAATACAAGAAAAATATCAGAACTAATGCAACTATCTTAAATTCTTAACTAAATGTAACTTTCTGTTGCAAATATAGCCTCCCAAAAACTATAATTTTTTTTTCCCTACAATTGGCACCACTGAAATTTGTCAGAGTGACCAACATCGAAAAATCACAATCACGCAAAATGGCCGCCTTCTGGTAGTGGTCATTAATTTTTTAATGGATTGGCAGTCCAGGGATATTTAATAAGTTCGTGGTCGAATTCTTCAGCACTGAAAACTCGCCGTTCGGTGAATCCCCGAAAAAGGTAACGCCAAACACTTCGCTTCATATTGAAAAGTGTATTTTGTTTATAAAAACTCTTTTTACTGTCAATTAATATTACAGTTTTATTATATTTACGTAAAACTATACTTATCTACCCTACTAGCTTTAATGGCTATCCAAGCAGTTTGTAACGACTTTGTTTCAGTTTCCACAGTGGCGTGTTCCCCCAGCGAGTAGGCTCTTATATATAGGATCATTAAATTTAAAGTGGCCCTCACACGATCAGTATTACTGACAGTATTTCGAAATACTGACAATAGTACTGATCGTCTGAGGGCAAATACTGATGAAAATATTGATCGTCCGAGCGCAGTAAAGTAAAGTAATTCAGTATTTCAAGTGAGGTCATCGAGACATCATGGAATCGATGCAGTCTCCAGTAGGGTCACCTTCATCCAGCATATCTTCTGAAGAAGAAGAAACAAGAAAATCAATATTAAAGAGGTTTATTGCAGCTTATAAGTCAATGCCAGAGTTGTGGAATATCACATTGAGAGAGTATTCCGATCGAGACAAAAAAAGACGCGGATACGAAGCTTTCCTTCAAATTTATGTACGTTTAAAGGCACAAGCCACTATTGAAGATGTGAAAAAGCAAATTAATATACTACGTAGTAATTACAGAAAGGAATTGAAGAAAATAAAAGACTCTAAGCGCACTGGTAGTAGTGCTGAAAGTGTGTATGAACCCAGTTCGTGGATATTTTATGAACTTCAGTTTTTGGCAGATGTTGAAATTCCGGAGAAAGGAAGAAGCTCAATAAAACAAAATGAGGTAAGTAAATACTGTTTTATTGGAACAGGAAAGTTACATTTTACATTTTTCAAACAAACCAAAATACCTATTTCGATTAAGATAAATTCAATATTTTTCTTAGCCAATCCACTTGCCCCTCTTTATTTAAGTAGTTCCTAAAGCGTTCCCTAACTTGCTTAGCGTTTGATGCATTTCGATATGATCCTAAACGAAGCTCATTCAATGTATATTCGGATCTATTTGTGCCAATAACGACGTCCCCTATTTCCTTGTTTTCTACATTTAATATGTTATTATAATAATTATTTGTATTTGCTGTTTTCATTAAAAAATTGTGTAGATAACAGCAGGCTAAAACAACAACGGTGGCCTTTTCAGGTGATAAATTTATAGCTTTTTGAAATACACCAAATCGAGTAACAAGTATGCCAAATGCGTTTTCAACTACTCGGCGAGCCCGTGACAATCGGTAATTAAAAATCCGGTTTGTCACTGATAAATCCTCTTGGCTAAACGGCTTCAATAAATGTTCGCTCAGCGCAAAGGCATCATCCCCTATAAAAAGGTAAGGAAATTTTTCGTCAGTATTTGGCAGTTTTGAGGCATCAGGAATATTCAACCGATTGTTTTGAAACATTTCCCAAAAATCGGTATTGTAAAGAACTCCTCCATCCAATACCCGTTCGTTAGTGCCAACATCAACCACTATAAAATTATAATTAGCATCTATAATCGCCATCAAAACGATGCTGTGGGTGCCCTTTTAATAAAATTATAGTACGTTGTTGAACGTGTTTTCCGTCTATTACCCCAAGGCAGTTCCAAAATTGCCACTTTGCCCCAAAGACCTTTGCTATTTTCTCCCATTCGTCTCCGGTTAATGGTATCTAAAAAAACAAAGCATTTAATTCATTGATCTGTTTCCTATTGTTTCAGCGTTTTGAAGACATGCAACAAAAAGAAGGCACTGATAGAACTGAGAAAGAAACAAAAAGAGAAAAGCTACTGGAAACCAGGATAACCAAGATTGTCAGCAGCTATTATTCATGTCGCGTGAATATTTAACTAAAGACGATGAATATCCCAAATTGGAAAATTTAGGAAGCAAAGTTGAAAAGTTTTATTGACCCACAACAATGGAGGTTGGCGGAGAAATACATAAATGATATTCTTTCCGAGGCGGAACAGGGCACCTTAACCAAAAGCTCCGTCAAAATAAATTGTGACGAAGCAAATTTTGTTGATGTATATTCAAGAGCACCATCAGTTCAAAGTTTATCATCCGCAAGTTGCAACTATAGTTACACTTCAATGCCCATGTTCTCTCCGCCAATGCCATTGGATGAAGCACACAACATTAGTCCGTTAGCTTTAATGTGTTAGCTTTAATGTATGCCAAAATCATCAACAAGCCCTTCAAACAGAATACACACCACAATCACCAACAGACCTTCCTACTATTCAGACATATTTAAGTTCATTTAAATAAATTGTAATAGCTTCTAATGTAAAATAAAATAATAAAAAAAACATATTTGTTTTATGTAAAAATAATGTTTACTTACTTTGATGTATTCTGCCAATAATTCAATTATGGCGTTGCAAACCTCCATCACAATTTCACTTATGGTTGTAGGAGAAATGATAGTGATAAATTTTGGATCCTCAAACCATCTCCCAGTAGCTAAAAATCGTAGCGTCAACGCTAGCCTTTCGTTTGCTGATATTGCTTGCCTCATGTTTGTGTCCTGTTTGGTAATATAAGGCCTTAAGAGATTGAGGAGTTTATTGTACACATCACTACTCATTCGGAAATAGTTTCGATAAACATCTGGATTCGTGTTATTTATAAAATTTAAGAAATTTAAATGAGTGTATTTTTGACGCTGACCTATCCATTGCTTCATCCAACGTCTCTTTTGCTTCTTGCGTTTAAAACTTGTACAGTACAATATAATGGCAACACAAGCTTTTTGTTTATTGCCCATTTTTTGAAGAAGAGGAATACGAGAAAGAACGATCACAACAAAACTAAATATTGTATAGGTTACTGATAGAAATATTGATAGTGTGAGGTGAATTTCAAAATATTGATGAAATGCTGACAATATCAAGTACTGTCAGTATTACTGATCGTGTGAGGGCCGCTTTAAGTGTACCAGTTGCATTAGTAAACAAAAAGACCATTTGTTTACTAACGCAACTTTTATGGAGTACTCTCTACTACCTTGAGTCGACTGTCTCTTGTATCATATAGTAGGTTTCTCCCTGTGTAACCTGTATGCAGTCTTTATGACCTCGAAGTATATCACATGGTCCAGCAGGGGTAGACTCAACAGATTCTCAAGAGCTCTAGTTTGATTTGTTTGTATAGATTCTATAATGTTTAGACATGCGATGTATTATACTCCAATTTTACTTTCTCCGTCCCCAGTCACCAAACGGTTGTCCCGTATATGAGCAGAAGTGTAACGATAAGATAAATCGAGTAGATCCAGTAGAGGAGCTTCAAAGACAGATCAAGGTACTGCCGGAGGATCCTGCAGGCTTAAAGTCCGTAGGTCTTTAGCTAATTTTTTTTCTCTAAACAACATATTCTCTTTTATTCTGCATTATCTATGTACTACATTATTGGCAAAAGTAGATCAAACAAGCATTTTTTTGTTCTATTTACCATACCGTCATAATAAACCATAAAAACTATAACAATATACTCATATAGTCCATAAATCATGCCACAGTAAATCAAAAAGTCAATAAAATGAGATTTTATGGTTTTAAATAGTTCGCGTCGGAGATACCTATTAACAACCCATTGTATATACGATGGGTACAATTATTTCTATCGAGATTTATCAAGTGGTGATTGTAGAACTTGTCTATCTTAATACTAATAAATTTATACGGGTACTTTATGAGATTATATGTGAATGAAAAAAAAATCATTTTCTCATCTGTTTAATCTATAAATCTTATTGACAAAATCAAATTTCAGCTGTTTGTTTAACACTAAACAAGTTAAATATCGAGTCGTATTTGGTAACAATATTTAACACACACTTCTTACCTGATAATTAGTTCAAATGATGGTAAAATATTTATGTAAATACTTGTAATGGAAAACTATTAAGACGTTTTTTAAGTTGTCATATGGGAAAGTACATAATATGAAAATTGTAGGTGTAAAATGTTGAATATAAATTTGCTTATTGGAAATAACTGGTAAGACCACCCATATACTTTTTAATTTTGCCAGTTAGTGCGAATCTTTAGCTAGTTGCGAAGGTTTTTAAGAAATCAATAACAGACGGATTATCTTAGCATAGCTATAAATCACTAGGGAAGTAAGCCGACATTTCTTACTTGGTGTAATCGGATTATAAGCGAAAAAGCTGCACGAGTAGGTAGGGTATAAAATTTTAGTGTTTCTGGTATTATTTTTATGTATAAATGTGATGCTTTTGGCTAGTTTTATAGCATATTTATGAGCCATCTTTCATCTATTTATTAATTTTAGTTAAGCTATTAACTGGCATAGACATGTGGTAAGCAATTTAAATAATAAATGCCTAGTTTTTTAAACATCACATTTTTTATCGACTCCTTATATATAGTATAACGTAATAATTCACTAAAATTATTGATGATCGTCATCGTATAAAAACTGGTTGATCTGTTAAATTTTATTTTAAAAATTTAAAAAAAAGGTGTAAGGTACCTGCGCCAAAGAAAGCCCGGCGG
Organism: Anthonomus grandis grandis; assembly: GCF_022605725.1. Lineage (NCBI taxonomy): Eukaryota > Metazoa > Arthropoda > Insecta > Coleoptera > Curculionidae > Anthonomus > Anthonomus grandis. The sequence goes on from NC_065552.1 coordinate 28,307,078, forward strand.
TCAATAAGGCCCACTGACCATATCTTTATTATTTAAAACTATAACCCAAATCTGACAACGTCAAATTAGTCCCCTCCTTAGATATACTACATATTACTATAACGAACTCAAAGGAAGCAGCACGGGGGAACAGTGTTAAATTATCTTCGGAGTTGATGTGTCGCAATTGTCCGTTTTATAATTCTTGTTTGCCACATTTTCGTAAATTTTTTTGACTTAACGAACTTTTTGGTTCTACTGTTTGGGTTTCTTACATTCTCTGTTTCACAGAGCATCTTTTGATGTAAAAATTTAGTCAAAAAGGTAAATAAGTTTTTAATTATTTCAATTTTAAATAAAAATTGCCAATTCGGATATTAAGGCCCACCGAATAAATGGTGGGCCTTATTAAACGACAAGGTTTCTATCTTTTATTTCTCTCCAGAATGATACCTAAAATGCCAGGAAAAAGAACAAAACGTGCAATATGGACGTCAGAGCAACTTCAGTCTACCATAAATGCCATACAAACTCAAACCATGTCACAAAGACAAGCCGCAGAACATATACAAAACAAAATTCCGAGAAGAACCTTACGGAACCGCATACAATCTGGAAACGCTATAAAAAAGATGAGTAGATCTAGCATTTTAACAGCAAATCAATTGTCCGAAAGAATCATTCATTTGTGTGAAATTGGAATGCCTTTAACTCCTCTGTTGGTAAGACTATCGGCTTTTAAATTCTGCGTTGACAACAACATTAAACACCCGTTTCGCACGTCTAAAGGTGTAGCCGGAAAAGATTGGGTTTACGGGTTCTTGAAGCGCAACCCACATCTTGCTAGACGGAAACCTCAACTTATGAATCCTAAGAGAGCTCAAAAGCTCAATAAATTCATAGTAAATTATTATTTTGCTCTGATATTTACAGAAAAATGAACAATAGAATCCCAAAAATCTCTTTAATATGGATGAAAAGGGTTGCAGGTTGACCATCCACCACCAGCAACAAATTATTGGGAAAAGAGGTGCCAAGCGCATCCATCTCGTAGCACCTGAACATGCCGAGAACGTAGCCATTGCAGGATGCTGCAATGCTTTGGGGAATTTCATACCTCGTATGATCATATTTAAGGGCAAAAGGGATTGAAGCCTGAATGGCAAGATGGTCTGCCACCGGGTTCCTTTGTGAAAATGGCGGAGAAGGGTAGTATGGCGACAGAACTTTTTATTGCACAACATCTAACTGGCTACAAGAACAACGGACCGGCTATCTTTGACGGAGCTTCTAGCCACCTAGATATTTCAATCGTTGATGCTGCAGATCAAGTGGGACTTAGACTGTTTTGTTTGTCGTCGAATACCACTCACAAGCTCCAACCGTTGGACAAGGCTATTTATCGCTCGTTCGAGTATCATTGGGATCAGGAGCTTCTTCGGTATTGGGATACGCATCCACACCGACGTCTTAATAAAATCCGCTTTGGTTATATTTTCTCCAAAGTGTGGAGCAAATGTATGACTCCCGAAAATATAGTCAATGGATTTAGAGCCACTGGTATGTTTCCACTGGATCCAAGTGTCATCTCAACGTCCTCCAGAAAATATTAAACAGCCTCAGCAGGAAATTAACATAATTCCGAAACCAACAAATGTTACCGTTGTAAGCACTATCAATAATCTGTCACGTGACTATGACTCTGACCTATAACTACGCTAAAGAAGATGATGAGAAATTCCAAAATAAACAAAAACCCACAAGCTACTACTAACACTACCTCTACTCAAAACATTAATAATGACCATTTTAATAAATCTTTTAAAGAATTACTACCAACCCCTGAACTTTTCGAAAGAAAAACTAACATAGCAAGGAAGAAATCACTTAACTACAGGGCACAAGCGGTGACTAAAGATGTTTTTGCATCAGTTATCAAACCCACTACGAAGCCATCCAAAATATCTGCTTCTAAGGAGCCGATACCGTCATCTTCAATAGGTATTGGAAGAAGGACTTTAGAAGTAAATCCTTCAATTACGGACTCTTGGTTTTGTTTTGTTTGCCAGACACAAGATAAAATCGACATGAGACAGTGCATAGCGTGCGGGACTTGGTGTCACGAGGCGTGTGTTAGCTTCTCACAAGATGATGATGACGACTTTAACTGCCGAAACTGCTCCTAGATTTTAGTGGTAAAATTTGTTTCTTGGTTAGAAATGTATTTTTTACGTTTATATTTTACGTTTTATTATTTAATGAGCCCTTTTAATCGACATAATTAATTTAATGGGGCCTTATTTACCGAACAGTTGGATAATAAGGCCCACTTTCATATTTTTTTACAAAGCTTGTCAAAAGCCTATATCAAAATAATAAACTTTTTAATTAATGTAATATTTTGTTAAAAAGGCTTCATATTTTCAATATTTGGAGTGTCCTGTTTTTGTTTAAATTTTTGATAACACAATAAAGCATTTTTTCCTTTGCTCAGCCTTATTTGCCGCAGGTACCTTATCAAACTCAGTTAAACTAAAGATTGCCCATAATACTTGGTCGGTTCACTTTTTTTTATTTATTGGTTAAATTGGTATTAGTTGATTTTTTTTGGGTAGTGTAAACAAAGTAAGATGAAATTTAAGTCAATATTTATGTATTTACATGTGTGATGTTATAGTTATATGGAGCAATAAATTAATATCACGGATGTGCCACACATACTATGTGTGGCAATCTCCCGGATTTGAAGAGCTTGCAAGAGAAAAAAAGGAATGTTTTAATAATTTCTTGTTCTATAGCCCATTTAAATATGAGGGATTATAAATCGGAACTAAAAATAAGCTTCTAAAATTTATGTAATTTTCTTTTTTATGCTTAGCTATGTATTGCAAAACCTTAAAGTCGGAGTATTCGACAACGGTCCTCATTTTCTTAGTATTATGTATAAGTTTTAGGATTCTTAGGTCTTTTAGGATATACACACCCCCATCTGTAGGTGCACCAAAGTAAAAAATATCGTCAATGTACCAAACGAGTCAAATCAAATCTTTTTATTGCGGAAAATATAAAGAATTCGTTAATTGTTTTGGAAATTAATGTAGCATGTCATCTAGTTGTTTAATTTTTTTTTTATTTTTATAAAGGAGAAAGTTCTGTATTTATATTTTTAAAGTTTAAGTAAAGTAAAATGTAACAAATATATAAAATAATGCATTGTTAATGGACATTTTCTGTATAAATCGTAAACGAGTGCGATAATTCCCATAAATAAAAAAGCAATAATAAAACTACCGAATAAAGCAAAAATATAAGGTATAAGACTTAAGTATCTGATTAATTACCTATTGGGTAAATGCTACAAAATATTTGATCAATAAAATGTAAAGAGCACCTTTCACATATTTAAATACCATTATTTCAGACTTACTTCTACAGAAGAATATCAATATTAAATATTAAACAATTAGGAACATTAGTTTGCAGATTTGTCTATATTACTCGTAAAATTAAGTAATTAAAACCAATCTTAAAGTTTAAATAATTAGAAGTTATTTTTTCACAAATATGGAATAAAAAGTTTAAATCTTTAAGGAAGAAATAACGCAAATAAAAAAAAGCACAGAACTATGTGATACTGTATTAATAAGATCCACAATATGTGTTTTAGGTTTAAAATCACAAAAAAAAGTATGCCATACCCTAAATACTTTGTTACGTATAAAATAAAAATAATTTTTCATAATTATATTTTAAATACCGCTTCTAGTACTAATGTAAATAGTCTGATCTTTTATATAATAAACTTAAAGCTACATTATTCATTCGTATTGATATAATCGAACACCTACTAGTACTAACATCAACGACCACTTTATTTAGATTAAACCACCTTTGTAATCAGTATAGCAACACAACCAATTTGCAATACTGCTTCAAAGTACCTTGATCAAAAATCAATATACTTAATAATAGAGTTTTCCAATCTAAGAATCAAATTTATTAAGAATAAAGTTTCTGGGGTTATTTTTAATTTATTGTGTTATTATGTATTTGGGGAAATCATCGTAGGTTTTATGGTCAATTAGAATTTTTGATTGTGGCCTACATAGTTTTACCTACATATATAACACCCACAAAGAATTTTATATAATTCGTTTTAATTTAATTAAATTTCATTAGTAGTTTTATTATCTTTTAAATTATTTATCAACTTGATTAATTTCATCATAAAATCTTAGTGTAAACTATTTTACTCGCTTTTCTTCATTTTCAAATTTGTTTCCAATGTTTTTTAAAATTTAAGAACATTTTGATATAAATTTATTTGATAAATAAGTTTTACTTAAATATAAAGTATTCTAGTATTAAATATGATATTTGCTTTACCAATGTTTTGTTTTAATAATAATATTGATAATAATAAGTACAAAAAAATATTTAGTTTTACAAAAAAAAGGCTGAGTTTAGTTTATCATAGCAATACAGAAAGTCGGTCAACTAGTCTTTTACTTAAGCTTAGGCTTATAATAACAAAAATTAATAGCATCAAACATTAACTTATAAACGAAAGATTTCAAATGTTAACTAATTAGTCTTATTCTCGGTTGACAAGTATTGCTAAATAAAAAAACTTTTCATTAAAAATAAATATTTTAAAATCTTCTAAAATCTCAATAAAACTTTAGCTTTCCGAAAGATATTTTTCATCTTATATTTAAAGACTGGAAGACTTTAATATTGAATATTAATTGGAAGCCTTTTATTTTGATTAACTGCTTAGTATTGTATGAATTCTGGAAAAAAGCTCTTTGGTGTTTAATAAAGAAAGTCCTCCTTCCTGTATTGGTCTACTAGTTCCAGGGTCGAATAAAATTGTGCTGGTGATAAATTTTATTTATTTTCCCTAAATCTTATCTTATTAATTATAAATTAGTCCAAAAAAATAGTCAGGTACATATTTCTTCTTGATTTTTACTAATAATATTGGCAAACTTTAATGTTTTAATAAGATAATCTATACTACAATGGTAAAAAAAATAATTACCATATTAAAGCTATTAGCAAGCCAAGCATTAAAGCAAATTACATAGCTAATTACATTTATATAATATGTATTTAAATAATTAATATTTTAAATACTGAATAATCAAATAATTTTTCTTCTAATAAATCGTCTAATTTGCAGTGGATTATATGAACAAGATTCTAGCAGCTGACATTCAATGTACGAATTTATATAATAGCATTTGGTATTTATGTAATCAATAGAGAATAGTTAGGAGTTAAATGAGATGAATAAGAAACACTTCAGGATATCTTTCTTTGATTTAGTTTATTCTTTCATTGCTATTTGTGATGGTAAATAATATTTACTACTTAACACAGATTTTTTAACGAATTTTAATTTATCCATTTATTGAAAAACGTATACTCTTGTTAGCTGTAATTATGTAAGAAAGATTATAAACAATAACAAGACTTTAAATAGTTTCTTCAAATACATTTATTTTACTATCAAGAAATTATTTAGAATATTTTTCTTGATAAAATTTATCAAAGGCCTACTAAATCTACCTCACTAATTCCTGTATAAGTTATATTTACGCTTACCTCTCATATCCAACCTTTTTGGAAACCTATTTGGAAATACTCAAAATTACGTTAGCTTACGCAACTAAAAGTAGAGTAATTATAAATGAGCTAAAGGGTAAATTACCGTAAAGAGATGTCCTCTATATTACTATACGTGATCCAAGCATCCCTAGTAACGCACCCTTACGGCGTTGGAGCAGAACATCTTCAGTCAACAGTTATTTGTTTCTTTTTAACTTTGAAACTTATCAGTAAAACTCATTGAAAAGTATTAAGCAAAGAGCCTGTAATAATCAAAAACCGTTTTCAAGTCGTGGAACTCGATTTATTTTGTCGAAAGTATATTAAGAATATTTGTGAAGCTAGCGTTCGATCGGTTTCCAGCAACTAAAAGCGACAATATTGCGAACCAAATTTTAAAAATGATGGATCTTTAGGATGAATATACTAATCGATTTAAAAAGGTTTCAAACCTCAAATGGAAAGAAATAATGATCCTTTAAAATTTCAAGATAGTGAATTAAATGAAAATGCAGAGAACTGTACATACACAGGGTGTTTCAGAACTATGGGATCAAACTTCTGGGGGTTGTTCAGTGCAACAGAAGAATCCATTTGAGTATAGGAACCCATGTCCGTAAATGCGTCACTACGCCACTACGGCCCTAAGACGCGTTAAAATTTATAAAAAACATTAATTACCTAAATAGGATCTGCTGCATTTATTTTTACCTTTGTACATGATACCATAACAACAATTGTTTAAAATCAACGCTTATAAATGTCATGTTTAAAAATTTTATAGCTTACAATTTTTAAACATTTATTGCTAATGGAATACTTTACCAATCAAGAATTGACGGATATGCATTTGGCATAAGGAGCAACAAACTGCAATGCACGAGCAGCATCGCGGTTGTATCATGAGCGTTATCCCGAACGACAGCATCCTGGATACAAAAAATTTATTCCGGTTTATCGGCGGCTCGCTGAGACAGGCATGTTTAAGACCAAGATGCATGATACTGGTGTTGCTCGAACCGTAGGAACGGTCGAATTTGAAGAAGAGGTGCTTCAGCGAGTTGCCGATGAACCATCAAATAGCACACATGACGTCGCTAAGAATATGAATACGAGTAACGCTTCTGTCTGGCGGGTACTACACGAGCAACAACTCCATCCTTACCACTTCCAGAAAGTTCAAGGTATGACTGCAGCCGATTATTATTCTAGAGTTCAATTTTGACGATGGCTTCTGAATCACATCATTGCACAACCAAGCCTCTTTCACAAGAGACAGTATTTTTAATAGTAGGAATAGCCATGTTTGGGACGAAGAAAATCCTTATGCAATTTTTCCAAGAAAACATCAGAATCGTTGGTCTGTCAACGTATGGGCAGGCATTATTGATGATTATTTAATTGGGCCATACCTTCTACCGGAACGGTTAACAGGACCTATTTGTCTGCGTTTCTTGGAGGAAGTTCTCCCAGAACTCCTTGAAAATGTTCCACTAAACGTTAGACAGCAAATGTGGTTTCAGCATGATAGAGCGCCGGTTCACTTTGCTGTACAAGTACGCGAGTATTTGACTTAGCGGTTTGGGTACCGTTGGATTGCCAGAGGTGGAGCAGTTTCTTGGCCTCCTAGGTCACCCGACTTAACGTCGCTTGATTTTTTCTTATGGAGACATGTAAAGTCTTTAGTCTACGAAACTCCAGTAGAATCAGAGCTAGACTTAATTGGACGAATAACAGCAGCATTTTAAATCATTCAAAAAAGAGGATCAAATTTGTAGTGTAGCCCGCCAAAATCATGTGCGGTGTTTAAATCGGTGAATTTAGGTTGTAGGAAGACATTTTCAACAATTGTTGTGATGGTATCATATACAAAAGGTAAAAATAAATGCATCAGATCCTATTTAGGTAATTAATATTTATTCTAAATTTAAACGCATGTTAGGGCCATAGTGGCGTAGTGACACATTTCCGGACATGGGTTACTATAATACTCAAATACATTACATACATAATACTCATATACTTAAATAGATTCTACTGTTGCACTGAACAATCCCTAGAAGTTTGATCCTATAGTTTTGAAACACCCTGTATAATTAAAATTGAGTAGCATACAATTATTTTCTATTAACTATTGCATTACAAAGAATTTCGTAAAGCAGATTTAACTACCCTTAGCCCAATTTACAATTTGGAAAAGATAGTCCCTGCAAAATGTATTTCTATTGAAATTAAAAGTTTAGAAAAGAAAATGAAATATACCGGGCCCTAATTAAAGAGTTACAAGTAATTGAATGTTAGCATGTTGTTAATACAAAAGTTTAGCTACTAAGATACTATTAGTTCATTTAGCTATCCTTAAAACAGGCATGAAATACGATAATATAATATTTTTTTGGAAATGTTGTTTGAACATGAATAAGAATATAACAGCAGAGATTTAATAAAAGAAATTGGGCTATCATATGAGAATGTGATAACCATTTTTTAGATAGTAAATATTAAGGGAATAATTAAAATAAATAAGGTTATTAAATAAAGTTATACTTTTAGTTTTAATAGCAAATAACTGCCAAATTTACAACGTGTAATTAATTTCCTGATTCATACTAAGAATCAAAAATATTTATATAGATCTAATATATTTTTTCTATTTTTTATGCCAGCACTTACCCATTAGCATCTAAGAACAATTAATTGTTAAATAAATATTATTGCAAGAATTTATTTTTCTACGATTTTGATGTTATTTACTTCTTAACTTACGTTAATGGTTTTACCCAAGATTGCTTCCATAGTAAAAGCTAATTGTGCAAATTTACTATCTAAACAAATAGTTAGCTAATATATTTAAACAACCAAATTTCAAGCCAAAGTACTTCTGAATTAAATTGGCAAACAGTTTTAATTCAATAAGTCAGTTTTTGTGTAAAATAGAAATTCGATCTCTTCGTAAATTAATTTGTAAATATTTATTCTGTGAGTTGACACAAACTTGAATTACGATCATTAGTTCAGATTTTTTTCTTTGCCACCTGTATATTTGCAAACACATTTGTCCTTAATTTATAATACTGTAAATACCACACTCCACAGTTGGTCAAAATGCTCAAACCGTATAATTTCCCTATTTAAATTCAAATAAATAGATTTCGAAACAGATCTGTCTGAGCCTGTTTAATATCAAAAATTCGAAAATAATTTCACGCTAATTGATTATTACTAATTTATGCGACTGCGAATGGCCTCTGAGAAACTTTTCCGTGCTAGCAGCCATTTTTATTACCCTATAATTTAGAATATTGTTCTTTTATTAGACACCATTGGATTATATTTGAAAAGTGTAAATTGCGGTATGGAATAAAACATTAAAGATCGTGTTATTTAAAGTTCTATAGTGGTTATAGCCATTCACGACAAATCAGGTTAGTTTTTACACGTTTTACTTATATGCTATAATAACTGATTCATAAATATGTATCTAATTTGTGACGGGTTTTTGTGGGAAGCAATTTCTTACCATTAATGGTGTATAGGAGTTTTTATTTTATAATATTTGCAGTTTTTGTAACAATATTTTAATAAATATTATGGTGAATTAGACTTTTTTTTTTAGGAAATATGAAAGTTTACAAGCAATTTTTATTAATTTCGTTTTATTTAAACTTAATTCACAAAGAAATCTTCGGTAATATTTGCCATCATTATTACTCACTTTAGCAGAAATATTAGAGACAAATTTGACTAATACTTATCCTAATCGATGGATTGGTCGTCGAATGCCTACCGAGTGGCCAGCCAGGTCGCCCGATCTAACACCTCTGGATTTTTATATGGGGCTACTTCAAACAAAAAGTCTACGTCATGCAGCCAGAATCTATCACAGTTTTGTGTTACCTAAAAATTTAATTATTTTAAATGGAAATGAGAATGCAAAAAATTAGATTTTTAAAAGCTGTCATTTTGCTATAGGTCGAAGTAATGAGTTAATATTCTAGGATCATAAAGCATTCAGTCGGAGCTTTCAAACGATCTATCGCATAACCCTCTTTTCTATTTAATTTAATTTTTCAAAATAGCGTCTCGTCGCCATTTTAAGGTTTTGAAAAATCAGCTAGGAACCAAAAAGTAGTATTTAGATTGCTAGTGATGTGTGCAAAATTTCAATTTTTTTTCACGTATTCCAAAGATAAAAGAGGGCAGGGACAGTTAAGAGCCGCACTGTATATAAACATAAAATCATCTTATCAAAATGAAATTAATTTTATAGATATAGCAAAATATTAAAAAATACTTAAAAATTAAACAAAACGAGATTATATAAACTAAACGCATTGTTTTAATTTCGACTAGTTATCAGCTTAATTTGATAGAATTGATATTTCTGAGCTTTTGGAAATTTGTAAATAATTGGAAAGTATGTAAATATTACTAAGAATTCTACGGTGTCGAAGACATGGTAATTAGAATCTTCAATAAAAAACTGAACATTCTGCTTAAAAACTCTTAGGCCGGTAACATTGATAAAGGCAATATTGGCTTTAACGGAGGCATTTTTCAGAGGGCAGTTTCAGTGCATTATGCTTCTGGCCTTAAGTCAACGGGATATGGTTTTAACGTCAAAACTAATAACAACTCAGAAATAATCAGTCATCTTCTTTACATAGATGATATAAAAATATATGATGCTACAAAGAAACAATTACACACAAATGAACTTGATCTATAGCATGAGCAAATACATTGGCATCACATTAGGAGCCAGTAAATGTCAAACGGTTTATGTACATGAAGGAAGAGTGGTTGAAGGCGAGGAAGTGCTGCTTGATGTATTAACTACCGTAGGACCAATGACAAGAGACTATATAAATGCCTTGGCTACCTACAGACCAATAGAGTCGAACACAAAGAATATAAGAAGAAACTGAGCAAGAAATTTAATTCATGATTGACAGCATTATTTAAAACAGATTTGTAATAAGCATAGTTCTAAATATTAGAAACCATCGAAAATATATACTGAAAGAGAATAAAGGCAAATGCAGAAAGTGCAATAACAACTCTGATATAATAGAATCTCTGCTTATCAATGCTTGGCGAATAAGTACCTGAAAAGACACAATAAAGTTGCAGCTATAGTATACAAGGAACTGCTTAAAATATAAAATATTCACAAGAAAACGAGACACTATACTACAAAATCAAATTTTTAAAAATTTTTGGAAAGAGATCTTTTTAAACCGGAATATGACACTCCAATAAGAAAAGTGTGGGTAAGGTTTTTATATTCCCCGCAAGATTCAAGTTAAACATCAACTTCCTGAGTATAATAATTAAAGCAATTTTTAAAAAACGGCAACGCTATATTTGACCCAAACCGTAGAATTCAATCGTCCTTTTTAAGACTTACGATGATATTAAAGGCCTTGCTATAATAAGACAAGTTGGATTAACTTTATATCAAGCGCTGACAAAGGATCATCAGTATAATGTTAATTGTACTGGAATGAGAACAAAAACCAACTGCGTGGTATATCATTTTCATTATTAAGATTAAAAGCTGATTACATAATATCTTTTTAAAGATCTTGGAGAGTGTGAGAAGAATATTTAATGGCCTAACATCAAAGTTTAATTGGAGAAGACCTTTATGGCATAGCTAATAGTTTATTGCAAAGGTTATATAAATTGTTAAATGAGGAGTTAATCATTTCAGAATTTTTGATCACAATTGATTCCACCTTAGCCAGTGGCCAGTACTTTCTAGATCATTATTAAATTTTCACGATGTTTCACTCTACCGTAGTCAACTCAAACTCACGTTTTCATTCATCTACATTCTTTTGTGATTAAATTACCATCAAAACCTAAATTAAAAAGTGAGTCAGTCAAACGGTATTTCAGAATCTTGCTGCATAATCTATCACTATTTAATTTTGCTTTATTATATACTTATAAAGTGCTTGTACTTGAAAAGTGCTTTACTACAAAGCTTCATCATAAGCTTTCAGTTATCCACGACGCAAGTGCTTTAGTTGCTGCTATTAAAGCCTGCGTAGATGGGATATGAAATGAAATGAATATGAAATGAATGAAACCAAATCAGTTACCTATTTTTTCAGCTTTGGCGCCTGTCCTCTTCCTCCTTTTTGGTAATCCTATTCTCTCAATAACTAGAGGTGTCTTAGTAAAGTTTAAGATGTTCGTTGCCGTTTCCTCATCAGTTTGACTCCATTCAATAATGACGAAGACATTATTAAATTTTCAGATCTTAAGAATTGTTATAATGATCTTCCTAAGAACAAAAATCTGTAACGTATATAGCAAAAGCGATTCTCTTTAAATCTTTATATAATCATATAACTAAACTCTATATCGATAACGTCTAATGTAAGCCGTGCGAGCAAATTTTGAACCCAAGGAAGAGAGAAAGTAATATCAAATATAATGACAATTTGGCATAAGTCTATCTCACAGTAAAAAAATCGTCAATGCGCATGGGTGATGTTGTGATGTTCTTTTGACTGGTCATACCCATCATTTATTATCCAAAAACAGTTATTGATTATTCAAAATTGGACCAATCAACGATAAGAATTGCTAATTCGACTATTAAACTGCGAGGGTGGTCCCAGAAGTACCCGACCCAAGAAAGAAAATTTTGGAAAAAATGTATTTATTTTTCAACACAATCTCCTTTCAGCTCTATACACTTTTCCCAGCGATGTTTTATGAGTTCGATACCCTTTTTATAATAAGAACTGTCTTGCGCCTCGAAATAGCCAATAACTGCAGACATCACTTCTTCATCGTTAAAAAATCTTTGACCACTGAGCCATTTTTTTAAGTTTAGAAACAGAAAATAATCTGAAGGGGCTAGATCTGGCTAATAGGGTGCATGAGGTAGCAATTCAAACTTTAATTCGTTAATTTTGGCCATTGCAATAACGGATTTGTAAGCTGGTGTATTGTCTTGATGAAACAACACTTTCTTCTTAACCTTCTAATAAATGCGACCGTTTTTGCTTGATTTCTTCGCTCAAACGTTGCAATAAGTTCACGTAATACTCGCCGTTGATAGTTTTACCTTTTTCAAGATAGTCAATGAAAATGATCCCTCGCGCATCCCAAAAAACCGACGCCATGACCTTGCCTGCAGATGAAACGGTTTTCGCCTTCTTTGGAGCCGGTTCTCCCTTTTGAGTCCATTGTTTTGATTGTTCTTTTGTCTCGGGTGTGAAGTGATGGAGTCATCCATGGTTATGAAACGATGCAAAAATTCTGCTTTGTTGCTATTAAATTTCGCTAAACACTCAATTGAAACATCTTCACGACACTGTTTTTGCTCGAATGTGAGCAAACGCGGCACCCATCTTGCACACAGCTTTTCATATCAAAATGTTCAGTTAATATGCGATGTACCGCACTTTTTGAAATGCCTACTATGTCCGCTAGCTCGCGAACTTTCAGTCGGCGATCATCCAGTACCACTTTGTGAATTTTCTTTAAAATTTCTGGAGTCGTGAGCTCATTTGGTCGACCACTGCGATGCTCGTCTTGGCAGATCGTACGGCCTCGTTTAAACTCTGTTACCCAATATTTTACTGTTGTCAACGAAGGAGCAGACTCACCCAGAGTAGAATCCAGTTCAGCTTTTATATTGGTTGGGCTGAGGCCTTTCAAATAAAAGTATTGTATCACATAACGATGACCAATTTTCTCCAAATTCACAAATTCACTGTAAACGTTCACTATTGATGGCTGCCAAACAAATACTAAACAACGTGGCGTCTTCAAACTTAAAACATATGCTTTATAGACTGTATACTTTCTAATACACTGATATTTTTCAAACTACTGCCGACATCTCTAGGTCAGGCCGGGTACTTCTGGGACCACCCTCGTATGGGTTATAAAAAGCGTTTGTAGATTTTGACTATTTTGCTTAATTTTTCTTAATAAAGAAAATAATATTCTTGGTATTGACATATCTGAGGAAGTACCTGGTGCAAATCTGGTCTTATATGCAGATTATACTACTGCCTCTACGAGATAAAAACTTGATTTTGACCTGATAGAGTCAATCCGTTTAAAAAGTAAATTCTTAGGAGTCCGTTTTGATGAGAGGGTATAAGGACTACATTCAGAGATTTAGGTGTCATGGTATTACTGCCTGTATATATATGTAGATGTTTGCTGAAATTGGCATTCAAAGTTACAATGATATATCTGCATTAGCAGTAAATTCTTTTTATTTTTTTTAACGGCCTTGTATCGAGGATATTTAGCCACAAGTTCCTAGCGGAATCCTAGAATTACATCTAGCATTTGTTCTGGCTGAAGTTGAGTAGCTTTGAATACCTTGATTATATCTATGTATAATAAGTTATTTGATTCTAGCTACCTCGTTGTTGTTGCATTAGGATTACAAATAAAAAGATTGACAATATTCCTTTCGGTAGGCTGTATGACTGCCCTCCTTTCCTCTAAGGGTTCTTTATTTAATTTTTAATTTATCAGTTCGCTCAGGTAATAAGAGTGGGTAAAAACCATCGCTCTAATTTAAATAGCATCAATTTTTTTTACTACTATGGCTTCTTTTATACTAGGTAAACCCGTACAAATTTAATGTCATTTGACAATTTTGCCATAGACTATGCTTTCCTTACAAAAAAATACAAAGTTGTACTTTTACATAAATCTGATAAACTTTTCTGTTATTTCCGAAAAATCCAGTTTGTTGAGTATGTTTTTAAGAAAAACTTGAGCAGAGGGTGCAATTTTTGTATATTTTTTATGTACATACATTGGAGTATAATGTCTGTTATTATTGCTTTTATTAAAGAATACGTATTATGATAAATTAGGCTAATAAGAGAACAATTCCTACATCTTAAAACAACGAACTAAAAACGACACTTAACATTGTAATGTAAAATTCGCTGTATCAGGCACTTTAGTATCATCGGTAGCTGTTTTGACAAGCGTAATCGACACAAAAGAAAGAATGTCTCACTTTGAATAACAAATCGTGGGAAAACGTCTCCGACCGACTGATGTTACAACTTTACAAGTTTCGACTTAAAGGTATGAATACCCAATCTGCCGTACGAGTACCATCTTCGAGTGGTCAATATTTATTTTAGAAATAACAAGAGGAAGAGAAGATTCTTCTTGTATATGAAATGATGATGGACTTGTAGCTTTAGAGTAGTGTTCGCTTGAGGGGGTAAATAAAAACAATGCTTTATGTTTGATTTAGAATTGATGTTTTATACTGTATTCATTTGTAAGAAAAATAGGTTCTTTTGGGATTAAATCAATAAAGTGTAACCTTTTATAATTGTCAAATTATTAAGGTTATTATATGATTGAGTATTTTTTATGTATGAGAGATTTTTACTAAAATAATTTCTCGTATAAATAAGCAGGTGAACTGTATCGATAAGCCCTAAATTATATTTACAATAATTTTTAATTTATTGACTGTAATTGAGCAGGGTTTTCAAGTTGACTCGATTTATACGGATTTTTCTTGGGTTTTTGACTGGATCAATCATATGATACTTGATTGTAGGATTGATATACCTATCAAGTAAAAATAGGTGATTTTAAATCTGAAGTTATAAAATTTGTTTAGAGCACTTTATTTAGTTGTGTGCCTTTAAAAGTATTAACACGTTGAACGCCACGTGCCCACCAGTGGACATTTTAATTTTTTATAGTGGGACAAAGTGATTACCGGTGGTTATTAGTGATTTTAGTTGCTATGACAATATGACCACCCGTGGGCACACTACGAATTATATTTGGAGACCGCGTGCTCATCGGTGGGAACGTTTTGCTTATATTTAGCATTTAAAATATAAACTTTGGTCCCAGAACGTAATCTTTTTTTACTTGGACTTGGTAGTTTGGTCTGACAATGTACAAAAAAATACTGGGTAATTCTTAGGAAATAAAACATTATTTTCTGACTGAAAGTTTATAATGACAGTTATCAATTCTCAAAACAAGTCATAATATTTAAAAAATATATATTTTGAACAAAAAATAAGTAACTGAAAAAACATTCTAAACCAAATTAACATTATTCTTAAGCAATTTCACAAAAATAATTCACTTATGGTCATTAAAACATGGTATACACATTGGTTGTTGACATTGCTGACAAATAGTGTTCACCTTTTTAGCATTTTTTTGGGCATAGGCTGAATTATGCTGTCTTGACATATTTGTATAACAGACTTTACATCTCTTTCTAGTCACCCTCTTTTGACCCTCCATTTCCTTTAATGTGCGAACTTGTCTTTGGGACTCTCTAGAAGATGATGGGCGAGCAGCTAATGGCATATCCAAATTATCAGTAGATTCTACCAGGGCCGAAGCAATAGATTCTCTAAATCGGGTTATATTCATTTTTTTTGTTATTTACCTTGTTAAATACATGTAAGGCATTGACAAATGTCGTAGCAGTTATTAGATGAAAAAGTACACGTTTATACCATTTTACAGTACGGCGACAGTAGGGGTCATAGGCTATCATCTGATCTGAGAGATCGATAAATGTTTTCCCTTTGTTGTAGTCTAACACAACAGCTGGTTTGGTATACATTTTCCCTTTTTTTTAAAAAGTTGTAACTGAATCGTCATGTTTGGTACTAAGCAACACATCCCGTTTGTCTTTCCATTTTAGTACTACTGTTTTGTTTCATTCTGTCTTGCAATTCCTTCTCCTTTTTTTAATGTTGCTTTAGTAACTTCTGGAGGATTACCTTTTCGATTAGTTCTTAATGTTCCAACGAGATGGGTCTTCTGCTCTATCATTTTATCGGCTAACGAGACACTTGTATACCAAATGTCCGTAAAGAGTGTTCTTCCTGAATTTAAGAGGCCATCCATCAATTCAGTTACAACTTTTTCTGAGACTGCTATATCATCGGTCTTCTCCTTGCCCGTATAGACTTTAAATGCCCAAGTATATCCTCCTGTTACACAAAGCTTAAAAAACTTTAATGCCGTATCTGTGTCTTTTATTCGGTATGTATTGCCTATAATGTATCCTTCCTCGAAATGGCACATTGCTTTCATCGATACAAACAATATTTTCTGGAACATATGCTTCTTGAAACTTGTACTGGATCATCTTTAGGGCGTCATTTATCTTATAAAGGCGATTATCCATATCTCTTGGACTTTCGTTATCACAAGTATGAAACATGCTTAATATGTTTTCGAATCTATTTCGGCTCATTATTTTAGGAATATTATTTTGATACAGGAGACCAATAATCCCTTAGTTGTGGTACTTGAACTAAGTCCATCCAAATAATAATTCCCAAAAATTTACGCATTTCCAAAGGATTGGTATCAACCTACTTTGCAATTCTTTCTTTACCTGTCTGATTGCCGGAGTTTGTAATGCCGATAATTTTCGATAAAATTACATTCTAGGACCAAGTGACCACCGGTGGATCATGAAAAAAAGTAAGTAAAGATACCATAATAAGAAAATATTTATCAAAAATAATTACTCTAAGGTCATACCAAGTCCAAAATATCGATAAAACTAAATAACAGATGTTGGTCCTGACAAGCGACACAAGAAATGTCCACCCCTGATCACGAGGTCCCTTGCCTGATTTAAATGATGACCACCGGTGAGCACGTGGCGTTCAACGTGTTAAAATTCATTTTTTGAGTGCTACGCGAAAAATATAGTAAACTGACTTTGAATATAAGTTAGTGCCATAAAATTGCCTTGACAAGGCTCACTCGCAGACGCTCTATTACCGTTTATACACAATTGACGACACACCTCTCAATGTAAAATCTGAGATTTCTGATTTTATGCTTACTATAAAGGTACTTTGGCTTTGTTGGTTTGCCATTAATAAATAATATACATATAATTTAATAAAAATCAAATGAACTTTTTGAAAATATATTTAATATAAAAAGATACTGTGACTGTTTATAATATTGTAAACAAAATTATAACAGATATATAAAAGTTCATAATAATGCCAGAGCAAATTAAGTTTAATATTGGAAAATATTTTTTTTTACTTTAGGTGGCAAATCGTCTTTCTGCTTAAAGTAAATAAATAAGATAGCATACAAATTCAGAGATTGAAGGGACACAAAGTCAATGGTCTCAGATTATGTTTTTTTAAACTATTACACGTGTTTCGCCCTAAGGCATCATCAGATCTAAAAGTAGAAAACAAACCTAGTAAAAAAAAACAACAATGCATAGACACGAATTATCGGTAGAACTATTCGTTTAACATCATAAATATTTAAGTTAAAATAAAAAATAAATATATAAAAAATATTGCTGACGTTCACATTATATGCGGGTTTAAAACTAAATAAAATAAAAATAAACAAAACAGACAGAATGAGGTTAAGTCATATGAGAGAATGGAAATAATGCAAAATAATAAAAAAGTTACTTGGTCGAGAATTGAACCAGTGACCAGCGACATCGACCAATATATAGTCCATACATGTTTATTTCAATAGTTTACTTTTTTAAATCCAGTGATCTTAACTACTGTTTTGCAGCATATTTGTTAGAGGGCGTAAAGGAAAGAATATCCTTGCACTTCTAACGACAATATAACAAATACATATAATTCATACCACTTTAAGACAAGACCAACAAAAATTTGGGCGCTCTGCACTTAACTTTTAAAATACTTAAGAACTCTATTTTCTTACTTCTTTAAACTTAAAATCAGTATTGCCAACTATGAAATTACAGAATTTTCAAAAGTTAACCTCAAAATTCTTCAGATTTCATCAAATATTAGGTCAGTGCATGGGAGTTTACCTTTGAAACCAATCAGAAGCTTCGCAATATTTAAAATTACTTTGAGTCCCATTACATGAGGGTTTTACAAGGAACGGTGTTTTTGTATTTTCTTTCGAATTCCGAAAAAATTATCGAGTTGGCAACACTGCTCAAATTTTCTGATGGACAGTATTGCTTTTTTTTTCCACTGCTTCTAGGTTCAATTTATTCTTGTTCTGAAAACTACTGTTTGCTAAGTTCGACAAAGACATAAGTAAATATGATAACGTTACCATTTCAGAAAACCTCTTAAATAATTACATTTTTGTTATAGCTTGTTTTAGTTCTTGACTTAGATCAGATACGGTATAAAAGGGAGAACGAGCCAAATATATTTGTTTGACTAGTTTAATTTTTCAGATCCAGTGATCTTAGCCACTGTTTTACAGCATATTTATTATATGGCGTTACAGGTTCTTGTTTAGCAGGAAGAAGTAAAGGAAGAATAGTCTCGAATTTTTTCAACAAAAATATAACATACTACATAACTCTGCACTGAAGCTTAAAAGAAGATAAACACTCTATTTTCCTACTTTTTTAACCTCAAAATTCCTGATGGGCAGTTTTGTCAATTTTCCTATTTTGAATTTGAATTTACTGTTCTTCTAAAAATTACTGTTTGTTATCTTTTTAAAAGTGGTACACATTGGTAAAGGAGTAAATTTACTTTTCAAAATTCCGTTGTTTTATTTTAAATCTAGCATGGAATTTCGGCTGGAATCTAAATGTAAACTAACAAAAACTGTGTTGATTTAATGAATATTAATATTGGGCTGCTAGAATATCCCTTCGTTTTGCGTGATAGATATAACTTGCTTCCAGGAATCTTCTTGGCTTCCAATGTTGCTCC
The DNA here is from genome assembly GCF_022605725.1 of Anthonomus grandis grandis. Taxonomy (NCBI): domain Eukaryota; kingdom Metazoa; phylum Arthropoda; class Insecta; order Coleoptera; family Curculionidae; genus Anthonomus; species Anthonomus grandis. The sequence continues at coordinate 28,326,379 of NC_065552.1, forward strand.
TTGCACAAAATCTTTGCTTCTGTCCAATGTATGCTATTGCCATTGGACCAAGCGTGTTTCGTTATTTCTTATCTGGTAACCTCTCCTGTTCGAATTCTCTTTCAATGTTCTTAACTTCCAGTGGTGGCCTTCTCTAGCTTATGACTCTCCATATTCATACGGGATTTGGTATACGCAGTTCTTGTTGTTTAGTAGGCATTCTGGCTTGGTCTTCGATACTAAATCTCGTTTGATTTTCTTCGAAATAAAAGCAGTCTTGATGTTAAATTTTATTGATTTTCTGAAAAGCTCCCTTAATATAAGGAAATGTTAAAAATCCTATAGGATCGTTCAGTTGCTGTGGCTCTTGCCTTGTTATCTCTGCTACTTAGGTATTATGAAAATGGCAGCCCAGAAGCAAAAATAGATACAAAACTCAAATTTCGTACTCGCGTTATCTTTTGACAAATTATTTATTTCCAATTTTTTAATTTATTTTTTAAGCTATTTTCTGATTAGTAGCTAAAATATTTCAAGTATAAATAAATAAATATCCTGTGTCTTAAAGTAAACCTTCTGCTTTTTACTGACTTGGCGACACTACGGCAACATTGGTGACAGGTCAGTTTAAAGCCTAAATACCGAAGTCGACGTCGTACCGGCTTACGAATTAGCCGGGAAGCAGAAGAAAGCAAACGTAAGCCGAGAAAGCAAAAAGCAAACGTAAAGAAACGTAAGAACGATTTACGTGGTTCTGCTTGTTGGCTATTACCTCTTATGTAAATGTTTCCTCTTTTTCTTTGGTTTTCGGGTTGCCCTGTCCTTTACAGATCCAGTGACCTTAGGTTATAATTTAAAGCATGACTTTTAGATAGCGCCTCAGTTACTGATTCCGAAACAAGGAGTAAGAAGTTGAAGCGTCCCATAGAATATTAAATTATACTTTTAATTACTCTATGAGCTTCCGTAAGAGTGCGAGAGCATACTTCCTCACTTTACGGAATAATTAAGGAGTTCGCGTGCATAAAGGATATATCCACTTTCATAAAATTTTCAGGAAACACAAAAAACACCCTGTGCATTTATATTTAAAAATAGTAATATTTTAAGGAAATAGCTTTAATTAAGCGGGGTTAGCCAATTTATTAATATAAAAAGAAAAAAATTTATTAAATTAACAATTCGTCATTATTAGCAATAAAAGTTTGTATACATATATCCGTTTTTGCACACAAATGAGACATAGAAAGCAAAAAAAATAATATATATATATATATTTAACAAAAGTAATAAAAGGAAAATTAAATATGTATTGCATCTTCTTCATGCAGGCATTCGCATAGCTCATTTTCTTCTTGGGTTTCAAAATTTACCGAAGTATCCACATCGGCTCCGGTATTGTTACTATCTAATAGGTTTTTGTACCACAAAAAATCTTTCCTGTTTCGCCAATCATCCTCAAAATGTCCCACTAAATGATTAAAACTTTTTTTCTGGTATGGAATTACCTAGCGCTAGCGTGCTAAGCTGTATGCTGTCTTCTGATTATCCCTTCTTAAGAAGCGATTCCCAAACTGTGTCACCCAATGATGTAAACCGATAAAATTGAGACATATTAGTTTTAACATTGGTTTTGTTATATTCATTCTCAATTTTTTTAAGTGAATTCCTTTGCATTCTGAAAATCCCTTTATTTTTTATATACCTTTCGAGTTTTTTAACATTATACATTTGCCAGTTAAGACCCAGTGTTTTTACCAAACCCACTTCCAATATATTTTAACGTATTTTTCTTTTGTTGTAATGACTGGATGTCTTATAAACCTAAAACACTAAAAGAACACTTTTATTTGACTGGTCTTACAGGAGTTAAAAGGCGTGGAATCACAACTCAACGTCCAAACAACAACTACTAGAATAGATAATAAAAAGGCAATAGAATACGCACAACTTGTTTATTTGAATATAACCGCTTTTGTTATCAAAATTTGGATGTATCCGTTTTGCTCCAAATGTCGAAGTTTACTTAACGTTTTAAATGGAATATATCCGGTTTTGCATCCAAACTCCTCAATTACTCTTTTATCAAAGACTGTAGATATTTCGTGCTACGGTTATAATACCTAAAAATTACTTTTTCGCGTTAACGCTTTTCAGCAACAAATAGTCTATAATTTGACGTTTAAAAATCATGTAAACACAAAATAAAAAATGCATTTAATTTACTAGTACAATAACTGTTTTAATAGCCACAGCATACGGGTGCCGTAAAATATTTTTAACGTATATAGCAACCATGAGTGCGGGACGAAATTAATCAAATTACGACAAAATTATGGCATTATTAATGGACCGCGAACCCGCAATATATTACGTTTTGTGAAAATTCATTAGAGTCTATTATGTCAAATTTCTTGTTTATACGCTATTAGATTACGGGCGTATCTTTAATATCCACGCAATGCAACTGCACTAATGAATTCTGTTACAACAATAATAAATTTAGTAAGAAATAATGATCAGACATGAAGATTTTAAGGATCTTTCGTATTTTATAATCCGATGTTGGTTTAAAAAACAAGCGGCAAAACCACTCGTGTATACATGTGTAAGGGATATCGGTTACATCTGACAGGTACATCTTGATAAAAGCGATTATTGGTCAGCACCTTGTATTTTGGAAGGCGACACTAAAATATTATTTAACTTCTTACGACTTATCTGCAAGAGAAATCTTCATTTTAAATATACGGTATACAAGTTTTATGCAGTGGACCGAAATAATATAAATATTTTCTAAATCTGATTAAAAAATAACTTACAACTAGCCATGTCAAACTGTTTGTTTTATTGTAATAATATCGGATTCACATCAAATTAAAAACTAAATATCTAATTGTTATTTTTTAACAATTTAGCAACAAATCGGCAATGTTTTCGCATCATTGACAATATGCGTTTCTGGCAACATTTGACTTTCCCGTCGCAAGTCGGTGAAGATCAAAAGGTTTTCTTTTTTGGGATCATTGTTGATGCTACGTGTACAGTATTGAAGAACAAATACGCAATAGAAGAGCAATAACACAACTAAATTAATTAAACTAAAATAATTTAATGAATTTAAAAAAAGTAAATGTTTGTACCAAGAAAAATGAATTACTGTCAAAGCCAGGAAAACCGGTTGCTTTACTGCTTGTCAGCTCCGAAGTTCAAATACTCAATAATTCATCTTTTTTGCATCCCTGATTATTGAGAATTACTTATCTTAGAAATGTTTTATAAAGATTTATTAGTCTTCATAGAAATGACTAAAATGGGTATAATACAATTGTTGTATATAATGCAAATAAGAAATTATATGAAGAACTCTTACATAATCTAATTTTTAATGTAATAAATAGTTTTTTACAGATACGATGTTGGCATGTTTTATATTGAAGATAAACAAGTTGCAGAGGTAACTTTTTAATACTTGCATATCTATTCGTGCTATACCTATCGAATATAAACCTCTCTTAATATAAAATTAATTTGTATATTTATTATATACCACCTACGATTTTTCAAATAGATAAGTATCATAGACTATTAAAAATCACTTACTTAAACATGCATTATATAATATCAATGAATATATAAATACTAAGAGTGTGACTTATGCGAATGCAATTGTTAAAAAAAATTGTAAATAATTCATTATATAGGATGCTTTTTAAATATCATGTACAAATGAAATATACGATGACTCTCTGGCTTATTTTATTTAAAGAACCTATTTTAGACTCAGAGTTTTTGTCAGTTTTAGAGGGTGAAGGGACAGAAAGTCAACGGTCTCAGAGGAAACTTATTATAATATTACTCTGAGACCGTTGACTTCATGTTCCTTCACCTTCTAAAATTTCATCCTTTTCTTAACACCTGCGTTTGGATATGGTGTCTTAAATACCAGGGTCTGGTTAAAAGACTTGTCGATAGCCGGATTTCGCGTCTCTTTAAGTGCAGTAGTCGTCTGCTGCGACAGGCCCTTTTATATGTGTTTTAGCCTCTGATGCCAAGTGCTTCCGTAGGTTTAAGGCTTATCGGCCTTTCCGCAGGTCCCAGTCTAGCAAGAGTGTCCGCTTCCTCAATTACATCAAAGCCTGAGTGGCACCAGTTATCCAGTCCAGCGGAATCTTTCAGCCCAAGTTCACCAGTTGCTCCAGGACCTTTATGCTTTTCAGTACATACATCCGAGCCCCATCACAAAACCCTAAAGCAGCTCTGTTGTTCTTTTTAGAGCCATCTGTTTACCAGACGGTTCCCCTGTTTAGCAATGTAGGAATATTGGAGTCTGTCACTACTCTCTGTTTGCGATATAGGTCATAAAACCTTAAAATCCACTGTTTCAGGTCATATAGTAAATACTTATCAGAAGGAGAGTACATTTCTGAACGGTTTATAACCAGATATATACAGGGTGTCCCAAAAAAGAGTGTCAAGCGAGCGCCCAGAGATAGAGCAACCCCAGGGGAATCCGAATCACCCCCATGTATATGATCCGATTTTTTTTAGTTTAGAAGTTATTAAATGTTTTGTCATTTTTTAGTATTATTCGACTTTTATGCTTATTTCTGCTATATTCATAGCAAACAGGTAAGGCGAATTCCTGATTTTTATTTTATTGTTTAGATAAAAGTTGACTCTGACAAGAACAAAGATAATTTGATCCAGAAATTAAAATATTGCTTACAAAAATAAATAAATTGTGACATAAAAAACAAAAGTAAAAAAAGTTCAACAAAGTTAAAGGCGTTTTAAAAATTACAGCATTTTTTTTTCAAAACATAATTATTTAAGAAACCTTATCGGTTTATCAGCTTTTCACTATAAAAAATTCATTGGGCCCACCCTTATCGCATCTTATCTAAATAACAGTTAAAAAGAAAACAAAAAAAGATTTATTAATAAATGAAATAAAGCAAAAAGTGTTTTAATCAATTTATCTTTAATTATTACATTAAGTTTTCAAAATTACGACCTTGTTGTTCAATACAAATACGGCATCGGCGAAAAAAATTATCTTTTAACTGTCTAAATGCTAATCTGTAATTTTTTACGGTTTGTTTTGCTTCATTAATTTGTATTCTTAGTTCTTCTAAGTTTCTTGACTCTTGAGCGTACACGACCTTCTTTTAGTAACCCCAAAAAAAAAATCAATTGGGTTTAAGTCCGGTGACCTGGGGGGCCACTGAATTGGTCCACCTCGACCGATCCACTTGTGTCCAAATCGCCTATTCAGATATTCTCGAACATTTGTCGCATAATGGCAAGGAACCCCATCGTTCTGAAAAAACATGTCTCTCCTTGTCTCCAAATCAACATCTTCTAACAGCTCATGGAGATTTTCTGTTAAAAAATTTAAATAGGATTCTCCATTCAATCGGTCAAGTAATTCAAAGGGACCAATTAGTTTCTCATTTACTATCCCAGACCAGAGGTTTACACCAAATTGCTCTTGAAAATTTGATTGTCGTGTAAGTTGAGGATTTTCAATACTCCAGGAATGATAATTATGAATATTAAAAATGTCAGTGAGCTTGGAATTCGATTCGTCGATCCATAAAATTGAATTAAAAAAAATTCATTTGCCGCTTGACGCTGCAACATTTCTTCACAGAATCTTACTCTTCTCGGATTATATTCCGATACGGTGCTCAATTGCTCTAAGGCTTACATTTGGATTTGCTTCAACTTCTTCGACCGCTGCATCTACCAAATCTGGGTCTCTCATCCCTAACGGTCGTCCAGGAATAGTCCCCGGTACTCGCCCTTCCCTATAAGCATCGCGAATTCTTAGTATCATACGATGATCAGGCCATCTCTCTGGTATTGGATCACCTCTGCGTTCTACTTGCCTCCGGTATAATCTAGCTGCTTTCAAAGCATTCCCTCTCGCATATCCGTAAAAGTAATGCATTTGTTCAAAGTCTTCGCTTCTAAAAGGGGCCGCGCGTCTAGCCATATACACAAAATACAGTACAGAAAAAAATCGACTTTACCACTTACAAAATAAATAAACTTAAACTTGAAATTCCACTTAAAAAAAGAAAATAAAAAACTAATTAACACAAAAAAATAATTCAAATCAATGTGTACACAAATGTAAAAAAACCAGTTCGTTAAGACGTATTTATCAAAAATCGCTAATGTACGTGAAATCGCTACTGTACACTACTAAGTACTGCATGTGAAAGAATGTGAAAATAGTAACGGGCCAGTGGTTTATTATTTGTTGGTATCTGGTTTAGAATACTTAGAATACTAAATTTCTTAAGCAAAAACTTGTTTTGGCAATTGCATTTTCAGTTACTCAAATTAATACGGACAACTTCTTTTAAAACAAGATATTAATTTTAGGATTTTAGGCTTGACAATATTTGAACTTATTTTTAGGTATGATGCAATAAATTTAACTAGATAAAATAATTGCGGTAAAAGGCTGATACACTGATAAAGTTTTTTTAATACTTGGGTTTAAAAAAAAAAGTTTTAATTTTTAAAACGTCTTTAACTTTGTTGAACTTATTTTACTTTTGTTTTGTCACAATTTATTTATTTTTGTAAGCAATATTTTAATTTCTGGATCAAATTATCTTTGTTCTTGTCAGAGTCAACTTTTATCTAAATAATAAAATAAAAATCAGGCATTCGCCTTACCTATTTACCATGAATATAGCAGAAATAAGCATAAAAGTCGAATAATACTAAAAAATCACAAAAAATATAATAACTCCTAAACTAAAAAAAATCGGATGATATATATGGGGATGATTCGGATTCCCCTAGGGTTGCTGTATCTCTGGGCGCTCGCTTGACACTCTTTTTTGGGACACCCTGTATATGACCAGTCGCACCAGTCCGTAGTTAATCTTGTGCCGTCTATGCACAGTCATCATTGCCTCGAATTACCCGACAAGATCCAGAGAGGGGCGAGAGGCTCAAAAGGGTCTTATGGGTTGGTGTCAGTTGGTGCCGTTCACATGGAACCCATTAAGCTTAAGCATCCAGGGCATACAAGGCATTGGACTCTATCTAGTTGAGCTCTAAAAATCTCCTGCAGGCCTAAAGCGGGTAGGTAGAAGAGTGTGAAATCCCAGAAAGGCATAAAATGATGTGAAGTGCCTAGGAGATATAAATTATTTCTCAAAAATTATGGAAAACCTAAAATAATATTATTAATTCGAGATATAGTGTCAGACACTTATGTCTGAAGTCTTGGTTTATAGCTTATAAGTTGTGCCTGAATTCTTTTAAGATTCAAAAGATAAATCTTACTCTAGCACATAGGGCTAGTGTTACTGATGAAGTTTTTATCAAACATATAGGAGCGTACGTTAATCCAGGTATGATTTAGTCAGAGCATACGGATAACTTATTATATTTTATTACTTGTTGTGTTTTTTACTTGTTGAATCTGAAATTATTAATACATTTGATGAAAAACCTAAAATATGGTGGCGATATATTGATGATATTTTTTCAATATATCACCATAACGAAAAAGATCTTATAAATTTTCTAGATTACATTAACTCCAAAGAATCTACTATAAAATTTACCCTTGAAAAGGAGGCTGTCAGCTTTCTTTTCTTGATATTTTAATTAAAAAATTTACCCTAAACCAACTCATACTCATAGATATCTTAATTTTAATTCTAGTCATCCAATAATGGTAAAAGGTTTATATGATCGTGCAAACATTATTTTTAATAATCAATATTTAATAACTGAAAAGTATTTTATTAAAAATATAATAATAATAATAAATATTTTTTATTTGCATAGAAGGAAAAAAAATAAAAGTTTACAAAATCTAGTAATAAATGTACGCAAATAAAAGGCCTACAAATTCAGAATTCTGCCATGGCAGATTCTGGTCTTAAACATTGTGGTCCCACACTTCATTAAAAAAAAATAGTAATTTCAGTAACGCTTATTAACAGTAACGCTTAACTAATAACTAATTAAATACAGCTTTTTCTTAAATCATATACCTAATAAACCTAATTGTTAAATAACAAAAAATAGAAAAATTATTACAGACAGTAAATAAATAAATAAAATGATCCCAATACCAAAATTTGTAATAAATTACTCAAGAAAACAACCATAACAACCAAAAAGTTAAAAAAGAAGAACCTAAATTATACCTAAATTATATACGCTGCTGATTCATTAGATGTACAATCATCCTATTACGAAAAGTATTACAAGAAATTGATAATCGGTCCAGATACAAATTTAAAGAATTTATTTGTTAAGCGAAATTGTAAGAAAATGATCGTTTAAATAACTGTGTTTTATGTCTCGGCATGAGAATAGTATTTCTTCTTAAATTAAAATGGTGTACATCATTTCTAAAAGTTATTTTTTGATAGAGATAGGGCGAACTACGATATATTAAAATTTTATAAAAAAATGTTAAAGAATAAGCAATTCTTCGATTATGCATATTAAACCATCCAAGTTCGTGAAGTTTATGGGAAATGCGGTTTCTCTTGCGAATGCCAAATATTAGTCAAATGCAAGAGTTTTGGAGCTTTTGCAGTCTACCCCTATCCTCATAATCAAGACATCAGCCCTACACTACATCACAGTAATTACATTGCGAAAGGATCAATGAATCACATAAAAGCTTCTTAATATCTTTACTTAAATAGTGTCTAAGCAAATAAATTAATTTTAAAGCAAGATATGCCTTTTTAAGAATATTAGACACGTGATGTTTAAAACGAATATTATTATCTACTATAAGGCCGAAACTCTTACATTTGTCAACAACTGGAATTCTTTCGTCCCCCAATTTAATGTTTATACCATTTAAAATATTATTTACATTAGTTCGATTACCTATGAATATTATACATGACTTCGAAAGATTTAATTTTAATAAATGCTTTGAAGAAACATCACATATAGCTTGTAAGTCCTGATTAATTTTAAACTTTTTAAAAATAATAAAACAAAAAAGATTCAAAACCTTTAACTCTTTTAGTAGAACAACAACTCTAGAAAAAATGGACTGAGGCATTGCATTTATTACAATTCGTTAAACTAGAGTGTGGGTTATCAGCAATATCAGCAATAGGCTTTGCCCATTACTACTACTACCATTCTGCTTAGTTTTTTTCTTATGATATTATATAATATAAGGTAGAGTGTGAGACTCTTTGGAACAATTCGGATGGTTTTGAATATCTTATGTGTCAACAATTTCCTTACGGGGTCGAACGAAATACTATAATATAAATATTAACAACTCTGTGTTGAATGTAAAGTGAGTACTGGAAGTAGAAAAACTATATTTTGTTGCCTGTTTAGTAAGTAGAGCATTTCAACTGTAAGTGACTTTTGGGTTCATAAAATGTCCATAAATATTGTCCGTTTTTACCACTAAACAAAACGACCGCTAGTATTTAATAAATTGCTGAAGTTATATTCCAGCATTTCGCACCCTTGAATAAAATTAAAACCTATAAATGATACATACACAAACACATTCTCATTGTTTAATAGCCCAATAACTTTACATTGCAAAACGGTGCGTGTCACTTTAGCTGTTGAAGTGGTAACTTTACGAATGATTAAAATAATCATAATAATAATGTTATGTTAATGTGGCCTGCGCATTCCGAATAAATCTTAATTATTGTTACAATTGAAATATTGTGGAATTATACGGTGCCGGTTTATATTTAACGCAATAAATTGCGGATTTGCGAGTGCAGTAATGCGTTTTTTTTTTCAAATTACCGGACGAGTAAATGGCTAAATACACGGAGTAGATGTGTAAAATGTATTTATTTTTGTTAGTATTACTAAATTGTTTAATTTAATTAACCGCTGTTCAAAACTGAATTTTCGAAACAGTACGGCGGAAGCCTTTTTGCATAATATAAGTCTATATATATTTTATTTTTCAGTTGGATTCCAATTATAAAGCACTCAATACTTTATTATTACGAAAAAATTCAGAACAGGTTTCCTAGCTTAAAAATTTAAAAAAATCTTTTAAACGTATGTCCGTAAATGCCTCGTGTCGTAAATAAAGGGTGTTCTTATTAAAAAAAAAATTCTTTATTTTAGTGTGTGCTAAATAATATTTGAAATTGTGTCAATATTTGAATCAAAATTGGTATTTGAAAGTTTTTTGAAAGGCGAAATTTGGATTTAGTGTTATTAGAGAAATAATTATACTACTTGAATTTTTTTCTACTTTTGCGGCATAACTTTTTTATGCTAATTAAATTATTAAATTTAATAAACTAATTAAATTTAAGCTAAAAAACAAGATTTCTATATCAAACAAAAAAAAATTTTTTTTACGTATCGCTCTGATCCAGCGTTTTCTATATATTTAAACATAAATAATCAATGCATTTAAAATCAGTCGATCAATGAATTTCGATTTTAAATATGTAAAAAATTTAAGATCTTAGTTGTAGCATTTAGTAAATAATTTTTAGTTAACTATCGAGTTTTCTTTTATTAAAACCAGTTCAAAATAATAGATTTTAAAACTTTTAAAATAAAATAGGCCTAATTTACATATTAGAAGATACGCAGTTGAGTAGCATTGGGATAAAAAAATATAGCATTAATTTCGGAAAGTAATTCATACTGGCGAAAATAGCTAATAAGCTAAAGGTAAAAGCATTTTCCTGGCTTAGAATCTACGCAGGGTGTTACAGAACTCCGAGCCGCTACTTCAGGGTCGTGACATCCTTGTTTTTTTAAAACACAAGTTTAAATATATGTATGTCTAAGGAAGAGACTACCATTCAAATCATGGTATGGGTAATATAATTTTTTGTTTACAATTGTTGATCTAACCATCGCAAAATCAAGAAAAAACGGTAAAAGAAATGCATTAGGCACAAACTGCAATTGCTTTTTGCGCCGAAGCAAGAGGCCTTTATGATGACGGAAGAAAATTTGTTTAAGAAAATCATTCTCGATTGTGTGAAATAGGATATTTGAATTTAAAATGTGTGTGTGCTGAAAGACCAAACGTGTATGACGAGGATTTAAAGAAGCATGTATTTAAGGACCTGGTATTAGTACGAGACAAATTGCTTTAGCAAAAGAAACAAATCTGACGAGTTTTAAAGGAATATTAGTTTTATCTCTAACATGACCAAAAAATTCAAGGTTTGCTTCCTGTAGCTTACGCTCCTAGAATAGTATTTTGCAATTCGCTATTGTAAAAGTGGGTCCAAAAGCAGAACTTTACATCATTTATACTGTTCACCAATGAATCGGGGCTTACACGAAATAGTATAAGTATACCTTCAACAATATGCATCAGGGGCAAGTTGAAATTCCTCATTCCAATATTTAATCGAGATATCATCATCGGCTATGAATAGATCGACGAGGTCCAGTACCCTGCCCAACTAGATCTTCTGACCTCAATCAGTTGGACTTTTATTTGTGCGGTCATTTAAAACAAATTGTTTACTTCACACCTGATATGAATGATCTTCGTGGGCGAATTGAAAATGGATAATTCATATTCGCAATATACCGTATTATACCATATACTTTTTCGCAAAGAGTACCTTTTTTTAAGAAAAATTGTTGCTATTTCTGAGTTAGGCGATATCACGATTATCTGACCATTGTTTAAGAACTATAAGCAAAAAATCACTTTACTAGCGTCATCTTTAAATCGTCGTCTCCTTGTTAGGAGGTGGAATATGGAAACAAAATTAAACTTGTCTCTTAAAATAATGTGTATGTTACGCCTCTAAAGTACCGGTTCGAGTTTTGTGTATTCATAAAAGTTTAGTACATCTCAATTAATACTCTTACATGGATTATTAACCCTATTTCTTATAAATCTTAATAGTTGTAAAATGCTCAAAAAATAGGCCCTCATAAAGGGCGAGAAGTATTGAGCTATTAATAAATTCTCTCTTTAGCATTGTGATTTAGTTTGAAACAATTCTTCAATTTAAACGAGATCTCTAATAATCATTATGTCTAATATAGAGTTTAGTCTTCCAAGCAGTTTACAACGTTAAAAGCGTATTAATTATTTTTATGATTTATGAGCAGATAAGCAATGTAGTTTAAGTTAATTAAAGAACGGCAAGTGACGTTAGGTAGGGGAGAGTTCCCTTGAACTGGACATTTTTATTGGAATGGCTCTAGCGGCTAAACGATTTATTTAGGAATTGAAATATTTATATCAACACTTGTCAGAAAATCAGGCTTTATATTTCTACACTTAAAAGTTATAAAAAGATAAGTCAAGATGTTTAAATTTTATTTTTCTTATTGTTTACCAAGTGTCCGATTCATGAACAGGTTTCTATGAAACGGACGGTTGTTCCCATGAAATGGACACTAGACGATTTTTATATGGTTTTCATAATTAACTGATTACAATACAGTATAAAAATTTAAAAATATTTGTAACAGAAAAAATTTAACTTTCCCAGAGCTCCACAAGAATTGTGAGCCTATTTCGTGCAAAGTTTGCACTGGAGCCAATCTTCTTTGCTGTTTTGATATTCACCTTGACAGATTGGACAAACCGAATTTTCCTTTTCTTCTTCTCGATTACATGAATAATCTTTATTCTTTTCCATCATTTCTTTACACAATTCTTCTAGGTTAGCAGGTATCGGAGACTCATCGTGTAGTGATATTTCCAAGGATATATCAGTATCAAAATCGTAATCATTTTTAGCAACTTTTGGTAACATTATATTCATTTTAGTTTTCTTTGCTGATAGTTTTGCTTTTTGAGAGCCTATATTTGTTTTTCGTTTATTCGCCTTTTCCTCAAATGCTCTTATAAGTTCATCTTTTTTGGGAGTGTCAGTTATAACAGCACTTTTTCCTTTTTTTCTTTTACTTCGGACTGATTTCCGTGGCATTGCTTTTGGATAGGGTCTTAGAACTTCAGGTGAAATTAGATTTAGTTCAGCTCGACCTTGTAATGTAATTGATCGATTTAAGTTCTCCACACTTTTAGAACAGCAAGGTCTAGAATGGTCAGAGCTACTTGAGAGGATAAATTCCAAACAGGTACTGTTAAACTTGGCGGTCTGTCTACAGGAATTTGAAGTGTTCAAGTTAGAAGTTGACTGAGAAACTATGTTCAATCCTCTAACTTCAGATAAATCATTGGACTTCTTGTCTTGTTCTTGGATTTCTTTGTTGCAAGGATTTTGCCTGTCGGTTACAGATGATGCCAGAAATTCGTCTTCAGTAAATATTGATGAATTAAATGGATATATTCCTGTTTTCAGAAAGCTCTTAAAAAATATTGTTTATTGAAAAATATTCACTATATGCAACATTAACAAATCCTGCAACTTCGTATAGACTAACAGTTTTGCTAGGATTTGAGACAAGCCAATTATTTAATGCCACTTTGTACCTTGCCTTAAAATTAAAAATCAAAGCTTTATCTTCACTCGTGGGTTTAACATGGTTAACAAAATGCTTTAGAGACTCTACAAATATTTCTTCTGTAATCCACCCAGATGGATTTGCAAACCCTTTAGACCCTGTCGGTGCATCTTTAGGCATAATGTCCTTAAAATAAACCCGAGAAAAAACGAATACAGGTGGCAGTGATCTGCCGGCAGCATTTATAAAAAAAGTGTGGTGATAAGCGTTCCTCTTTCGGCAGTTGCAATTTGACCAACCTGTTTGGAACCCCTTACTGCTATAACTTTTGGTGATTTTGTAACTGTCATACAACCGGTTTCATCCAAGTTGTTGGCTGAAAACCCATATTTCTTGTACAACCTTTCTAATTCGGAAAAAGAGGTGCCTACGTTTGATTTATTAAAACTAGATGCTCTGCTTAAAGACGTATTTTCTGGCTGACGGAGCGACAAATCCTTATTGCGTTTCATAAACCCATGAAACCAGTGAATTCCACCTTTAGAATTTTTTTCCATTGTAGTGGAATAAATATGTTGTTCGCCAATGCAAACTGATATGCAAGCTGTCTTGTTTGCATGGTAGTTAAGCCATGACACATTTTCGATGTTGTTTTAAGGTAAGAAACTAATAATAATTGTTCCTGTTCTGCCGAAAAAATTTTTCTGTTTCCAATATTGCGGTTGTAAACAAATTCATTGCCAGGCGCACTTTTCGCTTTTTTTACAAGTATAGCTAATAAAGACTTTGAAATGCCGAAGTTTTTAGCTGCACTCCGAATCGACAAATCTTGGTTTACTGCATCTACAGCTTCACGAATTTCTTCGTCAGTCTTTCTTGTTCGCTTTGACATAATAACCCAAGCCTAAAAGAAAAAAATCGGTTAACTATTTTACCCAGAACTTTATTCCTTGTTTCCTTGAATCGGACACTCCGGTTCCCATGAATCGGACATCCGATTCATGGATATCGTTGGTGTCCAATTCATGGATTTATCTACTTTAAAGTGAACCCGTATTTTTACTTTTATGGTTTAAAATATAAATGAGATCAACATACCTGGGTCAAACTAGACCTAGTAAGCAAACAACCAACACAAAAATCTTTCGGATATCTTCAAAAATAGCCAGTCTAAATAAATTCTTAAAACAGGTAAATACTTACTTTGCTTGCCACAAATATTTCACTGGGTGTACTAATACCAAACGATAACGCCGGCGCACTGATACTAACACCACCACGTGTTATACGGTCAACTAATATACAGTAAGCATTAGAAATAGGTAGGTAAGCAACCAAACATGCATAAGCCGATGTGTCCGTTTCATGGGTTGTCCACTTCAAGGGAACTCTCCCCTACTCTTGCACGCTGAAATAGAAACACGTCAATCCTGTCCATTTAAGTTATGCTACCGTTAAACATTGGTTATGTGCTTTAACTCATATTAACTTTATTTAATATTAGTTAATATTTTATATAGAAAAGTCAAAGGTTTCTAAAGAGACCGATGGGAGACTATTATATTTACACCGAAACGATGGCCACCAATTATAGTGCGACGTAAAAAGAAGCTTATTAAAATTGTTCATCAAAAGTTTTATTTAAAAGGGCAGCTGCTTAACACAAATTAAAAAATGCAATGTTTTATTCAAAAAGTAGGCAGTAAGAAACAAAGAGACTTCATTCTTAAGAGTCTTTATTTTTCACACTGCTTATAAATAATCACACTATTATGATCATCTTATTAATTCTATATATTATATAAGTTAATTATATAAATATACTATTATATGGAAAATTAAGCAAAGAAAATACAGATCTTTAGTTTTTACTCACTAATATCAGCATTTATATTTTGTATTTTTCAGTTTCTTAAGAAAAATTGAAATGAAGATTATTACATTATGTTAATTCATCTATATGTATGTAAATTCAAACTCCTCTGGCTCGCATAAATTCGGCTCCTTTTTATGATTTTTTAATTAAATTGCAAGTATTGCGAACATGCGTAATGACTTGTCCCCATTCTGTCTAGCATGCACTTTATTTTATTTATGTGTTAACACGAATATTAAATTAAAATTTTAAGTGGTACAAATATTTGATTATTTCTTTTATTACTAAACGATGTTTTATATTATAGGATTTAAATGGAATGTAATATTGTCAATAATTCAATTAAGAGGTAATCATTCATTTAACGAAAAAGTCCACTTATCTAGTGTGGAAATCTGGAGCTTTGCCCTTTGGATTACTGTGAACATATTTCCTTTAATTTATTGACAGATTATGTAAAATCAACGAATTTCCTTTAGGAGTTCACTCAGTAGTCCTGCTCTTTCCCCATAACTGCCTTATTTATCAGACCATCAAAAATGATAAAGATATGCTCGCTCCAAGTGAATTGTTGCAAATTGAGGCTTGGATTTAAATAAATGGTTTCTGACCTTATAGTTCCAAAAGTCAATTTATTGCATTTGGAAAAAGAAAGTTAAATTGTACTTACAAGAGAGTAAATCTGTCATTAAACCTTCAGTGGGATTTGCATACAAGCAAATTAGTCAAGGATGCCTACAAAGCTCCAGGATTTGTCATGCAAAATATAAAACAGGCATGAGAGAACCCTAATTTAATTATACAAACCTTGACAACATATTGTAGTAAAGCAATAAGTCCACCATTTAATGCTACTGCAAGCAAATCAAGTGGTTCCCGTTGAGTAGCCAATTTAACCAAGAAGCCTCCAGAAAGCTATTTGTTAATGTTTGCTAAAAATAATCAAATCTATCAGCTTAATAAGAATAACAATGAAAATAGTAACCTCTCTTAGCTTAAAATCATTTTGGTGCTTAAAAGTGAAATATCTCCTAGTCTCTCACAATCCCAGACCGATATTTAAAACATAATCCATAAGGATGCTGCCTCCAAAAAGAGCTTAGGGGGAAATTAGGTGATAATAACAATATTAACATAAATAATAACGTTTATTAATCCATATAGCTGTACAGCTCTGAAAAAAAATATGTGGAGTAATCATTTGATCCAGACTCATATTCACAGGAGCAAGCAGCTAATTAACAACTACCGCCTTAATGATCAAAAGTTTCTGATTTAAGACTCTAAAAGTTCCCCAGGCAGCGACGGAGTTGTTATAACTGACATACAAGTCAGTTCTAATCAAAAGAACCCCAACATCAAAATAATTACTTTCTTCTCTGTGTTTAAATGCTCCATATGTATCTGTACCGCCTCCAAGAAAACTATTAACACCAAACTTAGCTCACTAAGGTTTGAGTTTGCAGGGAAAAAAGACGCTTTGGAGGAAAACTCTGGATGGAAACTTCTGCTCTCGCTATAAGAATTTTGTCCTACTGTGTTGCATCTTAATCAAATAGGACTTACAAGTGTTACAACAAGAGTGCAGTTTTTTGTATTTTCGTATTTTAGCCTGTCCAGATCACTGAAGACTTGAAATAGTCTTCTCTATATTAGCATCGTGAGACTTTCCAAAAGATTAAGATCTGCAAAGGCCGATTAGAGTTCCTTGCTTTGTCGAACCTAAAAGTAGCGGAGAGGTAGGAACACTGAGACGCGAAACTTTTAATATTAATAACTTTTTTATTAAATGCTATTTTAAGCTCATATTTTATCTCTACATTCGGCATATAAATAGGAACTGAAAAAACGATATTGTTTTTTGACGAAAACTAAAGGTAACATCTCAAAAAAATTAAAACTAAAAAATACCAGATGTCTCACTGTACCTATCCATGTTGGAACACTGAGACGCAACACTTATTATTATTTTAGGTTAAGACTGTCAAAGTTTATCTCAAATTTCAAAACCGACTTTTGGCGCTTGGTTAACCCTTGCGTTAAAGGAGCTGGCAAAATCATTTTAATATCTTTTTTTAATACATGTGAGATATCTGGGACCTTTAGAAATAAGAACCTGTTTCCAGATTTAATGCTTTTCCTTAAAAACGATATTTCAAAATCATTTTCTTTTATTTGAGATAGGACTTTGCCCACATAGTATGTTTTTTGCTTAGAGTTAAATTCAACAAGCACATATTCCCCGATATTAGGACAGCGATCAAGATATTCGAAACTAATTGGGGGCTCGGGATCTTCACCAATATAATCTTCTCCTCCGCTAGAATCCTGTAATTCCATTTCATTTTCATCTTGTTCATCAGAATCACTATCTAATACGCGCTTTTTTTTTCTTTTGGTGTTTTTTCTCTAGATTTAATAAGTTCCATTTTCTCCGGGGTATCGGTAGCAATCATCGTTTTTCCTTTGCGTTTTTTGTTGCTTTCGCCTGATTTTCTTAGCGGAGCTTTAGGTTAACCTTTGAAAACACATGGGCTAACAAAAGTTTTCGTGGCGGTATCACTGTTACTTGGACCTGCATTTTCTACAATTGGAGGTTCATGTGTATTTTCAGGAGTAGCTTCATCTGCAATAAGCGGCCTATCCGTCACAGAACTCGACAAAAAATCTTCTTCCGTAAAAATATGCCGATCGAATAAAAATATTCCGGTTTTCCGAAAAGCACTTGTGATGTTAATGGGCGTCATTGCTTGTGGATATGCTATGCCCACACACGCAGCTACGTTATAAATTGTAAATGTCTGACCGGGATGGTTCATCATCCATGCATCTACTGCCGCATTATAGAAAGTTTGAAATGGTTTTAGTAAGCCTACGTCCAATGGCTGTAACTTATTAGTGCAGTGCGGCGGTATAGTTAGGATCGTGACACCATTATTTTTACACAAATCGAGTGCTTCAATCGATAAATGACTTTGGTGATTATCTATTAACAATAAAGAAGGGTTTTCCTTGGTGCTACCAGTGTATTTATTGAAATGTTGAACAACCTGCACAAAGCACTCCGTATTCATCCAACCTGTTTTCGAAGCCAGTACTAAAGTTCCGTTGGGCGCCCCATTTATTATAAAGTCTTTAAAGTGCACTCTCGGGAATACCATAGCAAGAGGAATAGCTGCTCCCGATGCTCCAACAATGCAACAGGTTGTAACGAGCGTTCCACGTTCGGCACTTGTGGTCTTACTAATCTGTCGTATACCCCTTTGTGCAAGCACTTTTTGGGACTTTTGAACGGTAACGGTTCCTGTCTCATCTAAATTATAGATACGACTACCATCTCCAAACACTGGGAAATGCTTTTGTGAAAAAAATGTCAACGTTAAATCTATTGAAACTGGTTGCCCTTGAAAGACTACAACCTTCTGGGGTCCGAAGAGACAAGTCGGAATGACGCTTCTGAAATCCTTTTATCCTGGCAAGTGTGCACTTTTGAGTCAAGTGAAGCACTTTTTGATACATGCCAGTTTGCTGGAACGACTATATTATTATAAACTGCAGCTTCATATGAGAATCTTCGGGTATCGTCTCTTGACAGACCATAAAACATTTTGGAACAGTTGATTATATATTCGCTCAAGGCGTTCTCCTGTTAGACAGTAAAAATTTGTTTCGAATTGTAATTAGGACATAAACGAATGTTTTCGTCTTGGTGAATTTTTTTTACATATCTAAGGACCGTTTGGAAAGATAGTCCTTTCATTCGTGCAGCTTGACGTATAGAAGTGCCTCCTTAAACTAATTCGATAGCCTGCCTCATCTGGTCTTCAGAGAATAGGCCTATTTGTCGATTGGTTTCATTTTTTCGTGGCATTTTCTATCTGTAAGAGAAGATATTTTGCAAAGGAAATGTTTTATAAAATCCGTAAAGGAACAGTGAGACATTAAATTTAAATTTTGAGTAGGTATTTGTGTTCTTTTTTCTTTTTAATTAATTTTTATTTTAACTTAACCATCATCTATCCATTCTTACTGTTCTGAGACACTGTGTGTACAGACTGTATTGGAATAAATTGTTGGTACAGTTAATAATTTTAGTTTACAAAAATACTTTTATAAAGATTTTTTTCATCTTTTAATATAGATAAAATACTGTGTATATTTCTATATAGAAGGCTACTATGTAGCCAAAATTAAGTGAAAGTTTATTAGTTTTGTATATACTAAAAATTTAAATTTAATGATTTTATCATAACTTACATCAAGCAAATATCTAATATACTTAGTACGAACAGTGAGATAGTACGTGTTTCACTGTTCCATCTGTTGTGCTGTCTCACTGTTCCATAATAATAATTTAATAAAAGATGACTAAAAAACTAATAACACTTTTGCAATATTCAATTATTTTAATTTAATTGTTTTGTAAAATGGTTTCCCTTTTACATAAAATAATTTACCTTGTTTAAAAAAGTTTTGTTTCCGCGAAAACACCGGCCACGTGGATACGATAAAATTACTCCGACGCGCTTTCTTCGACTGATCAGCGATAACTGAAAATGTTCTTGTTGAATCTTAACCGTTTCTTGTTTGCCTTGATTTAAGGTGACAATAGCTATGTTCTTTTAGTTTGACCGGAAAATACCGAACGTACGAAGCTCTACCTACCGAGTTTGTCTCAATGTTCCGACCGTCTCACTGTACCTACCTCTCCCCTATTGGCAAGCAAGCAAAAAAAGTAGCAGTGACCATCAGTTTAAAATCAATGTTCCAAGGTGTAGATTCAGTATAAATTTTTTCTCCACTGAGTATAGCAGAGAGACTATGGAACCAGATAGATGGATCAGTTTCTTTAAAATGTGTTCTTCAGTCTTTATTCCTTTAAACATTTAATTGCTAAAGGTTTATTTAGTGTTTTATATAATTAACTGCTTGGCATATAAAAAGTTTGCACCTTACAGTTGGTCCTCCTTGGAAAAAATTAATGTTTTATCTTCTAAGCAATATGGATTTAGATCAAAAATATCAACAAAAGACGCGATTGTATATCTTACTAATAAAATTCATTCAGGTTTAGATAAAAACAAAAAAATAATATGCATATTTTTAGACCTAGCGCGTGCCTTTGACACTGTAGACCACAAAATAATGCTGCAGGTATTAGAAGCAAACGGATTTAGAGGTAAAGTTCTGGATATTTTTAAGTCATACCTTTCCAATAGAAGGCAACAAGTGCAAATAGATGATTTCTTAAGTAGAGAAACCAAGCTTGAATTTGGTCTACCCCAGGGCACAGTTCTTGGACCAATATTATTTTCTATCTATATTAACGGACTATTGCAGGGTAATTACAAAGATCAAATCTCTTCCTTTGCGGATGATACAGTCGTGTTTTATGAAGGGAATTCCTGGGGTAATGTGAAGGCAAAAGCAGGGCGTGATATGTTCTACATTAAGAATTGGTCTGATGAAATGTATTTAACTATAAATTTTGAAAAAACGAAATATCTGGCATTTAGTTGTTCTAAGAAAAATGGACCCGGATTTTCAAGCTTACATATAAATCAACATCAACTGAATATTGAGGAAGCTCAATCCATTAAATATCTGGGTGTGTATATTGATAATTTATTAAAATGGAATATACATATCGAGAATGTCATAAAAAAACTTAGTAGAGAAACTTAGAGAGTAATTATATTTAAATTTAAACAAATTAAGTAAATACTAGATACGTTTCAAATAAAGGTAATATATTACTCATTAGTATATTCTCATATTCAGTATGGAATTTTGGATTGGGGTGGGGCCTATGATGTACATCTAAAGAAGTTGGAGATAATGCAGAAACTTTTTCTAAAAATAATGTTTGGCAAGAAAAGGCGATATCCAAGCGATTTACTGTACAAAGAAAATCGCTTATTAGATATTCACCAAATCTTTTGTTTTAAGATGCTAACAAGGCAACACAAAAAGAGGACCGAACTACAAAACATTACACACGATCACAATACTAGACATAAAAATAATAAGATAAATAAAACTGACAGGACATAAAAAAGAATTGGGCAAAGATCTCTACAATTCTTGGGACCACATGTATACCGCTTCATTCCACAGAACTTACCAAATATTTTATATATTCCATCTTTTAAAACAGGCCTAAAAAAATGGTTACTGGAGCAAGGTAGAACAGCTTGCATAAGGTATATAAACTTATATAGATTCTAAACCTAATTAACAAAAATAATCAAGACAATTTTGAAGTTAGATAATAGTGAATATTGGGATCAATGCGTGAGAATTCGTTCATTGTATTACTGGGGTAAGGAGAGCAGAGAAAAAAGAGAGAAAAGGGAAAGAGAAAAAAAAACTACAATAAAATTTTGATATATAGACTTAACGCTAACATGAACATTCATTAAATGGGATAGATTAAAACAGGAAAAATAATCCCTAATATAATGGGGCACAATTTATTATTAATATAAAGTTTGCTTATTGTTGTATATATTAATGCTATTATTAGGTATTGGGTAAATTTAAGTTATAACTCTAAACCCACGCACAAACCACTGGTTTCAGTGGGGTTTACTTATTATTTATTTCTTTACACGCTTTAGAATTAAGGAAAGTAATATAGGTTAAATTGTAATTTGGAAATAAATAAATAAATAAATAAATAAACTATAAATTCAGCTCTTTTGAGCAATTTTGAATTAAAATACATCTATTGCGAAGATACGTTAAGAGTTGTCGTCATTTTATCTAGAATATACTTTATTATGCGTTATCTCGAATAATTTTAAAATTGTATTAGGTGTATTATCTATATTTATCGCACCATTTACATTTTTAGTTTTCTTTATTTATTGGCTTAGCAGTAGTGGCATAAGGGTGTCCAATCAGTTCTTCTAATCTTTATTAATTACTTACCGAGCAAACCACCCTTCTAACATATGCTCACACTCAAAGTGGATTTATTGTAGATTGAAGTTTGGATTTAAATTAATGGCATGCGACTGAAAAAGTTCCAAAGCTTAGGAGAAAAATTGAGCCTATCTACAGACAACTCAACATTATCTATAGATCACCTTAAATTTATGAATGTAAGTCGTAATCTTAAACCACTACTGAGGGGATTTACATGAAAGCAATGTGGTCAAGGATGCTTTTGATTTGTGGTGCTAAATACTAAAAAAGCGTCAAAAGAAGGGCGACTTCAAAAGCTTATTTAACATATGTTAGCGGCCTCCTAGAACAATGACCTGTTGTGTCGCATCATAACCAAATAGATTTTATAAGTGAGATAGAAATAGTACAGTGGAAAGCGGGATATTAGCTTTACCTGTATTTTTGAAGAAAAATTTACTGTTTTACGCCTTTATAGAACTTCTCCTTAAAGAACATAAAATGGCCTTTCATATTTTATTATTGAAATTTTTTTCAGATACATTCAGGTATAATTCAGACCTTTCCTGTCATGTGGAACCTAAAAATAGTATACTCACTGCGTAAATAAATGATCATCAGTTCAAAATCAATCTTGCAAGGTATAAATCTAATATAACATCTTATTCTTTATTGTATTAACTAGGTTCTCTAGTATTTACTTCTTTAAACATTTAGTTCTAAAAGAATAGTTTAGTGGTGTAAATGATCAATTATTAGATACATATACACAAAGTTCAAACTCATCTGGCTGACATAAATTCAGCTCCTTTTAGTGATTTTTAATTAAATTGCGTGCGTTACAAACATGCGTTAAGAGCTGTCCCCATTCTGTCAAAAAATATATTTTATTACGTTATTGCGTTAACTGGAATTCAAAATAAAATCTCAAGTGGTACCAATATTTAATTTTTGTTCTTGTTAATTAAAAGCTATAAATGATCTTTGGTTGTGTAAGTTTTTGTAAACTTAATACAGCCATCATCAGAAGAGCATTAAATCATTTTAAATAATGGTAAACTGCCATTTACATTGTTATAGGTACCTTGTTTGGTCTCTCGAGTTGGGTGGCCTAAAATAACAGTCCTTAAGCATGCACGCTACTATTATTAACCTCTCCCCTTTAACAGGTTATAATTTTCATGCAAATAATCATTATAAACGTTAGTTCATTCTTGGAAGTATCCATTTTGTTTAAAGCTTTCCGGCTTATCGTCTAATAGAGGATGTTATTTTCTTAAAAAGTATTTTAATCAAGATTTTCTAGAACTGGTGACTGTACAGGTCTCAAAACGTAACCAATAAACTAATAATACAGGGTATAAATATATACGAAAAAATTCAGGGACTGATTCTTGGGTAAATTTTAAGAAAAAAACTTTATATAAACGTATATCCTAAAAGTACTAACTTTTGAGATACCGGGTGGTAAAGATTGAAAAAAAATATAATGTTTTTTTTTTACAATAGCTCTGAAACCCCTGTAGATATTTTAGTAATTTTTGATATGCATTTTCTATGCATCAAAAGGCATTTTCTGAGGCTAACTAATTTTTTTTAATGTGTATCGGTACTGGATATTGATGACTTGAGTAATCAAATCATAAATGTGCCGTAATTCAAAATTCTTCCGGAATTTTTTATCAGATTCGTCGACAAATGCGGCGACGTATAGACTTGCATAATGGCAGAGGGTGGTCATTTTCAAAATTTTTAATAATTATTTATTTTTCATTTGGTTTAAAACAAAAATTAGAATCACATCTAAACATTAATAATAAACACGTAATACATTTAGATAGATGGATTTAATTTTTTTAATTGAATATGCAACCTCGGACAAAATAAAGTCAAGAAATCAAATTTGCTCAGAAATAAATGAGAACTACAAAAACAAAAAAAATTTAAAAAAATGTAACCATATTTTTGATCAAAATATTTAGTTGAAACCTTACACGAACGTCACTGGTACAAATTAAAAAAAATGGTGAGCTTGAGCAAATGCCTTTTGATGCATAGAAAATGCATACCAAATTTTATTAAAATATCTACAGGGGTTTTACAGGCATTATAAAAAAAACATATATTTTTTTTCAATTTTTACCACCCGGTATCTCAAAAATTGGTACTTTTAGAACAAACATTCAAATACAGTATTCTTCTTAAAATTTACCCAATAATCAACCCCTGAATTTTTTCGCATCTATTTATTTACAACCTGTATAATTTGTCATTAAGAAAATGTTAAAGTATAAATTTACTTTGAAAAACATATTAATTAAAAAAAAAATAATTTCTTAGAGCCAAAATTAATACGTACTTTTTTAATAATCATGCTGGATATCTGCAAGCTATTATAGTGAAGTAAGAAGAGAACTTTTTAATTTTGAATACTGAAAATCCACAGCTAAGTACGCGTCGCTTGTGAGCAGCATAGAATATAGAAAAAAAAACATCTATATCACTTTCATTTCCCACCAGTGCAAATTTTTTTTTCAGATGACAGTGCTGCAAAAAATGATACAGATAGCAAACAACTTTGATAAATTGTCGTCATTAAGACTGCGAGAACCTATACAGTGTGGTGACTTTAACTGGAATAAATTCAGTTGAAACTAATAAAAATATATCTCGCAAAATTCCTGAGACCCGTCGATTTTTGTTTAAGATAGTTTTTGTATTTTTTCACCTACAGGGGGGGTCCAAATTAACCCCAACTTTTTTTTTTCAAATGGGAAGCCACTTTTTTTAAATTCTCATTAAAAAGAGCCCTTTTTCCTGATTAAATTGCCCTATTTACTTTTGTGATTATCTAAAGGAGAAATACGAAAAAAGTACATTACGGGCATAATGTGGGGGAGCACCATCCTGTTGCATCCAGATTCTTTCATCATACAAATCTGGATCGAACTGACTCGGATATGAGGCACGTAAAACTGGAACTAGTTCATGTTCAAGAAATTCTAGATATCTTTCCCCAGTTAAAGTATTATTGAAGAATATGGGCCCTATAACTTGCCTGCTAATTATGCCAGCCCAAACATTAGTTTTCTGGGGATATTGTGTATTAGTTTCCCTTACCCAGTGTGGGTTCTCGTCAGACCAGTAGCGACAGTTCTGCTTATTAACATGGCCATTTAGGGTGAATGTAGCCTCATCAGAAAAAAGGATCTACTCCGAAGATATGCGATTTTCATCAATGGCGTTCATCATTAATTCACAGAACTGAACTCTGCGGTCTGGATCGTCTTCCAATAACTCTTGAACGGGTTGCATTTTATAAGGTCGTTTTTTTGGACTTTTTAAAATTTTTAGCACAGATTTATGATGAATAGAGTTTTCGCGAGCTACTCTTCTGGCTGCAATTACCGAATTTTCTTCCATCGCTAACAATACATTTAATTGGGTGTTTTCATCGATTTTAGAAGACCTTTGCCTTGAAGCATCCTTCACGTGCCCAACTTCTCGAAATCTGCTTTCGATTTTACTAACCGTACCTTGGTTAATAGGTGGCAAATCTGGATATTTCTGCCTGATTAAGTGGACAACCTCTAGCTGAGTACGACTCCTGTCCCCATAACCAATCATCATTAAGATTTCAATCTTGTGGGATTCGGATAAATAAGGCAGTTTTTCAATATAAGTTAACTTATTTAACAACTGGTTGAAATTCACTTTAACAGTGACACTACAACAATGTCAGGAAATGTCTCGATACCAATAAAATAAACAAACACGCCAAAAATTTACCAAAACAAAATATTTCGAGACTTTTAATAATTTAATGGTCTTTATTTTTTTTTCGTATTTCTCCTTTAGATAATCACAAAAGTAAATATGGCAATTTAATCAGGAAAAAGGGCTCTTTTTAATGAGAGTTTAAAAAAGTGGCTTTCTATTTGAAAAAAAAAAGTTTGGGTTAATTTGGACCCTCCCTGTAGGTGAAAAAATACAAAAACTATCTTGAAATGTGAAAAAAATTAAACAAAAATCGACGGGTCTCAGGAATTTTGCGAGATAAAATTTGATTAGTTTTAACTGAATTTATTCCAGTTAAATTCATCACACTGTATAAAGGGTGTAGCAAAAACGAATCAGAGGTAACATCGGTGTGAAAAAATTTCTTTTTTCAAAAACCTCGGATAGGTGGATTTTATTGTTGAGGAGGGCAATTTATAATAAGCAAAGCATTCTCATGCCAGTAACCTCCTAAGATGGGGAGGATCACCCTTAAAATCACGAGCAGAAAATAAATCAAAGCAGATGGAATCAAAATATGCTTTTGCATGATAAAAATGAAATATTTCACGGACTAAACTAAATTTTTAACAAATATGCCAAATTAACAATTTAAAAGTAAATTGTCAAATATGGATAAAATAAAAATTAATGGTGATATATATGGTAATAAAAAAAATGCGTATAGGATAATATTGAACAAATAAGAACACAACGAATTTGCTAGCATAAACATACCGACTAATAACAATTAAAAACGTATAGAATAAATATATAAACAAATTAAAATCACTTTAATGAGAGCAAAAACCAAAGGTGTTCATTAGAATGCTATAGTCCGCCTCACGGAGGAACATCATTAAGGAATTCCGCATCCCTAATACCCAAGGACACATGATTAGAGGCCTTCTTGGCAAAGTAAACAAAAGACTTTTTTATCAAAGTGCTTGTCGAAGTTATTAATCGAATATTATTTTCTTGCCTTGTTGGCAATGGTTGAGCTGAGACAAGTGAATTGGAATACTTCTTACAGACTAGGCAAACTCTCAAAGGAAACATTTATTGCGCATATAGGTGCTTAAAGCCCAACATATCGCTAAGGTGAATAAGGATCCTGATCAAGATGTCATCATAGCTAGAAGATTTTTTTATTTATTAAGGGTTTCTTTAATTTTGGGAATAATAACGCCAGTAGATGCGTTGCTAATAATCAATGTTCAGAAGAGCAAAATAAGATAAATTAACTCATATGTTTTAATCTGATTCCCAACCGTTTCTGAAATAATTGATTCTGAAGTTTTTTTTGTAAGAATTTTTATTTTAAAAGCAACACAAGCAAATACTAGTAAAAAAACAAAATTCCACTAAGTTAAATGGTTTTCGAAAATACCCCCACCAACTTCAAGGCAATACTGCAGCACGTTTGTTAAGCGCTCGTATTGCACGTTTAATTGCTTGGGGATTATTTTTAATAATATTTATTAAAACCTCGGACAGGCGGATTTTACTGTTTAGGGGGACAATTTTTAGTGAGTAAAGCACCCTCATGCCAGTAACCTCCTAAGATGGGGAGGAGGATCGCCCTTAAAATCACGATCAGACAATAAATCAAAGCAGATGAAATCAAAATATGCTTTATCGTGACAAAAATGAAATATTCCACGGACTAGGCTAAATTTTTACAAATATACCAAATTAACAATTTGAAAGTAAATTGTCAAATATGAATAAAATAAAAATATATTATGGTGATATATAAGGTAAGAAAAAATATTTATGAGATAGTATTGGACAAATAAGAATACAACAAATTTGCTAGCAGAAACATACAGACTAATAACAATTAAAAGCGTAAAAGAAAAGACCCCCACCAACTTTAAAGCAAGCTGCAGCACGTTTGTTAAGCGCTCGTATTGCACGTTTAATTGCTTGGGGATTGTTTTTAATAATATTTGAAGCATTCAAAATTTAATTGTGGTGTCGTTCTACGGTTTCTACTGGTGTTTCGTACACTAGAGCTTTCATTTACCTCCAGAGGCAATTATCCAGTGGATTTAAGTCTGGTGAGCTCGGTGGCCAAACTTGAGGTCCTCCTCTGCCAATCCAACGGTCAGGAAAACAATTGTCTAAGAAATTACGCACTCGGCGATTAAACTAAGGCGGGGCTCCACCGTGTTGAAAATACATTCGGTGTCGAACAATTAGAGGAACATCATCCCACATGTCTAATAAATGGTCTTTCAAAAAGCGTAAATATCCTTCTCCAGTAAGACGCTCCTCTAATACAAAAGGAAACAACTGGTCGCTCAGCATTCCACACCATACGTTAACACTGAATCGATGTTGAAAGTTTCATTCAAACGTGGCATGAGTATTTTCATTTGACCACCGATGTTCATTGTGTCGGTTATTAATTCCATTGCGAGTAAAATGAGCTTCATCGTTAAATGAAATGTATTTATGTAGGCCTCGATTTTGTTGGATCCATTCGCAAAATTAAACCCTTAAGCCAGAATTTAAAACCCTCTTAAGACTTAAAACAGTTTTTCCTATGTGTCTTCCAAATGTCATATTGATTATCATGGGAATGCTTCAAAAATAAATACCGCCATTTTTGATATTAAAAACTGTCCTTTTACCATTGGGCTTAACTTATTTTCTTTTCAACATCTCCGTTTTGTTTTTATTTGTTCTTTTTTTTATTTGCTTTCTTTCTTACATATTTCTTTATTTCTTTTATTTTTATCTCCGTTGATTTTTTCTTTTATTAACTTTTCTTATTGTTTCTTCCTTATAGTAATTAGTAAATAAATTTAAAAGTTTTGCCTATGTTTATTTGTCTTTTTTCTTAAAACAATTTAATACATTTAACTATATACTTTCCCTCACCTCCCTCATACCTTTGACCTACCTTTTACCTACTGACATTTCTCATACTTTAGAATTTTTTCTGTAAATACAAAAGAAATATTACTATTTTTTTAAGTACAGCTAGAAATATATTTTAAGAAGATGTGATGTCGTATTCTAAGCATTGAAAGAAATTATTCTTTGCAAAATAGTCTTTTCTCTTAAATAGAAATTTATCTGTCGCTTCCACACCACTATTAGGTACTAGAGCACCCCATATTTTAGCACGCGACCATGTTGTGTCAGAGATTTTAATTGATTGTATTTGAGTTTATAGTTAATTATCATCGCAAAAATTACATAAATGTTGAATATGGTAATGCTAATTTAATTTATATAAAAACTATATTCAACATTTATGCGGTTTGTCTGCAACCACTTTTTCCACTAAGACCATTTTCTAGAAGATACAGAAATTACGTTTGTTTTTTTCATTTAGTTATATTTTATGTTTATTTATTAGATCTTTCTACCAAAGCCTTTATTAAAACAACATAACTTCCTATATATTTTGTTTTGTATAATTAAAATAGGTAAAGTATTGCAAGGTTCTTGAAACTAGCAGTGCTTTATAATTGTATAGGTAATTTTTCCAAAGTACTTCCTATTGTTTAGAAGAATCCGTATAACAATACACGATGAGCTAAACACGCCAATAGGCTACACTTTATTAGTATATTCTAGGAAGTATTCATAAAAAAATATTCTACGAATTTTTGTAAAATTATATGATAAAAAATGAAATTTAATTGAACTTATTTCATTTCAGATACTATGTGATATTTATAGTTACTCTTCAATACTGAATCACTCATTCGATGAGGAATAAAGTTAAATTCGAGACAAAAGGAGAGAGATGTAGGCCATCTAGCGGAGGCGATCCGAATGAGTGAGGGTTGCACCGTAACGTAAGGAGCGGGAGTGAGGCGTTCCCCTCCCCCTCGGAATTCACCCTCGCGCCGACTGGCTACTATGCTAATTGCACTACGTATACAAACCCTTGTCGCGGTAAGTAGCTTTATTTAAGTTTTTATTTATGTAAACCCCAATTAGTCAATCATGATCCAAAAAGATCTGTAAACTTAAAAAAAAATCCATTATTAGACACATCTTGAGGTCACCACTTCTTCACTAGAAACTTTTACCAGAAGGCAGCTTGGAAGTGGATAGACACTAACTTGTCAACAGATGTTTCACGGTTTTGTGAAAACACCATATTACAGTTATAAAACATAAAAAGAAGAAGAAGAGGGAAGAAATAAGAAAGAAAGATTAAGTTATAAAAAAAAACAAAAACGTCAAAATATGCGGTAGAAATTGCAGTGTTGGGTCAAGTTGAGATGAAACGTACTATATCTGCTCGAAAAATTGCTACTGCGTCTGTTAAAATTACACAAATATCAGGCTTGCAAAATCAAACTAGTACATGAGCAAAATGAAGATGAATTTGGTCGTTGTGTACAATTTTGTGGGTATTTTAGTGATAGGTTAAATCATGAGAGAAATTTTCAAAAAAACTGTTGGCCGGTAAAAAGACTCTTCTACTCATAAGATTTGAGAAATAATAAAATTTTGTAGTACAGATTGAAAATAAAACAAACCATTAAAATATATGGTCAATTATAATAAATGCAAAATTCCTAACTGAGAATTAAATTAAAACTTAATTTTTATTTGGTTATTCATTATTTACAGTAAAAAAGACCAACTGCAAAGAAAAAAAAAAGAAGGAGATTAATAATAAAAAACTAGGAATTAATAATAATAAGAATGGAATATTTAAAAAAAAAGATAGACCTGAAAAATGCAGACTAAGTATTGCTCAAATATTTGAACCGAGCATCCGTGAGTTCGTCTTCCTCCCAACACCAAAGGTACTCCGAGTTTGATATTGTAACTCATCAGATTTTGCATCTCTTTACGCACACCAATTGTTTAATTAGACAGGCAGGAGGCTCAGCTATGTTTAGGGCCTACCGGTATAGTTTCGCAGATTCCAACAAAGTAAGGTAGTCCGCTTTCTCGTTTTCAGCCTTCTCGTTTTAACCTCAACTTCCTTATCACTTTCTCTAGGACCTTTATGCATTCCGGCACAAGCTCACTTATTTAACCGTAATCCCCGTAAAGACGACTCTGCTGTAAAAACTGGTTCAGACGAATGTTTTAGGACTGTTTAGTTAGGACTGTTCGCATAGATCTTGTAATGCTTAGGCATGCGAAGTATTGGAGTTTATACAATTGCAGTAGAATTTTTGCTTTTTTTGTGCATAGACAATGTGATAGGATATGTAATGATAGATGAATAAATTAAGTGAAGGATGTTAGGGAAAGAACTCCTTGATTCTGATATATGCGTGATTATACCAGGAGAACTTGGAATCCAGTATGATATCTAGAAATTGTATTGTACTTCAGAAGAGAGTTTCGGTTGCATGCCTCCCAAAGAAATAATAAGCGGTGCGCCAAGATTAATTGAATGACGTAACCTAAACTCTCTGGTTTTTTTGCGTTTAATCATTTGCTCTTCTGAGAGGTACCACTACTTATGAACGCGTTCTTTTCTGGGCTACCGGGCTGTCAGGTTAAGCCTGCGTGCACAGGTCTAACCTGTTTAAATAAGCGATTACATTATCGACTACTAGGCACCCTAGGGATGGCGACAATTTCCTGTAGGTAGCTCTTAGTGGCCAGCACGGTAACAACCAGAATACTGCGAAAGGAGTGTTATCAAATGCCTTTACGATATCCAGAAATACACCAAGATAAGTATTTCCATTTCCAAGAGCATCCTACACCTTATTGAACCGGTAATGTCAGGTCTGGTCATTGCCTTTACCAGAAAACTGGGAAGGCTCATTAGTCGGTATCAATATATAGGAAAATTTAATGAAATAAGGGAAAAAATATGATCAAAAGTAAAATTAAATAAAAAAAATTAAAATATATTTAGTTATTAAAAACGATTAAAGTCATAGTATTAGAAATACAAAAGAAAAATCTTGAAGAGCTAAATTTATTAGATACCTAATAATATAGTTGATAGTAAAATTTTAAAATAGGGATAAATAAAATAAGCGGAATAATATTATCTTATTAAGAAAGAAGAAGTAGGGCAAAATAAGAAGAAAAAAAATATATATAAATTATTTATTAATAAATTCACTTTATTAATATTATTAATTATGTGAAGTGAGGTTATAAAAAACTAGTCCCACTCTGTTAGCCATAACTCAGCTGCATCGCTGACTTCGGCAATGCGGTTTGCGGCTAGTTATAGTGAAAGGATGAAGCTATATGCCAGTATACTCGGCTTCATCCAACTAATTGAGAAATAAAAAATTTAGCTATCAGAAGATGACCTATTTTTGTAACTTTGAAACTTTGAGGTCAAAAAAAAATAAAATAATTTTTTTGGAAAAAATGAATAGCATTTTCGTAATGTACGGGTCGAAATCTATAAGAAAACTAATTTTCAAGAAGGTTTAAAAACAAAATTTTTTTTCCCTGAAAAAAATGCATACAGGTCGTCAAAAGTTCGAAGAAAAAAAAATCTCTCAAATCTCTCAAATGATAGATGCATATCCTGTCATATATGGTGCCTATGCACGAAAAAAACAAAAATTCTTGTGCAACTTGATAAAGTCCAATACTTCGCATGCCTAAGCATTACAAGATCTATGCGAACGGTCTCAACTAAAGCTCTTGAGACTTTGGGAGCACCCTATTTTCTATGCTTCCAAGCTGAAGCATTCCATGTGTTTAAATGCAAATAGGAAATTTTAAATTATGGTCACCGTAAAACACTGAACCAGTTTTTACAGAGTCGTCTTTACGGGTATTACGGTTAAATAAGTGAGCTTGTGCCGGAATTCATAAAGGTCCTAGACACAGATGTAAATAGCTCCGTGCGGAGCTATTTACAACTGTGGTCCTAGAGAAAGTGATAAGGAAAGCGAGGTTGTTTGGGTGCCTGACCACTTACGTAATGCTGAAAACGTGAAACAACGAAAAAAATGCTTTGCAGTTGGTCTTTTTTACTGTAAATAATGAATAGCCAAATAAAAATTAAGTTTTAATTTAACTCTTTGTTAGGAATTTTGCATTTATTATAATTGGCCATATATTTTGATGGCTTGTTTTATTCTTACTTTGATTTCAACCCGTATTACAAAATTTTATCATTTATCAAATCTTATGAGTGAAAAAAAGACTTTTTATTGGCCAACCGTATTTTTTGTTTAAAAAATAGACAAATTTCTCTCACGATTTTCCCTATTACAAAAATACCCACAAAATTGTACACAACGACCAAAATCATCTTCATTTTGCTCATGTACTAGTTTGATTTTGCAAGCCTGATATGATATAGTGGGTTTCATCTCAACTTATCCCGACACTGCAATTTCTACCGCATATTTTGACGTTCTTGTTTTTTTGTAATTTTATCTTTCTTTCTTATTTCTTCTCTTTTTTTCTTTCTCTTTTTCTTTTTTATAACTGTAATATGGTGTTTTTACAAAAACGTGAAACATCTGTTGACAAGTTAGTGTCTAACCACTTCCAAGCTGCTTTCTAGTAAAAGTTTCTAGTGAAGAAGTGGTGATATCATAAGAGTTTAATATTTTTTCTCAAAAATAAAAAAAAATAGTTCGTCGATATTTACTATTTTAGAAACAATTATATGGACGCAGAAAGAAATTCTATTTTTATGCACTTCAAAATAGTTCCACCTTTAAAAAACGCTTCTGCGAAATTTAATAATACAAACCCATTTTCGAGACGTGAGTAACGGTGATTACTATGATTTATAGGTTTTAAAACAGTAATTGCTTACCTACCATCTTCATAAAACTTAAGGCAGTAATAAGGAAAAAAAAGTCCATATGATTTCTTCGGTTGCTTTAACCGCTGTCATCCCCGCATTCGTAAATGAAGATGTTCGCATATAATCGCGCATTTTCATCTTCAAGGAATCGCAAGCTGAAGCCCTGCCTCCGAACAATAAAATAAAGATCAGCCGGGCAGATAAGTGCACCACCAACTTCTACACTACCCATATTTAATGATCGCGATAGGGATTGCGATACTGTCAAGACTTAATTATTACGTCTGTTCAGATGATTTATTTTTTCTTGTTCGTCGATTATAGAATTATTGGACGAAGATGTTTAATGTTCATTTTATTGATAGATAATATTCGTAAATTGCGACTGAAAAAAATAGGAATTAATAAAGTAAGTGAATAATAGTATTAGTTTGCATTTTCAAATCTTTAACTGGATGCTTCTTTAGTAATAGTCATGGTAAAAATTTTTTTTCTAAAAAAAATCCAAACGGGCGGTATACACGAAAAATGAAAAAACCCAAATTTTAAAGGCCGATATCTTGGCTTCTTCGGGAGCTATTGAGAAGATTTCAACAGTTCTGTCTTAGTTTTGTCTTTCTGAATCCAACGAGATCATCCCCAAGGTCGTAACTTATACGATAGCCGAGATATGGCATTTTTGATGCCCATTTTTGGCCTCAAAAACGAGGTCGAAAAAATACTCGATTTCTTAGTTCTGCTCGGATTCCCTTATAACCCGGTATTTTTGTGATCTACTTGATGAGAACAATTCGCTGGTATAGTTAGTTCGAATTCGAAAAAAAAAAATTTTCTGAAAAAAATCCAAACGGGGGGGTATACCCGAAAAATGAATAAAACCAAACTTTGAAGGCCGATATCTCGGCGTCTATGGGCGCCATCGGGAAAGCTCCAACGGTTTTGTCTTAGTTTCATCCTTCTGAATTCAACGAGACCATCCGCAAGGTCGTAGTTTCTACGACAGCCGAGATATGGCGTTTTGGATGCCGATTTTTGGCCTCAAAAACGAGGTCGAAAAAATACTCGATCTCTTAGTTCTGTTCGGATTCCCTTATAACCCGGTATTTTCGTGATCTACTTAATAAAAATAATCCACTGGTATAGTTAGTTCAAATTCGAAAAAAAAAAAATTTCTGAAAAAAATCCAAACGCATGGGTATACCCGAAAAATGAAAAAACCCAAATTTGAAGGCCGATATCTCGGCTTCTATGGGAGCTATCGGGAAAATTCCAACGGTTTTGTCTTAGTTTCGTCCTTCTGAATCCAACGAGACCATCCGCAAGGTCGTAGCTTCTACGACAGTTGAGATATGGCATTTTTGATGCCCATTTTTGGCCTCAAAAACGAGGTCGAAAAAATACTCGATTTCTTAGTTCTGCTCGGATTCCCTTATAACCCGGTATTTTCGTGATCTACTTGATGAGAACAATCCGCTGGTATAGTTAGTTCGAATTCGAAAAAAAAATATTTTTTTTGAAAAAATTGATACGTGGGGGTATACCCCAAAAACGAAAAAAGCCAAACGTTAAAGGCTGATATCTCTGCTTCTATAGGAGCTATCAAAAAAATTCCAACGGTTTTGTCTTAGTTTCGTCCTTCTGAATCCAACGAGACCATCCGCAAGGTCGTAGCTTTTACAACAGCCGAGATATGGCATTTTGGATGCCCATTTTTGGCCTCAAAAACGAGGTCGAAAAAATACTCGATTTCTTAGTTCTGCTCGGATTCCCTTATAACCCGGTATTTTCGTGATCTACTTGATGAGAACAATCCGCTGGTATAGTTAGTTCGAATTCGAAAAAAAAATATTTTTTTTGAAAAAATTGATACGTGGGGGTATACCCCAAAAACGAAAAAAGCCAAACGTTGAAGGCTGATATCTCTGCTTCTATAGGAGCTATCAAAAAAATTCTAACGGTTTTGTCTTAGTTTCGTTCCTCTGAATCCAACGAGACCATCCGCAAGGTCGTAGCTTTTAGGATAGCCGAGATATGGCATTTTTGATGCCCATTTTTGGCCTCAAAAACGAGGTCGAAAAAATACTCGATTTCTTAGTTCTGCTCGGATTCCCTTATAACCCGGTATTTTTGTGATCTACTTGATGAGAACAATTCGCTGGTATCGTTAGTTCGAATTCGAAAAAAAAAATTTTTTCTGAAAAAAATCCAAACGGGGGGGTATACCCGAAAAATGAAAAAAACCAAATTTTGAAGGCCGATATCTCGGCGTCTATGGGCGCCATCGGGAAAGCTCCAACGGTTTTGTCTTAGTTTCATCCTTCTGAATTCAACGAGACCATCCGCAGGGTCGTAGCTTCTACGACAGCCGAGATATGGCATTTTGGATGCCGATTTTTGGCCTCAAAAACGAGGTCGAAAAAATACTCGATTTCTTAGTTCTGCTCGGATTTCCTTATAACCCGGTATTTTCGTGATCTACTTGATGAGAACAATCCGCTGGTATAGTTAGTTCGAATTGGAAAAAAAAAAATTTTTTTTGAAAAAATTGATACGTGGGGGTATACCCCAAAAACGAAAAAAGCCAAACTTTGAAAGCTGATATCTCTGCTTCTATAGAGGCTATCAAAAAAATTCTAACGGTTTGTCTTAGTTTCGTCCTCCTGAATCCAACGAGACCATCCGCAAGGTCGTAGCTTCTACGACAGCCGAGATATGGCATTTTTGATGCTCATTTTTGGCCTCAAAAACGAGGTCGAAAAAATACTCGATTTCTTAGTTCTGCTCGGATTCCCTTATAACCCGGTATTTTCGTGATCTACTTGATGAGAACAATCCGCTAGAATAGTTAGTTCAAATTCGAAAAAAAAAATTTTTTTTAAAAATTGATACGTGGGGGTATACCCCAAAAACGAATAAAGTCAAACTTTGAAGGCTGATATCTCTGCTTCTATAGGAGCTATCAAAAAAATTCTAACGGCTTTGTCTTAGTTTCGTGCCTCTGAATCCAACGAGACCATCCGCAAGGTCGTAGCTTTTAGGATAGTCGAGATATGGCATTTTTGATTCCCATTTTTGGCCTCAAAAACGAGGTCGAAAAAATACTCGATTTCTTAGTTCTGCTCGGATTCCCTTATAACCCAGTATTTTCGTGATCTACTTAATGAGAACAATCCACTGGTATAGTTAGTTCGAATTCGAAAAAAAAAAAAGTTTTCTAAAAAAAATCCAAACGGAGGGGTATACCCGAAAAATGAAAAAACCCAAAGTTTGAAGGCCGATATCTCGGCGTCTATGGGCGCTATGGGGAAAGTTCCAATGGTTTTGTCTTAGTTTCGTCCTTCTGAATCCAACGAGACCATCCGCAAGGTCGTAGCTTCTACGACAGCCGAGATACGGCATTTTTGATGCCCATTTTTGGCCTCAAAAACGAGCTCGAAAAAATACTCGATTTCTTAGTTCTGCTCGGATTCCCTTATAACCCGGTATTTTTGTGATCTACTTGATGAGAACAATTGGCTGGTATAGTTAGTTCGAATTCGAAAAAAAAAATTTTTTCTGAAAAAAATCCAAACGGGGGGGTATACCCGAAAAATGAAAAAAACCAAACTTTGAAGGCCGATATCTCGGCGTCTATGGGCGCCATCGGGAAAGTTTTAACGGTTTTGTCTTAGTTTCATCCTTCTGAATCCAACGAGACCATCCGCAAGGTCGTAGCTTCTACGACAGCCGAGATATGGCATTTTGGATGCCCATTTTTGGCCTCAAAAACGAGGTCGAAAAAATACTCGATTTTTTAGTTCTGCTCGGATTCCCTTATAACCCGGTATTTTCGTGATCTACTTGATGAAAATAATGCGCTGGTATAGTTAGTTCGAATTCGAAAAAAAAAATTCGATACGGGAGGAGGGGTATACCCAAAAAATGAAAAAACCCAAACTTTGTTGTATTATTAATTGTTGTTAATATTTTGTTGCAGTTTTTCGGCTTGGCCGCTATTTGTCAAACGGCGAGACCTGAAGAGGAGGATTATTTCAACGAAACGTCCAGTTACGAGCACGAAGTGGAACGGAGAAGCCCGCGCGGTAACAGGCACAGACACCAACCACGTCTAGAGTAAGTCTTTGAGTAAATTTGAATATTTCCACCTTGAATATTTCTAAATGTGAAGATTACGAAGAAAATTGCTGAAATACGTTTAATTGTACTCCAGCCTCATCAAGTCGTCTAAAAATTGATAGCATTTTTCAATATATCTTAATATAGTTTGCCATTTACATTTTATTTGATAAACAAATGGCAAGTCATTCATAGCATTAATTTTCAGCTATAATGAGGTAGGTGTATATTTTCCTACAAAGCCATTAGGATTTTCATTGCTTCGATTTTTCTAAATATGCTAATTTACAAATCTATGCATAAAGTATAGAAAAGATTTTCTTTATCAATGTACATGATAGCTACTTTAACCATATCTACAATTCGTTCATAACACTAAAATCTTTTTCAAACCTTAAACCAAAGGAATTTTAAAAATTTTTTTAGAGTTTTAATATTTTTACACAGAGCTCAAGAAAATTCAGTGCAGTATCAGGATCTAAGTCTAAGTTACTAAAAATTTCCATTTAAGAGACTCCACTTAACACTTTTAGAATATTTGTATACATTTTAATGATTTTCCTATTCGAACTGTGTTTAACACAGGCAATAATTAAAATTATTATATATTAAAAATAAATGACTATTATATTTTATAGCGATCACTTATTGTTTCACGGACGATACTACCCGTATTACCACGAGGTAGAACTAAAGTATCCTCCGGGGCAAGTTCTCCTTTTAAAGCAGAACAAACAACTGTTGGAGCACGAATACGAGATGATGAAGGAGAGCGGACCGGGGGTTGACTGTTGTCCTTCGGTGCTGGAGGTGATCGAGCCCAAGGGGGGTAAGAATGACCAGGGCAATTATGTTGATTTGTACGAGAGCGAGACTTATAAGCAAAGGTAAGAATCAACCAAAACATTTTCCCTCTTGGATTTTGAAATATTTCTCAAAATAAATTGTGTTAATATATTTCTTTTCTTCATTTGATTAATGAAGGAAGAGGTTAAATAGCTTTAAAGTTATTGATAATTAGACTAATGGAAGAAGTATTTAATGCTAATCCTAATTACCTGTTTTATTGGGTTTTCGATCTGGAGCTGATTTAGAGATTCAACGCTATAATTATTGCTTAACTTCTTTCAAACGTGCCAAACATTTAAAAGTTTTATTTCGATTATTACCATTGCTGAAATTTTCTTGGTTTCATATAAATACATCATTTTATTTATCTGTTTTTTTACGCTTGTTTTTTAGGTTTTATGAGCTTTCTTGCCATAAGGACGTCCTGGATAAGCCCTGTCGTTTCATGGATAAAAAGCTTCATCCACTTTCCAGGTAAATGTAAATTTTTAATTTCAAATTTTATAATAGCAAACTAACTTTACTAACATTTGAACATAAGCTGTGATTAAAATATTTCTTTAATTTGTATTTTCGTTTTCTCCACTATTACTACAACTAGTAGTAGTAATAGTGGAGGAATAGAGTCAGGCGGGTCGGCCTAAAAATCCCTGTCCTCCAACTATTAAAAGCCCATCAGTACCACGGGCTATCCTCTCTAGTATCTCTAATGAAGGAGAGCAGATCTTTGCAATTAAGATCTTTTAGCTTTTCTTGTGGCAGTTTTGGTTGACACCTATGGTTTCGCTCCTGATCCTAGCCCATCTTTTGCATTTTCCTATAACATCATATGCGCTTTCCTCCGCCACACCACAACACTGGGCTACACTGAGAAAAACAGGTTAGCGAAACATGTTAGTTAACATTTTTTAGTTGCTATTACTATAAAATTTGTTGCTTCAATTTTTATGTCTCTATTGTTCCAGCTTTTTTAAATTAGTTGGACCTTGCAAGCTACTACAACCAACTTTATCAGCTCCAAAAACGACTATTTTTTGTAATAACGTATCTTACTACTAATGTATTTGTGGAAACGATTTTTCATTATTTTCCAAGAACGCTCAATAAAAAACAACTAAAACATTACTACAAATTTAGTTGTGACAACCTGGTTCAAACAACTCATATTTGTTAGTTCATTCTTCGGAAGTTTTCGGACCCAAGATTTTAGGAACTAATACTTATTGCACGTAGTGCCTCGGCCCCGAAGTGTACCGAATCCTCAGTTTGTCGGATCACTTTCAGTCTCATCATGGTCATTACATCATTAGTCTCTAATGCTATTTGGTGCGGTCGTTTGTCACCCTATATGATCTCGTCTTCTGTGCATATACGTTTACTTTTCGTTTATAGTGAATATAAGAAATCATCTTTCCTGAAATGGACAATAATAGTTACAAGTCCAGCTAATAAGTTGGTGCCTAGAAACTTATTTAGATGCGTTTGAAGGTAAATAGGACCTCTAATTTTTTAAATATAGCATTACTTTTATAGCATTTCATTTTTAAATAACAGTGTTTATGTAGGGTGACCGGCGATTGGCATCTCAACAGAGAGGAGGAGGCAGGAGTGAGGTGTTACCTATGTTTTTAGTTACTTTTTAGTTGAATAGGATTTTATTTATATAGTAGGTGAACTATTGGGTTTTTCTTTGTAAATGTTTTTTTTATTGATTTTTAGTTAAAAGGGCTTTGTTGTGTATTTAGTTTTCGAATAAATGTTTTTTAAATAATCATTTTATTCCAGTACTTTTCCATCTATTTTTTTTTTGTATAACAATTAATACTTTTTGCTATGATATGATTGTAAAAATATAGTATTTTGGTTTAAGACGAGTCTAAACTAAGCAAGCAAAATGTCTTTAAACGTGTGCATACATTATGTGCCCTGCATCATATGGGGTAAAAAGACGCTCACGAATTTGTGGACTTCACCATGAAGTGCACAAAATATTAACAAAGGCTGAAAGACATTTTGCCTGGCTCGTAATTTGCACTGTACTTCAACGAAGAGTATTAGTTGGCATTACTAAGATTATAATTTGTCACAAACAAATTAATTGATTATCATAACAAAAACAATTTTTTTTGACTAAAATTATTTTATTAGAACAAAACAGTTCGTTAACATGACGCAAATTTATTGGTTATTGTATCCAAAATTATTGGTTGCTGATGCGAAGAATAAGATTAAAACAAACCAGAAAAGCTAGTTGTGAAAACTGAGTTTATTAGTTTCACTGAAGAAGAACTACAGTTTGTGTAACCACTTTTTGTTTTATGATACCTTAAACAATTAGTTCTATTAACAACAAACTTAAAATTTTAAATAAAATTTGTAGGTACTGCAACAATGTTCTTTATTTTAAATAACCAAAAAATTTAGTTACCTAAACCATTGGAGGAGTTCTAGAAAAGCTACCAGAGTTTTAGTTGCCGTAACAATAGAAACGTCCTGTTCCTTGCACTATTTTATACCTGCTCTTATAACTAATTTGTTGACCTGTCCTCTGTGCTATCCACACTTTCGGGCTACTATTACTAAGTTTTTAGTTATGGCAGCCTTTTTTTTCTCAGTGTACAAGGGGCTGGGCACCACCCTTAAGATATGCAAAACCGCTGTCTCTACTCTAATTTTCTTTAGTTTTGTCATGCCCAGTTGTTTAGGATATGGGAAATGTAACTCGTACTTAGTCCAAGAGATGATCCGAGCCTGACAAATTTATACACCTGCTCATAACCCTCCATTCCGATGTATCCCGAAGCCCAACACATCTGACCGAACTGAATATTTTTCTTAATCAATGTATCCCTCACTCTTGAACCAGTTTGGAATTGGTCCTGGATCCTTGGATGGCCTTCATCGGAGCTTGGCTGTCGAAGTTAATGATTACTTCGGCTCTCTTTGACTTTATTCCTTATTGCCACCTCCAGAATGGTGAATACTTCCACTTAAAAGCCCACCGTATATCTCGTAAGCGAGAAAGCTGACTATCCTCGATCGCTGTCTACGATCCAGTTTCTCACATTATTGAACCGTCTGTATACCATATTTGCAAGTTCTTTCGCGATTGAGCCTTTGTGTTAGGCCATTTATCCTTATTTGCTATGTTAACCTTAAACGAACCTTCTAGCCATACATTGTCTTCTGGGTCTGGATTAAGACAGCAGAATTGGCATTTTCTTATCCACTAGTTAGGTGATGGCCCTGCTACCCCGGGTCAATGCTGCTGTGTGGCGCTATCCTTTATCCTTACATTCAAACCTAAGATCCTACTAAAATTGCAACTAGCTTAGAAACTAGAAAGAGCGAAAAAAGCTTAGAAACTAGCGAACTTAAAAAGACTAGAGATAGAATAGAACTTGCAGCATATAAAACTACTAGGCGTTTTATAAAACTACGCTGACTGCTTGGCCCGATTATTAAACGCTAAAAAGACATTTCATCGTTTGATATTATGACATTGTGACGAGTGTTGCATTTTAAACTTTTAAAAAACGGCGGCTAGTATTAGCCAGATACTCAAATTTGATCCATAATTTCAGTTTTGCTTGGCTCGTTTAGTTACAACTCTTCTTGGTTTGTTTAGTACTCTAAAAATATGGATTCTGTTAAAGTAGCAGCGGCGGGAGTAGTATAAGAGCTTTGTTCGGTGTGGATTTTCAGGTTGGGCTTTATTCAAGTAGCTTACCGCATGAAACAGTTGAAAGCATTTCGACAGAAGAGGATTTAGATGATATGATGAAGGAAAATTCAGTAAACAGCTTCGAGGAAAGCGACATTATCGTAAAAAATATTCCAAATGAGACAGAACCGGATTCAGAGATCTTTAACATTGATGACATACCAAATCTTGCAGAATATTGTTGTGAGAGAAGAAGGTCCTCGTAAAGGGCATCAAAGTATTTCCAAAGTGGTAGTAATCGATCAGGACAATGTCGAAGAGAATAATTATATGACTGGTAATATTATTTTACAGACAACGCATGAAATAAATCAGGTTGAAGAATTTCCAATTTTTTTGGGTAATTGGTTAACTTCGGGGTCAACGATTATTAACTGTATAACCGAAAATGAAAATGTTTTTAATAAAGAAAGGGCAAGACGAAAACTGTGCTTATCCTGTGATGAAAGCGAAGCGATATGCAATCTTTGTGAAAAGGAAGAATTAATAAAAACGCAAAGAACACAATGTACAATTGGCCAAAAACGTGCAGCTGACCAAATGACCCAAATAACTAAAATAAAATTCAAGGATTTGCAAGTGGGGGAGCATATATCTGTGAAGTTCCAAAATTTGACCCCAATTTGTCCCCTTGACCCAAAAGGGGTACTAGGAAATATTCTGGATATACAAAATGGGGTATACCAGATAGGTACAGAGCATGGTCGCCTTAATGGATGGTTTTCCAGAGACGAATTAAATCCAGTTGGCAATTCTAACTTTAATCCGTTTGTCACACCAGATGTTAATATCTCTCTAAGGGAAGCAGTTTCTAAGGTTTCGCAATTTGGAGGACAAGATTTGAGGAAATGTCAGTGCAAACCTAGTAAACTGCAATGCTGCACTAAGAGATTTGTTTTATTCATAAAATAAAGCGTATTAACATATTC
The DNA here is from genome assembly GCF_022605725.1 of Anthonomus grandis grandis. NCBI lineage: Eukaryota > Metazoa > Arthropoda > Insecta > Coleoptera > Curculionidae > Anthonomus > Anthonomus grandis. Next base: position 28,369,677 of record NC_065552.1, read on the forward strand.
ATCTAACTGTCTTATAGCTACAAGGACAACTTGAAACAAAAATCGACGTGTCCGAGCGTTTTTTTCTAACACACCCCTAAATTTTAAATGAATTTAGCCATAACTTTTGGGATGCACTGTATAATATGCATGGCTATAATCCAATACCTACAGTACTATTCGGAAATATATATATGCCGATATACTTGGTTATTGTTAACAAAAAAACGTAATCAATGGAAGAATATTAATTTTTGTTCATGGTTCCAAATGAAACCCGGTGGCGCAACCTATAAATCATGCTTGAAACTATGAATTAAGGTCACTGGATTACAAAACATAAATCGTTTAAACCAATAACGTGTTAAAGTATAAATGATATTAAAATTTCCAAATTAAGCATTATAAATCAAATCAATCTCACAGCTTTATTAGATATTCTATCAATGTGTTCTAAGAATGTTCAGATCTTTAATAACATAAACCATTTCGAGTTGAACTTTCCCACTAGAACAGTTGGATATGAATGAGTTATTTTACACTTACTGACATTTAAATCTAAATGACTAGTTGGACACCAATCAAAAAATCCGGTAATCTCTTATTGCAAATTGAAGAAACTGTGTATTGTAAAAAAAACTCTCCCGATAGCGTTCATAAATAAATTGAGGAGGAGTGAAGATAAATATCCACCCTGTAACCCTCCAGACTCCTGATTTGAATAACTAAGGATAAAACAATATGAACTTTAACCCTTTGAATTCGAAAAATTCATCCATTATCCCAAACATGTTGGTCATACACTTTTATAAAAGGTAAAAACACAAAATCTACAGCATCACAAATAGTACACAAATAGTAATTTGTGATAATGTAGATTTTGTGTTTTTACCTTTTATAAAAATTTAACCCTTTGAAGCCTACCAGAAAGAAGAGTAGTTAATGAACACAAGAAAGTAATATAAATTCCAAGACATTAAAGTTTCTCCAAGAATACTGTTGTTAATTCTGTCAAATACCTTTGAGAAGTTGATATAGATCACATCTAGTTTGATGGCTTCGACTTAATTATATAATCTCTTTATTTATAAACAAATAGAAATTAAATGTAAAAAGAGAGGAGTTTAAAAACGCTTTTTTTGCAGATAGTCGGTTTCAAAAAATATAGGAAAATTTCATACTTTATCTAATCTATAACTACTTCTTGGGTACGAAACTGTAAGTAATATTAAGCCTCCTTAGGAGGGAACCTTTTATTGCTTTTTTTAACTTGCGAAACAAATGGAATGATCGAAACTGTTGAATGCCTTTAACAAGTCTAGAAAAGACCCTATTAACCCTGCGTTAATTGATTTCCTCCTTTTATTAAGACAAATTACTCAAATTCAGAAAACAAGTCGAATGTGGATTACAAGGAGAAAAAGCTAAAGTGATGCTCTCAATCTATATAATTTTGTCAGAGAGGAAACAAAAACATCACTATATATAAAAATGTTCCAATTAAATAATTTGATTGAATAATCTTTAAAAACTACTAAACTAATTGGATTTTGAAACAAACAGATTGAGGTTAGCTAATAATAAATATATTGTACTAAAAAAAAAACAAAAAAAGTTAACGAAACATTTTAGTTGGATATAAGAACAAACGTAGTTCTGATGATCCCTCTTTGTGGACGAAACACGTGCGGCAAGAAGCGTCGTTTCTGTGACCATGAGAAAGGGGTTATGGACAAACCGCATGAATTCTGGGTAGTCATGAGTATTCTGGGCTAGGAGAAGCGACTGCAGATAAACCGCATAGATACTGAGTATCATTTTTATTTAAATTAAATAAGCTTAACCTATACTAATGTAATTCGTGGTATGGTAAAAACTACTATACACTTTAATCGCATACAATTTAAACGAAGAAACGAATAAAATATTAAATAGCATACCAATAAATCGAAAAATAAATTTGCAGTCTGTGTGATACTAGATGGAATAATAATAATAACTCACGTACTTAATACGAGATCCAATACTAAACATGGTGGGATGCTCTTGTACCTAGTAGTAATGTAGGTATGACAGAGAACCGAGATACATATCGGATCGGAACTTTCTCATCTAGTTTAGGGTAATTTGTGATAATAGGATCCTGTTCTTAAAGAAATTACGTTAATAGAAAACTGTTTTCTTTTTCAATATTTCAAAAAATGAAAATAGGCTATAGTTCTAGTTTTCGGGATAATATGATTATATTATTTTTCTGTTTTATGGAAATACAATTTCTTTAAAATCTGTATGTTTATCTACTAATCTACAATTTGAAATACTCATCTCAAATAATTTAAACATTGTAATGCTGATCCTCTTTAATTTTTATTCTTATATATTTTTTTAAATTTTCAGGTGTGTTCAGATGCATAGCTACACCTACGCCCTAATAAAAGACACCTCGAAGAAAAGCAAAAGCCGAAACATGCCCACTTTATCCGGCGTAGACAGATCCGGTAACGCAACTTACACCTTGGACTATATATCCATTAGGAGTGGATGCAGCTGCGTGGTGATGCCACCGAAAAAAAAGAAAAAACATAAAGTGCATAAAATGAATAACAATGAAGTGAAAAACCATCATAAGAACAATAAGAAAAAATCGGGGATCGTTTATCCTAACAATAATCAAATGTCAGTATTACGAGAGCCTATGCTTGATGAGGACTATCGATAGATATAATGAACTGGGAATTAAACTCAGCAATTAAATTCTTACATTTATTTCGTCTTTCTCAGTTTACACTCATTACGAGGACTGCAATATCCTTAAGGTTTTTATTTTCTGTATATATTTTTTTATTTATGTATATTTTTCAATTTTTTAATATAAAATGTGGACGTTAACATTCCATTATTTCTGTACAGTGTGCCATTTTATGTTTAATATTAATTTTAAATAACTAATAAAATACTAATATATAACGTTAAAGGCTTTGCTAAGTATTAAGCAACATAATATGTATGTCCATCCCTAAAGAATATTGACATTTAAGTAATAATAATAATAAACAAGACTGCATAATTAGCAATAATAGCTTATAGCATCACACATGGTTGTATACATAAAATAATTTAGGGTTTAGTCCTGATGTCTAGTCGTATAAGGCAATAAAATAGTTAAATATGGCTTTTATTATTTTATATTTTAATTTGTAAAAAGTTTAATGATTTTAGTTACCATTTTTTTGTATTGCCGATTGTCCCTTATAAAATTCTTTTAAGAATATGGTTTTTATTTCTAATTTATATTAATTGCATCAGCCCTAATAATGCAAAATAGCATAATTTGTTCTGTAAAAGTCTATTACATTTCTGGGGTATCCCAGAAAAACTCTTAAACATGTTGAAAGTAGACATTTCTGGACTGTTCTATCTAAATATTCTAAGAATATGCATAATAGGTTTTTATATCATTTTTATCATAATAGGTTCTACAAATAGTACCTTTCTTTTTTAATCAAATTAAAAAAATTAACATTTTTTTTAATTTGAGTAATGTTTTTTATATTTTGCTTAATTTAAATGGTGTTATATATATGTTTATAAAGCTTTAAAACAAAATTTGTTATATTTTTAAAAAAAATTTTTATAGCTAATTTATTGGTTATCTTAAATACCTTACTTCTAACGATAACTTTTTTTAAACTTTGAAAGTACCGTTAGTTATATTCCAGGAATGTTTAACTGTGACATTCGCAGAATATACCAGCTATATAATGACATTGAAACCTTTATGGGGCATCGCGATAGAATATCCTTGAAATGTCTATTGTTTATAGGGAATGAATATTTATTTGGATAAACAGAAGTAAATATTTTGCACTAACTTCGGTAATTTGTAATTTTTATTGTAAAGAAATATATATTTATTGTGAAAAAAGGCCCTATACGAGATGTTACTTAAATAAAAATAAATGTAACTTAAATAACTTTGAGTTTTATTTAAAGCTATTGTTTAAAAAACACAATTCTATGTTTAATCTAAGATTGTTCTTTTATATATCACACAAGTAATAATATTGCGAAATATATGCTAATCAAAAATTATTTAAAAAAAGATTTAAATTCTATGTATCTAAATAAAGAACAGATTCTTATCATGTTTTTTGGAATATTCTCAGCTTCTTATAATATTGTAGCGTTTTTCCCGTTTGTTAGGTGTGAAAATAATCGAAAACCGTCAACTAATTTTTTTACACACTTTAGTACGAGAACGATCACTCACGACTACTAGAGATATCTATTTTGACTGTATTTAATTAAATCTCGCGCGATATTTAATTAAATACAGTCAAAATAGATATTTCGAACTTTACTTCACTGATGCGGTGCCTTATATATTCGGCTGAACGCTGTTCTTGCACTTAGACTGCTTATAAAATAACAATCAGCGGTTTTCTCCAGAGAATGGTGTTGCGGAATATAACAGCACACGAGAACTTGCACATCAGTAGACCTAAAGAACACTTCAAACATGCGGCGAATCATTTTCCAGTTCAGGTTACCGAGTCCGCATGTGAATTTGGGAATCTCTAGTTCTTCCTCGGCAAACAACTCCTTATGAAAACACAAAGCGTCCCAAACGTCCTTAAAGGTTCGCTTCTAGTATGAGGCCTCTTTGGTAATTAGGTAGAAAATCTTTCTATCAGTCTCTTCTTCGGTTATCTTGAAAGCTTGCCCGACTCTGGGGTTAGACCAACGCTACTCTTAAATTTTTCCAAACTTTCTATGGAAAACTTTAGCTATTTTTCCACATTTGAAATCCTTAGTTACACGATGTGCCAGAGCATACGCAGCTGAAGCAGTAAACAGTCTTGCTATACTTCACAGGTCACGCTGTATTGACTCTTTCGGCCATTAAAATGATAAGCCATAAATTCATCGAATACCAAGTCCGATTTTGCTGGGTATATTTCATAGTCCATATTAAGAGTCTTTCTTTGTCTAGTGTTACAAGTATTGGCAAAGAATGGAATCATTGAAAGTATTTCTGGAGAATAAATGTTATTGGTTAAAATCCTGTACATATATACAAAACAAATCTTTGTGTGACGATTTTCCAAAGAAAGCCTATTAAATCCATATTTCATATTGTGGAGACCATACTCCAGCACCGGTAACACCAGATTGTCAAACAGTCTTAGACAATAATCAACGCTAAAACCTTTAGTGGATCTGACAATATAAATCCCATTTCCATATATGTCTTATTAACCAATTCAATAATGTTATCTGTAAATGCCAGTTTATAGTGATCGTGCACTATTAAAGCAAAAATGATTCAAATAACACCAGCTTACAACTCTTTCTAAATTTCTTTGTAAGCTATGACAATCCTCCATTAAACTTATTTCCATGTAAATTTGAAAGTCATCAGCAACACATAAGGTCTTTGAATTACCTACAGAACTTAACATATGGTACTTATAGCAATTTTAAAGAGCAGAGGACCCAAATGGGTGCCTTGGGAAGTCCCAGTGGTGCTAGTATAAACATTAGATTTAGCACCCTTGACTTCAACATATTGCTGCCTATCATTTAAATAGGAAATAAATAATTTAATTAAAATATTTATCACATTACTTTTATGAGAGCATTTACTATTTGACTATGCCTTACTTTATCAAAAGCCTTTTCCATATGAGTATAAACTACATTAACCTGTTTTCTTTTATTAAAAGCATTGTATATATACTGGCAAAATGTTATTAAGTTAGTTAATATTGATTTCTTCGGTAAAAACCCATGTTGATGATAGTAACAGATCGATAGTTTATCGCTTCATTTCTGCCTTCCCTCTTTAATATTGGAATCACCTTACTTATATGCCAAGCCTTAGGAAAGATTGAAGTTTGTAAGCCGAGGTTAAAAATGTACTTAAGAGGCTTTACTAAGAAATCACTGCAACCTTTACTAATGATGAAACCCCATCAGAGCAAACAGATCTGTTGCCCTTCAACTTTTTTGGCATTTCTAATCTCCATTTCGGTGATTAGAATCTTAATCTTAAGCAGGTGAATGGCTCGCCAAATTTGTTTGGTACATTTCTTGATTTGTTTTTCTCAAGTTTGTCAAATGTTGAAGTCATATATGCCACTGAAAATTTGTCACCGGCATCATTATACCAGCATTCTGCTTATGAAATAAGTATTCCTATTAATTGTGATTTAAATCTTAAGTATGATGTTTTATATTATAATTTTGTGAACTGTGATTTTGTTGCCATTAATAATTACCTTGCTAGCATAAATTGGGACATTACTTTTAATCAGAAAGATATAAATAAATGCATTGATATTTTTTAAAATGCTCTTTATTTTGCTATTGAGATGTTTATTCTAATTAAACATTTCAAATCATCTAATTTTTTCACTTGGTTTAGTAGAAATATACAGAATTTTGTTATTCAAAAAAAGATTGCTTACACAAAATTCAAAAATAGTAAAAAACCCATGGATTATGTTAATTTTTCAAATTTGAGGATTAAATGTAAAACTCTTCGTGATATTTTAGATCATATAGTGAAAGGTCTGATTCTTACCCCAATAGCATGCATATGGAAGCCAAAATGGCTGGTAATGATCAAGATATTGTAAACTTATTTGATAGGTATTTTGAAACTACATACAGGCAACCTATCAGCAAGGCTCCTGACTATAAATTTGATTACAGCCTGGATTTAAATCGCATCTCTTTTTCTTTATTGGACATATTTTATGAAATTTTACGCCTTCCTAACAAAAATTCTTTTGGCCCTGACGGTATCCCATCTGTTTTTCTTAAAAACTGTGTGTGTACTGCGAGTAAGCCTCTGCATCACCTTTTTAATCTTTGCTTGACATCAGGCAAATTTCCTGATTATTGGAAGATAAGCGTTTTAACACCAATTCATAAATGCTTAGTGATCATCAGTATGGTTTTTCTCAGGGTAGATCTACGGTGAGTAACCAGACTTACTAGTGTGATTGACTTACCAGTATGATTTGATTGGTACTTTTGAGAGGTCTGTACAGGTCGATAGTGTGTATAAAGACTTCTCAAAAGCCAGATATTTTGATAGGGTTGGTCATGAACATCTGGTTAAAAAGTGTGGGGCTATGGGCCTTGGTAAGACTTTGGTCGAATTTTGTGACAGTTTTTTGACTGGTCGCACTTAGTTGGTCAGAATAAATAATTATATTTCTAATGGTATTGAAGTATCTTCAGGCGTGCCTCAGGGTTCGCATATTGGGCCGGTCTTTTTTAACTTTTATTGTTCATAAGAGATTTGAATGATGTAATTGTTCATTCAAATGAGTTTTTTCATTGTTTCATTGAGTCATATCTTGATGCTGAGCTACTTCAATTAGATTTAAATAATGTTGTTGAGTGGTGTAATAGCAATAGTCTGGAACTGAATGTAAAGAAGTCTGTATATATTTCGTTTGGTCGTTCTAATAAAATTATTAATTATCAATACACAATCAACAATAACGCACTCAGGTCAGTTGATAGGTATTTATTTATTATCTGTTCTTTTTATTATTAACAGGAGTATGCGTAGTCTTGATTTTATCACTAGAAATAGTGTACTATCTTTCACCTTACTGTTTCAAATTACTTAATTACTCTTTGGTACGTTCCTTGCTTAAGTAGCGTCTGTAATTGAACCACCAGTTAGAATAAGAAAATGAATCTAAAAAATAGATTTTTGGGAAATCGCTAAAAACTATTTATTCCTTCTCTTTTATTTTTTAATTATCTAATAATGAGATTTACTATAAAGGATAGTTTATTTAGGTTAATTAAGATTGAAAGAAACCATTCATTGATTCTAGTTATTTAGAAATAATGATAAGAAAGTTTTATATGTATTTCTTTCTTACAAGTATATGTTATTATAATTTTTTTAAGGAATGTTTACAAAAAAAGACACAAAAATGTATGAAAAAACTTGGTTTTATTCAAGATAACTTATAAAAAATAATCAAATTAAATTCTTGAGTCTAGAGTCAAAAAATTGTTAAACTATCCTTCTCCCGCAATGGTGTCATCTGAGGCAGTAGTAGTTGGCTATGTAAGGATATTCTCATAAAATTGTTTTTTGTCTTCTGGAATATACTGAATAATTTTCTGAACGTCCTCCATCTTTTTCTGGTTAATTGGTATTTTTACAGTGTATGCTCTAGTAGTAGGCAATGCAGGAGTCACCCTATTTTTTTGAAGAAGAAACCTATGTTTTATCATGCCATCTATTTGTTCTGAAGCTGTTACGTAGCCTTTATGGGAGGAACAATACAAATATTTATATTTAGAGATCATAAAGGTACAACCACGGTGATCTACCGTAACTTTCCTTCGGCAATGAGAGAGGTTAATCGAAAAATTGCTTTGCTTCTTATAGCATACAAGATCGAAAAAGCTTGCCTGCAAACCTCAACTCTCATAGAGTTTATTTGGACAAAATAACTGAAAGTGTTTGGGATTTTCTTTGTTGGATCGTCTTTGAACAACTTTCGACCGGTTTATGAGGCCCATAAGAAATGTATCTTGTTCATTTTCTGGACGTCCACTGTATAAGCTTTGTATAATCCTCTGCTTTCCTTCTGGACTAAAGTTTTGTGTCCACCATTTTTTACACGTACATTCACTATCAGTATTTGATTTTGCCGGAACAATATGCCCCATAGTTTTACTAGTTTTCTACCTATATTAGTTCTAGCCCCATAGAACTAATATAGGTTCCACCTAAAAGAATCCACCCATAAGTTTGAAGAAAGAAATAATTCCGGGATTTATTTCCTTCTTAAAACTCTCGCATATTTCACGCTTCAATATCTCTGTTATTTATATGGTGTTTATTCCCTACTTAGCGCTGATGGATGCGCCATGCTTTAAGAATTCAACTTCTGATAAAAAGTAGTTTTGCCATGTTTTGGCCTTTATTTCCTTCTTCTAACTGGTGGTTCAATTTGGCTCCTTATTATAATTCTCATATTGAACAGCCTACAGAGAAGATTCTTAAGATCCCTTGCTTATATATAGAGTTGAAGTTAATATTTTTCGTAGGTAATTATTACATCGACTATAATGCTATCACTGTCCAACTTAATATGCCTAATCTTAAAGTCAGGCGGCATTATTCTGAGGCTTTAACGTTTTATAAATTCTTAAATGGTTTACATCATTGTCCTATCGTCTTGGAAGCAATTCATTTTAACACCTGTCAAAAAAGGATCAACTCTCCTACGTTTCGTTTACCCTTACGGCCAACTATGGGTTTTTTTCTCCACTGACTAGGACTTTGCGCTTCTTTAATGAAAATAGTTTGGATCCATTTTCCAGCGACTTACGGTCATGCAAATTATAAAAAAAATATCTTAGACTTCATAACTTACGTTCCTTGGATAGTGTTAAGTGTTTATCAGCCTTGTTGATGATTGTTTTTTCAGATGTTTTATCTTATAGTATATTTTTTTTAACTAGTATTATATTTGTATTTGTATTGTTATATTACCTAGTATTTGGTATTATCTATATTATTGTTTTTGTAAACTGTCTCTGCCGAATATTGAAAAAAATCAATAAATAAAACTTGAGGTCTGAATACATACTTCGTTCAACTTCAATTTTATATTCTATGTATGCTTTTTTTGAGTTTTATTTTAATTTTTGCCTAACTTCTTTATATTTATCCAACCAAAATCCAATTTTGTTTTTTTTTTTTTAATTTACTTAAACTCTTCTTTGGCTTTTTTGTACTGTTTTATAACTTAAGTCATATGTTTTACTACTTTGTATAGGTAATTTATAATTTAATTTTTTACCTCTTTATTGAGGTATACTTATTTTCATATCTTTTGAGTCTAAGTGCATACATGCTTTGTTAACAAAAATGTATATTTTTTTAAACGATGAAGCACTTTTTGACTTTGACTGAATAGCATCGTACGTTTACGTATGATACAAATTCGTATCCGATGTGCGACCGGCCTAACGCAGATGTTGGCATTGACATCGTTGCTTTCTCTCAGCTGTTTTTGACGTTTAACATCTATTGCTATGATTTCATCGGCTTTCCAAAATTTTCCTGCAAACAATTACCAACAATAGGTTTATTTATTGTTGTAAATTATGGCCGATTTAATAAAAGTCGGCCAACGAGTCGAAGTTGGTAATAAAGGAGACAGAAATCCTGAAAAAGCAACATCGGTAAAACGAGGAGTAATTGCTTTTATTGGAAAAACCAACTTTCAGACTGGAAAATGGATTGGGGTTGTTTTAGAGGAACCCAAAGGGAAGAACGATGGTACTGTCGAAGGAGTAGAGTACTTTAAGGTAGAATTTTTTTATTGAAACTTAGATAGTCATACTATTTGTTTTTTCTCTACTTGACTAGTTCCTGGGATAGTGCTACAAGCCCATTTATTTATTTATTTATTTATTAACATAAAATACATTTTAAAGAGTTAAGCTTAGATCTAAGTTTAAATGCAATAAATTTAAATCTAGGAAAAAACAATTTTTTTTAGCTGCTAATTTAAATTTAAACAGTGACATAAAATTAAAATAGTCAAGCTCTGCACCATACTTGTTAATAGTGGACAAGATTCTATTAACTGGGCAATGAACTAAATAAGACATTCTACAATATGGAACATGCAAGAGGAGTATAGCTAACGAGCCAGTACATGAATTTTAAAAGTATAAGACACTAAGGGCTCTTAATTTGGTTATTTAAAATGTTGTATGCAAACACACATCATAATATTCCCTTCTGTCAGTTAATGGATTTAAACCAAGATAAAACATTGTCAACTCATTAGTAAGATTTATTCCTGGTTTTGATAGAATATAACTAGAATTTTTTAGATACTTATTTTGAATTAATAATTTTGTTCTTATATTCAAATTTTATTAATTCCCTCAATATGTATTTGATTAAGGACACCAAATAATTTCCAAAATCCAGCACAGACCTTAGCATGGCAACATATAATGTTTTAAAAAAGTCTTTACATGTCCTCCAAATGAATCCTACATCCAGTTACTCTTATTAATCATTTCATCAAATTGAGAATGGAAGGTCAATGAGGTGTCCAGATAAACTCTTAAATCCTTCAATACAAAAACCTCTTGAAGAATGACATTATTGATGGAATATTGAACTGGCAGCTGACTTATTAGACAACTAAATCTCATAAATTTATATTTTTCTGCATTCAAAAACATATCATTAGCCTGGCACCATGAAAAACAAATGTCAATATTTCTTTTCAGTTTTAATATAACATTCGTATTCTCAACTGCAGTAAGTAATTTTAAGAATCCACATGTGAGAAAAATGCCTGTAGGTCATTTATGAATAAGATAAACAGATGGGGCCCAAATGGGATCCCTGGGAAACCCCTGATGTTACATTGAAAGGATTATACCAGTGTTACTCAAACTTTTTTTGTTCAGTTCAGTTCAGTATATATTACGGTTATAACCAATTTACAAAATAAATATAGTATATAAAATATTCAACAAAATAAGATTTTATATCGCAATAAAGCACTTGAAGTATTAGTACTATCATTAAATATCTAGCATAAATAACAGATAACAGGTAACATCAATAAAATAAAATAAAATATAAGGACAACAGTGGTTTAAAACAGAGTAACTGCAATAGAAAAGAAGACACACTTTAAGCAAAGTCAAGATATAAAATTATATTGCACTTAAGCAGATTTTAAAACTTGTTGAAGTGAACTCAGAGAACAATAAAACAAATCTATACTGACACTATTTGAGTTAATCATCATTCTATGTATTGCACAGTTTTCACCATACAGTGTTGTTCAAGGTAGAATAATCTAGTCTGTCTGAGCACTGTAGTAGGAGGAACATTTAAATTAAGCTGACACAACAATTCAGGAGACTGTATTACATTGTTAAGAATCTTGTATGTTGTGACAATATCGCAATTTTTACGTCGAGTCTCCAACTTTTCAATTTTCAGCAATCTATACATTTCACTGTAATTAATATCAATACAAGGAATATTAAGCATGTAAGCAACATATCTTATGAATTTAAGTTGAACTTTTTCTAGACACATTATATATTTAGCATAATAAGGTGACCATATACATGAATTCTACTCAAGTTGACTGCGAACCAATGAAAAATACAAAAGTTTGATGGAATCAATACTGCTGAAATCATGAGTGTGCCTCTTAATGAAACCCAATATTTTGTAAGCCTTATTACACAAGTTTTCAACATTTTTTGAAAAAGTTAGTTAACAATCAAAAAGCACCCCAAGATCATGTATCTCTGATACCTTCTCAATAAGTGAACTCATTAGATGGTACTGATGAAATGATGGATTAAAACTCCTGGTAAATTGAATATATTTGCATTTTTTAGCATTTAGGACCATTCTATTGTTCTTGCACCGTAATTCAAATTTGTGAAGATCAGAACAAAGTTCATGATGTGCGAAGTTACTGTCTATAATTCTAAAAATCTTAACATCATCAGCAAAAAGCAACACATTACAATAATCAAAACAATCAACAACATCATTAATAAAAAGATTAAATAAAAAAGGGGCAAGATGGGCACCCTGAGGAACCCCAGAAGTCACTGGAAAAAGACTAGAATAAAAGTTATTTATCTTTACAATCTGCGTTCTTCCAGACAGATATGACTTCAACCAGGCCTAAAGACAACCACCAATGCCATAGAGTGACAACTTTGTAACCAGGAGAGAATGATTAACCCTGTCAAAGGCCTTGGAAAAGTCAGTATATATGGAATCAACTGACATACCGCTCTCCAAGGCCACCGACAAAGCTGTTTGGTAAAGCAACAAATTAGCGGTAATGGACCTACCCCTGACAAACCCATGCTGCTTAGTTGAGATTATGTTTTTAAATTTCTCTGATAAAAAATCTGTGACAAAACTTTCAAGAACCTTTGCAAAGTGACAAGCCAGAGAAACAGGACGATAGTTTTTCACATCATCCCTCTGACCTGTATTCTTAAATATAGGTGTCAAATAATTTAACTTCCATGAGGTTGGAAATCTACCTGTCTTGAAAGACAAATTATAAATCAGCCATAGTGGACGTGCCAAAGCAAAAGCACAGTGTTTTATGAACACAGCTGGAATACAGTCAGGCCCAGGGCCCTTATTAATATTGACATTGATTAACTTTATAAAGACTTCAGATATTTGTACATGCATTTCATTAATATCAAAAGAACATGCAATATCAGGCTGCGTAAATTCCTGAACATCATTTGTGACGGAACCCTTTTAAAAAATTAAATTTTTAACGGAACCCTAAACTCTAAACTAAAAGCAAAAGCAGTTATATGTGAATTGTTTATTAATAATCATACAAAAAAAGATTCTGGTCCACTTTAATACATGCATTCATTTATTATGACTGCTGGCGGAGCCCTACCGGAGGTTTCGCGGAGCACCGGGGCTCCGCGGAGCACACTTTGAGTAACGCTGGATTAGACAGATGATTGCCAGTGTTAACTTGTTGCCATCTGTCAGACAGATAGGAAGTTATCCAACTCAGTAGATCTCTCTCTGTGATGATCTATATACTCTTAGGACATCCCATAATATCAAAGCAATGATAAGTCTCAATTGGTGAAAACGACATTGATATTTACATTCGAATGTTCCATTCAAAAGTCTTATCTGAAAATATACGCTTGGGGCGCAACATACTATTTGAGAATTACAGTAGGCTAAATAGTTTGAGTTGGCTTTAGAGGCAAAACTCCAATGCTAGCACTACCTCAAGAGATTTATTCTAGGTACAATTTCTGAACTGTATTAGAGCTCTTTATAAATTGTTTGTCTTTTTGAAATATCATTGACATGGTGTATCTCAGGAGTTCAGTGACTACTATTCGTCCGATGTTTTTTATCCTTTTTACTGCTGGCTTACCAACTTAGATTCATCAAAGCTTATCACATTTACACATATGTCACACCCAGCTTCTATCATTATTTAATACTGAAGATTATAGAGAACTTGCTAGTATTGATAGTGATCTCGAAAACTTCTTTGACTGGTTTTATGAGCTTTGTTTGTTGCTTAATGTCAAAAAATTCATTAATTAATTGAAAAATTTACCTTTCTGTTTAATATGCTAGAAATCTTGGCCTTGTAATTAATATAAAAAATAAAATGCTTGAAATATGACTATGTGTTTTGCATATGGTGGTTGTAAATTTGACTGTCATTCCATTATGTCTCCAATAAACACTTAAAATGCAATTTTCATGTTGACCTCCACTTTGCTATATTTGTCTATCAAATTTTAAAAAATATCTCACCCTCTTGTTGAGTATTTAATTGTAAGGGGCACCTTACACAACCTTAACCTTAGAAACATAGCTGGCTCGATAAGCCCTTTCACTGCATAACAAAATTTGTAAGCTGCTTTGCCTACCTTTTTGTTTTATTGTCTTAAATGTGAGTTTTACTGATATGTTTTACATATTGGTGTATGATGTGCTGTATAGTGTATGTATGGTGGTAATGTATGGTGTTATGGACGATCATTTTACCATATTCAGATATTCATATTTGGAGAAACAGCTTTGTGTACTTATGTGTTAATGTTAATATTGTTTTCCATAATACATCATAATATCAAATTGGACATAGATAATAGTATAGTATAGAAATTAAATTTATATACAATAAATCTATTTAAATTATGCTTAACAAATTGCTGCAATGAATACTGAAGACTTTTGATATTGCAGATCCTCTTCTTCAGTAGATATCTAACTTTGTTGGAGGGAGAACTCAAGTGGTCAATCTTGCAGGCTTATTATCTAAGGAATGTGCCATTAGAGGTACCATAAAGTTGCCACAGTGACCCTTATTTGTTTTGCCTTTTAATTGATTTGGTGAAAAATTAAAAAGATTTAGTGTTCTCATGTTGGCAAATGATGTTAAACTCTTTAGAAGTATTAAGTCTTTGAATGATGCTGCTCTTCTACAAGAGGATTTTCCATCAAAATTTTTTAATTGGTGTGATTTAAGCAAGATGTCACTTAATATTATTAAATGACAGAAAGTAACTTTTTCACCATAAAGAAAACCTATAAATCCTATTTACTCAATAAATACCCTTTTAATTAGTTCTAAAACAGAAGTTTTGGACTTCCTCTGAAATCTCGGAATCTGGATGGACTAAAATCATTTGATAGCCAGATCAATCAGGTAACAAATGGGGTAATAAAGATGCTTGGTTTCATTCAGAGGTACACCTCTTTATGTTTACTTTTAGAATGCCTTATTGATTTCTAATAAATTATACAAGTTAAACTAAAATTATTTTATTCCTTAGTAAATATAAGTATTTGTCAGTAAAAGTTTCATGTATTGGATCTCTTTTAATGTTTTAACATGACTTTTTATTCAATACTATAATGTTCCTTTTTTTTAAATTGAGCGCTAACCCATTAACTTATTAAATAAATAGATACATTGAGCCACTCAAAAAAGTCCCGAATAAATTTTTAAGAATTGCTGCATTTAAAAGTGAATATAACTTGGTGAGGGATAGACTAAATTTGCCCACACTAGAGTCAAGAAGAATTCTATTAAATTTATGTATTCTACAAGTAATAAATGCTCCTGTAGACTGTTCTTAGTAGTTGTCACTCTTTAAATTTAGAATTCCTTCTTGAAATATCAGACAGTCTGAAATTTTTTGTAATCCCATTTCATCACACTAACTACAACATGAATGAACCAACACGACTGGTTTCGAAAAAGTGGCCTGCTAGGATAAATAAATTTGTTTGACTCTAAATTTAGTAGTTTTAAGCAAAAACTGAAACAAAATTTGTAAATTATTCTTTCTTTAATTGTAGTATTGTTAGTAATTTCTGGCTGTGTTAAATGATTTACTTTGCTTACTGTGATTTTGTTTTATTTTGCCTTATATGTTGTAAAATTTTTTTTACTAAACTTGGACTTAACTTATTATATTTTTATAGCTACAATGTAAATAAATGGAGCAGTCAAACAACATGGCTCTCCAAGACCTTTTAAATATTAGTAAGATTTTACAACAAGTTATAGGTGGCATTTATACCGACTTTTCAACAATTATATTGTGTTGATGATACAACAAATAATGGCAAAGGAAATCTTAATATGTTGCATTCTGATATTTGTAATTTTCGTGTTCATCTTTATTCTTTTTGTGGATATAAAATATTTATTCTATTATTGACAGGTAAATACTTTTATTTTCTGCTTTATAAATGAAACTCTGTAGGTCAAAAAGCAATTTGATTCAGTAAATTTAGCATTTTTGGAGGCTTGTACATTCTATAGGCTTGCAAAAACAAATATTATCGCATAAAGAATATAGAAATTGAATTTTTATTTTCTATAACAAAAAAGTGCTAATGTATCTATCTAAGTGTTATCCTAGTTATAAAATTTAAGTTCATATCTTTTACATAAAATTATGCTGCAATTTATAGGAATAATAATACTTGATGTTCCATTTTTTTAATTTCATATTGCAAACTACCAAAATTTGTTGCGTTTATTACATTGCTCTTAATTTTAATACTTCTATGTAAAAGCGATTAAGATAATTATTAATTAATCTGTCATAAAGATCCTATGAGAAGTGAAAATATTGGTAATCTTTAGGTTCTCTTTTAATAATTCTGCAAATCCTGAGACTATTTAAAAGTCATTTACTAATTACATTAAAATATGACTTAACCATTTTTTTTTCATTTCCTCATACAGTGTGACCCAAATCATGGCATATTTGTTAGAGAAAGCCAAGTAACGCCAATAGACAAAGATGGAATGCCTATAGCAGTAAAAACCTTCGAGCCACAGATTTCGAAGATTGCCAGGTCAAGGACAAGCACGTAAGTATAGTAAAAAGTAATTTCTAATGTTCATGATTTTTTCTACTAACTCATGAATAACAACATTGGTTTGGGACACATGATGACGTTTATCTCGTATTTGTATGCTGCTTTAGAGGAATGAAAACCCAACCTACTTTGTAAGTATTGTTTTAAAATATTATACTTATCTAGAAGGTAATAAAAACCAAACGCAAGTAATGTAATAAAAACTTTGCATTGCCGCTAGAAACTCAGGACTCAAACCGCGACCTACGACGTAAGCAGTAACGTTTTGTCTACTTTACTATCACAAGACACGATCATTTTTTAGATAATTTCATATCTAAGTCTTATATTAAAACCAGTTTACCATATATAAAGAAATGACAGCAAACTTATATTATTATGTAGTATAGACTTCTAATAAGGAGAAAAATAAACCCAAAGTCAGAGTCTCACAAATGTAGCGTCTATTAGTTTGGTTACGCGTTT
This sequence comes from Anthonomus grandis grandis, assembly GCF_022605725.1. NCBI lineage: Eukaryota > Metazoa > Arthropoda > Insecta > Coleoptera > Curculionidae > Anthonomus > Anthonomus grandis. The sequence continues at coordinate 28,387,090 of NC_065552.1, forward strand.
CGCCTTACGGCATCATCAGACCTTATCAACAACATCGTGTATCGTTATTAACTGTTTACCTGAACTGTGTTATCATAAGTGTATTTAACGTGTGCTATTGTACTTAAATTAAGTTCTGATGATGCCGTATAATAGAAGCTACATTTGTGAGACTTTAAGTTTATTTTACTCCTTGTTAGATCTTATTAAACGCTTTGAATTAATTTAGACTTACGAGTTATACGGGTTATTAACTTTTGAAAGTAAGAATTTAGTTTTGTATTTACATTTCTGCCTAGTTATTATGCTACCCTTTTCAAAGGCTTTAGTACATCATTCCATACACTTTAACTTCCTCATCACTAACTTCAGAGTCCTCTAAGTCTATTTACTATACGAATCTAGTTCCAGAATATCGCTGGGAAGCTCCAGACATTCTTTGGCTGGTAGTAGACAATCGTTGGCAGGAAGCAGACAATCTTTGGCTGGTAGTAGAAGCCATTTGGCCTCACCAGCAACAGAAAAACCACCCGAAGGAGGATCTTCAGAAGCCGCTGATGCAGTCACATCTCAAATTCCGAAGAGAGCTTCATTTGTTGAAGTAGGTTTTTGTTTTTTATCGGAAAAGAGCTGTCATTAGTTTATTCTTAAACTTAGACCGGTTTTGTGGAGACTTTAAAGCCCCAATTCACCCCCGGGGCTGTTATAACCACTACTCCCACTCCGGTTACTTCTATGGAGGAGAAAATCAGCTATCTGCAGCTGCAACAGGAGCTGGAAAATCGTAGCCAGCAAATCAAGGACCTTGGCGAAAGAATTGAAACTTTGAAAATTCGCCGGCAAGAGGATAAGGAACGACTCAAGGATTATGATAAATTAAAGATTCAGGTGATTAAATAGGTTTGAAAAATCTTGGTTTATTGGTAAAAGTGACTGAATTATAGCTGGAGCAACTGATTGAGTTTAAATCGAAAATAATGGAGGCTCAAAACAGTCTTCAGAGGGAACTGCAACGGGCGAAACAGGAGGCCAAAGAGGCCATCGAGGCTCGGGAGGCTCATGCCGAGGAGGTCGCTGACTTGGCCGAGGCGGTAGAAATGGCCACACTCGATAAAGAAATGGCCGAGGAGAAGGTGGAGGTGCTGCAAGCAGAATTGGAAGCCTGCAAGGAAAAATTGGAGGAGGTTACTTTGGATTTGCAAATATTGAAAACCGAAATGGAGGAAAAGGGTATGAGTTTACTATGTTCCTAGAAAAATTAAGAAATAAAGTACCCAAGCAATACACGATAGTTAAGTTTTGGTTTACACCAGGTGTACATTTTTGGTTGAACATCAACAATAAATGTCATGATAAAATGTCAAATATTTGATAAAATTATGTTTATGTTATTCACGTTTAGCAAAATCTGTGGAATTTGCGAGATTCTTTCCAATAGGACTAATTTCGCTAAAAGTATCTAGATATTATTGTTAGTTTCATAGTTTTATACTATTAATAGTCTATTTGTTAAATTATAATTTTAATTAAAATACCGAAGGAATATTACGTTTTTAAATGACTAATAAGTGGCAACAATGGTCTACACGACGCAATTTCGGGGTAAAAGTGGGTGGGACCTGACTGGCACTTGACGTACGCAATTTTTTAATTGGTCAAATATTTAATTACGGCATCTTGCTTCCCCCTGTTTTGAGAATTTTATAACAGGTGTGGGATTTGTATTTGAATCTGGTTTTGATCATAGGCATACAATATAATTTACAGTTTTTGGCTTTGTCTGCTTTGATATTTGTGTTGTGTTTTTCCATTGACTTTTTTATTACTTTTTTCTTGTAGTATATTTTGTTGGTGAAATTGTTTTGGTCATATTTTCAATTATTTCAGTGGCCACTAATAAACAATATTGTGGAATTATTTGACAATTTTTTTAGTTAAAATTAAAAAGCTGATATAGGGAAGTATTAATCAAAAAAATATTATATCTACATACAAATATTCTTAATAATGTTTAGTGCATCAGATATTACATATCCAGATATTTACTTGTATGTACAGGGTGTCCAAATTCGAAAACTCTGTTAGGTTATTAGGTTGCTATATAGGAGATAGCAGAGCCTTGCGGTTTTTAAATTGCTACTTTTTTATAAAACAAAATTTGCTATTGTCAATAATTTGACAGCTGTCATAGATTTTATTCTACTGAGTGATTTTATTTATTTATTTATTTTTTCTTGTTATTATATTTAATTATATCTTCATTATTAACATATTTAAAAAGTAAAATTTATCTTGATATGGTTTTTTTGGTAGAACACTATTTTTATCTGTATTATTGTAAATATAGAGAATTTTGAGATAAAAAAAATATATTTATGTTTTTGTTTTAAATAGAAAACTCTGTATATTTTAGCACTAGTAGATAGACTAATTAATTATTTGTTTATCGGTATATCACACAAGCATATAATGATAGATATGGCAGGGGTTCATGTACTTCCCAAAAGAACTTATAAAAGGAAGAGAGATGCTCTTCTTGTAAATGAGATTCTTTTCCTCTCATATAATTCTGATAGAAAGTATTGCATATCAGATAAGTGGGTCCTGGATAGTATACTGGACTCACTTATCTGATGTGCAGTGTGTTACATTTCTCAAAAGAGAATTCAAAGTTTATTTTTTTATCTCAAAATTCTAAAACACTAGAATAAAACAGATAACACTAAACACTAGAATAAATAATAAAACATATCCGTGTTTTGTGGAAAAAACCCAATAAAAACTGTTTTTTACTTTTTCAAAATTTTAAGTAGTAACCGAGATACAAAAAGAACAGTTTCAAAATCATAGATTTTTAAAATTACGCGGTAGATTACATACTAGGACAGCTTTCACATTTTTAACAACGGCATACTTCGCAATATAAAAAAGTAGCATCGCAAACCACAAGGCTCATGTCCCATAACGAGCCTTTCCAATTTACATCATATGATGGACTGGTATAATAATATTTGAATTTTAAAACCGCAGAATAGGTTGAAACAAGGTCAAGAAAATGATATAATATAAAGCTAAATAAAATCTATTTAACTTTTTAAATAAAAAAATGTTTTTTTTTTTTAATTCTATAGAATAATTTAGCGCATCTTACATCAAAAAAATTTTAGGTATTTATTTATTTGGCCATAATCTTAATTTATTCGCGAAAAGAATAATAAATATGTAAAACAAAGATTTAATTTTTGTTTAATTTCTTCTTTTTCAAGGTTTTATACAGGATCGTTGTACATACATGTATTTATATTTGGCTAGATATTTAATGAACTAATATTTTATAATGCATTTAAGCAAATTAATAAAGAAAAGGATACACGCCAATAACACGGCAAAATTCCAACCGAATTTCCCTTCTCGCGTTTCATGCGTCGTCCATGACTATTTTCTGGACATTTCATGCTTATAATATAAAATTATTATTTTATATAATTCAAACGTTTGAGTATGATATATTGTATACTATTGAAAAACATTTACAAAATGCGTATAATTGACTGACCTTCCAAACAAATATACTTCAATACATAAATAATAAATAGGTAATCAACATTTTCATCGAGAAACGCCTTTCCAAGAGAGGTTCGACCTAAATGTTTGGCTGACACTCGACACACGACTAGTTGGGCAATTTTTTTTCAACGAACGTTTAACTGGACAAGTATATCATAATTTTTTAACAAATTCTCTGCAAGATCTTTTGGATGATATCTCTTGATGTAATAAGAAACTTTTTGAATATTTTCAGCATGATGGTGCACATGGAGATCGGTGTTGTCCAAGGCTTTTGAACAATTTTAAACCACATCGTTGGATTGGGAATAATGGTCTTATAAATTGGCCCGCGAGATCGCCTGATATAACGTATGAATTTTTCTATATGGGGTTTTATTAAGGATCAGGTTTATCAAACTACGGCTCAACATTTAGAGGACCTAAGTTTAAAAATAAGAGGAGCACTCAATAAAGTTTCTCCGCAAATGTTAAGGAACATTCAAAGAAAAATTGGCATTTATATTAATAACAGTTTATTTCATAATTATGTACATATTATTTGATAGTCTTTATTTATTTTAACTAAGTTCTGGATTTATTTTTTGTTCAATATTATAATATTTATTAAAAATAAATTTATTATAAAGTTAGTCACATCATTATTGTAATATTAATAAGTATTTAATTTACAGTTAAAAAAAATTAAGGCCCGCATTAAAGATAAATTGTAATACTGTTGATGGTTATGGTATTATAACAATACGTCGAATGGTAATAATAATATTGTAATAATCGTAACGTTCGGAAACGTATGAATGAGATCAATCATTTTAAAGGGAATAAAAAACACTTTTAAAAATGTAATCAGTTATAAAAATGCAGCTCCGTATTAAAAAAAAAGAAGTTGATAGCCGTTGCCAAGATCACAAACGTTATAAAAAAAATTAAAGGTGAAGTTTTGTAGAGCACAAGAAATTATAAAACTTTATAATTAAAAGTAAGTTTTTAAAATTAATAGTTTTGGAAATAATTAAAATAAAATTTGACGTCTTTATCAATCACCCTGTAATTCACGAACTAATAAACATTTTGCCACGCTGTAAAAGGATTTATAATAAGCATCAAAATTTGCAACTTTTTTCTAATTTAACCGTCCTCGTATCTCCTATAGTACATCACCCTGTATAGACTTAAATTTGGTATATTATATACGTCCTCTACATGATGGATTTACTTCGCAATTTATTATTCCTTAAGATTGACAGCTGTTGCCAAATCAAAAAAACTTCCCATTTATAAAATCCTTATACAATAATAGGTAATTGGGAAATAGTTTTGGTTTGACAACAGCCTTCTGTCTTAGGGAAAAATAAATTATGAAAATCCATCTTGTGAAAACCTTCATTCAAGTTTATGTTAAAATATATATCCTTTCCATGTAAAAGATCCTTTTCATGTCGATAATAATTTCTCACAACTACCATTTTGATTTTTGATTTTTTCTTCGTAACTTTTTATTTAATTATGCTAAATAATTTTTTAAGCCATTTTTTATTTAAATTATGTATTGTGCAAAAAGTTTTGCCTAAAAAAAGTGTACGTCAAAAATTTCGCTTCGATTAACCCTTGTCGAGATATTTACATTTAAAATTTTTAATGCGCTCAAGATGCTATACGCATGCTATCGAAGGCATTTCACCAAATATTTGAGGTGTAGCCATAGAGTTGAAAAACTAGATATGTAAATCCAGTGTCAATTTTTTTTCAAATGCCGAAATTTTATCGCTTTTATAAAGAGAATAGTATATCATAGACGTATACTCTACAGTTTAATAAATATACCTTGACCGTATATGGTTAATAAATTTATCAAAAATCTACTAAAAAATTGCGGAATGAAATTAATTTAACGTTGTGCTGTGTTGCTTGGGTATTATGACATAAAATGTATATATTATTCAGGTGTTGAAGTAAACAGCTTTATTAAGAGAGCTTCGGAGCAACCGGTGTTAAAGATGTAATTAAACTAAAATTGTTTGGTAGGTGATTGTGATATACATACAGATATTAATTGATTCCATCATTTAGCTTTAGGTACGAGTACAGGTGTCTCAGACGATCAAGGAATATCTGCTTACGAAATGAAACAGCTTCAGCAACAAAACGCGCGACTCAGAGAGACTTTGGTGAAACTCCGGGATCTTTCTGCGCACGATAAACACGAATACCAAAAACTTATCAAGGAAATGGATCAAAAACAATCTGAAATCACTGAGCTTGGAAAAACTAAAGAAAAACTTAGTTCTAGGTTAGAGGATATGGAGAGACAAGTTGCTGATCTGCAAGAACAAGTTAGTGTTTTACTTATTGGCTTAATAGGAAAAAATGGTTTGAATGTTTCAGGTTGATGCGGCCTTGGGGGCAGAGGAGATGGTGGTGATATTAGGAGAGCAAAAATTAACTCTGGAAGAAAAAGTGGCCGAGTTGGAGGAGGAGGTGAGAGAATTGGAGGCGTTGCAGGATATGAATGATCAATTGGTGGAAAGTAATGCAGAATTGGAAGCGGATTTAAGGGAGGAATTGGATATGGCCATGGCTGCTATCAGAGAGGTAAATTGAAAGATTTACAATTAGTTGAGAACTAATATTTTTAATTTTTTCAAGGCAAAACGAGAAAGAGACGCCGCATTAGAAACCATTGCAGATAGAGAATCAACGATTAACAAATTTAGAGGATTGGTGCAACAGCTACAAGATCAATCGATAAACCTGCAGGCTCAGCTTGAAAAAGAAACCAGCAAACCGATTAAATCTTTACCAGAAATCGTTGATTTTAAGAAGATGTTTACTGAAACCAAAGCCCATACAAAAGGTAAGTAGTTTGATGTCTATTCTATATTCACAATATCGATGGGTTTTTGACAAAAGTAAGCGACTTTTAATTTTACAAGGAATGTTTTTTTCTTCTATTTTTTTATTTTTTAATAAAATTTGTTTTTTTTTCTGAACTCCTAAAGTAATTTAGATAACTTCAAATATTAATTTTTTGTAAAATTTTACAATCTTTCGGGTATATTTGTCGCTTACAATATTTTGTCAATACCTTTTTTAAATTGTCAATTATTTATTTGTGGGTGACGATAGAGTTATGATGGAGCTAACGATGTTTTTTCGGATTTAAATTTTTAAAACGGGTAATATAAAATTCTTTATTAAACATAAATTATGTATTCAAAAACCGTATTAATATAATAACTGTATGAAAAAAAAAATATTAAAGATCGTCGTTTTGCTCTTCGTCGTCTGTTTCAGCTAAAATATATGGAACTTCGGCCTTGGCTTCAAATTTTTTATACTCGTCCGCAAATTTTTTTGGTATAATGCGCTTATTGCATAGTTCCATTAGGTTTTGAAACTTTGGAAAGGAAATTTCTAATGGGTTTTTGTAAACCGGTTCCAGTTTTTTTTGTAACACTTTTGATCTTGTACCTATGAAATGAGAAAAAATAATATTTAAAATAATAGTATGTGTTCGTAGGTATGAATTATTTTAACACACCTTTAGGAACTCCACTTGAAATAGGCAAAACACAAATTTCGGCTGTATCGAAATAAGAATGCTTAATTTTTAGTGTGTCTTCTCCTTTGTTCATAAATACGATTCTTACTTGACTGATTTGAAATTTTTTTCCATTGATAAATTTACTATTACTTTGTAAATAATTTTCACTTACTGATTTCCATGACAGAAAATCAGAATGTTTCATGCTTATAACTTTAAAAGGTTCAGGGTGAATTCTCGAATTTGTAATTATGGTTGGCCATTCTGAGGGTGCCCAGATAACTCTCCTGCGAGTAAATCTTTCTATTGTGGCATGGACTGTATCTACTGGCATATAAGTATGTCCAGGTAAAAGGAAGGTTATTTTAATATGACGGATGTTAGCAGCTTATAAGCATGGCCTTATTTTTATTCTGACCAGTGCAGCTATAGCAATATAGTGCAATTGTTTTTACGTTTTTGCGATCATTATCAATTTCCAGTAAATATTTATAAAGAACGGTGAAAATTTCGATAGTGCCTCGGTTTCCATCTACTTCACCCCATAAATAGTAATAAGCTTTTATTGTTCCGCTTTCATAAACCGTTTAGTTGTAAAATGAATACTTTCGTGAATAGTATAGAAGCATGTTATCGCCATGAGGTGTATTTAAAACTTTTTGAAGGTCGAAACTTGCACACAGAAAACTATCATCCTGTTTTGCGATCTGTTGGTCTGCTAAAAAGTTTTGTTTGCACTCATCTTTTTCTTTGATATGAAATTGGTACTTCACTTCATCTGCTTCACTGAATTTGTCGTCTTTGTCTTTTCTAGATTCGCAAAGAACATTTATCCTTTTTGGGAAGGTGAAACCCAATATTAAAGTCATTATTGAAAATTTTCCTGAATACTCTTAGTGATACATTAGTTTTTACTTTGCGAGACTGTTGTGCTTGATTTGCAATAATGTGATGCAACTGCGGGTAACTTTTTAATAAAGTCATGAACTTCATTTTTGTCTTCAATTGAAGTTTTATGAGGTGGGTTGTGTCTGCTTCTTTGATCGACTTTGGGAAATATTCCAGTTACTGCATTTTCTTTAGTATAGCGTAAAGTCATCTGTGAGATGCAAAGGGTTTTTAGAATAAATTGTTGGCAAACCTTAATTTCCTTTTCGTTCCATTTTATTGTGTAAATGAAGATTTTATTACTTCTACTAAGGTTAACGTCATTTACTCGTCTTCTTTTTACTTCCCGTTCTTTTATGCATGATAGAAGCCGAACCCTTTGTTTGGAACGACTGTCTAAACTCCAATAATATTCGAATATCTCCTGTCGCTCTTGTTCCGTTAGTTTTGCTGCACATCCATTTTGACACCTTTTATTTTTGCAAGGATTTTCTTGGACCATTTTTCCAGCCCCTAATGCTTTTTCTGTTTGTTTTACTATTTTTTTTATATCTTTTTAGTTTTCTTTATGCCTGCGCTTCCTACAATGTCTGGGGTGATATCATCTCTGCGATCTGATATTTCTGAATCAGAAAAGCTCATATCGGAATCTTTTTCTATATGAAAAGAATATTCTTCAGAGTCGCGTCTATTTTTTTTAGGAGTTTTATTTTTATCGTTTTTTGATTCTGAACTGGATGAATAGTCTACCAATTTATTTGGCATGATTGGTTTTTCAATATTACGAATAAAAGAAGCATTATTAGCAGTTTCCCCCAGATCATTTAAATTTACAGGCTTAAGTGGAACGTTGTCCGTTGCGATGTCAACTGCTGCAGAAAAATCATCCACCATTATTATCGGAATATTATCAATATCAAAAAAAGATGTATTTGCCTGATCTTGTTCAAAACCCATACTCCTAGGATCTAGATCTTCTGCTTCAATGCTATTACTGCATTGTACTGGACTTAAAAGAGCATATTCATTTTGCAAATAATTCTCTGATTCTGCATGATTTGTAGGATTATTTTGAGTTGCCGCGTCGACATCTTTTAATGCCATCATGGGTATGCGGTAGCCTCTTAGGTAGCCCTTAGCCAACTTAGATAGCCCTTGAATGGGCCATCTAAATAAAAAAAAAACAACTTTTATAATAGAAAAAAATGTAAAACAAACTTTTTAATCTTAAACACGAATTTTTGATACAAAGACACTGCAAAATGTTAAAAATCTTCTAATTTAAGAAAAAATGGCCTTAAAATTGACACTATTTACATTTTGTACGCAAATGCAGCAAAAGTAAGTTAGGAATGGATTACCAGAGCAAATTGGGTAAATAAACTGATAATAATTTGCTGATAACTATTGCGTAAACGGACGGTAATGCATCTTGTAATACCATGAAAACTAGTGGAATGACAAAATAAACGTGTCTTTACAAGATTGTACCGCCGTTAGGCGACGAGTGGGGGTAAAAAAATTATCGTAAGCGACAATAACAAAATCGTAACCATCGCGATTTTACGGGGCGCATACGATCTTTTGTCAGAAACATGTTGGCGCAGGAAAACAGGCAAATAACACAATGGACATTCGACACACTCCCGAAGCTACCCCCGAAGCGACTCCGCGAGCGCCCGAACAGGGTAACCTCGACACATAATACACCGCTCGGAAATACTCGATTATGTTGAGACGAGAGAAACAACAAATCGGAAATCACTTACCAGAATACGTACCGAAAAAAACTTTCGAGACACTGAATTATCGGGCTGCCCGCGCTATTATTTTACAGGTAATATACTATTTTTTTAGGTGATCGAATAATGATACCATTCATTAAATCGTTAAAAAAAATAATTAAAAAACAAAACTAATTTTAATAGCTGTCTTATTATTCTTTTTAGTATATGTTTCCTATTTAATGGTTGGGTTGAGTTGTATTGGGCTGGGTTGGGTTGGTTGGGGCTGAGCTGGATTGGCAGTAATTTTTTTTTATATAAAAAGGTGCTGGACCTGTTGGGTGAATAATCATTTTTCATAAGAAAAACTGATGCGCAAAAAAAAAAACGAACAGGGGTAAAATTTTAATATTTTTTATTTTCTTTTTTCAAATGATTGAAAAATGAGTCTCCGACAACGAATTTATAATAAATACGACATACATTAACTTTTGTAACTGTTTAATTTTTTAAATTCGTACAAAAAAACGGCGTTCGATAAGATAGTAAACTGTTACCGTAATTTGTATACATTCCAGCCCTGACAAAACTCAACAATATGAATGAAAACTTGGCTCAATATAAATAAGGCTGTAATATATGATATTCTCTAAGAACCTGTTTCTTTTCCTACATATAAATATTATTAACTAATAACTCATTGCACTTTTTTACGACACCAATTCAAAAATAATGTTAGTCACAAATTACTTGATAGCAATAGGTGTGTGTATAAGTAAATTAAAAACTGTATAGTCTATTACAGTCCTTTTGGTTATTCAGTATGTTATATTTAAGCTGACACACTATAGTTTATAATCCAAATATTCTCGGAGGCATATGACTTCATCAAAATCATTCAGTTTCTCCAGCAAATTATCCTAAATTGCACTTTTTCAAGTTTATTAGTCAAAAGTAGTAAATATAAACACTATCTATATAAACACTATAAACACCACACCTATGCAAGTCAAATGGAACTTTGTTTGCCACAATTTTACACAAAAAAACTTGCACTTTCCCAAGTGATGGTACGTTTTTTTGGCGTCAAATTCCTCTTCACTTCACAATAAGTATAATGCAGGTATTTAATGTTCTAAAAAGAAGAATCACAGGATAGGAGGCCAAGTAAAAAATTACACAAAGTTTGTTATAGTGTTTCTTAATCAGTATCAGGAAGTATCATCCCAGGTCCTTTGTAATTATATCTTAAAGTTTCAGATATACTGAAGAACTCGCAACTCACAAATTAATAACTTTTGGCAAACTATCGATAAATATAAACTAATTATTGTAAGCACGACTCGAATGTAAAACAAAATAATATACCTATACCTAACCCTATTTTGTGTTAGATGACAACACTACAGCTATTTCGAATAAAAATTGGCTGACGTTTAAAAGACCCAACCGATCATACGTTTAAAATATTTCGCGGGTATTGTGGCGAATGTCCATTATGTCGAATGACGATTGTGTCGAATGCACCCGTCTCGTTGGCGCATACGATAAAAGTATTGACATTTTAAAAAGCGTCTGGAAATAATTGGTGGTTACGATCAAGTAAATATTCATTTTAGGCCGTTAATAGTGAATATTATAGACATGGAAAGTACTACTAATGTGTATTTTATCGTAAGCAACAGTTTGTCCAAAAAAAGCAATTTATGGACTTTTTGTGGCTTACGATGTTTTGTCAAAAACCCGTCGATTTATAGCAGAACTAGAAATTAATATCACATACTTAATCAATATGTTATCAGCTTATATTAAGTCTACAAGCTATAATATTAGGCTTATAATATTGAATACACTAGAATAAATATTGGCTGTTTTGGATTAAGCGCAACATCTACACAGGGGGCAGAGGGGATATTTTGTTGATAAACATGCTTGGTATTCTATGTTGCAGTGATTAGTCATTTTTAACTAAATAAAATAAAGCGATATAATGAATTATTGTAATTAGCAGAAACTGAATTGCATTCTTTATTAAAAAGCAAAAGAAAAAGTGAAATTCGTTTAATAACCAAAGCTATCTTGTACTATATTTATACTAATCGGTGGAAATTTGGTGATTTAAAGAATTTACAAAACGGCAACGATGTAAATTTCTTCGGGAAATATTCTCTCGATAAACTTATTTGTCAACTGCACTCGTTGTTTGGATAATATAGCTTTCATATAGTATTAGTATTAAATTTAAAGTGGGTAACATATTTGGAAAAAGGAAATTCAAATCGTTGCTTTCACATGCGAGTTAAGTGGTCACAATTCAGTAATTTTTTATCAAAAAACTTTTTCATTTGTAGGGGTTTGCAGTCATCTTAATTCGGTTTAAATATTTATTATATGTTAAAAAAAGTTATCCAAATCCTTTGGGAATTAAGCCTTTTTTATTTCTTTAACATTTGACTTTTTAATTAATTTTCACAAAAAAAAAAAACTTAGTTTGTAGAGGTTTGTAACCACCATAAATCGATTTAGTTATTAATTGGTAACATCTGGATAAAAAATTATTAAAATTCCTTGAGAATTATAGGAGATACAGACATTATATCAATTAAATAACAACGGGTGCAGACTATAAATACGCTGCTGGTAAACGACATATGCTGCGTTCTCGAATTTGGTTGCTGGATATCGATCGGACGCTAAATTCACACACCTATCAAATATAATAAATAGCAAAAATATCGAGAAAAGAACACGAAGTGGCAACATTGCATACTTGCATTATAAACTTCTGAAAAGTTTGTTGATTAGTCTCAAAGTATATATTATTAGTTAGCAACGAAAACAAAATTTTAATGAATATATTTTTTAGCTGTTATAAAATAATTTATCTGAGAGATGAACTCAATAATCTCGCCTATGGTTTGCAACTAAGCGTATTGTAGGCATTCAATGTTCTAAAATATTAATACTTACCTAGAAAACAAATTCTGTGTGTACCAAATGTATACAGGGTGTTAATTATTTTTAAAATATTTAATATATTTATTCAGAGAATTCAGATAGTTTTGAACTGTTAACATTTGATTCCGGAATGAATAATTTACCTAAAAGTGAAGTGTATTTCAAATTTACCTATGGGTTGTAGGTAACTTGCAACTATGCAATAACATGGATAAAGCAATTTAAAGAGGTTTCTAGACTAATTAGTACCCAGGATAGGTTAGATTTCTAATGGGTTGTAACCAGTCCTCCGTCAACCGTGTTGTGATACCTGCTCTTAGTCATTTTCAGTTCTAGTTATTCTTAGGGCAATGAGGAGCACTGAATGCCTAGAATTGATAGTTTTTATTTACTAGAATGTATATTTTTCAGTTATTACAGTTTAGGCTTACATCTCCTTTTATACAAGTTCTAAAGCTTACATACCTTAGAAAGGACTCCTAAAAGAAGGGACATTAAGCTGTGCATTAAGCCTAATCAACTATGGAACAGTTCCCATAGTTTTCCGGAAAGACCCGGTTTTCTTGGACACATGTAGTCAACACATGTCCTCCTGTTTTCACCTAAAATTACCTGGTTTTGAGGACTAAAATTAAGTTTTTTTTACTCTATATTATCACCTTTTGTTATTGACAGTTATTACTACCGCTCCGCCTCGTTCCGCTTTATTTTCTTTTGGGACTGCAGTTTGGACCTATCTTTCTTCGGTTTTATAGGGCAAGCCGTAGACCCGTTTAATAATTATCACTTGGACTTATCTTTCTTCGATTTTGTAAGGCAAGTAATAACCGGGTTGATGCGATGCTTAATTACCGCTCAAATGTTAACAGAGCGTTATAAAGCGAGTTAACAAATGTTAACAACTCGAATGTCACCCGCTTCCATAACCATCTATATATAAAATGCTAGTATTTGCGATACATTTCTATCGATAAACTGTCTGTACTAGATCGTGGAGCTTGATTTGGGATCTCGTGGATTGGCAGGTTTTAAGAAATAATTTTCTTATATTTAAGCGTAAAGACCTGTTATAGTATTAAGTTGTCATAATAATTGTTAAATCACTACCTGATTTCCCCACTTTTTAAAAGCTTAGCGAAGAGACAATACGCGACTCTAAGCTCTTTTAATGACTTTAAATGACAATCGAGGCATTTTCTGTCGATTTTCCTTTTTTTCTGTATACACTCATAGAGCAAAGATTGAGGAGTCGACAGATACTTTGGATCGCCAAAGTTAGAGGGGTCTACTTTTGTTAGACGTAAAGTAATTTGCGGCAGAAACCCCGCTACAAATTGTGGTCATTATCAAAAATAAAGGTTAAATTTTTTGACAAACCTCATATACGACTAATATTTGCTTTGCCAAAGGCAAGCGCACGATCGATGAGATGAGATATAGGATTAATTCTTGTTTTAAGTTTTTTTTAATAACACTTATAAAATTTTGCGCAGCAATTTTTGAAATACTCTAAATAGTAATAATATTTTAAATAGGCCAACTTTCCTAATAATATTATACCGGCTATAATTACTAGGGAGTATATAGATTACTAAAGTTTATCAACAAGTATTTTCCTAATTATAGCGATTGACTTAGAACTTCGTAGCATCGACGTACAGCAGCTGCAACAGCACATAAAATATTTAAGCTCCTATATGCCGGATTCTTTTATGAATCGGGGTGGGGATCACGACGCAGTTTTAGTTCTTTTATTAATCCCGCGATTAATTCACAAATCTGAAATCTTACTGGGACAAATTAAAGATAAATTTCCGACAGCGGATAAAGTGGATCGAGCGGGTGTTTTAAAGGGACACGTGGTGGAACAGTATTCGTTCCGATGTAGGATGAGTTATTTCATATTTGCTTTACAGGTCAGTTGAAATCACTAAAAAAATTATTTTCATAAAATTTATTGTATTTCATTTTCCTTTAGACTATTTTACATCAATACTACTATAGCCTAAACACATGTAAACCGGAAACCCTTCTAAAAGTGGGTTCAACGTATCCAGAAATGGCCGCCCAGGAGAAAATCGTTGACGGTTTCGTAGATTTGGTAAAACGCGACCAGTTGGATGAAAATGTGTCCCTAGAATCCTTAGAGAAGTGTTTTAATTATTTTAAAACACTTTATCCTGTTTTGCTTGGAGGTGAAGAGAAACTGAACCAGAACCAGTTGAGTAGCGATTATGTGAAACTGTTGCTTTGTGCCGTTGATGGGTTTAGTATTGACGCCGCTGTAGTAAGGTGTCTTTCTGAGGTAAGTCTTTTTGTATTACTTTGGGGTGCAATAGATCATATTTTTTTTGCATTTATTTGTAAATATTGATTCTAATAAACGTTAAATGATGACGTTCTATAATCATAAATTAAATATTAAAAGAAAGTATATAGGAAAAACCTGATAAACAATCTCATACAGGTGGAGTGAAACTGATCAAATACAAATTAATCATTATATATAATTTATATAAATGGATTAATCTGACCACTGTTTTTATTACGACACCACTACTATTTAATCTATTTATAATATAAATGATATTTGTGAGAATCTTGAATCGTTAGTTTCCTGCAGATGTAATATATTGCAAAAGAATATTGACAGGTTATAGGACTGGAGTATAAAGAATAATACTACATTAAATATCAATAAATGCTCTTATATTAGTTTTTCTAAAGGTAATAAAGAATACAACTCATGTGTACTATTTCATGAATAATGTTAACCCAAACTACAAAAATCTAGTTAGAGACCTTGAGGTAATTTTTAATGAAAGCATTCATTTTAATGACAATATTTTCCAGATTACATTGAAAGGTGAGTTTCCAATTGATATAACGAAAGTTGTATACTGTTCTCCTGTTCACTCTCAATTTGAATATGGCCTCCTATGTAAGATCCGTTTATTAACACGTTCGCTACCGGAGCTTAAGAAGAAAATCTTGTTCCACAGGCCATGGAATTTTTTCTTATGAAATGACTTTAAATGGCATCGGATTTTTTAATATTATATTTATAGCATTGAAATAAAGCAAAATAAGTAATTTTTCAACGTGACGCATATTTGCAACGCTGGTCTAGGGATATCTAAAGGACCACATGTTATATGTATTTAGTGAAAGGAATGTAATTATATAGTAATGGTTGAATAAAAAAACAAAATTTCAAATCCAAAAGATATAATTTATAATTTTTCATGAAAAATTTTAAAACATTCATCAACACATAGGCCAATGGGTAATCCATTATTTGTCTTACAAATTCCGCAGAAATAAAAAGTTTCTTTTCGCAGCTTTTTAGTGCTACATACTCGGCATCTTATTCTTTTATCCAGTTTTTTAGGAAAATGTTTTGTTATTAAATGGAAGCACATTTATTATGGTATCAGCATTCAGTAATTTTTTGTCAAGATCATTTCTAAACTCTAAGTAATTCATTTCACTAGAATGAGTTCTGTTATGTAAAAAGCAAGCATTCCAAATTGAAATATCCATTACATGAAAAAATAATTTGATATACCATCGTAACGTCTTCCGAGGAGAAGAATAGTAGGAGATCATTGGTCTGATCTATCTACACCCAACATATTGCAATTATAATCTACAATAGTAAAAGGCTTATTTACTAATTTTTCATTTTTAGACTTAACCTCTTTGAATGAAGCATTATGTTTAGTGGATATTGTTAAGACATCTCGTTTGTCTTTCCATTTTTGCACCAATATATTATTGTTCCTGGCAAAAACAGATTCTCCTTTTTTTAGATTTTTGGCAATTACACATTTTGGATTACCTTTACGATTTTTCCTAAGAGTTCCGGCAACGTGTGTCTGGTCTCTATAAAGCGAAGCGGCTAATTGCACACTGTTATAATAGTTGTTCATGTAAACTGTGTTCCCTTTTCCCAATTAATTTTGTAACAACTTATATACAACACTATAAGCATGACCATTTTCATTACTAACCGTCTCTTCCACAATATATAAAAAAATTCAAGATGAAACCATCAGGAGTACACAATTCATAGATTTTTGTTCCAAATTTAGCTTTTTTTAGTGGAATATATGGTCTTAATAGTAAACAGCCTCGCCATAATAGTAACGCTTCATCTAAAGATAAGTTTTCTCCAGGATAATAAACGTCGAAGGCAACGAAGTATACATTCAAACCTATTTCTGCACGTAGTTTGTCCAAATATAGGGTGATAATACAGAATATTATTACTCCAATAAGCCTTGAGATTAGGCATACGAATATTGCCTATTAAAATACACAAACCTATAATATGAATTTTTTTTTATTAAATCAAGTATAACTATATTAGTGTGAAAATACGTATTTGTCTTTTTTTACTAAAACTATCGCATATATAAGTAGTATTGATACTAATATGCCATATCCCTGCCCCTCTCCTTTACCATATCCTTTTCTCAGTGTGTATTTTAGCTTAACTAGTATTTATTATAATTCAACTGGCAATATTAAAATATTTACTATAAAATTTATATTTTAATATTGCCAGGCTTCAACAGAAGCCCAGGGCGTCCTCATTTGTAGTAGATTCCTGGAAATGTGAATAAAAGGCCTTTTAGTTGCCTGAATGTATTTATTTACCTTGATTAGTATTTTTGTAACTTTTTTTTTGGGTAATAAACGTCTTATTATTATTTAACCCGACTGAAAATTTGTAACAAGGAGTTCACAAACAACGCTACTGGTTTAATAGGGAAATTGGATTTGTGGATTTTAGGAAGGCCGTAGAGGACAGGAGTTCTAGGATTCATAGGATATATTTTTTTCTTTTTAGTGTGAAAAAATTATTTAGAGTTAGACTACACTTATCAAGGGTTTTTTTGACTTTAGAGAAAAAGGAACTAGTAGGGGCAATTAGCCGTGTCAGCTTTTAAAAGGATTACATCGTGATTTTATCTTATTTTAAAGAGAAACTAGATGTTTTTTTAATAGAAATTAGATTGAATTAAGTCCTTTTTAATTTTATTTTTTATTATTAAATTTTTATGTACACTTATTGATATTCTAGTGTAGCTTACCAAAATTTTATATATTTAATGAGACAGGGAGGGACTTTGTGTTTTTACCTTTGCTAATATAATAGTTTCAAATTTCGAGATTTGTATTTATATATAATACATTATTCTGTTTAGAGCGGAAGTGTGGGTGACATCTGCCTCTTAGCTCAACACGTCATCAGCACATCCGAACAAATCCAACAACAGCTTAAACTAGCCAAGCGTCGCTTACCCACCGATGTAAACGTAACCAATTTAGGTTTAGATCAAGCTGTTATAGACAGTTTAAGCCAATGTTACCAACATGCGGGCAAAATACTAAAAACTATGTATCATATTGCTAAACCTGCCAGTCTAGCTTTGGCTACAAGTGGAGGTATATGTTTTTAATAGTATCATAATATTAACCGATATAACGCCGATTTTTTTTATAGAAAATGAAAAAGGTTTGTCAGAAGAAAAATTGAAAGAAATAGCGATGAATGCCAGTGACAGGGTTTATCAAGAAGACGACTTGGGTCCCATTCAAAGTATCAAGGCTTCCCTCGCACTTCTTTTGAGTCAAACTACCGCTTTTGCTAAGGTGTTGCAAGATAACGAGGCACAATTTATTCTCAGCAAAGAGGAAAAGGTATGTATACATACAAATTTTTTATAAGTAATCTATATTGTTGTGAATAATTGAAGATAAGTTACCTATTTCATTATTCCCAAAAGGACCAATTATTTCCAAGTACACGGTAATAATTTAGAGGTGGTACAGTGACAACACTTCTTAAAGAAACCAATAATATTTTTAAAAACATAGGTCTAGGCAACGTTCCAGTTTTGGTGCTGCTTCATTACTCAAAGACGTTTGATTCAATCAATCTTAGGTTTTTAGTAATAAAGCTTAATCATATTTTGGGTTTTTCGAAGAGCCAATCTATTTGATTGAAGTATATTTATCCAGGGGATATCAAAAGATTCGCTATAGAGTTCGTTGGTGGTCCATTTAATTTAACCCAGCCTAATACCTGCATAACATTACGTTTAAGGAGAAAAAGCTTCAAATAAAAGTTATTTGATCTTACGGGGGAAAAGAAATGGTTAAATTTAGTTTTTACCTTGATCATATCTTTTCATATTTGTGTGAGTTCCTACACAATATTTTCTAATAAGAATTTTGAGACTACAAAGCTAATAGTATACGTTCAGAATGCTGGCGGAATTTAAACAAAGCTTTGTGAATTTACAAACACACAAACGAGCAGGTCTGGGACTCGAACCAAAATCAACCCTATAAAAGGAATAAGGGTTTTTCTTAATAGAAATTCTTTGAATACTGTAAATTATTTGATGTTTCGTAATTAATTTGTATTATAATATAAATATATTTTTTAAAAAAATCGAAACTATTTAGGTGTTTCTAGTGCTCATATTTTGTACCTATACTATATTTCAAATAGGTAGAGAGTAATGAAATGTACATTTCCGAGAGTTTTGTGGTCATCCCATGGACTCTACTTATGGATGATTACAAAATGGACCTTCTCATAGATGAACCTAAATAAACTTAGACTATGGATAAATTTAGTACCTAGTTAATGAATAAAGCGAGGAAAAACGGTAGGGCTTGAACACTATAAGAAAGGTACAGGCAGGTGCGACTTTTAAATGTAACACAAATTAGCATAATATTTAAAATACTAATTTGGTAGATATATATATATATATATATATATATATTGTAAACTTCATTGTGCTTCTACCAGGTGACCTAGCGGATGTAAATAAATAAATAGGCCTGGTAATAAAAACACCGAGTTACTTCAAAAGTGTTCAACATGTTAGTATTTGATGTTAGTCGTAGTGTATAAAAATAGAAAAAATGGATCAAACAGATCAGAGTTTAATCAAAATAGAGAATGCTCATAAACCAACTAAAAATCGGGCAAACTCGGGTGGTACTGCCTGTACTCCGAAAAAAGAATTAATTTCGTAATGCAAACTATGACAATATGAAAAGTGGCATACATCATTGGAGGGTCACCCTGTACGCTCTCGCGTACTTAAAAGGGTTTTATTACTCTCTAAATATTTGAAATAGACTATAATATTTAGATGTACAATTTATTGTTGGTGGGTTTCTTGATATCACAGCTAGAGTTAACAACAAGAGTTCAAGATTTTACCTTAGATTTTTTAAACCCCTTGCTCAAAAAAAAAGTGTACCGGGTATTAAGAAAAATGTAAATACCAGGTTAAGTAAAGATGAAAAGGTTAAAAATATTGATAAACTAAGTTTGTCAAAAGCCCTTAAAATAAGTAAAATTTTGAAGAGTTTATTGTCAAATTTGGTACATTTAAGCTTCCAAAAGATTGGTGTTCTATTCAAAGTTTCTACAAAGACGGTGAAAGAGTGACCATTCTTAAAATTTAATATAAACCTGCCCCATGCATTAATTGCGCATAAGTTATTAATTATAACCTGACTATTGATATCTTCTTGTATGGCGAGCATCAAAATTTAAAAACTAAAAAATATACTAAAGTTTTCGATGTCTTGACGATAATAACATTTAGATTTCATTTGTGAAGAATTAGCATTGCCTTTAACTGCAAAGGCAAGATATAGATCAAGATTAGATTCAAGTCGTATAATCATTTCATGTTCGACTCTCTATACTATTAGTCCACATGCCTACAAATTTCAGGTATTATAGGTACATCTTTTTACTTCATTCTCTTAGACGCCCGAGAACAGGCTATACATGTTATATTTGTGACTTGCATAATCTATAAGTTGATAAAATTAATTTGAAGACATCGGATGTCTGAAATTTGAAAACTTCCCATGCTTGGTATCTTTCTTGCAGTTAAAAATATGACAAATCGGAAAGGCACATCAATTTTATTTATGAGGTGGATACTTTAACTGAATATTCTTAGCCTTAGCACCCAAATCTCGCAATAAGGCCACATATTCTGATGTTAGAAACTAAAGAAAACCCAAGAAAATTTTCCGGATGATTATATCAGGCGAAGGGAGTTTCACACGTTATTGCATAGATAGCGCGTTCGTACTTAAATAATAATTAAGCCACGAATATTGTCACTTTATCATTTACAGTTTAGAAATAGCATAATAGGTGGCTATTTTCAATAAATTTAAGAGGCCTTACAAAGATATATTTAATGAATGTCTACAAGAGATTCCTATTTTAGTAATCTCTGAGAATGTCCAAGACTAGCAGGATAAGCAGGCTATTTTTTCAAATAAAAATAAACATGCAGAAGACGTCTTAAAGTATATTTTTTACCCAGGCTTCCTACTCCACTGCAAGATGTGCTACTTGTAAACATTAAACATTAAAGTGTACCATTAAGATCACAATATCCACAAAAATTAAATATTGGGGTCTAAATGGGAAAAGATATTTTGAAATGCGAAGATAAAATCTTAACAAGGTCACTGGATTTTATCTCCCTTGACATTTTTTTTTGTAGGGTAAGAAACCTAAGTAATTTACAGGTATCCCCATAAGAGATCCGTAAATGTAGAGAAGTTAGAGGTAACCCCGTAACCGTACTTTCGAATGTGAGGATTGAGTTTTATGACCGGCCTGGATACTATAAAGTCCATTTCCAGGGAAATTTTGTGGGGCATTTTATAAATTAATTAATTTATCAATTTATTTAAATGCACCTTGAAAAATCTCTATTGAATATTAAATATTATTTATGATTTAATTGAGACGAACGATATCTAAATATTCATGATTACATTTTTGCTTTAGCCCATTCCCCCAATCACCACAAGAGCGGAAACAGTAAAAAAAGAGCTGGAACAAACCAAAACTTTAACCAGCAAGTTGGAAAACAAGGAATCCGATATTAAAGAGCTAAAAAAGCTCATCAAAGAAAAACAAGAACAACTCTCCGAAATGACTATAAGAAAAGAGTTGGCGGAGAAGAAACTCGGCAACGTTAATAACGATTATAAGCTGACCATAGAAAAGTTGCAAAGAAAATTGGAGGAGGCGCACAACTACTACAAAAAGAAGGAGAAGGAGTTTGAGGAGACATTGGACCATTTGCAGACCGACATCGATTCCTTGGAAAATGAAAAGGGTGAAATGAAGGAGAAGATGAAGTTGTTAACGAAGAAAGCCCAGATGGAAACGAGCTTGAATAAAAACTTACCAGGTAAGATACTTTTTTTTTCCAATTAATCGGTACAAATTTCGATTGTGTTGGATTCGAATTATGCAGAAGAAACGTTCTTTTAAATATTTTTCTTCGGGTCGTATAATAGTATTTAGTATCTTTTGGAAAGTTTATATTTTTCCTCCTCTGTACAATTTAATTTTTAATCATTTTATACAGAGTCCTGTAGCACTGTTGTCGGCTTTATGGGAGAAGCCTAAAAAAAGGGTTACCCTTTTTTAACCTCTTAAAATTTTTTTGGGAGGTGATAGCGCATGTCTGGAAATAATTTTGAAATATACAAAGTGTGGCGATATAAGCGGCGTTTTTTTTTATTGGAGCGCCATTTATTTAATTTAATTTTTGGGACCACCTTAGGCTGCTTAGCATATGCGCTAAATACTTTCTCATGCACAGATTGACTTTTGAAAAATTACTACATCATTTAATAATAATAATAATAATAATACTAATAAATCTCTTTTATTCAAAATTTACCGATGTAGTTAACAATAATAACATTCTATAATTAAGTACCCGAGAAGCAGGGCGCAGTCTAGCTAAGACAGCTATTCTACTGAACCCTACCCAACGGTCATAAACTTAAGCTACAATATAAAGATTAACTCTATTAAATTCATTAAATACCACAAATAAAGAACAATATATATATAATTTAAATAAATAATAAATAGCTAAATATAAAATTTAAAAAAATGCCAAATATAAAATAATAATTAAAGGCCTAAATTACGGGTTGAAGGTTGAATGTAAAAGTTATTTCTTAAACTTTGATTTGATGACTTCTAATCTAAAGTTGACAATTCAGTTGGTAGTTTATTGTAGAGTTTAATGGCATTGTACGTAAAAGAACGTTGAAACATTGCAGTCAAATGACGAGGAAGTATCATCCTCTCAGGAAATCGGATCACTCTTGTGTGAACGTTTGAAGGAGGAATATTGACATTAAAATAACATTTCTGATGTCATCTTGACATCAGAAATGTGAATTTAATGTCAATATTAGGTTAAATTCCGATTCTAGAAGAATGGAGGGTTACTTTGCCTAAACGGTATCTTTCTGTCATATATATGGTGTACGTAGTTATCATTCAAATTTTACGAATTTTAAAGCTTCATTTCTCGCTTTTTCCACGCGGAACACCCTGTATATTTTTTATGCATTTAATGAGGAGTTATTAAATAATAATTAATAAACAAGTTAGCTATCTTTAGTTATTTTTCAAATATTCACGATATATATCTGTAGATATAAAATTCTTCATTCAATTATGCATTTTAAACAAAATAGGTACTTTAATAATATTTTTTGTTATAGCAACATATTTCAACTGTTATTCTAAATACATTTTTGACTTTTTATATGAAATTTTTGATGACAATATTATTTTTGTGTGTTTATTATCAGCTAAGTATTCAGTTAATTGAATTATTATTATTCAAATAATTAAAAAAGGAAAATTGCATATAAAATGCATTTTAGCAAGGACGAACTTGTTGACAGGATATTTGTTGGGTGACTGTGAAAAGAATTGCCTTTAAGCCTCTCGAATGTATGGGGCGTGTTATCCTAATAGGAGATGTCAAATGAATATTTATAATACTATCTTAAAGATTATCCGCACTAATAGATATCCTTTAAAGAATTTTAAAAATATGTACAACAAACAAATCTTTCTATAAAAATATATCATAAAATCATTACTTATAAGCCCCTCTCCGATGGTTGTTATTGGCCTTTGTATTTATGTTACACAATGCATCCCAACGCGTAAAATCTTACGTGAATTTAAGATGAAAAGTTCGAATAAACCTGTCATAAACCTCTGAGCTACAGGATGTTAAAAGTGTTAAGAAAAAATAGTTACTTAGATATTTTTATGAAATACCAATATTTTTAAGTGAAGCAAGAAGATCGCGGAAGAAAGTAAAAAAAAGCAGACCGTCGCGTTTTAAAAAAAATTAGTGGAATTACCGAATCTTCTAATACTTTAGAATTTGGATGCAATATTCTCTTTTCTAAGAAAAAAAAACAATCCATCTACAGTGGTGGCCAAAAGTATGGAAACTTTAAACTTTTTCAAAAAATGCAGAAAATATCGCAATGCGAAAACTCTCAAAAATATAAATAAACAGCTTATCAGCAAATAAAGAAATTCCAATGGAGGTAAAGCAAAAGAATGTTTATTAGTTTTGATGAAAAAGGAGATATTTCTCTGTGGCCAAATGTATGGAAACCTTTAATAAAATCAAAATAATTGTTTACTACAAGCCTGTGTGACAGGCATCATGCCAAATCACTAGATAAGTGTAAATACTTATCTAGTGATTTAAAAAGTAAAATAGTTAAACTATACCAGAAGGGTTATAAACATATTGAAATAAGTAAAAATTTAAACATTTTAAAAGGCACTCTTTCAAAAATAATTAAAAAATTTGAAGAGAGAGGAAATGTTTCGGTAGCCACAAGCAAGGAAGACCAAGAAAGTTTTCCAGCAGGGCTATGAAGGTAATGAAAAGAATATCGATGAAGGACCCAAAGAAAACTTCTATAGATATTTCTGGAGAAATGAGTGAAATGGGGATTTCTGCGTCTGCTCGCACGGTGAGAAGAAGGCTAAATGAAGTGGGGATTTTTCGAAAAGTTGCTGTAAAGAAACCACTAATATCAAAGAAAAATAGAAAGGATCGCTTGAAATTTGCACGAGATCATCTTACCTGGTCTCACTAAAATTGGAATACTGTATTGTTTAGTGACGAAAGTGTCTAAACTATTATGTCTAACTATTATGTCCGGCGACCAAAAGGTACAAGGTACAGCCACAAATACCAAATGCCTACAGTAAAACATGGTGGTGGAAGTGTAATGGTGTGGGGTTGTTTCTCCCGATCAGGTGTTGGCCCCCTGGTTAAAATTCATTGAATAATGGACCGTTTTCTATACAAAGACATATTGGAGAACAACATGTTACCTTATGCTGAGGAGGAAATGCCATTGAGATGGTTGTTTCAGCAAGACAACGACCCTAAACACAAGTCCCAATTTGTGAAAAACTGGTTAAATGAACAGAGCATTGCTTTAATGGATTGGCCTTCACAGTCCCCAGATCTGAATCCCATAGAGAATTTATGGGATCATTTGGACAGGAAGATTCGAAACCATTCGATTTCAAACAAGGCTCAACTGTGGGAAATACTGCAAACTGAGTGGGCTGCTATTTCCAGTGAAGACTTTTCGATTCTATGCCACGAAGATGTAGAGAAGTAATAAATTCGGAGGGATATGCCACAAAATATTAGCAGATTTTGATTTAGATATATTTTATATAAATAACTTTCTTCAGTTTCCAAACTTTTGGCCAAGAAAATATTAATTTTATTTCATTTTCTTTTTATAATACGTTTAATTTCAAATTAATATGTTAAGTTAGGTAATATATTATATATACTTTATCACAATATGAGTAACTTTATTATAGTTCCGGGTTTCTTAAAAAAAAATACAAATTAAAAAAGTTTCCATACTTTTGGCCACCACTGTATGTATATGGAAGATTCGGAAAAAAAAACAAAATAATAAAATTAAAAATCATAAGAAAATAATGAGTATTAAATAAGTTTTGATAATAAAAAAGTTAAATTAATATAATTTATAAATGCTATTAAAAATTTGTAAATACATAACAAAATCTAATAAAAAAGTAAGTAATTACATTTTTTTAAATCAATATTGCCACTTTAACTAAAAAAATATATTTTTATAATCGCAAAAATCGCACATGTAGGGCGAAAAAAAGATGAAGAAACTTTTTTTTTTTTAATTCTAATAAGAGAGTAATAAGAGAAACAACTAGTATACATAATATTTTTTAAAAATAGCTACTTCACAACTTGTACAGGTATTACTGCTTAAAACTTTAAAAAATCTTCTACATTAGTCAAATGCAATTGTTTTTTAAAGAATGAATACGAAATTTGGTAAAAATATCTTAGAAGTTCTAATAAAAACCCGTTTTATTTTAAAAACTGCAATCATCCTCTAGCTCAAAAGTTAAGAGGTTTAAGATGAAAGTTATTTGACTTTTCTTCCTAAAATCACCTAAAGGATTAACATTTTATTCTGAACCATCTTGTATACACAGGATTTACAAACTTGATTGCTTATGATCGATTCATTCCCAAGTTGTCTGTTGGCCAAACTTTAAGAGGTGATTATACAAGTCCTTTGCAACAAAAAAGTCGTATAACATTTTTTCGAAAAGTTGTTATTCTTCTGGTATTTAATATTTTTTGATTTGATCAAATTTCTTTGTTTTTTTTTCTCATATAAACAAGAATATCTCCGTTATTCTTTCCACCACATAAAATTTAGATATACCATCTGAAAGAGAATTAAATTTGCTATAAGATGGGTATATTTAAGTTTTTGAGTAATTTTTATATCGGGTGTTATCAGAAGTTAAATGTAACATTTGGGAAATGTGCCAAATTAGTGGTATCTTTTTCGTTGTCGTTTTTCTAAATTTGGTAAATAGGGACATGTTTTTTTTCACCAAAAACTACTGCATTTAATATGCTTTCCAATGATATACTTACTTTTGTGATAGCTATTTGTTTTTACAGCAATATCATGGGCAAAAGAAAAAAAACCACAAAAATTGAAAATTTTCAAATTTTATATTTCTTGATCTTTTGAGCGCCAATGCGGTGAGTACTTGTAGATCTATCTTCCCTAACACCACAACTCCACAAATTTCCATTGGAGAGGCCGTAAACAAATAACATGGCGGCATTCATTCTTTAAGAAAAAAGGCAGGTTTTCGTTCTTTTGTAAATGGCAATGAATCCGCAAAAGAAGGAAATTCACAAACCATGAATTACTTGATTTTAAAACAAAGGCATAGATATTTACAATTTGACAAGAACTGTCATTGATTTTTCACTTCGACTTAAAGTAGTTAAATAAGTAATTTGATTTAAACGTGCTTAAAAAAATAATGCCTAGTTTTATAAACATTGAATATCGGGACATCTTATTTATTTACGGTGTCGCAAATGGAAACTCCCGGGAGGCATATGGCAGAATTGTGCAAAATTCCTTGAATCAATTCTTTGGGGAGAAATGGATCGGAAGATACGGTCCGGTAAGATGGCTGCCCAGAAACCCTGACCTTACGCCCCTTGACTTTTATGTCTGGGGTACATTAAAATCTAATGTTTATAGTATTAACATTAATACTCGAGATGAACTAATTAATCGAATTAATGTGTATTGCAATGAAATGCGACAAAAACGCGTCGAACTTGAACGGGTTGTTAATAGTGTCAGAAGAAGATGCATCAAATGTATTAAATAAGAGGGAAGACATTTTGAACAATTGTTATAATTTTAGGTTTGTTTAATGAAATTTTGATTTTTATTGAAATTTGAAAATTTTCTTTCTTTTTTTTTCTTTCTTTTGCCCATGATAGATATTGCTGTGAAAACAAATAGCTATCACAAAAGTAAGTGCAGTAGTTTTTGCTGAAAAAAAAACATGTCCCTATTTACCAAATTTTAGAAAAACGACAATGAAGAAGATACCACTAATTTTGCACATTTCCCAAATGTTACATTTAACTTCTGATAACACCCGGTATATAAAATTACTCAAAAACTTAAATATAGCCATCTTATAGCAAATTTAATTCTCTTTCAGATAGTATATCTAAATTTTATGTGGTGGTAAGAATAACGGAGATATTCTTGTTTATATGAAAAAAAACGAAGAAATTTGATAAAATCGAAAAATGTTAAATACCAGAAGAACTAACAACTTTTCGAAAAAAATTTATACAACTTTTTTGTGAAAAATTGAGCATCTAAAAAAATGGAGACTGTATTAATGGCAGAGTAACTTATAGCTATACAGGGTGTCCGGAAATTACGCGCCAGGATTTCGGTGGGCGATTTTACATCAAAAATTAATGCAACAAACTTGTATACAATTTTTTTGAAAACTCAAAATTAGGGAAGATACAGGGTGTTATATTGTACAAAATATTTTTACAATATAACAAAAATTTTTTTTATTTTATGTTACCTTTTTTTCTAGTATACTGATTTTGGTCAAATTTTGCATGTATGTTACTAGTGTTTCTTTACTTATTTAAACTTGTATGTAAGTCTATAAGGATATCGATGGGCATATACCGGATTGCCGCGTAAAGGAAATGTTCCTGAAGTTTCCTTAGAAGTATTTCTCGATTGTTTTAGTGATTTCATCAAAAAAACTAACATATTTTTAGTTAATATAGTTAATATATAACAAACCACTTTAAAGTAATTGTTCTTTTAGTTTCACATAACAAATTAGTTAAAACATATTTTTTTTTATCTAGGCTCGGCTTTTCCATCCATGCAATCATCTCTGGGTCCGAATCTGCCCGCTGTTGTAAAAGATTCTCCAATGTTAGTCCAAGAAATAGAAACCTTACGGAAATTATTTCACAAAGAGCGAAACGATCGAATTAAACTGCAAAACGAGAAATTAAAGCAACAGTTAGATAGTTTGGCTCCGCTGCCGTCATTTAAAAGCGTCAGGGATGAGGTTATCGAAGAGCTATTTAAGGAGGGTGCCACCTTAAAACAGGTAGGAAAATCTTTAAGAAGTTTTTTATATTGCAGTCACCAAAATGAAAAGTTTGATTCTAGTGAATGCTTTTATAAAACCCTTAAGAATACAATTTTTTTAAAGGGTTAAATCATTTGCAAGCGAAATTGAAGTGTAATGGTTAGAAGTATAGAGAAACAAAAAAAAATCCAAAAAATTTACAATTTCAAAGAAAAATAGTAATTAAAACTGTGTATTTTTAAGGAAATTTTGATGTCACTGGCAAAACCAGTGTTTCCGGCCATATACAAAGTATCGCCGGAAAAACGCCAAGCTGAATGGATCCGCCATTTCGCTGAAGAACAGAACAAAATGGCCGAGTTGAGACGGAGATCTGAAGATTTCCAGAATCGTGTTGCCAAAGAAACCGTTAAGAGAAAATATGGCGGCAGAATCGATGCTGATTTCGATGTGTTTCCTACGAGGCAGTTGGTCAAGGTAAGAGAGAAAACATTATTTACCCGAAATTAATTTGATTAGGATCTTTGTGTTTTTATAAATCTACACTCGCCGGCACAAAATTCCGCCACCCTGAAATATTGGCCAAGTTTGATGTTTTATAAATTTTTTATTTTTTATCAGATTCTCACGATTTTGCCATCAGTTTTTAGATACATTTGTTGTGATTTTTTAAAATCATTTTGTAAAGTAGCATTTTTCGATTAGGCTATATTATACAGGAGTAAAACAAACTGTTGTTTTTTCTCGTAATTTCAAAAGACCCTGTAAGAGAATTAAGGTGGATAATTCTGTTTACATACTGTTCCTTGTAATCCTTGATGTATTCTAAACATTTCGATTTTTGATTCATTCCATTATCTCATTTCTGCTGCGAGCTGCAAATTTTTTATTAAAACGCTGATTTGAAGCGTATTTTTATTAGGAGAAACAAACACTAGGTATATCATAAAGTTAATTAAAAAAAAAACAATTTTAATAGCGTGTATTTCCTCCTCTCGCAGCAATAACAGCTTACAGTCTTCGCGGCATCGAATGAATAAGGTTCCTTATTCTTTCTTGAGGAATAGCCTCATATTCTTCGATCAGCGCTAGTCGTCTTGCAAGGTTTGTGGTTGTACAGGACGACGACGAACGGCCCTTTTAAGTTGATCCCAAAGATGTTCTATTGGGTTGGGATCCGGGCTACATGCGGGCTATTCCAATCTTGGGAGTCCAACTTCATCCAGATATTCGCTCACTACATGTGCAACGTGAGGTAGCATTATCATGCATTAATGTAAATTGGTTCCCAATGAATGGAGCAAATGGGACAACAACTTCTTGAAGGATTTCCTCAATGTAACGGTGGGCGGTTAGAGCTCCATTTTCAATAAACACAATATTGGTGCGTGCTTCGGTAGAAATACCCGCCCAAATCATGACTGAACCGCCACGTTATGAGATTTGTTCTGAAATGGTGCAGTCAGCATATCTTTTATTTCTACGTCTGTATACCCGCTCACGCCCATCCGGCGTCCTTAAACAAATTCTGGATTCATCTGTAAATAGTACGTTTGCCCACTGTTCTAGGGTCCACTCAAAATGCGATCTTGCAAACCTCAGTCGGTGTTGTCGATGCCGAGGAAGTAATTGTGGACATCTTGCTGGCCTTCGTGAATAAAGTCCAGCTTCTGCTAATCTTCTACGTATCGCTCTTTCACTTACACTTACTCCATGAAGTATTCGCAAGTCATTTTTTAGACACACAGCAGTAGATCTTCGATCTCTTAAAGAACAAAGTGATCATCAGCTGCAGTGGTCATTCTCCTTCTGCCAGAGCCTTGTCGTCTAGTAAAAATTCCCGTCTATAAATACCTATTCCAGGCATCTCGAACTGTAGACCGCGGAAATTTTAGAGTACGGGCGACATAACTTTTGCTACGGCCATCCTCTATTAACGCAACAATTCTACCCACGTCTGCTGGAGTTAATACCATATTGACCCACAACAAATTATAATAGTGACACTGTCAAACTTTATGTCACATTAATTGCGTCCTTAGCCAACGTCGATACTTTTTAACCGAAAACTTGACATTAATTATCTAAAAATAAGCTTCAAATCAGCGTTTTAATAAAAAATTTGCAGCTCGCAGCAGAAATGAGATAATGGAATGAATCAAAAATGGAAATGTTTAGAATACATCAAAGATTACAAGGATTAGTATGTAAACAGAATTATCCACCTTAATTTTCCTACAGGGTCTTTTGAAATTACGAGAAAAAACAACAGTTTGTTTACAGGAGTATTATAATATACAGGAGTAGTATAATATAGCCTAATCGAAAAATGCTACTTTACAAAATGATTTTAAAAAATCACATCAAATGTATGTAAAAACTGATGGTAAAATCGTGAGAATCTGATAAAAAATAAAAAATTTATAAAACATCAAATTTGGCCAATAGTTCAGGGTGGCGGAATTTTGTGCCGGCGAGTATAGTTTCTAAAAAAACTGTCTTCTATTTTTTTTTAATTATTAACACACTACAAAGATTGATTGGAAAACGTTGCATGTAAAAAATGATAAAATAAAATACATGCTAATAAATATATTTATTTTATTTATTTTTACATTTTTATTAGATTTAATTTATGTTAAGATCACAATAAAAGACAAGAATTGATACAAAAATCATTTTTCAATGTTATTTTTGTTTTTAACCTATGTTGCAGTATATTGTTTTGCTTAGAATAAATTTTAACAATTACCTAAGATAAGTTAATAAAAAATACCTTATAAATTAGGAAAAAGTTATTGAACATCTCTGCAAACCCTTGTTTTTCCAAAAGAACTGTGCAACTAGATTTATTATTATTAATGAAATATATAATAATTAATACTACTAATTAAAATAAATATTATCTAGTATAGTTTTCCATATTACGAACATTTATATCAAATATAAAAAAATATTAATCCTTTGCAACGCATTGATATTGTCCATGTTTTTTCCATTTCGCTTCAGTATAGATTTGCAAACATAAAATATTAGGGGTATTCCGGGTAAAAGTACGCCCTTCAATAAAGTTCAAAAATCAAAAAAGTTCGCACACAAAGAAATAATCCTTTATTTTAAGCACAAAACTAAGCTCAAAACACTTGCATGAGAAAAGATATAATCTTTTGATGTACAATGGCACAGTAAAAAAAGAAGAGGAAGAAATTTTTTAAATAAATTAACAAAAAAATGTGAATGCGCCCTCTTAGGTAATCCGTTGTTCAAGAGTGCGTTGAATTACTAACGTAACGCACTAATTAATAGGCACATAAGACACGAGAAAAGGGTTCGATCTCCTCATAACTGGAATAATGTTGTGGTGTGTCATTAATAGTCGCATTCCAAACGCAAGACCCTATTTTGACCCTGTTTATTTGGCATCAGGGTTACAAAGAGATTAATGAGTTTCCTCTTTACCAAAAGTTTTAAAAGAAAATTTAATTTCTGGATTACAAAAGCAGTATTTTCTTTAAAATATTAAATCAATGCTAATATTTTATTTTAAATTTTGTCCAAAAATTACACATTTTTCTTTTAATGCTTTTTTCTCGTGTTTCATCTTAAAATAAATGAAAAACGACCAGATGACCTACCTTAAATTTATACATTGCAATCACAGGCACTCAACTAAAATTATTCGTTAATTAGTTTGAAATATTTCCACTTCTTCCAGATTATTGATATGCTGTTTTTTTTCAGGCAATGAAGGAAACGGAAGCCGTAAACATCGGATTCATAAAAATCCCGAAATCCCAATTAGGCCCCGGACAACATCCAGGAATTGTAAATTTAGATGTGGATTTAAAAAATTTACAAACTATTTTGCAAACCCTGTGTTAATATTTTCAATTATAAATTGTTATATTAAAGCTTCTTCTGTCGATAATAATGCGTTAGAATAATCTATATTATTAATAGTACGTCTTAGAAATTATATTTTAAATATCGTTTTTTTTCTATTTTAATTGATGAAAGTTAATACTTACCATTCTACTGATTTAATGGCTAAGATATATTACTGCATGCTTTAAACGGTATTAATTTCTTATTTGTTCTCTAAAATACATTGTTTAATATTATTTTTTAAAAAACATGTCTATTTATAAAGTGTGATTGTTTTATTAATTCCTAAATAGTTTTGAGTAACTTAATGTCGCCTTAAGAAATTCAGAAAATGTCTACTTCATAAATCAGAACAAATCCATGTAATGAAACGGCACTACAAGTTAAAACTGTATCCGAAGTACTCCTCAAATGAAAAAAAGGCAACATGCACAAGGTACCTCTTGATTTGTTCTTTGGACAGATTAAAGTTAAGAGCTTTAATTCTCGCTTAAGTAATTTTAAGGCTAAATATCTTTAACTATTTCTGGATCTTTCCAGACAACCAAAGTCAAGGTACAAGATTACTGTTGTTTCTTGTCGGGCAGGTGTGAAAATCTATGAGAGTTGTATAGATTAAAATTTTGTTTAACGTCCAACAAACACTACATAATATACATATAGGGTAGGGTTAAAATGTTAAGACTTATAAAGGAATTACAACAGTCCTCTCTATAGCCAAGACCAGAAATTCTGCGGATTCATTTTCTTTGTTGCCCAAATGCCTTCTCAATATGACAAGAACAACCCGAGGCAAGAATAGCATAAGTTAAAATATAATGGAAGTTGCTGAAATATGCCGTTACAAGTGTATCCCTTAAAGTCATTTGGACCAGATGTCTAAAACAGAACAGTTCTTGAGACTTACAAGGGGCTTAAAAAAGCTTGAGAGATCTACAAAGTACATCCTGTAATAGTAGAATTTCTTAAATAAAACATGGAGAAATTTAAGACGAAACAAAGAATCAACTTAAAACACCCAGTTATTGAAACTGAATCTAGCATTAAAAGGGAAATATTCCAAGTAGATTTATCGTTAGAATATATATGAATTTACTATTAATAAAGCATTATTATTATTATTAATATTCTTTAAGTCTTCGCTAAAGTTCTGTTGAAATTATCCTAACGTAGGCAAGGAAAATTATTAAATTATCAGCATATTGTAATAATTAGAGTGTTGAATAGCTTTATAAATATGGGTCACATAAAGTGAAAGTTAAAGAAGATATAAGATGTTTAAGTGCTTTCTGAAACTTTGCTCACCGGTCAACAATCGAATTTCTTAGTTATATCGTGATTACATAACAAGGCGCAGTGAGAATGATCTTTAAGGTAGGAATGATAAAACTGAAGACACGCAGAAGAAAAAACCAAACTAATTTAATTTTGCGAGAAGCATATTATGATCTAGCCTTGCTAAAATCCAGAAGCCCCAAGCATGTAACATCATGATTTTCCTAATTTAATCGAATGTCGTCAGTCAGTTTAATAAACCACGTAGTGGCACTAAAGTTTTTGCGGAAACCAGGCTGGCTACTAGGAATAGAGAAAAATTCATCTAAAAATTACCGCATTTATTCACAAATATGGTTTGCTTACATTTGTATCATACTATTACCATCTATTGAATTTTCTGAAGAAATTTAATGAATGTCGATTGGATCTTTTTCTTTCTAAAAAAGAGGAATTCTTTGGATGCCCATAGGACACATTTATGCTATACGGGTCTTAAGAACGCGATATGTAATATGTTAACAACATTATATGATAAATTAAATTTTAAATACTAACAAGCAGCGAAGCAAAGTATGATTTGCTATAAAATACTTCTTTTGGATATAGAACACTACCGATCTATTCATAATTGGGCTATAAGTTTATTTGAACTTTGTTGCTTTTACCATCATCAGTACCATCTTTTACTTTTTCAATTGTGACGACTCCTATGAAAATTTTCTAAGTAATTTTTAATGTTTCAAATAGGTAAAAAAATAATTTTTCATTCATAATCTTGCTTCTTAGCTGACACTGAAGATGTTAACGATATCAACTTTCCATAAAAAAATATTTCAGAAACTTGAAGTAAAAATTAAACTGACGAGTACATCACACATGCTGACCATCCATTACTTTAATTATAAAGAAAAACAATTTGCGCGTTTTTTTTTAATTGTTTACCAAGAAAAAAAATATAACAAATGATCTTCGGCACGTTTATTATTTTCACAACACGAGGAAAAATTTCGGGTTTTCAACCTTGTACCGATAACCCATCACGTTATATTACTATACTTAATTGCTATGATTATATAGCTGTCTTTTAAATATTTTTAATGGGCAAGATGTGTCTCCGAACAAAATAATAATCGTAATTAGTATTTTTTTTGCTAAATATTTTCCACCTACATCGAGTAGGCAAATAATGTAGCTATTGTTAAGTACATATTGTTTTTCTTTAGTAAGTAAGTAAGTTGTGTGAGTGTTTGCTGGTGGCTGCAATTATTTAAGCCTTAAGGATTTTTTTAAGGTATATATTATAGGCATTATTTAAGATGTTTATCGGTTCCATGCTTAAACTGATAAATATTATATATGAAAAGAATAAAAATATATTTATTTTTTTTTAATAATAGGTTACAAATTGCAGCAGGAATATGTTATAATAATAAATATTCAAATAATAATAAAGAATTTTTTAAATAGAGTATACAATTGCTGCTATAGTTGCCGCCAAAGGGAATTTATTTGCTTTGATCTGTCCGGCATAGTCCGGACGATTAGGAATTTGTATGTGCTATATAAACTTAACATGTTACATTATTTATAAATACCATTTTTTTAATGTAAGTCAACTCATCATATATATATATACCTAAAATATCATTTCTTTAGCAAAAATAGGACTCTTGACAATAACTCAATAAATATCATAATCCAGTTATCTATACAGGACTAATATAGACGTAGGTGTTCAGCTGAATAGGTCCGGATTTAAAATTTTTAATGTCAATTATTTTTTTATGTACATGATGTCTCAAATTCGAGCCTTATTATCTTTGAAACTTGAAAAAGATACAAGGTCGGTTAATTAAATAGAAGCTCATTAAAACGCTCTTTTGATATTTCAAAAAACCAAATATTCGCGATTTTATTTTTATTTTGTTACAACTTTATTTGAATAAATAAAAAAAAAATTAATTGGTAATTATATAGATAAATGGTTCTACTTAAAAAAAGTAATTAATAAATTTCACATTCTAATTTGTCTATTTTATAAAATGGTGTCAGATTTTCAAACCGACCTTTCGAATTTGACATGTCTTCATAAATTTTGTTTTTTTAAATAGAGCCCTGAATTTTTAGTTGCGAATTTTAAGAGTCTTATATTACTATTGTATCATACTAATTTAAAAAATGTATATTAATACATTTTTCCGTAAGGTATTAGAGAGAGACTAAATATATATCTTTAATAGGATTAAAGACAAACACTTCGTTTTACAATAACACATTATAACAAAAATATTAAGATTTTACATTAAGAAAGGTTAAGAGAAGTATAATTAAAGCAAATATTCAAATTAAAATCTGCGTGCTTAGATGCATTTTTGTATCAGTTTGTGAATTTTAAGGATCACGCTGAATAGTGCTTGCAGGGAGGGATAGCCCTGATCTTCGTTGTTAAGTTTTGACATATAGCTTCAATAATTTGTGGTGTATTTTGATTAAGGCGGTTTTGAAGAAATTTGCAAAGAAAGTAATCTAGAGGATTTGGATAGGGGCTTCTAGCGGGCCATAACGTACGGGTCCTTAATTTTCAATCTATTTGTTAGGAAAAAATTCAATCTCACTCTCAGCTTATCATTAAAATACAATGTTTTAAATTTACAAATCTATTGCCAAATAAAAACAAGGGCTGTTTTCCGAGATTATTATCAAGTTTTATGTGTAATGTACTCCCTTGAAGAGACACACTTTATCTAAATAAAATACTATAGCGTTTTACCATTCTTCAAGATGAATTAAGACAATAAATACACGAAAATAGTCAAGTAATTTATTTACATATATATATATATATTTGACTTACATAACACACTTACACTACTAAATACGATTACTTACGACTACTAGAAATTTTATTTTAACCGTATTTATATATACCTAGTTATGTCCGATTTAAATATGGCGCCAATATTCCTAACTATACTGCACTGAACTGTCAACTCCCAGTGGCGACGCCACTCCTTTTATACCCGGCTGACCATGATTCCGGAAGATTTGCTGACCGGTGTGTTAATTGCATGGTTCCCGAATTCTTAGCGTTTCCAATAACGTTACAATACATACTAATATCATTGAACGTTAACTTACTATTTGCCAATATTCCATAAAATTTAGTCACGAATGTTATAGATCGGCTATGGGAGATATTTAACAACTTGCAGATATCGAGAAGGAATTTTTTGGTGAACCAGTGACATTTTCTTTTTAGAATATGTATCGGTGGACTATGAAAAAACTATAAATAGTCCAAGTTAGGAAAGTACAAGTTATACCTAAGTCAAATGGCTTTTGAAATATTGACGCTTGCAGCAAAGAAGAGAATTATTTTATAGTATATGACTAACTTAATATCTAGTTCTGGTATATCTAGAAATACGGCTTGCCACTTCAATGATTTCTTGCCACTTGATTTCAATTTTGAAAAAAAAATAAATTCAATTATATTTTTTAGGAGCTTTAATTTAAATTTTAAAGTTTCAGTGCATTTACAACTGCACTAGCTATTAAAAAATTAGGTGCAGTGAACTGAACAATTCCAAAACTTACAAAGATTAAGCGCTGGCCTAGGACTCTCATATACCACAAAAACACATATACAGGGTGTTTCACTTTTTTGTAGCAGGACTTTAACAGTATTTAGAAAAATTAATTTTAAGGTAGGTTTCTCATATAAATATTGATCGTCAAACTTTGTGTTTCTGAGATACAGGGCGTCAAAGTTTCCCAAAAAAAAAAGTTTTTATTTTTTAATATCCGAACTATCAAAGATATTGAAATCAAAATTGGTATAAAAAATTCTAGGATGAAGGGTCATAATCGTAAATAATGTCATGTTTCACGTTGGCCAGTGGCGGAGATATGACTAATTAATAATGTTAATGTGACTAAAAAAGTAGCACGCCACTGGATTAAGTCGATTAAACGATCATTTCTAAATAGTGCATTTAATTGTAAACAAAAATGCCCTCTTGATATTTTTTCGTATCTGACTCCGTTTTCTCCTCAAATTGGGTTGTAAAAATCACTTAAGATTTGAAGATAAATTTATTTCAACCGTCTAATAAATCGCAACATAGAACAATACCACAAATACTTATAACTTATTTATAACAAACAACAGATTACAAGAACACAACAAACAATTAACAAAGTTAAAGAAGGTGTTCGAAATGTGAACCATTTTCTGCAATACATAATTCACATCGACGAATAACCGAACGTGAAATGTTATTTATATTAATTTATTTTAATAATTTGAATAGTGTGCCATGAAATAAAAACAGTGTCATAAAATGTAAATGTCATATTAGTATTATCGTGTCAAATTGCAATTGCGTTCTCAAAAAGTGTTATTTGTTAATCAAAACTTAATTAAAAAAAAAACCTTAATAAAAACTTTTTTTTGGGGAAACTTTGACGCCCTGTATCTCAGAAACAAAAAGTTTGACGATCAATATTTATATGAGAAACCTACCTTAAAATTAATTTTTCTAAATACTGTTAAAGTTCTGCTACAAAAAAGTGAAACACCCTGTATATTATATACAACTATATATTATACTAGCTTAGATCTTAGCAGATACATATTAATACATAAGTTTACCTAATGGGGGGCTATGATTACTTAATTGCTGTACATCGTGCACAGTAAGAGTCAACAGTATTGTTTTCTATTTTATATTGTCCAAAGAACCACAGGTTATGTGACGCTGACAATGGATTAAGAAGTTTAACCTATCAATCTACATCAACACACGACAATAGAAATTGTAACAACAGACTTCTAGGCTTGAAAAGTAGGTTTTCAACTGGGTTCAGAATATAAGGTCTTTTACGGATCTTTCACTAGGTCATCAAGAGTGTAAAGGGAAAGACCCGTTTTGGGCTATTTGGGTTTATGGACCTAAATTTGGTCACTAAAAGTGTAAAGAAATAAACCAGTCTCGTAACTCTCTGCGACCATTTCCTACGACAGCGATTTAACTTGACTGTGAACTGTAACTTGGACTGAACACTAACTAACTTTTGGACCTGCAATTTGTCAGAAAGATTCTCGAGAGAGACCCATATTAGAGTTTAAGTTTAAGGAGTAATGAGGAATAGGTGCAATTAATAGGCAACTTGTCACTATAACTTGCGACTCGACTTTGACCGTGTTACTTAAGTGGGTTTAAAATTACTTATTATATAATTTTAAACCCATATTTCATCAAAAAGGGATGTAAGAAGGACTAAGGGCAGAGAGCCTAAAGGTCTTATGGGAATTTATGAGATGCATTTATGGTGTCAGCTCCTACCAATTAAGTTAGAGAGTCACCAATTAAAAATGCTTGTTTTAAAACCTCTGGGAACCTTTAGGTGTCGATGAAGTCCTTAAGATTGTGGTGGACATAAACCTGAAAAAAAATACATCTTGATGATAGAAAACAAAAATCACACACGACAATTTAGATACACAGTGGGACGTTCAATTTTATAGTTCACAACGTTTTGTCAATGACATCTTTACCTCTAGATCAACCTCACCTTGATATGTCAAATAGCTACCCTTAGTGTAGCCATACAATCTCGTATTTAACCAAACCAAAAAAAAAAAAAATCCGTTAACGTATATGCGAATAGTAAGCAAACATATGTAGTAATAAAAGACGTTTTATAACTAAAGCTTTGGTAGATCAAATGATTGCGTGTAACACATTATTTTAAATGGCAAACAGTTTTCCATCTTACATAACCAAAAAAATTGGTGCATATTGAAGCGATTTACGAGCACAAATAATATGTTGGATAAACAGCCTATTGGATCCAAATATTTTTGTGTGGATGAACTTGATGTTGGCAAACTAAACGAAAATAATTTGTATTTCCAACAAGATGGAGCTACTCAAACTACGCTTTGACAGTTCGAGAGTGTGAATTGGCAGGTGTGGTGCAATTTAACGGCCCGCACGGTCGCCAGACCTAACAACACTAGATTTTTTTATTTAGGGCTATTTAAAAAGCAAAGTTTATAAAACTCCCCCTAAAAATATGAATTATTTAGAGAATCGAATTACTTGTGAATGTAGAGATATTAGCGCACTTGCTAATGTTTAGGGAATTTCAAAACAGCTTACTATTATCTCGCAATATAGGAGCATATTTTAAGTAATTAATAAAATGAATTCTGTGAACTGATTAAATTGTTTATTTTTTAAACACCTTTTTACACCATTACTGTTTATAAGTCTATAAACTTACATTTTTTATACACCGTTGGGTGGTTGATTGTATGCCCTTTATTTGTAAATGATGTATCGTACTATAGAATAGCCATTTGACGTACCCAAGTATAACGTCGATAAGATATTTATTATTACCAGACATTGTAGCTGACTAGTCGCTGGTTCCCATTTGACATATCAAAGTGATGCTACCTGGAGGTGATTGACAGACCTTTTTCTGTCAATATATCTGTATATCTAGATTGACTTTTTTTTGCAGTTACTAAGGGTGGTTCGGTTTGAAATTAAATCCTTATCTAAAGTATAAGCATTAAATGCATTTCTCCAAGAGACTTAAGATTAAAGAGCTAAGAGGGTAGAAAACAAAGTGACTCAACTTAACTGCAACAACTAATTTTTGATCCGGTGACTTGAGGGAATTTATGGGTTATACGTATGATGTCAGCTCTTAAGAGTTGTACTTAAATCAATTAAATTTGCTCTTTGGTTTCTCACTTATTTGCTTGATAAACTATACATAAAACATAATACATTTTTTAAATTATTGACTCTATGGATGACTTTAGTATATTGTCTTTTACGATATCTCTATATTTGCTACATGTAAACCACTCACACAGCACGTGTTTCCCAAGAAGACACCTATTTTTTTTTAATATGGAAGATATGGCCATGGTAGTATAAATTTGACATAATCATGCACTTAGCAATTCCTACAATAATTTCTCTAGTAACATATATTAATCTTTAATATCAGTAAACACTGTGAATATAGTTGATCTGATGCTGATTATCTATTATGCTACCTAATAAGTTTATTTCACACTCATGTCAGTTTACAGTCTTCAAGTTTTTGACCAGAAAGCCTGTAACATATGGTAAGATGTTCTCATCATAATATGTTAGATTTAGATTATCAATTGGTGAAATCAAGACACTTATTTCACGATTTTGAATATCAAGTGGCACAAAATTAGTTTCAAAATTGTATTCCAATAAATCTAATATAAAGCCACCATCTAATTAACAATTTCTGTTTTCGCTGTTCCTTAATTATTTAATAAATATGTCTTTAAAGTTTCTGTAAGCTCATTACAGTTTGGATTTATATTTTGGGCTCACAATTAGCGAATTACTTAAGTTTTTTTTTAAAGAATCTTAATTTAAAGATCTTGTTCGTAGAAAATTAAATCCCAATACCCTATAGGTCTTGCATGATTCTTAACTTCTTTTGGCTATTTAAAATTGTGTTTTTTAGTTTGCAATTATTGTTTTCTACTTTAGTAATTTAATAAATAAGTCTTTTTTTATCGGACTGAGACTGGCAATGCGAGTTTCATTAATTTTATTCTTTTGGTTCAGTTATTGATTCATTGAAATGCATTCAATTGGAAATGCTTGCCTTATAACTTCTAGTAACCTTTTAGGTGTTGATGAAGTTGTACCAGAATAATCCATTAATATGTGAATCGGAATTTATCTATCGCATTACTAGTGATTCCAGCTATAGGTCACATAATCAGCCAAAAAAAAACGGCTATATCGGTCTTATTATATCTAAGTGTTAATATATTTAGCATATAGTATTTCTATTCAATTCTTCATATATCTTCTCAATTCTTTATTAGTCTAAACGCCCCAAGTATATTCCGCTGAGCTCCGTTTACATGTTTTTTTTCTCACTTTCGCTTTATCTGTCTCTTTTATACTGTAAATGTTTTCCTCTCTTTTTTGTTTTTCTCTTTGTTAGACAATTCTTATTATACCAAAGACTTGGAAAATTTGGATAAAGAAAACTTGGAACATGTTAAGGGACCTAAATGTCCGTACTAATGCAGATATATTCCTACACCTTAGGAACGCAAAAGTTCATCAAATCATGACTTTTGTGGAGTCAGTAATTCATTTCACACCCAACTCTGATACTTTAGATTTCTATAAGTACCATAAAAGCCTAATGTTACTGATTTTGAGTTCCAGCTAGCAGCTATTGATTACATACGCGCTGCACTTTTGTCAATTAAATCCGAGGCTGTTGGAACAGATGGGATAGGCTTGTTGATGTTATTAAGATGTTACCCAATCACTTTACCCTATATAACATATATTATTAATTACAGTATGGAAACACTTTGCCTAAGGTCGCTTGTCCGGAAACCTTGAGTGGTCTACGGCTTGTCAGCATCCTGCCGACCCTGTCGAAGGATTTTGAGTGACAAATAAATCTGTATGTACAGGAACACAGTCTACTACTTGCTTTTTAGTTTGGGTTTAGAAAGGATCACAGTTTCGAGAATGCTTATTGCA
Source organism: Anthonomus grandis grandis (assembly GCF_022605725.1). Classification (NCBI taxonomy): domain Eukaryota; kingdom Metazoa; phylum Arthropoda; class Insecta; order Coleoptera; family Curculionidae; genus Anthonomus; species Anthonomus grandis. The sequence goes on from NC_065552.1 coordinate 28,429,396, forward strand.
GATAACCGATAATATTCTTAAAGCATCCTACCGCGAAAAGCTTATTGCTTTGATCCGCCTGGACTACTCGAAGCCTTCGACAGAATAAACCACGGGTCGCTGCTGGCTACCTTGTCATATCTGGTTTTCAGCAGCAGTGCCTTTCAGCTTATTGGTAATTACCTGGCTGGTAGATGGTAGTCGGTCAAGGTAAATGTTACCAAGTCCGGATACTTAATTATTAAACATGGTGTGGCACAGGGATCTATTTTGGGTCACCTATTCTTTTGTCTGTACACATCTCAACTAACTTCAAAGCTTAAGTTTGTCACAGGATATCAGTATGCAGACGATACACAAATGTATATTTCATTGAGACCTGAAGAAGACGTAGCTAAGCAACGTCAACACAATAAATACTGATCTCGAATTACTATTTAACACTTCTCTAAACCGTTGTCTCGAATTACATTCAAAAAAATGTCAAGCCGTACTGTTTGGACCGGAAACTATTAAGGAAGAGATAGCCCAACTTGCAGATAAATAGCGAAATTTTATTGTGCCGTGATACCTACAAACATTTGGGTTTATTGATGATTGATACCGATCTTAGTTAGAATACATAAATCATTGAATAAAAACAGCTTACTCTCAGCTTTTTTTCAGCTCAGCAGAAAAAGCCCAGGGGCCCAAGACGGGAACCAGGGCTGTCCTATCGGGATGCTGCGGCGGGGCTAAGAATGGCCATAACAGCCAAAAAATACCCCGAGGCATTCGTCTCGGAGGAGCAGGCAAACACCCTAAAGGGCTGGCTGCTCAACAAAACGCTCGCTCTGCAGAGCGGATCACAAATCGCGCCCAAGTTTGCAGGCGTAAGCCACGGTGGGGGAATCCTTCACATCACCTGTGTCGACGAGTCAACTAAAAATTGGCTCGTCGGACTGGTGCAGAAGGAAACTCCCTGGGAAGGGGCTGAACTCCAGATAACGGAGGACGGCAAACTTCCCAGACCGGTGAAGGCAATAACATGGGTGCCGGGACCTACTGAGGAACCGAAAGCACTCCTACACAAGCTGGATGTTCAAAACAACATCAACACCAGCTTGTGGAAAGTGCTCGACATGAGGAAGGACCAGGACGACAAGGGTTGCCTGGTAACGCTCCTCATGGACGAGAAATCCTGGGCCAAAGTAAGGGAAGCGAATCAATCGCTATACCTTAACTTTGGCAGCATAAAAATTAGACTCTTGGCCGGCAGCCAAGAGAAAGAGAAGAGGGACCAGGCAACCCCTATGGAAACAGAGGGATTGCCGGGAACCTCTTCCTCCTAAAATCGCTCTCCGCAATGGGTGCGAGGCTGATACAAATTAACCTCCACCACTGCAAAGCAGCCACTGCGGCCTTACAAAAATGCATAGCCGACAACAATATTCAGATAGCCCTGATTCAGGAACCTTATACTTATAGGGGCCAGATAAGGGGACTAGGAAACCTCAACGGGAGACTAGTGTCAGACCCAAAAGAGGGACCTAACCTAAGAAGCTGTATCTTTATAAGAAAAGATATAGAGGCCACACCGCTGTGGGAGTTTTGTGACAGGGACACAGCGGCGGTCAAAGTACAAATCAAAACAGCGGAGAGGAGCTACGATACAATAATAGTATCAGCATACTTTCCGCACGATTAACAAGGGGAACCACCTCCGACAACAGTTCGGAGGTTGATAGACCATCAAAGATTGGAAAACCTTATAATAGGCTGTGACGCCAATGCTCACCACACTATCTGGGGAAGCACTGGAACAAACAAACGGGGCGAATCATTATTAAATTACTGTGCTGCCTCCGGTCTAAATATACTTAATGTGGGGGAGGAACCGACCTTCGTCAACATACTCCGCAGAGAAGTAATTGATCTAACCATTGGCAAGGGACGCATCTGCGACCTCGTTAAAAAATGGCATGTATCTGACGAACCAAGTTTGTCGGATCACAGGTACATAAGATTCGATCTAGAATCTATGGATACAAATCCGGAGACCTACAGGAACGCCAGGAAAACGGACTGGGACCTCTTCAATGAGATACTAGGACGCGAACTGGAAAACTGTCCAACGGAGGCAAAAGACAATGTAGAGCTCGAAGTGCTGACAGAGTCAGTCACTGAGGCTATTAAAATTGCTTTTGAAAACTCATGTCCACTAAGCAAACCGCGTCAAGCAGGGAACACCCCATGGTGGAACCAAGAATTGGGCGAGCTAAGGAAGACAGTAAGAAAGCTTTTTAACAGAGCCAAAAGAACTGGCGAGTGGAATCTATACAGACAACACTTAACCAGGTACAATGATGCTATAAAAAGAGCAAAGAAAGAAGGGTGGAGGAAGCTATGCCGGGACCTAACAGAGACACCAGCATATGCTAGACTCCACAAGGCAATATCCAAAGGGCCACGACAAACCCTAGGCTCTTGTCTAAAACCCGATGGAGAATATACGACAACCGAGGAAGAAACGCTTGGCTTAATGCTGAACACGCACTTTCCGGGATCGAAAATTCTCCACCAACCAGAACATACCCAGGACCCAACTCCTATCATTCCGAACAGGGGCAAAAGGGAACACTGGGAACTAGCGAAAAAGGTAGTAACCTACGAGAAGGTTAAATGGGCGATAAATTCCTTCAAACCATTTAAATCTCCCGGAATGGATGGCATAATGCCAGTCATGCTACAGCGGGGTAGCGAACTGCTGCTGCCTGCACTATGTAAAATAATGCGGGCAAGTCTAGCCACGGCGCATATACCAGAGAGTTGGAGGGAAGCAAAAGTAGTATTTCTACCAAAGACGGGACGCGACTCCTATGCGAAACCTAAATCCTTCCGACCAATCTGCCTTACATCATTCCTCCTAAAAACAGAGGAAAAGCTTATAGAAAGGCATATCAGGGACAATGTATTACGGGTCAACCCTCTACATCGACACCAGTATGCCTACCAAACAGGTAAATCTTGTGAATCAGCGATTCACGAGATAACCCAGAGGGTCGAACAATCTCTGAACAACAAAGAGATCGCCCTAGGAGCTTTCTTAGATATTGAGGGAGCATTCGACAATACGTCATATGACTCAATCAACCGTGCGATAGCAGCACGAGGAATACATCCCATGATTGGCGGCTGGATAACCCAAATGCTAAATCATAGGAAAGTAGCAGCAAATCTCAACAGCACAACGGTTAAGGCCAAAGTGTGCAGGGGAACACCGCAAGGGGGCGTACTGTCACCGCTGCTGTGGAACCTTGTATCGGACAGCTTGCTGATACGACTGGAGAGGCAGCTTATCCTTGCTATAGGATATGCTGACGATATAGTCATCCTTACACGAGGGGGTAGTCAGGCTTATGTATTCGAAAAAATGCAAAGAGCCCTGACTACTGTCGAGCACTGGTGTGAGGAAGAACAACTAAGGGTAAACCCCACAAAAACTACTCTGGTTTCCTTTACCAAAAGAAGGAAACTAGAGCCCATTAGAAACATAAAATTTTATGGAGAAAATCTGCGACTTGAAGACGAGGTCAAATATCTAGGTATAACCCTGGATAAAAAACTCAGCTTCAAGAAACATGTAATCCAAGCTACAAATAAAGCCACGAAAACTCTTATGTACTGCAAGAGAATGTTCGGTAGATCATGGGGACTGTCACCAAAAATGGTACATTGGATGTACACGACAATGGTTAGACCCATCATTACATACGCAGCACCTATATGGTGGCATGCGGCAGAAAAGAGGACTGTAATACAGATACTCAACAAAACACAACGAATAGCATGTCTGGGCATAACAGGAGCGATGTCAACAACGCCGACTGCTGCCCTAGAGAACCTGATAGGACTAAGCCCGCTACACTTAGTGGTACGGGCTGAAGCTATAACGGGGGCGAAAAGACTGCTGTCAAATGGCGCAACAATCCTATCGAAAGATGGGCACAATGCCCTATTTGACAAAATACAGGACCTTGGGCGCCTGGCCCTAAGAACAGACAGAACCAAGGTCACATACCTAGACAAACCTTTTATCATCAAAGAAAAAAGGGGACCACTGGACGCAGAAGCGAACAGGCTCAGGCAAAGAGGTTACTCAGTATGGCACACGGCAACCAAACGATCCAAGATCGGGGTAGCTGTGGGCATGGTGGAGGACGAACAACAGGGCAGACAACTTATGCTAAACCTGGGCCTCGAAACAACAAATTTACAGGCAAGCATAATAGGAATTCAAACCTGTGTCCAACTGATGAGAGAAGGGCTGCCAAGAGGCAAAACCTTCGCAATTTTCACAGGAGACCAGGCTGCGACACTTGCACTACAACAGTTCGAGACTAAGTCAAGGACTGTGCAAAGCTGCTGGGAGGATCTCAGGAACCTCGCCGAAGCGCAAAATAGGCCAGAGATAATCCTAGCAGAGAATATGGGCAACAATAAGGCTGCAAGAAGGGCTAACCAACTTGCAACCCAGGGAGCCAGCAACAGCCTGGTAGGCCCTGAACCAACATGTTATGTCAGCGATAAGACCTGGAAGAGGGAAATCGGCAACTGGCTAACAAACCAGAACAAATTCTACTGGGAGCAGCTGCCAAAGATGGAACAATCCAAACAACTTATAGGCAGCCCACCCTTCAAGAAGGGTGAGAACATACTGGGCCTCTCCAGAAAACAACTGCGAAAGGTCGCAGGGCTACTTACAGGCCATGCACCCAGCAGGAAACACCTGCATACGCTAGGGAAATCAGTTACCTCGCTATGTAGGGGATGCAATGAGGAGGACGAAACAACTCTTCACATACTGTGCTTCTGTGAAGCATTTAATCAAACCAGGGCAACATTCCTGGGGGAAGAGAAACCCGCACCAGAGGGTATAAGAAATCTACCACTGGGCACAATCCTGGACTTCCTTGAAGCTACAGAATTGAACCTATGGGACTAAACATATGGGACACAATAGGACTGCTTCTTAGCAGACCGCAGTGTAGGGAGCCACAAGGCACCACCCAGCGGTGGAGTTTTAGTGGGTATAGGAAGAGACAGACTCGACACTGAGTCCCACACTACTGGGGGCGGCGCCGCGTAACCAGTGTTCATAAAGAATTTCTCCACCGACCCAAAAAAAAAAAAAAAAAAAAAAAAAAAAAAAAAAAAAAAATACAAAATTATTGTGTTTGTTTAATTGGTAGAATAAGAAAATATGACAGAGGAGTAAATGCAAAACGGAGAGAGAGATAAGCTGGATGTATATGTATGAAAGAAGGTTACTTCATGCTTTGGTTCTGTATCACAAAATAATATTTAAGAAACTGCTTTTATATTTGCATAAAAAAAGTCCGATTCATATATGACACGATATCCAAAGTCCGACAGCCCATTTTCAATGTATGTACTATTGAACTGAAATTTTTTTAGACGAATTTTTTTATATTCATTTATTAGTTATTATAATGTGCTACATATATAAATACATTGCATAAACTTGTATTCTAAGGCTAAGATAGGATGCTGGCCTTAACTTCGCATCTTGTAAAAATTTATTTTACATTTATTGGTGTAATTTTTTACATTAAAGTCTTTATTATTATTAAGTAATTATAATGTAATAAAGGTCGACTTACCTATAAGTTAGTATTAAGAGGGATAAAATGGGTAAACCCTTAGCACGCAACCGTAAAAGCAGTACATCGAGAACTCGCGCGAGGTAATGACAAAGTCGGTATATGTCAACGTCTATATATTTTATTATTTCTATACAAATATATTTTATATGTTGAAATATATAGACTTTGGAAAGACTTTTTTTTGCTTATATACTTTTTTCTACTCATACATTCTTCTTGCAGCGTAGGTACCAGGGCAATTGTATAAGAATAAGGAAAGTACAAGGGAGCAAAAAGGAAATATCCAGAAAAAGAATGAACAAATGAAATTTGTCTAGCATAAAATTATTACCAAAAAAAAGTATTAAGTATGTAAATAACCAGCGTATAAACTCAAAAAATTAAATTTTCGGATTCAATTGTAAATTACCCACTGTAGATGCCAGAATGTAGAGCCGTTACTCAACTATGTAAAAACAAAATATTAGAAAAAAGATATCGGTCACTGTCCAAGGCAAAATATCTATTTATCTACATAGTATTTCTATCTAACTCTTTGCATTTCTTCTCAAAATCCTTATCAACACTAAATTATATAAATTCATCCTAGACGTCTATTATTAAGCAAACGTCCCTATGTAGCCTAAGGCATCGAAGTAGATCGATATCATGCTGAAACCAAATTACAGCAAGTACATCAATCTATCTACGCACTAATGATGATAAAGGTATCTAATCCCACCTCCCCTTTCTTCGTTCTTCATCGAAGTCATAGTTCTTCCACCTTTTCTCGAGTCTAGTCTACTGGGTCTCCATACGAAAATTTACAACAAAATTGGCGAATGCGTCCGCAGCACCGAGCGTGATCTTCGTTTAATTTACTTTTACGGAACGATAAAAGTGATTCGCACCAGATTGATATCGGTATTTATTTTTGTGTGGTGGTTGGTCGTAGTAGCGATGGTGCGGTACTCCTCTTCTTTCTCCAAATCTATCTGATTTTAAAGGTCGTTTTTCGGTTGGATGTTTACTGATTCGTCTGGCGGTGGGAAGAGTTTTAATTATTACTTTTTTTTTGGCGCGTTTTTGTGATTATTGTGATTTGTGATTCAGTGAACATTTTAAGGAATCATGATGCTGCCGATCGGTTAAGACTTTTACTGGATATTTTTTAGGTTTTTGATTTGGTATGTATTTAAATTTGCTATTAATTTATTTAAATGTTAAAATTATTAACGTTATTTAAATTGGATTTTTAGAATATAACTCATTTTAATTACTAACTAAATACTTAAATTCATATTGCCAATACATATCTTTTAATCTAATTGTATACTAATTTTTAAATAGTTTATAATATTTATGTACAAAAGGCGAATTTCGTAGTTAAATTTAAATAAAGAACTTAAAATAAATTTTGAAACCTATTTAAAAAAATAGGTATAAAAATAAACTTTTGATATTTTTTATTGGTAAAACTTTTAGACAAAACTAGTTTAGTATCTTACATTTTTAAGTATTTTGTTTGTAATTTAAAAAGTTTTTTTTTTCTAATTGCTTTATTTAAACTTCTTAATTTTAATTACTTAGCTTTAAATAATTCAAAAATTTAAAATCTGTATTTACAAATGTATAAGTAATTAATTAAAATTTATTTCTTGCAAAAGCGTAGGAAAAAGAATATTCAATATCCATGTAAAATATACAAAGTTATCCAAATTAAGTCTCCACCATTGGTAACTTTATTATTAGTGAAAATAAATAGTGGTTTAAGTTAGAAAACTAGTAGAATTTTTAACGCTGGTAAAAATGAGAAAGAAAAAAAAACAATTGAGAATCGCATTTTTGAGTTTTCAGTGAAATAAAAAAAATTTTAATGGAAAGTCCTGTATATTATATATATTTTTTCAGTTAAATTTTAAACAAAAAGGTTCTTAATGACTTCTCTCCTAGGTTACAAATTAATGAAGTTATGACACCCAAACGAAAACAACAAACTATATTGTTAACATCAACTTATAATCTTACAAAATAAAATAACAAATTTTTTAAAAGAAGATGCTCGAAAACATCACTTTCTTCTTTAATACATTTTTGGACACCTTTTTCAACTGCTTGAACTCTCTTAAGTATGTTCCTACCATCTATTTGGGTTATCTTTTCCCTAACTGCAGTATTTAAAACGTCGACGTTATCGTACCTTCGCTTCTAAATTTGGTTCTTTAAATAACCCCACAAGTAACAATCAAGTGGGGTTAGATCTGGCGATCTGGGCGGCCACTGGATGGGGTCATAATTTCCTATCCCCTGATCATTAAAAGTAATACTAAAAAAATGTTAAGTACCTGTGTAGTTGTGGGCAGGTGCGCCATCTTGCTTAAAATGCAGATGATGTCCACTTATAAGATCGAATTCGTCTAAGAAATTATTCGAAATTTCCGTCATAAATTCCACAATACCGCACCAAACATTAAAACTGAAACGTACTTGTGGACCTCTTGGATGTACTAACAAAAGATTTTCTCTTGACCAATAATGGTGGTGTTCCCTATTAAACATTCCAGAATTTAAGAAATTTGATTCATGTGTCGATAAAATGTAACGGAAATTATTTTACATTTTGGTGACAAAAATAAGATACCAATGGCAAAAAACAAGTTCTTCTTTCTGGATCCCCTGCCAAAAGCGTTTGAACTGGTTGGTACTTATACGAAATAAATTTGTATTTTTTTTTTAAATCTTTGAACAGTACCATAACTGAAATTAGATCTGAATACAAATTAATTTGCTAATGAATTCTCACGATAAGCTTCGAAATATCCAATAACTACAATTTCCGTGACCTCGCTTATTATGAATTCTTTTTTGCCCTTGTTTTAGCAAAAACATTTTCGTTTCTCCTAAATTTTCGATAGTCTCAGAAAATATCGTTTATACAATTAAATGCGAGCGGGATATAAATTCAGTGTAGTATTCTTTTGCTTTTAAAGAGAATTTTCTGCACACTAAATAATATTCTAACATATCACACTTTTTTTATGAGAGAAAATCATTTCTCATAAAATTAATAACTGACACTATAAACGAGTTTTTGACAAACACATTAATTTTTTTATTGTAGCGAAATATATTTATTGTTATTTTCAGTTTAATTTTGACTTTAGCGGAAAAGTCATTATAAACTTTTTTAATTAAAACCCCTCTATATTATAGAGAAAAAAATATAATATAAAGGGGTTTCCATTAAAAAAAAGTTATTTTACTGAAAAACTCAAATATAAGATTCTCAATTATTTTTTTTTTGTTCTCACGCATTACCAGCGTTAAAAATATAACTAATTTGCTAATTAAAACAAATTTGTATTTTCACTAATAATTAAGTTACTACTGGTGGACACTTAATTTGGATAACTGTATTATCAATATTCATGAATTTTAAAGCATGCAAATAAATTATTACATTATAAGCAGAAAAAATTAAAATTAAAATTAAGCAATGCAAAATTATGAGCTACTACTTTTGAAAATAAATCAAATTTTCCTTACAGTAAAGTTCTTTCTTTTTAGAAACAAAATAGAATGTTCTAAATTTATTACCATTAAAAATATATTTTACATTTAATTCCTATAAAAATCTAATGGCGTTAGATCGGGAGACCGAGGAGGCCAAGCAACAGGTCCTCCTCTACCTATCCAACGGTTTTCAAAAGTATTAATTAAGTGGTGTCTTACAGCAAGGCTAAAATGGAGCGGGGCTCCATCATGCATAAAATACATACATATCTCGGCGGGTTGCAAGGGACAAATCTTCTAATAAATCTGGAAGATTGTTCTGGAGGAACTCCAAATAAAGTTCTCCGTTTAAACGTGGTGGCAGTTCAAATGGCCCAATCAAAAAATTGCCAATAATTCCTGCCCAGATATTTATTGATTGGAATTGAAGTTGATGATGAGAAATAATAATATCACGGGGATTTTCATCAGCCCATACATGCGAGTTATGTAAGTTTTCATTTCCATGTTTGGTAAACCCTGCTTCATCCTTAAAAAGAATCGTGCTGATAAAGTTAGGGTTATTTCGCGAAGTCTATTCTCTGGGCAGTAGTTTATGCACTTTTTGTAAGTGATATGGGTACAACAGTTGTTCTTGAAGTACCATATGTAAAATTGTTTTGGACGAATGAAGCTGAGCGGCTAATTTTCGAGTACTGGTTGTAGGAGTGTCAACTACAGCGTCTAAAATATTTTCTTCCAATTGCACTGTACGTGCTGTTCTCCTCCGATCACCATTATTCTTTTTTTTCAAAACATCCTAAAATTGCTTTAAGGAAATTTAATAGTATTACCTCATTAAGTGGAAAACAGAAACCTACCAGTTTCCCTTAGACATTGATCAACACGTTGAAATGTTTTCTGATCCGGAATAATGCGATTGAGAAATCTTTCTTCGTTCAATCTTTTTGCTTCCAATGCATTGCAAGACGCCAGACCATACATAAGATGCATATCTGCATACTCAATAAAAGTAAACTCCATATTTTGACGTAATTTAAATTAAAAGTTACCAAAAAATACAAAAATTAAAAAAATATTATCAAATAAAGGATGAATATGTTGACAAAGATTAGGTTTAAATGATAGGTATTTGCTAAATTTGAAGTATAGCAACGTTTGTAACAATAATGCGTTCAAAAATGTAAAAATTACGATAAATAAATCAGGTACAATCCAATTGGCTTACATTATTTTTTTAGTTTTTTTTATCTTAAGAATAACAAAAAAGAAATAAACGTATAATAAATAAGAATTATTTTTTAGGACACCACTGTATTTTAAGGAACATGTATTTTTTTTAAATTAAATGACTTACATCGAAATTTTCTGGTCTTTGAATAACTGGCGTACTTATCTCATTAAAAAAAAAATAAAAAAAAAACATTGGCTCGTTTTTTTTTTTCTCCAAAACGGTTAATTTTATCGATAATGAACAGGAGTACCTTTTTTTTAGCCTAAGGATCAAGGTATCCAAATTTATTTTTTTTAGACTTTAAAATACAGGGTATTAAAAATATACGCATTAAAGTGTACAACCTAGTCCGCCCCTGGTAAAGTAAACAAGGTAAATGTATTTTAAGAATGTCATTTTAAGAGGTCCCTGATAGTGTTCATCACCTAACATTTTTATTAAATTCTACCGGGTAGTTTAAAAGTAATTTATGAAAAACCAATTTCCAGCAGCGTCCTTTAGGAGGCTGTATCTTCGTAAAGAAGGCCTGTAGGAATTTTTTTATAGGAACGTTCGGTATTATTTTGCGATGTTCTACCTGGATCCATTACGCAATCAAGTGCCAATTAATTTATCCTATACTTATGTGTCATCAATTTCTTGAACTCGAAATAGCATCGGATACACAGGGAAATAAAGAAAAAAGTGCGTCTTATGAAATCCTTTCTATCTTAATTACTATCAAAGCTACAATAATCACTGCAAACGTACAAGTAATATTTTAAGATTAAAGAAGGTGTTCAAATAAGCCACTGTTTTCTCGCACGCACCACATATATCGTCTCATTAGTACTTGACAGGATTTTCTAATTATTTTTGGAGTAATACTGTTAACAGCTTTTATAACAAGGTGTCTAAGCTCATCATCGGTTTCGTATCACCTACAGATTATCACATTTTTAAGCAAACCCCATGTAAAAAAATCAAGCGGTATTATGTCAGGGGATCTCGCAGGCCGTACTACTGATTCCAGTTTGCCTATTCGCTTGTTGGAAAATTTATTATTTAAAAATTCTGTGATAATATGTTCATTATGTGGCGGAGCGCCGCAAAAATTGCCGCATCGGGTTTTTGTAACGGAGTATTACTGGGTATAACTACATTCTGTTTAAGGGTGAGACTGTAAGAAATAAGAAGCCGTATTATTATTTAGGAAAAGGAAAATATCTTCAATCTTACTATCTGAATTATTTACTTCATTAGCAATGCTATCGGTTTCTTCCGATTCTTCATCCGAACTGGAGTCATATCCGTGTGCCATTATTGCATTATCGATGGAGGCTTCAATATTTATTATATCAATAGGCAAACATTCTTTTTGATTCGGCTTCGATAACTTTGATTTTTCGAAAGTTTCGAATTCTTTTATAACAATTCCATTAATATACCAAATTTCATTTGCTTATTTTAAAGAGTAAAATAGTTATTAGTTTCCTCTTTCCTGTGTCACCTGGTATAATATGTTAATATGCACTACATATATACAAATATACTCTGATAAAAGCCGAGAACGTGTATATATTTAAGTTGAGTTAAATAAAAAAATAATTAAGTTCATAGCTTCAATTTTATAATGTTTGAGGACTAGACAGTTATTTTAAAAGAATATTTTGTAAACAATTAATTTTTATGTCTCAACATTATTTCAGTTTTTTAAAATGCTCGCTAAAAACTATTTCAAAACGACTTACGCACTCACTTACTTACCCAACAATAAACTTTAACTCTTTTTTGTAAATTACAATGTTTGCTCATAGTACGGTTTACCTCATAATTAACCATTTCCTTCTCATAGTATTATAAAAATAATATTACCAAAATGTCACACCTATGTATCAGAAGAACATTGAAAGTTTATTACCGAAAACTATTGATGCTTACCCTTGACATAAAATTTTTAACGAACTTAATTCTTGAAATTTCATTCGTTTATTACACCCGCAGTTAATTCGTAAGTAACTATAGTTTAGATTTTCCTCTCACTTAATGTTGCCGATTATGTCACTTAAAATTATAATAAATGTGTGTATATTTATATAATATTTTAGAATATTAAGCTATTTTTAAATTGAGATATTAACTAAATTTGTAGGTAAATTTGTGGATTTACACAGTTAAGGTGTATGCTAACGTATGGTATTATTGTCTGATGTCATAAAGTGTATTAGCTCACAATTCGTCGAAAACTAGGCCATGTTAAAAGAATGGCTTGTCTCAACATAACGGGAGCAATAAGAACCACGCCAACTAGGGCTTTGGAAGTTATACTGTGTCTCATACTCCCGGATATATAAATCAAGGTGTAGTGTAGAATCTATATTAGCAGATAAGTGGAACTATATATCTCTTTAAACTAATGTATTATGCATTTCGGGTATTGTAATAGCGTTGTATCGCAGTTCCTTTCCTCTAGCTTTCTTTTCAGCTCAGCAACTTTTAAGTCAACCAGCTTTAGAATTTTCACACAGTTTAGTCGGATTTATTTCAGTTTACTATTATTTATTTTTCATCAATGTCCAGTTAACTGACGTCTAATTCACACCCTACACCTGACACCAATGTAGAGTTTTTCAAAATAGTCATCTGATTTATTTACAAACTTACACTACTACAACACGATCACTTACTACATCTCGAAAAATTTATTTATACCATATTTAGTCACTATTATTTATGTCCGATTTAAATATCGCGCCAATATTCCGAACTGAACTGAACTGTCAACTGTGGTTGCTAATATACTCGACAGACCGTGGTCCTGGAAGATTCGCTAACCTACCACCGTCTTCAGAGATTTGCAACAATTGCAGTATACCCGCTTATGTCATTCCGGAATGATGGAGCAAACATTGTTAAGCTATTATATATTTTGCCGTCAGTTACATTTGTGACAGTCTTGGAATAGTGAAAATTTATTTGTTGAATTGAAGATTTTACTTCCAAAATGGTTTACACACTAGCCGAAAGAATGGAAATTATTCTAATTTATGGTGCCCAAAATCAATGTGCTCGGCAAACTGCCGTCACGTTTAACGCCAGACATCCGGAGAAGATAACTTCGCATAGGTATATTTTGGACCTTGTTACTAGGTTTACTGAAACTGGATCTGTTGCAAATAAAAAGCGTGATTATCGGCGAATTTTGGATGAAGCCGCTCAAGTTAAGGTTTTGGGTCATTTTGGAATAAATCCTAATACTTCATTACGCAAAATTGTTGCTGCCACTGGTATTTCATTAGGCTCTGTTCACACAGTTACCAAACTAAACTTATAAATTTCATCCATTCAAAATAAAAATATTGCAAGAGTCAACTGAAGACGATTTCGATAGTCGAGTTGAGTTTTGTAAAAAAATGACTGAAGCGATTAATGATAATAATTCATGTAAAGAATATCTGCTTTAGCGATGAATGCACATTTTATCTAAATGGATTTATTAATAAGCATAACTATAGATATTGGAGCAATGAAAATCCTCATGCATTTGTAGAAGGGCATACCCAGTAGCCTGAAAAAATTAATGTATGGGCAGGCATTTTAGGAAATAAAGTGATTAGGCCATTATTTAATAACGGACATTTAAATGGAGACATTTATTTGGATATGTTGGAAAAGACCAACTATCCGCTTATCACTGAATACATTAAAAACCAAATCGATGATGATGGAAACCCTATACTTGATGAGGCTGAGATATATTTCCAGCAAGACGGCGCTCCTCCTCACTATGTTCTTTCCGTTCGACAATGGCTAGACGACGAGTTTCCAGATAAATGGATAGGTCGAAGGGGGCCTAAAGAATGCCTGCTAGATCTCCTAATATAACGCTGTTAGACTTTTTTCTATGGGGTCATTTGAAATCTATTGTGTTTACTCTCCAACCTGAAAGTTTGGATGAACTTCGTCAACGCATCATCGACAGCTGCCATGATATCCCACAACATGCTTTTGAAAATGTCTGTCAGGAATCTGAACATCGCCTATATCATTGTTTGGCCAAAAACGGGCAACATTTTGCACACATATTGAAATAAAAACAGATATTTTCATGGTTTTGTTTTCTATCTGAACAAATTAAGATAAACAAAGATTTTTCTAATTTTCTCGAAAACGAATCGACCGATTTAAGAAAATTAAACTTTAAAATAAAAGTTTTCGAAGGACCTTTTAAACAAGCTATTACTCGATACCCCTTGATATTTAAAATTTTTAAAGGGATGACCCTGGGGGGTAATAGGTGAAAAGGGGTGAAGTAATTTTAGGTTAAAAAGTTGTCCCCCTTGACAAACCTTTTGACGTATTTCGGCGTTTTTTTTAAACAGTGGTTTTCAATAGATCTGTGGTGGGAAGTTTTCAAATGAACACCCTGTATATATATATATATAGGGTGTTACAAAATTCGGTGCAAATATTTTAAGAGCGTATTGTTTGAGTAAAAATAAGATTTTTTTTTTATAAAGATGTGTTCAAAATGCTTCCTCTCAAAGTTACACCCTGCGCAAATTGCCTAAAGAAAATCGATTATTTAGAACACTGAATACAATTATGCATTAAATCTTTTAAAAAATTTGCAACTTCCCGTTTTTTTGGATGCTCTGGACATTTTCCGTCTCAAAAATGGTGTAAACCCAATTTTACGGAAGGATTTAGGGGGATTTACCCTTATGATCACCCATATCTTATGTTTCTGATCAGAAATTTAAAAATCTTTAACATCATCTACTTAACTATGAAAAAATCTAAAATTCTCGTTTGTAACATTTTTTCGATACAATTAATTTGATTTTACAAAAATTAAAGCAATCATGGCCGATTTTGTTTTGTCTAATTTGATAGTTTAATTGGGTTTAACAATGTTTCCCTTTCGTTCACCAGATTTTCTTGAAAACGGTTAATTGTATCGAAAGAATGCAGGAGACAAAAATTTTACATTCTCTCCTAAGTAACTAGATAATGTTGCTACATTTTAAATTTTTTTCTCGGAAATATAAGACAGGGACGATCAGAATGATAAGCTTCCACTAAATCTTCCCCTAAAATTGAATTTACACTATTTTTTGGACGGAAAATGAAAAAATCACCCAAAAAACAAGGACATGCAAATTTTCAGAAGATTTGACGTACAACTGTAGTCACGGTTCTAAATAATTGATTTTCGTCAAGCAATTTGCGCGAGCTGTTAATCTGAGAAGGTGTATTTTAGGACACAATGTTTATAGGAAAAAAAGTCTTATTTTGACTTAAAAAATACGCTCTTAAAATATTTGCACCGAATTTTGTAACACCCTGTATATATATAATTTTCCGGAGAAAACCAGGAGTTATTTCTGGAAATACTCAATATCAAGACTGTCGTCACTTCGAAGGTAACCTCGTAAAGTTAAGTATCGAAGTTAGGATCGAAGCCAGAATGCAGACCGGTGTGATGTGGAAAGTCATACATAGCCAAGACAAAGCGATCACTCTACAAATAGTATAGTGATCGCTTCTATTCTTCTATCGATATAACTATCACTTTTTATTTATTCGTGATTTGGGGTTTCCAGATCACGAATAGCCGAATACGCTTGATCCAATGGTCACAACATACATTAAAAAGAAACAAAGATAGTGTGCAAGGAGTAACTCTGAAAGAAAAGAAGATTTTTGGAAGCATTTTACATTACGCAAAACTCAGGAATCTTCAGCTAAGCTAGTGTTAACATAATTCAAAAAATTCATCCATTATTTTTAAATAGACTTTAATAAGATCTAACAGGGAAGGAAATAAGCTTATAGTCAATGTCTCATAAATGTAGCGTCTATTGTTTATATTAAGAACCTATCTATTCTTAAACCGACTAAATTGGCACAATCGAGAGGAGATAATGTGCCGAAGTTTTGACGGAACTTGAGCTGTAGAACCCTTTTATCTTTAATAGAACGGTCACGGTGGCTCTTAAAAAAAATTGACGGATCGCTCGCCGTACTCGTTTAAGGTTAAATATCCCATGTATCCCCTTTTCAATCTATAGATTACTGACTCTAATGGCGGCCCAAAAACCCCCATCGGGGGGTTTTGGGGGCAATTTCCTACAAACTATATCCTCCCTGTAGGGAGGATAAAGGTTTTGCATTTTAAGACGAAAAAACCAACCGTTTTCGAGATATAGGCGTTTTTTCGCTTTCCCGCCAATTTTCACTTGCAAATAATTCGATTTTTTAACTTTTTTCTCTTCGTACACTCGAAAAGACGCGACGACGAAGCGAAAAGGTCTCCACACATTTTTCACCAGAACCTATACTTTTTGAGAAAAACGCAAAACAATGGAATTTCCCGGCCGGACGAATTTTTAAGAAAAAAAACAAAAAAAATACTAAAAATTGGTATTTTTTCAAATTTTTTTTTCACATATTAGTAAATGAAAAGTTATGAAAAAAACTTTAATAAATTTTTTCTCTCCAACAAACCATTTAATTTCTGGATTTTCCCACTTTTCCCATAAGAGCCCGTATTAATTTCTCATCGCCATTTGACCCACTTAATATTCCCGATTTAAATGAAATTTGGTAGACACATTTAGGGGGTCATTCTAAAGACCTCCAGCGATTTTTTGCCTTCTCGGTGCCATAGCGAAATTTTTTTAAGTTTTTCCCCCTTCTGCTCTTGGTAATTTTTCGAAATTTTTGAAACTTCTCATACGAAGCACCCCTATAATGGTTCAGATTCTATCAAAATTTCAGCCAAATCGAAGAATACGTTTTTGAGAAAATCCAAAAAAACTATCCTATTTTCCCCTCTGTCCCCCTTTTTAATAATTTTTTCATAAGTTTCCCTTCCTACACTACAACGTAGTGGACCCACTATTTTAAGCCCCTAAATGCACTCTTTCACCCATAAAAGTCAATTTTTAATTTTTAAACACCTATAACTATCCCCCCTGACCCCCCAATGACCCCAAAATTTTATTAAAAGTTGCCCCTTCCCACCCACTAACACTATGCAAAATTTCATTATTCCACCATAATTACGGACCCCAATAGAAAAAAAACACTTTCGAACCTCCTCACACCTCCTCTATGGCACGGACACCTCCAAACTAAACTCAATTCTTAATTTATTTTTTCATTAAAAATTTCATTAAAATCCATTAATAATTTTACACTAATACGTAATTAATACTAAACGTAATTCTAATTAACGGTTTCCATATTCAACCAATGGAAAAAATCTATTGAATCACATCTTAAAAATTAGTTTTTTACATAAAATTGATTTAGAAATTAGAGAAGACTTAGTCGTCAAAGCCAAAAATATTCTTCTATAGATATTACCAACAAAAATATCCTTCGAGAAAAATTATTTCTTTTTTCGAATTTTAGACTAGACAAAGATAAAACTAAATATGATGGTCATCATTCAATATCGTTAAAAGCTAAAATTGAACGGCATAACCTAATTGTCCCTAAAGCCGACAAGGGATCTTGTCTGATTATTATGAAACGCGCAGACTATGTGAAGAAAGTTGCGAATTTTCTTGATGCCGATTATTTTCAGTATTTGACTGGAGACCCTACAATATCATTTTTCAGTAAAATAAAAAATCTCCTATATGAATCGCTGCTAAATTTTTTAATGCTAGAAATGAAGTTTTTGATTCTATGAACCCTAGGACTTCCTTACTGTACAGGGTTCTACAGAACTTGCTATAAACTTGCCTCTTAGTTTAATAGTATTTTGAGAAAGTTCATGGACTTGAGACTTTGAGAGTTGCTTTTCAATCAAAAGTTCATAACATATAACATAATTCTAATTTCTTTAGATATGAAGAATCTTTTTCCCAGTATACCACCTACTGAATACATTGAACTAATGGAATCATTATTAGCAAATTCTTGTATACCGAAGTTAATCTCTTTAGGCTTAATTTGCCTATTAAAAACAGTTTTAGACCAAACCTATGCCTAAAGTACCTGTGTAACTAAAATACATTACTTAGTAAATAATTCAACAAAAAGCATAAACTGACAAATCTGGGGTTTTTTGGAGCCTGAATTGATCTTTTAGGAAGTTTTTACCTGATTTTATAAATTTTCCTCCTGTTCATAAATATGGAAGTTCTCTTATGTTTACTAGTCAGCGTAAGTAAGTTTTCTGACTGATCAGACAAAATAGACAAATTAAGCAGTTTTCTTCATTTACCTCAAAAAAGATATTGATATTTGGATGATAACTGGATGACATTTATTTAGTAAATTATTAGTTCTCGTATCATTCATTATGTTTAATTAAACCGAAACAATCATGCAAAATAGTATTATATTTCATTATTTATTACGAAATGATTTTACTCGAAGTTATCGAAGATTTCATCGACATCATCAGAAATCATGTATCAATACAAGGTATGCAATATTTAAAAAAATATAAGACTTTTTGATTTTAATACCTTTGTGTTAATTGTAATTTAAAATCTTAAGATAATCACAAGTTTAATAACTTAGTAAGAATTTATTTTAATTTTTAAAAAAATAAGCATCGGTGTCCATTAGGTTATGCATTTCATTTGAGAGTTGAATACTAGAGAATCAGTAACGTCTTGAAAACTTAAATATTTAGTGCTTATAGTAGTGCTGCTATAGTTGTAATAAAAATATTTTTGTAATAATATAATATCCCGCTGTATATATAGACTAGTTTCTGTTTTAAATATGTTTAAAACTCATAATAGAAACAAAGTCATTAGGTTAACTTGAAATATGTACATTTCATCATGTTTTCTTCCTTTAACGAACTAAAAGAGTAATTGGTTCACATTTAATAAATTTTAATTTACAAAAATAACTAATAACGTGGTTAATGTTGTTGAATCAAAATTAAGAACAGACTTTATTTTTCTATAATTTGATTGCTTTTTAATATTGTTTGAATTTTCTTTAAATTACCAAGTTTACATAAAATTCTTGACTGGCTTATCGATGATTTAATTTTTTGCCTTCACAGAACTGCTAGGCTAAAAAAACCAAAGCGACATTTCAGGTTTAAGAAAAACGGCATTATCAAATAAATAAGTTGCTATAGGAGATAAAGTTCAAATTTCTTATTTAGGCAACTTTTTTTTTAAACCCTTAATCTATTTTAGCTGCAAATAATATCTTATTCATGTATAAAAATGGTCAGTAACCTCAGGGGCAAAAACATCTAAGTAGTCGAATTATTATGCTAATAATCACAAACAATAATTTATATGGTAAAACAATAACATCGAACTGGTTGAATAAGCAAGTAACAGTAGTCGGTACAAGCGAAATTTTTAATTAGAATGGATGATTCTTAGAAAAAGCAAATTAAAAATTGCATAATATAACAGTATATTTTTTGTTTCTCTGGCGTGCTATGAAAGAAAAGCATAGCCACTTTTAACTTCAGATTAGTTTTTCTATTACGACAATAATAAAAAGTGTATTGGTGTAATCTTAGATCTGGCAAAGGCCTTTGATACCGTGCCCCATGACTGGCTTCTTGATATGTTGTCCAGGTCCGGCATAAGGCACAGTCTATTGAGAAACTAATTAACAAGTAGACAGTAATTTTTAAAAATAGAAGATTTTGAGTGATTTCCTGAAAGTGAAGACTGGGATTCCTTAGGGAACTGTATTGGGCCCATTACTCTTCAATTTGTATATTAATTTACTAACAGATCTAAAAATTGTGAACGGATTTGTAATATCTTATGCCGACGACACAGCAGTCATTTTTTCAGATAATACTTGGGATAAAGTAAGGAGAAAGTTTATGCAAATAATTATTAATATCCGTATATAAATCCTTGGTGGAGTCACTTATCAGATATGGTACTGTTGTATGGGGAGGTCTGTATCAAAACTCTTTAAATTCCTGAAACATAGTGCAGAACTATATGTAAAAGTTTAGTTTGAAAAGAATAAGCTCTACTCAACAAATCGGTATACTCCAGCGATATTTTTGATATTCGAATAATCTATGTATTAAAGGTATCCTACTTTAATACAAAAATATAAATATATAATATTATAATACCAGAAATTGCGTAAACAAACACTTAAGTTATTCAATAAATTAACACACATTTGAACAAGAGATGTTTAAATTATCTTGCACCAAAAATTTTTAATTTAATTCCAAACAAGAGTGTTTATAGGTTAAAAACATTTAAAAAATTATGTAAAAACTTTGTTTTCGAAAATAGAATAAAATTTAAAGAACTCTTCATCTGGGTTAGATTTTTGTGAAAGTGAATTAGGGTGGGGGGTAGGATGATGTTTGTATGTTTTGTTGTTGTAGCTCGTTATTTTTATTTTTTTGTAAAAACAGTAAAGAGCACATGCAAACATTCGGTTATCTAGGTGCATAATTCGTAATTTTGTATGTTATGCACTATATTTATGTATGTGGATATATGAAGTAAATAAATAAATAAATTACATAGAAACAAAAGTTTAAATCACAAATTAAACCCTATTTTTTAACAAAAACAGTATATTGAACTGATCAAAAACAATTTAATTCTCTTTTTTGAGGCATATTCAGCCAGTGCAAGTCGTTCAATTTGTGTGATACCCCATGTAGTCTTCAGGTTCCGAATATGTATCTCACACAAGCATTTTGAAGTTTTTGCACACGCTTTTTGTCCCTATGATAAGGACCATAAACAGTATCACAGAAATTCAGATGTGAAAGAATCAGGGAAATGCAAAGCAACTTTCTTCAAGTCAATATCCAAGAATACACCAAGATTCCTACTCATGTTTTAAAATAAAATTGGTTCATTATTGATGTGCAACTGAATGCGATTAAGAAGGTTTTGTCTTAAAGTGTATTTAGTAAATAACATAGCGACAGACTTCATACAGACGGTCATACAGCAATTTGACTGGTTTGACAGCAAAAGGATTAAAGGAAAAAATCATCTGGTTGTCGTTCGCGTAAATATATTGTTTTGAATATTTTAAATATGTAACAAGTTAACACGTATAAATAGAATAAAGAAGGGGACCCAAAATACTTTCCTGTGGTACGCCAGATGAAATTCTCTCATCCTCTGAATATTTGCCATCCAAACAAACCCTCTGCTTCCTATCAGTGACAAAATTTTTCATGAGATCCTTAGTAGAAAATAAAAAAAACTACAAAACCATAAATTGACAACAAGATCTCATAATTAAGCGTGTCGAAATCCTTGCTGTAATCCAACATAATCACACACTGTCGACATGCTTTCGTCCAAGGATCTGAAAATGTCATCAGTTACATCACAAAGTGCAGTCGCACAGCTATAATTGGAGCAAAAACCAGATTGTTCTATAGGAATTACAGAATTATTTGTCAAAAGTAAATTGAGCTGCGACTCCAGACATTTTTCAAGAACCTTGAAAAGTCCAGTCCTGGTCCAGTTTATTTGCCTTGAACAGGCTTGATCTGCTGTTTAGCTATGTTAAATTTATATGATAAATGCTATGCAAATAAATAGATGCTAAAACAAAAATTAGCAAAATGTAGCATATTTTTGACTCATATTTGACCAGGTTCTATTATTGATACTTTAATTTTAATTAGCGTACAAGGTGTTAAACGTATGCATTTATATTAATAAATTTGTGTTTTTTACTATGAATTATATTTTTCATAATTCTTTTAAAAAATTGCATTTTCTTGATTTTTCTGTTTTTATTATTTTAAGTTTTATCTGGTATTTGTGTTTTTTATTATTTTTGATACGTCTCTAAACCTGTATATTATAATATAAAAATGTAATTTTTTGCGTTAATGTACCCATGATGGCTATTAAGCCGAAGGTTCTTTACCACTAGTACATATTTCAAAAGTAGAATATACACGCTAAAAAAAATGTTACAATTTTTATCATTAACAAAGAATTTTTAAAATACTGACCCTTTATATAGAAAAAATATTTATTCGAGAACGTCAGATTTCTATTTACATATATCCATTTTTCTCTCTAACGAAAATTCTTCTCTAATGCAATTAAACCAAAATTTCTCCATCGCCTTACAGTATTATGCAGCCCACAATAATGGCATTATATAGCGAGTCCTGTTCAATGCACTATGATTTCTAGGTTTCTAGGTATCTAGGCAGATGGCTACATGGTTTTTGATGCACCTTTAATGGCAGACTTGCTCATCATATGCCAAAGTGCATTTTTTTCCTAAAATATAAAACGACGGAAGTTTATGAAGAATAGAAATGATGGAATGCAGCGGTTTGACCTACATAATAAAAAAAAATCATCGTTTTGCTTGTTTATCCGCTCAGCCGCGAATTCTTATTTAATTCTTGCATTAATGGCACTTGCTTTCGTGTGGATTTTTCATCGGCTATTCTATTGTTTTCCCTATTCGTGTGAGGAAAGAAAGTGCATCGTTTTATTAGTTTGATTAGGTATTCATTTTTAAATAGATAGTGACCTTATTCGTTCAATTTCATATATTAGTTTTGATAAGTGATGACGCATTTAAATAATTACACTTATGGTCTTTGAAGAATTATTTGTTATATTTCTTTGACCCGATTCTGTTTAACTTCCAGTATCTATGCCTACATTTGAGCTACTGACATGGACTCATGTAATTATATATGAATACATATAACCGATTTAAAATTTTACTGTTTCCTTTCGTTCATTTATAAAAACTCAGAAACCGTTGTATTCACAATGAGAGTTGTTACGTACCTAAGCTTAGTAAAGATAGTTCATATATACCTTAGCTTAGTAAAATTATTATGTAATTCCTTAAAAGAATTAGACTTTCATAAAGCCTTTGATAGTGTCAAGATGATTTAATCAGCTGAAATTTTACTCAATATGTTCAAAGCAACTGTATTTGCAAGGCAAATTGTAAATTGGCCAGATATGAAATGAGCTTTATTATGAAACTATAATGAAAAGAAGTATTAAATTTCTTTTCAATACAATTAGATTTTTGTAAAACCTTTGATACTATCAAGTTTTTCGAATGCATTTAAATATTACTTAAAACGGTTGCGAGAAAACTTGGCTTTTTAAAATTTTTTGAAAGTAAAAGCTGATGAGTGCAATACCTTGTTGCTTTTGTTCAATTGAAACAGGTTTTCTAAAA
The DNA here is from genome assembly GCF_022605725.1 of Anthonomus grandis grandis. Classification (NCBI taxonomy): domain Eukaryota; kingdom Metazoa; phylum Arthropoda; class Insecta; order Coleoptera; family Curculionidae; genus Anthonomus; species Anthonomus grandis. The sequence continues at coordinate 28,452,925 of NC_065552.1, forward strand.
AAACGAAATTATGTCTGAAGGATCCGTTGTAGACAAAAGTGGAGTTATTAATATGTTCCTATGGTCGCAACCTTTAATGTGATACTCAAATCATAAAACAATTTTATCACTAACCAAAACTCTTTATTTTATTATTGACATGTATTTCACTAAGTTGTTCATATACAATACAATTTATTACAACATAGAGTTGTAATGTAGTACAATAGTTGTATGTAGTAATGTCATCTGTGTAGGTGTATGTCTAGGTCTGATGATGCTTTGATGATGATAAGAGCAAAACACGTGTAGCTTTTTAAAAAATTATATATAAATAATTATGTTTAGTGAGACCCTGACTTGGAGTTTTTTAATTTTGTTTTGTTTTTTTTTTTGTGGGGCCTCTTGGAGAAAGAATGGATGATATATTTCAATTTTCGTATGCAGTTAATTTTTAATTGGTATTAACTAGTCTAATTTTCACACTTTCCACACTCATTAAGGGTATTGGACATACTGAAGAAGGCCAGAACTCTGACTTTTTTTCTCAGACTAGGATTGATCCACTAATCAGTTTGGATTCTAAAAAGCCAAAGGTACTCACGATGCTATATTTAGGTTTTTGGATCGTTTTTATGAATCTCTAAATGCCGGGATGTTGACGGCTCCAGTGTTCTCTGATCTGTCAAAAGCGTTTGATTGTATGGATCATGGGATACTATTTTCTAAGCTTCACAGATACGGGTTTAGGGATGTTGCTCTTCAGTGGCTCAGATCTTATCTAATTCATCGCACTCAGAGAGTTGCATTCTAGATAAAGAACACTTACATTTGATGGCCCATAAGGATCTTAAACTTTTTGCAACTTTGTGACCAGTTGGGCTTATTGGCAGATAATACCACAATTTCCTGGCATCATAGAAATCCTGCACCTAATAGAAATCTGATTATTAAGGACCTTGCAATGATTAGTCAATGGTTTGCTTTAAACAGACTTGTTTATTACCAGAAAATCTTTTTATTTTGGGTTTTAAGTGTGATTTAAGGAATCTTATTTTTCTTGAGCAGATACCTCTACAAAATAAAGAGAGTTGTAGGTTCTTGGGTATTACCATTAATGGTCTACTGAAATCTAATCATGCAGGTTGTCTTCCGGCTGCTTTGCTCTCAGGGTTGTGAAACATGAGCTTGGTGAGAATGCTGGCCGTTCTGTGTTCTTTGTTTTGATAGAATCACATAATAATAATAATAATAATAATAATAATAATAATAATAATAATAATAATAATAATAATAATAATAATAATAATAATCATAATTTATTACCAAAAAAATGATATTACAATCACAAGGCAACGTCGAATACAGTACACCAATTTGGTGCTTATGAGAAAAAGAACAAATAGTTTCACGAAATGTATGTACCTACACATAATATAAAAAGTTAAAATTTGCAAATAAAATGACTAGGTAAAATAATCAATTGATCTAAAGATATATAGACATAAAATATTATACATAAACTATTGAAGATTGATGGACGAGGAAATTTACCACATGCTAAAATCACAAAACCGATTTTCATGGATCTTTTTATTGTTTTTTCCCTGAATACTTTCATACTGCCTATTTCTCTAATACGTCCTGGAAGAGATCGATATACTTTGATAGCTTTGAAGCTGAGGACCCTTTTCAAAAAAGTTGAGTTTTTTAGAGATATGCGAAGGTCACCCCGACCTCTAGTAATAATTGACCGATCTGCTCACTATAATGTCGTTCATTCTTTGAGAAAGATCAGGTTTTTTCTTAACAAATAAGACCAATACCAAAAAATATAACGATGGTAGAGATAAAACCCCTAATCTCAAAAAGTATGATCTGCAGCTAGTTCTGGGTGAAAGACCAGAAATGCACGGGATGATGCGATTCTGTGCTCTAAACACATGAGACAGTCTTACTTGAGGATCCCCAAAACATAATGCTATAATTAAGAATAAACTGAATACAGGATATATAATATAACTTGATTGTTTCCCTTGATAGGTTATCCGTAAGTCTACTATATCAGTGCACAGTTACTAGTAAGTTTTTAAATAAGTATCTTACAATGCTGATTCCAATTTAATAACGGGTCAAGAAGCACCCTAAGGAACCTAAAGGTTACCGCTGTTGGAATGATTTTTTTATCCCCTTTGACATACAGTGGTCGACTTTGTTAAATTGTATAACACTAGTTTTTTCTGTATTAAGTTTTAAGGAGTTTCTTGTGCACCAACTCCTCATCGCACTTACTGCACCCGAACAGGCAACAGACAAGTCAGCCATAGAGCCAGCAAATATTATAAGAGATGTGTCATCAGCATATTGGCACTTATGACCCCTCGACAGATTCTCAGATAGCCCATTTACAAATAGAACAAAGGGAAGTGGCTTCAAAATTGACCCCTGGGGAACCCTTGTTCCACCTCCGCTAGTTCTAAATAATAACATTTGCCTTCCAGAGTAATACTAACTATTTGTTTTTTTTCAGCCAGATAGTTTTTTTATCAGTGATAGGCATGCTCCCTCAAGCTAACTCAGCTAAGCTTACTGAGCAACAGGTCATGATTTATCATGTCGAAAGCCTTTGACACATCAAAATATATTTCAGCAACCTTATTAATGTGGTCTATTGCTCCTATATTGCTGACAATATATGCCAGCTCCGTCGACCCAAGAAGCACAAAGCCATAGCACAGATACGTACTAAAGACGTATTTTGTATGTACTCCACGATATAATGTACATACCCCAAAAGACGTATTACGTACTATGGACGTATATAGGATGTCCACTTTCCGCAGGATTCTACATCATACATTAGGACATTTTACGTCATGTATTGGATATAATATGACACGACTCCTTTTTTTGTGTGGTAAAATGTATTTGGGCGAAAAAATAACTCATTTATTAAAACTGAAAATAAAATTGAAAAATGATTATAAAAGTATAACATATCATATGTAATATAATATATCATTTGTTCTTCGCAATTATTGTAAAATAAAGTCTTCAATTTTATTTGTGCTTTCAATCCTTGCTTGTAGTGCTGCAACTTAAAATTATATTTTAAAATAAGAAAATTATCAAATAAGTAATTCATTACTACTGAAATGAGTAAATAAGCTCTTACCATTCCTATCACTGAGTGAACAGCAAAACCAAGTAAATGCAAATGTAATAAGAAAATAATATTACAAGCCGAATTTTGATAGATCCTAAATTCACAGGAGTGTAAATTAATTACAAAGGCACAACCGACGCCATGACGCTAATACTGCCATGCCGACTGAAAGAAGGGCGTTCGTTCTCGCATCTGTCGCTTGTGTTGAACACTGTCAACAGTGTCAACTCCCTCAGGTTGACAATTACTTATTTGACAGTCAGTAGGAGCAACAAAAACACTGGGTTGCTTTTACGACCGATCCTAATAATTTTTAAAAATTATTATGACAAATACTCCATTATCTATAGTTCTTAGATGTTTTGAAAGTCCTCTACCTAATTACTTCTCAACCAAATCAACATGTAAATTAACCAAATTTATAGGGTATATTAGTCCTTTGGAAAGAGGGAATCTCGATTTGACAGTTGTTGTCTAATTTATACCGAATTCGTTGACTTTTTCAATCAAAGCAAAGAAGCATGAATTTTTTTTTCTGTTTACCGTACTAAAATTAGAAATAAAATTTAGAAGTATTTAAAAATACGTTTTTGAAAAAAAAATTCTTTCCTGACATATAGCTTTGTGTATTAACAAAAATTTATGTTTTTTTTAATTCTTGTATAATCCATAAAAGTTTTTACATTTTCATAGTATTTATATGTATGTACGTCGACGAGACGTAACTAATGTACGTACGAACTACGTATCTAAAAGTACGTACTGAATACGTTATTTTGATAACAATGGACGTATGGACATAAATATGACATAAAAATTACGTACCCAAGACAAAGACAGTCTGATGTGTCTTGAGAAAGTGAAAAATTCTGTTATAGAAAGCTGTCTGAGATTTTTGAAAACGAAGATAACAGAAATATAGATCTGTATCTGAGATAATTTTTGCCTTTTTAAGCCTATTAGAAAAAACACTTGTGGAAAAGGCTTCATTTATAATATTATTCAATGATCGACAAATGAACTCAACTCCACATTTGAGTCTCCTCATAGGAACCTCATCCAGTCCACATGCATACTTATTTAGCAGATTTATCAAGAGCCAAAAATAAACCAGATATGGCTGAAATTTGGCTGGTAAGGATTAATTGAATATAATATGTTTTTTTTTTCACAAAAGAAGGCAATTGGCAAAAAAAAGGCTTCACTGTTCCACTGACTTAAGAGCTTCATGTAGATGTTTATTTCCGAAAGGATCCTGACACTCTATTAATTATTTATCTTAGAAACATCGGCGCTGGTTTATAAGTTGCTCTAACTTTCATAAGTTTATGTTGTTATGACCAATTAGAAACCTTGCAAAAACTACCCTTTCCGATCATCCAAATAATTTTTCAGTATTTTCATTTGATTTAGTGTCAAAATTTATGTCAAGGGATTTTTTTTTCGAAATCCTATCTCGTTTTTTAAGCCTACAATATAAAAAAACATTTTCTAAATTCACCTTTTTAGTGCCCCTAATTCCCTTAATATGCATTTTGCGCCCCATAATTATAAAAACTTTTTTTACTATTTTTAGTAGTACTATTAGCCCCTCGTAGAATTTTGTATAGAAAGTCAACCTATCTATTCCTTTTTATGCTGTTTTCCTATACTCTTCTCCTGTTTTCCCTTGCATAGTCATGTCTTTACAACAGATCTACATGTCAATTACATGAAGTTTTTTCTTATTTGATCTTGTCGTGATTTTTCCAGCAGAGACTTTAATGAACTTTCATATCGGTGCTTTTAGATTTTTAGGTCAAATACACTATCTCTTCTTCAGTTTTATTTTCACTATTCATAAATCATATGCTGTATTAATGATTTTGTTTATTACTCTTAAAACCATTATCGCCACTTTAAAATACTATTTAGCCATCAGCACTTGTCTGTTTAAATTCACACACTACTACGTACTCATTTAGCAAAGTAGTTAATAGCCTCTATACGTATAATAATTATTGGCATTATAAAATAGTTTTTAGGTAAAATAAGTAATATTTTGGGTGTTAATTTTTTAACAAATATAATTGGCGATAATAACCAATCGATTTTTAAGAACAATTATTGTCGGTAAATGTAATAATCATATAATATTAGAAACCCGTTAAGTTTTATTAAGTATTGCAGTTTCACTTAATTGAAAGCTACTAGCGCTACAAATGGCGCAAAATGTTTAATTTTCTTGGAAAAAAATTCAAATAAAATGGCTCATTTCATTGGCCAAAAAACTTATCTCTTAGTTATTCTTACTCTTATCTTCTCTTAATTATTATAAAAATATAAAATATCACAATGGTATAATGAATAAAAGTTTTTATTTCACTGTTTTTCAAAAAATATATACAAAACTTATATAAAATTATCCACTATTCCTTATAAAAAATCTCTAAGCAGGTTCTTTGCAATGTTGCTTATGTTGTGGGTGATCGTCTTTTGGATATAGTCAATACATCCTTAAGTACTGGGGTTTTTCCGCAAGCCTGGAAACTTTCTACTGTTGTTCCTGTTCCAAAAGTGCAAAACACTAAATTTGTTTAATGAATTTCGGCCAATTAACACCGTACCTATTTATATGAAGCTCCTTGAAGTATGTGTTAAGGAACAGCTACTCGAACATTGTAATATATATAAAATAGTTGTACCTAACCAATCGAGGTTCCGTGAGAATCATTCATGTGAGTCTGTCATTATTAATATGGTTGATATTCCTAGGATAATTTAATTGGATACCTATTCAGCGTCTTCCAAAAAATTCACAGAATTTTGAAAAAAAAAAACATTTATTTGTTTTTTTTCATAACTTTCACAAAATTCCTTATCCTTATATAAAATTATCCACTATTCCTTATAAAAAATCTCTAAGCAGGTTCTTTGCAATGTTGCTTATGTTGTGGGTGATCATCTTTTAGATATAGTCAATACATCCTTAAGTACTGGGGTTTTTCCGCAAGCCTGGAAACTTTCTACTGTTGTTCCTGTTCCAAAAGTGCAAAACACTAAATTTGTTTAATGAATTTCGGCCAATTAACACCGTACCTATTTATGAGAAGCTCCTTGAAGTATGTGTTAAGGAACAGCTACTCGAACATTGATATATATATAAAATAGTTGTACCTAACCAATCGGGGTTCCGTGAGAATCATTCATGTGAGTCTGTCATTATTAATATAGTTGATAATTTTCTTAGGGCCCTTGACACTAATAATCTAGTACTTGCTGTGTTTTTGGATTTTAAGAGAGCGTTTGAAACCGTGAGTAGAAAAATATTAATTAGGAAATTAGAACGGTTAGGCCTTAAACATAATGTATTGAAGTAGTTTCAATCTTATCTAAGTGGTAGAGTTTAGCGAGTCATGTACAAAAATAGTTCATCTGAAAGTGTTAATGTAAAGCATAGTGTGCCGCAGGGAACGGTCTTGGACCCCTTGCTATTTTTATTGTATGTCAACGATATGGTGGAGGTAGTTCGGGGGTGTAATATGGTGTTGTTTGCGGATGAAACAATGTTATATGTGGTGGGTAAAGACATTCATCAACTGCAACAAGTCATGAACGTTGAACTCAATAACTTATTCATCTGGCTTTGTAGAAATAAACTAAGTTTAAATGCAAGTAAATCCAAGTTTTGTATATTTGGCAAGAGATCTAGATTAAGTTCTATAGACATGGGCAATATACAGATTTCTGTGAATGGGGAAAGTATTTTGTATGCCAAAGAAATTAAATATTTGGGAACAATTTTCGATGGCAATCTGAAGAATTTCCATGCTCATGCAGATTAGCTTTATTTTATTTAGCTTTTGCTAAATAAAAATATTATTTATTTATTTAAAAACAGTGAAAATAAAATTATGTAGATTTCCAAACATATTCCCAAAACAATTTGACTAGATACCTATTTTAACGTTTTTAAAAAAGTGTCCAGAATTTAAAAAAAAAAATTGAAAAGGTCGGTCTTTTCCCAAAATCCCAATATTTCAAAAATCAGTTGAAATAGAATTTTGAAAATTTTTAAACATATTTCTGATACAATTTGACTAGATACATTATTCCAGTGTTTTTCCAAAAATCGACAGGGTTTTGACAAAAAAATAATTTTTGGAAAGGTTGATTTTTTTTTTAATTTTACAAAATGCCCATAGGTCAAAAACCAGTAAAAATTAAATTTTGAAAATTTCCACACGTATTCCTAAGATAATTTATATAGGTTTTCATTTCAGCATTTTTCAAAAAATATACAGACTATTTTTCCGACATTTCATAAAATGCCCTTAAACCAAAAACTTGTGAAAAAAGAATTTTGAAAATTTCTATATATATTCCTGAAATAATTTAACTACACACCTGTTTTAGCGTTTTTTAAAAATTTTTCAGAGAGGTGAATTTTTTGTTTAATTTGCATGCCTATAACTCAAAAACCAGTGACAACAAAATTCTGAAAATCTTTACATATATTCCTGAAATAATTTGCCTGTTTAATTGTTTTTTAAAAAATGTACACAATGTTAACATAAATTTTGATGAGCATCATTTTTTTTTTAATTTTACAAAATGCCCATAAATCAAAAACCATTCGACATAAAATTCCAAAATTTTCCATACATATTTTTATGGTCATTCTAGGTTCACATCTATTTCAGGGTCATTTCAAACATTTCCTATATTAATATTTTTTTTTGCTTAGACAGCAAATGTTTTTTTTTTACATGACGGTGCTCCAGCTCATTTTAGTTTAGTGGCTCGGCAGTATTTGGACATTACGTATCCAAATCGTTGGATAGGTCGGGGAAGTATTCACCCTTGGCCCCCACGGTCTCCCGACTTAATTCCGCTGGATTTTTTTTGTAGGGCCACCTTAAATCACTGGTTTATAAAAATCCAATTGATAATGTGGAGGAATTGCGTAATCGCATTATAACGTCTTGTGACATAATTCGGCAGACACCAGGAATTTTTGAACGTGTCCGCCAATCAATGCGACGTCGATTAGATGCTTGTATTGATGTTGGAGGAGCATACTTTGAACAACTCTTGTAAAAATAATAATATTACTTAAATAAATAATAAAAAATGAAATATTTTTTTATCACTTAAAAACTTGTATTTTAAATTAAAGATTGTAGAAGCAAAAGTTTTAAATCCTCAAGTACAATTTTATTAAATTGGGCTGGCTTTTGTACTAAATTAATTATTAAAAAATTTATTATTTATTATTAAAATTGCAATAAACTAAAAATAAGGAATAATTACTAGAATAAAGAAAGTCTAATCAAATTTGAGCAAAATGTCCATGGTTTTTAATTTTTTATGCGAAAACCGTGCATCTAACGGACAAAGTTCAAGGGATCAAAAATGTTGCAAATAAAACGGGGAATTTAAAAATATTTTTTAATACAAGAAAAACCAATGGCATACCATTTTTCCTTTTTAAAAATATTTAGCGGAAAACCCGCACACACGCCACTAAAGAACATAAAAATGTTAAAAGTATGTTGGTAAATGGCTCTGGATACACAAACCCCATATACCAATCTTTGGACAAATATCTTCTCTATCATATTCTTTAAATTTTCGATAATGTATGTATAATGCTCATAAATCATGGGACTATGGGAAGTTTATCCAGATGATCTCTTAAGGTAATGTTTAAAATTTCAGCTTTTTTATTCTTTGGTTTTTATCAAAAATTCGCTATATTAATTTTTTTCTCGAAAACCGCTGTAGGTATTGGAAATTATGATTACAAAAGACTCAAAGCAAAACAATAAAACAGGGAATTAAAATATCTAAAAAATATTGGTTTTTTTATTTAAAAAATCAAAGCTGTTGCCATTTTTATTTATTTATAAGCGGCAACGCTGCAGTGCTGAAAATATTTTAGACCGATAGAGCATCGTCTGTTACCATCTGTTCCATTTTCCATATATGGCTAATGTACCATCGATCATCAATCACCCTGTATAATATAGGCTTTCGATTAATTCCCGAGATTACAAATGCCGATGCAGATATTAGCAGAAAAATGCCAACAATTACCTCCTAGTAAAGTAAAACCTCGTTCGTCAAAAGATCTGCTCAGGTATTATTGGATGAAGAGCTTGAATTACTGAAAATGCAATGAAACCTGGATATTTCAATACAGTGTTAAAACTATGCGGCAATTCATTAACTGGAAAATTCAACTACTAGAGGCAATTTTACACCAGGCTGTTACTACTTGCCTATTCTGAAGATCAAGTTAAAAGAAACCCGGTTTGACTTAATGATAAGGCCAGAAGTGAAGCGATAATTAGTGGAGATATAAATGAGTACATCAAATTAAAATTATCCAACAAAATAATTTGTAAAGTTAGTTTTGTCATATACAGTATTGGTTTAACTCAGTTGTTCTCAAATGAATCACAGAATTCCTATTTATTAAAAATTCCTGACTTCCTCAAATATATTTATTTAGATAATGTATCAAAAGATATCCAACTAAAATCTTCTTTTACTCAGTAAATAGGAAAACAATAATAATATTATTATCATATTAACTTATCATATTACAGTGGCAACCTGAGTATAAAAGAACTAATTTGACAAACAAGAAAATTACTAAATTACCCTACTGTATTAAACCGTTAACTCATGTAGCCAAGTTAGAAAATGTGCACTATTCACATATTTATTTTATAAAGTCTAACCTACTTATATGCTATTTCCTTTCATATATCAAATTGCTATCGTAATTAAGTTTATATAGTAAAAAATATATGAATCTTGTAATTTAACACGTATAATCAAACTAGCTCATCATAAGGAATTTACCTCATAATTATGTAAAATTATTAATAAAAGGTCAAGATCTTCATGTATTTTATAAGAAGTTCCGTTTGCATAATTTTTTTTGACAATGCCGAATTTTATGCAATCCGGTTTTTCTTAAAAGTGTAAATTCTTAGACATTTTCTGGTTTATTTCAATTGATTTTATTGATTTCATAATTTTAGAGTGGAGGGTATATGAGTCCCTGCGAACAGCCTAATATATAAATTTTCTTTATTTCAAAAAGTTGTATTGTATGACAAGAGGTCAGTGCCTAAATACTCAGGCTTTGAGAAGAACTAAATGAGAAGTAGAAATATAACTAATAATCAAATTTTTGAACTATTTCATCGTTCCAGCCAGGATATCCAGGATATTAGGCAAGTGTTGGCGGGATAAATAAAGATAATAAATGGCCTAGAAAGAGCCACACAGTACTTGCAATCAAAAATCACTAAACTCAGGCAAAGGTTGCATTTTAAGAGGAACTTCTAAAGAGAAGAAGATCTTTGGAGTACTATATAATTGATTGAAAAAACTACTAGAAGAAATTGTGTTTAATTTATTTTTCACAGAAAATTAACTTCTTCAGACCCGATTTTTTTCACCAACAAAAATTTTTGTTTGGTCGTTTTAAAGTTAGAAGGGTACAAAAATGTAAAAACTGACGACAAACTCAAATTTTAATTTTTTCTTCTAAAAATATTTAGTGTACATTAGAGTGTACATGTGGTCCAAAACATCAAGTAAAAACTAGAAAACTTAAAAAATTACTTATATGCATATAAATAAAATTATTTATTTTCTAGGATTTATATGAAATTTTGTAGGCGTAATAAAGGCACAAATGCACTTTACAGTTTTGACAAAACGCATGTGTTCTTCCTTTGCAACCAACTAATTTGCATCTAGTTGCGTCTTTAGATTCATTAAACAGTGGAAGATAATCAAAGTTGTCAAATTGAATTTCTATTAGAGATTGTTTTTCACCTCGTGCATGTGGTACAGGCGATGGAATGGGCGATGAAGATGACGAAGACGGTCTCCCTCTTTTACTGATACTAACCCTTTGAGGCCGGATTTATTTTTTTTAAACTTTTGGTGAACATTTTTGTTTTGCTCAATTAATTAAAGACTATTTAATATGTTTTTAATATTAGATCTTTTTTTTTTGCATATGAGTTATTTACAATGAGGTGTGCTCACTGTAAGGACACTAGGCAGATAAACAAAAAAAAATGGCAAAAACTAATTTTTTATTGCTAGAAAAATACATTGATTATAAAAAATTTATTTGGTTTGATATTGACGGAAACAGTTTTTCTTATCTGAAAGGCACAGGGCAACATCACACCTAAAAAATAACAATAATTAACTATGTTTATTTATTTATCAATGTAATATCAACAGCTACCTTGTACAATGCCATCTTGATTTGTGAGGTTCTGCCTTGGTACTACAAAAAGCACATCTTTCAGGCTTGCCATATAGAGGCATGTAAGAATAAGAGTCGTACCGAATTTCGTATGGTCCAGTACGTTTAAAATGATTCACCGTTGCTGATGGCCGACCCCTTTTTGGTAAACCTTGTTCAGCTCCCACAAGTCCTAGGCCCACTGAAAGTCGAAAAAGTTTTAGCGAAAGTTGCGCATTGGAATCTGTTCTTTTTTGATACAATATGAATGCATTTACTAAGGATAAATCTATGAAATAGAAAAAAATTCTATGCCACCACATTTTCGACTTTCGGTCAACCTCATAAAGAGTTTTTAGCATGTACGTCTTATCCACGTATCCCATATGCGTATTATATTTTTTTACTAGTTCAGGACAAGTAACATCTTCGGCGGAACCATCTTTTTTTTGCGGGAAACCCATTGATTTTCGCATGGATCCAGATAATTAGTTAAAAATGGACTGGCCTATGATCCATCCATTTCAAAAATGTCAACCCATTAGTGCTAACTCTTCAATCGAATTCACCCAATGTCATCTAGTAGATCTGTTGGTAGATTCTTTCGATCTTTTCTGACGGTACCGCAAGCGCAAATCAACTCAGTTTGCAGTTATTTTTGTAGCTCGACCGAATTAAAATAATTGTCAAAATATATTTTGAACCCTTTTCCAACTAAGTCTCTCATAAGGTCTCTAACAACTCTACCACCAAGAGACTTTTCGGTCATTTGACCTATTTTACCAGTGTAAATCTGAAATTGACATACGTATCCTGAATTTTCGGAAAAAATCCAAACTTTATAGTCACGTTTTACTGGTTTCTTTGGCACATACTGTTTTAGGAAGCTTCGTCCTTTGAATCGGATCATCGACTCATCAATAGCTTGATCTTGACTTGGTTTCAAAGCATTTTTATATGTATCAGATAATATATCTAACAAAGGCCGTAATTTGTAAAGCTTATCAAAATTTTGGTGATCACGGCCAGGCTGTACAGAGTTGTCGTTTAAGTGCAGGTTGGCTAACATCCACGAAAACCTGTCTCTTGACATTATTGAACTTATGAATGGATCTCTCATTTCCAATCGTGAGGATCAGTAATCCTTATAGCTGGGTAGCTTTTTTATGCCCATTATCAAATTTATTGCAATAAAACCCTTTATTTCCCTTACATTAGTAGGCGTAAATGCATGACTATTACCTCCGTTTCTTTGCAAGGCATATAAGTTAGTTTGAAAAGCTATGTGGTCTAACAGATGCTTAGGAAATATATGCAAAAACATGTCGGTAGGGGTTTCTATATCAGTGGGAATATTTGGTCTTATTTCTTCTCCAAATTCTTTAAAATTTTGAACACAGTGTGAGTTGGAGTTAGTCCATATACTGCTGTTGGGCCTACTACTTCTGCGTCCCCTTCAATCTCATCTTCACTAACATCTCCTAACTCGCTAATGTTGTCACAAGGAATTTCTTCCAAATAATCATACAGGTCATTGGAGTTGAGATTTATAAGCTTGTTATAAAATTTATCTGTAAATAAAAATAAAATCCTATAAAAAAACCGTTAAAAAAATACGCATGAAATTTTGAGAAAATTATTTGCCCAAGAGACTGGTGTCACCGCCCTGAGCAGACCATATATTTTCTATAAAACTAATACCTTTTTCTCAAAATTGCATTCTAGCGATAACATAAATATCATCCTAGATATTTTATCTCTAATATAAAAGCAAATCTTACCACCCATGGTCCCAAAAACTGCTCTAACAACCAAAAAACAGGGAAACTTGTTACCACAATAATATCACGTGCGAACATTAATATGCAAACTGTCCAAATAATACTCGACTCTTATTGGGGCTTAAATTTAGAGGAGCGACACGCTTCCGCATACGTCATCAATAATATCTTCGCTGTAGGCACACCAGGAGCACTAGGGCACACTAGCACACAAAGGGCTAACTGGTTTCAGCAGCATGCATTATAAAAGTTAAAAGATCATAAATGTCTTTTTTGGGAATTTTAGCAGCTCCTTCTTATATTTAATCCAACTTGCTTTTAATGCAAAGTCTACCATATGCATTATTACTCTCAAAGTCCATTTTCGAGACCTTATGAAAATTCTATAAAGATCTATTAGCTGGTGCCGAAGATCTACGCCTTCCATACAATGATTATACTGTTTTACAATTTCTGGTCTTTTTACTTCAATATACTTGAACGTCTGTTTATCCCATCTTTTAACAATGTCTTCCTCACCCTTTCCTACAAAGTTGGATGCTAAAACACAAACTTATTGTCCAGCTATTTGACTAGAACTATGCCATCATCTCTTACTATCTCCTTAGAATTTCTCCGTCTTTTTTTTCTTGAAAGAGGTGGTTAAAAAACCTATTTACCCAAATAGTGCTAGCTGCAAATTTTTTTTCTTTAATGTTTTTAGTAATAAGTACGAAGAGAAATAATTGTCATAAAACAATTTATGACCTTCTTCTAGTGAAATCCTCTCAGCAAGATAACTGCTGCAGAAGCACAACTGGTGCACCTTGACCCTACATATATCTTTTGGTTTTCTTTATTTATACTCGAGTTCTTACCTTGATAAAAAACAAAGTCAAAGGGCTGTTCACTTTTGCCACAAAGAATAAATACCTTTATGCACCAGGCACAAGGCTTTCCTTTTATGTACTGCTTGAATCCTAATTTTCCAGTAAATATAATTATTTGCTTATCACTACAGAGTTCTTTTTTTTAATACCAAATATCCTTCTTCTTGCTGATTCAATTATAGGGCGCACCTTGTACAGTTTATCAGTGCAGTCGTTAGGCGCAATTCACATAAAACAGGCGTATGGGGGTGGCATGGGACTGGCGTGGTAGACGCATGTGCCACTTGCATGTTCGCTTAGGGAGAGCGCCCACCAAAGTGGCGTGACATGTAACATGGCAGTGACATAGCACGGGTATGGCACTGGTGTGGCAGGTAGCGTACACTAAAGTAGCATGACATTAAAAAGGTTAGTTAAATTCAAAATGTCGTCCTCTGAGGATGAAGTTATGCTAGCGCTTTTAAACGTGAACAATATGAACAAAACTCGTCCGCAACGTCAGTTTTGTGTACACCCTTATTGGAAAGAGATGCAAGGACATAGTGAATTTAATGTATTTAAAGAATTAAATGTGTATCCGGCGAAATTCCAATCCTTCTACAGAATGAGAAGAGAAACTTTTGAGCTATTACTGACAAAAATCAGTCCAATAATTTCTCGGACTTATGTTGTCATAGATGCCTGGAAATTTCTCAATTAATGAAACTAAATGAAAATTAAATTATGGATTGTCTTCCATATTTAAATTTTGCCAACAAACACACATACAAAATGCAAGTAGCACGTGGCAAAAGTAGAACAAGCTCTATTTTTAACGACGTGGCGTAGCAAGCTGCATGATGCCACTGCCACTTTTATTTTGGTGTACTCTGAATCATTCGTTGTCATTGGTTTCATTTAAAGTAACATGCTAGACGCGCGCTACTTGCTACTTGTCACTTGTTACTCCACTTTGGTGGGCGCTCTCCCTAATTATCACGCCTGTGCCACGCCATTTCTATTTGTATTGCCCCACCGCCACGTCACTTCGACGCCACGAGTGGCCTACACTAGTGGTAAATACCATATACCAAACAGCGGTTTATATTGCTTTTTTTTGTCTATTTGGTAGATTAAATCCGGGATGATTATTTATTTAATATGAGTTCTGTGAAGACGTGCAACAGTATGCAGTTTTATACGACCATAAAAGGTCGGGTTACTGCAATAGAACTGCACAAGATCAAGCATGGGAAAAATATCAAATGAATTCAGTGAAAATGGCAAGTATGTACGTGTTTATTAACAAAAGATGTTTAAACTCGTATTTACATTAGAAATTATACTTTTGTTTCAGTAACCGAGCGTAAAGACCGCTGGAAAAACATACGAGGAAGCTACTCAAAATATAAAGCTAGATTAAAAATAAAATCAGGACAAGGAACAAAACGAGTCAAAGAATATTATTTGGCCCCACATCTCCCCTTTTTGGATCCTTTCTTGAAGTCTTATAAATGCAACGTGGATCAAGAGTCTGCCGACGCATCATCGAGCCACCACGCAGCTGAAACGGGGTCACAATCTAATGAGTCTAAAGACAACTCCAATGCTGATGTACTCTCACCTTATAACATTCTATCCAGTCGTTCCTCTCGGTCACCTGTATCATCTTCCAGTACGTTTATCGATGATAGCAATTAGAGCACCTAAAACACTACTACAGAAAGAAGATGATTTTAGAAAAAAGAAGTTAGCAGCCTCAACCGCTATTAATGAGCTCAACCAGCAAGCTTACCAGTACTTTGAAAAAAAGCAATAATTGCTGGAGATCCAAAACAGCACGAAAACGATTGCCACAATCGATCCTCCTGACCCAGACCTGGCGTTTTTAAGTCCATGAATTCTGTTCAGAAGCGGCGTTTCAAAATTGGAATTTTGAATTTAGCCGAGCAAATACTATCCTCAACCATTCCTGAAGCCTCTACTATCCCAATGGATAGTTCTCAATCGTGGATTGAAGATTCGGTAAAAAGAAATCCAGATTCAGTACCGCACAGGAACCCGGATGAATTTCATTTGAATAAATTTATACAATACAATAATTAATATTAGGTTAACAGTATCGTTATTTTTTTTGTTTTAGATTAAACAGAAATAGATTCACTTGAATATATTTTCTTCAACTTACCTCAGCGTTATTAACACGCTTTCCTCTGAACTGATAAGTACTCTTCAATTTGTAGGTTTCTTCTCAATATTAACCCTTACTAAACCCTTACTAGTATTTTATAAAAACATTGCACACACATTCGATAGACACTTTGAAAACATTCAGAGTACATATTGAGGCTTCCACATAATATTAAACGAACTACCAGTTTTTTCTTTATTTAATCCCAAGGGATGTATTCAGTAACTCCTTTGCCCTTGAATGTTAGCTAAATTTACAAGGTTCAACATATCTTGATCATCTTTGTCATCCGAAAGCATTGTAACTTTACTACACAGACATGCACGTAACAAATAAATGACCATAATCACATTGAACCCCTTTCTATGTGAATTGTGCGCGCCACATCCGCTCCATTCCAGCTCCATGCCAGTCCCACGCCACCGCCATACGCCCGTTCTGTATGAATTGCGCCTTAGGTTTATCCAAGTAATTTACAAGGTGCAAATTGAATCTTAACTGGAAAAATCGGTCTCTACTCATATACTCCAAAAAAAATCCTAAAACTCTCTCCCGGTAGGTGCGAACTCTGGGAAATTTATGTAAAATCCAATAATTATATGAAGAGCAAACAGAGTTTGAATTTCCGATACGCTATCATTTCTAAAAGTGCAATTTTCTTGTGCAGTATAAATATTTGCGTAAAAAGCTATGTTTTTAAAGTCCAATTTAGAAATGTAGCGTTTAAAGTATTCAATAGGAAAAAGTGGCATTAAAAGTGTTTCTGGTTTTACCAGGTCTTCCGCTATAGAATTTATTTATATTCTGATGGCCCATATTTACTGGTGGACGATAAATTCTTTGTTTCCAAACAACTGACTTTTACTTTACTAGAGCCAATGGTATGTTCTCATCTTCTCTATTTTCATTCTCGTCACTCTGTTGTATTTCTTTATTCTCCAAGGTTTCTGCTTGTCTTAAGTTAACCACATTAACCAAGGAAAAACAAGGAGCCTCTAACATTTCGTCATCCTTATCTTCTGGTCATGTTTCATCCCCAGCTTCAACATAGGTATCTTCCAAGTCGGAGAGATCATTATTTTCAATCATGTCGATAAGTTCTTGGACGTGGCTGGGGTCATTCAAGTTGTATCGTTTCTCTTTTTTATCAATTTTTTGGCCCTTTCCGTAAAAAAACATATTTTCTCAAAAAAAAAAGGTATTTATAGGGTTTTATGTACAAAAACAACTAGTACCAAATGTACATATGAGTGTACGTAAGAATACAGTAACAGATACCATTTTTACATATGAAGTAAAACACTAAAAAAATACCAAATAAATATTAATCACTGCCCACGTGCTGCGACTTGTGAAACCTTTGATTAAATTCTGGACGTTATTTACCGGATACGTCACTAGATGGAGCCATGTGAATTAATATTTTTTAAGGTATTGTATACATGGAGATGTACAGTAGGTCTGCGGTAGTTTAAAATGTGCATAAGGGAAATAAAAAAAATTAAGAAGTCCATTTACATAAGAATGTGCCCAGGTCTGAAGGGGTTAAAGAATAAGATAACATCTAGTAACTTAGAAAACTTTTACAGAATCGGCTAAGAAATATTTAATAAATGTTTACTAGAAATAAATGCACAGCAGCTCATGCTTAACAGAGAACTATGATTTGGGGAACATGTTAGTCATGCAATCAGAAGTACTTAGGTATCATTAAAACTTCTCGATCCACATCGGCATCTACTATTAGTTAAATAGAAAGTTGAGCTTAAAAATAATTTGGTTCTCGGCTAGTTTCAATATTAAAATGTGGTATTTGGTTCATATCTAGTAAAAGTAAAGGAAACGGGATCCAAAAAGTGTAAAAATCATATTTGTGGCCCAGTATGCGATGACATTATTCTTCTTTGACCCTTAAGATCTTATACTACACAATCTAATGAAATGGCTGAACTGGGTTTCAGGGAGGACTATTATCAGACTCTTATAAACCGAATTAGGATCCAAACGTAATATGAGATACCATTAAAGCCACGACAATGACTTCAACAAAAGTGTTAAAAAAGGGGCACAAAAGCTGTGGATGACTAACGAAATTTTAAACCTAATGGAGGAAAAAAATCGTATAAAAACTCAAACAACAACGCATATAACCATACATAAAACTTTCTAGATATAATATGGTTAGACATGAAAAACCGTGTTGCATCCTTTAAACTTTTTTTATTACGATCTAGTTGGGAACAATATAACTTTGTTTTAAAACTATCAAAGTCAGACGTAGGTCGACACATGCGGCAAATAAATTATTTTGACGTAATAAATTATTTTCTCTTTATAAACAATATTAAGTACTAATTGGAAAATTTGCTTTTAACATTTTTTTCCACTTTAAAAAAACATTTTTAATTAAACTAATTTGGTACATAACTAAGACGATACTCAAATTATATTAAAAACTTGTAAAGAGCTTACGAGAAAAACTTTTTACTGTCAATTAAAATTTTTTCCAGGATACCTAATTGAACCGAATTAATTGCTATTATTGTTGTTTCGATATTATTATAAAGTGGCATTTCTAGTTTAAGCGTCTCTAAAAACGTCCAATTAAACAATTAAATATTGTTTGAAACTATACGGTCCCGAATTATCGCGTTTTGTTAAACATCGAAAAAATGTTGTAATGAGACTTTTACTATTTTTAAAATTATTGTTTACATTTAATGTATTAAGAACCAATTAGTTTTACGACAGAATAGTAATCTAAAATTTAACTTTATTGCCTTTTTTATTACTTTTAAATTTATTAATACAAATAGCATATCGACATCATCTATCAAAATATGGTTTCAACATCAACACAAAATGCTTTAACAGTATTGCATTTTTCTTTATTTCGGTGTATATTATAAATATAGTGTTTTCAAAAATTTTGAAGAAGATTATGGAGAATGAAATATTGGATTATTTAAAAAATAATAACTTGATTCCTGAATATCAATTAGGATTTTGTAAGGTTTGTATTATTAAAGATTCTGACAATAATGGTATTGGTCCTTTAAAACTTCATCAAAGCGTTTGATATGGTAAATCATAAGTTACACTTGGGTATATTATAATTTTCCAGTTTAAGTGATTCTGATATTGTTTTGGTGTCGTCATAAGTTCTTGAAGTGACTTCTGGTTTACCCCAACTTAGTATTCTTGGACCCGGTTTTATTCTTTATATACCTTATACTTTATACCTTATATTTCCCGACATGTTTCGAGCACAGCGGTGTCCATCATCAGGGGATTAATGTTTAAAATTAGTACAAGTTACACACGTCTTTATAAATAATAAAAAAAATCTTTACAGCAAAAAAATTTGCTATGCAGATGACACCTATCTGTATTTTTCATGGAGAAATACAGATGTGATCCAAGCTAATCAATTTATCAACGAGGAACTTTGTAGGATATACCAGACAACGGAAAGTATTTTCTTAAAAAATTAATCCAATTAAATTATTAGCCATTTTATTCTGCAGCGATAACCACAGATGAAACATTTTAGGCAGCCTTTATTATTTAAAATTAGGGGAGACCAGGGACAATTGAAACAATTTTCAAATATTTATTTTTTTTCTCTTAGAGAAAATCATATTTACAGCTAAAAAATTTTTTACAAGGACTTTTATTAATTCCTTGTATATTTTAAATCAGGTTATTTTACTTATTATATATTGCCTGTCAGATAATAACGGAAACATATAGCCTTGTATATTGTTTCAATTGTCCCGGAGACGGGGACAATTTAAACACATACCAGGGACAATTGAAACACCATTCCAACATTCAATTTAGAAATACGAAGAAAAAAACATTAATACATTATAATTTTTACACCTAAATAAAACCAAATTTTTTATTCAAAAGTTTTAAACAACATAATAATTATTCTAATGCTGAAATAAAGATAAATTAGCAAAGTAGAATATTTATTCTGACATGCAGTTATGACAGATATACAAATCTTCTTGACGAGTGCATTCTACATGTGACCATTGGTGGCAATCAATGCATTGCACCCATTATTCCCCTGAACGGCTATTTCTATACGATTCCAAACATACTAGACAAAAACAGTCTTCATTGTCACTGCTGCTATCATCCTGACTATTTTGTTGACGAGTTTTTTTGGACACTAGTGTTTTTGATGTATTTTTTGGATCACCAATTTTTTTTTTCACTTTTTTCTTTGTTTTTTGCTTCATATTCTTGTTAAATAGCATCTTTTTCTGGTGTGTCCGTATAAATGGTGGATTTTCTACTTTTGCGTTTCCCTGTAGTTTTCCGAGGAAGAGCTTTTGGTAACGGTCTTATTAGCTCAGGTGAAAACACATCCAAAGAGAGGTTAGAGGCTGACTGGACACTTGTAGATGCAACTGGAGGCGGGGTGCTTGGTGGCTCTAACGAAACAGTTCCGCTCGTTGACGCTCTTGGAAAGTTAGAATTTACTACTTTTGGAAAAGAATCAGTGCTGCTTAAATCTTTATTTTCTCTTGAACCTACTGCCTGGACTTCTTTGGGGATATTTAACTGCAAATTTTCGGGAGCAGGTCTGTCAGTTACATATGATGGAGCAAAACCTAAAGCCGTAAAAATATCTAGATTAAACGGCCATTTACCAGTGCACTGGAATCCAGCAACAATATTAGATTGTGTTAAAACCATAGAGAGACTCTGTTTAACGATGCTGGGGATGTCATAAATTGTCATCGTTTTGCCTGGGTTGTTTTTCATCCAAGAATCGCAAGTTGAATTTACAGCTTTCTTAAATGAACCATAAATCGATCGATCCAAGAGTTGTAGTTTATGTGAACAGTGTGGGGGAAATGAGAGGACAACAATACCGTTTTCTTTGCAAAAGTCCAAGCATGGTATGCTTACCTGAGATTGATGATTATCTATTAAAAGCAGAACTTTATTTTCAATTTAACTGTTGGTATGTTTTGAAAGTGTCTTAAGTATAGCAAGAATTCATCTTCTTGCATCCATCCACTAGCATTTCCTGCTCCAATGCACCCAGGTGGACCGTCACGAACGAAATGATCCTGATATCTTAATCTTGGAAAGATAAAGATTGGTGGGATGCTATTTCCAATTGCATTTACCGCTATTGCCACTGTAACGAAAGTGCCACGTTCTCCTGATGTAAGTGCCCCTACCTATTTGCGTCCCTTTTCTGCAATGATTTTAGCAGGTTTTTGTACCGTCGTAACATCGGTTTTGTCTATACTATAAATGTCCTTCGCTTGGAATTTATATCTGTCTTATACCATGGCAAGATTGTCAAAGAAAAGTTGTACATTTGTTGGGTTAAAACTGGTTGCTCTTGAAAGGCTTGTAGCCTGGGGACAACGGATTGATAGTTCAGGATTATATTTCATAAACCCGGAAAACCAATCTTCTCCTGCCAATGAGTTTTTAGTCCATGTATTCAGCATATTCAATGAATATTTTACGGCTGTTTGGTAGGCCAGTTTACGTATTTCTTTTGGCGATAGACCGTAAAATATTTGACATGCCTTTATTATGTATTTAACAATGGATTTTTCCTGCTCAACGTTAAATACTCGTCGTACGCACCTATATCCCATTGTTATAGTTTCAGTGGACCCTTGTTCAATTGATTCTTTCTTTTTCTTAATAAATCTGCCTAATGTAACATGATTCAGTTCAAACAAATCTGCCGCAGACCTTACGGATGCTCCATTTTCAATAACCTCCCTATACGCATTTTCATAAACCAAGTTGGATTTGGTACCTCTATTTGTTTTCCTGACCCTTTCACGTAGCATTCTATAACAAAATAATAGCCCTCAGAGAGTTTGTTACAATCAGTTAATCAGTTTACGCAAAAATAATACCAAAAGCCTTCTATAAATTATGTTTTAACCGTCCCCGTAAAATTATTTACATCTTGTTTCAATTGTCCCCTTCAGTTTTTTTTTGGCAAAACTATTATTTTTCTTTAGACTCTTTAATTAAAACTAACAAGTTTAGGCTGCTAGACCTAAGAAAAAAGATAAAAAAATTGATTATCAACAAAAAAGTGGTGTACTTACATTTTAAAAAAATTAAGTAAATTCCAAAATTAATGGTTCAGACATTTTAAATAGGCGTGTGAAAGATTTAAGTCATAAAATGTAACGAAAACCATTTTTCCTTGATTACTTGATTAAAAATTAAAACTTTCAACACTTTTATGGCATCCTATTTTAAAATTTAAAAAAGTGATTTTTTTCTATGGGTATAAAGCCAAAAGTGGAAAATACAGTATTATTGTTTTTAGATTATTATTTTTTATCGAAATACGTAAAAATATACCAAGTCACATTTAAAATGATGAAAAATAATAGAAATGATGAAACGTGATGGAAAATAATAGAATATGTCAGAAGATGCTTTTATAACTATTCTATCGCTGTACCAAATTTGAATTGTTTATTAGATGAAACGTAAAAATTACTTTGTTGACATAAAATAAGAGAGCCGAGCGCAAACACACCCACTTTGCTCAACTGCTAGTTTCACACTGTCGAGCAGAAATGTGGAATTAGTCAAACGTTGTGAGGCTGCGTACACGAGTTTTTACCTTCGCGTCTAAAAAAAATGGCGACTGTTTCAACCGTCCCCTGTTTCAATTGTCCCCGGTCTCCCCTACATAATGACACCATATGTTTCAAAAGCTTTGCAAAGAATCTTGGATTTGATGAATGATGAATATTACATGAAAAGAAAATGCAAGTGAACAATATAGGATATGACCAAGCAGAGCATGATACATGTTAAAACTTTCCCTATTCTAGACCAAACAAAGATAACAAATTAACATTCTTACCTATTAAACCTCAAAATAAAATAGACAATAATCAGCCTTCAACTTCAGTAGACTTAAAAAAAACTATTCAAGCCACGGCATCAGATCACATTGTATAATCGAGATCAGATATATAATTACCTTGAAAATTATTGTAAAACATATCCTGAACATATTAAGAATGCGTTAACAAAAATAGTACAAACAGAGACGAAGAACATGGAAGACTCAGAATAACAAAAAAAAAATAAATAAAATTCACAGACAAATTAATCATACTGAAGTGGAATATTCATAGTGAGTTAAAGAATCACGAAGAAGGGACAATCTAATTAATTTATTAAGAGAGTTCAAGCCAGATGTCATTCTCTTAAATGAGACATGGCTAAAAACAGATCAGCATTTCTATTTGCCAGGATATTTTCTTATTAGAGAGGATAGACCAGATGGAGGAGTAGCAATAGGCATCAACAATAATATAATATTCTGAATACTATTCATTAACTATAATAAATAAAACCAGGAATTGCAATTTAAAATAATCAACATTGATGGCCTTAATATATAAGCCTCATCAAACTTGAGAATTAAAAAACTGATTAGAAAGTGCAATAAATCAACTAGATCGATCATTAGTATTAATGGGTGATCTAAATGCACACCACAGTGAATGGGGAAGTTAAGCAACTATTGGAAATAATAGATACTTTGGACCTACTAATATTAAATGATGGGACAACTACAAGAGTACATCACCTAATGATAACCCAAGCCCTTTGGATCTGTCCATCACAAATTTAGAAATGACACACCGCATAATATAGAACAAAATAATAGACTGTGGCAATAGTGACCATTATCCCACTTTGTTTAAGATTAATGAACCTATTATAAACAGTAACCACTGCAGTTACAAAATTAAAAGAACACGAATTAGAAAATTTAATCAAGCAAATTGGAATGAATACTATCTTTTTATTGAAAACAATTTTGACACCCTGAGACATCCAATTTCTTATGAAGACATAATTGAACTAATAAACGATTCAGCTGAATTATATATACCAAAAATACCAGCAAAAAAAATTCAAATAGAATTGGAAATCTATAGTGGGATCAGGATTGTTTAATAGAGCTTGCCAAACGTAAAAAATCCGTCAAAACCTATCGAAAAAACCCAACGATGGAAAATTTAATAATCATAAAACATAAGATCGCTAAAACTAGAAGATCTTTTAAAAATTAAAAGAAAATTAATAGAGAATCCAACATTAAAGAGGTGTAGAGGTTTATTCTATTCTTTTATATAATGAATGATTTGATGAATCTTGGATATTGATTACAAACAGTTTAACTTTACATATTGTAAATCCAGGAAAACTTCATTTACCTGTGGAAGGTTTTCATAAAGGCTAAGCATAATCTTCTATTTAAATTTTGAAAATAATATTTAAAATTACTGAAAAATAGCAAAAGTGTCATGGACCCTTAAGTTGTGGAGAATTTCACATCTATCTTCTAATTGTATGGATTAAAGATTATTTTAGATGAAGTTTTAATGAAATTATTGCTAAGTACGCTAAAGAAGCTATTCAAGATAGACAGGAACTTATATCTTTGCCAGCTTTTCTGTAATGGCTAGATTGCGCATAGTAAAAAAAAACTACTTTTGGATCAGTGGAATAACGATTACGTAAAAGCTTAGAACATGAAAAGCCTTTCAATGTTTTAACCATAAGTGTCATTTTAGACAAACCTTTTTTATTAAGTTTTATTAAAACTCGGGTTGTATGTATGTATATAACGAAATGTTTGAGCTTAATTTTCACTATTTTCTAAAAGTCTGATCAACTTGAAACTTTGCACACGTATTAAGGACCGATGACAATGCAATAATTTGATAACAGTTTCCCATTATCCCTGTAAAGTGCTTTTTTAACGGGAAAAATTAACGGGATATTTATTTTGAATTGAATTATTCCATATTTCTTCAAATGTTGTCTTTTTGGAGAAAGTTTTCTGATTTTTGGTTCGTAAGTATTACGTATTCTCACTGTGGAATTGATTTTTGAGTAAATGGAACATTTTCTTAAATAGCTGAAATTGATGGTATGCCTGCAGATGCTGCTGGTGTGGTACGGCTGCTGCTGGCTATTAGGTTTTGACTACATATTGAATTTTCCATATTTCCTGGTGTTAATTGGTGATGATGACAATTTATTAAATGATTGTATTTTTTCTGAACTTGCCGCATTCAATTTATTAAGAAGGTTTTTTTAGAATAATTCACTATTATTATCACCAATTCAATAAAATCGTTATTTTAATACCTAAAACTGTCATCCAAACTAAACATATCGGTAAGTAAATTATTTGTTATCGCTTTTTTCTAACTTAACTATAGCTTTACTAACCTTCGTCTTCACACGTTAGAAAAGTTACGTAAAGTCCCAAGTGGGGTACATTTGTACCCCATCATGAAAATGATACTACTGATACATTTACATGTTTTTAATTATACAAATACATAAAATAAAATTGTAACTAATCAAATTATAAAAAAACAAAGTTAATTTTCTTTGCACTTAACACACTTCACTTCTTTTACATGGTGTTCCGCGCATACGAAATTTTGACACTCCTTGCATCTTGATCTCTATTTCGATCACAGAGATAACAACGTCCACTTTTAAGTCTTTCATTTTGGTTTTTCACTGGAGGAGACGCCAAGTCTGGAACAACATCACGCATATACTGCCTTAGCGTCTTGCTCAAGCGTCCTGAGTTATTATATCTTCGTACAATATATTCTTTTACCAAAGATTCTCCTAACTGAAGTAAAAAATATCGTCGGTCGTCCTTAGATTTTTTGATTTTTGGATACTTGATGTCCCATAAAATAAAAGAGTTTAGTGCCGCAATATCTAATAATTGGCCATCGATTGCAAATTCTGCGAGCAGAGTATTGCTTTACCATTTTATCTGTGGTGTCTCAGCACCCTTTGTATCATTATAATAAAGTATAATATGAGGTTTATTCTTATATTTTTCATCTGCAACAGTATCATCATGATGTTTCGTAGACATTAAAATAACTGCTTTGCCTTTGCTAAGTGTATAAGACACAATAAAATGTTCTTTTGTAAATGCAAACATACTAGAAAATTCAGGCCTAAATAATTTGGGTTGCAACTCGTTTGGAATGTATGAGTTTTTTTTTCTGAGGGTTCCACATAGGGTAAGTTTTTTTTCAGCAAGCTTATCTGCCAGTGGTAGACTTGTAAAAAATTTATCAGTGGTTACTCCATATCCAGTGCCAAGGGGTTTAACAAGATCCAGAACCACTCTCTCACCCTGATTTTTTTCTGGTTTGTTATTTATTTTACCAAGATAAACCTGTTAATTTATACTGTACGAATTTTTACTATTCGCCATTGCCCAAATTTTAAGGCCATATTTATCGGCCTTACTTTTCATGTAAACTCTAAAAGGACATCTCCATTTGAAGGAAACAAGTTGTTCATCTATAGTAACATGTGACCCAGGTGAATAGGCCATGATACAATTCTGAACAAACAAATCCAAAACTTCTCTAATGGGCGCCAATTTATCGTTTATCTTACGCTGAGGTCTAGTAGAATAGTCGTCAAATCGAATAAATGCTGTGAGCAATTGAAATCGATTACGTGACATACTTGCCGGAATAATAGGCCTGACATATTTCTTATCTGTACACCATAACATTTTTTGGGGGTCCTTGGTTGCTTGAAGCGCTCCTTGGATCAGCAGGATTCCTAGGTACGCCTTGATTTCCGTAGAATCAGTAAGCTGCCAAGTTCGTTGCAATTTATGTGGATATTTTTCATTTCATTGTCTTATTACCTATAACAAAATAATTCTTAATAAATAACAGTAAAATAAAGAAAACTAATAATACTAATAAATATTATCAAATAAAATTTTAAATAAGGTCAATGAAAAAGGAAACTTACCTCTTCAGCTTTTCTATTCGTTTGAACTACTAATATATTTAATATATTGTCTGACATGAACAGTAAAAAAGCTTCAAATTCAGTGGTAAAATTTGAACTATACGGAGTAAGACCTTGTTTATTTTTTATTATATATTTAGCTCCTCTGCGTGTCTGAGGATAGGGAACTTTTGATCACCATCTTTAGATTTATAAAATAGATTTCCACCGTCCATAGACTCTAAAATAAATAATAGTTTAAAAAACTAAAAAAACACGCTTTTATTGTTAATCGAACAAAAAGGTAGAAAATAATTTTTAATTACAGAATTTTTATTACAGTAGTAGAAGGTTGGACAATCAATCATGATTAATTACTTCAAATAAAATTCATAATAAAATTTAAGTTATTAACAGAATTATTTAAATTAAAGTAAAAAACTTGGGTGCATGTTACTTCATTTCCATAACTCCTTTCTCATAGATAGTTGCTAATAGAATAATTATTGTCATATTTAATATATCGAGCACCCCATTTACTCTGATTTAAATTATTCTATTACTACCTTAAATTTTATTATGATTTTTATTTGAGATAATTAATTATAAATTATAAATTGATTGTCGGACTTTCTACCACTATAATAAAAACTCTTTGGAATTAAAAATTATTTTCTACTTTATAGTTAAATTAGTAATAAAATCGTGTTTTTTTAGTTTTTTAAAGAAATAAAAGGCCAACTATTGTAGGAATAAATATTCGTGGATATAACATAAGATATATTTCATAAAGTAAAGATTTATTAGATAAATTTTAATAAACATTGCCAAAGATTTCTCCTTTCCATATTTGTTTGATAATCAGATCCTAGATATGAACAATGAAGAATATTTAATAATTCCAGTAATAATCTAGACCACCTATAGATAAGTTGAGGTTACAGTAAGTACTTTTAGGGAGGAGTACATATATATATATACATATATATATATATATATATATATATATATATAGTACATATAGTACATATATATGTACGTATATGTACATATAGTACATATATATATATATATATATATATATACTCCCTAAAAGTACTTACTGTAACCTCAACTTATCTAGTAGTCTAGAGATTTTATCTCTATTTTGCGATAAAACTTGAGACCATAAAGATATATATAAAGGATTTCAATATGGGTGGTACAATATAGGTAAATATATATATATATATATATATATGTATATATATATTTGCCATTTATACTAAAGAGACCCTCCAAAGACAATACACTTTTGCAAGAAAATTCGGGGTCTCTCTTTCGGGTTCGACTTTTCTCTTTCGGAATTAATTAAGTCTCTTGTGCTTCGTCTATCCATACGTTAAACAAACTAGGTTTCTAGTAGGTTAGAATTCAAAAGGTTAAGTTAGTATTGTATAATATACCTTGTATAATATACCTTGTATAATATATTTTCTTAGCTGGCGATTTTTCTATTCTAGTATCTTGTCAAGTTTAAAATTTTGTTTACGACATAAAACCATTTTTATACATTAAAATAAAATACTATGAGCATTAAGGCAACTCTGACCTAAATTGTATGAAACCATACCAAATGATCTATTTCATTTGCTTGTTCAATAAAAGCTTTTAAAGTAGATATAATATATCATTAATAACTAAACAGCCAACTTTTTCGCCAATTACTTTCTATATCTAACAGGCGAAGGTATAAATTTACCAATAATTATATCTTATACTTTTACCGTATTACCCATTTAGCTATTACGTTACTCGCTGGTGTTAAAACATTATGAAATAATATCATTATATTATACTTTTTAAGAGCAATGATGATGAAGAAAAGTGCGTGTGCCATGGAAATCTACAGCCTTCACCTCAAAATCGTTTTGTTGTTCTTAGTATTGCATGTGTTTTATTTCAGTTCAGATAAAAATGTAATAAATTATTTTAAATGTTTTAAATTATTAAGTACAGAAGAGAACTAATTTGAACGATATTGATGAACATTTTAACAGTTCTAAAATATCCAAGACGATTGCTTCGTGCTTCTATTTTAAATATTTTAATAAACTTTTGTCTGTTCTGTATTAATACAGCTTAAGCGGCATCCTTTTAGGGACGTAATCCTTGCATAAAAATAAGATAAAAAGTTCCTATTAACATAGGTCCGCAAACGCTTCCTAAGGGAGTTATTCCCCTTTTAATAAGACACCTTAAGGACGTTTTTTTCTTTATAACTTTAAAACCGTCTACAATAGATGGTAGTTAAGATACTATATAAAAAAATTAAAAATGTTAGTCAGTGGCGTCATATACGAACATGGGCAGGGGTGAAAACATCCCTATTTCTTTTACGCTTTGGGTTATTGCGGTTTTATTTGAAAATTATAAAACTTTTGAGTTTTTACGTAAAAAGGTAGTTTTAGTTCATTTCGATAAAGCGTTCCATATACGAGAAAATTGACTTTGAAAATAACTTTGCTTTCCATAGAAAAAAGAAACATGTTTATTTAAAAATATTTTACTTAAAAATTTAGAGAAAATGTTCAAATTTATTACCATTAAAATCATGACAAGCTGCTAACCTTTTTATTAAATTATGATGCACTCGTAAAAGAATTCTTGGATTATTTATCAGATCCTTCCTCTATTCTTTATCTGAGAACATCATATTGGGTATTTGGCGATGATAAACGAGCTGTTTTATATGTTATAAGTAAAAATCAAGGGGGTTTAGATCAGGAGACCATGATGGCCATGACATTAGCCTCCAGGACCTAACCAACGCTCTGATAATGCTAAAATGTGGAGGAGCCCCGTCGTGCGTAAAGCATGTTTGTGCTCGTAATAAAAGTGGACGATTTTTTTATAGTGGCGGTAATTCATTTTATAAAAATAATGTGTAGGTTTCTCCATAGCTGCTGCGGTAAAAATACGGGTCCTAATAAATGTATATCGATAATTCTCGGCAACACATTTAAAGAAAACTGCTGCTGATGAGCTGTCTGTACCGTAGAATGGGAATTCTCATCTGCCCATACATGATTGTTATGGAAATTAATAATTCCATTTGTTGTAAGGTCGGCAAATATATTTTTTTTAACAGCTTGGCGTTGTTTTTCAATCCAATTGGAAAATTAAACACGAAGTGGAAAAACTACTCTTCCAATGCATTAACTCATTGAATATGATAAGGGTGCTTTAACAACTCCTGCAAAATTCTTCATACAGTTGACTGAGAGGTTCCTTCATGATTTGCGATAATGCGGGTACTTAACGATGGATCTGCTTCAACACAATTTAAGTACAAGTACTAGAATTTCTTGGTCGCCCAATAACTTTAAGTCTTTAAAAAGATCCTAGAATAAAATGTAAGCAGGGATTATGCAACACCTCTTTCTTAAATGTTTAAAATTAACCTGTTTCCCTTAAATTAAGACCTACTTTGAGGAAAACCGAACGATGTGGCACTCGATAAGGAAATACCTCTTCATACAACCGTCTTGCTTCAATCAGCTTGTTTTTCATCCGTAAAATTCATTTTTGCTTTTTAACTTTACCGTAGTACATACCAAGCCAATAAAGGAGATTTTCATTATTAATAAATTCATTTAAAAAACACTCTTCTAACTGATCACTATGGCTAAATCAAGTGTAATTTACAATGGCAATCATCAAAGATTTACAAAAAATGTATAAAGCTATTAAACACATTCTTCTATCCGTGATAGTAAAAAAGATTTTTGTAGAAAATATTTCGATACACGATTTAAAATTAGGTACTGAACTTTGGGTTTTTAAGTGCACCCTAATTTTAATACGAATGAACTTACATACATAAACAGAAAATGTCCGAAGTCAATTTTCTCATAAATGGAACGCACTATCGAAATGAACTAAGTACTACTAGTAGTTAGAAAGTGAACTAAATAAACTGAACTAAGTTTACGTAAAGAGTACCTTCTTTACGTGAAAAATTCTAAATTTTATAATTTTTAAATAAATCGCAGTAACTCAGAGGGTAAAAAATAGGGATGTTTTAATCCCTACCCACCCCCGTATATAAAACCACTGACTAGAATTTTTAATTTTTTTTATTTAGTATTTTAACTGCCATATAATGCTTTACAGTTCCCAATTCTCAAAATTTTATTGTAAACGCTTTTAAAGCTATAGAGAGAAAATCGGCTTTAAGGTGTCTTATTAAAAGGGGAATAACTTCCTTAAGGAACGTTTGCGGATACATATTAATAGAAATTTCTTGTCTTATTTTTATGCAAGAACTACGACCTCAAAGGAGTGCCACTTACCCGGTAGTAATCCATAGAGGTGTGACGGAAATTTGACAAATTGCTTAAAGTTTAAGTTTCTAGATGCGCGTTTTTACCTTTTTCTTATTTCTTTTAATTCCTTTTTTTAAGGATATTAGACAGATTCAAACGTTTGGTTTTAAATTATCAATAAAAGCATCGCTTTGCGAGCCGCTTTATAAGTTTATTAACTTTCTTATTCAAGCTTTAACCCTTTTTAATTACTTTCACTATTACACTGTTACTAAAATATATAATTAACTTTATTTTTTATTAGGATCCATATTTATATGCCTTATTTCAAGTCTTTATATTTATCACTTATCAAATGATTTTCTTAAATAAAAAAAATATAATATAATATAAAAATCATTGCTTTAACAAGTTTATTTCCCGATTTATTACCGTTTTTCCTTAAACTTGTTAGGTTTCTAGATGCGTTTGTTTAATTTCTTTATTGTTTTCTTACATTATTTTTTTATGCTTTAAAATTAGTAATGCATTATTTATATTCTGATGACGCTGCTATAGGTAAAAATTAGGAAAGTCCATTTTGAAACCCACTCTGTAGATGTAATCTGAAATCTAAATCCTGTGGTCTATTCAGAGTGGTCTATACATCACATCAGTATCCAATATGGTACATTTAAACCATTAACATTTTAAGTAAACCATCCAAGAATATTCTTGTTTATGACTTAGACATTTAAAACTTGGTGGCATGTTCCCTGAACAGTATCGGATAATTTTCTCATCTAAGCACTGCTGTAGGTCTGTACTAATCCAGTAAAGTAGGTCTATATGCTAATAGTTTATAGTTTCTCGATCTTTTGGCTAAAGTGTAGGTTAAGTAACTGATGTATAAAATCATTCACTGTCTGCTAGAGAATGAGGACTTATATGATCACCAACATAATATGCTTTTTAAGTTGCCAGTTTATGCAAATGGTCGTCCTAGTCCAGAACTGCGTTTCGTATAAAATTTATTAAGATTTCAGATTACTTCAAAGAACATCAAATAATTTTGTATATTCTAATGACAGGATACCCACTTATACTAAAACTGCATTATCCGATCTTGTTGTTTTTATAGATTTAAGGTTTCCATATTCTAGCGGAATCAGCCAAATTACATTTCAAGCTATAAACAAAGGCAAGTTCTTGACTTTATCTAGAGGTCCTTTTTCGACTTCTCAGCTTTTAATTTGAGAAAGGTGCTGTGTACTCTTATGCCACCATGAATACTACTCAGTTCTTTGGTCCCCTTTTTTGCTTGCTTCATAGGTTTTCTAAATAAGTATGAAATACCTATTCAGAAAACCTAGACAATACTTGTCATTTCAGAAAATATCAATACCAAACAATCCACCTTTCTAAAGAAAAATTCCATAGTTAGGCATTTGACAGGTCTGTCAAATTATTTGATCCATAAACCATGTACCAGTACACATGGAAGTATTTTCATGCAGGAAATTAAATTCTGAAAAAAATATCAATGAGTTATAAAGAGTCAAATCAGTCTTCATTAACTTGGATCCTATTAGTGGTACTTTACCAAATAAAATTGGGACATTCATTGATCACTAAACACTACATTAACTAAATGGTTTCTTTGTTAATTTCTAATATGTACGACCCAACCACTTGTCCCTGTAATATGAGAAATCTGCAAACCTGACGAAAATTCTTGAGATCGTTCAGAGGTTAAGCAATGATAAACATACTGAAGATAAAAGTAATAAAAAGGTCGTACGTTACGTCGCAGATGGAGAGGTAGCTTAAGCAGCAAAAGATATTCGTTTATAATGGGTGTGCGTCGTTGGATGGATGTCGCAAGCGAAAAATTCTTTGAGCAACGAAAATGGCAAAAACAAATAAAAACCGAAAGCAAACGCGTTATGTATGAAACCGGGTATCGGCTGATAGAAGGCTCACTCACTCACTCACTCGAATGCAGAAATTGTATTTATTTTTTAAGTAGGTCTCACTGGTCTGCCTGGTAAAACAGTTTTGTAATACTTTCTCGGCCGCCGATGCCGGTGCCGCTGGCTGCATGGCTGGATACCACTCATATATTTTATTTTATTTTTTAAATTCGAACCACATTATGTAACCGTTTCGTTATATTAGTCATTGGTCCGTGTCCACTTCGCTACTACCATTGGTTCTTCTAATGCTTCAGTCTAATCTTTGGACTTTTATTTGGAGCTTTTAATTATGCACTCATTATGAGGATTCTTATCTTAATATTATTCATAAAAAGATTTGTATTTTTAGTATCGGATATAATATATAATGAATAAAATATTTATAAAAATGTACTTTAATATATTAGTTTCCAGTAACCTTCCTATTAGAAACGAGTGAACCCAGCTTCAATGATTGTGTTAGCCCCGTCTGAAACACTTTAATTGAAGAGTTGCTCTTGTTCAACTTTTTAATAATTGTTTTAATAGAATTGACGGATATATTATCCTAGTCAAATATTTCTTACAGTTTTCTGATAAAACTGACTGTAGAATAAAAAAACTATAAAATCCTTATTTCAATTTCTTGTTCCAATTATGTGATCAATGACCAGCCCAAATATTAAATTTTTAAGGATGTGTATGAATCTTATGTTAAATCCCTGGAAATACTTATTACTTCGTAGATCATCGGGAAATTATAATTTTCTGGAATATTTTTGCCAACATCAACGAGGCAACATCATTTTTTTCTTATGATATGTCAGACTTAGACAGAGATATAAAT
Organism: Anthonomus grandis grandis; assembly: GCF_022605725.1. Taxonomy (NCBI): domain Eukaryota; kingdom Metazoa; phylum Arthropoda; class Insecta; order Coleoptera; family Curculionidae; genus Anthonomus; species Anthonomus grandis. The sequence goes on from NC_065552.1 coordinate 28,487,074, forward strand.
ACAAAACTTAAATTTTTTATTCTTTTTTCCTTTATCATCCTTTATTTTTTTTTTACTATCCGCATCTTTCTTTTTTCTATATCATCCTTTTATATCTCTATAACTGTCTGGATTTTCTACAAACTATTTTTCTTTTTAACAGTTTTGTCGCATATGAGAGACACAACGTGATTTTATTACGCTCCCCTGTGATAGCGCAATTAATATGGGTAATCAAATGGCTTGTTTCCGGTAGTGGAGGATAGAGTGAGTCCTGCTTCATGCTATATTTATACCATAACGTTTTTCCCGTGTGTTAGGGGTATATAAAGCAATCGAAAATAGCTAACTTTACGCACTTACTACTAAACGCAATGACTTACGACTACTAGAAATATTTATTTAACACTATTTATGTCTGATTTAAAGCTCGCGTCAAATTCCGAACTTTAGTTCACTGAACTGACAAGTACCCCCAGCGGCGGCGCGGCTCCTTATATACTCAGCTGACCACTCTGGAAGATTCGCTGGTCTTCGAGACGTGCTGCAGTGTGCCATTTGTGTCATTCCGGAATGACAGAGAATTAGCTGCTTGAATCTGTGGTAATTGGTCATAAACTTCTTACGGTTCTGGGGACATTCTTTGGATGGCAGCAGCATCTTCTTAAGGTCTTCGTAAGTTCAATATAAGGGCAGTTGCCTTCTTCCTGGATGGCCAACCATTTGCTTTTGCAGCCGCCTCAAACTGACGCTGATAATTATTTCAGCATGTAGTACCAAATTGAGGCGGTTCGAAGCACATTCCATATTGCCAGAAATTTCGTTCTTATAAGTCCACTGCTGAATACCTACAGCGCAGCTTACTAATAGTGTAGACGTCCAATGTTGCAATTCTGTTTTCAACTTTCTGGATCCTGTTCTTCATGAATGAAAGAGTCCGCTTTTCTAGTGAAAAGCATTATTCTAGAATTATTTTTTAATTTCTTTTTATTTTCCAAAATTTTTTTTTTACCTAGTATAATTTTCTCTTAGTGTGACACAGTTTTGCAGTATTTTCCAGCAATTTAGCCTCTGGGTTGGCGAAATTTTCTAGCAATTTAGCTTCCAGACCTTAAAACATTTAAACGATATCGCTTAAGAAGCTGCTCCTGAAAGGCCGCTGCAATCACTTACGATTACTAGAATTATTTATTTTTACCGTGTTGTTTTACAACTATTCATGTCTGATTTAAGTCTCGCGCCAAATTCCAAACTTTACTTTGGTAATTCTGCAGTTTAGCGGCTTTTGTCAAAACTAACGAAAAATGGTCGGGTTTTTTGCAAAGTGGGTAGATTTCGATATAGAGTGGCGGAAAGCCAAATTTTATCACGAAGAGGATGTTATCACGCACTAAATCACTCACTATAGGACGCGATTAACGCGGAATCATATTATTTTTAATTCGGACCAAAATCTAAAAATTACCAAAATAATAAGACATTATGGGTGTCTTCGGTATGTTTCTTGCACGAAAATAACAGATTTAGTTACAAGAAAAGGTAAAAACAGTATTTGTGAATTTATTTTACGCATAATACCTAACATTTCACGTAACTAAAAAATATAGAGTGAATTCGCCACTTTAGAGAAGGCACTCATGAGTCAGCCACACTGGGGACAAGGCTGAAGCTGCAGAGTGAGTGACAAAACGCAGTAGGCGACAGAACTGGGAACACCACACCTAACCTCACCTTAGTTGTAACCTATTTGTTGTCAAAACTAATCGAATACAGGGTTATTCTAATGATGTTATTCTATTCATGTCCCATAGTGAGTGATTTAGTGCGTGATAACACCCTCTTCGTGATAAAATTTGGCTTTCCGCCACTCTTAGTGAAAAATATATATCCAAATCCACCCATTTTGCAAAAAACCCGATCATTTTTCGTTAGTTTTAACAAAAGCCGCTAAACTGCAGAATTACCTTTACTTTATGAAACTACTCCCAGCTGCGACGCGGTTTCTTATATACTCGGCTAACCATTCCAGAAGATTAGATTGAATATTTAGAAGATTTTATGACCATCTTTGTGCGGTGTGCCATTTATGTCATTCCGGAATGACGGAAAATCAGCTGATTACTTGACGTTTACAATATCGTTACAATATATTCGCCTTTTATATGCAATTGTTTAGGCTATTTCGTCATATATTATTCTCTATCTTCTTTAAGCTCTTTTGTCTACTGTTTATTTCATGTAATAATTATTATGGAATGTATTTTAATCTTATTTGAGGTGTTCTTAAAGATTTTATTAATTTTTGGGCTTCTGCTGATAATGAGCCTCCAATATAGCTGTCGATATTTCTACATTTTACCTCACTTATACTTAATCCGGTTAATCCCTCATATCCTATATTTGGGGTACCTGTGGTTTAGCCATTTTTATAAGCTTCTTGTTGCGTTGATTTTTCAGTTGTGTATCCCACGTTATGTTGTTATTTTTATTTTCCTTCATGTATTTGGCCTTGCCTAGTGTTGTCTAGGCTATAGAGGGTAGAGTGCCTATGTGCTGGGGCCGTATTTTTGAAGCCATTCGAATTTGATTCGCATACGAAATTAGAGGATTTCGCAGGAAAAATCGATGTTCGTATTTTCCACCGCATCGTATGCGAACTTTTTCGCATGCGGTATCTCGAGTGGGTATATACCATTCGAATTTCAAAATTCATGTGCGATTTTCAATTTGATTCTGCCACTTGTCTTGTTTTCATCTTAAACTAGCTTTGTTTTTTTTTTTTAATTTGTGTGAATTCGTTATGTAGTTTCGTAGTGTTTTTTTGTTGTTTATTGAAAAAAAAATAACTATAATCAAACAGCAAGATTAATCAATCTTGTGCCAAGAAACGTCGTCGATGCACTGGAAGATACTGAAACTCCGGCAGATCGAAAGAATAGAATGTACTCTTTATTTCTTGACCTATTTGTAATATATTCAGATGCTTAATTAATTAAATTATATAGATTAAGCAAGCCTATTACGGTGGATTAATGCATTTGCTCCAGGGAGACTGTGTAATCTGTCCGCTACTTTTGTCCACAACGCTTGTGCTGTTTAGTTTTAGCTTTCAAATCTTGGGTGAATTTGACCGACTTTAATTCGGGGTGCTCTGCCATAAATAAAATTAATTTTTTCTTTTACTCACTCTAAAAACCAAAATATGTTTTTATTTTTTGAATCCAACTTAAAAAAAAAGTCAATTCGAAAAACCCAAAAAACGCCATGAAAAAAACTTCAAAATTCCCTCATGTTTTAAAACTTAAATTTTAGGTCAGGTTAAAAAATCTTCATCCCGTTTGACATAGCCTTCAATAGCACTCGACTTTGCTACGTTGCCACTACATTTCATGTTCAAAAATGCACTTTTCAATTCTTGTGCGAATTTTGCCGCCCGCCTTTGTTCGTATTCGAATTTGATTCTCGTATCGTTTCAAAAATACAGCTACTGGTATCGATTATGTGTTTCGAATGTGAGATAACATCACACAGTGTTTGATTTAACCGGTTTAAGTACGGAAGTTTTGTGCAATAGTGTTGATATTTTAGAATTCACTTATAACACACTAACAAAGCAAATTCTGACGTCATCATTTATATTGGCCTAGCTAGCTTCCTAAAATAGTTAAGTGCAACTTGGTATTTAAAATCTACTTCCAATCTCTGTATTCAAAAAAACCTAAATAATTAATATAAAGAGCATTGTTACTAATGAAATCACAGTTATTACTAACATCTACTCAGATACTTCTAAAACGATGATTTTTGTTTGAGAAAATAAATAATAAAAAATCAACACTAAATTAGGATAAGAATCAAGAAAAATTTAAATCAAAAGAGCAGAAAAAAAATTAGTAAATAAATGAATTCAAACAAAAAACTAAATAACCTAGCCTTCTCTACCGACCATACGCAGGTGACTCAAAATAAGTGCCAAATTGTCATGGTGAATGTCACAAGAATCAGCAATAGTGTTAAAGTTTTGACACATAAAGTGAATAGGACTCTGGTACAGAATGTTGGACTTGGCTATATCCAAGTTAAAAGCTGGACACTGTCTAGATCCTGGGCGTGGTATATGAAAGCAAATCCTTTGCAAAAGGGATGAGCAGTCAATTTTATGTTTAAGTAAATTAAACAAGAATTTCACCGAATGCATTTCTCTCCTCTTCGCAAGTGACCGTTCAGTATATCTAGAGAGCAGCAGGTTATGTTCAAAACCCCTTGGATGATAGATTCCATCATCCTTAAATGCCAAACATTTAAGGAATCGCCGTTGGACTGATTCTAATAGCTGAATGTGCTGATTGTAAATGGGAGACCAAATGAGGGAGCTGTAGTCCAGCCTGGATCTAACAAATGCATAGTAGAGAGTTTTGGCAGTGGCAGTGTTCAAAAAAAGTTTGCAATTTCTAATAATAAAGCCCAGCATGCGAGTAGCTCTAGAAACAGTATCTTCGATGTGAGGGATAAAAGAAAATTTTTGGTCAAAGGTGACTCCAAGATCCTTAAAACAGGTAGACTTTGCCAGAGACTCTCCATTAACTGAGTAATTAAAGACAACTGGACTTTTAATTCGAAAGTAGCTGGCCATATTACACTTGGAAACATTAAGGTTAAGCCGGTTCAAAGTGCACCAATGGTGTACAGTATTGATGTTCTTTTGCAGTTTAGGTCATCAGCATATTCTAACCGAAAGCAATTGAGGGTGGAGATCAAGTCATTAGCGGAAACGTTAAAGAGAAGGGGGCCGAAGTTAGAGCCCTGAGGAACTCCAGAGGTGGGTGAAAAACAAGCAGATCTAAAGTCTTCGACCACTACAAACTGAGAGCGGTCAATTAAATAGGAGTTAAGGAGCTTTATCAAGCGATCGGAGAATCCAAACTGGCGTTCAAGCTTATTTAATAGGATGAAGTGGTCAATCTGGTCAAAAGCCTTTTGAAAGTCTGTGTAGATAACATCGATTTGACCTCTATCATTAAGTGCTTCGCACACAAACTGAGAGAAGAATGCTAGGTTTGTAGTACATGAGCGGCCAGAAACAAAGCCATGTTGATCGTTGGCCAGCATGGACTTAACCTTGGGAAAAATTAATTTATAAAGAGCCAACTCGAATACCTTTGAGAAATTGCACATAATAGATATAGGGCGGTAATTCTCTATTGTTCCAGCATCGCCCTTTTTAAAGATAGGGCAAACTTTGGCTTGCTTCCAGATATTGGGAAAAATATCTGTGTTAAGGATCAGATTAAAAATGTGGAGCACAGGGTCTGTAAGTGCAACAGAACAGTCCTTAGCTAAAAAACTAAGAATTAGATCTGGGCCAGAAGTCATTTTGCTTTTGAGACACTTGCTCGCCATTATAATGTGGGTAGCCGCGAGCGCGACGACATCTATGCAAGTTAAGGGAGGTTCAGAGACGACAGGATGATCGCTGGGAAGTGAGTTCGTGTATACACTCCTGAAATAAACTCCAAAAGCGGACACAATGCTGTCAGGCGTATTGTATGATTGGTTAGAAAGCTTCATTGAGCCGGGATCGATTTGAGACTGATTACGTTTGCTTCGAATAAAAGACCAAAATTCACTCGGATCGGAGGTTATTTTGTTCTCAATACTATGGATGTATATTTTGTAGGCTTGTGCAGTTAGAGCTTTAATTGTCTTGCGCAGAGACCTTAATATCTCTAGATGGTGATTAGACTTGGAAATCTTAAAATCACGAAATGCTCTTTCCTTTTTATATATATTACGAATTATGTCCCCCGAAAACCAGGGAGGGAAACGTCTTTTACGTTTTACCTTGAAGGGTACCGCTCTAGCGAAAGTGTTGTTCAGTTTATCATAAAGAACATCACATGCAGAGTTGACGTCCTGCTGCACCATGACAGGCGACCAATCAGTATCTAGCAGCAGCTGATACAAAAGCGGAAAGTTAGCCTTTCTAAAATTAAATCCTTTTATTTTAGCTTTATTAAGGGGTAGGTTATTGAGAGAGATAAGGCCTGCATGGATTTCAAATGACAGAGAAGGATGGTAGGTATCCTCCGAGACAAGAGATGCACCGCTGTTAAGTACAGAGATAATAAAGCTTGCAAAGATTCTGATATGTTCGGACTGTGATGGAATTAATTAAAGACAACATTTAATTAAACATAATGTAGATCTTAGAGAGTATGCCAAGTGTTCTTAAAAGGTACATATTTGACTTAACCTTCGTGGCAGCATAACAAATCACGTAACTGAAAAAACGATAGCATTTTTTTATGTAGAAAATTATTTCATACTTTCATACAAGTTTGTTAGATACACTTACAAAACTCTTATTTATGAGATAATGGAAAAAAACTTGAATTCTATAAAAAAAACTGGCTTAGTAATATGTAATAAAATCATATGCCAATGGGCACTCTTGTCCATCATTCAGTTTTGAAAAAAATTGACCTTGGGCTGCAACTAATCTATAAAATACAATATATTTAACTAAATTTATATTTAATTATTAGTTTTAATTAAAAAATCTTCACACGCCTTGGGCGAATACATAATATTAACAGCAAATATTGTCAGGAATGGAATTCTCTAAACATTTTATGACGGGATTAATAAGGAATACATAGTCACAGAGAAACATCCTTATAAGTCCAATAATACCTAATAAAATTACGTTTTCTTTGTTGTATAGTGTAAATGCATTTCATCAATGAAGAAAAAACCCATCAGTGGCAATCTATCTGGTTTTTAATCACAGTTATAGACCAGTCGTAGGTGTAAATACCGGATGTCATGGCAGTACTCCAGTCGCAATTATTTCATTAAGATTAGCAGCCCAACTGACCTCAACTAGATAAATAGGTGTGCATTAACCATGACCGCCGTCCATTGACCTGCTAAAGGGAACAGTAATAATAATCATCTTTATCGTTCTTACCGTATCGAAATGATTACTGGTTGTTTCTGGAATTTGCTGCTTGATGTTTTATTATAAAAGATTCAGGTTATACAGGAAAATAAAATGTGAAATTGTTGACCTCTGAAGTTATGGATGGCGACCTCTTGATAAAATCGCATAATCTGCACTTAAATCTATACTTTTTATGGGTATGATATCAACAATTGCCATCAATATAACTTTCTTTTTTTTACATAATTTTAGTGATTTTTTTAGTTTTGAATAAGTGACGTTATAGTATGTTTAAATGGAAAATTGAAAGTACCTTCTCGTAAATGGAGCCTAACGAAACTATCTCAACGTTGAAATATATAGACTTTGTTAAAAGTGTTAAACAAAAAATCGGGGATATAGTAATAATAGGCTTACGAATATGTATGTATATTTATACGAGACGATACGATATTTTAATTTCATATTAATTTGGAAGAAGGTGAATACAGTATACAGGTTGGGGAATTAAAGATGACGCATTGTCCAAAATAATGGTAACACCGCTTATTGTTAAATAATAAAAAATATAAACGGCTTTAACTCCCAACGGATATGGATAAAACTTTTCTTTACAAGCGTTAGAACTTTTAGCTCTTTATATTTTTTAACATACAACGATTCAATAATTTTAATACCAATAAACTTTTGTTTCTAGAGGTTTCAAACCATCTTAAATCCATTTGGGTATTTATTATATATTATTGAAACAAGTTTAGTTTATATCCTTGAGAGCCTATTTAATTTATTTAACATTCTCGACTTTTCAATTCTCACAAAAACACTTTAGCTTTTAGAGGCTTATAATCACGATAAATCGATTTAGTTATTGATTATAAATATCTGGACAAACAATTTTTAAAATTCCTTGAGAATTTCAGGAGATACGGGCATTATAACTAATTCAATAACAGCGGGCACGGACTATCAATAGGTTTCTGGCAAAGGACATATGCTGCGTTCTTGATTTTGGTTGCTGAATATCGATCGAATGCCAGCTTCAGACATATGCAAAAATTTCTAGAAAAAAAAAACACAAAATGGCAACATCGGATACTTGCATTGTAAACATACAGGTATTCTACGTTGCCAAGTTGCTTTTTTTTGCTAAGAATCTTTTTTTATTTTAAAAAATTTGGTGATTAGTCTCAAAGTATATATTATTAGTTAGCAAATTAAAGAAAATTTTAAAGAGTAAATTATTTACCTGTAACAAAATACAACACATTGAAACCAGTGGATTAAGAAAATTATATATTGCATGAAAAATTGGAAAGTCGATATATATATGATAGTTATTGGTGCATATATGTTTAGATATATTAAAACTATATTCTTTTATTAAGACGCGGCTATCAAAAAACGATCAGTTGAATATAATTTATTTTTACCATAGATTATTTTAATTTCTTTCTTTCTTTTTATTATTCATTTTTAAATCGTGGCGAAAATTCTCAAATGCGATCCATGCACTCTTTTCAATACAATTAAGCCATATATGGATTTATAAACAGCATTGTTGCTTTTTTTAGAGGATATTTAACTGGTAAAACACAGAGGGTCGTGTTGGATAATAATTTGTTGGATAAACTATGGATGTGTTGGAGTTCCACAGGGTCGATTTTAGGGCCACTCTTATTTGTTATTTTCACAATGGACTTAAATAATTGTGTAAGAAACTGTAATATACACCAATACGCGGATGATTTTGACAAATTTATATTACACACATTATTCGGTGAATAATGGATTAAAAATTAACGCAAATAAGTCAGCAATCATGTATTTTGGACCAGATCAAGAATGAGCTTCTAACAATCTTCATATTACCATTAATGGGAGTAAATAAAAACTGTCAAGGAATTTAGGCTTATCGCTGGATCAAGAACTTCGATTTTAGTCCCAGCTAGGTAAAACTATGCAGAATTGCTACATGTTTTTGAGAAATCTGTATAAAAGCAGATACTTCTTAAACATAAAGATCAAACTTTGTGAAACGCTGATTTTATCTAGCTGTAACTCTTGTAATTTTACATATTACTCATTTTTGGACGTAATTGATCGAAAAAAGTTTCAAAAAATTTAAAACTCTTGCATTGGGTTTGTGTACGGCTTAAGACTGCGTGACCACGTCAGCGACAAACTTTTGGAGCTGAAATGGCTTAATATGGAAGGCAGGGTACTTATGAAAAACTAATAACTAGATTTACTATCCATGATTGCAGCACACGTTTTTATGAAAATTTTCAAACTCCTCAACATAAGACCGCCTTGTTCCAGTGCACATTTGAGCTGATTTTGAATCTTGTAATTCAATAGAAAAATGACTATATTGTTGAGAATTTCTTTAATAATACATATATCCTCCTGGGATCTAGCGTCCATTTAAATGGACATGCCAGTTTTATGTTTCCAGTTTCGTTAATTTGTTATTTAAGCAGCTTCCGATTTGGTCGACTTTAATTGTGCACATGTGCTGGGAGTCAGTTGTTTGTTTTCTGTTGTGATGGCGGCTGCACGTGGTTCTCGTTATGATGGTATGTAGCCTATTTTTTAACGTTTTGTAATGATTTTGGTGAAAGTTCATTTCCAAATGTTTAATAGACAAATATTTAATAACATTACAATAATAAAAAAATTAAATAAGTTTTGTATTACCCTAAGTTATTCGCGTCCATTTAAATGGACATTGGGTCTATCTCATACACATTTTAAATTTACTCATAAAATTTATTTTAGGAATTTTTGGTAATCAAACAGTGCTTCGGCCAGGGGAAGATGGCGAAAAGTTGGAGCAAATACTAAAAATCATTGGAAATGATGACTCTGACATTGAAATATCTGATGATGAAGAAGAAATTCAAACTATGGATAATTTAATGGGGAGAGAAGCAGAAATAATTAATGAAGAACTAGTAAGCAGCAGTGAGGAGGAAGAAGAAGAAGAAGATAGAATTCCTCTTAGTGTCCTGAGAGAAAACTTAAAAATGGCCAAGCAATCTGTGGATCCTTTAAAGCGAAAGTCTTGGAGAAGATATGATACTTTTGCACCTCCAAATTTTAAAGGCCCCTCTAGTGAATGCAGCGCAGAGCTCGGGTATGATTGAACTGCAAAATCGTATTTAGCCATGTACTTTGAAGATGAGTTATTCCAAAAAGTGTGTGATTGCACAAATGCAAGGTACGTTGAACTTAAAGGAGTATCTCTTAAATTGACTCTTAATGAGATTAAACATTAATGTGGAATAGTTTGTTTGATGCCCTGCCTAAAATATCCCAAAATCAGAATGTACTGGGCAAAAACCACTAAAGTTCAGCTATTGCAGATACAAAATGACTCGAGATAGATTTTTTGCTATAAGAAGTAACCTTAAAATCGTCATTGATGGCAGCATCGTAAAAGAGGTACGCAGGTCTGACAAATTTTGGAAAGTACGTCCTATTATAAAAACAGTATTGCAGGGGTGTTTGCAGCTACCTAGAGACAAAGTGGTTGCTGTAGATGAACAGATGATCCCATTTACAGGGACTTATAAAATGAAGCAGTTCGTTAGAGGAAAGCCAAATCCAGAGGGCTTGAAAAATTTTGTTGTTGCTGCCCCTGATGGTCTTGTGGTCTAGACTTATATCAAGGAAAAGATACTTTTCCAGATGATTCTGTAAAACGACTTGGTGTTGGACCTTCTGCTGTTGTTCGCCTTGGAAGGACATTATTTCCTGGAAGTCATGTGTACTGCGATAGATATTTCACGACAATACGACATCTCGAATATCTTAGTCAACAAGAGAAATATTACACTGGAACCCTTATGAAATCTCGTGTACCAGCGGCAGCAAATTTAACTTCGGAAAAAATGATGGCCAAGATAGGTAGAGGAACAAATTGTAAGACAAGATGGCTAAATAGTAGTTGTACAATAGTATGATCTGAAATCTGTACTTTTGGCATCTACTGCTCTAGGAATTCAACCTAACCATGAGTGCAAAAGGAGGTCACTGAAAGACTCTAAATACATTCAGGTTAAAAGACTTTACGTTGTTGCTAAATACAACGATTGTATGGAAGGAATAAACTTGATAGATCGAATGATTAGCTATTATAGGATTCGAGCCAGATCAAAAAAATGAACTGTTATTTCCAGGGTTATTTTCCATTTCTTTGATAACGAAAAAAAAAAAATTTAAAATCCCTCCACGCAAGATACAACAATATTTAGATTTTAAAATCGAAATTGCCACTGAACTTTTGACAAATACACCCAACCCACAAAGTGAATCCCAAGAAAACATCCGAGGTTTAGGTACTAGAAGAAATCCTGAGGGAAATATCTTTGTCGATTCACTGTCATCGTCATTAGCCACCGAAAGAAAACGGAAATAACACTTAAAAAATTCTGTTAGATGTAAAAATAACTCTTGTGCTGAAATAACCAAGTTTTTTTGTAATACATGCAACACATTTTTGTGCATTACTGGCAACAGAAACTGTTTCATGGAGTTCCATAGCAAATAAATTTAAGTATACATTTATTTTCTGGGTTTTCATAGGTTTAGACTGAAATGTTATTGAAAAAAAAATTATATATTAGGAATTTTTGTTTAGGTTAAGACCTAGTGTCTATTTTAATGGATGTCATGTATCTGTCAAAGTAAAAAAAAAAGTTATTAGTAAACAATGTTTATTTATGTATTTTCTATTAAAGGCCTCACAACCCTAACTTAACAAAAACATCTCCGGGTCCCAGGAGGATATGTATAACTTGAAGGTTTAACTGTGTTTACATAATATACATGTGCAGTTTCATTTTAATATTTTCTTTTATTTATTTAATTGAATACTTGGTTAAGCCAAATAGCTATGCTGAACTTCGTCAAGTATAAAATAAAGGCCATTTATTATTATTATTATTATTATATATGTTAAGTAAATTTCAACAAGTGCTTTATAAAAAAATTGAGATTGCTCAATAGTTAAAAAATATGTTGATATTTAAATTCAACAATAGACCCTCCAATTTTAGATGGATGTGGCGCGATTATTTTCACTTTATTCGGATGTATTTCCCAAATACGCATTACTTTGGTTAAATCGTATCTTATTTAGGAGTACTTAATTAGACTAGCTTTTTCCGCTGATTATTTAATTGGAAAGTGTAAGTTTAGGACAAGACTTTTCATAAAAATCGTAGACTAAGTGTAGTCATTATATTTAAAAACCTATCGAGAAAAAATAGAAATTTATAGGGGATTCTCGATTTTCTCATCAGTGCACCTATTATTTATTTATTACTTAATAATCACTTTTTAATAATGTTTCAATTAGTTCAATAGTGAATACCTATTCTTCTCAGAATCATCAAGTGACGCTCAATAAGTCAAAATAACATGGTTCGCTCGACGCTCATAAATATTATTTGATGTCACATTAGCGTGTTGCATTTACACATATTGTTTTTTGCGGAAAACATATTTTTGACATATTGATTCTCGATATAACGATGGGTAATTAATTAAAATTGTTTATAACGTACATTATTAAATGGTTATTATGGACAATAGTTGGTTCCATGTTATCTGTGTGATCGGTCAGTTAATTGCCTAATAGTAAAAGGTAAATATTTATTAGTTCAGTGTCTTTAGTAAAATCACGAAATAGTTTTAGATCGAGGTTTTATTCTATAGTAACGCTCCAGTTAACCACTCCTAATATAAAAATTACAATAGGGACGCTGTACATAACGAGTCGTGAGTAACACTCCAACGAGTTTGTTCTTTATGTTTTAGCTCATTTAACAGAATATTAGAATAAATGCATTATTAGTTAGCTGCTAATCGTTTTTTTATTAAAATTGGTAATTGTTGAATTTTATATTTCTGAAAAGTGTATACATGGGACAAATTTGATTAAATGATCTCTAACTTTTTTTCGAAGGAATCTCTATCCATAAGGTTTTATTAATGTAATAAACAAACTTTTGTCATAATATATTACTACATAGCATTATCCAAATAAATTTAAAAATATTTTTAAACCGGGATCAAAAATTTTTGGTCCTTTGTCCAATGTATCCCCTGCTCTGGGGTAATAATGGACATGATATGGGGATATTTTGGACATTCATTTACTAATAAAGACAAAAAGTCTTAGAGTAAATATTTATTTAAGAAGCAACAAATTTTCAACTTTTATTTAAGTTAAACTAAATTCTGTCAAATCTGCGTTGAAATAAATCGAATTTTTGAAACGAGGACGCCTGTTTTCAATACCTTTTGGAAGCACAGCTATTACTTCTCCGAATGTTAAAAAAGAAGATTCTTCTTGTGTAATTTTGAAGCGATTTGATGGAATCATTCTTTTAAAAAATCGAACCTGAAATCCGTCGAAAAGTTTTCGTTCTACCCGAGCAACATAATTTCTTCTAGAAAATGGTGTTTTTCCCGGAACTTTGACAACAATGAAACCGCCTTTTTCTACATCGTGGGTATCCTGAACTGTCTCTTCTTCTTCCTCCCACTCTGAGGAGGAATCTTTTGTTAGTTCTTCATTTATCTCTTCATCACTAGAGTCACTTTCTACTAGAACTTTTCTCTTAATCTCCTTAACCTTTTTTGGAGGAGGCTTCTTTCTTGCCAATAATTCTTCTTTTTCTGGAGTGTCAGTAACTATCATACATTTTCCTCGTTTTCTTCCTTTTCTCATAGGTTTTCGGGGTTCCGCCTTTGGACAAGGACTTATTTTGTCTGGTGTAATAAAGTTAGATACATTTAAAGGACTTTTAGCAGTCCCAGTAACACTAGTGCTAGGAATTGAGGTTTCATCGGCAGCGCGATTTCCGTCAGTGGCTGGAATTAGGTTTTCATCTAGGTTTTCTGTTTCGGCGAAAATACAGCTTCCACCAGATTGATTGGTAATGACATATGGAGCAGGTCGATCTGAAACTGACGAACACAAAAACTCGTGTTCTTGAAATATGTCCCGATCAAAAGGAAAAATTCCACTTTTACGAAAGCCAGACTTTATATTTTCTGGTGTAGCAGCACGATCCCAGGCCTTTGAGCATAGCTCCGCAAGTGAGTAAATAGAAAGAGTTTCATTTGGATGAGTCATCATCCAAGAATTGGCAGCTTCGGAAAAATATCTCTTGAAAGGTCCAAAAACAGATCGGTCAAGAGGTTGTAATTTATTTGATGTATGCGGAGGTAAGGTCAAAACTTCAATACCATTTTCTTTGCAAAATGTTATGCCATCATCACTTAAATAGGATTCATGGTTATCCAATATCAGTAACACGGGGTTATTTTTACTACATCTGATATTTCGTTGGAAAAACTGAAGAACTTTAATAAAATTATCTGTTGTCATCCAGCCAGATTTATTCACAAGACCCATAGATCCTTGCATAGCTCCAGACATCATGCGGTGCTCGTTAAAACGTATTCTGGGACAAATCTATACTGGTGATAATGCATTTCCATTTGCACAAATTATTCCAACTTGGGTTACTAGCTCACCGCATTCTCTAGATGTTACTTGCCCTATTTACTTTTCTCCCTTTTTTCCTACAATTTTTTCAACAGGCGGTACTGTAGTAACCCCTGTTTCGTCTAAATTAAAAATTTGGCTTTCCTCATAGTTATGCCGGCTGTAAACAGTTTTGAGCTTGCCAAAAGAATTCCCCAACAACTGTTTTGTTAAACGCCGTCATACGAGCAAAAGATGTTGCTTCCGGTTTTCGAATTGAGAGTTCTGGATTTCTCCTCAAAAAACCGGCAAACCACTCCTCGCCAGCCATTGCTGGTGTTGCCCAAGAATCCGGGATTAAGAGCTTATTTCGAGACGCAAACTGAAATGCTAGTTGTCTAGTTTTTTTTGGAGTTAATCCATAGAACATAGATGAACATTTGAGTAAATATTCAGCTAATGCTTGTTCCATTTAAAATTTGGTTTTAAAGATATATTTTCTATCCCCTGTTCTCTAGCCCTTTTCACATAAATAGCTAAACGAGACTTAGTAACATTATACCTCTCCGAAACTTTTCGCAAGCTACCAATATTATTTAAGACATCCTCTACTGCTCTTCTTAGATCTCCTTCAGGGAATTCCCTGTCAGTTTTCTTTTTATACTCTCTCACCATCTGAAATAAAAAGTAAATAAAAAAATAAAAACATTCTGGGGATACAATGGACAATAGGGGATACTATTGTATCCCCCATTGACCCTATAGTAAAATTATTCTCTTTCCTAGAAAACTAAACAAGCAATTTCAATTATTTGTTTCTTATAACCATATTCTATAATGCACATCACCACTAAAATAATTAGATATTAAAAAGTGTTGCATAGAAAATAATAAATGGTTACATTACTTACCGTAAAAGTTACAAACAGACTGGCTGAAACAGGAAAATATCGATAAAAATAACCACACTCAATGCTTGCTACCTTGCGAATGCCAAACGATTGTTCGGTAGTTATTGCATTAATTTACCATATGAGGGCGCTTCAAATACATATTAAGCGGGAGTTTTAAACATATCCATTCTATCCTGGTGTCCATTGTATCCTCGGTCTCCCCTATTATTAACATACAAAGATTAAACAATATGAATATTTTACGATAAACCTAATAATTTTTAAATGCAACTGCTTGAGATATATTTTTCTAAATATTAGTTCTTTTTTTTAGACACTTATCCATATTGATAAACAAGAAGATTTTCGTTACTTTTATTATAGGTGACTTTCATCAAATTTTAAATTATTGCTTTTTTTAATTATTTTATTTTTATTAGATAACTGTATTATATTACTATAATAATATTACCATCGAGCAACAAACAAATGTTATGATCTCTATAACACTTCAGACAATCTTAGTTAGAGTGAATTTAATTTTAAAAAGTTAGTTGTAAATTTCATTTATTCATCAGAAATGTGGTTTATTTAGGATAAAAATAAAAAGCAGGGATCAGCTATGTTTAGGAAAAAATTAAAAATAAAAGTGGTAAAGATGATTAAGAAAAAATACAAATAAAACATCTTAAAAGTAAATAATTCTTAAAAGTTTATAAAAGTGTAATAATGATTAAAAAAAATAAAAAGATCAGAGTATATACATACAAGGTACCTTACAAAAAAAAAACAATAAACTAGCAACTGAGAAATGCGTTTACATGACGCGCCAATAGATACTCTACTTAAATAAACACATCAAATGATCTAGGGGACAAGTAAAAAATACTTGTGAAGCTATTTTATTTTTAGACAAATTATTTATTATTTAATAGCCTAGGTAATCAAAGTATGACATATGACGTCAAAAAAGACGTCAAAATGTGGTCATTTAATGATGTTGTCAGCAAAATACTCTTTTTGTGACGATAAAATAACGTCATTTGAATGACAAAAAGAAAGAGAGCTTACATTATGGTTTCTAGAATGTCAACTTTGACGTATAAAAGAAGGAAGTGAATCATTGGTATGAAATGAGTTTATCAAAATATATTTAAAAAATAAAATTGGGAAAATTCTTTTAGAGAATTGAAAGTTACAAAAAATGGGAGGTTTTGTTAAAGACTTTCTTTTGCAGACCAGAAGTATAGGAGTAGAGTGATAATACTTGTTTACTATGTTTATATTTATTTAATTGCCAATAAAGGTGTGAATTAAAATAATCGATACTCGAAATTAGTCAACTGATTTATATACACACTTATACTACTAAATACGATCACTTATCACTGCTAGAAATGTTAATTTTCCCTGTATTTTTATACTACTATTTATGTCCGATGTAAATCAGTGGCGAAGCGTGAACTTTTTTTTCGGGTAGACAAACAATAAAAATCGTTAATTAGAAAAAAATTTGTATTTAATATTATTCACTTTAATGAAATAGAGAATGAATGCGTATGAAATATTAACTCAAAGAGAAAAAATTGTGTAGTGATATTAAAAAGAAAAAAATAATTACTACTAGCATAAAAAGATAGATAAATAAAAATAAATACTACTTACAAAAAAGCACAACATATGTAGGTATAACCATAACTTATAAATCCATAATATCCATTATTTTAAAATTAATTAAAGACAAATAAAAATACAACTAAGATACATTTGCCAATATCGAACAGTCGTTCATAAAATAACCACTAAAATATCCACTAAAAAAAAACCTTTTCTATACACCCAAAAATAAAAATACTAATTATTAAATTACTATAGCACGTAGATGTATGGCGGCCGACCAGATCAAGCGTGTCCATAAACAATAGCCCTCAACAGCATAATAAAATACCTGGTCGACTTCGACAGACAAAAACTCGAATGTCTTTTTGCGAGTAAATTTTGTATACGTAATAGGCTGAATACTGATGCGGCCGGACCTTCGTCACCTGCTTGATGCCTATTTGGTTCGATTAGATGTTCCAAATTTCGGAAGACAAATATCAATGTGTCTTCCTGGGGCTCGTATACATTAATTGGGTGTCAGCCCTGCAGTTTATTTTAATTGGTGCGTCAGGCGGGGCGCGCCTTAGATATTATAGATAGATAGATATTATAGCCGACACTATTTTTTTATGTTAGTTACTTTAAAGAAAATTTAAAAGCACTTGCGAAAACATCAAAATAGCTTAGTAACTTTACCTTGTACATATTGTCTTCAGTGCCTGTTTTTTTAGATTACAAAACTATTATTTCTGTGTTTGTAGATGGTTTTTATCTTTTTTTATATTTAATAACTGCTGAAGTCAGACTATCTATTTCCATTTCTTGTAATATAATATTTAAAGAAATTTCTCTGCTATAATTCTATGAATTTTAACATGCGGCCCTTTGACAACTTTCAATTTATTTTGTTTATTTGTAACTCCCATAATAATAATTAATCAGACAGCAAAGTGCAGCGACTCAAGTCGACCAACAAATATTCTTTGCGCTTCAAATCTTATTCAACTCGTTTGAAAAATATCAATTAAACGGTAAAGTTTCAGTCGATTAATCTTTTGTGTAAGCAACAAAAGATTACCGTTTTTAATTGAAACATGTGTTTCACACTTATTTAATTGACTGGAGTAAAGTTGATTAATTAAAATCAAATTAGGAGGACGCGACTATTCGTTTGCATGAAAAGAAGAAAAACCAGTCGCTAGAACCAATATCGTTTAAGTTATCAAATCTTCAAGGTAATAACTTAAATGTAAATTAAATATGGAAAAAACGCTTTTTCTAAATTAACATTAACGCATTTTCTTAATTAAGTAGATAACGTAAAATAAACTCTTAAACTGCGTATCTTACTAACTTAGACCTTAGCAGGCTTAGACGAGCTTTAAGGTAGCTCGTCATTTTAATATCATAAAGAAGCCATATTAAAAAAAGATTAATTTACGCCTTAATTATTTATGATCTAAACCTTTAATAACTTAAAAGCCGCACTACGCGTAGTGATTCTAGATGATATAAAATATGGTACAGGCTTTGCAGTGGTATATTTTTCGAACATTCTCTATTTAATTTCTTAACTATAGAAATAACGATAAGCAAAAAAAATTACGCTATTTTGGCTACCATCATCGTAGCATAAATTAATATGTTCTCTAAAAAACTGATTTTCAACAGAAATAATAATTTTTTCAAGTAAATCGCAGTTTTAATTTTCTACATTAAATGAATTCAAACGAATGCTTTCCTTAGATCCTTAATTTTAAAAACCCTACTGAACTAAAAAGGTAAATTTGTATACACGTCTGGCCGACTTTGTGTACGAAAATCAATGTTTGAGTTATCAGTTAAAAAGAGAACCATGACGTTTTTTCTACTTTCCCTGTACCAATTGTTCCCTATACCAAATACTCAGAAGTTTGGTTGCATAGAATTTTTTTGCCCGAAAAAAGCAGAAGCAATAACAAAGAAGAAGAAGTATTACACAGGTATATCTAACTGAGAATCACATTGTTACTTTAGCAAAAATAATTTATATTAAATTCTAATAATTTTCTTATGTATAACTAGCATAAGATTAAATTTATTTCATTTATCTTCCTCTAGGAAAATATGTTATAAATTGTCGAACGCTTTTTACTCAAAATGTGTAGTAGTTAAGCATATTTTAACTCTTCGTTTTACGGATTTCCAACGATTTTTTAATATTATATATATTTTAAATTGAGCGGTATAAGATAATATTCCTATCTAAACTTAATAAAAACATAAATTTTACGAAATTCTTTCCTAAATTAAAATATTTTTAATCACTGCCCAAAGTTAATAAAATACCTAATTTACATCATAATTAACGTCATTTTTATCTCGAGTATTTTTTAAGAATGTTATGTAATATTTAAAAAATCTATAAAATCAAGGACTGTAATATATTAAAATATATATCTAATTTATTCTGCAGTAGAAATATATAGGGGATTCGCTTGGCAATGAAGCAAAAGGCCATCTAATTTGCTTAGGATGACAATGTCTGAATGATATAATTTTATTTTTTCATTATTGGTATACTATTAGTGTGTTATTGCTTTTAGTATATAAGAATTGGTTATAAAGAAAGCATTTTGTTACAATATTTCATTAAAAAAATATTGCTGAAATAAAATGTTAACAATAATTGAAAGCAAAATACATACATTACAGAAGAGATTTTGGACAAGAGAGTATATTGCTATAATGAGAAATAACGTATATTGATCATCCTAAACTTTCATTCATATGAATAGTTATGTCAAATACTATACTATGCAGTACTATTAACCAAGCAGTTCTATAATTAGGGTTTCACGAGATTCTCGAAATTCGAAATTTCTCGTCTCGTCTCGTCTCGATTTTGAGACGAGATCGAGAAAATCACTTCGAGATTTCTCGATCTTGAAAGGCTGTAGATGCTGAAATAACTCAGCAGCCTTTAAAAGGTTAGAAGAATGAAAATGAAAAACTATGTTGGGAAATAATTTAATTCATTTTAAACATAAGAAAATTAACAAAGCAAAAGAAACAAACAAAAAAACTCAAATAATTTTATATTTTTAAAGGAAAAAAACTTCTATACTAAAACATAAATTCTAAACATTTAAAAATTAACAAAACATAAAATAAAGATAAATAGAAATACGAAAAGTATAGATAACAAAATTATTGCTTATGCACTCATAAATATATCTTTGTTGCATAGCCAAGAATTTAAACATAGTAAAAATTGAGCCGATTCTCCAGTCAATCGGCTTCGTTCTTTTTTAATTGTCAGTGTTGCCCTTGAGAACAGTCTTTCTGCAGGAACTGAAGTGGCTTGTATACCTAAAAAATCACGAGCCATTTTCGATAAATTTGGATAAATGGCTTCGTTCCTTCTCCACCACTCTAAAATATCTTGATTGCCTTCAGCTCTCTTAAATAAACAATATTCATCAATTTCTTTTCTCTAGTTCTCTCTGTCGCCATTGCTTTTTTCAAATAAACTTTGCAGATTAAGGTCATCAGTATTGTCATCAATATCATCAGTAAAAGGTTGAGATGCTAAAGGAATATCAATATTAGAACTATCGTAATACATTTCTTTATACAAGTTTTCGAATTTACTTATGGCTTCTTGTTTTAAGTTTTTTCCCCAGTTCGTAAAGTTACATGTCTCAGTCTTATGTCGTGGATCCAATATTAATGCAACACAATATATCCAATTGGTTTTTGAATAGTGTTTGACGATTTTATCCCTTGCTGCTTGAAGAGCTTCTATAACTTTTTCGTCGGTTGTATTCCTATTTGGACAATTATCCAGTCCAAAAGCCCAGGTTTCCAATTTATCTAGAAGCATATTAACTCCTAAGACGACCATAGGTAATGTGCAGTATTTTTCGCCTTGAAATGAATCGGATAATGTTTTAAAAACTTTTAAATTGCCATATAAAAGCGCGCCGCTGCCGCTTCTGCAGGTGTCAGCTATAAAACCTATTAATTATTGTTGTAAAAGACACAACGATAATTAAGATAAGAGGCCCCGCTCAGTTCGAAAATCGCGTGGAAAACGGGGCATTTTTCGGACCTTCAAACTCGGCTAATATGTAAAATTTTTTAAAAAAACCACCAACATTATCATTTGTCCTTCTCTTTAAGACCCATTAAAAAAAACATGATATTCTCTATAATTTAGTAGATTTTTTGTCCAAAAGAAAAGAAGTTGTATCAATATAAGTATTTGAAAAGGTATGCACATAAATGTTTATTTCTTCACTAAACTTAAATGATCAGGGCAAAATACATTATTATAAATGAAAACATAACCTCTTTATAAAAAATAATTAATTAAAAGCGTTTTATTGTTTAATAGATTTAAGTGTTATGTGATTAAAATGGATTTTTTTACCGCGCCTATTAAAATAATAATACCTACATTATATATAATAAATACCTACATTAATAAAATAATAATTATCAAAGTCATGTCATGTTAATCAATAAAGAACAAGTAGCGCAGTGCGCAGTCTGTGTATTTAACCAACTAAATTTCAATTTTAAACAATTTTAAATCCATGGATAAAATATTATTATTAAAAAATAAACAATTCGTTTGGATTTGTATTTTTTTAAACAATATGTTTTTATTTTCGGGTCAAATTTTGCGTTTTTTTTGGTTACACGTGGCATTTAGTATTTAGTTCATACTATACCTATAGCTCTGTATTTTTTTTAAGTATTTTTTTACAGAAAAAAAATCTAGTATAGACTTTATATACAACATGATATTTTTTAATAATAATTCATTGTTTGTTTAAATTGTATGTAATTGTTTTTAAGAATTTCGAGAATCTCGAATCGAGATCGAGAAATTGTCTTCGAGAAAAACATCGAGACGAGAGTTTGTTAAAATCTCTCGAGAAATCGCCTTCGAGACGAGATTTGTCATCTCGATGAAAACCTATCTATAATTAAACCATAAGTTTGGAATATATCTCACTTCGTTTTTTCTTCTTCAAATATAATTTTAACTCTAGCATTTGAGCATTTGCTTTACTTATTTAAATTACAGATTCTTAACCACTATCTAATTTCCATAAGATTATTTATTTCCTAACTCTTGGTATCATAAATGCGTAAATTATGGTCATGTAGCAACTCTCACCAATCGCCAGTTTGTGCAATCAATTTTTTCGTTTTTAATTCTTGCACTATACGCAAAGATATTTACCGAAAAGATTATGTGGGTAGAAATGAAAATATTTCAAGAAAAATTCATATTATAATACAAGCTTACAAAATAGTCAATTATAGCGTAAAGTTGCTACGCAAAAACGTACTGGGCGTACTTGGATGTGCATTAGTACTTATAATAATGCGCTTGAGTACCCAATTATTCTATATGATAATCTATTATTGCTTACAAACTCTAATGGACAGGAAAATTAAACGTTGCAGATTCCCCATATTTCACGTAAAATTTTATGCTCCGGCGGATTTCGGTTTCTCTTTCTTCAAAAATCACTATTATTGGTTAGTTGTGATTAAAGTTAAACGATGATGTACCCAAATTTGGAAAATTTTCATATAATTTTATAACTTCCTGTTCCTAAAATATATTACTGTAATAAATTATAATTTGATATAAGTGAATGGGCAATAATAAATTTATAAATGAGCCCTGAATATTTAGTATCTATCAGTGCATTTAAGTGTATCTTGATCAGTAAGTTGACAAATTTCATATTGATTTATGATAAATTTACAACAAAATAGAGACGAATATACTAGATACATTTATCATAGAACAGGCAACAGTAGTATTTTACGGTTTCAATTAATTCTTTCTAAATGGTTAATTACCTCTTTATAAAATATTTAATTGTACTGATGCAGATCATCTCTAACTATTTTCAGAGTTTTTTTATATGATTAGAACATTTATATATTTGTTATTAATTTTAAATGAATCATAATCGTAAATTTATTAATTTAAGAATAATAATATTTAGAGAAAAAATTGTCGTGAAGAGCATTAAGGAGCTATAGCGGTACCACCAAAATATAATTTTGATGAGTCTCTAAAAGATCCTAAATTATTTAAGTAAGAAAATGAGAGAAAAGAAAAACAAGAATGAAATGTTAGGAAAATAAAAAGAAAATTTTATTAAAAGACTATTATTTGTACTAAAATGCCAAAATTCAATAAAACTAATATACAGGATATTTTCTACATGTAAATATTATGATCTTATTTTTCCTGAAAGATATCTGTCTTATATAATCATTGAAAGTTTCGTCTAAATGATTAGTGAAAATGAAACTAAGATATATCAATGTTCCTTTTATCATATATTATAAAAGATTTATTTGACAGTATTTACAGACATTAAAAACGTAAGCAGTTTCTTAGGTCAATGAAAAATAGTCAGAAAAAAATAATAAAAAAATAGAAAAAAAGTAGGTAGGAGACTTGCTAGCCTCAGTAGCTATAATTTAGTGAGAAATAAATACAGCGATATAGTTTGGCAGGAACCAGGAACCCAGGATGTTTAAATAGGTCTTAAACATCCACTGAAGTTGCTTCTGAGAGTAAGATGTTTACGAGAGATAAAATATTTGGTAAAAGAAATCCATTATATTACAAACCTGGAGCAGTCATTACAAATAGACAAAATCAAATACATACAACCCAATTTAACCCAAACTCATTCTATTATATTTTGGTTTAGTAAGTACCTATTAATATTTTGGTAGGAACCAAGACGTCAAAATACTAAAATAGATTCGTCCGTATTAATTCAAAATGAACATCTTTATCTGATTGGATAGAAGAATCGTCATTAAACCTATTTTACTTATAAAAATTATAGAGAATCTGCTAAAGAAGGTATGCAGGATTCAGCTTGTCTAGCTGCCTCACTTCTTAATACCGGTAGCTAGGAAGCGGATTTCCTTGCTAGACTGAGATTACCGAACTTATATTTATCATAGCTTAAGGTATGCCGTGGTGAAGAGTCTACTGGACAGAAAGATACTCCAAAGATGGACGAAAATATTTAGCATGAGACACATTACTTAGACACATTAGCTGGGTTGGGTTGGGATATTTTTACGGCTTGGAAGATATGAAATCTGACTAGTGACGATACTTGCACTGAATAAACATGAAAATACAGGTCGAAGTTTTGATTTTACTCTTATAAACTTGGACACGATTGAAAGGCTTTTAAACCAAATAGAGACCAAAGCTGTCAGTGAGGATGGAATTTTTATAGAGATCTTTAAATATGCTTTCCATACAAATTAAGTCCTATGGCAAATATAATAAATTCATGTCTATTACAGGTTGTATTTCCAGATGTCTGGAAGAAGAGTATAGGTAAGCCTATTTTAATAACTACAATACTATCTAGTCTTAACGATCTTCAGTATATTACCGGCAATGTCAAAAGTGATTGAAAGATTAATCTTTGAACAAATTAGTGACTGAAAAATTTTAAATAATTCTAAGCAGTTCTGTTTGGTTAAAGTCCTTAGCGACATTAAACATAATGAGGAAAAAGGTAAAGTCATCGACACTCTTTACAATGCTAGATTTTAGTAAAGCATTTGACACCTTGGATCACAAAATGATTCTTGCGAAACTGCAGTACTATAATTCTTCTCAACCCGTAATAAACTTTTTTTCAAATTTCTTGCTTAATAGAGCGTGTTGTATGTCAATTGCAACCGAATCTAGGGTAAAAAAATCAAAGTACGAACCGACGAAGATCCGGCAGTAATTTTAAAATAAATCAAGATTTAAATAATAATAATAATAATAATAATAATAATAATAATAATAATAATAATAATAATAATAATAATAATAATAATAATAATAATAATAATAATAATAATAATAATAATAATAATAAGCAGAAGGCAATACACGGAAAGCATCCTCACGAACTTAATGCCGAACATGTCGATTATGAAACGTCAAACTACTGGTTGACTCGTGGAGATCTATTTCCTGAAACTGAAGGCTTTATGATGGCTATATAAGACAGAGTGATTGCTACAAGAAATTACCTTAAGTACATTACTAAAGATGAGAAAGTAATCGACGATCGATGTAGAAAAATGCCTGCGCGTACCGGAGACAATTCAACATATAACATCAGGATGCACATCTCTATCAGCTGCCGTATATCTGCACCGACATAACTGTGTGGCAAAAATTATTTATCAAGAACTGGCAAAACTTTATCATCTAATTGGCGAAACTTGGCCCTATTACCAGTACAAACCAGAAACTGTACGCTCTGTACTTTCGCCTCTACTGGGAGAGAACTGTTTTGACCGATAGGACGCTGACTTCAAAGAGACCAGACATAATCTTAATAAACAAAGCAAAAGAAAACCTTTCTAATTGACATAGCAGTGCCAAATACCAATAATGTGCTAGAAACGACACACACTAAACTTGCTAAATACGCAGATCTGAAACAACAATGGAGGCAAGATAATATATATATACTTTCTCTAGTTATTTCATCCACTAGAATTATCCCTTTAACACTATCCAAAAACCTTAACGCATTGGGTCTTTCCTCCTGGACGATTGTCACTATACAGAAATCTGTTATACTGAATACATGCAACATTATTCGAAAGTTCTTAAATCTACCATAGCAAAATTCATCTTGCCTTCAGGCCGATGAAATTTACAACACCGCTATCAGCGAACTAAACTAATAATAATAATAATAATAATAAAGGTCTTTTTATTTAGGAAAAAATACACTTACAAAGTTAATAGTTTAAAGGCGAGATACAGTGCACAAAGATTCAAATATCTATATGCCTGTTCTTCCATCAAACTTTATTATCTATACTATACTGTCAAAATAGGAATAATATAAACGCTATAAATTATAAAGAGAATACATCAGCCAGCAAAAAAAAAGAAAATCTGACGCCTACACAAGGAAAAAGGAACAAATTCAACTGCACAGACAAAACATATCACAAAACAAAAGATATGAGTCTGTTAAATGTATGTATATTATTATATAGTCTATTGCATTCATTGTTTTTATTATCATCATCGCAATAGAAAAAAGAAAGTAAAAAAAATGAAGCATCCACTAAATTATGCTTTATTTTTCCTGCAAGGATTTCTTAAAAATGTATTTTTTAAAAGAATATAAGCTAAAAAAGTTTTCGGTATTGGTTTGGCAGCTATTTATAATTTTTGAAATTTGATAGGAAAATTATC
Organism: Anthonomus grandis grandis; assembly: GCF_022605725.1. Lineage (NCBI taxonomy): Eukaryota > Metazoa > Arthropoda > Insecta > Coleoptera > Curculionidae > Anthonomus > Anthonomus grandis. Next base: position 28,513,263 of record NC_065552.1, read on the forward strand.
TTTTATAGGTATCGGTTGAGTGAAACGGAGTTTTTAGTGTGTCATCCTTTATACCGGATATATTGTTAACATCTTTGCGAAATTTTATTTTACTATATAAGTAAGATGGGGATCTTAAATTAATTATTTTAAAAAATATTGAAGATGCGTGATATATTCTTCTGTTATGCATAGTCAACCATCTGGTTTCCTTAAGCTTGTATTTTATGGGGTTGCACTTCCTTATACCATATATTAATCTAAGGCACGCATTTTGGAGTTTCTGAATTCTACTCCTTTCAGAAGTTCTTAACCATGGACAATACAGTGCATCGCAATGATTAAGCTGTGATAGGACTAGCGAATCACACAGTAGAATTTTTGTTTTTCTATTTAAAACGTAGCGATGGATCAATATTTTTAAGGTTTAAAGATCCATTTAGAATACATGAATTTACATGCTGAGCAGGTCACTATTCAGAATCAAACTTAAGCTCTTGCAGTGCTCGACGTGTTTTATGGGCTCGTTATTGATAAGAATTAAGTCCCTGTAAAAAAATCTTACGGCTGCCCTTGCCCCCAAACAGCATAAATGCTGATTTCATAGAATTTAATTATAAACAATGATTTTTAGAAAACTTGTAAACATTAGCAAGGTCATAATTAATAGCAGCAACTGCTTGGGAAATTTCACCTGCTTCAAATGAGAGATATACTTGAGTATTATCAGCATAATAATGCTGCTTAGATGATATGAATATTTTTGCCATATAAATTGGAAAAAGGATTGGCCCAAGGTGGAGCCCTGGGGCATGCTAGAAGAAATCTCTAAAAAACCAGAATCTACCCAATTATAAGAAACAGCTTAATACCTGTCTCTAAGATAATTAGCAATCAATGCGCATGCTTCCTCCCCTAAACCAACAAATAATAAAAATATTTTGTGACAAAATATTTATTAAAAGATCATGGTTTAGAGTATCAAAAGCCTTACTATAGTCAAGAATTACCAGTAATGTTAGTTTATTAGAATCAAATCTTGATAAAATATCATCAGTTACAAAAATAGAATATTTAATTATGCCAATGATCATAATCTTAATATCAATGCAAGGAAATCCCAGGCAATTCTTATGTCCAGGCACCGGAAAAATAATATGTCAATTATCTTAAATAACGATTTCTTTCAAATCGGAAGCAAAAGACCTGGGCATAATTATTGGGGAAACAACAAAGTTCGAAACGCACATCAACATTAAATTAAAAGCAGCTTACTATCACCTAAAAAACTGTCCACCCTCAAAAATAAAATACTTCCCCTGTGATACCCTAATTTGATCACTGTTTAATTACGGAGATGTGGTATACTCTATAACAAGTTTATATAAAAAAAAACACAAACTACAACACATGTATGAGATTCTCTTTTAACATCCTTAATAGAAATCATAAAACTCTACATCTAATAACAAAAATAAATATTATTATTAATTATTATATTAAGTATTTGTATGGCAATGCCGCTACCATACACTGGCCATGAAACTAGGAACATTACTAAGTTATTTGTATAGTCTCTTTTCACCGGACGATAAACTTTCAAAAATTATTTACATATAGGGAGTTGGAGTGAGAGAGAAAATTAATAGTCCTGCAGACTCAACTAATTAACTTATACGTACAAACATGTTTTATTTTATTCTTGTGTTTGGTTTTTCCTTTCTTTGGTTTTTTAACAAGATAGGTGCACGCTTTCACTTGGGAATAGAAAATTATATTATAAGTAAAATTATGGCATATTATTAATTAATTATATTGACTTTTAGCGCACACTCGTGCAAATTTGTTGTTATACTTTCTGTAATAATTTATTTAGTTTGATGATCTTTTTTTGCAATTTTTTTTAGTTTATTTATACTTTATTTATATTTATATTAACTTTTGATTGACGGATTTGTCTCACTCACTTTTGGCTTCCTTTATCAGCAGCTAAAGAATATCGGTTGTTGAAAATCGCGGAACAGACCTTTTTGCCAAAAAACGATGTAATTTAAAATATTAAGTATAATATCTTAATTTTGTTTCTAGACAAATAAAATACTTGATAGAAAATAATTCACAATAATTCTTCTTTCCTCAGGAATCACCATTTCATGGTCTCATCACTCAATTATAGAAAATAACTATAACCAAACTATTTTAAGCCTTGCTATTACTGTTATTTTAGGATTTCATTTTACAATTCTTCAAGGATTTGAGCATATAGAAGCTCCATTTACAATTATAGATAGAGTATACGGTTCAGTTTTCTTTATACCAACTGGATTACATGGTTTACATATAATCATCGGTTCAACTTTCTTAAAAATTTGCCTTATGCGACTTTCCCTAAACCATTTTTCATCAATCCATCACTTTGGATTTGAGGCTGCTGCTTGATACTGACATTTTGTCGATGTAGTATGATTATTCCTTTAGACATATTTCTACTTACTGATGAGGAAGATCCCCTATTTACATAATATAATTTATTATATTTGACTTCCAATCAGAAAATCTATAGTAATAGTATAAATAATAAAATTCATTTTTTCCAAAGAAATATAATCTTAATCCTAATTTTTGCATTAACAATCATCGTTAATTTAATCTCAAAGAAAACTTTTAATGATCAAAAAAAAATTGGCCATTTGAGTGTGGATTTGACCCTAAAAATCTGGCAGGTTTACCGTTTTCTTTACAATTTTTTCTAGTTGCTGACATAGAATTAACCCTTCTCCTTCCCATAATTTTAGCAATAAACATCTCTAATTGAATCAGATTCTCTCTAACCTAAAATGTTACTTGAATTTGAATTTAACAAAATGTTATCTTCTAACCTCAAAAATCAAATAAATAGATGGTTTTCGTTAATAAATTTAAATTACTAAAAAAAAATAATTATTGTTATGCAATAATTTTAATTGCTTATTGCTTTATTGATAAGCAATTAAAATTATTATAATAAATATAAAGAAAATTAGCTGAATCTATAAGGTGCTATAGGTCCTCTTCAGGATTTTGCATATAAATTCTTTATTGTTCGAGCTAGTCTTTCTAAAATGCATTTAGAAAATGAGGTAAAAGGACAAAGAAATAATTTTTTAAGGAATAAATTCTTATTATTTTAAAGTGAGTGATAATGGTTGATATTGCTGGTTAAAGGACATGTTATATGGAGAAAAGGGTGATGACAATAATGATGTATATAAAGATAATGATTTAAATAAGTTAGGATTTCCTTTGCTCAGGGCTACGTCCTTATAAGTTATATCGAGAAGTAAAAAAAGGATTTATTCCGAAATCAAAGTAGAACAACTTCACAGACAAAATCTTAGCCATAAACCAGATTTCTGCTAAAAACGATGGAGAGGTCGATTGATATCTATTGCAAAAGTCTGGTCCCAGGCGATACAGCGACTTTCTTATGAGCAGTGACTGTATGGCACCTGAAATGGCGGATTGCAAGGGTTTTACGACACATATCGGAGAAAAAAAACAGGACTTAAATGGGCCTACATTGCAGAATGAACAATATAGCTGTGTTCTGTAATGGGGGCCTATATTCCAGCAATACAGACTTACTCCACGCTATTTTCTTCTAGGCTAAAGTCTTCGCTGTATTGAAATGCGGACAGAAAATCCCAAATTGCGGACATCGTAAGTCGTCTCAGTCTGCTTGAAAGGCATGGATGCCGTTAAGGCTATGATGGCTAAAAAACGTAAGCTTGAAACTCGTACTGGTGCCTGATCACTCAGGCTATACTGAAAGTGAGGAAGCGGATAGCCTTACTAGTAGGCCCCGAACCTTTATTGGGTATAGCCAAACGTCTAGCTGTTTTATTAATGAAGAGTCTGCTGGACGAAATGGACCCGCCGGAAATGGATGACTGCACTTAAGAAAAACAAAATTTGACTAGTCATGGGCCTTTTACCTGTTCGTTGTTTATTAAGACATCATCTGTACACCATGAATATTACCGACAACCAAGAAATCAATTCAAATATTTGGGTAACACCTACAATCTACCCAGCTATATAAAGTCTTTCAACTCAGAGTACCTCATTGCTTTTTCCAAGACTATTGGCCTCTGGTAATCCTCGGTAAGACACTATGGATGCATTAGGAGTTCTATGTTTAGAACAGCCTTACAAATCCTTAAAAAAAGATAATGACAGCGATGATCTAAAACAAAAGCCATTTCCCAATTTTGCTACACTCAGTTAAGTAATTTTAATGATTCTCTACTAGGTAATTAAAAACGTAAAGAACAATCTTTATCAACTTTATTTCGACACAGATACGCCGCCGTAATAGAAAACTATCCGCATCGAAACGTTATAACTCTAATTAACACAAACCCATAATTAATCTGATTTAGTTTGAAATGATTGCTCATTCAACAATAATTCTAACTAAATGAAATTTTTATTAAATTTCTGTAATCGACATACGATCGTGTACCATAATGACAGTTGTAATTTGTTTTTTCTTTACTGTTTCAAGTATTTAATAAATTGAACGTACTACGAACCAAAAATGATATTTAAAAATTTGATAAGGGGTTAATGGCGGTAAACGGGAACTATTAATTTTTTATATCTGATATTTTTTTTTGGTTGCGAGAAAAGTAATTAATGTTTTACGTTGAAAGGTATACTATAATTGAAGTTTTATTTAAGGATGCAAAACAAATGTAATATATTAATTTTGTTTAATTGAAACCTAAATTCTTCGTATTTTAAATAATTAAATACTAATTTAAATTATAATAAGAAAAATTTTACGTTAACTCAAATATAAACTAAATTTTTCGGTCAGTGATTAACCTAATTTTTATGACAATACGAAATTTAAACATTAAAAAATTAGCAATTCTATAATAACAAAACTTTAATTCAATAGAAACTTCTTTTCATGTCTTCAAATGTATTTTTCTAATAAATTATACACAAAGAAAACATCAAAACAATCATCATTTATAAAAAAAATCTCTTATACAACATTAAGGAAACATAAATAAAAAAACAAATAGATTGCAAAGCAACCTTAAATTATTGAGAAATGAAACGTATTACTCGCAAAAAGGTCGCAGAACATTTTTATTAAGGGTATATTACATACAAACAATATTAACAGAAGCTGTGTTTAGCAATCATTAAATTCATTAATATATATAAAGTCTTAAATCTACCTCGTAGAGAAGATATTCATAGTATTTAATTTTTTTTTGTTAGGCCATCAATTATTAAATCAAACAGTAAAGTACCTAAATGAGCCCCAGACACCAGAGTTGACCGAAATTTCTTTTGAGAGGGTATTTTTAATCTTTACAATTTGTGTTCTATTGCTCAAATAACTTTTGAAACAAAGAAGCAAAGTGCAACTTTGCTCAATAAGAAGATTTTGTTGAACCCTATCAAATGCTTTAGAAAAATCTGTATATGCAACAAGGCAACATCAACTTATTGTCGGTTTTCTAAAGTGCTAGACATGAGTTCAACAAATAAGAACAAGTTGGTACTAGTAGAGGAACCCTTACTAACATCATGTTGAGCATTGATAGAGCATTATAGAAAATAGGTGGGATTTTCTTTGAAATGATGTAATCTACAAATTTTGCCACTATAAAATTGAACTATTGAAATTGACCGTAATTTTTATTACCATGCTCATCACTATTTTTAGAGATAAGTGTTATAAATGTCAATTTCCAAACATCAGGATAGGTACTAGAATTTAAATAAAGTTTAAATAACACAGTAGATAAAACACATTGTTTACTTAATAATACACATAGAGTATTTGGACCTGATCCTAAATTTGACTTAAGATCACTAATAGAATTAAAAATATCAGTCATAGTAATATCATAGTTATTAGGATCGATATTGCCCTAAATATTGCAGTTAGGAATGTTGCAATTAGCTTTTCATATACGGAGCTTAAATGATCTGAAGAAAAGTCTGCTATTTGATGTGTGCTTTCACTATTTTGGTTATCATAGGATATTTTACTCGATAAATCCAATAGTGCCTTTATTTTTATTTACAGATGAACTAACTTAAGTACAAATTTAATAAAAATGGGTGGCGTCAGTGGACTAAGGCGCTCTTCCACATAACCACCCCTAGAAAAGCAGAATCTTTAATAAGTAATTGATTCATTTTTCATGCACAACCTATTACACATTTCAATAGGATTCCAATAATATGAAAATAATATATAATATTTATTTTTTGGGATAGACAAGTGTCGGACTCTTAATATCCAAAAAGGGAAGATTAATCCAGGTAATTTCCAGAAGGAGAATGGAAACTGGATCCAGTCAATGCAAGTCTGGGAGACTTATAAGTATTTAAGAGTTAAACACGCACAAAGAATCGACCATCGGACCATGAAAGAAATTATAATAGAATTTAAAAAAAAAATGACAGGGGTGCAAAGTACTGGACTTAATAGCAAAAATCTTTCTAAGGCAATTACCACATACGCCAGTTCAATGTTTGGCTACTCATTTGGAGTAATTACATTGAGTAGAACGGATATTGCGAACTTACAAAGGATAATGAGAACCCTCCTTACTAAATACAAATACCATCATCCCAGAAGTGCGGTTAAGAGAACCGCGCTCTCACGATGCGAGGAAGGAAGAGGATCCAGAAAAGCAATTGAATCAAAAAATTAATAACTTAAGAAGTTATTTTTTAGAAAGTTTGTGGATTCATCTCTCCATGCAGCTATTTACCAAATAGACGAGTTTACCCCTTAAACTGAAAAATAAAGAAAATGTAGTAAACCATTAAACAGCATATGACAATATACAGAACTGGAAACAGAAACCTATGCACGGAAGACATATTAACGAGCTCATGCAAGAACATGTTGACAAATGTGCGTCAAGCTATTGGCTGATCTCAGGATTAATGTTTTCTAAAACAAAGAGTTCACTCTCTATCCAAGATCAAGTTGTTCCAACGCGTAATTATCTAAAGTTCATAGCAAAAGATCCAGCTATTGAAGATGACCAATGTAAATAGGGATGCCAAACATCTGAGACAATCCAACACGTAACAGGAGGTTTCCAAATATTTGCACTCACAGAAAACAAAGAGAGACCCGATGCGGTAGCAAAAACTATACATCAAGAACTCTCTCTAAAACTGAAACTTGTGCAAAATGAAAAGCGTCCTTATTATAAGTATGCTCCAGAAAGGATTCTGGAAAATGCAAACTTAGGCTTTATTGGGATCGTACTATTTTAACTGATCAAACTGTGAGCACTAAATAAGCAACATAAGATAATATCTCTTATCGAAGTGGCTATTCCCAATACTGACAATTTAGTTTAAAAGCACGTAGAAAAGATTTCAAGATACCGCGACCTAAAAGTACTAAAGAGGCAATGGCAAATGAATATTGTTAGAACGATACCGTCGACTTATTATAACGTCGACTATGGAAGTCATACCAAAAAACCTGGAAAGAAGCATTGAAGAACTAGATCTCATTCGACATATATACAGAGAAAGTGTTGCTATTAAATTAGTAAATAGAGCCTGAATCGTAAGGAAATTTCAAGGAACCAACACCATCGATTGTCACCGCGGGCCCGATAACATGGTAAGGGTCCCCACAGAGCTCATTTGATACTGGTATCTCGGATGAATGAATCATGAGTGAACATGAGTGAATAAAAAAAATCATAATATTAATCATAGTATAAATACACTAAAGAAAAGCTTGTAACTTGTACAATTTAGTCGTTTCTAGAAGTTGGCGTTAAATCCATTTTCTGAATCCGTCATTACTTAACGAACATTGAATAGATGAGAAAATATTATAAATCTTCATTGAGTTGAAGGTAAACAATCTCCGAAATAGAGCTGCCTTATGTTTAGGTAAGCGACAGACAAATCTAGAGTAAATGGGGTTGTCATGTAGGTCGTCTCCTCTAACAAATTTGTTATACAGATAGAATGGCTTTTTGTCCATAATTTTACAAGCGAGCGATGCCAAGTTAACCTTAAATCTATCTTCCAGTCGCAACCATCCATCATATTCAAAATATTTGTCACTGACAGGATTATATTTCCTAACCCTCTATACAGAGCGAATGCACGCATTCTGAATCCTTTGCAATGCCTTCTTGTCTTTGAATTCGAACATCACAGTAGGAAACAGAGGAAAGTATAAACCAGTCACACATTCGAAGCTTTCTATCTTTATTTAGAATATTTTTATTAATAATATATTATAGATTAATATATATGATATAATTATAGATTCTTCAGTTTCCAGTAAGAAAGTTGAACTAGCTTAGTTACATGTGAAGCAATCCCAAGATTAGAGTCAATCAAGAGACCTAGATTTTTTCAACATTTCTTAGATTTAAGGGTGGAGTTATTTAATTATTATTTAGTCTTTAGCTGGTCTAAAAATCAATATAATCGAACGATGATATTTATCACAAGGGAGTAGAGAGTTATCACATGAAGTAACCACTCTATCGAGAGTTATCAAAGGAAACAAGATCAAGCAAAGAGCCAAACGCATTTTTTATGTTATTTTTTTGAAATTGGTTAAGAAATTCAAAATAGTCAATTACACAACAGACTAGAGGGGAGCTGATTATTCTACAAAAATACCAAAGTCGTCATTGTCCTATGCAATACTAAGTAAATTAAAATCTCCACATATAATGATTTAAGCATAGTCATCAACAGTGGTAACTTCTTCCAAGGAGTTACTGCAGGTTATTTTGGTAGAAAATATACTAATCCAAAAAGTACTTTATGAGGTGGTAATAAAAATATGGTCAAAAGCAATACAGCTAGTCTAGATTTTTCTGGTAGATAAAGATCTAATAACTGCAACAAGAACAACTCCTCCACGCTTATGGGAACTTGTAGCAGTTGAGCGAATAAGGTTTAATTCCTCTAAAAGAGTGTATTGTTAGGCATTTGAAGTTACAGGAACAAAAACTGGAATTCGTACTCTTTGCCCAAATGGACTTAAGGCTGTCTAGTCTACCTCAAGACTGGAATGTCTACAGCGTTTAAGTATTCTTGAGCAATTCTCACGGTGTAGGGTCTGGCGTTATCATATATTAAAATAAAACTTTTCCAATAAATCAATATAAGAAAAGTCAAAATTTCATAAATGTACCTGGCAGCAGTTACAGGGTTTTTTAGGATGATGTACGACTTAATGGCTGCCTCTAGAGAAATTTCAGCCTACGCCTTAAGCGAATCCCCTTAGTAGCTTTCTCGAGGACTAAAGGTACTTTCTATAAAAGGTTTTTGTAGTTTTCGTCATTATTTTTACCCCAAAGTTCCTGATTCCTTACAGACTAAAGTCGCGTAATATGATGACGTCTAAGAGTCTCGATCTGTCACGGGCCTATGACTAGCAAGTTTGTTTAGTGGTTCGTTCGCTTAAATTAGTATTCTGGGCGTTAGTTATACCATGACAATCTTAGAGACTCTGTAAGATAATAAAGGGATCATAATGAGCATTGGTCCTTCGATAGGGGCCAGTTCCAAGTAGTCTAATGTAAGCCAGTTTCCAAAAACGCCTATAAATATGGTGCACACACAGTGCTATTTGATACGGGATGATATTGTTGGGCAATAAAAAGCTCTTTTTCTTCGTCTTGAATCAACACTACGTTAGTAGCAGCTGTTTTGGGATTACCTGTTTTTAGCTGAAATAAACGACTTTCCGAATACAGCACAACTTTGACAAACATCTACAAAATTTGTTAAAAATTTCAAAAAAAAATTAAATTTGTTTTTGGAGAATGGGGGACCTGCAATCTTTTTAAATAGGAACTTGCAATTTTTATTACTACAAAAATGCTTTACAGGAATTTTTTCCACATATTGACCTTATACTCTACTGGGGTTATATAAAAAGTTAAAAAATAATATACTAAACCTTTGGGGTTTTACTTAAAATTTTTGAAGCCAATGTCAAATTTTTTGTCTCTCTTAGAAATGTCAAATTTTGATAGATGCTTAGTTTCTTCTTATGGATTACTTTGTATATAACTTCATAGGTAAATAAAGAGGAATTTTCTCATTTCAAATGTACATGGTTTAACTATTTTTAATTAAACCTTTTTGGAAATGGCGGTCTCTAAACTTTAATAAAAAAAATAAATGTTGAAGATATTGGTAAGCGGTGCATTTTTATTGTTTGACATTTATTAGGAATTTTAAAATGTGACATGTGAAAAGAATTAACATAAAATTTAAAAATAACAAGTGAAATTCCAAAAGTTCCGTATAAATTTTTTTTGCCTATTTTTCACTTAGTCCCTGTAGATAACGGAGTCAATATATGGGGAAAAACCCTGTACAATATTAACTAGTTCCTTAGAACTTCACATTGCTAATGCTATAAAAGATGTATTAGTATTATCTTATGCCTACTAATATAATATTGGTATATATAATAAGTAAATAATTATGTAGATAAATCTGTTCTTAAAAATATTTTAATGTATGTCAATAAAAATAGATAAGTTGAAGTAAAATTCAATAGTAGCGCAAAAAGCGTGGGTCGTTGCACAAAAGATTTTTAATAAATATTGTAAAACTATGGCATCGGAAAAAATCCCACTTCTTCCTAAACAGGTAAAGGAGTCAAATTAAAAAAAATCCAAAACTTAAAACTATTTTAAAAGTTTAGTTATTTCGATATTTTCTTAAAACTTAAATTGATTTTTAATATCTAATTTCTCTTTACAGAATTTCCGTAATACGATGGGCTTATACAAACAGTATTTTAGAATAACTCAGCAAGCATTGGGCCTAAAAAAATCCGATAATGGCAAAAATGGGATCGCATTGCAGATGCTTATTTCCCAACACGTTAGTCACGGTAAGTTTATTTATTTATGGCTTAATATTGAAATTGAACTATAGGAGCATGAAGAATCTATATAAAAATAATTTTTCAGAACCTTTTACACCAAATATTTTAATTTAATTTATTTTTCTATGTTTAGTTCCGCATAATAAAATCGTATTGATTTTACTTTTTCACACGCATTTCTTAATAATTTTATCAATTATCATTGTTTTGTTTCTCATAATAAACTATTGATTTAATTTTATCTCCCTAGATTTCAGTTGCTTGATTCTCTTATTTAAATTAATTGTTTACCAAAAATTAAACGATATCAATAGTAAACAAAATACATAAATATTATCATGTTTCTTCGTAAATATTTTATAAGGATTTCCTTGTATATAATAACCTTTAAACTCTAATAAAAATGCTGCAGAATAAATAAATTTACAATAAGGCATTAATAATTAAAGATTTTTACTAAAAAAACTAATGCAGTATTACTATCCTAGTAGAAGATATTTTATAGTATATATAAAATATTATTATAAAATTTTTATAGAATTATTTGTGTCAGTAATTTAAATGTCACTAAATGTATTTGAAATGTAATAAGCAATAACTAAATGATAATTTATCAAACGCTGGACCAGTATTCTTCTTTTCTATATTAAGATCTAGAATACTATTAATCCACAACTTCTATATGTGAATTTGCAATTGATGTATATTAAATTTATCAAATTGGTGATAAGGCTATCCACCATACTTAAGTCTCTATAAATAGCATAGAAATTGTACCAATTATACATATATCAGAATTAAATAATCTAGGTAAGGGTTGTTGATACATTTTCAGAAAAGATAAAAATGTTGCAAGAATTTCGTCATGACAGAAAGTGCAAGTAGCAAACAGTTAGTAATCTGATATTTCAAGAAACAAGAAATAAACCAAAAAAAACCATTACAATAGGTGCTCAGGTTTTAAGCATTAGAATATTGAAAGGCTAAAACTAATAAACAACAGCTTTGTTTGAATTAAACATGTGCAAAGGGGCAAGGATGTTGTTTTGTTTACAAACAAATTCATCAATTCTCTGTTGTCAAGTTTACACGGATTTTCAAAAGAGGAAATTTTCAGCTATATATCAACGTATGTTAATTTAGCTTATTGATGTTAGCGACTAGAAAGACAGTATCTTCTTTTTCGCAAAAACATTAATTTGGATGTCAGAACAAGAATTCTATGTCCTTTTAACTGCGCTATACAGTTTAGAAGATTAACTGCTGAAAAGCCTTAAGTGTGACGATTTAAGGCTTTTAAGTCATCATCTAATAGGTTTGCAGATGCGTTAACAGTGCATGTTATGGATATTATGGCTGGTGGAACTACGAATATAAAACTGCGTCGCTAAATTCATTAATGGAAATTAATTAACAGGCTGAAGAAGATAAAGGGCCCAACATATATATTCACCACTAGAAATCATAATTAAAGGTAAAATTAAAAGAGGGAGTTAGGAAAGAAGGAAAAGATCAGAGTTGTCATGGTGATCAAAAAAAGGGACTTGAAGAAGAAGAAGATGAGTTTTCTGTGCAAATAAAGAATGTTACTGCAAAAAACATCTTTGAATCCTATATCGGCAACTGCAAAAATCATATAGCATAAGAGGCCTTTATAGCTACAAGAATAGAATGGGATAGTTAGAGATATAAAAACTGAAAATTCATAAAGGTACGTTTCATGTATCTCCATTAAAACAATAGTGAAAAATAATTTGATGATCAGGTTTTAGAAAATTAGATACTCAGTAACAACTCTGGATATTATGCTATTTTAAGTAGTTTAAATGACATTTATTTATTAGGTAACATTGTCTAGGTATACTAAGTAAGTAACAAATTTGAGTATTTCGATCGAGACTTAACTGAGACTCAGTTGAGTAATCCAAGCAAGGACGCCTATTACGTAAATTATATAAGGTAGATATATTAATTAGTGTATTTTTTAGTAATGCATAGGATATATTTCAAGGAACTCGCTATGGAATGATTACATGTATGTATAGTGATCATTCAATAAGTTATGCACAATAGTAAAGTATTATTAGGGTAATCGCAGTTCAATTTAAAAAGAAAATCGCATATTCTCTTCATATTAAACCTTCATGCAGACCACACGAAAAACCACATTCTTGACTTACGCATTTCGTCTTCGTCAGATACCTTGATATTATACTGGCAGTTAATCTGTGCTATTTAACAACTTAGGATGAGACGACCTTGGAAATACCCAAGGTCGTCTCATCCTGCCTGACTTATGGGTGATAATTAACTTAAGCCTGGGAAAAGAATAAATAAAAAGTCAAAAATGGTTAAGATATAATATGTAACAGAATACTCAATTGCTTTTGGTTTTTATCGCCTACAACTCAAAAATAAAAAATAATAATATTAATAATAATAATAGATAAAAATTAAGAATAAATTCGTGGCTTAAATACTATTTTTTTGTGATTAATATTTTACTTTAAGAACCTCGAGGAAGTAACTAAAAGAGAATAATATACATATAAGTTCAAACTGACTGTTCATGTGCTAAGTGCTAAACATACACAGTTTTTTACACAAACGTTCCATTATTTTTAATTTAATGAGTTAATGTCACTTTTTAACTCAGGGTTGGATCTATTATTACTTGTAAAAACTTCACTGAATCTGCAATATACAGGGTGTTTCACTAAGCGTGGATTGCAACTATATCTCGAGATCTGTCAATTTTCCGTCATTGGATTTTTTTTAATATTATTAAAGTGGTCGAGAGAAAATGCTAGAAATTATTTAAAAATTTGGCCACTAGGTGGCGCAATAAAAAGGTCAATATTTTCCAAAAAATTCCTATAGAGGTACAGGTAATTTAAGTACTGAGCTAAAGATAACTTTTTTTCTAAATACGTATAAACTGTGAAATATTTTCCATCAATTGGGTTAAAAATTCATTGGCATATCGAATATAATAAAGTAGGGTACGGTCGCGAAAGTTTAATTGTTTAAATGGGTTTAACGTTTTAAACACTTAATTAAATTTGTTTAATATGGGCTTGCCTACAAGTGAAATCAAGCACAGTTGGTAAAAGATGTCATTTCTCATACAGCTCGGCAGCATTTTGATAGCAGAATCGAAAAGTGTAATAAATTTTTAAAAAAAAAAACTAAAAACCACAGTCGGCTATTTTTTCTACTTTTCAAATTTTTACCAAAATGAGAACTTTTGTCATTTAAAGTATGTCACTTGACATTAATAATACTTGGATTTCTCTTATTTCGCACCTTCCTTCGCAGTTGATCTAGGCATCAGATTAATTTAAATTATGTAAAAATAACGAAATTTCTAAGAATTCTGAAGTTATTATATTAAAGAGATAATTTAAACAACATAATTCTTTGAAATTTAAAGCATGCTTAAAGGCCAACGAGTTATAATCAAAAATAAGAACAAAAAACTTATAAATGTCCACCATTTTGTAAAATACAGTTCTCAATTCTGCTTCATTCCTCAATCCGAATTTGAAGTATTTTAAATACGCTGTACTATATCTTCTCTTATTGTGTGTGGCACATGTTTTATTTATACATATTGTCATTTATTCATTCCAATCAGTTATAGTCTAACACAGTAATATCGGGTGATCTAGGTGGAGATGGAAAAAAACTACACATTCCAATCCAGCGATCTGGGTAACTGCTACTTAGTAAATTACGTACTTGTGGTAGTACACCACCACATATTTATAGTAAGGTCAATGGGAACATTATCTAACAGTATTGAAAAGGTATTTTGTAAAAAGTTAACATGTAATTCACCATCTAAATGTTTATCAAAAAAAAATGGCCCAGTAAGTCTATTCCTGAAACGAGGGGTTTCCCGGGGCCAATAATGCATGTTATGCAAATTAACATTACGGCAACTAAAGAAACTAGCTTGATTAGACCATAAAATTTAAAAGAGGAACTGGAGATTCGTTGCACATTTCTCTAAGCCAATAACAATAGTCATTTGTCAAAATAATTTTCTGATAGAGCTTGGCATAAGGATATATATGATATAGATGAAGATTCTTTCAAAATTCGGAAGATCGAAGAATGACTACTTCTGACGAGGCCAAAATCTGAGCACTTAAAATACACGGCGAGCATGTTATACGTTTCCCTCACTGGTGTCATTTAAACAATGTAGTATCCTGAATTATCATAGATAATTATTCAAGCCACGTCATATTTACCTGTTTGAAAAAGAAAAAATTGAATGGAAAAAATTTAAATGGCTTTAAGTGTCTAGACATATTTTTTTTAAATTTCAATGTTGCTTATCGACCATTGGCTAAAACTACCTTAAAAAATTATTTTCTTGACAAAAATCCCATCTAAACTGTATTATTCATTCTGACAAATATAAGTGGAACTTTGGCGCCCAACATGTGAGTATTTTAAATGGACCATATTTCACAAATATCCCAAGCAGTATGAAAAAAGAAAATTTAATTTTCAGTATTGAAAGTATAGGCGAAACAACCGTATCTCCATAAAAACGCTATTTCTTGCATAGTTAACCCTACTACAGATTTAAATAGATTTTTGGACCTTGTTTTGAATAATATTTTATAGTTTATCCTTTTTCTGGCAAAAATTTCAATTTGACAAGGTGGATGGAAGTTTGGCGCCCAACATATGAGTATATTCAATGGATTACATTCCACAAGTATCCCGGAGAGTATGAAAAAAGAATATTGAATTTTCGATATTAAAACTATAGGGGATAAATCTTCTATCGCCCGTATGAGATATCTCAGGTACCAGTTCTACGCATTACAGCAGAGAAATAATGAATGTGATGGTTTATTCAAGTCACTCCAATCAACCATCGTCGACTATCTAGTTCTTCTCTAGTTCACCTAGAAAAGGCGATGATAATCACCCTGGACGTTCTAGCACACCAACAACATATAAACAATAGATTTATATTTGACTGATCTTTGGTATAAAGCGTAGAGAAATAATATTTGATAAATTACGTTAGTTGGGATGGCTTAATAGGGCTGACCTGTTGTCATTTCCAAGCAAGTCTGCATATAAAATGCATGTCAGCATTGGTAAAATTGACCAATTAACTTGGAATTTTTACTCGACAGTATAAACAAAATGCATTAATTAGCCTACTTCATCATTTTTTATTTATTAGAATTGTTTTATTTTTTCAAAACATATGCATGTACAAATATTTTTACAAATTTTTATTTGAGCAAAAATATAATACAAGGTCGTACAAAAAGTGAGTTTTTTGAATATGATTTTCTAAAGACGCATAGATAGCACCATCTACGAGTAACAGCTAAATTAAGGACAAATTCAAATATCTCATGTCAAAGAATCCCTAGGTACTAATCTTCGTTCAGAAATCGACATTAATTAGAAAATTATGCAGAAAAATAAATCCTTGACACTCTGTATCTTGAAAACCAAGCATTTTTAGACTAAAGGAACTGTTTACTTTCAATAATTACTCTGTAAAATATCAGATACTTACTAAATAACACCATGTACCCAGTAAGGATTCAAGCTTTTGCTGTTTTTTACGAACACATTTAAATTTGTTAGGTTCCTATAAATGATTTGTCAACATTTCATTTAAACTAGTATTATATGCCAGGCTTTAAGCAAGAAGTAAAAAATGATGCATTTCAAAAAATCACACAATTTAATTGTTTTCTTTCTGAGTATTAGTACTTTTACAATGGATAGATTTCTTGATGGTATCAAAGGCGCTAAAAAAAATGTAAATATATTAAAAACTAATAAAACTATGTTATTAATTTTAGTTTCATAAAAAAAAGCTGATGAGATTAAAAAATCATTACAAGTTTCCTTGTTAATGCGAGCATGTTCAACTTATTGGATCAATGGTTTTAAAAAATGCTAATACTATCAAAGGCTTTACTAACATCTAAGTTCTTAAACTGATACAAAAATTTAAATATTTTAATAGGCATCAAATTAAGTAAATTTGCAACTTTATTGCAAATATATACAATTCGTCATTACCTACGGATTCCGAGATCCTTCCATAAAACTTGAAATTTCCTGTATATAAATGGGTTAAGCTATTTTGATTCTTTCTAACATAAAAAGGGCAGCAGATGTTTAATTTGTTAGACTAGGTTAGCAAATTTGCTTAGGCCGGCACTGATATCTATACTTATTTACAAATGTAATTACCTCACTAAGTAAATAGGAACCTCGGTTACTACTTTGGCCTACGGTCATCAACCCGATAAACCTCGAGAAAATAGTTTCCAAGACCGCATTCTCTTTAACGTGGAGGTATCAAAAGGCATAAAAACGTTTTTTTATCAAACCAAATCCTGCTGGTTGACGTCAGACCTGCAAAAGGGATTCCCCTAGCTGATACGGCCGTATCTGATATAATAAAATAAACCAGTCCCATTATTTTAGAGTGTCGCCTTAAATAATGATACAGTGACCATCGGTTTTCGATTATTTAAATTTTAGAACGGTCTGAGTAAAAAAAAAATAAAAACGAAAATATGGGTTTGAAAGTAAAATTAAAAAACGAGAAGTTTATGGTATTTAATGAGCAAATAAAGAGATGAGGTGATATGTTTGAATATAACTATCGATAAATTTAAATTCGTTTGTAGCGGAAAATTTTTAGTTTTGTGAGTTTGGTAATATATTAAGAATTTTTTAAAAAAGTTATTTAATATAAATTCTAGATATAATTTAAATTTTTAATTAAAAAAAATTACTTAATTTTTTTAATATATTTAGAGTAGTTGTAACTTAGAGTATATCTTTATGAAACATTGATAATTTATTATGAAATTATTCTTATTAAGAAATTAAGTATCTCTTCAATAAAAATATTATTTTATGAGAAACTAAGATGTATTGTATTTAGCTGTAAAAATACATTTAAGTTTTGTCTCGATGATATGAATATTTTTGCAGAAAGTGGCTTTATTATAGAGATATAGTGATTTTTTCTTAATAATTTTATGAAAAAATCAATATAACAATTTTTTTGTTTCGTTATCAAACCTATTGTATAATATTTGCTCTTGTTTCTATTGATAAACCTATTGCATGTAATAAGCAGGAGCTCTAATGCTTTTTTATTAGAGCTAAGTTAATTTTTTTGCACTAATGAACTGAACATTTTAACGAAGATTATCAACGCGACAAATGAAAATCTAAAGAACTAAAATATCGAAAATTCAAACAAAATAACAATAATAGAAAAAGAAACAATCATAGAAAAAGAAAGTCTTTGTTAATTAAAGGTATGATTACCTCTGTTGTTAACAGCAGCTTGACATCTATTTGGCATGATGGTCTTTGTAAATTCGTAGCCATTGCTTTTGTATATAGTTCAGTAGCCTTATATAGAACACTATTCCCTAATTAAAAACCCGCCTATTTAACGGATCCTAAATGTGCTCTATAAGATTTTAGAGGAAGTTAGGAGGTTATACAGGCCATGGATTACCTGATCTCCTTTAACGAATCTCTAGCGCTTCTTGCAATATCTGAGAACATGCATTATCGTGCATAAGCATAACTCCCCCCAAGGTGAGGAATTGCGCTTAGCGTAGGTCTTATGATAGCTATGTGGATAATCATAGCTAGAATAAGACCCGTATGGATACTATAATCGACTGTATGGCTCTAGAATAGCGATGTACGTTAGCATAGGTCTTATTATAGCTATGAATATCCACATAAGGGCTATGTTAACGTACAGCGGTATTCTGGAGCCATATAGTCGATCATATCACAATTCGTCGAAAACTAGATCATGTTCAAAGAATGGCACGCCTTAGCACAACGGAAGCAACGAGAACTACATCAATCAGTGCCATAAAAGTTATGCTCTGTCTAACATCCCTAAACATAATTATATATCATCACAGATTTAACTAGCTAACACAACAGATACCCATTCGAATAGCGAAGTTTGGACCTCATAAAAATCGGCCGCCGCAGCAGCACTGATACCAAAGCTGTAATATATTGTTCGAAATGCGGCGCCCTGTTGCCAATATGTAAAATTAGAACCGTAACTAAAATAAAAGGACTTCGTCTTTTAAATTATGAAAATATGTATGTATATTAATTTGTATAAAGTATGTACAATATTTACAGTTAATTACAATATGACATAGTATGTACTTACAGTATGCATAATATTTATATTACAAAATAATAATTAATAAAATAAAAATAAATACATATTTACTTAGTCACTGATTTAAAACGTGGTTATTATAAAGTATTCTAAGCTGATTAATAAGCAAAAAAAAAAACAATTTTACTCGAAAATATACAAATTTAGTGTTAGAAATTTAAAAAGAAATATTATGTCGTATATAAAATAGTGATGTTAAAAATTTATTATTATTGGTATAGTCTCTATGATTTATATTTTTTTATGTAAAAGTATAAAAATGTAAATAAGAAAATCAGTATCTTGTATAAAAAAAAAATTTTATCGACTTTAAAAAAATGTTTATTAATTAAACAAATATAAAATGTATAACGGCAAAGGGGTCGAAACTTTAGTAAAATTCTTTAATGTGGATTAAAAAAAATATAAAGTATAAGTATTCAAGTTTTTAAATAAAACAAAAAATGGCAAGAAATATGTATACAGGGTGTTCCACAATCATTGTCAGAGGCTA
The DNA here is from genome assembly GCF_022605725.1 of Anthonomus grandis grandis. Taxonomy (NCBI): domain Eukaryota; kingdom Metazoa; phylum Arthropoda; class Insecta; order Coleoptera; family Curculionidae; genus Anthonomus; species Anthonomus grandis. Next base: position 28,532,895 of record NC_065552.1, read on the forward strand.
TAATATTTTAAAGATAAACATTTATACAAAAAATATTTTCAATATTTAGTTGTAGGGAAAACTACCTTCATCATCCCCCAGAAACCACTTCCAACTTTGTTTTGTTTAATGGCTCTCCCCTTATTTTTTTTTAATTTTTAGAATGTTTGTAAAATAACTAATTTCATTGCATAACAAAAATTATTATGTGTTAACATCAACGTAAGGAATTTTTCAATTTTGAAAATTAAAGGTTTTTGTGGCAAAAATAAGAATACTAAGTTTGTTTTTATTTCAATTTTCATTTATTAGTCGACATATTACATTAACTTGGTATTCTATTAAATAAAACAAAAGTGTTTTTATTGATTTATTTAAAAAAACACTAAAAAAAATTTGTGTTCCTATTTTTGCCACAAAAACCTTTAATTTTTAAAACTTATAAATTCCTTAAGTTGATGTTAACACAAAATGCTTATTATACGATTGAATTAGTTATTTTACAAAAATTCTAAAAATATAAAAAAATAGTGGGGGTGCCATTGAACAAAACAAAGTTGGGGGTGGTTTTTAGGGGATGATTTTGTAAGGGGGTAGTTTTTTAAATAATTTTGGGTAGGATCCTTACATTAAATAATTTTTTTTTTTTTTAATTTTATCTTCAAAAATAAGAGTTATAGCCTGTGATGTTGATTATGAGACACCCTGTATAGACTCGGAAAATCGTTTTAAAAGTTAAAATTTTGCTTTTATATAGAAAAAACTAATATTTTATAATTTGATGTTTTTTTTTTTAAATTTTTTAGTTTATTCGTGTTTTAAGTTTTTAATTTTTTATTTTTTATTGTGCAAAGTTTTTCGGGTCCATTTACAAAATTTATAAAGATTAGTATAAACAAGCTTTGTTAAAAAAAAAACTTTATGTTTATAGCAAATTTGATCAGCTGGTCCTAACCACTTCTAATTTTTAATTAAACTGTTTAATTTTTTTAAACTCATTTGAAAAAATGTGCATCGATTTTTCCACAATTGCGGTAACTTCTGTAGAAGGACTGACTAAATACGCGTTTTCGTGCCCACTGTAATTTTTATTTAAAAGAAATATTTGTGAAAGATCGGTTAGGTAGGTAGCTGATTTTAAAGAATGGGCACAATCTTCACAATTAAATTTTTCCAGCACTTTCTTTACTAGATACCCGGCGTAATACGAATTGCCACATTCTTCTAAAGAAGTTTTCGTCTTAAGGGACATTTTGACTTGATTTTTTGGTATATCAACAATATTTTCAATTTCAGGAGTTTCATTTGTTCCCAAACTCGTTGATGGGTTTGCTTTTTTTTTAGAAGAATCAATTAAAATTAATTGTTTGTCAGAATCAATTTCACAATTGGAAATTTTTGAAGGGGTCAATAAATCCGTTACGCTTTTAATTCTGAAAAATAATCGGAAAGATCTAGCCGTAGGATTAAGATTCCAGCCACCAGGTTGCCGAGCAATTGAAAAGAAATTTTCCAAAAAATCCTGATTTAATCTGTTAGCAAAAAATGATTATTTTCTTTTTTTTGGTCTTCATACAAAATTTGAATGGCAGTTATGGACTGAACCAGACCTTTAAAACACGGCGGCCTACTTTTTGAAATTTTCTTTATTTGTTTGTTTTTATTTAAAGTTTCACTCACTTTTATTAGAGACTCGAAAACACGTCTTCCTTTTTGCAAAATATCTATAACCCGTGTGTTTTGCGAACTTATTCCACAGTTATAAGGATTTTTGGAAAATAATCTTTTGCTATTAAGGGCGTCGAATAAATTATTCATAATTTCTAAGAATTCTGCCGTATTAGTGCCCGTTTCCCTATCAATAAAGCCTTTTGTGACAGACGTCTTAACGGCTGCAGCCATTGTATTAGAAAAAAGTTGTAGTGCCAATTTACAGGACATCTTTTCAAACGCATCAGGATTAATATGCTTATCAGTTATTTTTGGAAGAATTCTGGCCGATTGAGATGCCTTGTCAATTTCATAGATTTTTGCTATTATGTCAAAACAAATATTTTTATTAAATAATTCAAATCTTATTCCTGATTGCCAATTATTCCTGATGCTTTTGAAAAGATGAGGAACATCATACAATGCAATTATCTTTTTGCCGTTTACATAAAAGTATGGTTTATCTGTATTGACACCTAACAATTTCATTGCCCCGTATTATTCGTCCCTTGGTCACAAATTACAGTAACGGGTAAAAATCCAATTGTGTCTAGAATACTAAGAACGTATACAATTATTTTTTGTAAGTTTTCTTTACGAACTGAATTCTGGGAAAAAAGTAAGCTAATGGAAATTTCCAATTGAAATATATTCCCCTCATAGAAAAAACAAGAGCGTGATTAGCTTTTTTCTGAGTCCTACCTAAAGGTCCTAGGTCTTCAAATCCCTCTATTAGATCTAACTTTTTATTAAATTCTAAATTTTCCTTGATGCTTATTTCATCAAAAGCTATGAGACATTTTTTTTCATTTTTTTTCATTACCATAGCTTTTTGTTTTAAAAAAACTTGAATATCTTCGTCAATGCCCGTTTTAAAATCATTTTGTGAAATCCAGGTTTGAATAGTTGACAGAGCGGATAATACTATGCCTTTTTTTCTCAAGAAAAGGTAAGCCGATGGAGATTTATAGTGAAATGATAAACAAAATTCTTTTTCTTTTTGATTCCAAATCACACGTTTTTTACCTCTTAACTGCATTCCTACAAAAGTTTTTGCCACTGGTGATAAAAAAGTTAACAGCGGTAGCGGTGATGAATACATTAATTTGGATTTTTCTATTTTATTTTGTAATCTGAAAATAGTTGTCTTATAATTTTTATTCTTTTTTGTAATAAGTCTAATTTTTTTTCTTAATTTTAATTTTGTTGGAGTCTCAACATGATCTGGTAATGAAGTTATTTCACTGACAAACTTATTTTCCAATTCGTTATCATATTTTACTTTTTTCCTGGAAGAAACCTCCGAGCGAGCCTCCGAGCTAAGGTCAAGCAATGAACTGTTCATTTCTGCATACGTTTTCTTTGGAACTGATACCTGCAAATCTTCTGCGCAGTCGCTGGTAAACGGACTGCTGGTGTAAGCTGCATAGTTTTTCGGAACAGCGTCTTTCTTCAGGTAAAATTGTTTAGCTGTCCGAAAGTCCTCGCTTTTAAAGTGGTTTTAACATAAATATTTAGCACGTAAGGTTTTATCGCCAATACCAGCCAATTTAGCATTTCCTTAAATATAAAAAAAAATTGTTTAGCATTTGCGAAATTAAAATTAAAAAAATTAATTTTTTTACAGTTTTTTGTTTCATATTACACACTTTGTTGATAATGAGGACCGTAATTAACAAAAATTGTTTTATTTAATTCCCGACTTATTTACCTGCATCCCTTAGACCACAGATTTAACTAGCTAAGTAAAATCTAACTTAGTTAGTTAAATATGTGCTTAGACTGATCATTTAAAATATTTGCATGTATTTCCCAAGTCCCAGAATACAAGTGTCCAACCAGTATATTTTTTACATTTAATTTTACGGTATTAAAATGTCAATATTAAATATATATATCGTCAAAATCTTTTTAAAATAGTTTCGAACAATAATTGAATTTTAATAAACAATAATTTATTTAATCAATTATTAAGAATTCATGACCTGTGCAATTTCTTTAAAGGCATTAAAAAATTAACTTCTGAGGGAACTTAACGTTAACATTTAAAAATTTTAATAATTTTATTAAAAATCTGGTAGTCAGTTAGGTAAATATGTATGAATAGTTAATTTTGTAGATTTTAAAATAAATAAAATAAATAACAAACAAAGGAAAAAATTTAAATTTTAATATTTTTGCCTAACAGATTTTCAATTTATTTTAAAATTCCTAAAAGTCATTAAAACACTAAAGGCTTATTAGAAATGGTTTTCTAATTTATTCGAACTCTAACCATTTATGATATTTCAATTTTAAGACACTGACCAACCGGCATAATTATTAAATGCCTAACATTGAATTTTTGTCACAAAATATCTTGTCGCTTCGTAGGTTGGTGGCAAGAGGAAGAGGTGAAGCACCCCTTGGGCCCCATGCACCTCAACCCCAAAATCTTAAATGGAACCACCCTTTTTGTGGTACCTCAAATTAAAGTTCTTTTTGAGTAGTATTCACCTGCATAAGATTTTTTCAAAATTTTATACAGGGTCGCATTAAAAGTTTTCAAATTGTCACCCTGTATATAGTTACCCTATACTAGTTATATCTGTGATACTATTATAATGAGACCACCATACCATAAGCATGAATAGCATATTTTTAGATAAAAAATAACGCACCCTCCTTATTATTTTAAATTATAACCAAGAAAAAGAAGCTTAATTCTTAAAATCTAAAAAATACTTACCACAATTTATTATCCATTGGTCACAAATATCCTTAGTTTTAACTGGAAACCTAAACATTCGACTTGTAGAGTTTCTTCGTGAATTTCCACAATTAAAATATTCACATCTACCACCACCCGGGCGCGGGCAGGTTTTTTTTGGAATAATATTCATTGTTATGCAATACTTTAATACAAACTCAAAAAAAAACTTAAATTTACACTAAACACAAAAGTTTAAACTAATTACAAAACAAAACGCAATCAATTGTATAATAATGTATATCAATTATAACACAAAACAAAACGCAAATACCTCGGCAAATTGCAACTAAAATAATATCGTAGTTTTAACCCCATACCTCAGGTTTTTTTCTTCTAACAAGCGGAGAGACCGACCGGCGCGGCGCCGGCTTCCACCAAACTTGGCAACAATGGCGACGTAAAACGCCGATGGTTAGCCCGCTCAAAAAGCCGGCTAACATTTGGGGTCCCGCGATTTTACTATTCGAATGGGTATCTGTTGCGTTAGCTAGTTAAATCTGTGATATCATCAAAAAAGTTGTCGGACTTCTAATAATGCGCTTTCTTTACTCTACTTGACTGAACACATGTGTGTGGATAGGCTTATTGTAACAATATTGTAAACACCGAAAAACCAACTAATCCGTCATTCCGTAATGACACCAGTGGCACGACAAGGTTAGATGTCAAAGGTTAGCGCAAATTTTCCGCAACAGCGTTCTGCCGAGTATATAAGGAGCCGCATTGCCGATAGTTATTGGTTGTTAGTTCAGTGAAGTAAAGTTCGGAGTATTGGCGCGATATTTAAATCAGACATAAATAGTTGTAAGTAAATATGGATCATATTATTGTGGTAGAAAACTCGTTTAAGGACCACATGAAAAATCTAGAAGAAGAGTTCCGGAGCTATGCAATATCTTAGTTACGTCGTTTTCAGTCAAAGACTTGCTGTTAATAGAGCAAAAGTGCAAACTGTCAAAGATTGACCAGTGCCTAAAGACTAATGACTAACGATAGATAGAAACACTTACTACCACATACTATATGTAAACTGATGCGTAAAAAATGTTACTGACGCTTTGTGTAGGGATTTGCCAACATCGCAAAATCATTGAACAGCGTGACAGAAAGATTTTTACTTGTTAAGAACCATCATCGTCGCTCATACTTCGCAAAATAGGGATCTTGTAAGAGAACAAGAGAAAGATCCCGATTTCCAGGTAGTCATTACCTGGATAAAAGAGAGGAAAAAATCAACTTGCGAAAAAGCTACAAAGTACTCATTCAATGTCATGTCATGTTGGCCACAATAGTACTCTCTAATTTAGGAAGATGGACTCTTAAGGCGAAAAATGATTGACAACGACAGCAAATTCTTGTGACTAAATGTCGAATTTCGGAATTACTAGAGAAAACCCATGCCGGTATCTCAGTCAGTAGAACTTGGGAGTAAGACTCTAGGAAAAGTGAGGGAAATATTTTACTGAGTCAATAGCAAAGCAGACGTAAGGGAGTGGTGTACGTTAGTACATAGTAGGGAGTCCCTTTGAAAAGATTGTTATTGATATTGCTGGCTTGTTTTTTAAATCGGAAGCAGGGAATAAGTACAGATGGACTGCTTTAGCAAATGGGTTGAGGCGTACACTCTATGAAATCAGAAAGCCCCTACTATTACCAAAATCTTAATAAAATAACGGTCTGTTGATTTGGTGTACCCTTAAAGCTAAATAAAGACCAAGGATGAAATTTAGAATTCTGCTTGTTCCAGAACATCTGTTAGCAGCTTGGAATCAAGAAAATGAGAACAACCGTATTACATCTGCATTTAGATGGCATGGTGGGACAAATGAATAGGACCATTAATCGGTATTTGGACAAAGTAGTCTCTAGCCACCAAAGAGACTGGAATAGATTTCTTTATTTATTTCTCCTGGCTTATCGATCCGCCATCCATGAAAACACGAGTCTTCGGCCTATGTCAACGAACTGCGTATGGGTTTTAGTCATAATCAAGTGCCTAGTTCCATTCAAGATTCCAGCGAGGCGATGGAAGATGCATATGTCAATGTTGTAGACCAGTAGTACAACAACGGTGACTTAGTTTGGTTTTGTGACCATAAGAGGTGGAAGGGTCTATCACCAACACTTCAAACATCCTGGGATGAGTCCAAAAAAGTGCTGGAAGCCATCGAGGTTGTTCTTTTCAGAATACAAAAGTCGCCGAGATTAGCATAAAGGACATTGGTATCAATCGGACAGGCTTTTGTTTCAAAACTAAAACAGGTTTGGGCTGCGAGGTATACTCCAAACTACTTTAATTAAACATAGTGTACAATAAATATTGTATTGAGTTTGGTGTTTTTACAAATAATAATAAACCAGAATTTTCAAGATATGATAGACAGAAACAGTAAAATATGAGAGTCCTTTAGTCTCGACTGTCCAATGGAAAAAGATGATTTAATAGTTAATAAGCAAACACGGCATAATTGCATTAAGTTCTTAACAGATTACCCAAGTAATTAAGGAATTCTGCTGTGAACTCAACTCGTATGTGATGCCTAATAAGGAAGCTGTACATCAGTATACCCTAGTGTGCAACGCAGGCTCAAGAGATATACCAAAAACATTCTTAGATGAAAAATAATTTAACAAAAAAATGAAGAACAGAAAATGCTCCGAAGATGATTGCATCACAGTGGAAACGCTCAAACTTGCAGGAAATAGACTGACAAAAATAATTCAAATGTTGCAACCGACCATTTATAAACATTATAAATGCATTAATTAATGCAAGAGTAGACGCATGCAAATATGTGAGTTTTACCTATGGCCATGTATGATCTGGAAATGATAACACTAAACCAATATAGCGTGAGTATACTTAGAGTAGCTCAGAAAAAAATGAAGAGAGCAATGTTGGGAATCTCTTTAAGAGGTAGGACAAGAGATCAGGAAATAAGGAGGAGGACTAGAGTCGTTGCTACAATCAAGAAATGTGTCGAGTTGAAATGGGCCTGGGCGTGTTACGCAGCGAGACAAGATTAGGAGAGATAGACAAATACAGTGATACGGTGGCGGCCTAGAGAAACAAAGAGAAACTTAGAAAGATCATAGAGAAGATGGACGGATGACATCAGGGAGATAGTCGGTATAGATTGGATTGGACTTACCCAAAACCGACACGAATGGAAAAGTCACGGAGAGGCCTACGTCCAGAATTAGATTAGAGAAGGTCAATGAGGAAGAAGAAGAAGTGGAAGAAGAAGAAGAAGAAGAAGAAGAAGAAGAAGGCATCAGATTTTACTGTAGAACTCTGTCCTATTCTCTTTCTAGTATACATGGTGTTTCAGAACTATGGGATCATACTTCTAGAACACTCAGGTTACTCAGCGCAGTAAAAAACATTTGAGTATAGAGACCCATGTCCGGAAAAGGGTCACGACGGCACTATGACCCTAAGATGCGTTAAAATTTAGAATAGCGATGAAATTTTGTACATCATATCATGACAATAATTATTTAAAATGTCAATTATTCAAAAACCTGTATACACCGATTTAAACGTCACACCTGATTTCCTCGGACTTGACTAAAAACTTGATAGTCCTTTTGAATCATTTCAACTGCTGCTATAGTTCGTCCGATAAACTTTTGTTAGTTTTTAAGTTTCCCCAAAGGAAAAAATCTAGCGGCTTTAAATCGGGTAACCTAAAAGGCCAAGTAACTGCGCCAACTCTGGTAATCCAACGGTGCCCAAACCGCTCAGCCAAATCCTTACAATTGGTTAGTCATGCAGTGGCCTGGGAAAGTGGGTGGTACCAAATCGATTAAGATTAAATCAGAACAAAACCAAAAATATATTTTTTCCTATATAGTTTTTCTATTAGAGAGTGTAGGCATAGTTAATAGACTCTGGATGCAGTTGTAACTTTCCTTGGTGTTTGTTATTCTGGATTCGGAACTTGGGATTGACCTGGCAGTTCCACGTTGGGAAAAGAGTTTCTTAAAAACAACTTCTAATAGAGTATTTAACCAGCGACATCTGGAGAGAAATGTAAATCACATGACTTGTCAAACAGCTACAGAAGCCAGATTATCCCGCAAATCTTTTAGGAAAAATTTTTAAATGAAAATTTTTTTCCCTATAAACTGCTCAAATTTAACTTTGTAATAATGATCACAATAGAAAAATTTAATTTTGTTAAATTGTGATAGCTAGAATTACTGTAGTATTTCGGCTCATCAAAAATATTGACTCTAGTGACGAGTGCACTCACTATTTAAATGGACTAAGATGCAATTATTAGTCCGTTGCTTATTTAAGGAAATTTAGATAGCAAGACGAATGCTATTATGCTTAAAAAATCTTTCGAAATTCTTCAATTAGAGAATCAGAGAGACGCAGACAGCAATTTAAATTAGGAAGAAAATATAATACATTTTCTTAAATTTACACTATAAGTTTTCAAATTGTCATCCTGAATACAGACCAATTATTTAAATTTAGGACAAGTTTACCTCCAAATAGGTACAAAAATAAATCTCATGGTGACTCATATTTAATTTAGGGATTACCCATAAACATTGCATAATACGGTAATTCAACATATTTTCAGCAACCTTGTACTGTTTTACTACCGCAAAAAACCCGGACCCTTGAGTGTTTTTTGGGTTAAAGATCTGACCATAATTATATTATTAGTAAGTGAATATTATCTCACCACCACTTTCACTATCACAATAAACGCCGAGACGACCGAACGTCCTTGGATGGCATGAAATAATGTAATTAGTGCATTTTGTACAGTACTGCGAAATATTACATAAACACCAGGTACGCACATAAGCCGTACTCATAATTGTTGGTTTAGATTACTTAACTTCAGTATATTTTTGGTAATATGTAGATGTAAACGTATTTTTTTTTGTGTATGTGAGTATGTACTTGAAATTTTGTATGTAATGGTGTGCTAATTTCAGGAGCGGTCAGTCGGCCAGAGAAAATTGTTATTATTTAATAGGTTCATTTCGTTATGTAAATATTAATAAAATATTTTATCATAAGACAGCTTTCAGAAAAGCAAACTGATAAAACCATGTGAAATTGTCAGGTCGACGGAGTAATTTTGATTAATAATAATTTAGCTATGTATGTACGGGTTAAATATAATTAATTGTTTTTGTGTATAAGAAAGAGTACTAATCTTATATTATGTATTACGTATAATTTCAGTCATACTCGCTTCTATTTTAAGACTCTTAAATACATCAATTTATTCATTAGAAAAAAAACCCTGTGAGAGTTATCACAAATACTTTTGAAGCACATCGACTCTCCCCTAAAAATAGTATTAAAAACTATATCTTGTTTGGATATAACATAGAGTAGTGGATCTCTGGAACACAACAAAACGTTTTTAAGCCAAACTCAGTCGAAGCTCATTTAAATAGGGAAAGGTGTCCTAAAATGATATAGTATGTAAGAGCTACTGGCGCCATCTAGTCAATAGTTTGCTTGCATGTCAAATAAACTATCAGATAACATTAAGGTAAACAAAGGTCTAAAACAAGGCTGCTGTCTTACCAGCTCCTTTTAAAATCTATTTGGAATATTTAACATCCCACTTACCAACAATCATTAATTTATTCACAATCAATCATTGTGCTTTGCTGACGATGAAGTGGTAATGGCTCAGGATCAAGACGACTTAGAATACTTGACACGAAAACTCATAGAGCAATACAGAGAATGGGGGTTGGGTGTAAATATAGACAGGACAGAGACAATGTGTATTGGAGGAATACAACAGGATTTAATATTAGAAATTGGGAAAAAATCAGACAATGTGAAGAATATAAGTATCTAGAGTTAAAAATAACACAGGATGGTAATCTAAACCAAGCAATAGGAGAGAGGAATATACAAACCAGAAGAGCAATATCGATGTTAAACGGCATCTTATAGGACTAGACAGTATTCAAAATAAATAAGCAAAAAATATATAATACAATAGTTCAAACTATTATACCGAACGAAAGTTAAATGCTACAGAAATGCATTATTGACAAAGATCTGCAGAAAAATCGAGACAAGAAAGGATAATAAATAACGGTATCAGAGAAATTATGAAAGTAGAACATTAAATAGTAAATGACATTAGGACGAAGCAGTTGGTATGGTAAGGCCATACCAACAGGTTCAAAGAATTATAGTTAACAGACTTCCAAAGAAAATAATAAACTGGTCACCTCTCGGTCGAAGAAAACGTGGAAAGGCCAAGAAAAAGCTAGAGAGAAGACATCGATAGGAAGATAAGTGAATGAGATGTTAAAAAACTTATAGAAAGACAGACAGGGATGGCGGCTGAAAATCGGAAGACGTCCTAAAACGTTATAAACCTAATACGTACAACTAAGATCATCCATCAAATTTCAGACCCATAGCCTTCCTTCCTACGTTTAGCAAGCTTGTAGAGAGATTTGTAGGAACTAGAATGATGGAATTTTTAAATCAACAAAATGTTCTTAACCATCAGCAGTTTGGATTTCGAACGAAACTGGGTACATCTGACACTATTTTCAACTTTTTGGAGAGTCTGTACTTGGGGTGGAATGCTGGGGAGAGTGCGACGGCTGTGGTCCGCCACTTATCTAAGGCGTTTGATTGTGTAAGACACAGGATACTGCTGCAGAAGCTAGAGACCTATGGATTTAGAGTAGTTGCTCTTGTACGTAACGTACCCAGTGTACGTTCTTATCTACCTGGAAGAACACAAAGAGTATTCTTTGACAATAATGTGTCAGCTTGCTATAGATACGGATGTGTCCCAAGGTTCTGTTCTTGGACCAATGTTGTTCCTACTATATGATAATGATAACTCTCAAATTCCAATTGGGGACAAATTTACTATCTTTGGGGATGATACACCAACATTTTGACATAACACTGACCCTAGAAGATTTAGAAATATTATTGATGAAGATTTAATTCTTGTAAAGTCATGGTAGGAATCTAATCGATTAGCTTTTAATGTTTCTGAAACTAATATTTTAACTTTTAAATGCAACTTGAGAATTGTCACTCTGCAAAATGCAACAATAAGTCTAATTAACATTTGAAAATTATATCCCCTCTTTAATAGGAAAGCTATCATCCAATTGTAATGCTATTAGAGTATAACAATTGCATGATAGCACACCTCTCTTATTGAGTCTCATCTGAGATATGATATTGTGTTTTGGGGTGTGTGCTCTCCGAACAACTTTCTCTTTACTTCTACGTATCCCAAAAAGTGAGCAGATTAGTCCGTCTATTGTGGATGAGGGCAGAAGGCTTCTTAAACATCTACCTCATAAAGTATAAATAAAAAGTAAAATTATAAAAAAAAACTCTTAATTGCAAAAGCATTTTATTCTTTAGACGAGTATTTTAATACAACATTTTAATAGTGAATAGATTTGCATAATTTGATGTAATTTTTTACTACATTTTTACCTATGATGTTTGCTTTGTTAACAACATTACGTTAGTAACAATAAATCTATTTTTGATTTTAACTTATACTTTGACTTTTAATGTAATAACTTGCAATAAAAAGTCTAAATCTTAATCAAGTTAAAAAGAGATAGCGATATTGCATTTTGCCTACTTTGGCTCTACTAAATACAGTTTGCTTTATGTATAAATAATTGTTCCATGTATAAGGTATTGGCACTCACTAAAGAAATTTACCGAGCCGAAGACAATTTAGATAAAACAGTTTCAAAAATTTACAATTAAACACTAGTTACAAACTTTACTCAAATCCGATTAATAAAAAAATGTTTTGTGTTCTGTTCACGTGATCTAAAAGTGCAGTATTATAGCAAAGTTATTTACATTTCTTTTAAACCGTTATATAATAATAAACAATACTAATATAAAACTTAAGTCAAATTATTGACATAGAGAATTAATGGCACTTTCGGTGAAAAAATATGTAAAAGGATAATTTATTAAGTCAAAAAATAATATATTTTATTACACAGTTTTCTGACTCTTAAAAAAATATTTTTTATTTTCAGGTCACCTGTCTGTTGTAATTATTGGTCTATTTACGTTAGCGATGGGAATTATTTTGTCATCGATACCATGGCTCGATTATATTATACTTAAGGTAAGTTAATTATAAATAAAAGAATTTAGACAATCCTGTTTGCTTAAGTAATTAGTAAACTTAACAAAAATGCGCAAATATGTCTACGAAATCATTATGAGACAGTGGATTATTTTCGGATGAGAGGGATCATTGATCCTATAATGTTTGATAATGGTTTTATTGATATAAAATTAGCATAAGTTATGTAATTATATTGGCTTAGTTAAATACGTAATTGAGAAAATTCGTTTTTGAAACTAGAAATTAAAAAAAGAGAAAAATAACATTACCATATAAATTTTAATATACATAATCAAGCTTATAATTATGTATAAGGTGGGTATTTTATTTAAGTCCTATACCTTGTGTCAGGATATCTAAAAAAATTATTTGTTGGGTGTGGCAAGTGTGTGAAAATCTACTTTTTTTAAATAATGACTTGAGACTATAGCTAGAGAATCTGTTAATTTATTTATTCATTTCGGAATATGCAGTATGTCTACGGATTGAGTGGCCTAGTTGTTTATACACTTTTATCAATAATGGTAGTAATATTGGCAGGGGACAATATTCGGTATATAGGCCTAAACCCCTTATTGCCTCCAATTATCCCTAGTCTGTTCCGAATCCACGGTTTCTTTCTTTGATTTATATCTTAAAAATAGATCACATTCGGTGTTGTTAAAAACCAACAATGGAAGTTTGGAGCACTCAAAGTATCTTGACTTGGAAATTGGTATTTCTCAGGGCTCCATATTGGGACCTCTTTTATTTTCGATTTATGTTGCGGATATGCATAACTGTATTAAACATTGTAAATTACAACAATATGCTGATGTTTCTCAGATATACGTGCCATTAAATTTTTTAAATTTTTTTCTGAGACACTTATATGAAAGCATGAATATTGAGATTAATGGAGAAAAAATTCCAGTAGTCAATGAAGTAAAAATATTAGGATTGACTTTAGATTCTAACCTTTGTTTTGAGATACACATAAAGAACAAATTACATACAACATAGGCTATATGCGTCTCAGAAATCTGTACAGATTTAAAAATGTCTTAAAGAGTAAAACCAAATATTATTTCTGCAATAGCCTTATTCTTTCCTTACTCGACTACGGTGATATCGTATACTCTAATTCTATAACATCTGAGCTTTCTAGATCCATACAAAAATTGCAAAATAGCTGTGTAAAATTTTCTTATGGCGCAGCCTATCGGGAGCATATCACACCTTATTTAAACATAAATTCTATTTTAAATATGGAAAGGAGAAGAAAATTTTACATATATGCCTTTATGCATAAAATAATAAAATCGGGTCAACCCCTTATTTAAATAGGTTATTTACTACTCTCTCACATTTACACAATACTCGTAATGCTGAAAGTTTTAGAATACCTCAGCATAGAAGAAGTAACTTCCAATTCATTTTCGGTTGTCGGAGTTACAATGTGGAATAACTTGCTAAATAATATTAAAGATTTGCCACTTAATAAATTTTACACCAAGGTTAAGCAAATTCTTCTCGACTCCCAACGAGATGCCTAGTAGTATGTTTAACATAAACTGCAAAATCAACTAACACCAAAGATAAGCTGGCCTGTTTAATCTTTCTTTTGTAGTTCTCTTTTGTCTATTCTTGTTGCCTTCCGTTGCATGCCAGTTAAATTGCTTTGTCATTTTAGTTTCTGCCCTTTTTAGTTTTAGTTTTGTTCTTTTTTAGGTTAATTAGGATTTTTTTTATATTTATTTATAATCTTTTTAGTTTCAGTATGATGGTTTGTAATGTCATTTTCTTGTTAAGGTCTGTTTCATGCAATAGCGCTATCGGTTTTATATAATCTCGAAGCAGTTCCTTTTACCAAAAATTGTCAAATTTTATTTTCTCATGTAATTATATTTATAACTATTTTTTTTTTGTAATAAACTTTTTTTGACTTAGTCTTTGCCCATGACCAGTATTCTAGGATATGAGAAATGTGTCTCATACGTAGTCTAAGGCAGGGACCGTGACTATTTGGTGAGAGATGAACCGATCCTGGCGAACTCGTCGGCCCATTTACTGCACACCACTCCGTCCTTAGAATTCAATCAAACTTGGACTTTTTTCATCCCACCCAATGTGTCTAGTGCATTCCTGCACACTGAAACAGTTTAAAACCGGTTCTGGGTGCTTGGATGGTCTTTATACCAACTTGTCGATCGGAGTAATTGATTATTTCGATTTCTGAGTCCTTTGTGACTTCTTCCCTTGTAGCCACCTCCAGAATGGTGTTCGCTTGAAAGACAGTCGATTATCTCCCAAGTAAAAAAGGTTATTCTTGAATGGTCAACATAATAAAGGGTATAAGGTCAACATATCTCCTTCATTTCCACATCACATAGTTACAGGCTGTTTATGCATGTTTAAACTGTGATTTAGGAAACAAAGTAACAAAACATTTCATTTACTTTTGTTATTACCAACGTTTTTGTTTGAAATAACCTAAAAGGGTAAGTTGGTGAATAAGAAAAGAGGTAAGATGACGAATTCGTCACTTACCCAAAACAACAGAAAGAGAATTAATTTTAAAGAACATAGGAGAATATCGACAACTAGAACTCAACTTACATAAAATTGGGGAGGCTAATATCATGCCAGAGTCAGTGCCTTCAATTTCTGGAATAATCACTAGTAGACAGTCATTCCATGCCTTCAATTTTATCTTGTCAATTAATAAAGCCACCACAAGCCCCAATCAAGAAAATCAAAATTGCAACGTTGTCGAAAAAAACTACCTTCTCCAATCCTGTCCACTACACCGATGAAAAATGCTATAGAAAAAAAAAAACGAAAAACTAGACAAAGAACAAAAAAAATTATTAAAGTCACTTCAAAAGCCACAGATACTGAAAACGACCAAAAAATATTACAAAAAATAAAACATAGCACACCTCAAAATGACAGTTATCTGATTCTTCTTCTTCAGAGAGTTCAATAAAAATACTTTACAATAACTGTAATAACGATGTAGATCTGAGAATGAAAAAGATGATAAAATGTGTTTGATTTGCAATGAAGAAGGCAAAAACAATGATGTGACACGTGCTCTAAATGGACTCATTGTAAAAGCACGTATCTAAACTTAAACGAATCAATGGCCAAAGTATGGGTATGCGACTTTTGTTAGAATTAGAATTAAGAAAAATTTGTCCAAACGAAGCCAACGACAACGTTTTTTTTTTGCAGTTAATTTTTGTTATTTTTCAAGTTTTGCAGTACAATTTTTGTTATTTTTCCGTTTTCTATCTGTATTGTTATGGCATATAAGTAAAAAACTTTGCCAAACAAATCAATAATTGGCAAAAACCTATAGACCTTTAATTTTTTTGCCACTATTTTCTTCTGCTTAGCCATTACAGTTCTTCAGCTAACCAACGCTTGTAGGAAAGATATCGTACATTGCATCTTTTTAAGAAAGATTATATGATTAGAAATGTGTTTAGCTATGATATTTTAAACGTTGATTACAATGACAAGTGGAGTTTAAAATATTACTAACAAATTATTTTTAGTTTAGAAAAAAGCGTAATTTGGATATTAGCCTTAAGTACGCCAACTAACCCTCCTTTCCTCTATCACGTTTTAGTTACTTTAAAACTTTCTGTAGAGAACTAAAAAGTATTTTGGGTATGTCAAGTTACGAGTTTGGAATCAATCAATCAATTAATTAATCAAATATGCTTTATTGTCAAAAAAATTTAAAAATTTTGTAGACAAAGCTATACATAAAAAGCAAAGCACACAAATATAGACATCAAAATACAAGTACTAAATAAATATATACAAAAGACATAAATGTACCTGGTCAAATTTCTTATACTAAATATAAAAAGTAAGAAAATGGGAAAGTAAATAACAATAGTAACAAGAAAGTAAAATAAAAAAAAGAAAAAAAGACGAAAGATTTAATTCCCTGAAAACTCATCTTATGGCAAAACAAGCTGAACTTAATTTTTTAGATAAAACATCGATTTGTAATTCCCACTTCAAAGAGCTGTCAACAATAAGTCCCAAAAATTTCACAGATTCAACAACGTGCGAGCTGGTGTTGCTAAGTACAAAGGGTTGAATAGTACCTTTATAAGATAAGACTTTAGTTTTTGAGATGTTTAAGCAGAGAGGATTCGAATCGCACCACGATTTAATGTTGATAAGGTCTTTAGCAATAGTTTAATGAAGTGCCGCAACATCCGGATTGTACATGGAAGAAGCTAGTATCAAAGAGACAGATTTTTCCGCTAATGTTAAGATGGGTCATATCATTAATAAACAGCAGAAACAAATTTGGGCTCAGAACTGAACCTTGAGCTACCCCACACTCTATTGGTCTGCTAGAAGACATGGTCGTATCAACAAGCTGACTTCTGTAGTTAAGATAGGACCTAAACCATTCGAGAGGCGTTCCTCTAAACCCATAGTGCTGTAATTTGTTGATCAAGATTGTATGGTTTACACAATCAAAAGCCTTGGAGAAATCAAAGAAAATAGTTGCTGTTGAATGATGATTGTTTGTACTGGAGTAAACACTATTAAAAAGGGAGAACATAGCACCATTAGTGCATTTATTACTCAAGAAGACAAATTGATGGGGAGTTAGTATTTTATATTTAAACAGGAATGATAATAGCCTTTTTTTAACCAATCTTTCTACGATCTTCGATAATGTTAGAAGGAGAGCTATTGGACGATAATTTGGAGCTTGCTCTTTATCTCCTCCTTTATGCAAGGGAATTATTGCAGTCTTACGGCAGTTAGGAAAGATCCCATTTTGAAATGATTTGTTAATTAGGTTTCTTAGATGGTTTAAGGTGGTATGAGGCAGATTTCAGAACATTTTTAGATATGAAAGTGGATTATGAGAAGGTGTTATAGTAGTCATTAGGTTTTTAGCCACGTTAACAAAGTAATCGTTAAGATTCTCAGGTGAAGAGGGGATAGTGCTAGTTAAAGAAGGCTTATTTCTTAATTCGTTAGCAATAGACCATGTTTCTTTAGCAACGTAACCAGAATTAGCCAGCCTGTTATCATAAATATCTTTTGTGGCTTTTATTGCTTTTCGATATAATTTCCTGTATAGCCTTACATAATTGTGAAAAAATATGCTGTCCGAAATTTTGTTCATTGCAGACACACGTTAGCCTTTAGTAGACCAGGGTTTATGATGCTTAATTTTGATGGGTCTATAAGGAAAGGACTTATTCGCAATACTTGACAAGGTCTTTACAAATCTAGAAAACTCACCATCGATATCATCAGAGATAAGACCCCAGTCAGCTCTTTGGCATAGATTCCTGAACTTCAAAAAATTTTTTTTACCAAAAATACGGCCAAACTTACGAAAATTATTTTTGCCCAAAGTGTCAATAGTAAATTTGGCCAAAACAGCTTCATGGTCAGAAAAACCTGAATTGATAACAGTACAATGAACGAAGTTTAGAGTAAAAGATGACACGATATAGTCAATGGTGCTGGAACTATTTTTAGGTATTCTAGTTGGTGAATTTACATGCATTAAAAAGCCCATTGAATCGAAAATAGACTGAAGAGATTCTTGAGCAACACACACACTGGAGTAGTCAATATTAAGGTCGCCACACAAAATTAATTTCCTTTTTAGAGGCATGGATTCTAGCAAGCTTAGAAGTTTTAGACAGAAAGTTTGTACATCAGCGTCAGGTGTTCTATAAACACAAACAATATAGAGGTCATGTAACTTATGGTGAACGATAGAAAATTCAAAAACTTTTTCAGATAATATGTTATCAAACTTAGTTACTGGTGAAAAATCGGCGATTGTAGACATTATCACAGTACCTCCATGGGATAAATTACTTCTGTTAAATCTTGCTATTGTAGTGTAATTTTTAATAAAGATAGGTTCATCTATGTTTAACCAATGTTTAAAATCTCTGGCGTTACTAAGGTATACAAGGTAATATTCTAACATAGCATATTTTCAGTATGCGTAAAAGGCATTTTACTACGTTAGATTTTTCTTATTTATTTAATTTTAATTTTGCATTTATTAATTAATTTGATTTATTTGTTTTATTCTCAAAATGTTCAAAGCTAACTTACCTAAATTTGGCAAAATTATTAATATTGCTTTGCCTTTGTTATTTTTAAAATTAAACCATTAGTGTAAATACTTTTTTAATAAGAAAATTATTGTCTTTTACTTTATGTAAAAATATACAGGAGATTCTATTTAACAAAAATACATTTTTGACATTTCCTCAAAAATACGATGTTCAATTTTGTTTTTTGTTTTCACCATTACAAAACATCTGTGAAACCTTCGCACTACCTTTAACTCTTACAAATTTTACTCGTGGTTTTTAAATTGGAGAAGTTACCTTCATTGAAGTCATGGATGCTATTGCTAGTCTAAAATCTAGAAATTTCAGATTTATGGCTTTAAAAGTATTAGTCCTCTTAAGAAAATTAAAAGACCATTTATATATTTAACAAAATCCTGTATAACTGCCAAGTAGCGAACTACGGAAGACTTAAGCAACTATAGATCCATTAGCTTCTGTCATTTCAAAAAACTTTTGCTTAAAAACCAAATTTACTCTTATTTTGAAAAGAAAAAACTTTTTACCAACAAACAATTTGGGATTAGGTAATGAAGGCCTACAATTGCATCATTTATCTATATGATTGAGTATGTCGTCGAGGGCTTTGAAGTAGAAGACTGTGTAGGTGCAATCCTGTGAGACCTCTCCAGGGCCTTCGATTGTACATCCCATGAAATTTTTCTGAAAGCAAAAAATCTAAACCGTTAGCAGTTAAACTTGAGGTTCCACAGGGGTCTATTCTAGGCTCTCTCATTTTTTAAATATATTTAAATGATGTCGAAATATTTGTTGACGATAAATGTGTGTGACAACAAGCTCTGGCAAGAAGTTGAAATTTAGAATTTCCAGTTAACGAAATGAAAAGTTGTCTCATGTAAATTCAGTTGTAGTTCAACACGAATAAATTATATTTGAATATTATTAAAACGACGAAAAATCCTTTAGTCTTAAGGAGGTTGAATATGGGGCAGGTGAGCTCAGTGTATAGTCTGCAGAGCTTTTGGGTGTGTGTTTTGATAGAACATTTAAGGTATGTCTTGACCAAATATCCAGCAAATAAATTCTACCATGCATTTTTTAAGAAGTATCACAATGCTTGTTGATCAGAGCATTTTGTTGACTGCGCATTTTGACTTGATGATCTTTTCTTTGCATTGACTACTGGAAGTGCCTTCTGGAAGATGTAATTTAAATCTCGCGCCAATATTCCAAATTTTACTTCACTAAACTACTATCGTCGATGCGGCTCCTTATATATTCGGCTGAACGCTCTTCTGGATGATTCTCGCCAATCTGATATGCATCGTGCGGTATGACACTGATATTCAAAAGAATCAGCGGGTTTTTTGGTGTTTATAACACCATTACAATATAAATGATAAGACGAATTTATTACAGGTATAAAAATAAGTAAATTAAAACTTTTTAGACAGGTTCTCTGCCATAACATCCTAAAAGAAATAAAAATACTTTAGAACTTGCTATATAGTTGATTTAATGCTAATATATCAATAGCATTTTTATATAGACTTGACGCAAAATTTTACCATAAATATATATTTTGTAAAAAAATTTACGTTTTTCCTGCAAACGTGTCAAATATTGTCCCAGGGTCTTAGTCGCTTTTTAATGGTCTACCAAAAATGTACAATATTAGCTAATTAGTACCATATTAGAATATTTTAAAATCAGAATCATTTTATTTAATTTTATCGAATGCCAAAAACAGGGTGTCCTTCAATGGGGAACACCTGTGAATTCGAAACAGATTTGAATAAAAATCACTCGTTTTTTAATGAAGGATAAATTATTAGATGGTGGTCTATTGGATCCATGATCTTTTAAAGCTGAATAACAGTTAATCTTTAATTTAAATGTTATAATTTGTATATATCCAAAAAAACATAATTTATTTATTAAAACCTATCATTTGATTAACGCTAAAAAGTTAATTTTAAAATCGAAACAAAATGACGAGGTTAATTAATAATAATTATATTCTTTTCTAATGTAGATCAAATTTAATTTTGTTAATGAGCCAATTAATAATATAGTATTGAGAATTTTGCTAGAAGGTGAAGGTCCAAGCGCTTTTACGCACATTTGAAATTATTACTGGAGGCGGTTTTTACACGTGGTAAACCTTCACATAGATTTAAATTTAGGAAGGTTGAGAGCCCCAAAATATTTTTAAGTATAAATTTTTGTTCATTAATACAGTTATAACTTTTAATATAATTCTATTTTATTAATAATATATTTAACATGTTGGAATCTCTCGATAGATTATTTGATAATATGATAAAGTAAAATTGCTATATTCCTTAGTAAAGTAAGTTTTTTATTTTCCATATAATTTAAAATTCCTTGTTAAGCCATTTTAAAAAGTCAAGAAGACACAAACTTAATAATTAAGATAATATTAACTTAAATTCTTTTTTTTGTTCTTTTTAGACTTTGTCGATGTTATAGCTTCTGCAACTAAACAAAAGCTTAATACAGCTCTTTTCCTTCGTCTATTTAAAGATCTTTGATTTGAATTATTTATTCAATAACTTTTAAAAATGATGACTAAAAAAAATTTAAAAAACTGCAAGTTAGGTCAAAAGTTTGGAACTTATATTACGATTAAAAATTATAGTTTTTTACCTAAAAGCATCATTAGACGTAAATAAAAATAATAATATATCATAATTCATTTAAATTAACATGTATAATAAAAAGAAATACTTGATCAATAGTTTTTAAAAGTTACATTCTTAAAAAAATAGCAACTCAACGAATATTAAAATTTAATATTGTTAAAATGGTTATATTTATTTGTAAGATAATCGAAAAGAACCGAGAAGTAAAATAAAAAACAAAAAATTGAAAAGCTAAAATAATTGACCAGATTCATTGCAAGTGCTTTAACACACTCCGCCAAAGGATATGTTGTGGAAATTAAAACATACTGATGTTTATATAAAAAGCTTACATTATTTAATGTCATTAAAGGTTAAATTCAGCTCGAAATTGAAAACGTCGTTAACACAGCCCAAGACAGTGCTCCTTTTTGCTCTAGTGATCATTAATTTTTCCAAAATACTACACGTTAACAATATTTTTATACTGGCGCAAAATTGTAGTATCATTGGTAGAAAAAGAATAAGCAAAGATAGGAGATGGTTAGCAAAGACTATTTCAATAGAAGGAGAAATTAAAGAACATTATAAGACTCTAAACTCTTTCTAAGCTTATCTTTATTGTAAAATTTAAAATTTTGGACGATATGTTTAGATAGGATGTGGATTGTTTGGTAACAGCAAATTAAAGATACACTGTGATAAATTGATTATGCTTAAATAAGTACAGCGAAATTTTCTTACTTAAAGTTACTAAATTTAACTTTTTTAATAATGTCATAAATATTAAAATCAAAAAAACTTTGGCAGTAAAAGCAGAGAATATTATACAGAATACAAACATAGCTCATGAAAACATCTTAAGAGCGCAAATAATAACGTTTTTAAGTAACTTTCATTCGAGAAATAAGAAGTTCAATTATAATCCAATTGATCTAGAATCCCTAAGAGGAAACTAAGTGACAACGACTTAACCGCTAGCAAAGCGGATAAGGGTAATTGCCTTATGATAAATAATAGATTGGACTATAATGCAAGAGTGAAAGCTTTCTTGGACACGGATGTCTGTCAAAAGAGTGTAATGCTTGCTTATTCTAAAGTTTTTTAATAGTTCATAAACTCGAGAATACTCTTGTTATATGGCCTATCAAAAATATACAAAGAAAACATCTCTATTCGACCTGTGATGTCCTTTATTGACTCACCGCTCATAAATATTTTTAAAAGAAACCCTTCAATTTGAAAATTCCGATTCCATTAAAATTTAAATCGAAAAAATTAATAATTCAATGTACATTTACAGTACAAAACACTGTATTGGCTATGCATTTTTATTTGTCACAATTTCTTGGTGAGGTTTTTATAAGCAAATTAAAACAATAAATAATGTGTGGCTATTCTAACTTTCTTACGACTATAAGAGATACGTGGACTACATTTTTATAATATGATCAGAGAATGGCGAACCTATGTCTAATTTTTTAAAATATGTTCATAATACACCTTGTCATAGAGTTTACATCGAAAAGAGAGAATTTTGGTAATTTGTTTTTTCTTGACATATTGATACAAGAGATAACACACTTGAATTTGAAATTTGTCGAAGTAATATAAGTCTAATACGAAGTCTATAAATAAGTCTTCAGCCACTGACAATATTATATATTTTCTTGCAACTCCCCTTATTCCCATAAAATTTCCTTTAATTCTTTATTTGCTTTTCAGTTTACCTCTGTCAGAAATTAGTTTGTTGTGTTTATTCTAACACAATAAAATACATTGCTTTAATCATTAATTTTATTTTAAATAATATTAATGAAACGCTAAATAAATTTGGCAACCAATCAAACTTTTATATATTAACATACACGCCCCAAAAAATACTAAAAATTTAAGATAAATTTCTGACTTTGGAGATGTATCTCAACGTCTAATATATGTTTTTATTTTGATTAACATTTCATTCAAGACGCAACCAACACTCTAAAGAAAAACATTGTTAGGGTAAAGGACAAAAACGAAAAGAACGAAAGCCAGCTTTTGGATTTTAGAGAAACCAGAAAAAAATATAAGTAAAAAAAAATACAAAAACAAAATAATATTAGCGAAAAGTAATGATCTAGTGTGAACTATGTAGATAGAAATCTAAGCCCTTATAATGTTCCGCTAAAACCGAAATTGTATATATTTAAGACTAAGAGTTGGTAAATACTTTTCATTTATATTCTTCTATAGCAGAATAAAATTTCAATTTTTTTGATATTCTAGATGGAGATTTGATTTAGTATTAAAACCTTCTGGCTAGTAATTAGGGAAAAAACATGCGCTAATTATATCAAGCACAGTTCTACAAGTTTCAGGACAAACCATGTCAAACCGATTGATCTGAACTTTTTCATCATCAAAGAAGAAACGTAGCCGTTTTCTTCCAGATTCTTCCAGATTGCTAAAGTATCTTAGGTTCTGTAAACATGATTACGAATAGTTTTGAGATTCGTTTTTAACCTTTTTTAAGATCAGGTTAGAAGGGCTCAGTGTAATCTGTGGTTAAAAGGAGTAAGATGTTTCTTTAATTGGTTGTGATGTAGTGAGATTGTGAATAAAGGACATTCTTCAGAAGACGGTTCATATCAGACACTAAAATTTTAGCGACACGCAGTGTTCTTGTGGGCAGCTAAATGAACCGATCAAGAATGTATCATCCTTAGCTATTTAGCACCGCATATCTCGTCGATTTTTGCTTTGTCAAATATAAAGCTAACTCAACTTCTTTGCTGCATATTCACCTCTATTAAATACTACCAAGCATCCTCTCTAAAAATTTTATTTAAAAAAAAACGTTTTATTAATGGACCTATAGGAATTAGCGAAACCGTATTGTTTCCTCTTCTATTAATACTTCTGCAAGGCACTATCTAAATATGGTTAATTTATTGTCCTTAAGTTCCTTTTAACATTATCCAATTTCAATTCGAATTGAATCATACCGTTACCTGACCTAAGGTTTGTTCTCACTGCAAATTTCTAACAAGTTTGAAACTGTTTCTAAACCATTCATGATGCGCCTGCGCAAAATATTACAACTTCTTATCGAATTGAGACATTCTATGAGAACATCAAACACAGGTGGAGTAGAATCTAATTTAAAAGAAGAAGAGCAAGAAAAATACCCTTACTTTTTTATGCCTGTGGGAATATAAGTAAAATATGAACGAAAACAAATTTACAATACAACCTTAAAATAGGTGTATATTATTAATAGAGTCTAAAAAAGTCGTGTAATTGTTTGCTATTTCAGGTCTTACTCTAAAATGATCGAGAACGTCCATTCTATTATCCGCTCTCCAAGTAAATTGTATAAGTCTGTGTTGAAATCTGAATATTCTAATAATTCAGATTCAACTATTGCGCCTGTTTATTTGTTGAAAACTTGTTTCTCACTATTGTGAGAACAAACCTATTTTGATGTCGTTTGATACTCTCCAATTACTTATTTTATCAAAAAAGTTGCGTCAATCACCAAGTCAATCAATTCTTTTCAATATCAATTGACATAAGTTCCTCAATTATTGCTTACCTTACATCCACGACAGAGTTGGAAATATTTGTTTCCAATACAAGTTCCATAATGTCATTCTCTGCCAAGCTTTCTTTAATTGTTGTTTAAGCTTTCTTTACTTCTTTAAATCTTTTTGAAAGGCCTTATGCCTTTTTACGCCTTCCACATTTCTGTATCTTCTATCATTAATAAAGGCCTACTGAATTTGTTCTATTGACTCTTTTAGGTGCATTTCAATATCATATTTTTCTCGTTATAAGCCAAGCCATATGATTTTATTTAAAAAATTCGAAGGTGGTTTTACTTGTTTATCTAACTTAGATTTAAAAACGTGCTCCAAAAATGCAAGATTAAATTAAGATTGACAAATTTGTTATTATTTAAACAAAAAAAATAAAAAAACATCATACGACATTATATAATTATCTAAATGTTTTTGCCGTGTGGGTTCCATAGTATTTAAATATTTTAAGTGGAAACTTAATGCACCAAAAATAAATCATCATTAAAATCACAACTTGCCAAGGTTAATCGATTAAAAGTGAAATTTCCTTATGCACAAATAAATTTGATATATTTGACGCAATTTTGTTAAATTTGAAGGTGATGTTTTTCTAGAAGGTGAAGGTTCCTAGAACCTTCATGAGTCTTATGTTGCCTAATCTAACAGGTAGGATTTAAAATGGCAAGACCTTTACTGTGATTGAAATACTCAGAGGTCAGATTAAAAAGTAGTATAATATTGATCAAATATAGTTCTTAAAGCAATATTCTATACGTAAAAATATATATTTTTTTTAGAATTTACGACTAAAAGAGGGCAGCCTTAGCTTTCAATACTGGCAGAAGCCCGGGGTAATACGACTGACGAAAGTTTACATTTTTAACGTGACCAATCCGGATGGATTTCTTACCAAAGGAGAAAAGCCAAAATTGATAGAAATCGGGCCTTTTGTTTATAGGTAAGTCGCTATACTCTTTTCGTAAATATTGTTGTTATTAAAGAACGATTCAAATACGGATTTTGCTAAACCAATTTAAAGCGAAAGGGTGCTGAAATTCAACAGATTAAAACAAAAATAAAAATAAAAATAAAAATAACTAGGGGTTTCTGAGTTTAGGATTATTATAATATTTTTATAAATTTCTTTAATAAAAATATGCAGGACGTAATTTATTTTATAAAAAGGAAGCTAAACAGTCAGAGAAAAAGCCGATACAACAGAGAATTATAAAATCTATAACAAAAAAATATATCAGATCATTCATGTTACGCAGATTATATTAGAAAACATAAATCAGCAATATATGTTATGCAATTTTTTTAACTAATTCTGCAAATTATTATTGAAATGAAATTTATTTAACAGACCAGTATAACTATTAAATCTACGAAAAAAAGAGAAAGAACCTAGAAGAAACCTTAATAAAGCCAATAAAAAAAAATACGTATCGAACTATCGATTTTAATCCTTAACTACTGACATGGGGTCTAGCAGACTCCGCGACATAGATTTCTTACTGTTTCTCCCACCACAAATTTTTCTAGCGTCTGCCGCGCCAAGTACCTTCCGCATTTTTAGTTGCCTGCACTCCTGCAGCGTGTTAAAGTGGCTGTATCTTGGAATTTTTTTTGCTCAAGTTATACGCACCTGGGAGTCTGGTAGACTCCGTGTCAGTGTTTACGTTAGTAATATTTTTATTATTATTCTATTATCATGGCTAGTTCAAAGCCTGGCACATCCAAATAAGTCAGTGTTCTTGACCCAAACTTTGAAGAAATCGCTAGAAAGTAGTATGAAAATCTAGACAGTGATAATAGTGACATTGAACCCGAAGAAAATGAGTACATTGAGAGCGAGCATGAATCAGCAAGCGAACAAGAGCTTAGTGATGATGACTCTAATTATGAACACCTTAATAAAACTCAAAAGATGGATGTTTCTAGCAGTGATAGTGATAGTAAAAATAGTAGTGATAATTAACTAGACAGTGACCATTTATGTAACAGAAATGGAGAAAAAAGAAAAAAATACTTCTATGGGAAAAATAGATTCAAATGGAGTACAAATGAACCCACAAGAAATGTACGTACTTTAGCGCATAATATTGTACGTTTACCAGCGGTACGTATTGTTGTAGGTGATAACACTAATCCAAAGTCATTTTTCAGTCAATTGTTTCCTGCCCAGAGGTTTGAACTGATTTTAAAGTGGACAAACAAAAAATTAGCTTCCATGCGAACAAAATATAGACGGCAAAATAAACCAGAGCTTGTAGACATTGGCATAAGGGAATTAGAGGCGCTTTTGGGTTTATTGTTATATACTGCGATTTTCAAATCCAACGATAAAGACGTTAGAAGTATTTTTGCGACTGATGGTACAGGCAGGGATGTCTTTCGAGCAGTAATGGCTAAAGAGCGTTTACTCATACTATTAACAGCTTTACGATTCGACGATTCAGATAACAAGGAAGAACGAAAGAAGGAAAATCCAGTAGCTGCTATAAGTGAATTATTTGACTTATTCATTGAAAATGCCAGAAACTCCTATACGATAGGTGTGAATGCTTGCATAGATAAAATTTTGGTGGGATTTCGAGGCAGATGTAGATTCAAGATCTACATTCCCTCTAAACCAGAAAAGTATGGCATAAAAATAATGGCACTTACAGATGCAAGAACTCAAATACAACGCCTATATTTATGCAGGCAAAGATAGTGACGGCCGTGGATTGACGAATGAAGGTAATAAGATATAAGAAGATAATAAGGCTCGCCAAATGCTTGTACAATTCCAATAGGAATATAACTGCTGACAACTGGTTTTCGTCTGTAGAACTTGCCAAACACCTATTTGCAAATAAATTGACATTTGTAGGGACCCTTAGAAAAAATAAAAAGGAGATTCCTCCTGAACTTCTTCCTAGAAAAGATCGCAAGCAAGGTGATACGCTTTACGGATTTAAAATATGACTATCGTTTCACATACTTCTAAAAAAAATAAAGCAGTTATAATTTTATCAACTATGCACCATTGTGAAGCAACTGATGAAGCAACAAGAAAGACTGAAATAAATGCCTTTTATAAATGTACGAAAGGAGGAGTTGATGCCATAGATGAGAAATGTGCTAAATGTACGTGTAGTCGCCGAACTCGACGATGGCCATTGGCAATTTTTTATAAAATTGTCGATATTTGCAGTGTAAACTCTTTTATAATGTATGCTTCCTTTCCTAATAATGATATGTCCCGTTTCACTTTCATTAAAACCTTAGCATCTCAGTTGATTCAGAATCATATGAGAGATCGATTAGAAAATTCATATGTTAACAGAGATATAAAAGGTCTAATTTGTCGAATTTTGAGTATGCCGGAGCCTCCAGTTCAGGAAGAACGTCTTCAAACCAGGAAATACTGCTAAATTTGTCCTTCCCGATTGAGAAGAAAGACTGCATACACCTGTATAACATGCAAAAAGCCCATATGCCTTCAGTGTTCACGTAAATGTTGCACAAACTGTTGTCATGGTCCAGAAGACGTCTAAAACATTAGTGTTACTGTTTCATTTGCAGATTTTTTTGTCCTTCAACTTTAGATTTTTTTTTTATTATTTTTAGCTTTACTTTAGTTTCATGTTATTAATGTTTTCGATACAGTTAGGTTTAATCAACATATTCTATGAATAAGGACCCTTAAGTTGTATTATGTTTTGGAAATTGAAAATTTTATATCTTAACTTTTTTTGTTAATTTTTCGTAAATAATATACAAATATGTATTTTCAATAAACGTGTGGTAAACGTTTTTGATGTAATAATATATAAATATGACATTCAGGCTTTTGTTATAGTTTTATATATATATATAAAATTATATATATATTAACAGGAGTCTACGAGACTCCCTGTCAGTATTACTGATCAAAAAACAAGTGTCCGTACTTAAGGGTTAATATTTTTTTACTTAGAAGAGTTCTTGATCTACTCTTTAGGATTACCTTTTTGGCAATTAATCCTAAATTGAAATCAATAGTTTAAATAGATAGGATTACAAGATAAAATGGAATTTAGTCTATAATTATGACTACCATCAGAATCCAAGGAAACATTTAGAAATAAATAAAGAACATACAAAATATATAAGAAGATTGTCCTCTTTCTCGAAGGTATATGAAAAGGCATGTTATGATGGGCTACTTTCCTAAATACAATGAATAGTATCCCTGCTATACAATTCAGTTTTTGGAAGAGATGTTTACTTGCACATGCTATTGTATCTCTTGTTAATACAATTATTCAAATAATGGATTATAAATCTGTCACCGTGGATGTCGAATATTTTACTTGGTCAATTAATCTTTCATAAAAGTTTGAAAATTATGACGTAAGAGATATTGCTCTCAAATGGGTTGGGTTCTGTCCATTTAGTAGGAGGTAGAAAGTTGTACTTATAATGGGTGACACTGTGTATCTGTTAGCAGATATAGCTAAAAATATTATACGGAAAAGTACGCTGGGGCCTCTGCTTTTCTTGCTTATATAGCTGACATTGCAAGATCAGTAACAGTAACCTAAAATATCCTATACGCAGATGATATGACTTTAATTCTGTCATGAAAACTAAAAGAATAGCAGTTATATGTAATATGCAGGTACTTGATTGTTGCAAAAATAATCGTCTTGCATGCTTTATCCTAAATATAGATAAGGTACTTTAATTCTGTGGTAATGATAGTAAAGCGGTAATAAATGTTAATATCCAATATATTTATGATAAAAATACCACTAAATTCCAAGGGGTTATGACTGTAGTTTCGGTTAATCAGATCACATTTATTGTGGCAAAAGAAAGCTTGCACATTTTTATGTTATTTGGAATCTTAGGCAATATGGAATCTTCGTCCCCGTCTACCGTCCTATTGAATTGAGCAGTATCCAATTATAATTATATTCTTTCGTTTAACACGGTATTAATTTAAAAAAGGTGTCAGCACTATAGAAGATGCTATAGTAAGGTAGCAGACCACATATCGAAATACTTGCACGAGGATGTCAAATGCCTGCTGATTTTCCTTGATTTAACTAAGGCTTTCAATACCCTACTAAATAAACTTTATAAAATTGGTAAATGAGGTAAACCCTAAGACCTCTTCAAATATTATTTGAAAATTTAAAGCCAATAAGTTAGAATTGGTCATAAGACTAGTGAATCTGACTTAGAGGTCTGTTACGCCGATGATACAAGTTATTCTAAATATGGTTAAGAAATGCTTAAATAAAAAATGTTTGACGCTTAGTGCAAATAAGTCGAATGTTATATCATGTTTCTTATTTAATAAACATTTTATCCAAGTTTTTTTTTCAAATTATCCACCAAGCAAGCTGTTATCATCACATACATTGTCAGTGGCAGCAAAGAATGGGCCTTCACATTAACAATGTAGCAACTAACATAAGGAAAATGTATCATTAATTATATCAACTAAGAGAATGATCACTTAAAAAAGTATCATAAGCATCTACAAAGCTCTATAGAAGCGAATATTCTAGCCTTAAAGCAATTCTATATAGAATCACAGTTATTAAATTACTATTGAGTGGTAAATTTAAAAAAAAAATCCCATACTATTGGTCCAAGACAAATCACTGAAAGTAACAGTAGAATTCCTAAAACCGCATTTTCTAAATATCAAAGACCTCTTTATTATACTACAATAAAAATATACAATAAAATTCCTCTTTAATTTAGAATTTGTATACAAGAACTTCATTAATTTTCCAATTAGAAACACAAATACACACCAATATAGAAAATTGACGAAAATAAAGAAACCACACAGTCACAGTCTAGCAACATAGTTACACGTGTTTCTCTCTGGAGAACAGGATCTTCAGACCTGATGAGCCATGTATTGTATGTTGTGAAACTGTGACTGTGTTTTCTTTGTTTTCGTGAATTTAGGATCTTATAGTTACAATAAAGCCAAAAAGAAAATTAATACCTGCTTAGTAGCACGAATGAATACTTAGTGAAAACGGTAGAATTTTACAATGTTAGTCCTAACATGTTTCTTTGGAAAATATATATGTCAATTTTTACTTAGATATTAGAGCATGTGATATACACACATTTCTTTGAGAAACATTGTGTATAAATTATATTATCAGTAAGCCATATAATGTTTAAATAAGGATTTTTTTATTTTGTTTTATACTTGTAACTTAGACTTGATATACCTTAATGCTCGTAAAGGTAGACATTTTTAGTCAAATAAAAAGAGGTAATTAATAATTCTCTAAGCTTCAATTCACTATTAAATACTTTCTAGTTTAGAGCTAAAGGGAGACTTTGACTTACTTTATTTCCATTCATTTTTCGCCTATTATTAAGCATAAAGTAACATTATAAAATAAAAATAAAAATCCCGATCAACCCATTATTTTGCTATTAAAAATAAATATTCTAATAATTAGAGGATCTTATTATATTCAGGTTAAGTGTCTCTCGCGTGCCTCATTTATATCTACACGTATAAAAGTGAACGTACTTTGAATTGAAAATATATCGCAATTAAACTGACGTTTCGTAGGCAATACTAAGTAGGAAAAACAGCTAATATTTGTACACCCGGTTGTTATTACAACATCGTTGAAAGTGGTCTTTGTAGATAGATGACAATAAATTTTAAGGTAATATTATAGTATTTTAATACATGGACAGCATCTAGTTTTAATAGAACTAATTAATTCTGTATTGTGAAATAATTTACCTTCATTTAGCTAATTTTGGTATGTAGTGATTTTTGATCATACTGAAAAAGCACCTGCCTAATTTTATTTGCACCTTGATGATTTTTTAGGCAGATTATAGAATTATACTTTTTGTTTACACCAGAGCATTTTCCAGTTAGAGCAACATTTAATAATGCATAATTTGTGTCCAGATAAACTGTGAATGATACTATTATTACCTAATCACTAGAACTCTAAATAAGTTAGACAACTAGTCCCTGCTTGCAGGAATCAGCACAGGAAAATTTCAGGTCTAGCAATAGAATATAGTATAACTGTTAGCCATTACACTGCCTAAATAATACTAAAAATAACAGGCTCACGAAGAAAGCCTTTCGGCACCCTAGAACAGACTTTATGTATGTGGCCTTCATATTTACTGCCTGAATCATTTTTAGAATGGATTCCTTATACATAAATTACCAAGCTTCTCATTAATACTAATATATCGAGATGTTAGGAATATAAGAAAAAGGATTATATAAAATTAGGCTTACTAAACTTGACCTTGCCTTCATGAAACCATGCTGTTCAGTGTTTATTAATCTATTTATTTACGGGATCAACCTATTTTAGCACAACCCTTATTTTAACACTTAAAAAATATAATAATAATTAAATAGATATAACAAAGTTTTGAATAGATAACAATGTAGTCAGCAAGAAATAATCACTAGATACACATTTAGAATAATTATAAAAACCGTGACAAAAACATTGACTAGTGTTGATCTAATAATATGTAAAATCGTTCATAAAATCCTAAATATTTATATATTTAATATAACACAAATTATAATATTAATAAACTAGTCTTGTAATTAAATGGTGTATCGAATCTGTCTCTTAAAGTTGGATAAAGATATATCCAAGATTTTATTATCGTTCAAATTAATAATTTTAAGTGTTCTTTGGGTAGCAAAGTGGAAAAATGATGCTTATTTGTACTATGAAATGGTAAAAAGAACAATCTATTTTGTCTAAAATTTCTGGAAAATATTGATTCAAGGATTTCAGGGCAGAATAGTTGACTATTAACTAATTTGTATAAAACAACCAAATCAGCATAAACTCTTCTCTGTCTCAGTATTTTCATAGGAGTATACAACATACTTCATAGAAATTATACAATATTCAAGCACTAAATAATATACTGAGTAATAAGACGTGACCCAGGTTTTGACTAGGTATCTTCTTATAGTAATCTAACAGTATAATTTAATCTGAGTGGCCAACAACCCCATCTATCCACGGGCGTAAAGCTATTTATGTTTTACCTATCTATTATTGATTTATAATACCATAAAAACGGAATATGTTATGGTAGCAATAATACCTGCTATCACACCTAGGGCATTATAAGCGGGCATTATGATAATGCTCGGAAATTTTATTGCTAATCCAATTTTATTTCTCTCATAATAAAGAACAAACATCCATTTTATACAAAAAATAATGTTTCTTTAAATACTAAAAATGAAACTTTATTTCCAAAATAAAAATTACAATTTTGAAATGTCCCGGAAAATGTAGCTGATCCCACTAGTAGAATAGTCGGTGTTTTTTGTGATGGTAGAGGTGGCGGCACTAAGGCTATTTTGTATAGTTTGTAAATTGTCCATTAAAGAATTTTCAATAGTCGATACGGAATTAACCTCGGAATTAACTGAATTGGCAATCATTTTGGCTACTTTATTTTTGGATGAAATACTTTCTTCCATATATCCTTCAGCTACTGAAGAGCTTTTCCATTTCCCATGTTGGTTTAACATTTTAAACGAAGCACCTGGCTCAACAAGTAAAGTTGACGATGTGCGATGCAAACAGTGGCCGGTATAAGCTTCTGCATTATCCAGTTTTAAAAATTTTGTAATCAATGTTGGGACGCTTCCTATGGTATTTTTTTCAATAGGTTGTACTGTACAGCGACTCTTTCTATAGGTAAAAAAGAATATTCGCTCCTTTATTCCAGCTGGTCTTAATGCTGCGTACTTTTTTATTAAATTTAAAGCGCCTAAATCTTCTTCAATAATAGTAAAACTTTTTCAAGTTGAAGGTTTAGTTTCTGGTACCTTTATAACCAAGACCGTTCCTCTATCTTCAATATCATCAATGGTCATTTTGACCAACTCATCTCGTCTTAAACCTCCAAAAACACCCGTTATCAATATGACTTTGTATACCAAGTAGATATCATCAGGAGCCTTCTTAATAAATTTTATTATTTGTTCTCCTTCCAAAACTTTAGACTTCTTCGGGACATATCCTTTCGACTTAACTTTTAAAAAAGATATGAGACGATGGTATTGCGAGATGTCTATATTTTTATAGACCATTAACGTAGACCTTAGGGTAGAATACTTGGTCCAGAGAGAGTTCGGACTGTATTTTTCCGACTAAAAGTATTAAAATTTGTTAAACATATGTACCTATTAAAATAAAATCAATAACTTACCAGTTCCTGAAAATATGCCATTAGAACGGTTTCGGTTATTTGAACAAATGCGTTGGCATCTTTCCAAATACTAAATATGCCATACTCCCGATCATACTGTTGCCTTGATTTAACTGGCAAAAGATTTTCGGTCGCTTTTATGGCCTTCTCTCTTATATTTTGTGGAATTTCTTCTATTTTAAGCAAATATTTAAACAAAAAATGCCAACTGATTATATATGACATCAAAGTCAAACTTAAATAATCACTGCAAGTCACTTGATAAATTTCTGTAGGTAGGTATGTACGTATACCTACCTGTACAGGAAGACCCTATTTTTTAATTAATATTAAAATTATTTTTGTTCATAAAAATCAATTCTTAGGTAAAACATAAAGCATTGTATGCACCACGGGCATTGTTAGACTCTAATACCTATCAGGCGGAAACCTACTATTTCCACCTTCCGGGCATTATCGTCCTTACAATGTCCTTGATACATAAATAGCTATTTTTACCAAAAAAACTATCGTTTTAAGAAAAATAGAACTTTTGAAAATATTTCAATAAATATAATAATCTACTCATAAAAATCCTTACCAATCCTTTATTAATTTTTATTGAACTAATACTTTCGATACTTATTTGCAGTTTTTATTCTCATTTCAAGATTTTTTTATTTTATATTTAGGATTTGGTTATAGATGGATAAAAAACTTTAAATCCAGATTTTAAAAAATTAATTATTATTAACGGCTACTATATCTGAAATTTTGTATATGATAAGTAGAAATTATTTAAATTTACTTACTTCGTTTATTATTCATCTATTCATGATGTTTTAAATTTATTTCCAATATTGACATATTACATGTATAGGAATTATCATATAAAAAGGACATAACATACTTACATAATAAAGTAATATAAAAAAAAACAAATACAATAAAACATATAAAGGCTATAAACAATAGGCTAAGTAAAAATATTAGAATCATAAATCTCTCGAAAAATATAAAATAATTTATTAGTTATTAAAATTTTACTTTAACACATCTTAATAAAGGTATTTTAAAGAACTTAAGTAAGACATGGGGGTGGAATATATAATTGATAAGCGCCTCTAGTTCGATTTTCTTTTACCAAAGTAAAACTTCGCCAGACCTTAGGTAAGTTATAAGACCTTAGGTAGTTATAACATTGTAACATGAACATTTAAAAATATACATGTGATTATGTTAGATTACCTTCAGATCATAATAACAATAAAATTGTACGACAAGAGGCTGTAAATGTCCGTGTATACATTGACCGCAGGAGTACTTTTTATTGAGTTAGTCCATACAAGCATAGCACAGAGTGAATAGATGCTTAAAACCCTATTTTTAAAGAAATTGCATCAATACAATCTCTCAGTTGCGAGACGGTATAATTTTTAAATGACTATTTTTTGTAGATATTCATGATATCATATTAGATCCTGGTCAACTGAGAGTCCAAAAAAAGGCATTACTTCCCCTTGTTTCATAAAATATATAGTTTTTTTTAATTTCTGATTATCATGCTGCTGACCTGGCTTACTCTTATAATGGGTCTACCAATAGAACTGATAGAAGTTTAGTGGGCCATGTACGCAAAATGGTATGTGTCAAAACGCGGATCAAGCGTCAGTTGTGTTAAGTATACTTTGGCATTTCATCATGAATCGTTTAAGTCAAGAGCAACGTATAGCTATCGTAAAAAGGTTTTACGAAAATGCGCAATCGGTTAGAGCCTGTTATCGTGCTCTTAGAGAAGATTTTGGCCATCGTGGACGGCCTTCTGAGCTTGCAATAAGGCGCACAATTAATAAGTTTGAACGGCAGTACACTCTTCTGGATAATAAGCCACCAACGCGACAAAAAGGTGCAAGGACCGCTGAAAATATCGCCACTGCAAGAGAAAGTGTTGACGCGAATAACAATGTGTCTGTTTTGCCCGTTCTCAGCAATTAGGCATTTCACCAATGTCTCTGTGGCGCATTTTGAAGAAAGACTTAGGCCTACATCCATATAAGATGGTTCTAACTCAAGAATTGAAGCCTGCTGACCATGGTTTGCGAAGAACGTTTACCGACTGGGCCCTGTTGCAGTTGGAACAAAATGCCGATTTTTGGAAACAAATCATCTTTTCAGATGAAGCCCATTTTTGTCTTAGTGGCGTTGTCAATACACAAAATTGCCGCTTCTGGTGTCAGAACAATCCCCAGAAATTAGTACAGGTGCCATTACACCCGTTAAAAGTGACTGTGTGGTGTGGTTTGCATGTCGGTGGAATTATCGGTCCATACTTTTTTGAGGATGCAGGGGGGCGTACTGTGACAGTTAACGGAAAGCGCTACCGCGACATGATAACAAACTTTCTTTGGCCTGCAATTGATGGTGGATACTTCGAACAGAATTGGTTTCAACAGGACGGAGCAACATCACACACCGCCCAAGCCACAATTAATTTATTAAGAGAGCGTTTTGAAGATCGAATAATTTCGCGACATGGCAATATCAACTGGCCACCAAGGTCCTGTGATCTTACTCCCCTGTACTTTTTTCTTTGGGGATATGTGAAGTCAAAGGTGTATTCTAACAATTCTCAAATCATCAATGAGTTGAAAGTTAACATAACTAGGGTTATTCGCGAAATTCAGCCCAACTTGTTAGAAAAAGTGATTGAAAATTCGGTTCATCGTCTAAACGTCTGCCGCCATAGCCGAGGTAGACCTCTTAATGATATTTTGTTTAAAACATAATCTTACATAATAAACTACAACATGAAACATCAATCATAGAAATTAACTAATTCGTTTTTATTTTTTAGCAATTTAAACTTATATCATTCTTATTGGTAGACCCTATAGAAGTAAAAACAATCAGGTTTGTTTTTTCTTGCTCCAATTGCTTATATCAAGTATACTTTATCAAGCCCTTTCACTCAACTTCCTAAATGATCAGCAATTACTTTTTTTGATTTAGCAATTAAAGTCAGTCTTTCGCCATCAGCGAAAAGGGTCAAATAATTTTTTTTGGCAAAATATATTAATTTATTAAAAAAATAGTAGACCTAGTACACTGTCTTTGGACACACAATTTTCACACCCCTACACTTAAAGAAAACAAATCCTTGATCACCATATACTTCTACATACAATCCTGTATCTACTGTACAGAACTTTAAATAGTCACTGCATACAGCATTATGTAAAAGAAAACATCATAAACTTGGATTGGAACTTAGAATATGACTTGAATAGCCGTAATTAAAATATGTTCCGCACAAAATATGGCGGTTTGTAAAATTTCCAGTAGAGAACATATGAATTAAAACGGCTGTTTAACCAGTCTATGCATATATAATCCTTTATAATTACGATTCGTGTCATTGGTTATTGATCATCACAGCATTTCACTAGGTTATGAAATATATTAGGTCGTAATCTATCTTTGTGTCACCTATCTTTCTTAAATCACTTTATCTCATATAACAGCTTGACTATTTTAGATATGGTGTTATTTAATAAAATGTTCGCTGATTTAACGCTATTGAAACAGTACGAGTACCACGCCCTCATGGCGTTGGAGTGCAACATCTTCAGTCTGATACATAAATTATTTATTTTTTAATAATTTGACACTCAAAAAAGAAAGAATGCCTTGAAAAGTCTTGAACAAGAGGCGTGTGATAATTAAAAATCATTTCGCGAAATCGATTTGTTTTAACGGAAGTCTATTGAATATATGTGAGAAATTAGCGTCCGATCGATTGACAGAACCGAAATTGAGAACGCAGTATACGTCGGTTATGTGGTGGATTGGATTTTAGAGATGTATATATTGTGAGTTTTTCCCGTTCGTTAGGTGAATTAAAATAATCGAAAATAGTCAAGTAATTTATTTGTATACTTCACTACGAAAACCCGATTACTGGTGATATTTATTTTTACTGTATTTATTTACAACTATTTAAATTTTGCGCCAATACTTCGAACATGACTTCACTGGGCTGACAACTGACAACTAACGGCGACGCGGTTCCGTATATACTTGGCTGACCATTCCGGAAGATCCGCTGACGTTCGAGACGTCGTGCGGTGCGCTACTTATGTTATTCCGGAATAACGGAGAATTAACTGGTTTCTCGGTGCTTACAAGATCGTTACAATATTAATTAAGTTAATCAAGTAATTTATTTGTACACTTCACTACGAAAACCCGATTATTGGTGATATTTATTTTTACTGTATTTATTTACAACTATTTAAATATTACGCCAATACTCCGAACATTACTCCACTAGGCTGACAACTGACAACTAACGGCGACGCGGTTTCGTATATACTCGGCTGACCATTCCGGAAGATTCGCTGATCTTCGAGACGTCGTACGTTGCGCTACTTGAGTTATTCCAGAAGTTTCTGGGTGTTCACAAGATCGTTACAATATTAATTAAGTAAATCCTCACAAGTAACCTGGATAAATAAATAGGTCAATGGCAACCAATATTATATGCTGCCTTCTTATTTAGGTTGCTGGCAACCCATCAAATGGTAGCTTAAATACATTTTTTAAATGACTTGGTTTTTTATTGTTATGCTCATCTTGCACAAAACTTTTCAATGAGATTTTTTTTTTTTTTAATTTTAAAAATTAGAACACAATAAATAATTGGTATGTCAAAGATAGCATTACTAGCCCAAGAACACATAGGTATTAATAACACATACGCTAAATAAGACAAAATAAGCGAGTTGTAAACAGTAAGTTGCAAAAGGCAAAGTTAGTTCGACTACACCTACAGTTAGGTTATTATACATCCCTATAGTTACATAGGATGTCCAGAAAAGCATCAATTTTTGAGTATGGTAAGAGAGCAATCATTATTTTAAAACAATCATCAATGAGCCTATGTAGTTTTCAAATGATGATCAATAAACATTGTAAAAAAAATATTCTTATCTGAAGGTGAGGATAATTATGTGAAATGATTAAAAGACGTAAAACTTTTGGCAAAAAAAAATAGCGGTAAAGCGATATATTTCCTTGACAAAAACTTTATTTTAACAAATCATCAACAATTCCTACCGATAAGTTTAATATTCAATGCCGCAGCCTTATGAATAAGATAAACATCAAACATCAGCCGATATGTAAATCGATGTTTCGTAATAGTTTAAATTTTATGTCGGATCTAAATTTAAACAGTAATAAAATTTTGCAGTTATTATTGATTAAAACATTTATCTGAATGACTTCATAATATTAAAAC
Source organism: Anthonomus grandis grandis (assembly GCF_022605725.1). Taxonomy (NCBI): domain Eukaryota; kingdom Metazoa; phylum Arthropoda; class Insecta; order Coleoptera; family Curculionidae; genus Anthonomus; species Anthonomus grandis. The sequence continues at coordinate 28,572,298 of NC_065552.1, forward strand.
ATGTTTTGCAAACATTCAAAAAAAAAAACAAGAGAAAAGAAAAGGAAGTATAATACATGAAATTTGTAGGTCAAAATCGGTTACTCATGAAACATCCAATTAGCGGTTAAGATCTAGACTGAAGGTCGCACAATTGAGAATCCACTTCATAAGTATTTACATTTACATTATTATAGTATTATAGACCGGTAATCCAAATATGTTACTTAATTTTAGAATTGCTTCATTTCTGACAGGCTTTTATTATTCAATGCTTGAAAATTTTAACTGTAGAAAAACTTATTAATATTGGGTCTAGTGCTAAAGCGTACAGGATCAAGATTCAAAGATTGTTGCTCCTTAGTTATCGTGCTCTATTACTTAAAAAGTACTTGCTTAAACAAGTAGAGATCAATTTATATTGAAAAGATTTTGAATCAGTATCAGCTTGAACATTGAAGAAAGAGCTATTTAAGATATATCCCAAAAACTTTAAAGGGCAATTTCCAAGTGACCCTTAGACAAAATCTAATCAAATAGGTGTTAATTTACTGTCAAATGGTAGAGCAATGTAACCTCTATTATCATCTTTGATATGAAACTAAGCTAAATTATCATAGCAATATTTTATAATATTTTTGTTTCGTATTTGTCAAAATTCAAATCCTAGTTAAAAACCATCCTTCTTGTAATTTATATCATTTAACTTACTTAAACCAATTAGTGAAGTAGTGTCCATTTTCTTTCAAACAAAGGTTAAAAACTCACCTTAGCTGGATATTTAGATAGTGCATCTAAACTACAATTTTCATAACAATATCATAATTATAAAGCCACCTAAAAAGCGTGAATGCTGAATTTAGCATATTGGATATTTTTCAACATAAATGTTCTTTTACTTTCAGTCCTCATATTTTCTTATATATTATTATGAGAAACAGCAATGAGCCCTTTAAGCTGAGAGGTACCAGATACTCTTCCATTTCTACCTATAACCCCAGTACCTCACACATCTATTCAGGTCTTTGTTTTTTTATTAAATTAAAAATAAATCTATCATTATTAAAAGTATAACATTAAGAATCCACGATGCAAGTCAATAAGTAATTTTTCAATCTTTGACACTATGAAAATAAGACTTATTTATCCTTTTATTTTGCAAAAATTGCCTTGTTTACTTGCCATCGGAGTCAATGATTTATAAATTTTATATGTGTTTTTTAACACAATTAAGTTATATTATATTTGCAATATCTCTGATATAATAAAATCATTAAAATTATTGTGGATTTAGTAATAACATTTAATATATTTAGTGACATTAGCCAAAAAACCAAAAATAGTATTAAAGCTAAAACAAAGGACCTAACAATGTAAACTATTTTATAATAAGTTAATAATGGAATATTTATAACTATAATTTAAACCATAAAACACGATAGAACAGAAATAAATTGGTATAATATCTAGTAGAAAATACATATGGTACCACGGATAGAAACAAACAGTTAAGTTCTGCAATTAGCTCTACTAATCTAGATTTATCTTAAGATAAGAAGATAATTAAATTAACTAATTAATAACAGTAATTTGTTAAAAAAAGTAATTGGTATAAAGATTTTATGTAAACAATTTATTTATTTATTTATTTGGAGGTCAAAAAAATCAGTCAAACCACCCTACCACATTTATTGATTTTATAACTAATTTATAGTTTACTAGAAGCTATACAAATTAAAGTTGCCGTAATGCCTAGATGTAAAATATACACCTGTATGCGTTAGTTGTCATTTATAATTGTTAATATAAAATAAACAGATAAATTTAATAATTGATAACCTATTAGGCCTTATTACCTACTTAAACTATATTACCTACTTCCTAGAAAAATTCTTCCTTAAAATCCTAGAAAAATGAGGAGAAAATATTATTTGTTAAATTTTTGCTTGGTGCAAGATAAGATAAAAATTTTAGGTTAATACTTTTGAAATTATTTGGTATGCCTAAGTTGCATCTAGCTCTTGCTCTTGTGTCATGATTGTGATTTATTTGGTTTTTTATTAATATCATGGATGTGAATGTGTAAACAAATTGTTGTTATATTTAAGGTTCTTAAATGGCCCCAGAAACGCTGGAAATTATTTTAAAGTCTATTGGTCAGCCTCTATAGGGCGCTACAGCTTCTTTAAATCTTAAAATTGCATTTTTGTAAATTACCCTTTCTAAAGAATTATTTCAAAAAAATTAAACGTAACTATATATATTTTCTTAGACGTTCTTAGAAGCAAAGAACACAACTGAAAAAGATGACCAAAACGGCATTTCAATGTCACTTTTTAAACTAAATTTATTAAAAAGAGGTTTCCATTCGAAAACAAAAATGGCAAAAATGGCCATTATCTCCTATTTGCCTAGTCAGGCTGAATATATTCGTTTTAAATAAGTATTTTTTTAATGAAACAACGTGTGTGTTTTAGAAAATCCGAGATATAAGATTGATCGTTATACGTTTATTTACACAGGGTGTTAACTAAACCGCGTAAAACCCTATTAGCCTATTTTGGGAAAACTATTAATAGGAAAGTTTAGGAAAATTGTCACCGTGGATACGTCAATAAAGCACACAATATTAAAATAAATTGACCGTTTTAAAACACTTTTGATAATACCGGATGTATACATCATGTCAACTAGCTTATTTTAAATAGAACACCGAATATATTATTTGATATTTACATAAAATTTCAAGAAATTTAAGCTGTCATGCATATGTTACATTTTGGTCCAATAGTTTAGAATTTGGTAAAAAAATATCCGCGCAACCTCACCTTTACGTTCTTCACTGTATGTTTTGCAAATTTATTCGCTCTTTTGATAATTTATTATTTTCTGCATTTTTATTTGCTTTGGATGTCTTAATTGTTAATGTATATGAGACATTAATATTAAATACATTAAAACTAATACTAAGAAATATAATGCTTCTACTCTAAAAAAATATCAAAAAATTGATATCAATATTTATTGTTTATTATTGTGTGTATAGCTTCCCTTTGACTTTAACATATCGAGTTTATTAGCGGTCTCGGGAGACTGCTAACAAACGCTTAAAGCGCCTTATACGGTGAAGTCATGACTTGATCGCTCGAATGAGATGTCTTAAAGACACTTATAGCCGCTTACTCGCTAAAATATGGCTTTAGATTTGAATAACTCTGGAAGGCATGAAAATTTTAAACATTTTTCGATATAGTTTTTTCATAATCAATTTAATTCTGCGTGAAATATCCTGTATAAAAAAACATCTAAATTATCACCACCTTGCGAACTTTTTTAAAAAACTAGTAGACAGCATTTTTTTTTTAAACAGATACTGGTTTAAACCAACTTTTGTCAACTCGACTAAGCAACTGTGAGTTTTTTTGCTATTTTCCATTTTCCAAAAATCAAATCTTACTGTTTTTTTAATTTTTAAGTTGTACACAACTGCAGATATCAACAAAACAAATTTTAGGCTTCTGACAAAAAAAATAAAATGTAACCCAGAAAAACAATAAGCAATATTAAATTACGAGACAGTTTTACTACTAATCAAAACTTATTATTTTTACTTTTGACACGTGTTTCTACCATCGTTAGCGAAACACGTGTCGAGAATAAAAATAAAAAGTTTTACTTAGTGGTAAAACTGTCTCATAATTTAAGCATCACACCAAAGGTTCCAACCATAGGACTAATAAGTAATATGTCAATCTATGTAAACATTTCAATTTCATCAAAAATTTCATCTTAGCGTCCTTTAAATGTAATTTTTATAGCTTTTTTAAGTCTTGCCAATAGTTATCAAAAGTTTTCTTGTTAGTTGTAGTTGTTAACTTTTTCGTATTGCTCCAGTTTTTCGTGTTTTGTTCCAGTTTTTTGTTCCTTAAGTTCTTATGCCTGTTCTTCGTATTGCTTTATTACACAATGCTTTACACAAACGAAGGGGTACTTGTCATGATAGGTGTTTATTTTGAATGCATAAGAAATGCCACAGTTGCTGCAAGGGTTTATGTACATCAAGATATGAGAGACGCTATTCTACTAGAAAAGTTTTTTTTAAATCATCCATCGTTTGCGAACGACTGGAAATGTTCAGCTTTCCGTATATTACACACCGGAAAGGACATAATAAATGTTTTTGCTTACGTCGACTTTAATCCTCACTGGAATTATTGTGCACGACCTAGGAATAAATCGAACTACTGTTCAAAATATTCAGGAGTACAGGTGAGCGATCTTTTGGATATTAAACCTCCACTATATTACTTAAGACTTAATTTTTCAAAAGAAAGTTGATTTTTTGATGATGATGCTGTAAATGTAAAAGTATTTATTTGCTTTTACACTAAAAGCATCTAGTTGGTCTATTCTGTGGAGTCAGTAGTGATCATCCACATCATTTAGACCTGCACCAGGAATCAACTCAATAAGATTTTTACCAAAGGCTATACCATTGTCACTGGCTTTTGGGTATGATTGCAAAAGATCCTCATGTGCTTTCAAACATATTATGAACAGATGTGGCTACATTTTGCAGCAATGGAGGTGTGAATTTCCACAATACTTATGACTAGTCACCAACGAATCCGCACTGGATACGAGAAGTCCAGCATCAAGATCGTTGGTCGGTAAAATATTGCGCAGAAATATTAGGAGGGTAAATTATCGGTCTATTTTTTTTAAATAACGCACTAAATACTGCAAATTATTTGCAGTTTTTAAGAGAGGATTTACTAATTATATTAGAGTAAGTGACAGTTAAAATTCGGCAACGAATGCTGTTCCAGCACGATGGCTGTCCAGCTCATTTCGAGTTAAATATTTGGGAAGTTTTAGATGCTAACTACCCAGGTAGATGGATAGGACGGAGTGGTATCTTTCCTTGACCGGCTAGATCACCAGACCTAACATGCCTGGATTTTTATGTAAGGGGTCGAGTAAAAGATAACGAGACCTACGACACGATAAAACATGATTGGCCGAATTAGGGATTGTATGCAGATTCTGTCAGTTGCTGAATTAGAGACTGAAGTTTCGTTTACCCAAAAAAAGATGCTTCAGTGCATTGAATATGTCCAACGGCATTTTAAACATTTGGAGAGGCACTAAATAAATTATATCTATAACATTCTTGTAACTTTATGTTGAACTTAAATATTAAATAATGTATATTGTGTTTCTATTGAAAATAAGCAATTTGGCATCTACATCCGACATTATCGAAACTATCAAAACGGTAAAATTATTTTAGTGTTGTGTCCTTAATTGACTTCTCTATGGTGCCAAATTTTCAAAACTTTCTTATGAATAATTTTTCTAAAACAGGCTAATTTGGTTCGTTACCCACCTTTGCCTTGATATGAATTTGTCAATTTCGCTTATCAAGCAATTATCAATATCAAAAAAGCAGAGCTCCTACTATTCACGAGGAGACGTAACTTTGGCACGCCCCCTGTGATATAACTAAGTGGCGCGCAGCTGCATTACTCTAGGACAGTTCAATTTCTGGGAATCAAGTTAGATCCCAAACTCTCCTGGTACGCTCATGCAGACACCAGAATGAAGAAGGCCACCTGCGCGCTATGGGCCTGCAGGCGGGCTTTCGGCAATACCTGGGGTCTGCCTCCTAAGATCCTACACTGGATCTACTCGCGCATTGTGAAACCTCTTCTTACATACGGGGCTATCGTTTGGTGGCCATGTACGGAGAAAGTGAAATTTTGTGCTCAACTGGACAGAGTCCAACGTCTTGCATGTCTCAGCATAACGGGTTCCATGCGGACGGCGCCAACTAGAGCGCTTGAGACTCTGCTGAGCCTTCCGCCTCTGGATCTCGTTGTGCAATTCGAGGCAATGAGAACTGCGTACAGGCTATACGTCCTCGGCGAACTACGTGCTGGCGAGATTGGTCACGCAAAAATTTGGTCACGAGCTATACAGGAATGTCCTTTCCTTCTGATGAGCAGTGACTGCATGGCTCCAGTGACTGTGGAATGCGAGGGATTCGTGACGCACATTGTAGGTAGAGAGGTGTGGCAGCATTCCAACAGACCTGTATTGTTAAATAAGGGGACCATCTGGTACAAAGATGGCTCCAGAATGAATAACAGAGCTGAATCACGGCTTTGTGGTGGGATCCCACATACCAGTAGGGCATACTCGCTGGGGGAGCACGCCACTGTCTTCCAGGCCGAAGTATTCGCTGTATTAAAATGCGGACAGGAAATCCTAAGCTGCGGACACCGTAATACAGTCGTATCAATATGTCCGGAAAGCAGAGCTGCCATTAAGGCTATCACGGCCGCAAAGGTAAGCTTCAAGCTTGTACTAGAGTGCATACAATTCCTGAAAAAACTGGTGCAGGTTGTCTGCAGGGTCCAGCTCGTCTGGATCCTGCTAATGTGCCGATGGGGCCGGAACCCATAGTTGGTATCGCCAAATGCGTCGCGGTCGCGTCAATGAAGGGCCTGCTGGACAAGTGGACCCACCGAAGATGGACTGAGTCCCCTGGTATGAGACAGGCCAAAGCGCACATAGGTGGGCCCTCTACCTGGCCCACCAAAAATCTACTACGCCTAAAAAGACTCGAAATTCGTCTGGCTTAGCAAGTAAGAGTTAATGGCCATTTTTGCCATTTTTATTTTCGAATAGACACTGTTTTTTTAATACATTATTCAGTTTAAATGCGGTTTTTTTACCGGCTTCTTTGGCTTTGTACCCTACTTTTAATGACGCAAAAAAAATATATGGTTGCGTTTCGGTTTTTTAAAATAATTCGTCAGAAAGGGTAAGTCATAGGTCAACCTCCTCTCTAGCGGATTTAAGGAAAAGTATTTTGACAATTTTTTTTGGTAGAAAATATAAACCAACCAAGTACCTTTAAACCAAATTTGTTAATAAAAATCGGTCCAGTCAGTGATTTCAAGATTTTCAGCTGTTTTTATATTTTAAGATAAAAACTCCGCTTTATTTGACATGACAGAAATTTTTGTAAAGACTTTTTTGTGAGAAAATCGTTCTAGAATATAATATAATACGTTTAGGTGTATGTTATTGGACGGTTTTTGAGAAAAATACAATTTTAAGATTTAAATAAGCTGTAGCGCCATTTAGTGGCTGACCAATGAACTTCAAAATAATTTTTAGCATTTTTGTTTAGACTACTTTTGTTACAATTTTTTTCTCAAGGCGCTACGATGATAAAAGCCTGAGATATTGCCAACGTTCATTCTTAGTTGGCCGCCTAGTACAATATTTAATTTATGTAATAGATTTTTGCATAAGCCTCCTCATACCAAAACGTCATATTTCAAAATTGACTTACTTAAGGATTTATAAATGATAAGTTCTTTTAAATTTAAAATTTACTGATTCAATTGAACAATATGAATAATCCGGTCTGTTATCTGTTTACAATACAATTAAAACAAAAATATAGCTGAAAAGAAAAATGTGTCTTATAATTTTATTATTAGAGATAAACTCGTGCGCGACTAATATAATACATATGTTCTCGACCTTTGACAATACCAATAACAATAGGCAAAATGATGGTTACATAAAAAGAACAATGGAACAATTTAAAAACAGACGAAAGATAAAGGTGAACGAACGTTCTTTAAAAGTATGTATGTGGAATTATTTTCTGAAAGCATGACCGGCATTAACACCATCAGCGCAGCAGTAGAACCCGCGGCTGTTGCTCATGAATGGCCGAGTAATAAACTACAACAACAAATGTTTCGAGGTCAAGGTTAGTCACTTGCTACACGTCCATTTCGTACATCGATTTATTAGAATTCATTGCAGAAAGTGCTTTTACTTTATTATTGATAAATCCTTCTTTAGAATAATGGGGTTTGCGGAAATAACGGTTTGTAGGTGTAGACTTTCTATGTTCATAAGTTGTCTTTTATAAATTTTATAAATAATAAGTTATTATCATAGTTAAATAAGGTTATTTTATTTTCTTATCTTGTTTTATAAAATATTGTATAGTTTAGTAACGAGATGCAAACATTGAAACTTCATTACGTAAAAACTAGTTTTCACTAGTTTCATCTAGTTTCAAAAGTCCACTGTCTGAACGCAATTCTTCATTGCTGGAGTCCTCACTTTCTTGAATACCATAATCTGGATCTTTGTCCGAATTATCTACCATATCTTTATCCTCTTGATCAGATTAGCATCAGTCTTCATTCTCGCAGCATTGTTTGTATTTTTTAATCAAAATCTGGGTCAGCCAGATTTATGCTTTTACTTCGACCCGTGTCATTAGGACCAGACCTATCAATCCCTCCTATAAAATTAAAATTTATTAGTAAGAAATTAAGTAGTCCTGTGGTTGGAACATTTGGTGTGACACTTAGATTACGAGACGATTTTATCACTAACCAAAATTCTTTATTTTACTCTCAAGAAATTGAGTATTTTTACAATCAAAATATTTTCAACGACAATATTCAGTTTAATTTTAATTTAGCTAGTGTTTCTCAAATTAATAAAATACTAAATGGTATAAAAACAAATGCTTCGGGGGTAGATGGAATTAGTGCCAAATTACTTAAATATTGCAGTCCCTTCTTAGATGTTTACATTACACACATAATCAATTGTTGTATAGAACAAAGTTATTTTCCTGATCAGTGGAAATTATCAATAGGTAAGCCACTTCCGAAAGTAAAAAATCCAACGAACTATGGTGATCTGAGAATAATTAGTATATTACCGGCTTTGTCAAAGGTTTTCGAAAGGGTTCTGTATAATCAGTTGATTGAGTACTGCGGTGTGAATAAAATTATCCCGGAGACTTAGTGTGGCTTTAGAAAGGATTTGAGTACTGATGTTGCCCTAATTGGAGTTACTGACGACATAATAACGTCAATAGATAAAAAGTTGTCTACTGCTTTGATTCTGTTAGACTTTTCGAAAGCGTTTGACACGATCAATCACGAACTTTTATTGGCGAAACTGAAATTTTATGGACTTCTCGATGGTTCGGTAATGTTGATTAAATCATATCTTCATAACAGATTTCAAAAAATATTTTCAAATAATTCATTTTCCAAAGAAGCTAGAATTTTATCAGGCGTACCTCAAGGGTCAATCCTAGGACCATTATTGTTCATAATCTACACCTCAGATATACTTACATCATTAAAGTACTGTAAACTGAGAGCTTTTGCCGATGATACCCAGGTTTATCTTCACTTCAATCATCAGGATTATTTGCATGCATCTTCTTTAATAAACCATGACCTGAATTTACTTAACCAGCTTTCTTCTTGCCATAATCTAAAACTTAACCCTTTTAAATCAAATGTTATGATTTTTGGACCTAATAAAGATTTTCTTAAAAATAATTTAAATATCTTATTAAATGATGTTCCTCTTCCCAAGATGGATCGTGCAAAAAATTTAGGCATTGTTCTGGATACCGAGTTGAGGTTTCGTGAATATGTTAAATTGTTAATTCAGAAGTCATTTTTATCACTGAAAATTTTGTATAATGGTCGTTAGGTTCTTAGTTTTCATTTGAGAAAAATGCTTTGTGAGTCTCTGGTCTTGTCCAACTTCAGCTACTGTGATTTTATTTATGGTCCTTGCTTAGACATTGCAGATAAAAATCGTATTCAGAAAGTTCAAAATGCTTGCTCACGGCTAATATTTGGATTACGAAAATACGATCACATTTCACACACATTTAAAGAGCTTAACTGGTTAAGGATGGACAGGCGCAGAGAGTTACACTTAGGTAATTTTTTGTTTAAAGTTTTACTAAACCCCTCCCTTCCCTCCACTTTACGGAATAAATTTATTCCTCGTTTAAACGTTCACACAAGAGTGATCCGATTTCCGGAGAGGATGACACTTCCTCGTCATTCGACTGCAATGTTTCAACGTTCTTTTACGTACAATGCCATTAAACTCTACAATAACCTACCAACTGAATTGTCAACTTTAGATCAGAAGTCATTTAAATCAAAGTTTAAGAAATATCTTTTACATTTAACCTTCAACCCGTAATTTAGGCCTTTAATTATTTATTTTATTTTTGTTAATCTTTTATATTTAGCTATTTATTATTTATTTAAATTATATATAAATTGTTCTTTATTTGGGTATTTAATGAATTTAATAGAGTTAATCTTTATATTTAGCTTAAGTTTATGACCGTTGAGTAGGGTTCAGTAGAGTAGCTGTCTTAGCTAGACTGCGCCCTGCTTCTCGGGTACTTAATTATAGAATATTATTATTATTATTGTCAACTACATCTGTAAATTTTGAATAAAAGACATTTATTATTATTATTATTATTATTATTTCGTACGTAAAACATAAAACACCATATGTTTCGTCACTACGCAATCTGTTACATTCATACATTATTCGTCTGGGAGACCCTTTTATCAAAACTACGTAATTTATAACAACGTGCCTCTTAGACCTGTACGTTTTCAAATTCGCCCTGAATACGAAGTATAGGCTAATGGGAAGGTATGTGAAAGGATGTGCACATGGACCCTACAGTGTTATCGTAATTAGCCAAAACTCTACGTGCTTGGTCTATTAAAGCAATATTACAGGTCAAGGATCAATGTTTCTAGTAACCATATCCAAATTCTTGTATTTTGCAGCTACTCCTCCTTTACTGAATGTTTTAATTTACAGTCAGATCTTTTCAGACTAGAAGAGGGTGTGTCTAGAATTAAATGGATTTAAATCAAGCCAAATATCATAGTATTTAGTTCTTAGCATAGAAATGCCTAATGCAATACACCAAATACAATATGAAATGTGGCAATGGTTAGGGATCTTGAAGTCGACTTTTCTCTATTATTAAAGCTTCATTTGGATTATTATAATAATAGGTTTTTCAAGAGACGTTCAAGAAATTGTACTAATATCCCTGTTTTCGGCTGTCCGTAAATCAAACCTTTGCTGGAGTAAGCCCCTTTAGTTTGGAGTCCTCAATATATATACTATTTTCACAGGTTTGAATAGGTGCAACGGAAGTCCTAAAATACCTAGCATTTAAATCGATAGACCTGTTGACAACAATCATTATGACGATAGAGTTCTGTACCAGATATTTTATCTTCGTCCTCTTGTTATTCATCGAAAACAAAGGGATTTAAGAAATTTGAATAATATTTTGACTGCTTCTGTAGATTAACCAGAGTTGCTAAAATAGTTACCACTAGACCAGCCAATAATAGTACATTTTTGAACCAAGATTTTAATATAAATGGGCTTCACTAAATTTGTTCGGGAGTTTTATAAATGATTTAGTGTATTATAAGGTTTTTATCAATATAGCTTAATAATTGGTTAATTTCAAATTGATGTGGGCTGGTGGAATCCAAATTGGGATTGTTTTTTAGGAATTCGTGGTGTTCGTTTGTTATTTTTTTTCTTTTACTTTTCTTTTTTATTATTTATGAATCCTATTTTAATTTATGACAGTCAATCTTGGAGCTAAGTACTTACTGAGTACAGGGCATGCTATTCCAAGAATATAAATTTTATTATAACTGTTTGTGATGCACTTTGTATATGTACAAATATTTTTGATATGTCGATTCTTCGAACTCGACAATTTTACTTTAGAACTTTTTGCTTTAAAATTTTACTCTACCTCGTATATTTGCGGTGCTCTGCGTATAGTAGGAGAGATGTCAACGACACAGGCTGCTGCTCTAGAAAACCTGACAGGCCTAAGCTACTACGTCTAATAGTACGGGCTAAAGCAATATCATAACGAAAGTTAAAAATAATGCCCTATTCGACAAGATATATGACCTTGCAAGTATGGCACTAAAAACGGACAAACCCTTTCTAATTAAGGAGAGAAAAAGACCACTGGAAATAGAAGTTACTCAACTTAGGCAAGGCTGCTACTCAGTATGGTACACTGCTGTCATACGGTCGAAGAAGGTGGCAGCGGATGTACTAGAGGATGGACAACAGCATAGACAACTCACTCTGAACCAGAGCCTGGAAGCAACAAACTTACAGGCAAACTTAATAGAAATCAAGATCTATGTCCAATTGATGAGAAAAGAGGTGCTAAGGAGCCAAACCTTTGCAATAATCTAAGGAGACCAAGCAAGAACAAAATCTTGAGGATAGTTTGAAACTAGACAAAAAAAAAATTGCTGGGAGGCTCTGGCAGACCTTACCAAAAAGAAAAATAGGTCATACATATTCCATTCCCTGAATATGGGCAAATATGGCGCTGTACGAAGGGTAATTCAACTTGTAATGTAGAGAGTAGGCAAAAAACTCATAGCCTCAGAACAAACATGCTAAGTCAGCGATAAAACCTGCAAGGGATATCAGACACCGGTTGGAACTGAAGCATAAAAACTACTGGATGCAACTGCCAAAGCTCGAACTCTCCAAATAACTTTTGGGCAGCTCGCCCTTCAGGAAGGTTGAGAACGTACTGGGCCACATTGGGCAACAACTGCAAAAGGTAGCAGGACTGCTCACAGGTCATGCACTCTGCAGGAGACATCTAAATCATCCGAATATATGTATTCGGGAAAGTGAATTTCCCAAGTGGAGGTTGTGGGGAAGAAGAAACCACATTCGATGCTTTTACCAAGTATTCAACCAGACCAGGGCGATGGTCGTGAGCAGAGCCAAACTTTCACCAGAAAGTATAAGACTACAGAACTACACCTCTGGGAAAAATACTAGACTTTCTAGAAGCAAGAGAACTAAACATGCGAGGGTAAATCTATGGGACATAATAGAACTACAACAGTGCAAACCGCAACGTAGGGAACCAACTTGTACCATCCAGTAGAGAAGTTTTAGCGGGTAATTGGACACCACCCGGAGTCCCTCATTATAGGAGGTTCAAGAATTAACTACCGGTGTTCATAAAGAATTTCGTTGCCAACAAATAAGCAAGTATTAAGTAGTTTTTTGCATTCTGTCCTTAGCAGAGAATATCTAGTATGTTTCGCATTAGTAGCATATATGCTCAACGTACAGCTTTTTTTCTAATTGTTTGTTTTATTAGGAAAGAGCAAAACTATTTAGGAAATGTGGATCAGATTTGGCTATAAAAGCCAAAAATCTAGATCTAGGTATAAAATAATCAAGCAGTCTGCTAACCACAGAAACTGAAATAGATTAACAGATCGCTTTCTAGGATGACTTGGTAGAATCTGGCAGCCAACTGATATACAGAGTGTTTCGAGAATCTAGATATACAGACCGATATTTTCATGTTTCTTTTAATCATCATCCGAGGCTAAGTTAGGTAATCGTTGTCGCAGAATTTCTAAACCATAAAAATTAATTGAGGTAATGCACACGCATGTATTTGCATACTCAACTTTAATAAATGAAATAACAAATACATCGATGTGTGAGACTGATGAATACTCATATCTTCCATATGCTAGAGTACTGATAGACAAAATATTCATTAAAATTAACAGACCAAATATGCATAATGCTACAGATAGGACCATGTTCTTGAGTCCTAGGGAGTAGAATAAACTCTACTATCCAAAAATCAGAACACAGTTATTTTTCTCTTTTAAATAGGAATGAACCAATTCACTGAAATAAAAAATGTATAGTGGTAACAAGGACAGAAAATATTAATATTACGGATAAATTTATAATACATATGTATTATAGGTTTCATATATTTCATCTAACATTTCTTGATGATGCATGAGTTATTTCATTCTCTCTCTTGCGTTTTTGTTCATGAGAATGATTAAATAACATTATTTAGATTAATATGTATAATCGTTGATTTGGTAAAGGCATTCAACACTATTGAACATGAAAACATAATAAAGGTCTTATAGAATTATATAGGATAATAAAATATAGGAATAATATAGGATAAATAAAATTTACTTGAAAACTATAAACATATATAGAAAGAACTCATTATGTAAATAGCAATGAAGAAAACAGTGGAGAAATTATAGGACTTTATATATATATTTCATATCAGATTCTTTGATAATTTAGAAAATGCATTTGTAGTGGATAAATAAAAATAATTTATTTTATTCACAATCTTACTTCTTTTTCATGTCAATCATTAAATATTATTATTTATAATAATCAGTATATTCGTGACTTGGCTAAGGCATTTGATATTATTGACAGTAAAATAATAATATTGCTATTAGAGATGTGGGGAATAACAAAATTTACTTAAGAGCTCTATATAAACTTATTATGTAATTATCAATAAAAACGCAGCTAAGATTCAGAGAACTAGTATTTCTTTGTATATTTCATCTTAAGTTCTTTGATAATTTAGAAAATGTATTTTTGTTAAATAAATAAAAATAATATATTTTGATTGCTCCCTTGCTTTTTTTTGAACATAAATCGTTAAATCACATTCTTTTTATTAATCTGGATATTCGTTAACTTAGCTATGGCATTCGACACTGTCAACAAGCTAAAAAATATAACTTTAAGACCAAAAACCTACTTTAGAAACCTATAAGCGGATAAAACATAATACATAGAAAAATATTAATGGAACACGGTATTTCCCAGGAAACAGGATACATTTGTTAACATTTATATTAATAATTTATTTAATAAAGGGGAAATTTTTTTGCAGGCGACTTAACCCTAACTACAATACACCGCAGAACTATAACAAAGTACGATAATGAAACAAACAGGGAGCATTTTCTGGAGCTCAAAGTACATTTATTTATAACCCAAACAAAAATAATTTTCCGTCAAAATATATCATATTCAACTAATGTAATACAAGGAAATTAAAATTGATTAATATTAAATTAAAACATGGAAAACATGCTGTAGCTTTGTACAGTAACGTTGAAAAATATAATTTTTACTAAATAATTTTCGTGAATCTGATTTTCTTGAGAGTTTTTTCTTGCTTTCCAAAGACTAACTGTCTATTATTTTATAACAGTACCAACTTTTATTAATGATTCTTTTACGTCTTTACCCAGTAACTAATGGGATTATTAGTTAGAATTATTTATTATTAATCTCTTTTTAAATTAAGTCTACGAAGCGTATTTAATCCTCTTATAACTTTACCGTTCCTATAATTTAGCTGTTACTACCACGACGTTTAATTTGAAATGCAATCTTCTCTTCATATCGGATGCACGAAAGATATGTAGCACAGCTCTTATAACAGTGCATACCAAACCTTTTTTTTTAATAGAATTTGCAACTTTTACATCGCATCAATCTCTTTCGCGTTTACCTAGATTCATTAGCCTACATTAAGACCCTCGCTGTGCAAACAAGTGTTTAGATGAAAGCAATTAAGCTTTTAACGTGTAAAGTATGAAATTGTAACTTTCAGTTGTTCGAGGAGAAATTATTTTGGTTTATAGTTGCACAATTAGACATAGTTATGCATAACGCGACCAAGCGCCAAATTCGTTTTTTTGGTATTAGTGTGTCATCTGACGGCCAAATACCATATTTATCTACGAAAAAAATCTCGAGCTTTAGAAATCTATAGTTAAGGATGTTTTAAATTTAACTAAGCGCCAAATGGTTGATACCACTAGTTGAATTTTGCATAAAATGACTAAATGCCACGAAATTGCATAGGTCAATTAAACGCCATGATACTGGGCGCTTGGCTTAGTAATGCAAATAGCAGTTAAGTTCGGTCGTGATCTAGCACCGAAAAATAGGTAATATATCACGTGATTTTTTCAAATTTTGATCATTTTTCTCGCAGATGCATTTACCGAACTTAGCTAGGAAATATCAACTGACGTTTTTTGAGTGATTTAATTCAAATTTAAAAAAAATGCTGAAACGGACTGCTATTATACTAAATCGCACATATGAAATAAATTTAGATGTAAGTAGATACCAAATTATCTAGTGCTACTATGAAATGGGGCAGTAATAGAATTTTTTAGGTAATCGTTAGTTGTTACAAAGAAACTCTAGTTTTATTTGAAGTTTTTCAAGGTATGCTGACGTCTGACCTACATATAAGTGTAGTGTAGCTTCTTTATCTCTTACCCGTAATATTGGTCTCCAATCTAGATATTCAGCGAGTTAAGTTGGCCAACATTTTTAATGAATACAGGTCTGAACAACTTAGTTCGTATGTGCGGAAATGTATTAGGTTGCAAAAATAAATATAAGAACTTAAACGTTTCTCCTACTTCCCTCTTGACTAACTAGCGTTCGAGAGAGAGAGAGAGAGAGAGAGAAAATATATATGATTGATCCCGAGTTGGGTCACGTGCGGTAATAATTCTGTAGATTTCACTTATTAAGTCCGGCCTTTTATCGGTCAATTTTAGGCAGATATTCAAAAAACCGTTCATCGATATTATTATAGAGATTGTATGACAGATATTGTCAAGTATACGAGCAAAGGTGCGGTTTTCACAATGGAGAAGAAAAAATAGAAATTCTGTGCATGGTTGGGTTGGTTTGCTGATAGAACACGTACTCAAAGACAATCTGCTCAATTATTCAACGAAAGCCATTTAGATCGTCCTCCGATATGTCAGAAGGTGGTGTGTAGAATAGAGGCTAAGTTTAGAGAATTCGGTTATGTCAGAGATCTCCCGAAATCTGGAGATAAAACTGAACAACTTGACGTTTTGCTTTCTTTGGAAGAAAATCCATGAATTCTTTTGTCGCAGATTGGGGCTAATTTACATATGGTGAAATCTGAACTACACCGAATAATTAAAAAGCACAAATATGACCCATAATTATTTACTCTAGTGCAAGAGTTATCTGACGATGATTTTATTAGGCGAATAATGAATTTTGTGTAAAACAAAACGAATTTTTTCTGATGAAGCCACGTTCTTGAATGGTCGTGTAGACAGAGAAAATTGTTGATATTGGGCAACATAAAATCCGCATTGGATGATCGAGGTGAACACCCAGTATCCTTAAAAACGAAATATATCGTGTGGAATAGTGTGCGAAAAGAATAATAGATCCATTTTTCTTTGAAAGGGACAAGTGTTTCTCGATTCGATCCCATAGAAATTAGTTCCAGCGTTATTTACTAGCTTTATTTCCAAATCCTTTGGACCCAGACTATTTTGACGAAGACTTAATTTTCCAGCAACATGGTGTTCCTCCGCACTACGCTGCCACTGTGCCTACATTTTTGAATGAAACCTTTCTTAATCGGTGAATAGGAAGAAGAGGATACATCGAATGACCTGCTAGGTCGCTTGACCTAACACCAATGGACTTTTTTCTTGTGGGGTTACCTCAAGTCGAAGGTATTTGATAATAGAGCAAATAATCTAGACGACTTGAAAGAAAGGATTTGCAGAGAAGTGCACGTACTAACTTGAAAAATTATTGAAACTGTGCCGCGAGAGTTTATTGATCGCCTTGGATATTGTTAAGCCGTGATTGGCAACCAATTTGAACATCTAATTTAATTTTTGTTCTTTTTTTGTTTGTCACATGAATCGTGTTTTTTTCGATCACTCTTAACTTTAGGTATAGGATATGATGCATAAAACAATACGTAGAATTTTACGCGAAATTCACAAATGAAATAAAAAAGGTGCATTTATTTGAAAAAAGCAACCCTATATATACAAACTTTTCTTACTTGAAATAAAAATCGACATGTCCGACCATTGTTGCAAAAAACTCATCGCTTAATTTTAAATGAATTTAGGCTTAACTTGTGGGACGCACTGTATAACAGTTACTGTAATATGAGCGATATAACATTTTCTGCAAATATCTTGCTGAGGATTGCCAATAAGTCATAAGATCTATACCCTGATGCGTCTTCTTGTTAAAACCATAATTAGAAGCTTCAAATTTTTTTAGTTTTGGGAAGAAAAATCCTCGCAACAAGGCGATGTATCGATCAGAATTTAGGTCGGAGATTGACTTAGCTGATTTTAAAAGAAAAAGAGACCGATGAGTTTATGTGCTAAAATGGCTTTCTCAACGATTACCTTAATGCAGAGGCTTTTTAAGGGTTAAGCATGGATTAGTTTCGGTCTAGTAAAGGCAATTCTATTTATTTATTAGTTAAATTTTATACGGGCAATTATAGATTTTTCATCAAAGTGCTATGCTAAGACTTTCTTGATATAGCAAATTCAGCTGACCGCTTGCGTATTAGTAGACTTGGATCATGTACATTTATAATATTATTATTATAGTTAGTCGAACGAGGAGTGACGAATCGTCACTTTTGTACTGGTCTCTCCTACTTTTCCAATGCGATAGTATTTTTAAAATCTTACGAGTTCTTTCTGCTGAGAACAAAAAAAGCTGTTTATTTATAATATTTTTTATCATACTGTATATATGACTTAAATAGTATGGATTACGTTAATTAAGTGGTAAGTTTTGACACAAGGTCGAAAAATTATAAAATTAAATTTCATGAGAGAAAAAACTTATTTGAGTTTCTTAGGATCTTACCATATCAGATACCCTTACTCTAATCAGATCATCATAAGTACCATAATTAATTTGCATTCTAAATTCTCTAAAGCGGTTTTAGCTTCCTTTTAATTATTCTTTTTTCTAGTGTTATGGTTTCTAAACAACTCATTGGTTTTATTTAGGTTACCTGTTTAAGATTTTTTTTGCCTGTTTTTAGGAGTTACATATTCTTGCATTGGTTTTAGGATATGAGTTTGTCATCCTATTATAGTATGTCATATTAATATATTCCATGTTTTATAATTTACAGAAATTTGTCAGTCTGGAGAATTTGATGCCTAAAGTTAAATATTTACTGTCGTATACCAAATAAGCTTCTGAGCAAATTTTGCTAGTATCAGAAATTTCAATCACTGTTAAAAATGTAATGTTTTTAAAAAACGCTTCTATTAAATTTAATGCTTAATTAAGTTTAAGTCTGTATCTTCTGCTTTTTCTGCATCCTCAGATGTTAAAATTCGATAGATGGATTGTTGACAAAAAGGCATTTTTTTTCAAATTTTTAGATGGCTTATATTATACATAATATTATTATATTATGTTTATTATAATATACAATATTAGGAAGAAGCCTAAATGACGTTGCATTTTTGTCGGTTTATTTGTATTACCAGTAAAGTGACACTAAATTTATATAGTGCTATTCTAAAGTGCATCATTTTTGAAAATCCAATAATTCTCTATCAATTTTAATAACTGCAGTGAAAGACATATAACATATTTCAAGCCATCATTTCAGTTATTCCGCTGTAGGCTGCAAATGACAAAACTGTAATCTCAAATTAAATGTCATTAGTTTTTAATCTGTTACTCTTCATCTTGAACATCAAGCTACAAAAAAACGCAATTCTAAATTAACTTCAAGTAATGATAATAATAATTTTTGATTTCAGGGCGTATCTATTTACATATACTTCCTTTGCAGCTTATCGTAAAAAAATTCTATATTTCACTACTAACTAGTACTTAGAGAAGCAAAGTCACGGTTTTGCGCGTCATTGAAAGATTCTTCTCACGTCCCATATAATTCGCTACGCTCCTTATAATAAGAAAGTTAACTTCTTTGATTATATTTTTGATATAAACGAAAACCCAAATAACCTGAATATATTTTAGATATACAGTGAAAGCTCTCCTTGCGGACAGCTCCTATAAGCGGACATCTCTTTTAACCGGACAAAGTTCCTGGAACCGAATTTCAGCTTATAATTTTCAATGTTAAATGCATTCCGATAAGCGGACGCGAAACTTTAATACCCGGACGATTTTTAGTCCCGCTTATTGCAATACACATATCTACATACATAAAATTCGGTAATTCCCCGATATACGCATTTCTTTGGCTAGCCAGTATGTAATCTTGTGGTTTATCTTCAGTTCAGGCAAATTCGTAGTTGATTGAGATATTTTATTATTGTAACTGTAAAATGGCACCAAACAAAAGGATGCTCTCGTTAAAGGAAAAGATGAAAGTTGTTAACGTATTAGACAGAGAAAGTGTTTCAGTTCATCATTTGGCCAAGAGGTTTAACAATGGGAAAACGCAAGCAGCTAAAATTGCCAAAAATAAGGAAGATATCAGGAGTAAATGGCAATCAGGAACTAATATAAATCAAAAGAAGGATTTTTAAAAAAAGGAAGGTTTTGCTATAAACAAAACATGTTTTGAGTGGTTTGTGACAGCTAGAAGTCAGAACATTCCAATCTCAGGGCCGTTAGTGAAAATGACAGCCAAAGAAATCGCCAATTTCAGTGCGTCCGACGGGTGGTTGCAAAAGTGACGCAAGAGACATAGTGTGAGTTTCAAATGCATATCAGCTGGCAAAGCTCCTGCAGTAAATCAAGTTGATTTGTCACAATTTTTGGAGAAACTTCCGTCTATGTTGCTTGGCTACAAACCAGAAGACGTGTACAACGCAGATGAAAGTGGACTTTTTTTTTCGCGCATTGTCCGACAAAACTCTGTCCCTCAAAGGAGAAACATGTGTGTGTGGAAAGTTGTCTAAACATAGACTAACCATTTTATTCTGTGCAAATATGGCCGGTGAAAAATGCGATTTGATCGTGATCGGGAAAGCGGCTCATCCCCCTTTAAAAAACGTTGCTATTCCAACAAAAAGGCATGGATGACCTGAGAAATCATGTCTGAGTGGTTGGTTACTGGAATTCGACCGGAAAATGGAAATCCAAAAAAGGCAATGCATGCTCTCATCCTCGTGATCTGGAAATGAAAAATGTGAAAATTATATTTTTACCGCCAAACACAATTTCAGTTTGTCAGCCCTTGGATCAAGGTACTATACAGAACTTTAAATTTTATTATCGGCATTTAATTTTAAAACATATTTCAACAAAAATTGACGATGTCCAAAGCTTATCAGAGCTTACAAAATCTTTTAATGTGTTAGAAGCTTTGTATTTTATAAAAACAGCATGGGATAAAGTAAATTCCTCTATAATTAAGAACTGTTGTGGCAAAGCTGGATTCAGAAAGAGTGGATGCAGCTCAGAATTTGCTGAGCAAAATTATTGCGATGCTGAAGACGATCTGCCCTTAGCGACACTTGCTCAGTTACTGCGACATGCCAAACATTTAGGAGTAGCAGACCTTCAGAAAGTAGATGATTTCCTGGCCTTAGACAATAACATAACAACAGAAAAAAATGCCGTTGACAACTTTTCGAATTTGGATGTAAAAAGCCCAGGTCAACTTGAATATGGTGGTCCAAACGACTCAGAAGAAGAAGTGGAACTGGTGGACTCACTAAGAGGTTCAAAAACTATAAATTCATATGGGGAAGCTCTAAATCATATTTCTATATTAAAAAAATTTGCTAAAGATGATTTCACTACATTTCAACATTTAAAAAATTTAGAAAGTTATTACGAAAATTGTCTCCTTCAGCAAAAGATGGTGAAATTTGGTCAGACAAACATTTTAAACTTTTTTCAAAAAACTAAAGAATAATGTTTTTTTTTTTAAATTCTCGTACCATGTATTGAAGCATTTATGTTTTTGTATGCATATATATACATATAGATCTAAAGCATAAATACATGCTTTAAAAATGTGGCGAGTTTCTCTTTCATTTTCCTCATGATTATATACCCCGTTATTTATACTCACATACTCTCTTTTAAACGGACACCTCCCATAAGCGGACAAAAGTTACGGAACCGTAAGTGTCCGCTTATGGGAGCTTTCACTGTATATCCTCTGTTTATCTGAGTATGTCATTTAATATTTTATTTTAAGGCTTTTCCTCTTTTTAATAAATAAACAAAGAAGTCATACGTTTTGCATATTTCTTGGAGTTATTTCGAATAAAATTTTATTGACCTAAAAAAGACTATTTTTTTTAAGTCAAATTAATTATTTGTTTAAAATTATTTCATCTTTTGATAAACAATTTAGGCCTACATATATAAGCTAAAACCTACTATAGTATTATCTAGTAATAGCTAAAAATTATTTGTGGCAATCATACGATACATCCCAAGCAGCACACATAGTATACTACAAAACAAAATTATTTTATATTAGTTATATTTTATTTAATGGTATAAAGCATTTATAAAACAATCTTATATACAACATCTATAAAGTCATTTTATAAAGGTTTTATAGTAAGTTATATTAGGTAAATGAAGATTTTTTTATAAAATAAATTACTTTCAGTGATTTTATAGTAATAAGGAATATGTTTATAAAAATATTTGATTGCACTCTCTAAAATAATATATATATATATATATATATATATATATATATATATATATATATATATATATATCTAAACATAGACTAACCATTTTATTCTGTGCAAATATGGCCGGTGAAAAATGCGATTTGATCGTGATCGGGAAAGCGGCTCATCCCCCTTTAAAAAACGTTGCTATTCCAACAAAAAGGCATGGATGACCTGAGAAATCATGTCTGAGTGGTTGGTTACTGGAATATATATATATATATATATATATAGTATTTATAAAAGTTTTATAAAATAAATATTTGTTTCTGCATACAAAATTATTGTTTAAGACGATTATAAAACTTTTTGGAGACTACGCTTTAAATTATTTTATTTAATTATTGCTAGAATAAAATCTATTTTGTTTTTTCTTGCCAACACTTGTATAAAGTAAAATTTTTTTTAAATGTCTAATTTCTTCTCGAAAAAACATTAAAAATCGAGAAATTTTAAAAGGAAAGAAGAATATTTTAAAAACTATTTCAATGAAAATCATTTATTCGGAGTCAAATATTAGTGAGGTAATTAGAACACCGTATTCATCAGAGGACATTTATCAACCTAAAACATTGGAAATTAATCAGAATACTGACATCAGATATCGATGATGATAAAGTAGAACCTATAAACAGTACTAATAAGGTTAAAGAACTTACTGACATTTCTAAAAATATAAAAACTAGTAGTGAGCTACGGTTGGGGGCAATAAACTATAATATAAGTCAAGATTTTTTAATAAAAGAATACCAAATATTAGTCCTCAGGTCTCTTAGAATAACAAAATCATTTTACACGAATTTTCCACCTATAATAGCGCCATGTGTTGATAGCATTCGCGAATAAAACAATTATATTTTAAACGGATTCTTTATAAACTAAAATATGATATTACTTTTATTACAGATAAAATAATTATGTTGTATTAGTATTTCTAAAGATATTAAATAGACTTATTCAATGACGCCATTTTTAATGACATTTATTTAGGTTTATTTCCGCCATGTTGGCTTTTAAGAATTAAATTAAATGCCTATGCAATTTCAAGAAAAACGTACTTGAATTACAATTTAGTTTGTGATATTTTTAATTTATTTATGTACATAATATAAATGTAAGGCAAAATTATATATTTTAGGAAATAATTTTTACTTATCCAAAATCTTTATTATTCCGAAGGGGCATTAAAATTGAGAGGCAAATATGTCCGGAGAAGTTTTCCTATATAATAATCATTACAGGTAAGATTCGCTAAGCCGCCATGATAGGCGTGGTGTTGTTTTCAATTTCACTAATTATCTTTTTTTTACAAAAGGTATAAAGCTTATAAGCTTTGTTAATTTTATTAATCTCTATAAGTAGCATAAAATAATCTCAGCCGAATATAAATTGTGTTGATTGAAATATTTATTTTATAATTGTATTTATTTACTTTTATAAGTTAGTGATAAAACGTTAATAAAATAATTTTGTAAATGCTTTATTATGGACTGGAGTCGATTTTATAATCTTATATAAAACTATTAAACGCGTATAATGAATTAAAAATATTTTATTAGCGTGGGCCCTTTTGTAGTTTATACACGATTTATAAAATAAATGCCTATAAAAGCAAGTTTGAAGGCAATAAAGTTCTTTTATTATGTTATATAGCGTGCTATATTATAATTTCAAGCACATTTGTGCTGCTTGGGTGACAAATTATATCATATCAATAATATATCCTGAAATCAGAGATTATCAAGATGAATATCATCAGAGATGAAAAGTAATCTAAATATTTTTAAATTTACTATTTTTATACTAAAAATAAATTTACTTCCCGCCTACTGTAATCAAGTAAATCTATAAGCTAAGAAAGTTCTGAAATTAGGTTTGCCTTCTGCGTTGTTAAAGGTTGAAAAATATTCACTTATATATTAAACACCATTCGAGTTGGTAACAACCGTAAACTTATTAAATAAAACTTTATTAGCTGGAAACACAACTGATTCTATGGTTCGTATTGGAGGTTTTAGCTTAAAGTTTGGATTTTGTATTAACAATTTTGCTCGTATTGGAGTAATGGCTACCATATTCACAAGATAGTAACAAACGCTTTTTCTCCCAAGTATTGCGTATTCACCTAAATTACTGGATCGCTAAATAAAGAAATACGTTCAATAATAGACATTTCTACCTACATTTCAGTCGAGATTTCTTTCAGGTTACAGTTGTTTTTAGACTCTTCCTAAGGGTACAGACGATATTTCAAACTATTGAAAGTCAAACAACACTTTTAGTGCTTTTGGACTATCTAAATACCTTTGATAAGATAAATTACGCTCTAGATCAGATCATTTTGCAGTACTTAAGATTTGAGGAGAAATCTTGTCATCTAGTTGCCAGTTATCTACAGTGATAAGGGAACTATTTTCTGGTGTGCCATAGGGACCAATTTAAGGGCCTTTTAAAAAGTAAATTCATACTTTTAAAATGCCAAAATATCTGCGAGTTTCTAGTATTTATCTGTATACGGATAATACACAGACAGAAATTATAAGATATTTTAGGCAGAACTACTGTTATAATCAGTCGGTGAACTAAATCAGGATCTACGTGCATTAAGCGAGCTTCTGTAAATTGAAAACCTATTTAAGGTACCCTCTCATTTCTTATTTTGCTGCTAGAATGACCATATACATCGATATGGTTCTTGTTTAGCATTAACTGATTCAACATCATTGTATGTGGTTATTTGTAGCAGATAAGTGAAGAGATTTGGGATGGGGTATCCTTAGCTCAATTGCGTTTGCAAAAAGAACTATTTAAAAAAAATGTCCTGATACTCAATTTCAACTCAGAAAACTCTGATTTTCCAATGCTCATTTAGCTACAATATAGAAAAAACTAGGGTAATGTTTGGCCTGTACCAATAAGATTTTTATAACAGCCAATATTAAATCAATAACAAAGATCAAGAGCTTTATTGATTAGTTTAAGATAAATTATGTCTATATTAATACTGTCTCGCTGTTTCTGTAATTTATTAAATTGCTCTGCTGTATATATGTCAGTTGTTTGTGATTATCATAGGGGTAACTTTGATACTCATTTACGTATGTACACATCTTCTGAATTTCTATTTGTAGATCCTTGTACTTAAGTTGCACTTTCTTAAGTTGTTTTTCTGCTTCTTTCTGCATTATGTTGTAGTCAGATGCTACATTGAATAGGAAACACAATTTAAGTTTACCAGTTCTACTTTAAAGGCCTTCATTCATCTGTCTGTATACATTTTTCATTTCATATAAGTGTTACGTCTGCGCTGCCGACTACTATTTATGATTATTATTATTACTATTAATATTAAGTGAAAATATAATGTTAAATATATTTTTAAAAAGTTCCACATTCGTAAACTGTTTACTCTCTAAAGTTTTTAAACAATTTGCAATTATAATAGTCGTAATAGAAATATCATTTATGGCACGTACTATTCTAACAACAAGCCGCGAAAAAAGTTTACACTCGTCATTAGGCACATAAAAATAATAATTATGGGTAATTCAATTATTAGTTAATTATAACAGATCACTGAGCTATCGGTCAACAAATTAAATTACCAGGAAATATTTGTTTTAAGAAAAAAATTAATTACTGTAATTTTCCTTATAGATAGAGCTTTCATCAGGAAAAGCGGCGTTTTTGATGAAAAAATAATGTAATTAGGTTTTAATGAATTTCGTATAATTT
This sequence comes from Anthonomus grandis grandis, assembly GCF_022605725.1. Taxonomy (NCBI): domain Eukaryota; kingdom Metazoa; phylum Arthropoda; class Insecta; order Coleoptera; family Curculionidae; genus Anthonomus; species Anthonomus grandis. Next base: position 28,598,262 of record NC_065552.1, read on the forward strand.
TTAACTAAAAATTAAAAAAAAAAAGTATTTTAAGTGCAATGTCAATATTTTAAATACGTACATTACTTTTTTACAGGCAATTAAATATTTGTTTGATGTCTAAATTATTATGATCTTCAAATCATTTCCGGATGTAAATAAAATATTTAAAAAATACTAGAAATTAGAAAAGAATCTTTAAAAAAACTATTTCCGTTTAACAATGCATTATATTCGGGCCCACTTACTTTTAGATTTCGACCGACTTTAAAGGTTGATTTAGAACCTAGCTCTTAATGTGCCTTAATGTAATGATATTTGTCTATTAGTTATAGAACATATCACCTTAGACATAGATACCAAGCTTTTATTTAGCAATTTTACAAATCCAAAATGTCAGTCCTGATCAGCGTTTCACGATAATATTAATTTTTAAATTTAAGCAAAGTACAGTAAAATTTCGTATGTGTCTATCTTTAATCATTTGTGTCACAAGTTCAACAAGAACTCTCATAAGGTTTCTGCCAAATACCTCGTGGAAAACATGGAATGTCAGATTGATCAGCATACATTTTTTAACAGTTTTCTACTAAAGTAGTCCACCTCTTTGTTACTTGGAGTCTAACTGTACTCCAAGAAATCTTAAAGCAGTCACATGATCATTTTCAACCCCTGACAATAAAAGAAACCTATGCATCTTTAAATCCGAATTATCCATCTTAGACATTTTAAACAAGACTGACTATATTTAAAAGATATTGGATTTTCTGGACTCGGGACGACGGGGGATTTTATTACAGTTAATAGAGACCCCACCAATTTATATTTTACGAAAGTTAAGCAAACATTGGACAGATGTAGCCTTACTATTGATTTCTTTAACACTAAAAAAGAAAAACTGTATCCTATGAATCCTAGAACACCGATACTTTATGGTTTCCATAAGACCAGTGGTTTCCTTTATTAACTCCCCATGCTATAATCTTTCCTCTTGGTTGAATAACGTTCTCAGGGAGGTGACCAACTTTAAAAGTATTTATTCGACTAAGAATTCTGTTGATATAACCAGAAGTTTGAAAAATCTTATTATCCGTCATGGATCTAAACTCATTTCCTTAGATGTAAAAAATCTTTTTCCCAGCATCCCTCCCAAAGATTGTTTAAAGTTAGTGAGAACCCTCCTATTAAAAACATCTCTTAGTCGTATAGTTATTAAGAGCCTTTTAGACTTACTCGATATAGTGATCAACCAAAATTTTTTCCAGTTTGAAAATAAAATTTTCAGGCAGGATTCAGGTTTGGCTATGGGTTCTTGTCTTTCCCCTCTACTAATCGAGATATTCTTGAGTCATCTAGAAAGAGAAATAGTTGAGGGTAGGTTTAGAGATTGCCTCACGGTATATATAAGAGGTATGTGGATGACATTTTTATAATCTGGAATGGCAGGGAGGAAGACCCACCAAATTTTCTTAGTTTCATAATTTCCTTACACCCTAAAATTTCATTCACAATCGAAGAAGAAAAAGATGGTTGTTTGTCTTTTCTTGACCTTCTAGTTAAGAAATGCAACAATAAACTTATTTTTGAAATATAAGCCCACTACTACCGATAATGTAATTCAGTACTCTTCAAATTCTGCCTACTCATATAAATTTGCCTCCTTTAATTCATTTTTGTATAGATTGTTTAATGTCCCCTTGTCAAAAGAAGCTTTCGCTAAAGAATTGAATATTATAAAACATATTGCTCTCAACAATGGATTTCCCCTTCATTTATTAGACAAAATTTATTACAAATTTTTAAATAAATATAAATTGATCTACAATATTGTTCATAATAACGACTCAATAAGTTCCTTTAGATCCTTGACCTTTTTTGGTTCTCCTTAAATTTAGTAAGATTCTTTAAATCCCTAAATATAAAAATCGCGTTTAAGACAGTCAACAATTTAAAGAACCAATTCGTCAGTACATTGGACAAAGCAAACATCCTTTCTAAATCGGGAGTTTACTCTTTAAAATGTGACGATTGCAACGCAGTATACACTGGCCAGTCTGGAAGAAAAATCTTTACACGCATTAAAGAACACGTAGCGCTTTTTGAAAAATTTTTACTTTTAAACCTAATTTAATTTTTAACAAATTAGTTTTAATTTAGCAAAGTATCGTTTAACATTTTCCTTGTAGTCACTTTCTTCAATTTACATTGGCTAACGTGTTAAGTTGTTTTAGCATTAGGTCCATATAGTCGATAGGTTTTACACTTATACTTCTAACCTTGTTGTACCGGATTCGATTCTCGTTGAGTCTATGTTGTTCCGTTCCACTTTTTAATTTTTTATTTTTTGCTTTGTACAATTATAACCTTAAAATTATTGTTTATTTATATACTGTGACGTGTGTGGATGGCTTCTAATGTTTTTTTATTGTTTTATGTTTTGTTTAAGTAATATTTTTATTTTAGGCCTGATGATGCTCTAACTAAAGCGAAACACGTGTAACCCGTTTTATTACATGTTGTGAGACCGTGACTTTGCATTTTTCTTTGTTTTTCGTCAACTCTGCATCTTTGCCTTATTAAGTTCATTTATATTAAGCCACTCTTTAATGATTAGATGTGAAAACATAAAACCTTTAGGAGAATCCCAAGTGAGTCAGTTGTAAAAGAGACTAGTATCATCAGCGAAGAGCATATATTTGGCCTTTGACCCAATGCTTGTAATATCCTGTAAATAGTATTGGTTTAAGGTTATTATTCTTGAGCAACACCAGAATTAACACAAACTTCTGGAAATAATAGCTTGGACGATTCAGGGACCAGTTAGAAAGAAGAATGTCTTCAGATAATGGGTCAAATATATTATTGGCCTCTAGTGAATGTTCGGAATTGATATTTCAATGTGTAAACCATCCTATACCATGGCCTCCAAGATTTCCATTTAGTAGTTAATCGTCTTTAAACTTTACTGTGACACACAAGGATAATCCGCAGGAATTTTTTAATTTGTTTTTTGACAATGAGGTGGTTGATAAAATTGGTCTGGAGACTAACTGGTATACAGCAGAACCACAGAGCATCATCATATTCAGAATAGAAACGCATGGAAAGTTACCACAAGTAATGAAATTAAAGTCATTCTTACTATAAATTATATGCAGTCCATTATAAAAAAAAAAATAGATTTAGAAAAGAAAAAGAAAAAAAAAGATAGAAACCCTCTATTGATCGAAAACATCAATCCAATACCAATTTTTGCAAAAAATAATGGCATATTCACGTCTTTGTGATATTAAATTTTTGTTATACTTCTATGATGTCAAATCTTACCCATGTTCAAAACTAATTAAAATTTGGGTTATATTCACTTATCTAAATGAAAAAATTAGGCACTGTATTGACTGGAACGGGACTATGGATGAGAGCTTGTTATTATGCAAGGAAATAATAGGATGGATTCAATAAATTCCAAATAGGCGAAAATTAGATATAAAAAATTATATGCTTTGCGAGTCTTCTAGTGGCTTTACTTGGAACTCCATAGTACACAGGAAATGATTCAAAATTTGATAAAGGATACAAAAATTACCCTATTTCCACAAAATAGTTTTGACACTTCTAAAACCTTAATATCTTCACGAATGAATATATATGGGACCCTAAAATCTAAGAAGAAATGTCTGCCTCAAGATATGAAAAACGAAATAAAAAAAGGAACGACGAAATAGCTTTTCATTTCATTAAAAAGATAAAAGAGAAGTTGCTGCTGTATCGACATTCACAATACAGAAATGGCGGGGAAACAAAGTGCGTAAACCGTTAGCAGTAAATGATTACAATAGGACCATGAATGGAGTTAATAAAAATGATCAGCATCTAGCGGACTACCCATTACTCGAGAGCGTAGTAAAAAATACTACATTCATTGGAACATTCTTTAAGAAATAGTATCATTTTATAAAAGAAAAAACGAGGAAGAAAAATACATTTGCTGTTTAGAATGGATCTAATTCGTAAAATGTTAGAAAAATATTTTCCTGTTGAAACCCAAAGTAAGGGACGTCTGTCGCTTCTTCTCATTCCACTAAAAATAACAGAACGCCATTTTTCCCACTATATACCAGCTACAGAAAAAAAAAGAACATAAAATGTATGTAAAAAAGAAAAAATGAATGGTACATTGCACGACATCTAGCAAACAGTTAAAATTACAACAAATTGAGCCATCTCATCTACTATTCAAGTATTATGTGTTATTGTTTATATTTTGTGAATGTGTAACTTTCTGTAAGTTTCTTAAAACTCTACAAGTTTAGCCTGTATTTTTTGCAATCACCTGTCAGAACAAACATTTGTAAATGTTTTTAAAATGTTTGTGTGATAGCAACAACACTTGCCGAAATGCATCACTCCTGAAATTCGAATTGGCATTTTATTTGTGAAGAAAAGACTTCCCCTACTGATTTTTCTATAATACATTTTTTATTAAAAATTTTTTAATACTATTCTTAAATTGATCTCAGAAAGATTTTTTTAAATTAGCTGGCAATTTATTGTGAAATGTAATTATCCAATACGTATCCTCGTGGATCCTGAAGTATACCACTCTTATTAGTGAGCAAAAAAATATTAGAGAGAGAACTTAGTAAGAATTTCCCTATTCTTGCATGCCTATTTGTAATCACCTCTAAATTTAAATCTTTGCAACGATTCAGACCCAAGATTCTTGGCATCTCTACTAAATGCGCTCAAATTAAAATTGCATACGATTGAGTAAAAAACTGTATAGCATGCCACTCGCAAGACCTCGTGGTAATTCTCATGCAAGATTCCTCAGTAAAAATGTGTTTACCTCAATATAAATTCGACTCCAAGCTACTGAGCTCCAATATATCTGGCATCAATATTTTCATCTTGTCTCTGAGAGCGAAAAAGTCACCTCATTCCTAAAATGGAGTAAGACTGAGGAGCAGAATAGTGTCAAATTAAGAATACACCTATGTTTTTATTTTTTTCTAATTTTAAAGCGAGGTAAGTAAAAAATAACAATAAATAAATTAAAAACTAAAAACTGTTAATATGTATAAGGCGAGCCTAGATACAAAAACGCTTGCAGCCATAAATATTTTACACCAGACTTATTAACAACAAAATTTATGATTCAAGTTTCCCTTTTTCACACATTACTGACCCACTCATAATAGTTGCAATTTACATGGGCCTTAATAAACTGCAAGCACAATATAAACTTGTTGTCAGCAGTTGGTTAAATACTTTGTTTTCCTTTGCTTAGTTCAAATATTCTAACAGATTAAAGAATGTTCTTTTGGATATTTGACATAGAAAATATTTTACTCATTTATGCATGTACTGACAATAAACCTATTGAAATGTAAAGCTTCGTACTAAATATAATTCGAGAGCATAAGTGGCTTAATAAGACTTGCATACCAAGCAGGTGATTTTAATGGCGAATATAATTGTACAGGTCAGGACAAGTGACCTTTTAATCGGCGGCTTACTTCGCTTGGCTTCATATTTGAAAGTTTGAATTTGGCACTAAAAATTATAAGAATCTTGAAATAAGAACCCGAAAATTTGATAGAATCATTATTAGTATTAGCAAGGCTAATAAAAAAGTATATATAGCGATATTAATGCTAAAATAGCTCCAAGGTTTATTTGTTCAAAATACAGGGTATTGAAAACGCAAAGGGATAGTCTTACATTATAAAAGTACAATACCCCAACGTGTAAATTTTTTAAGCATTGGATTCTTAAAAGAGAGCATGTATGTCAGCCAACTCAAGAAATAAGAGAAGATAAGAACTCTCCTTGAATTTATTCAATCAATTATTCTGTTAAAAAAAAGTAACAATGATATGAAGGATTTCACATAACGAGTAGAAAGTAATGAGTAGTAAGTAACATTATTCCAGAAAAGGTGAGAAGAAATTAAATTTGGTTTATAAATTTTAATGTTGTTGATCCACTTAAAAACCTTAATCAAATCTGCATGGACCAGCTGAAACTAGGAGTCTCTTTTCAAAGCGGTGTTAAATAGGGCTATCAGTTGACAGTTTGAATCAGTTGACCTATCGTTTATAGTAACAAACTTTTTATGATTCAACTATCCAAGACAATTTTATATTGGTGTTATGTTGGTATTATATATTGGTATTAATACATCTGTGACTAATTACAAGCCGATACAGTATCATTCTGTCTAGTTTCAAAGTTAAGGTAGTGTTACATAATAAATATTATTATTATAGATAGATGAAATAAGCGGGAAAAGCGTATAAATGTAGATGAAGAATATGTCACTCAAACTGTCTTTGCAGTCTATTATGGAATTAAAAGCTGCTTTTAAGAAAATATTTTCACAGCTAACTAACCTCTTAATGTAAATAGAGTAAAGGCTATGCACCACATTCAAAAAATAGACAAGCCTGACTATCGATTTCTTTATAATTTTGATGTACCAACTTTGGTGAGTATCAAATTTCCCAATTTAGATTTGAACTAGTTCCTATAGAACGATGCCGTTTAAAAGTAAATAAAAGAGCTTACTAGCATGAACTTCCTGACTATTTATTTAAGAGTTGTTTTTAATTTGTAAAGTCTGAAGTAGTCTGGGATAACATTTATTCATTAAATTGTAATTTCTCATTTTAGCATTCAACTTTACGTGATTATTTGCCTAGGTATTAGGTCTAGAGCAAGTTATATTTATTTATAAATTTAAATAAGCTCTCTAAACTTCACAGTTTTCTCAGTTAAGCTAAAAGTTAAAACATGTTTTTGTTTGTTTTTAAATTTATATACATCAATCTTAGAACACATCAATATTATCTGATTTATTTGTTTCTCTAGGGGCGAAACATGATAAAAATTTAAAATTTGATGCATTCTTTTGAATATAATCTATTTATAGTTGCAAAGTCTTTATTAGTTTCTAAATTGCATACTAAATTATCTAAATAAAAATATAGTATGTAATATAGAGATTCTTGCCCAACTATGGACATTTATTGATGGGAGATAAAATTTTGTTTGGGTTACACACATCGAAAAACATATCATGATTCTTCTAAAAAATTACCGTATTATTCATAGGCGCAATACTATTGAATAGCTTCACGTCATCCGCAAACCTTTTCTTTTTTTAATGTAAGCATCAGCATATAACAGTTTATACGGTTAAAGAAGGGTTGATATATTCCAAGGACTTGAGTAAGCCTTATCCACCTCCAATTATTTTCCTTATACAAATTTGTTACTTATTTACAGAAGACAAAACCAGTCTACGTATGAGAATCATCATTTGTCGCTTCCAGGCAGTAGAGTACACACAGCCTCAATAATCTCATTCCCATATAGGCTTCAGCATCCATAGATTCTTTTGGTTCCCAATTGTTCTCTTTCTTACCCATTTCCTTCAGATATTTGAGCAGATCCAGGATCACTAATCTTTAAGGAGCTTTTTTCATTACTTCCATGATAGCATATGATACATTCAAGATACTAAGATTGATCGTTCAAGAGTTTATATTGATCGTAATGAGGCTTCTACTGTGTTGGAGTAAGAGTTGATATATCTCAAGTAGTTGAGTTAGTTTGATTAACCTGCTCTGGTTTCCTCATAAACAATTTTGTCACTTATTTACAGAGGAACAAAACCATCATGTGCATTATTATTTCCTCCATTATTGGAAGAAATGTTGCTTCTTAAAGAAACGTTGCTTCCATTATTGGAAGTAACCACGTGTGAGAGTCATCTTTTTTTTCTTTCAGGCATTTGAGTACACTCAGCCTCAGAAATATTCGAGGATTTTTTATATATGTCTGAGAGTCAATACTATTATTTTCGGCGGGCATGTTCATTATATGTAAAACTCGTAATTCATGAAAACACACACTTAATTACGTCAGTATAAAGTACCGTCTTGAATAAAATAAAAGAAGTAGTGATCCGAAGCCGGTCTATCTATCATCAGTTCTCTCAAAAGACTGCATTTTCTTTTCCTTTATGCTTCTCCAAGCATTCATTCCCGGCTTCGTTTCACTCTCTCGATATCTCCTAAAAGATATTGAGTCATGTCCTTTATTTTATTTTTTTTTTTACTTTATAAAACTTTACTAAAAATCAACATGAACCCAGACTCATAAAAATAATTAATGGACGGCCGTACCGCCGATCGGTGACAGTTACTTAATACCAAGCCGATTACTAATCAAAACAAATCCTTATCTTAATATTCTTATAAAAATACGTATAGCCGATATATACTACTATATAGAAATTCTATTTTATATGCTACTACTCCATTGGAGTAAGCGTAGATATCTTCCAGTGAATTAAGTCAGCCCAATCAACATCCTCTGGTTTTTCTTATAGACAAGTCATTTACTTACAGAGGACAGCACGTGTGAAAATGTTTATATGATTCTTCCAGGATTTTTTTATCTTCTTTTTACATATGTATATGCCTCAATATCCATAGATTTTTGTAATTATTATTTGTCCTTTTTTACGTATTTCCTCTTAACAGTTGGACAGATCCAGCATCATCAGTCTAGTCCGATTAAAAATAAATGAAATAAAACTGGTCCGTCATGAACTGATCCTAGAAATACCCTGAGTACCTAGGGTAATATTATTTTATTGGAGTGTGGGTTATGCTTATAATATTAACTTGTTATAACTCAAGTATAAATCTACTAAAGAAGATCTTTCAGTTTTTTGTTTCTTTCGTTCTTTTTCCAAGGAAAATACATGGTTGACTCGATAAAAAGGTTTTAAAGGGCAAGAGAGTTATTAAGGGTGACTTTTTTAAGATAAAAGCACGATTTATAATTGATATATAAAACCAAATTATGATTATCAGACCAAACTCTTATAAACCCAAAGTGTGTCACAGTGCGTCAATCTCCTGCCAATCAGATAATCCAACAACTTTTACAATTGTGATTGATTGCACCATATTTATATATGTACCTCTATTGATTTTAGAAAGCTCCTCTTTCAAAGCATGGAAAATTTAATATTACTTAAGACTTACCCCATAACAGCATTTTCCTACTTGGTTCTATGCAAGTAATAATGAACTCACCAATGTAAATTAATGTCCTGGATGTGCCTCATATAAAAACTACAGAGTCTGATAGTGAATGTCATATACCACCAAAGGAGACAGAAAACCTACTCATTAAATTCACTTATCAGTCAAATTATTCTTGTCTTATAGAACGAGCAATAATTTTAGTCCTAATATTTCCGTGTCTTGCAATTTACAATAATAGAGTTTCCAAATTCTCTGAACTTCATAATTGACCCAATGATAAATCCTTAGAGGTTGCGCATATTCGGAATCGTCCCTCTAATTAGTCATGTGTAGGATTATCCAATGAAATCAATTTGGTATTAGTAAACCCATGCATTCTTAACTTAATTTTCGAGTAGTTCGGATAAAAATCAGTTTGAATATTTTAGTTTAATTTCCTGCTGACCAGCCATATTAAAATTTGTTTTAAAGGTAAAAATTTCTCTTTTAAAGAAAATATTTAGAGAAAACATTTAGGCAAAAATCCTTGAAAACCACTTGGTTCAGAGCTAATGTCTACTTTAGTCTCAGAGGAATAAATTGTATTTTACACATACTAAAGCTAGTTTTATTTTTAAATAGCTAATATAAAAGACGATTTATTTACTTCTATATTCTAGAATGTATTCAAATTAATATTGAATAATTGTCCTAATTATAAAAACTACGATTAATAAAATAATTTATTTATATCGAAATAAAAAATATTTACGTCATATCAGGAATTTTTTAAACATCTGAATATTTCACTCAAATATCGATTCCATCAGTAGTAGGGCAAGCAGCTTGCCGCTTAATCTTCAGTGAAAGTTAATACAAATTACATAAATACAATGAATCGCTTTTAATTGGTAAAATATTTTGTATAATACTTCTTATATAATCACGATTAATGTGGGTCAGTCAGTTTGTCGGTCACCCGGTTGTTTTTAATCGACTTTGGAAGAAAATCGAGTTTTTATTTATATACAAGACGTAACCAAGAATGATTATGCATATTTTTTAGAATAAGATCCATGGTGGACATAGATTTATTCTTCGATAATCATTAAAATCTGGTAGCTAAGTACTGGAAAACTGGAAATTATTAATTATTTGCTCAATTTTTAAATTTGAAAACAGGAATGACAGTTTTGAATTTCTGTACATTGTATTAAAAAAAAACGGTTTATCAACGAGATAACTTAGTTAAAAAATGCAGTAAAATTCATACCATGTAAACAGATTTACGCAAGGCCTTTGACAAGTTTAATAAGACCAAAAGTCATTAGAACATTTTAACTGAACAACTTGTAAACCTTAGTATCAGTGTTTCTTTAATATTATGGATTAAATCATGTCTAACCAATAATAAGCTGCATGTAAAAATAGCAAGTTGCTTACCTATATTATGAAATGCCTCCATAGGGGTTCCATTCGTTCACTTTAACGTTCAGTTCGTAGACCACATGTTTTTAATTCTATTATAAATTGACTTTTAGAACCTTCGGAAAATATGATTCAGATATGCAACAATATGTTGTAAAATGGCTAAAAATAAATGGAATGCATTTTATGTAACCTTATGTAACTACGGGTTAAGACTTAATGCTTAAAATAATATAATGTATATAAAGATAAATGATGGTGGTCTTCTCCATATTTCTTGTTATCAAACAATATTTCTAGTAAATAATTTATTTAATAGAATCTCTGCACAGATTATTAAAAAAAAAAGAAATATGCAATTAAAAATCTTAAAATGTTCTTTAGTGTAAGTAAACCTTTGGTATGACACTTATGACTCTAAATTTGAGAGAAGTTTTAATCTTCTCTTGAAGATGTTTACATTGGTAGCAAAACAGGCGTCGAGAGTAAAATAATTAGTTTTAATTCGTAGGTAAACTGTTTTGTGAAATGAATTAAAATATTTTATTCTTTGTTTACAGGGAGGACATGGAAAAAGTAAACATCAAATTCCACGACAACGGCACCGTTTCATATCAACACAAAAAAATTTTGAAATTTGTACCTGAATTAAGTGTAAGCCAGCAACATAAGATAACTGTACCAAATATTCCTTTATTGGTAAGTTATTTATTTATTTATTACCAAATACGCTTATTTAATACTGTATTAGCAAATACGCATTCATTTATAAAATTCTGAAATTAATTTTTGTTGATGATGTTTGTAAATTATAATTTAATATTTGATTTGAAAAAAAATGCAGGGAGTCCCCTAATAAAATACATCCTGGCCAACATTCAGCTATTTTAAGTGACAAGGTTGCATTTATAATAATATATCTACGCATATCAGTAAACAAAATTTTTCCATGTTTGTCATATACAAAAACTAAAATTCCAAAATTGACGTTATACATTTTATTAATTATCTTATTGATTTTTATAATAATTTAAAGACGTAAATAAAAGTGCATAATTGATAAATAATTCCATAGAATAGCAGTTTTATTCAAATGAATTTATATTAAATCATATATCAATAAAACTGTCACATCTTAAATGTGACTTTGTTTTTAGTTCCTTTCTAGTTTTCTCGACATCACACAGTCGTTGACTGTTCCTTAATTTTAATTTCTGATTCATTCGAAAAAAACACTAAATATATAAATAGGCCCTTTATAGTTATATGGCTATCTTTATTTTCACGAGTCTTATTTCATGGTATACCACCTTTAGTACCACGCATCTAGATGAGTGACGTGCAGTTGAAATATTCGAGGACAGTGGAATTTCCAAGAGTGACACTAAATTTCAAACTATTCTAGACGGATGAAGCAGATATCAGCCTCCTACGTCTTTTGGGCGTACAAGAAGGCTTTCGAAACTTGGCTCCACCTATGATCCTTTATTGTTTTTTATCTTATATACTTTTCTCACTAACACGGCTATCATTTGGTAGTCTTTTTCTGAAAAGGCAAGCATTTAAGTGCAACTAGACAAGGTCCAATACCTCGCATGCCCACTCATTAAAGGATTCATGCGACCGACCCTAGCCAGAGCAAAGCAGACTCTGTCAAATCTTCCATGCCTGCACCTTGTGGTGCACTTTGACGCAATGAGGACTGCGTATAGGTCTCAGCAAACCACAGGTGAGACTGGTCTTGGAAGAACTTGGTCACAGAAAAGTCCTCTGCTTTTAAAAGCAATTGGACTATATGACACCTATGAAAGGATAAAATTATAAGGATTTTGTGATACATAAAGCTGACAGAAGGTGGCCGGTCTCTAATAAGCCTGCATTACTAAACGGGAAGACTATCTGCTACACGGACTGTGCCAGAATGAGAAACTGACCTGGTGCAAGCTTTTGTGGCAATGTTCCACACACCGGCAAGACCTATTCATTCCAGACCTATATGCTAGACGATACTGGGGTTACTGACTTCCAGCCTAAAGTATTTGCTGCCTTATAACGTAGACAAGACATTTTAGAATGCAGATAATAATAATAAATAATAAATGTCTTCTTTATTCAGCATAAAAATACATGTTTTCTTAACTACTAAATAAGTAATGGCGAGATCTAGCTTAAAGCTACTCTATCTAACCATATTAATAAGCACAAATGCAAAATTTTATAGAACATAATAGCAGAATAAAAATGTAAAATAATAAATAAAATACAATCTGCTATGTGCAATAAATCATAGTAAGTACTTCAATGAAGGATCAGAGATGATTACCTATGTCGGTTTTGAAAAATATTATTTTTAGTTTTTTGTTTAAAGGTTGTTACAGAGAGAAGAGACTTAACTTCAGGTGGTAGTGCATTATAGATTTTTGGAGCAGTACAAAGCGTTCATCCAAAGAAAGCCACCCTGATCTGACCAACAGGGGAGTGACATGGTCGCATTTACTCATACCAAAACTAAACTTGAGGCACGCGTTTTGAATTTTCTGAAGGCTATTCTTTTCACGTTGATACAAGGCAGGCCAAAACAGAACTTGAGCATAACTAACAATTGACAAAATTAATGTATCACAAAGATGTAGTTTAATATCAGCTGTCAAAAACTGTTTGTTCATATAGAGTATTTTTAATTTATAAAAACATGCCCTCAACAAACTCGACACATGCCCCTCAAACCTGAGATCCGTGTCAAGGACAATGCCCAAATTCTTCTGGTTATTAGAAGGAGGTAAAGGAGATCCATCTATGCTGATCTTCACGGTATCTGGAAGGGGCTTGCCAAAGACAAGGAGTTTGGACTTTGCAGCATTCAGTACGAGTCTGTGACTCTTACACAAGTCAGATATGGCTAAAAGATCCAAATTAATAGCATTCACAGCTTCTATGGCCTCCATAAAGTTAAATGAACGATAGATCTGTGTGTCATCGGCGTACTGGTGCGATTCACAAACTCGAAGGAATTTATGAAAGTCACATAGATATAACAAAAAGAGTAAGGGGCCAAGAATACTTCCCTGCGGGACACCCTGATCCAACTGCAACTATTCAGATAGAATAGAATTAATTCTTACCCTTTGACGTCTATTTAAAAGATAATTTTTTAGCAGTTTAAGAGCAGAAGTATGTAGCCCAAAATATTGGAGCTTTGCCAATAAAATTAAATGATCCAGTGTGTCAAATGCACGACTAAAGTCCAGCAATACTAAAACTGTTGTTTTTTTCTGATCAAAAGCTTTAAATATATCATCACAAATATAAAGAAGAGCTGTACTGGTACTATGCTTTGCACGAAAACCCGACTGTGTTACTGGAAGCAAATTTTTAGTTAAGCAGAATTCATTAAGCTGATCATTAACAATTCTTTCAAAAATTTTGGACATGGCAGGGAGTATGCTTATAGGACGATAGTGCGATAATTCCGTTGGATTTCCAATCTTAGGGACAGGGATTATATCAGCTTTTTTCCAAGCATCCGGGAAAACACCCATGGAAATACAATAGTTTATTATAAATGTTAGATGCGGGGAAATATGAGGTGTTACGAGATTAATTATTTTTATAGTAATGCAGTCAGAACCCATAGCAGTACTTTTAATTTAAGATATGGCTTTATTTACGCTCTCTTCGTTTACCTGATTAAATTTAAATTGATTTTCCAAATTCAAAGCGGGATCATTTGATGAATATTGTTGAAATATATCATTGCCAGAGTTTAAAGTTACTTTTGGTACTCTATTAACAAAAAAGTTATTAAAATCTGAAGGTGAATATTCTAGAATATTTTCTGATGACTTCGAGCAGTCACTGATGTTTAAAGATTTTAACGTTTTCCAAAATGACTTAGGGTCAGTTTTGAATTTATGTTGTAGAAACGCTTTTTTTTCATTTCGAACAGCTGACGTTACATAATTACGGATTTGCTTATATTCATTAAATGCTGCTTCGGTTTTTAACTTTTTATATTTTGATAGGGCTTTACGTCTTAACCTCATCATAAACTTTATATTAGGAGTTATCCAAGGTGCTGGTGCCTTAGTAAATCTAGAGCTTTTCATTAGAGCATGAGCATCAAAAATTTTCATTAAGTTTTCATTCAAAAAAGAAACCATATGATTAACATCATTGAAAGAGAAAATAAGATCCCAATTTATAGTATAAAGGTCTGCCAGGAAAATGTCTAAATTAAAATTAGAATAATCCCTATAGGTTCGAAATGAAATTGGTATACGAGTTTTTTCTAATCGCAAAACTGAATAAACCAAATGATGATCTGATATATCATCCATTTTAATAACCTCCACTTTAGATGATATTTCTGGTGAATTCGTAACTAATAAATCTAGAGTCGAGGTACTATTTTCACTAACGCGAGTAGGAGATTGTATAAGTTGGGACCAATTATATTTGTTAGATAACTTAACCCATTTGCTTTAATTTGCTGGGATAGCAGAACCTCCATTAAAGCTCCTACCTCTAAAAATATAAACTCTAAGCTAATATATGACTACTAGAGATTTTTATTTTCACTGTACTTATTTACAACTATTTAAGTTAACTAACAATTGGCAACTTATTTTCATTAGCGATGCGGCTCCTTATATACTCGGCAGAATGCTGTTCCAGAAGATTCTCGCTAACCTTTAAGACGTTGTGCGGTGTGCAACTTGTATCATTCTGGATTGACAGACAATCAGCTGATTTCTTGATGTTTACAATATCGTTACACTATAATCGTCATATTGAATTATGTACCTGAATACCTAGAGCTTTATGTCTATAAAAAGAAACTTGTAGAAAATACCTGCAAAAAAGAATTAAAAGAAGGTTTTGTAGTTAGTGCAATATTAGTTACTAATTATTTTTAAAAGATATAATTTTTTTCTTGATCCATACAAACAAACATTCCTCCAAGCGTCGAGGTCTTATTCCCGTCATATTTAATTTGGGTTTTATTGAATAGTTTATACCTTACAGGGGCTATATCCTAAAAGACAGCGCCAGGATAATACTTTTTAGTTTTGAAATAGTTTTTGGGCTATTTTTCAATTAGGAAGGATATATCCAGATTTTTCCGTTACATAACGGGTGACATTTTCACAAGATCTTTATTCGCGTCTTCCTTTAGCGCACTGATTTTTAAGCTAATTTCTGAATTGCTCCAAGATCGTAAAATTTGGCAATGTAAAACTTAAACAGACTTTAGTGATGTTTTTATGAATCTCCCCTATTTCCTTAGAATTTTTTTACCTTTAATTAATGAAAGTAAAACAGACCCACGATATGACCTTTTCCAGTTCATCTTCGCTCTTTAGCCCAGTATTAGTTATTATGAAAATGGCAGCTTAAGTTGAAGCTAATACTGGATAAACTCACTTATATCAATAATATAATAGTATATATGAAAGCCTTAATGAGACTACGTAATATTTAAAAAGACCTAGAAGAATGAAAATTAAAAATCGCCAGCTAAACGTCCAACGAAATGCCACCAGAAAAAAATCGCAAACTTATCTACGGAATAGACTTCCAAAGACAGAGGTCGTCCTATATGAAAAGGATATCAAGAGCCAAACATATTTAAAATGAGCGAGAGATGTGTAAAATGGTAATAGGAGAGCATAGTATGTAATACGCCGGAGAGATATCAAAATTTGCCTATGTAGAAATTGATCCTCTGCTAATATTGTTGCTCCAAGACTGGCTTTACCAGAACTTTCCTAATCATATTATGTTTCTGATAAAGTAACAGCAGTTTTGCGCTTAAGATTCCTATAAATACCTTCTGAGTCATTTGTTAATAATGTTCATTAAATTGCGTAAAACCTATAGCCTTAATTCCTAAAGTTTCTTTGACATTTGGCCATCTTGTTAGTATTAGTTTTTTAGATACGTTATTATTTAGTTAAGTGGTATTTGATAAATTTGTAACTTAAACAATTCCTTTCTTTACCTATTTTGTTGGCGTAAATTGTAACTATAGCCTTTACTTCAGACTTTATCGTCCCAATCGAACAATCTCGGTTGGTTCGTTCAACGTGCTATTTCGGTGATGCTAAGCATGAGCTCGGTGAAACCGTTCGTCAGCGTAACCGCAGACGAGCTGGTGTTCGGATACGACGACAGTCTGGTCGCATTGGCCCATAGATTCTATCCGAAACGGAAAAAACCGCAAACCAAAATGGGACTTTTAATTACTGTAAGTATTATTTTACTGTTATTGAATAGTAGATTTTAAATATAATCTAAAACCAGTAAAATTTAGGACGACTTAAAAAAAACTATGGTCTGATTTATTTATAAATAAATAATATGATAAACATTCAAATTATCTGTTTTAAATGTTATATATAGTAAAAAAAATTACGTTGAACAACCCTTATACATATATTATGATAATCTTAAAGTCTTTTAATTCTTGTATTGAATAGCTTAGAAGATATAACATCATTTAAAAAAAGCTTGAATCGGTCAATAATCTATTGCACAATCTCTTTCGTTTATTTTTTCCTCTAGTTCAAAAAGGTACCAAAAGCAACTTACTTTTTTTTATTAAAGATTTTTAATCTGGATTATAAATGTCAAGTTTGTAACAGCTTGTCATATTTTTTTGAAAAGATACTAATATAATAAGTAATAATTCAACAGTAACCATCTTTTATTTGGATGATCCACTAAATGTTATATCTTTTTTAAAAATCATTAAAGCATCTTAAAGCTTTTATATAAACAGTGACTCCTCGAACACGTATAGCAAGACATTACAGGGCGGGAAAGATCCAAAAAGAGGTCAAGCTTTGATGAAAAAAAACATATCAAAACGTTCAACCCTCACTCAACAGTGCTTTCCTTTTATATTTTGCTGCTTAGTTTTTGAAATTTAACCGCTGTCCGCCCACCAACCTCTATATATGATTGATGCTTATAGAATTTCTAGCATGTCAAGTCGAGTACTGTAAACTTTCTTCTTATGTGCCTCCACAAGAAAAAATGCAACTAAAGTCTGGTGATCAAGGGAGGCACTTAATTGCATCTCTTTATGGAAATAATTACGCACATTTAGCGAGTAATGCGAAGAAGCTCTGTTTTATAAAAAAATCAGTCGTTGCTTATTGGTCAATAGCATATTTAAATAAATCTAACTATATATTACCCGTTAAATTTTCAGGAAAAAACAAAGACCGACAGTGATACTTTTAAAGAAATCAGTATATTCGGCTGGAATTGAAGTGGGAATTACATATCGATGTTTTATCTAAAAAATTAAGTTCAGCTTGTTTTGCCATAAGATCAGTTTCAGTGTATTATGCCCTTTTCGAGTCTCATATTCGTTACGCCCTTCCATTCTGGGGCACATGCTGTGTGACTCAGTTTGAGCGCATTTTTAAACTACAAAAGAGAGCAGTTCGCTACTTACTAAGACTTGATAGTCGAGCTCACTGCCAAGAAATGTTTAAAAGATTTAAAATATTAACTTTTTCATCTTTATTCATTCTGGAATCTATTTGCTTGGTTCGCAAGCATATATCAGAAATTCCTAATAGACCATCTCGCAATTATCCACTTCGAAACGCAGAGCATGATTTTTATGTGCCAATCCCAAGGTCAGAATTAATAAAAAGCTCTATTCTTTACGGAGCTATAAAAATGCTCAATCATCTGCTTTTGGAAATTAAATCATTCAAATCTTTTCCTCGATTTCGCAATGCTTTGAAATCATATTTACTGTAAAGAGCTTTATATGCAGTAGATGATTTTTTTTTTAATATTAATTTTTGAGTATCATGCACGCACTGGCTAATTATTAATTTTTCACGATGTACAATATGTCAACTGTCACTTAAAATGTCACTTATTACTCTTCAAAGTCAAATGACAGATATGTTTCAAAAAATAAATTACGAAGTGATTTAGGTGTGTCCACACTGGTCAATGTCTCTGCTGCCATTTACTCGTGGCATTAATGTTTTCAATAAATGATTAATTAACTGCTATTTAGCAAAGTCACTTGTCAAACACAAAAGTCAAATGACAGTTATGCAATCTGGCAATGCAATTTAGTGTTGCTGATCAAATTTATCATGACTTCGAATTAAAAGATTTTACAAAAAATTTCACCAACACTTGAATTCATTGTTCAACAGTGCTACGTAATGCTGCATGCACACCGTTCTCCTTAAATTTTTCTCTAAATTAAATAAATTTAATAATGTAGCAACAGTTTTTCATTTAAACATCAAGAATAATTGATGCTATAGTAGTGACAAAAGAAAAATAATGAAAGGCTGAAAATCAGGCCGAACACGTCAAATTTTACATTGAAGGGGATATTTATTGAAAAACAGAAATTATCATCTCCTCACATGTCAATTTTTTTTAATGTTAACAGGGGTCAAGGTATCAGAATTAACTGGGTAACTTTTATTCTCTACACAGCTCTATTTTTATTGTTTTATTTTATGAATTTGTTCTCGAGAGATATAATTAAACGTGACTGATATTCTTCAAAAATTTAGAGACGATTGGCCGGAGAGGTACCATAAATTGGCCTGCTAGATCTATTAATCTTACTTCTTTGAATTTTTTTATGGGGTCATCTAAAAACTAAAGTCTTTGACACAAAGCCTGATTCCCTTGAAGATCTTCGAAATTGTTAACAAACGTCAGTTAATAAACGCCCGAAGAGTTCGCTAATGTGCGCAAACGTTTTGAACAACAATTGTATTTTTATATGAAGGTCAACGAAGAACATTTGCAGCATTTATTAAAATATGTGTTGGATTGTTGAACGATTTTATAAAAATAAGGCTATGTGGAGAATAAAATTGCTTTTTATTGAAAGTATCACTCGATCTCTATTCTATTATTTTTTCTTTAATATTAATTTTTGAGTATCATACACACACTGGCTAATTATTAATTTTTCACGATGTAGAATAGCAATATTTTGTATTGCTAAATTTCTATAAATTTATATATTTTTTATGACTTTATAAACATTGTTTTAACGTTTTTGACTGTTTTTGTTACTTTTTTCTACTTTTTTTATTTTACTTTCTTGTTACTATTTTTATTTACTTTCCTATTTTCTCACTTTTTACATTTAGTATAAGAAATTTGACCAGGTACATTTATGTTTTTTGTACCCAGTTTTGTATATATTTATTTAGTACTTGTATTTTGGTTTCTATACTTGTGTGTTTTGCTTTTTATGTCTACAAAATTTTTTAAATTTTTTGACAATAAAGCATATTTGATTTATTGGTTGATTGATATGTGCTTCATAATAAATCTTTGGATTTGTGTTACTTCCGTAACG
Source organism: Anthonomus grandis grandis (assembly GCF_022605725.1). NCBI lineage: Eukaryota > Metazoa > Arthropoda > Insecta > Coleoptera > Curculionidae > Anthonomus > Anthonomus grandis. Next base: position 28,618,080 of record NC_065552.1, read on the forward strand.
ATAATTGAGGCCATTAACTAAACCATTTAAAAATAACTGTAGTCATCTTAAAAGCACACATTAAATAGAAAAATATCATGATTCGTGCGTTTATTTGTGATTTCGCAAAATTGCAAAAAAAAGTGATCAAATTCGCCTTCATTTAGATCTTGCAATAATCGATTTCTATAAGTAGTGTGGAACTTTCTTTTCTCTGGAGTTCCATCCAAATTAAGAGGCGATGCCTTATTTAAAGGGGTCACAGTATAAGAATACTAGTTATTAGTGCTTCTGCATACTAAATATCCATATCATTTTAAATAAGAAGAGACCCCCTAATGTTAATTATGACCCCGCACCTAAATAATAGGTCAAATCTTTTTTTTATAAAAAAGTGGATCTACTTTTAAACAGTACGCAGTAACATATGTATTAGACATGTTTTTTAATAAGGAATCATTCAACCGTTATTCCTATTTGCCCATTTGAAAAAAAAATGAAGATCACCTGAAAATCACACCAAACAAACCTTTAACAAAAAAAATGTTGGTTGCATCAAAACTTATTCTCCCATAAAAAAAATTGAACTGCTTTTAAGTGCTTTTAAACCCTATTATGCCTTGCGGTAAGTTTCATATAAATCACCCTGAATAATGTTGCGTGTATATAAATCGCAAACCTTAAACGTAAACCCAGCTTTAGTATAATTACACTATCTTAATTGTCAAACTAAGAGTATATCTATCAATAAGCGATATTACAACGAAGCACGAAAATTTAATTTAGTTTCCATATATTTCAGAAGTTACAACGAAAACAGGCGATTTAGTTTTAATTAAATATTATTATACCTCGCAAAAATATGTATTTCTTACCGTTTAAAGATAAATCAAAGGCGTCTAACTATAAAACAATAGCCAAATTCATTTAAAGTTACTTTTTATTGATTTGTTGATTATATTTTAGTAGTAAGTGTTTTTAAATATAAATTGCGTTCTGTGTGCCAGAACATTAGTGATATGTATTAAGGGTCCAATTGGTCAGCAACCAAAATACGTAGCATATGTTTGTTACCAGTAACCTATTTATTATGTAGTAGTCCGCGCCTGCTCTTATTTTATTATTATATTGCCTAAGTACTAATTAAATTGTCAAAACTTTCAAAATTACTTTAGGATTTTAATAAAAAAAATTTGCATTATATGTTAAGTGTGGAGCCAGCGTCCAGTGGTAAAACTCCAAAGGAACTTAAATACACCTTCATCTTGATAATAATATTAAATGCCCGAATCTCCTTACGAATGATGAAAACCTATACAAATGAAGGTTTTGTATAAAAAATTAACAAATAGTGCGTTATTTAAAAAATTTAAGTGAATAACTAGACAAACGTTTATTTTGGATTCAAGTGCCCAACATTTTGGAATTGGATCTGTCATAACACACAAATATAGAAATAGCCAGCAAGTGAGTTTATTTCAGTAAAACTCTAGTAATGCCAAAAACTATTTTGTAACCAAACGAGAGATAAAGACAGCAGTAAAAGCTATTAAACATTTATATAAATATGTGTAAGGCAGTGATCTTCAGAAGAGTATTCATCCCAGAGCAATAATAGTTTTGTTTATAGTGGGACGCAGCTTAGATTATCCACGATCAGTGTGTGTTTGGTCTTATTTATGTAGTAAAGTGTAGAGGAATTTAAAGGCTAGAATAAAGAGATATTTCTGATAAATCTTTACAACCAAAAGCTTATGGCGCTCAATGGAATTCGTTGGTTATAAAAGATAAATTATTAATAAGAGTCTTGGACTACGGCTTTACAAAAAGATACATATCTGACAGTTCTTGCTCGACCATAGGCTCCTGAAGTTAAAGCATTATGGGCAAACCTTAACAAGACCTTGGAAAAAGTGAGAGAAAGGTTTTACTGGTTGAATAATTTTAGCGATTTTAAGTGCAAGTACGGTGTAGCCAGTGTGAGGAAGATGGTGTGAATCAGTCAAGGGCTCAAGAACAATTGCAAAAAAAGTGATGATTAAATTCGCATTCATTTAACTTTCTTTTCTCTGGAGTTCCATCCAAATTATGAGACGATGCCTTATTTAAAGGGATCACAGTATAAGAATACTAGTTATTGGTACTTCTGCATAATAAGTATTCATATCATTTTAAATAAGAAGAGACCCCTTCAATGTTAATTATGACCCTGCACCTAAATAAGAGGTCAAATCTTTTTTTTTCTAAGAAAGTGGATCTACTTTCAAAAAGTATACAGTAACGTATATAAAATTAGACGTCAACCCAGCTTTAGTATAATAACACTGTCTTAATTGACAAACTGAGATTACATCTATTAATAAGCGATAGTACAACGAAGTAAGAAAAATTAATTTTAGTTTCCATATGATTCAGAAGTTGAACAACAAAATGAAACAACAAAAACAGGCGATTTAGTCTTAATTAAACATTATTTAAATGTTAATGTACTTCGCATATACGTATTTACCACCGTTTAAAGATAAATCAAAGGCGCTTAACTATATAACAATAGCCAAATTCAATTAAAGTTACTCATTGATTGATTTGTTGATTATATTTCATTAGTAAGTGTTTTAAAGTATAAATTGCATTTTGTGTGCCAGAACATTAGTGATATACAGTGTAATGACTTTAACTGGAATAAATTCAGTTAAAACAAATCAAATTTTATCTCGCAAAATTCCTGAGACCCGTCGATTTTTGTTTATTTTTTTTTACATTTCAAGATAGTTTTTGTATTTTTTCACCTACAGGGGGGGTCCAAATTAACCCCAACTTTTTTTTTCAAATGGAAAGCCACTTTTTTTAAACTCTCATTGAAAAGAGCTCTTTTTCTTCATTAAATTGCCCTATTTACTTTTGTGATTATCTAAAGGAGAAATGCGAAAAAAAAACCATTAAATTATTAAAAGTCTCGAAATATTTTGTAAATTTTTTGCGTGTTTGTTTATTTTATTGGTATCGAGACAATTTCTGACATTGTTGTAGTGTCACTGTTAAAGTGAATTTCAACCAGTTGTTAAATAAGTTAACTTATATTGAAAAAATGCCTTATTTATCCGAATCCCACAAGATTGAAATCTTAATGATGATTGGTTATGGAGACAGAACTCAGCTAGAGGTTGTCCACTTATTCAGGCAGAAATATCCAGATTTGCCACCTATTAACCAAGGTACGGTTAGTAAAATCGAAAGCAGATTTCGAGAAGTTGGGCACGTGAGGGATGTTTCAAGACAAAGGTCTTCTAAAATTGATGAAAACATCCAATTAAATGTATTGTTAGCGATGGAAGAAAATCCGGTAACTGCAGCCAGAAGAGTAGCTCGCGAAAACTCTATCCATCATAAATATGTGCTAAAAATTTAAAAAAGTGCAAACAAACTTTATAAAATGCAACTCGTTCAAGAATTATTGGAAGACGATCCAGATCGCAGAGTTCAGTTCTGTGAGATAATGATAAACGCCATTGACGAAAATCGCATATCTTCGGAGTGGATCATTTTTTCTGATGAGGATACATTCACCCTAAATGGCCATGTTAATAAGCAGAACTGTCGCTACTGGTCTGACGAGAACCCACACTGGGTAAGGGAAACTAGTACACAATATCCCCAGAAAACTAATGTTTGGGATGGCATAATTGGCAGGCAAGTTATAGGGCTCATATTCTTCAATGATATTTTAACTGGGGAAAGATATCTAGAATTTCTTGAACATGCACTAATTCCAGCCTTACGTACCTTATATCCGAGTCAGTTCGATCCAGATTTGTATGATAAAAGAATCTGAATGCAACAAGATGGTGCTTCCCCACATTATGCCCGTAATGTACGCCAGTATTTAGATGACAATTTTCCAAATAGATGGATTGATAGAAGGGGTGCAATCGAGTGGCCGGCACGTTCTCCCGATCTCACCCCACTTGATTTTTTTCTGTGGGGACATTTGAAAAGTCAAATTTATATGAGCAAACCAGGAAACTTAGACAAACTCAAAGAACGTATTAGGCAAGAAATCCGACAAATATCTCCAGAAGTGTTATAAAATGTTAAAAACGAATTTTATTATCGTCTTGGGCTTTGCCAACAAGTAAATGATGCTCATTTTGATAATCTTGTAGATTAAACGCAACTTTTATTAATTTAATGGTTTTTTTTTTCGTTTTTCTCCTTTAGATAATCACAAAAATAAAAAGTCTTGGAGTTCGGTTGCATAAAAAGAGACTTATCTGACAGTTCTTGCTCGACCATAGGCTCCAGAACTTAAAGCATTATGGGCAAACCTTGGCAAGACCTTGGAAAAAGTAATAGAAAGGTTTTACTGATTGAATACTTTTAGCGATCTTAAATGCAAGTACGGTGTAGCCAGTGTGAGCAAGATGGTGTGAATCAGCCAATTGCTTAAGAACCCTTACCATAAGGTAAATGCTCCAGTTTCTTGTTATAGCACCATTTAAATAAATTGCTATCAAAGGTAGCAGGACCTTCTTCTACTAGCTGCCTAAAATCTAGAGATCTAGTATTTCAGTAAATGGCCTAAGGTTTATCCTATTTTAAGCAAAGAAACAATCACAGTAGCTAAAATGTTGTTCCAGAACTGGAAAATAGATGGATCTGGTGTCCTCATAAAAACACATTCACAGATAAATTATTCCAGCAGTATTCCAATTTCTGGGAATTAATATAAGACTCCTATATCCCTCGACACTCTCAGTTTGATGGAATAGTTGAAACTTTTCTTCGGAATAAAAATTGTAAACATCGTCTGATTGTAATTGTTACTTGTAATATGATTTTTAAATTTAGTTGGTTAAAAATTAAGGTTAAGACTAGACTAATTTTATGAAAATACATTATTCTCAAACTTTGCACTATTTTCTTTTTATTTTATAGTTTAGACTGATTAGTTAGGTTTATTTAGGATTCTGCATACATTTAGTTTTATAATTTTATCTATAGAGTTCTAGTTTTAGGTTATTTTATTGTAAATCTTGGTAGTTTATAATTTTAGATTTAATTTATTGGCTTGCTTTGACTATCTACTTTTCTTTTGAAATAATTTATTTCATTTAGCAGAAATAATAGAAGAACGTCAACGCATTTTAAAATAATACCTTTTGGGGTACCTTTTGGGGTTTTAATGGGGCTTTAAAAATGACCACTTTTATTGACATTTAAGTCAGTTGTGTTATCTTGGAAATAATTAGAGTTAGACAAACAAAAATCCAACGTTGCGAATTAAAAGAATATATTCTAGATATAAAAGCGTATCTCTGACATAAGTGTGTTTCAGACGGGAAGAGTGTCTTCCTGACCTATATTACAATATTGAAAGCAATCTATAAAATATATCCAGGCAATTATATATTTACTGAACCTAGTATTTGATCTTAGCCAACAAATATACAAAGTGTGTTTTATTATTGCGACAAAATACAGGGAGCTATTCTTTATAGTTTTCTCTGACAAATTTACCATCCTGCACAAGGGCAATTAGTTATATATTTTTTCTCATAAGTTAGATATATATAGTAGACTTGAGATGTATTTAAACTTACGTTTCAATTTTAAATCACTTGCTGTGATCTTGCTTGTTATTGATGACAAACGTTATAATTTCTTTTAATAATATTACCCTTAAATCCCTTAATGATCCACGACAATTTTTGACCCTTAAGGCCCCAAAATAATGTTGTATATCCAAAATACTCGAGATCATTTATTAACCCTGCAATAACTTTAAACTTTTGAATTTTTTTAAGAAATTTATATTCTAATAGCTACATAGCTAAATGAGTCTCGAACTATCCGTCTTGAATTTTAATACTTTTATGCTGTAGTTAAATCGAAACACGTACGACCATTTGTTTTCTAGCGTAATGCATTTTAATTTAGCCTTATAAATTATTGTTATCTTATGGCATCTTGCTTATTTATATATTTTTTGGGTTATAGAGAAATGGAACTTTACCAGAAGTTCACAATGTTTATACAGGGATGACTGGAATGCAAGAGTTTGGTTTGATTGCAAATTTGAATGGTAAGGAAACTCTACCGTATTGGAATGAGCCACCTTGTAATACTTTAGAGGCAAGTGAGGGATCTTTCTTCCCTCCTAGGTATGTTTTATTACATTTAAAATAAATAAATATTTATAATATTTTTTCTCTCGTAAGATACTATACAAAAAAGGATGTTATTACCTTATACGACAAGGATTTATGTAGGACATTTCCAATGCAATATAGATTAAGTGACCAAAAACATGGTAAGTTATTAAAAATTAGTTGTTTATAAAAATAGATTTTTTACTGCGTATTTTTAGGTATTTCTTATGACCTATTTACCTCAGCCGATGATATATTTGAATCTGTAGATAAAAAACCTGATAACAAGTGCTACTGTCCGGGAAACGAGTATTGCCCGCCAAAAGGATTACAAAATATTAGTCCTTGCCAATATGGTAAAAATAAATATTATAATATAAATTTAAAAATTACAGGCATAACTTAAATGGATGTGAGAAGCGTTAAAGTTTTCTTAATAATTCCAGATGCTCCAGTCTATTTGTCGTTTCCACATTTTCTGGATGCAGATCCTACTTTTATTAATACTGTTGATGGTTTGGAACCCAAGAGGGAGTTGCACGAGACTTATATGAAAATTCAACCAGTAAGCAAATAAAATCTAAAAATACATTTGTAACTAAGTTTGTGTTTTCCTAGAAATTAGGGGTTCCTTTAGAGGCTAAAATTAGAGTACAATTAAACTTGAGAGTCTTACAAGCCCCTCACATTACGGCTGTTAGGGATTTTAGGAGTATGATGTTTCCTGTTATGTGGCTAGAAGAGGTAAGTTCTAATATTTCTATAAACATATGTATATCTTACATAACTTAGTTTTTTTGGTTAAGTTGAGGAGTTACTTATATATATTTATTAAAAGTTGATTGATTTTATAGAGAAACTAAATAAATGTATATGAATCTACTATCAATTTAATTTAAAAAAATCCAATTGTATTTCAGTCTATAAAATAATAGAATAATATTATATATGAATCTATAAAATAATATATCAAATTGGTCTAGAGGATAAGGATATTTAAACACAATTAAATGAAAATTTGGAAAATTGTTTGGTTATATACCAAGGAATTAACAATCTGTAATAATTTAAAGATTCTAATTATCGAAAATTTTAAATATAAAATTTAAAGAAAAGTTAGCAAAAAAACTCCTTGGTAATAAACTGTATGAAGACCATTATTGCTAATAATAGTTCGAAAACTGTTTGGCATGCTCTTAATTTAATTATCAATGTCATTTTACTTAACTTGTAGTCTTTGCTTTTGTAAACAGTTCAACAACTATTCCTTAATTTAAAACACGCCCTCATAACATATTCCAAATATGCTTAATAGGATTTAAGTCTCTCTTCTGACTTAACGCAGGCTATGGCAAAATCTAAATATTGTATTGCTCGAAAAGTTTCTAGCGGTTCTTGCAACATATGAAGGTACATTATCGTGTAAAAGTACACAATTTATACTGTAATAGTAATGGACATATCGAGAATATTAGCTGATTCTCCATCATTCTAGAATGACAGTCTTTAAAATATTTTACAGTGATACTAAGGTAATTAGCGAGACAGTAATTATGAATATAATGAAATCGTTGGTTTTTGTAAAGGAATCACCTTTAGCAAATTAATAAAGACACACAGCACACTGGCAAGTTACTTTCTCTTAAGTTTTACCCTAAAAGCTCAGATATCACAGGCTGTCCAACAAACTCGTCACATTTTTTATCATAAATTCGAATAAATGTTTATTCATATACAATTTAAAGAAAACAAAATCAAAAACTTTTTAATCGCAAAAATAATCTTTATAATTTATATAAAATATTGGTGCAAATGTTATTTTTGGCGCAGCATGCAGCTATAGTCAAGCATATTAAGTTTAGATAACTTTGCAGATCACAAACCTACCGGCAATTTGTACATCAAAAGAATATGTTTTCAGCTTAAATTTATATAAAATTTTTTATATAAAATTTCCTTAAGTTAATAGTTAGCATTGGACTCGTTCAGAAGCTTAGGGCCCTTCAGCCCTTTAACAGATTTGACTATTTCAGCACAACCCTAATCGTTATAGAAAATCGAGATATTTTGCCAGTAGCGTCTAACAATTCTGTATTGACAAATTTACGATTATTTTTTGAATAACAAACTAATACTAAATATGGATTTCGGAAATGGCTTAGTACAGTTACAGCTCTTGCTAAAGTAACCAGTGATATTTTTAAAAGCAGGGTAACGTTACTATACTTGCACAGCTTGATTGCTCAAAGGGCGTTGATACGATCAACCATTTTCTAGTAGTATCGAAGCTTAAATCTTTTGGGTTTTTGGAAGAGTCAGCTTCTTTATCTTCTGAGAGATATCAAAAGATTTGCTATAAACGACAGTAAACTCCATATATATTTTAAACCTGATTCACTTGCTGAGACCTCTGATTCTTTAAATGATGAGCTTAAACTATGCGAGTTATCTCATAAATATATCTTACATTTGAATTAAAAAAAAACCGAACTTAATGGCCTTTGGAAAAAAAAATTAAGTTGAGGTGGTAAATTTAAACATGAACATCTACAAACACAATAATAAACTGCAATTAGTCGATTTCGCTCGCAATCTGGGTATTTGTGTTGATTCACAACTGCAATTTAGCGAGAATGTAAAGCAGTTAAGGCACAGGGCATTTTCTAGGTTGAAAATCCTTTTTACTAATAGGCACTTTTTAAATTTTAAACTTGCTTAATTTAAAAAAAAACATGTTCATATATCTCATAAGTTTATTGACTTGAAATGGCTTTGTATGGAAAACTGATGAAAATACCATTTATACAATTTCTCACATAAAGTTTAAGCTAATCATGATCGCTATTTTAATATCTTGCGCAATATCTTTAAAACACGTCGTTTCATACATTCTGTAAACATTTGACATAAGACAGAATATTCTATGCCTCGTTTCTGTACATTTTAGACTTTTGCCTTTAACGAAATAAAGCCACTCAACTCACGTCTAAATAAATCTCGATTGCATAAATTTAATAAATTTAAATTTAAGTTGAAAGCACATCTTTTTGATGTACAAATTGCCGGTAGGTATGTGAACTGCAAAGTTATGTAAACTTAATATGCTTGACTATAGCTGCATGCTGCGCCAATAATAACATTTGCGCCAATATATTATAAAAATTATTTTTGCGTTTAAAAAGTTTTTGATTTTGTTTTCTTCAAATTGTATATGAATAAACATTTATTCAAATTTAATGTTAAAAACAACCCACAGATGGCATCCACTAGACATCTGTCAATATCATCACTGCTGTCACCCGTCATCTGTTACGGTCACTGCTACTTGTCAACACCAAGATCAAATGACAGATATGCTCCACTCAATTCAATTTTAATTTAAAATCAACCGACAGACGACATGCCATTATCTATTAGACATTTATCAATGGCAATGCTGTCATCTACGCGTAGCACTGATGTCCGTAATAAAGAATTAATTACGCGTGCATATGGTAGAACCTTTAATAAACTATCATCTGTCAATGTCACTTGTAACTCTTCAAAGTCAAATGACAGATAATATGTTCCAAAGAACAATGATATTACGAAGTTATTTAGGTGCGTCCATACTGGCAATTCTATTTTAATTTGAAGAACAACTGACATCGTGGCATTAATGTTTTTAATAAATGATTAATTAACTGTTATTTAGCAAAGTCACTCGTCAAACACAAAACTCAAATGACAGATATGCAATCTGTCAATGCAGACAGCATTTAGTACTGCAGATCAAGTTTATCATGACTTTGAATCAAAAGATTTTACAAAAAATTCCACCAACACTAGAATAGATCGTTCATTGTTTGACAATGCCACGAAATGCTGCATGCACACCGTTCTTCTTGAATTTTTCTCTAAATTAGATGAATTTAATAATGTAGCAACAGTTTTTTATTTAAACATCAAGAACAATTGATGCTATAGTAGTCACAAGGGCAAAATAAATCCATCCTGAAAATCTTGAAAAATAAATTGTTAAACCGCCAAACACGTCACATTTCACATTGAAGGGGACATTTATTGACAGAAATTAGGTTTTTCTGACTCCTCACTCCCAGAGCCATCATCTCAATTTTTTTAAATGGTAGTTGAGGTCGAGTCACCGTCTATAGATTACAACGTTGTAATCTATAGACGGTGGTCGAGTGATACCTTGAATTGAATAGGTAATTTTATTCTCTACACAGCTCTAATTTTAATTTTCATTTTAATTTTATGAATTTTGTTCTCAAGAAATATAATTAAACGTGACTGACTGACTGAGACGATTGGCCGGAGAGGTACCGTTAAATGGCCTGCTAGATCTCCCGATCTTACTTCTTTGGATTTTTTATAGGGTCATCTAAAAACCAAAGTTTTTGTCACAAAGCCTGACTCCCTTGAAGATCTTCGAAATTGTTAACAAACGTCAGTTAATAAACGCCCGAAAAGTTCGCTAATGTGCGCAGACGTTTTGAACAATAATTGTACCCTATGCTGGAACAACGTTGTAACCGCCAAATATTGTTTTGTTGGAAAATCGAAAAAAAAAATGAAAAATAACCGATTGCTTAATCAAATGAATTTAATATATGGCTAATATCAATAACACTAAAGAACTTAACTATAGAGATGCAGTCTCTCTATAGTCTTGACCACATACAGAATTCGGATTTACGAGAATATTTTCCTTATTTCAATAAAACAACGTTGTATATCCACGTCGGTTACAACATTGTTTTAGTTATTAAAAATAAAGTTAAAGTTAAAATGAAAAAATAATTTTTATTTTTCATGTCAATCAAAAATAAAACGAAACTACATATTTCCCGGCACCGCATTTAATATTATGATAGAAAATAGATATTTGATAAATATTTTAATGGAATAAATCACACATATGTAATAAGTTGGCAAGTTTCTCTTTTTTGATTGGAAGAGGTTCATTATAGGCCTCCCATATGTCATTCAGAGATACTTCAACCATCGTTTTCTTGGGTGATTTTAGCGAATACGACATCCATGGTTGAATTGTGTTATGGGATTTTCTTATCCGGATACTGTTCGGGTCATCCGATGTTATTTGAATCCACACTTCCTGTATTATTTTGCATTTAGGATTCTTCCAAATTGAATTTTCTGCATCAGTAAAATCTTTAAAAAATGTCTAATGCATGTAAATAACTGTGAAGGGATTGTTTACTTTTGATTTGGCGATCACATCTGCCCACTGATAAAAGTGAGGTAAAATATGTTTCTTTCACTAATAGTTGAACCAATATTATCATCCTCCAATTGTTATTTTGTCCTACGCATCGGTCCGACCAAACCACAAGTTTTCTTTCCTGCCCTCGACCAAGACGATTGAAATTTTGGGTGACATAAAATAGTAATGCCGATGCAATCTCAGTAGAACCTTGAAGTGCCATTACTTCATGCCATAACATCATTGTAGCTATACTATTTTCCATGTTATGAACACAATAGTTATAGGTAGAAAATTGCCTCTGATAGAAAATGGACGAATGAGTTAGGTTTGGGCAAAAAAGTACTTGGTGCAAATCTGTGCATAAAACCACATAAATAGGATTTATCTTAGCCATTTCGGTATCTTGTCTTAATGCCTGGTAGCCTGCTTCTGCTCGTATGTGATGGATTTTACTTTCATTTTCGATTTCCCTTATTTCGTGTTCATCGTTCGTTGAGCAAAGTTTCATGAACAGCTTGTCACAGTATCTGTGACAAGCTGTTCATGTGTCACAGTGTCTTATCTGGGAAGTCCAAAACGTAGGTTAAATTTACTTTTAAATATATCATGATAAGTCCTTAATGAGACTTTTGTGGGTATTTTTCCAAGAACAGTCTATACAATTTTGAGATGCTCAAATCAGCTGGGAGGCAGTTCTCTGTGGATGCATTTCACATATTTTCTCTGCATCTGTTAGCATTAGTTTTTTTGGACGATTCATAAGCTTTCCACGTTGGTCAGTTATATTTGCACCAGATTCTATTTTATTTTATCCACAGGCACTGAAGGCATCTCTGGGTGATCGAGAATATATCACAAACTGTTGATTTGAATACGGGTATTTTTTTATAGCGTATTTCACAGTGGTTTGGCGCGGTGGGATATTGCCTCCTCAACCCCCCTTATCTTGAATAGAAATAATTTGTGATAGGTATTGTGATTGACTATCATAACTTAGCTGTCTGAAATTTTGGAATAATATTTGGTGCTTTCCCACCAATAATTTAGCAGAGCACCCATTAAGCGACTGAGCACGCATACACGTGAGACTTGCATACACGTCGTAAAAATTATCACTGTTACTGAATTTTAAATGGTAGGTACTTTAAATTATCCTACTTCATCTGGGCGTTTTAAAGCTTCTTTAGGGACATTTCTAGATGAAACGTAAGCGTCTCCATTGTCTCTGCACCGTTTTCTGGCATTCTGCTTCGAATTGTTAATCTGCATCTTTCGCCTTTTTTCCCTATTAATCTGTGTCATCACAGAGCTTGTCAAAGTAACATCCATTTCGGCTTATAACAATGAACAGCGCACCTAACACACGTATTAATAAAACACGTGACTGAAACTTTAAAACGTTGGCGGCACATACAACGTTGTTCCACAAAACGAATGAATTAGATGAATTAAAATGGCGCCTAAAAACCACCAGAAAATTGTCCTATGTCCCCACTACTTTGTCGACGGATTATTTAGGTCGCATACAACGTTGTTCCAACCGTATTTACACATATTGGCGGTTACAACGTTGTTCCAGCATAGGGTTCAATTGTATTTTTGTATGGAGGTCAACGAAGAATATTTTCAGCATTTATTAAAATATGTGTTAGATTATTGAATGAATTGTTAAAAATTAGGCTATGTGCCGAATAAAATTGCTTTTCATTCAAAGTATCACTCAATTCCTATTCCCATTTAAAAAAATTGACATGGGGGCTCTGGGCGATGAGGGAATAACGTCAAAGAAACGAAATTTTTGTCAAAAAATGTTTCCCAATTAAATTTGATGTGTTTGGCTGTTTTTGGCTAAACAATGTATTTTTCAAGATTTTCCCGTATATATGGCTGGTTACGTGGAATAGCATTCGTTTTCTAGACTTTGCCAATCTGCATATTTGGAACAAATGGATACTTTTTAATTTTTATATCTTTAATATTTAGGCCTTATTTATTTATTTATTTATTATTATTGCTATTTTTTACAATGTCCTAAATAATTTATATCAACCTTAATATTTACTTTTAGGGTATAGATGATCTAACTCCTCCTATACGTAGATGGATGTACCTGGCAACCACATTTGCCGAGATAGCCTGCCCGTTGTTCACTTATGGCTGTATTTTGTTTGGTAGCTGCTTGGTTATTGGGGTCTTTGTAAACGCTTATAAGTCACTAGTCTTCACTAAAGAAACAATAGAAATCGGTATGAAAAATTTGAGGAGGAGAAGCAGCTTATTGATATCTAGCTCTAACAGGTTAGAAATTGCATATATATTTTTATTTTAATATATTAAAAAATATATTTTTGTTTGCTTAGGTTTATTTCCAGAAGAGAAACGTATACTCTTCTAGATTTTCAAGATATTGATGCAGATGGGGAGGTTTAACAAAGTAAAAGTGTACAAATTTAAATAGTTGCTCAAATTGACCCGCTGAGGTTGATTATTTGTTGCTAGTCTAAGTAAAATCGTTTAGAATTTCTAAGCGGTTTTTTTTAGTATTGAAGGGTTTGCTCAAACTCAATTTATAATAGAAAAAAATTAAATTAATGATGGACTGTATAAATAAATATTAGGTAGCCAGTTATACAAATTTCATTAAAATAATAATTATTCTAGTCTTTAGTAAAGGGATGTAAGTTATAGTATTTTTAAGTATGTACATAAAGTATATTATTCAAAATTTTATTCAAAAATTAAATTACCGAATTTTAAATATTGTTAGCAGTACTATTGGAGAATTTAAGACAACCACTCATTGGCAAAAGTTACCATTTTAATGTATATTTTAATATCGTTTTAAGGTTTTTATGTAATAAAGAAATAATAAATACTGTATTATACTTCGGGATCAAATGTTGTTATTTGTATATTGTTATATATTTACTTATGCTTAAATAATTTGTTTTATATTTAATAAATAAGTCCGTCCATATATTATATTTTTGTTAATAAAAACCGAACGGATAAGCAGGATTTTTGGATAAAAAAAATAAAATTATGTGACACACACTGTAGTTTTTTTTATGCGGTTTTTATATGCCAAAAACGTCTCGAGTAAAGTCCAGTGCAACGATATATTAGAATGGTCACCCGTCAAAACTCCAGCATTCCACCTGCCAAACAATGTCATCCACCTTCTATTTACATTGTTTGAGAAGTAAACTGTTGGTGTTTTGATGGGTGACCATTCTAATATATCGTTGCACTGGACTTTACATCCACTACCATGATAAATTGTAGGTTCATGAGTAAGAATAAAATTATAGTAGGAAATAGTCTACTAAGTTACTTTTATCACTATTTTTTTTGCTTACTATGTAGCCTATACTTCTCCTTAATAGCTCCCACAATTTGGGCAGGATACTAGCTGGGATAGTGATATTTATTTTCTGGATGTCTGCAATGAGAAACTGATCTGTCAAAGACATCATCCAAAATACTGTAGAAACTGGAAACTACCTTATAATTAAATTTATAAAGAAAATTCCACTTAACCTCAGAGATAAGCTGATATAGCATGAGAGAGTTAGCTTTTAAAATTATAGTTGAAATCTTAAGGGTTTAATTTAAAGCTACAATTCCTATTGGTTATTATGTTATTTGTAGATTGTTACAAATGACAATGAGGAGGCCTATCAAAGCATCCTCTGGGGCCAGTGAAATACCACCATCAGCAGTTTTGTAAAAGATTAGTAAGTATCAGTTTAAGGGAATTAACTTGTGCATTAGGAATGTTATTAAATTGACACAGATCAGAAAATGCCAAAAAGTCATGCAGTGATGAATGCTACCTTCGTATTAACAGTTGGCTCTAGAAACTTAATAATGATATTAATATTCTTCATGATTAAAACTTACATAAAAATAGCAACATAAGAATAAAGAGTCCATACTAATCTTGCAGTAAACAACATTCACCCGTGGAGTCTGATCCTCCAGGTTCACGAGAACAACTTTGATTGATTATAGATTATTCTATTTTATCTATCTATAACATTGGAGATATGTTGCTAAGGAATATTGTCCCATTCTTTTTGAGTAGCATGAACAACCTGTTATATAGTCCTATGTGGGATTCTGTGAGCTTCCACTTCCTTGGAAAGTATATCCCAAGCATGTTCTATGGGGCTCATATCTGGCGACAGTGCGGGCCAATCAAAACGATTGATGCCTTGCGATTACATATACTCATTTACAGCTCTGACGCTCTAAAGTCGAACGTTAACATTTATAAAAACGAATGCCTTACCAATAGCTCCTCGTTCTACTTTAATGTAAAAGTCTATGTATCTATTACCAGTTATTCTGCATTTATTGTTGTAAGTTCAATACATCCACGGGTGACTTCCATATCCTCCAAATTCTATCCACGATATACAGTGTATTGGCTGGAAAACAACTCTCTGTGGTATACACCATCCTGCAGCCAAGTTTCAGATACTGAACCACATCATACTCGCCCTTATACACAGATTTAAAAAAAACATTAGTCTTACTCTCAAGACCTCGGACAGTTTAATACAATACAGAAAGCTTCTTGTTAGACAAATCCTTTAGTTTAAATGCGGTTCATGATCACACACAATTTTTGGAATGCCGTTGCTATAAGCAATTTTCGAGGTCCTCCTTGTCAGTTTCAAGTCGCTCATACAACTGCTTCCTAAACATTTCTGTACAGTTGCCGTTAATTTGGAGCCTTATCATCTGTAGAAGAGAGATGATTTAGAGAGGGGATAGTTTTAATCTTTTTGGAATCTTTTATCAAGGTGCAAGCCATATTAGCAGAAGTAGCTACACATATAAGTGGGTCTACATATATTATCAGCTTTTTTGTCAAGCCTAAGGGCATTAAAGCTCTCAGCATCAAAAGGTTAATGGGAACAGCAACTTGAGACGACATCACGGACCAAATTGTTGATAATCTCTATAGATTTTAAGCAGATAGAGATCATAAATTTTTTTTGTCCCATTTCTCTTTCATGGTACTCCCGAAATAGTGCTTAAATATTTCCAATAGTAGTAGAGGAGCTGCTTGCAATAGTGTTAATATATAAACTTGCTTGATTTTAATTTGACGACTTCTTGTTAAAGCTGAGCCATAGACTTAGTTAAGAGGGCATTATGACTCTTCCGAAGATCATTTTTATCACTTTACTAAGCAGTTTTTTTAGGTATGTTGTTTCCACCTAAAGTGCTGAAAGAGATATTTTAATATTTTGGTTGTTGAGCAATGCATAAGACTTAATCTTGGTTAGGTTCTCCTTCTTGCAGCTTGGACACCAAATTATACCTGTGCGATTTTGCAACAACATGACACGCGTACAGGTACATTTAAAGAGCTGTTCGCTAAAAAACCGCATAGAGGGATTAGGAGGGTAGGTTAAGTAAGAGTAGCCACACGTCTAGACTTCGCATCCCGTATATCCTTATAGAAATATACAGAGTGTCCCAAAAGTCAACGATAAGCCTATAAAGGGCAATAGACATGGTAATCGGGGATTTCAAAAAAAATACAAAAAACATCTATCTTGAGTACTTTTAAAATTATAGGCATTCATAAAAAAACTGAAAATTGACACCCCCTGTTAACCTTTTTAATACTGTGGCAACAAATTTTCAAATTTCTTAACAATTTTTTTTAATGTAACCCTAAATAACCTTTCGATAAATTACAAAACTAAATTCAAACACAACTGTTCACATTTTAAAGAAATTATCAGATTTTTGCGCAACTTGTGTTGAAAATTGTGTCTTTTGACCATCATTTCCCAAATTTAACTAACTGTCCTGGAATAGGAACAAGGACAAGCGTCTAAAAGTTCGGCACATCGAATTTTAAAAAGAAACCAGTTACATCCGTACCACGTACAACGAGTACAAAGTTTATTACCTCGAGACTACCCAGCAAGACTTGAATTTTGTCAAATAATGTTGCAAACACATAGAGAAGATCCGCGATTCTTGGAAAGAATTTTATGGTCCGATCAATCGACTTTTAGGAAGGATGGATGCATACATCTCCACAACTTACATGAGTGGCATGTGGAAAATCCACATCTAAAGCGAGAGGACCAGTCACAATACTAGTTTAAAGTAAAATGTGGAAAGAAATACTTAATGGTTGAGTTATTGGACCATTTCCAGAAAATTTGCACGCCGAAGTTTACCTAGTTTAATTTATCTTATTTCAGAAAACCTTATTTCATGGAAAATCATTTACCAGACTTACTAGAAGATGTGCCACTTAATATTTACCGAAACATGTGGTTTCATCAAGATGGCTGCCCGGCCAACTATGCTCGTCCAGTAAGGAAATTTCTGGACAGAGAATATCCGAACAGGTGGATAATGCGGGGTGGAACAATCGCGTGGCCACCACGTTCACCCGATTTAAATCCTTTGGATTTCTTTTATTGGGGAGAAATAAAAGACAAAGTCTACAACAATGCTACAGAAAATGTAGCTGAACTGCGCCAAAAAATACAGGCAGCCGCTGAATAGATGGAAGATTCGCCCGATTAATAACGCGATCTGTTCTAAAAAGGATTAGAATGTGTATTAGGAAAACAATTTGAGCATTTGTTGTAACTCTAACAAAGTTTTGTTTCATTTACTTTGATTTTGTTTCATTATTTATTTTGACTATAAAATGAACTTAGCTTAGAGCAGCGGCGTACATTTGACTATGAACTAAAAATAAATTAAAAATACACACCTATTGAAGCAATAATCTAGCAAGTATCTTATCATTTTGAAATCTAAATTAGATACGCCAACTTTTGAAATCACTTGCCAAACAGTGAAGTAATTTTCTTTTCCAGAACAGTTAGTTAAATTTGGGAAATAATCAAGGCACAATTTTTAGGTTTAAGTCAAGTCACAATTTTCAACACAAGTTGCGCAAAAATCTTATAACTTCGTAAAAATGTGACCAGTTTTATTTGAATTTAGTTTTGTAATTTATCGCGGGTTATTCAGGGTTACATAAGAATAAAAATTGTTAAGAAATTCAAAAATTTGTAGCCACAGTACTGAAAAGATCAATAGGGGGGTCAATTTTTTTCGGTTTTTCTATGAATGCCTATAATTTTAAAAGTACTCAAGATAGATTTTTTTAGTATATTTTTTAAATCCCTGAGCACCTGGCCTATTGCCCTTTTTTGGCTTATCGTTAACTTTTGGGACACCCTGTATATAAATAGATAATATTAAATCTCTTGGACGATATTGTACTTTTCAAGTAAAATAAATACAGACTTATGAGCACAATAATAACCTGCATATAAAGAGCAAGCTTAGAAACTATAGGTTATCAAAACCTATGAGAAAAACCACTTTATCTGATGATTGGAAATCATTCCTATTATAATTTTGATTACGAGTACTAGATAGTAAAAGTAAAGTTAGCATTTTCAGAAGTGCTGGACAGTAACATAGAGTATACGTAACTTTTTTTTTATCCTCTTAATACAATCTGCAATTA
The DNA here is from genome assembly GCF_022605725.1 of Anthonomus grandis grandis. NCBI lineage: Eukaryota > Metazoa > Arthropoda > Insecta > Coleoptera > Curculionidae > Anthonomus > Anthonomus grandis. The sequence goes on from NC_065552.1 coordinate 28,636,966, forward strand.
ATCCTGGGAAAAATTAATTTTTTACCAACAGAGGTAGAAACCATCATAATTCTTACGACCTGTGAAAAAACTACTTTATCTGTTTGAGGTTATTTCTATAGGTTCTGTTGCATATCCTGCAGCAATTCAAGGCTGATGGTTCTTTCTAGCTATTAGTTCTATTTTAGCAAATTAACTGTGATACGAATATATTTCTCCTTTTCTGTAAACAATATAATATTATATCTGAGTCGGGACAGTCTGAGCACGTTCAGGTTTCTTATTGCTGCAAATGACACAATTACCATTTGAGGATGGATGAATTTCTTTTTTCACATTATTTGAGTATGACGCAGCTTTTAAATGCTTAAAGATTATTCTTATTATCTTCCTTGATTACACTATAAGTTTTTTACCTTCATATCTGAATGACGACAAGTAAGTCATCTTCTAGCAATAATCATTTAAACAGGAGAATAAAGCTCTCCTTGTGAGTCATTATGTAACTGTAACTAAATAGACCATCTTTAACCTTTTTTCATATGTTTTCATTGAGGTCTAGTGATTGCGCTGATATTCCATAATAGTATAACATACAATCTTTATATATGTCGATGTGCCAGCCTCTCCATATGTAAACAATTGTAGATCATATACCTTATTATTAACGGTCATAAGCACATACTAACACAACAATTATAGTTCAACAACTTTTAGGGCTGTTTTTAAAACAGTTTTTAGAACTTTTTCAACAGTTTTGCGAACAGTATTTCTTCTTACCCTTTAATATTCTTACGTACATGATGCCTTATAAATACGAACCTGATTTCTTTAGGAAATAAGCTGTTTTTTAGCTTGATATCTACTGTAAAGCTGTGTTTCAACAAATCTGCATTGACCATTTCTCCCTTAAACAACTTGTTCAGGAATTTCAACAAATATTTTTTTTAAAAGTTCAACTCTGTATTAAATAGATAAGCAATATTTAAATAGATAAAACCAATTTTATAATCATTTTATAAATATTTTCAATTAAACTATAAAACTAAAACCATTATCATGCATAACCTAAATAGATACGGTACACTAAAATAAAACAATATTTTTTTATACAAAAACATTTTATTAATGTTTATTTATAACATTTTATATGAGCTGACTGTAAAGGATCATGCATTATTAGCACTGTTTACACGTTTAAAAAAATCTATGCTTATAGTGTAGTTAAAAGTAGTACCAAAACAAACGTAAATTAATTTTAACTATAATATTATAATATTTGGTATTTACAGTTTAATAGAGCAGATTTATTATATAAACACTTTGTTTTATTATACAAAGTGCTCGAGAAGAGTAATATAATGTTCAGTACACTGAAAAGTATTTAGTAAAAACATTTATACATATATGTTTTATTTATTAAAATGTAAGTGATTTGTTTTTAAACTGGTTTTGATCCCTTAATGTTTACATTTTGGTAAGTTTTTGAAGTTTACTTACAGTTTATGCATCAGTTATACAGATCCAGCCTTACTGTTTCAGAGTCAACTTATTTCTTAAGGACTGTTTTTCTATTTAACGAATTAGTTTATTGCTTTCAAAACTTACTCTCAAATTAGTTATTTTGTTATTTTATTTAAAACTCTATCTAAAGTAAAATGTAATAGGTATATTGAAACATAATTTTATAATATTTTAAACCAGCTTCCGTTTTCTTAATTTTAGTAAACGATTTAACATATCTATTAATTACAAAAATGTTAACGAGCAACAGAATTATTGACACTAACAAGTATCACTTGATAATTCGACATTATCTTTGACATGTAGATTGGTAATTAATTTTAACTAACCTTTAATTCATTTAACCTCCCAGTAATCTGCTTTACTTATTTCACTACAACCAGAGCAGCAAGCAATATGTCTAAATTTTAGAGTGCAAACATTTTTAAAATTTGAAATGTGAAATTGAAAAACTACTTTTAAGTTCAAATTTCGAATTTAATTTTAAACATTTGTGCGTTCAAATAAATATGTTTGAGCCTATTATGAGCTATATCTTGACAAGATTTATTTCTCCTAAGTATTGATTTAATTTTTTTTAATCAATTTTGAATAATAGTTAATACTCTCAATTTTTTTTAATTTAAGTTTTATATAAAGACTCATTTTCATTCAATCGCACTCCAAAAAATCGGCTTTAGCTCGATCTCTCTATTCACCAAAATACAGTTTTTAAAATCAGGTTGAAAATTTTTTCAAATTATTACAAAAGGGATCTACAGACTGATTTCCAACCATTTTAGAACAATTTTAAATACCATTATGCTTAAAAAACTTGGTATAGAGTGGTCCCATGATTGCGCCTTATGACATCCCTATAAAGAGACAAATCCTTGGGCTTCTATCCATCAATTTCCACTTTCTGGCCTGAGAATAATGTTCAAAAAACAAAAGTTTTTTGTTAAAATTCATAACAATTTAGTAGATGAATGTTGACTTAAGGTATTCAAAGCTTTACTAAGTCAGTAAGGCTCTAAATTGTTTAAATACCTTAGTACCTTGGTAAGGAAAATAGGTATGACTGCGACCAGTGATAAAAACAAATCACGTTGACCAAAACCTATATCTAGCAACAAACCAAAAAAGAGCACACTTTCTACCTACTATTTACAGCACTCCCGTCCTCCTCACTATTATCGGAACTTTCACCATTTTTAGAGTTGATTGTTTTGCTACTACCACTATCCCCGTCCCCCTCCAACAACACCCTTAACTATAATTTGTCCTTTTTTAACGTAAAATCCAAAACTTTACAAATATCGCAGTCGTGCTCCTTATTGCAGGGACAATTATCCTCACATCGCTTTAGGTCTTCACATAACTTAAAATTCTTGAAGGCTTTTAGCTCTTTCTTGACGGACTCCAGGTTGGCCAAGTCGGCCAGCGTGGTGGTCACGTCGTGCGGTAATTGCTACGCCTTTTGTCACATGAATACGTCTTGAAGGTCCGTCGTCTTACCTGATAAATGAGAATGTTATTAAAATATCACACATAATTAACTTCTTGTTATAGCTATTTAGACTAAGCCTAAATAATTCGTAAAAAATATTTAAACTTAATATATAATATTAAAATAGAAGGAGAGCAGGAATTTCCAAATTGATTCTAGACTATTTTTCAAATACTATAGAGGGTGTCCGAGACAAAACAGTCCATCCTGAAACTCTTAAAAAATTGTTTTGCCAAAAATGGCCAAACACGTCAAATTTTATATTGAGGGAGATATTTATTGAGGGAAATTGCGTTTATCTGACGTCATCCCCTCACGCCCCCGAGCCCCTAGGTCAATTTTTTAAATGAGAATAGGGATCGAGTGATACCTTAAATTAAAGAAAAATATGTTACTTTTAATTTAAATTATTTTACTTTATATCGGTGTTATATTTATTATGTTGATTTTGGTATCGGTGTTTTGTTGAAGTGAGCAATAACAACAGTAGCACGAAGTATTTGCATAATCTAGTCCTGGTGATATTGATAGTATTAATAACAATGGTTTATATGCTGCAAAATACAATTAAGTTGATGGGTCTTTGTTATCAATAAAATAAATCTGCTAGAGCAGCAATACGTGCTTTTAGTGGAAATCAGTCAGATAAAAGGGTAAATCATCTTTATGTAATGGATTTAGTAAAGAAGTTTTACGAAACATGGTCAGTACAAAATAGAAAAAGGATGTGGTAGAAATTGTAGTGTTGGATCATACTGAGATAGAACCTAATACATCTGCTTAAAAAAAGTGCTACCACAGGGGTGTTTAAAAGTATCAAAAATTTAAAAGTATAGTCATCATGCCTACAAAATCAAACTAGTACATGAGCTAAATGAAGATTATTTTTAATGTCGTGTTTAGTTTTGTGAGTACTTTAGTGATAGGTTATATCATGAGAAAAATTTGCTGTACAATGTCTATTTTTCGGATAAATGCTCCTTTTATTTACATGGTAAAGTCAATAACTAATCCTCATTTTTTGCGAGAAACGCATATGCGGTGACCTCAAAAACTTAATGTATGGACTAGTTTCCTAGGAGATCACATTGTTGAACCTTTTTTTTATTATTACCAATCTTAATCCTAAGAAGTACTTTGAACTTCTGCAGAATGCCATCAATCCCAAAAAAACTGAACTACTTGAACAGAATAATAACCTTCTAGAAAATTAATTGATGTTTCAACAACATGGGGCGCCACAACATTATGCCACTGCTGTTCGTCATTTTGTAAACAACGTACTTCCTGAACGATAGATTGGCAGAAGAGGTTCCGTAAACTCGCCTGCTAGATCTCCCGATTTTACCCCTTTGGATTTTTTTCATAAGGTCATCTAAATACCAAAGTCTTTGCCACAAAGCTTGACTTCCTTGAAGATCTTTAAACTAGAATTGTTAATGAATGCCAGTTAATAACGCCCGAAATGTTCGTTAATGTGCGTTGAGCAATAATTGTATTTATCTGAGAAGTTCAACGGAGATCATTTTCAACCTTTAATTAAATAGGTATTAGAAACTTTTTATTTTTATCATTTAAAATAACGTTTATATTTTATCCACATTTATTCATAATTCTCGAGAATAAATTATTAAAAAAAAATTGGACTATGTAGGGAATAAAATAACCTTTAGTAAGGAAACGACGTCAGAAAAACGCAATTTCTTTTAATAAATGTCTCCCTCGATCTTAATTTTGACGTGTTTAGCTGTTTTCGGCTAAACAGTTTATTATTAAGATTTTTTAAGTCTTATTTAAGGTAAGCTTAAATAATTTGTAAAATATATTAAATCTAATATATGCTCACTAATAACATCGAAAGAGAGCATGAATTTTTAAACAGAGTTAAGACCATTTTTATTTTTAAATGTGACTTATGCGTGAATCAACTAGAAAGAACCTCACTTATAATTAGAATACTAGTTCAGAATTGACCTTTAAAAATACCTGCAAGGTCAGAATCTTTTTTAAATATTGCGATTTGTAGTTTTCTGTTATAACGGCAAGTTAAAGTAGATGGGAAAGGATAAAGTTCTATTTCTAGCTTAAGGTGGTGTTGCAAGTAAAAATAAAATCTAATTTGATTTTTGGCTATATTTTGGAAAGCATTTATTAATGTAAATAATGAATATGTATTTATGCCTCTAAATTTATTTATTGTTTGGGTTAAAGGGTTAGGGTGAAGTAGGTGATTCTGATTTGGCGATTGGAAACATAGAGCAAAAGCTAGCTGCTTACCCTACTTCTTTATGTGGTAATCTGCCAGAGGTGTGATACCATGATACCATCATCTTGCAAGATGATGGTATCATGGTGCCCCTGAGATTATGCGAAAAGATCTATTTTCCACTTCTTCCAGTTTATCCATATGGCAGAGAGAGATGGCTTTTTAAGTGAGGCGGTATAGGCTTGTTATTATATTGCTAGTTGGTAAATACAGATCTTGGTTTTTCTGGGAGAGATTCAGAAGCTCCGGATAGTGAAAAACAGGGCTTGCCATATAATCTTAGGTGTACCATAGTACGTGTGTAACAGTACCATTCTGCAAGATCTTAAAACCAAACCTCTGGAAAATTGCCAGATGAAGATGCAGGATAAATATTTAGCTACAATGTTAGTCTAACAAAAATTTTCTTAAAAAATTCTAATACCAGATGTCTCAGAGAGTTTAACCCTTTGATTTTATTTATAACTTTTAACTTATACCTGTTAATATTAAATTGCCTACATTTTCGCAATGGATAAAGCAATCCTTGTATATTTATTGTCAAAATTGATAAGCAATTATGAATCGGTTTGATGCCCAACAATATGCGTTTTGTGTCCGTAGTTTTTATGAATTAAATCATTCCTAAATAGCAGTTCGGTATCGGTTTCATACTTGTTATTCTCTTCGTAACGTCGATAAAGCATCTAGTACCAATCTCATTAAATCTTGGATAAATAAATTTGACAAAAAAGAATCTACGATATATATCGACTTACGAAATATGCGCACTAATCAAAATATTGACTGTGTTCGTGATGCAGTTGGCCAAGATTCACACAGATCTTTGCAAAAAGATGCTGTGGTTCTCCAGTGATATAAATCTAGTGTTTTTTGAATCTTGAAGAAAGACCTGAATCTACATCCTTTTGAAATTCAAATCTGCAAGAATTAAAGGAAACAGATTATCCTATATGATTAATGTTTGCCAAAATAGCCGTTATTGGTTGAAAGAAAATCCCCGAGAAAAACATCAATCTCCTTTACTTAGCCCTAAAATTATTATTTGGGTAGCAACTTCTTCCAGAGGCAAAATAGGCCCATACTTTTTTGAAGGTAATTCGACAGACGTTAACGGACAATTTTGTCAAGTATAATCCATAATAATCCATAATTTTTTTGGCCCTGGCCTCCAAACGTTTGATGGTTTTAATGAGCAGTAATGGTTTTAGTAAGATGGGGCTACTTACAATACATCAAATGCCGTAACTAAGTCTGTAAGAGCACTGTTCTCAAATAAACTGATACCAAAACGAGGCGATATTAACTAGCCACCAAGAAGTTCTGGCTTTGCTTCAAACGTTTTTTTTAGTGAGGCTATTTAAAAAATTAAGCTTATAACAACACCCCATTAAATTTAATTCAGTTTAAAAATCATATTCAGCAAAAAATTGATTCTATTACTCCTGAATTATGCACAACTCTCTGAAATACCTTGTATCAAAGAGTTGCAATATATATTTAATAATATCAGTGACTTATAAAAGTTCTTGTGTAAAATGGTGGATAATATACCTTGCTTTTATTGATAGAGGCCTTCCATGGTAAGATTTTTTACTTTCTTTAGAAATTCGGAATTTTAACACTAATAATATTGACTTACTACTGGAATATCAACAACAGGTGAAATTGTTTTATTTCTTGACAACTCTAATAGCAAATTGAAGCCCTTAAAAAATATTTTTTGATAATACTAAGGCTCTAGGACAAGACATATTCTTAGAGCTGGGATTGGGGACCAGTTGATAAATCGATTAAACCTGTAGAAAAAACACAACCAATCGAGCTTAAAATTAAAGATGTTCTATCGAAGAACTTGGAAGAAAAGGCACAGAAACCTTAGGCAAATATCTCAGAGTACATCTTCTTCTTGCTATATATTAATATACTAACATGATGTGCTAAAGAAACCGATTTCATGTACACAACCACAAAAGAAGTTTTCACCTGTTTCACTCTTATGCAACGAGTATCCGTTTCTGGTTGGCACTGTTATCAGTAACTTTCTTGCCTTTCAGATTTTTTTGTCGCAAAACCAGCAAAAAAGAGGAGAGCATGACTATTCTTTGTCATTGCCAGATATATTCTTTAAAGTACATTATATATATAAATTTTGGTTAATCAGTCTTTCTTTAACCATAACAAAGGTCTTATTTCCGTCGATCAGCACGGATTTTTTAGTGAAGGATTTTGCGTTAGAAAATTGACCAATTTGTTAACCTACAACACGATTTTTAATTTTTTTAAGTCTGAAAGTTGGTCCAGCCATGAAAAATAAATATGATTACCATAATTTAAAATAAAAAGTACTAAAGATCATACTAAAGATATCATGGATACAGAGTCAAATATTACTTTTTAGTATCAGTTCAGGAGTCCTAAAACACATATCGTTTTCGAAAATCAAACCCAGATAACTACTTATAACTTTAAGCTTATGTACCCTTAAATTATCCTTAACAAATTCCAAAAAATTTTGTTTCAAGTATATCATATTATATCTACCATTATTTAAGACTAATTTTTTTTGACTAATGTATTCATTATATTAAATAGGTCTTAATTAAGTTAATGAGAAAAATAAAAATGTAACTCATGTTGAAAGGACTCACTAAAGAAAATAAATCTGCCGTATGAATAAATAAAATAGAATAAATTACCAGAGAAACGTCTGATTGAATGAATGTCAAATTACACTATTCCAAGCCATCCAATACAACTCTTTACTTTCGGTTTCAAAAATAATGTCAGAAGAACTAGAAGGAAGTTTAATTAAATCCAATTAGGCTATGATCTAACGTATGAAAATCTTTAGAAAAATGGGGCATAATAAAAACCGTTGAATTACTTCTAAGAACAATATTATATTAGAGAGGATATTTCCCGAAACCAATGTCATACTCTATCCCTTAATAAAGCCTGACTATGAATTTAAAATTATTCTACTAGAAATAATATGCCCAACATATAGTAAACCCCGATTTCTAATAAGTTGGATTATTGATGAGCAGAAATGCCATTAGAACCATAACAGTTTAACTTGAAGTCTAATAATTGCTCTCCAAAGTTGTTTACTATTACCAAGACGTTCACGTGATTCTCAATATGGTCTTTTTTATCTTCTGATTAGTCTTCTGTTAAGTCAACTGTAGCTACGCAATTTCTTATAAAAACCCCAATCATTTCGATTTTTAATTTATTTTATTTTGATAGGGTACTATCAAAAATAAAACAGCCCTAATAAAATCTGTGATCCACATAGAAAACGCCTGAATAAAGTAAAAAGAAAAGTACTGATTAACGGTGTATAAAAACTAAAAACGTTCAATAAAATAACAATAATGATAATAAAACATCATCTAGTTAAATAAAGGTAAAAAGATGAAAGATGTTAAGAATTGAAAACAGTTGAGTAAATGATTGAGAAACTAAAAAAAGCTAAAAATTTATTAATACTCCAATCTTCTTGTTGAGAACATAGTAGGAATTAGGGAAAAACTAGGGATAACAAGTGGTTGTTAATAACCGAGACAGTTTTAGTCAACTAATATAGTTACTTTGTCGAGAATCCATCTCATCTTCAAAAGTGACCATTTTTTCCTTTTGTTTCGTCGAATTATTGGACATTTTTCTCGACGTTCTCACAGTGAGAGGTAGAAAATTTGGCAACTGTGGCGAATCTGCTACCGCTACCGACAAGTCGAAGTCACTCATGCTACGAGGAACGAAGTACTCGATCAAAGGTTCCGTACCTAGAATTAAAAAAACACAGTTACATCAGTTATTACAGAACCTTATCATTCGTACCAACTCCTGCCGCCGATCGTCTCGCAGGTGTGTTTCTCTGAAAGTTCCCGTTGCTTTTTCGTGGTAAACTATTATGCAGAATTATTGGAGGAGATCTGCGATCTATGAGCTTAGAAGGGGCTGCTCCTCCTTCCGTAGTAGGCCTTTGTCAGGAATCTGGCAACACCGAACTGAGGATTTCATCGTCTTTTTGCTGATGGTTTACATGGAGAGGCTTAGAGCAAGAGCTTCCCAGATACCTAAAATTAAGAGATAAATCGTGGACCTTAGAAATGATATGTTATATGTTACAGCTTTGATAACAACATTGATACATATAAGAACTTGGTAACAATATTGAATCCCAGTATTATTTTACCTATTTATCGTTTCAGCAATTATGCGCTTTTAAAATTTCTGAACTGAAAACAAATAGGTAAAGTGTATGAGTAAAAGTACATAACGTAATCGTCAAAGTTTATGTGATGTATACGCATTTACTACGTACGTATAATAGTATTTATTAACAATGTATGTTTAAATCATAATAGTAAAATAACATTTCCCTTATTTGCATTAATATTTACATGCTCCTAGTTATTTTTGTGCTTAATTTTTATATATTTAGTTTTTTTTTTACTATCTCAATTCTATAAAACTATAGTTTTTTTTATTACCTCTAGATCATTTGCATCTTAAAACTTAGTAGGCAAAGTACGTCAGATTTACATTTTCTTTTAAATATTGGCCAATTCTAGTAGATTCTCTGGTTCGGAAATCCACGAATTTACAAATTATGGATATTTACTAAATTGTTGTAAATGTTGTAATAGACTATGTCTACCTATTCGCTAGTTATAAGAAAAAGGGAAATTCATGAACTTGGTGTCTATTGTTTCGTTAAAGTTGACTTTAGTATACAATTACAATTACAATTTTAGTATACAATTTTTTAAACGAAATTGATATTTAGCCTTGAACATTTGTAAGAAAAATTAAATTATTATCTAGTCTTGAAATATCACAACCATATATTTGTGAAGAAATAAATTTTAATATAGCTTGCATTCTATAAACTATCTTTGTCTAAGAAATAATTTGCTTGTATCTAAGAAATAATATGACTTAGATGGTATTAAATAGTACATTAATTTCGCCCTAAATTAAAAAAAAATATTAAGGTACTTAAAGAAATTACTAAAGGATTTCATTAATATATAGTTGCTATAACATAGTTTAATTAGTCCCTCTTTCTATGTAAACATTTCGAAATAATCTTTTTTTGACAAAAAAAATCATGTTGCGTTAAATCACCATATATTGGCATCCTATGGACTGCGCCTAGCATCCACCATTTACTCTTTAATGAAACCATAATATTTGAGCTCTAACTTGTAATTGTAACAGATATTCTATAGAAGCGTATTTCTTCGATTTTAGATTTAGATTTTACATTTTAATAACATTCAAAGAGTGACAGGTGACTGCATTCTGCTTAATGTCAATATTTATTAAATCTTATTTGTCTTGTATTCTTTCACTGTTACTTGGTATCCGCAGACCTTTCGTACTGCTTACAGAGTAAAGCCGTACCATTCTTCGAAATAGTGACTTATGCTGAATATATAACATGATTTAAATTTAAAATATGCCTAAACTTGAAATCCTAGACCCAGTTAGTTCCCTATGTTGATTCTGATATTTCAGGAGAAACACTTCAATACTCTCAATAGTTTAAAGGATGGCCGAGAGATTGATAGCTGAGACATTAGTCTCTATTGTGGAAAATCATCATAAGTTGGATTTTTTTTTTACATAAATTGTCTTTAGTTTATTTACTTGTGAGAGAAATTAATAATTGATGGGTTTTAGGAAAACTGTTATTGAACTGTTATTGAAAACTGTTGCAAAATAGCAGGGTCGATCTATTTATAATAATAATAATAATAATAATAATAATAATAATAATAAATGTCTTTATTCTTGTAAACAAAAAAAGGCGAAGTTTAGCTTTACAAAGCTAATCTACCTAACCATTAACTAAGTCTAACATAGAGAAACATGATAAAAAAAGCGAAAGATTAAAATTAAATTAAATCTAACATGCAACCACACTTATAAAATAAAATATTATTAAGCAGGTAAATAATATGTTTAGCTAAACGTGACCGATATTCGTAAGTCACATATCTAAAACAACCAATTATAAGAAATACAACACGCATAGCAGGTAGTAACTATTCACTAGATAGAAGAAAGGATTTAATCGATTTCTTGAACTTCAATAGGCTCATATTCTTAAAGTTGTCATTTAGCGAGTTATAAGTAGACGGAACCATGTATGAGAAACTATTCTTAAAAAATGCGTGACGAAAACGAGGTATACTAAATCTATGACTGTATCTTAAGGCAACGTTGTGGGCATTATAGCGATATTCAAGTTTATCATAGAGATATTGGGATCATATAAAAATTGAATAGGCATAAATATGCAATTTATCAACTTTAAGCCATTCTAGCTCAACCAGTTTTTCAGAAACATGATCGTACTTACTTATTCCGTAAACAAATCTACAAGTGTTTTTAGTTTTCTGCAATCTATTTTTAATAAGTAAATCTAAAGTAGTAACAAAAGAGGCATGTTCGCGGAATTTTAGGTTATTATCAACCATAAGCCTAAGATTTCTAGCACTGCTCACATATGGACGCTTTTCAGAATTTATGTTTAAATTAGTAATGCCCTCTATCATTTATCGGTGCTTTGGATGACAAAAAGTTAAAGCTAAGCATTTTTTTGCATTAGGCCAAGGTTATTTCTCTTTAAATATTGATATATTTGTTCAAGATCTTTATTTCTTCTATAAAAAGCCTCGGCAATGGATGAAAGGTCAAATAAATATCGCATTTGGGTATCATCAGCAAAACAATACATACTACAATATATAATCCAACCAAAAATGTCTGACGTGTATACCAAAAATAATAGCGGTCCAAGTATGGATCTTTGTGGCACTCCAGAAGTAATGCGCACCAAATCCGACACCATATCCCCAATCACGACTCTCTGATACCGGTCACTCAAATAATAAAAAAAAACTTAATGCAAGTCGGATCAAGGCCATAGCATTCGAGCTTGGCACAAAGCAAATCATGATCCAGAGTGTCGAAAGCCTTCGAAAAATCCAAAAGAATTAAGACTGTAGCTTTGTTTACATTGCGAGACCTATAAATATCGTCTATTACATTTAATAATACGGACGTTGTACTATGTCCTTTTCGAAAGCCAGACTTTAGAATAATTTTGGAGGCATATTCATAAAGCTGAATGTATACTACCCTTTCTAGTATTTTGGAAATTGTAGGAAGTATACTAATGAGTCTTAAAACCAATATGCTTCGGGATTATTGATCTTAGTTAAAGGAGTTATATGAGAGATTTTCCACAATTCTGGAAAGTAACCACTTTCCAAACAACAGTTAATATTATGGGTTATATGCTTATATGAGACAGTATTTAAGCATTTTTGCGTTTATGTTATCACAACCAACAGTGTTACTTTTAAGATTGCTGACTATTTTAACAAGTTGAAAGTAAAGAGTACAATTTTCATTTAATTTATTAGTCCTAAAAAACGAGGCATGATCTGTACAGGTTTAAGAGTTCCTAAAGACTGAGGAGAAATATTGATTTATATCATTAGGTTTTTTTTAAATTGATAGGAATTTCATTTTTATCTTTAAATTGAATATCCATACTTTTAAGAGTTTTCCAAAGCTGTTTTATATTTTTGTTAGTCTCACAATATTCCAAAAATACATTTTTTTACGCCTTAATAGCGATACAACTGCATTACGCAGTTGTTTGTATGTTAAAGTCAATTAGATTTTTATCCTTTTTATATTTTTTTTAGAAATTTGTCTGTATCTTTCATAACTGCCTTTATTGTATGCGTTAACCAAGGACAACTCTTTTTTGTAATTCTTGAGGTCCTAAGGGGAGCGTGCCGATCAAATAGTTTCAATATTTGATAGTTTGAATAATTGATTTTTTGTTCGATATCAGGCATATAGAATATCCGATCCCAACACACTCTTCCCAGATCCTCAGAAAAAAGATCACCATTAAACTTACAAAACAAAATCGCGATACCTTGGGCAGATGCTTTGGCAGCCCGTAGGCAAACGTGGTGTAGATAGCCATATGATCCGATATTAGGTCAGCTAAAAGTATTCCAGAAGAAGTTACATAATTAAAGTTATTTGTGTAAATCACGTCTTAAATTTTTTCTGTGTTAGCAGTGGTTCTTATGGCTTTGTCCATAGTTTGTCTAAAATCGTAAGATATAAAACAGTCATAAAAAATATTTGTTACATTGTGGTCAATATTGCTATCGCCAAGAAAAACTACTGGACCATAATTATAGAGTAGTTACATATAACAATAGACAGCATTCCACACACACCTGCAGGTTTCCCGAAGGCACCCTATAAAAACAACCACAACAAGGTTCTAGCCTACCCATTTGAATTCCAGAAAAATCAAATTCGACCTCCTTGCTTTTGGGATAATCGCTAAGAATGACCTTTACCTGTAAATCCATGCGTACATATACACTCACACCACCACCCCTTCCCTCACGATCCAGCCTATAAAATTTATAATTAAGTAAAGAAACCATTGCAGTGGGAATATTTCCATTTAGCCAAGTTTCCGTAACTGCAAAAATATCGAATTCATTTCCGCTAACCATATTTCGTAATTCATTGAAGCCCATCGAAAGAGAACGCACATATAAATGATAATTTTTAATTGATGCATTGTAAGACTACCTAACAATCCTTTCTTCTTCTCACAAAATAAATTTAGATTAAAACTTTTGATATTTTATAATAATTACGAAAAATAGAGAAGCAAATGCGTTTAAAAAGTCTAACAAGAAGTAAGTCTTATGCACTAAATAACTTATTAACCATACCTTAAAATCACAATAGGAAAGTTTGTAGGAAAAATTTTTCAAATAGTTAATTTTTCCCCTTCTCAACACAGGTTCCTGAACTTGAAGATGAATTCTTTCTTGCAGCAACAGTTCTGGAACAATGTTGGAGGGTTTGGGAGTATAATTATTATTAATTTGTTGGTATGTTTTTCCACTATTTAAGATTTTTCCCGAATTTACCTCAGGTCTTGTCGGAGAAGGTTTAGGAGGAGGGTGATGGGTAGTTTTTTGTTTGTCAGACTTGGTTCGAGGTTCCGGAGTTGCGGGAGCACTATTAATTTTAAAAAGTTGCTTACAAAGAACTCTGTAAAGGTAACTTCATTTGCCTCTAACAAATCAGCCACCACAAAACTATCCTTATTCACTATTAATTAATTTTTTTATTATTTTAACCGAAAAACCTTTATTTTTTGCCATTTTAAGGAATTTATAGAGGACTTGTTGTTGTTGAGGCGTTAAATCATTGGAAATAATTATACCAGTCCCCTTTAGTTTATAAGCGTTTTTCAGAATTTTTTGCTTATCCGAGAAACGCAGAAGTTGTCGGTCTTACAGCCTCTCTAGCCTTTTTGCCCACTCTGTATATGTTATCAATGTCCTGGAAATTTATTTTAATAAGCAATTTTATAGTAAATAAGCATAGGGTACTTTCCTTTACAGGATCATCTGCCTTTTCCTGTAGACCAAATATAACTATTTGATTTCTCTTACCAGATTCCTTAAGTTGTTGTACCTTTTTTTGAAGTTTTGAGTTTTCGCCTTCAAATTCAATGATTTTTAGCTTCAGCTCCTGTATTCTCCCTTGAAAACTATTGAGATCTGTTTTTATTGCTTCTACGTCAATTTTAATATTGTCATTTTGCAATTTAACTTCTTGCAATATCTCAAAAATTTATTAATTCGTTATCGGTGGCCTTGCCCTACATTTATACCCATCGCACTAGCATAAGAAACTTATATAACCTAATAATTTTGGCATTGTCAAGAAGTAGATGTCAACTTTTGACGTTAATTTAAATGGAATCTTAATATATCTTTAGATTTTATTTTAGAATTTTTATGTGAAACATCACTTTGTGGATAGTAAAAAAATCATAAACTTTTTCTGTATGGAGGCTTTTATTAATAAATTTGGATTTGATCTTTTAAATAAGAGGATCGAAATTAGTAGTATTTACATATTATTTGGTAAACAAAGAGAGACTTTGTAAATTAATATTAGCTTTGACTTGCATAAAATCAATAAATCGTCAAGCCATTAGTAATTCTAACAGATGCTCAAGATCCGATCTAATAAAGTTGCGTCCATACTCGAATTAGGTAGCAGACCACCCCATAAGTTAAAAAGGATAAGTATCATTAATCTACATTTTCTACGTTTGCATACTTATGTTTCATTTTATTTCATAGCTATTTCATTTACTTTAATTTTGTACTATCACAGAAATTAGATTACCGTAGATCATACTTATTTAGTTTAAATAAAAAATGATTGAAACTCATGCGGTTTTTCTGCAGTTGCGTGTCCCACGACCGAATACTCCATGTAGTCTGTCTGAGACTACTTTCTCGACGTTACCGAAATTGACTAGCATTTTTGTCGGACTTTTATCAATTTATAAGTAACTTGTAATTAAATTAAAGTTAACCGCAAGTTTTTTAGTTACCCCGCTTTTTACACTTTTAAAATTATAAAAAAAATAATGCCAATGTATTAAGTACCTTAACAAAGCAATGACTTGATCCTGCACCAAACTAAAACACATAGCAACTAGGGCCATGCCGGTTAATATGTAGGCCGAGCATGCGCATAATGAGATTTCCTCTGTTTTTTCTCCAGGTAATAAGTCTCCAAAGCCTATCGTACCTAGGCTGGTGAAACAAAAGTAACTCCCTAAAATATTTTAAAAAGCTAAATTTCGAACGGCCAACTTTTACCAGCTTACCATCCAGCAATGACCAATTTTCCAATCGATTGAAAAGCATGGCTCCGGAACAGATGTAGGCCAGCACAATCACCAAACATAATGTCACTGGAACTCGAACGTTATTCGTACATGGGCATCGCTGTTGTTGGTGTTGTAATTCGGACTTATGGTCAACATTGGAGGGTCTTCTATATAGATTTTGATAGAAATTTAATAAAATGGAACAATTCCATGACATTTTTCTTACCTCTTGCATATTTTTCCATAGAGCCTCCTAAAACTTCTGGCAAGAACGTCCCCGGTGGTGGATAGGTATAGCAGCATTAATGGAATGCCGATAAGAGCGTAAATAATTGTCATTATTTTACCCCATGGCGTTCTGGGAGATATTGAGCCATAACCTAAAATATAACAATAGATCATATTAATAAGAACATGTTAGGTATTATAGATTTAATTAAATTGAAGCTATTTTTTTAAGTTTGACCATATATAAACTTGTAAATGCTATAATGTATTTGTGCTAATTTATTGACTGTTTTTAATTTATTGTAAGGCTGATTCATTAATCATTAATAATGTAAAGTAAAATTGAAAATTATACCAGGATCCACTATATATCTAATAGTGGAATTTAATAATTTTATCAAACTTTAGAGTTGAGCTAAAATATCAAAAGGACAATAATTTTTCATTTTTAGATAGGGCTAAGGGCTGATCGGTGGGAGAAAGGACACACGTAAATCCATTTTTTCAGGAGATAAGGCCTTCAACAATAATTTTTTAATAAATTCTAAATTGGCAGATTGTAGAATGTAAATTTGTTTACCTAAGGATATGAGCCTATTTAGAGAGATTCCATTTCATTTAGGGTGACCAGGTACTATATCTCAGCAATAAAAAGAACTATACATATAAGAAAAATTCAAAATAAAATTAGCAAAAATAAATTGCTAGAACTAACTTTTAAGTTCCTAACTCTACCACTATGTGCGTATCTACTATGTTCAAGCAAAAAAAGACATTCCTCATAGAAGTTTATAATTTTGGTTTGGCTAAATATAATTTGATAAAAATGGTGTTATTTAATAAAAGAATGGTTTAAAAAAAAATAATCACTACGTCACACTGATTTCCATCTCATGAAATCAGTGTGACAATCATGGTCTCGCGTTCTCGGCCATTATTTGAAATAAATTTAAAATAAAATAAAATTAACGCAATTTTCATAAAACGCTCACTTTTTTTTCTGAAAATTCATAAGTAATAACGTAATAATGTTTCGTGGTATCAATTTCCAGAATAAAATATAAAATGTCTACCTTGAAATGAGATAAAAATAAAAGCAACCATGGAGTCTTTCATTTAAAATGGATCTCAGGTCGGCCTCGAATTTTTAAAAACATTTTATACAAATAAATATTCAAACGTCCCCAGACTTTTTATGTTTTATTTGATGCTATAAAGCTTTACTGTTTACCTAAGTAATAAGTAAATTGGCAATTAGAAAACTGTAGTCTAAATAATTGTTTCTCACTGCCTCAGGAGAAGCAATTTTTTTTTGAAATTTAAAAATTTCTTGTTATTTCGAGTCAGTCCTTTGTTTGAGACATTTATCATTAAAATTTTTTTTTATAAATGTTTAGATCCGTATTTGTTTATATGAACCAAAATAGTTTTGTCAATATTATTTGAAATACCTTATTATGATTGTCGCAAATAAAAATTAGGCAAGTAAGTTATAAAATATAATATTTATTTACTATTATAAAAACGGATTTAGTCATTTTAAGCAAAGCAATTTTTAATTTAACCATAAACCATTTGTGCTAAGCCAAACACTGTCATATTAGATTTATCTAAGGAAAATTAAAACTGTATTATTAACATATGATACCTTGGCAGACCCATTGGGCATTTTTGTTGAAAGAGAAAAGGAGCCATCCTCAGTACGTCATCCGGTGTAAAGAGTTAATGAGGGAAACAATATATCTCCATAGTAAATTGTCAACTATGTATAATGGTTGACGTTTTTTAATTATTTTACAAGCGGTTGAAAAAATTGATTTTTTTTGAAAAAGTTTATTTTTTTTTATAAAAATCACCATAAAATGCCCATAACTCAAAAACTACTTAAAATAGAAATCTAAAAATTGGTACACAGATTGGTTAATTAATTTAATTACACACTTATTTCAACGTTTTTTAATTAATGTACAAGGGGTTGAAAAAAATTGATGTTTTGTGAAAAAGTTGAATTTTTTTTATAAAAATCACCACAACATGGCCATAACTCAAAAACTACCTAACATAGAAATTTGAAAATTGGTATACAGATTGCTCAATTTATTTTATTAGACACCTATTTCACCGTTTTTTAATTAATTTATAAGAGCTTAAAAAAATTGATTTTCTGTGAAAAAGTTAAATTTTTTTTATAGAAATCACCACAAAATGCCCCTAACTCAAAAACTTCTTAAAATAGAAATTTAAAAATTGGTATACAGATTGTTCAATTTATTTCATTAGAAACTTTTTTCAGCGTTTTAAATTATAATACAAAGGGTTGAAAAAAATGAATTTTTGTGAAAAAGTTTAATTTTTTTATAAAAATCATCACAAAATGCTCATAACTCAAAAACTACTTAGAATAGGAATTTAAAAATTGGTATGCAGATTATCTAATTAATTTCATTAGGCACCTATTTCAACGTTTTTTAATTAATGTAGAAGGAGTTGAAAAAAATTGATTTTCTGTGAAAAAGTTTTATGAATATCACAAAATGCCCATAACTCAAAAACTACTTAAAATAGAATTTTGAAAATAAGTATACAGATTGCTCAATTAATTTCATTAGACACCTATTTTAGCGTTTTTTAATTATTTTATAAAGAGTTAAGAATACCCGTTTACTTGGAACAGAAGTTCCCGTTATGCCTTAGTATTTTCGTGTCAACTCTGCTAAATTTGGATACACTGATTCCTTTATTTCCCACCATTTTAACGGGTCATCATTTATTTTAATGCTTTGCTCTTCAGTATACTGCTTGCCTCCAATAATTGAAGTAGCTACCGTAGATGTATTTTTCGATATTTTCGCATCGAAACATTTCCAGATTGATCCGTCTTGTCTCTTATCACAGTATCTTCTTCATCTATTGACATATTTTGCGCTTTATCCACAACCATACCTTCATTACTTTTTTTAATAAGCAATGATATTTCAAAAACTAAAAGTTCTCTCACTTGAACTACTGCATTATTATCACTTAAACCTTTTTTTTTTAAACAAGGATCTAAATAAGTTGCTTTTGCAAGTATAGTATTATATTCCATTTGATTAAATCTCGTTTTTTAAACCTTGTATTAAAAAAATTGTTTTTTAAATCTAAGGCGGCATTATCATCTGTCTGGATTCCGTCCGAAAATTGTTTTAGGTTTTCAATGAAGAGCATTATTTTAGAAACTCTTACAGTTTTTCCGGCACCAAGTTCTTTTGTGACCTCCTCAAAAGGTTTTATAGGAGCACAAAATTGTTTTAAGAGCGACCATTCATCCGCAGTTAATAACTTTGCCAAATTATGTTAAATCCCAATAGCCGCTTCAAGTGGTATCTAAATTTCACAAATCTCTTTAAACATAAAATATAGTTCATTAAGTTTTTCTGCTGCTATGGTACTGCGATAAAAATATCTACATTTTTTTTAACTTTTTTTTGCAATAGCTGTAGCTATGTTTCTTGCATTGCCAATTACAACAGCTTTTATTTTACTGCAAATGTTTTATTCATTTAAAATATGTAATAGCTTGTTTCTTATTCTCTTCAAAATGAAAACAACCCAATAACAAGGACTTTTGTGTCCACTCTTTATTTACATAACGGGCAGCTACCGCCATATAGTTTTCAACAGAACGTGATGTCCAAGTATTAGTAGTAAGCGTGATAAACTCTGCTTTATTTAATAAAGATTTTACTTTTAAAACAACGTCATTATATTTTTGGCTTAGTAAATCTCGACTAAAAGTTGTTCTTGATGGTAGTTGATAAGAAGAATAAAAGCAGCTACTAGAGATTTAAATCCATTATTTTCGATGTCTCGAATGTCATCGATATTTCGATGAAGGAAGGCAAGGGGAAACCACCTTTATTATTTTTCCCAAGAGAACATCATGACTATGTTCAATGCAAAAATTTCCGGAGGTTTAATTAGCTCCCCATTCGGATCTCCGGGGGGAGCGGTCTTGGACAACGTCATACGAGAAGGAATTAATACCCGCTACATTACACGAATCGGCTCATGGAACATCCAAGGGCTTCTCCAGGCAGGAAAACTGTACATCATTGAAAAAGATGCCCACGCAAACAAAATAGATCTACTAGACATATCGGAAACATACTGGAAAGGATCCGGCCATTACACCACAGACTCAGGAAATACAGTATACTTTTCAGGAAATGATACAGAAAGCCGCAATGGAGTTGCTTTCTTTCTGCCCAGATCAACCGCCAAAGCTGTCTTAGGATACAATGCTATTAACGATCGCATCATAACAATAAAGATCAAATCGCAACCTTTCAACGTCAACGTCATACAAGCCTATGCTCCAACTAGTGACTCCTCGGACGAAGCTATTGAGACATTTTATGAGCAGCTGAATGCTACCATAAATGAACTTCCTAAAAATGAGATTCTCGTTGTTACTAGAGACATGAATGCTAAAATTGGCAAAACAAAAGATATAGATGAACAACTCAAAGGAATAATTGGTTAGTTCGGCTTAGGGACAAGAAACGAACGAGGTGAACGAATGCTTCAATTCTGCCAAGAACAAAATCTCACTATCGCAAACACATTATTTGCACATCATAAAAGACGCCTATACATATGGACATCACCAGGAGATAGATACAGAAATCAAATTGACTACATTATGGTCAGATCTCGCTGGAAATCCTCCGTAGTTAACTGCAAGACGTACCCTGGAGCTGTCTGTGGTTCAGATCATAATTTATTACTAATGAAGTTCAGGCTCCGTCTAAAAAGAATCTACCACCAACGCAACAGGATCAACATGACGGAAACAGCCAAACGGCAGTTTCAAGAAGAAATACAAAACAAATTGGAGGTCGAAAAACATGACATAATAAATAAACAAGACCCAGACTAAGAATGGAAAGCATTGAGAAATGTTATTAAGACGACAGCAGATCACCTTAACAGTAACTAACACAGCAGTAACTAACACATAACCCCATAAATCGGACAAACAAACCCTGGATCACACAAGCGCCCATAGAAACAATTAACAAACGAAAAGAAATAAAAAGGAAGGGCACCCTAACGAGAGAAGACTGCAACCTGTACAAGAGGTTAAATAAAAGGATACAGAGACAATGCAGACAGGATAAAAATAACTACATTAAAAAAATATGCAGGGATATAGAGTTATGCATAACATCAACTTACCCATGACACCAGAGACTTGTATCAAAAAGTAAGGGAAATAACACGCAAATTCAAACCAAAGACTTTCACAATTGAAGACAAGGACGAAAAGATAGTATGGGAAGATGAAAAAGTGATCGAACGATGGTGACAATATTGTGAGGAACTATACACCGAAGAAACCAAAACAGCGATCGAACAACAGAAAGAAAACACACAATTTGAAATGGAGCACAATATTCTTATGTCTGAAATTAAAGAAGCTATAAAAAACCTAAAGCTAAACAAATCCCCAGGAACAGACGCAGTTCGTGCTGAGCTCATAAAAGTACTAGGAGACCCGGGAACCAAAATCCTACATGATATATGTAATAAGATCTGGCAAAGTGGTCAATGGCCTAAAGACTGGACAACGTCTGCATTTATACCTATTCACAAAAAGGGAGCCACCAAAAAATGCGAAAATTATCGAACGATATCTCTAATCACACATGCCAGCAAAATCCTGCCTTAAATAATAGATAGACGATTGCAAAACTACTTAGAGAGTCAAATCCCTCCAGAACAAGCAGGCTTCGTTAAGGGAAGAGGGACTAGGGACCAAATATTCAACATCCGCCAATTAATCGAGAAAGCCCGGGAGTTCAATCCCCCACATGCTCTTGTGCTTTATAGATTACAAAAAGGCTTTCGACTGTGTTCGATGGAGTAGTCTCTGGAACGTATTGAAAGCCCCTTCGCATTTCATATCTCTAATAACCAACCTATATGAAAATAAAAATGCCATAGTTAGTCTCGACAATAAAACATTCCAACATTTTCAAAGTACATAGAGGCGTGCGTCAAGGATGTATCCTATCACCGAGACTCTTCAATGCCTACGGTGAATTCATAATGAGACGAGCCCTGGAAAATTTTGAAGAAGGTGTGTCAATCAATGGTAGAAAGATATGTAATCTCAGATACGCGGACGACACTACCCTAATAACAAGAGATGAAGATGAGATGGTTACACTTATTGATCAGGTCGCTAATGAAAGCCGAGCTCTAGCCTCAAAATAAATCTAAACAAGACCAAGTCATTAACAGGAGTAACACCATACAGTTAAAGAATCTGCAAAATAGAATTGAAGTAGTAGATGAATTCATCTACTTAGGGTCCCTAATAAACAGCAAGGGAGGGTGTGAAACAGAAATAAGAAGGCGGATAGCATTAGCGAGGACAGCAATGTCAAACTTATCCAAGATATGGAAAGACAGATCCATAACCAGAAACACGAAAAGAACCCTGGTAAACACCCTAGTGTTTTCGATATTTTCGTATGGTTCCGAATCCTGGACAATAAAGTCGAGCGACAGGCACCGAATAGATGCTTTTGAAATGTAGTACTGGCGGAGGATGCTTCGCATACCCTGGACTGCACACCAGACCAATGTGTCGATATTAAATTAATTAGGAATCACCGATCGATTGTCGTCCAGCTGCCGACGCCGCATTCTGGGTTACTTCGGACACATCACCAGGAGAGACCAAGACAATCTAGAAAAACTTATCGTGCAGGGCAAAGTAGAAGGTAAAAGATCAAGAGGAAGATCCCCATCACGGTGGATACACTAAATTAAAGAAATTACAGGACAAGCCTTGCAGACAAATATAAGAGTAGCAGAAGATCGACAACAGTGGAGACAATCGACCCATCAGTGTTCATAGACATGACGTCACAACACTTCAGGAATGAAGATATGACTAAGAAGAAGAAGATTTTCGATGACAGATAATGGTTGCATGTCTTGTAAAATCACGTTTCAAGACCATTCCATTTAAAAAATTTCTTCCAGAAACGGATGCTGGGCGTACAGAAAAAGTAGACATTTTGGCTTGATAATAAACCTTGCGTGCAGGAACTTTTCTAGCAAATTGATATTTTAAAGCATTTGTATTACTATTATCACCTACTTATGCAATATCTAAACTAGTTAAAGGTCATGTTCGATATGATTCAACATTATGGGTATTGGCCAATTTAATGCTTTTAACACTTTTATCTTCGTGAAGCACTGAGAAATGTGTTGCTTTCAAATGTTTTTGTAAATTTGACATGACTCCCCCTTTATAAGATAACAGACTCTTACAAATATCACATCTAGCTTTTTCACTGCTGGCCACAGTACAATGCTACCAAACTTTACTCTTTTTTTTATCAGACATCACACAAATTCAAAACGACGTAAAACAAAACTTTTAATAAAACTTGACGTCACGGTAACTAACTTAAAACTTATTTTATTTTATTAACAATATTGCCATATTTTACTTATAAAATATATTTAGTACGCATAAACAGCCACCGGTGACATGGAAATTTGGGATTTAAAAAAGTATTCGAGTAACCAGTTGTTATGATCCAGAAGAATTCGATTAATTCAAATCTTGCATGTATCAGATATTAAAGTATCGACTAGATACTATCCGCACATCTCTACTCAGTGCTACTATGTTGACAATAAGAAGGCCTAGGTAATCTCTTGCTAGACTAGGACCTGCAAAACGGCCAGTAGGTTTTTAAACTATAACCAGTATAGCCAAATGTTTACACTTGATTGGAAGGGAAAACCAACCTTTTGTCCAAGATTTAGGCCACTTAAGTTCATAAACTAAATGTTTAAAATTATAAGCTGACATTCTTGAACATAAAAAAAATCTGAAATCTGTGTTTAATTTATTTAGGTAAACTATATAAAGTAAATAACTTCGTGTATGTGAAGTAATAAATCTGTTGTTCGTAAGAAATCAAAAATTGCATTACTTTATTAAAGATAATAATGATATGATATGATATCCTGTCTCATTTTTAACCTATACAAATTAATCAAGAAAGATTAGAATTAATTCATACATTTCTAACATCGTGTATTTTCATTTTCAAATAAGTATGAGCGAATATTTAAAAAAAAAAACATACTTTTAGTTTCTGTAGAGACTCATAAATCTTGTCACAAAGTTAAAATATCATCAAAAATACATCGATAAGCCAGTATTTTATGTTTGGGTTATATTTGAATTATGTTTCAAAAAAAACTTCTACCACAGTTTTCATCTAAAAATAAAAACTGAATAGCGTAAGCTATACAAATGAAACAACATTCGATATGGCATAGCGAGGGCATGTTTTACGTTCGGGCGAAAAGTTTTATCTCCGACAGCAATTTTCCAATTTATTTCGCATTTTCTCCGATTTTTCAGCGAAAAATGACGGGCGTCGGCTTTCCGAAAAATTAACGAGTAAACGAGCACGAACAGTCAGTCAGTTCGGCTCGCCCTTTGATTTATATTACTTTATTTTATTTCATATGCTGCCAATTGCAGTGATGATACATATAATGGCTGGTGTCATTTTATATTTTGTAGTCATTTTATATATGCTACAGATTTTAAAAAGCAACTTTTTTTTAGCATATAAGCTTATTTTAGGAATCTTGTTAGGCCTCAATTTCCATTTTTATTAAATTTCCGTATTTGTCTGGGAAAGGCAAATATTATTCAATGCCGATTCACAAAACCTCAAATTTACCACTCTGGGGCGCCCAAGAAAATTTTTTGTTGTCTTTGGTGAGAAGAGGCCTTTAGGAGAATTCAGTCTTTCTCATGAAAATAAATTATTTAAATTTGCTATGTTTTTGAATTTGCATTTTTTTTCTTTAACTATTTAAAATTGGTTTTATTCTAACTTAATATATAATATTCTTTTATTCTTCTAAAAGAGGTGCAATAGTTAGTTAAAATAAAATTGTTACTAATATTACTATTTGAGTTCCACTATCGAGCATTTTAACTTTACGCTGAACAATGTATATCTTCAGCTAGCCTCACTTTTATATGTCAAAAGCAATCTTTTCAAAAGACGTCTTTAAAATATATAAAATGTTTCACGATTTGAGCTATTTAAGGCGCTGGTTTGCACGACAATATGTTAAAATTCTTACTCAAAAATCACCCATAACCGCTTAAATAAAATTCCTAAAAGTTCATGCGAGATTAGCGGAATAAAAAATTGAAGTTACAATAATCGAGAAAAGTCGTTACTCAGGCACATTATTTGAATATTCGTGTCCTGCATCGATCTGTATATTGTTTAAAATCTAAACTAGACAAGACATTGATATTGAGCCGCGAGGAGTAGGAAATCAAAAGATGCTCTCCAATTAGGATCTTAAAAAAGCTTAGGGGAATTAAGAAGTAC
The DNA here is from genome assembly GCF_022605725.1 of Anthonomus grandis grandis. Classification (NCBI taxonomy): domain Eukaryota; kingdom Metazoa; phylum Arthropoda; class Insecta; order Coleoptera; family Curculionidae; genus Anthonomus; species Anthonomus grandis. The sequence continues at coordinate 28,662,663 of NC_065552.1, forward strand.
AGTAAGACTTCAAGGAAAACTGTCGAATTTCTTTACATTTAATAGTGGCCTTTAACGGGGAGATGCGTATGCATTCTCATTTCTATTTAAGATTGCTTTGTAAAGCATTGTGTAAATAAACGCTACTCTTTAGAAATTAGGGTCCTGTTGTAGTACTGGCTTTTGCTGATGATATAGATATAGTATGAAATACTGTCTGTGCCAAGGAAGAGTTGATAGAATTTAAGAAGGCTGCAAAACAAGTTGGACTTCGAATTAACAGGAATAAAACGTAGTAGTACGATAATAATAATGAGATAGATTTGGACAGAACGTGATAATAAACTATGAAATTACCTACAGAATACAATTCAATTTTATTATATTAATATGTTTTATTTTGCCTAGTAGATATTATAATATATAAAAACTTTTTTTACTATTTTGTAAACTTTAAGTAATAAAGCATATTTGGACTTTGACCTTAAATCTATTGTTATTGTTAAATTTTTATGGCTATAAAATCAGCTATAAAACTTAATAATGTAGAAAATCACCAGACTTCACAAATAAACCCAGTCATTTGTTCACCTTGGTACATAAGAGCTAAAATTGGAAAAAGTCTTTAATGTGTTAAACTTAATTAAGATAGGTGTTTATATAATATAAGGTACATAATATTAAGAAAATGATAATATAATATTAACTTTAAAAAAATTATACCTACGAGAATATAAGACTATATATGTTCTTTTATTTAGAATAAGTAGATGTTGTCAGTTAAGTAGATTTTTTTAAATAGATTTTTTAATTCTATACAATTTCGAACCGAACACTATTGCTGTATACCTAAAAAACCTTTTGTGGACACACTATACTTAATTGGCATCTTTTAAGGATGTATAATATATAAATATTAAAACTATACAAATTTATTCAAAAATTATAAAAAATTACCTGTTTAAATTGAACTAACGTTTATCGTATTTAGAAGCAAAATTTTATATACTTTTAGACGAAAAAATTATTAAATAAGGCAAGAATAACATACAAATAAACCCAACTTACGTTTCTTTTCATTTAAAACCACATATTTGAATAGAGAAACTTGCACAGTAAAATCGTCGGTGTGCTTGCCATAAAACGACATTATTATCGTATTTTTACTTTTATCCTTCATGAAATGAGTAAAATGAAAAAGGCTGTCGCAGATGTTTCCTTAACTTTATGATTGAAATATGAAACAGTCTTGCAGCAAAGCTTAAAAAGTAATTCGGTTTTATTAGGATTTTACTTTTAAAGAAATGTCAGCTCATCTCCCAGATTTTGGATATGTTGTGTTATTTAGCAACACATTTTTTAGTTAAAATATATTAATCTTCTTGGTAGACCTAGAGGCAAGCAAAGAAATGGGCAATTAGATATATATTTCTGTCCTATTGTTGTTGCTCTCTTTAATCTGTACATATTGTATTTTTTCGTCTCTTTATTCCCTTATGAAAGATGAGCTAAGGTGGCGATGATTCTGTACAATACTCTATTATTTCTAATATTATAAAATTAGTCAATAGTACGGCAATTGTGCAATAGTGCAATTTCTTCTCAACATGATCACGACACACTTGACAATAAAATTTTAATATGACTGTACCTTTGTTGTTTCTTATTCTTTTTCTTATATGTTAATTAATTTGTTGAGATTTTGGATAAGTGTGTCTTTATATATTTTAATACCTAGCCAAAGTTTAAAAAAATACTATATTATATTCTGTAAACTTTGACCTAGCGGACTTGGACGAACTTAGTTTATATCTTAAGAATAGATAGCCTTCAAATCCTGCCTTCCGTTTTCAAAGTACAATTTTAGAGGTTGAATAATTGCATGATTGAAGTTTTAGTATGTTTAGGAGGATATCATGATTGACACAGTAGAACGCTTTACACAAATCGCACATCAAAACAGAAGTCTACCTCATCTCATGGAATGCTTAAATATAAATTTGATACAATATCCATTATACCCAATGTAGTATTTTTGTTCTTTCGAAATCCAAATTGTCTCATTTCCAGAAAGTCCACCAAGAGACTGGTCCATAATTTTCAACTATTTCAACTAGAAGCAATTTCTCTGTCAAAATTATTATTAAACGTCTCTGAATCTATGTGGGATGATACTGAGTTATCTTTTGTTACTCCTCTATGGGTATTTATGATTTTACGTGTAGGAAAAGGGAATGCTAAGTAGTAATGGGTTAATTATAGCTTATTCAATTGAAACCAATTATAAAATCATTATTAACTAACTCTATACATAGTATTTGTTATTACTCCAGCCAAGCTTTATTAAAAAAATTGGCTTGATCTTAATAATCAAACTTTAATATTTAGAAACGTTACAATTTCTCGAGAGAAAATGATATGAATTATTACCAAATTTAAATACATAAAAAGCCCAAAACAATTGCCCTTAATTTTAAAATTATTATTTTATTTTATTTTACAAGTTAACCCATCTGCACTAAACAAGCTTATCAGCTTAGGAACGTAATATTTAAAAACCATAAATAATAATAATAATATATAAAGGCGGTTATACAGTAATTTGTAATATATACTATTGTATTTATATTTATATTTTAATTACTATTTATATTTTTAAGCTTTTATAATAATAAAGTGATACATGATTTTGTTGCATGTTGTAAAATACATTTATGCTTTTAAATTAAATGAAGTTTTTATCATTGACTGATTATTTTGTTTCTTTTTAAAAGCAGATTATCTTTGATAAAAATCCCCTTTTGTTTTCTTAGGACTTTAAAATTTAATTTTTTTTTATTGCAGTTTTTAAAGTAAAGCGAATGCATTAGATGTTTGAAAACATTTGTTATTTCAGCTGTTTTTAGGGTAGTTTTATGATCATCTTGTAGTATTAGTTATTTTATATTTTAAAAGTAATATGATTGTTAAACAGATCCTTGAAAGTGGTGGGCACTCTATCAGAAATAAATTCGTTAGCGCTATATCTACTTAGATTTTTTGCAGCCCTTAAAAATATATTAAAAAACATTTCTTTTTTCCCTCTCTTAAAAAGTGAAACCTAAATCTACTTAATTATCTTTTTTATAGGATAATGTCACTTGTGGCATGTTGTCGGACAGCTTTTAAAAAAGGAAAATCACGAAGTATTTTTATTTTTGAAACAAATTAATCCTTGACTTTAAGTTGTAATAAACTGTTTAGAGTTATGGAAATTAAATACAAAATATGACGACCTTAAGTGCGTTTTTTGTTTAACTTGAGAAAGTTATCAATTGCTAAAAAATGAACCGAATCATCTCACAAGGAATCAGGTCAGGTCAGGACTACTTTCTTTTCAATTTTTTTAATTAAATTAAAATATTTCTGGTACTGTTTAAGTTTTAAAAGGTGATGAAAAGTATATGAAATAGATAAGGTGATATAGGTGATTAAAATACCATAAGAATTTTTGGAAAATAAACTGTTTATTGCTCAAGCAACTATTCAAAATAAAAATCATTTACTGCTTAAGTACGCAATAATAGATTTTCGGCGTAATTAATTCAATTTCAATTCTGATTATCTATACTCGCCGGCACAAAATTCCGCCACCCTGAAATATTGGCCAAGTTTGATGTTTTATAAATTTTTTATTTTTTATCAGATTCTCACGATTTTGCCATCAGTTTTTAGATACATTTGTTGTGATTTTTCAAAATCATTTTGTAAAGTAGCATTTTTCGATTAGGCTATATTATACAGGAGTGAAACAAACTGTTGTTTTTTCTCGTAATTTTAAAAGACCCTGTAGGAAAATTAAGGTATATAATTCTGTTTACATACTGTTCCTTGTAATCTTTGATGTATTCTAAACATTTCGATTTTTGATTCATTCCATTATCTCATTTCTGCTGCGAGCTGCAAATTTTTTTATTAAAACGCTGATTTGAAGCTTATTTTTAGATAATTAGTGTCAAGTTTTCGGTTAAAAATTATCGACGTTGGCTAAGGACGCAATTAATGTGACATAAAGTTTGACAGTGTCACTATTATAATTTGTTGTGTGTCAATATGGTATTAACTCCAGCAGACATAGGTAGAATTTTTGCGTTAATAGAGGATGGCCGTAGCAAAAGTTATGTCGCCCGTACTCTGAGATTTCCGCGGTCTACAGTTCGAGATGCCTGGAATAGGTATTTACAGACGGTAATTTTTACTAGACGACAAGGCTTTGGCAGAAGGAGAATGACCACTGCAGTTGATGATCAATTTGTCACCATTAGTTCTTCAAGAGATTGAAGATCTACTGCTGTGTGTCTAAAAAATGTCTTGCGAATATTTCATGGAATAAGTGTACGTGAAAGGACGATACGTAGAAGATTAGCAGAAGCTGGACTTTATTCACGAAGGCCAGCAAGATGTCCACAATTACTTCCTCGGCATCGACAACACCGACTGAGGTTTGCAAGATCGCATTTTGAGTGGACTCTAGAACAGTGGGCAAACGTACTATTCACAGATAAATCCAGGGTTTGTTTAAGGACGCCGGATGGTCGTGAGCGGGTATACAGACGAAGAAATGAAAGATATGCTGACTGCACCATTTCAGAACAAATCTCATATCGTGGCGGTTCAGTCATGATTTGGGCGGGTATTTCTACTGAAGCACGCACCAATCTTGTATTTATTGAAAATGGAGCTCTAACCGCCCACCGTTACATTGAGGAAATCCTTCAAGAAGTTGTTATCCGATTTGCTCCATACATTGGGAACCAATTTACATTAATGCATGATAATGCTAGACTTCACGTTGCACATGTAGTGAGCGAATATCTGGATGAAGTTAGACTCCCAAGACTGGAATGGCCCGCATGTAGCCCGCATCTCAACCCAATAGAACATCTTTGGGATCAACTTAAAAGGGCCGTTCGTCGTCGTCCTGTACAACCACAAACCTTGCAAAACTTACGACTAGCGCTGATCGAAGAATATGAGGCTATTCCTCAAGAAAGAATAAGAAACCTTATTCATTCGATGCCGCGAAGACTGCAAGCTGTTATTGCTGCGAGAGGAGGAAATACACGCTATTAAAATTGTTTTTTTTTCAATTAACTTTATGATATACCTAGTGTTTGTTTCTCCTAATAAAAATACGCTTCAAATCAGCGTTTTAATAAAAAATTTGCAGCTCGCAGCAGAAATGAGATAATGGAATGAATCAAAAATCGAAATGTTTAGAACACATCAAAGATTACAAGGAATAGTATGTAAACAGAATTATCCACCTTAATTTTTCTACAGGGTCTTTTGAAATTACGAGAAAAAACAACAGTTTGTTTTACTCCTGTATAATATAGCCTAATTAAAAAATGCTACTTTACAAAATTATTCTAAAAAATCACAACAAATGTATCTAAAAACTGATGGCAAAATCATGAGAATCTGGTGAAAAAATAACAAAATTATAAAACATCAAACTTGGCCAATATTTCAGAGTGGCGGAATTTTGTGCCGGCGAGTGTATTTCAGTTCTTTAATATTTCTAGATTGTAATATAAACTTAGTACATTAGCAGCCTATTTAGGAGATGTGCCATCTTGCTAAAAGAAGATTCATCAAAATATTCTATTGGTACTGGTACCAATGTATTTGGTAAAAATTCGATATTTTTCATTAGCTAAATTATTCTGTATAAAGTGTTTAAAACCGCATCAGCACCTACCTTACTAATACTAAAATTAATTTAGTCTGAAAATAACACCCAGTCTAAGAGTATTTGACCATTATCAACCAAATTCATCAAGTTTTCGCAAAATTCTAAGCAACGGTCAGGATTGTCCTCTAGCGGCTTCTAAACTGGCTTAATCTTTACGGCTCTTTTTTGTGTTGACTTTGTATATACTTTGTGTTATACATCGTAATTTTGTACTCTTGCCGGAACTATAAGTGATTCCTTATAATATCGCATAATTTTAAATTCTAGATAAGTATTGTAGACGGTGGCTTAGAATTTTTGCAGGCTAGGCGTTTGTAGGTTAGAATTTAATAATAGTTACCGTCTGTATATTAACAAAATGAAAAAATAAAAACCACATAGGCGATACTTAGTTTTGCTAAAAGTAAAATTCCTATAAAGTCAATTTTAACTACTCTAAGGCAATACAAGACAACAATCCCCAAAAACAAAACATTTTATGTACATTATCTTATTTATACTTCACATAGTTTAAAAACTAAATCTCCATTTCATAGAGGCAAAATCCACAAATTGTAATCAATGATTACTTTTTAAAGAATATACAGTATTGTATCATTACTTACCGATAGTAGTTTTTTACTAGGGATCCTTTTTACTTGTTCATGAATATTAAACTACTTCTCAATCTTACTTATAGTACTGTGACTCGAAGGAAGTTAAGCAAATCAGTATGAGGTTCTCAAAATAGCGTTACAACTTTATTTTGAGTTCGCATCCGATTTCCAAACCCAATCATCATTAAAACTTTCTGTAAAATACAGCATTTTGGCTTAAATAAATGCTCATGAATAAAAATTAGCTACTTATATTACCAAAGAAAACTTTTCTAATTAAACTTACCCATTCTTTAATTCGATTGATCGTTCAAAAAGCTGTGTGTTTTTTTAATAAACAAACATTTAAATTAATATATTTACTAGTTATCATGTATGGTGCCATGTTAATAATTTTGGGTTAGTTAGGTAATTTAATAGCAATCAATCACGTTCTGATAAATAAGATAAACAAAATATGCATTTAACGTCGAGATATTTAATTTTTTAGACTTATTTTTACCTTTTGCTAAATTAAATGTATATTTTGATAAGAGGAATATTTTATATAATATAAGTAAGTGAGCTTTCCAGGGCCTCATCTCCAGAAGTTTGGTATAAAAATAAATACTGAGACCAGAAAAAATAAATATTGAAATAAGTAATATAGTATAATTCGCTGCTCTAATTGTCAATTAAGACATTTCATTAAAGATCTTTTAAATTAGAGCTTATATAATATTCGCCCTTATATTATGATAAATTAATTACTGTGACAATGTGTATGGTCCTTATTTGACTTTCAGAAGGAACCAGTGAATTCAATACTATTATCTAACATTTATACACGGAATAAGAAAGAGACGCAGTGTAAGTCATATGTGATTTATTACAGTATGGGTTGAAATGGAAAAATGATGAAATTTTCATTTTTATACAACCTATCAATAAGTTATTGCATATCTATATATTGCAGTGTCTAGTTTATAATGATGTATATGGGGACAATGGAAAAAACTTTTGGTTTTCTTAGGAGCACCATATTGAATGCTTACATTTTCCAATTCTCTTTTAAAAATGCTCTTCAACCATATATAAAATATTTATGTTTGGTCAAGAAAAGTAATTAAAATTACCAATACTAAGACTTTATGATAGTAGGAATTAATGTTACTTAATTTCCCCATAGTGATGTTATTTTAATTATTTAGGAAACTATTAACGTAGAATTTATTCTTAGTGTCGAGAGTGTTTAATTATTTGTTAGTATTAAAATGGATAACTTTTTAAATTATAGAAAATATGATATGTGGGAGTGTATGTGCGAGAGCTTTATTCTATGTCGTCAAAATAAAACAAAAGCCGAAGATGCCATTCTGCAGTTTATTCAAAAAAATAATAAGATAATTACCTTTGATATAAAAAATTAAAAGTCATTTGGTCAAGTAAGAGCCAATTTATTCCAGGGATAGTTCGTTAAGTTAGGCATCAAGTTAGGTTTGAATTTAAAGTCTTGTTAGGTATTATGGGTGCAACGTTATTGAGCTTTTTCTTCTTTAACTTTAAACTCTATCAAATAATTAACATAGATTAATGAAAACATATTATTAAAATATTATGAAATAAAAGTTGAAATAGGTCACCTTCTTTAGATAGACATGATGTTAGCCTATTGTAAAACGGTTGTGTATCCCCGAAAGAATTTCTACGCTAATGGAACTGTTAAAAGTTCTGCTTAAAGTTGTCCTTGAGACCTGTCAATGTCTTGAAACGCATTACCAGGTATTCGCCACATTCTTCTTGAATCAGGATGTAAGCTCAACCTTCACTAATCTTGAAAACGAATGCATGCGCATTCAGGCTCTTGTGGGATTTTTATAGGATAGTAATGGAGCTGTAGCAAAACGTCTGATTTTATTAACGTAACTTTTGTATTATGACACTAACGTTATTAATATTTTGAAGGCTTACTTTTGACGTCGTTAGTAGTAATACTGGAGTTGCATAAGGCCTAAAGGCGATTAAACCTCTATAGGTTCTAGTGTTCTTGTTGAACCAATTTGTCTTTCTCATACATTATGAGTTTCTTGAAATATCTACTACAGCCTTTACATAGTGCTCTTGATACATTTAGAACCTCTGCAACATTGTGGATGCATTTTACGATCAAGATATTGCCTTTGCATATTGCCTTTTTTACTAACGATTTATTCATGGGTGAAAAAAAATGACTAAGAAGAGAATCTATTTCAATATCTTTATAGTAATTTAAATTAATTTAGTAAGTATGTGGCTTTTTTAGCAAGCTCTATTCGTATTTTAATATTGAAACCTAGGTTGGCAAAAAGAATTTAATATTACATTATAAATACACTTTCTATTAATTACGACTAGATACTTATGTAGCTTTAGCTGCAAAATTATTTTTGTAAGTTAAACATGTATTTTTATATCTTTAATATTGCTATATATATAATTTGTAAAACAATTATTGAAAATATCTAGTATTCAAGTATAGCATTTTAGCATAGGTATCCTAGTAACCTCACACATTTATATTTTAATTATGATTATTAGTTGTTTATTGATTATTATAATACATATATTAACAAAAAGAAAACATTTTTAGCACAAAGACTTAGCTATTAAAATATATTATGCTGAAAAATTAATCTTCAAAATAAAACATACCTTTTATCTTGCTTTTTTAAATATTTTATCAAAAATGACTTTTCTGTTTCATGGAATTAATCTATTATGTATATTTAATAGCATATTTAATAAATATAAATGAATTACTTTCAAAATATAAATATAAAATATAGAATCTCTGCAACTACATAGAAAAGCTTTAGTAACATATTTCTAATTAAATTCGGCCTTGCAAAAAAATTTGTTTCGTTAAATAATAATATTTTGTTTAATTTTTTGTTAAGATCGTTAGGTTACAATAAAAAAATAAATATTAGAATTAAGAAAATACATGTTATATTATGAGAGATTATCTAAATACACATTATTTGCTGGAATGATCATACGTTTTAAATTGCTAAATGGTTATGTTCTTAGCTTGAACTTATCAATTCCATAAATAATAATATACAGGTTGGGGAACTGAATATTACGCATTATTCAAAATAATTTCAACACTGTTGAGGCACGCCTCATTTGGCTGTATAAGTGTACGCTCTACTGTTGTGTTTTTTAAGAGCTATAATTTCTTTCTCAATTTCATACAGACATTTATACTCCTTCCGAAAAAGTTCAAATTGATAAATTGCTGTATAAAGGTAATTTAGCAATACAATGTAGGGATGCTTTTTAAAAATATGTGAAAATAGACCAATTCGTTGCGAGAAAATTATTGTTCTTTTTAAGATTATCATAAATGCTACACTAAAGTGCAACAACATTCTATCGACGGTCCAAGAACAAGAACGACTTAAAGAAATAGTTTGTAGTACCCTTAAAATGTATTTAACGTGATAGTAAATAGAAGTGGAGGCAAAAATAATTGCGAATAATCTTACGAAAAGAATAAAAAAAAACGAAGTCTTCGACTTCAGAAATAAAACATGGGGCAATTTTTTAAAAGAACTTAACAATGGCGATGAAGACAAATCAAAATTCCGGAAGGTTTAAAAAATACTGAGAGGGAGAACACAAGCAGAGTGCCCGTCTATAGAAAACCAAGACGGTCTTTTGCTATACTCGGACTGGGATAAGGCGGAAACTTTTTACAGATCATTAACAGAACAACTTGACCTAAACGATATACCAGATAATCCCGAATTACGTGAAGAAATAGAGCTATCAAACGTACAAATCGAAAACCTAAACGCATTACCAAACTACAAAAGTATAAGCCTACAAGAAATAAGAAACGTAATTAAAGACCAAATGAATAAGAAAGCACCAGGCCATGATGAAATAAACAACAAAATGCTGACAACACTACCTGACAATACACTCTTGGACATAAAAATCATTTATAACAAATGTATGAGCCTGTGCTATTTTCCGGTCGAATGGAAAAAAGCAATTGTGATAGTAATACCTAAACAGGGTAAAAACATAAAAAAACCGGAAAGTTACAGACCCATTAGTCTGCTGCCATCACTGGGAAAAATCTTTGAAAAGACGGTACTAAGCAGATTATGGGAGGAGCTAGATGAACTCAAAATAATGCCGGAAGAGCGGTGCGGATTTACAAGAGGATTATCAACTGAGTTGCAGCTTGCACACATACAACAGAGGTATCTGGTGGATTCATTTAATGCAAAGGAATCTAGCGCCATGATCACGCTCGACATCGAAAAGTCCTTCGATAGAGTGTGGCATGACGGGTTGATCAGTAAGTTGCAGAAATTTGGGGTGTTCGCAAGGTTCACTAAATTTATTAAAAATTTCCTGAAAGACAGGGAATTTACTGTTACAATAAATAGAACTATCACCTTCTTTAACAGGATGAGAGCGGGAGTTCCCCAAAGGCTTCCCGCTTGCACCAATTTTATTCAACATATACCAAGCAGATATTTCAAAAAGCACACACTATTCGTAAGTCGCATTATTCGTGGACGACACTTGTGTCTTTGCGAGTTGTAAAAATTTAGTCCAGATATCAGCGTACATGCAGAGTTATCAAACGAGCAAACAACTGGAAAATCAAAATAAATAGTAAGAAAACAGAATCCATTCTAATAACAAAAAAGCATGACCGCAACATCCCAAATTTGGCAATTTCGGGCACGCTGGTCCTCTGGAAAGGTCAGATAACGTACCATAAAAGAATAACTTCAACACGCACATTATAAAGCAAATTAGCTCATGTAATGCAACCATTCATGCGCTCTACTCCTTTCTCTGCAGGAGCAGTAAGCTCTCTTTGACTAATAAATTAATGGTCTACAAACAGGTTCTACGTCCTAAACTGCTTTACGCCTTAAACATTTTCTGGAATACCACTAAGACGAACAACAGAAAGCTTCAGGTGTTTCAGAATAAGTGTTTGAGGATGTTCACAGATGCACCCTTTTTCGTAACGAATGTTGATCTGCACTCTGACTACAAACTTGATACAATTCAAGAATACATAATTAAAAAACATTCAAAATTTAAGGAAAAAGTCAGAAGTGTAGACAACTTCCTAATAGGAGAATTTCTCCTGAGACCAAGAGAAAACCGGCCATGGAAAGGCGTAATGTGATATTAGCCGCCGAACTCAAATATGACTAAAACAGTTCTTTTAGTATCTAAGTTGAAACCAAAGGACTGTGATCGTTCAGTCCTCCGCCCGACTTACTCAGGCTTTGTTTTCTCTGCGAGGAGTGATGCTCGGGCTCTGGCTCCGCCCAAACATCTAACAACCTTTCCCCAAAGCCTAATTACTCTTTCCTATCCTAAAAGAAGTTTAAAATCCTTTAATCTAACCTCAGCACCCAGATGCTACAGAGAAAACTAGTATAGGAGACCAAAGTAGCCGACCTCGGTAGCACCGTGGGCAAAGCGTTCACGATGCAATCGTGTGGTCTCGGGTTCGAATCCCGACATGGGCATTATTGATTGTGTTTGTCTTATAAAAAGCAAAACATTGTGGTTGGGAACCCACGTTAAACTGTAGGTCCATAAATAACAATATTGGGCGGCCATCAAAATACGACGCGAGTCCATTGTATTTGAGGAAGAAGGAGAAGAAGAGATCAAAGTACCATAGCATGCAGTAAGAAGACCGGCAAGAGCAATAACAGCTAGTCCGGAAGAAACCAGTGTAACAAAGGAAGTTAGTAGTTAGTCTCAGATTGATTTAAAGACCCCAGGTTTGATCCCTGATAGATTTCTCATGTAAATTAATCCATCAGGACGCCCTCTTCATAAGTCAAATAGGAACACCAACAAATTTGCCACTGTAGACTGCCTTCTGCTTAAACCATGTTGATCATTTATAATGACCTTCGTATATAAGAATGATAACTGGTCACTTTCTAGAAAATCAAAAATCTTTGGGTTTCTTGGCTTAATGCAAAGATCCCTAAGAAAAGATATATTTAGGGGTAACAACAATAGATATATTAATTATGATAAATATCATTAGTTTTCTGAAGAAAGTAAGGAGTACCTTTCTAAAAAATTCAGCAAAATAGGTTAACATTTTTTTTTTCATTTTCATATTTCTCGATAAAATTAGGCAGGTCATAAAGTTGAGAATAATTATTGTTATAAGTTCTAAAAAACTTCTACTATATTATTTGATTTACCTATTATATTAACTAAGTATTTTATGTTTAATTTATGTGTAATTCAAAAAAAATGTAGATACACAAAATCCGTATGCATAGCATAATGAAGAGATAAATTTAATTGCTATCAAATATCGTTAACAAGTATATACTCCAAAATTAATTATAAAACTCAAAAGGGCTTGCTGTGGAAACAAGAAACTTTCAAAACAACAACAGCAAACTTAGAAAGTTTACCTCTCTCCTCTACCGCTGCGTCGCGCCCTAAAGTTTGTTTTAAAAGCCATGTAGTTTGAAATATTAATTATTAAGCTCTTTATTAAGGTCTTACTATATACACTTGAAATGAAGACATAAAAAATGCTGGCCCAGTGATGATAATCGTTCACGAGTAATTTATGTAAAATACGAGAGAGTGCTCGGAACGACGATAAATGGCTCCCAATAAATAGCGCTACGGAGGGCCGGTGGGTGCATTTTTCTAGCTTAACGAGGAGGGCAAGTGTATAAATTTATTTTCGAGTACGTGAAAAATACGCGGGGGACAGACATTAGTTTAGAGGCCATTTATATGCCCCGCTTAGCGCGATGCTTAAATCTTAAAAATGGCGAGCCAAACCAGCGATCCGTGTATTCGCTACGTGCCCCTAGTTTCGTGTGAATCTTCGATTTATATTTGAGATATGAAAATTTCGTATTATTTATTTTCTGGATATTATTTGGTGGCAAGATTGATTTTATTAATTTGTCTGGGATTTTTTTAAAGATTTTTTAGTGTTTAAGTTTCTAAATAAAAATCTAATTTCTCTCTTTCCAATTAAAATCAGTGAGATGGTTGTTCTTAATGCTAGTATGATAAGAAATTCGAACTAGCCACTATTCAAATTCAATAAACTTGAAGCGCTATTAAACAAAAAAATTTTCACGAATTTGCAACCATATAACTTAAAGTTATAATTGCATTGCAAAACTCTTTATTTGCCTCTAGGCAATCGCACAATCATAAATCCTGAATTATTAGGATAGTAAACAATAAAATTTAACGCTAAAAGTAAACCGCATATTGTTAGTTCTAAAGTCTTAAACTTATGTTCAGGGAACATGTATAGAATCATTACAATATCGTTTTTTTTCTCCTACATACAAAAGAGATTAAATAATAAATATATTTGACGTATCTATAACGTAATAAGTTAATATTTTAATATTAAAAAATAGTAGAAATATTAAACAAAAAACCTATACCTTTGTTTACTTAAGACCAGAAATCATAGAATATGCATGCACACATTTGTACTTAAAATTTATGAGTGCTTTGATATAAGCAGAAACCATATTCCAAAATTGTTTTACATAATCCAAACAACTATATTCCCTAGAAAGTTGATTGTTCTGCTGCTGAATTTTGCTTTTACTAACATTGTCTTATACATAAAATAATTCTTAAGGGATAAAACTTGAAGGTTTTTGTAATATAGAAAAATAACATTATATAAGTAAAAAGGAAAAATTAATCTAAAAAGTAAAATATTTATTAAAGTAAATACATCCTTAATTAAGTTATTTCAACAAAAAATTTAACAACATTAATTATCCCTAAATTTAATAATCTATAAGAGTTGTAAAGTCAACCGAATACGCGCAGCTCTTATATGTACAGCAATAAATAAAACACGGTCGTAAACGCCAAAGGGGTAATAAAACAAAGATTCTTGTTCGGTTTATAGCTCTTATAATTTTATATCTACTAAAATTGTATTTATAATATAATACTTGCAAAACGCTGAATATGGTAGCCATTTAAGTTATGCTCTAAAAAAAGTCCTCAGAAATAATTGTTAAGTGACGTGAATTGGTAAGCAAAAATAAAAGAATTTTGCATATTTGCAAATTCTGACCTTAAATTATATACACAAAGAAGACAAAAAAAAATAAATAGACTTTTCTACATAAAATGAAAAAAATATAATAAGTATCTTATCATTAAATTATTTAAACATATATAACAACCATTCCTAACCATTTTATTTTTCAACAGAATTATATTTGTAAAACATATTAAATTACAATTTTGTGGAAAAAATAAATTATACAAAGCAAGTTCTGACGTTTTTGTAAGTAATTGTTTAAAATGTAGCTTTAAATGTAAAATTATATACTAATCTATTTAAATGAACATTTTGTTTTTCTTTGCACAAAAAGAATTAGAAGGAAATACAAGCATTAATATTTTCAAATTATAAACGCTTTTGCTAAAACCAGAAACCACATTTTAAAATTTATTTTGCAGAATAAATTGAACATTTGACTTTAATTATGTTATCTCATATAATAAAAGAGATTTTAAGGAAGCAAAAATTACTAGACTTCATAAGTAAATGGAATACATTTTAAATTTTATATATTATTAGAAAAAAGAAATCAATTAACAAAGTAACGTTATTTACAAATATCAATATATCCTTTAATTAGGAAGGGTAGCCTATAATAATAACCGTTATTTTTCCTAGTTGACCCAAACGACTTATAAAGTCAAGTGAATACGCTCAATCCCATTTCTACAGCAATAAATAAAACACAGTCGTAACCGCGAAAAGAGTAATAAAAATAATAAGCTTTTTATATCATCCATTTATGGCTCCAAGCAACCATTCCGAAAATTTTTCTAGTTGTTTACTATTATTACTTATTTGAAAATAGTGAGCATTGAAGTAAATTAAGTTATGCCTGCAATTGCAATTACTTAATTTAAAAGTAAGGGCCAATTAATTAGGTACTTTATGTAATTTACATTAAAAGTTGGCATGTATCTTTCTCAAATAAACATGCCCAAGATAAGGATGCTGAGCATGGGGATCTTGGCGTCTACTGGAGATGCAGCATAGGTTAAATTAGGATAAAGTTAAAAACTTATTTATACACATCAAAATGGTCTAAGGAACACTTAGAAAAATAGTTTTTTTCGCCTTGTAAATTTTTATATATTTATATTTTCATACGGAATAGATACTACCTTTAATATTAAGATACGAACAACAGTAAAATAAATATTTGGATACAAAAAATCATGCCAGAACAGCGCTTTTTGCTACTTGCACATTTTGTCGAAATAACGCAGATTATAATTTTTAAATTCTAACGCAATATCGCATTTTCTGTGGTTCCAACCAAACAATTATGATTTAGTTTTTATTCAATAAAAATGGAAAGACGATATTTAACTCGAGAGGAAATGCTAAGAACAGTCGGAATGCTTGAGGCAGGAACAAGTCAAAGAGACATTGCAAGAGCTTTGGATACATCTCCCAGTGTAATTAACCATTTGTGGACAGGATATAGAGAGACAAATAATGTTAGAGAACGGCATCAAGACCCGTCGCGAGTTACCACACTTGCCCAAGACCGTTTTATTACTTTGCAAGCTCAAAGAAATCCCACGGTAACAGCCTCTGTTTTGGCTCAGCAGCTCTCACGAGTGCATAACGTCGAGGTTTCAGGTCAAACTATTAGAAACCATTTGCATGAGAGAGGACTTCATGCCAGAAGATCCCTAAGGGTTCCTCGGTTAGCTTTAGGAAGCCGAGGTGCAAGATTAACGTGGTGCCAAGAACATGTTTTCAATTGGAATCAAGAAAGATGGGCCACAATTCTTTTTACGGATGAGTCTCGATTTTTATTTTATCCCGATTCTGGTAGAATTCGTGTCTGGAGAGAGGAAGGAAATAAAAGTCGTTTGCGTTATGCCCGGGAAGTAGTAAGGCAACGTGGTGGATCACTAATGTTTTGGGGTGGCATTAGACTTGACGGAAAAACGAACCTCATTTTTGTGGAAAATACAATGACTGGAATAAGTTATAGAGATAATATACTACTGCCTGTAACTGTTCCATATTTACGTGAAATGGGCCCAAATTCGTTGTTGCAACAAGATAATATATAGATATCAAAAAAGTGCACTATTCTTAGTAAAACTTTGTTTTTTTTGTTTCTTTACTTTTCTCATTGTTTTTCTTTTTAAGCATTTCCTTATTATTACTGATTGTAAATGTATTTTTTTTCCCATTCAGTAATTGGATGTATTTCTGTTGAATGGCGTAAATAAATAAATAAATAAATAAATAATGCCCCACCACATCGAGCATGGCTTGTACGAATCGCTATTGAGAAAAATCAAATCAATCTTCTACCCTGGCCCTCTACCTCACCAGACCTTAATTCAATTGAGCATGTTTGGGATTGGTTAAAAAGGCAACTTTTTCAACGATTTGACTTTTTTCAAAGCGCTCTGGAGCTTCGTCTTACTGTGACACATGTTTGGGAGGAGTTGCCCCAAGAATTAATTAATAATTTAATTTTAAGTATGCCCAGGCGATGCCAAAGTGTTATTAATAATAGAGGTGGACCATCTACTACAAAGGCTACTAGTTTAATTTGTATTTGGTAAATTTTTATTTTTATAATTTTGTTTAATAAACGGTAATATATGGGATTTTGTTCTTTATTATTATTTGAGTCCTAAATTATTAGTAATTTATAATCTACAAAAAAACAGTTAGTTATTATATTGTTATTTTATTCGAATAATGTAAAAAATTGCAATAATTAACTTTTTTCCAATCTTCTCAAAAATATTAACATATTTGTATGTGTTCCCTAGACCATTTTGATGTGTGTATATGCGGTTAAAAAACTTTTAAAAAATGTCAATCGAAGACATTTAAGTTATGCTTTACAAAAAACAAAAGTTTTTTTTTAATTTTATTTTTTTTATTTTTTTGTTTATATTTCAAGGCTAACATTAATATAAAATAGTTATCATCCAGTGATCATGCAAAGCAAGAAGCACGAAAAGTCATCAAAATTGAAGCAAAATAAAACTTTTATTTTTTATTAAATAATCTTGTATCTTTCTAAATTATACCTAAAAAAAGCCATTGGTTTAATCTAAGTAAACTAATGTTAAGATGATGTAGCAAATACATTTATTAACATTAGTTTTCATTGTTTATGTATTTAGAATTTTATTTTATTACTTTAGGCTCCTCAGAAGTTAAGAAAATTTTTCTAAACCACCTTGCAGTTCAGTCATAAAGGTCAATGAGCCCATATGGGTTTTTTAAACTTCTAATTGCATCTAATTTATAATGTGACTCTTTTTTAATAAAACACCCTTTATAAATTAATATATTTTTTATATAAGTTTATTTTATCTAGAAGAAGAGAGATTCTTCTTAAAAATATTAATTTAATTATAGATATAGGGTGTTGCAGGACTCAGTGTATATACTAATAGGTGGTGCTAAAAGATATTTTCTGTTGTTATTGAAATTTATAGATGTTTAAAAATTGGGCAATTAAATTGATCAAAACGACTTTATTGCTGATGGTTTTCTTATTTTTGCATAAATAGAAAGCTCTGCAACTTTGTTAATCGTTTATATTATTTTTTCAAATTTGGAGGCATAATACACTAGTACAACTTAAGCTGCTAAAGAAGTGTATCTACGAAAAATTGATCCCAAGATCGGGCTAGAATATTTAAATATTAATTTTTCTTGTAAACAAATACCCTGTAGATTTGATGTTGAACAAAATATAATAAAAACAAAATAATTTAACAGAAACACAGGAGTAGGTAAACAAAAAATATATATATTAAGTATCATATAACTTTTTTTTCAGCTTTTTTCGCATTTAATTCATACCGTATATCCTTTTTATTTATACGTGTAAAAATATGTTTAAATGCATATAAGTGTAGAATAATTTTAAGTCAATTTTATTTTAAATAAATTTTTTTTAATATAATAATATTTTAGACATATCATTTAATTTTCTTTTAAATAATTTACATAATCTAACTATGCATCAATTTTTATAATTTAAATCTTTTTTTAACAAATTAAAAATTTTTATTACTACAAACACTTAACCATCTAGTGAATTTCAACAGATAAATATTTTTAGTCCTATGAATAAAATAAATACGTTAACAAAAAAAGGAAAAAAAACATCAAAAATTTGTTATAATAAACTTTCAAAATGCATTTTACCAGCATTTTTATAACTCGAAATAAGCACGTTTTAGCACGTTTATGCAAATTTAAAATAGAACTTCTATCAAATGTGTTAAGGCTGGTTTTAGCGCAATGGTTTTACGTTCTCAATTAATTGCTGCCTGCTTTATTTAAACACTATTAACCTCTTCTTTTAAATAACCTTACAAAAAATAATTTACTGGGTCTAAGTCAGGGGATCTTGGCCGCTAAGAAACCGGCCCACCTCGACTGATCCAATGATTCGGAAATGAATTATCTAGATATTACATCAATACCAAAATGTGCTGAAGCATCACCATGCTGGAAATATATTCTTTTTATCTAACTAATAGATAATTAAAAAAAATTAGTAGTGCTAAATTTCACCATTTCCGAGGTATTGAAAGCAAAATTCATTTACCACATTTTCAAAGACCGTAAAGGTTTTTGCTGAAATATTTTCTTCAAGAGCGCTAACGAATTTATTCCAGTTAGAATCCCCACCCTATATAATAAATGTTAATGTAATTTTAATAATGTAATGAAGGAACAATTGAATCGTTAGTAAATTTAATTAATTAAGATGCTCTGGCCATAAAGAATCAAAAGAGAAAAACCTAAGAAAGAGGACAAACAAAGTAACTATAGTAATTAATAAAACTAAATAGAGTTCTCAATGTAGTTGCTTTACCTATAACATATCTAATTAGCTTTATTGCCTTTAGTTAATTTAAACGAGTTATAAAATCAAGTGAATACGTTCAGCCCTATTCCTTTAACAATAAATAAAAACTTGCTCGTAACCGCAAATGTGGTAATAAAAATAATGAACTTTTCCCTGAACACACCTTTTATGACTCTTATAATCTTATTTTTACTGGAAAAACGTTCCTCAAATTACTCGAACTATTTACCGATTTCAAGAAAATAATTTAAACATAAAGGCGATTTAAGTTATGCTTTAATAAAAGTCCTAGAGAAATATAAATCGAAATAACGGTAATGTGACGTGATTTGGTAGGCACGAACAACGAAATCGGTCGTAAATTCAATTTAAAGAGGGGTGGAAAAGCTACAGTTACGTTATTTTAAGTTGAAATCTGACATTTAGTAATACTGGTAAGCTGGAATAATTTTTTAAATTAAATAAACTATACAAGTTGAGTTCTGAGTTTTTTTTTACTGGGTTCTTTGTTATAATTGATTTAGCCGAGTTGTATGTAATAACGTATGCAAAATAGATTGCTCAAGCAACTGACGTAAAGCCAATTATACCATGAAGTATTTTTGCTATAAAGAGGATTCTTAGTTGAAATATTAACATTGTCGGGACTACATAGAAAAAAAATAATTAAGATAATGTGTCACACCAAAATGTTGCATTTATAATAATAAAAAAAATATTAATAATATCCTTTATTTGCCAACAAAATCGTATACAAGATAACAAAGTAATATAAAAGAAGATCTAGCTCCTATAGGATTCAATAAGTCATGATTTTTCTTATTTAGAACTCATAGACGCAATAGCCATATATCGACAAAATAACCAAATTTAAAATAAATATTTAAACATCTAACACAAGTTACAATGAATAAATAAATTTAAAATTATAAAAACACTTAAGGTGACCAGTGCTAAATAGTTTTTTTTATTTGGTTTAATTCAATGCCCCTAATATCAGCACGTAGCATTCTATAAGCCCTGATGGCTATATATTTATGATCTATTTCATAGTAGGATAAACTATGCACTAGAATGCGCAGATCGTTTCTATGTCGCGTAATCATAGCCACATCCTCAATGTACATCAAGCTGTTCTCAAAAAACAAATGATTATGTTTTTTTCAGGAAGAAAAGATCAAGGAAAGAAGGGTACGGTTTATTTCTAGGCCTACTAAGTGAGATACTTTAGTACTTGTATATAATGTCATATAATTTTACTATTGACTAAGATTCTATGTCATTTTACCTACTTTATCACTTAGTCAATTAAAATTGGATTCAATATTAACAAAACCAATTGTGTTATATCATAATATTTATTCTATTAAATTTTTGGATTGTTTGCAAACAGAAAAAACGAACTGTGTTGATTAATATTTATGTCAAAAAGCATAGGTCGCTGAATAAACATGAATCTTACGTGATAATATTCTTAAGTCTGTTCCTTTGAGTGTATGTCCAGTAAATTTTAAAGCGTATAATCAAGACCCTCTGCCTTAAGCATGTGCAGTAAAATGTAATAGGTCAACTGATTACAAGGCTTAGGAAAACCGATATATGCATCATTGTAGGAGGCACTAGACCCCAGACAATAAATCCGTAAATACCAGTAGGTTGCTTTCGTTCAATTTTCCACTCCGAAAATCAAACTGTGATTAGTGCCAAAGAAGAGTTAAATTTATACAAGAAGTATTTTAAACTGTGTAAACAGTATTTTTTGGTCGCGAAAATTTGTCGATAATTTTGTCATATTTTGTCATATTTTATCTTATATAGAAAATATTTTTCCTAAAATATTTAATTTTTTAAATTATGAATGCTTTGGTTAGATGTAAAAAATCTTATTCCAGAATTATTTTGCACGAATATTAAAACTAAGCCAACTTACTGGCAAGCTTAATTTTCTGCAAATAAAAGTTTTCTGATTACTTACATTTACCCATATTATCTGGTTCGTAAAAGAATAAAACATAAAAAAGAACAAATACAAAAACTACATTTAAAATCTTTTACTGTAAACTTTTGGAAAATTTAAAAGTAAGTGCATTAGTCAATTTCGTATATTTAATGATAACTCACTTAATTTACCTTATTATTACAGGTTAATTCAAAAAATCCTAAAGTGAGCAGGCCAAATTCTATATTTAAACAATAAATAAAACACTTTGGTAATCTCCGATTGTGATTAAAATATTTAGTTATTTGTAACACCCGCTTTATAAATTTTTCAGTAATTTTATGCAAATCAGGAAACTATTTCTAAAATTACACGAATTTTATACCACTTCTTAAAAGAATAATTTAATATTCATATAATAGTGAGAATCAAGTGCATTTAAGTTATGCCTTAAAAAAATCTCAAAGCCAATACAATTACATCAAGTGAATGTGGCGTGAGATGGAACGCAAAAATATCTAAATTGACTGTTGTATTTCTACTTAATAGTATTGGATTTAAATGAAATGAAAGAAATAAGCTTAAACTTAAACTAACTCTATGTTTGTACAAATTAATTTAAAAAATTTAAGTATACTAAAATTAAATTACTAAAAAAATATCAATTCTGTTGTTTGCACAAAACAATAATTAATGAATAATTTGTCGTAAAATTTATGACAACATTCATATTTTTAATATGTTCGGCGAAAACTAGACATTATATATGAATAATACATTTGAGTATATTTTTTAGATTTTTTTACGGAAAATTTTAGGAAGTTAAATTAAAAATTGTGCAAGATGTTACATATGTTGTGTTGTAAAGGATATACAGGGTGTCCCGGTTCATGTGGGAAATCTCTCGGGATCAGGTAGAACACCGAAAAATAATACCGAACGTTCCTATAAAAAAATTCCTACAGGCCTTTTTTATGAAGATACAACCTCCCAAACGACGCTGCTGGAAATTGGTTTTTCATAAATTACTTTTAAACTACCCGGTAGAATTCAATAAAAATTTTAGGTGATGAACGCTATTAGGGACCTCTTAAAATGTCATCCTTAAAATACATTTACCTTGTTTACTTTACCAGGGGCGGACTAGGTTCTACACTTTAATGCGTATATTTTTAACACCCTGTATGTTAAAGTCTAAAAAAAATAAATTTGGATACCTTGAACCCTAGGCTAAAAAAAAGGTACTCCTGTTCATTATCGAGAAAATGAACCGTTTTGGAGAAAAATAATAATAAACGAGCCAATGTTGTTTTTTTTTTTAAATGAGATAAGTACGCTAGTTATTTAAAGAACAGAGAAATTTCGATGTAAGTCATTTAATTTAAAATAATACATGTTCCTAAAAATACAGTGGTGTCCTAAAAAATACTTTTACAAAATAATAAAAAAAAACCTATGATGAGTGTATGTTTTTAAATTACAAAAAAACAACTTACAAAAAATGCCAAAAACCAAATATGTAAACAAAAGTTAAATTCTTCAATACGAGCAATAAACCATTAACTATTAAAAACTTCATAAGTAGGTTCGACGCGGACTCCGTGAACTCTAACACATTCGCGGGCACGACGAATCGAGGACTGCTGCACTCGCCACAATAACCCAAGATTGTTTTTTATATTATCACAATGAAATGTAATTCTTTGGAGCAGTTCTTCCCAAGAATCGACTGGGGTGGAATATACCAAGGTTTTGAGGTGACCCCATAGATAAAAATCTAATGGCGTTAGATTGGGAGACCGAGGAGGCCAAGCAACAGGTCCTCCTCTACCTATCCAACGGTTTTCAAAAGTATTATGCATAAAATACATATCTCGGTGAGTTGCAAGGGGCAAATCTTCTAATAAATCTGGAAGATTGTTCTGGAGGAACTCCAAATAAAGTTCTCCGTTTAAACGTGGTGGCAGTTCAAATGGCCCAATCAAAAAATTGCCAATAATTCCTGCCCAGATATTTATTGATTGGAATTGATGTTGATGATGAGAAATAATAGTATCACGGGGATTTTCATCAGCTCATACATGCGAGTTATGTAAGTTTTCAATTCAATTTTTGGTAAACCCTGCTTTATCCGTTAAAAGAATCGTGCTGATAAAGTTAGGGTTATTTGGCTGCTGATCTAACAGCCTGTTTGCGAAGTGTATTCTAGGAGCAAAATCTCTGCGCAGTAGTTCATGCACTTTTTGTAAGTGATATGGGTACAACAGTTAATCTTAAAGTACCATATGTACAATTGTTTTGGATGAATGAAGCTGAGCGGCTAATTTTCGAGTACTCGTTGTAGGAGTGTCAGCTACAGCATCTAAAATATTTTCTTCCAATTGCACTGTACGTGCTGTTCTCCTCCGACCACCATTATTCTTTTTTATTTTAAAACATCCTAAAATTGCATTAAGGAAATTTAATAGTATTACCTCATTAAGTGAAAAACAGAAACCTACCAGTTTCCCTTAGACGTTGATTAACACGTTGAAATGTTTTCTGATCCGGAATAATGCGATTGGGAAATCTATCTTCGTACAATCTTTTTGCTTCCAATGCATTGCAAGACGCCAGACCATACATAGGATATATATCTGCATACGCAATAAAAGTAAACTCCATATTTTGACGTAATTTAAATTAAAAGTTACCAAAAAATACAAAAATTAAAAAAATATTATCAAATAAAGGATGAATATGTTGACAAAGATTAGGTTTAAATGATAGGTTTTTGCTAAATTTGGAGTATAGCAACGTTTGTAACAATAATGCGTTTAAAAATGCAAAAATTCCGATAAATAAGTCAGGTACAATACAATTGGTTTACATTATTTTTTTAGTTTTTTTTATGTTTAGTTTTTATCTTAGAATAACAAGAAAAACAAAAAAAAAACAAAAAAGAAATAAACGGATAATAAATAAGATAAATATATTTTGTAAAATTATTTTTTAGGACACCACTGTATTTTTAGGAACATGTATTTTTTTTAATTAAATGACTTACATTAAAATTTTCTGGTCTTTGAATAACTGGCGTACTTAACGTATAAAAAATTAAAAAAAAAACATTGGCTCGTTTATTATTTTTTTTCTCCAAAATGGTTAATTTTATCGATAATGAACAAGAGTACCTTTTTTTAGCCCAGGGTTCAAGGTATCCAAATTTATTTTTTTTTAGACTTGAACTTACAGGGTGTTAAAAATATACACATTAATGTGTACAACCTAGTCCGCCCCTGGTAAAGTAAACAAGGTAAATATATTTTAAGGATATCATTTTAAGAAGTCCCTAATAATGTTCATCACCTAAATTTTTTTTTAAATTCTACCAAGTAGTTTAAAAGTAATTTATGAAAAACCAATTTCCAGCAGCGTCCTTTAGGAGGCTGTATCTTCGTAAAGAAGGCCTGTAGGATTTTTTTATAGGAACGTTCAGTATTATTTTTCGATGTTCTACCTGAATCCAAGAGATTTCCCACATGAACCCGGAAACCCAGTATAACATCATGTTTAAGACTATATATATTTTAGATATTTTTAATTATAATGACTCGAATGAAAAAATAATGATAGGAAAACCTCATAATGAGGTACAGGTAATGATTACTTGCTATCAAATAAGACACCCAAATCTTTACTATAATTGGGTAATCGACTCTTGATTTAAAACATACTAACATAAAAATGGTTGCTGTCTCTTCTTATAAGAAAGGAACTACTTTTTTATGATTAAGTGGAGATTATTAAAAATATGTTAGTTAATATTTCGATATAAGTTTAATTAGATAGCGAAAGAATCATTAATATAGATTATATTTGAGTTTACAATTTTACATTGTCAGCATAGAGCCAATAATTGATGAAAAGCGAGTCTTTAATGTTATTTATAAAAATATTGACCTAACACCGAGCTCTATAAAATATACTGTATAGAACGAAATGAAAATGGCTTTAATTTTAAAAAATATAGCATATTATAGCCATTCATTGCAATATGCTGACAACGCTTTAAAAGGTAAGATTTAAAAACGATTAAGAAAACTCAAAATTTGATAATTTAACCAAAAGAATTTCATAATAAAGTCTATTAAACGTTTTAAAAAATCCAAATATATGACGTCAGCTTGCTATATAAGCTTTTAAAGGATTAAAGGGGATGCTGTTGAATAGTCCTTAGAAAAACCATGCTAATTTGTTACTAATTTAAAATACAAATAATTAAGATTTGTCTATAATTTTCAATTCCTGATTTATCTCCTTTTTCAATATGCGACACACATTAGATCTTTTCCATAAACTAGGTAGTTTTTTAAATATAAGGGATAGATTAAATATTATTTTATGGGGTTTTATCAAGAATAAAACAACAATCACTGCTGGAATTAAATCCGGACCCGAAGTTGGTTTTGATTTATATTTGCAAATGGCTCATAAAATTTCTGCCTCTGTTATGCTGCCTATATGTATGTTGGTAAAAATAGTTAGAGATGTTATTTTATTGGGAATTAAAAAATTAAAAACTTTTGCAAATATATTTTATATATTTGCGGGGTTATCTAAATTGCGACCTTCCAACTTTTTACAACCGGATACGAACAAAGTCAAAAGGTATAAAATTAATATAAAATTTGTTAGCAACAACTTTCATAGTGTTTTGATCTATTGAACACGACCAATTTGGCTAAATAAATAAGAGGTATACCTTATGAACATTTGCTTTGCGAAAGTTATACATATTTTTATGATTGCAAAATCGTTCTTATGATAATAGGGTTATAGGTTATTTGCAGTGCTGGATGATAACCAACTTCAGGTATGAGTAAATTAGGCAATTTTTAAAGTTTACCAATTTTAAGTGAAATACCTTTTTTATCTAGATACAGGACATAATTTGGTAAATTAAAGTTATATAAAAGTTAATATTTAAGTAAAACAAAGCAATCAAAAGGGTTCTTAAGATCAATGAAACTAGTGGCGGACTGGTGGCGGGACGTATAACATGAATATACAGGCTATAGAATGTTGAATGATTTTCTTAAAAATATGGATAAAAATTCCATAGATACCAAGATATCGGTCTTCAAAGAATTTTAACATTTTCCGATACTTTTGCGAACGCATTTTCTAATTTAACTAAATTTAAGATTAAATATCTGTTTAGCCTTTTAAATATTTTCCTGTATTTAACCTAGATTTAGTCATTATATTCAGTTCTGTCACTCTACTTGACATAAAATATTTACACTGGATCTGCAGTAAACGCCAAGTTTAACCCACAAAGGTAACAAAAGCGATCCTTAAATTTTGGTAGCAGCTGCCAAAACGGCTGCATAAATAGACACTATTAAAACGAAATTCCCGCGGGTTTAATTTAATTTTTGGAAGAGATCTCCCGAGAGTTTTCGCTTTATAATATTCAAAACTGTCCAGGAAATTAAGAAACTTTGTGATAAATTTGCGGCTTGTTCTATTTTAGTATTTAATAGCCCCTGTGGTAAAGAGGGAAACAGTTGGGTGTATAGGATATAGGATAAATATAATAGCTGTGATTATTTAGAGCTTATCCTATTTTTTTTATGTAAAACTTTTATTTATCGGTTAAAATATAATCAAAAGTAATCCGTATGTCGGGTCACGTATTTTGTTAAAAGCAACATGGCACCTTCTCACTGGTAATTATTAGAAGTTGTACGAAGGTAATTTTCCCGACAAAATTACGTGCCCCAGCTGCACGCTATGGAAGTATTAAAAACTTTTCACTTGATATCTTTGTTCTTTCAATTATTTTCGTGGTATATGATAAAAATTAAAAATAGAAAGATTAAAAGCATAATTAATATTGTTTATGTCTTATTAGTTATTATTTATAAATACTATTATTAAATCGGCTCTTACTAAGATAAATACAAAAAAAAAATACAAAAAGTTTAGTTGATTACAGGAGTATAGAAAGCCAACAACTGACCTTTTACTTAAGCAAATAAGAAAAATATTAACTTACTTTTAAAAATAAATTATAAGATAAGACGAAATTGAAGTATTAATAAGTATTTAAAATATTTTTTTAGATTTTAGGTTAAAATTTGGTAGTTTTTTACATGCCTGAATCACGCTTTCTTCAGGACGGTACTTGTTAAAGACATCTAAAATAAACGAACAAAACATTTTTAATGAAGTATTAATATCGTGTACCCTAAAAATACTATTGAAAGAAGAACAATGCAGATCATTTACAAAACTTGTTTTATCAAAATAACACAAAAATGATTCGAGATATTGGATGGAATGCATAAAAAGTAGTATATGCTTATTCTTCAAGTATGTACTACATATCTAAAGTTTATACTACACTAATGAAGCATTTACTACTCTCTGTAGCATATACTACTATGTACGCGATACATAGAAGAAGGTGCTATGCTTTGGAAGTATCTACTAGTTATAGTAGTATTTACTACAGTTTAAATAAGGTTTGTGTTTGACAAACTTCGGCCCCAGCAATCAAAGTGTTTTAGTAAAAAATGGCAGTTTTTATGGATGTGCATCGTCAAAAAGTATACAAACAAAGAAGAGAATACAATAATGACGATTTATATCGAAACTTATTTAGGTAATTACCATAAATTTAATAAATTCTTCTATCCCAATCATATAATCACGCTTTGGTATTTTAGATTTAACAGAGAAAATGTAGAGTGGCTTGGACATCTTTCTCCAAGAAGATAATGAACTGGTGGAAACAAGGGGTGGAGCCTTGTCACCGACTCGGAAAATGGAGGTTTTTTTGAGAAGTTTAGGTGTTTCTAGTAAATTAACTTTGTAATTTGAAAAATGTAAATAACTTTTCTTACAGGAGATCTCGGAATTCAGCAAGGAATTAGTGTTGATCTAGACGTCAATCAAAGCACTGTTTCCAGAACCTTAGCCACGGTACCTAAAGCAATTTATTCAAAAAGAAACAATTGGATACAGTTCCCCAACACTAACGAATTGCTTAGAGTTTGCTATTAATGAGGGAGCACGTGGTGAGCGAATGCCCAGGGTTAGAGGTGTTATTGACTGTACCCATGTAAAGATAACAAAACCATTCGAATTTGGCGAAACTCGATAGTGCATGGAATTATGTATAATAATGTGCACGAAGCAGCTTTATTAGGTGATGAAGAATATGGTGTTGCCCCGTGGTTATTGACACCATATAAAAATCCAACTACACCAATGCAAGAAAATTATAATTTAATCCATGCAAAGGAACGATGTGTCATAGAGCGCTGCTTTGGTTAGTTAAAACGGCGTTTTCCAATGCTCCAGTATACTTTTCGCCTAAAAACTAAAAATATTCCGGAACATATTGTGAGTGCATTTGTACTTCACAATATAGCTAAATATCTACAAGATCCATACCATGATTTTGATTAAATTGAGATGAAAGTTCAGCATCCCAATGAACTAATGCCAGAGGGTAATCAAGCACAAATTCGAAATCAAGGTACACAGCGCAGAAAAGAAGTTGCTGAGTTTTTATTTCGTAATGATAACTAACATACCTAATAATTTAAGTTATGATAATTATATACTAAATAGGTAACTTATGAAATGTTCAATAATAAACTAAGTATAAAAAGTAACAACTAAATAAACTAATTATTTAAATTTTAAGTTTGTGACAAAATATCAAACTATAAAAGAAATAAATGGATACTACACCTCATATTATATTTAAATTATAGGTTCATACGTAGATTTTATATTCCTGTTAATAATCCAACATGTCCCGCTTAATTAAATAGTCAACTAACTGCCCACCAGCTTTGGCAAAATTTACCAATGCAATCGCGGCCCATTCCTGAGCTTCGGCTGAAGACTGTTGAGCTCTAGAAGCAGAAATTTGGGCTTCGGCTGCTTCAATTTGTTTTCGTAGCTGACATGCAACTGGTACTCTGTGTAGAACTGGGTTTTCTCCTACATTCGATAAGTCGTAGACTTTTTTTGCGATTCCGTCAGTACAATTCTTTTATTTCCAGTTTTTTTCAAGTCAACTATTTTCTTAACTTTTGTTTTCATGTTATTAAACTTTTTCAAAATTTGTTTTGTGTCTAGGTTTTTTCCCATTATTTTATTAAAACCAGTTGTTAATTTTTTTAGTGCATTTTCTTTTTCGTTTTTAATTTTTGGTGTCATCTTTTTATCAAATAAAATTTGATAACTTTCAACTAGAGTAACAAATAATACTTGTTCGTTTTTATCTTGTCCTAGCTCTTTTGTTGCATCGGAATCTGAAGAACCACCCATAGTTAAACCAATATTATAATCAGTGAACTTTTAAAAAGTTTGAATCCAAACCGAATTACACGAACACACTTAATACTAATAGACGCACTGATAGAAAAACGAGTTTTGACAAGTGTTTTGTCAATTTTGAGAACTTTGACACGCGCTTACTGCGACACTAGTAGATATTTTTCTCTTAAGTAGTAGGTACTTCTGTTGGGCCGTACAGTGTAGTATTTACTTTATAGGCGAAGTAGATACTTTTATGTAAAAGCAAATGCTACAAAGCAAATACTTTTTAGCGAAGCATTAGCATCTACTACTTTTTATGTATTCCACCCATTATTAGCTTTGTATACACAAATCGATCTAAAAACCGCTTTATTTAAAGCAAATATATATTTTTTAATATTGAGTATTATATATAACTTCTAATAAAAAGTGTTAAGTCTCAATAAAAGGGTACAGTCGAAAAACTTAATAGATTATTTTCAATTAAGTTTTTTGTGCATCTTTCTAAAAAACAAGTCAACTCAAGTCGAGAAGACAAGTACAAGCCGCTCCAGATCTAGTGTGTAAAAAATAATTTCTAATATTGTTGATATTAAACAAAAGAGGCCTGAGGTGAGATTCTTGAGAAACTCCAGAGAGTACTCTAAATTCGTTAGATTGAAAATTACATAGCCTATCTTCCTATGACCTATTAAGTAAGTTCCAATTAATTAATTATAAAATGAACCACAGACTTCTTAATGATTAAGTTTTGCTAGCAAATTTTAAAGACTTTACAATCAGTCAAATGCTTTTAAAAAGTTAGTGTAAATGTACCGCAAAGATCACCTGCCAGACGTAAAGACAAATTATTTATTACTTTTCGTAGAACTAAGACATGATACAAAGAAGTTTGAGAATTAAGCTTATAATACTTATATATTTTTAACTCGCCTCTTATCTTTAGATTTTAAAATCGGTGTTATAGAGCTGTTTTTTTTTCAGAATTGTGGAAATGATCTGTTCTCAATAATAATTAAAAAAATAATAAATAGAGGCGTTGAAATAATAAAGTTGAATTTTCTCGAAAAAAACCGAGACCAAATCATCATGACCAGGACCTTTGTTAGCATTTAATTTTAATTCTGAGTATATTCCAGATATTATCATAGTAAGATAAGAAACAGATATTTATTAAATACCTTAGGCTTAGATATTTATTAAATACGTAAGGCTTCCGTAAAATTCTTCACTAGAGCAGTTCCTAAACCACGCATTATTCTATTTTAAGCGAAAATACCTTTAAAAATTCTTGAGATTATGTTAACAGATTTTTCACTGAAAAATTGCTTTATCCTGGAAATCAGATTGTAGCAACCCATTATTTCTATTAAAAAAAATAAACAATTCTGATTTTAACTAATTTTTCTATAGTTGTTTATATCTGTTTTATTTTGAATCGCCACTATGAGAATTAGATAACTGAATATTAAATTAAAATGTTTGTTTTTCCTCAACCAAATAGAATGGCAATCAGATTAATTTCTATTTGTGGTCAAAAAAGCACTTTTGTGCTCGTCTCCATTTAAATTATGCACTGATAAAAGCGAAATTACTAAACTTTTTCTAAAACAATCACTGCACAAGTATGAAATGTTACAACTGAACCCCAGAAGTAATTCAATGTTGGAAAGCGTATGAACCCTCGGAGACTATACTCTGCGCGCTTATATAATATGAGGCCGATGAGAAATTATCAAAGTTTGTCATAGGGGAAACTAACGCGCCTAGCTTCCTTACTAGGGCACTATTTATAAATTCATTGTTTTTATATGCCAAAAATACCCTTGATTGAACAACATTTATTTCTCGTCTAATCCATCAGAGTAACAGGCGGTGACACGGCCTGAATAAAACATAAAGTAAACAAGAAAATAGTAGTATACATATGGTAATGACACTACTTGAATTGTAAAATAGTAGCAAAACTGCTGTTCTGTGATATCGAATACACAACTGGTTTCGGACAGGACACACACATACACATTCTGTTTTCTTTTAGTTTTTGTGGAAACTAGGTTAACGTTGACAGGGTGGTTAAAGGAGATTTATAGTTTTAGACAAAGCTGATAAAATTAACATTTCTGTGTAAGTAGATACGAATTAAAGTAATGGCGAAAGAATTAAATATATTTAAAACAAATTAAAATAACTTGTTCGAATTTAAAATATATATAGGAGGAAGGTACAAATAAGTATTAGACCGTATATATATAATGTTTGGTAAAATAATCTGCAAAACTGCTATAGTTATTTCAGTCTTCAAAAGTGGCGACTCATATCAAATGACAAACTATAGACCAATCTCACTTCTAAGTAACTTTTCCAAATTATGGGAAAAATGTGTTAAAGCCCGCCTCGTGGATTTTTTTGAATCAAAAATTTATAGTATACGGTTTGGGTTCAGGCAAAACAAAAGCACTAACGATGCTGTGTTTTGTCGGTACCGGGATATACTATCTAAAATGCAGCAAAATAAAAAATGCATCAAATCTATATGGATTTTGCTTAAGCATTCGACACGGTATCTCACTCCTTGCTATTAAGGAAGCTGGACCGTATTGGGGTAAGAGGCCGTGTGTTAGTTCTTTTTAAATCATATTTGGAAAATTGTATCCAAAAAGTGCGATATAATGATACTTTAAGTAGGGGGACGGTCATTGGTACTGGAGTACCTCAAGGCACAGTCCTAGGACCAGTTTTAATGAATTGAGTCAATTGCTGAAAAATGATTCTATTATTTGCTTTGCCGATGACACTGCAGTGATATTTACAGACAAAAATTGGGAAAATGTATTTTTGAAAGCTGAACAAGGCCTAAGCGTTTTACAAAAATGGATAAGTAGCAATAAAATAAGCGTTTTAAAACTACATTCATAGCATTTTAATTAACAGCTGCCGATCAACCCGAATAATCTAATATTAAAATTCATGCCACAACCTGTAATTTATTAAATACTACTTGTACCTGTCCAAGTATACAGAAAACAAATAAAATTAAATATTTTAGGCTTATTGTTAGTAATTTCTCGAGATTTTAGTTCGTAAATAAGACCAAATACTGAGTCATCACACTGATCTTGGATTAAACTAGCTACATCCCACTTTTTAGAACTGTGAAGGCCAATACGATTACAAGTAAATATCTCTGGATGCTGTTTTGATTCCTTTTTAAAACAATGTTGACATGTTTTAATACAGGGTCTTCTCGATAAAGCATCGGCATTTTGGTGATATTCGCCTTTCCTATGTTCTATTGTAAAGTCATACTCTTGTAATCGTTGAAGTCACCTTGCTATTTGTCCTTCGGGGTTTTTAAAGTGAAACAGCCATTTCAACGAAGCATGGTCAGTTCTATTCTCTGTTCACTATCATTCTAAGAATACATCGTTGACCATACAAATATTTATGCAAATGTTCAATAGCTTTTACTGCTGCCAATAGCTCTCGTCTGGTGACACAATAGTTTCTTTCTAGTTTTAATAACGTTTTACTGAAATAAGCTATTACTTGCTCGCCATCTTCATATTTTTGTGATAGAACGGCCCCAATTCCAACATTACTTGCATCGGTATACAAAATAAAAGTTTGTCCAGAAATCGGATATGTTAAAATTGGAGATGTGCATAGTGCTCTTTTTAACCGTTGAAATGCTTTTTCACAGTCTGTCGACCAACTAAATACCATTTTGTCCTCCGTGAGCTTATGTAGAGACTTTGCAACATTAGCGAATTTTCTTACAAATCTTCTGTAATAGGTACAAAAGCCCAGAAAGCTTCTTAACTGGTGTTTGTCAGTGGGTCGTGGCCAATTTTCGATTCCCTCTACTTTATCTGGATCAATCTTGACACCTTTTTCTGATATTACATGGCCAAGGTATCGAACTTCTTTTTGAAATAAGCAACATTTTTTAGGACTTAGCTTTAACAAATACCTTTTGAATATTCTTTAAATGATCTTCAAATGTTTTTCGCACTATGATGACGTCATCCAGATAAACTAAACATGATTCCCAAGTCATTCCACGTAAAACTGTTTCCATAAGTCTCTCAAAGGTAGCTGGAGCATTCCAGAGTCCAAAGGGCATTACTGTAAGCTGCTAAAGTCCTGTTCCAGTCGAGAATGCGGTCTTTTCCTTATCTTCTGAGTGCTTCTTTACCTGCCAGTATCCACTCTTTAGATCGAGTGTTGAGAACCATTGTGAATCTGATAGCGTGTCCAGGGTGTCGTCAATTCTTTGTAGGGGATAACTGTCTTTCTTGGTAATGTCATTTACTCGCCGATAGTCTACACAAAATCTAGTGGATTCATCCTTTTTCTTTACTAGCACAACTGGAGATGTCCAAAGACTCTGAGAAGGTTCTATCACTCCTTGTGTTCTCATTTCTTGAAGCATTGAGGAAACTTTATTTCGATGAATGAATTTTTAAACGTTATTTCGATGCTGCACCAAATCAGTTCTTCCCAGGTCATTATCGTGCAAGGAAAACACATCTTGATTTTCTTTAGAAGACGTCGCAATTTACTACACTGGTCTATGGTTAAATTGGCAGAAGATTCTTCAAATAGGTTTTGTAAACACACAGGAAAAGGTCTGTTTGAATAACGACTTCTATTAGCATTTTTCATGACTGCCACTACTTCAGAGCATACGCCAATGTTCTCTCCTTGTTTCAGATGTTGATCATATCCTTTTAAATTTACCATTCGAACCAAAACAGTAGATTTTTTCTGCGTAGAAAACGTCTTAGCTGGAAAAATTCCTTGACCATATAGTTTGCAGTTTTCCATGAGCTCAATCAAAACAGTTTCTCCCTGTTTTCCTCCAGTTGTAGCATTAACCACCACCTCTGAATTTGCTGGTATGGTAATATCCTTGAATAACTTAACGACTCTGCTATTTACTTTATCTTCATATAAGTGGTGCATAAAAATCTCTTCATTTCTCGTCGTCAATATTCGGTTATATACATCCATTTTAAACTGCTGAGCATTCATAACATCTAATCCTAATATAACATCATCCATGATTTCTGTTACTAGAACTGGCTGTTGGAATGTTGTTAAGCCAATGGTGACTGTAGCTTCATGCAATCGAAGAATCGGGATCCTTTTTCCATTTGCAGACTCCAGAATTAAATTGGCTGGTGCTGAAAGCCTACAGTGTGCTACGATGTTCGGTTTCACGATAGTATGATTTGATCCTGTATCCACTACCATCTCACATTCACCAACCAAGCTCTCTCCAGGATGTGGCAGCTGGTTTAGTCTTATTCGTGGGGCTTGGTAGGACCCAGCCAGCTTGAAGTTGAAGTTTTCCTAGTTCCTTGGATCTCTTTAAGGCTTGGGACATTGACGTTTAAGGTGCCCCTCCTCATTGCAATTCCAGCATTGGAGCAACACGTTTAAGTTGTGTCTATAAATTGGATTGTGTATTTGTAAAAATTTCCGTAATATATTGTATTTTATTGTAATATTATAGTATAGTTGGGGGTCAACGAGAGCAAAATACAGTGATCCGCTAACAACATTACTAAGCTATTCCTTGCAGCCTGTGAATTTTAAACCTAAGGTAATTACTAACAATGATACCAACAAATTTGCTGTTTGGAATCGACACAATCGTGTTCCAAGCACCTAAAACATCGCTTAGGCTGCCTTTACAAAATTAGATTTTCATTTTATAAAAAGTTTTGGGTCAGCCAATAGAAATTAAATCCTTTTAATAAATAAAATCCTTTTATTTGGTGAAAATTATAATCGAACGCCGTCAAAAAAACGTCATACAATGTATGAGGCGAACTTTGTCTCATATCTAGCACAGTGCATTCGAGAAATGTAGCGCCTAAGGCTAGGCTTATGTCGCGCTTAGAAACATGAATTTTATTAAATTTTCTTAGTCTAAAAAAAATTAAAAAAAAAACTGATCCAAATTATTGTTAGGGGAATATAATTGTCTTAGAAGACCACTCAAACCCACACATAATATTTAAGAGATAGAGAATGATTTAAAATTAGGTGTTTCAAATTATGTTTAAAGCATTTAATATTATTTGTAGCTGTTAGGATATTTGAGACCTAATTGTAGTAGAATGGATGGCAAAATGGTGGCGGGATGACATTTTGAACAATAAAATTAAATAGAATGGCGGGTCATACGATACATCGCTTGAAAGCTCCTATTAAATGCTTTATGGTGCTAGAATATTAAGTAAATTCTTCTACCCATAGCAAAATGGCAGCCTTTCGAATTCATATTTTTTGCATTTGTATTTTTCTTACTACAGCTGTTCAGGGGTTATTTGTTTATCGGTGTGTTGTTGTTTGTAAAGTTTGTATTTTTTGTACAGGTATAGTAACGAAAATAAAAATAAATAAAACATGCGAAAAATAAGATTTTGAAAGGCGGCCATTTTGCTATGCGTAGAAGTAATGACTTAATATTAGAATATGGAATATTAGAATTTAGGTCCTAGAGGACCCTAAAGCATTCAATGGGAGTTTTTAAATGATGTATCGCCTGACCTCCATTCTATTTAATATTATTTTTTAAAATGGCGCTCCGTCGCCATTTTAAAGTTCTGCAAAATGAGCTAGGGACCAAAGAGTAGTATTTAGGTTGCTAACAATATGTGCCAAATTTAAAATTTTTATATATACGCATTCAAAAGGTAAAAGGGGGGACAATTAAGAGCCGCACTGAATATACAGCGTGATATATTATGATTTTCTCGATCTTATTTTACTGATAATCATTTTTTGTCTGAGTAACTAATTTATTTTGGGTTTTTAAATTTTCTTTAAGTTATTATTTTTTTATTAAACGTTACTATATCAACCCACCAGTTATAAAGTGTTTAATTTTTTTGACCTTTTGGCCTTGAAGACCACCATATAAAAATTATAATAATAGTAATAATAATAATAATATTAATATTAACGCTTATTAATCCACATCTTTATACAGAGTTATAAGTAAAAAAAATTATAAACAATGCTCATGATGATGATAGTGCGAATTAAAAGGCAGGTTGCCCAAATGCAACTACTACTACTGCCCAAAAGTAGTTGAATGCTGTTGCAACTTAAACTAAAGAATTGTATCTTAAACAGTATTTACTAGAATTCAAATTTACAGCTATTAAGAGCCAACTGACATAAATATTTAAAAATGTTAAAAAAAAATAAATCTATATATTAATTCCTTTATTACTGGAGTTT
The DNA here is from genome assembly GCF_022605725.1 of Anthonomus grandis grandis. Classification (NCBI taxonomy): domain Eukaryota; kingdom Metazoa; phylum Arthropoda; class Insecta; order Coleoptera; family Curculionidae; genus Anthonomus; species Anthonomus grandis. Next base: position 28,699,437 of record NC_065552.1, read on the forward strand.
TATTTCGCAAACCCTTAGTGGATAGCGTAAGGTCAGCCCTATGTTTGTTTACTATGAATGCAATATTATAAATAAAATGAGGGTTTAAAAAGTTCTTTATGATGCCCGGGAATGTCTATGAGATGTCTATTTCTAATAACGGATTGATGTATATTAGCTCTAAGTATCACATTGTTAAACATAGAGAGTGGGCATTGACTATAAACTATCTTGTACCAAAAATGACGTAATGTAAATCTAGTTACAATGAAATATTAAGCCAACCAAGATCCTTTAACTTATGTGACCATCCAAGAGGCTGGCATATACCAAAAATAAATTTAATACACGCCTATTACATTTTTTGTCTATCCGCGTTAACTAGGCAAGGGCCATAAATCGGTACCCAAGTACGGTACCCAAGTACCTAAAATATAACGATTTGAGTAAAAACTCTTTGACATTGAATACTCCTATTGCAATTTTAATGTTACATAGTAGGAGAATCTTAAGTCAGTATTTTTTTTAAATTCTTTTTTTGTATAACTTTAAAATTTACATCACTATTTTATTTAATTCTCTAAACAGTGCCTTAAGCTCTGGCCTCGAGAATATTAACTTAAGAAATATACAGTGTTGGATTGTTATACATTTTCTACTATACACCTAAATACATTTTATTTTTTTTTAAAAACAACGTATAAACTTGGATTTCCTTAATGTTTTCAGGAACTTTATTATATGTGTCACTAGCTTGTGCGATTGTATTGCGTAAACCTATGTTTGTCCTTACGGTAAAATTATGGATATTACCTTGAGCTCTAGTATTATGACTATGAATATGAATTGAGTGTACAATATTTACATTCGATTTTTGTTGTTTAGTAAGAATTTTTTTAATTAGTTTAATTTGTTCTAGTTCTAATATTGTATTGAGTTTTGGGATCCCCAATTCTTCATATAAAGCTTCGGTATTAGTAAACCTATCATAGTTATATAATACTTTTAGAATTTTATTTTGTGTTATTTGGATAGTATTCAAATTTGTTTTTGCACATGTCCCCTATATCGGCAGTAGATATCTGAGGTGAGATAAAAAGAAGGCATTGTAGATATTATTTTTGGTTTTTGCACTTAGGTAATTTCTACACCTGTAGAGTACAGGAATCATTGCTGTGAACTTGTTGGAAATATGCGTAATATATTCAGACCAATTTAATTGATTATCAATAATTTAACCTAAATATTTTATACTTTTTACTTCATCAATTTCTAAATGATTAATTTGAATATTCAGGTCTGAAATGTATTTATTTTTTTGTTTAAATGTCATAAATTTCGTCTTCTCTATATTTATTTTTAATTTATTATAAAGCAGCCAATCAAAATAAGTTATTAAATCTGTATTGATTTCTCTAACCAACGATTCCTCTTCCTCCCCAGTGTACACTAAAGCCGTGTCGTCAGCAAAAGCACAATAACGGGCTCTGAGGTTTGCACGTCTTAGGTTTTTTACAATATTTTTCCCTACGTCTACAAAATGGCTGTTTAAGTTATTTACAATATCTGTTAAATTTTTTGTTTCATTAGCGCCTATCTTTAATTTTTCTATAATTACCCTAGACTCTTCTCCCTTTAGTAAACTTTTATATTACTATTTTAATTGCCACTGTTTTTTTATCAGTATCAATATACAAATCAAGATACCTACTTATGTCCTAACAAAGTATAGGCTCATTATTAATTTTATGGTAAGTTTATCCAAAATATGTTGCCTCGAGGTTTTTTTAGTAAACAACATTGCTACAGACTACTTAGGATTCATCATCAAAAAATGTTTTAATGATTGATCAGATAGATTAGTAAGTCCTCATTGAAGTAGTTGCTGGCGGTATTTGGGTTTAAATTAACTTTATAAATATGGTGGCCTGAGTATTTTATACATTTATTTAAATTAAAAGTGCAAATTGAGTAAAGAGGTGGACCGAGAATACTGCCATATAGTACTCCCATAATAAAACTTTTGTCTTCTAAAAATTTACCATTTCTCAAAAAAATTTTTGCTTTTTACCTGTTACAAGTTCTCCACGAGCTCTACAGCACTTAAACTATTAAAAGTTTTGCTATCATCCAACGTGACAAGGATTGATGACTGTTTTCATCTAAAGATCTAATTATATGATCAGTTACCTCACAAAGCGCTGTCGCACAACTATAATTAAAACAAAAACCTGATTCCTTTATGGGAAAAACAGAATTATTTGTTAAGAAAAATATAACCTGTTGTTCAAGACAACTCCAAACATTGCCAGTTTTAACCAAGACCTTGGCAATATCCAATAGCCAAAACTGGCAATATCGAGATCACTGTACTTCTTAAGATTTTTGATTTTGGACAAAGGCGCAGTATATTAACTAATTTTAACAGACTAGAAACTTACCCGCTATTATGCATGATTTTATAATATGTGTAATGTGCGGTATAACAAACGCAAAACAAAATAGAATAGGCTCCAAATTTAGGTTATCAGGACCGATTGCTTTAGACCGAAGTATGTCCTTAATTTCAATAAAAAAATATTTTATTAAGCTTTCTATTGCTAATTTAGTGTCGGTATGATTAAGAAATAACTTGCCCATAATATATTCGTATTACTCGTCCTAAATAATGAAACTATATCAAATTTGACTTAATTTTCGAGATATTCTAACAAATACCATTTGAAAAATGTGGTTTCACGCTTTGTAGAATGAAAATCGCTAACATTTTGTTAAACCATATTAATGTTAACTGAGGTTGAGACACAGAAAACACTTAATTACTTTTTTACTTTTCAAGATAAACCAATGAAATTTGGTTTATCGATAAAATAGTTATAAGAGCATCTTTTGACATATTCTATTGTTTTCCATCACTTGCGGTTTAACAGGAGACAATAACATTCTTATTTTGAACGAGACACTTGGTATATTATTACGTATTAAGATAGAAAATGATATTCTGAAAACTATAATACTCTATTTGCTACGTTTTATTTTATACTCATAGAAAAAATATTTTTTTTTTAATTTTAAAATAGGGTGCCATGAATGCGATGAGAGTTTTAGTTTTTAATCAGGTAAGCACGGAAAAATAGTTTTTATTGCATTTTATGACTTAAATCGTTTACACGCCTATTTAAAATGTCCAAACCATTAATTAATGCATCTACTTTATTTTTTTTAATAGCACATTATTGGGAACAATCACTTTTGAAATACGGTTTATTTTCCCAATAATTTGATATGATTATTTTTTAAATCGGTTGATAAATAAGCCCATAAAAAGAAACTAATTAACAAAAATGAACAAACAGGAAGCATTATAATTACACGCCTGCTTATAAAAAATATAACACATCATATTTTGTCAAACGTCATATTTCTATTTGAGAATAAACACATTTTTAAATGCAATATTTTTTTCAGTGTCTTAATACAACATATTTTATTTAACATTTACCTAACATAACATAGGTATACATAAGCGGTAAACAAACAGAAAAAATATGAGGTTTATAAATTATTTTAATATAAACTTTTTATATGCATTGTTCGAAACAACCACTTTCTTGTCTAATGAAAGTACGTATGCGCGGGAATATAGCGTACCGCATATCAATTTTTTCTCCATTGGTAAACAATTCAAATATTAGCAAATATGTTTAAATAACAATTAAAAATTATTGCGCTTAACCAGATGTCACGTATTATGTCAATTAAAAAGTAATTGAAGAACGCGTCAAAACGCAGCCTATTTAAGAAATAAAAGGTTTCTATGCTATTTTTATTAATTAAATCCGTTTATTTATGTGACTTAGTTATTTTCTTATTATGGACTTATTTATCGGCCGATTTAAAAATAATCATATCAAATTATTGGGATGAAAAAACCGCATATCAAAAGTTGTTTTTCTCAGTAATGTGCTATTTAACCCCTATGTGACTGGAAAGGTACCCGGGTACCTTTTCAATTTTCAGATATGAATATCTTTTTAACTCACCTTCGATGAAGCTTGTACTTTTGTGAAATTTTTTAATTTGGTTTTTTTAAGTTATTGTTAAAATTTGAATTTTTTTTTTTATTTTTAAAGTAAATAAAGTGTAAAAAGTTTTCACCCATAGTTGACTGGATGGTTACCCGGGTACCTATACTATGTTTATAATACTAGTAAAATTTTTAAAAGTTGAATTAATGTGTTTTATTATATATACAGTAATAAGAAGTCATAGAAAATTACAGTGAGGTACAAATTAACGCAACATAGCAAACAAACACTTAAAAACACTAAAAAACATTACTTATGAATTACAGTTTTGACAAATAGTTTGAGCCACTGAATGCTCATTAGAAACTGGTCTGGAGCACGATTTATAGGCTTTACGAGTTTTTCTCTGTTTATGGGTTTGCTTTCGGCATATTTGGCAACTACCAACCACCTTTACACGTCCAGATGCATCTCGTTCACAAGCTGCTTGTTCTCTAACTGGATTATCTAAAGGAAGAGGCATTCGTCGGTGAAGTACCATTTCTATAGCCTGACGAGTAAAATAATTACCAATAACTTTTGGAATTTGGGATTATTTAGATTCTTGACAAACACAGCTCATTACCAAGATCTTTTAAAAATCGCCGACGTTGATCAGTAGCTTTGAAAGAAGGATTAGGTTCCTTGTATATACAATAAGAAGCTAAACTAGCAACGTCAATTATGTTAAAAAAAAATGCTAATGGCCAGCGATTTGTTCTACGTTTGACAGTATATTCACATAGCATTTGGTCCATAGTGTCAACACCGCCTTTAGTTTTGTTATAATATATGTTAATTTTAGGCTTTGCAACAGAAGTATTATCTACTTCGCCTGTTGTGTGCATAGTCGATAAAACAATCACTGCCTTGTTTTTTTTTTGGAACATAAGAGCACAATGTAGCATCTTTGTTGAATGCAAAAATGGTTGAATTTATGGCTCTATCTTTTTGTGCTTGCATATTGGAAGGTAAAAACGTTTTATTTTTTTAACTGTTCCTACTAAAGTCATATTCCATGAATTTAAAGTCCAATACTGTTCTCTCACCAATATTTGCCTGACGTTCACCACCTGGTTGTTTTCCGGTATATAGCTGACCCTTTAGAGGATAGGAATTTATCGCATCACAAGCCCAAAAAACCTTTATTCCATATTTCACTGGTTTCGAGGGAATGTACTGGGTAAACTTAGTGTGTCCTCTATATGGAAATAATTGTTCATCTACTATAATACATTCTGCTGGCCGATAATTTTTTGCCAAATTTGAATTCAGCATAATCCAGATATCTCGAATTGGAGCTGCTTTATCTGTCTTTGCACGTTCTATACGCGTATTCTGCTCATCAAACCGAATAAATCTTAGAAACATTTTGAAGCGATCACGAGGCATAGCTGCGCGAAACAAAGGGAGCGAATCCATCTTCCACATTTCAGAAATATGTTCTTTATTGAACCTATGTAAACCGGCAGTAATTAGAATTCCGAAAAATGCATCTAGTTCTACATGAGTAAATGGAATAAATACTTTTGGAGAAAATGTTTTCGGCGGCTTAGTTATTGCCAATAACCTTTGGTTATATTTCTCCCTAACTCTATTCCCTTTTTTATTGCTATATTTTAGAATCAGGGTACACATTTCTGGGGATATAATAGTTTTGAAAATGTCTTTGGGCGTATATAAACGACTTAAGGCTGATGCACCACTTTTTTCACGCAAAATATTTCGACCTACCGTTTGTCGTTGTGGTGTAGGTGAGTCATTCCACTGAGTGCCATCTTTACTAGTCCAATGGGATTGTGAAGCTAAATCTGGATAAACGTCATCATCATCATCAGACCCCGAATCTTCTAGCTCTACAACAGGATCGTTTTCAACATCAGAATCCTCGCCCTCTCCATCTGACAGTTGTGGAATATACTCCTCTTCATCAGAAGCAATAAATGGCTCTTCTTCTTCATCACTTAGATGTTCTAAGGCTTCTTCTAATTTCGAATAGGTCATCCTATTATAATATTCCTATTATTATTTAATTTACCTCCTTTTGTACTCTGTATTAACTTTGACATTTTACCTATTATGTAAAAATAATAAATATATTTGTTTTACCTTGTCTTCCGCCATCTTCCTCTTACACTATAGCTTCGACTAGGACCGGCCTCACTATCCGACATTTTAACGTATAAAAAATACTTTATATTTAACGTAATTCAAACTCTACTCAAGTAGGTACAACGCGTTACTGACGAATATGAACTGATCTTGTGCAAAAACATAAACAGTCCGAGGCGCCAGAGATAGGGAAAAACCCACACAGACGTGTATGTTTATAGTTAAGGGTAGAAATTCACAGAAAAAGCCACGGCTCTATATAAAACACATAGTAGGTACCATAGATGTAAATAGCTCCGCACTGCATAATAGCTCTGCGGAGCTATTTACATCTGTGGTAGGTACCCGGGTACCCACGCCGTCCTTAGAAGGTGTTTTTTTTCCCAGTCACATAAGGGTTAAAAAAATAAATTAAGTGTCAAAATTAATAGTTTCGACATTTTAAATAGGCGTGTAAACGAGTTAAGTCATAAAATGTAATGAAAACTATTTTTTCGTGATTGCTTGATGAAAAATTAAAACTTTTAATGCATTAATGACACCCTATTTTAAAATTTAAAAACATTATTTTTTCTATGAGTATAAAATAAAAAGTAGCAAATAGAGCATCATTGTTTTCAGAATATCATTTTCTATCGAAATGCGTAATATTATACCCAAGTGCCCATTTAAAATAAGAAAGTTAGTATCTCTTCTTGTTAAACCGGAAGTGCAGCAAAAGATGCTCTTATAACTATTCTATTGATATACCAAATTTCATTTGTTTATGTTGAATATTAAAAAAGTGATTAAGTGTTATATGTAATTTTTTTTTTAATATATTAGTTATAAGACCAGAAAAGGTGTCAACCCTTCTAAATTATAATTGAAAATTATTATGTATTGCATGAAAGATTTACAATTTTAAACGGTCAAGACCATAATTAAACGCCATAAAAATAAAACAGACGGAATCCATTAAAGCCGGCAAGTAAATAAGCAGAGAAAACCGCGAGAGGATTAAAAATTCGAAACAGGGTGCCTGTATCCTAAATGTATACTAAAAGGTGTGCCGTGTATTTCAACTAGGAGATAATAAAAATTGTCCTAAGCAGGTGCACGTTTTTAATTAAGGCGTTTTCCAGGTTCATTCCGGAAAATATTAACGGATCGCAGCCGGTGCCCGACGCATACTAGAGAGCCTTGTGATAAAACTAATCTGCTTATCTTTAGACGCGTTTGCGTTTTCTTTTTTTGTTGCTTCAATTTAAAATTCAATAGGTTTTTTTTTTTCGTCCCTATGTGATAACTTCTGCGTAGCGAAAAGGAAATGAGACGTTTTCATTTTATCGTTTGCCGTTCTGTTTCTTCTCTAAGCTACCGCTGTCCATTTAAGTTATATTTTTTCCAGTTCAGGGCACATTCAGAATTTCATCGCCACAAAACATGAGTCCAATTGAGTTTTTCCCCGGAGAAATAAATCTTTCGGAAACTGCAAATCTTTGCAATTTCGTGGCGGACTCTCTAAATATATTCCGACATATTCGAGGCTGATGGGTTTGCGTATTTGTTTTGCCTTGGAACGGTGACGGCGGAAATGGCGAATAAGGAAAATAGGCGACAGTTACGTTGTTCACGTCGGTCGCACAGCTGTAAATCAAAAACTTGGATATTGAATAAGAGTTTTAGAACATGAACTGCGGAAGATTAACTAAATTGGAAACTTGCCAAGAAAAAAAAACAAACTGTGAGATCTTGAGCTTTATCGAATTGTTTTTGACCATAGTTTTTGTTTTGAACTCAAAGTTATTGCATAAAGAATAAGATCAGTAGGAGAAGTGAAATATCAGATAATCGTTTTATAGTTATAAATATTGTGACAATATTGGCTAATACATAAAAGTTTTTTTAAATTAATTAAACGATTTGACAATGCAAAATAAAATTTATTTTTACTGAAATTTCAAATAATTTACTCTAAGAGTTACTAATGCGTACACTATTGAACTTACTAATTAATTAAAAAATTATTAGTAAATTAATTTAAAGCTAAAAGTAGCCTTGTCGTGGAGCTATAGGCAGTTTGTTTGCTAGCAAGAATTGATGCATAATACCAAATGCTTATGTAGAAATTGCAAAAAAACACTTTAAAATATTAAAATTTAATATGACAATTTAATTAAAATTTGTCACTTATTTTGATCAGCAGAACTTTGGAAAGATGTAAACACTCAATGAGGTATTATTAGAAAAAAAAAATTGTTTTTACTGAAATTTTTAATTACTCTGAGAGTTACTAATGTGCACACTATTGAACTTTTAATTAATTAAAAATTAATAAGTAAATTAATTTAAATCTAAAAGTAGCCTTGTCGTGGAGCTATGGGCAGTTTGTTTGCTAGCAAGAATTGATGCATAATACCAAATGCTTGTGTAAAAATTGCTAAAAAACACTTTATAATATTAAGATTTAATATGGATGGCAATTTAATTAAAATTTGTCACTTATTTTGATTAGCAGAACTTTGGAAAGATGTAAACACTCAATGAGGTATTATTAGAAAAAAAAATTTGTTTTTACTGAAATTTTAAATAATTTACTCTGAGAGTTACTAATGTGCACACTATTGAACTTTTAATTAATTAAAAATTAATAAGTAAATTAATTTAAATTTAAAAGTAGCCTTGTCGTGGAGCTATGGGCAATTTGTTTGCTAGCAAGAATTGATGCATAATACCAAATGCTTGTGTAAAAATTGCTAAAAAACACTTTATAATATTAAGATTTAATATGGCAATTTAATTAAAATTTGTCACTTATTTTGATTAGCAGAACTTTGGAAAGATGTAAATAATCAATGAGGTATTATTAGAAAAAAAATTTTGTTTTTACTGAAATTTCAAATAATTTACTCTAAGAGTTACTAATGTGCACACTATTGAACTCACTAATTAATAAAAAATTTATTAGTAAATTAATTTAAGGCTAAAAGTAGCCTTGTCGTGGAGCCATGGGCAGTTTGTTTGCTAGCAAGAATTGATGCATGATGCCAAATGCTTGTGTAGAAATTGTAAAAAAACACTTTATAATATTAGGATTTATTATGATAATTGAATTAACATTTGTCACTTATTTTGATTAGCAGATTTTTGGAAAGATCTAAATACTCAATGAGGTATTATTAGAAAATTTTTTTTGTTTTTACTGAAATTTCAAATAATTTACTCTAAGAGTTACTAATGCGTATACTATTGAACTCACTAATTAATTAAAAATTAATTAGTAAATTAATTTAAGGCTAAAAGTAGCCTTGTTGTGGAGCTATGGGCAGTTTGTTTGCTAGCAAGAATTGATGCATGATGCCAAATGCTTGTGTAGAAATTGCAAAAAAAAGACTTTATAATATTAAAATTTAATATGACAATTTAATTAAAGTTTGTCACTTATTTTGATTAGCAGAACTTAAAGATGTAAATACTCAATGAGGTATTATTAGAAAAAAAATTTTTTTTTTACTAAAATTTCAAATAATTTACTCTAAGAGTTACTAATGCGCACACTATTAAACTCACTAATTAATTAAAAATAATTAATTAAAAATTAATTAGTAAATTAATTTAAGGCTAAAAGTAGCCTTGTTGTGGAGCTATGGGCAGTTTGTTTGCTAGCAAGAATTGATGCATGATGCCAAATGCTTGTATAGAAATTGCTAATAAACACTTTATAAGATTAAGATTTAATATTTAACGACAATTTAATTAAAATTTGTCACTTATTTTAATTACCAGAACTTTGGAAAGATGTCAATACTCAATGGGGTATTAAAATTGCCTGACTTGACTACTATGATTTATTTATAAAAACGTGTTCTTTTTAAGTTCATATGCTAAATGTACTAGACGGAATATGGATCATTATTATCTAAGTTAAGTAAGAGCAGTTTTCCATTTGCCCAACTAACAATTTTTATTTTATTTATATCTTTATATCCTATAGTATTCTTGTTATTTCTAGATATTACTAATACTATGCGGTTTTTCTTAATTTGTTATATTTTGATTTAATGAGGGTGTTCGTTATTTATTTAAGATAAATTATGATAAAATATTGGAATTATTTGCCAACATCAAAACCCGAACGTGATTTATGCTAAACGTTGCATATATGCAATTTGCTAACACACGCACAGGGTATTCACCAAATTATAAGGGATCCGATTTAGGCGTTTGCATAACATTCTAACAAACTGTAGCTTCTAATATTTAACATATTTATTCATAGATTATAGATTTAATTAGGAGCAACTAGGAAAATAATATTTTTTTTGTTTGCAAATTAATGAACTGATTTGCTACAGTTTATAATCCGTTAATAAAAGAGAATATTACTCAAATTCAGAACTTTTTTTAACCGGGTTAAAAAATTACGCAATTTAACCGATAAACTCATAAAATCCAGTTTTTTGGAAATTACCATCACATTTTCCAGCGCTAAAATAACGACCCAAATTATTTTTCTGCAGAACGTGGACAAACTACCGCCACTTTGATAACATTGGAATTTCAGAAAATTAAATAGGCTCCAATCCACACAAAAAAAGCAAAGTAATTATTTTGTATATATGGGAAGTTTTGTCAATAATATCCCTATTTTTAATAATAACACAATATAATTTTTATCATATTTCAGGTTGTAACTTTAAAATCAGCAATATTTAAGTTAAAAAAAAAAAGAAATTTTGCGGAGAGACCGGCTATAGCTGTTTGAATGGATCGAAAAACAATAATCAACGAGTAACGGCGAATGGATTGAACGGGATACAATAGAACACTGGGAATAATTATTTATCAATATTAGCGAGTATTGAATGATAGCGGCAGTGTTGAGGTCATCGATATGGAAATATGGCTTAATGTTTTGCAAAATGCGTTTTCGACAATTAATATCGATCTGCTTCTTTTTGTCAGTATAGGTGCTGAATAGTTTATAGTTTTTAATAACTTAAAATATTAACGTTTTGATTATTATAAGATTTATTTTACCTTTAGTTCTGTTCTGGTAGTACTATAAAGCAGCTCGTTTCAGCTTATCTCTAAATAAATTATTTAATTTAGGGGTAAAATTAAGTAAATTTTATATCGAAGATTAGTCTTAGTACGATTGTAATGATAAATGGTTAGCATCAAACGTCAATACTTTCGTGCGACCTCCAAATATAAAAGGAAAGATTGATATGGATTATGTATAAAACCTCTTGGATGTAATAAGTAATACTTATAATAAATAATCTTCAAATATTCTTTAAGGTAGGTTACCACTTTTCTGATTTTTCGGACACTTACAGAGGTAAAACATGGCCTCTAGCAGTTAAGCTTTTAAGTTATAAACTAGATTTTGATCTACTTAAATACCGCAGAACTAAGAATATCAGAAACTTTCGTTTAAGTTTCATAAGACTGCACGGCAATAAAAATAATCTGCCTATATTCAAAATAATAAGGTATACGTGGATAATAAATATTACACAATTCAAAATTGCAAATATAGAGCGTTAAATCAACAGTGTAGTGTAATTACAAATCATGTAATCTATAAAGGGCTTATAAAATATCGAAATTTAAAAAATTTATTTTTGCTTATTCTATTAGTAATATGCAAAAATTGCATTGCATTAGTATTTACTATGAAAACGATATAAATCATAAAATAAATTTATTCAATAATTTTATTTTGCAGTTATTTGATAACCATGCTTCAGTTATTGAGTCTTGGGTTACAAAACCTAAGGCTCTGGCTTCGAGCCAAAATTGTTACAAAACTATGAAAATTTATACTGGTTTAAAGGGCTATTGAGCGGATTTATTTTAGCTTTATCCTATGCAAAATTAAGAAAAAAAGTAAAATTTTATTTTGTCATTATCTAAATTTATTGTAATAGTAATCCTAAAGATTTTTTAACTAGCACACTAACTTTAAAAAATAATAAGAATAATCTTTTTTTTCGATTAACCACCAAGAGGGACAATATTTAAATGTAATCTTATTACCATTACTTTTAAAAGGTATAAGGAATATCCTTAAGAGGCTTTTTAAAACGAGGTTATTTTAGTATGTAGAGCGAGCCCTCCTTAAACTCATATAAAGGTAATTTAAATATTTATCAGCTAAAAGTCTTTTGCGCAAGCAAATTTAAAGTCGTAAGACGCAGACAAACTATCGGGAATTGTAATGTGTTTAAGTAATCGAAGGTAGAATCAGGAACTAATCCGATCAAAAACTCGAACAAAAAGGCATCTCGAAGGATATTACATGGCGCATTGTCAAAGGGAAAGACAATAAAATTGGATCTGAAGAACGAAATGAAAATTTTATGCTTTAGACGATGTATCTACTTGAATTTTTCTTGGACCTATCTTATTTGATTTTCGGTGCATAAAAGGATTTTGTTTACTATTTACTTATATGCTTTTGAAAAAGGCGTAGTAAATATCGAAAAAATCTATGTTATTTTGTTAGTATAATAGAACTTAACCCTTTTTTAAAAATGGGATATTCGTAATTTCAGCCTGTTTTCATGTTTAAATTGTAGTAAAATTTCAAAAATATTAAAATTTAAAATAGTATAGGGCCAACTCAATCACATATTTATTTGCAATGTCAGTATTTAACAAACATTTACAAAGTCATTATAAACAATCAAATAAGCATAAAAAGTCAAATATTCATCATTAGAAGTTAACATACCAGTCAACTATATCCATCATACAACATTGCTAAAATAATGTTCTTAGTAATTCTTATTCGCTACTATAGTAATTTCGTAGGTAGTGAGGCTCTGCATAAGAGTTCTGAGTGTTTCTTTTAAGTCACTTTCTCACAGAATAGAATAGTCATTTACTACAGTTCTTTAGGAAGATACAATATACCTAACTAACCTGGATACGCTATAACTAACTTGCTGGATTTTTCTCTGGAACCCTAAATTAAATATACTTAGAATTAATTATATGTCTTATTAATTCTATTTTAGTAGAACTTACATACCTCTTATTCAGACCAATGGATGGTAAAAAAAGATTCTGTCTCTTAATTAGAGCCCATAAGACATTATGTTCTCTTAGAAAGAGAATCGTGGATTTTTATGAAATTGGTGTTTTTGTTTCTTACCTTAGTAACTCTCTCTTCTCACTCTTCTCAGGAAATGACAAGAGCGCCAAAAATAGAACCTGGAATTTCACGTATTTTTCAGATATTTTCCTATATTAAGGCGAGAGTGCCAGGGGGTCAAATATGAAGTAGAAACCCGTCAACTTAGTAGCAAGTTGGACAGCCCCTTTAATACTTTTTCGGCATTATCTATAAAATCATATAATTTAAAGTTTTATCGAGAAAACTTAATGCAGCAGTTTTTTTAGTCAAGGATGCATCGAAGATTTTGGCTATTTCTTAAAAAAGTCAGTTCTGGCTTTTATTTTATGCGTTTTTGTCAAAACCTATTTTTCAATAATAATGGGTTTTAATTTTACGGTATTTGGTTAATGCGGAGCATAAAATATAGATAATCTTCATGGGTTGCCAAGATATATAAGAGTACATCGCATTGAACTTTTTCAAAACCGATCCTTTGCCTCAAAAATGAAATAGTGTTTAAGTTAGTCCAGGACATTGTTATTCGAATGAAAAGTACCTTTTTAATTTATGTATTTTTCTCACTTCTTCAGATAGTCTATAGTATTTATTGACTTTTTTCTTTCTGTCTTTTTAAGGTTGTCGTTATTTGGTTGCACATTATCAATCGATTTTTTTCTTGACAATATCTGGCCTATTACTCGTTACGATATTGATGACCCAAATGTAAAAATATATATCATTTGTTATAACAGTTATATTAGAGAAATTACTCATTTAGGTTAAAGGCGTTCTTAATTAGATATCTTTTAATTTTGGACTGAAAATTCTTACCCTCTAGAGATCTTACATATTTTGAAAGGCAATTAAAAAAATTAACACTATAATAGTCAGAGCCCCTTCGACTTCTAGATAATGATTTTTATATAACCAAATTACTGCATATACAGATAAGTTCCAATATATTTCCGATTGTCAGTCTGATTTCAGAATTAATTTTAGTACTACTACATGCCTTGTCCATATTTCCGTTGATATTATACTTAACGAGGAAAAAAGATCTAACCAGTCTTACTTTGTAACACTATAGATCACAACTTATTACTTTCCAAACTACACTATATTGGCTTTTCTAGTAATGCTGTCAAATTATTTCAAATTTAACTTCTTGATCGATTTTGTTATGTGGTTATTAAAAATTAAAACATTATTCTAAAATTCTAAAAAACAGGTGTTTCACAAGGTTCAATTCTATCAACTTTTTTTATTTATGTTGCTAAAATAAACAAATCACTTAAACACTCTCGAATCCTTCAGTACGCAGATGACTCTTAAGTATTCACGCAGAATTAAATATAAACAGCGATTAAAATAATGTTTTTCTATATGCACAAGACACATTTTGAAAATTGATTTTTCTTAATCTCAGATAATAATTTGTCATTCAAATCCTCCGATTAAAGAGCTCATCAGATATAATTTAAATATTAAAATTGGAAGTGTGGCCAACTAAAATTTAAGGTATATTTTAAGTAAAAAAATATTTTACACCTAAAAAAAATTTTTTTCTCAAAAACTTAAGATTTACGATACAAATCCCTTGTAATCTCTCTCTTTGATTATGGAGATGTCGTTTACTTTTTTTTTGTAGAAAAATTCAAAAGTAACAGAACTCGTGGATGCGATTTTCTTAATCTGTACTATATAGATATCACATATCTGAAAGAAAACCGAATTATCAATAAGTTAAATAGGCGAAAATATCATCTGTATCTTTTTATATTTAAAGTTATCAAAACCCAAAAACCACCATACATTTTTAAAATTTTTATTTCATTTGCTACTAATCCAATACTAGGGACACATAATAATTTAAAATCCCTGGTCATCGAACACCAAATTTTCATAAATTTTTTTCATAAGCAATCATAGGCAACTATCACTTCTCAATAAATACTAAAAATATGTAAAAAAAAATTGCATAATATATAAAAGAGTCTTACCCTAATAAAAGAAAAAGTTACTTAAATGCACGTTGAAGTAAACTTATCAAATATATTAGAAATTAAGAAACAGCCCATAAACTATATTAAAATACTGAAAATTGTGTCAACGCATTAGAAAAAACACAGGTGCGTAAATTGAAATTGCAGTTTTTTATATTAACTTGATTTAGTGCTAAAAGATATAAGAGAAGGAAAGCAAATTGAGATATTCTGGTAGATACAACCTATTTATATTACCCTCAAGAAAAATAAAGCAATAAAAAGACCATATTAATTAAAAAAAGTATTCTAAAATAGAAACGCTAAATTATAAATAAAACTAGTATCAATTTGAAACAAGATCCAATTAAGTTATGCTTAAATAAATACATTTTATTTAATTTTCACACCAAGAGTATATGTAAGGGCATTAAATAAATATTTTTAGGTTACATGGCAAATGTTCCGGTGACACATAATTTCCCAAACCATTAGGTGCAGCATACGGGTAATTTCTCATTTCTCGACGTTGATATAACATACAGGTTGTTAACATAGGAAAATACGTTGACGTAAAAGCATAACAGAATTTATTTGGTGCAATTCCCACTGTGAAATAAATCCCTTCCTTGTTTGCCTCGCGGACCGTAATAATGCGTGTTTGCAACTTGTTAGGGGAATTTATTTCAATTTTAAAATAGGAGACTAACGAAAACGGTAAATTTTCAAGCGGTTAGTTCATATATCATATATATTATATAATATCTTTGTTACGATGTAAAAATGTTTTGATTTAATATTTAGTGTATGCATTTTGAAAATGTAAAATTTCATTAGTTGCTAAAAGAGCTTGTTAGGTCAGTTTATGTAATGACCTATATTAATTTTAATATGAGGTATATTAAAATATGTAAGTAAGAATAATAAAACAAAATTAAAAAACAATAGTTTTGAAGAACAATTTTTGAGAACTTTAGATTACTAGAACTGGAACTAGATTATAATTTCTAATAATGATAAAATCATGGCTTATTGGAATATAATGTTAAATAAGTCGTTAGTGAGTAGAAGGCATATTACTGGACTCTTAATGGCCATATTACCCAATAGTAAAATGGTAAAAGTTACCGTCACTTGTCCATCAATTTGTCGCGATTGCGGGATTGATATACTAATTGATAATTACGAAAATATTTAAAAAAATAAACGTATTTTTTGCGCCTAAAATATTATGACCTAAAAACATGATGTATAGAATTTAGAATACTTTAAAACCTCATTTAAATATAGTCTTATTGTAAATGGTGATTTTAACATAAATTTTATTCTAGGTAATAATAAAATTCCTAAAATTCTAGATCTAATTCTGAAATATGGCCTTAAAAAAAGAGAAAAAAAAGAGAAAATATCTACTAACCCATGGCAATTTATGCATTGATAATATATTTTCAAATTTAGCCTGCTCCAGAGCATTTATTTTTTCCCTTAAATATCTCAAATCACATTGTAGTGATAATTGATTTTCTAAATAATCTTTCAAAAGAAAACACATCTACAATAATAATACAATCGAATACAAGAAATGGTCTGTTTTATTTTTATAATCTTGTAAGCAATTTAAAATGGAATTGTAATAGCATGTAAAATGAACATAAAGCAAGTTTATTTGTCACTTTTATATATAAAGTTCCCAAGTACTGAAGTTTCATAGGAGTTCAATATAAAAATTCTGAATTGAATCTTAAGTGGTTTAATGCTGAATTAAGAAATCAAGCAGAGGTTTTAAACCTTGTTTTAAAGCTATCAAATCAAAATAACTGTGATCTCTTAAAGATTTTAATGCTTTTTTTTATTGAAATTTCATCCAAAATTATAAATCGTCTACCCCTATCTCAGAGAACTGCTGAAAAGTATTATCTTCAATACCTATATATCTAAGGTAAATCTGCTTGACACACATTTTATGTTTGAAGAAATAACGATTTTTGAACTACGGGATCTCATTAAACCTATAAAGAACAAAAATATTTAAGACTTTTATGGTATGAATGCCTTACTAATTAAACATATTGTGAGTCTTATTATGTATCCTTTAGTCAAACTTTTTAACATGTGTATTAAAGAATCAATGTATCTCAGTTTACTCATAATCTCCATAGTTGTGTCTGCATACAAGAAAGGTCCTTGCAATGAGCTAAACATTGAAACCATCGAAAATATTTGAAAAAGCTTTAAAATCTAGAATAACAGATTACTTTGAATCTAATAATCTTTTTAGTACTGAGCAGTTTGGATTTAACGACGCAAAATCTACTACACTGGCAACTAATCACATTTTGTAATTTAACTAAAGCTTTTGACTGTGTCTCCTTCAGAACTCTTGCTATGAAACTAAAGTACTATAAGTTTTCAGACCCTAACTTTAAATTAATGGAATTATATCTCTCTGGTAAATCTCGAGTAGCGAGTTGCAATGGTTTAGAATCAGGTTTCAATTACTTGGATTATGAAGTCCTTCAAGGATCGGTGCTGGGATTTTTGCTCTTCCTGAACTATATCAATGATCTTAAGAGTAGTGATCTAGGTACTGATTTTATCCTATTAGCGGATAATACAATATTGGGGAAGAAGGCACTTGCTGATTTGCATATAAGTCTGAAAAAGCCGCAGTTAAGGGTTGCTCATTGGTTTTATGCTAATCAATTAGGCATCAATCCTAATAAAAATCAAAAACTGTTTGTGACTACTCGTAATTTGGATTTGTAAGATGTTACAAATGAACCAGTTTCTTTTTTGGGCATTAAAATTAATTCAAAACTTATCTGAGATGCACATGTTAATTGCATATGTCAGAAGGTGGCTTCTGGTATCTGTGTTTATTGCTCTTTGAAACTTAGTCTATAGTGTATCTACTAAGGCTGCTTTGTCAGCCTATTTTGCCTGTGTTTATTCAAGAATATCATATGGCATTCTTATATAGGGTGATGCAACTGATGCAAGTCGCATTTTCTCCATTCAAAGAAAGCCAATAAAAATTCGTTTATATCTAAATTATAGGGCAGATTGTAAAGTACATTTCTCAAAGCTTAACATAATAATGGTCCTAGCTAAGACATACATATGCATTTCACGAAAAATAACAATTATATACACACTGCATTTCATAGAATACATCGTATTAAAACTGGTCCTTCTTTTGACGGGCCAGTGTTTCACAATAAATTATCATAAGTTGCAATCACATTCAAATGTTGCCTCTTAAGGAGGTTAGAAGAACATGGATATTGAAATCGTAGTTTTATGGATCTTATAAATTAATGGGTAATATTGATAATTTAAGCCTCTAATATTGACTTGTGTAAACTCTGTTATATAGTATTAACACTAGTAAATATTTTATCTTATCTGATCATGAAATACTAATAACTTGTAACTTGAGTGTTGCAGAAGTGACAAGTTAAAGCACCGATTTCATGCTTGTCCATAAATTGAGTTAAAGTGTTTTCTTTTGCAGAGACTGAAGGTTCCTTATTGGCAAATAAAGCTGCTAGTGTGAAAACTTCATCGATGAGGGTAATGCCCTAAATACCATAATTTTTTTTGTTGGTTAAATTCGTGTTTTTGTTGCTTTTTAGTCCAGCCATCAAAGTCTCAGATCTCTTTCTCTATGAGTTTCATTTTCCAAGATTAGTGAAGAATTAAAAATTAGAAAAAAAAAACCTTTAAACAGAAGAAAAACTTGATGTGGTTGATGTAAGATAACTGGTTTTTTTCTTTATTATAAAGTTACTTGGTGTGTACACTGTCACTAACAATTTTGCATCTGCTCATTTCTTTGTGAAAACTCTCAGCTTGTGTTGTCGGTTTTCTGGTACTCGTTACTATGACACTAACATTACTATTAGTGACTTTTTGTAAGCTAACAAGAATCAAATCGCCCTTTGAGCCTTTTGACAGCCTTAGTCTCCGCTATCTTATAAACGCTTCAACCAAGAAAATGAACACGAATACGGACAAAAAATATAAAGATATGAAACCTAATGTTATAAACACATAAAGAGTTGGTATAAAGATATCAAAGATTTGTTTACCAGTTTGTTCACCACCTAGTGAAAAGCTGACGTCAAGAAGTAAATGATTAAATTAAGAAGTAAATAATTAAAATATTTAGTTCGTTGAATTTAACTTATAATTTTACGTACAATATTTTTTTTTTAATTCATATTTGACATGTGAATTTAAAAAAAATATATTAAAAAAAAATTATATTAAATATTAGAAAAAAAAGGAATTAGAAAGTAAGAATAGAAAAATAAAATTCGTTTTTTTCTATTTTTAGAGGCTTTTAAATTCCTAAAAACAGAAATTTACAAAACCGCGTATCTTAGAAACAGTTGCAGTATGGCGTGTTATACATCAAATTATTTATAATTTTTGTGTTTAATAAAAAAATATAGTAACGTACAGGGTGTTCTGTTTAAAATAAGAAAGTTGGTATTGACCACGACTACATAAAACATCCTGTATACAAAATTTTTGTTGAAAAAAATGCGCAATCGAAGTTTGCGAGCGTTTTTTCGAACACGTCCTCATTTATTTTTTATTAAATTTATTAAATTTTTTTGCTATTTAACTATTATATACTATTTATAAGACTTTGGTATTAAATCTGTGATCAGATATTTTAAAACTTTTTTCGCAAGGTATGTTTATTATAATTTTATTTAATTAACTATATGATTTATATAAATATATATATATGTATATGCATAATTATGTGTATCTAAGAAGATTAAAGCTAAACGATTTATCTTGTTTTTTTTCTACCTAGAGCTTAGTACGCACCCTTGGGTTAAACAGGGCTACCGTGGTTAAAATAAATTTAGAGTTGGCCTCCTCCTAATGCTTTGTATCCTTTTTACCCTCTCCGTTTTCAATGTTATCCGAGGAGAAAATAAGCTCTAGGTAATTTATAAACAGGGCATTTTCACAACGCGTTAACATTTTAAGTTAATAATTAAGCCAAGATTTAGGTAACGCTATAGAAATAAAAAAATAATGTTAAGCGGAATTCGAACCTGTAGAAAATCTATATTGTTAGTTCTATGTAAGCTTTATTTCTCTTTTATGTTTTGTTAGAGAAACGATAAAGCCTCCCTTTTTGCGAATATTAAATACTAAAAATATATTTTATAACTACTATATATATTAGATAAAATTCTCGCAAGTAGAGATGTTTGTTGTCTAAACCGTTATACCAGTAAAAATATTTTACGAGTATAGAGTTGTGAATTCAGTATGTGTAATATTCTATTTTTGTCCGACTATCAATTCAGTTTTACTTCATTAAGTTTTAATTTAAATTTGTTTAAATAGTTTATACTTTCGGTTTAAAATACCTTAAGGCATATTTTAAAGCATGCAGTTTATTAATAATCCAGCTAAAACATCACACCTAAGCAAATGTTTTATGAAACCACTATATTGCTAGAAATGTAAGTTCTGTTTTATGTGGTTTTGTTTGGAAAATAATATATTGTTGCCTACCAAGTTATCCCTTTCAAAAAAAGGCCATTATTCTCACAAAGATATCTCGTTTGTCATCCGAAACAGATTAAAAACATACAACACACATAGTATTATTTTTTGTAGGTTTCGCCATTTCCTTTACTACTCTCTGAGATCGTAGGGGTCCATTCTTTAATTTTTGAGGTGTCGGGTTAAAAAAATAAATGTCTTTTTCTGTTCTAGAACAGAAATTTTTTTGTATTTTATAAAAAGAAAGAAGACTTGATCATAAAAACAATATAGATCCTAATAGAGAGCCTCGCGATGCATTTCAATAAATTTGATAAACCTGTGAAATATTAGTCCAATAAAAATATTATTAGTTCTTAATTAGTTTAGTTACTATTATTAGTATAAGAATACCGTAAATGTTTTAAATTTATCAAATGTATAAGTGAAATAATTAAAAATAAAACTTACATTAAACCTACATTAAATAAAATTAAATAAATAACTTTATAAGAAGTTACTTCGCCCTGCGAATCAACAAGAGAACCTATTTCTTCATTTCTCACGTATAAAAGCAATAAAAATAAAAACACATACAGTTTCAAAAGGTGTATATGGGAAAACGTTCAGGAATAAGTCGAGTCACGTATCAAACTTTCACGCCATATTGTAAGAAAAGAAACTGGCTCAGTTTTAACTGTTAACAGGGGACTACTTTATGAACCGATATATTTTTGATGAAAATACTTTTAAACATTATAAAAATGTTTTATTGTGTCACGTGCAAGGTCAATTATACAAGCTAATATAGTACACTCTTAAATATAGAGTTATCGTGGTAAGGAAGTCTCAAACAACCCAGTTAAACTTTCCAAGCTAAATCTCAATTACATACTTGAGAATTACCAAGGTTTAAATTAGTTTAAATATAAATATAAATACTATAGGGAGTGCTTGTTAATAAAACTACTGAATTTTCATACGGTTTATTGTGTAGTATATAATTATAAGTAATAAAATCAGCACAGCTTTTAACGAAATTTTAAAAAATGGTTAAAATTTAAACCGTCGGTTTACCGTGTAGATACTAATTTAAAATGCAAAAGGCCGAATATAAAATACCACGAAAGGGGAAATAAAAAGGATTACTAAATGGGTTGGGATATATCCAGAGCAATTTTATGTGCAATCTAAATTAATGCGATATTTTTAAATACTGTCTGGTTGCGATGTGGATTTTTTACGTAGACTAGATTAAACAAATATAATTAACATTGCTCAAATTAAAATACTTCGTGTGCATTATAATAAATTTTTCACTCAAGTACAAACAAGTAATTATTTAATTTAACCATTTCCAATATTATGACGTAGTTTCATCACTTTACGTAAATATTTTGATTAAATATCAACACGTAATTTACAGCCCATGATAGTACCTTTAGGAGAGAATTTAAGCTACAAATTAGTTCAACGAAAATTAGAAAAAACGCACCTGGTAAACTTAGACCTTAGGTTCGAAAATCAATATTAACTCTTAATTTCAAGTTTAACTCAAAACAAAATAAAAATCGTCTAACTGCCTATATATATACAGATAATATTTATTATTTAAATTTTCTAAACATCATAAATTAATTTAACATACAAATATTCAAATACGGTGTTATAAGTTTTTCTTCTCACCGAAGCATTATATTTTGTGTATTGTTTTAGTGATCTAGTTAATTTTTAAGGGATAAGGGGTCAATTAAAATATAATCTTTTCATTTTCTTTTTTTTACATTTTGGCCTATATTAGGCCTTATTAAGAGCGCTACAAAATTTAAAAAAAATACAATAAAAAACATTTATAGATAAGATAGAAATATTAGTCTAGTCATACTGTTGCAGACTACGAAGCCTTTTCAGATGTTAGAGATAGGTGCAAAACTCTAACGGAGACTTGTTACCAGAACTTTATTTCAAATTTGGGCCAGTTACTTTATACAAACCCCAAAAGTTTTTGGTATAAGTTTAATAATAGGAGAGCAACGAATAGGCTTCCTGATTTGATGACCTATAATGATGGGAAGTTTGCGGGTTGTGAACAAATTGCAGAGGGGTTTGCCAGGTTTTTTTTCGAGTGTCTATAATGGAGATAATAATGTCTTACCTTCTTGGCAGGCTGGTGTAAATATGACTATTCCAAATCCTAAATTATCTGTTGGATTAATTTTTGATAAGATATTTCGATTACCCCTTAAACCTAGTGCTGGCCCTGATATTATACCCAATTATTTTTTGAAAAAATCTGTATGTGCCCTCTCTTATCCCTTCTTTATTTTATTCAGTAGGTCATTAGACAGTTTTTCCATCCCAGTGGAAACTCAGTTTTATTACGCCGATATTTAAATGTGGTGCTGCGAATAAAATGATCAATTACAGGAGTGTGTGCGTACAGTCTGCCATTCCAAAACTTCTGGACAGTCTTGTTTATGCCCAAATTAATTTTTACTGCAAAGAACTTCTGTTAAGTGAACAATATGGCTTCAGTCGTGGCAAGTCCGCTATGGCAAACCTGTTGTTGTATTGAGTGCTCTGTTAAGTGCTTTGGAGAGGGGTGAACAAGTGGATGTAATAGATACAGACTTTTTCAAGGCATTTGACAGTGTCAATCATAGCCTATTACTAAAATTGTGACTTTTTGGCTTTTCAGATTGTTTGGTGGCCTGCTTTGCGAGATTTCTTTCTGACAAATTTCAGCAGGTACAAATTGATGATGCTAGGTCACACCTTATCAGTGTGATCTCTGGTGGTCATTGTTCTCCCCTGTTATTCAATATTTTTATTAATGATATTTTGGTTCGCTTTGATAGTAATGTATTGTATATAGTAATAGTAATTTTTTATTTGCCGATGATTTAAAGTTTTATAGGGTGATCAATTCAGAACAAGACATGGTTCTCTTGCAAGATGATCTAAATAGATTGTGTGAATGGTGTGTTGGTAATAGTTTGGCTTTAAATGTGGGTAAATGCAGTTACATTAGTTTCTACAAAAGAATCAAACAGGTAATTTCCTCCTATACTATCGATAATGTTAATCTTAGGTACACTGAATTAGTAAAGGACCTTGGTATCTTTTTTGATGAACAATTGAATTTTAATACCCATGTGAATACTATTATAACCAAAGCATCTAAAGTCCTTGATTTTGTCCTGCGCAATTGTAAGAACCTGTCAGTTAATACTTGCAAAAGGTTGTACATATCACTTGTTGTCTCTTTGTTGGAGTATGGATTAATAATTTGGTCTCCTCTTTACATGAATAATTGTATGGCACTGGCGGGAGTTCAAAATAAATTTCTATGATTCTGCCTTTATAACTTTCACATTCCAGTTCCTAATGACCATTGTTATGATGAAGCAGTGAACTTGCTGAATATGCAAAGTTTACTTAAGAGACGCACTGATAATGATTTAATGTTTATTTATAAACTTTTTATGGCCTTGTGATTTGTCCCGAACTACTTAATAAAATTTCATTTAATATTCCACACCGTAGTCTTAGGGTAAATCAATTGTTTTCTTTGCCTCATCATCGTAACAACTATGCTATGCACTCGCCTGTCAAAAGAACCTTGAGGCTAGTAAACTTTACTGGAATTGAAGTTTTGGGAACTTCCCTATTGCATTTTAGGAGTCTTATTAAGGGTTTGTACGATTTTATTTTTTTTTATATAAATTTGTTTTATGATTATTAATTTGAAGTACATTTGATTATTGCCATTAATAATAATATATTTTATTTTTTCTTAGCTAATTTTGCATTGTTAAATGTTCAGATTTTGAGAGGTTATTATTACTACTTGTAAAACAGTTTAATTAAGGTGGTATTAATATTAAGTCTGATAATTATTGTTAATTAGTAATTAGTGGTTAGGTAGTTTACCTTTTATTTCTTTTTCAGAAATATATATATTTTTTTGTAATGAGGTTGATCCCATGTATTGATTAAATAACTAAAAAATAAATAAATAAAAAAATTCTTTCCTTGGCTCTACCTATCAATGCATATGGCACGCATGAATATTTTGGCACAAAAGGAATAAATTATTAAATTATTGTACTTTGCCAATTTATAAAAATGTTCTTGTATTTTTAACTGTACCTGCTAGAACTTTGATTTGGAAATCTGGCTTTTTCTCCCTGTTTTCTACTTAGATTTTTGCATAATAAAGCAATTTTATTTAATTAATATATTTAGGTGCAAAAAAATCCTTATAATTTATTATTAACAATTTAGATAATCATTTTATAAGAAAACAATATCTTATATTGATAAGCGAAATATATGTTATTCCAACTCAGAAAAAAAAGATAATTAAGCTGTCACATATATACTTCGCAGGTCGTTTCAAAAATCCACGACATATGTAATATGGAACGCACAATAATAAATAACATCGAGACGACAGAAGAAGCAGCAGCAGGAACAGTTCCATCGTCTCGCATCATAATCTCGTCTTGTCTGGATGGCGGCTCCTTATTTGCAGCCACTCCGACTCTTAAAAGGAAAACCCCGGGAAATGTCAACGTAATTCGCTTCTTTACTCTTTTTCCTGTTCCTCCTGTCCCCCTTCTCACATTTCGCTCTTTGCACTCAAAAGACGTCTCGAAATCGAAACCCGGCTTGGCGATGTAGAAAAAACAAAACGAATTCGGAGGCGTGTTATCTTCAAAACTTAAGGCAATTAGAAAGTTCTCGCACGTTCTTTATACATATTAAATTTTCGTGAATTTCAATATAACTTTTGTTAAAAGTTTTCCTGATGGAGCGGATACCGAGGGTCACCAGAGACAAAATAGCTTTAGAGAAACCAACGAGTCGGTCTGATCTGAAGAATTTAATATCGCTGCACAAAGTGTCAGTTTTTTTCAGATATTTAAACCTAGCACGTGTAAGTGCTGGACACTCTTTGGTCTGCAGTTTTTTTCTTGGCCTAATACCAGAGGCATTCCGGATGATCTACTATACTTAGAGTATAAAGATTTTGATTTGGATAAAAATGTAAATTGTTTAAGTAATATTATTAACTCATTATGTGATAGGGATGCTTTACTTAAAAAATTAAAATCTTATAAAAATATAATCCATAATGAACTGAGAATGTTTTATATTTAATGGCATTGAGAAATAAAGCCAAAGCTAAATGGAAGTGCAGTTAAACAGAATGCGACTATAGCTACTTTAAAGTTATAAGAAATTATACCACATTTGCCTGTAAAACTAAAGAAATTTTTTTTTAACAACAAGTCTGAATGAGTTACTTATTTTATTGAGTATTACGTCACTTGTAGCAAAATACAATTTAGAAATTACTATCTCACACACTCAAAAAATTGAAAAGAAGAAAAAATAGACTTATTCACATATTTAAAAGAAATATGAACTCAAATCTGTAATGATACCTTTCGATATACTTAATTTAATTTAAATTCAATAAGTTTTAAATACAATAATTTACTTGAGATTTAATAGATTTTTTTATATAAATAGGAGCTAGTTATATCTACTACCGTTATCAAGGTAATTAAAGTAAAATTTAATTAAATTAAAAATATAATAAAAATATACTTATCTTTATCTATGTAATATCATCAAAACTTCTTCCTAATTCAAAAATACTTAAAATACTTTTTTTATATAATTTGACGGTTTATTAATAGTTTGACATACTATTTTAAAAGATTAGTATATATAAATTATTCTAATGATTAATCGCGTCCTATAGTGAGTGATTTAGTACGTAATAACACCCTCTTAGTAATAAAATTTGGCTTTCCGCCACTCTTAGTGAAAAATATATATCGAAATCTACCTACTTTACAAAAAACCCGACCATTTTTCATTAGTTTTGACAAAAGCCGCTAAACTGCAGAATTACCCTTTTCTTTAGTTTACGTAATTTTGAAATTGGTTCCTTTGCTAAAATTGAGGAAGCATTCCATGTTTATTCTATGGTTATTGTCGAATGCACGTTGTATAATTTTGGATTTTTGAAAATCATTGTTTTTTATGTAACATGTTCATTAATTCTTTTTGGTAATGGTCTACAGGTTTCACCTACGTAAAATTTACCACAAGTACAAGGAATTTTATAGATTTTTATTAAATTCATTTTCATTGAAAGGTTTAGTTTTTGTTAATAAGTATGAAGTTGGTATACAGAAGTTGTTTAAATGTTTTACCTATAACGTTGATTAAGCTTATTGGTCGGTAGTATTTAAATTTGCTTGTGGTACCACTCTTTTAGCGAGGTGTAATCAAAGCTCTTTTAAAGCTTAAGGAAATTACATTTTAGTAATTGATATATATGTCTAGAAGGTTTTAAATTACAATTGTATCACCGCTGGTGTCTGTCGACTTTTTGGCGTTAAGTTCTTTATGTTTCAAAGAATAATACATTTTTATACTCCGGAATTTTAATTTGTGAAGAAAATAGTTCCTTTTAAGAAATTATCTTCCTTATTATTTTAAATTAAAAAAGGCTGGCGAAGCTATTTGCAATATCGCTATGAGTGTTTTAGGTACACCCATTTAGTTGCATTTCTCTAGGTATTTTACCTCTTCTTGACTAAAAGGCACAGAAGAATTTAAATCTATATTTATATTTACTTATGTGACATTTTCATTCAGTTACTTGTTGGTTCAAACTTTTTCTCAAAAAATTGTACATATTGTTTTCTACAGATTTGACATTATTCCTTTGTATTAATTTGTGAAGCTGAATTTTTGTTTCATATTTTTTATGAAACCTTCGTACCAGAACGAATACCTTAGTTTACTAAAATTTTTTTACCTGGTCTCGGAGAATATATAACACTAGATAAACAAGAGTCATCCACATCCTCAGATTAACAAATCTATGACACCAATTAAAATTCTCAGCCAATTTATATAGTGCTTTCATTTCAAGGCACACCAACCTGAATAAATTCTTTAAAAAAAAACACGTTAATTTTATATTTCTGTTCAATTACTTTCTCTCCTCCAGCTAACCTCACTTTTATATGTCAAATAGGAAGATAGGAACCCCTATCGTCTGACACATCATTGTAAGCAGCATTAAAATGTTATTAAATGTTACTGTATATTAGGTCAAAATAACGCTTGTGATACTTGTCTGAAAAATACTTCTTTTCATTTAAACCATATTACCGATTCCGGTCCTTCACTTTTACATAATTTCACTAAGTACATATATTTTCGTAATACATTTTCACTATTTTTATAATTTATACAAAAAACGTTATTGTTATTTCTGTAATATAAATAAGGTATTTATATTAAAACGTATACATTTTTCTCCGTTTTTTTGACAAGTCCGTTGGTGCTTATTAAAATGAGAGTGACATTTGCCCTATATACATAAAATTTAAATTACAATTTATAATTTTATTCGGAGATTTGAATATTAATGCTTTAGAAGAAACACCACCTAAGAAAATGTTATTTAATCTCTTTTCTTCAATAAATTTAAATTCTTTATTAAATCAGCCAACTCGTGAATGTATGATTAATAACAAATCTAATTCATCAATAATGGATTATGTTGTCACCAATAATGAATTTGTTAGTTCTATTCATTTTGAACCAGGATTTTCAGATAACTATAATAAGTTTTAATATAGAATCCTTTAGTTCAGAGTCTACTACTCTCTTTTCATTTTGGAATTTTAGCAGGAGAACTATAGAAGATTTTAAGCTAAACTTTAGTTCTTTTGCAATTAAACCTCTTTTATCCCTTCTAAAGGGTTAAATTTCCAAGAACACTAAAGCCACATGAGGTTACATTGATGACCTTTAACGAACTAAAAACGTTCTAGAATATTTTTGATCGCCAATACCCTACATGAAATGTTTAAGTAAATAAAAGGCAACTGGCAGAACAAGCATCAAATGGGCTGAACTCAAGACAGAAAAATGACAAACGGGGTAACAGCGTTGTCCAAAACTGGCTTTAGATTACGACCTATAAGTCAACTGTTACTTTGACCGTTTGTTCTTTTGTGGGAAATCACGGTTTTTGTGCGGAAAATAAAAAGGAATTTGCTATTCTTCGATAGAAGCAAAAAAGCATAGTCCAAATGATGATAATTTCGTTCCATGGTAATTCTCCCTACTCTAAAATTCTACTATATCTTTAGCTAGTTTTTAAGGATTCGAGAGATTAAAAAATGGGTATCCACACTGTTAAAGATGATCTTATAATTGATCTCTCAGACAAGAAATGTTCAAAGAGCAAGCTGAGAAAATCAAGAACAATAATCAGACTTAAGGAAGTAAAGAAAACGAAGGACAAGCCACAAAAATATATGCAAGAGAAATCACCGGAGCATGTAGCATTTTTGGTCTATATCTGATTACTAATAAATAACTACCAATGAAAACAATTATAATATTACCAAGAGTTTAATGAATATATTATATTGCAATAAATTACTTTACATGTCTACCCTAATTTAGTTAAATTATGATGAATTTTAAATATAATATTCTATGTAAACCAGACCATAACAACTGTTATATAAACTTAATAGATTAAACTTTATTATAATGTAAATTATACTTTGACACATGTTGATGTTTTTGCGGCAATTCTTTCTTCTCAAATGATGACAAAAACCAATATTGTCTGTATTAACTCTTAATAAAAAAACGTTGGACCCGATATTTTGTATCTTTTGTCAACCTCATGTACGTGTATTTTCCTATTGTTAGCTGACATCTTGGTCTTGAAAATTTCGATTTTAATTAATTCGCTTTCTCGTTTTATGAATCTCAACGCTTCTATGAAAAGATGAATTCTTCAATTTTTTTTGAATATGCAAAATCGGCCTTTCCAATTGGATCATTCTCCTACCTTGGTTGTTAGATAACTTTACTTACTTGAATCTTACTCTAACCTTAACTTTCCTGAAGGCTTCGGGTTTTTGAAAACACAATATTGCTAATTAATAACCTGTAAAAATAACTTTTTCTCGAAAACTGTTTAATTTATCCATATTGACTAAGTTTATTCCCGATTCAAACGGGGCTAGTAATTTATTAGGGTAAAGTAATTTAGTCGAGTGACTCTACTATTCACATAAGTCGAGTTAGTTAGTATACTTGGCTTTATCCTGGCGAGTTAAGACAACCGTTTACACGTGGTTGGTATTTTAGTTGTATTTGTAGATTATGACAAAATTAACAGTCCTATCTTCTAACCACCTTGCCATTATTAAAATTAGAATATGTATTATTATTTTAGTAATATTATATTACTATGCTAGAAAACTAGAATATTCGGTAGCTATGTTTGTTTTGGCTTTTTACTAAACTAGCATTTGCCTATCTAGACTTGTTTAGTTGACGCGTAAGCCAGTTATCCTTAAAGGTGATGTTTACTCGACTAGAATAATAATAGAATAGGCTTCTATTTAATAAACTCGACTGCTGATTCAACTAGGATAGTACTAAATTACTCGACTTAAAGCATTAAAGTACCTGAGTACGATTCTTACTATCTACAGTCAGAGATAGCCTATTTCTGATATGTCTCTAATAGGTTCATTTTAGGAAAGTTTTTTATTGATCATCATAGTTTTTTTTTCTAATTTAAGTTGTCATTAGTTAAAATATGCTTAAGAAATGTTCTAAGGTAAAGGTATAATTTAATGTTTTTATTATCTAAAGAATGCGTCTCACTTAAGAATACCTCTTGCAGAGATATTTTTTAGAAGCGGTTTTTATAAGTGAGGTGCATTCCTATATGCGAATTTTACGAACATATTTAATTTATAATTTTTTTATTGGAAAATAAAGCTTTTGTATTTCAAATCAAATCAAATCAAAAATGGTTTATTTGTCAAAATGTACAGTTTTATAGGTCAATAAAAATTACAAAGAAAAAAAAATTACATTGACAAATAGGACAATTCTCTCGATTATAAAACCGTTTTCCCTAGTTAGCACAAGCAAAAAAGGGATGAAAAAGCCCTTTACAATTTACAGAAACGATTTTACAAAAATAAAAATAACGTTTTTATATAGGAATGCAAAGTAAGATATAGAATTAATTAACCTAAGATTTTAAGACAGGCAGCGGCAGTGCGACAACGGACGAGCGCAAGGAGAGAGGACAGACGAGGCGAAAAAAGACCCCAAAAAATAACCCCAAGATGCGTGCATCGGCCTAGGCTATTAAAAAATATACGTATGTATGTTACGGAAAAAGAAAAAATAAAACTAAAAGCGGGATTTTAAAATATAATCTCCGAACATTCCACTGAAAATTAGTATATTATATACACATGTATATCTTCTGTTACATGTTACTATTTCTTGTATTATGTTATTATACGCATTATCACATTTTATATATCACCCTACTTGAATTAATTGCCAATTATTTGTTCCATAAGTAGTTTAGATTTTATTTGACCAGAGAAAGCTCCCAAGGGCATTTGCTTTATGTCATTGTTTAAGCCATTCCACATTTGAACAGCTACATACTTAAAAGAACGTTGAAATGCTGCGCTTCTATGCAATAGTACGATAAAAACGTTATTTCGTGTGGCATGCGCATGTTCGAATTTTTGAAACTGACTTCTTAAATTAAATGGTTGATTATTATTTACTATGCGATATACAAAATTATACATATGTAGCTTTCTTCTATTGTTCATATTTAATATTTTATTATTATTGAGATAAGGCGATATATGGTTTCTGTAGGGGATACTATAAGAGAATCTCATACAGGAATTTTGGACTTTTTGTATAATTTTTTTATTTTGTGAAGATAAAGAATTTCCATAGACTACGTCACCATAATCAAACAATGACAAAATAAGACTATCGCACAATAAGTACTTTTGTTTTGCCGATAAATTTCGCTTGAACTTAAAAAGTTTTTTTAAACGTAAATAAGCAGTTTTCGTTTTATTTTTTATGTGTAATTCAAAAGAGAGAGAGCTGTCAAATATAACGCCTAAATTTTTTGCCTCGGAAACAACAGGAATTGAAGTATTATCAACAGATATAGGATTTAAGGATAAGTTGTGTTCGAGCCTTTGCCTTATATTAAAGTTGGAGCACATAATAAGAATTTTAGATTTTGTGGCATTAAGCTTAAGGTTATGATTTTCTGCGTATTTATGTAGACTAATTAAATCACGATTAAAATTTTGCAAAGTGGCGTGTTTTATTACTTTGTACATATCAGCCACGTAAATAGAGAAAAGTAACGGCGATACTATAGAGCCTTGAGGTACTCCCTGGTTAAAAGGTGTAAATTCTGAGTAATGCTTTTCAGACTGCCGAACCACCATAACACAACTGTCTCTATTACGCAAATAATCCTTGAAAAAATTTACACCGCTCTCTGAAATACCAATATATTTTAATTTTGCCAATAACATATCATGGTTAATCGTGTCAAAAGCCCTACTAAAGTCCAATAAGGCCATACATGTTGGCTGACCATTCTCCTCATCTACCCTAATATCATTTAAAATACCCACCAAACTTGTAGACGTGCTAAAGTTTTTTCTGAAACCGGATTGACAATCGGGGATAATTTTATGTTTATCAACAAAATTTGAAATTTGATTAAAAATATGTTTTTCCAGAATTTTAGATGATGCTGGTAGAATACTAATTGATCTGAGATCTTTATGCTCTTTTGGATTTGAATTTTTTAGAATGGGTTTAATAATTGCCCTTTTCCACACATTTGGAGACTTTTGTTGAAGAATACATTCGTTAATAATATGCAATAAAGGACTTAAGCAAAAAGGCAAACACAATTTTATATCTTTTATAGAAATACCATCGATTCCCATTGCATTTGATTTAATAGTCGATATTATTTTAATCATATTGTCTTGGTCCAAAAGCTGGAAATTAAGTTTTATATTATTTATGGTATAATTTTGATAAAATTCAATACATTCTTTACTTGCAGTATCAGGTAGGGTGGAAACAGTATTAAAAAAATTGCCAATATCTGTTGGATTTGATATGT
Organism: Anthonomus grandis grandis; assembly: GCF_022605725.1. NCBI lineage: Eukaryota > Metazoa > Arthropoda > Insecta > Coleoptera > Curculionidae > Anthonomus > Anthonomus grandis. Next base: position 28,732,260 of record NC_065552.1, read on the forward strand.
TAGGAGGTAGCTCGTTTTGATATCTTTTTCCTTTGGTTAAGAATAGTTTATCTGCTATTCTCCAAAATTTTTGTTCTTTTTTGTTTGATAATTGATTAAAAAATGTTATTTTTTCTCGTATTATAGCATGTTTTGTGTAGTTTCTTAGCTGTTTATAATATTCAAAATGAGGCTGAGATTTACTTTTCAGATATTTTTTATGAGCACGATCACGTAATTTGATAAGAGTTTTTATATTTTCGGTTATCCATGAACTGTATATTTTCTCTTTAATAATTTTATTTTTAGTCGGAGCATGTGTATTTAAAAGCTGTAAAATATGTTCATTAAAAAACTTCACTTTGTCATTAATATCTATAAGGCGGTACATCTGATCCCAATTTATAAGCAAACCATCGTTTATAAAATTTTCCATATTTATGTTGTTATAAACTCTGAAAGTCATGGATTTTTTTTTAACCTTTATGTTATCATATTGAAATATTGAATAAATCAGATTATGATCCGTGATTGTTTCTGCTATGACAAGCGACTCTGAGTTTAATGACACCAAATCATTACTGCAAATTATATAATCAATAAGGGTACCATCACCAGTGTTCATGTTAATTCTTGTTGGTTCTGTAATACGCTGTGAAACATTGAAATATTCTAAAATAAATTTAAATCTATTTGAATATGTATTTTGTTTTAAAAAATCAATATTGAAGTCGCCTGTTATAATTACTATATGAATAAGTTATTGAGAGTCAAATTACAAATTATTTTAAACTTTGCGTCTCTTTGATTGGTCAATTTTTCACTGTTCAAGAAAATCAATTATTCATATATACATTATATACTTATGGCTATGTACCATATAAGTACTGTACAGGAAAAAGTTTCATAAAAAAATTTAACTTTGTAATAGTTTGCATAAGTATAATAATAAAAATTCTTAAAATATCAGAGTGTGTGGATTATAATGTTTCGTAGATCAAATTGTATTTACCACTAATACACTTTTCGATTTTAGAGGAATTATTTTAATATACAACTTATTTAATATACATGAGTGTTAAACGTATCGAAAAATATGGTAGAGAGCACAACTAAGTTTCTAACCCCAAAAAATAATGAGAGAAGATTAAAGATACGTTTACATATTGCTAACTACAGAACTATGACAGAACTAAGAAATATATACATCAACATGGATAAATAAATAGGTCACTAATAATCGATGTCTGCTGCATCCTCGATGTTGATTGTCACATTTTTGATAAAGATTTTACAATGAGCAAGGTTTACATTTATAATAGATAAGTTGCAGCAAATTATATGTCAAAGATAGCCTTGACTATACAACTGACTCAAGATGTTATAGATTGTTTAGACCGTTGCAAAATCAAGATCCTCTATTAGTGTATAAGACCACAGTATAATATAACAACGTTTAACAAAAGTTGTTATAGTATACTGTGATAAGACGTTGTACATAAAATGTTAATAAATTTTTATGTAGAAATGTGGAAATAAATTCCCTTAAATGTCGTGCCACCAAACTTTCAATATTTTCCATTTTTGTGATTTCCTATAAACCATCAACGCAGTTTCTATAGAATCACCCTGTATATCAAATATCTTGTTGATTCTCTAATTAATGTTAAGTAACCATGGATATTTTTTTTCTTTTTACTGTATATTAGATTCCCTATAATGTTCTGTTTGCGGATCTGAAAAGCACTTTGTTATGCGATTTCAGTTATGAGTTTTGTTAGGTGTTTATTTAATTTTTATTTAATTTCTTATAAGCCAGGGATTAAGATATGTACTACTAAAAAATATTTAGCAATAAACAACTATTTATTTGAATAATAAAATATTAAATTTAATTTAAATGTCTAACAGTAAATGCACATCCAATTTACATAGCAAACAACCAAAACCAAAATAACAGTTTTAATATAATTATATATAGAATTATCTTATTATGTAATATTAAATTTGCATTAAATTAAGCAACAAAACTATTTAGCATTACTGTCAGTTACAAAACATGTAACCACTACGACTGACGCTAACTTTTCGTAAGTTTGTGCTAGTATAGCATACAAGCTTTAACATGTAATTTAGGCTAAAATTTGGATAGAAGGTTTGGCAGAAAGAATATCTCAACTATACTGGGTAATTATGAAAGCTGACACCAAAATAAAGCGTTTGAATTTAATATGGTTTCGTGATTTTATTGTTTTTTTTTCGGCATTTTCGTAGTATATTTTCAATTTTTGAATGAATTTAAATATTGAATGTAAGCATTGCTCAGACAACGATTGAAGTACTTTACTAATACTGATAACCATAGAGTGCGATACTTGCAAGGATAAACAGAAATATGTTTAAGTGCGATGGATGCCAAATGGGATTCTGTATTACTGAAGTATCTACATCTTCTGAAGTTATAATGTGCAGCTGTGTTTTAGAATTATGATATTTCATTGCAAAAAATGTATATCTTTTGACACTTGTATCCTACGGAAAAAAATAGTTAACGACAAAACAAGGATTATTAAAAGAAGGAATGAAATTTTTGAGTTATTGAGGAAGAAAAATTGATTATTTGGAAAACAGGCAAAAAACTTCAATCGAAACACGGATGTCTTACAGCCATATTTTAACCAGTTCAGCAAAACATATTTAAAGCAAATTGGTACAATTGCCGGCCCAGCTGAATAATAAAGCCAAAACAAAATTAGGACAGGGAATAGATCAAATTGGACTTGATTAAATATTAAGCCATCAGGATTAAAAAGTTCTTAGGAGTACTCACAATACTACAAATAGAAATTTAATAATTAAAGGCCCAAGCAGATGACAAAAGGAGGCATTAAAAAAGCATAAAAAGGCATTAAAAAAAGAGGCAGCTAAAAATTATAAAAATAAAACAATTAAGGAAAACATGATCGAAAGTTAAATAAGGAAGAATTAGAAAACTGTATTACAACACAAAATTATTTTATTACACCCAAGGATAAACTAAAATTTACGTGAAAAATTTATATGAAGAATCGGTATTTATGCATAATATATAATAAATAATTTATTTATTTATCTAGACCACCGAATTACTAACGTTAGGGACGAGTTTATTTTAAAGAGTGATATGTTAACTAATAAAATAAGTTTAAATAATAAATTACCAACTACATTGCATCTTAATATTCGCAGCGTTAAAACAAATTTTAATTAAATAATTTATTTTCTTGAAGGGATTAATCTTGAATATCGACAAATTACGGATGGTGATAGTTTTGGTATTGATAAGTACACTATGTATTATAATGAGGCAAAATTAAATAAAAATTATGCAACACTGGTGATACATAAGATCCTTTCTCCATCATGCAGTGACCCACATTAAACTTGATTTAATTGAAAATGAGTGGCATTACTGTTAGACCATGTGGCATTTACATGCCACCTTCAACAAGTACAACCGATTTTCTTCTAGACTTGAAAAATTATGATGAAGTATTAAAAGTCAAATTGGTGTTAGGAGACATAAACATAATTTTGCTTGATAAGTGAAATCAATAGGTATATCTGCTAAATTCTATATTAAATCACTATGAATTTGTGTCACTTTGGATCATATCTTTCTTAAAAGTCATGGGAGATCTAATTTAAATTATTTATCTTCTGTCATTCATTTTTAAATTAATAATCGTTATCCACCTTAACAAATAACAATAAAGTCAGTTCTTACACTGTCACTAAAATCTAATATGTTTTATTAAATAACCTCCTGAATAATCAAAACTTGAATCGTGTACTTAATCGTCAGGATCTTGAGTCTGCACTTAATTTGTTTAATAACATAATCACTAATATTCTATTTAGTCAAGTTAAGTTAAAAGTCGTCAAGTTAAAAAATATATGTAGATAAATAATATAAAAAATTAAAATCCTGGATAATAAACGGAATAATATCTAGCATAAGGAAAGGGAACAAAATGAAAAAACAACTCTTAGAGCATAATACACAAGGGAATAAAATAGCTTACGCGATATATCATAATGTTTTACATAATATATTACACCCTAATCAAAAAATGTAAACACGACTTTTATAAAACCCAAATTTTGAATATTGGCAGTGACCTTTAAAAATTATTCAAAGTTATAAATGAGGCATCAGATGTATATCATGATGATAACCTTGACATTCACCATTATAATAAAAACAAATTTAATAATAGAACGGAAATGGCTAATTTTTGTAATGATTTTTTCTTAAATATTAGATATACCACGTTTAAAAAAATTAAATCTCCTCTACATTCCATAAAAATCACATTTTATGTTTATTAGACCAACAAATATAAATGACATATTATTATTTTGCTTATCCCCTTTATTTATATAATTAATTTAATTTAATTTAATTTTTATTTTTTATTTTTTAATTTAATTAATAATTAGAACAGCTAAGGTACCCAACTCTTTTAAAGTTGATATTGTTAAGCCGATTTACAAGTCTAGGGAAAAGACCAATACAAGTAGTTACCGTCCAATTAGAATTTTCAATACATTTTCCAAAATGTTTGAAAAATATTTAAAAGACTTTAAACTGATTTTGGGTTTTTTTTGCTCAAAATAATATTTTGTCTAAAAGGCGATTTCATTTTATTGTGTTTTAGTGGTCTTAGCACAACGTATGCTATTTGTGAACTGTGTATTTAGGTTATAGATAGTCTGATTAATGATAAAAATTTTCTCGCTGTATTTTTGGATCTAGTCAAGGCATTTGACACAGCTTACACGACCTACTTCTTCAGCTGCTGGAGGCACCAGAAGACCTGTACTACATCGCCTTTTCTAAATGTGACAAATGCATTTTGCAGCTTAACTGTAGCTTAAAACTATATACTAAAAGTTATTTATGGACAAATAATTGCGATTCTACCAATTTACTGTAGACATGTATTTGATATATGGTCACCGTATTGTCTGCCTATTGGTTGCACCTACGGCTTTAACTACAAAAAAAAACTGACAATGCTTTGATTATACAAATTGGGTTTTTTAATAAATAAATAAGTTTTTTATTATTTTTAATTTTAGTATTCAAAATAAAATTAGGTAAGATATAGAAAAGAAAAAACGAGCTCAGAGATCGATAGATAAAACCTCAGCTTCTGTGTATATAAAAAATCTATTATACTTCAAGTAAACTATTGTCTATAAGATTTATTGAACTTAGATTATAATAAATATAATGAAAGGTATCATTAAAGATATCGAATAAATACGTGAATAGCTCTATTGTCTTCTTCTTTTCAATATTTGAGCGTGTGAGTTAGTATTTTCTAAATTGATTTATGAATATGTAGCATATTTGTTAAATAAAGAGACATTATTTTAATATAAAAGTGATGAACTACCCAACAAAATTAGTAAATCATTATGTTCAGTTTTCTTAAATTTTACAACAGTTTGAATCAAGCAGTTCATTCTTCATTCTATTTCAAATTTTCATCAAACTTTAAACTTTAACTCAATTTCGCTTGGCTCACTGTGTAGAAACAGTTAGTTAAAGTATTTCTATTCAAATGCATCCAAAAGAATGTTTTGAGGCCTTATAAAGAGGTACGCGTCCAACATACTGAACCAGTTCGTTGAAACCCATTATTAGAAGAAGTAAATTCGCTAAACCGCATCGCTCACGCATCTTGTACCACCCGATACAATCCCGTGTTTATGGGATAAACCGCATTTCGTACTGAGAAAAAGCTGGCCAGCTAACGCGAGTGAAAAACTGTAATCAAGAGAAACCAGGTAAGGTCTCACAACCATTAATTGTCAAAAAACAATAAATACAGTCCACTTTTCTCAACAGTGAGCTTTCGATACAGTACTTTCTTAACAAAAATAAAAATCAAATAGACACATTATGAATGTAGTAACTTATTATATTGCCTTAACTTTTACTTATTGGATCCAATATAAAGTCTTCAATTTTCTTTTTAGAATTAAAGAGATTTTTAATGAGTAGCATATTTATTTTAAATTTTATATAATCTTCTTATTTTTATATAATCTAAGAGCCTTTTAGTTAACTTTATATCATCCGATACGCTCATTTATTTTAAAGTTTAAAACCTGTTTCAGAAAGATTAGATTGAAATCTTTTTAATGAGGTAAAGTCACGTTTCGCAAAATGGGAAATTTGTTTTTGTAATTCAATCCTAATAAGGTGGATCGGATTTCAGTAGCTAACATAAAATTGAGGTAAAATATTCTGTAAAATCTCTGATGACTTTACAACACGGATTTATAATTAGGCAGACTTACATACTAAGATAAATTTAGTTTATAAATATAAAATTACAAATACTTAATTTTTTTATATTGACGTTATATTCGTCATATTGTCAATGTCTAACATTAAAATTTCTAGCTGGTATTAATTTTGTTATAGAGGATAAAAGTACTTGCTCCACTGATTCCAAGAAGTTGCTAAAGGGAACCGACAGTAACCTGTAAATGCATAAAATATAACTATTTAAATGCTAACAAAGTACACAATAACTCAATACATTTCTAAGGGTGAAAAACGTTAAGTAATGGAATTATATTTCTTAGTTTTATAGGAGCAAATGTCACTTTTTAACCCCACTGCTTATTAAATATGCTGGATGGAACAAATACCAACACTTTTTTGACTTTGACTTAGTTTTAATATCTTTATTACAGTAAAAACCTGTTTTTTTCACTTTTTTAAGAGCAGCGTCGCAATTAACTTGTCATCTGACGCCATTTTTATATAACTCAATGCCTAAGCACTAAAAATAGATTTTGTGGATGAACTAGAGCTTTTTAAACTCTGTTGAATCTTCCGCCTTTGAAGTCCAAATGCCAGCAGAGCCTACTTGCTAGACAGGCACTCTAAGCTGAATTTTTTATGTCGAAAATAGAATGGAAAATCCAAACATCGAAATACAGTCATCATAATCTAGGAACAGGAGAGTAATTAAAGTTCGAGTTAATACTAGCGTATTAAAAAGTCTAAAGGAAGTTGCAAAGAAAAACTATATAGCTTGGCTGGGTATCTAACTCCTCAGATAATGCTGGTAATGGCCAATATGCCGCGAATAAATAATCGGAATTGCCAAATTTGCAGGTGTTATCACTAAAGAATATAGTCAGCAAGATACTTAAAACATAGAGATGGAATTATGACTTCGCATAAGACAGTTAGAGAAGCGAAATTTGGCCGAAGACGTACCTTGACTTGATATTGACATTCTGGATGTTATAGATAGGTAGATAGATAGGTCTTTATATTTCAGCAAAAGTCCAAAGAAAAAAAATATATGATTAATATTTAACAAAGAGAAGCTAAAAAAAAGATCAGGTGTCTACTACACACTATCATAGCATGTAGCAAACTATGTTTTTCATCTCAAGCAAAATAATAAATATACCTAATATTAAATTATATTTTAAGGTGATTATTTCCCATTCAATTATATAAAAAAAGAAAAACTTAATAAACAGCCAAGTCATATCATCAAAAAGTATTTAAAGTATTTTCGAATTAGGAAGAAATTTTGATGGTATTACATTGCTGAAGATTTACAAGATAAGTATATTTTATTTTTAATTTAATTTAATTTTACTTATTACTAATATAATTATCTTGATAACGGTAGTAGATGTAGCTACCGAAACATTGGTTCAAATTAGGTATTTTTAAAAAAGTAGGTCTTCTTGTTGTTTTTATCGTTTTTTAATTTTAATATTCCCAACAAAGTTAGGTAGGATATTGAAAAGAAGAAACGAGTTCAGAAATTAATAGATTAAACCGTATTATTACAGATTTGAGTTCATATTTCTTTTAAATACGTCAATAAGTCTATTTTCTTCTCGTTTTCAACTTTTTGAGCGTGTGAGATAAAAATTTATAAATTGATTTTTGCTATAAGTGACGTAATACTCAATAAAATAAGTAACTCATTATGAATTCGTCACAATAATACAGATTCTACTTACATGAATATTGCTGCACGAATATTGCACCAACGTTGCTGCTGTTTTAATGTAATTTAGCATAAATAAATTAACAAAAAATTTTTTTTTTATGTTTAATATGCTTTATTTTGTAATAAAGAGTAATAACTCCCCCTTCTTACTGCTCTAATAATTACACCTTCTACAACTACTAACTAAAAATTCATTTCCTCTCATTTACATAAAACGTCTCGTACCCTTTTAATTCAAAGAAAAAACGAATAGGCACTTCGAAAAGGGTTTGTGACGTGCCCCAAAGGGGATGATGACGAAAATTACATAAAGAACGTTAAGGCAACCCACCCTCCAAATACTTAACACACTTTCCTCATATACGTGTGAGACTGACTTTTAATGGGCTCAGAAGGGGTGGAAAACTTCTGCCTGCATTCGTCTCCTCGTCATGGCGGTTCTCTTTTGGCATATTCTCAAGGAGATAAACTTTGGTTGCTCGAAGAGTAATTTTCCTCCAGACAATTTAGTTACAATGTTATTTGTATTTGTTTCCTGCTGGGTTTCACTAATAGCTCAGTTACAAAGGGGAGATGTATACATAATTGTTGCGCTGACGGGTGGGTTGATGTTTATAGTTCTGGCGCCGTTGGAATATTTTCTTTTAGACAGTTGCTTCTGTTATTTTCTTGGGAATATAAGGACATTTAATGTGTATAAGTTAAATTTTAAAGATTAACTGTTTAACCAAACACTTTAAATTATATTTTAATTTTACTTTCTCTGAATTAATTTTCTGGTGAGTAACACAAAATAAAAATTAACATTATTTATTAATCACGTAGGGGAGAGTTCCTAGGGACAGTTGTACCTGGGGACAAATCATTTTACAAAAAAAATAAAGATGTTAATATACAGGGTATAATATACAAGTTAAGGTTAAAGAAAGAGTCAAATGAGACTTCTATTTTGGAACAAAACATAGGATAAATATAGGGTAATCCTGTGTAATAGTTTAACAGGAGATAATAATCCAATTTCAGTTACTTACAGTGGTATTAGGAATAACTAAAAAAACTTAATTCAAAATAATCAGCCATTATTCTCAAAGAGACTTAGATATATGACCAAAGGAAAAGAAAGTACTACATCATTGCTCCGCTTGGCGACAAGGTCTATACTTCGGACTTCAGATCCATGGTCTCTGGTTCGATCCCTATTTAATTTTTTTTTTAACTTTTTAATTTTTGTTCTTTCATGGTTGTATTTGTTTTGGTTCTTTTTAAAATAATTAATATAAAATGTACTGGATTTCGGTGATATTTTGACGTTTTAAAGTTCATATTTTAGTCAATAAAAAAACTTATATTTTAATAATTTTATAACTGCTGAATTTGTTGAAAAGCCTTGAAGGTGAGTGCAAAATAGTTTTTCATATATTTGGCTAAACCAGGTACAAGATCAAGAAAAATGAGCATTTTTACAGTTTTATGCTTCATTTTTATAGTTTTATGCTTTAAGATAAATTTAATAGTATCGAAGTGTTAATATACGGATCATAGAACATAATAGTTGGACTGAAAAACTCTGCAAAGCCTTGGTTAGTTGCTAGTTTATGTAGAAATATCTGACTAGCCTGGACAGTACACTTCACCTTACTATAAACCTACTATAGTAGAGCTGATATACAAAATGGTAGGAAAAGCAGGAATTCGTGTCGGTAGGTACCTACCACTTTTGTCTTTTTTGTTTAGCATTTAGGTTATTATCATTATTTTGCTGATGTCTTTTAAAATAAGATCAGAAAAAAGTCGTATTGTCAAATTTGTCTCTCTCCAGAATAATTAAGCAAAGCATTATTTTTATTGTCCTAGATATTTACGGCTATTTGTATGAGGGACAAAGTTAAAAAAAGTTAAACTTTAAAAATCTTGGTAAAATTTTCAAGAATGACTAGAGATTTGAAATACAACTTTCTAGCATATTATCTATAAAATTACTATGTATTAAAGCTCCAAAATCAGTTGAGATTGCAAATATATCAAAGTCTCATAAAAAAAAATATGGAAAGGAAATACTCGTCGATAGATGCATGCAAAGAATGTATTTTGTAAGTAGCTGGTTGTGTTCATATTTCATATCTTCTCTTTAATTATTAATTTACTATTTTTACTTCAATTATTAATTTATTTTTAGATAAATAAACGCAGTTATTCAAGTAATTTCGAAAATTTTCAAGTAGTAAATAAAACTGCTTAAAAAATTTAAAATTAATTAAATTGTATAGAAAAAAATTCTAAATTATCTCAAGTAAATTAAAAATATATGAAAAGTGGCTATGTAAAACCATATTAACAAAATCTGAAAAAAAAAAAATTTTAGTAAAAGTGTAATTTTTTATAAATTAAAATAAAACTATAAATTTGCTTCCATTAATAAATTATTCTGTCATACTTACCAATAGTAGTAATGAGAGTCAAAGAGTACAAAAAACTGGAACTAAAACTCCACTTGTGCGAATTGTTTTGCTGATAAGCTGACACTTGCGCACTATAACTGTGTTCACTACTTTTCAGGGCTTTAAATAAGGCATCCTGAAATACCAGCACCTCCTCCGCGGCTAGCTTTGTCCAGTTTTCTTTATACAGAATGTTCAAGTCTTCGGTGATGCTCCATAGTCGACTCACAGTCTCTTCGCGTAATGTTCCTATTATATTAGTGTCGCTTTTTGGGTTAGTTTTTGAGGCGGCTACGGCTGTGTCTTGGTACAGATCTCCTGAAAATTAAGTATTTATTATAGTATAAAATAATATTATATACTAATTAGTATATTGTACATTTTGTATAAGCGAAACTCTGCTAGAGGTTGCTGTTTAGGAATAAGACAAATTTATATTTTTATACCTAACAGAAATGGATTTATTATTATTGGTCTTTTTCCTTTTAAATGGCTTTCGAATATCAAATAGTCAGCATCAATCTTTTTGGGTCAAAAGGTAATTTTTTTGGGTCAAAAAATAAACAGTCCTCATATGAGGACGCTGGGTTTATATAATATATGTAACCCCATATTGAAATATAAAAAAAAAACAAAAAAGTAAATACAAAAACTTCATATATTACAAGATAAAACTAATGTACTGATAAAAAAATCAGAGGTGTTTATAAAACGTGAATTAAAAAACTAATTTTTTTTATGAAAATTGTTAAAACAATAAGGTACACAAAAAGTGACATTATATTTTGAACAAAATGTGCGGGGTTTACTTTGGCAGTTAAACTGACATCTCCTTTGCTTTTCTCTCTTGGCTACCAAGTGATTCTTACCATCATATTTTACGTTTTCTGTAACATTACTCCGAGACGTATTTGACACACTCAAGGGACGACCAAAGGCTACTCTTCTTCCATGACCAATCTTTAGGTATGAATAAGCCACATCCATCCTGAAGTCTTTTATGGATTTTTTTTTCCGGTATGGATCATGTTATAGAGAATTGAGCTATTTAAGATCGACATGTCTATCACTCGAGTAAAAAGGCACCAATGCCATTTTTTGCCTAGTACTGATATGTGATGTTTTTCAAGCAACCAATCATGGTGGTCCACCCCTCCCATATGCTTATTATAGTTGGCAATCAAAAGAGGTTGTGCAACTGGAACACGACCACCTTCTTTTTTGTTCCACCTTTGTACAATAGTGGTTGGTAAAAGTGTATCAAAGTTGGTTGCCACCGAAACGCACCTGCTATCATTCTATTTGACTACAAGAATTTTTTAACTACCGTCAAAGTGCCAGTCATAGGCTCTCCCGGTTGCTTCTCGAGTTCTTTGGATGACTTGGTGGGACACTTAGATGATCGATTTTCCCTTATGGTTCCTGTGGCTCGGAAGCTTTTTTTTTTTAGACTACACAAGAGGTCGTAACTCGTAAAAAATTTGTCAAAGAAAATAATGTGCCTTTAGGATTTTTTACAGTTTCCAGCATACTTGTTACGACTCTTGTCCCTAGAGGAATCTTGGGCTCTGCTGTTGATTTATTGTCCTTGACACAGTACAAAGCAAAGTTGTAGCAATACCCATTATCACTACAAAGCGCCCATAATTTGTATCCAAACCGTATAGGCTTTTCTTTGATAAATTGCTTTAGGCCATGGTGTCCAAAATATTTTACAATCATCTCATCAATCGATAGAAATGTATGGAAAACTCCCCATTTAAAATTTAGTATTTATTGCCCCAAATAATGGCCCTATTTTGAATGACTTATCGTCTTTGTTATCATGTACGAGGGAATTGTTAGCAAAGTGAAGACAAGATTTTATTTCTTTGTAGGCATTTCTGGAAAACGCATTTTTCATTAGAGGAACACCCAAATCATCTCTTTCAGACCAATAGTCTCTTTCACTTGGTAAGGCATGATAGCCAGAAAAAATCAAAAACCCGATACAAATTTTGAGGTCCTCCGAAGTTACAAAAAAATCATGTTTATTTTTCTGTTGGGCGTATGTCATGGTCTATGTTTGAAGAAGATTATAAAGATCGTCATCAAAAAACTTCTCAAATATTTGTAGTGGTGTTAATTCCTGTAATTTTTCTTTTATTTTGTGGAAAGCTTCTGCACAACCTTCTTCTTCAATATTTTCATACATGGGTTCTTCCTTAGTCCATTTTGGTGTCCAGGATTTAGTGCTGTATCTTCCGATTCCCAATCATTTTGTTCTTCTACCTGTATCTCCACAACCCCTGGGACGTCCTGGACATCAAGCGCCCCTAAGTCACCATCGTCGATATCTTCTACGTCCGTCAATTCATCCACCTCGGGAGGTAATAGCGCAATATCAGCATCTTTTTGGTTAGAATAGAGATATTTCACCGTATCATCTAAGTTCTTAAAACTATGTCTATTAATTTTTTGCCAGTCTAAAAATTATTAAAAAAAATGTAATAACCCAGTGTCCTCATTTGAGGACACAGAGATTTAGGTTAGGTTTTCGGCTAAAAAAATTCAACTAGAAATATCATTATATTTAACAATATTTCTACATCTCTTTGGTTGGAAAACACACTAAAGAAAGTATCTTATCCCTGCTACTAAAGGAAATATGACCTATAGGCCTATAGCAGGTCTTTCTAGTCAAAATCTTTAAGAAACAACGTGATTTTTGCCGGACAAGTAAGCACAAACACTAGTAAATACCACCTGTAGAATATTGCGTAGACAGGCATTGCTCTAATGCGTTAGACAGCCGTTGGCAATCGCCAACCTACTCGGGCGCTCTCATCCCCATCAATTTCTGGCCTAATCAAATGATGACGCTGGGCGCTAATGGGTTAATATCACAATATAGATCATAATATTATATAGTTAATTCTTAATTTAACTTTTAATTGTTAAGGTATTTTTTAATTTTTAGTTTTTTTTTAAGTTTTTTTTCTTTACTATACATCTATGTTAGCAAATATATATATATACGTTTAGTTTCCCTTTTATAAGCATAGATTTTAGATTAAATAATAGAGCAATTAAATTTTTAATATTATCAAAGAGCATAGGCAGACTATTTATAAATTTTGTACAATTTCTACAATACAATATTCTAGGTCGCCACTTTCTCCGCAGATACAATTTTCTGTTAAGGAAAGGCCTTTTCTATATTTGTGTATGAGATATTATGTGTGAGAAGTTCTTAAACGCGAAATTACTCTTATTAGAGTAGTTGACAAACCAGCTAGATGTTCTTATTGAAAGGTAAAGAAATTGACAAACAAACGCTTTAAAGCTTTCTCAAAAAAGTAATCGCCACTCTTTCATTAAATAATTTTTTGCTATTGCTTGAATATCAGAGAAAGGAATTTTATGGTTACTAATATTAACCAAATTAGTCGCACCTTTAGCTAGTTTGTCAACCATTTCATTACCTTTTACTCCAAAATGAGCTTTCACCCACACTAAAGACACAGAAATATTTTTGAAAGGAAGTCTGTGATACATTTTAACAATTTTTTTAATAGCATAATTCAATGCTAAAATTTTTGTTGAATTGAGCTCAAAGCACTCTTACTGTCTAAAAAAATTACGAATTTTTTTCTTTTCAGTAAATCATTTGTTAGTAATAGTATTAGTAGTATTTTCTTCTAAGCAGAATTAAAATTCCTCCTAAATGCTAATAAATCAGTTTAGGAGTATAAACTGAGGCTTTATCCGGTAATCTAATTTGTTTATGGAAGTTATTTCTTACGTTATAAAAGGTGCAACCTGTCCTTTTTATGTATTCGTCATTTTTCCAGTTCTTGTCAATGTTTTCAAGGAATTGATTTCGCAATGAATTTAAATTGATGTTACCTTCATTACCTTCTATTACTGTTTTTCAGGTTTTATAGGATGAATTGAATTGAATTGTCGAAACAGTGATCTGCCAAGGCAGTTGTGCATTAGAGAAACCCATAAGGCTCTCTGGTCTGAAGGACTTAAAGTCACTCAGTACACTGAAAGTGTTATCCAAGTATTTGAACCTGGCGCGCGTGAGTGCTGGGCACTCCCCGACTACATGGTCAATGGTTTCATCCTCCTCACAGCATCATCGGCATTCCGGGTTGTCCGCAATACCGATAGTATGAAGATGGCTTCTTAAGTACCAGTGACCGATTAAAAGACCTGTCACTAGCCGAATTTCGCGTCTTTTTAGGCGTAGTAGATTTTTGGTAAAACAGGCAGAGGGCCCACCTATGTGTGCTTTGGCCTGTCTCATACCAAGGGACTCAGTCCATCTTCGATGGGTCCACTTGTCCAGCAGACCCTACATGGGCGCGATCGCAACGCATTTGGCGATACCAACTATGGGTTCCGGCCCCATCGGCACATTCGCGGATCCCAGTCTGGCAAGAGAGTCCGCTTCCTCATTACCTGCATGACCTGCGTGGCCAGGTATCCAGACGATCTGGACCCTGCCAACCTGCACCAGTTTTTTCAGGACTTTTATGCACTCTAGTACAAGCTTGGAGCTTACGTTTGCGGCCGTGATAGCCCTAATACAGCCAATACTTCGGCCTGGAAGACAGTGGCGTGCCCCCCCAGAGAGTATGCCCTACTAGTATGTGGGATCCCACCACAAAGCCCTGATCCAGCTCTGTTATTCATTCTGGAGCCATCTGTGTACCAGATGGTCCAACTATTTAGCAATGCAGGTCTGTTGTAATGCTGCCACTCCTCTCTGCCTGCAATGTGCGTCACGAATCCCTCGCAGTCCACAGTCACTGGAGCCATGCAGTCACTGCCCATCAGAAGGAGACATTCCTGTATGGCCCGTGACCAAATTTTTGCGTGACCGGTCTCGCCAGCACGTAGTTCGCCGAGGACGTATAGCCTGTACGAAGTCCTCATTGCCTCGAATTGCACAACGAGTTCCAGAGGCGGAAGGCTCAGCAGAGTCTCAAGCGCTCTAGTTGGCGCCGTCCGCATGGAACCCGTTATGCTGAGGCATGCAAGACGTTGGACTTTGTCCAGTTGAGCACGGATTTTCGCTTTCTCCGTACATAGCCACCAAACGATAGCCCCGTATGTAAGAAGAGGTCTCACAATGCGCCAGTAGATCCAGTGGAGGATCTTAGGAGACAGACCCCAGGTATTGCCAAAAGCCCGCCTGCAGGCCCATAGTGCGCAGGTGGCCTTCTTCATTCTGGTGTCTGCATGATCGTACCAGGAGAGTTTGGGATCTGACTTGATTCCCAGAAATCGAACTGTCCTGGAGTAATGCAGCTGCACGCCACCTAGAGATAACAGGGGGTGTACCAAAGTTACGTCTCCTCGTGAATAGTAGAAGCTCTGCTTTTTTGGGGTTAATCCTGAGACCCCCCGAGAGGCACCATATGTCCAGCATACGCAGGGCTCTTATCATAGGGGGTTTTATAGGATTTGTCTACATCTATTGGACAAATGCAGGGAGTGAAAGATTAATGTATTTTATTCTTAATTTGCATTAGCCAGTAATAACTTGAGATCAGTAAGCGAATTTTCTTCTTTGACCAGTATTTATTATTATTGACCAAAATTGACAATTCATTATCCTTATTGACAATGATACTTTCTTTGTTATTCATTTTGAGTAAAAAATGTTTCATAAGTAATTGACAGTGGAGAGTCGGTGGCTTCTACTTCAAGGGCGTCATCATCAGAACCAATGCTTTTACGAAGGTACTTGTTTAAAATAACTGCTTTTTTCTTATGGTTGCATTCCGCAGAGAATCCATAAAATATACTGCCATCATCAATTATTATTGACTTGATAAATGATTTGTAAAAAGGCGAATATATGAAAGCGTCTGCTATCTATCAATTTCGGGAAAAAGCTCTATCATATATTTAACCCGTTCTCTATTTTCTTCATAATATATTCTTTTTAATATGCTGTTTAAGGTCTTTTCATAATAGTTTTTTTGTTTAAGTACAGACCCAGATACTTTTCCGTAGTCCTGCATGAAATTGAGTCATTTCCAAATTGAAACTGACTTAAAGAAGAATTTCTACTTTTTGACAAAATACACATTTCAGTTTTTACCAGGGACAAAGTAATATCATGCTTCAAGTCTCAAGCACTTGTTTCAAAATAACTGTAAAGGTTATCTACACTTTTCTGTAATGTCTTATAGGTAGAAAGTAAACATATATCGTCAGCAAAATGAATTATGCTAGAGTTCTTCCTTCTAGTATTTTCTAGGTCTGATGTATCATTAATGTATAATAAGCAACTTATGATACCACCATGGGACAGGCCTATTTTACTCGTCCCTAAAGATAAGATACTCATTAATATACATAAGATCATTTGTATGTATAAAAGTTTTTTGTTGATGGTATAACTCTTACATATTTTTTATGATTTGCTTTATAAGTATAATATCATTCATTCTCCATATCACTTTAATAAAATTAAAATTATATGCTTCCTGAATATTAAGAAATATGGTTATCAGCTTTGTAAAGCCCACTTCAATATCCAATATTAGGTTTGCGAAAAATACGTATACTTACGTTTTAAGAAAATTAATCTTGTATAAGACCAACATAACATTGAGAGATTTTATAAATTTAACTAAAAATATTTGATCCTTTGAGGAAATAACAACTTGTGTTTAAAAAGAATAAAGCTGAAAAAAAATAACAACAAACCTAAATTTAGTCTTTAAATCCTGTTTGTCCTCTTCTTAAAACCCCGTATTTAAGAAGACGTTTCCGTATTTCTTTGTGGCTTAACAAAGCTACGACAATCACACCTACGCGATAAGGGCTTACGTCTTTAACGTTTGAACAAGTATAAGCGCCTGTTGTGACTCATTTTTATCGAAGTTTATTCTTTTCGAGGCATATTTTTATTCGTCCCGATTTTAGTTTGCAATAATAAATATAATCACTAGTCCAGGTTACTCCTTGAATCTGTATCTGGCAAAATAGTCGTAGAGTTATCTATTTCTTCTAAATCAAAAAACTTTTAAGGTTTTTGTTTAACTGTAAGTTATTCTTTACTGATGTTGCTTTCAGAATATCATGAACAATTAATTACTTTTTTTGGACTCTGACCCAGACGGTAACTGGACGGCGAGGTTTTCTTGCGTGATTGTTTTATTAGCTTCAACCAGTAACATTTTTATTTCAGAAAATGTCAACAGAAACTGTGGCTTTAATCTTAAAATTTTTAAAAACTTTAATCAATTAAGGCTTTCGTATCCATCTAGTGACCATATACCAGTTGGTTTAGATTCTAATTTTTTTTTGTGAAAGTGCGAGTTAAATACTGTTGGGCGCCAAAAGGTTAAAGCGAATATAGTTCTTATCACATTCTGTAACAAAAAAAAGATAATAGATAACTAGCCAGGTTATCATCTTCTAAGAATATTAAGATCAGGTAAAGCTTTTAAATTATTTATTTTAATTTTTACTTAATTATGACTTTAATTTGCTTCTCTTTCAGATCGACCTATCTGCCATATTTATTTCTTGGCTTAACAACATTTCCGTATTTAGCTATATTATTAGGAATATTAGTAAAATAAGTATAATGCGGTTGGCTTCTTTTTGGATATTGCAGCAAATAGAGCTCACAAACTGTGTTACAAATTCGATATTAAGTGTGATAAATGTCATTTTCTTTCTGGTTTTTCTTTAGAAAAAAATTCACTAATTAGCCAAAAGTAAACAAACTGTCAAAATAATAAAATATTTAATCAAAGCTTGCCTAAACGCGAAAATCAGTGCCTAAGATTTGAGGAATGTTACTTTAATTTTATTATTTATTAACGTCTCTTTATGTTAGTTTTTGAGCTTTCTTTATTAATGCATTATTTAAAAAAAGTATTTGTTTTTAATTCTATTAAAGCAACAAGAACTATATTTTAATAACGAAGTTCGTTTACTTTTTAGCACCAGCGAAAAGAAGGATTTAGCATAACTACAGCTGTGCCTAATATCAATGATAATATACTCAAAGCTTAAGGTAAAAGAGAGACTTGCCCATTTTTTCTTAGTAAAACTTTTGACACCATATATCCTATGTTGCTTTTGTTTAACCTATACTATAATATTTTTTTAAACTAAGCTTTTAGATCATAATACGCCTTATTAAATATGATAGTGCCTAAAAGTTTTCGCTTGGAAGGAAACGGATTCCGCAAACATGGGACCTTTATTATTTATTACTTTACAGCGAATATAAGAACTCGTTGAGTCAAAATACAAAAGATAATCAATTATGTTACAAATTTTCTAATACTACTCCGATTAAGTTAGCTCTCATACTAGGCAGGATAAGTCGGTAACAAGAATTAAAATTAATGGGGTCATTATTTTAGTAGCGTAGTCGCCGCCTAACTAAGCGCCTAGTCGAACCTTGGAAAGAGACCCAATTACTGTACACTACTGAGGTCTAAAAGAATTGTCTGGATAGTCCCAGGCCCATAGAAGAAGAAGGAGACATACGCAGGGACTAGTGTCTGGTGAGGTATCAACGTAACAACCAAGGTTTTAGGCACTTTCTTGGGCCATCTGTCAGTATAAGGCCCCACCAAGCTTGCCTAGCCAACGTAGGGGGCTGCCTACCCTTTGAATTGGTGGAAAAGCTCTATGGATATAGTAATGGCACCTATTCCACCTATCAGGTGGCACCTGAAAACTGCCTAAAAGCTGCTTTCATCGAAGAGAATACAGTGATGGCTGCCGGATTTTCTTGAAGGGAAAAGTATCTCAGGCCAGCGGTTCAACTTTTCTATAATTCCTCAGATACATCACCCCAATGTAACACTTAAGCATACGCACTATGTGTAAAAGATGACAACGCATCATCACCCAAATAACGTTGGTAACACAATCATTTGCGGTTAAAAACGGAAGAGTATCACATGACATACTTATGTCCGACTATAGGATGTTTTGATTCGAAATCGCTTCATATAAAGAGAAGGCGCTTCTTAATAGAAACCCGAGGGCGACCGACAGGACCAAATTTTAGGAGTGCATTGAAGGGTCTGTCAATACTCTTGGTGAAGCCATATTTTCCAAAAAAACTTAATGCATAGATAAGCTAAACAGTGTAATTATTAATTCTCACGAGGAAGCACGTTCTATCAGGAGAGTTAACGCCAAGAAATTGCCCTGGTGGAATTACACTCTAGACCATCTTAAATAAGAAAGTTGGACCAACGCGCTCTCACGGGGAAAACTTAAGAGAATTGAGATGTATGCTTAATAGATAGAAGAAAGCTCAAAATAAAGTCCGACTCTTTAAAGGAGACTGCTAGCGCAAGTTCTGTGAAAAGATAGAACCTCTTTTAGACACAGCTCGTCTTCTAAAGCTGCTGGGCTCTAACAGGAAAACTGAGATATGATGCATAAAAAAAGTAAATTATAGACCTTAAACATAGAAGAGAACATCGAGCTTTTTCTGAAAACTTACTTTCCTGTAGAAAAAAGCATTACTCCTTATGGTGAGGCACAAGAGCTCAAGCCCGTCTAAAAGATTGATAAAGAAATAATTACAAACGAAGCCGTAGCTAGGGCAGTATGTGTGTTTAGTTTATACAATGCTTTCATTTCAAAACAATCCACCCTTAATAACTTTCTTAAAAAAAAAAAATTCTTTATTTCTAGACATTTTCGCTAACTATTTGCTTACACATTTATTGATTTCATTTTTTTTGGTACCGTTGAATAGAGAATTTTACGCTCCTTACTATGATGTATCACACGATGGGGGTTCCCATTTGACATATTAAAGTGAGGTTAGCTGGAGGTGAGGACGTGATTGACAGAACTTCAGTAAATGCTTTTTATTAAACGTCCCCCTGTATATCTAATTTGACCTGTTTTTTTTTTTTTTTTTTTTTTTTTTTTTTAAGTTATTAAGGGTGGATTGTTTTCAAAATAAAAGCACGGTATAAGGTTGCGGAGCCTCATAAAATCATACTCATGATACTGCAGGTAGTCCTCGAAACTACACTTTCTTATTTAAAGAGAGTTCTTGGCGCCAGCACTTCACTTTGTAGTGAACAAGGCTAAAAAAGATATAAACAATATGGAAATGGCACTTGCTCTTTTCTTTGATGTGGAAGGAGCATTTAGTAAGACAAAAATAGACATCAACTGCTGCCGTTCTGACCAGGAGTGTCTTGGCTCACTTAGTCAGATGAGTCAAAACAGATTACGGCTACACTAGGAGATTGTCATGTCAAGGCCAGGGTGAAAGGCGGCTGCCCACAAGGCAGTTGTCTTTTGTTACACCTCTAGTATCTGGTAATAGACAGTCTCCTCAATAAGCTAGAACTTAAAGGATTCTGTGCACCAGCATACGCGGATGATGGACTAGTGATGATCACGGGCTCTTGAGATGTGTAAGAATATAGCAATTTTAAAATCCAGATGTACTTTAGCGAATGGAAAAGGTTAAAAAAAGCCTTTCGAGTGGAAATCCCGATAAGGGAAGAATGTATCACGAACCAAATTAAGAAGCTAAATGGTTTACGGATGGGTCATGGATAAAAAGCATCAAGTCAGCCAGAGCCGGAGTGTACAGGATGAAAATGAACACACGAGAATCCTTTCCGCTAGGGCAACACACCACAGATTTCCAAGCAAAGGTGTTTGCTATATTTGAAGTAGCAAACAAACGGGAAGCATTGAAAGGTAACGAGAAGATTTGTATGTACTCTGATAGTTAAACTGCCCTCAAGGCAATGTTAAAATCCCGGGCTAGCTCAGCGCCAGTCTAGGAGCGCAGAAACGCTATGGAAAAATTGGCGGAAGGAACTCAAACTGCAATGAACGGGCTGACGACAAGACAAGATTCCTTTAGTACCCTCGTATATACTACGGTATCCCATACCGTGGCTCGACCTTAGTAAAAAACAAATTTCCTAGGAACTTAATAATTAGGCCTAAAACAAGGAACAATTGGAAATAAACAGAAAAATTAACAGGTCAAGGAGACGTTACTAGATCATGACAGCTCTAAAATCGACTGGTAATAAAGAGCCGACAAGGGATTGGTGAGAATCCTAACTAGGCATAAAAAAAGTATAGACATCTACACCCTCTTGGTAGAAGAGAAAGTCTGGGCTGTCGGAATTACGGTAGAGGAGAAAAAAGTACATAACATATATTAGAAATTTGTGACAAGTGGAATCGCCTAAAAAGCAAAATGTTTAAAGCTACTACACTATAACAGGAAGCTCTTAAACGAAGCGGGAAGATCTGGATTGGGACAGCGTGCAGGTTTTTATTAAGAGGTCGAGCAGACTCAGCAAAGACCTTGCATTAAAAGTAGAGGCGTAGGGTTAAGTGATTCTGGGGTTGGCAAAAAGGAACTTTTAGGTCTACTTGCCAAACTCTAGCTCCCACCCTTACTACTATATTCAGGGAATTTAATAATGCAAATTTAAATTCAAAAGTTTTTTATTTGCCCAAAACACAAAAAATACACTACATAGTGCAAAATGTACTTACACAAATAAGGAATATTTTACGATTATGGATAACCGATATACCGAATCAGAAAAATTAATCGGTGTGAAAAGACCCTACAACCTAAAAAACTAAAACTAAGACAAAATATAAAAAAAGATATTTTAAGTCTATTTTATTTATTCATCTTAATATTTTATACATTAAGATGAATTATTCCAGAGAAGCACCTAGAGTGCCAGCATGAAAGGACACGATCGTATTTTCAGCAAGGAGTATAAATTTATAGTCAAATTTAAAAAGTGGGAGTTTAATAATCTATAATAAAGCTAATACAATAATGTCCCCTTTTCTAATGACATTTACTTTTTACCTGAAAGTTTGATCATTAAAGTTATAAGAATAAAGTTTTTTTATGCATGCGGGGGAGAGTTCTAGTTTTAGTAAGAATTTCAACAGCACAGTTAAATGCTTTAGTATAGCCACAGCAGAATAAAAGACTCTTATATTAAAAAATTTCAAGTCACAGAAAAGCAAAATTATGGCTACCATGAATAAATTTTAATGGCTTTTTACATATCTTTTATAAAATTTTAATTAATCGAACAAAAGTTTTCGAAAACAGAAAATTATTGACGTCACTAGTTATAAACTTACCTTCTTTTTAATCCTTCGTACGATAAAGTAATAAAACTAGAAGATTATTAAAAAATTAAAAAAAATTTAATCGATCTCTTGATGACCTGCAAATATTTTTAAATATTAAAATTGAAAATATTTCAAAAACCGTCTGCCTTAGAAGTTAAACAATATACATAAAATGCATTTAGATTTTCAAGTGCCATCAAAAAATATAATTTTACATTTTTATATCATACCATTTATATTAACGGCATTAATTTTTTGTATAACCGAAAGTGTCAGAGCTATCAAGATATTATTTAAGTTGTGCGTTTCCCAATGACTTGGGAAAATAATATAACTTGGGAAATGTCACCCTGTCTAAGCAATTAAAGTTACGTAAATCGTGCATTAATTATTTTTTAGCGTGTTACTCAAAACCTCCCGATAAAAGAACAATAAAAGCAGATAAAATAATACATCTCTCGCGTGTAGTCAGATACATAAACGAACTTTTAATTTAGCCATAGAGTCCTAATGTTCGGTATATAAACCGGTCGTAAATAAGTTCAGATACAGGCCAGTCATGTAATATGCCAACGCTGGAAAATAAATGTTGTCCATTTGAAAATGCAATAGTCATAATTTTACATTTTCGTTGTTGTTACGTTATAGATGGCGGAAAACGATATGAGATGGTGGAATCATAAATACATACATTATTATTGCTCTATTACCCTTAGATGTTGGAGTTTTAAAGTTTTATTATCCTAAATATTTTTACACTCATTGCTTAACATATTAAATTTAATTAGCAGCCTGTTAAGTTCTATAATAAGGCTCAATATAATAATTTTCTAGCAAATAGGTGGTGCATAATATACGAGGGTAGTAATGGTCAATGTCCTTGCCTCTCAAACGTTATCCTTATTCCTTCTTCATAATAGACTTATTTTATTGTATGTCGTAATACATGCTGTATTAACAATCTCGAATAATTCAAACAGCAAAATCTTGCCTAGGATCAGCAAGGCACAGCTTCATACCTTACCTTGCATTTCATGTAGATATTATTTTTGCTTAAAAGATCTGTATCCATATCTATCTGTTAAAAAATGAACGTTTCACCATTTTATTTTAGCTAAAAAGAGTTATTTATTGGTGTTCACTAGTAATTTTCAATATTATTCACATCACTCAGTGTTAGGGTAAAAACAAAAAATTTATCTAGAAGTAGCTTTAGCTACATTTATAGTATGTACTTTTTTAGGGCACATTTACGTTTAAGCTTTTGAAGCATTGGACCAACAAAAGAAAAGAATGCTAAAATGTTTGATAGCCTTGTCCAGAAAAAAAATGTCTTGATTATTGCATTAATAAGTCAAAATGTCAAGTTTAAAATGCTTTTTTAAAGTTATTATTTTAAAGGCATTTCTCCTACTCTCTGCTGATTTCTGATCGACACAAATTAAACGTAGAAATGTGGCATATGTATTTCCTCTTCCGGTAGCAAGAAGTGAGGAATCGGGAAAACATTATCTTTTCTCTTTAACTTTATGCTTTGCTTACGCCATTTTGCTATAATATAATGCATAGGTATTCCGATACCTAAAAAAGAAATTTTACAAATGTACATTTTAATGCATCATAATTTTAAAAATATGCATTATTTATTTTTTGCTATCAGCTATGAAAAAGATATAAATAAATAAGTCAGCAAGTGTTGGTAAGCAACTTATCAAGCACTAGCTTTTTTTATTTCAGTGCTCTCGTATACAGTAAAATATTAAATTGAATAAAATAAAAGTGAATTAACTAGAACCAAACAATCTAAATATTTGAATCTGAAAGTGCATTAATACATTTTTAAAGATGCTTTTCCGTATTTCGAGAATTTAAAAACTCCTCTGTACAATCACATTTCATATTGAATCAAATATCAACATTGAAAAATACACTTTAAAAGTTAAGGCTAAAAAAGTAATTGTTGCAACGATGTTGCCAAACTACCACAAAGCTGATGTACATACATAAATTCATGTTATCTTAAATCATATTTACTTACCTTCTAAGGCCATAAATGTAAATGCTCCTATAATAGTATATCCTAAAACTAAACAGCACACTCCCAACGTTGCTAGTATAGATGTAGACCTTGGTCCTGGACAGGAGTAGCAACAGCAAAAAAATGATGGCTGGTCCTTCAAATATAGATCTTTTTGTTCGTAGCAACATTTTCTTGTTGAGGGACTACCTGAAACAACATATCAAAGTGAACAATTTAATTGTTTTTAATAGCTGAAAATAAACAGTAATCTTGTTTTGATTATTATGAAATGCTGTTTAATAAATAATTCTTTTATGACAAATCCAAAAGCAAAAAACCAATTTCAATTAATCTAAAGCGCATTTGTTCGATTTTAAATAAAACAGTCGCGGTTTTTTTACTGTTTTTCGCTCTTTGTATTTTTTCACACAAAAGTGCTTGTGCTCTGTCATTATTAATTTTTTAGTGGCCGGTTTCGAATTCAATATTTATCAATTTAAAGTTTATATCTAAATTAGAAAATAGTTAAAGCTTGTTTTTTAGATGTAAGATTTATAATTACTACTTAATATAGTAATAACATACAATTTTATAATTTTGTCTGCAGAAAACACCTACACAGAAGGGAGGAGGAAGAAATGACTCTTCTTCTGCGAAGCATTCAACCAGACCAGGGCGACTGCTAGACTACCGGGAGTTCAAGAGCTACTGGTGTTCATAAAGAATTTCTGCGCCAATAAAAAAACTGTGAGAATAATTGCTTAACTAAAATAAATAAAATCGATTGTTTGAAATTTTTTTATAAATAGAAAACGTTTTAACCTAAAATGCTTTTCTATGTGACGTAGTAAAACAGTTGACGCTATAAGTTAATTGTCCTAGAACTGGCGTTAAACCTGCAAAAACCGTAACTAATAAAATATCCGAGGCGTACAAAATATCCAATGGTCTAACGGGGACATATGTCATCTTCAGGGAAGAATATTCGTGGCAAACATCCTCCAGTCAACAAAACGTCCAAGGAAAAATTGGAAGCAGTTCACAACTTTTCCTGCATATTAGTCTTACTATGCCAGGGCTCACAAACCAAATAGCAAATATCTCGACAGTAATCTAAACATACGTTCTCACCAGAAAATTTGCAATGAACAAAATTCAGCTGCGCTATCAGAAGCCATTTATTGGAAAGTTTTTTACTGGCTTAATTTGCACTTATACGTAAAATCTGGTACTTTTAAAGCAAGGCACATCATGGCAGACTAAGATGAAAAAAATTAAAATTAAAACATGAACTTTCGTTTACAAAAAGCAAAAAACGCAAAAAATCTCTTAAACTTTGATAAGGGTACTTGTATTTTAAATAAAGGAAAAATCTACGGACTTCGACCTACAAAAGCCACTTCTCTTTCCAACACTGACATGTTCAGTGGCTTACTACAAAAGAAACATATAGTTGGCATACACGAATTGTGTGAGGAAGAAAATGCACTCATATATTCCTGAGATGAAAGTGTCGCTTCCCGTGATGCTCAGAAAATTGGGTCTTGTATGCGAAAACATATTTTAACTTATGTAAAAGTGCAAGTCATCTTATTGCCTATACTGATGCTTGCGGAGATCCGAACAGATACTTTAAACAATGTGTGCTCTAGCTAAAACTGTTTGCTGAGCCTGAGCAGACAGTAGAAATCATTCAGGTCATTCATTTTTGCTAAATGATAGGGTTTTCGGTGTCATTGAACAATATGCAAAAAATGAAGTAAAGTATATGCCTGATTACGAGACAGTTTCAGACTAGTTTTAATCTTCTCCCGAAGATGCTGACATCGTTAGAGAAACACGTGTCAAGATTAAAAATAAAGAGTTTTGGTCAGTGGTAAAACTGTCTCGTAATTTGAGCATCACACCAAAGGTTCCAACTAGTAATAGAACTATATACCCGATGATTGGTGCTCTATTATTAGAAATTTTAAATCTCGAAATCCGTTGCAGTTATACGAGATGAAGAGAACTGATTTGATGAGCAAATATGTTGGCTAAAAATGTCATTTTAAAAAGTCACAGCCATATAAAATTTATTACAAAGAAACATTAAACGAAAGCGTGGCTCTTAAAATAATAGACCTACTTCCTGGTAAAAAAGGTCGAGTGACAGATTTTAAGAATATTCAGTTACCCATTCTTTATGAACCTACATTGCCTATTAATACTAATAAAAGGAAAAATATGGGGGGATTGTATCAGTCTATACTATCAGTGTACCAAGAGTTCTTTAAAAACCTCAAAACAGCAAATGCTAAATACTGCATCTTTAGAAGATGTAGATGAAAAGTTTACTTAACTTGTTTTGTTGTGTGGTTTATTTTACATTTATATAAAGGATTTTCTGTTTTTTTAGGCGTATCATAAGCTTTATAAAAAATAAACAAATGTACTAAAAATAGTTTTTGTTTATACGGGATGAATGAAAATTTGCTATGCAAAATTTTAAATAATACAGTTTATAGTGTTAATGAAGTAAAAGTCAGAATGGCCTAAATCCAAAAAAATTAGCGAAAAGCACTAGAATGATAAAAATTTATATCTTCTATAAGAAAATTTAAGTTATTCCTCATTAACATAATCTTAATATTGAATTTTTAATATTTGGACTTGGTCCGTCCACATTTAGTTTGTGAACGTCCAAATAGTTTAAATTTTTTCTTTTTATAATATTTCTTTGTTTTTCTCTCCAAATTAAAACTACCATTTCATTTAATTCAATTTTCTCCTTTTAATATAACCAATTTAATTAAAATTTTTATGTTATGTCTTAACAACCACAAATCTGCGCGTGTACGATAGCCTTTAATTTTCTAAATTTCTTTGGTTTGTGCTGAACGGAGACCAGAGAGAAGACGACTTCCTTGTTAGCACTTTTATCATCGCGCATTGATTCCAGTGTCGTGATCTATACGTTTACTTCCGCAACTGTTATCTTAATCTTACCGCATCACAGATCGTAATTTACTTATCAAACCCGCAACCACTCTTAGTGATTCAACCCGAATTAGAAGACCCAATAAGTCCAAAGCAGGCCTGCTGAAGCTGGACACAGACACCTTAAGGTAAGGATCTTTAAAGGCTGGTTTTTCGACCTTTCCACATCTACTTTTATTCACACAAATACAGTCCACTTTAAATATGTTACTGAATTATCTAAATCCACCTTGTGCTTAACTAAAAAGATAAGTAACAACTTTACAAAAGAGAAAAAAAGAAAAAGTTCTTTTTTTCTTACCAGACCAACCATGACTGAATGACTGGATAACTACCAATAGTACATTAAATTTAAGCTAATTATTTAAAAATCATATTTTCAACACGCTTTTATATTAGCTCGGGTTATACCTATGTATGTATGTATGTAATAGAATCTTTGAGCTTAATTTTCACTGGTTTCTCACACGTATGAAGGACCGATGACGACGCAATAATTTAGTTTCCCATTATCCTTAATAGGACTGCCAGGATTAATAAATTGTTTTTTAGATCCTCTAAAGGAGAGTAAATGAAATAGAGATAGTGTGCGATCTGCGCAAAAGTAGAAAATAATTTTTAATTACAAAGAGTTTTTATTACAGTAGTAGAACGTTGGACAATCAATCATAATTAATTACCTC
The DNA here is from genome assembly GCF_022605725.1 of Anthonomus grandis grandis. NCBI lineage: Eukaryota > Metazoa > Arthropoda > Insecta > Coleoptera > Curculionidae > Anthonomus > Anthonomus grandis. Next base: position 28,760,542 of record NC_065552.1, read on the forward strand.
AAATTATTGTCAAAATAATTTAATCATAGATAGCTGTCAATAGAATAATTGTCATATTTAATATATTGAGCATCCCATGCTTTTTACTCTAATTTAAATTATTCGGTTAATAACTTAAATTTTATCATGATTTTTGTTTCAGGTAATTAATTATGATTGATTGTCCGAGCTTCTATTACTATAATAAAAACTTTTTGTAATTAAAAATTATTTTCTATTTTTTAGTTCGATTAGCAATAAAAGCGTCTTCTCTTAGTTTTTTTAAACTTGTGTATTTTACTTATATTACTCTGGTTTTCAATAGCTTATTTAGATATCGGACATTACGGTATGCTACTGATAAAAAATTCAAGCCTAAAGCATTAACAAAGGTAGCCATAGTAAAGTAGTAAAGAATCTGCGAGCCCCTTTACCCCCAATCACTCCTCAGACAATGCCCAGAACCCCACATACTACCTAAACATAAAACTATACAAACAAAAACGAAAAAAATTATTATATAAAAAAGAAAACAAATTGCAATGGTAAAAATATTAAAATACATAATTCGCACCTCGTGAAAATAATGACTATAACATAACCTACTACTTAACTAGGGTGAGGTGGGGTAAATGTAATCATAAGGCAAATGTAATCAAGCCCTATGTTTTTTTTTATAAAGTTTTGGAACAAAAATTGTCTTCGAAATTCGAAAATATAACCCTTTTTATACCCATATTACTTTTTATTAACCTCTTAGTTCCAGTTTCAAAGATTTCCCTTTTTCTTTTTTGTACTTTGACATTTATAATAATTTTATGAGTGCCTTTTAGGAATTTTAATTCCCTATTACTACTGCTAATATTAGTATTTAGTTGTAATATTATGCTCCCTTAGGTAATTTTTGACAAGGATGTTGATTCTGCTATCAGATTTGATTTTCGATACAAAAAATATATGCCAGCGATTACATTTACCCCACCGAAATACGCATATGGGATAAGTGTAATCACTGAGACTGGGGTGAATGTAATCACTGACTACATTTGCCCCAGCCTCCTCCTTCTTGAGTTTTTAGGCTATAACCTATCATTTTCTCTATTGTTACAGGCTAAGACTAATATCGAGGAAATAGTGTAAATACTTACCAAAGACTTTAATTAATTGTAAAGACAGTGTGGAAATCTTTAAAATACGACCGATCTAAGACTAGTTTATACAGTTCCTAGTGAGTTCCTTCAAAATGGTAAGAGTGTATAAAAAAAAGAAACAAGACCCTTCTTACAGTGCTGAAATTTTAAAAGATGCGATTAGAAACATACAAGAAAATCGTATCAGTATTCGTGGTGCTGTCCAGAGGAATCAAATCCCATTTTTCACTCTTCAAAAACACCCCGGGGATCAAAAAGCGCGTGCAAAGGAAGACCCACCGCAATACCTGCAGCTGATGAAGAAAAATTAGTGAATGGCATAAAAATCATGGAGAAGTGGGGTTGGGGGCTCAGCAGAATGAAAATCTTAAAATTGGTGGGAAAGTATGTCATGAAAAATAATATAAAAACGTTATTTAAAGATGGAATACCTGGCGAGGATTGGTTCGTATCCTTTCAAAAAAGGCACAGGCTATCTTTAAAAAAAAACACAGGGACTGGAGTATGCCAGAAAAAAAGCCAATGATCCATTTGTGATTGAACAATATTTTGACATATTAAAAGCAACCTTAGAAAATAACGACCTGCAAAAGAAGCCTTCTTAGATTTATAACATCGACAAAACTAGTTTTACGCTCGATCCAAGTAAAACTAAAATTCTGGGTCAGAAAAATGCCCCTGCTTCAAGAATAACCACCGGGCCTGGAAGAGAGAGTACGACAGTTGGGTGGCAAAGTCAATGGGGATAAACTGCCTCCATTAATTGTTTTTAAGGGAAAAAATCTATGGAGTACCTAGCTGGCTCCCAAGAAATCTACCTTTCCAGGTACTTCTTATGCTACATCACCAAATGGTTGGATGGAAACCGAAATCTTTGTAAACTATTTTACAAAAACTTTTATTCGCAACGTTGTACCTGAAAGACCAATCCTGCTTTTGTATGATGGACATTCAACGCACTTAGACCCAAAACATATCGAGGCGGCTGTCGAAAATGATATAATTGTACTTAAATTACCTCCACACTCCAGCCACCTATTGCAACCCATGGACCTAGCGGTCTTTAAGAGCCTTAAGTCACAGTGGGATTCCAAATTAGCTGAGTACCAAAGAAAACATGTGGATGTTAACACGTTGACTGCCACACTCCAAAAAAAAAAACACAAAACCTGGAGCCATTGCGACTTTTTGATAAATATCAGTAAAAATGGCTTTAATAAATAAATAATAAATGAGTTTTACATATTTACTTTAAAAAGGGTAATTTAGGGCCGTGAATTAAATGTAATTCATGAGGCCCTAGAAAGAACAAGTTGAGAGGTAAATACCTAAAGTTTTGAATGTATATTTTTTTAAACGAATATGGCTTTTTTTAGAACAGATATTTTGAAAAAGAAACAACTAACACCAATCAACAAATAGGGTCAATATCACTCGATATGCCATCCACTTAAACGGTTGATCAAACTATAGAGGAAGTAGTAAATCAAGCAGATCAAAACCCAGAATTATCTGACCATTCGGAGCCTGATGAGGATTCTTCTGATGTTCCTGGGGAGTTGGTATGGAGCCCCGTTACTGGAATAAACCTAAAACAATTTTAATTTTCTGAAGTTAACCCTGGAATTCCTGCAGATATTATCAATGATTTATTTGACAAAAGTCCGTATAATTATTACAAGTTCTTTTTGATTGAAGGCATCATTCAGCACATGGTGACAGAGACAAACAGGTATGCACAACAAACGCTGGAAAATGAAAACCATTCACGACACTCTCGGCTTACAAAATGGAAAGATTTATCTACAAAAGAATTTGAGACTTGTGTGGGCATTATATTTTAGATGGGTCTCAATAAAAAACCAAAACTATCTGATTACTGTTCACAAAAATTTATTTATGAGAATAAAGTAAAAAATTAAATGTCCAGAAATCGTTTTGAGCTTATTCTACGCATGTGGCATTTATCAGATAATAAAGCACGCCCCGAAGGTAATCGACTCTTTAAGATAAAACACCTTATAGATTTATTATTGGCTCGCTTTTAGGCAGCAAATATACCCAAAAAAAAATTTGCATAAACGAAACTTTGGTACCTTTTCGAGGAAAACTTGCCTTTAAGCAATTTATAAAAAATAAAAAACATAAATTTGGCATAAAGGTATATAAATTATGCACTGAAAATGGTTATACTTATAATATGAAAGTATATTGCGGTAGAGATGTCCAGCCAGGAGCACCAGCAGCTTCATCTGTAGTAATGGAGTTAATGGCTAATCTTTTGGATTCGGGAAGAATACTTTACACAGACAATTTTTACACCGGTGTCCATCTTGCTCATAAATTATTAAAACATTCCACTCATCTTGTTGGCACTCTAAGAAGTAATAGGAAACTAAACCCACAAGAAGTTATACAGGCCAAATTGAACAAGAATGATACCATTTCTCGAGAAAGCAATACTGGAGTAGTAGTCCTTAAGTGGAAAGACAAAAGAGACGTACTGACATTGAGCACTCTTCATGACAACAGAATGGTCGATATTCCTAAAGAGAACGGCACAGTTACTCAAAAATCTCAAATTGTGGTGGATTACAATCGTAGTAAAGGTTTTATTGATATATCAGACCAAATGAAAGCCTATTCAGCTGCACTCAGGATAGGGGTAAAATGGTACCGTAAACTCGCAATCGAATTGATAACAGGATCGGCTCTTGTAAATGCACACATTCTTTACAAAATAATTAAAAAGAAAAACATAAAAATAACCAGTTTTAAAGAAGAGGTTACAATGGCTCTATTACAGTCTGAAATTTCCAAAACAGAAAATTTACCAACAGAAGATTGTTCTTTAAAACATATGGATGCAAGAAGAAGATGTACAGTTTGTTATGAGAGCTTGAAGTCGCAATTTGGAAGGAAACATGCAGCTTTAAAAGCAAAACAAACTCCGTATAAGTGCGAAAAATGTAAATCTTATTTTTGCGTAGAATGTTTTTTTGTTGAACACAAATCATTTAAATTATAAGTACTAAATAAAATATCCATTAAATTAACCATTATTTTGTTCTATAAGCTTAAAAACATGTGTTTATTTTGTCTATAATAAAGGTAATATTAGTTATAACATATGTGTATTTTTATGCCTCCTTTAATTAAAAAAATAAGCTAAAACTACAGGCCAATTATATTAGTTTTCTCCTGAGGCCATGGTCAATATCAGTCCATAAGCAAAGTATTAAAACGTGAAGCGTACAGAAGTCACACGGCGTTATAGGTAAGTATGTGATGGAGTTAAATAAAATTCACATGGCGCAGAGTGCCCAACGCCGTGTGAATTATATTTACTTCATATGGCAGTCAACGTGTTAAAATAGCAAAGAAAGATTTTTCGGTACTTGTGAGCACAATTTGGAAAGAGACAGATCCAGCTCTACTAACATCGGGCTTTCGTAGAGGAGGAATATGCCCATTTAACAGATCTGTCATCGACCACTCTTAATATGATCCAGAAGCTCTACGAAGATATAAAGAACGTTTAAGAAATCCCCAACCTGCCACAGAACAACCTCTTAATGAACCCAGCAGAAGAAGCCATGAAGAGCCATCGAGAGAAAAAACCAACCACGCAGCAGCTAGTATCAGAACCGCGACGAGAACCAATAGCAGGGCCAAGTAGACCAATACCAATAGCAGCATCAAGTAGCGGTTCTGTATCATTTGAAGAATTGTTGCTGGAAACAGTGAGGCAATCGTCCCGCCCTAACGAAAAAGAAGGAATCAAAAAAAATAACAGCAAAACATATTAATGAGAGCTCGTTAGATGAAGACGAACCGCAAATTTTAAGTGACGGTGAATCCGACGACATCACCTTTGAGACTTATGCAAAAAGGTTAGAGGAAGATAAAGAAGCATTAAAACAAGACAAATTGTTTCTCAAAGGGGTAGAAAACCTTAACATTGAAAACTGGGTTTTGGTCTCATTTAAAGGAAAGAAAAGTATACTTTTCTATGGTGGACAAATAACAACGCTTGATGAAGAATCGCAACGTACCATTAAGTTTTAAAAAAAATCAAACCGAAACGCGCATAGTTCAGTGTTTCACTGGCCTGAACAAGAGGACCATCACTTAGTGGCTGCATCAGATATAGAACGAGTTTTACTAGAACTCACTTTAGGGCGAAGAGGAGAACTAACTTTCCCAGTATCATTTACCTCATATAACGTTAAATAAATTAAAAAAAAACATGTCACAGCCTGTTTTGCTCAACTTATCTACGAATATACTTTTCAGAAAATCTTTGAATTTTGAGTTTTATTTCGTATCATTGCTCCACGAAAAAAGTTCATAACTTCCTTATAAATTAAGATAGGTATCAAGCTATTTTTTTTAACCCAGAATTTTTCATACTATAGTACACTTGCCCCAGATCCATCGGCAAAATAAGCACATGGCAGTTAGTAGCCGTTTCTGGGGCAAGTGTAATTAGCCAACATGTTTTTTTTATTTTGGTTTATGAAAAAAACAAAAGCAGACAAAAAATAAATAAATATGACATTGATTTAACAAAGAAATAAGCTCTGTGCCTACTAAAAATGAACCCGATTTCTCCTTTGGTTTTTTTGTTATGAAATTTTAAAATGCCACTATAATTTTTTTGATTACACTTACCCCACTTTACCCTACAACAAAAGAAAACTAAAAAAAATTAAACAATTAGAGATTGTGTAGGTGGGTGACCAAAAGTGATATGGAAATAAACATTTATTTATATAAGAGCTACTTATTGGTATTTCAAAATTTACATACATATTAAAAATACAGGACAAACACATAAACGCCCGAACTATTCAGCATGATAAATTCTTAAATTTTAAATCGATTCATTTTCATCGATAAAACAGCTATATTAAAAAAAATTAAATAAACGATTTAATTCTTACTAATATTTATATATTAAATAACAAAGCATCAATAGTAAATGCGTTTAATATAATACAAAGCGCATTCGAAAAATCTATTATTTATTTTCATAATCCTCCCCTACAATAACAACTATTTTAAAACCGGTTATGTATGCTCAATTTTAAAATAAAGGATTCGAGTTTTTTTTTCCGTGCTTTTATCGCTCTTTGTATTTTTTAGTATGGACAACTGGGCTGTCATTTGTTGTCATTGTGATTTTTTGGTGGCACAGTGTGTTGATTTGAAATTTAATATTTTCCTATCGAGGTGTTATTTTTGCAGAGGGAAAATGACGTCAAATTACAAACTAGTTAAACCTTAGCACTCAACAATATTGCATCATATCGTAATTATGAAAAATCAACTTGGAAATCCAAATATGATTCCTCGTAAAAAATAATTAGTTATATTAAGTTATATTATTCAAGGAGTAGATTATTTAAAAGTCATTTTGAATAAAATTAGTAAAGCCAATAATTGTATTTTGTCTCGAAAAATTTAAAAATCGTATTATTGTATCTTAATATAAAGTATATCTTTATCTGTTTTCAAGTTATCAATGTCTAAAGAATTACAATCTCGCCTTATATTATTATTTAATTAAATATTAAAATATATACAGGTAATCTAGGATAATAAATAAATAAAAGAAATACTGAATGCAACTGATACTGATCGTCTTGCAATTGCTAAATCCACTGTTACAAAATTGAATCATAATTTAGAGGAAACTATTCTATTAGAAACAGACAATAATTGCCATGTTGCGATAAATACAATTTCTAGAAAATGAAATTTATCAGTAGGGCCAGTAATGACAACAATACTTCGTTTAAATAAATATTATCTTCATAAAGTACAGCTGATACATAAAATGTTAGAAATTGACCGCCAAGTGCATTTTGTGAGCAGATTCTTGAGGCTAACAATAACAATGGAAATTTTATTCGAAATATAATTTTTTCTGATAAGACTACTTTAACGTTAAATGTACACGTTAACAAGCAAAACTGCAGGTATTAGGCAACTGAAAATCCTCATTGTATCCAAGAATACCACATACAGCGCTCTTAAAAAATATTTAATTAATGTGTGGACAGGTATCGTAAAAAGTCGAATAATTGGACGAAGAAACATCAAAGGAAGAGCACTACTTGGACGTTCAATAGTTTAAACATACCCAGCTTTAGTTGTTTTATTCTCTAATTTACAAGAAGCTGACATACCTAGTAACGAAATATAGTTTCAACAACACGCGGCACTTTCATTTTGCCATCGCCGTTCGACAATTTCTTGATGCACCTAACAGATGGATTGGGCGAAGAGGACCAATTAAGTGGCCACCAAGGTCACCGGATACAACCCCATTAGATTTTTTCGTCTAGGGCTACTTAACATCCAAAGTTTATGTGAATAGACCAAAAGTGCCCTCTACGAAAATTATAGATTTTTATATTATCTACAACTTTGCCATTAAGCACTTTTTATTTGAGCGCCAACTTTCGCCGAAAATAGCGATAGAAAAATGCTCCAGCTGTTTTTTTTCAGTTTTCACCCCCGCAAAACCACCCCGCAACTACCCCAGGTATGAATTTATTTTTTTTATGTTTCTGATGAACCCCTTTACCACATCCAGTCGTTCGTTTGCGGGTTGCAATTTTTTTGTTAAAAAGTACAGATTCCCCGGTCTATCAAAATATATTTTCTTTAACGAACCGATGTTTGAATTATTTGTTCATCGGTAATAATGACACATTTAAAATAACTGCTTTAATTTGCATAATAAACGTTTCCGTTTGCGGTTCTATTTTGCCACTTATATATCCTTAATTAAATAAACTTACCTGGTGGAGAAGCTCTTCTGAGATATGTATTTTGATATTCTGGAAATGCGGACAAGGAATCCTGGTCTCTCATCATCTTGGATTTTCGGCAAGGGTTCTCTTAGGCATTCCAAGTATCTTAAAGAAAGTTTTTATTTGGAGACAGCTTGGAACCTGCAACAAAAAACAACTAATCAGACATTTGTTTAACAATTTTAATATTTATAAGAAAAGTATTCATGTTCATATCAAAAGCTATTTCCCGTAAACTAATACTTCCTGATAAATATATCTTAAACATTACCAAATGTTAATTCTTAACTAATTCCAAAGTCTTTCGGAAGTAAGCAAATGGGAAAAGTTTCTTGGCTATGTTGTTACTATAACTGGATAGTCGGAGTTTATATTTGTTCTAAATAGCATACGAAACTTTCGGAAGTTTTGACTGTTATAGGAATTCTTTCCTTATTTTTGACTATTAACTAAAACTTCTGCCTTGTACAAGCAGAATAAGTTAAAGTATTGTCTTTAATAGTATTTAATGGTAACATTCTTTTAGTTGCCATATTAGGTTTTAGATTTGCAGAGAACAATCTAATAATTACGAAGACTAGAAAATACTTTATACATGGTAAATAATGACTTGATAATAATTATCAAAAATAAATGGATAAAAGGCTGGTAAAAATCAAAACATTAAGTTTCATTTTAATCTCTTTACGCGAATTGGAACTAAAGGTTTACTTAAAAGGAGATTTCAATATCAAGGTAATTTTTTTAGGTCAAAAACTGTATTTGACAAAGTCTAATTACTGCTATATAAATAGCGATAACCTTAAATTTTACCTTGCGCTGCTTACTCTTTAGGGTCGTTTTTACGTAAAATTTTCAAGCCTACTTTCTTTTTTTACTTTTGTTTTTTTGCTTGGCATTGTAATTTTTCAAACGCTCTAAAAAAAATTAATTTTATGCAGTAAGGAATATGAAACTGTATCGAACGCCTTGGCCCAATCAACAAAGATACGCAATATGCTTCATATTTGTGATCTTATGTATTTGTGACTCTTACATATTTATAATTTAAGCCCAGTAATTGCATCCTCTGTGGATCTACCCACTATGAACCCATATTGTTTAAATCGATTTTTTCACAAAACCTTAAAAACCCCTTTAAGTAACTTAACAATTATTTATGTACTTGACTATAAAACTCCATAATAAAACTGTAACCTACACAGAATCTTACAAAAAATCAAATAAGCTGTAAATTGGATCTGAGCGTTGCGGATTTTATCTGCTCTACAGCTGGCCATTGTTAATCTCACTCATTGCTGAAGACTTTCCTTCAACCCTCACCACTTGATATTATATATCTCTGTTCTAAATGAGCGATCATATTCACACTTGTGGTGTCAAAATTTGAGCGAGGATACCATAGTCAACACAGTCAAAGGCTTTGGTCAAATCTAAAAATAATAAGGATCAAACTGTATATTGTGGAAAGCATCCAAAATGGTAGATACAAAAACTACTATCCCATGAACTGTGTTTCTCTTTTTACTTAAACCAAACTGACATGGAGAGAAAATATTTTCGGTGTTGAAGAAATTCACTATTTGAATGGAACATTTCTCCAGAAACTTGGAAACCACATGTAGAAAAGATATTGACCTGTAGTTTTCTGGTTGGTCTGGATCCCCTTTCATGAAGATTGGAGACTCCCTTGCAACCTTTAAAACACCTTAAAACTCACCCCCTTTTAAACATAAAATTTTGTCAAGTATTTCAATTGATAAATATTTTATTTTTGAATGTTCCAAATAGCTGTATGTTGAGGCCATATATATCACGTCTGTGTTTGTTGCTTAGCTGATCCAAAATTTCTCTTATACAAAGTAATCCTGATTACTTTAGGATTTTAACATAACTTAGTTAATTTTCAATTTCGTGTTTGTGACCCAATATCTTCAATATTGCGGAGGGTTGTTGGGTGGGGTCAGAAATAAAACAGAAACCTGTTTACCTAAATGTCGACGTTTCGACTTATATTAAGTCATTCTCAGGACACTGAGTCTAGGTTTCTTAAGTTATAATTAAAATAGGAGCGTAGAATTATTTTTAACATGGGTTAAATTGTAGTAATAACTTAGTTAAAATAAAAGACAGTAAAATATTAAAAAGCTAGTTATATGAAATTTTTATTTCTTAAAAATAATTCCAGTTAAATGACCTCCGCTTTTCTCAATACACTCTAGAATCCTTTAAAATTCTCCATAACCCTATGCAACATATCAACGGTAATATTAGCAATTTCTACAATAATTCATTTTAAGCTCCTAAATGGTTGTTGGCTTAACAACGAAGACCTTCTGCTTTAGGTAGTCCCACAAAAAGTATTCGCAAGCTGTTAGATCTGGCGATCTTGCAGGCCCGTCAATATCTCGTCGTCTAGAAATAACGGGTTGCGGAAACAATCTTTGCAAAGAGTTTAAGGTTGCTCTTATGATATCTAAATTAGCATCATCTTGCTGGAACTATGATTGGCTGTTCTGTAGAAATCTGTTTTTAGTTGCTGTTTAAAAAAATGATAATTCATATTGGTATACAGCTCAAAATTGACCCTAATTGTGTTTTCATTATCATCTTCAAAAAAGTAGGGATTAAAACTTCCCATGGATGATATAGCACACCATACTGTTACCTTCGGGGTGCATAAAAGTTGTTTTCTGAACTCCAATAACGGAAATTTTATTTGTTGGTGTAGATAAATGAAAGTGCCCTTCGTTAGACATTCACAAATTTTGAATATAAGTTTCAGCAGAACGTATACGATTTAAGATGTCTATTGATTTTAGTGCTTGGGCTATTCGAATTTTCCATTCGTGAAAATTAAGATCTTTGTGCCATATTCGAAGCAGAGAAGGAGGTTCAACATTTTGGACTGTTCCCTACAGAATTTTTAACTCGGTCGGCGTTTTTATACTTTTCCTTGGTCCCTTATATTTGACTTTGACAACTGAACCTGTGTTTTCAAAGTTACGTACCCATTCCTTTATAGCATTGGAACTCTGCCATGCCGATAAATATGGAAATAAATTCATTAATGCCACTGGGCGGCGTTTAAACAGTTATTATTTTTGTACTACAATTAAATCACAAGAGCACGTTGCTCACCGGGCCATTGCTCCATAGTTACTAAATGGTATACGTAACAAATAATTTAACAAAACTATCCATAGCCACTATTCATGGTTGCGAAATAACAACATTATCAAAACTTCTCGCTCCCAAAGACCACCTTGTAAAGGGTGGGCAATCTATTAGTCCGATTTTGATAGCCTGTCAATAGTGGCGCTGTTAACTTTAGCACCATATGTTGTTGATTATAGGCTAGTTCTAACCTTCCGCTGGACAAATATGAATTGGTTTTCTTTAGAACAACGCTTTGAAATACTGAAAACTTATTTTGAATGTTGTTCTCTCATGAGTAAGACAGTTTGAAAATTGTGTACAAAATTTGGAAAAATGAAGTGCCCACCGCGCGTGCTATTGGAAAATTGGTGCACAAAATTCGTGAAACTGGGATGCTGGTCGATTCCAGACGTATGCCGCATACACGTCCGGTACGTACAGCTGAAGCAATCGCTGCAGTGACCGAAAGTGTTCGTCATAACCCCAGAACATCTACCCAGCGCAGAAGTCAACAAGTGACCATTTCAGGAACCACTCTGAGGAGGATTTTGCGCAAAGACCTCGGTATGTTTGCGTACAAAATCCAACTCATTCAGAAATTGAAACCGAATGACCTTCCATAACGTTTACGCTTCGCAGAGTGTGCTTTAAATGAGTTGAACGATGACCCAAATTTCGCACGAAAAATCATCTTTTCTGACGAAACGCATTTTCACCTTGGCGGCTACGTTAACAAACAAAATTGCAGAATTTGGGAAACGGACAATCCACACGTCGTCGTACAGAAGCCAATGCATCCAGCCCGAGTCACTGTGTGGTGTGGATGTTGGAGTGGTGGCGTGAGTGGTCCTTTCTTTTTCGAAAATGCGGAAGGTCGCGCCGTGAACGTTATCACAATACGATAACTGAATTCTTATGGTAAGAATTGGAAGATATCGATCTCGACGAATTATGGTTTCAACAAGATGGCGCAACTTGTCATACCGCAGGGCGTAGCATCAACCTTCTGTGCACAAGATTCAACAACCATGAGATTAGCCGTTTCGGCGATGTCCATTGGCCTGCTCGCAGCTGCGATTTGACGCCGCTAGACTTTTTTCTATGGGGTGCATTGAAGAGTGCAGTTTATGCCAACAATCCCCAAACAATTGATCACTTGAAACAGAATATTCGTACCGCAATTGCCCAAATTGGTCAGGAAACAGTGGACAAAGTGTTGTGGCTAACATTTTAATGAAATCATTTTCCATAGTTAATCGGAAGAAACACTGTATCAAATAAAGCGAAATTCGTTGAAAAAAAAATCAACTTTTGTCCATTTAATAATCAAATCAAAATGGGACCAATAGATGACCCACCCTTTATTATTAAAACTTACTTCCTTAAAGGAGAAGGCAGATTTAGGTGTATCTGAGTTTTGCAAACTATTTTATTAAAATCATTAGGACTTGGCAAGGATATCTTGGACCCCATGACGGTGCTTGTTTACTAATTGTACACGTGGTCTTATTGGGATCTGTACAAGTAAGAATTAAGTCATTTGCTCTGATTTTTGCCATAATTAAATATTCCCTATTCTTTTTTTGTTAAGATTTAAAGTGATTTTGTATATCTAAAGTATTCATTATACAGGGTGTTTGGAAGTTGAGTAGCCAAACGGAAATGGTGAATAGGTGAGGTTACTGGCTATTTAAAACGCATAGTATTTTTTTGTTTTTCTCAAGTTTAAGGAGTGATTTATTTTTTCCTTTTTTTATTAGATTTTCCCAATTTTTTTACTTTAACCTTCAATTTTTTTTTAAATTTTTGGCCAAAATGGTGCACAATTAATTTTATTTTAAAGACTAATCTTGTCTCATTCAGATTTAGCTAATAACTGAGAAAAATATTTAAAAAGAAACTAATAGTGGAGTAACAAACTTCCTCAAATCAATAGAAAAAAAATGTACTGTCAACTTTACAATGGAAAAAATAATAATAAAAAAAAATTTGTGGTAATTTAAAATGTGTTAAAAAACTTCTCTAGTTAATAGTCTTTCTAACCATATGCCACATGTAACTAAAATAATTAGGTAACTTACGAAAAACAAATAAGTTTGTCTTGAAGGACACGTGAACCAATTTCTTGAAAGCAACCTAATTGTAAAACCATATTTTTTACTTCAAATCGTTTATTTATAAGTATTGCTCAAATTAATGGCCATTATTTCAAATACACGGGTAACATCGCTTTCTTATTTCTCTTGTGGTGTACTGTAATGTTAGTTCCCGTCTTATTATTACAAAAGCGTCATTAATTTTTCCTATCAATTATTCCCTTGTATTTAGAGGTTCGAAATACACAAGTTAGTTTGCACGGCCCCAGACGTAAAAATCAAGCGGCCGTCAAGTCCGGTGATCTTGCAGGCCATGGGATAGGGCCATCTCTGCCAATTTAAGTATTGGGAAATGCATTGTCTAGGTGCTCCCGGATCGTCAATCTCCACTGCGCTGGGCATCCATCATGTTGAAACGTCATTTGTTCTTCATTGACAAAATTTGGAACCCCGTTCAAGAGTTCGGGCAGATCATTTAATAAAAAATCTACATAATTATCCCCTTTCAAATTATTCGGTAAATAATGTGGACCAATAAGGGTATTACCAATTAGGCCCGCCCAAACGTTTACTGAGAATTTCCTTTAAAAGGACACGACTTAATTTTTGGGTTTTCTTCTTTTGGAGCCTAATAATGCAAATTATGAAAGTTGGTAATTCCCTCCCTTGAAAACTTGGATTCATCTGTTCACAGTTTTTTCAAGAAATCGCGGTTATCCACATCCATATGTAGCAGGAGGCGGCAAAACTGAATGCGTCTTTGTTACTCATTTTCTTTAAGATCTTGCACGGGCGTGTAATGAAAGGGATGCTTTTCGTTGGCATGAAGAACAGACCACCTTCCATACACTTAGGTTTAGATTGGCAGCTACAGTCCGGATGCTCGTTGTTGAATCTTCGTCAAAAGCTTCCAGAATTCGTTCGTCATCAGCAATATTACGTTGTCTGCGAACTCCAGGTTCACGGCGATTTAGACTACCAGTTTCTCTTAAGCGTCTAAAGGTCATTTCAAAAATATGACTATTAGGTTGGTGTCTATTGGGAAAACGCTCTTGATAAATTCTTTTTGCTTCTCGTCCATTTCCATCAGCTCTACCATATACCATTAGGATATGTAGTAGTAGGTAAGTAGCGGAGTAATACAAGTCTTGAATAAATAATACTCGTATTATGGTTAGCGACAGGTAACAGTTTAAGGTTTAAGGTAGCGGGGCACAGAGAGAATGTCGCCGAATGATAAAGGAGATTATAGCGTAGTAATTTTTCTTTATACTCCAGGCACTTTTTTATCACTTCCTGAGTGATAAAAAGTGATCCTCCACTTTTTTTTATTATTATTTTTGCCATTGTAAAATTGACGTTACATTTTTTTCTGTTGATTTGGGGACGTTTGTTACTCTATTATTAGTTTCTCTTTAAATATTTTTTTTCAGTTATTACCTAAATCTGAATAAGACAACATTAGCCTTTAAAGTAAAAGTAATTGTACGTCATTTTGGTCAAAAACTAAAAAAAAAATTGAAGGTTAAAGTAAAAAAAACAGGAAAAATCTAATAAAAAAAAAAAAATATATTACTCCTTAAATTTGAGAAAAAACAAAAAAATACTATGCGTTTTAAATAGCCTCACCTCACCTATTCACTATTTCCGTTTGGCTACTCACTTTCCAAACACCCTGTATATATGTTTTACCCAGCTTATCACTTTGCTTTCCCTGCTTTAGTTTGAAAAGGTATTCTGCGGTATTTAGTGTTTCTGTACCTAGTGTGTTCTTTACAAATATTAAGTGCCTTCTGCAGTACATAGATTCTCTGGATATAATACTTTTTGGCATCCCCAATGCAGACTTTGTTTTAATAAAGAAACTAGAAGATTCTTCAGATCAGGCAGATAAACTAAAAAGTTTATCTGCCCTCTCATTTTCTTGTTCACTGCTGAGTTTCGGGATCCACAAAAGTTTAACATTTTTACGGTTTTACAGTTTTTAGAAGAGAATTACATACTTACTTCGATGTAACCCTAAGATTTGCAAATGACTGACTATCAGATTGTTGAAATCAACTCTCGAAGCGAGAATCAGAGCTATAGAGGAGAACCATGTAATCCGTTTCTAAAATTATATTATCCGATTTTATAAGACATTTGGTCAAGTCTAGTTGACTCTTAGATTCTGTCTACTGTAGTCCTAGTCTGGCTTTGCCTTAAATGCAGTAATGACAGGTTTAATAGAATCGCGATCGATGTTGTCGACAATGCTTTCAAGACTGCTGTTATAACAAGGCTTGTTAGTTTTAATATTTTATCCAATTTTGGTCTTGTTATAATTTGAATTATCTTTGTCCGCCATGCTAGAGTATACGTAGTGATTAGTGCCAGTATCCTGGTCTTGAACCAGTATATTCTCTTCGATTATGAGCTCTGTATTTGTCCAAGCATTTAAATCACTTTTATATAAGGATTGGTTTTCTCACGATTAATATCGAAGTATGGGTTAAATGAATTTCTCTTCCCTGTAATATTATAATTCCTAAGCCTTTTAACTTACGTCTGCCTAGTAAATGGCACTACTATGGATTTAAAAGGACTGGCGTACATCTTCTTTATTTGCCCATGTTCTTACAGCATTTCAAGACGATTTTAATAGGTCTCTTACTATTGTATTGAACTTTTATTGGGATATTATATCAAAGCCATCTGTATATTCTATTGTACTGTGTATGGCTTTTTTATTTCTAAAGTAGCCCGTATTTTATTTCTAAAGTATCACCATGTTCTTTAAAAAATGTCACAAGGCCTCTTTATGCCTGAATAATACGTAGGAGCATCCACGTATTATCTGAACTTTTAGGCAGTTACTAATAAATTAAAATCACTCAATTACATACGGTTTAAAATAGTTAAACTCTATATATCATTATATAAACTCTATAAGTACGTAACTAACTCAAAGTTTTAAAGTATATAACTCAAAAAATATCTCTTTTAATGCAGCAAATTTTTAATGCGTCTAGTTGCTCTACGAGTTAAAAGGACCCCACTGAAAACTTCAAGTAATGCAAAAGATATAGTATTTCTCTCTAAAAATATGCTTGACTATCAGAATACATTGAATATTGTCACGGGTAGTCGAAAACTACTACATTTTATTAGGAAAACTAAATCGGAATGGTGAAGGCTAGAAAAAGTCGAGATGTATGGATAAAATTGTCAACTACTTACTAGTATCAGAAATAATACTGATGAGGTTCTCTCAGGAGCATTCATCGGTCTATTCAGAGTTCTAAAAAAAAATTTTCAAGCTTCGGACATTGATGGAACTGTGCTCATGAGTTACTATTTTTAGGGGTAGCTGTGAATATATTACATACATATATTTATGCGTATAACATATATCGTTTTTGTTTTTTAATTATGTATTACTTCTATAAATAAATAATCTCTAATATCTAAATTGATCATAAAGATCATAGAGATCACCAAAAAATAAGAAAACTGATAAACCTAATTAACCATAACTGATTATTCAGAATATATGTATATAAACATAATATATAATAACAGTGTATTAATCACAATATTCCTAGTACTTCAAAAGCTGTATCTTGGCTTCATTCGTAGGTTTTCCAAATTACTAATTTGTATTTAATTAATACCAGCTAATTTGCTCTTTTGTTTTGTAAATGTGACTTAACTCAAGAATGCGATATGCATTTGTACGTTATATTCAAAATCGGATAATAAATATTAATTTCCTTTTAAACGCATTTTTATAACAATTTTAATTTAAGTAACGATCAGTTTTAACGGACAAATAAGGCACGTCCTAAATATAATTACAAAAAGTTATAAATGATTATAAAATCAGATTATATTGCTTAGTGTATGAGTTTAATCTTAGTGGACTAAAACCTGTGGTGCAGACTTCGAACGATATGGGTTTAACGACTTTGCCAAAATGCTTAATTAACCATCGGATACGAGTTTCGCTAACATGAACTTCTGAAATTAAACCACAGTTTAATTTCAGGAATTATTCTCCTGGAGGTGCCAACATTGCTATTAAAATAAAATATTTTGTACATACAAATTTTAATTAGTTTTTCTATATTCAAGTACTTGTAAATGTATGGAGAAAATCAAGAAATCACTTCTACCTTTAATCTTTATTCTATATCTTACATAACCCTTAATTTTGGAATAAGCTGCCAATTAGAAATAGATGTATATATCAGGGAATTTTCCGGTAAGCGGAAAACTCTCCCTGTTATTACGACCCTTGCGAGTAAGAAGGCATTAAAGCGGGCACTTGGCCCATTAAAGTTTACGTGAGGACTAATGGCCCTTTTACCTTTGAGGGTCTTGCTGAACAAACGAAGACGTCTTGGGTTAGATAGTTTAGGTTTATGATATTACTTTGATTATAGGAGGTTAGTGTCGGTTGAGGCAAGATGGCAAATGATTTATCTTTAAATTAGCGGTAAGATTATATGATAATGTAAAACTAAAATCGTATGTTAATTCATACTTTTTCTGATTAAGGCAAGGAACATGTAAAAAAATTAAATACAAATGGATGATGAACACGAGTACACTTTTCCTTCTGATTCTCTGGTTATCTTGCCCGGAAGAAGATAATGAGCAAAAACAAGTATCGGTAGGTACAATCCTTGTTTTTTTTGCTGTTCGACTGACGGAATATACCGATTAGGTTTTTTTCTTACAAATATAATTATACAGGGTGACCCAGCAAAAACGAAGGCATTTTCGGTGTAAAAGATTTTTTTTTTCAAAAACCTCGGACACGTTAATTTTATTTTAGAGGGAGACATTGTTTAATAAGCAACGCACCCTTAAACCAGCAACCCTCTTCTAGGAAGTGAAATTACCCCTAAGATTTTAAATGGAAACAGAGGTCGTGTGATACCTCCCCTTAAAAGTCTTTTAATTCTGAATATAATCAAGTTTATCTGCCAAGGCGAAAACAAAGTCGTTTTCCAATAAGATACAACTCCACACTATGCTGCTAATGTGAGGTAATATTTTTAGGAGATATTTCCTGATTGGTTAGGAAGGAGGGGACTTTTTATAAAATGGCCAGCTAGGTCACCTGATTTGACGCCACTTGATTTTAATTTATAAGTGCATTTAAAAACTGAAGTTTATACTGCTACTATAAGACCTATATTAACGTATAGCGTTATTGTCTGGGGCCATAAAGTGGATCAGATCACGATTCGTCGAAAAGTTGCCCGTGTTAAGGCTTGCCTCGATATAAGGGTATCTTTGAGAACTACTACAATCAGGGCTTTGGAGGTCATATTATGTCTGATTTTCTAGACATTTATGTAAGACGACCTCCGTATTACTCACAATGATGCACTTACTTTATACTTTCTATTACACCGCTCCGCAGTGGTCGGAAATGCAAAACAAAAACGGACAAAACCCAAAAAATCAAATGTTACCATTTGAGGTAAAATACTTCTTCGTCTTGTCTAGATGGCGTTAGGTTCCTATATTTTGGAGAGTCAGGTGATTTTATTGAATACCTGATGACAGGTGTATCTCGAAATATAACCTATTAAAGAATAGTCTGTGACTCAGCTGTTCGTTAAGTTTTTCAGCGCTCTGGAAAATCATTATACAGATTAAAGTAATTGTGTTAAAATCATCATACGACATGTAAATGATCGTGAAGATGTGTGCAAAATTAATGTGTGGATAAAGTAATGTTTAAAATTTTCCGACTTATCGTAAAAAAGGTGTAAATTTGTCTGCTTCACGTTGCTGTTTTTGTATTAAAGAAAAACTTTGAGTATCAAATTAGTTGTGATCGCGCGAGATCCCGCTATGGTAAGAAGTATTTCATTTTGTGTAAAGTATCATATACGAAATAGCGTTGACAGAACCTCCCCTTTTTTTCCCTTTAACAACATATCGACGACTGTCCACAAGGTGCTAATTCATGGTGCGAAAAGTAAGATCGATTCTTCCTGTTAGGCAACTTTCGGAAGAGGCACAAGAAGCACAGAATAAGGATGTGAGAAATTACGAAGAACATTTCTCATGAAATTGTTCACGGCAAAGTACGTTGAAGACATTTTTCTGCGGCTCCTTGCGTCTTCCGATCCATTGATTTCGAGTTTACAAAAACCAAAAGCAAAGCGAAGAAAAAGTTCATTTCCAGAAGCAATTTCTCTTTTAACTTGTACGTATAACAATGATTGTGATCAGACTAGTGCAAGAAACAAAAAACATGAACAATAGACAAATGAAAGTGACGACGATGACACTAACGATGATGACAACTATTCAAAAGATTGAAATTGTTGTTGTAAGATAGTTGTTAGTCAAATTTTATAATAAAATACTGGTTACAATACAAACTGGTTTTTTGCCAAAAACCCCATCATTATCGTTCCGCCATTTCGAATTAAAAAAAATGAATACCATTTTCAAATTCAGCGACTCGAAAAACGTAAATAAAGTTGATTTAACATTAACCCATTAACGCCTAGCGTTACCACATGGCTACGGCAAACACGTGACTACTCAAAGTGCGATGGCATTGGCCATGCTCTAGTTAATTTGTTGCGAGCGTGTCATATCACCAATCACAGTGTGCAAAAACCACGCGTTCGCTTAGTTTCCGGAAAAACGCCGAACTGTGTGTGTTTAGTGCGGTTAAATTTGATACGTTATTGAATCATCGTGAAAATATGGATATACAATTCGAGTAAGTATAATTTATTTTTTATGTGTAATAGTGGGGGATATTTTGTTACACTGTGATGCTCAGAATACTATGGCTTATCGTTGGCCAAATTTAGAATAAAATCCATTGATAAGTTAGTGAGTTACAAGGGCGTAAACTTGTATGTTACCATATGGCAACACTAGGCGTTTGCACTAAGTGATTTCAAATAATTACAGATATGGCTTTTCACTTGCGGAAGCGCTTGATATGGTGTATAACGATGATCTTGACGGCGATATTTACATTGAGTATATTGTTATTTTTTGATCATTTTTTTTTCGTAGGCTAGTTGACAATTTGACAGCTCGACAAGTGCGAGCCCCGGCCGAAATAAGATTATACAATAACGAGAGATTGGGTACCCAATATGAGGTTGAATGTGATGCAAATATAGCAGATCAGGAAACAAATACTGTACCTACTCCGGTTCTTGTGCAGTAATACACAACTTGGCTAAAAGATAGGCGAAACCAGTCTAAATCATTTATACCTCAGTGGGAAAAAGAAGCAGACTATGCAGTTGTACTGCCAAAATATTTTCCGCCACCAGATTATTCCAGACTTGAGCAAATGTCCGTAATTCAAATTTTCGAAGGGTTTATAGATGATGAACTTATAAAACATTTGATGGCGGAAACTCGCAGGTATGCATTATTTTTGAACTGTCCAGACCCTAATATTACACCAGATGAAATTCGTTGCTTCATAGCAATATTATTTGTAAGCGGCTATAATAATTTGCCATCTAAAAGGCAATATTGGAGCAGTGGCGAAGATCTTAAAAATTTAGCTGTGTCTCAAGCAATACGCCGCGATCAATTTTTACAGATCACTCGGTTTCTTCATTGCTCTGATAATATAAAAAAAATAACAAACTGGCTTATCATGAGAGTATGGTTCGATATTTCGGGCGACATAGCTACAAGCAATTTATTCGTGGAAAACCCATTAGACTTGGGTATAAAATTTGGAGCCTAAATACTACAGACGGCTATTTGGTAAATTTTGATCTTTATCAAGGTAAAAGTCCCAAATCTAATTCGGACTACGATTTGTTGTTTGGAAAAGCTGCAAGCCCTTTGGTACTAATGTTAGATGAATTTCCGGCAGAAAAAAAGGATTTGCGATATGAACTTTATATGGATAATTTGTTTTCAAGCCCAGCGCTTTACTCATATTTACAATTTCGTGGTTATTCTGCAACTGGAACAATTCATGAAGACCGAATGCCCAAACAATTCCCTTTCACGAATAAAAAAATGTTTGTCAAAAAAGACCGTGGATATTTCGAAACAGCCATGGAGAAATCCGATGGCCATTTATATGTGAGATGGATGGATAATTCAGTGGTAACTATGATGTCTACTTCGCATGGAGCTCAAGAAATTGCACAAGTTAAAAGGTACTCACAACAAAAAAAGAAAAATATAATGGTTACACGACCAAAAGTTATTGCGAAATATAATGCCCACATGGGAGGAACTGATCAGATGAACCAGAACCTTGGCTGCTATCGCATCGATATTAGAGGTAAGAAATGGTATTGGCCTTTGCTAACCTGGATTTTCGATGTTGCTCTTCAAAACTCCTGGATACTATACAATCGATCTCGAAAACAAAAGGTTTCACAGTTAGAGTGTAAAAGAGAGGTGGCGACCGTATACTTGAAAAAATTTCAAGTTTTGCCGAAAGGATCTGGGCGGCGAGCTTCTGTATTGGAATCTTCAGATTCGCGAGTTTCGGATAATATCCGGTTTGATTGTTTTGACCATTTAGTTCAACGAATAATACAAAACAAACGAAGACGATGTGCACTCAAAACATGCAACTCCACAGTAAGAACCATGTGTTCAAAATGTGATATAGCTCTATGTATTTCTTACTTTGCACCTTATCATTCTCGTTAACTTAAACCTGTTTACTTATTTTATATTACTTAGTATAACGTTCTATAATAAAATTTTAATATTTTCTAATTAAAAAGATTGTTTCAATTTTAGGTAGTGTAAAGTCCTAGCGTTGCCATATGGTAACGGCTAATATCTCAAAATGTAGCTAAAATTAAAAAACTAAATTTTTACAGCTTCCTGAACGTATTTTTAGTAATCTTAAAAGAGCATAAAAAAGTAGCATAAAAAATAATAATTCCGGCGCTAATGGGTTAAAACGCTGTTTTTTAATACGAATCGATCGCCATTTTATGCCCGCCATGTTGAATTTCAAAAATAAATCAAATTCTTGAATTCAGCGACCCCGAAAACGTAAAGGAAAGTTGATTTTAATTCAAAACGTTATTTTTAATTTTTTCATACGATTCGGCCGCTATTTTGTGTCCACTATTTTGAATTAATCCGCCATTTGGAATTTAAAAAATTAATATCATTTTCGAGTTTGGCGACCCAGAAAACGTAAATAAAAGTTAATTTAACATTAAAACGCTATTTTTTATACAATTTGGCCGCCATTTTGAATTTTGAGAAACAAATATAATTTTTGAATTCAGCGACCCCAAAAACTTTGGGGTATGTACATTCGATTTGATTGTCACACGTTTAGGGGTTTTGTCCAGAAATATTGGCTTTCACACCACTGTGCGCTCGCTCTACTGGACTGAACATAAGTATAAGGACAGGCCTGCAAATAGCGCCTCTGGTGAGGAGCAACTTTGCTTCCTATTAACTTCTTTGTAAAAAAACCAAACTAAATCCTAGTTTATGTGTAAATTTTTTGTTTACTTATAAAAATAGAAAAATAAAACACGACATGAAAAAATAGAGCAAAAAAAAATTAATAGATTTAGGAGGAATGAACAAGTTACGCCGTAGTTTGGTACTGTCTTATGCTACTGATGTGCTTCACAAAAATTTCCCTGGACCATTTTATGGCGTCACTGCATATAAGCGTAGTGTAGGGATATACCGCCTTTTCCTTCCCAGCGTCCAAGGGCTGGAGTAGTATTCATTTCTAAAATTCTATTTAGGTTACTTGCTTAGCGAAGTACTAGTTTATCGTTATACTTAGTCTCATGAAGGGTAAAAATTTAAGAGGCGGTAGGGGACAGATTTTAATCGCGACTTCACGATTTTTGGTGCAAGAGAAGCACATACACTAATTCTAAGTAGCAGGTTGGAGAGTTTAATGAGTGAATACTTACTCACCTCCAAATACACCCCCAAATAAAGACAAACTTAATTTGTCTTTGTGAAGAAAATGCTTTCACTACAATGATGATGCACAACTATAAGCGGTTATAAGTAATCAATCAACTAAACAACAACAAAAAATATAAATATCATTCGAATAAATTAAAACGTAGGTACGCGATCGAGATAGAATTATTCTCGTACTTAACGAATCGCTATATCGTGCCTTGCACTTCAGTGTTTACAATTGAAATCCATATTAAATCAGAGCTTTTTCATTTAGGTGCATTAAATTTGTGACCATAAGCAGTGTCAGTTATATAACAAAAAACATTAAGTGGTCAAGAGTGAAAACTGTTTTTATATTTTTTTATACATATTAAGAAGAGTACTTAATTTTCAAAACATCTTGTGTATTCATTTCAACTTAACGACAACTTAATTTACCTAAATAAAACACATGAATTATAATTTAATATACTAGTTATGAACTACGAGAATAGTGTTTAACAAACTCTGTACCCACAAGAGTTTCCATAAGCATTCCCGAAATTATTTAGTTATTTTGAGATAGAGTAAATGAGGATGAAATCACTTGCTATGTAGTAGGAAATGCCACAATAGAGGTTAATTTGTGGATTCCGTATCTATCCAGAATGGGAAATTGTAATTACGCAGGCAATTCATATACTTAATGAATGGGATACTGATGGCTAAAATAAACTGTTAAATAACATTCAAATAAAATATAATTCAAAAAACGGTTCGAGTATCATCAATCAAAATCTCGCACGTCTGTACCTTTTGAACAATGCAAAAATGATCAAAAATTCAATTGTAATACATACTGTTCAATATCCCGGATATCAGCTTGATTTATTATTCTCCACTTATGTGGGGTTCGTGATTTTTACAGTGATTTATTACAATTTTTAAAATGTTTTCGCTTTTGTTTTCGTTTTGCATTCTTTACAATTTACTACCTAGTCATTCTGCTTATAGACTAGTAAAATTTTAATTTTTTATAACAAAAATACTTCTTAATAAGGCTATTTAACTGGCTTTATATTTTTGGATTACTACTGCTAAAGTCTAGTTTTGTTAACGATCTTTTATTAAAAATATGAGAGAACTCACAAACATTTTTAAGAATGTATGGTAATTTCCTATAGTTTATTTTTTGAACTCTTAATATTTATAATTTCAATTATTTTTTTAAGGGACCGTTACGTTCAGGTCGAGTCTTTTTATCCCATCTGATAATATATATATTGATTATACTATAATAATTAAGTAAAAGTAGGAAAAATAATGCATCAGCTATTTGATAGTAGTGGTAAGGTATGTATTTCTTTGTATATATTTAGCGTGCATTGTCCTTTCGAAAGATGTTTCATACATCCTTGTATAGGTAGTGTATGGGTTATGGGAAGCATCTTGGGAAAAATATTGAAACTGATACATATAACGTGTCGAGAATAAAATAAAGAGTTTTGGCTAGTGGTGAAACTGCTTATAACTCAAAACTTTGTGCGGAATAACTAGTTCCACTTTAATTTGGCTATGTCTAATTTATTGTTTGGTCCAATAGCTGCTTTATTTCGCTTAGTTTTTCTCTTTTTAGTGAAAAGAAATTTTTTATATTATTTTTCTTATTTGTTGATTTTAGAATTGCATGTGGTTTT
This sequence comes from Anthonomus grandis grandis, assembly GCF_022605725.1. NCBI lineage: Eukaryota > Metazoa > Arthropoda > Insecta > Coleoptera > Curculionidae > Anthonomus > Anthonomus grandis. Next base: position 28,785,336 of record NC_065552.1, read on the forward strand.
TGTTTTTTGTCTTACAAAAAAGCGATTCTAGATATTTCTCAGTTGACTGAGTCATTAATCTGGGCGTAAATCAATAAAAACTGACGTCAGTATATTAAAACTCGCTAAATTAATTGTTTACGATTGCCATCGAAGAAAAAGAGTCACCCTACACAGCAGTAGATGCTAGTTCTTAAATTTACATATTTAGCACTTTGATTACTTTAGAATTAGGTTTATTAAAACTCTGCCTCAAAAAGTGTCTTGTCACAACCAAAAATAAATATTCGGCAAATGTCTAATATGAATTAAAAAATTTGATAAGTACTAAATAAGTAGAAGCAGTATTAGAATAGAGCCGTAGAATTATAATATGTTCCTTACTTTTAAAAAGAAAATATTTTTACGAATTTAAAAAAAAACAGATATTCTAATGAAAAGCGCATAATTTCAAAGCAGAAGTAGAAACATTTTGCATTTTTATTGCGATATCAACATACTATATACTAGCATTCTTTTAAACAAAATGTATAATTTTGATTTAGAAAAGACCGGGTTTTAAGAACAAAGGGATACCATATGCAGTTAGGTTATGCTCTTATTAGCAAAACTTCTTTAAAGCTCTACCAAGTTTTTCAACAACTTTTTACACGGCAGTTGGCGTCCAATTCCATTTGATAGCGTAATATAAAAAGAATCTGATTATAAGAAAAATGAGACCATTACTTTAAAGCCACTGACGCTGATGGTTTCCCGCGGAAGCGTATGGGAACTAAATGGCATATAATCTGCCCCCGAGAAGGAAAATATAATTTGATAATGCTTTTCCTGCACTTATTTGGGCCGAAGGAAATATGAGGATTATGGGCGTTTCGGTTCTTAAGGAATGAAAGACAAAGATTCTACATTCACTTTATTTAAGGGTATTAAAGCTAAATAGGGGGTGTATTATTTACTTCCTTATTTAATTTAAATTCTAAGGTATTTTATAATTTAAATACGCCAAATGTCTGTTACATGCGATAACTAAGTTTAGCAATTCAAACCTAAGAAAGATCACATATTATAGTAACACAACAATATGCATAAATCTCTGACAATTTGAGGTATCTTTATGGTGAGAATTTCATGATAAATGAGAAATGCAAAATGAGAAGTAGTCTTCTGCGTTTTACTTATTTTAGGTCCTTATTATACAAGATGTTTTATGGTTCAAACTAAACGTAATAAAATATTCGTATATAAAGTAAAGTCTGACTTAAAAAACAAGATTCTCTGTTATTTCGAAACATCGTTCAGCCGGATATATAAGGAATCGCATCGCCGATAGTTGGCAGTTTAGTGAAGTTAACTTCGAAATATTGGCGCGAGATTTAATAGTTTATAAATACAGTAAAAATAAATATCTTTAATAGTTGTGGGTGACCGTGTTTTCGTAAAGAGTATGGAATTAAATTAGTTGACTATTTTCGACTGTTTTAATTGACACCTAACGAATGGGAAAAACGCTACAGTATCTTGCCATTAATAGTCCATATTAAAACCATTAGGAGATATCCTACAATTATTTAAATCAATCACTAACAAAATCAGTGCGGGAAAATTAAAATATTATTTTTGTTCGTGTCACTCATCATCACTTGTCACTTATTATCACTTACCTCTTGGCTGATTTGACAATATTAGATCTCCGATTTAAGAAATTTGGATTAAGCGTGCCACACATCAAAGCAACATGAAACAAAAAACATAAAATATGAAATACGCAACGCAAAACTGTTTCGGTGATGGACACCGATGATAGTTTGGATGACGCAATAGTTGCTATTGGTACCACATTATTATTATCAAAACATAATAAAAAACGAAAGAAACAACGTTATTGGGTGCATCCGTATAACAAAATAAACCTTAAACATATGTAGTATCAAGAGAATTAAGTGATCATCCGGAAAAATTTCAACCATTTTATAGAATGTCTTTGCAGACATTTACTAGATTAGTTTCTGTGGTTGGCCCTAATTTATTTAAAAAAGATACGAACTTCAGACTGGCTTTAGGAGTTGAAGAAAAATTGTTAATTACTTTGAGGTAAGTAAAAAATAAAATTGATAATAAACATGAATTCTAATATAAGCAGGTTACAAAACTCAAAATAATATTTTATTGAAAAACAGTTGCATTAACAAGGTCGGCATATTGCTTTCCATTATCAGTTGAATATTGTATGTTGCTGTCATAAAAAGATACTGATACTGCAGAAGAATATAGGGATTGAAGAGGAATCTGTACAGTACTACGCACACAATCATCATTTAAGATGAAAACTTTGTTTAGAACAAAACTTCGTTTTTTAAACTGTCTCTTTTAAGCATCATTTATTTTTTTTAAATCAGGGAGTAAGCTTTTCAGAAAAAGTAAGCGTCTTTTTCGACGAATAATTCTTTCTTTTCTGTATTTACATTATATTTATTACTCAAGGCATTAAGATATTTTACAGCTGAATTTTCTCAGTTTTAAGTACTTTCAATTTTGTGTTTCTTGGAAGAGAACCTTTGCGGATTTTTTTTTGGCAAATCTGTCAGCACTGAAGAAACTGTCCTTTCCAATAAGTGTGAAGTGCCTATTTCATTCACTTCCTCTTTAATATCATTGTTTTCAATATTTGAACTATCTACACTTTCTTCTTTATTGCCGTAGGTTTGACTGTCCATTTGCGAATGATTATCACACACCTTGTCTTCATCAGACTCCGCATTTCCAGTTTGATATCGGCTTTTTGTATATAGTATCAATTACTTCATTGCATCTTCTAAATAGAATGGTTTCTTTTTTTTTCCAGAACTGCCACTTACTTTCTTGTTTTCTCTTAGATGTCTTAGGAGACTAATTCGTAACATCCTCCACCTCTTTTTACATTTCACAACTAAAATGAAATAAATAAAATCATATATTCATGATATTGATATTGAAAATATACGAATGCTATTTAGGTTTGTTGCAGGTTTCTCGCTACGGGTTGTTCATTTCAAGCGCTATCCTTTTACTTTATGAGAAAAGAGACTACCATATAGTGAACGAAACAGCTAAAGCAATTTGGAAATACCTCCAAAAAGAATATATGCCTTTACCTTCAGAAAATATGTGGCTGGAAATTGCTAAGAGATATGAAGAACTATGGAATATCCCCAACTGTCTAGGTAGTATAGATGCTAAACATATGCGAATCCAAGCTCCACCGAAATGTGGCTCTGCTTTCGATTCGACGGTCTTAATGGCAATCGCTGATGCCGATTTTCTTTTTACTTCAATATCAGTAGGTGATTTTGGAAGAAACAGCGATGGTGCAGTATTTAAAAATTCTCAGATTGGGAGGCTACTTAATGAAAATAAACTGTATATTCCACCGGCAAGATCACTTCCTGGAGATAATAGTGGTCCTTTTCCAATGTTTTTCATTGCAGATGAAGCATTTGCCTTAGGATAAGAAATAATGAAGCCATATCTACAAAGACAGAAGAATTCTTAACTATCGCCTTTTGAGAGCGAGAAAAAGTATTGAGTGCGCCTTTGAAATACTCTGTTCTAAATTTAGAGTGTTTCATATACCCATAACATGCAATGTTGATAAAACTGAAAATATTGTAAAAGCTGCATGTGTTCTACACAACTTTATCCGAAAACACGATGGAGTATTTGTTTCATCAGATACTTCCATGCAATTACCCCAGAACCCTATAAATATTTCATCACAATTATATGGTCGACCAACAATTAAATATAAACAAAATGAATTTGTAAATTGAATATAATAAACCCCCATCAGGAAACTATGGATTTGAATTCTAGTTTCAAAAAGGTCAGAATTATGGTCTAATTTTGATAAAAATATAACTAATTTGCTACAAGAAAAAATGCTACTGTCACGGTCATAATTAAATTAGGTAGATATTTAAGTGAACCATTAATTAACCAAGAAGAAGATCCCTTAACCTAATATGCAAATATGTATATCCATGCTATTTCCAATTAACTAAGTGAACTAAAGTTCCCAGCTCTAGTTTGGTTCTAGTCTTCCCTTAGTAATAGATTTCAGATTACTGAGATTGTGAGTCAGAGATCAACTTACCTTCCTGTAGCCACGAAGCTCTGTGCTGAGCCTTTCACTATAACTCAATTTTTGTAAAGGACTTACCTACAATTGTGCATAATCCAACAGATTTGGTTATATTTGACGATATATAATAATTGTAATCATATTTCAGTCAATGAAGTAATTTTATGATTGTGTGCCATGCTTTGTGCATTTAAAGGTTGGTTTCTTAAGAACAAATTGCGTTTAAATGCAGATAAAATGGTTTTTATAAATTTTACATCACGAACATCATAAAGAATTGAAAGTTTTTAGTTAAAACGCTCAATAAAAGCTAAGTGATTAGGATTTAACATTAACTCTATTTTAAATTAAGACTAATATATAGTTAATCGGTATTCTAAATTTGCTGTGGTTTATTTTGCTATTTTTCATCTTGGAAACCCTTTTAAACAAAATACTATTTTGTCGTGTTACTTTGCTCACTTTGTATCGCATATAAAATATAGACTTACTTTTTGGGAAGCATCCAATTCTAATATGACTAGAGTGTTTCGAATGCAAAGGAAAGCCTTAAGAAATATTGCTACTGTATGTAAATATTAAGCATGTTTATAGAAACTTAAAAAAAAATAAAATAATATCATTCTTCTCCCTTGCCATCTATGTAATAGAAATCTTGATTTAGGTTAAACAAATTTGAACAGTTTTGAATATAACACAAAATTTAATACCAATATGCAAATGCCTCATCACAATCCTGATCACACTCTGGTAACTTCCGTAACACAGTATAACTTAGAGAAAATCTTAATCATGGATCTGGTCTGATTACTTGTCTTTGATAATTGCCATTTGAAGTATTTTATATACTTTTTCTTACTTGCATTGTATTGACTATTCTAAAAGTTTTAGTTGACTTTTAAGCATAAAGTTAGAAATGAGCTCAATTAAAACTTAACCTCTTCAAAGCTTTGTTTCTTTTAATGCCAACGTTTCGGCCTATACTAGGCATTTCTCAGGGCGAACAGAAGAATCAAAGCTTTTTGTTAGACTGTAAAAAGTGAAAGATAGCTTTATTTTTTTCATGATTCCATTAGGTTTATTCGTTTTTGAAGATATCAAACTGCTGATGCATAAGCAACAAAAATAATGAATGTAAGTAATGGACGTTGGCATTAAAAGAAAAAAAGTTTTCAAGAGCTTCGATTCTAATTGACCCCTTATCCAACTTAACCAATAAAAGTTAACAAAGTTAAACTGGGTCACTAAAACAACAATAAATTTTTAAATTTATAAGCCATATGTATAATATTGATAACTATGTTTCATTCTTATTTCTCTTTCCTTCTGACGTTTCTATATTTCCATGCTATTTACTGTATTGGTCTTATGAACTAAAAGCTTGGTTTATTTATTTATTTATTTTGCAACTTTTCTGTAATAAAGCTCTTTGATTTTTTACAGAGAATACTAGGAGCTCTATTGAAATGATTGGGATTCATTATTAAAAACTTTATTAAGCATACCTATAAGCAATTCACGTCACAAATATGGCTCTACCAATGCAACAATAAACCTTTTTTTTATAAAGCTGGACCCAAATCTTAAATGCAGAGCCTTATAGTATACAAACAGGAAACTGATTGAGATTTGAAATAGATTTAATAGCGAGAAGTAAAATATGAGCAAAAGACTTTAGCTTCATCGATAATCAGTAAGTAAGATATTTCCTAGCACTAAAAAACTTAATTGGATTAGTATCTATTGATATAATATTATATACATTACATTTGAAAAAGATTAGTTTTACCAGGATTGATTAGTGTTACACAAACCTTTAGAAAGAACATCTAAAATCCGCTGATAAAATAAGACAGTATTGAATATAAAAAATCGAAGCTAAATGAATTTAATTTTTTGCATTGTCATTATTATAAAATAGGAATAAAACTAGATTCCAAACCTATTTATAACCTTAGCCGTTTTTTTGCCTATATATTTAATTTATTGTTAACTGTACAGAGGAAAAAATATTCCAATTTAAACTAAATACAGAATTTAGCATTTGTTTGTAAAAATCTATCAATTTTTCTGCTTTAGCTCTCCAAACTGTGTGCAACTGTGTATTATTAATACGTATTTATGTATTTTTCTTTTTGTTTTTAATAAATAAATAAACAACAATTCATTTGTTTTGAATTCAAAAGCAAAATATATCTAATATTAAATACATTTTTGGCTGGAAAAAAGCGATAATATAATGTCACTAATTATTTATCAAATTTAATTATATATATAAAACTGTCACAGCACACTTTAAGCAGTAATTAATTATTGGAATATTTGCGTGTGTAAGAGAAATTTAAACCTATACAAATTGTAGGATGAAAGATTGATATTGCTCATCTAAGTTGGCAATCAGCATACCCAGAACGCTAACAAGTTAATTTAAACTTTGTCGATTTGAAGAAGGTGTCGCCTTGATAAGATTACGATGCTTAACATATTTTAAGGAGATAGGGATGATAAATTTGGATTAAAATTATTAAAGAAAAATTTAGGTTTAAAGAAGAATTTTTTAAAGAAATATTTATTGAAATTTTAAGCATTAATTAAACGAGTTTCAATAGTATATACCTTTTACAGAAACTTACTTAAAACAAGTTTGTTTATTTGAAAAAGATAAGAAATCCCCTAATTTTAAGCTTTATAGGAGTTTGTGTATCCATTACATAATAGACACTTTATCATTAGTTATAGCAGAATTATTGCATGAGTCAACTTTGATCATCGGTTGTTTTAAGTTATATATAGAAATCGATCTTGTTGCTTAAGAAAGTCCTCCGATTGGTGTGACGTCAAAAGTTAGTAGGCCTAGGGATATTGCACGAAAATCATATTTTCCAGAAAACACTTTTTAGTGCTCAGGTATTTATTAAAAGAAAGTGTCGCATTATTTATGGCTTCGAAATAAAACTGATTTTATTTCAGAATAAATGCGAACGATTTGGAATTTATTTAGGCCATCCTCAAGGCCGAAAATGACACGTTATAGTTTACAATTAAATAAGTTAATTAAAATAATAACCAAAAAATACATAAATATAGATTATAATTTATAAAAAAAAGAAAAGAACAGCATGTACTTAATTTTCAAATATGTATAGTAATGGTTAATGTTACGGTAAAACGGAATTTGCTTTTACGACACTTAACATATTAGGGATAATAATTTAATTGAAGGAGAGGATGTCCTTTAGCATCAATAGACTTTTAATGTCATAATCAATCAAAGATTTCTTTTAAGATATAGAAGACCCTGGGATACAAGATGTAATGCTAACCTCTTTTGTGAATATATAAGCAGACCATTTGAATCTAAAGCAAAAGTCGTAAAAACACTTGGATATATAACACGTAGGCAGATTGACTGTATGCTCAAAAGCAGATTGGTAAACCGCAAATTGCTTAACGAATTCTGAGTAGCACATAAAATAAAAAAACATAATAAATTATTACCATTTAATGAAAACGTCTTGGACTTAATCCACATAAAGAAAGTGCAGATTTGTTTGTAAAATATTTTGGTAAAACCAAAACATCTAAATCTAAAGAAATCCCTGACCTAGATTAACAGAAATAATAATGACCCGTATGGCAAATCCCGTGTGTACATTAATTTCTAGGATTTCGCTATATCAGGAACCGACCTGCGAAGCATGAAAAGGTTAAGTCGGTCAGCCGTGCATGTAAAGCATGGCAAACACACAACATTGCATAATATATCCCCCTTTTAGAAACACACACTAATTGCTTGTTAGGTTCGTAATCCTATTAACAAGGAACTTGGACCCCTTTGCCAACCAGGGTATTACCAAGCTTTAATGAATATGTTTTAAAAGTTTTCAGTAATTAAAAGGAAAACGTAGAATAAAATCAGCGTTTTCTAGCTTAGGGTGTTAGCAGCCCTTAGAATAGATTTGTAACTTAGGTAGAAGAGTTTAAAAAATTATCTGACAGAATCCATAGTTTTTGCATTAGGTAGAGATACTTAGGAAGATAATGTTAATTAAATATTAAAAATGTTAATTTTAATGCAATAGCTTTTAGGAATTGCTCACTTAATTTTAGATATATATTATTTTATTCCTTATTAATTTTATCTACTACAATATCATAACCCGACTATGGTAAAGCTATAATACGCATCTCTAGCATGTCATCCGCATATAAATATTGAGCAAAAACGTTTGATGAAATTTTGAATTTTTCATAACATTTCTGAGTCAAATTCAATCATGTGAAGCCAATCTGCTGCTAATAAAATAATTTAGGAAGTTCTAAGGTATGTGATCGATTACCTTATTATATCAATTACCCTATCAAACGGTTACCTTATGCTTTGTCAGGCACCATTTTACTTGATAAGGTGGCAATATATTAAGTATTTTTGGTGTATTAAATGATATTGTAATCTTTATTCGTATTTCGAGTAATATATTGGTAAATACTGCTATGAGTTTTATACTTTATAGTTCAGGTTGACTTTGATATAACAAAGACAGTGTGCTATATAAATGCAAGGAGCAGCTAACATTTTGAAATTTAAGAACTTACAAACTAGGCTTCACGATAAGGAAGATTGGTAATGGCCCTTATTACCTTTCTTTAATACTAACTCTTTATAGAGGGTTTTCCATTAATACTAGTAAATTTTCCTACTCCGAAAATGAAATGCAACCAAGATACAGGTTGATAAACATTTTTTAAACTCCATAGCTTTTTTACGCCCTGTATAATTTTATTTTTTATTTTAAATATGCATTCTGCAAGCATTTTTGCTTACAAAAGATATACTTTAAAAATTTCTCTAGGATTACTCTTTTCCTAGATATCTACATTTAAAGATTTTAAAGACATCTATGAAAACCATATTTTAAACAATTTAAATTGCTATATTCACTTTAAATGCTTGGTAAATAAAAATATAAAACCTAAATATTTATTTAAAAATAAATATTATCAATATTTGCCAGCAAATGTTCCACATGTCCTCAATTTGTCTCAAGACATTTTAAAATTCTTTTATTAAAACCGCCGAATCTTAAAAAATAATTGCTCATTTCGAAATGACTCGCAGCGGCTTGAATTTTTTTAAATAATTGTTCCCTTGTGGTTATTTAATTTTCATAAACAATGGATTTCATGTATCCCCATACGCAAAAATCCAATGGGTTGAAATCAGGATTTTGTGTAGACCACGTTCTTTCCAGTTCAAATTAGCATTAAGATATTTTCTCACGGATCTAGCAAAATGCGCAGGAGCGCCATCTTGCATAAAAATCATATCTCAGATTTAAAGGCAACTCTTCTAAATAATTAATGACTTTTGTTTCTAAAATTCTCCGTTTAGATTTAGAGGTAACTCGTACGGTCCTAAAAGAAAATTTTCTACAACACCACACTAAATATTAACGTTAAATTTATGTTGAAAGTGTCTTTCAGTAATGAGGTTTGGATTTGCAATATCGCATGAATGTTTGTCTCTAAAATTAAAAATTCCCCGTTGGGTAAAAGTCGCTTCATCTGTAAACATAATTTTATTAATAAATAGGGGATCTTGGTTTTGTTGTTCCTGGATATAGCGGGCGAAATCTAATCTCGTTGGAAAATCTGTCTCCAAAAGATTTTGTACTGGCGTAAAATAGTATGGATAAAGACGCTCACTATGAAAAATTCCTAAAACTGAGGACTTACTAATTCCAGTTCTTGCCGCCATACGCCTTACACTTATTTCTGGATCTTCAGCAACCTGGACTAACAGTTTCTTTTCTTGATCCACATTACGTCTATTTGGACGCTCAACATCTCGCTTCGGCCTGAATGAACCCGTTTTCCCAAGTCTCTGGTAAACGTTTTTAAAGGGTTTAAAATCTGGCTGCCTCCTACTTGGATACAATTGCGCATACCGTCGGCAAGCTGTTAGACCGCTGTAATTTGCTTGGGCATAAACACAAACCATATCTCGCATTTCCAAATTACAAAAATATTGATGTCTAGGCATCTTAACCTAAAGTGATAAATAAAGACTACTGGAACTAACACTAACGCAACAAGTAACAATTAATAACAGAACTATTATTAACTAACGAAAATAATGCAATAAAAAGTAATAAAAGCTATAACGTACCACAGTAACTAAGAAACTGACTTTGTGTGTTTTCATTTTTTTGTTAGACACAGCCTATTTAGTTTTTTTTTCAACTTAAAGTAGAAAAATATTCATTTCTTCTTAAGCGCATTGCAAGTTTTAAGTCCAAATATCTCGAGAACGATAAATCCTAGCGACATTTTTAAGGTATAACCTTTTTAAGGAAAAACACTTGTATAATAGGAATGTATAATAAAACATTACTTTATACAAAAATTGTAACAAAGTTATAGAGTTTAAAAAAGACTAAAATAAGGTTTGTGGCGCTTACTATGAGATGATTTAAAAAAAAAACCTAAGTTTTATGATTGGCATATAAGGAAACCCCATATACCATGTTTCATTAAAAACAAAGGACAAATGGCTAAGTTATGAGCAAAATTTAAAAAAAAACTTCATGTTTATTACCCTGTATCTTGGTTGCATTTCATTTTCGGACTAGTAAAATTTAACCTAGCCTCATTATTTTTATGAGAGGAATCTGCTGTTAAAATATTTACCAGTATTAATGGTACACCCTGTATATTTGGATATAAATATAGTGATTGGATGACACTTCCAGACACCACACTTGTAAGAACTCCTATAAGAGCATTTAAATTTGATGCATTTTTTTACATGATTCGTCATAAAAATTTCACCATAATCTCAAGTCAACCCGTTCTCGTAGAAACTTAACTGTCCTCATCGATCATGAACAATCAAGTTCTATAAAGGACCGTAATGAACAATGGAGTACCGCTAAAGCAAAGATTGGCACATGACGCTTATTGTTTGTAATATCTGTTATCTTTACATATTTTTTTCATACTGACAGTATGAAGTAAGCTGAGTGATGTCGCATTAACGAATCAGAGCCGGTGTAATTTTCGTAATATATAGTAGATACTCCTTGTTCTAAAAACCCTAGTAACCTTAAGAGTTTACAAGTCTTATGACATTCCAAGCAGCCTATATTAAACATTACTTAGCTATTTTAAGTCCATTGGGATGTTCTCAACGTTCCCAGACATATTCCTAGGAACAAATTCAGAGGTACATGAAACAAATTATAAATTTACAGTCTTTAAAAATTGTCTAACTCTGAATATCCATAAACTTCGCCTAGTTGTAAGCCATGCAGAGCTCTTCTCCCCTATTGCCTCCTTACAAATATACAAAAAATATGCAAATAAATATTTATGTCTCGATCTCACTATTACGCTGTGGCCTCATCTAACTGTGATACTTTAAAACATAACTAGGTACTTGGAGCTAGAAAGAAATGGAAAAACACTCTTAATTGATAGTCGCAGAAATAGTATAGCCTAAAACATATATAAAGCTCAGACATTTAGACTGCAGAACATAAATTAAGAATGTTTATATTATAAATTATTTGACTTTAATTTATAAAATACATAATATTTTATAAACTAAATTCATTCATTATATGAATTTCAGATTATTTTGCCTGCTAGTTCAAAAAATCTTTACAGAGAGTTTAGTTCTTAGTAATGCTGGATACTTGAATATTGTATATGGACCTTTTTTAACTGAGCAAAATAAATATAAAATTCAAAATTCCTGTGTAAGATTTACTAGAAATTTACCTCGGAGGGTTCATGTGAATGAGCATATAAGCAGGTCTATAGTCTTAATATGGCCCAAAGAAGATTTTTGGGTATAAGCTGCACTGTACATTAATTACTTAATTTTCATGAACCAGAATATCTGTCAGAATTCCTTATTCAAGGGGGAGATACACATAATGTAAATATTCGGTATAAAACCACACTGGCAATCCCCCAGCATAAGACGGAATTTCTGAAATTTTTTTTTATATATACTTCTGCTTGTATTTACAATGGCCTACCTGCAGAAATTGAAGATTTAGGCATGGCCTCTTTTAGGTCTAAATTTAAAAAAATTTTGGAGACTGCTGATATTTTAATACGGGTGTAACTTTGATTCTGGTATGGTGTATATATCTCTGAATCATTTTTGTTCAAATTTTTATTTTCAAGAAAATTGTACTATGTCCTTTTATTATTTATTGTGGTGGTTATTAAAACACGCCTAGCGGTACTTTCCACCTTTGTATGTATAAAAAATAGATGTAATTTATTTATTGCATACAATAAAGATTAATTTATTTTTATTTTATATGTGAAGCCGAACAATTAACCATTTCGTAAAATTAAAAAAAAAAGAAAATTTTAAAAATAAATTAAAGCTAAATTCAGGCAAGTATAAAAATTATAGGGTAACAGGGTAACATAGTGGAATTGTAGGTATTTCTTATCGATAATACTATTTTTAATTTAGACTTGTATACGTTAACTATATTTTTTAATAAGGTGATAGCCAAACCGTTTAGTTAACGTTATAACATCACGTAACTTTTTACTCAGGTAATCTCTGGCATTAAAGGTATTCACAGGGAATTTTTTATATAAGTATTTGTCTCGTCCCCTTTTGATTTTGTAATTTTTAAAGCTTTCAGCAAATATTGCACTACTACGTTATACATTAAGCTCATCAGAAAATGTTAAAGGTTTAAAACTATCAATTCAACAAGGTCTTAAAAAGTCAAGACAATTTCTTAACATGCAGTTTGATAAATGCAGGAAAGTTTATGTAAGATTAACTACAGAATTTATTTTTCAGAAAATCCTTTATAAGGATGAAAAAGAGACTGTGTTCCAAAATGCTCCACTGGGCAATTTCTAGACTTATGGAATTCAAATAAATTTAATACTTACTAAACTTCTTTCTATAGATAAACTTTCCTGCAAGAAAAGGTCTTATCCTATTTTAATACTGGTCTCTGTACCTCTATACCATACTTTAGTGATATTTATAAAAATATCTTATTATTCAGGCTGTTTGAAAATTTACAAAAGTCTAGAAACGCATTTTGAATTATTATAGGTAGCAGTATCACCAGAGTTCCCCCTAAAAACAACTAAAGATTGTTAGGCATAAAAACAGGTTAGGCCCAGAAGCCTTACAATTAGTTATTTTAGGCGTGATTAGTACTTATGAAAGAGAGAGATAGAACAGTCTCCGATAATAAACCTAATTTACTTGGCTGATATTGGCTCTTGCGAGACTCAAAAGGGAGAATGTTATCTTAGTTGTGTTGACACTATGATAGAATCATTTTTTACTAATAATGGTTCTTACAAAAAAGAGAGAGATATATGTAAATTTTTCTGTTCAATAAGATCTTTATACTTTATCATTGCCGCTCGACAAGATTAGGAATTACATTCTTTCTTCATTTTTACATTAGTATGACTATTTTAAAGACAATATTTGCATTGATTTTCATATTTGAAATTAAATCAGACATCCTAAAAGGCAAAGTGATAATCAGAACCCTCTCGTACCACCAAGTTTTAAATTATGATTGCTAAGTGTCTCCGCGGTATAAAAGTGAATACGGGAGATATTATTTATCAATTTGAATGGTTTACGTTCTTAAAACCGTGACCTTAATTCTGTTTTGAGGCATGACTTTTAGGTAGTGACACAGGTATTTATTTCAAGAAGAAAATGAATATTTTTTCACTGATTACCTTATGCCGAACTTGTAACAATGCATATTTGGTAAAACTCGTACAAAATTAGAGTTTTTTATTAATATCCACATTTAGTACAACCAATCTCGAAAATTTTTTCCGTATACCCTTAAATTTTTCAATTGCTTTTGCGAAAATTTGAAATATTTATCATTTAAAATATTATGGTAAATTAAATAATAAATTATTAACCTTTACTAAGATATCGTGTTATTAATTTCCCCTGTGCCCCACTGTAAATTCTTAAAGAAAAACGAATCTAACAGTGACTCGTCCCCTGTTCAATGAGTATGGAAATTGGGTGCGACACCTCAAGATGTTAGCAGCGATAACCGCTAAAGAAAGTCCGGAAACGCGGGAAAAATGAGCTCGGGGAATATAATAGAGCGGGTTAGAGGTTGAATATCCGTTGAATTTTTTTTTTTAGTAAGTTTAGCCGAGGTGCACGGTTCAGGGAGATTACATTTTTATTAATTTTATTTTAAACATTTTCGTTTTAAAAGGGTTAAATATAGTTCATATAAAATATTAATATATTAAATAAGTAAATAATAAAGTTCTTATTAAATATTGAAACCTTACAACAACCATAAATTATATGAGCAATACCCACAGAATTAATAAATAAGTACAAACATGACATAACGATTTCAATTGACTCATTCTGACCCAATAATTTTGAGAAATATAATTTAATTTGAAAAAAGCCATTAAGGAATAAAGATAAGTTTTTCAAATTAAGCTCATTATAAAAATAATTAAAAATTACTACAATTTTATAGTAAAAAGTGTAGATTTCTATTAAAATATTTTTTCGAACCAGTTTCTAGCATCGATGAAAGCACGAACTAACGAGGATTGCTATTTATCAAATTGAAATTTTTTTTAATGGAATATTTGCTCATTCCTCCAAGATCGTCTGTATTAGTTGTTCTGTATTACAAGGGTTATGTTGATTAGCTCCAATCTTTCTTTTGATCTTGTTCTATAAGTGCTCTATGGGATTAACATCCGCTGAGCAAGAAGACTACTCCAAAATGCAATACCTTCTAAGAAACTTGTTGCAACTCTTCTGGTATGTGGAGTTGTAGTATCTTACGTAAATAAAAACAAATCATCAAAAGCAACTCTCCAGAGCCTGACTACAGGTTGCAAAACTAATTCAACAGACCTTTGCTCTGTTAGAGTTTATCGAATTAGAATTAAAAGAGTTCTTTTATTAATTAGCATTCTATCGCAAAACATTACAGTACTTCCTTTGTATTTTAAAATAGCTTTGACAGCATGGAGTCTAGGTTATGTACCTTGTAAAATGCGAATTTCATAGTCGTCGGATCGTAGGCCAATTCTGGTTTCATCTAGTTTTCACTAGACTCTTAACAATCAAATAATTTCTGACCGCGAAGTTTCCTAATTGTACTTTTGACATAAACACTAATACATGTAGCTTATAAAAGTGGCATTTGAAGCTCTGGATGCGATGTTGTAATATTTCTTCTTGATATTTAAGGTGCAACACTTATTGCTTGCCCTTCCGTAGGGACTCCACCACGACTTCTTCTAGGTCTATTCTTTAGTGTTTCCAGTTACAAAAGTCTTGAATAGGTTTTTTAAAACAATTTCTTGTTTTAATTCCACGGTTCTTGCGATTTGTTTTTGTGGCATGCCTTGTTCTGCAAGATCAATATTCTTTCCTCTAAATTTCTGAAAACCCCATGTGGGGCTTTTTTATTTAAATATGTAAAATAAAACAAATTATAAACTGAATTCAACTTGTAACAGCAAAATAGTAAAATCAACACTGATAGGAAAAATATTATCAATTATTTTGTTTATTTACCTGTTTTTGGATGTAAACACATGTAACAAGAAAAAGTTAAACGAATAAATTTAATACTGGCTGATAATTCCATTTGGTTGTGTGGTGTAAGCATAAGGCCTATTGAAACTAATATAAAATATATATTTATAGTAAAAATTGACGCTTTATTAGGACTGATGTAAACAAATTTCTAAATTAGGCTCCACTAAGAGAAGAGGATTACACAGTAATTAATAGAGTTTACACCATTATAGATAAATAGCCGATTTATTAGCCGAAAGATTAAAATGACGTAGATTTCTTGGATGGATTCTTTCCAATAAACTAGTTTAATTTTAATTCTAAAAAAATAGCGGCGCTTAAGGATTTATGCAAATATTTACAATGAATGTAGAATGAATGGAGATTAACGCAATTTTTTATCCTCAATCACTGAAAAAACTTACAGGTTGGAGAATCAATCATTATGGAAAAGAGGTGCTTTAAGGTAATATATGGCAATGAGCATGCATACATTTGTGCTTTACATTTTAGGCTTTACATACATTAGTGAATAACCTGCAAGAATTATAATTTTAAAATGTTTATTATGCTATGATCTGCAAAATGAAAATTAAGAACTCACTAATATAGAAATGAACCACGAGGCTGCAAGTCGGGGACTAACACAAGATCTGGACTTAAAATCGGGATGAATATCTCGAATTGGTTTACAAGTAAAAAGCGAAAAGACAACATAAATAAGCTCCAATAACCAAGTTAGGAGCTATTAATACGCTGAAATAAAAAAAATGAAAATGATCAAGGTTGAAATAAAAAGACAAAAAAAAATCTAAAAAACAATATGTATGGACAAATTCTAAGAGAATTAGAAAAAGAAACTGTTAATAGGGCAGATACCTGGATTTGGCTTCAATGGAAAACTGAAAGTTAAGACTGACTTGTATGTGAAGAACAAGAGATCACAACTAACTATCTCAAGATAAGAATCCTGGAATAAACCAAAAGTGTAGATAGTCTTAGCTTGTTTGATCTTACCTCTTAATAATTTTACACTCATATGGGGCCAGGGTATACATACTGGTTTATCTAAGACTGTAAAACCAGATCTTGTATTGAAAGACCAACTAAAGAAATATTGTTTGATTATAGTTGCTTCCATCCTATCCGATTATATCATCATAGCCAAAAAGCAGACAAGAGGCTGAAATAAAAGACTCTAGAGATGAAAATAGAAACAATGTGGGTCAGAAAGAGCAAAATTTTATTTGATAGGAGGCAGTGTTTTCTGATCTATCCAAGCTTTCTATTTATCCTTTTAATTATTTAGATCCCTGCTGTGAAAGCTGAAAATGTAATCTTCAGGGGCTTAACTTTATATGAGTATTAAGTTTCGGTCTTAGTCAATTCAGATACTTTTGTCAGAGAATAAGTTCCTTAAATGTGAAATTCCTAAAAGATCTACCATCCTGTAAGGACCTATTTTATTTTTAATTCATAAGAAATGTATAGGTTTAATTCTCCTAGATGGTCAAGGTAGCTGAATTTGTTGACCATGCTAAAATATTATGGCGTCATAACGATTCTATTTTGTTGGGGACTTTTTACTTGGTTATGATAACATATAATTAAAAGATAGTAAAAGATATAGGAAGGAATAGATAGGATAGCTAGTAAAAATGGTAAATACGCTTAGTTTAAATTACTTTGTTTTTTTTTTTGTGAATTTATGCTCTTTATCACCTTGCATTCTGAGCACTACATTATTATATATTATATTTATGATCCAATCAGGTATCTTTGTGAATTTGGTTTATAAGACTTATGTACCGCTCTATATCTAAAGAATTATAACATTATTCTTTGTCATGGACTCCAAAGCCTCGTGGCATAGACCTACATATATGAGTGGTCAAATGAGTAACGTTATTTTACCCATTTCTGTATCCTGTACCTATTACCCTTCTTTACTTACTAAGAACTCACTAACCTAAACCGCACTTAATATCCGTGGACTATGCCACCTTTGTTCTCATATGCCTGGTATATCCCTTGCATATATTTAATAGATATTCCAAGAGTATTTAGTTTTAATATCTGCCAGATATTCCATCATTTTCTTTGTTTTAAATAAAGTATACATATTTCATTTTTTAAATTTCGTTTGCGAAGGTAGCAACTATATTTAATTGAATATATATTTCATTTTTGTAGGTATTATTATTGTGAAAATATAAATACGGTAATTATTTTCATAGTTTTGGTACTATTTTGCTCACATTTTATAGTTGTTGATTAATTAAGTTTATTTAGGTTCTACTTACGTTTAGTTTACTATTTTCACCTATAGGGTCTAGTTTTTAGATAGTTCATTTTGTTTGAGGACCCCATTTTAGGTTATTTATGTTATGTTATTGTAAATCCTTGTATTTTAATTTTTTAAGTATTTGTATACTTTTGCTTGCTTTGACTGTCAGTATTCTCTAATAAAGAAAATTTTAAACATTTTTTTAATTATTGGACGAGAACTAGAAATAAAAGTAAACATTCATTCCGATTTAGAAATAAAAAATTACGAAAGTTAAGCGACCAAAATTCTATTGCAAAGAAGCATGGAGTACTTACTTAAATTAGTTCGTTAACATCCTCTATAAATAATTAAATATGCCTGAAGTATGTTTTAAAAGATGAAAAAATATTGCAGGGACATGAACTGATTTTCTGCAATATAAGCAACCAATATGCCTAGAATATAATATAGAAACTACATCTTTACCGCATTTCATTTGTTATAAAATTATATTTTCTGACGTTCTATATGAAAAGCATTATTTGATGATTCGTCGAATAAATATTTAAATAAGTTATATTTTTTAGTAGAATCTCTTTTGCTAATTCATATTTCCATTTAAATTATTTTATAAAAATACTCAAGTACATATTTTTATTCCAAAATTGACTAAATCAAATGAGATTTTTTACAACAGGGAGAAATACTAGCTTTTGACCTTTATTTAGTTAAACTAAATTAGGTTCATTATAATGATATGAGAGTAATAGATTTAAATTTATGAGCAATAATATATTATAATCAAATACTCTATTATTCTTTAATAAGGCTAATAAATTTAACCAAACAATTACACTAAACTGTAACATCAAATTATAATAGTAATTACAATCATATGATATGACAGAAACGATATTAATTTATTTATATTAACATATTAAATATACTATATATATATTTCACATTATTGTGTTTAGTCATAAAATGCTTATTAGAATATAGCTTTCATTTAACTTTTAGGAAATATATTAGATCATAAATTATAAATTTTAACGATTTTTATTTCTGGTGACCTCATTTTGTAATTTTTTTTGTTGAATAAAATTTAAAAATAGAAATTAAACGATAGAAAAAATGATTTTAAACTTACATGTTTTGGTCGCCTTTTTGGGAATCTAAAAATCATATATTCTGTTAGTTATAGTTACAAAGGTTAAATTTTGATACTAAAAGTAATAATTATTGCTCAATTAACAGAAGTTTTGTTTTGCAGTCTAATTTAAGTATTCTGAATAAAAGTAATTCTTTTGAAGAATTGATTATTAAGGTTTAAATCACAAAAATTAAAAAAAAATGAATTTAACCTAAATTTTAAACTTTGTTTTACAACCTATATTGGAAGATAAACTTGAATAAGAATCTTTTAAGCAGCTAATCTTCTTATTCTTCTATAGACAAAAAATTGCAGAAAAACAGACGAAAAGATTCTTTATAGACGAAAAAAAGGAAAAAAATTGTTAAGAGTTGTTATTATTGATAATTATTCCTGGATAATCAAATTTTATAGTATTCTTTTATTGTTTATGTTTCCAATTAAGTTAAACTATTTTTTTTTATTCAATCATTCCGTGTAAAGTTGCTTTTTATAATTCAGATAAAATTTCTATTTCTTTGAAATGAAATGGATATTAAAACTTTTCAAAGGCAAAAAGAGTTTTTGAATTACTGTTTTTAAGTACACGTAGTTTTCTACTTCTTTTATGCTTAGATATGCTAGCTTTAATATATCTTTGACCGATGTAAATGCCATCGAATCCACAACATAGAATTTTATAGATTGCTATACTCTCTAGGTCTTTTGGCGTCTTTGTTTTTAATATTAAAAAGAACCTTTTAGTAGTGTTTTCATATTTAAAAAGAATTTTAATATTATTGTCATTATGTTCTTTTGCAATATTCCTCGAGAGATTGTGCTTAGTCTTAAACAATATTTTAACAATTAATTTATGTGAACGGACTTAGAAAGACAGACCTTAAAAAAAATTTAAATTTTAAGAGGATTCTTGTTGTGATATTTAATATGAGACAATTGAGAAGCGATTCATATTTTTTCTTTTGTAATGTTAAGAAAATAAAGAATAAACGTCTAACCATAATAATAATTATATAGGTTTTTGTTTCACTTATTTATGAAAGAATGTTATTTTAAAAAATCCTATTATATATTTACTTTTTCCTTTTTTTTGCAATAAAAAATAAATGTATTAACATATATTTTTGTTTTGTTTTTTTTATAAGTAAATATAGTATTATTAGCTTAAAAGAAATGCGACATAACATTACACATGTAATAAAACAATCACTTTTACATTATAAAATGATGTAAATATAATCAACTCAAGCAAATTCAGATAAATCAATTTTTAATTAGTAACAATTATTATGTTAATTTGCTAATAGGGACCAAAATATTGTCTACCAAGTCTATAATATTATTATGAAAATGTAAATACGTTAATTGTTCTCCTAGTTTTTATACAATTTTATTAGTATTCTGTAGTTAAAGTTGATTAGTAGGGTTTCTTTAGGGTTCTACTTACGTTTGGTTTATTATTTTTATCTACAGTGTTTAGTTTTTAAGTAGTTCATTTTGTTCGAGAGCCCCATTTTGGCCCCAATTTAGGTTATTTAGGTTATATTATTGTAAATCCTGTAGTTCTAATTTTCTAGAATTTGTATACTTGCTTGCTTTGACTGTCAGTATTCTCCTAAAATTATTGGTCTCTTTCGGCAAGAACAATAAAGATAATTCTAAATACTTCGAAACTGTTCCATCGAGTTTTAAAAAGGACGCGCTTCGTGACAATTCATTCAGTTTTAATTGTTTAGTCAATTTTTACCTTGGAAACAATTAAACGACAGTCAAGGTGAGTTAGATTAGTGTTTTTGACGTTGATAATAAAAGTGTGTTCCCGAATTTTGTTACAATTGGTGTCAGAAGTGGGATGTAGCTAGTTTAATCCAAGATCAGTGTGATGACCCAGTATTTGGTCTAATTTGCGAACTGAAATCTCAAGAAATTTTAAAACTAGAATGGAAAGACATTTCTGACAAATCTCCAGAACTAAAAGCTTATTGGTCTCAATGGAATTCATTGGTTATAAAAGATGGATTGTTAAAAAGAGTCTGAGAGAGCGTAGATGGAAAAGTAAAGACATATTTGACAGTCCTTCCGCGAAAACGGATTCCGGAATTTCTTGAAGCTGTTCATGGCGGTGTCGGCGGAGGACATTTTGGAGTTAGTAAGACCTTGGCAAATGTGAGAGAACGGTTTTACTGTTTGAACAGTCATCAAGATGTTGAACGCTGGTGCCGATAATGTGAGCAGTGTTCGTCAAGCAAGGGCTCATGAACCCGGACAAGAGGAAAGATGATGCAGTATCTTGTTGCTATGGATTACTTTAGTAAGTGGCCCGAGGTTTATCCAATTTCAAACCAAGAAGCAACGACAGTAGCTGAAGTGCTGTTCCAGAATTGGATTTAACGATTTGGTGTACCCAGAGAGATACATTCAGACCAAGGAAGGAATTTTAGAGTCACAAATATTCCAACAAGTATGCCAGTTGCTGGGAATCAATAAGACCCGTACAACCCCACTACACCCTGAGTCTGATGGAATGGTTGAAAGATTTAACCGCACATTTGAAACCTATTTGAGGATGGTGGTAAACTCTAAGCAAACCGACTGGGATACCTGTATTATACAAGCATTCCTACTGGCATATCGTTCTTCTATCCACAAGTCAACTGAAAAAAGCCCGGCAAAAGTTGTCTACGGTGATGAACTTCGTTTACTATTGGACATTATTACTGGAAGACCCCATAAGTCTGAAACTCTTGAGGAGTACGTCGACCATTTACAAGAGCGTTTACAAATTGTTTACGAACAAGCACGGGATAAACTTTATCTAGAAAGTAACAGAATGAAATCACAATATGACATAAAGGCAAATTCTACCGGTTTTAATAATTTGGGGATAAAGTTTGGTTATACAATCCACGGAGGACGAAGGGCAAGTCACCAAAGCTCCAGAAGGATTGGGGAGGTTCATTCAATGTGGTCACCAGAATCAACGACGTGGTGTACCGTATCCAGCGACATCCGACAACGAAGATGAAAATTGTAAACATCGTTCGGCTAGCGCCCTATCATGACTCAGGTGGTCCCATGTTTGATCAGGACGATCAAACTTGAGAGGGGAGCATTATTATGAAAATGTAAATACGTTAATTATTCTCCTAGTTTTTGTACAATTTTATTAGTATTCTGTAGTTAAAGTTGATTCGTAGGGTTTCTTTAAGGTTCTACTTACGTTTGGTTTATTATTTTTATCTATATTGTTCAGTTTTTAAGTAGTTCATCTTGTTTTAGAGTCCCATTTTGGCCCCAATTTAGGTTATTTAGGTTATATTATTGTAAATCCCTGTAGTTAATTTTCTAGAATTTGTATACTTGCTTGCTTTGACTGTCACTATTCTCCTTAAATTATTGGTCTCTTTGGGCAAAAACAATAAAGATAATTCTAAATACTTCGAAACTGTTCCATCGGGTTTTAAAAAGGACGCGCTTCGTGAAAATTCATCCAGTTTTAATTGTTTAGTCAGTTTTTACCTTGGAAACAATTAAAGGACAGTCAAGGCGAGTTAGGTTAGTGTTTTTGGCGTTGACAATAAAAGTGTGTTTCTGAATTTCGTTACAATATCAATCCTTTTAGATAAATTTTTTACACTATAATTTATTTTGATAAGCTCACGAATGCCTTATTGGTACATTTCTTGTAAATATCTCGGAATTTTATATAATGGATTTATCTGGTTTTGCTTGATTTTTACTGTAGTGCTCTTCTTTTCAAATTTTTATTATTTGATTTTTTGTTTAAAAGAATGACTAGAGCTTAATAATCTTTCTGAGAATGCTTATCGTATTAATTTTTTTTATTATATTTTGGTTAGTTCCTTGGTGAAACTGACTATGAAAATTGAAATAATTATTTGAAAAAATCAAATTAAAGAGCTCTATTATTTCTAGCATTATAAACGTACATCGGTCTTTTACTAAATCCCACTTTCCTGTTAAAATTATAATAGCTAGTCCTAAATATTTTTAAATAAAGAAATTACATTCAATGATAAAGAGACATAATTTGATGGTAATTGAAAATTCAAAGACGACTTCAAAGAAATTTTTTTATAGTGATCTCTCTCAAAGGTACCGTCAATTAAACTGGCTCAAAAATTTGTTAACTGATAAGTTCGGCAACCGATAAATTTTACTATAAAATCTCAATGAAATATCTTACTTATGAATTTTTGGTAAGCAATATAATTTTGGAAAAATACCATTATTTATTTTAGTTTTTTCCCTGCTCTCTTTTTAGAATTGATAAATATTAACATATTGTAACGGAATTAAGAAGACACTTCCAGGATATGCCAGGAATTGACTTGTAAGTCAAAAACTTCCTATTTTTATCGTTAGCGTCAAGTTACAAAACTTTCACTGATTCAAGTTTACTCTCTCTCTACCTTTGCCTATTTAATTATTTCTAAGTTAAACAACAAATTTGATTAAAAGGTCGCAAAGCTTAATCTTCTCTAAGAATTCATGAAATACCAGAACGCTTAAATTATAAAATATATTTTTATTTTTGCTGATGATTAAAAGTATATAAAATCTAGAAAATTAAAGCTACCAGGATTTACAATAAAATAATAAATTTTAGAAGATCTATTTCATTCAACACAAAAATCAGCGATAGGGTCATCATCGAGTCTTGTGAATATATAAAATAGATCTGTTTAATTCCTTGGCAGCTTTGTTGACTTACCTATTGTCTTCCGTGGATTAAATAACCATTCTCTGTTCCCAGAATTAAAACCTGTAGAATTCGTCTTTATATTATAACATTATTTCATATCATTACGTTCCTGGTAAAGGCTGTTTGTGAATGTTCGTGGACCATTTCTATGGACGTACCCTATAAGAATTATAGGGTTTCTTGATAGTAATGTAAAAAGACAAAAAAAGTTCATCACCACAACTTGTGCTAATAGGAGTCATTGTATATAAATATCAAAGTAAGTTTGTTGCAAGAGTCTATCACCATTTGCAAATCGGCTTTATAACCATTTATTAGACCAAGGGTTTTATTGATTTTTATTAATTCCTAGCAACTTAGAATATTTGTGACTTATGAAAGTTTCTTTTAGGGTATTTCTTCAAATGTATTTTTTTGGATACACCAAATCGGCGTTGTCGGTTCTCGAACAGCATTTCAGTTACTGTGGTTGGCTCTTGATTCGGAACGGGTTAAAAAATTTTAGGCCAGTTACTAAAGTAATGATAGCAGTAAGAGCATTTCAATTTCCCGAGCTGCTACTAGAAAGAGGTCTTGCAAAATCGATGGCAATTCATTTAAAGGGTGCAGCAACAAGATATTGCATCGTCTTCTCTCTGTTTTATACTTTCGGCACGAGTGTTCAATATATTTATAATTATTTAACCAATAAAAGCTTCCTTTAATTTTCAACCAGGTCTCACTAACTCCAAAATGTTCTCCGCTAATACTTAGCTTGACAGCTTCAAGATCTTTTAGAAATAATTTTAAAAAAAATTTTCAGACTTTTCTATTATTTTCTATCGACGCTTTTATTGTATCCAATAAGGTTTTAGTTCAGGCAACTTTTTAGAAACAGCTCTTCATTTTTACTTTGAAATTATTCGAAATTTTAGTTCATAAATACAACCAAATAACTGGGTTATCACAATCATTCTAATTACACTAAATGCTATTCAGGACTGTTAGTGTCAATATGATAAAGTGCAAAAACTCTGGAAATTATTATAATTCCTTTTTAGGGCAATGTTTCAAGACAAAGTTTTCTGGACAAAGCATCACTATTTTGGTAATTTACGCCTCTCCTATATTTAATTGTAATACTTTAATAGGCATTGTAGTTATTTTAATACTTTTCCTTTAGGGTTTTTAAACTAAAACATCCACTGGGAAAAATTTTGAGTCAGTATTAGCATTAGTAAATATCGAATCGCTTTACAAAAGAGTGATGAAAATGCGTTAAAATAGAGTTGCGCAACACGAACGCTAAAATAAACGAGCGTATCGCAGATGTGATTCTAAGAAGATATAATAGACCGTTCTAATAGCTGAGAGGTTAATCTTCTGGGAAACTGGGATCTTACCAGACAAAGCTTAATTTTTTAAATACAGCCTCCATAAAAACATTACATAAAATAACCCTTTAATCTAATAGACTTAACCTTTATACCTCACTAGACTAAATTACCAGACAAACACTAAAATCCAAAAGAAAGAGCAGAAGATCCATTGTTTAAATATGAATTACATACATAAATTGAAGTTAGGGAAAACCCAAGCAAATGAAAATGTATGCGCATACACTTTGAATAAATTCGTAGGGATTTTCCGGCCGACACAAAGTGTTACAAATCGAGTTACCTACTGAAAAACTGTAAAGGCCCCACAGTTTTTTTGGTTTAATTGAAAAAATGCCGTGAAAAAGGGTTTGTTAATTTGCGGCTACAGATTTTTACAATTCGTTTAATTACATCGCGGCACTTTTTTACTTTTGCTGCAATTTAAACGCTTTTGGGATGCTTTACAGTATTGTTATATTGTTACGTTTTTCCCGTTCGTTAAATATTAATTAAAACAATCGAAAATAGTCAACTAATTTATTTGCACACTTCACTACGAAAACACGATCGCATAGTTGCAACTATTTAAATCTCGCGCCATATTTTGAACTTTGCTACACTGAACTGCCCTCTTTCGGCGATGCGGCTCCTTATACAGGGTGTTCCAGCAATAACGAGGCATTTTCAGTGTGAAAAATAAATGTTTTGTTTTTCAAATTCCTCTGTTTTTCAATTGGCTCTTCCCAAGTTTGCTTTTTCCTCCTTTTATTCAAATTAGGACTATCTGGATATCGGAATCTTCCTCTCGGTCTTGTATCGATGACTTATCTTATTATCGACGATGATGGTTCTTAACATTTAAGCACCATTTCCATGGATTCTCTAAGCTCGATGTTCAGTGTCAAAGACAAAATTCCTTTCTTGCTACTTGAGCCTCTAAATTTTTAAATTGAAGAAGCCATTTTAAAACTGCATGGTCAATTTGTACCAGGAACTTTCTCTCATAGACTCTGTACTTGGAGAGGTGCTCCATCGCTTTTACAACACTCAGCAACTCTCAGCGAATATTTTAATAGTTGCGCATTGGCTTGGATACCAAAATAGCCAAAGAGTTTTTCTATTTGGCCATTCTGGATTTAGGACCACACAGTTTAACAACATGTCTTATGCCTACATTGGTAGCGCCGATATCCAGTACAAATTTTCCTTCAGTTAGGGGATAGCTTAAGATAGCTGCGCTTGTTAAAGCCTCTTTTAGGTGATCAAAGGTTCTCGACAGTCTTGGGACCCTTGGCAATTTTGCCTATTAACAATTTTTGTTCTTTTTCGGTCAGCCTAGTCAATAATTTTGCGATGTTGGCAAATCCGTCCACAAAGCATCGATAGTAGGTGCATAATCCCAAAATGTTGCGTAGCTCATGCTTGTAACAACGTGATCCAGATACTGCATAGCTTTTTGAAATCGATGACATTTCTTTAAACTTAATTTTATTTCAGAACTTCGTAGCCTCAGGACTGCTTCTTTTGGATTTCTCATGTTGTTTTTAAACGACTTTCTTACCATAATGATATCATTAAGGTAAATCAGAAAATTTGCTGGATAGTCTTCTTAAAAACGTTTTTATCAGCAGTTTAAAAGGGGCATTGCACAGAATAGCATCAAGTTAAATTATTATAATATAGCACTCACCATAAAAGCCGTCTTTTCCCGATCTTTAGAGGTCAACTTAATTTGCCAGTATCCACTTTTTAAGTCTAACGCGAAAAATCTTTAATCTAGTCAGGGTGTCATCAATGCGAAGAAAAGCATGTCATCAATGATCATCAATGCGAACCTGTTCTTTTTAGTCACGTTACTAAGCTACCAGTAAATTTACGCAGAATCTGATCAAGCCATACTTCTTCTTTAGGAGTACCACCGGTTAAGAATGTGGACTGCTAGATGGTTCTATTATGATTTCCTTGATCACATTCTCAATAATTTTATTAGTCTCCACTCTCTTGGCCAGTGCAAGTCTTAGGTAGTATGAACTAAATAACTAATTGCACCAAAAGTGGTCAACTAATTTATTTGCACTGCACTGGACTGACAACTAACTTTCCAGCGACGACGCGGCTGATTATATACTCAGCATGCTGTTTCAGCACACGGCAGAATACTATTCCGGAAAATTCTCGCTAACCTTCCACGTGTCTCTAGAGATGTCGTGGAGTGTGCTCACTTGTATCATTCCGGAATAACGAAGAACAGGTGGCGCCAGCGGCATTGCCAATATGGTTACGATACCATTATTATTATTATTATTATTATTATTATTATTATTATTATTATTATTATTATTATTATTATTATTGCGTTTATCAATATTAATATAAGACGCATCATTCCATGGCTGATACCGCTCATACTGCTAGCCCGAAACTCAACACACATTCTGTATATGCAATACTATACAACACTAAATATATTTAGTTTTTTTTGATATTTAGTTTACCTTAAAATGTTGAATATTTTGTGTTTGTATTAGTGTGTGTAAAATTTCAACTAGTTTTTTCAGATGCATTTTCTTTTTCATTGCGTGGAAAACGCAGTCCTTCCATCGTTCGATATTGGTGAAAATGAGCACAGAAATTTTTAATTGCGTACTTAATATCAACAAAAATTGCATGTTTGGACTAGTGTTTTGGGCGACCAAATTATAAAGCAATTTTTTATTGATACACCGATGATACTCTACACCCAAAAATACCTTGAATTGCTACAGAACCAAGTTCTTCCTACCATTCAACCTAACGACATAAGATCGGTTTATTTTTAACAAGATGGCTGTCCTACTCATAATGTTTCTTAAGTTTATATTTAAATTTTAGTTTTATTTTTTTATAGTGTTTATAATTGCCTACTTACTTGAGTTTATATTTTAGCTTTTTCTTTAACGCTTTAATTGTAATTATTCAATATACAGCTAATACTGTATCTATAAATATTTTAAAATTACGCGCTAACTAACGTCGTACTAAAAATTAAAAATTATGACGTACCAGGCGAGTAGCAGAGCTCACGAAATGAATGCATGCGCGTTGCCATATTTCGCCGTTAAGCACCTCTCTATGCCTAATACAGGTGACGGCGTTAGTTAGGCAACCAATTTGCATTAAGAGAAAAAAAATTCAGACTCTAAATCTAAAGGACACTACACAAAGTGTTGGTCTCACAAGTATTTATTAATTCTAACAGTAGGTTACACAGGTTTCGCTCATATTAAGAGTATCATCAGGCTTTAAAAATCGACTACAAACAGAACATGCTTTACGGTTACATTATACACACACACTGAGTGTTGTAGTTTTGAGACCGAGACTTTGTATAGTTCTCTTTAGATTATTAAATCTAGGTCTCTTTAAGACAAAGGAACGACTTCTTTTAATTTCAATATATATTGTTAAAAGATATTAAAAAAGGGATTCGAAAAAGGGTTACTGAAAGTTTTCAAATTGAGACCCATCATCATACTCTCCGCAATGTCAAGCTGTCCGCAAAGAGTTTCAAATACTTCTTCAATCGCAGTTTAGAGGTCGGAAAGGGTGCGTGGTCCTCTTGCAAAAACGCGGTCCTTAAAAACGTCCCACAGGAAAAATTACAGAGTGTCAGATCACATGAGCATTCTCCAAAATGAATATTAAGGTACTCCCACACACATGCGTAGTGTCAAATAAAATGACGCGAGTATTGGGTCGTTGTCCATTATTTCCACGTAAATCATCGAGCATTTTTAGATTACTTTGGTCCGTCACGTAACCCTCAAAAAAGTACGGATCCACAAATCCTCCAGCAGGATATCTGGAGTATACACACTCTAAAACTCTTTCCTAAAGGGTGAACTTGTAGTAGTTATTCATTTTGAAAATGCGTCTACACGACGAGCACGTGTTATTGTGAGGTACGAATATGCTTCGTTTTAATATTTTTCGACAACGTTGCCGGACTTATGCGCATTACCAGTATAATGATCTGGATAATGATTCCTGTATAATGATCGATTGCCAAAAACTTAACAGCTGTTTGATTTTTAAACAGTTTTTTTTAGCGCATTTGTACAGTTGTACTGTGATTCAGCCTCCGCTAATTTAATAAAAGCCAGTCTCTAGGATCAAAGACATTTTTGTTGTTATAACCTACCTACTGTATGTGACCCAGATTCAGAGCCTATTATGCCGCCAACCTCATGTGTGGCTGTATGTAAATATTTCCATTCGGTCGAATCTATACAGCTTTTAGAGGGTTTTAGAATATTTTTCCCAAAATTAGGATCATACACATGGATCTAAAACCTCCGGCTTCCTTCCATGAATTGCGTTCATGTATAGCCGTTAAAATTTACACTTTATAAAAAAATACCCACGATGCAAATGTTCTATTTTTAAAGTTATTTTTGGTATAATTTGGTTTAATTATTGTCCATTTGATACAAAACAATTTAATATTATTTGTAAATAAGTAAAAAACATGAAATAAATAAAACAAATTAAGTAAAAGCCACACATTCAAATTATTGTAGCCATAAGTCTATTTCATCTTTTATTAGTAATTATTTAGTAGTAGCTTCTCAGAGATAATTAAGGGCCTGGATAGTTAAATTTACCAATATTTTCGTAAATGGCATCAAAAAATATTAATAGTTTTATTTTTGTTTTTGTTTATGTATTCTGTTATAGTTCACTTTATAATAGCTGTAAACGAACGACGACCCTCATCAGTCTCTTCTTCAAATCACTCACTTCTTTTTGATGGTAGCTTTGCTTAGCAATCTCTTTCAAGGCCAAAACAGATCAAATAAAAATATGAAAAGTTTATAAGAAAAAAATATAATTAATATATATATTACAGGTTTTTATAAGTGAGCTATAAAATAGAGCCTTGGAAAACTCCATTAGCATATCCGCTTATATTTTTTTATGCTTAAATCGTAAATTGAAAGGAAAAATTTAATACAAAAAGGAGTGTTGATATATGATACGCATATTAATTTGGGAGACAGGAAACAGCCCAGTAACCTACATGACCGATTATGCATGTAGGTCTCGTGATGGACTCGTCAAACCTCAGCGACGATCACCAAAAGATTCAAAAGGTAAATGAGGCACAATATTTGGATTGAGCGCACCTGAAAATTAAGCCCTTTCCGATGATATGGTCTGCAATTTCTTCGTCATCGCAACACCAACGCTACTCCGGGTTTTCTGTGTTTGAAGTGTAAAGATGATTAGTTAAGTCGCAATGTTCGGATAAAAAATCAGTCATTAGCCAAATTTCTTACTGTTATTGACTTTGTTTTGATTAATTCATAAAATAGGCAGGAGGCCTAGTTCTGTTTTCCTTATTCTTATGCCAGATGCTTCCCTCCACCTTCAGAGTATCTTGCTATTGAGCAGACTCTTTAGTGCCATGACAACTGAATAGCCGAATGTGCTCCGAAGATACACATTCGGCTATGTTTACAGCTCACCAGCAGTTTTACGAATTCCAACTTAGTAGCCATAATAGCCTGAATAGAGGCTCTTTTGTGCTAGCAGATTAACTCTATCCACTGCAGTATCCATAATTTAAAATTTCCTCGCATCGTTTATGATAATAAATTTAATTTGAAAGACACTGAGTGGCCAAGTCGGCTGTTGTGTATGTAGGTCTCGTGATGGACTCCAAGCCTCATCGAGGATCACCATAGGTTTGAAAAAGAGAATAAGGCGCAATATTTTAATTCAGCGCTCCCGAAAGTTGAACACTGTCCGATGACGTGGTCTGCAGTTTCTTCCTCATTGCAATATAAATGCTACTCGGTACCAATGGTACAGACTGCTAAAACACTTATATGTTATATGTTTATCAGCAGTTTTACGAGTTCCAGCTTAGCAGTTATAATAGCCTTAATGGCGGCTCTTCTGTGCTCACAGATTGAGACTATCCATTGCAGTATCTACAATTTAAAATTTCCTCCTATCATATACGATAGTGATTGATTTAGCCCAGATGATGGTGTACTTCCCCAGCAAGTAGTTTTACCTTATCTTCATCATTAATCATTCCTTTACATCCACTGCTGAACATAGACCTTCATTTCTGCTCAATGTCCTCTATCTTGAGCCCTCCATCCATTCTCTTGATATCGTCCGTCATCGCGTGTGTCTTCGATTGTTTCTCTTATTAGCTCTTGATATCCAATTCTACCTGGGGATTACTATTTCGGATGGTATGAATGTAGTAGAGTCATCTCTCCCTGCCATTTGAGTCACGAAGCTCTTATGGCTGACTATTATATGAAAATTAAATTTACTGACTTAAACCAAGAAGTCCTTTTATTATCGTTGAAAGCTGGGACTAGTCTCTAGGTTTGAACTGTTTTTTTATTTAAAATTAAATTCTGACTATCCCGATCCAGCATCTAATACTATAGAATAGAAGTTGGTATTATGTAAATGCTTGTCTAAAATATTACGCACATCTTCTGAAATATAGTATTCGACAAAGTTAATTAGTTCCCTCGCTTATTTATTATCACACTATAATCCTCCAAAATACATAATTTACCAGTTCGCACTTGGCTCCTCAGTAACTCATACACATTGTACACATATAAGTGCATATATAACGTATTATCATCAGTCAGCATTCTGTTATGCGGCTCACGGTGTACCCTCGCTTCGCTCTGTCAGAAAGTTCAGCTGACACACTGTGATTTATCGTCGATTTACCGTCACTAGACAGCGTTATGTTAGGTATTTAAGCTTAAACTTAAAATGGGATGCTTTGATTAAAGAGATATTCTTAAGTTCTTGTGACAAAAAAATTAAAGTTTCTAATTTAATTTAATCCGGCCATAATATATTAAAGTCTATCCAGTGTAATTTTACAACGGCAATATTTTCTCGGCTTAAAAGACGAAGCCAAGAAAATATAACTTAAGCTGGCTTATCTAATTAAAGAGTTTTAAGCAGTTGTTTAGTTCAGCTAGTCTAAAATATAATCTCGCGAACTGAGATAACTAGATAAAAGATTTTATTAGTGTTTTGCTACTTTGCGTTTTTATTGAGGAGATAACTCAAAAGTTTAGTACTTAGGTGCATTTACTCTATAGTTAAATGACTTTAGAAAGAGTTACAACCACAATATGTTTTAATGATCTAGATAAGATAATTAAGTAAGTAATAATTTAAAAAATTACTATAAAAAGTACAAACATCATATATTTCTTTATTAGAATATTTTTGTCTATTAAGCAACTTAATTCTTAAAAAAAATCATCATACTCATTCTCAGCCTCTTCCATTTCTCTCCAATCTTTTCTGTCTTGACCTCTTTGAATCTAGTTGCCTGCACGTCTCTTTAGAACGTCCATCCAACATGTAAAAGGTCTTCTCTTGCTTCTTTTATCCAATCGCGGTCTTCACTCGAGTAGCCTTTTTGATCCTTCTGTCTATCAGTCGCGCGATTTCTTTGCTACATGTCCAGCCCATTTCCAATTTAGTTTGCAAATTTGGATAATTGATTTACACTCCCAGCATGGACCTTACCAACTTGCGTTGTGTTACCATAAGATTCTTAGCACTTGCTGCGGTTAGTGTTAAGATGTCAGCACCATAGGTGATGACCGGAGACACGCATTGAACACCTGCGTCTTTAAGCATTGACTGCCCAAGATAATGTAACTCTTCTTTTCATTTCACAAGTTTGTTTTTTTTTTAGGTTTTCATGCCTAAGATAATTATATTTATTTACTAGAGCTCCCTCTCCAGTATTATTAAAAATTCGCAAATTGGTTACTTAGTTTGTTATATAACTCATTTTTAAACCTACATCAAAACATGTATTTTTTAGTTTTTGTAATATATCTTTAATATTTTTAAGGTTATTATTTTTGTTGCCTCTAACCTTAAAGAAAGAAAATGCAAAATTTAAATTAAAAGTACTATGAGTAAGTATGGTAGATTCAGGGAAATTTAGCAAAGGATTATGTTAGTATCATACAAAATTGCAGGATCGTATCATATGCAAACGATAGAGCTATGGTTTCTTTCAGTAAATAAATAGGAAGGTGTATATAGCCAAGTGGAATTAAGTCTAAATACTTAAAATCGACGAATAATTGACGTTATATTTCTTCTACAACTATCAGTTTTTTTCGTTCATAAAAATGAAAACTGATGCAGCAATTTTATTCTTCACGTCTGCTCGAGTCTTATTACCTGACGAGTTTAATCATTTTTAACAAGCATTATCATTTACTTTCACCCCATTATAATATTTTCGTTCCTAACATCACATTTTAGATATTTTGTTTGTTTCTAGTTTAAGAAAGTAGGTTTAATTACCATGGACATAATATTAGATACTAATATTGGCTACTCTGCACCTAGCAGTATTTATTCCTTATTAATAATATAACTGTTTCGAAAAACAAATTTACTATCAAAAGGTGGATTAATCCAATCAGAGTGAGGAACACTTTTCACCAACAACCAGTACTTTCTGAAAATAGTTCATTTTTGGGTACGCAGGTTTATTATACAGGTCTTTCTGCTTGTACTCTTCTTGGATGAGATAGTTTTCGTATAATATCACGTTTTCTAGATACCGTCTGTTAATTATCAGCCAAATTTACAGTGAAAAATTATTGTGTTTATGAAGAAGCACGTATTGGCTGATGTATCAGAGCTTGGTCCAGGTAGATGTCCAAGTACTTGACAAGTTTGTCCCAAGGCAGGCACATATCTTTTATCATAGAGCTTCTGACGTGGAGGTCTTTTGTGACTCTTAGTGGACACCCTTATCTTTCATGAATTGAACTGTAATATTTGGCGTTTTATTATGAGTTTGGTTTTTTTTCAAGAGAATTTGATGTCCTGTATCATCATGGTATTCTGCAAGTATGAAAGATATATTCTTGGTAAACTCTAGTTAACCATGGCAAGTATCTTATCCATATGGCCATTATTACTGATTAATTAATTTACTTTATTTGTTATAATTCAGTATAATGGGTAGAATTTAAATGAGCGAAAATAAAATGCTAAAGTATAAATGCAAAAGTATTTTATTAGTTGCCTTTGGAAGTTTTTAAGAAAAATAAATAGTTTTCTTAAAGGTGATTTTTCTGATTTGCTCTTAATAAAAAAATAAATCCTGTTTTTATTTTTCCGGATAAAATGTAAGGAAAAAGCAATATTTGTAAACTATCAATAATTGAATTTTGACTTGAATTAAAAAATTAATATTAAATGAATTTCTTGATTGAGATACACTTTACTGTTAAATAAATAAACTAATTTAAATATACCCCCAACAAATAGATAAATTGGTAATCAAACGATGAGGTAGTAAAACCAAATTTTCTCATTAAAACCATGGAAAATCTTCAACTGGAATTATTCGCTTTAGCATCAAATTAGGAAATTCGAGTAAAACTATGCTAAAATGGAAGTTAATGGTGCAGGTTTTCGAAAGAGACTTAATGATTAACGATAGAGGTGAGAATAAATTTGCTGGAACCCCCAGTGGCAAATTTAAAGTGGTTTCAGAAGGATGTTGGTTGTTT
Organism: Anthonomus grandis grandis; assembly: GCF_022605725.1. Taxonomy (NCBI): domain Eukaryota; kingdom Metazoa; phylum Arthropoda; class Insecta; order Coleoptera; family Curculionidae; genus Anthonomus; species Anthonomus grandis. Next base: position 28,820,127 of record NC_065552.1, read on the forward strand.
GCGGAGCTGTTTTTATATTTAACAGATAATTAGGTCTTTAAATTGGTATAAATATTAGTTTTTAATTAATAATTTATAATGTCAACATATTTGTAGGAGTTAATTAAAAGCGCCATGATAAAATATTGTTTGTTTATGAGATGCTCTGTTTTCTTAGATGTGAGTACCCTATATTTCCTTAGTAAGCAACCTTTTTTTTGCATATATTATAGACTATATCTATTTTAAAAAATTTTCATTAAATACAAAATATAAAATAACTTACCTCTCATGTATCTTAAATGTCAACTTAGCACCAATAAAAAATACTATTATTCCTTAAGATCTTTAATATATTTATTTCTGTTTTTTAGAAAAATTCTTCTAGTATCACGTTCATTAAAAATAGAATACACATTTTGGAAGTTATCATAAATTAGGATATTTTTATGCAGGTAACAAAATTATTATACCCTTTCATAATTGTTTGAGATTTAATTTATAATTTCCATTATTTAAATTACCTTTAATAAAAAATGTTATCTTAATTACACAAATATATTCTCGTCATTTACCAAAGTAAATATTATCCATTTATGTTATGCATTTTGGGAGAAGGAAATTGTATATTATAATTACCATTTACTGAACTTTTTATAAAAATAAAGTTGAGATTGTGGTGATATGATATATGGCTTATATAATTAGTATAATCAATTTACCGAACGTACTCTCCATTTCTAAATAAACAAATTTTGCCTTACTAGATGCCTGGTTCAAAAATAGTTTTTATTTAATAGTTTAATTTAATAAACTAGTAAATTATAGCTTTTGTCTCTTGTATTAGCTTTACTTGTAATAAAATAATAGAGATATTTTTATTTATTTTTGTCAATTAATTAAAAATTATATATATCTTCATTAGGGAGGTATCTATTAAATAAAATTACTATTACTAGATACAATTAAAAAACTTGACGCATTATTTATTATGTTCTTTTTTCTAGAGGGATCGTTACACAATAGCTAAGAAACCTTCGGTTTATAAATCTTAAACAGCAATTTTGTATTGACCCGTCAACTATAAAATATATTATATATTTTGGATTTGAATTGTTGTAAGTCCTATAAAATTAGCCAATCAAATCCAGTAAATTTGCGTTTATCGATCGGGATTATAATTGCTAAATAGACAAAATCTCCTACTGTTTGTTTATTCCTTAAAAATTTTAATATATTTGTTTTTGTTATTTGAAAAATTCTTCTACTATCACGTTTATTAAAAATAGTGAACACATTTCGGAAGTTATGGGATAAATTAGGATATTTTTATGCTATTTATGGTCAAAAATTTAATATTCCTTTTCATAATTGTTTGAGATTCACTTTAAAATTTCCATTATTTAAATTACCTTCATTAAAAAATTTTAACTTAAATACACAAATATACTCTCATTTACCAAAGTAAATGTTATCCATTTATGTTATGCATTTTGGGAGAAGGAAATTGTATATTATAAATATCATTTACTGAACTTTTTATTAGGGAGGTACCTATTCAATAAAATTACTATTACTATATACAGTTGAAAAACTTTACACATTATTTATTATTTATTTATTTATCTATTTATTTATTACACTCTCACAAACACATTGGAAATGTAATTACATGTTAAGAGTGCTTACTAAGCCAGTAAAGGCGAGAAAAAGAAAGACTACAACCACAGATTTAACTAGTTAACGCAAGCTTGCGTTAGCTAGTAAAATCTGTGCTACAACTAAAATATACTAACTAAACAAATTATCAATATAAAAAAAATATTAAAAACATAAAAAACATACAAATACATATAGCAAGTTCTAAAACAAATATGTGTATTACTTATACTTTGAACTACCTAAAATTACAGATCTAATTTATCCTACAGAACTATTAAAGAAATCTATATCACATTTTTGTATATATTCATTACTTTGGTACATCATTCGATTTATAGGTGAACTACTTGGAGTTAAACATTGGAACAGCTTTTTATTTCTTATTCTTAAGTTTACTTTAGGAACCACAAAAGTTATGTTGTTAATTAAGAAATATTTCTTATACTTTAAATTGTTGACAATCTTATACATAAATAGTACATCATTTAAACTTTGTCTAATATTTAATCTAACCATACTAAATTCAGTCAGCATACTTTCATAAGAAATCATATAGGGACAGGTATTATGAGTTCTTACGTATAGATACCTTAAAAACCTCTTTTGCACTTTTTCAATCATATCAATATGCACCAATGACTGTGGTGACCAAATAACAGAGGCATATTCTAAACGGGGTCCAACCAATGTATTGTATAACATTATGATTGATTTTATTTGTTTCTAATTACAAATCCAAGAACTTTATATGTTTTATTGACAATAGCTTCATAGTCCTGGTTTAATTTAAAGTTTGACTGGATGTACACACCAAGGTCCCTACATTTACTTTTCATGCTTAGTGACAAATTATCAATCATGTAATTAAACTTGGTACATCACATTCATTAAAAATAGTGAACACATTTCGGAAGTTATGGGATAGATTAGGATATTTTTATGCTATTTATGATCAAAAATTTAATATGCCTTTTTATAATTGTTTGAGATTCACTTTAAAATTTCCATTATTTAAATTACCTTCATTAAAAAATTTTATCTTAAATACACAAATACACTCTCGTCATTTACCAAAGTAAATGTTATCCATTTATGTTATGCATTTTGGGAGAAGGAAATTGTATATTATAAATACCATTTACTGAACTTTTTATAAAAATAAAGTTAAGATTGTTGTGGTATGATGTATGGTTTATCCAATTAGTATCATTAGGTTATTTACCGAGCGTATCCTCTATTTCTAAATAATTAAATTTTGCCTTATTAGATGCCGGTCCAAAATTAGTTTTTATCTCATACTTTAATTTAAAAATTATATTTCATTATTTTGTGGTAAATTATAGATTTTGCCTTTTGTATTAGTTTTACTTGTAATAAAGTAATAGAGACATTTGTATTTATTTTTGTCAATTAATTAAAAATAAAATATATTATATATTCAATTTTTGTAAGTCCTATAAAATTAGCCAAACAAATCCAGTAAACTTCCGTTTATTGGTCGGGATTACTTGCTGAATAGATAAAATGGCCTACTTTTGGTTTATCTATTGTTTTAAAGATGTAGGGTTATGGTTTAAACGTCTAACGTCTAATGAATCGAATATTCTGCATGTATGTGTTTCCATTAGTATGTATACTATAGGGTTAAGAGATTAGTTTAATAAATTTACTCCTTTCTCTTGTGTAATATTGATACCATGATGCCTATGATTATCCTGCCTAGCATGAATAGATTAAGCTTACCAGCTTAAAAGTACTTTATCTACTAGAATTCCCCTATCTCTTAATAGGAAAGATTCGATAAATGAAGAGTAATGTCAAGGATTCAATGCTAATGCAAAAAAAAAGACTTTACATACCACGTCAGTCATTTTGGCGCTACTTAATAATAATATTTGAAGGAGCTTTTCTTCAAATATTGATACATATATAATATCATGGTAATAAATAATATCATACATATATAATCGATTTTAAATTAAATGTAAAAGCTAGTTTTCTTTTATATATTTCTTATCATTTTAGTTACTTAAAAATTTAAAACTTGTTTTTTATTTTAAATTATAGACATAATATTATATTTTATTAATGTACATATAATATTAATATAGTTGCCAAATTACGAAATCCTGTCTACAATTCCATATTAGCTTTGTCACGTAGTAATATTATATTTTTCACATTATTAAGCCATCGTTGATATTTTTAGTTATATGAACTTTTTTCAAAGAACTATGTAAGTTCGTTAGTACTCGGATATTATCTGTAGAAAAGATATCACTGTCACTTTATAGACTGTAAATCATATTGAAACTCGGTACCGTCGTATCGTAGAAGTGATATGTTATGTTAGTGATGTAAGGTGTGAACAAAAAAAAAGAAATTACTGTCTATTATGTGTGATTTATGTTATATTTGTTCAAAGTATAATCACATATATATTATGTAGTTATGCCCATATACATATATTGTTCTGTTGCCATTAGTATATATGCAATCGACAAAAAACTTTCTTCACAGTAAACAGCCTTGAAAAAAACGTAAATAAAAGTCGAAACGTCGGCACCTTTTCAAAAAAGTAAGTTTTTGCTTTTTTGGTCTTTAACCTCAAACTCCATCTAAGCTTAAATTTTGGTTTGTTGACCTTTAGCTCTTTAACCGTCTGGTCCCTCAGCCTACTTTTAATAAAGCTCAATAGTTCAAAGCTACATCTTTCCTAATTAAAAAACGTTTAAACAGCGTCGAACTAAAAGTATCGTTTTGTATTCTAGCCATAAATTATTTTGCTTTTACAATTCGAAGTTAGTTTCGCAAGTTTAATTGCTGTAGCTTTACTCAAGCTTTAGATTTTCCGGTTTATTTTGCAAGCCGAGTTATTAATTTGTCCACTTCGGATTTAGCAATTTTAACTTGAGCTATTTCGGTTTTATTAGGAGGTATAATTAAAAAAGTTTTTGAAAATAAAAAGTTTTATTGAGAAGTAAAGGCAGTTTTAGCAAAAATTTCCCTAAATAAGTTTACTGAATCCTAGCGTTTTCTTTTTAGAATTCTGAGCATGTTTTGTCATATATTTATATGTTTTATTGCCAAATTCCTGCTAGAGACCCCAAGTTCAACTTAAAACCAAACAAATAGGCGATTCGTGACGCTGAAAAAAGTGCTACTCCCGAAATTGGCGCATTACCTAAATTCTGGAGCGTCGTCGTGTTCTGGAAATCATCAATCTGGAAGGGCGTTATCTATCAAAGTCTCGCACAAAACGGACCGTGTCGCATTTCGGCAGGAACCCAAATGCACTTTTCTTGTTCCTTTTTGAACCAGTAAAAGTAACATGGCAAGACGTAGGTTACATTTGTTAAAGTTTGGCATAAAATAGACTTTTATAGAGTATAAAGTAAAGTTTAGAGTATAAAAAAAATCTTTTGGCTTAGAAAAATCATTTCTATTAAAAAGTGTCAATACCGACGAGAACGCAGGAACTTCTAAACTTCGTAGTATTGAGTATGGAGGGACATGAGTAAGTAGACTAAATCAAGAAGTGGAGGAATAAATGCAAAGCAGAATATAAATAAATCAGGTAGATACGAAAAAAACTATAATAATGTAAAATATTGTATTATGTTACCTAAAAGTATTAAATATTATAGAAATTATGTCAGTATGAAGACCCCTATGTAGACAAGACGTTCGGAACTAAGAATAAAGAAACATTGTAAATAGATAAAAACAAGAAACGTCTTTAAATTAAGAATAGCAGCACATACATAAATTATTATATTTACAATACATAAATACATGATCAAAATCTCAATAGTTTCAATACCGTAAATTGAATATTCCTTTCTCTATACTGTTTGGAAGAATCGTGAAATATAGTGCATTTCATTCAGATAACCACATGTTGGGCGCCAAAGTTTCGCTCAAATCTCGGGATATTTAAAACATTAACTATTAATTTTTTATAACTAAATTACTTACATTACTTATTATTTATTACATTTCTTTTCAGTAATGGAATTTAAAAAAAAGTAGCAAGGGGCTAGATCTGGTGAATATGGTGACGTTTGAGAATATCATTAGTTTCTTCGCATTTTTCTTCAACTTCTTGTCAAAGCTTTTAAAATTGTAACATACTAAAAGGTATAATGGATATTTTATAGATTAGTATAAGCAATATATAGTTATTGCTAAATATCTAGGGCATCTGTTGTTCTAAGTGTCTTTATACCTCTTACGTAACCTTTAGATTTTGTAGTCATTAGGTGGTATTAATTAATATGAATTTTAAATAAATGATATACATATGTAAACATCATGGGATAAGGTAATTAGGTGAACTAGGAAAGACAGTATAAGTCAACGATGGCTGGTTGAAACGACCTGAACAAACCAACCAAAATTGGTCCGCATTCATTATTGATGTCCTATTTCAATGCGTAGAACTGGTACTTAAGATATCCAATACCCGAAAAGAGAGGGCTTACTACTTTAAGGTTTCAATATTAAAAATTGAATATTCCTTTCTCCATACTGTTTGAAAGAATCGTGGAATATAGTGCATTTCAGATAACCACGTGTTGGGCGCCAAGGCTTCGCTCACTATTGTCAAATTAAAATTTTTGCCAAGAAAGTAATACAACTATTATTCCAGGAATACCAATAAAGAATTGTTATAATCTAAAGGATTCTAGGAATAATCTTAGAGGGATAAAAATACAGTTCTCATGGAATTTTTGATAAGAAAAGTATTTTTTAGGTAGGTACGCAGGTTAGCGAGCATCCTCCAATTGAAATAAATTTAAAAAATATATATCTAAGTACTTTATTTAAATTTTTCCAGGCAGTTAGGTTTGCTTTCAGTATATTTTCAGTGTTCCAAATTCTGGAAGAATTAAAACTTTATCCATATCATGTATATTTATCAGAAAATGATTATGACAAACGACTTGACTACTGTAATTAGTTTATAGAAATAAACAATCAAAATCCCCAAATTCTCTTTTTAGTTTTATGGACTAAGGAAACTACTTTTTCTAGTTGTGGTAATGCTAATTTACATAACATGCAATATTGGTCCCGGGAAAACCCTCACTTAAGAAATGAACTTATTGAACCATTTATTATTGAGAAACATTTAAATGGTAACTCATACCTTAGCTTTCTACAAATGACCTTACCAATACTGTTAGAAGATGGTCCCATTGACCATTATTACCCAGCACATTATTGTCGATATTATTTTCTATGTAACAGTTACCCAGATCGCTGAATTGGAAATAAGAGTTTGTTTTAATATTAATAAAAATAAAGTATCAGTTTTTAATTAAAATTACGCCTTCTACCAATTTTACTAAAAACGTTTACGTACTCCTGGATGCAATATACAAAAGTGCTTACATGCTCCTAATTATGTTAAAAAAAAGGACTTTAAGCTGACATTTTCCGAATAAAATTAGAATTGTACTATTGACCTTCTAATAAAGCCCTCTACTAGCCATTCTGAATTTAAAAAAATTGTCAGCATTTTTTTTAGCCTCTTTAATCATGTTGAAAAAAATTCAATTGACAGTTTGAATTTTTTCAATTCAATTGCTCAAAATATGGCTTCAACATACGCTTATCGTTACGCTTCTCCAGGTGTTAATAAAATTTTTATTGCATATCTCTCTCCATGTTTTTCTTGTAATAAATAAATTGTATTATTCTTTTATTACTATGTTTATTAGAACAATTTAAAATATACCTACTCTTACATGAAGGATATTTACAGGAAAAATTTAATCAATTTTTGAATTGTGGAAAAATAAATTAGAGGCCATTTTTTAATATGTATTTATAATAATCATGCTAAAAATTAAATATTTGAAAGGTGAAACATCTTGATTGAAACAAACTGAATTTGATTTTATTACAGACTAAAAATTGTCAATACAAAAAAACAACAGTATTAATTAAAATACCATTTTGTTACCGTACATTTGGAATTGCTGCAAATCAATTAAAATATTTCTCCCGATATTAAAAATGAACTTAAAAAAAAAAGAGTTATTGATTTAAAATAGCATCCTTAAAACAATCCCAACCCACGCTTCCAGCATACATTGAAATAAAAAACAAACTCAAATCATATGACAAGTGATGTTCTCATCTGTCAATGTCAACAACGTCATTTCTTTCAGCTTCTGTCAATTTTGCCAAGCAAGATGGCCGACATACGATTCCGATTTTCACCATACAAGCTTCATACATGTGGGACTATAGATTAGATAAAGCGTAGATTAATACTACTTAGATAGGAAACTCCCGTAAGAGCTAATAGAACACTGAAAGTCGATTGACTGTTGCGCCCTCTGAATTTCGAGGAGTAGTACCAACCGGAAATAGATTTGTGGCGTCATATTAGCGGGTAATTTAAAATTTGATTTTGACGCCAAATTTTGTGCGCTCAAAAATAGTGGGAAATGCGAGGTTCTTTCAGAAATTGTACCATGTATACTTATTTTCTGACTTTGACTAAAGAATAGCTGATAAAGACATTATTAAACTAACAATTGCTTTTTACTGCTTATTGCACTTTATAGCTAAACTTTTAACATCCATCAATCAAACTTAGAAAATTCAAAGCCCGAAGATATTAATCATGATACGTTACAGGCCGCATTATCTTTAAAGTATAATAAGTCACCAAGTTTATATTAATAGCGAAAACTGTGCTTATTAAACATCCCGGATTCAAAATGACAGCACGACAAACAAAAGAAGAAAGTTCCGGAGCAATTTCGGGGTGTTTTAGGGAACATAATTCGCTGGAAGCCGCTCTAAAAACAAATTGTTGGGTTAAAAGCGCCAAACCGAGTTTCAAAAGGGTTTTTGGGCGGATGGCAGCGATTGGCTATTTTGGTTTAAGTTTTTCTTGTTTCGCGCTATCCGAGGGGGAAACTTTTACAATTAGGGTTTTGTCGTTATCTGTACGTCAAAAGATTTTTTCGTTGTTTAAAGATTGGCATGACTTATTGATTAAAAAATATTGTTAGGTTTCTATACTTGAATTTCGTTTATTACTTACTTTTATATTTACATTCGTAGGCTCAAGTCAGACTATTTTATTGAGGTGCAAATGAACATGGTCTAAAAATATATTTCTTGATATACTATTAAAAATTATTATAAAATTAAATGACATTAAGCTTGAAACCATGATTTACGCTTTTGACATTTTTTTCATATATAAATACGAAATACGTTTCTTTGTTTACTTTTTAATCAGTTTGGCGCATTCCTTCCGACTCACCCTGTATAGCAGAAATAGGAAAATACCTTAAACTGTCCCTTGTACCCCACATTTGATATTACTAATTTTTAGGTACACTATTTTTATACCTAACATATTGGGCTCTATCAGACAATTATGACTGAAACGACTTGAACTAAAGACTAAAACCTTGTTTCTAATTTCCAGATGCTCTAACTTTCTAAATTTCTTTACTCACTATTTCAAATGCTCTCCTAAAGTCTCAAAATACAGATAAAACAAGAGCTTAGAGAAAACTATTAACTATAATATCATAATAACTCACAAGCGTAAATTTCACGAAAGCTTGACTGGATAAGGACAATCAATTTATTCTTGTAATGATGGTTAGGAATTTGTTTCTTGACACAAACTTCAAGAAAATTGTCGTTATTCCGGATTCATTACAACATTTGGTGTTTTGTACTTTGAGAACAGAATCACCAATAAACAGTTTTCAGGACTTTGAAAAGATGCCGGTACTCATTCATGTATTAGAATTATCTAAAAAAGAATTACCTACAGCATAAGTCACATCATACAGAACCTGCCAGTCTCACCTCTACCAACATTTTTTACGTCTTTAGGTATTTCTTTCATTTTTGACATAAAAATGTTATTACATTTTGTCATTAAACTCCCAAGCAACACAGAATGGTTAACTAAACGTTTATTTTTGGTTTACATAAGATATACATTATTGGTTGAACTTCAACTATAAATATCGGATAAATTGTCTGCATGTCATACGTTGAGGAAGTTAAAGGACGTTTCACATCAAGGCGACACTCACGCTCCACTCATACGGTGCTCCAGGTACGCTCAAAATTGATATAATGAAATCAAATAGGCATGTTCACATTACCACTGACACCAAGCTCACGCGCATTCATTAGAGCGTCGCGATCTTTTGCCGAGGATATTTTGAGCGTTGGATTTTATCGTGTCAAGACTTGAGCGCTAGTGTTTTTACCAAAAATTGACAACGTGGACGAGAAATTAACAGAAATTGTTCGTAATAAACCCGAGCTGAATGATCAATCGAACAAATTATACAGTGATAATGTCACTGTATAATTGAAATAGGGAATGCATTAAACAGAACAGGTAAATACTAAAGATCTATTTTATTAATCTAGAAATAAATGTATAAACAATTTTAAGATATTAAGTTAGATGTTGCGTTTGACATTTAAATCATATCGTTTTGCCAAGGGACCGCGCCTTCCTCTGAGATAAAAAATCTTGTAAATATTTCTCTTGTTTGAAAAGCTATGACTGCTGAGTTTCCTCCCTGTGTAGATAAATGTCTTAAGTTGTTTTCTATAACTTCATCAATGTTTGAAATGGTCGAAACCGTTCCATGACGAATGAAGTGGTGTAAGTTACATGCTGTTAAAATCACTTTTTCGGCATATTTAGGCGCTAATTTTAATCTTCTGCCATAAAATCTGAATTTTTGGGTGAGAATTCCAAATGCATTTTCAACTACCCTGCGGACGCGAGATAATCGGTAGTTAAAAATACGTTTTTCAATTTGATTTTCAATATGAGTTCCAGGAAAAGGTCTCATTAAAAACTTTTTTAAGGGAAAAGCCGGATCTCCAACGATAAGGTATGAGGCAAGTCTCTGGTAGGTTTGCATCATCCGGAATATCAAGTGTATTTCTTTCCAAGCGCTTTCCGAGATTTGAATTTGCGAAGATCTCTTCATCACTACTTCGTCCATAAGATCCGACATCGACAACGATAAATCTATAATTCGCATCGACAAGTGCCAGTAAAACTATTAAAAAGGACTTCTTATAATTGAAGTAAAGGGAACCCGGATTGTGGGGAGCTTCGATAACAACATGTTTGCAATCCAAAGCTCCTATACGATTGGGCAACTACCATTGTTGCCAAAATTCTTGGGCAATTTTTTCCCATTTTTGTTTGGTTGGTATTGACATAACCTTCTTCATCATAATTTTTATAATAACATCGCAAACTACATGGACTATTTGTTGTACTGTAAAAAATCCCAGGCGATAACTGAAAGCTATTGTCCTGAATAAATCACCACTGGCCAAAAACCTGGAAATAAAAACATATTTTATTTTTCTAAGTAACCCGTGTAATATTTAAAGAGCTTAAAACATTAAAAATTAAAAAGTTTTACTGCCGTATTCGGCATCTTAATCTCTATTAAACCTCTTTTAGCTAAAAAGCGCTTTTAAAATCAATTTGTCTTTATTTGACATGTAAACAAAAATAGAAAAACAAACAGACATATTCAGCAACCGTTTTTACACCTCTTTTAATTAGAGGCGCTTCTAAAAATGTGTTTTTTCAATTTTTGTTTACATGTCAAACAAAGATTGACTAAGACAATGAAAGGTTTTAAAAGCGTGAATATGGCTGTTTGGGTTTAACCTATATTCTGAAGCATGCTTTTTTTTAGCCTATGAATGCAAGCAGAGATGGATGGGTTTGCAAAGTCAGCATCGCAAGTTTCGTCAGAAATATACTACTGTAAGTGGCCAAGCAGCTGTGAAGTATCGAAAATGGAAATTTGAAGATATTATGTCATTTTTGGAGCCCTACGTGAAGGATAAAGAGCGATTGTTATCAGTAGATTTGGAGGAACAAGAGAAAAACGTTGAAGAAAGTGAAGAAGGGACAGACAGTACTCAAAAGAGAGAACTGGAAAAACAATCAGCTCAAATTATGGAATCTCAACTAATACCTGGATCTTCCAAGCGATCTCTGGACCACAGACAATCTAAACTAAGATTTGTTAGATCTAAGAACCCACAAGAGACAGCTTCCTCAATCCTCCTTCCGTAATGAAATATTTAATTGAGAAAAAAAGAGTGCGGCCAAAAGGCCACAAAAGGATTCCTTGAATCTCTTTTTTGAATCAATGTTGAAAACTGTGAAAACCTTCTCTCCTATAGATCAGCATCAAATAAGGGGCCAAATATTTAATGTAGTATAGCAGATGGAGACCAAATATTTGATGCCAATGCCGCAATCTCGGCACTCTTCACCTCAGCATGGCTCTTATAGTATTCAGGGACAAAATATAACAACTGGAACAGACTTGATGAATTTGAAAAATACAAGCATTCGTTATGTCTCAACCCCAATCATTTCACCCGACCCTGGTTCATGAAATTCTGGTTGCTCCACTTACTTTTCACAGTTTTCTCTTGAACAATATTATTTTTTTCTTATATATTTCATTATATTATAGAACTTTTGTTTAAATTTTGTAAAATATTAAAAATAAAGGACATTTTCAACTGAAAATACGGTCATGCTTATTTTTCATTTAAATGATGGAAGGCTTAAATTGAAAATGGCCAAGAATTGAATCTACAAAATAAATATTTCTGCTTTAAATATTGAAACCTATTTTTTTTTATTAAATAAATTGATAAATACATCTACTTACCTTAAACAAACTGCTAGTTTCTCTCTTGGTGAGATTGCCGCCCGAAATTTAGTATCCTGTTTCTTGAGGTTACCACCAATTATTGAAAGCAACATTTCGAATTGCTTTTTTGACATTCTAAAACACTGGAAGGACTTAGTTTCGTCATCAACTAATTGCGGATATAGTGTATGAAATTCCCCTTGCGTGGATCCGTACTGCAAGGGGGGATGTACCCATTTTCTTTTTCTTTGGGTTTTGGCTCATCTTCATCTAACAGCAAGGCGATAAACAACAACTCTTCATCGGAAAAATCATTTTATCGAATGAAGTTTACTAGCATGCACCTTCGTTAGGAAAAATCAGTGATCATAGTGTGAACACGCACGAATCTTGAGCGTACCTTGAGCATCGTATAAGTGGAGCGTGAGCGTCATCTTGGTGTGAAACAGCCTTAATAGTATATTTATGTTTTATTCACGTTTAATAAGAAGTGACCTGTTAATAATATACAATTATTATTTTATAAAAGTTAAACGTTCAAGTATGGTATACAGGGTGATTCAAAAGTAAGCGGCATCCTTTCAGGGGCGTTATCCTTGTATGAAAATAAGGCAACAAGTTCATATTAATATGGGTCCGAAATTGCTTCCTAAGGGAGCTACGCCCCTTTGAATAGGACCCCTTGAAGACAATTTTTTCTCTATAACTTTAAAACCCTCTAGAACTAAATTTTGAAAATTGATGTACTGCATAAACATTTCGTTGTGAATAAGGTTCTAAATTCAAATTTTTTAAATTTTATTCAGGTGCGTCACATGCGGGGGTTGGTAAGGGTAAACACATCCCTTTTTCTTTTACTCTTTAGGTTATTGTGATTTTGTTTGAAAATTATAAAATTTTAGAGCCTTATACGTAAAAAAGGTACTCTTAGTTCAATTCGATAGAGCATACCATTTATGAGAAAAGCGACTTTGAAAATGTTCTGATTGCGTATGTTTATTGATGAAAATTAATTCGCATTACGATCGACAAAAAAGACACTTTTTACTCACATTTTATTTAACAATTTATAGAAAGTGTTCAAAATTATTACCATTCGCGTGACGGCAAGCTCTTAATCTTTTTATTAGATTATGGTGCACACGTGGTAGAATTCTTGGATTGTTTTTAATTGTCTGAAATCCTTCATCTATTCTTTGCCTGAGAACATCAATATTGGGTATAGGGCGGGAATAAACTAGTTGTTTTAGGTGTCCCCATAAATAAAAATCACGGGGGTTTAGGTCAGGAGACCGTGGTGGCCATGGCACTGGACCCCCATGACCTATCCAGCGGTTTTGATAGGCATTATTTAAATGTTCTCTAGCGAGAATGCTAAAATGTGGGGGAGCACCATCGTGCATAAACCACATTTGTGCTCGTAATTGAAGTGGTAGATTTTCTAATATTTGTGGTAATTCATTCTGTAAAAAAATTGTATAAATTTGTCCATTAAGTCGTTGCGACATAAATACAGGTCCTTTTAAATGCGCTCGTAATTGAAGTTGTAGATTTTCTAATATTTGTGGTAATTCATTCTGTAAAAAAATTGTATAAATTTGTCCATTAAGTCGTTGCGACATAAATACAGGTCCTTTTAAATGCGCATCGATTATTCTCGCACACACAATTAAACTAAATTGCTGCTGATGTGCCTTCTGTACCGTAGGCGTATTCACCGACCATCTAGTGTTAAGACCGTAATAAGGATTCATCGACGCTGATTGGTCAAGATTTGAGTATCGATTAGGTAGGTACAACAGCTGTTTGCTATTTTCATTCAAATGAATTTTGGAGTGAACATCTAATTTAAATTTTTTATAGTTGAATTTTAAGTATTTTGGACTAATTTTCGTGATAAATATCAATTAAAAAAACAATAAAACTATAAATAAAACACTTTAGTGCCGTATAAGGTGTTTGTGCCCATTACATGATTAACTATTTGTATGTGTACCTGTGTTAATGTGACGAGAAGTGTTCTGTTTAGTTATATTTTGGGTTTTAGGGTGAATCACATTTTGTTCGTTTTGTTGTTGTCTTTTATTTTTTTCTTATTATAATCAATAAACATTTACAAATTGAATAGTCTGAGTTTTATTTTAGGGGTTGTACATTTAAATAATTATTTCTCTTAATCTTTATGATTTTGTGGGCATAAGATTGCATTACTCAATTTAATTTCAGCTATAACTAGATAAATTTAATCATTCATAAAAAAAAACTGTAACACTAGGTACTACTTTTTTCTGTTTGTGATCCGTATTTTTGATGTAAAGATGAAGATATTGTGAAATTTTATAAAAAATATAATGTTTAATTTATTGTGGTTTTTTAAGAACTTATTATGAAGAATGAAATTTTGAGTTTGACAATGCTCAAGAATGTTACGTTGTAAAGCGAGTGAAAGATCCTTCTGACAGTAAATAAATGATTTATTTTGCTAAACTTGTAAGAAACTGTATAAAAAGAATAAATAAAATAATGTTGTTATATTATCGAACTTCTTTATTTTATACATTGAAAATAAAATATAAAATAAGGTAGATAACTCTGCCACATTTCAAAGATACATAACAACACAGAACGTAACATTGGGTTTGATTAACAATCTTATTTTCATATTAGAAAAATTAGATAATATCAATACACAAAAAGGTTAGCATCTACCAATCTATTGATTAGTTACCTACCATCAGATTTGGCACTGGGTGGGTTGGCATTTTTTTAACTCTGTTAGGCTTAAATTTTCTTGCAGAGCGTCCAGCAGCTATTCTTTTTGAGCCCTTGGTGACTCCATTTCTTCTTCGTGCAATAGAAGTTGGTTGAACGCGAATAGCTGTACCACCTGTGAAATTCCGAGATACCTGAGCTACAACCGCAGTAGCAACAAAACTGTTAAACTGTTCTTGGGTGTGTATTTTTGCTATACAAAGGTTTAACTTTTTTTTTCAAATTTGATGGCAAGTTCTGTAAAAATGGTCTGAACTTTACAACCTCACTACAAATTTGTTCATAATATTCAGATGAAACTTCACTCGGTTCTGCCATTTTTTTCTTCGCACTCCAAAATTTGACTTTGTTTTATATTTATTCGATTGCAGTTACTGGATGAGATGGAAGAGCCGTCGCTGTTATCAGGGATGTCCTCGCTTAAACATAAAAAGAATGAAAGTTCTGGACATTTTTGTCCCAATGCTAATTGTCCTTAATTGTATTTTTTACTAGCAGACACTAAAGGCAAATTCGGCAAACTACATCGGAAACAATTATACACAAAAGCCTGATGTTTACAAAAACGACCCTGTGCAACAAAATGACATTCGCAAGTGGTGCAGATCTAGCCAAATATTTATCACTGCGGCGAGTATTAACAGTATTCAATTTGATTTTAATATCCAATGCAGCGCTACATCCAGTATTTCTCTCTGTTTTCTGGTGGATGGACTTATGTTTATAACTGTGATGACATAACCAAGCTTTGTAAAACATCATTCTAAAAGGATATTAGTGAGGTAAGGAATGCGTATAAAAGAAACCGTTAAAAAAATACAAAAAGCCAAATTAATTCGTATGCTGTCAAGCACCTACCCATAGACAAGGAATAATACGAGGGCGGGTCAATAAGTCTGTGACTTTTTGAATTTCCCGCCCTTGAATGGAAATGGCAACTCTGCTCCTGTCAACAGAGAACTGTCAGTTGACGCCTGTCAAAATTTGAACAAGCTGCGTCATTTAGTTTGTGCCTGACAGCTGTTGACTACCACTCGTTTTGAGAAGAAAATGGAAAAAAGTGAATTTCGTGTGCTCATTAAGCATTATTTTTTACGGAAAAAAACCATCACTTAAACCAAGGCTAAGCTTGATAAATATTATGGGGACTCTGCACCATCCATTTCCATGGTAAAGAAGTGGTTTACTGAATTTCGATGTGGCCGTACAAGCACGGAAGATGCCGAACGTTCTGGACGCCCAGTCGAGGTCTCTACATCCAAAACAATCGAAAAAATTCACAATATGGTTTTAGCCGATCGGAGATTGAAAGTGAGAGAGATTGTGGAAACCATAGGCATCTAACATGGTTCAGTAGTTTCAATTTTGAATGATCATTTGGGTATGAGAAAGCTTTCCGCAAGATGGGTGCCGCGTTTGCTCACAATCGACCACAAACGCAACCGTGTAACAATTTCCCAGGAGTGTTTGGCGTTATTCAACCGTAATATGGACACATTTTTGCGTCGTTTCGTCACCATGGACGAAATGTGGATTCACCACAACACGCCGGAGACCAAACAGCAGTCAAAACAGTGGATTTATCGGGGTGAATCGGCGCCCAAGAAGGCAAAGGTGGGTTTGTCAGCCAATAAAGTCATGGCGACCGTTTTTTGGGATGCACGCGGTATAATCCACATTGACTATCTTCAAAAGGGGAAAACAATCAATAGAGAATATTATACCAAGTTATTGGATAGATTCAATGAGGAACTGAAAGAAAAAAGACCACATTTGGCCAAAAAAAAAGTTCTTTTCCACCAGGACAATGCAAGGGTCCACACATGTGCAGTTTCCATGGCAAAAATCAATGAATTAGGTTACGAATTATTTCGTCACCCGCTCTATTCTCCAGATTTAGCCTCCAGTGACTATTTCCTAATCCCAAACTAAAAGAAATGGCTCGGCGGAAAGAAATTTGATTCCAACGACGAAATCATATCTCAAACAAATGCCTATTTTGATGACCTCGACAAATCATATTTTTTCGAAGGGATAAAAAAATTGGAGAAACGTTGGACTAAGTGTATAGAACTCAAAGGAGACTATGTTGAAAAATAAAATAACTTTTTATATAAAAACCTGTCTTTTATCCAAAAAGTCACGGACTTATTGACCCGCCCTCGTATAATACACCTACCTTTGTGGAGAAGGTATATTATGATGTACGATCCAATTTGTTTTGGTAATGTCGCTAAATACCGACAAAAATGCTTGAACCTCTTCTTCAGAATTAACGTTGGCCCGTAAAGTAGCACATACTTTTTCGGACTTTTCTAGCACAACACAAAACGTCCCGTTAAGTTTCGTAATTACATTTGTTAAATCATACATTTTGAGATTTTAAAAACAACAACAACACCCTACAACGCCGAACAAACGAAAAACGAAACACGAAACTCGAGTTCGAGTTTTAAGTATCGACATACGTCTAATACGTCATTTCAAATTAAATTTGACCAATCAGCGTCGATGAATCCTCATTACGGTCTTAACACTAGATGGTCGGTGAATACGCGTACCGTAGCATGGGGATTCTCATCCGTCCATAGGTGGTTGTTATGGAAATTGAAAATTCCGTTTCTTGTGAAGCCGGCCTCGTCAGTAAATAAAATTTTCTTCTCAAAATTTTCAAAAGCAACGCGGTTTTCTTCTAGCCAATTACAGAAGTGTACACGAGGAAGGAAATCTCGCTCTTTCAAAGCCTGAACCCGTTGAATATGATAAGGGTAGAGTAACATATCGTGCAAAATTCTCCATACGGTTGACTGAGAGGACCCTTTTTGATTTGCGATGATGCGAGTGCTCAAAGATGGATCTTCTTCAATACGATCTAGCACGCGTTCTTCTAATTCTAGGGTTCTGGCATTTCTTGGTCGCCCAAGAATTTCCTGTCGTTGAAATGTTCCTTAAGCAAAATTTAAGTAGATATTATGCGATATTACTCACATTTTTGAATTTACCTGTTTTCCTTAAATTACGATCTACTCTTGCGAAAACCGTACGGTGTGGCACTCGTCGATTAGGAAATGCCTCATGATACAATCGTCTTGCTTCAACACAATTACCAAATGCTCTTCCAAACATAATGTGAATATCAGCTTGTTCTTGATACGTAAAATCCATGTTTTCTTTTTAAACTTAGAAACACAAAGTACCAAACTCAACAAAGGCTTTTATAGGCTTATTAATAATAAATAGTAATTTGTAAAACACTCTATGAAACTAATTTTACTTTGACAAAGTAAATTGTATTTTACAGTGACATTCATTAGTTATTTAAATGCCAAAAACCAAAAAACAACCGCCAACTTCGTTTTCAATGCGTATCCAGTAATTTTATTATGTATTAAACATACGCAATCAGAAAATTTTCTAAGTCGATTTTCTCGTAAATGGTATGCTCTATCGAATTGAACTAAGAGTATCTTTTTTACGTATAAGAGTCTAAAATGTTATAATTTTCAAACAAAATCACAATAACCTAAAGAGTAAAAGAAAAAGGTACCAACCCCCGCATGTGACGCACCTGAATAAAATTTAAACAATTTGAATTTAGAATCTTATTCACAACGAAATGTTTATGCAGTACACCAATTTTCAAAATTTAATTCTAAAGGCTTTTAAAGTTATAGAGAAAAAATTGTCTTCAAGGGGTCCTATTCAAAGGGGCGTAGCTCCCTTAGGAAGCAATTTCAAATCCATATTAATATGAACTTTTTGCCTTACATACAATTGCCTACAAATGCCTTTCATACAAGGATTACGCCCCTGAAAGGATGCCGCTTACTTTTGAATCACCCTGTATTGTATACTTTTTAAAGACGTTTATGTAATATTGGTACTAGTTACATTTATTTGACCGCTTGTTGAAGGCTAAAAACTTTAAAAAGGATTTTTAAGCATATTCAATAAGTTGCAAGTACAGCTTAATACATTCTCAGTACAACGGTAGCAAAAATTGTACTTGTCTTTTTCGGTTTACTCTAAAAATAGTATACATTTTTCTTTAAGAGATTTTAAACTATTTAGTTGACATCAAGAAAAGTAACTTATATGTGACTTACATATAATATGACGAATCTGATGTTCAAAGGAGTGTTCAACAAATAATAAGCTCAAATTATCTTCGAAACTAATTTTTACGTCTAATAATAAAACGGCTTTTTTCGTTATTGTCTCTATATCATAAGATCTTTCACCACTGTAAGCCAATTTAAATTTACTTAATATAAGCCTTTAATACTTTTAAACTTTAAGTCAATTATACCCTAATAATAATATGATATTAGTAAATTTCTCTATACCTTTTAAAGTTATGTGTTAAGCAAAGTTAGTAAATTTGTTGGCTAATTAAGCACCTATTTTAGCCTACTAGAAACTAAAATTGATTGTTCACCGAAGCCAGGGAAAATTGCCTTAGGGCCAGCATTTATCTTTATTAACATTTTCGGGGCATCTGATCCGAAAAATTGACGGGCTGGGGATCGTTTCTCAATCTCCTTTTCTGCACTTCGTTAAACAAAAAAATCTACCCGCTTTGTTTTCAGTATTAACGCATCATTAGACTCAAGGCTTTACGTTTTCAAAGAAGGACCTTAATCTATAGGAGAAAATAAACAGAAACCATAAAAGACTACAAAAAGTTTGCTGTTATATATTTCTCAAACGTACCAAGTTCATATTCAATTCAATATTAATGTAATTTACTTATGAACTAAACCATTTCGGATTTAAGACAGAGAAAAGGTTTTATGCTTCCAGGTCAAGTTATGAGGGCTGAAACGAAAGTCTTGAGGCAAAATCTCTGATAAATTGATTTTGTGATCCCCTTCTTTTTCATGGTATTTCAACCTAAGAAAAATCATTAAGTGTGGAACAAACATTAGTAACCCTGTTTTTAAAAATATTAGTTAAAATTTTAAAATGAAGTTTGAGCCTCGGCTCTTAGCATAATATTGGGATATTGAGAATATTAAGATTTACCTATAAATTATTTAAGTAGATAAAATATTGATTTTTATGCTTTTAGTTCTTTTCAGCACATTGGTGTAAAGAACTATAAGAACTCGTCTCCCTGTGTAAGTAAAACAGGTAATGGCGCAACTTAGGTCATTAATTGAGACCTTTTCTACTGCAGTACTTTGCTATCCTCCGTTTATTACGCATCTTTTTGTATTCGTGTTGATATCGTGTTTTATTTATTTTGAATTTTTTCGTTAATTTGGCTTAGTTTATTGGACTTGATTTGAATTTTGGTTTTTTTCTGGACGATCAATAACTGTGTGATGACACAATATGTCATATCATTATACTGTGCGGGAATAGGCTAACATGCATTTCATCTATGGAGAATGTCGATGCGATGCTAATGCCTATATTATTGTATTGTCAAAGGTACCCAAATGAAGAGCGTTATCCAGATTATAGAGTATTTGAGGGGTGTCTTTTCAAAAGGGGATATTCACATTTTTGGGTTTTGTTATACTAAGTCTTGAATCCGTTTATCTGTGCTAAAATTCATATTTTGACCATCATAAACCGAAACAAAACGTGATATATCCTTAGTAAATTACATTCAAAAAAAATGTGTTTTCCTCTTTTCAAAAGAGGATTTACTATTTTGATTTTTCTCAAAAGGTGATATTTACATTTCATTTTTTACATGTTTGGTTTAAATTTTATTATACTTTAAACTAATTATGTAAAAAAAAGAACAGATTATATTTAATAAGGGGCTAGGTCCTACGTTCTAAGCAGTGCGGTCTTGCATTCCAACTGTCATTTATGTATCTATAATGTTGCAGTCAGAGGCACGATACTGTGCTCTTAGCCACTCTGTAAATTGATAATAAAGTGAGAATGTGAGGTTATAGTTAGTGTGATAATGTTTTCATTGTTTTTTGGTTAGTTTGCTAGTTACGTGACCAGTAGCCCTTACCAAGCATGTTAACCGGACCTTAGCTAGTAACTTTTATGCTTATGTAGCCAACGCCTTTTTAAAGTTATAAATATACCTTAAACTAATTTTGTAAATACTTCTCTTTCTTGTATCAACCTTTGTACATTAAAAAGTCGTCCTGTATATTAAAGTTGTTTTTTTAAAAGAAACCAGTCTTGATCAACCACAAAACTGGCGCAGTCGATAGTAGGATTTTTCCGAGAAACTGGCTAACCTTTTCCAAGTTTCTTTCGCGACGCGATTTACGGAAAAAACGAACAGTTTTTATAAAAAGTACGGTCGTCTGATCTATCGTAGATCACCGGTCAATTGGGACAAGACACCTGTACAAGCTGTAGAAACTAAGCGATCGAGGCAGTTTCCTCAAGAAGAAGCAACAAATACAGTATCCTGGGAGTCAAAACCTATAGGAGCCCTGGACGTAAGCTAGATTAAGAAGAAACCTCAGAAAATGCAAATCGTCATGATAATGTGAGTAATATTGTTTATTTTCTAATTAAATTATCTATTTCTTTTGAGTGATTTATATTTGTATTTTTTTTTTCGATATATTGAGAATTTTCAAACGTATATATTGAAAAAATATATTTTAATTTTTAATATTAAGAAAAATATTTTAAGTTTAAGTTGAAATTATTAACTATCAATTATTTAAATTATATCTTGATGCAATTCCGAATTATGAAGGTAATCCCTACACACTTGCTATCTTTATTGGTAACTACGAAAGCCTAATTCAAAATTTTGCCCGTAGAAATAATGATCAGTTTAATAATTTCATTCTCAGAGCAGTTTTAGGAAAACTTAGTGGAAGAGCTTTAATGATGATAGGTTCTAGAGTAGAAATTAGAGATTGGCAATAAGTAAAAGATTCTTTAAACCTCTGTTTTGGAGATCAGCGCGACATAGATTGCCTAGTCCAAGATTTAATTGCTTAAAGACCAACTAAAAACGAGAGTCCATATAATTTTGGTATGAAATGCTAAGATACACGTAGTCTTGTTATTTCTAAATTAAATACTCTTACTATACCTAATGCAGAAAAAATAATTAGACAACGTAGTTACGATGATTTAGCCCTTAAAACTTTCATTAAAGGTTTACCTCCTTCTATACAAACTACTATTCGATTAAGAACACCTGACACTTTAGAGCAAGCTATGGCATTCGTCATAGAAGAAGAAAACTTTTTGTATAGCTCTAATAGATCAAATTCTTTAAATACACAAGGACAAAATACACTTACACCAAGACACACACCCATGAGAAATAATATGTATTCCCAACAAAACTTTCAAAGACCAATGTTACAAACCATAAGATATAATAATTTCCCTCCTATAAGACCACCTTATCAATCAAATTATAACCCCCATCAAAATTTTCAACCACAAATGGTTGAAAATGGTTGGTTTCTCATTTCCATAGACAAAAACCAATCCCGACAATTCAGGTTATATCCCAACAATAATAATCAATTTTCACAACGACCACAAACTAATAATTTTGGTCCTTTCAATCATTCCAATCAACAAAACTGACAATACTTCTTGCAAAGACCTCAACAATTTCAAAATAATAATCAACCTCAAAGAGATAAACCAGAACCGATGGACACATCATCTGGCAATACACATTTAAAACCTAATCCGAATCAAAGACCTAGATACGAATTATATCACCAACATATTATTAATAACATGCAATTTGAAAACCCATATAGAAATAATGATTATTATTCTGATAATAATTATATGTATTCCAACCTACAATTACCATATAATAATGAAGAATTTGAGTCTTACTATGATTATACTGAACCCCCAAATTATTCATACTCTGTATATGATAATTCTTATCCAAATATGCCTTATGCTGTGACGGAACAAAATAAAAATTTTGATACATTCCCAACAGACACTGACTCAGCAAATGTCAATGAACCCTTTATTTTACCCAGTAACCCAAATCAAAACGATTTAGACGATAAAGAAAATTTTTGCAACAATGTCTCTCAACCGAACCTGACCTAATAATAAATTTAAATGCATTCAAAGCAAATCTCTCGTATATTTTTATGCCACAGATTAATGCAAATTTTTTAATTGACACAGGCAGCACAAAATCTTTAATAGACCCAGAATTAGCTCACAAATTTTATCGAAAATTTATATATAAAGAAAACTTTCATATTCAAACAGCACATAATATAACCTACCATAATGAAGTAGCCGAAATACCCATTTTTAAAATTTTCAATTTAAAAGAATATCACAAATTCTTTTTGTTTAAATTTAGCGAAAAATTCGATGGTTTAATAGGCATTGATTTATTAAAACAATTAAATGCTAATATTAACATGAACACTAAAGAATTAGAGACACCATATTCAACAATAAAAATTATTTTTGAACCTGAACAAGTTTTTAAATCTCGTATATACAGTGCGAACGTAAAGGTTGGAATAAATTCATTTAAAATTCAGGGGTATGTTCAAAAAAAAAATGCTCGGACATGTCGATTTTTATTTTTAACTGCGGGTTTTCTTACTATAATTTTATGTATACAGGGTGGCCCAAAAATAAGTTACGGTCATCAACGTAATTTTTTTAAATGTAAATACCTATTTTTTATTTTAGATTTAGGTTCTACATCAAATTCTAAGTACATTTCATGTACCATGTCCTATACCTAAACTCGACCGTTGACGATTGAACACAATAAAAGGCTATTTTTGGAAGAGTTATTTATATCAAGCAAGAATACATAAAAATCTTTTAATTAATTTATTAAGTGTTGAAAATGGCTGCCACGAACCTCTTGGCAATATCCCAGTCGATGCTGAAATTCTTGTAAAACGTTATCGATAACAGAAGGTTCTATCAATCTTATTTCTTCCGTTATTCTAATTTTTAAGTCTTCAATGTTGTTTGGCCGATTAACATAAACTTTGGACTTAAGATACCCCCACAAAAAAAAATCTAAAGGAGTCAGATCCGGCAATCTGGCCGGCCATATAATTGCACCCCTCCGACCAATCCAACGTCCAGGGAAAACGGTATCCAGGTACTGGCGCACGGGACGAGTGTAATGGGCTGGAGCTCCATCTTGCTGATACCATAAGGAATTATCTAATATATCCGGGTCTTCTGGATCGGGGTATAAAGTGGCAAGGCATGGAACCAAGTCATTTTCTAAAAACTCTAAATACCTCTTACCATTCAAGTATCCTTCAAAGAAAAAGGGCCCTATAACCCTGTTTTCAATCACCCCCGCCCAAATATTTACTTTTTGAGGGACTTGGCTGTGGCACTCCATCATCCAGTGCGGATTTTCAGTAGCCCAATATCGGCAGTTTTGCCGGTTTACACTACCATGAAGACAAAACGTTGCCTCATCAGAAAATACAATTTTTTTTGAAAATTGTGGATTAGCATGGCACAAGTCCATAAGTCTCTCACAAAATTCTAAACGCCTATCTGGGTCATCTTCATTTAGTTCATGAACCAATTGAACTTTGTAAGGGTGCCATTTATTTATACCTAAATACTTAACGACGGATGTCTGGGATATCTGATTTTCTAACGCAATATTGCGAGTCGTTTTATGGCAATCTTCTTCAACTGCCAGCAAAACATTTAGTTGCTTCTCTTCTGATATACTTGACCGACCTTTCGTATAATTATCCCTGACATGACCCAATCCCGATATTTTTGTTCTATTTTACTGACAGTACTTTCAGATATACGTGGCCTATCAGGATACTTGGCATGATAAATTTCACAGACGTCCATCTGAGTGCGTATCCTGTTTCCATAACCAATCATCATCAAAATCTCTATTCGCTCTCGCTCACTAAGACGTACCATTTTTTGAAATTTTAATTTTATCTTTTGATAAACTTAACACAAGCAAAACTTTGCTTAGGCATCTAAATCAAACATAGGTGTTTACGTTTAAAAAAATTACGTTGATGACCGTAACTTATTTTTGGGCCGCCCTGTATACATAAAATTATAGTAAGAAAACCCGCAGTTAAAAATAAAAATCGACATGTCCGAGCGTTGTGTTGTGAATGTTTTTTTTTTGAACATACCCCTGAATTTTAAATGAATTTATTCCAACCTTTACGTTCGCACTGTATATTGGAATATTATAGAAGAGACGATAGGTAAATACGTGATTGTCGAATTATACGGCATCCTGAGGCCTAAATAGAATAGTCAGAAAATACGAAAACAGGACTGACCTCTCGAAAATAATTAAAACAGAGATCTAATAATTTCTATTTTCTCTTAGAGGTGAAAGTTGATGTATGTCTTATACTGCTACAACAAAGTTGTATTAATATAAAAAAGATGATTGGCAAATGCTTACGTAGTTTTAACTATATCTATGTGCTAAACTTAGTTTGGTAGACCAAACTAAGTTTTTCGCAAACTCTAGTAGAAACCGGATTAGCCTACGTACATCCTTGGGTATTTGCTACAATTTAAGGTATATACGGCCTATTAAAGAATGATATGATATTTGTCCTTTTTAAATATTTCTTTTTAGGGTATACCTATCTTATCCTCAAAAAAATTTGAGGTAACTTCCAAAAATTAAGAGACATCTTTTGCTTATCTTGGGAGCTCTTACTTATCTTGGGTACATGGAGTAAGCTGTAGGAAAGTTTATATTTATTTAAATATTTATAATATAGATTATTGATAAGGCCAAAAAGAGAAGTCGTTGCTACCGGCTCTTTTTCATTGTGTTTAAAGAAACTTACTTTGGTAAGGGAAAGTTTACATAGTCTACGTAAAAGTAAGTAAAAGGTACAACATTTATGTGACAAAGAAGAGAGTTTATCTGCAGCTGAGTCCTTTTTATAGACTTCAAATTCCATTTTATCATTGTTACGAGTCAAAGGTTAGTTAAATTTTTTTTTGATGTTAAATTTAATTTTAGGGTTAAAGAATTACCAAACGTCAAGTAATCGGCAAGTTGATCATCACTCATGTTATGAAAATATCGTCAACATATAAGTTGGAAAATGTACTAGACATCATAATATTATGTTCTAAGTTAGGAGAATAAGTTTCGCTAATAAAATACGCGACTTAGATACGGGGATATTATATTAACCTTCCAAGGGCACCGTGGGGTATATGAGACCCCAGCAGCTGCTTTAATTGTAATATTTTATAAACCAAACCCTACATGTAAATTTATGTTCGGATATACTTGAACTGTGTCTAGTGGCATTTTTTTCAAAATTAGTTTACGGTCAACCGGCAGTGGAATAAAGTGTGTTTGATCCCACAGTGCCTTGTGCGTATATTTATTTTCCATGTATGTCATTGAAAGTGTTAGAGTTTTGGTGAGTATTAGAGATAAGTTTGTGGTCAGATAAAAATAATTTTGGGTATGACTTTATTCATCAGTTAAAATGGCAGAAATTTCAAGCAGTTACCAGAACAAACGTGCATTGACTGGTCCAGATCCAGATCCAGATCTGAAACAGATCCAGAATCGGATTATTTGGTAGAACAAGAACTTTTAGAAAGTGAAGAAAGTGCTAAAGAGCTCAACGTAGAAGACCAACAAGATGATGTCGGCCCACAAGAAATAATTTTAGGTAAATCTAATTATAAGTGGTCTTTAAACGTTCCGGAAAAGAGAGGGAGGTGTAGTGGTCAAGGATAGTTTCTTTTATGCCAGGATCTAAAGCAAAGGCTCGCAATGTACGATCTTCATTAGAAACTTGGGATTTACTATTTGACGAGGATATAATTTCCAAAGTTGTCGTTCATACTAATGAAGAAATAGAATAAAAAATTAACCTTATAAATAATAATCAAGTCCTATCACCTTTTTACGGACATAATTGAAATTCGTTTCTTTATTGGATTGCTACTTATGTGTGGCGTCAAAAAATCAGCTCATGTAGACCTCGAAGAACTGTGGTCAAAGCAATATGGAAAATCCTTATATAGAGCAGTTATGTCAATGAAGCGGTTTCAATTTTTATGTTCTTCCTTACACTTTGACAATAAGGAAACCAGGGTTCAATACTTGATAAATTAGCCCCAATAAGGGACATTTGGGGACCATTTATTTCTGATTGTAAAAAAAATTATTTACCACATTTTTACTGCATAATTAATAAACAACTTATAGGTTACAGAGCTAGCATCTAAGCCAGATAAGTACGGAATTAAAACAATGATGATGAACAATTCAAATTTCATTAATGCAAACTCATACGTTGGAAAAGTTAGTATTGAAAACAATAAGCGGCTTCCTTCATACTATGTAAGAGAGTTTTCTAAACCAATTCAAGAAATAAACATAAACATTACTATGCACAATTGGTTTTCTTCCAGTCTCCTGTTTGAAAACATGCTTACCAACTATAAACTTACTTTGATTGGAAAATAGAAGAAAAATAGAAGAGAGGTACCTCTTACATTTCTAGATGGCAGGTTGAAAGGATCTTCCAAATTTGCCTTTGATCAAAATAAAACTTTGGTTTCTTATATACCTAAAAAAATTAAATTGTTCTTGCTTAATCAACAATGCAGTATTCAAACTCTGTTGATCCTGAAACAGGTAAACCGGAAATGATCTTAGACTACAATAGTACCAAGGGCGGAACAGATACCTTTGATAAACTTTGTTATGCATATACAACTGCCAGAGGAATACGACGATGGCTAATGAGGTACTTCTATGAAATGCTTCATCAATGTGGAATTAATGCTACCATACTATATAATTTGGCAAGTGAAAACAAATAGCTTAACCGACGGCAGTTTCTCAATGAACTGCATTTTTAATTGTTAGAACCCATGCTTCAGGTTCGATTGGAACTTCCAACATTGAGCAAAATACTAAAGACCTATATAAAAGACATTTTGGATATTCCTGAGGAAACGCCTAAGGCCGTGGTATTGCAAAAACGTGTAAGATATGGATTTTGCCCTAGAGGACAAGACAGGAAAACCAAATTAGTATGCAGTAAGTGTCAACTTGCCATGTGTGATGAACACGGTGGGAAAATCTGTTGCGAGTGTGTAAAAAATATTTAAAACTACTAACTTGTACTGTATAATTTATTAAGGTTTTAATTGTTAGCATTTAATTATTTAAGTTTTTTTTGGGTAGTTTGTTTTCTTTTTTGTTCCTAATATGAATAATTAAGGTCCTAAGCAGAAGATATTGTTATTAATTTTTATAATAGTCTTTGATTTAAAAAAAATACTAAACTATCTTTATTGCTATAATAGATTGTTTTTTTAACATATTTTTGTAAATAGAACTAAAATAAAATGGTATTTAATATATGGGGTCTCTGAGACCCCACGGTGTCTTTTATGGGTGTTAAAATAACGGTGCCCGTGAAAGGTTCTCAATATAATTAAAATAGCTCAAGATAATTCAAAACCATAAATTCTTTCAAATCGGTAAAAAATATGTTTACAGTAAAACCAATATAATACCGCCAAGTCCAAGAGTGTTAGGAAATAACTTTTTCAATTTTCCTCTCACCTATCAGCCATTATGCGTTTCCGGGAACTTTTGACGACGACTGGCGTCGATGCATAAAACCTCTCCGGAAAAGTTTTTCTGCAGTAGCGTAAAAAAAACTTCAAAATTTCTTTATCCACTGATGCTATTCCTCTTTGATAAATACTTCTCGTTTTTGGGTATAGTTGAATGTCTCGGTAAACAAGAGGGGCTTTACTAAAGGAAGCTTCCGGCTTGCGACTCTTGAATTGCAATTTCTTTGTTTTTTCAATTCAGTTTTAAAGAAAATCTGAGCATCGCTTAATGGATTCTTAAAATAGAAGTTCTTTTTAACGGGGTTTCGTTAAAACAGAAATTTAGATTTTTTAATTAATATATTAAGAAATAAAAAAATTGAGGGAACAGAAAACTATTAAAATTATTTATAAGTAATAATAACTACTTCTAAAAATTGGTACTATAAAAATATATTGCTAGATAGAAAACAAAATATTGGAAAGATCTATAGAATCTTGACGAATGCATTATTTAATACTTGAGCATATAAGGTAATATTTTCTAAATTAATATTTAATAAAATAGTGACTTAATACCTAATAAAATAGGTAACAAATTATGAACTCGTCACAACAATATAAATATTTATTTTTATATTTTTAACAATTCATTATATACATGCCGATCTCAATATATTAGAAATGATAAATTGGAAAAAAAATGTTTTATTTGGTGCTCCTAACTTATTAGTAAATAACATCCGCTTAAATGGATGAACCAATATACCACGTTGTTTGACGTTTAAGGTTATGTTTCAAGTGGTTTTTCATATGTTTCACATTGATTATGTTAAAGCCGTTTTTTCCAGTTTCATATTTTAGTGTTATTTAGGAGCATTTGCTTTCATTAGGATACTACGGATCTATAATACCAACCAAATAGTTTATTTTAGATATATTTAAACTTTGAGTGTAAAAACTTATACTTTTAATAAAATATACCCTATAGACTATATTTAGACTTAATCCAAACTATATAATCAAAATACTGATAAGTTTTTGTATCATCCGTTCTAATATCCGTGATAATATCATGTACAAAAGGCAGAAATTAAATGCGTTTAATTCTATTTAGGCAATTCATCGTTTTTCTACATTTTAACGCAACTTAGGGCCGTAGTGCCGTAGTGACACTTTTCTGGACATGGGTCCCTATACTGAAATGCTTTCTACTGTTACACTTAACAACCCCTCGAAGTTTGATGCTTCAGTTCTGAAACACCCTGTATATGAAATTGCCCCTTTGATGATGCTAAGATCGAAAAAGACAGTTACGAAAGTAGTAATGAACATGAAGGAAACTTAGACCATCTTGGTCGTAATATGCCTTGAACAACATGTAAAATAAGTTGAATTTCTTCAAAAGCTGGAGATTGTGAATCAGAAATGAATGTCCTTTTTTCAACTTTTCAAAAACAATAGAAAAATAAAATCACTTATCGGAAGCGTGAGAGTTTAAATAAGTAATTAAGAATCACAAAACAGTAATCCAGATAAGAATACGTCTTTATAAAATTTTGTGAAGCGAAGACAGCCAATAAAAACATTATGGAAAAAAAATTGTCATACCTGAGCAACAATCGAGCGCTCAGGGAGCGCTTTTTTCTGATGAACCCGGCCATTATAAAATATAATTTTATGATCATAATCTGGTTTTGAGATATATGTAAGTAGCTTTTATCTTTTTTTAAATATGTGTTTTAAAATGAAAGAGGGAATAACAAGTTAGGGGCTGCGCTGGTAGGCCTGTGAGATTTAAATTTATAGATTGAATATAAGCGTCGAAAGGTGCTTTTTTTTGAAAGAAATAGATATTGCGTCGTTTTCTTCAATTGCGGCTTAAATCTTTTGAATTGTTGGCGGTTCATTTCTAATAAAAATTGATGGATTGTCCTGCGGATCGCACATTTTGTGTCATCATCTTCATGATCCAAAATGGCTCGGGGTCTATTGTTCTGTTTTGGCGCTTGAAATTGAGGAGAAACGTCTGTTCCCGAAGAATGTTATAAACACTACTATGACCAACTCCTAAAAAAAAAACTTGTGTAAAACGTTTATTCTAAAAAAATTCACAGATTTTGCAACATGCGCAAACATCGTAGGCGTATTAAAAATACCAGATACAAGTATGGTGGCTGTTATTTTTTATATTTTATATTATCTTGTGACGTCATTTGAAAGAGCTTAATAAACGAAACATAAAAGAATTAAGCCTTATTTGGAAAGCAAATTGACATTTATTGATTTCTATGGATTTTTATGGCATCAACATACTAAAATTTGATCGAAATCCATCAAAAATAAATAAAAACTGTCAGATACCTGTAATTTGACAGATACCTGTTATTTTAAAGTGCTCATTTTTTTATATTCCCTATGGCACCAACATACTAAAATTTGGACGAAATCCGTCGAAAAATAAACAAAAACTGTCACCGACCTTTGCAGTCGACAAAACTGTTGACCCCGATCGTGTTACATGTTTTGATCTTTCAACGCCTTATGGCTTATTTATTTCTTCTCTCGTTCTCTTATCTTATTTATGAGCATATCGAGATCAACACGCCCCCATTTAAGTATTATCGAATTTATTCCACTTGGCTGATATACCCTGTATTATTTCATATGGAGGAAAAGTGAAACTTTTTAATTATTTAAGTTTACCCAATTCTTTCATACACATCTCATAATCCATATCTGGATATTTATCACGAACTTTTATTAATTCTCGATGAAGGGAACTAAAGCCACGCTCACTTTTATTCACATATTCGGCAACGTAAGCAGCACAGGAATATTCATCTAATATAAACTGAACATCCATTGTTGACTGCAAAGCTTTCGAAATACATGGATTAAATGGACTGATCCAAATGTCTTCAATCCCACTTTTCATAAAAACCGAGGGTCGATGAATGCCATGTCGAAGAATGTCCAAATACTCATCAAATGACTCTAAATAAAATTTTTGAAGGAATTCCTCAAAACTTGTCAAAGAACCCACCTCTAAAGCTTCATGCATTTTTTCAAATAACAAAACTTTTGAGTTATCCTTATTAACTGGCAATACCGGAATTAATACCCTAGTTTGATCCATTGGCCAAAATGGTGCCCCAAAACGGCATTTTTTTGTATTTTTTTTGTAGCATGTATGAGTATGAGCATGCGTTTGTAAATTCCTGGGGCTTGAAACTAAACATTCTTCGGCTGAGGCAATACTATCAATTAATGCAATAGTTTCCGGTAAATGTTCATCATTTAATAACTGTGCCTCGTGGGAAGGTGGAGCGTTTTCAAGCCATAATAACATATGACAGTGCTGAAATGCTGAAATTCCACCCTACGAAAGTAATCTTTTAAATAATATTTTCCAAATGGGCCATCTCTCTTTTTTTTAGAGCAATCATGATTGTATCTACTAATTTGTTAAAATATAGGCAACAAATAACAGGATCATTGTTCACTAATTCCGCTTTAGCACTATTAGACATAATATCAAAGATACTATCGTCAATGTTATCTTCATCATCTAAATTTTGTTGAAATTTATAGGCGCATTTTAAGAGTGGCTTCCAATGTACCTCTGATGCACTAAGTGTTACAAATACAGTTGGTTTTCCGAGTTGACGCATCATACAAAATAAGTCCTTTTTCTTTGACTGCCAATATTGTATCGAATTAGGTATATTTTTTAAAAACAACTCATTCTTTTCCATGCTTTCTTTCACAAATTCTGGATCTAATAAATCTTCTCTTGTAATATTTTTTACCTCATGGTTATTATTGCGAAACAATACTTAAAATGTTTGAATAATTCTCAAACGCATGATTTTGGCTGCCATGTAAAGAATGTGATTAGGGGTAACACCACGTCTATCTCTTCTACGGATTTCACTAGTTGCCACCATATAAGGAGTTACATTAATTTTAAATTGTCTTTCATGTCCGTAATAGATAGCAGGAAATGATAATTCCTCAGCATCAGCGTCAAAAGATAATGCAAACGGTTTGTTTTTCTGACCTGGGGCTAAATGTAACACCATATCTTCCCCCAAAAAATTGTTTGCTGTTGCATGTTTAATAATTGCTCAGTTGTTAAAATTTTTTCTTTACGCGACGAAACTACGTCCATCATGTCTTCTTGACTATTCCTTATCTCGAAATGCTGGTCGTAAAATATTTGATTTTCTTCTGCAAAATCATAACCTTCATGTATACCTAAGAATGTGTTTATATTAAATTAATTTTAATATCATATTTTCGGTATAATGGCGTATCTCGTAAATATAATAACCATCTACGCAGAATAGCTTTTGAGACACATCCAGACAAATATGCCCCTTTTTGAAGAATATGACGCTTTATTAAAAACTGTCACTGTATAGTCATCGTCAACATTTCTGGGCAGGTAAGTTACCATATTATTTACACTGACAGGAACATTTATTATTTGACCCACCATTTTTTGACTATTAGCAAAATAGTGAATTTTGCGAATTTGCAGAAAGGGTAAACGGGGTGAAATTAAACGCTCAGCAATGGGATTTAAGGGGGGTAAGTCAGACGGAATAGGAGGATAAACAAATCCATTAACAGTGGCCAGTTGAGGAATCGTTTTTTTACGGGATAAAGTGGAATAACAGTTACGACAACACTTATAAAATTTCAAAATTTCTCGAATGCATTTTTGAGTAGCCAGTTTCATACAGAAGGGGAAGAATATCCTTGGTTATGGAGCAAATATCATTAGTCCACCAAATTCGGTCACATATACGACAGAATTCGTTTAACTTATTACTATAAAATTTAGTGTTCATAAAATGCTCTAAATATAATGTTCTCTTTTCAAAAATTTTTGTATTTGTTGGATTTAAAGTAACTATTGAATTATTGAGATATCCTGAAAAGTTCAAAATATCTGAATCAAAAGACTCACAATTACCTGTTTTATTTGGTGCTTCCCTGGCTTCTTTCTTTTCTATGATGATACCCGATGAACTATTGGTAGAACCTTTTCCCCGTGATTGAATTTTCTGCTTTTCCTCAGATCGTTGAACAGAAGAGATATCTTGGAAAACGGAAACACCATCAACTGTAGTATTGGGATTCGAAGAAATTATTTTATTCAACTTTTTTCGTTGCCTATATTCCCGACAACGTTTAGCGTTCAAGGCAAGTTTGTCATTGTCTTGCTTCTTATTATCAGGTTGACTTTTATTAAGTGCGGTAGCACCGCTAGTGCTTGGTAATGAAATATTAGTATT
Organism: Anthonomus grandis grandis; assembly: GCF_022605725.1. NCBI lineage: Eukaryota > Metazoa > Arthropoda > Insecta > Coleoptera > Curculionidae > Anthonomus > Anthonomus grandis. The sequence goes on from NC_065552.1 coordinate 28,854,088, forward strand.
AATTACTTGTTTTTGGTAAGTCCCACAGTCTTCTGCATCCAAAGAAAGTAAAACAGTTTTAATATGTTTTTTCTCAGTATTTGCATTTGACTGCACACAACATTCAGCATTTGACTGTAACTCGACAGCTTCCTTTTTATCTTCTATAAGAGTTATTTTTCTCTGCTTGAATGGTAAAACTTTTTCGTTTTCATTTTTTACAATATTAAGTTTCCGTTTCTTTAACGGCAATTGATGTGAATGGAGGGACATTCTGGAAGTAAAATAGTTTATAATTTATTTACATTAAAACCATTTAGTCAAAATCGTCGAAAAATAAACAATTTGACAGGTAACTTTAATTTTAAAGTGCCTTTATTTTATATTTCCATAAATAAAAAGTGTGCATTCGACAGGTACAGTCTTGCCCAAAATAAGTTTACTCATCAAATTTTTATGTGGTGGAACTTAGCTAGAGATTCAGAAACGAAAATCATGTTTTTACAGTCGCCCAGACAAGTTTTGGTTTTAAAGTTCGCCATTTTGGATCCGCCATTTTGTTTTTTGTAATTGTGATAGCACTAAATTGTATTGTCATCGGAAATATGAATGTGTTTCAAATTTCACGTAAATCGGACATCTGGAAGTTGGTCAAATTTGATTTCCAAGATTTGACCCAAACATACATAGTTACATACATACATACATACATACATACATACTTACATACATACATACATACTTACATACATACATACATAGGTACATTGCAAGTTAAATAAAAGCTTTTAAAAACAAAAAAAAATTAAAACCAAAACTTGACTGGGCGTAAAACTTGATTTTCGTTTCTGAATCTGTGGCTAACTTCCACCACATAAATTTTTGGTCGAAAAACTGTCAATTTGCTAGCTATAAATTATTATATCTACCTATACTTTTCAAGTGGTCAATTTTTATATTCCCCATGACACCAACATAGAAAGCTCAACTACTTCACTAAGGACTTACCTATTTTATTTTTACTTATTTTATAAAAGACCACCCTTGTTTGTAATCCTCGTATCAATAATTGACACACACACACACTTTTATTTTCGAATACACAAGTTTTTTAGTAACACGTCTTGTCGAAAGGAACAAATAAAATAAAAGAATCCTGAATATAACACGCACCCTATTCGCTTCATGGCTTATAAATCGGATATCACATAATATTTCTCTCACCTACATACTTGACTTAAAACCCAAACCTCATTGCGGCCTTCGAACGACCTTGCTCTATTCCCTGACCAACGCCGACATCGCGTTGATGAGGCAGGTCATTGAACCCGGACTGTTACATTTCGTTTTGTAGCATGTCGTTTTTATAAGACGGGTCCCATATACGTGCGCCCAGAAGTATTTTCAATACTAAAACATATTTTTTAATGAAAATTAGCTTTCTTTAAAAATTATAATAAATTAATTGGACAGACGCTGTACAGTGTGTCCCAAGATAAGCGAGTTTATACGTAAAAATGACGAAGTAATTTGTAGTTGAAATTTGACCGTTTGGCATCCAGCCTAAACAAATTAACAAAAAAATAAACACAATCTCAACTTTTCAATATTGCGAAGATTCAAATATTCGAATAGCAGAAAATTCAACCAAAACGATCCAAAGCCGCTCGACTAATAAAATTAAATAAAACCCCAAGTCATGAACCCTATCGAGGCTCCAGGCCACACCTCCGGCGCAGAACGATCACGCGACCACTCCATCGTTCGGTAAGTCAAGCATAAAGTCGATGTAAAAACGATGACGTAACAGACCCAAACAAATAGCAGAGTGCATGAAACGCATGCATGGGCGTTACCATATTTCATATTTAAGAATCGCTCCGTACGTAATGATCGATTCCCCAACCTGTATGTGTATAGCATAAGCTACAAAATATTGAAATGATATACAAAAGATATAACGGTAGCTTGAGGGACTTAAGTTTAGCATTACTTTTTATATCTTCACTACTAAGCAATTCTTCAAACTTAATTTCGTAAAAAAAATGTTTTATAGTATACATCTAACAACTAAACTGAATTTAATAATTTAAATAGGGTGGCCAATTTTAAATGAAAACTTTCTCATAAACATACATGCAAAATGCAATGCAATAAATTAAAGAATTATAGGCTATTAAGTTATTAGTTCAACATTAAACAGCTTGGAATAATTAATGAGTCTAATTGCGACTTAAAGTTTTAATTACTTAAATATTGCTAATTTAAGTAACCAAATTTTCTGCTAATAACGGATAGTTCTTTTAATAATGAGTAGCATTCAATGCGTAACATAAGAAAATGTGACTTAGTTAATTAAATCTATTCTTAATAAATTAGATAAGTCTGGAGGTGAGATACTTTGCTTGAGTATGTCTATGCAATTTCATAAGGGAAAATATTATGACCACTTAATATCTGTAAAACTAATAATCAAAAATTTTTTTATTAGTTTTATCAGCAAATATGATAAAGTTTTTTTTTTAATTTATAATATATATTTAGAATGCTTCTATGAAGTGTCAATTTACAATAATTATTCGCTTGAAAGTGTAGTGAAAATGATAAAAAGTATTTTAGTTTTTTTTATAGTTTGCTGTATTGTGGCGAGTTTTTAATTTAAGTATTAGTTTAATAAGCATATAATAACTATTAACAATAAAGCCCTTTTTGACTATTTTATTCTTATATTATTATTTAATGTCTTTATTTGTTAAAATAAAACAACATGTTTAAGCGAAAAAGCTATAATATGTAACAACTGAATCCCAGATATTTAACAATACTAAAACCATTAAGTTCTGCGTAATCACCATAGAGCCTTTTTTCTACTACAGCTTATGAAATTATTCTATGCTTTACGGACTAGTGCATAAACTAAATTTAATCACACTCTATTTGCCTTTTTTTATAATTTGTTAAAATTTTTGGCGACCTAAAATTAAATTTTATTGTCGACGAGAAAATTACACGTAGCGCTCATACCCAACATTATTAAATTAAGCACTTATTTATTTGGCTTGGATCGTTATGTTAAAAAATATGAATAAAAAACAAGAAATAATGTTAAACTCCCAGATTCAAATCCGCTCAACGCTTTATGTATTTAATTTTTTACATTACAAACATAATAATGATAATGTTAATTAGTTTATTATTTGTCAAACATTAAAGAAAACAAAATAAGGTATGGACCAATTAAAAGAAAATTAAAGAAATATATAGGTATGATAGGCAGTTGAATAATTACTCTATTTATTACATACTGTCCTAACATAAAACTATTAAAATTATAGTTGAGATTGAGCATTTCATATTTATTTACTGATAATAATTTTTAATAGTAGGATGTCCCATTATAGTAGGAGAAACTATAATGGGACGTTGTTCGTTAATGTGGCTTTAGGTTATGAACGTAATAAATAATTAAATTGGTCAAATATGGAGGTATCTTCATTTTTTATTATTTTATGATAAAAGCTAAAAGAATGTAACTCTTTACGACTCTTCATGTCTAAACAATTTGCATCTAATAATTTTTATAAAACAGGCCTGTATTTTGAATCCAATTTTCTGATTTGCTGTATTGAGACATATGTAGTATACCACCACATCATAGTAATTAAAGTAGTTAAAATCCAAACTATGCATTAGCTTAATTTTTTCTTACTGTTAGTAAATGTCAAGGAGTTTTAATGGTACAAAAGCAAAAAACTTTGATGAGTTGCTAAATTCATTTTCATATTTCAGATTCGTTTTTACCAACGTAAAGCTGTACTGAGTCATTGAAATTTATTTTTGATCTTGGCTTTTTGGAAAATTTTCCTAAATTATTTAAATTGCATTCAATTGCCTTTTTTACTAAATTTCAAGAAACTGCTAGTGTTTTGAAGGACCTCTTTGATTAAAAATACTTTTATTAATTTTTGCTCAAAGGTTTGACAAGAACTGTCTGTGTTATGCAAAAACGACTAATTTGGCACGCTCAATGCTAAGCGACAATTCATTCATTCGTGAAAAGCTAAGTTTGATACCCCAGTACCCAAAAGCACCTCCGCAGATAGTACTTTATGTATCTGCACTCTGATATCTCTCGTCTTGGTAGAGCTATTTTTGACTATGGTAAAGTCGAATTATTGAAATTCCATTGTCTCGTTTTTAAACTTAGCACGACGTTTCAGTTGGCAAATATGTTAACCGTTAACATAACTTTTATCAAGTGTAAGCTAACAGCGATTATTCTACAGACTTATAGGTATACTAGAGATGTGTATGACGTCCGAATATGTATAAAGCGTATTTTACATTAGTGAAATTCTCCAGATGTTGGGAATATCAACACTAAACCGATTAAAGAATCCTTAGTTTTTTATAATTTAAGTTGCTTCCAGAAATCTTCTTTTTGTCCAATGTCACTCCTTGCTCAAAATTATTACTTCTGTTCAATGTATACTTTGGCCATTGAACCAAGCGTGTTCTATTATTCCTGAGCTGAAAACCTCGCCTGTTCGGATGCGCCTTTGGTGTTCTTTAGTCCTGACTTTCAATTGTGATCTTGTCTCGCATATGTATGAATCTCCACATTCACATCTAATACACTTCTAATACTGTTTTCACGATAATTTTTTAAATAAAATAGAGTGTGTGTGACACAGTCAAATTCCTCACTATGCTCGCGAAATAAAGCCTTCAAATAAGTCTATAACTGCTTCCACGAGCTCTAGATTTGGATGGACACTGAATAACTTGTTGGTCGCAAAGTGACAAGCTGTTTTGCTCTTCATTCGAAATATTTTTGATATAATAGGCAATAATAAAATTAACTAATACCACGTAACTTGTTCTTTGTTTGTCTTCTTGAACAAAAATGTAATGCAAGCCGTTTTTTGGAGCTGAAAGACTACAAAGACACACTCATGAAACTTTTCACTTAAATTTTGGGCTTGATATATTTAAGCAATTTTTTGTATATATTTATTTGTAACTAATGTCATTAGCATGCGCAATAGCCTATTTAATTATTGTTGATGTCCTCAACGCACTGCGTGATGATGATGGAAGCCTTAGTGAGTGATAATGCTAGACAGGTTAGCCAATCAGATTTGGAATATTCGAGCGTTAATTACGTAATTTCGCTACGTTGTCATACTGTTCAGATCAGAGGAGAAAAACAACTTAGGGAAAACATATCAAAAAGACGAATAATTATGTAGGTTAATTTGACAAATTTCCTTAAAAACTTTTTAAGCCTTATATCTTTCCTCGCCAGACTCATTATTCGATAATAATATTAGGTTAATTGGATAATAACTGTAAGTAGACTAATATACGGCTTACCCTACTAATCCGCCTACTTCAGAAAAATTATCATAAATAGTCGTTTTAATTGATATAATTCATTATGACGAACCATAAATTTAAAGCCTTTGATATACTTCGATTTTCGAAGCCTTCGATTTTTTTGAAACTTTGCATTTTAGACAGAACATCTTAAGAGGCTTTGTAATAAATAATGTAATAATGTAGGAGGTTAAGGAGTTTCAATTAAAACGACTTGTCTAAAACATGACTAAAATCTAAGTATATTTAAAATTATAATAATTTGGTACAAAAGTACTCAAAATTGCTTAGCCTAAACTATTACACATAAGTCAACAATATAATTATTAAATAAGCATATTAACAAATTGGTTGACATACATAGCGCGTGAACTGGCATGAACCCTTACTAGGATATTGACTAATCTATAAATATAATAACATATCTAAAAATGTAGGTACCTACCGTATGATAAAAAAATAAGAAATAATGGCATTTGTTTTATTCTAAATATAATACATAACTTAATACTTTTATTACTATACTTATACTACAATAAACAACGGGAAGGTTTGACTTATTAATTATTATATAACGCTTGTTTCCTATTTTAAATATATTGATGTTTTTAATTAAGAACGCCACCTTTCATAATAACTGAATTGGGAATTTTCTATTGGAATCAAATCTTTTTAGTAAAATTTTTTTTTTCAAGCTTTTTTAAATATTTTATTTTAGGATCTATCATCCTCAGTACCTATCAGGCAAATAACAGAATGGTCTACTGTGAGCTCTGGTAAGACCATTTATTACATGAAAAATAATAATTATATGCATTTATTTATTACAGAAAATTCCACAGCAATACCAAGAACAGGATTTCCATCAACAGAACCTAGTGAACCTACAACAGCAGGACCAAAACCATTTTCAGTATGTAATCTTTAAGAAAATTATTAAGACCTTGCAAAGTTAATAGTTAGTTAGTATCTTTAATTAGTTCAACAAATTAAAGATATAAGTAAAAAAGATTTTTAAACCTGTAATTTTTATTTTAAGCATACTGCGAAAAATTAACTTTACATGGTCTTACACTAGTGAAGGTAAAATATATTTTTCTGCTTTACGAATAAAAAGTAACTTCCAGTTTACTGTGATAACCAAAAAAGCCAATACTTTTTCCTAATAAACCGAAAAAATAGTACATAAAGCAACGAAAGTAATAACAATTTCTGTTAATAACACAATAGAAGGTTTTTGCGTTATTAGTATTTTAATAGCGTGGGTTAGGAACACAGTCTCAATTGAGAATAGCTTGTACAGTATCACAATAGACAAAAAGTTATATAAATATCATTATCAAATTACTAGATTTATTAAATTAAATGACTTAGAAAGTTAAAGATTTTTATATATAGTTTTCCACTCTAAAAGATGACAATATTATATTCTCAATTCGTTTGTCTATTTACTACTATCAACTTCTTAAAAAAATCTGTATATATATAATCTGATATAATATTTTCCTTTTACCTTACAAATCAGCAAAATTACGTACTTCGCCATATCATCTAAAGTATCGTCTTCACCGACCTTACTTAGAATGGCACTTTTTTGTTGAACTATACACCCTTTTATAAATAATTTTTAATTATTGACTTCAACACGCAAAACTAATTTCACAATAATGTTTTGACCCCGTTAATTATTATTTATATTTGAAACTTCTAGGTTCGTCTGGTAACCAGTAATGTACCTAGTGAACAATATATCATTGATGCAATTGGAATCCTTCAACTATATTTGGAAGAAGATAATGACTTTGACGTGGCAGTAAATAGATTCCTTTCAACTTTCAAAAAAAAACATGACACACAAATTTGGAAACTTTCAAGCGGTTGCAAGATATTAACTCTTCCTAATGACACCACTTATATCAAATTACGTGAAACATACACCAATACTGAAGTGAATCTTTTTGTATGATAATATCTGTTTTTTGCTTATTTAGTAAATAATTTACTTTGGTGTGAGAGAATTTGTTTTTTAATGGTTTCCTTCCCTCTTTAAAATAAAAGTTATCAGGCCTTAAGAAAAAAGCAATACCATCGGATCTAAATCAAATTTACTGTCAAAGTACTCTATACAAATACTCCTTTTGCTCTGTAAAAAGGGCCTGTTAGCCCTCGGCAAATACTCTCGTTTTCTTGAGAAGGCCTTTTTGGTTTTTAGGAAAGTTAACTCCGAGGCATTGAATCAAGACGCTGATGTTTCTAAGAAAATGTTCTTTTCATAATTAGGTTTGTAAAAATTGTTTTTTTCAAAAAATGTTACATACTTTTTGGGCTTTTCAGATACCAGATATATGAAAACTGATTGAGTTTAATTATCGCTAAATAGAACTCTTAATAATTATGTACACTAAAAATAATAGATTGATAAGTAGACATGCAATTATGCAATTATGCAGTTTTCTCATGAGTTTGACCTTCTAAATTTCGAAGTGGCGAGTTGTTATATAGATAAACAAATTATATATCCACAATCTCATAGATCTGATAGTACATTACATAATTTTGCACTTTAACCGTAACACGATTTAATTTTGTTTATTTAGCCTTCCGGTACTAACGAGGACTTATGTGACATAAAAACTAACGTCGGACTCACACTCCGCATATCTTTTTTTCAGTGAAAAATTATCAAAAATCGTGTATAAATATATTAGTCTTGGTAAAAAAATATATAAACACATTAAATATAAATATATTTACACATTTTGAAGATAAATTATTGAAATCTAAAAGCCCAGAAAATGTTTAATAAAAAATAACAATTTTTAAATTTTAAGAATCACAGAATCGAAACATATCATCATCAAAAACAAAAACAGAACTTCTATCAAACTTTCAACATAAACAAAAGATGATTAACATTACATTTCAAAAAACAAAAATAAAACTTTTAACCTAAACTCTGACTAAAATAATATCGTCAATCTTCGTCACTTTCACCAGCCATACAGTCACTACACATGTAGTTGGCATGTTTTAAACAAATAGGTTTGTCCAAATCTTGTTGGTATATTTTTCTTTCTATCACAATAAAAGCAGCGTCGTTTTATGTTTGCGGTTTCTGGTTTGGGTAACTCTTCCTGCAGTGGTAAATATAAAATTTCTCTAAGGCAAAGTCTAATGGTACGTGGTATTCGATTATTAGTAGCTCTTCGTCGTATGTGTCCGTCTAGTAACTGCATACCAAGATTCTCCAGAAATATTCTTCGAGATGTATCATTTATATATTTTGAATTGCTCTTGAACATAACGAAGGAGTTTATTCCAGCTAAATTAAGTTGCATAAAAAATATAACCATTGGCTAGCGACGAGTAGCTCTGGTACAATCATAGGCCGCACACATCTTGTCCACTGTATCAACCCCAGCTTTAGTTTAATTGTAATCAACTATTATTTGTGGTTTTCCAGTTTCTTGGTCTATTTTGACTTCATTATGGTGCATAGTTGACAACATAAGCACATTTTTATTTTTATTGGGAATATACGATACTATGGTTGCTTTGTCTTGAAATGCAAACATGCTTGTCTGGTTGGGTCGTTTAGCAGGTTGGACAAAAAGTGGAAATTCTCTTTTATTCTTTCTAATAGTACCAAGAATCGTGAGTTTATGATTTGTTGAAAGGGCGCTAGCAACAGCCATGCTGGTGAAGAAATTGTCCATGGTAATGTTTCTGCTGCTTCCTGAGATGGGGTGACAAAGACGGGAAAGGAGGGAAACATTATCAGTTTGAACTTTATAAGGTCCAATCGGTTGTTGCCCAACATAAATTTCCATGTTCGCAGTGTAAAACAATTTTGCGTCCACTAAAGAATATATTTTGATACCATATCGGTTAGGTTTATTGGGCATATATACTCGAAACCTGCATCTCCCTCGGAATGCCATCAACATTTCATCCACTGTTGTGAGCTCGGAACATAAAAATATTCAAGAATATTTATTCAGAATCAAAGATCTCCCGGATCGGTGCTAATTTATCATATTTTTGTCTCTCTATTCTAGTATTTTTATTATTAAAACGAATATACTGCAACAAAAATCTGAATCTTTCCCGAGACATTGTCAAACGAAATATTTCCATGGATGTTCTAAATAAGTCGGAGGCATTTACCCGATTATTTTTTGACATCGAACATATATAAAGCAATCCTATAAGCGCTTTCAACTCAATAATATCTGTGGGCCTTGTGGATCGGTTGTTTGGATTTAAATTGCACGTTCCAATGTAGATATTTGTATTATCAACAATGACTTGCAATATTTCATTTGTGAAAAATAGACTCCAGATCTCTGCGGCAAATTTCAACCCTTTTGCATTTCCCTTTACCCCAGTGAGAAACTTGATAATATTTAGGGCGCTTGTCCGTACCTAAGAATTTCCTGGATGCTTTCTCCACTTGGTTTGGCCATCTTTTTCAATGTAATATGCAGCTTTTTCGTGCGCCACTTCTTCCATTATTTCATCTGGAAGATCCAAGATGTTGTTTGGGTCATCAATATCTTGCTCATCATCCGTGTTATGATCTTGAGTCTCTTCATCATCATCCTGCAAACTCGAGTCGTCATCAAATGGCTCCTCATCAGTCGCAACCTCATCGAAGAGTTGGCCAAGGTATTGTTGTTCCCTTTCGTAATTCATATTAACCACTGTAATCGAATATTTAGGTTTATTAATTTGCAAAAAGCAGAAATTAATTAAAAATTGTTATCTTAAAAAATTAGCATAAACACTAACGTGCGGAGTGAGAGTCCGCATAAGAGCCTAACTCCAACACGAAGCACCCTACTCTGTTTACCACTTAACACTAAATTGGAGCCCCTAATCGCAACAGCTACTGAGCGGTACAGCCGCCTACTCGGAATTCTTCGGAAAATACCGGCCAATTTTCGGCCATGCGGACTCGCAGTCCGCACGTTAGTACCGGAAGGTTAAAAAAAAACGTGATACACTATTAACTGATAAAAAGTTACATACTTAGTTATACATATTTTTTTGTCAAGAAAATTAAAAGAGGACTATTTAAAATATTTAAATCAGTATCTTTGGAATTTTTTTGATTTGACAAAAACAAAAGTATAATCTGACAAGAGAAAAGCTGGTATAATGCCAAATATTGATTTCAATTGACAAAAATTATGGGTTTTTTATATGAATTTTGAGTTTTAACAATATTATTTTGTGACGATTTTTTAGGAGTGAAACTTGTGAACTTCAAAATTCGAAATCTCGAGCGCTACTTAACAATTATCCTTTCAATCATTATCCTATCAAACCTAGTTAGTTGTAATGAGCTACCTCCTTTTAAAGTCCGCACTAACTTTCATTAGTCTTCAAGCTATCTACAGTATTACCTATATAACAGATCAATATTTCTTGTAAGAACTTCAATCTTTAAATCTTAAAGATATTTTTAATGTTTAAATTTTTTCCACGTACAATGTTTTTCTTTTGAGGAGTTTATTACTCCTACGGAAAACCGTGGCGGAAAACCAACGGGCAATTGAAGAATTTGTTGTTAAATTGAGGCTTTCTTTACTCTGATAAAATGTTTCGAAAAGTTAACACAACGGAAATATAATTTTAGCAAAGTCAAATAAGTGTCCAAAAAAAAGTCTTTTATTGAGGGTTTTAGGAAGAATCAAGGACATACTAGAAAGTTTTGTTTTATATAACTTACCTTGATGACGGTACTACAGTTAACTGTCGAAAAGTTGATTTGAGTTAGGTTTTCATATTTTTTAAATAGGTTTTTCTATTATTTTTAAATTCAATAAAAAATAAACTTACGAGAGAGATTGAATTAGATATAACGAATATATCAAGATTTAAGTTTTTTTAATGCTAAAATCACGATTTTTCACGACATTAATAGGGTTTTAAGAAAGTTTTAAATTTAAGTTAATGATCAATAATGTTTGCTTTACGGTTAAAAGAACATGAAATGATAACTCATAAAATTAATAACTGATAAAAGCTATCTACTAGGTTTTATCACATTTTCATATACAAATGTTAGTTTTTTAATATTAAATTACGACATTTTAGAGTTTCTTGTCTTCCAGGTCTTCTCTTACCTTAACTCGTTTCTAGCTCCTAATCTGAAAAGAAAAAAATTAATTTAGTATTTCTGCTTTAAAAAAACTATCTACTGTTAAAAGACGTTGTTACTACAGATAAGAAAACCCAAATGAAGTTTTCAAAAACTAAAGCCAAAGAAAACCCATTTAGCTCATAAATTACTGTAACGAAAAGACTTTGAGAGTTCCACATCGACACAACTTCTTATTAAAACTTTAAAAACCCGATTTTTCTCACAAACAGCGGCAGCAGCGATGAAACATGATCTTTTTTGATAGATTTCTCTTTTTTCCGTGTCCCCGTGCTTTTTTCTCAAGAAATTAAATTGCTATCGTCGCCGCCCCGAGGGATTTGGATTTAACTGGTAATCCCCTCCTCAAAGAAACGCGTTTATTAGGCGCTGTAGCTTATTTGAAAAATCGTAAGACGAAACGAATAATGTGAAAGCTTTTTAAAAAAGACTATTTTGGTTTAAATTTAAATTCGTTAAGGCTTTAGTATATCAAACTTACCTTGGGATATTTGTTTAAAATTATTTCAGAGGTAGCGTTGAGCTACATGAAAATAGCATGGATATATATATATTTTTTTGATGAATAATTTCATGGGGGTTTGTTACAAAACATTGTCACTTTAAGCATAATCTAAAAGTATACGGTTGCCATTTTTATAAGAGTATTAAATCTATACTCAATTAAAACGTAAACAGTTAAAGTGAATAAATACAGAGTGAGTCGGGAGAAACGCATCAAACTCCAGGTGAGTATTTTACACGTAAAAATTATTTTCATACACTCACGCTCTTCATAATTAAAATGTTTGCCATAGGTGCCGATTATTTGATCCTTTTCTTGCTTAGTGTCAGTATGTTTGACCCGTTTAATTTCGAGTTTGAAGGATTAAAATTAAAAGGATTATTAGGAAAGGTGTCTCTAAACATCAGAATGCAAATGTATTATCAGCTTGATGGAGTTCCCGTAAATTTCGCTTATCAGGTAAACCAATATTTTAAACGAAGAGTTTCTAGGACTATCGATTGGTCGCGGTGGTCCTATTAGTTGGCCTTTAAAATCTACAGACCTCACACCACTGGACTATTGTTTCTAAGGCTGGTTTAAAAATGAGGCTTACAAAGTGAAAGTCGACACTCGGGAGACTCTAATTCGACACATTTGAAATGCGGCAGTGTCTATTAAAGAAAGACATAAAAAGTAATAAAGGCCCTTCGCATTCGAGGTAGAATCTGTTCTAAGATTCATCTTCGACAGTAATTTCTTAGTATTATTGTTTTCAGCTTAAACTTCACTTTTGAAATTTTTATCGTGATGTGTCAGTCAAATTATAGTTTGTGATCTGAGTCAATCCCTAATTCTCTTTTGATCTAATAACTAATCTAACTAACTAATCTAGATTAGAGAGAAATCCGAATCAGATTCACTAATTCAATTCAAAAATACAATACAAGAGCTCATAATTAAAAATCTTTAAATATACAATTAGGCTTCTAAAATAAAAATAAGGCACATAAGCTCTACAGAGCAGCTGTGCAACAAACAATATAATGGTATTTTGAAACTCGCAATGTTTTTTGTACGAGCGCAATTTTTAATTAAAGTTACAAACTTTTAGGATAAAACAGTAAAAAACACAGAAAAAGCTTAAGCGTAAAAAATATATTACCAAGTCACACATACACAACTAACAGATGTTAGTAATTATCAAAAATAAAGTGTGAAAAATAATATAAAACTTGAATATAACGGACCTGGCCCTACACCACCTCGTTAGGAAGGTGGAGGGTGCTCTGGGTAGTGACTAGGCCTGTCTGAGTGCGTTTCTAGACATTGAAGGGACGTTCCACAACACCCCTTTTGCATTAATTTGCCAAGCACTCGAGAGCCGCGGCTCAGAACCCTATTTGATAAGCTGGATAGAGGCAATGCTCTCGAAACGTCATGTATCTGCCCAGCTCAACAACGAGATTGTCGAAGCGTTAGCGTCTAGGGGCTGCCCGTAGGGAGGAGTATTGTCCCCTACCTTGTGGTCGACAGCCTGATAAATCTTTTAAACAATGCTGGCCTATACACACAGGCCTACGCTGATGATCTGGTAATCCTTTGCCTAGGGAAAGACGCCGTCTCAATGCGGGGCCCTATGATGAGAGCCCTGCGTATGGTGGACATATGGTGCTTCTCGGAGGATCTCAGGATTAACCCCAAAAAAGCAGAGCTCCTAGTATTCACGAGGAGACGTAACTTTGGCTCCGTGTTATATCTCTAGGTGGCGTGCAGCTGCATTACTCCAGGGCAGTTCGATTTCTGGGAATTAAGTTAGATCCCAAACTCTCCTGGCATGATCATGCAGACACCAGAATGGAGAAGGACACCTGCGCGCTATGGGCCTGCAGGCGGGTTTTCGGCAATACCTGGGATCTGTCTCCTAAGATCCTCCACTGGATCTACTCGCGCATTGTGAGACCTCTTCTCACATACGGGGCTATCGTTTAGTGGCCATGTACGGAGAAAGCGAAAATTCCTGCTCAAATGGACAGAGTCCAATGTCTTGCATGTCTCAGCATAACGGGTTCCATGCGAACGGCGCCAACTAGAGCGCTCGAGACTCTGCTGAGCCTTCCGCCTCTGGACCTCGTTGTGCAATTCGAGGCAATGAGAACTGCGTACAGGGTATACAGGAATGTCCTCTCCTTCTGATGGGCAGTGACTGCATGGCTCCAGTGACTGTGGACTGCAAGGTATTCGTGAAGCACATTGCAGGCAAAGAGGAGTGGCAGCATTTCAACAGACCTGCATTGCTAAAAAGGGGGACCATCTGGTACACAGATGGCTCCAGAATGAATATTAGAGCTGGATCAGGGCTTTGTGGTGGGATCCCACATACCAGTAGGGCATACTCGCTGGGGAAGCATGCTACTGTCTTCCAGGCCGAAGTATTCGCTGTAATAAAATGCGGACAGAAAATCCTAAGCTGCGGACACCGCAATACAGTTGTATCAATATGCTACCATTAAGGCTATCACGGCCGCAAACGTAAGCTTTAAGCTTGTACTAGAGTGCGTAAAAGTCCTGAAAAAACTGGTACAGGTTGGATGCAGGGTCCAGCTCGTCTGGATACCTGGCCACGCAAGCGATGCGGGTAATGAGGAAGCAGCCTTTCTTGCCAGACTGGGATCCGCGAATGTGCCGATGGAGCCGGAACCCATAGTTGGTATCGCCAAATGCGTTGCGATCACATCAATGAAGGGTCTGCTGGACAAGTGGAACCGCCGAAGATGGACTGAGTCCCCTGGTATGAGACAGGCCAAAGCCCGCATAGGTGGGCCCTCTGCCTGTCTCACCAAAAATCTACTACGCCTAAAAAGACGCGAAATTCGGCTAGTGACAGGTCTTTTAACCGGTCACTGGCACTTAAAAAGCCATCTCCATACTATCGGTATTGCGGACAACTTGGTGCTGTGAGGAGGATGAAACCGTTGACCATGTAGTCGGGGAGTGCCCAGCACTTAGGCGCGCCAGGTTCAAATACTTGGGTAACAGGTTCAGTGTACCGAGCGACTTTAATTCTTTCAGACCAGAGAGCCTTATCGGTTTCTCTAAGGCCGTTGGGCTCTGGTAACCCCCGGTGGGGCATAACGGGTCCATCAGGAGACCCGTTATGCACAACTGCTTTGGCAGCCCTATTGTTTTGACAATTCACTATAAAACTTTGTTTTTTTTATCGGTTCTAGTGGATTTTTTTTAAACACAAACACTAGTTAATTCATTTTCAAAGGACACTATGAATCTGCATTCTAATCTCGCACGTTTTTGAATGCCACTATATTTTTTAATATATGTTCCCCAACTTTCTTCCTAAAGATGTTAAAGTTCTCTATGTCATTAATTTCAAGTGGGAGAAAGTTTTAGATTTTAATGCCTGTATAATCAATAAATACGTATAATAAGTAAATACGTAATAAATATGAGAAGTTATTTGGTCTTTGAGTATTGAAGTTTACATAACTACTTGATCTAGTTGGGTAATTATGGTTTATTGTTTTATAATTAGTTTTTCCCTAAAGAATATATTTTACAACAGACAAAATATATAGCGTTTCGAAATCTACCAAAGATGTCAATGTGAAAACTTCACCTTTCGGAAACGTTCTTGGCTTATCATATAGAATCTTAATAAACCACTTTTCCCTAAATACATAGACCATAACTTCGCCAACTAAACCATAATGTCACCTCCCCTAAGTGACTATATTTGTGAGGTTAAAAATTGAAACAAAAAATCGTATTTCTAAAATCAAAAATCGACAGGCGCGAGCGTTTTTATCTTGTAAATCAAGAAACTCTAAAAACTAGCGCTAAAAGTATCAAGCAATGGTATTGTTTCAAAATCTTTCACAAGCTGTCATACTGCGATAACTCAAGTTAGCAAATTCAAACTTACTAGGCAGTTGTAACTAGAATAAAAAGACCTTTAAAATAAGTCTTGTCTAATCACTTGACCCCCTTTATATAACCATGGATATAGCTTATGAATGATAATAGTTTTTAAAAGCAACAAAACTGACTTTCCCAAGACTGCGTAGCTTAAAACTGGTTTTCTGAGTAGCGAGTGATTAATCAAATCCATTAAGTAATTGGGGAGACGTGGCCCTCAGTTCCCGACAAAAAGTCAGAACACAGGAGCCGGTGAATCGTTGCGGACCGAAAAGAAAATGAAAAGGCGTTTTGGGGCTTGTCTTTTTTTTTGTTAAGAAACAGGTTTTAATTAAAATTTAGGGCTGGATCGAGCCTTGGAGCTTGAGGCGGTAACGTTTATTTAATGTCATATTATTTAGAAATTGTTAAGAAATTAAAAAAGGTTTATTGTTTTTTTTTGTGACCCAAAAATTATTTATGCTTTTTGCTAAGTTGATTGGTTGTGAAGTTAAATAAAACTCAGGTTTTAAGCTTTCTAAAATACACAAAGAATACCATCCACTTAGGCCTTTAGTTAGTTTTGTAGACCTTTTTGCCATACATATAGCCTTTCTAAACTTCTTGCTAATTTATTACAGTATGCTTTTGAGAAAAATCAACAGTATACCAAAAATTATTTTAAACTAGTTTCAACACTTCAGAATTGTATTATAGCCCCAAAGCATATCCTGATTTCGCCAGTTTTTGTATCCTTATTTACTAGTATTCCAACAGGCCTAACTGTACAACTTATAAAAAGGCGTTGGTCATAAATACAAGCATATTGCAATCTCATAATAGATCAGTTTCCTTAGTTATTAAATTTCACCTTTGAGAAAATATTTTTTTTTTTAAATTTTGGTCGTAAATTCTATAAATAGATTTTTGGGTTAAGAGTCCAGTTTGTGCCTATATAATAATGTCGGAACTGGAGAATAAATGCTTGTCACAACTGCCTTTTAAAGTTCCAGTTTTCAAAAGTTATGTAGACGATATCGTTACTTGTGTCTCAACTATTAAAGTTCAAACTGTTCTTTAAAATGTCAACTCTTTCCAAAAATAAATAGAACAGTTAAGCTGGACTGGTATCACAAATCCATCTCTTCCGAACATTTTATTAACTTCCATTTTAGGCATCCGTTTAAACAATAAATAAATATAATAAAAAACATAAATTAAGGAGCCTAGAATTGTCACATCCAGATTTTTACACAAAAAATATTAAGTACATAAAAACATTACTTTCTAAAAACGGACATCTGGCAAAATTGGTTAACAATATTTTAAAATACAAACCACCAACACAAGATTGCCAAACGGTAAAAGCTACTAACAACACAAAGAAGTTTTTTAAAATTCCTTATGCCTTAATACACTAAATCATTTATTTTTCACTATAGCTTTTAAATGTAAAAATACGCTCAAACAATTGTACACTTCACAAAAAACACCTACCCCTAAATAACAAATAAGTGGGGTAGTAATTAAAATTCCCTGTTTAAAGTGTGAAGGACTTTAAATTGGACAAAATGGAAGATATATATAAATAGGAATTACAGAACATAAAAGAAGTGTCAGACCAGAAGATATTTCAATTTCAAAAAATAAAATGGTTCTTCGAAAACGTGAAGACTCAATTTTCAAGGTGTAAAAATATTGGATAAACAATGAAATTATAGAAAAAACACAGATAATTAAGGTACATCGTATTTCAAACTTATTAAAACAATAAAACCAAATGACTAAAAAGTGATTCTTAAAAATCTCTAAAGAATCTCTGTTATGCTTGGCAACTAAATGTAAATACAGAAATAAATTAATTTAAAACAACGTTGAAAAATGTTCTTATGATGATTCGGCATAGAAAGAGTATTAGATCTAAGTACTATAATATAAACATCTTGTTGAAATAATAATTTAGATCTTGAATACTGCGGAACAGATGTTTTAAGTAGTTTATATGCAAATATCATCAAAAAGTACTAATACGAAAAAGAAATAAAGAGTGGTCGAGCTAAGTGATCTAAGTGCCAAAATTAAAAATTGCTAGAAATCAAAAAAACTTGACAAATAAGGAAAATAAAACAAATGTTCTATGGTAAGACATCAATGAAACTTCGTAAAGCAAAATAAGTGAAGAAATAATGGAAATGATCTAAGTCCACAAAAATAATAAATGATTAAAAATCTAAAATAGTGGTAAAAAATGCCCTATTGCCCTGATCAATGTACTTTAGCATTGCGCGAAGGTCTTTTTTCTTACTTTCCTTTATTTGCTCAACACTAGGCAAGGCTAAGAGCTCAACCGACTTTAAATTTTGCACAGTCACACCCTTTTTTAATACACGGCACTTCTTCCATCCTATTAAGTCACTGAAATTTTTCTTGTACAATACTATGCCGGGCTCTTCTTTCGTCACACGTAACCACGACGCTTATGTAATGCCTAGTTTAGTTGTATTTATAAGTTTTGATGATACTTTATCAAAATCAAAAAAAGTACATTCACCCATATCTAAGAGTCTGTATGGCCTGGAAGGTCTAGCAGCCGCAATTGCCGTTATGACATCGTTTACTGTCTGAAGCTTAGAACGTTTTGCTTGTTTCTCGATAAGGGCAAAATCTCTATCTGAAGACGAAAAACTATGGCCGAAAACTAAAAATGTATGGTCGATGGTGTCAAAATGTCCATTGGCTACTAATAAAATGTATAAGAAAATTAACATTCGGTTTTTTAATTGCCCTTCGCAGTTGTCACTCCATATACATAGTTTTCGCTTATAAGTTGAAAGCTGACCTGTGTTTAAGGCTTGTAGAAGACAAATGGCATCATATTTGGTTGCCACCTCGGCCCGACAGTCCTTCATGCCAAATGCACATTATCCCATCTGACGTATCTTGCACATGGATTCCAAAATTGTAGCATGACAACTGGCGGCTATAATACATACTACTATGCGTTAATTTTGGTAGGGAAAAAAGTTTCTGTAGATCCATGGTAATGGTGCAGGTATCGCTACCATAAAGAGTACTACTCGCACTGTCTTTTTGAATGAGCTTTAGAGCTTTATCGGTTTTTCTATGATGCAACTCCAGTTCGTTTTTAGCTTTTCTTGATACATTAAAGTCTATGTCCTTGCTTCTTAAAAAATGTAAATCACAATCTTGCACGTATCAACTCTAGGTCTTCTAAAAGAAAGATTTAGAAAATCCTTTATAAAAACTGTTCTATAGAATTTGTATGTTATAATGCAACCAGGATGTTTTATTTTAAAAGCGTTGAATAGCTTATAGATATTAAGGTCCGGACTGAGATATTCTTTTTCACTTTTTGAACGGCTGTAGTGGCTCTCGTCCCTCGGAAAGCTGTTGATGTGATCTTTTACCATCTGTCTATCATTAAGAGTGTACTTGATTTTTTTACAACCTCCTCGTTTATCTTTGAAGGTTGAATGCCCCTCCTTTTTACGCCTAACAAGCGTGGTAATCTTTTGCGGACTGATAGCAAATATTTCCAAAAACGTTTTTTTACATTCCCTTTTTACGTTACCTTGCCCATCTGGAACAGCAAAAGCTACGGCACATTGTCGTCTGCTTTCTGCTAAATCATCGTAGGTACCATGGCGGCGACGTTAGACTGGTAAAACTTGCAATAATATTTATGAGATAGCTGCCTTGCTCGTTGAGTTCAAGGCCATGGTATAGATCGAAAAGCTTAATTTTCATATCAATCACATCCCTACAGCTAAATTTACATTTACAGGTGATCTGAAATTAAAGAAATCTCAGGGTAATGTAACAATCGGCTACAAAGGCTTGATTATCGGGCCGCGCCGCGAGCGGTGTAAAATTTCAAGCGAAATATTGTTAAAAATCTCGTACTAACCTCATTTTTGGGAACGGCTTTTCCAGGTTTTTGCAGTTTTGATTTTTGTGTAACATAAGATTTTCCACTCAATCTAGCTTCACTCTGTTTTCTTCTTCTTGATTTCGTATTTTTATTATAGCCAAACGCAATAGAGTTCATTATAATTATTTTAACATATAAATACATAGACAATAACAATCGAATCTAACGACAAACCAACCAAGAATATCGACCTGCATACCGGCTCTTAGATCAATTAGCAAAGAATATGATGCCGGACATAGAGGTGGCCCCATCTTTGGATTTCGTTTGCAAGCCCTAGGGTGAAATTGGCACTTAGATCTCATAGTAGGATATTGGCGGTGGCACATAGAATATATTGACACTTAGATCATTTAGCTCGACCACTCTTCAAATATTAAGCCACTGAAGCTGATTAATATTGTGAGAAATATGACAGATTTTTTTTAAGTTGTAAATAAATCTACCGCAATTATTTTGGATTATTTGCAATCGTTGTCTATCTACAAGGCTTAAACATGGATAATATATAATTAGGCAATAATATACTTTGGCCAAAACATAAGACTCGCAAAGCTTTTTCCGAACTTTAAAATTTAAAATATGTTTGTTCGCATACAGTACCTTTAGCTATAAGCAGCAGGCCTTGCATAAGTTAGATATATGTTGGAAAAATTTTAATTAGGAATCCAAACAAACACCCAAATTTCTGGAAGCCTCAATGAACTTCAACACTTCGCCATTCATTTTAAAGTGAAGGTATTCCTGTAAAAACTCAGAATGTTGGATAGAGGAGAAAAGTAAAACTTTAGTCTTCTCTGCATTTAAAAATAAGTTGTGTTTCTTGTTGTATACGGTAATTTTTCTAAAATTCGAGTTTACATTTGTTTCAATTTCATTATATTCCAATAGATCGAAAGTATAAATAAGCTTTGTATCATCGGCATAACTTGGTTGGGGTTGAGTTTGGGAAAATTCATCAACTTTGCTTAAATCAAAAGTATACAAATTGATTTCTATTACTTAGATAGTTTTCAAAGAATGAAAGAAAACGATCTCCCAACCGGCAATCCAAAAAAATTAAGTTTAGAAATTAGTAAATCGTGGTCTACGTAGTCAAATGCTCTAGAAAAATTAAGTAGTATTTAAATAGTAGGTAGCCATTCCGCTATCCAGACTCTTCATTTTAATATCCGTGACATAAAATAATATTATGGCTGCTCCATATCCTGAGAGAAATTCAGACTAATTGCTAGACAATAACCCATTCTCATTTATATACACAAACAATTGATTGTAAATAACCTTTTCCAAAATTTTACTAATCACAGATAATAAACTATTTGGTCTTAGGTCCTTTGGTTTTGTTGGAGAATTAACTTTGGTTATTGGACATATTACGGCTGTCTTCCAGGCTATAGGGAAATATCCTCTTTCGAGGCAAACATTAACGATATGAGTGATATGATTTAATAATATCGGATTAGTTAGTTTTAACATAGTCAATGTAATTCCGTCTGCTCCAGCAGTGTTTGATTTTAGCTTGCTTATAATCAGCCTAACCTGTTGTGGTGATGGAAGACGAAAATCAAACCTTGCTTCACTGAATCTATTGGAATTAAAATATTCAATAAGTTCCCAATCAGCCAAAATGTTAGAAAATGCTGTAAGAAAATAATTATTGATTTCATTTGCGTCCCTGAAATTATCCGTAACTCAACTGATAACAAACAAACTTTATTTGTAAAGCATTTACATGAAAATTTAACTCAATTGACTAAAGTAAATTTTATCAAGTTTTGTAAGTGACCAAATATATATTTTTAAAAATGCGTGTATATCAAACCTGCAACCACTTGTACCCGTTTAATTACATTACATTTATTGTACGTGAGAATTACTTTTTATTATCATTTGATAATTCAGATAAAAATCTCTTCATTTCTTTAAGCCTCAGTTCACTTCTTCTTACTAGTACTAATTAAATTACAAAACTGACGAGACGAGATTACGTTTACTGCACTCTCCGGCTTTTAATTTTAAAAATCAGTCGCCCAATTTTCAACTTTCATAAAACTTCGAGAACCCGGCGTGTTTTTTGCCATTTCCAAACGCAATTTCATTTAATTCTAGACTCCGTTACGACAGGAAACGCTTTAGACTCGTCTTAACTTTTCCAAGTATTTTTAATTATTGCTAATAGTTATTATTTTTATTGCTTGTAATTGTCTCTATTACAGAAATAATCCGTCATGCTATTCAACATTAAAATAACTCAAAAGTTTAATATTTTAACAAATTTCAGTAACTGTATTAGCAAAAACAATTTGTGTCTGTTGTGCTTGCCTTGCAAAGAATTCTTTTAGAATAGAAGCATACATCGGCAAAATCATCCCCATTCTTTCTGCTTTCTTACTTGCGGAATGTTAAGGAGAACCTTCAAATTTTTCATATAATAATTTCTTCTTACTTACATATACTTGAGTAAAAGTTATTTATCATACTATGAAATTAGAGGTACTTAAAATAATAACAAAAATAGGTTAATTTCTTCTGATCGTTCACTTTGCGTGAAGCCTGGGCGATGGTCACCTACGAAAAGGTAAAATTCACAATCAAGTAAATAAAGGTCGAATCTTCGGGTATGGATGGGATAAATCCATGCCTTCTTCAAAATGGTTCAGATATATTATACAGGGTAATTTTCAGAAGAAGATCAATAACGAGTAATAATAAGAAAAAAATTAAGTAAAATATCAGAGAAACAAGTCAAACAATGTCAATCACACGTGTATCAGACAAAATTATTTTGTTTATTAATAACTGACAGTAAACAACTCATAATGTTTGGAATCTTTAGCAGTATCTTTAGTAATCTTTGTTGTTGGCTGTGATCGTTTTCGATCATTATTTTCACATGAACAAAATAAAACCCTTAAAAGTATTAATTTTTTTAAACGAAAAACCTGTTGAGATAGTTTTGGTAATAGGAGTAGCTGATCTTTAGGTCCAAAGAATTCCCCGAAGATATCACCCGAGATGAGCTTTCTTACGTGTTATTCAGCAGAGTAGAGAAACTGGCAATTTGCGGCCGCGGTCTAAATAGGATAGAGGAGCTATGAGACCTAAGCACATTCTAAATGTAGAGAAGGATATTTTCAAAGTTATTGAAGAACATGCTGAATCACGTACTAAAACAATTGCAGCACGATTTGACATATCGCAATCTACAAGTTAGTAAATTTTAAGGCAAGAGATTCGTCCCTTCAAGTACACTTTTGTGAGTGATGGTCATATTAACAGCACTTAAACCCAAAGTTTACTATAAACATTTTAGTTACGGATGAGGCAAATTTTTTACGCAATGGAATTTTCAACCTTCATAACACTCATTACTGGGCTTTGGAAAAATCACATAGTACACGAAGAACATACTTTTAATAACGTTTTCTTGTAAATGTCTGGGCTGGAATTATAAACGGATTTCTTATTGGATCTTCTATTCTGGAAAATCGTTTGACTGGTGCTCGATATTTAAAATTTTTGCGCAACAATTTACCGATACTCCTTAAAAAATGTAAATCTCAACTTTAGGCAGAACATGTAGTTTCTTCATGATCGTGCTCCTCCATATGTTTTACGACCCATGTGACACCATTTAGATCAAGGGTTTCCTGAACAATGGATAGGCCGTAGTGGTCCAGTTGTGTGGTCCCCTCGCTCGCCTGACCTTAATCCATTAGACTTTTATTGGTGGGATTATATGAAAACTTTGGTGTATTTAAACAAAGTTGATACTGAGAAAGAGCTGTGACATTGCATAAATGCTACAGGTGATGCAATTCGCCTACAGCCTGGTTTGGTCCGTGTATGTACGACTTTATGGATTCGATAAGCTCATATCTCTATCGAAAATAATGGAAACAACTTCAAACAGTTGCTTTAATATTGCTTAAAAAAAATACGAATATCTCCAAACCTGAAAATATTCTACTAATTTTAAAAAATTCTTACTCATTATTGCTCATCAGCTATCATTTCTTAAGTTTATGCGTAAAGGTCGAACATTGTATATTGCCAGATTATTTAAAATCTGCGTTACTCATGGCTAAGTCAAAGAGCAACAAAAATTTTATGAAATTAATCCTTATTCTGAGACCAGGAGAGAATTACTACACAGATCCCAAATCTTAATGGCTAATTATCCTTAGCAGTTTTTTGCTAAACACAGTGGAGACTCTCCTTATTCAACACATTAAAAAACATCTTGATTCAAAGATTAATGCATAAGCAACAATATACTTACCAAATTCACAAATCTATGGATAATAACAGGATAATCCATGGATGATAACAGCCCTGTCGGCAAATTATATTTAAGAAATATTGCAGGAATATTACATCTGCAATATTGCGTCTTGCAGCAATATTGCAGCAATGTTTTAATGTCCGCTTTTTTCATTGCATCGTTTCGTTTCCTGAAAAAAGGCCATACGCAGAACGAGGGAGACAGTGTCCATACTCTTATAGAGCCTCAGAAAAAGGGTTAAGTAATTTACACACCAGAGCCGTGGATTATGCTTATAAAAATGGCAAAAGTTACAGGTGAACCATATAATGTTATAGAAGTCAGTCAAGATATATATTTATATATATTTAAGAAATATTGCAGGAATATTACATCTACAATATTGCGTCTTGCAGCAATATTGCAGCAATGTTTTAATGTCCGCTTTTTTCATTGCATCTACAACATTGCTGAAACATTATAGCAATATTTCATGGGGTATGTTACTGTAATATTGCATTAATGTATGTGCTGTATTGTAGTAATACTCACGTAATTTTACTTTTCAATATTGATAAAATATAACAAAATTAATATTCCATTCTTATTAATAATATTATTGATGAAAGATAATGAATAGTCATTTATTATAAGAGTGTAAAACATACAGGAATTTATGTTTGATAAATATATATACATCTATATACATATAAATATATTTCAATATCTCCATATATGATATATGATGTAGATGATATAGTAATTTTGCATGTAAAGGAGATAAAAATTTTGTAATTGGCAAATAATTGGAAGTTTTACATAGTTTATACGAACTTGGCAGTTTTCTATTTTCTGATCTTGGTATCGACGTATTTAAAAAAACTTCACATAGTGAGCATAAATTAAGTTGTATGAGTGCCAATTAGAATATTATCAATTAGTTTAGGAATAAAGTTTGTAAATTGTGTAATATAAGTAATTGCGCTTTGTGTTAAATATATATATATATGTTATATATATATTTACACACCCAGATAATAATAAGTAATTGTACTATCTATATATTTCGATTATTAGTATTATATTTCTTTGAAACCCACTTAATGAACATTTGTTGGCAAAATTTAGCAGTTACCTGTGAAATTAATCAGCTATTTAGTGAATCATTATATATCTTACATGAGCAATATGGCTGCAATATTACACATCAAATTTCAGTGATATATATCGCATTTGTGACGGTTATTAAATATTGCAAAAGTATTGCAGGTGCAACATAGGTGCAAATAAAGTTAACAGTATATAAGCAATAGTGTGCTTGCAATAAAGATGCAACATTATACTAGCCTTTCACTGATATATTGCATTTTCAACAATAATGAAATATTGCAACAATACTACAATTACTACATATGTGCATTATTAACTTTGCAATGTATGTGCAATATTGTTGCAATAAATATTTAATATTATATTTGTTATATGTATATTAAATGCAATGTTACTGTAATGTTTGCACAAACAATATTGCAGAAGTAATATATCAAAAAATAATTCTTTTTTCTGCAATATTTCTGCAATATAACGAACGTTGCTGCAGTATAACATGCCGACAGGGAGTCTTGGTGGTTCTCTGGATATCGAAAAGGCGTTTGAAAATATTTCCTTTTCAGCAACTTACCGAGCAGTTAAAATCCGTAGCTCAGAACCCTATCTGAAGAGATATATTGAGGCCGGAGCAGGGAGGAGTATGGTTTCCAACTCTGTGGTGCTTGGTAGACGATGGCGTAAGCATTTATTTAAGCAGAGCAAGGTTACAAACGCAAGCCTACGCTGATGACCTGTTAGTCCTTTGTCTGGGAAAAAAAGGCTGCTACAATACTCACCCCAATGATGAGGGCACAAGGGCACTGGGCACAGGGCACTGAGGGCTTACCGACCGGTGGTGCCTCTCGATTAACCTTAACGATGAACTGTAAAAGCAGAACTCCCAAACTCTCCTAGCATGATCACGCAGAAACCAGGGTTATAAAGGCTATCTACGCGCTTTGGTCCTGCAGGAGAACTTTCGATAGTACATGAGATCTACCTCCTAAAATTATTTACTGGACTTTCACTCATCGATGTTTAAACCTCTTTTTATAGTTTGGTGGCCCTCCACGAAGAAAGCAAAATTTTGAGTATTAGAAGATAAAGTCTAATGCCTAACATGCAATAAGTATGACAGAATCTATGTATGTGAATGTACCAAACTTGAGCCTTTGAGACTCTGTTGAGCCATCAGTCCCTGGACCTTGCTATAAAATAAGGCCATAAGGACTACACATACGCTACATAGCGTTGGTAAATTACAGGCCGATGAGACTGACCATGCTTAAATCTAGTCGAGGTCATACAGAAATATATATTCTTCTGATGGAGAGTGATTGACTACAATAATCATAATGACTATGATATAACTGGGTAATCCATATGGCAGGCAGGGAAAAGTGTTAGGGCTCCAATAAGCCTGTATTAGTAAATAGGAAAATTCTTTGGACACCGACTGCTCCAAAATGAATGATAGAACTGATGCAGGCTTATGGTGATAAACCATATATCAGTAGCCTCTAATCGCTAAGCCTATATGGTGCTGTCTTTTAAACTTAAATCTTCGCTATATTAAGATGCGGACAGAAAATGTTAAATTGTTAATGGTCTTAACTGACGAGTAAATAAATTTGATTTAAAGTTATCACGATTACTTAAAAATGTAAAAAGGTGAATTGCTAAAATATTTGGACCTCAGTCATCTCCTGTAATGCTGTAACTTGAACCAAGCATTTGATTCTATTTAATCCCAACTAAGTACAACTTCTCTCCTGAGTATTTGCCTCATAAAACCTTATCTATAAAATAGGCACCAGTTAGTGGAATTGTTTGGAAGTAAACACTTTCTTTGCTAGTGACACCAAAGGTATTTTAGTATATTTCTCATATGATCTCCTAAACCTTAAAATTTTACTTTAAACATAGGCTTCATTATACTAGAGAATATAGTTGCGAAGGAAAAATAGGAGTAAAGTAGAAATAAGGCACCGTTTTGTATGTCAGTGTAATTGTTAATTGGTTCTAATGTTAAGGCAATGGAAAAAGTTAATTTTAATTTATCTAGCTCAAGATCCTCTCTGTAGTCTATACCTTTAGGGTTGTTGGATCTATAGGTATATATGACTTCAGTACCTAGCTTGGGCGAAAAATTGTGTTTTGTAAAATTAAGATGGTCTTCAAAACCACGGTTTTGTGGTCGATTTACACGTTCTTATTTTTTGTTGAAAATGATCTAATCATTTTTCTAACCTATGTGGTACAACAGTCTTTACATTTTAGTTAATAGACACCGCTTTTTTGGATATGCGGTAGAATTTGTTTGTTATTTATGAGTTAAAAGAGTTACTACTCCTTAAATATACTTTAATCCTCATTTCACAGTTCATTCTCAGTTCTTTCTCAATGTTCTCGAAATCTGGTAAGAAAAAGGGCTAAGGAAAGGGACAAATACATATTTAAAATGAAGAAATAATATAAATAAAAATAGAAAAGTCTAGAAAATGACTATTATAAGCTAAGTTAGCTTGCCTTTTTGTTTTTGTGTTGGAAATTTGTTTGTCAGTAAGGCTTGGGTTGTATCAATTGATAACCGTGATATGCTTGATAATGTTAATTTCATTGTAAAATCTGAGGACATTGGATTATTAAGTAAGCAATTAACGTAACCATTAAAGGATACAATTTTGTGTGATAGTGGATGATTAGATTGAAACGGGATAATGTGATCAGTTTAGCTTGGTTTTCAATATATTTTAAAGGAGAAGTAGTTCTTTTTTTTATTAGTTGTGATATCTAAGAAATTGAGGCTAATATCAATGACCAATTCCAAAGTATTTCAATTTAATAGATCAATGTACATTATTAAGAGAATATTTAAAGAATCGATGGAAACTATTGAGAAACAATCATCTATGTACCTAAACCAGTTTAAAAATGTATTTCCATTCAACAATATCGAAACTGAAGTCTTCTCTATATTATCTCAAAAAAATAAGTCAGCCATAGATTCACCTAATCAGCCCTAGATAAACTTCTAGATTACAGAAAGGATCTTGAAATAGCCAGAGTTAAAATTAACCCTAAAACTTGCTTTAACGTTAGAACCAAGTCAATGATTAAGATATCCTTATTCTTACAAAAAAGCAAGAAAAATCCATGAAATATATTTCCAATCAATATCAAATAGCAAAAAAATAATAATAGGGTCTCAGATTACAGTTATTAACTTACTTAATGATTGTGACAGTTTTTTACGGAAAATGCGACTCGGCTAAATATTTATTGTCGATTGTTCGATTTATCATGTGCACATACAAAAGCCTGATAAATTATCTTACCCTGATAGATGTAACCACAGATGAGCCGGCATTTCTAACATATCAGCAGCAGTATCCGAAATTACAGGCCCGAACTGGGACGCCACAATTATTTCCCAATCTGACGCTGCCTGTGCGCCGAGCGCTCTAGTGTTGCTATTCAGCTACGGTAGTTGTGTCTGATTCGCTTGTGGTCTCGCCCTAATACACTGCCCTATTCCGAAACTCTAAATAGCCTAGTTAGTTTATTATGTTTGGGTGTGTGAATAGATAGAACATCTTCAAAGCTTATGCCACATACACTGTAATTAAATTTAACCGAGCAAAAAACAAAAAGACGTGAATTTTTCGTCGAAAATCCTCTGCAAAGAGAAGATTTTAAGTAAAATTAATTTATTGTCGGGCGTTGGACTTTTGCTAATTTGTCTCGCTTAGTACAAGAATAGTTGGCAATTAGAGAGTGAGAAAAAGGATCTCAAAAATAACAAGGTTAAGAACGACCTGTCTTTTTTGCTGTATCCGAGATTTAACCGACATTCAACAAGGAAGTGATAAATGAAAACACTTTTTATGTACCCACAGCTTAATAAATAATCCAAACATATCCTTTCAAATCCGCATATAGCAATAATTTGTTATAGTAAAGTAACTGTTTCATTATTTATGGCGAGTACATCAAAGATTATAAAGTATTTATGGTATGCTTAAAGTTTCAAAAACAAAATCTTACTAAACTGTACTTAATACTTAATTAGAAGCTCCATGAGCGACAAGACTTGTGGTAAAGAAATTATTATTCAATATGAAAGTTGTTGAGTAGCTAGTTGGCAAGTTTTGTATTACTTTTTAATGATGTAATCTATGTTAGACCCTTATAGTCAGTATAGAATTATATTTTCTCTCCGTCACACCTAGCCAGCTCGTGCATTGTGTGAGAGAGACGACTAGCGACCGACAGTGGTCAGGCCGGACCTTTGACATTAATCAGACAAAACGTTTACGTATCGTTTGAGAATATGTATCTCGCTAACTTTTGTAATAAGCAGCGTTAACTTCCTTCACTTTTTTTTATCGATTAAGGTTGTAAAATTGAACTTTAGCTTCCCTCAACTCAACACTAGTTCATACTAGAATATGTTTGTGCTGGAATAATATTTTCCTATGTAAATAGAATAAAAAATTATTGAGAAACTTAAGTGAAATAGTTTCATTTTTTAAGAGATAAAAACATACCAATTTAATATAACGCAAAACAAACGAAGATATTTATTTTTATTAATGAAAATTTAATTAATAATGGTATATTTGAAACACATGTTTCTTCTGAAATGTTTGTGTATTTTAAATTTTGTTTCAGCTACTTTTATAATTTTTTTAATATTTTTACCAGTAAAGTCATTAAGCTCACATAATTGCGCGTTAATTATACACAATGCTGCATAATATAGCGTTCTTTTTATATTTAGAAATATTGTCTTGCATAACATCTTGAAGTTTTTCCTAATTTTATATTTTCTATTCAGTAGTAACTTAGCAACAGATTGCAAATAAAGTTATTTTAGTGTAAAGACATCAGCTTACCTAAACAATAAATCACTGTAGAATCTTATTGTTTTTTCGATTATATAATTAATAATGAATAATATAATTTTAATATCTTGTTTTAAACTATTTCTAGTTGTACTAAATTTATAGAATACCCTGCACCCCAGACTAATAAACCGTATGTAAGAACTGACTTCACATTTTGTAAATAGTTTTAATAAATTGTCTCCTAGTAACCAATCTCTTATTTGATAAAATTTATGGTACTACATATTCCTAACTTTTGTGATAATATATTGAGTATGTGCTACACACTTTGCTTTATCTGTATTTAATATCAAGGAGATCTAACCAATTTTTAACAGATGTCATGACCCATTCAGCTTTTGCATTAATTTTGTCCCAAGATTTGCCCTTAAGTAATGAAACTGAATCATCAACGTAACAGACAATATTATAATTGCCCACTTCTTCTATTAGAATATTAATATAGGTCGTAAATAGTGAAGGAACCAAGTACAGTTCCTGAAGACACACTGTACTCTTCTTATTTGTTAATATGATGATATAAGATTATATGCTACATCTCATACCGAGTCTTTAATTGTTTCACCAGGATAGGGTAAGTCCCAGATGCTAGATACTAGGCATCTAGAGATAAAATTCGTAATCTTAACCAAGGCGTCATCAGTAACAAAGTCTTTTCTAAACCCATATTGTGAAGCTGAGATTTGCTCTGTTAGATCTGAGAATGATTCATGCTTTCAGCGGTTGTATGGCTTTTTTTACGATTTTGCTAATATTACTACTAAGTCAAATAGGCCGGTAATTATTAAATTCTTGTCTAGAGCCAGATTTATAAATGGATATGATTAGAGTGTTTTTAAATAGATTGGGATGTGTGCAATGGTAAAAATTAAATTAATCAAATAAATAATGAGGCTTAATGATTAAATTATTTAAACATTTGTTAGAGTTGTACTGTAATGCTATTACCGAAAAAAGTTTTTGTAAATGCAATTATTTTTATTACTTAATTTTTAGTCACAGGAACCTAATATAATTAGTTCTTTTATCATTATTTATTGCTTTTCGAAATATTATTATTTGTCCTTATAATTGGTTAGATAATGCTTTGCCAATACTTGAAAAGAATGAATTAAATTTATTTGCTTTACTTTTGTCCTCTGTAACTTCTTTTGTCTTCGTTTAAAATATATGTAATTGTTTCTTTATTTTTAGCTCATTACTAGAAAATTTAATTAGCTCTCATCCTTTTTTTGCTTTGACCCTGTTTATTTCAAATAAATTCTTGTTATAATTGGCCTTTGTTTTATTTAATAATATCAAGTTTTTTCTATCCATTTTAAAAGTATGTAAACAATTAGAGTTTAATGGTACCAACTATTTCAACCTATTATACGGATATAATCAAGCCTTCCGTAATTAAGGTTTTAATAGATCTTCTTTTTGTTTTACCTTATTTGCAATAAGTAGACAACTTTATGGAATGTTGAACTTTCTCGATTAAAAATTGTATACATTCGTCTGCATTTTAAAATCCTATTTCCCTATTCCAGTACTTTATTGAAAGGTATGTTGCTACTTTTTGGTTATCTAGCTGTAAGTAAAATTTACTATAATTTTTAAGGGTTTTTTCGTTTAGATTCAAATTTAGTAATATTGAAAACTGCTTAGAAACTAAATAACTATTTAAAGGCACTGTTAACAAAATTTTCATAGCCCTTTTATTTTTTAAGATATTGCATTTTGGAACCTCCCTCGTATCTCCGTTATTTTTAAAATTCTTTGTAAAAGTAAAAACTCATTCCTATAGATTTTTTTCCGTAGAATCCGGTGGTGTAGATATTTTTTTTTATTAATAATTTTTGAGTTATAACACAAACTTATGTTTTCTTAAACACCCTGTATATTTAGATTTCATAATATCGGCCTTTTTTACCTTTTCAAAAATATATAACAATATGGACTTATTTTCGAAAATACGCAAATAACTAACAATTTTCTAAATTAAATGCATAATTTAATAGTAGGCCATGAATAACAATAATTGACAATTAAAAAGTTACAAATTAATAAAGACGAATTGCATCATTCTTATTACTTTTGTAATAAAAGAACATAAAAAACAAGTATATAAATTTAATAAACACTATAAGAAAACAACCATATAACAAAACAACAATGTAACAAAAAATTATTTTTATAAGAGGTGTTCAAAATGACCACCATCTTCTCTGATGCAAAATTGGCACATCTTGGCGTAACCCTTTGAAGGGCATTCAAAATAATAATTTTTCTCCATCTCAGATTTTGAAATGCTAAATGAATTGCGTCTTGAAGTTCTATTATATTATTGCATTGTCTATTATACACTTGATCTTGTACCCCCATAAAAAAATCTAAAGGACCGTGGAGGCCATATAACAGGTCCGTTGGTACCTATCCATCTTTGAGCAAAGTTATTTTTAAGAAATACCCCTATTAACCCAGAGTATGACTTCACCATCACTGGGGCACCATCTTTTTGTAAGTAGACAGTGGGTAGTATTGGGCTAGAGGGATATTTTTTAGAAGTTCTGGAATAGCTTCCTCAAGTATGTCTAGGTAATATATATATGTGCGTCAGTTTTTGGCACTCGAGGGTGTCGCTTCTATATAACCTAAGTAGTAATATATAAATAGGCTCCAAAATATCGATGACCCCAATGGAAGATAATGAAATAGTCAATTACAAAGCTGCCTTTCACCTATATGAATGTTCGGAATGAATCTATGAGCCTTCGACCACCCATTTGTGTTGTCAGCGGTCGAAAGCCAACCTCGATCCTTCGGCTGAAAGTCAACGGTCTTTCAATCCCAAGGAGAAAGATGGAATTATTCACAGAAATTAGCATAATAACACGTTCAACAACAAGGTGGGAAGCAGAGATTACTCGTAAGGCATCTAGACCTTAGACTTCGAGAAAGCTGCTCTTGGTAAACACGTGAGCTCAAACCTTAGCTCCATACAATAGAACTGAATGTACAGAAAATATCACCAACATTATGCTTCACCCGAACAAGAATAATTAATAATTTGGCGGCTTTATTAAATGTCCTACTTGCCAAACGACATATTTTTGGCAATCATGACATCACCAATTTTCAAACAAAGATCAACAATTTTCACCGGTAATATGATAAGAATTTTCGTCTTAGAAAAAATTATGATATCCATAGTTTTGACTTCCAGAAAGAAGCCGTGAACCCAAATCCATTTATTGACCCTAGCCAATCCCTAATTGCTATCTGTTTGCAGCAATTAGGGCTGTCATGTATCAGAGTAACCAACCAAATAGATCTTATCTGGCAACTCTTTGCTGGTTGTGGTTCATTTTAGACATATGGTCTAAGAATTGTCGCCAAAGCAGCATTAGCTCCATCATTTATAAAAGATTTGTATGAGTATGAAACGTATATTCAAATGCCTACAGTATGTCACTCGACCACCTTTACTTCCAGTGTAATGACGAGGACTATGTCGCGCGATTAATGATTATGATTCTCCACCTTCCTTACTGCCTTAACGATCTTCTAGATAGCGTTGATAATATAAACTATACTACTGTAACGATAGGCTACCTATAAAGATTATCTAGGCTATTCTCACACAAAGGAGTTCCTCTAGAACTTTTTCTCGCTGAGTCAAAAAGAGGGAGCTACCTTCCATGCAAAAAAAAAATTTTTTTGCGAAGTAAACATATTTAAGAGGACCGTTGTATTTATTTTCGCAACAAGCTTTAGGACCTTCGAGGTCCTAAAGGCCCTTTGGAGATCATATGACTTCATCAAGTGTGCTTTTCGTGAAATGCCCGGATTGGACCAACATATCTAGAATCCCTTAGTGGCCGCATTGGATGATTCACGAATAATACATTAATGATAGCGGATCTGTGGTTCCATGATCTGTGATACAAGTTTGTAGCCTGTTTTACATGGATCGTCGTCGATATTGTGACGCAATTGTTTCTAGAACCTGACTTTGCTTCAGTTCATTGCTCTCCTGAGCTCACTTGCACTTGCATGATTTTCACAAGTTTACATTTTGAAAATCTGTTCTTGTTTGGATCATTGATACTAAAAAGAATAGCCTAATCCACTGGGCTAAGCCTTGACAAGCGAGAGATATAATATATTCGGGATTGTCTTTGCATATCCTAGATTATGGAAGGTGAAACCGCCGACTCTATTTAGTATATGGATACTCAAATACCACTGGTAATCTAACAAAATCTAAAATAAAATCAAAATACTAAAGTAAATATTTATTAAAAGTTAACACAAATAAGCAAAACCTCCTCTCTTCTTGTCATTTAACTTTCCGCACTAACATTCTTTTTTAAAATAATATTTACCCGGGTTAGTATTGATTTCCAGTTAAACTATATCGAATAATAATAGATCCTATCGCAATTATTTAAAATCAAAGTCAATCTTTTAACATTTCAAAAATATTCCAATCTCAATTTTAAAGTTAAATATTTTACATCGATCAGAATGGAAATGGCAGCCGTCCAATAACACTGATTTAACAGAGATCGTTGAAAAAGCGGACAAAGATCCTAAAATCGCTGCTAATTCCAAAAATTGACATCGATGATTATTCCCTCTCTGAATGTTGAACGCTCGAGCGTCCCTCGAGGGCGAGCACGATCCCAGCAGCCTTCTTTCAAAAGAATAATAAATGTTAAAGTGGATTTTACCCACGTTATGCATTTATTTTTCAGTCTAGAATTTTAATATTTTTGATTAATTTGAGACTTTTTTAATTAATAATAGCAAAACGCTTGTTAGAAAAGATCTGTGTTGTTTTATAGGTCGTAATTTTTTGTCAGGAAAAAAAAAGCAAATATCCTCAATAAGGAAAGTACTAAAATAATTATTAATCTGGAGCTATATTTTATTATTCCCTGTATTATCGTGACAATATTTAAGTTAAGAAGAACGTTATACCTAATTCATTTAAAACTTACATAGCCCTCGATTGCATCAATTGATGGTGATCTCAATGATCATATCTGTTATTTTGTGTCTCTAGTAAGATACCGAAACTTTAAAAAATAATTGTGGGTATTTAATAGATTTTAATATTCCTTAAATTATTTATTGTGTCTCTATATTTATATTTTTACTGACTTCATCAGAGAGAGAAAATATATTTTATTTGAGTACGGGATCCATCAATTAATTGATCAGTGGAGGGCAAGGTGACAATATTTTACCATTCGTATTTGTAGCTAAACCTTTTTATATACAGGTTGGCGAATAGGTGACGACTACACAAAGGCATTATAAATAGCAACACCGCTTCTCATTTACTTTGTGGTTTAGTGAAACAGCACAATCAACAGACTTCATTTTGCTGTATGATTGCATACTGCACTGTCTTAAACCACTCTTTGATTTTTTTTAATATTTATTATTATGGTTGTTTATACCCCTTCCGAAAAAGACAATTGATTGAATGGTTTTATGGAGGCAACTCGGTAGTATATTGCAGGGATTTATTCTCAGTATGTTTTGAAAATAGATCGATTCCTTGTGCTAAAACTATTTGATCTTTTTGCCTCCAAGAATGTAGAAATTGTCACATCAAAGCTTAAGAACTACCTATTGAAATAATCTAGGATATGGAGAGAAAAAATGGTTTGTATTACTTTAGTTTTGGATTCAACATGATCGAGCAGAAGTGTTGAAGAGGAATTGGATATGCATCATAAAACTGTGACGATTACTTGTAAAAAACATGCATACGAATGTTTTAAATATTCTTAAACTCACGAGTTGTTTTCTGAAGACCAGTGGCGAAGAATAGAATTTCTGACTGTTCTGCTCATAATGCGGTTAGAGTAAAAGAGTTTTTAGCAAATACTTTTCCTAACCACCTTATTAATGAGACTGACAATATTAAATGGATTAAGCATCCAGGATGTTTTGATTTGTCACCAAATTACTTTTGTTTGTGGGGTTATTTTAAGGAGACTATTTATAAACATCATAATAGTAGGCCAACGAATTTAGAGGAATTGAAGAACAAAATCATTGAATCTGCCATTTCCATTTAACCTCAAATTCTATTGAAAGTAAGAAACAGCTATTACGATAGGCTAACCTTTTTATTTTAATAAAAACAACGCCTTAATTTTCAATATGCAATGCATAGCACAAACAAAATTGTAATGGCGAATGTATGTGGGTTTTACACATGTAATTCCTGTATTAGAAAAACATTATATCAATGACGCATAATATTTTTTTTAAATTTTGCCGCAAGAGATACAGCCCCCACCGAGGTCAGACGCTTTTTAAAATAAAATTTAAAATAATTGAGCTCGAACCTCGAATACCAGCGTACTATCGCGGCGGCGGCCTTGCAACATCTCATCTGTTAGGAACTTTATATGTCTAGTGATTTATTCGCCAATCTGTATAGTTGTCAAATATTGCTAGTATATCTTATGGAAGATGTTTAGGATAGCAGTATATGTTATTAATGACTGCTTAAAACTGTTAATAATAACTGCTTTTATTAAGTGGTTTCAAGGTAAATTATTTCGGATTTTAACTTCGCATAAGATAAAATGATGCCTGCGTCCTACATGATTAAATTGGAAATCCACAATTTTAGTGAATGGAATCATTTCAAATTTTCAACTGGATAATAAGTAAGAAAATTTAATGATGTAGCACTATTACTGCAGCTTTTTCTTTATTTATGTCTTAAGTAAGTATCTTGGCATTTAATATAATAATGTTATGGAACTTGCATTGGAGAGATAGTAGCAGTAGGAGTAACGTTGTCGTCCATATAAGATCATTCTGTTTACTAGAGTGATACCGTTGATTGAATATTTGGGAAGATACGCAATCCTGTGTTAAAAAGTGTACCCGGTCGACTATCGGATTGCCGTTCAGTTTCGTGCACCGTGTGGTGCTGCCGCGAAGCGTCAAATCTAGGAACGATTTATTTTAGCTGCGTGGACATGGCTTTTGGCTTCTTTGAGTCAGGTTTTCAACGACGCTGGAATCTCCGGTTACGCGGCCGTGTTGGATATTTTTTTAAGATATGGGATGATGCTGCCAACTATGTTTTTATTTTTTTTTTTGAACATACAACACGGTGTCATTTATGTGGTGGTCAAGTGATAAGTGATATACTTAAGGGTGGAGGCATATTGAAATTTCTTAAAGGTTAAAGTTTATAAACAAATAATTACTTACCAAAATATGTTTTTGAGACAAAAATTAATACAAAAATATATATAAAAAGCTATTTTTACAAAATTACCAACAAAGTTTAATACAAGTTATAATTCCAACAAACATTATGTTTCCTCCATTTTGTGTTCAAGAGGGTCAAGTTTTTAACCAAAAAGCCCGTTGCACTTAATTAACTAAAAACTAAAATACAAAAAATATATGGAACAAATTTTAAGATATAAGTAGGTTTCACGTAAATATTATAAAGAATAATTGAAATAATTCATAAGACTTAATACCGATGCTAATATAACTTCTTGATCAATAATTTTTTGTAAAAAGTAACCCATTTTATCATGTGATTCAATATCTGAAAAATTGTGCAGCGTAGTGAGATCTGTAAAGTAAGGGGTTGTGAGTGAGGTTGTTAATAGAAATAGAAAATAAGCCACATTTTAAGTTTTAAGCGGCACAGGAAAATTCTCAATTACCAGTTGTTACAACTATACTTAAAACTATAAAAAGATACCTAGTAACAAAAAAAACATTTTGTTTAAAGACCCCGCATCACGGTTATAAAGGACGTCAACAGAGGTGGTATAATTAGAGGAAAGTTGAGCAACATAGTGTCCTTTTATATTAAAATCCAAATACTTTGTAAAATCTAAATTTGGCAAAATGATTTTTTTTTTCTGGCGTTATTTCAAAATATATGACAAAAGTATTTATTAAATAAATAAATTATTGTGACCACTTTTTCTCGCCTATACGATGACACCTTTAAATTTAAAATACGACGTTCTGTCTTTAAAGAGCCATCATCAACTTTGTTTTTCTTTGTCGGCGCTATATTGACCATTTGCAGTTTAACGACGCGATAATCTTTGGGCGCCCGGCCGTTTTGTTATTTTTTTAAGACAAGGGCGATGATGATAACAGCGCTTTTATTTATTTTGTTATTGCCGATATTTAAATGCGCTGTGATCTCGCATAAATAACTAGATAAATGTGGTGGTCAAGTAATGTATTGGAAGGTGCTATCTCTTACAACTTAAATTTTATTAACAAATAATAAATTACTTACCAAAATCCTTTTTTGAAACAAAAATAAATAAATAAAATCAAAACAAAAATTCAA
The DNA here is from genome assembly GCF_022605725.1 of Anthonomus grandis grandis. NCBI lineage: Eukaryota > Metazoa > Arthropoda > Insecta > Coleoptera > Curculionidae > Anthonomus > Anthonomus grandis. Next base: position 28,892,579 of record NC_065552.1, read on the forward strand.
TAAGCTTTTATTTATTAATTAGAAAATTAACAAAAATATTAAATAAAGGTGATGATATAGGTAGGTTTCACGTAAATATAAAGAGTAAATTAAATAGTTAAAGATTTAATATCTATATACGGTACTATAGTTTTTTAGAGTCAATAATTTTTTGCAAAAAGTAGCCCGTAATGTGATTTTTGACAATACGGGTTTGTGAAACCAGCCAATATCTCAAAAACTGTGTAGGGTAGTGAGCTCTGTGAAGTACACTTTTTTTGGACAAAAATATTGAAAAATAGATACCTTTAACTGAAATTAATATAAAAATAAAATCGCAAAATTTAAAAGATTTTGAATAAGGGTGTAACAACATTATAAAATATAGATAATAGGCCATATTTTAATTTGCAATACAGGCAAACACTTAATTACTAATTCTTAAAACTAGAAAAAGTTAATAAGAAAAAAAAACAAATATTTTGTTTAACAGTATGAAGGGTCTCATCGCGATTATACAGGAAGTCCAAAATAAGGATGAGCAGTAAATGGTTTAATTAGGCGAAAGTTGTGCAATATAAATGCAATCACAAAATTGGAAAAATGCCAAATACTTCCTAATATTCAGGAAAAAGGTGAAATTTGGCAAAATGGTTTTTTATTTGTTTCTGACGTTATTTGAAAACATAAAATAAAATCATTTATACATTGTTGTAAACACTTTCTCTCATTTACAAGTTAACATTTTTAACTTTTAAATACGACGTTCCTTCTTTAGAGAGTCATAATCAACTTTGTTTTTTCTTGTCGACGCCATGTTGGCCACTTGCAGTTTTGAATAACCCTTTTAATTACTTTTTCAACAAGGTAATTTCTAGTTAGTAGTTGTAATCATCCCTATTAAATATTATATGCCTCTCTCTCTTTTAAATACAATTTCGAATTTCAAAAAATTCAAAACATACTTTATTCATAAATACATGGTACCTACTTGTTGACATGGTACTTCTATGATATAAAATAGGCACATTAATCGACATATTACTAACACATTATTTAAAAACAATACACAATAGTGGGTTCAACATATTAGTATAAACACAAAATGTATTTTCAATTTCAAAGCAAGACGACTTAAAAAATTTTTAGAGTAACATCACAAATTCTAACCTTTACATCTTTACTAAAAACTAATTATATACAATTGGCCTATTCCTAACTATCTTCAAAAAATTCTAATGCTATAAAAATACTTGCTTTTAAGAAGTTTCGTTAAGGACTTTTTAAAGCGAGGAGAACTTCTATAATATAATAATATATCTCTTATAGAGACTTTTATGACATTTGGAAAATGATTAAAAATTTTTATGCTCAAGTAAATAAGAGAATTCTTAGTTCACTTTTCGGGATGGGCATTGGAATATTGTATTCTTTTCTGATATTATAATGTTTTAAGGAGCCATTATTTTGAAGATACAATTTATATTTTTTATATATTAGGCAAGCAGACTCAACAATAAACAAGCAACACAAGGAAAGTATCTTTAAATAGGGGTCTGCATGTCCTGTGGAGATTTATGACACATATATTTAATGGCTCGTTTTTTAAAAACAAACATCGAGTCAAAAAGCCATTTACTAATGCAACTTCAAAACGTTATTCCATACTGTAGGTATTTTTGTATGAAAGTAAGTTCCAACGTTCAACAAAAAAAATAGACCATTTTTGCAGATATCAATCTCAGTTCATTTAAAACCACTCTAACAGCATAACATCGTCTAGCCAGTTTTTGCCTCCTGACATATCTCCATAAAACTTAGTTTTATGATCGATAACAATTCCAAGAATCTGTTAAAATTATTCACTTCCAATTCTTTGTTGTGAATCATGAACTGCTCTGAACATAAAAACTTAACAATTTAGTCTTATCTATGTTTAAAGACAACAAATTAGCATCAAACTACTGTTTAATCATTAATAAATCTTTAGAAATTGTTCTTGTTAATGTGCTTTTATTATTGTCTGCCCATAAGTGGTGTCATCTGCAAAAATAGTGAAGAATCCTTTTATCTGGAGAGACGCCAGGTCATTTATAAACAATAGAAATAAAATAGGACCGAGAAACGAACCCTGCTTATTACACAAAGTTCAGACAAACTGCCATTTGGCCAAACAAACTTTTTTCTCTCTAACAAAACAAAATTTTAACCATTCTAGAGCAACTCCCCTAAACCCATATCTAGAAAGCTTACCGAGCAGTATTCTATGGTTGACATACTCAAAGTCTTTAGAGAAGTCGCAGAATACCGCTGCAGCAAAGTGACCTTCTTCAAGCTCAAATATAATCTCTCCAGGAATGAAAACATTACTCGACATTCATTTAATATGTTATTTTTTTTAATTAGGAAAGCTACCATTCGTACTATAACCAGTTTCTCAATAACTTTAAAGGCTTTTTAGGCTTTATTTTTATCTTTTTCATGAATGAATTTCATCATGAAAACAATTATTGAAAATACTTAAAACACTAAAGACCATAAACATAATATATTGATTTAAAATTTTCTTAAAGTAAAAAAAAGAAAAAGAGAAAATGGCTCTCATAGACATGAAGAGACAATATCTTTAAGAGTTCGGATTGATTTTTGTAGATAAAATAGATAATTTTCTGTGAGGTTTATAATTAGATTTTTTTAAAGATTTTCTAATAAGATTTTGAGATTCCCATTTTAGGTTGTTATAAATCAAAGTCTTAATTAATAAATGCAAAAATTTATCAATATACTGTGGTCATAGGTTTGGTTTATTTATATTTATTTTATCTAGTAATATTTTATTAATTGACTTGCATATTTTATTATTTACTTTTAGAGTATGATAAAGTTCATTAAAGGATTTTATTGTGTTTTGACATAAATTTGAAAAATTCTCTGATGGGTTTATTAAAGAAGATACATTATTTGATTTAGCAAAGCTTTTATTAATTAAAAATATTTCTCTATCTTAAAAAACTGAGAACATTGTTTTTACATTTTCTTACATTATTGCACCCACGATACGCACACTGATTAATTTTGCCTAAAGGAGACATTGTCTCACAAACTAAACACATTTACATATATCTATCTATTTGTAATTATGATATCCAAGAAAATTTTTTAACAACTACCAAATTTCAATACGGCAAACACGAACCTGTGCAAAAACTCTCCCACACGACTCAGGGATGATCGGCCGATTACTAATGAGAAGCGACGGACGAAATTATTTTCGCGCATACTGGAGAGAATCGCCATCTATTTTTCACGCATATTTGCGGTCACGCTTTAGCCCATAAGGTTGCGTATCTTCCCAAATATTCAATCAACGGTGATACCTTACATTTGGTTACTTTACATATGCCAATTATAGGTTTAAGACCTACCGGCAGTTTCGCAAATTCATGCATTCTGAGCAAATTGAGATAACTCTGTTGCGATGTCCACAGAAGCCTACATCAACTCAATCGATCATTCTAAAATCGTTTGTGCACCAGATAATAATATTCTATCTCGAAGCTAGTCGTCATATACAACTTTTTTCATTTACTACAACGAAGAATTATTTTATTGGAATTTTTAATTTAAGCTTTTAAATATCCAATCCCATCTGCCATAATATAAAGCATTTATCTTAGTGAATTTTACTTTGTGTTGAACTGATTAATGATAAAATCACAATATGCAATACTTACATTTGATATAATAAAACCCCCAATTATCACTGCAGTTTTAATGAGCTTACTAATGAACATTTGGTGACTGTATTTTAAAATCATTTATACTGTCAAATAGGCTTAATAAAAAATTTATAAAAAGTTATTATTCTTAAGAAATGATCTATTGATTGACGGTTGGTATATCTACGATGGTGTACCGGTACTTTATTAACTACAAATCAGAAATTACTTGCATGGTTTCAGAGGGTAAAGGAACTCAAAGTCAACGATCTCAGTGTATGTTTTTTTATGTATGTTCTGCTTTAAGGCATCATTAGATCGGTATAACCACTAAACATAAGGTGTCACATTAAATTAGTCGTAAACGTTCACATGCATTTAAGTTAAGAAGTTAACACCACAAACATTTAGGTAAAAATAAAAAATAAACTGTTGCTGACGTTCACATTATACCACGAAAAAAAAAATCAGTGTATGTTTTTTTTTTAGACTGTTGATTTTGTATCCCTTCACCCCCTGAAATATTATTAAGAAGTATCTTTAAGAAAAATGGACTACTTTTTTGATTAATTACACGATGTCTATTATCATGAGTAAATTAGTAGAGGTAGCTAATATTAATATCAATGGCTTACGCGTAGTCTTAATCTTCACCCCTTACATTTTGATTATTGGAGCTACTTGAAACTGCCTCTTTATAAAACTAAAATAAATTACTGTCAGGAATTGGGGTAAAAATTGTGGAATTCAAGAAGAAGAATCATTATTTGAAGTAAAGCTAAATTTGCACAAGATAATAAGACACTCGGTAGACACAGCCATGCGGTAATTAATATGCCTCTAAAAGTTGTGAAATACTTAATGTGAATATGAGTTATGACCATTTTTATCAACCCATGAGGTTGCCAATCCATCTAGTTCTAGTGGCAAAATAAACATCATATTAGCATTATTCAAAATTAATTTTAAACTATCTTATGAGTAAAAATTATTTAATAGCTAAGCCATATTAGACCTAAATGTATTATTTTGATTAATCCAAGTAACAACTGGAAGCCTTATATAGTAAACAATTAACTGTTGTATCCGAATCATTATTTTGTTAAGCTCTATATAGTATTGATAACTTAAACAAATATTATTCAGGCAATAACCACTATCAAGATTATATGTCTCAATAATATTAGGTTGATGTTAGTATTAGCTTAATTAGGCTGGTAATATACGAGATATGTATTTACAGATATCAAATCGTATGTTTATGTGAATACATATTTACATATAACTTTGGTATTTGTTTGCTTTTGCAATGTCAATTTTAAAGATACTTATAAGTAATTTTAGCCTAGTAAAAACTATATATTAGAACTTAGTGCGATTCTTTTATGTATGTCTTCTAATTAATTGTTTCATAATGTTATAAAATTCAAATATGTATTAAAAAAGTTTTCATTGTTTTTAACAATTATTAAATATTTCTACTTGCCTGTATGAGTTCATAAACAATTTATAGTTATACCGTCAGTACTCCTTAACAAAGAGGAACTCTTTTTTTATTAAAAAAAAATCAAAAACTACTTTTTTACCCAAACTCCCAGATAATGGCAATAACCCTGAGATGAACGTCATCAATTTTATTTTTGTAATGTATTAATTTCCGATTAATCATGATCTAAATATCTTCCCATGTATTCATTTGCAAATCATCAAATTCATTACTTAATACCTATGGTATGATCAAGGATAAGTTTTCATATATTATCTTTCTAATATATCTGACCGAATTTTTTTTTATTTTATAGTTGGTTACGCTTCTTCTTTTAGAATAATAAAGTAGTTAAATTATAGCAGAAAAATATAAAATATTTCTATGCATTTATTAATATATATATATATTTGTATATTGCATGTCTGTTGATTTTAAATGCAAACGGGTAAATATTATATTAATAATTACTTTATTTAAAGTTAAATTAATTGAAATAGATTGGTTAAGGGTATTGGCAATTTAATAACAATGGATCTAGTGGATAGAACCTTTAAACCCGATAGAAAATACTGGAACTTAGTCATTCTCCAACAGGAACAGTCCGGACATCCAGGCTACCAAACAAATATATTTAGTTGTGTTAAAGTGTTATTATTTTTGTAACTTTCTTAAATTAATATTATAAAATCTATATATAAAAAAAAATTATTACAATATAGAAAAAAGCAAAAAACTAAATTATTTAAGCTATAGAATGTTTTATTCTCCGACATTTTTAATTGCATTTTTAATAATAAAAAAAAACATCAATATCTGAGCCCGTTCTATTTCACTCCCGACTTCGTCGCTATGACGTGAATTTCTGCATAGCGCATAGCGACGATGGCACAAAAGCCAAAGTTATAAATTAACGAGGTGATCTTTTCATTGCTCCTATGCATTAATGCAAATTGAATGCGGTAGAATCACTGATGACGGAACATTATTTCGGTATCTAATTAATGATAAATAGCGCAAATTGGTCCGGGGCATTAAACATTGATAAGGTGCACTTTATCCGGTCTGCGAGTTATTACAGAGAGTTAAACTATAGTAATACATTTATTTATGTATAATAAAAAATACACAAATAAATAAAGTTAAAATGAATGTCTTACTTTTCAAGCGATTTGTTTACTTGTTTCGAGAAATAGAAACCAATATAGGAATATTGCACTTTGTAAATAAAAGTCCGTTTTGGTACAAGTATTAGCCTGAACCAACTATTTAAAATTCGCTTAAACTACTAAATCTAATTCCTGGTGATCATATTCACGTTTCCGTTCCAATTCTCGATTAAATGCGTCATTAATTTCACGATTTGGCGCTGGCAGTTCTAACCTGACTAATAAACTATTGCATATAAGGTAACACGTGTCTTCGATCAAGAGTAAAGCCGGATTATGTATCTCCTTATTCATTTTAATATTGTGATTTCTGAAACTGACCCGAATTTGATGTAAAATATTTTCTGATATATACTTGTATTTATGCCATATATTAGATGGAAAATATGTCGAAATAATGACAGCAAATAATGTGCTTATCTGACTTGGAGATGCAGAGATTATGGCTCCAACGATTATTGAATCCCAATGGGTATCGTTTAGTAAATTGTAGTAAATTGAGTTCTTCATACAGTCTTATGTACAAGAATTATCATGAATGTCTGTATTTGCATAGACTTGCACGCTTGTATTTCGATTTATTCCTACGCTATCTTATTCGTTACCTAGTTTGATTGCGTTTAACTGTAAAGTTAATTATCTAGTTTTGTTAGACATATGCATTTTATTAATAGAATATGCTTTTAAAGCTTGAGCGGAAAGGATACCTATCAGTCAAGTAGTTTGTCTGCAACCAGTTTAAGCAAGTCATCATCAATGCAGTTTATCCGAAACCACTTTATTGAAGTTACCAAAATCGATTCGCGTTTTTGCCAGACTTTTGGATTTGGATGGATTAATTAAATAGTTTCACCTCCGTACAAAAATGCTTCGATGGATAGGGTAAAAAAGAAAATTAATAATATTAGAAGTGCCTTTCGAAAGGAACACAAAAAAGTTCTAAAACCAAAAAGAAGTGGATCATCTACAGAAGAGCTGTATGAGTCAACTCTTTGGTACTATTAATTACTGCTTTTTACGGCTTCGCAGGAAGAACCCAGGATGTCGGTTTCAAATGATGAAGAGTTGCAAGATTACGATGCCAATAATGAGGTAAGGAAATTTTTTGCAAATAAAAAAATCTTATAAAATCCTTTTGTTTACTGTCTAAAATAAATTCCTTAATTCTACAAAATTATTAAGTAAGATACATTCTCTTGTTGTATGATACATTCTCTTGCCAGGAAACTTTCCCAACAGTATTAAAGAAATTTTTATTTAAACTCACTCTATTTTCTTTGGCTTCACGTGAGCACTACGAACATATCCTGATTGTAAATTGTCTAATGGCCTTTCTGCTCTTCAGTCTCCGCTGATTATATTCCCTGTGTCAATAATTTCGGTGCCAACATCATTTCTCGTTATGTATGAAGTTTTAGAACGTCTCAAAAAACTATGCAAAGTGCAACCTGCTAGTACAATTCTGTCAATTTTTTTAGGTTGCATATCAATTACAGTATGGAATACTCGAAAGCGATTAGCTAATATTCCGACCGCATTCTCAACCGTGCGGCGCATTCGGCTAAGCCTATAATTAAAAATAGATTCTTCTTCAATTAAATTGTTTCCTGGAAAAGGCTTTAAAATATTTTCATGTAATGCAAATGCATTCAATCTGCCACAAAAACGAAATTTAAATTATGCTTTGCTACGTCATTAGAAGGCAAATTTAGCTTTTTTCTATAGGTTTATCGTAAAACTTTGTATATTCTAAAACCCCTCCATCAGAAACTCGCCCATTACAGCCTACTATATATGAATTCGTAATCAGCAATAACAAGGGCAATGAGAACTACACTCTGATAGTCTTTGTAATTGAAAAAATATGACCCGCTGTTGGCTGGTTTAACAATTCGCAGATGTTTGCCATCAATAGATCTTACACAATTAGGAAAGCTCCATCTGATTTCAATATTATAAACTATTTCTTGCCACTCCTCTGATGTTTTTTAAAACTGTAAAACAACATTATAAAACAAATTTTGTATTTTGTTCTTTCAGGAAGATGTCACCCAATATGATCAATTTTCACCGCTTAATAAAGATTGGTTGTAAGCACCGTCTGAAATATACCAGCTATCACCACCACAAACACCGCATCAGTCATCAACGTATTTACGTGCATCAAGTTCCAGATCTTCGAATAGTGCGACATGGACAGTTAGAAACTATCCAAAGGATTTGCGCTAATTTGGACAGAAAAAATCATGAATGTGACAGTATTGGAGAAAATGTGGCCCACAAGCTGCGCCGAATGGATAGAACCAGAAAATGTATGCTGAATTATTACTTTACCGTCTTCTATTCCTTGGTGTTCAAAAGAAATTATGCAAGGAATCTCATATATATATATATATATATATGTATAAATTCGACACATAGCCAATGTAACTTGAATATAGTTAAGAGTCACAACATTTTACTCCTTCTCCTTTCCAACCCATATTAACAAATCAGCAAGAACAAAGCTTCGCTTCTTCGTAACACACATCAACTTACAATCAGCAACAAAATCTCACTTTTTCACGACCTTCAGCATCTATTCCTGAAACACAGTCCACAAATGCTAATAGATTAAAAATTTGCATTTGAATGTACGCTCTCTTAATACAGGATTCGATGAATTCTCACACTATGTACATCAACATCAGTTTGAGATATTAGGAATAACTGATACTTGGCTGACACCTTCCCATGACGAAACTTCATTTAAACTTAATGGCTACAAATTTGTTAGAAAGGATAGAGTTGGCAGGGGTGGAGGAGTAGGTGTTTACCTAAAAAGTCATTTAAACTATGAAATACTTCAATTTCAAGTTAATTCAGAATCTTGTGAATATTTGAGCATAAAAATTAACATAGGTAAAATCTGTTATTTTCACCACAATATACAAACCTCCATCTGCAAACATTAATAACTTTTTAGACAGCTTTGAGGACATTTTAAGTCTTACCGTACCCTTTTGTGACTATCCAATTTTTGTCGGAGACTATAACATTAATTTTCTAAGCCAAACTACACCAAAAAATTATTTTATCAAATTGCTTCAAAATTATGATCTGAAGCAATATGTTAAAAACCCTACTCGGTTTAGTCACACTGGAGATAACTCGAGTTTATTAGATCTAATTATAACAAGTAAAACATTCATCCCTGAAAGTTGTGAGGTGGTACCTATTTCAGAAAGTGTATCTGATTACTGTTTAACTTTTGCATGCTTTAATTTGATTTCAAACAAGCCATTTCAAAAATTTCTTTCTTTTAGAAATTATAACGATATTACAGTGGGTGACTTTGAGAGGGACGCTCGAGCACTAAATTGGGATATTATTTATTATATAATTAATATTAACACTAAACATGCCATAGCCCGTAAGAAAATAGCTTACTTTCAATCTCTTTCTACAAAGTCTGGAAGGGATTTTTGGAAATCTGTTGCAAAGTTAAATCTGACCAAAACTAAAAATACCAATGACATTTTTCAGCTATTTCCAGATCCATCTGCAATAAATAATTATTTTGTAAATTCTAATTCAAGTACATATACTACCTCAGATGAAAAGGTTAATTTTTATAAACAAAATAGGCATCAATCGATTACCGACGAGTTAAGGTTTGGTCTGATAGACGAAAAAGTAATAATCCAAATTTTAAATTCTATTAGCACTAATACCACAGGCGAAGACGAGATATCAATAAGAGATAATTAATTATACTTTCCCTATAGTAAATATACTTTAATAAATATTATTAATACTTGTATTCTAGAAAATAGTTATCCGGACTTATGGGAAAAATCTATTATTTTACCATTACCAAAAGTTTCAAATGCAGGAGACTTTAAAGATCTTCGACTCATAAGTATTTTGCCGGCTATATCAAAAATTTTGGAAAAGCACATTTATCAACAGATTGTTTCATTTGTCGAATCTAAAAAAATAATTCCGTCTAGCCAATCTGGATTTAGAAAACATTTTAGCACTAGTACCTGCCTAATTAACTTCGTGAATGATGTAAGGCTTGATCAGGATCAGAAAGAAATCACGTGCCTCTGCCTATTAGACTTCAGTAAGGCCTTTGACACACTGTGTCACCGGATGTTGTTGGCTAAGCTTCACCATTTTGGTTTTTCTCAGGAAGCTGTAAAATTCTTTGAATCTTATCTAGTCGGGCGTGTTCAGAGTACACTTCTTTATAATGGGCCCAACAAAATTAAATCTGATTACATACCGGTGACAACGGGCGTCCCACAGGGGTCGATATTAGGGCCATTATTGTTTTCATTATACGTTGCAGATATGAACAAAGAGGTTATAAATTCCAAAATACAACAGTTTTTTGTAACGATGAAATGTATAGCTGATGATTCCCAACTATACATTTCATTTAATCAAGATCTATTGCAGCATTTTCAGAAAAATCTTAATGATGACCTAAAAAAAATTCGAAGTTTTGCAAATAGTCATAATCTTAAGCTAAATGCTGCAAAATCATGAGTAATATTGTTGGGAGAGAACAAAGCCAGAATAGCAAATATTAATCAACATTTAAATATTATGATAGATAATGAAAGGTTGCCTGTTGTCACAGAAGTCAATAATTTAGGTGTTTACCTTGACACAAGATTAACTTTCGAAACGCATATAAAAAAGAAACTTTGCATTGCCTATTTAAGATTGAAGAAAATATATCAAGTAAACAGATTTTTACTCTCAACAACAAAATACTATTTATGTAACTCTCTTGTTTTATATTTGTTGGATTATGGTGACATCATTTATCACAGCTCTTTGACTAACAGAATTTCTAAATCTATTTAGAAGTTGCAAAATGCGTGTTTGCGATTTTCATATAATATTTTGTATAGAGATCATATTACTCCACACTTACATAAACACTTAATATTATCTATGGCTAATCGACGTACGCTACATTTAACCAATTTTATTTATTAACCAGTTTTAAAATCCAAGCAACCGCCATATTTATATCAACTTTTCATATCTAGAGATCACTATCACCAAACTCGCTATACTGGCAATTTTCTTGTACCGCAACACCGTTCTGCAAATTTCCAAAAATCCTTTGCTTTTGTTGCACCTTAAATATGGAACAATATTCCAATTGAAAAAAAAACTTTAACAATATCTACAATTTCAAAACACATTAAAAATAAACTTTTGCAAGAGCAACGTACAGTTTAATGAAAATGTGAGAAGATGTTGAAATTATCTGACTATTTGTGGCTAGATCTGTGCATTCTCTGTCAGTCCAATTTATAAATAATAATGAATTATTAGTGCTATTCTCCTAGTGACCTATGGGGGGTTCTTGTGCTTGACCGGATACCAAAATTATTGTCATAAACTGAAAATTATTAACTTTATTGTTAAGTATAAATAGTGATTTTTTTTTCTTTAGGTTTTAGTTTTTTATAGGTGTTAGTTTTTGGGGCGCTCTACACATTTCTGAAAATAAGTTCCAGACTTGTGAATCGGTTTATTAATCGCAGGGTAGTCCTTTATTTATCATCAACCGAGATTATTGTTATATTTAAAAATGAAGTATAATTTATTTTATTTTGGGATAAATAAAAAGTTTTTGAATTTGAATTTGAATTTGAAAATGCAGAAGGAAAAACCTCGACACAAATATAAACTACAGTGCATTTTTTTTATCTCGGATCATAGGGTTTTACGTGTAATATTTTCAACCCCATGTTAGAACCTATTCTATTTAATCGATAGGATTGAAACTTGGAACAAGTGATGTTTAAGTTAACAGACATTAAAAAATCCCCCATTATTTTGCAAAAAAATTTGCGAGAAACCTATTTAAAATACGTTTTTCTGATGAAAAAGTTGCATCGCCAGTTCTCACTTAAAAGGAAAAAGAACCGAAACTGTAGTAGACGAAGAATTTAAAATGGAGGTATGCTTGGCCGTTGAAGAAAATCCAACAAATAGTATTACTCAGTTTGCTGAAGTTACCGGAAAAAGTAGGAGTAGTTGCTATAAGGCAATCAGAAAAGAAAAATACAAATCTTTTAAAGTTATAAATGTAAAAATACTATTTTCAGACGAAAGTACTTTCTGTACAAATGGTACAGTCAACAACCAAATACTCGAATATGGGCGCGAGAAAATCCTCACGTCATCCAGGAAACGCATACCCAAACAAGACAGAAACTTAACGTGTGGACAGGAATTCTTGGAGATCGAATAATTGGACCAATTTTCATAGAGGGTAGCCTGAATACTGCAATATATTTAGAATTACTTCAGGTGCAGGTCATTCCCGCATTAGGAAACGCTGTTCAAAATGGCAGAATAATTTTTTAACATGATGGAGCCCCCGCTTATAGTGCAGCGACTGTTACTGAGTTTTTGAATGCCACGTTCCCAGGACGCTGGATTGAACGTTTTGGGCCATCTAAATGGCCGGCGCGAAGCCCCGATCTTTTGCCTTAAGATAACTTTTATTAGGGCTATCTATCATCGAAAGTGTTTGATATTGTTAGAGGCAGACCCAACAATATCGAAGAACTTCGTAATAGAATTATCGAGGCTTCGCGTATCATTACTCCCCGGCAGCTCCTAAATGTTAAAAGACATTTCTATAACTGTCTGGGCTTTTGTTTGGCTCAATTTGGAGGTCACCTTAAACAATTTATTTGAAAGGTTTTATTTGTTTCTTATTGATTTTAGAAAGCATATTTTTGAGATTTTGAGGAAATTATTTTGTGTCGCTGTCAGATATTTGTCTACTTTCTTTGAAGTGTAAAGGTAATGAAGGTTACGAGGTGCAGAAAAAACAAACTTTTTCATCAGAAAAACGTATTTTAAATAGGTTTCTCGCAAATTTTTTTGCAAAATAATGGGATTTTTTAAAGTCTGTTAACTTAAACTTCACTTGTTCCAAGTTTCAATCCTATCGATTAAATAGAACAGGTTCTGACATGGGGTTGAAAATATTACACGTAAAACCCTATGACCCGAGATAAAAAAATGCACTGTATATAAGATATCTTGATAAAACTACCCCTAAAACAATGGAGGAATGCGACACGTCGGAATTTAGAGCATCTTTAACTGAATTGTTGTTTTTTAATTGATGAATTTGCGAAACTTCAATAACTTAATTTTTCAATAAAATACGTAGTTGATATATTATTTTGAAATGTTACTAAAACACGAAAAAATTACTTCAAATTACGACAAAAGCGTAAATTTTTGGAATGCAAGCATAAAATACATAATTTTTAATAAGTGTAATAGCGAGGTATTTAGGTTAAAAAATAGATACCTAGGTACTATGTAAATGTACGCTTCTAAAAATTTTGCCACTTTCAATCTCCTTCTACTATTCTATTCCTTTCTAAAATATTGTGCACTGTATTCCAAAACTTTATAAAATTACCTTCATATATTCATTTTTCAACGCCTTATAAATTCATTCACAGGCTTCTGGTATCATTTTTTATAGTGCTTGGGGAGAAATAATGGCAGAAAATTTCAAATCCTCAAATGTCGTCCAGTTGCCAAATACCGCAAGGTCACTATTAACCTTTCTTCAGTACTAATGGATTTTTTCATTACTGTATTCTATCCTTTTATATGGGATTTAACTAAAGTTAATAATTTTCTGAAAGTAGCCTCGTCCATCCTAAGATAATTTTTAAAATCTTTGCTGCTGGAATCTTTCCATCGCTTCAGAAGTTTCATATGTGATAAATTTTCACGATATCTTAAGCATTCTGTCACCCAAAAAAAAATTTTTCGCGTTCATTAGTTAATAGCAAAGTCAAAAGTGACAAAACAAGTTTCTTTTTTCTTAACATCCACTGGTTTATTATTATTTTGCCAAACCCACTACAAGCAAGAACTGTAAAACTTTTGCGACGGACTGTGGATGTATGGCAATTAATAAGGCAGCCTGCAGTTCCAGGACTGTCAGATGATGGCCTGCAGGCCGCATGGTTTGTATATAACTGAACGTGTAAGTCTATCGCAGCCCACGACTGCAGGTCAAATTTGACAGTCCATTGATTGCAGTTCGCCGGTACGTGAATGGGTACCATAAGTCATCAGAGAATCTTTGATGTTTATGAATTCGGACCTCATAGGATGATCTGACACTGATAAGTCTCTGCCTCCTTTTTCCTATGGTAGGTAGTTATAAATTTGATGCATGCGAATTGTGAACTCGATAATTTTGTCACTTGTCACTTGTTCGGACTTTGTAGTCTAGATTTTCTAGATCAATTTTTGAGTAATTAATAACACCATCCGTGTTAAGGACTCTCGACGCCATTAAGGCATTAAGTTTAGCAATAAAAAAGTCGTTAACTAACCTTTTCATGTTTCAATCATCGGTTTTTAGGGCTTGTTGCATATATTCGGAACTTAAAGAATATATTTTTGGATCGTACATTTAGGAAAAGTAACATATTTCACCAGTAGGTATTCTGTCCATGTCAAAGCCGTAGCTATTAGACTCTAGCATGGAGCTTATTAGTGGGTTTATAGCCATGCAAAAAAAAAGTGAACGGCTCAAGTTATATATGTTTTATTGTGTAATTTGGTATTATGAAAATAAGTTTTGTGGTTTTTACTTAAAAAAATTGACCATTGTATACAATGTTGAGAATTTTAAGTAAGAATTAATCAGTCGAAAAAAAACAACTTTGACTGCACTAGCCCTAAAGTGATTCAACGTTTAAATTGAACTCTAACCAAACCCAAATTAAAATTTTATTAGCTCCGACCTTTCTCGGTTCAACTGGAACAGCGCAACTAACCCTCGCACGCTGCATAACTTACCGTTTACGTGTCTATTTTCCCTGGTTGCCCGTAGTATAAAATTGGAAAATTCTGCTCATGCCCTCGGAGATTTGGTCGAAATAAATTAAAAAATTATCCATAACTTTTTTCATAGGCTTGAATATTATTTTACTTAGTCTTTTTTGAACCAAAAAGGTTATTTAAGCGGACATACATTTTTGAATCAACGTGTCGAACTGTACTATTTAATCACTGACCAGAATTATTTTTAAAAGAAAGAACTACATTTTAGGTGCATTTAGACGATGGCGCAATCGTGCTTAATATTAAGCGTTAATTTTTATGATAAACCTGATTAGTAAAGTTTGGATTTGAAAGCCTAAAAAAATTGAGAAAAAGCGCTAAAGAGCATAACGAATTTATAAAGAAAAGCATCTTGATATCTAAGAAAATGCCAAACAAAGCACACAAAGTTTAGATACTTATTTGCAGATTAAAATATAATATTTATAAATTGATAAATTATATTTGAAAGCTATGATACCGTAAAAAGTTAAAAATAATAAAGTTCTGTTCAAAATAAATTGCGGCCATTGAACCAAGTAGTTTTTGTTTGAATGGTTGTTATAGAAACAAGGGCAACCTTAATGTAAAATTTTCTGACAATTCTCTTGATGTGCTTCGAGGCTCCCTTGATGTACGCTAGCTAGTACTAGTTATCGTACTAGACAACTTGCTGCCTTAAATTATTATATTATTTATGCTTCTTGTGATAGACTAAATATAATGTTTTAACAAAAAACAATGAATAAATATGATTTTTTTTGTGATAAAAGTAACAAACGAGGAACGAAAGAGGTTGACGATTACGCACACATTTCGCAGCTTAGTTTCGTTAGTTGCGCCTCGTATAACATCAACTAATCCCGGTAGATTGGCAAAAGCTTTAGATATCCGGGCAAAACAGAGTGGCTGACGCTTGTCAGTTTTATTTATTGACCATTCACGTGATTCCATCCGATTTAAACTTTAACACTTATTGCTTTTGGGAGAATTTATTGCCCCGGCCAATAAAAAACCTGTGTGCGAAATGGTTTGTCGGAATCGGTTTTGTTGTGTGTTGTTTTATCGAAAAAAATGCCAATTCGGTTTGGCTTGCATGGTAATAATTTATTGACACATAACAAATTTAAAAAATACATATTTCTTGGCCTTGCTTCTAGACTTTCTTCTTGTGGAGAATTCAGTTTCCTCATCGGTCTACATAATGAATATAAAATATACTTTTATTTAATTTACGAAAGTTGCCAAAAACTATTGGTCAAATTAAAAATTGGCTACAGTTTTATAGTTTCTTCATAGTGATAAATTAATTAATTATTATTAGCTGGAGTAAAATATTTCTGGTAATATTGATGCAATCTTACCATAATTTCCACTATTTATTTGAAAAACATTTAAAGTTATAACAAAAAGTATAAACTCGAACGAAAATTATTATTGAAATTAATGATAGGTGACTATTCTGACCACTGTGTGGTATAAGCTAAATACCCCTGCTCTTCTAGACTATATTCCAAAACAATAATTACGTATGTTACATGGCAGTGGTATAAAGAATGGTAAGTCTGTCTAATTACGATTGCAGAAAAATAGTGTGTCAAAAACAATATATGCCTCTATGTGAGCATTCCATCGAACCGCTTTAATATAGACTCTATAGTGCCATTAATATCAAAAACATATTAAGAAAACCATTCTTTAGACTTTGGATATATTCAGATACAGTGTATTTAATATAAACCACTGTTTATCCCGCACAAGTTCATAATTCCTATGGCAATTCAATACACAAACTCCTCTCTTCTGGTTGGACTATATGCAGTGGCATGTTTTTATATTGCTGACTGAAATAACTTTTTGATTCTCCATCATTCTGGGATGCGACAAGAGGCACGAGCATGACGCCTTGGGAAGGTTAACGAAACTTCTGGTCAGTCGGGTATAGGAGTAGCGGCGGCATTGTTGAGAGGCACTTGACAGTTCAGTGTTTGGTGGAATATTGGCGCAATATTCTGTAGCAAGACTACTCCCACTTTATCTTAAGTAGTGCCCCAACATGTAGGAATCTAAATTGGGAAGCCGTTTGCTTTCCTCTTTAGACCCTAGAAGGAAAAAGGTCTTTATGTAACCAACAGAGACTAAGCAGAAGAAAATAAATATAAAAGTATTTGGTAACCAAAAAGATTCAAAAGCCTAATGCATATGGTTCCTGCTCACTAAATGTTAATTGCCACAACATAGGGTATCTTTACCTGCTCCTAGATGAAAAAAAACGACGCACGCAAAAATCATTAGATCTCTCTTTCTCTCCTTTGTCATCCTGAGTTTCGTCCGAAATCTGTAACGGCTATTCAAACTACCCACAGTGATGGGTTCTTTTTTAATAACTTTTGTCTACAGAAATAGGTAGGTGGTTTCCCTATGATGCATCTGGCTTAGTTACAGGCTTGAATAGCGTCCAGGATGAACTAGTAACTAAAGGTGGGAAGAAGTCTTGATCTTGCCTGACTTGGTCATTGATCTGTGAGATTGTTAGTTTTAATAAAAAATTTTAAGCACAAAAAAAGCTGCGATCCTCGGCCCTATATGGAGGTTCTTGTTGATACCTTACGAGTGGAATAGATGCGGGTTACATTGATTTTGCAAAGACCTGTGAGCACATGAATTTGATGACCAAATAATGACGAATTCCAAAACGATCACGAACATGTGCCATAAGATATATTATAGCAGACCTCTTTTGCATTCAAATTAATTGAACTTAAAATTCTTAAATTGCTAAATATAGTTAGTCGGGACTTTTTTAACGTTTTCAATAAGTCAAGCTTATTCAAAAAAACTTCCTCCGGAATTATTTTTAAATTAAATAATGTATAAATATTTTAAGTACAATAAATTAAGTAATGTACCGAAAGCGATTTCTTTTAGCTTAATTAACTTTACAGGACATTTGGATTTAAAAAAAAAATGTAAAATTTGTTACTTTTGATATTGCTAATTTCAAAAACTAACAGAGGCAAAAGCTAATGCAGACCTCACACAGCTCCTTTGCTCCACCTGTTTTGTCAGCATGTAAGTAAAATAGTTAAAGAGGTAGGCAGCTAGGCGCTGTGGCTTTCTCATGCCGGAATTATGATGGTCGGAACTTAAGGCAACGGAACTGAATGAAACGTTAAATTTTGTATCCAACATAATGGTTAACGAACTTGATTTACGATTAACTCAAAGTTTCGCAAAATCAAAAGAATACCGATAATTCTTATGATATTTAAAACATTATTAACAACATACCTCACAGACTTAACCCTATCTGATTTTAAGTTATTTCTTGTGCGGTGTTTTTAAATTTCAAATGTTCCTTTATATACAATTCTTGGTGGTTCCTCACATACCTGATCAATTTGATTTCATAAACGACGCCTGAGTTGCTCTACATGTTACCAAAAAACACGCTACAAACAAAGTAAACTTTTCTTTTTGCAAACACAAATACAACACGATCTTAACGTTAAACAGCCGATTACCGCAGCTATAGCCTGCGTTTTGTGGAACGCGCATCTGTTTTTCAGCGATTGGTCAGTTTACCCACATAATCCTTCAACGTAATGGAACGGATTGACAAAAGCTAGAGCTAGGCAAGTCTTTATGTTACGTTTTGTTTCTTGACAATCATCGTAAATGGATGCAAGTAAAACATATCTCCAAATACATAGGCGCAGATTTCTTAAATTTCGTTCCGCTCC
Source organism: Anthonomus grandis grandis (assembly GCF_022605725.1). Lineage (NCBI taxonomy): Eukaryota > Metazoa > Arthropoda > Insecta > Coleoptera > Curculionidae > Anthonomus > Anthonomus grandis. The sequence goes on from NC_065552.1 coordinate 28,911,561, forward strand.
GTTACCTTCCATTCCGTTGCATTCCGTTCTGTTCTGTTACGTTCCGATAATCATAATTTTGTAATTAGATTGAAGCAACAACCTGCATTGAACGTCATCTTATTTTTGTCCTAACATAATTTCCACTTTATCCAATAAGTGAAGCTGTGTCTACCGTCGAAGAGCTGTCGAAGGGTACAAGCTACGGTATTTACTTCCAACATTAGACCGGATTTATATTCTGTGGATGATTCTTTGCTTACCATTCCGCGATTATCAACCGTTTTATGATTAATTTTTTTGTGGGTTATTACACTTTGCTTACCCTCTCTTCTCTTCCGTAACCGTACAGTATTTAATTTGACCCTATATAAGGTTTATTAAGAGTTGTTAACTGGAACTTGATATGCTAGATTTAAGGATGACTTGTTTTACGAACATAAAAAAATCTAAAATATTTTCTCCACTGTTTAAGGGCTAACCGATAAGCAATGTTCCCTCATCCACAATAAACTTGAGGGGGGGCACTTCGACATAACCATTACATAATCAACTATAAATTTTATAACCCAGAAAAACGGTTAAAAATTGATAAACGTCAATATTATAAGGGTAAACAGAAACAGATAATTGCATTAGAAACAGAACTGATTTTGAGTACCCAAATTCATTTTTAAAAACGTCAACTCTTTATTTTAAGTCGGTTTTTTTGCCAGATTTATATCCTAAACAACAGTATGAATGAGACTTAAAATCTTAAATAGAAAGAGAAGTCGGCATTAAACGAAATAATGCACAAGATCAAATTACATTTGTAGTGGTGATGATAGTACAAGTCATTCTTATAAAATTAAATCTGATAACAAAAGCATTGGGTTTTAATGGGATGTCTTTCTCTGAAACGAGATTTTTAAACGAAACGCCTAGGAGAAAATGTCCGTTCAGCGGAATTCTTTTAGTTGTTTTTAATAAAACTTCATTAAAAAAGAAAATCTTCTTAAATGAAGCCTTTGAAAGCAAACAATCTTAGCGAGATTCATTTTAAAATAGATAATTAATTTTTAGAAAGTATAAAAGAAAGGAATATGAGATAACATAAATTATTTGGTTCATCTAGAGTTACTTATTCTACTAGTTACCAAAAGTTTCTTTTATATATTTTCCGATCGAGAATTTATTCGCATTAGTTCGCGTCACTGATTTACCCTTTCAACAGTAAATACCCAGCATAGGTTAACTCAGTTACGGTCCGATGAACCGGAAAGTTTTGTTTTGCTTTGTTTACTATGGTTCACATAAATTAACAATTAACATAAACCTTATGTCAATTTGGTAACATTATACTTATTGGAAATTTAGCACATTCTTGATCCTCTTGAAATTTTTTTTAAATTACTTTTTCCTTTTAATGCATATGGTAGGAGGTGGTAAACCAGATAATATTTTGTACAACCAAGGTTGGATTTAGTATTGAAAACTGGTGGTTACATCGGTATTTAGATATAGTCATGGATACACTTTTCAATTTCCCTTCTTATAAAAGATATACATATATTGATGTTATTACTGCATATGTACAGCTTATTATTAATAATTTTAATAGTTTCTATATAACACCATGTTGTTTTATTTATATGATATTATTAAAACAGAAAATGATATAATTAAGGCAGATCATATAGTATAATAAACCATAATTTTTACAGAAGTGCCTAAATTAAATTAACATAAAAAATAAACATAATTAAATCAACAAAGTAGTAAAGATAGCCTATGCAGACTATCACAAAAAGAATTAAGAATTTTCTTGTGTAAATTGAGGGTTCCTTTGATTCAAAAATAATTTTTCGCAAGTACATCTAAATTTATTTTGGAAATACTGCTGAACATTAATTCAAAATACAAAAATAAAAAATTTCATTGGATTAATGGAATATGACAATTTAGAAAAGTAAAATATTGAAAATTTAAAATAACAATATTTAAAGAAAAGTCCTTGACAAGAAAAGGTCCTTTTTAATAGAGTATATATCTATTTCGCATAATTCTACCTAATTAAATTGTCAATGTCGTTTTATTCAATTTGTAGTCAATACAGTTTAACATCTCTTCCCTTATACGCAACACTATTTTCAATATTTTTCCAAACGTGATCGACCTGATTTAAGTCAAGGGATTGTGCAGATCTTGGAATTACCTAAATATTATTATACTGCTTCCGAAAATTTCTAGAGGTTTGCGCAATATGCGGATATCTCTTGTCGTGCATAAGTATGAAATTTTTACCAAATTTTATAGCGCGTGGTTAAACAATCGGCTCCAGAATTTGATTCCAATATACTAGAAGTAGAGTAGTCCGAAAACCTATCGAAACTTCAGCTCACACCATCAAAGTTTTACCTTGGTATCTGCAAATAGTTCTAATAGTCTAATCTAGCGTTACTCAAAGTGTGCTCCGCGAAACCTCCGGTAGGGCTCCGCCAGCAGTCATAATAAATGAATGCATGTATTAAAATGGACCCTATAAGAATAAAGTCACCTAAGATAAAAATTAACAACCAAAACGAAACGCCTACTTATAGGTGTTACTAGTACATATACGAAAATTTAATATATGTATTATTAAGTAAATGCCCGACCTATTACAACGAAATGTTACGGCGTTACTCGTACGCCACCATTCGCCCCCGGACTATAAGCAATCGAATGACCTCGGTTCGTCGCGCTGTTTCTCGTGCTCGTGCGTCGATGCGCTTTTCGGAGAAAATCGTCTGGCTTTCCGAAGTTTCTGAGGAATTCGAGATGATTCGATGGTTGCAACGTACCGCAAAATTTACTTACACCGCGCTCAGTATTTTTTGTTCGCTTGTCTTGTTGTTGTTCGTAGTGGTTGTAAAATCTTGTATATCGTGCGCAAAGTGATACTATTTGTCATAAAATTGGCCAAATCAAATTAGTGTTAAAGAAGAATGGAGCGCTGGCTTAAAGGTGTTGCAAAAAATGTGGTTCGCTTGGATGATGTTAAGTTCTAGTCTTATGGTTTCAAGTTCAAGTAGTAAAATATCTAGGGACACACTGGAGGTGAAAAAACGAAAGTATGACGCATCATACAAATTAATCTCGGATTTGTTGACTCCAACGGTCCACCTCTTTGTATGTTGTGCAGCAAACTCCTTCCTAATAGTTCAATGGTACCTGCTAAGAGGCGCGAACATTTAGAAACTTCAAAAACAAAAGTAAATAATTGTTTCTACGTAAAAAAGAACAATTATTAAGAAGCCAAAAAACTATGACATATGCGATTCAGACTGTAAATGAAAAGGCTACGAAGGCATCATAAGCAGGAGAAGCGCACACTATCGTTAAAAAGCTAATAAAACCATATGTGGTAGACATAGCAAAATGTATACTCGACAAAAAAATTTGTAAAGCATCTTTCTACAGTACCGCTTTCGAACGATATCGCAGCAAACATAAAAGAAGAACTGGTTTCACGGCTTCAAAATAACAAATTCGTCTTGCAAATGGATGAGTTGACTGATGTTGCTGGACTGGTCATCTTGCTAGTAATTGTGCGATATCCATATAAACATTCACTCGAAGAAGACTTGCTTATGTGCTCATCGCTGTCTATTAACACAACCGGAGAAGACATTTTTAACACGATAACATATTTTTTTAGGAAAACCAACTCGATTGGAATAATTGCATTGATATTTGTACCGATAGAGCCAAGGCAATGACAGGTAGAATAGCAGGAGCAAATAAAAAAATCAAAAAATAACACGAATAAAAATGAAAGCGCCAAATTGTAGTTCTAGCCACTGCATCCTGCACAGACAATCAAAAAAAAAAAAATTGGTTCATGATGAGTCAGTAAAAATAAATAATGTTGTCAAGTCACGTCCACTACAATCCCGATTGTATGGTAGCGATCATAAAACACTATTGCTCCATACTGAAGTGAGATGGTTATCTCGGGGTAAAACTTTGACAAGACTTTTTGAACTAAGAACAGAATTAGAAGCTTTTCTTACAGATGTTCCTTTTAATTTAAAAGACCATTTGTCCGATAAAAGCTGGTTATTTAGATTAGCATTTTTAGCAGACATGTTTGGAAAACTTAACGAATTAAACCTAACAAGGAAAACAGACAACAGTTTTCAATGCTAGCAACAAAATAACTGCCTTAAGAAAATTAGATTTTTGGATTACTTGTTTTGGTGAGAGAGAAATTAAAAGCTTTTCATTACTAAGTGAGTTCCTAAGTCACCAAAGACTTAGCGATACAGAAATATTTCAAAATGAGATATTTGTTGAATTGATGCAATATCTCAATGAGCTGCAAGGGACTTTTGAATCTTACTTTCCTGAAAAACAGAATACAAAACTAAAAATAAGCTCATGGATTCAAAACCCTTTTTCATCTAAATTTCTGAAGCCTAAAAATATGTTAAATCAGATCTATGAATGATTTCTAGAAATGACATCGGATACTAGCATGGAATCATTGTTCAAAACAATTTCACTATATGATTTTTGGTGCAGAGTTAGTGATGAATATCCACAACTTGCCACAGAAGCTCCGAATGTTCTTCTGCCGTTCCCAACAAGGTATTTGTGTGAAACGGGGTTTTTAGCATATACAGCTACAAAAACAAAATACCGCAATAGACTGGATGCCGAACCAGACATGAGAATTCAACTTTCTTCTATCAATCCTGACATTACCCAGTTGATGAGGAATAAAAAAAAATTACATGCCTCGCATTAAATGAACTCATTTGCTTACTAACTCACTACTTACTGTATCTATCTTTTTTTGTATGATTGTTAATAAACAATTTACATATAACTGGTTTTGCTTTTAGTTTAGAGTTAGTTTTTTAAAAAGGTTTCATCACGAAAAAAGTTTGCGTAACACTGGTCTAATCAGTCTATTTTATTAGTTCTAATAGTCTAATCTATGTTTTGCAAGTGAGACGCGTTGCCAGGTGTTTGCCATGTATGCTGCCTGACCCCCAGTTTTCTTAAATCAATAAATAAATTTAATAAAAGAATATTTTATCTAATACTTCATAAGCCATTTTAGTTAAGTAAGCCATATTCTCCTTTACCCCTTTTACAAATCCTTAAATAGCGTCCTCATATGAATATGTTGAGATTACAAGCGAGTGGGATACATAATTTCGCAGTAATTAAGTATCTTTGTTGGTTAAATAAATATTTGGATGTAAGCGAATAGCATCTTAGCTAAACTATCCTGGTAATAAGCGGATTAACTTGTCCTTATATAATCCTTATAATAGGAAAGCTATTTGAAATAATACACAGATGCATTAATGAAGGTAATTCTACCATATTAATTTCTAGATGATTAATTTGCATAGTTAAGGTCTCACGAAAATCCAATTTTAGCTAATAATTTATAAATCTATTATTAAGAAATAATCCGTTTTTGACAGCTCCCGAGAACTTATTATATATATTTTCTTATCGAATATTCTTATTAAGGTTGATTGACTATGCTAATGCTTATCTTTCCTTCGCTATATAACCAATATTATTTTACATGAATAAAGTCAAAAGTAAATAACATAAAAATATGAAATATAGATTATTTAATTGCCTTGGAAAATAGTTTTTTTATAATATATCTTATATAAATCGCCGTTATAAAAAATAAATGCATTTTTCTTACAGTTTCAGCAAATGCAAATTTTCAAAAATTTCACCAAATAATTTTTATTCATTCTTGATAATAATAAATTCATTTTTAGGCTTTAATATTAAATCTGTTAAAGATACTAGGCGTCACTTCAATTATTGCATATGCTTAAACATACTATCTTATTTCCTTGTCCAGTGGTCGGTGCCTTCCTTTCCATACTTAAATTTAAAATTGAAAATGCTTAGTGCTAAGTTCCTTATTAAACAAAAATTCTTAAATACAGATCTTCTATATGAGGTAAACAAATTAAATATTTAAGATTTAACAAATAAGTATTGGCTACATAAAAACTCCCCTCCATTTTGTGAGGTTTTTCGGGAGATACAACCAATTTTAGATTTAATTGTACTCTTTGAGTTAACAAAATTTGATTTTTTCAGCGCTGCTGAAACATGTGTGGTTAAATATCCTTCGTTTACAGATAGCTCCATATTAAATAAAAATATCCTTAAATTAGAATTATCAGAGTATGATAAGAGTATACATATATATACATACAGGTGCACCAAAGTGTGAAGAAGGCAATAGAGCAGCAATATAGATCCCTGACTTAGACATTCAATATCAATTTAAAATTGACAAAAAATTTAGCATATTTACTTTTGAGGCAATTGCCATTAGAAAGGCACTTAAACTTGCCTTACGAGACAGTAACAAAAACTATGTTCTACTATCGGACTTAATGTCTGTTCTTTAAGGCATTGAAAAGAGGGATGCTTGGTCTTATAAAGTTAACCCCATAATATGGGAAAACAAAACATACTGGTATTAAAGGCTGGTAGATTTGTTAGTTAAAAATAGTATTGCCGTCGGCAACTACATACCTGATCTTCCTTGTCTCACTGATATAAACGCAATAATTGAAAAAAATACAAATGTTATGTGGAATGATATTTGGGAAAATATTTGCAAAGAATCTCCAACAAGTTATTGCAAATTAGTTCCAAAAATACCTTCTGCATACTGGCATAGTGAACTAAACGTGCCAAGGCGTTTCAAAACAATTATAATTCGTATGAAATTTGGACTATCTTGCTACCCAGCACACCTAAACAAAATTAAAGTATTACCTACTGGTCTGTGTACAAATTCTAATGTTACAGGTAACCTAAATTACATACTTTTTAAATGTAAAAAATATAATCAAGAAATCGAGATGCTAGTGGTTAATTTATGCGTGGAATGTAAAGTGGCTAGTCCATTTAACATTATGCATTTATTGGCGCTAGAAAATGCAAAAATAGTTAATTATCTAATTACCTTCCTTAGAAATTTAAGACTTAGTATTTAGTTTATATTTTTAATTAGAATAGTTATCCTAGTTCCAAGTCTCATTCCCTTATGTTTCCCTCGTCAATATCCCTAGTATTGTATTAAGTCGCCCTGACAAACCCCAGCGGCGTGAAATATGCCTTACTGTCTTAAATGTCCTAGGATAGTATAATGTAGCTAAGAACCGTCCTATAAATTAGATATATCTAGATATTTAAAATAAGATAACATTAAAAAAAATACACAATTTGCATAAAGGATAAAGAATATTTTTAAATCAATTATTAGAGTAGTTAGAATAACGCGATACGTAATAATGTCAAATCAAATACAATATAAAAATTGTAACTGGCTGCATAATTAAATGCCACGTGCCAACAAAAAAAATACAAGCTGTTTCGAGTATTAATAAGGAAGACAAAGTTAAAATGGATTATTTTAGAAACAGATCACGGCAAGGAGTTCGTAATAAGACTCGAGACAAAAAATTTGTGTCTTCTTCTGCAAAACGAATATAGGATTAAATAAATGCTGAACACATGCTTCCCAAAATTCAATACCATACCTAAGATGGGATTCAATGAGGGTATGATAAACACAGAATCAACTACTCTAATGGCATAACAACTAGACGATATTTTCTTGTGTAAACTAGAGACATGTATGGCCTTTAAATTTTGAATTGATATTAATTGTCAAACCCAGAAATTTGGTTGAATTAAAAGGATTAATTCGATTTCCTTTAAAAGTTGTTGCCTGAAAAATTCACTTGACAGTAATAATTTTAGTTTTAGAGGTGGTAAATACTAACTTGTTACTATCAGACCACTGTTTTATACAAGTCAAATCACTATCAATAGTAGTTTTTATTCTATTATGCCAAAAAATAGTAGTATCGTCGAAAAAAATAGTGAATTTAAGTGAATAGTGATAAGAGGAAGATCATTAAAATAAATTAAAAGCAAGATAGGGCCAAGTACAGAGCTTTGCGGTACGCGAACGTCAATGGGTAGTCTCTCAGACTTTTTCTTACCAAAAGTCACTCTTTCTGTTTTATCTGAAAAGTAAAAGCGAAACCAATCAAGTGCAACTTCCCTAAAACCATAAGCCTCAAGCTTCTGCAGGAGAAATTTGTGACTCACTCAGTCAAATGCTTTGGATAAGTTACAAAAAACTGCCGCCGCACACTCTTCTGAGTTCAAATTAAAGTAGAGGGACTCTAGGAGGTTAAAAATAGCCTCCTGGAGTCCCTCCTTTGTATTGTCCCTAGGCCTAAAATTCAAGGGACTGTTAAGATCACCTCCTTTGTGCAATAGGATTACTAAGACGTCCTGAAAAGCCGCCAGAACCCTTACAGATATTTAATCCTACCCACCAGAATGTTCGTTCTTTATGTCACGTAAAGCTGCTTTCGCTTCACTAGGATCTGCAGATCTAAAGAAAAATGTTTCAGGAAACTGGACATTCACCAGATAGGAGCTGGAATCCACAATAGAATTTTTGAGGAAATCCTCTGATACCATGTGTTAAGAGACTCAGAGCAGTGGATGTTTCAGAGACAAAGACCATCTCTCAGGTTATTTGCAATTTTCCAATTTTTCCTAGACTTGTTGGTTGATTGTTCAATTTTTTTGGCGTAATAGAGGCTTCTAGACAGCCATATAGTATCTCGGTATGTTATATGATACAATACGAATTTTCTGAGATTTTTACCTAAAATTAGCAGGCCCTTACTGTACTTAGGTTTTCTCTTTTTCTTCCTAATTTTAATTCAGTGAAAAACTAGCTTAAAAATAGAGAGTGAAACTTTTGAAGCGGTCGAACAGCATTGTCTAACATTCGAAAACTCTAATCAGCTAAATTACAAAGCTCCTTAAATTTGTGAAAGATTTTTCTATTGTACAATCTTTTCATTTTTACGGAGTTCACAAAATGTTTTGTACTCTGCGAAAGAGAGCAGAATACTGCATTATTATCGGAAAGCCCGGGATTTACTCTATTACAAAAATTTTTTGTTCTACAAATAGTTGAGCAGACATAGTCTCGAAGAATTTTAGACTGAGCTGTAACACCAGTAGGCTAATCGACATGCATGGTAAGTAATACTGGACTGAAATGCCCTATCTAAAGCTAGGTTAGTTTCGGAATTACTACTGTCTAAATATCGATGTTTAGGTCTCCAGTCAATGGTATTGAGGCATTTACCGAAATCTCACTTAAGATGAACTCTAATTTGTCAATAAATATTTGAACATTAGCAGACGGAGACTTGTGAAAACTAAGGATATACAAGTTATGTTTATTACAATACGCAATTCAAAACACAAAGAGGTCAAAAGTCCATTATTTGGTATTATACCGCATCTCACCTTTCTAATATGCTTTGAATCATTTTAAAACGTTACTTTTCTTATGTAATTATACCGACTATAGACGTGAACCATCAATTCGTTCCAATCAAAAACAAAAAAAAGGTTTCAGGGTTATATGGGTTCAAAGGAAATATAGTATTCAGATAACAATTGTACCACTTTTGAAGGCCCATTGAACATCCTGGGCTGCCAGGGTTAATAATTATTTTTTGAATCATCTTAAAAGTCAAAATAGTGCAATTTTTCTTTGTATATGTTAGTTTATCGTGTACCTTACTACAGTCCTGAAAACACAGACAAATCATAAGTCCCTTATCCTATAAAATTATTAAAGAGAACTCAATAGACCAGTGATTTTCTGTCTAATCCGCCCATTTCCTAATAAGCAAACACCAGAGGTTTATACAATTAAAATCAATAATTTCATTAACAATTAATGTAAAATTATAAAAATAAATTAAGCCTCTGCCGGCAAAGTAAACCACTCTTTAATCACGTTTCGCATAGTTGTGATCATATTCAGCGGGGGGAAAAAGAGGGACCTTCCCCGCACCTACCAACATCATTTCAGCGCTAACCAACGGATTTAGTGCACTTTAACGCAACGAGGCGCCGCTAATAACTTTATCGGTAATTTTACTGTGCGGAAGGACCCTCACTGGGGAACGAGATGGAAACGCAATTTTGTAAATAAATTTCTACTTTACCATGACAGAACAGTAATTCTCTATGTTGTTATTATAAAGGTATTTTGGGCGAGTCCCGGTACAGAGAGCACTAATAAATTGGGATTTGTTGATTTAAACTACACAGGCTTTGCGACGGTGGTTTATTAATAAAACGGTCCCCGTTGTTATAACCTTTAAAATAGTTACCATTTATTTATGCATAATGCATAGTAACAAAGATTTGAGTTTTCAAATAACTATTTATCAATTTTTTTTTCTTGGACGATTTAGAAATTTAAATTAATCACTATCACAAAACAATATTATGGACAGACCGGTAAATAAAATTATTATTAGAAAAATATATAAGAAGAGAAGGAGATATTTAAAATAAAAATAATACATAATGGCTTATAGCAGTATCGATGGTTTAAATTGCCTCCAGCAAGCCCTTGAGGGTGTTAAGGATACACTTAAGAGAATACCACCTAAGTATTAATTGCTTTAAACACCATTACGCAATGACATCCAAATCTTACTTTATTATACCCTTAAATGTGGCTTAGAAAAGACAGAACTAAGTCCTATGAAAGACATCAGGATATTCAGAAGCACCTTCGAGATGTTAATAATAATATTAATCATCTTTTATTCAAAAATAACAGACTGACAAATATTACAAATGAAAAAAAGGCGAAGTCTACTTAAACTTAATTCTAATAAATAATAAATAAATTTCGGTAATCATACATAGTAATAATAAGAAACATATTATAAAGATGAAATAATATAAAGAAATAATTGTTCTCACCAAAAAAATACTTATACCCTTCTTTATACCCAACACGGGGGAGATATAAGACTTATACCCTTGTATGCAATCATATACAACCATCATGCTACCTCTGGAGCACACGATACTAGTGAGTTAAAAAATAGAAACTCAAGTGTTCTTTAAACAAATACAACCTAAATCCTGACTTAAACTTAGGGTAACTATGACGTAGTAAATCATTGTTTGGCAAGGAGTTACATATTTTAATCGCATAATAAGTAAAAGACTTCTTGTAGTTCTTGTATTATGTCGAGGAATAATATATTTAAATTTATTTCTGGTATTTATATCATGGACGCTAAAATCGGTTTTAAATTTATTTTTTAGAGATTTAGATATAAATTTTGAATTAGTAATTAAACTATGCATAAAAACACTCAAATGTTGAGTTCTACGATTTGACATATTTAACCAGTTAAAATTTTATGTGATACGTGATCTGATTTTCTTAAATTAAAAATTAGACGAATACATGTATTCTGCACCTTTTAAATACAATATTATTCCGCTTGACGAAGACAAGGGCCATAAATAAAATCAGCATAGTAAAAGTGGGAAAGTACAAGAATTTCACATAACATTGCCATAAGCTTGGTACTTTAAAATTGAAATATAGTTGTTTAAGCGATATATATGACCTTTGTAGAAGTTGCTTAACATGGTCGGAAAAATTAAGCTGACAATCAAATATAACACCCAGATTACGAGCAGAATTAGAAAATGGTAATATTTGGTCATCTATTTTGATTTTAATATTATTTTCTAAATATTTGTTTTGATTTATTTTGTCAACCAGCATAAGTTTTGATTTTCATAGGTTCAGTTGAAGGCCGTGTTTTTTAGAGAGATCTTTTAGGTTGTTTAGTTTATGATTATTAGTTTCGTTACAAGTAACAAAGTCTTTAGAAGAGAAGTGATAGTATGTCTGGGTATCGTCAGCAAAAGCGTGTATCTTTCCGACATGAAGTGGGCTTATAAGTTCAGACGTGTAAATAATAAAGAAAAGAAGACCAAGGTCCAAGGACCAAGAACGGTGACACATGATATTCTGCTAAAAAAACTGAAAAATATTGGGATTCAAGGGATCCCTTACAGCCTGTTAGAAAGTTACATTAACCAAAGAACACAAAGCACCAAAATAAATGGATGTGGCAGTTTACCTAGTTTGGTAAAATATGGTGTGCCACAGGGAACTATCCTTGGACCGGTATTGTTCTCTATATATGTTAATGAGTTGTTGCAGTTGTTACCTAATGTCGGCATGGTGTGTTTTGCAGATAATACCGCAATAATGATTAAGGAAAGGTCTCGGAAGGATGTAAAGACTATTGCAGAGTCTTCCATGAAAAAAATTAAAACTTGGCTTGGTTTAAATTATTTAACACTAAACTCAGAAAAGTCAAGCTTTTTATGCTTTTCTGTAGATTCAAGAACATCTAGCACATTAAAAGAGATCATATTACACAAAAACGACTGTGGGATAACTGAGTGTTCTTGCACCCAGCAAATAAAAAGGCAGACCAAGATTAAATATTTAGGTATTATTTTGGATGAAAATCTAAAGTGGCACCACCATGTTGAGTATATTTCTACTCGAGTTCGGGAACTTATTTATAAATTTCGTCAATTAAGACAATTTATGCAAGAAAAGATCCTTACGACCATTTATCAAGCTCTGGTTGAATCAATTATAAAATATTGCTTAACAACATGGGGCGGAACAAGTAAGACCATCCTGAAACCTCTTATGGTTACTCAAAAATATGTTCTGAAGGTAATGTTTAACAAACCAAAATTGTATTCCTCGGATATTTTATTTACAGAAGCTAGATTGTTGCAAGTAAATCAAATTTACTTGAAAGCAGTGGTTAGGCTTCTGTATTAGAATCCACACTACTTGCATTTCATATCTCACAATCAGAACACTAGACAAGCTTTAAATAAAAATGTAACTATTCCAAAGATCACAAAAACTTAATGTCAAAAAACTTAAACATATACCTCAGCAAAAATCTATAATCAACTTCCCGTAAAACTCAGAAATAAACCCTTCAACAAAATTAAAAGTAGAATCCACGACTGGATATTAGATAATAACGTCACTTGCTTAGTATGATACACATAGTACTGTTTATTTTTCTTTCTGTTTTTTTCCCTTTCTTTCCCCTAATTTAATTTAATTCTATTTTATTTTTTGAATCACTTTTGTTTATATATTATTTTCTTAAAATTTGTTTTTATTTTAATTAATTAATTTGGATAGACAGAAAATGCACACACAGTATTTTTAAAATACCATTGTGCATTGGGTATTCTTAGCGATCAAGCAATTGTTATTTTGTAATCTTATAATGTATGAATGTATTATCTGCTGAATATATATTATTATTATACAGGGTGTCCATTTATAAACTGACACATTTTAACTGCTTATAAGTCGAGAACGAAAAATGACAACAATGTGCGGTTTTCACAGAACTTCATCAATATTTTTAAAGTTTTTTTTGACAGTATTGCCAAGTTTCAAAATTTACCTGAAATAGGAGGAAAAAAAATTATGATTTTCAAAGACCGATTTCTCAAAAATTTTAAATGTAACACCCTGTACTTTTTAATTTCACATTAAAGCCTGTTAAATCCCCTTTCCGAAAATGTATAAATTGTCTTAAATTCATTATTTTTTTTTTTTATAATTAGGTTTAAACCCTATAAAATTTAAACTTTCCAAAAAATAGAAAATCGCGCCCTTGAAAAAAGATATTTAATGTGCAAAACACTACTAGATCTTTTTAGAAATGAGCCGGATACCAATTTAATAATGTCTGATGAGGCAACATTTCAGTGGTCGAGTAAATAAGCATAACTGCCGAATTTGGGGAAATGAAAATCCTCGAGTGTATAACAAATTTGAAAGAGATTCTCCTAAGCTGAACGTTTGGTGTGCAGTATCGAAATTTAAAATTTATGGGCCATTTTTTTTCACGAAGCAACAGTGAATGGAAACAATTACACCGATATGTTGGAAACATTTTTTTATCCTCAACTTCAGCAGGATGGAATTTTAGACACGGTCTACCTCCAGCAAGACGGTGCACCACCACACTTCTCCAGGGTCGCAAGGGATTCCTTAGATATTACTTTTGGAAACAGATGGATAGGGCGAGCAGGTCCAATCGAGTGGGCACCTTATTCTCTCGATCTAACCATTCCAGATTCTTGTATATGGGGATATGTAAAAGACGTTGCTACAATCGAACCCCAAGAAATTTGGATGAACTGCGCAACAACATAGTAAACGTTTTTAACCAAATTACACCGCGAATGCTACAAAACGCCTTTGGTAACTTATTTCTCCGTCTACATTTGTATTCCGAGCAAAATGGGGGTCATATTCAGCAGCTAATTTATTAGTTATAAATTAAAATTAATTTCTTCAATTGTTTGTTGTTAAAATTGTTATAAATAGTTGTAATTTAATACATAGAATAAATACTTTTATAGACATGGCAATAGCGCAAATTATTTAATTATGATCATGCTAAAGCGATACATACGCAATTACCAGAAAATGTTCGCCAATCGACAATCACCGAATATGTATTCTAGGAAAATTTTCAAAAAGGTGTCATTTACTAAAATTAACTCTGTAAAAAAAAATAATAAATTTAAGACAATTTATATATTTTCGGAAAGGGGATTTAACAGGCTTTCATGTGAAATTAAAAAGTACAGGGTGTTACATTTAACATTTTTGAGAAATCGGCCTTTGAAAATCTTCAATTTTTTCCTCCTATCTCAGGTTAATTTTGAAACTTGGCAATACTGTCAAAAAAAACTTTAAAAATATTGATGAAGTTCTGTGAAAACCGCACATTGTTGTCATTTTTCGTTCTCGACTTATAAGCAGTTAAAATGTGTCAGTTTATAAATGGACACCCTGTATTATTAAGGATAGAGCCCTGAGATACTCCTGATATTATGGAACTAGACTCCGAGTACACACTATTAACAAACACTTTTTGTGACCTGTTAGAAAAGTATGATGCGATGAGTGACAGTGAGTCGACGTCAAAACCGTCTTAGCTTTGCCAACAAGAGTCGATGATTTATAGTGTGAAATACCTTGGAGTAATCTAATAGTATAAGAATACTTTCAAGTCCATGATCCAGTGCTTCTATTATATCATCAGTTACCACACCCAAGGCAGAGAATGTGGAATACCCCTTACGAAACCAGTTTTGCAATTCTGAAATCACACCATTATCATTTAAATATAAGTAGATCTGGCTGTATAAAATTTTCTCCATTATTTTCGAAATGGCAGAAAAAATTGCTATAATACGTAAGTCATTAAAAGTCTGGTTTTTTTGATTTTGGTAAAGGTATTCCTATTATGCAACTGTTAATAATATTAGTTATGTAAGGATCAAAATTTTAAAATATATGACATGATTTTATCTGTGCCACAAGCATTAGTTTTCTTGTTTTGAATAATTTTATGAACATCTTCTATAGAACACATAAAGAGTTTAAATTTATGCGAATCGCTGAATTTGTTGTTTTCGTAAAATTCTATAGTTTCATCACAGTCATTAGATCTGTTGTTAAATTGAGAAAAATGCTAGTTTATTAAGTTTGGATCTGTTTAATTAGGAGATAACTTGCTATCATTTGAGCTTAGGACGTTTAACGATCTTAGTGTTTTTTTGTCTAGAAATAAATTGAGATAGGCCTTTTTTTCGGATCTCAGTACAGAGACTGTAAAATTATGCAGTTCTTTGTACCGGTCCCAATCTTGAGGTTCTTAAGTACGCTTAAATTTTTATAAGGCTTTATCTCGCTCCTTCATGACAGCCTTCAAATTTTCTGTTAGCCACGAAGCATGAGGTTTAGTCACCCTAGATTCTTTAAAGGGAGCATGAATATCAAAAAGTGTGTTTAAAAAATCAGTAAAAAAAACTAATTTTTTTTCTATATGGTTCTCATAAACAATATCCATCTAAGGCAAATTGTAGAGATCGGACAAAAAATCATTTAAAACAAAACCTTTAAAACAAGGATACGTAACAAGTTTTAAAGTAAATAGAACAAATCTTCTTACCGCCCTCCAAGGTACCTGCAAGTATGTTAACATCCATAAGCACATTTAGTTCTTCTGATGAATTCTATTTAATACCAATTTGTTCCTGAATAACTTGAGATTCTAGGAGGAAGTAATGAACTTTCTAACTATATTTTTAAAAATTTTAGGGATGGTGTTAAAATACATATTGGCCAATGATTTTTAATATCTAAGGTAAAAAATATCTACTATTTTATTTAATGAAAAAAATAGATAGGAGTAGCTGTTAAAATATCTAGGGGCTTGTAATGGAGCATCTAGTCTAGGACCGCATTAATACCTTTATAAACAAAATAGGAATATGTAGTATATAGGTTTATTGCTGCTTATTCGACCGCTCAACCAACGCATTTTAATCTAGAAGGTAAAAAATTCTATTTGCAAGCAGTATATTACCTAATATTATCATAAACTTGTGGATAAGAGCCACATAACTAATTTTTTGTGTCTGATTATATATAAAACATAAAGCAACAATTTTCGAGTAAAATGAGATCTGGGTTGTAAGGGCCAGGTCCTTTGTGAAGGTCAGGACTTCCTAACTCTGTGTAAACATCTCATATTAAAATAGAAAAACTGCCTAAGTTGTGAGAGTTAATATTATTTCCTTCTAAAAATCTAAAAACCAGAGTCTGATTTGGTTCAATAAGATTAATCTGTGCTGGGATTCTAAAATTAGGATTCGACACAATTACTCGATAGAACTGATTCTAAGTAAAATTTTCAATCGTAAGTTCCTTGCGGGTTGCCTAGTTTTTAACGATTTGTCGATGACACGCTTGGGTATATCGTATGCACCAGACGATGTAGCTTCTTCCTTATTTAATACGTGCATAATGTGTCAGCATCCTTTTTTAAACGTATGTTTTTCATTGATTGTTTACCAATAGTCCTTCTATACTACCACGGTTTTAATTAGTATATCAAGAAGCTTTCTTAAATACAACAACTAATAGATCTAATTCGACCCTATCTTCCACAACCTTCTGTTAATAATAGAGGCAGAGGAAGTAGAGTTACAATTGATTTACCAGTTTTAGTATGCTAGTATGCAAGATTTTATGCCACAGATTGTTACCAAAGAAGTATTGGATAAGATTTTAAATTTAGAATTCGCGAAACTACTGCAAGTCGTTAGATCCATAAAATAACTTAAATTACTGTAAAATTACTGAAATTATAATCACCTTGCTGACCAATTTATTAATTTTCTAAATATAAGAGATGAGAAACAAATTAATAAATTTACATTTATGAAGAGTACATTTATTTAAATGACATTTTTTTATTTAAAAGAAATAATATAAGCATATATTTAAATAAACATGGAGGTGAAAAAAAAACAAAATAAATGAAAATTCTTAAAAATTCTTCGTGTTGATCAATAGAAAAGACAATTAATATTTCCAGCTGTCAAATGTTGTGGAAAATAACAAATATATACCAACAAAACCAAAACAAATTGAATAAAATGAATTTAGCCGATGATTGAAATTTAGAATCACCCTTCTCGTCACGACTGAGTCGCGATCGAATTCGAAGTCGTGATAGTATCGAGATCGAGTCGTGATTTTAGAATCCCAGCCCTGGTCCAATGAAGCACAGAAGTGTTCGATGGGGTCAGACCATTGGCTTGGAGCAATCTATCAAAATTTTGCAATATGGATAATGAAAATTACAGATAATGAGAAAGTGGATAAAGCATTAATTGAACAAGTAGATTAAATAGTTCAAATGGTATTTACAAGGGAAAGATAAGGCTCAAAAAGGAAACTATATGTGAGATGCCTTTATAACCTTAAAAATAAGATCAATATTAATGCAAACATTTAATACCTTACAAAAAAAATACAAAAACGAGTTTGTCATGTGTTAAATGCAAACTTACCCTAAGTTGAAATTTGATCAATTTTTGGGATATTTTATCAATACAAAGCCACAGGAAACACTAATGTTAATCCGAATTGTTAAACCTGTTAATCCGAATCTGTCAAAATGGTTCCGTTTAGAATTTACAACGTGTAAGTCATTTGGAAACCTTGGAACCTTCCCAAAAATGTAGACAATCCTTATCATTTATCAGGTAGTAGAAACGTAAGGACTCTCAAGTATGTACCAGTCCCAATAAAAGTTAATGATAATATTTTATGAAATACGATAAAAATAAAAACTCGTTACACTTTAATTATAATAAAAATATATGAAAATAAAAACCTTCCAACATTGCTAAATAAACTATTCCAGACCTCACACATAATGATCATTCCAATTTTCAGATCAACATTAGGAAACGTCTCTCATTACAGATGCATCTGTAGAATCCTCGATCCACACCAAATTCGACAACAAAGTGCCAACACTACTGGTTCATATTATATTTTAAAATGACTTTTCTTCTTAATAATTAGTTCTTTTTTTCTTATATTGTAGGCCTTGAGACTATAGTTTCCAATTGAATTTCCGTCTTCCGGGGAGGGTGAGAGGAATTTGTTCATGGACATCTATTTAAAAAAAAAAACTTTTGTCTGTCATCCTGTCACTATGGCTCTTCCAGTCCCTTCTATGTTTGCGTCCTCATCTATCCTCGTCTTCCACTTCATATTCATATCTTATGTATGTTTTTTTCTGTCTTTAAGAACTTTGATCTTTGATGAGAAATCTTAGATCTCTTAGATCCCTGAGTATTTTCATTTCTGTTATTCGTGAGGTGTTTTTTCTTCTTTTGCTGTACGCTCTTAATCCTATAGCAAACTTTAGTATTGGTATAACATAGATGTATTTGTATATTATTTTAATTATATAATTATATTAATTTTATTAAAATTATATGCCCATAAGTAAACTATCTATACTGGCTAAGCTTTCTTAAAAGTTAATTTAGGATTACTTTTTAAAAAAATATTATTGGTGTCGAGCAGCATAGCTTTTTGCAAGATAAGATCTATTGACACTAATGTTTTTGTTTTCATAGAATATTTCTATATGGTCTCAGGTCGAATACATCTACACCGATTTCAGTAAAGTATTTGACAAGATTCGGCATAATATTCTTCTGGCTCAACTTACAGAGATCGGTATAGGTGGAGGTGTCTTGAGATGGATGGATTTTTACATTAAAAGAAGATCCATGTACGTCTCACTTTAAGGATTTTACTCTGAGTCGTTTATTTAGTCATCTGGTGCTCTTACTCCCTCCTATTTAGGATTAGTTACACTAAATTTCTACTACTCGCTATATTTATTACTAAATTATTATTAGGATTAAAATCTCTATAAAAAACTCTCTTAAGAACTTTACCACATTTCAAAAAGATGAAAATAAGCAAACTTTCCTTGCAATATCATATGATCTTATCTTGACCAGAGGTTTGAGAGGATTTTCAAAGACTTAGGTCTAAGAATTGTCTATCAAAGTTCGGCCAAGTTACAAAATCTTTTGTAAGCAAGATTTTGTAATGAGGAAACTCAAAAAATAAAATAAAGACCTATGATAAAAAATACATACGACATACGACAAACTATAAGATCAAATAATCAATTAATCAGATTTAAAGAACATGTAGCTAAAAATAATGGTTTTGGTAAGTGGTAAAATTATCTCGTAATTTAAGGCTTGTAGCCTGTTGTATCCCTGTATGATCACTAAATAACTAAGTAATTAAAGAGTTTCTTGTTTTCACCTCCTGAAGCAAAAATCAGTAAAAATAAAACATTTTCCATATTAAGAGTTAACTAGTCCTATTATGAGTTAAAATATCTCATATTATATATGACCTAACTTAAAAGCAACAACAACAAAGTTCCTCATAAGATACTCGGTTGGCATCGCAAGAAGTTAAAATAGCAGGATGCAAAAGCGAAAATAGTTGTCAGACAAAAATACGATGTTGTAAGTTTGGAAAGAGGCTGCATTACGTGATACGTGCCCATTATCTCAAGCTGCCTGTCAGGCACTCAAGAATCGGATAAAAGGATTTTACTCGGTATTTCCATTTCGAAATTTTCGGATGGTTTAACGAGATTATTCTGGTATTGGATGCAGGTAACTTCTAAGTCTGAGAAGTCTTCTTAGAGAATTTGTTAAAACTATTGTTGTTTCATAAAGTCTCTATATTTAAGCTTTAATATTAAGTAGTTAGACCCGACTTTGTAAAACAGGAGTGAATATTATAAAAATCGATTATTTTAAAATAAAACACGTCAAATTATTTGTTTTAAAATGTATTTTATGTTGTCTTATTATAAACTTAATTTTTTTTTATTGTATAAATCTTATAAATTATTACTATAGAATTAGTTACATTTTAATTTAAGAGGTACGGTAGACTTTTTTTAATTTTTGCTTGAGATTCCAAAGAACCAATCCAAGAACCTAAAAAGCCTCATTTTTTATTTATTTCATTACCATTAGCATGCATTTTAGTGTACATCTATCATTTAATTGTCATCAAAGAAATAACGCAATTAATTGATAATCGTAGAAATGTTTTATATAGAATTACTTTAAACAAAATGATTTTTTTAAATTATACTAAATAATAACTCATGACATCACTGGCGTGTAGACGTCTTAAAGGCCATGAAACTCGGAAATCAGGAACATCACAGCTTTGAAAAAGAAAATTGTTAGTTTTCTTTCTATTCTTGTATTTTTTTCTTTCTGTTTTATAATAATTATGTGCTTTTATTATAAGATTACCTAAAATTTGATTATTAACTTACATTAATTTTCTATTGTAATTAAAGCTTTCGTAAACAATCTAATTAAATTAAAAACCCCAGAGTATATTACACTTCTTATTTCTTAAAAGATTTTTTTAAAGGTTACAGTTTTCAAGATATTGACATAAGTATTTTTTTTAATAGGAAACCATTTATATATTTTTTTAAATATGTTTCCACTCATCAAGAGCTTTATAAAAATGTAGCATAGTCTATATTTATTTTTATAAATTACGTGACGAAATTGTATGTTTCTATAATAAATATTGATAATAGTTGATAGCCGTGGATAATCATGGCAATGTAAAAAAAAACAAAAGGATTAACATTTTTCCTTTACTTAGTTATTATATTTTGGAAAATCTTAAATACATTACAACAGCCAAAAAGCCAACGCTCATTTAATAAATTTATTAAAATATAAACAAAAAAACTTCTTAATTATATACAGGGTATCCTGCGAGATAAGGGACAAATTTTCACTTCGTGTTCTTTAGATAAAATTCGAGCAAATGCTTGCTTACCAAGATTTTTTTTTACATTTTATGTGGCGTGTTATTATGCCGAAAACTACAACAAAGCCGAAAAATAGGTTTATTTACCAAAAAAATTAACACTACTGTAAAAATAACTGCAGGCGCATTATAAGCCTAGTTTACCCCTTTTAATAATGTAGCTTTCTCAATAACTCGGTGGTTATTACTCACGTCGTTAGCAATATTATTAATTTTACGAAGCAGTTCATCCCTGATATCCACACTAAACTCATCATATATCTCATATGTCAATTTTAATTTAGTGATTTTTGGTTATTAATTTTTTGTGGTCATTCTATATCGGAGTGATGTTCCGTTGGTTCCGCAAGAGTTAATTGAGTCATTGAGAATAAGGCCTTACTTTATACAGTATCGTGACATCGGCACTTCTTCGACCGCGTGATATTACTTCTTTTCTTCTGGTTGCCAATGGTTGAGTACCTCGACATTTTTGTGACCTAATTTTTGAAAATTAAGGAGGCTCACTACAGTTCCAGAGAGCTTTATTTTATTGGTCTTACGTGTGTAACTTTATAGCCCTGTTAATAAGCGTTTTATGGGATTTATCTGGAAAAAACACCAGAAGCAAGTGTCCCTTTTAGTCAGTTATTTCTCGCACCATATACAGTAATATTTTTTAATTGAGTCACTGTCCCTCATAGAAAATTCCCTGCAAAGGTTCTTGTAGTGCTGTTACAGCCAAACACCGGCAGAGACACTACAGAGAAACCCTGTAACCAACAGGTAAAGACACTATACTATTATCAATTTTTCTCCTCATTTTTCTTTATTTGGAAATAACATGACACATGGCCACTTTTTTTTTAATTATCTTTTTAATACTGGGGTTCGCAGCAATTATTTTATACCTATTGTTGAATTAAGAATATATAGTGCATTCCAAACGTAATGTCTAAGTTCATTTAAAATTTAGGGGTGTGTTCGATAAAAAACGCTCGGACCCGTCGATTTTTATTTCAAGTTGCGCATTTTTGTACGTGAAGTTTGTATATACAGGGTTGCTCAAAAATAAATTACGACCATCAACTTCATTTTCTCAAATGAAAGCACCTTTTTTTATTTCATCTTTGAATTTCGCGTGGAATTCTACGTATGTTTCATGCATCATGTCCTATACCTAAAGTCAACAGTTATCGAAAAAAAGACGATTCATGTAACAAATAAAAGAGGAACAAAAATTAAGTTAAATGTTCAAAATGGTTACCATTCACAGCTTGAAAATATCCAAGGCGATCAATAAAGTCTCGTTGCACATTTTCAATAATTTCCGGAGTTATGGCGCGCACTTCTTTGCGAATTCTCTCTTTCAAGTCGTCTAAATTATTTGGCCTATTAACAAAGACCTTCGACTTGAGGTATCCCCACAACGAAAAGTCTATTAGTGTTAGATCAGGCGACCTAGCAGGCTATTCGATGGGTCTTCTCCTTCCTATCCACCGATTGGGAAAGGTTTAATCCAAAAATATACGCACAGTGGCAGCATAGTGCGGGGGAGCGCAATGTTGCTGGAAAATTAGTTCTTCGTCAGGATAGTCTGGGTTCAATGGATTTGGAAATAAAGCTAGTAATGCTGGAACTAATTTAAATTGGAGAAAATCGAGATACACTTGTTCCGTTAAAGTCTGTTCAAAGAAAAAGGGACCTATTACTCTTCCGCGCACTATTCCACACCACACATTTAGTTTTTGAGGGTACTGGGTGTTTACCTCCATCATCCAATGCGGATTTTCTGTTGCCCAATATCGACAATTTTGTCTGTTCACACTACCATTCAAACAGAATGTGGCTTCATCGGAAAAAATAATATTTGCTACTAAATTATTATCTAGATTGCACATGTTTTGTAAGCGTTCACAAAACTCATTTCGTCTATCGAAATCGTCATCAAATAACTCTTGCACAGGAATAACTTTGTAGGGGTGATATTTGTGCTTTTTAACTATTCGGTGAACTATAGATTTCGCCATGTGTAAATTTGCCTCAATCTGCGACAGAGGAGTGCATGGATTTTCTTCCAAAGAAAGCAAAACGTCAAGCTGTTCATTTTCATTTCGAGCAAGACGACCAGATTTCGGCAGATCTCTAACATGACCGAATTCTCTAAATTTAACCTCTATTCTACTCATCACCTTTTGACATATCGGAGGACGATCAGGAAGGATTTCATTAAATAATTGAGCAGCTTCTCTTTGAGTACGTGTTCTATCACCAAACCCAACCATGCACAGAATTTCTATTTTTTCTCGTTCTGTTAACTTTACCATTGTAAAAACCGCAACTTTGCTCGTACACTTCACACTTGACAATATCTGTTTAGCGTACAACTGTCATACAGTTTCTATGAAAATACACGATCACCAGCCAACAATAAAAAAACACAGATGAATGGAATTTTGCTCTGTATAAAAATTCTCAGAGATAAGGTGACTCGTAAGGTGAACTTCAATAATAATGTTTGGTCGTCTTTTTTTCGATAACTGTTGATGTATGGGACATGATGCATGAAACAAACGATTAAACATACATTTAACAAAAATAATGTGATAATAATACAATAAACATTTCATAAATTCCTACAAGTGACAGTCCAAAGGACTTTAATCTAGTGAACGGGAGAAAACTGCGCCCAGTTCAATGTCCAGGAAAAGTATTATTCAAATATTCAGTTACAATTTTACTACTTTGGGGCGATCTGAGTACCATCATGGTATAACCATATTTGTGGTTTTCTTTGAATCGAAATTTATTCTAACATAGGCAGTTCTTCTTGTAGAAACTGAAGGTAAATTGCAGATGTAAAACGATCATCAAGCAGATAAGGTCTGACTTACTGATATTTACGGCAATTACGACGTTTAATAATCCAAATGCATATAAGCCATGCAAATGCCAATAAGTACAAACCAAATTTATGCATTGTTCTTGATATAGTTATTCGTGTAAAACCAGTGCGACGTGATATTCTGCGAACACTAGTTGATGATCACCGTTGAACACTATACAGTATTACATCTTAGGTGGCTGCTGATAGATGTGTGCGAGAAGCATGTGAAAATGATCCTGTTGCTCTGAGTTGATTAAAGTTGACAGTCGTCGATCAGGAATTCTTCGATTTGGATACATTTGGATACCTACCACTTACATTACAATACCCGTATACTAGCAGCGTGTCTGCGTATTCTTCATTTGTAAAAATAAATATGACACTAATTTGGGCAAAATTCTGTCAAACTGATGCAACTATAATATTATAATAAAGCAGAATAACAAACGGAAGAAGTATTCATGACCACAAATAAAAAAAACAATATCCATGACACTACGTCTACTTGGTTTTGCTAGAACTTCATAACAGAGATAAATATTTTTATAGCATTTGCGGACCGATATTCATAGGACATTTTCGACTCAAATTTACGTGAAGAATACGTAGTCAAATTTTGACCATGATCTCGCGGGACATCTTATATATTACTACGTATTATATTTTCAGGAAGTTCGTAATGTCTGGGTGAAGTCAACAAATATGCAAAGGATATCCTGAACATATCGCATTATACACTGTTTGCAAGAAGTTCTGAAACCCCTTCATATTATGTGCAAGGCCTTTTTTTTAAAGTATTATATCCATCCTGGTTATTCGCAGCCGTGGTGTAGTATTAGTTTTTCTTTTAGTATTTTCTTAAAAAAACTCATTTTTATTACGTATATATACAGGGTGAATTTTTAATCGAGAAGAGTTTTGTCAATTACTACTGACCTCACTTTTATATGTCAGAAAATGCTACAGAGCTAACAAATGGCTACAGGGTTCACTGAATGCTTTTTAGAGATGTGGCAGATATTGACAAACTTTATTAGTATCCCAGACTAAAGGTTATTGGACTTTTTCTTTTAAGGATATTTAAATATAAAAGTTTCGAAAATGAATTGCTCGAGAACGTAGAGGTAATAGCAGATAATTGCATGTCAGTATTTATATATTTTCTAAAAATATGAAAATGTACAATTACTGAAGCTCAAGTTAATTTGATAATAAGGATTAGCGTAATCTTGTTTGCAACATCTTTTAATAATGATTCTATTACTTTATTACTTTCTTGTCCCTTGATTATTATTGGAACAAATATGCATGTATTTTGCTAACGTTATTTAGGCTCGTTATTTAGGTATGAATTTGTATTTCAAGCCTGTACAATAATTGATTCTTAATTTTACAAAAAGATTTTATTTTAATTTGTTTTAACTATATAAATTAAAACAACGAGATTTACTAGTAAAAAGATCAGGTTATCGCATCTATTCATTATAAACACATTGGAACCATGACAAACCAGGCCAATAAAAATGTAGTAAAATTTTAATTGAAATACGAGTATCTGCAGTGTTAAATAGCTAAATGATGGTCAAGTAATCAAAAAGTAAGTTTGTCTTTTTCTTAACAGAAATAAAATATGCCTAAAAGCGTCCTAATAAATCGGAATATTTTGGCAAGTTGTTTCCCGATTTATTCTTAATAAATCGGTTTATTATCTGATACATTTTTATTAGCTATACATATAACTATATTTTGCCCCATAAATATTTTTAGGAAATATTAACAACGTTCTATTAAATTTAAAATTTGAACTAAACCCTAGGCAAAATATTCAATTTTCCAGCCGCCGATGCTAATAAACTTTAAAAGAATATTATATTTTTTAAATGAAGTATGCAGCATACAAACATTATAACAAGCGTTATATTACGTTAATAACCCGTTACAGATAAAATTGCTTTAATTTATATGAAAATTTCAATAAATTCTTAAAATTTGAATAAACAAAACATATGCACGAAAATTCTTTTCGACATTGTAAACATTCGTAAAGTTAAGAGTATTACCGTCTTTCTATGGCACATAAAGATTCTAATGTTTTCTGAAACTTTCCGTGTTTACAGCCCTTCGAATTGTTTCATATAAAAGTGCCGTATCTTCTGGGCGAATTGGTTTATGTTACGGTTTTTATTGGTTACGTGAATGCTATTATTATTTTATATGGAATATTTTACATACTATAAGAAAGGGAGATTACGAAGTCTTGTAGCTATTTTAAGAAACTTTTTTTTCTTTAAAATGGTTTATTAATAAACCAAGTATATTTTGGATAAATCTTCTAAAGCGATGACGAAAATATCAGAATCAAGAAGATTACCTACAATTGCAAAAGGGCTTTTGAGAGTACCTGTTATTATCTCCGTAGAGAGTCCGTTAAGATCTTTCATTGAATCTACTTATTCACCTATCGTCAATTCTCTTTTCGCATACAAGGCTATCATTTGGTAGCCTTACATAGGAAAAGCAAAAATTCTAGAGCAACTTCATAGAGTTGAAGGAATCGCATACCTAAGTATCACGTGCAGTTTAAGGTAATGATTTTTAAAATTTTTGCTCTTTGAAAAATATGCTTGGTTACATTTTTCCAAATTTAGTGTTGATTACTATTATTCGTGGTTTAATTATTTTTTAATTTGGCTCGAAACCAAAAATTTGAATAATTTCTGAAATTAATATGATATAAATACCTGCGTCATATTATCTAATGAAAACGCATACTAGGCCTTAAAACATTTGACCTATATTATGAAAATCAAGATTTATATGATGTTGAGTTTACAGAGCCTATACAGAGCTAGGAAAAAATTAAGCGAAAAAGTCTTCAACCTTATTAAGATTTTTAGGAATTAAATATTTTTTTGTTTCAGTCAAATTTAATTCATTTGTATTGGTTAAGTTTTTGCTTTTCTCTGCTGATTTATATTTAAAAAACAACATTTTTTTCAAAGACGTGTTTAATGTAATTCCTTAGTTGTTTTTAATATGTCAAGTTGGCAAGTGTTCTTTGTGGTACATATTTATTTAAACATTTAATATTGGTCCACGGTATAAGCTATGTATCCTTACAAGCCCTCTACAAACAATTACTAAACCTTTGGTGTGACACTTAAATCACAATTTTACCATTAACCATTTTTTTATTTTCAATTTTTTTTTAACTAACTCTGTATTTTATTTTCGACTGGTGTTTTGCTAACAGCTTTTGCTACTTAAAACCACGTCAATAAGTATTAAGATCTTAGGATCAAGTTATTCTAATTATCAAAAATTGAATACTTTCAAAAAGCCTTAAAGGTTTATATTGCTTTTATTGGTCTCAGCAAGTCCCTTATCTAAACTGTATAAATATGAATGAATTGGAATCGTAGGCAGCCAAAGAGCTGTGCTTAAATATATAAACCTAGAGCGCATGAGTGCTAGGTAGTATTGGCTACTCTCCGATGATGTAGTCTGCGGTTTCCTTCTTTTCCTATCATCAGCGGTACTGCGGCTTATCCGCAAAACCTAGAGTGTGGAGGTGACGTCTAAAGTACAAATGTCCACTTAAAAGACCCTTCACTACCAGAACTTCTCATTATTTTAAGCGCAGTAGTTCTTTGGTAAGATAGACAGTAGCCCCATCTATGTATGCCTTAGCGTGTATCTTTTTAGGTATCCCTGTTTATCTCGGACGCTATATTTCAACCAGATTATTTGTTGATGCGACAGGTACATATTTTTCTCAGCCGATTAAAGGTACGAAGCCTACCGGTATATTTAGAGACCTCAGTCTTGCAAAAGAGTCCGCTTCCTTATTACCAGCATTATCTAAATGACCAGGCACCTAGACGAGCTTTACCCTTTTTCAGTAATTTCTCTAAAAACCTTATATACTTCAGTACAACCTTAGAGTTCAACTTTTCAACGCAATAGTTTTATTCGTAGCTCTGGTATCCAAGCAAATTTATATAAATGTGTTGACGGTATCCGCATTTTAAGAAACCATATACTTCAATCTAGAAAATGCTATCAAACCGTTTCCCAACCAGTAGGCCCTGCACCAGCTCTGTCATTCGTTCTGGAGTCTTCGTGTAATAGATGGTGCTCCTGTTGCTTAGTAGTGCAAGCCTATTAGAGCTCTGAAAATCTTCTCTGACTGCTATACGGGTCATGAAAACCTTATAGTTTACTGTAATTAGTATCATACAGTAGCCTTTCATTAAGAGGCAGTAACTAAGAGGAGTAACATATCGCCTGTACACAGTTTTCATTGCCTCAAACTGCACCACAATATCCAGGGATGGAAGGTTTTACTAGAGTTTTAAGAGTTCTATGTGGAGTATTAGTAGTGTTTAACTTCGGTGTGCGATTTTTTTAACTTTTCTCGTCCAGATTTACCAAACGATAGCCCCGCATGCAAATTGAGGTTTAATGTTACGTGAGTAAGTAGTTTCAATAAAATATTTACATACTACAGGTACTCCCAAAAGGCTTTTTGCAAAAGCACGTACCCTTCTTGATCCTGATATTTGCGTCGTCGCTCTATGAGATTCATCAAAATTATACTTTTGGTATATATATTTAAAATTTAAATAATGTTAAAGAAAAAATCTTCCTAAAATAGATACAAGAGTTCCTAATCTTCCTTTCTTATACTATGTAAGATATTCCATATAAAAATAATAAGGGCTGTAAACACGGAAAGTTTTCGAAAACCGTAAAAAATAATTTTAGTGCACATGTTTTGTTTTAAGTAATTTTAAGCAATATTCTGAAATTTCCATATAAAAAAGCAACTTTTTCTGCAACATGTTATTAACGTTTAAAATTGCTTCATTTAAAAATATAATATTCCTTTAAAGTCTACTGGCACTGGCGAGTGGAAAATTGGATATTTTGCCTTCGGTTTAATCTAATTTTTAAACGCAATGGAACATTGTTAATATTTTCTAAAAATATTTATGGAGCAAAATATTAGTTATATACTGAAATAAAATTTATGAAATAATGAACCGAGATAAATTTTGTTAAAAAAAGGGAAACAACTTGCCAAAATATTCTTTATTTGTCAGGACGCACACTAAGTATATTTTATCCCTGTCAGGAAAGAGGCAACTTACTTTTTGTCCACTAGACCATAATTTAGCTGTTTAACACTGCAGTTAGATCCTCGTGTTCCAATTTAAACTTTCCACATTTTTTATTGGCCTGATTCATTGTTGTTCCGATGTATATAAAACCAGTGGATGCGATAACCTGAATTACACCGTTTTACTAGGAAAACAGGTTATCTTATTTTATATAGTTAGAACAAATAAATGTCTTGCATAAAATACATTGAAATACATACATTTGCATAAAAAATGAGATCAGTCATAGGCATATATAACAGCTATCGATATATCGGAAAAAATCTTTCCCTTGATCTTTATAATAATTATAGTTAATAATTTTCTAATAAATTTATAAAGTAGTTGATCAATTAAAACAAAGCAAATGTATACTTAGAAAAATTGATATATGTTCATAAATTAATTTAGGGTTTAGTATGTTTATATTTTCATATTTTTGGAAAATATACAAATACTAAAATAAATTTATCAGCTATTACCTTTACATTCCTTAGCAATTTGTCTAATAAACTTCGATATTGAAATACCCCCAAAGGAAAAAGTCGAATCGCCTTCAGTCTGGGAGGCTAAATGCACCAAGTTTGCCAATGTCTGCCACATCCTTGGAAAGCGTTCATCGACCCAATTATTTGAACTCAATAAACTGTGTAATACCATATATTTTTACATGCAAATTGCTTTTAGTTGCATGTTTTTTTTTTTTTTTTAATTAATATGTGACACTCTGCTATAGACATTTGACATATCAAAGTGAGGTTAGCTATAATTGAGAAAGTGATTGACAACAATTTTTTAGATTGAAAATTAAACTCTATCCTTGATATCTACGTGATGATGTGTTTTTTTAAGAAAGTTGTTAAGGGTGGTTCGGGGTAGGTTAATATATTTGATTTTAACGTAAAGCAGTATAAATATAAAACATTTTATTCACTTTATTTGGGATACTTTTTGGGAAAAAAGATCTCGCACGAAGTATAAAGAAATTGTGAAACTTCGTGCAAACAGTATTTAATATCACAGGATACCCCTTTGCATATTTGTTGACTTTACCCAGACATTTGACATAGTGGGGAGATAAGATAACTCTGATCGGACATTTGATCAATGGGCATAAGAGGCAGTATTTACAATTAATTTAAACTATATAGAACACATCTAGTACCACTTTTCGATTCTGTAACGTGCAGAGGGTGGTGCGAACACCATTGCACCTGGATCTATTATGCGCTTCTATTGAAAGACCAGAAGAGCCGCCCTTAGCTAACTCAGCGCTCCTCTAGCCTAATGAATAAACTAGAGTTATGATGTCGCCGAGAGCAGATCCTCTGATCTATCGAATCTATACGAAGGACACGAAGAATTCTGTCGAGAATTGAAGAGAGAGCAGCATAAATCTGTTCCTTTGTCTCATTTCCGTGCTTCCATGTCAGGCTCATGCTTAGTTTGCATTTAAACTAATGGCCATTTAATTGGTAGTAACCAAAGCCTGTTGACAATCATAGTTTCTTTCTCAACTGTGTTTCTCTGATACAAAAAAAAACATTATTTTTGTTCTATTGTCAGGGCTATGCAACTCTTTGAAGAACTCTTGGATAATCTCTAATATTTGCAATATGTCTAATTGGAGAATTCTTAAATATATTCTACAGCCTGAGCTTACTATATTCTGAACCATCTGAGTAGATATTAGTGATACCTGCTGCCATTTAATTGGTACCGATTAATACCGCTCTCTATGTGTAGCTTTTTAAATTCAAATATTGGTAAAGCAGATGCACTCTAAGCATTCGTAAAAGTAGAAGCGAACTCTAAGAAGCTAAAACTGGTCATTGTGAGTATTTGGTATGATTTTTATAGCTCCTGTATTAGGTGGATTGTTAAAGCATGCCATTCTTTGCACACAGTCTAGTTTCAGACAAATTGTGACTTGATATTATTAGTCCCAAAAAATAGCGTTATACGCTAGCATAGGCTTTATAATACCTATGCTAGCAGTAATGCACCTCCACTGTTTATGTAAGGTGTATGCTTTCTGTATTCTCTTTATGATACAAGATTTAATTTAGTTTCCTGGGTGTGACACCAAGGTATTTGATTTTTTAAACAAAAGTTCGTGAGGTACTTAATAGCATCACTTTATGACGTAGGTTTTTATTTAGTTTTGATAAAAAATATTGTTTTAGGAAAAATTGGGTTTTATTTGTGTCAAAAATGCAGAATCAACTTTGAATGGTATGGTTTCAACTTAAATGATTCCAAATCAAAATTCTAACTTAAATCAAACCAAAATAAGTTTCTTTTACTTCATATCTTGCCTACCTCTAAATGTATAGCAACTTCTAACAGTAAAACCGCTTTAATTTATCTATAGTGTTCTCCCAGTTCCAAAGCTTATAAAGTGAGGTAAAAGTTTCTTCTGATCTTTCACTTTTATTAACACAGCACTATACTAGGTGGATCTTCTATATAAGAAAGTCAAGATCTTGTATGGAAGGCATTTAATTTTTGTAAGCAATAATCGAGTTTGAATCTGTTTTGCATGAGATAAATTCTCAGTTTAGAAGACATTAAGGTGGTCGCTTTAACCAGTAAATAACTAAGACATAAGTCGACATAGAATTTATCTGTATGCTTGATTACCCCTTCCAAATATTTTCTTCAGATATTAATAAATAAATCTGTTTTTTGTATAGTTATATTTTAATATGATATAGATAACTTTGATCCATTTCAACTTCATTGAGTAATTAAATTAATTGGCATAACCTAATTGGATACGAATTGCTTTTTTATGGTGCAAAGTTACTAACGCGTAACATGATCTGAGAAAAAGATACGAATAGGAGTTACACTAATAATTAGGCTTTCTTTAAATTAAGTATTGGTATTAAGTGTCCTAGAATGACTGAAAAAATCTAGCTAGTATCAACTAAACAGCAACTGTTAAAAATAAATGAAAAAACTTCTAGAATTATAATGTAAAGAGAAATAAAGCAATAAATAACTTAATTTTAAATACTTAAAAAATATAAAACAATACTAAGAGACTTTGAGGTTGACCCAGTAAATAACTTTGCGACAAAGTGATTTTATACCTTTATAAAAAGTGTCAAAGGTTTACGAAGAAATGAGTGAACGTTAGTTATATGGTTTACTGTTGCATAGTCAAACATGCAAAATGCGGAAAATTTTTTCACCAAAAATAGTAATAAAAGCAAGTAAACAAAAAAATTAAAACAGCTCTATATTTTTAACTGTATATATGAGACATGCATTACACAAGAAGTTATTTTCTATGAAGAGTTTAATTAATATGACTATTACAGAATTAAACGTCATTAGCAAATTTACATAAATGTACAAGTAATTTCTATATTTTCCGATACAGAAATTCAATTCAAGCCATTTTAGCTGACATTATAATTAATGAGTTGTGCCATCTGCACTAGTTAGTATCAATCCTCAAGCAACATAATTGACAAGCGATGAAATACAATTATATGATTGAGACGAGCTTAAATAAAATTTTAACTTACATTTAAACAACAGAGGCACTTTCATTATTTATTTATTTTCTCTGCACAAAATCACTTCATTATATAATTATTCATATGAATGAAAAAATCTTCTGAAGAAAGTACTAAAATACTTCATTTTCAGGTAGAGGAATGCTTTCAGAAGGTTAACAACTATAAATAACTAAATTATGTAACAAAATGATAAAATGCTATTTAGCACAATAAGTGTAGCTCCATTAATAGCGTTATTAAAATATTGACACTCGCTCTGAAAGAGTAACTGCAGAAGCACTGGAATATTAGTGATATTTTCGGCTCAATTGGATTTTCGTAAACGTCACTCATGTAAATTTATTGAAAAAAATAAATACGAATAACTTTGTTTTGTTTGTGTTTCTAGATTTAAAAAGAATATTTAGGACTGTTAGTTGGAATAATCGCATAATTCAGGTATTATAAAACCTCAAGCACCTAAAAAGTGGCTTCAAAATATTTATGGCGTTATTGTCACATCTCAAGCAATACAAATACTAATCTGATACAGGTATGCTTGCCGATGCCTCTCAATTTCTCGCGGTCTTTTGTCAATCTTGCCCATTCTTATAATAAAAGGCCAATTGTTGCGACAATCTGGTCCGTGTATCTTGTGGGAGATGTGCCTTGGCTTTTTTTACCATAGATGCCCCCCTGTATGTCAAACTTTTCTACATTTTCAGCTTTTTCTCAATAATCTGCAAGTTCTTCAAGGAATTCTGAGCAAACATTTACAGCAAAACATCTCGAATGCATCTGTGCTCCCTTTGTCAGTTTTTTAAAGAGTCTAATGCTCCACATACATAGAGGAAAATTAAGAAGACTAGGTATCTATACAGTGCATCATCCAGTATTGATTATTGCAGATCTCAGATACACAAGCTGACCTACAACGGGAATATTATTTACTTTCGTTATGGTTTTGGTTCTTGGCTCTGTCAATTACTATGATTTTTCTCTTTGTTTCTTTATTTTGAAACCTGCCTCTATGTAGATTTTTTCTATTCTATGTAATAGTTGACAGAAATCCCCTTTAGGCTGAGTAAAAATGGCAGTGTCATTTACATATCTTAGATTGAAAATCTACTTTCCGCCAATAGTGATACTGCCATTCTAGCCATCAATGGCTTTTCGAATAATCCATTCAATATGCTGCCTTGCATCATTACCTTAGTAAAACAGAAATGTTCATTTAGTTCCCGATTCACTTTGACCCTTAAGGAATGAACATAAATATTACGCCAGAGGTCCCATTGAGGCTCCAGTAATATACTATGAAAATCGCACAAGGAGATTAGAATGGCGAAAAAATATCAGACTTGGCAAGTCATCATTAAAAATAAATCAAGGTTAAGATTCAATTTCAGATTTAAGAAGACTAAGGGTATGGTGAACACCTGGCAACGCATCTCGCTTGGAACATATTCAAGAAGTTGACAAGTTGCTAACAGCAAATTTAAGCAAAACAAATTTGTAGTTATCTTAAGTTCCAGTTACTACCGCTTGAATAACTGATGCAATTTTACCTTCTCCCTGATACTTAAAGTTAGACCAAGTTTAAAATGAAAGTTTATAATTTAAAATATTCAACTAACCAAATAGGCTTGAGGGGTTGTAATTAAAAAAAAAAAAGAAAAAATCTTAAAAAGACCTGGGCGGTTGTTTTTCGGCCCATTTAAATTAAATATTTAAAAACTCAATATTTAAATCTTTTACTCAGTGGTGAGTTTGTTATGTCGAAAATTTTACCAGTTTATCTAAATTTAAGTTAAACAAAAGTTAACTAAAATGTCCGAAATATTAATGAGTCCTACAGAACTTTCAGTCAAAAGTCCTAGGACGTTAGTCAAACCTTTCCTTAGAGGGTAAAAATTCCGAGAAATAAAAGTTAATATTTAAATATTTTTAAAGGCAATGTATTTTTTTACTTTTAAAAAAATTGCTGTGCAGAAAAAGAATTAAATTATTAAAAATAATTGGTTTACATCACACCAGCTTACTCACTATAAATACCTCTAAATTATAAAAAAAGAACAACTTGATTATTAAATTTCACTCCGTTTTACTCTTTAGTAGCGAAGTATAATCGCACGTGCTTCACATATACTACATTACACTTAATACAGTGAATTTATTTATTGGGTACCTAAGCTGTTACTAGCTGGTACTATGTTTACTTAATAAAGCAAAACTCCTATAAGGTGAGTTATCAACTTTTAAAGAGAGATTTAATAAATAAGATTATAAGATTAAAAATGACGTCGCTTAATGACGTATCAATTTAATGTCAAATAATCATTTGAAGTTATCCTGCTACCTGGGGCAAGAAAATTCTACCAACTTGGAAGATAAAATGCTAGAAAATTGCTCCAATCTGGAAGCTAAACTATTGAAAAAAATTGCAAAAGTGGTATATAACTGTGCTACACTAAGAAAGGGTTGTATCAGGCTAAAAGAAAAAAATTAGAAAATTACAGGAATTAAAGAAGACAAAACAAAAGAAACCAGAACAAAATTCGGAATATTTTTTTTTATCAAAAAAGAAGATTGTCTCATTAATGGAGGATAGAATACAAGAAAAATCACCTGAGTAGAATATAGCATTTCTGGTTCATTTCTTATTTTTAATGAATAATTAATAATAAGATCAACTATAATACTATTATCAGTTGAATAAATAAATTGTACTATAAGAAATTACTCTATATTTTTAATATGATTATAATATTTATGTTAAATAATTCAGACCATGTTAAGGGACCGACGCGGAACTTTGATGGTTTGGGCTGGAGTTTGAGAGGTATTCGGACTATGTTGGTTCATATTGAAGGGTTCTTAACAGTGAATGAATATCGGAAACAAATTCTGGAACCCATTAATTAAGCACGCCCTTCATTTGGTGAAAATTTAATTTAATTAAAATTTAATTAAAATTAAATATAGAAAAAACTTGTTTTTTTAATTTATTTATAGGAAACGTGTCCAACGACAGGAAATTATTACATGTTAACTGAAACAATATTTGATAATTAAACTTAACCAAATCAATCAAAACAAAAGAAAAAAGTTCAACAACAATGTGTAAATCTAGTAATATAAAAACACTTAAAATAAAAAATAATTAAATATATACAGTGCATCCCAAAAGTTATGTCTAAATTCATTTAAAATTCAGGGTGTGTTAGAAAAAAAAACGGTGGATAGGAAGGAGAGGACCCATCGAATAGCCTGCTAGATCGCCTGACCTAACACTAATGGACTTTTTTTTATGGGGATACCTCAAATCGAAGGTATTTGTTAATAGGCCAATTAATCTAGACGACTCGAAAGAGAGAATTCGCAGAGAAGTGCGCGTCATAACTCCGGAAATGATTGAAAATGTGCAACGAGACTTTATTGATCGCCTTGGATATTGTCAAGCCGTGAATGGCAACGATTTTAAACATTTAACTTAATTTTTGTTCTTTTTTTATTTGTTACGTGAATCGTCTTTTTTTCGATAACTATGGACTTTAGGTATAGGACATGAGGCATGAAACATACGTAGAATTCCATGCAAAATTCAAAGATGAATTAAAAAAAGGTGCTTTCATTTGAAAAAATGAAGTTGATGGTCGTAATTTATTTTTGAGCAACCCTGTATATACAAACTTCACGTACAAAAATGCGCAACTTGAAATAAAAATCGACGGATCCGAGCGTTTTTTTTTGTTCGAACACACCCCTGAATTTTAATTGAATTTAGACGTAACTTTTGGGATGCACTGTATATTGGAACACATAATAAGTCCTAAACACAACCAATCACCATCAGCCCTAGTCAAAGTCACAATATTAAATATCGATTAAAGCACCAACAATCACATTTATTGTGGAGAAATATATGTCGGGCAAATGAGAAACTTTATTAAATATGCCGCATATTACATATAAAGCCGATTTTAACAACATACTGAAGTGAGGCCTTGGTAAGAAGAAGAACCAAGATGAAAATATAAAAAAGAAGAACAAAATTATCTATTTAACCATTAATGAACCCCTATAAAACTGCACAAAAAAGATATTTCTTCTCAGGCGCAAAGGATATAAATGAGCGGATAACATCACTTATAGGATATACACCATTAAGTTTATAGGCTAAGTACTTAAAAAACCTGCGCTAAACAGCCTCAATCAAATTAACATGGCATTGGAAAATTTGATTTCACACGATGCAGCCATATTCCAATTTTGACCTCTGCCATATTCCAAAACTGCTAAAAAGCCGTTTAAACCTGAACTTTGCAAAAAGGCTCTAAGAGTGTCTACTTATAAACCCAAGTTGCTTTATGGCTGATATCACAACACTAATAAAATGTGGTATAAAGATAAATACGGAATCAAAGATGATACCAAGATCAGTGATCCTAAGCGTGCTTAAAATGGTATTGTTGATTGAGTAGGTATAAATGATAAAGATCTTTGATCTTGAATAATTACCCACACTACACTTCACCGCATCCAACCTATTATCAATTCTCACGAATTAAGCAGTCATTAGTACTACCTATGTGAAAGAATAACTTTAAGTCATCGGCAAAAGCTAGTCTATGGTAGTTGAGTGAGCTAACTAAATCGTTGATAACAAAATAAATAACAACCGAAGCAGGTTTGAGCCTTACGGTTCACCCGACGTAACAAAATTTGGATGTAAAGCCCTTATACTACACAAACTGCGATCTACCAAATAGGTACGAATGAAACAAATTAATATGCCTGGATGAAAAGCCATAGAGATTAAATTTATTTAACAAAATATAGTAATTAATCCTATCAAAAGCTTTTTGAAAATCGGTGTAGATAACATCAACCTGAGACTGGGCAATAATAGATTCACAAATATAACAACAAGACAAATTAGTAATACAAGACCCACTTCTGATAGAACCATGCTGATCAATTAAAATAAGAACCTTGGTCGAACAAAGACAGATTCAATATAATTTAAAATATTTTTTAAAAATTGTGTATTGAGTATTGAGTATTGAGTATTGAGATAGGCCTGTAGTTGGCTACCTGGTCGGAATCCCCCTTTTTAATATGCGTGATATTTTGGCAACATTCAATATATCTGCAATATGCTCTATGCATGAAATGCACGTATGTCAATGTTGCAAAAACCGCAAGGAACTTTATGGAGTAGCATAATATGGAGCTATTGCCATGACGTTCGCAATCTTTCACCTTAAATTTGATTGCGCACATTTAGATTAGGTTGAATAAGCATAAGGTTGAAACAAAGAATGCTGTTGCTAATTTGAAGTTGCTATGCAATAATAATGGCTACAAATTGAGCAAAAAGATAGTGAATAGCATGCTAAATAGAGGTCGAGCGTTTAACATGCGCATTAACAGAGGAGTATTTTCTATTAACTTTTCTTTAACTTCTATATTTCACTTTTATATATTGTCATGTATTATTAATCGCCCGGTACACTACGATGAATTTCTACATTTTTAATGTTCAGCAATATTTCTCAAATAAATTTAAATATGTTTTATTTCCTAGCCTATTTTATTGTATGTAATTATCAGTTATTTAAAGAGTTCCAACATAAGTAAAATCCAACTGTGTAAATGCTGTATCTTTCAAATGTTATAACAATTTAAATTAGTTTTATGAAATACTTCACAGCATATTAATTAAAAAGTTACATGCCGTCATGATTTTAATTAATATGACACCGACAGAATAGAATGTCAACAGTCAGCAAACATACATATTTTAATATATTTACAAGTAAATTTTAAATTTTCCAACTTCACACCTTCGCAGTTATAGAAATCAAGCGTTTTAGTTGATACGAAATAACAAGCTTCATTCTATTATTTAATAACAAGCAACGTTATAACATATAACATCAAATAATTCATGGGAAAAGCGATCTAGGCCAAACGAATTTAATAAAAAACTAAAATAAAAAA
Source organism: Anthonomus grandis grandis (assembly GCF_022605725.1). Classification (NCBI taxonomy): domain Eukaryota; kingdom Metazoa; phylum Arthropoda; class Insecta; order Coleoptera; family Curculionidae; genus Anthonomus; species Anthonomus grandis. Next base: position 28,950,324 of record NC_065552.1, read on the forward strand.
GATTAATGTTCTCGAAAACTAAGCAGTAAAGTTTTTGTTCAAATTCGGTCGGCGATGATTTACAATGCGGCTGCATTGAATTTTATATTTTCTCCCATTTCATTTATGGCCCGAAGAATAGAGTTCGTAGGGCTGAATATTTATTTTTTAGAAAGAAGTTTGAATTTTTAATAAATTGAAAAGTTTTATTAAAATAGTCTGCATCACTTTTCTTTTAGTCAATAAATGCTGATGAGTAACACGATATAATTTTTAAGATCTTTTTGTACATTTAGAATTCAGTTTGGATAATTAGTATTCTAATCATATTTGAATTCCTATCATATTCTGAAAAAGGTAATTTTCTCTTACTAGATTTTATATTTTCTCTCCTTATATTCTACAACATACCTTAAAATACCTCCCGAATCTTAAAATCTAAATTTTTACCCCGCATAGCAATGGTAGGTATTTTTGACATTGGTACAGTAGTCATAATTAAATCTTCGAACTTACAATGCCTTTATTTTAAAATTTAACACGGTGTTTTGGTTGATAAATATTTTTGATAAATTGGAGAGGATTGAGATAGACCTGTAGTTGGCTACCTAGTCAGAATCCCCCTTTTTAATATGAGTAATATTTTAAAAACCTTCCATTTACCTAGAATTCACTCTGAAATGCATGAAACATAGGTCCCGATATTGCAGAAACCCCTGTCATGGCCTATCATCGGTATGAGTTTAGTGGCAACCCATTTTGTTAATGTCGTCACTGTTGTTGCAAATTATAGCCGCCCTTTTATATAGTCACTTGATTCTCACTTTTGTTAATGCCGTAAGATTTGAGTTATAGTGCAAATGACGGCCAGTATACGTGGGTTTGTGGTAGACTGAAGTCTTAACGCGCCCGCTATCGTTACTCACAAGAAAGTCTAAAAAGGGTAAAGTTAACTAAGTTTCCAACTCTTATGAATGTGTCATCTACGTATCGAAGCCACATCTTGGTTTGTGAATGTGCTGTTCTTATAGTGTGGTTTTCAAACCACTGGCTACGACTGGAGATAGTGAGGATGTTATTGGAGTTCCTTTGTCCTAGGTGTAAAACCTATCTTTGACCTTAGTTCAGTGCGTTTAGCAAGGGTTGTCCTTTCTGAGCCTTTCCTAAATAATCTCAGAGATTCTTCGATTGCACATTCATATACAGACTCCCACTATCATAGCTTACTAGGCTGTTATTGGGTACTAAAGTAGTTCGACGAAGTGAGTTGAATTTTTGACGAATTATTCCATGTTCCCTTGCAATGATCTAATGATGTTCAACAAAAACCTAGAAAGTTCGGGTATTGGCGAATCCCTCGAGCTGGTAATAGATCGTAATGGCATCTGTTCCTTGTGTATTTTGGGAAGTGCATAGAAGTGTGGTGTTTACGGTTGTATGAAGCGAGTTTGATTCGCAGTGCATCCGAAAAATGAGTTGATTATTTCTTGAGTGCCCTGTAGACTCTTGGTGTAGGATCTCCAGTTAGCAGCCGATATTCGCCTTTGTTCAAGACTTTACTGTTATAAATATCTACGTTTATTATGACTATTGTGTTTCCCCTTATCCATCGAAACGATCTTGATATCGGTATCTCTCTTTAGGTTTCTGGGTGCAGTCACGGTTTTCGGTAATTGCTTCGTCAGTTGGTCTAGGGTGCTCCTTACCTTATAGCAAAGTTCGTCAGTTTCTGCTCGAGGAAGGTTGATGGTCTTTACTGAAGTGACGACGTCCAAAACCGATGGTTTCAAAGAAATAACAAAATTAAGTTCCTAGAACTTAGAACTTTTTTCTCGGCTTTAGAAAATGTTCTCTTTGATACATTGACTTGGATAGAAAGCCATTTATCTCGCGGTTGCTTGTGGTATTAAATTTTTGTCGTTTCCACCGATATTTAGTTTTTAAATTTTCTCCCAACTTTTTCTATCTTGATAAATATCGGTTCATAGTATTCATCTTGAGTGAGTTCTTTGCTTTCTTGAAAGAGTTGTTCACAGTCGTTTGCCAGATGTGCCTTTCTCCAACTATGGTATTCCAAAAAAATCAAGGATTAAATTGACCTAGGAAGAAGAGCACATTAACTACGAGATGCGAGAAATAACGATAAGTTACTTGTTTTTTTGGGTAATATGTCACTTATAGTAAAAATCGAAAAAAATTAAAATTTCAGAGATAAGGATGTCATACCGGTGGGTTTTCGTTTAAGATTCACAACGACGAAAATAAGGTCAGTGGGCATCCTCTAAAATATTCAAAAGATATTAAAATCATTAATTATTTAGCTCCAAAACTATATAATGTGCTATCAATAACAATTAAAAATATGACCTAAGTTAAAATTCTTTGTAAAAAATGTAAAACACTTATATTTCAAAATGCACCGCTGTTTAGTAAAAAAATAAATTGATAGGGACAAAATAGGTAATAGCTTCTATACTTCTGTTAGTCGTAGTACCTAAGTTAATTAGGGAGTGTAAGAACATTTTTTTGAGTAGCATTTTAAATTTAAGAGCAAACTTTATTCTTTTAATTTGCACATGTAGGCATTCAGTTGTCAAGGTGCAAAACTACACTATAAAATTAGATCTTTGGAATTAGTAAATAAATCTGGAGCAGTGATAGGAATCAATGAAAATCCTTTTCAGTGACAATGTTGAATTTCTTTAAAATATAATTTTTTGATATTCTCTTTAGAAGTAACCAACTTTATATAATTAGCCAAATCCAGGTTGAGTATCTGGACCAGAGTTTCGTAATGTCCTCGAGATTTTTCAGGTAATAGACTCAACGATGTATTATGATCTATATTTAATGATTGGTCGATTCAATGTTGTGCTTCATTACCTGAAGATTATGGGAAAAAATTTGGGGAAATCTGTTATTTAAGATGAATTACTTTTCAATCAATGTGACACTAATAATAAATTACGCCAGAGACAATTTTGATAATAACTCTAATCTCTGGTTTACGCGGCGACAATTTTGGGTTCCAATTATTACCAGGAATTTTACCTTATTTTCTTTTACTTTGTATTTTTATCTTTTATTTATTTTCTTAAACTTTTTTAGAATATAATAGTATATATATAAAATAGTCATATAATAAATAAAGCTTCTGATTCATAAGAATAAAAAAAGTTGCTACGCTCTTGCAAAATTTATTACTTTCTACACTTGTAATATAATATAGGTTCTAATATATCTTTTTACAAGGTTTTAAAGCACTAAACCTAATCCGAAACATTAAACCCGAATCTGACACAAACAAATGTACTTACAAAAAACCGGTGCAAATAATTTCCTTGCGCTACGAAAAGTAGTTGGAGACCAAAACGTCGCCAAGAAAAGTGGCTTCAATTATTTTGTGGAGTTAAAATATGTTCTGCATTTCGTACTTTAGCTATTACAGAAATTACCGCATTAGACATAAGGACGGTAACCACTTTAAAGCCATGGCGTCTAAGTTGCATCAAGAGTTAAATTGTTTATACCCAGTACCTAAGAAAAATTTTGCTTTTTATGTGAATTAAAATGGCATCTTTTTAGATTTCTGGTGTGGTTTTGATTTTGTTAACTATTGTTTTCGCAGCTTTTAAAGACCGACCGACTTTTGTTGTATAATAAATTGGTTGGATTAAAATTACTTTTCAGAAAGCACATGTGTCCATTTTAGGCACTAAATGACTCTCAAAATTATATAAAGCAGGTACAAATAATGGCTCTAGATACCAATAAGCAAAATGCATCAAATTCGAAACCAAATGAAATACGATAATTTGACATTTTAAATAATCTTCAAAAAATTAAACTTTAATATTTCCAAAGATTTTTAATGAAATTCTGCAAGATTGATCCTTTGTTATGTTGCTATAGTATTTTATTAAAAACTTTAGCTGCCTGTAAAGGGTTTTAATTAAAAATGAGTGTTTAAGTAATAATGCAAAACTGTTTTGAGACAATGTCTATAATAAACAAGTCTAACAATATCAACCTTAATATAATATTTAATTAAAAATAATTTTCGTCTAAAATAAAGACAATAAAATACAATGAACTAATATTGTCGCAAATTACATACATTACAACTTGGAAGGCATTCAGCCAATCCGAAACTACTGATGTGTGCGATTAATTAGTCTAATAGGGGCACAAGTAGAAAACTAAGAGATCTTATTTATAAGTATAAAGTATTACGACTATGTATTCGCAAACAAAGTATATTAGTTACCTGATGCATCATCCAAATCTTTTTAAGGGCTTCTCTTATAAACCAAACTACTTTACCAAAATATAAGGAAAGGAGAAGTAATAATATCTATTAAAAGTTGGCAATTACAACTATGAGAATCAACCAAAAATAGGTTATAAAAAAATGAGTTACCTGAGTATCCTATATATATTCAATACTTTAGTTTTATCGTTTTCTTAAATTTCTCTAATTTAATTACACTAGCGAAATGATAAGATTTTACCGCATTCATTAATAAGTTCCACGGTAAGCAGTTAATTATATAAAGCTTATAATTTTTAAAATAGTCTAAAAAAATATCCCTATTTAAGGATATTTTGTATTTTGTTGTGGGTGAATGACAATGTCGCTTAACTTAATCCTCTGCTAATTATGGACTCTATAAAGAAAAGATATTTTACTATTAAATTCTTATATACAGACAAATTAAATCTAACGATATTACAGGGTGAAAAATTCTTTTAAATATTTTAATAGTAGTTCTAATAATGGTATCATTTCTCTGTGAACTTAAAAAAATTAAAGTTACATTTATTAGGTCAAGAAAAAAGTTAAAGTTAATATACTGCCAAAAAATAACATTGTTTCGTAAAATTCTAGTCAATATCTAATTACTGACTGTTTAAGCAAAAACTAATATGTGCATAACTTAAATGTATATGCTACTTCTTTATTTCTTATATTGTAAAGTTTTCCATTTTCAACGGGAGTCATTGGTTGAAGATTGATGTGGAGTCTCTTATGAGCTAAATCTTAAAGTAATATTGACAAAAACTTATATATAACAGTTGATATTCAGAATATATTTTTTTATTTAACAACTTTTTCTACGTTCTACAGACGTTTTCACGATCACATAGTTTTAAGCCTATCCATAATAAATGGTCCTTAACTGGTAATAATCCAATTTTAAATTTTTGAAAGAAATGATAAAAATTTAATATTTGAGTTTCACAATAAGATATAAAAATAATAGGATTACCTTTGAGATTCCAATGTAAATTCCGACGAAAATATAAAATCCTAATAAGTTAATGTAGAAATATGTAAAGGATAAAAAGAAAACCCCTAACAAACAATAACAATGTTGACTTTATTACGTTTTATCAACAAAGCAACTCATAAGTAGTAAACAGACTCTCTTGTTTTGCAAACATCGAAATAAAATCCAATTAAATTGTGAAATGCAAAAAAGCAAAAACAATCTTATGTTAGTTCTCTATTATGTATTGTAGAAATTACATTATTCTTCTAAATTAGTAAGCATTTGTTTCTAACTAATATGCAAATACCCATGTTTTACTTTCCGTAATTTTGTTCCTACGATAACAGGTTACGTAAGCCAATAATGAACCTTAGCAACTTCCTCTTGTCCTAACCCAGATTTCTTAAAAATTCACATACGGTTTACGTAGAATTGTTACCATTAACATAAAAGAAAATCGTCGACGCAGAATATTTTCCTGCAGCTGTAGCAGCAGCAGTAATGATTGCAAATTACTTCCTGAAATAGTGGGGTTTGGTAATAAGGTAACGAGCCCGAAATATAATTTTATTTTTCCAATTATGCTTTAGCTACGCTTTCTCCACTCGATAGTTCTGGTTTCCTGTGACGATAAATAAATACTGAATAAGCAAATTTCTAGTATACTTAATTTAATTCTAAAAGAGTATTGGGTTAATTAAGTGTTTTTAATTAATTTAATTCTACTTGCTTGCACGGGATTTAAAAACCTAATCTTATTTATGTAACATATTATTAAAAATCATTATTTTATTGCACTTTCCACGGTTTCTTGTTAAACACGTTTTGAAGCTACATTAAGCACAAAGTAGAATCTGATAGACTTATAAAGCGTCGAATACTTGAAAGCCGTCTAATAATTATAATTTTCAGTTGTCACGTCTAACTACTTATCTTAATTCTCGATTTGTTGCTGCCTAGAGAGAAATTATATTAATAATTTAAAACTTCTACTAGTTTGAAGTATATTAAAAATGTTCCTTTCGTGCCCCTCGTCAACTAGTAGAGGAATCAAAGTAAAAGTAAATACGACTAAAGTGGGAAACGGTGGGATAAAAGAACGTTGAAAAATTCAAAAGGGAGCAAATTACTGCTAAGGTCAGGAGTTTGTGCTTGCTTACGTCATTCCTTTTGTGTCGCTTAGTTAAAATAGGTTAGTGTTTGAAGTTAGCTTTAATTGTTGCCACGCTGGATGCATAAGTAATTTTCTTTGCATTTATTTCTTAAATTTAATCCTTAGCCTATTCCATTAGTAGCATGTATATTTTCTTATAGTTATTTATGTATTTGTTAACCATTAAATAATAAATGTATATTATTTTTTATGGATGGAAAAAACATAGGGGAAATGATAGGGAAAACCAAGACTAAAGAGTTATGTATATCGAGAAACGTATTTAAAGTAAGTAGACGACCTACTACTAGTAGGGTAATATGGGTTCAACTAATATAATATAGATAAGGGGGGTTGTGAATTATGACTTGAATTGTAAGGCAGTCGGTAGCCAAAAAGGCACATAGTCTCTTGATGGGTTGGTCGTGCCATACCGAGCGTTACTAGAGGCCAACAGCCTTGGAGAAACCAATGAGGCACTCTGCTTTTAAAGATTTAATCTCACTTAGTCAACTCTAGGTTTTACCCAGATATTTTAACTTAGGGTACGTGAGTACTGAGAACTCCTCAATAATGTGGTCCGCAGTTTCATCTTCCTCCCACACTGCCGGCATTCCAGGTTTTCCGCAATACCCTAAGATGGCGTCTTAAATGCTAGTGTCCACTTAAAAGTTATACGTTGTCATTAGAAGGATTTTGCGGATTAAGCGCAGTAGCTATCTGGTGAGACAGGCGAAGAGCCCATATATATGTTTTTAAGCCTGTCTCATACCAGGTGTCTCCGTTTATCTCCGGAGGGTCTACTTGCCCAGCAGATCCTTCATTCATGCAACAGCTACACATTAACTATACGGATTATAGATTTGGAGTCTACCGGTCGTTAACCAGATTTTCCAGGACCCTTAGGGAAGCCAGTACGAGCTTTGAGTGTATCTTTTCAGCTATAATAGCCTAAATGACAGCTCTCTCCAAACATATTATTACGACAGTATTGTCCGCAATTTAGGATTTTTAGTTTGCATTTCAATACAACGGAGACTTCAGCTTGAGTCAAGTCAAAGTCATCTGAATACCAGATGGTCCCCCTGTTAAGTAATGTGTGTCCATTGGAGTCCACCTGCCACTATTCTCTGCTTGTAATATGGTCATACAAGTCTTACAATTCACTGCTTCAGGTACCATATATTTACTGTCTATTAGAAGAGAGGAGGACATTCTTGTAGGTACATTCTTGGACATTGTAATTGTCTTACTGCCTGTTACCAGATATTTTCATGACCACTCTTAGGAAGAGGGTTAGTTTGTGTTACTTGTCAAATTTTAATGAAAAGAATTTTTATGTATTTGAAACAATGGCTAAATTAAATTTATTAAAACAGGCAAAGTGCTTTCAGCTACAATGCGATCTTCAGTGCTAACTGAAAAGTACACAGAAAGAGACATACAATTTTTTGAAATGGATGTTTTGAAAGTCGTGCAGCAAAAATAGGGTATATCAAAGTGCACGGTAGTAGCACTAGTACACAGACTAGAATTTCCATTGGCGTAGAGAAAAACCAATCTCTTAATATTAAGGTCCGTAGTATCTAGTATCTAGTAAATAGAACATGTCATACCTGCCTGCCCATGGTTTTGAAAACTTGCTGTTTTCTCCCTCTGTACTAATATATTAGTGTATATATGGTTATCTAGTGGGGGAAGTCGTTAAAAGCAAGAGTTATCAGGTAAACAATATTATTTAGGCTAAGGCTTAAACAGTGTTCAGTATTATTGTGTGAAAGTATCTTAATGGCTGCAAATCTACAGACAGGAATTCAGCCCACTGTTCAACCAATAAAGTACTATGCCAAGTTATACAGTGTTTTCATTTCAAAACAAATTACCCTTAATAACTTCTTGAAAACAAAAAAACACGTCAATTTAGATATACAGGAAGACGTTTAATTTTATATTTGACAAAGTTCTGTCAATCACCTTCTAACCCACCACCAACCTCCAACCTCCTACCCTAAGTGTGATACATAATTTTAAAAGACATTAAAAAAAACAAAATCGGTTAACGTATAGTAAGCAAAAATATGTAATAATAAAAGACATTTTATCAACTTAAAGTTTGGTAGATCAAATAGTTGATTCATAGTGTCACACATTATTTTAAATAGCAAACAATTTTAAATATTAAATCGCCAAAAAAATTGATGCAAGTTGACGCGATTTACCAATAAAAATGTATGGTAATATGCAGTTGATTGAGTCCAAATATTTTTGTAATGATGAAATTGCTAATCAACGAAAATAATTTGTATTTCTAGTAAGATGGAGCTCCCCTGCATAACGTTTGACAATTCGAGAGTGGCTTGATAAACAGTTTTTTAGAATATCGATTGGCAGGCGTGGTGCAATTAAATGGCCCGCACGCTCGCCAGATTTAACACTACTAGATGTTTTTCTTTGGGGGTATTTAAAAAGCAAAGTTTACAAAACCCCACCAGAAAATATTAATGATTTAAAGGATCGCATTGCTCGCGAATGTAGAGAGATTAGCGAATCAATAATTGCTAATAATTGTGAAAAATTTTGAAACAGACTTAATTATTCTCTCGTGAATAATGGAGCACATTTTGAGCACTTAAGACAATAAATTCTGTCAACTGATAAATTGTTTATTATTTAAAAACCTTTGTACAATATTATAAGCTGTTTACAAGTGTATAAATTTAAATTTCTCATACACCGATTGATTGCCAAAACTTTGTCAACTATTAAATTAAATGTCCTCGTGTAAATTGACGCATTTTTTATTTTTTGTAGAAAGTTATTAAGGGTGGTTTGTTTTCAAGTAAAAGTACTGTATAAATATTTAACTGTATTGTACTGTATAAATTTGTTAACTAATTTGTTTGGTAAAACAACAAATAAATTAATCAAATTCATACACTACCAATTTTCGGAATATGTATCTTTATCAACGTTACCCTTATTTTTAATTTTGAATACGAATAAATTTTGAGTATTGCGGCACTATTTGAAAAAGTCACTTTAGACGGCTTATCCGATTCTTTTTTTTAACCACTCTGCATTATTATTTATCGAAATTTTAGATAATATTTATTAAGATCCTCTACAAAAAATATCAAAATATAATGATTTAGGTTTATAGAAAAAATTAATAATTATTGAGGATAAAATTATTAAATATTGAGTCTGCAAGCACTATATAAATAACGAAGTTGACACCTATTTTCGGAGTAGCCAGAAGTACAATGCAAATTTTTTAATGATAGTTTCCATAGATGATCGATTCCGTTCCTGTAGGCCGTGTATAGTGTCAATAGGTCTAAACTTATAACATCACTTATCACCTATATTAAATCATCTAAGTGTTTAATTTTTAAATAGAATCAGAATCATATTGTATTGTACATTTCTTAAAGATTAAAGGTTACAGATTATCACTTATTTGCATACCTTATAGAGTGGCATTTTCATTAGTACCCACATCTTTTCTCCCGGCTCCTCCTCCCAATACTGTTATTTCCGATTATTTGTCAGGAAAGATAAGGAATTATAGACAATCAAAAATCCACTTTCCATGACTAACATTTTACTTCAAAAACATTCCTGATTCATATGTTTTGTATTATTAAGACATTTTTAAGTCCAGTAGAGTATGTTAGTGAATTATGGCAAGCATTCAAGCTTGCTTCATTAATTTTTATTTAAATAGCTGAATTTAATAGTACATACTTTCTCTTTATTGAAGAACTAACCTGCCTGTTGTAAACCAAGCGATTCCGCACACGTGCTTACAGAAACTTCTTTCATTATTTAGATCTTGCATAAAACTTAAGAAATAGCCCTTCAACTTTTACCAGTACGCCTATATAAAATACCCTTCATATACAAAAGTAGATCATTATATTAAAAAATGTAAATATATTATTTATCTATAAGAGTTTTATCCAAATTTATCTGTTAACGCATATTTGTTTATATAATTTTCAAATATTTAAATATTTTTAACCCTAAAAAGTCCCTGTATTTTGATACAAACAGAGAGTAATTAGTAAATTGACATCACAGCGTTCCTTCCATATAATTTCCTATCATTTATCAAATATCGCCAGTATCAACGAATTGTCAATCAATTGATTGAGATTATATAAATTTACTTCGGATCTTGACACGTGCAGAATTGCTTTGCCCCTTTCCGTGTAAAATTAACTGTTTGTCTTGTGTTGAATAATCGACTGATCCCTTCCGCTAATTTCTGTTCTATATAGCTCGACAGTTATCCTAGAGGGTAAGAACGGGGTTATTATTTGTTTTATGAATGAGGTTGATATAAGAATTATATTTTAATATATATTTAGAGTTTTATTAATTTATTAATTTACGTAATCAGGTCTAGTGATTCAGGTTTTAGAAAAGAAATACAGGATCTATGCTAAAGAAGCACATGTGAGATATAATAAGTTAGTAAAATAAAACATTAAATTATATTAAGGTATAATGAAAAACATACAGTCTCCATCCAGTCTTCTAATCTAGATATAGCTTAAAATTTACAACATGTTTCGGACTCATCAGTGTCAATAGCACAAAGTGGCAGGTGAGTTTTGTAAAATATAACATATTTTACACAAAATAATATTATACAGTAATCTCCATTCTTTAACCACAGAGTAGTAAAAAAGACTTATTAAAATTTTATAAGTTATTATACTATTCTTTTTAAAATATTTTGTTGGTTTTTTAGAATATTATGGCATATTGTAAATCCACAAGCATTCATTACCTCGTGAAGCATAGAATGCTCTCCTTAAAATCATGTTTGATAATAATTTATAATAATGTTTTTTAAAATTTTATGTGATAATAAACATTATAATTGTTTTGTTACAAATGACAGAATAATTTTGTAATATATTATGATATATTTTACATATAAAAAACAAGAATGGCATAAGGTTTGCTTTCTAGATTATAGCATATTTTAGATCCACAACCATTAAATGCTCCTCCTTATTTAATAACATTTATGCAAATGATTGACAAGGATCTTGAAATTTTTAAGTTATTATGGAATAATTTTAAAATTTTGTTGTTGGTTTTATGAAATATTATGCATACTGTCAGTGCCCTGGCAGTAGAAAAATCTTGCTAAAGATTCGTTGATTTTGCGTAAGACAAAACTTTTACTTATGCTTAATGTAAGTTGTGACCTAAGGACTAGACGTGTTTTGCTATTCTTTATCTGGAAACCTCTCTTGTTCGAATGCACTTTTGATGTTCTTTTATCGTAGTTTTCAGTAATCGCTTCCTTACACGTATGTGTTTTTCTCTACATTTACAGAGAATGTGGTATACGCATTTCTCAATGTTTAGTAGGCATTCTGGCTTGAACTTCAATACTAGAACTCGTATCATTGCCTCAAGATCTGATTTCTTGCCAATTTTAGCTGAGAATTATGCTCATAAAGTATATGTTAATGGAATCATTCACATATGCTTAGCATAGCATATCGGGGATTGACTGTGGGAATAAACCTATGAGTTTATTTCAATATTTCAATGCAGGATAAAACTGTTGTACAGGGAATGGTACACTACATGGAGTGCAGACATGAAAGAAGCATTTGTAAAAAAATTAGGTGGGATTGATCCTGCATTTTTGGAGAAATTACATGCAGAAATTGAAGAAAAACAACCAACCCAAGTGAGTAACGGAAATGAAGAAAATGGACATTAGTCTGAAGAATCTTAAAAGGGTTAATTTTATGGGGTTGAATCTCCTTTAACACTCGAGTCAATCTGGTTCTATAATGCATTTTAATGAAATTTGTAAAGTTTCTGCATACAATCTGCATTTCCATTATTTGAAAGTTTACATATTTATATAATTATTTTATATTTAATTTACAATCAATATTTTACAGATTTCTCGTTTTTGTTAAAATTGCAAATTTCAAATGAACTTTATTTATTTATATTTTTATCAAGAGCAAGTAAAGAGCAGCCTTAATATTAAATCTTTAAGTTTCCTTGGATAACCTTTCTACTACAAGTCCTTGGTGATAACTTCTATTTTGCTATGAAGATCAATATTCCTGCTATATATCCGTCCAATACTGAAAAAAGGTAATGACCAAAAACTTGATTTTGCGATCTCATTGAAGCCATCGGCCCTGGATGTTCTTACTTCGGGCAGAAACCGATGATCTTTATTATATAATAAAAAGGACTCTGAACCAACTGGTCTGAAAGCCAATAAAAATGAATATGTCCAGACAGACACAGAGTATACTCAAAGATCACAAAAGAAATACCAACATCGAGCTCCTATCCATTGTAATGGATGCAGAAAACTACAACAATAAGGTTTACAAAGTCTTGAATAAAGGTAAATGCAAACTACTAAGTGAAAGCCAATTAAAAAAATACATTAAATATATCGTGGACTCTAAAAATATATTTACTTTTACACATTATAATTAGCATTTGTATAAATAAATCCTGCTATTTATTCCTGATTTAGACGTAAAACCCTATAGGGACAGATATCGGTACCTAATTTGAGCATTATATTTACAAGGCTTTATTCATTCAATTATTTTTATGATGAGTAAATCAGGGCTTACGATGAAAGTCAACGATTTCCTGGTGTGTTAGTGTAAGTTATGTAATGTATGTAGGGCGGGCCGAAAAAGGCTGAAAAATTTTTTTTTTCCAAATTTTATTTGGTATAGTGAAAAAAAGTTGTGGAATGGTTTAAAAATAATGTTGTATTTTTTTCAAAATTTTAAAATAAAATTTGACCCCAATGACCTTAAAATAAAAAAAATATTTTGGATTTGGTATAACTGTAAATAGTTCATAAATAATATATTTAAAACACCAATAAAATATCGCAAAAATATCTATAAATTTAACCGCGCCCCAACCTAAAATCATTTTTTGTCTATAAACCAAACTTACGCCGGCCCTGTCCACTAATATTTACGTAGCCTAATCACCCTCAGGTTACCAAAAAGATACCACTTCAAAAAAACCATTAGAAGACAGTTCCTCTAGTGAAGAATATGATGATATATCACAAGACGAAAACTTTAGGTGGTCCTATTTTCTAGAAAATGATTTAGTATTAAGTGCCTTAAATAAAAATTAAACCCAAATGCTCTTTATCTAATGTTGCAAAAATGGCGGATATGACTGGTGCCCTGAATAGGACTGTGGCAAAAATTGCCACTGCTACCCTTGAAGATTTTGGATTAGTTTCTTCAGATAACCCAGTCAATATAATTGACAAAAATAAAATTAGAAGGGAACTACAGAATAAAAGAAGGCTAACTAAACCAAATTGTGATATCAAAATTAAGATACAAGGAATTTATTTTGATAGAAAAAAAGATCAGACTATGGTTTTAAGTGAAGGACGCCGTGTTATCAGACAAGAAGAACACATAGCTCTTATAGAAGAACCAAAAAGCAAGTATCTTGACCATTTAACAATTAAAGGATCTGGAACATCTGCCAATATTGTAAAAAATATGATTTCTTGTTTAAAGGCCAAATCAATAAGTCTAAACTCCATTAGGGCGATCGGTTGTGATGGTACAAATGTTAACACGGGCTGGAAAGGTGGTATGATTAGATTAATGGAAAAGCAGATTGGAAAACCCGTCCAATGGCTGATATGTTTGCTTCACGCCAACGAATTACCTCTTCGACATTTGTTGCAAGCTTTGGATGGAAAAGCTACAGGGCCACATTCACTTTCAGGACCCACTGGATCACTTTTGACAACTTGCGAGTCACGACCTGCTCAAAAATTTCATTCAATTGAAACTGATTTACCTAAAATAAATAAAAAAGATCTAAGTACTGATCAGCAGTACTTATATCAGATATGTTGTGCCATTAAAACTGGAACTTGTTCGGATACTCTAAGCAAAAAAAATCCAGGAAAATTAAGTCATGCTGGATGGTTAACAATGGCTAACAGGGTATTACGTTTATATATATCAACCAGTGAACCTTCTGACACCTTGGTCGTTTTATCAAGGTTTAGTATGAAGGTTTATGCACCAATGTAGTTTCATATCAAACCGAAACCATTGTGCCAGTATGGAGCGCAACATTTATGGCAATCTATAATTTTGTCTTGAGAATTTCCCGAAAACATAAAGAAAATAATTGATAATGTCATAAGCACTAACGCTTACTTTGCCCATCCCGAGAACATTCTTTTAGGAATGATTACTGATTCGCGGAGTCATATACGAGAACTGGTGCTTCGGTGAATTTTGAAGTCAAGAAATGCTAAAGGTCAAGAAAATCTAAGAGTTTTCAAAACTACCTGCTCTCAACTGGAATGCCAGAGACTACACCGATCTTATAGACAGGAACAGATGCGTTGTGACCGAACCTCCTTTATTAATGGACATTTCAAATGAGGATTTGACGGAAGCAATACAGCAAAAATCGGTCATTATGTTAAATAAATTTCCGTGTCACCTCAAGCTGTGAAGAGATGTGTTAAAATTATCACTAAAGCATCAGGGAAAGTTTTTGGCCATGACAAAAGAGATGGCTACATTCGAGTAAAATTTGAAGGTAGAAGTGATCTATAAGAATAAAATAGTAATTTTTATTATTAATATTTATAAGATAAGAAGTGATCATATGAAAATAAGGAAGAGTATTACAAATCACAGAAAAGTAAAGTTAACTAAGTAAATTGCATCTTTTTTATATTATTACAGAATCAAAGGGCACGGTGGTGTGGAGAAGGGGGGGATGGGGGTGGAACTGGATTAAGCAGCCACCTCCTCGTGGTGAGTTATGGGTTGAGTAATTGATGAAATATGGTATACTTTACCAAATAAAGTTACCTGTAATAAAACTTTTCTAGAAATGTTCATCAAATTCTCAAGCGAAGAGCTGCTTTTATATACTTAAGGGATGGGGCGTGGTGAAAAATCATTTTTACGCTTTAATTTTTTTTGTGGATACTTTATACGTCAGTACCTAAAGTTTAACTACTATGCAAAAAAAAAATATGACCTTGAAATTTTGACCCTTTTAAGGGCCGGGGGGGCGCGGTAAAAAATAAGAGGAAATTAAATAAAAAAAAACAGGTAAATATTTTTTTATGTCCTTTAACCTTTTAACACTATAAAAATTTTTTTCGGCCTGCTAATGTAATAGTTCATACATGCTTATTTCAATGTCTTTCAGCTGATTCTTTTTAGCTCGTAACGCAGTGGTTGTTCTTTGTCACGTTTCTATGCTCTGGCATTTCGAAAGCTTTCGTCCAATGGCACAATCATATCGATGACACAAGCGTACTTATTTTCTATATAAACAATAATATCTGGACAGTTGTACTTTACTGTTTTGTCTGTAACTATTTTGTTATCTCAACAAATTTGTATGTTCCTGTATTACGTGAGTTGTTTTAATTCATATTTATAGTAAAGTATCCTTCTTTTAAGCAATCCATGCTTTGAACAGATCACTTGATGTAAAATTACTATTATATTGTTATTTCCGTTCGTGAAATTTTTTGTTAATAAAGTAAATAGATAAATGCAAAGACAAAGTCCGTAATGACAGTACGTTGCTGTTTGAGAATATATTTTCTATATTTTTTATTAATTACCTGATCTTCTATTGCGTGGGCAAAATCCTTTTTTAAGACATTTAAGACAAGGTGCATTGTCGAAAGCTAACATCAGTATGGACAGGATGACGTTAACCCTGCAGAGGGCGATGTGCAGCGAAACATTTTTTCGGTGGAAGTTAGTAAACAGATTTTTTAATTGTTTTTCATATGAAATGTTTAAATTAATTAATTCTCTTTCTCCCTTTTTTCTTTCTAGGTATCGTGAAATGGGGTGAATTTCATTTAGCGGGGCGACTTTGATCACCATATCAAAATATTTTACATTTAAATTTCCCGCGCATATTAAGTGCCGATTTTTTCCGTTCGGTAAAAAATCGTATTCAGTAATGGTGTAGCTAGTGATCCATGTGCATGTTTTTTGTCAGTTAAACGTTTTTTTTTTGAGTTTGCGGCTCTCAAACATGTAAGTAATATTTAGACAAAAATATAACCTTCCAAAGTTTGACTGCTATTTAAAAATATATGCAAATTATGGATATGTGCGTGATATATTCAGTATCCTAAATATCTTGTATTTTTATAACCTCAAAATGAAGTTTGCGACATTGCCGAATTTTGTCAAATTTTAAGATTTATTGGATGGGGTCAAATTGATCCACTGAATGGGGTGTAATTGATCAGCAGATTGTAAAGCTTATATAATTTTAAGGGTATAGTACTACTAGTAATAATAATATTTTTGGTTTTAGAATATTGACATAATGCCGAGAAAAGTTGGGGCACGAAGGTACAAAGACTACGGTCAAGAGTGTATAGAAAAAGCGTTAGAAAAGGTCATAAATGGAGGGTGGAGTTTACGCAAAGCTGCAAAATGGTTCAAGATTTCTTACGGGACCTTAAATAATAGATACCATGGGCGTCATGTTAAAAGTAACGGCGGAAACCGTTTTTAGCTCCAATGAAGAGCAATCAATTCTTAAATGTGTTGCTATTTGTGGCGAATGGGGGTTTCCTCTTAATTTAACAGATTTAAGGATATGGCAAAAAACCTACTAGATACCCAAGGTTGTTCAGTGGCAAAATTTAAGGACAATTTACCCGGTACCGATTGGGTATTTTCGCTGTTAAAAAGACATAACAATGTAATAACTCAAAGGCTTGCAGCTAATATTAAAAGGGCTCGTGCTGATGTTTCCAGGCAAACCTTAACTGAATATTTTGAAAACCTTAAAACAACTTTAAATGGTATTCCGTCGTGCAACGTATATAATTATGATGAAACTAATTTGCTTGACGACCCTGGGCGCAAAAAAGTAATATATTCTCGTGGAGTAAAATACCCTGAACGAATGTGTAATTTTACTAAATCTGCAACCTCAGTGATGATGTGTGGTTCTGCAGCAGAAGTTCTTTTGCCACCATATGTAATTTATCGAGCACAAAAAATGTGGGCGCAGTGGACTGAACAAGGACCAAAATTAGAACCCTGTTGCATAGATAGATGCTGTGCAGCTGGATCACGATACAACCGAACGTCACATGGGTGGATGGACGCCGAAACTTTTAATGACTGGTTTAAGTCTGCGTTTCTTCCACATGCCAAAAGACAGCAAGGGCGAAAAATTTTAATAGGCGATAACTTAGCCTCACATTTCACAGAAGAAGTTATTAGACTATGTGAAGAACATAACATTGGATTTGTATGCCTGCCACAGAACGCGACACATTTATGTCAGCCGTTGGACGTAGGGTTTTTCAGGCCATTTAAAATGGCCTGGAGAGAAGTCTAGCTAGAATGGAAAAATACGTATCCGACACATTCATCAATTGACAAAAAGGATTTTCCACCTTTATTGCAAAAAACCTTGGTGACAATGTATAGTAAACTATCCAAAGATAAAATACCTTATGCGGTTAAACGAAATCATATTTCTTCTTTTGAAGCAAGTTACATAGTCCCTTTAAATCCAAACCGAATATTAGACAAGCTGCCTAGAGAAGATTTTAATCAAGACCAAGCGCAGAACGTGAAAAACTTGATGAAGAATGAAATGAAAAATTTTCTGATTGATGATTGAAAACTTTCGGCCAGGGAAAAGTGTGACAGCCCAAAATGATTCCAATAGTTCAGACAGCGACGTTGAAGAGCCTATAACAAATGATAATTCTGACGATGACATGACCGCCGACGATCTATTTATCCAGTTGCAGGAAAACGAAGAAATTGAATATTTGGAAGTGAGTCAAAGTGAGATCAAAACTGGGACATTTTTATTGGTTAATATATTGGGGGGCATGCGAAAAAGTGTTAGCTATCGTTACATAGCTACAGTTCAAAATCTCAATGAAAACAAATTCGAAGTTCTGGGACTAAAATCTGTCGATGGAAGAAAAACTGTTTTTAAACCACAAGAAGGCGACGAGTTTTCCATAGAGTTGGCAGATATAATTGCTATTTTCCTAGAACCTGCCGCTGAATGTGTCAAAGGTCAAATAATTTATCAATTCAAAAAAGCAGTAGATATTAAGGAGATGTAAATCCTTACTATACGCATTTACTTTTTGAATGTCTTTTATAAGTTTTTGTATTTTTAAACAAGTGTTTTTAATAAAGTATTAAAAAACTGCAATGTTTCTTTTTTATTTTACCTAAAAAAATAACTAATTAGCGGAATTTTATGACTGATCAATATCACCCCAAAACCTAGAATTATCTGTAATTTTTAAACGGATTGATGAACTTAAGCGGGGGTTAAATTGTTCATAATGCATTTTAAGGCATTGCAAGAAGAATACAATTATATAGCACTGATTAAAGTCACCCCTCTTTTGGTATGAAATTGATCACACCTTATTTTGGCATTTTTTTAAACAACTTTAAATTTAGAACTGTAAAAGATTAGATTGCAAAATCCTTTTACGGCATCCATATACAATCATTTATGACTAATTTTAATATCGATACGCAGTTATCAAAAGAGTTACAAACGAAATAATCAATTTAACCCCGTTTCACGGTATAGACAATTTATGGAAAAATTAGAATAGTGGCATCTATTTTTTCTTAAAATAATTCTTACAAGTCTATCAATTATTTGTGTTTTTGTACAGTATTGTTTTTCTCTATAAGTTGTTTTTTCACCTATTTCTTTATCCCCCTTTGCACTAACGTTATCAACTGATTTGCACCTAAGTATTTGTATTGTCCGTAATAATAATAATAATAATAATAATAATAATAAAAATATATATTGTTATTGACAAGAAAATTAAACTCGAATATATTCGTATTTTCGGTTGAATAAATTTAAAAAAAAAGGACATAAAAGTTATTGCTTAAGAGTTTTTGCTTATTATGTCTCCCTAACATTGTAAATAAGAAACGAGGGAGCAAGAAAAATACATATGGGATAACGAATGTTAACATTGATTTTAAGTATCCTTCTTTGAGAAAAATAAAAAATCTTCTGCATAAAGAGATTTTTTGCACGATATGAAATAAATTTGTGCCATCTAAATATAAGGATTTTCTTACTATACGGGATGACTTAGGTTAAACTTCTGGAAGTTATTAATTGCCTTGAAGTAATTGAGTATCGGAAAATATCTTCTGAAGTTTCCACAAGAATATTGTGGACTTTTTTTTTCCGGTAAAATAAAAAAATCAAAAAATCGTTTTAGCCCTATTTTTGAAGTTCTTGGCATTGCATCTCACTTATAATATGATGATATGGAATAAAGAAGGAGAACAACAAATTTAAAAAGTTCAAATTTAAACAAAATTTATTGTTATATGAAAATGAAAAACTGTTCGAAAAAAATTATCATTAACCTCTTTAGTCCCAAGGAATTGTTTTACTTTTTTTTTGTGAAACTTTTAATAAAATAGGTTTATTAGGATTTAAAAAAAGCAAAAAAAAATTTTTACAAAAAAAAAATATGGCATGTCCAGTATTTTGGACAATTGGACTTAAGTCTCTAATTATGAAACTCAAAAAAACATTGCCTCTCTGGAGAAATGCATAAATAAAGCTTGCACAAAAAAATCTTGTTTTCTTTGTACAGCCTTGATTACGGCAGAGCATATAGGAATTTTTCTTATTAACACTGCATATTGGTAGATGTTCATTACCAGTGGTCCTGACATCTCTTGGTGGCATCTCTGACTTCTTGCATTTTTTAGCAGGTTGACTTGTTTCTTCATCTAATGAAGAAGTTGGATCTTGAAAACCTTTTGCTTGTGCCCCAAGGGCAAGATATTTCCCGATATACAGTTTAAATTCAAGTAAATCTATGATAGAGTTTTTCCTATCTCCACGAGCGAAGCAGTCTTAGCGGTATTCAACCCACGAATTTGTAATTGCCAAGTCCACAAAATGCCAGAATACTTTTACCCGCATTTTTTTGTTCGCATACAAATGAACAAAAAAATGAGGAGTGGACATGTGTGATAGACATTCCTCCCATAGAATGGTTGTAAGTAGTGACAGACTTTGGACATGAAACAACAAGGTACTTATTATTTTTCTTGTCCCATCGGCGTACTTCTGTTACTGGCGCAGAGCCTGAAGATATTGATGCCATTGTTACTGATCTATTGTCCATCCATTTCAGAATGGTCATTTTTTTGTCTTCTCGCACAAACTCATTAAAGGAACCACGACCATTCGAGAGGAGCTCTTTATCATTATTTATTTTGCTCCTAAGATCTCGCGGAATTCTGTTGTTCATAATTGTCCCTGTTCCCAAAATTCCTTTTGTTAGTAAATGATCCAGTAGCTTGACTGAAGTAAAGTAACGATCAAAATAAATTATGTGCCCTGGCGACAAATCTTCTGAAAGCTTCTTTACAACCGATCCACCTATTCCCAAATTTTGATCGGGAGAACCATCTGGCCAAGTTTTTGCACCTTGATAAATCATAAAATCTAAAACCAGTCCGGAAGGTGTGGCTAAAACAAAATTTTTGAGTCCTACTGGATTTGGCTTGTTTTTATCGTACTGTCGGAAACCAGTAGTGCCTGTGAATGGGATCGTCTGCTCGTCGATGCTTTATTGTTTACTCCTTGGTAAAGTAATACACTTTTTACGAATTGCATCGATGATAGGTTGAACTTTTCATAGCCGATTTGACTGCTTTACCTCATTTGAAACACTAAGATTGTTAACAACAAGTCCAAAAATGCCCATTAAAGTATGTATTCCAGTCAATATTCGATATTCTTTGGCTGTTGACTTTAGCGGTTTTTTTCATTTGCTTGCATGGCACGAATATTACTTTGTTCTGATAAATTTTCTCAAAAATAATCTGGAAAGTATTCATAAAATAGTTCAGGGGTGTCCAATACTCATGATCATTTTGTAACTGCCATTCCGGATCAAGGTAGACATCTTCTCGACTTTCAAAAACATTTCTTTTCCATTTTACTACTGCGGTTTTATTTTTTGTTTGCTCCTAGAGAACCTGCTCTCTTATTCTGGATAAGGGAACATATCGTTATCAGACTCCTCTTCAATGGTATCAGAAACCGAATCTGCATCTGCGGCTCGTCGTCTTCATTATCATTTGCCTCAATTGATTCACTGTTTTCGGCGGTGATTTCCTCATCATCATCGCTCAAGTAGAAGTCACTGTCATTTAGAACCTCTTCAAGATCTTTATCCGTCAGTGGTTGCATACCACCTTAAAAAAAAGACAAAATAATAACAACAATAAAATTTAAAATTTTTGGGTAAAAAGTAAAAACTTGAACCAAATACAGTCCCGACGTCCAAAATACTGCACAAGTGCGAGGAGAGACGTTACATTTTCTGTACGTATATTTGTTGATTTACTAAATAGCAGTCAATTTATTTGATTTTAATCAGTATTTTATCAAAACAATCGAAAATAATGCAAATATTACCTAGTTTCTGATACGACGCCATGAACCGGAACACCTGTTCCGTCAAAACAAAACTGAAAAAAATCCAACGTTGCCAAATATTTTTAACCAAATATTTTTTGGCGTATGTATGCACGTCCAGTCCGCTGTACGGCGGGCTCCAAATCACGTTAAGTCGTCGTGATCCCGTACTAATATGTTTTAAAAATTTGCAGCGGACTGGACGTGTGGACTGAAGAGGTTAAAGACTTCGAAACTCAAATAATTCATAAATATGTTAAAATTCAATTGTATAAAATAGTACCATACGAATTCCATTTTCCCGCTTGTCACGTCCAACAAAACAATCGTAAGGTATAATTAGTATGTGCTATCCTGACATTCACGGCTCCATGGTTTTCTATAAAATTAAAATGACGGAAACAGAGGTTAGGTCAAGAAATGTATTGTAACATGGTGTACACTTTTCTCTTTTTTATCGGTATTTGTACCTTATTTGAAATTAAATGATAAAAATAGAAATCTTTAAGCATAGATTTCTCTTTAGATTAATGAATAAAAAGTCTAAATCAATTTCTACCTAAGCAGGATATCCTGTGCCATTACATGGTAGCAAAAAGCATAAAAATGTCATAAGCCGATAAACACGTATGAACGAGAGTCATTTTCAAAAGGGAAAAAACAGAAGCTTCATAGTACATTTTTAATTCTGAAAGTCTGCTCCAAACTTTTCGTTCCTGAAACTGAACGGAATAATGTGAGATTTATTATTAACATTGTTTGCTGCATCGAGTTTTTTTCCTAGAAATCGGCGGGGAAAATGAAAAGGCATGACATCGAGATGAATATAGAACTTTTCGTTCCCGTTTTTTATTTTGTTTATTGATTTTATATTGTTTTATGAGTCGAGGTTTTTTGTTCGTTGTACAGGACAGGACGGGATTTTACCTTTAATTAAAATTTATATGAGAAAATTGTAATTTAATGATAAACTTTCTGTATAACACTTATTACTGTATTTTTGTCAATAACGCTTTATTAATGCCTACCGTTACAGTATGGTCACAGGTATTTAAGCTCCCTGTAATGGGTGTTGCAGCTTTATTTTTAGTCTGCTTGGAGATATGACACTATCAGCCTCTTGAAAATAGTGTACTTTGTTGATTACAATAAGTTACAAGATATTCGTACTAGAACCTGTGCGCGTAATTCTTTTAAATATTTTGCTATTATATAAATGTATGGAACTAAACTAGAATCTACCAGTTTTTAACTTTATTAGTTTATGAGAGGAGATATGAAATGATGGACTAAGCATTTTCCATCAAAATATGAGTTACGTCATATGAGCTACAGATGCATATATCAATCTTTTCCCGTATGTTAACGCTAGGCAGTTCAATGTATTGTCAAAATGTGTTTTTTGTTGCAGAAAGTGTTCTTTACACCCAAATTGCTATATAGAAAAAAAAACAATTGTTAATAATGATATTTAACTTATTGAATAGACTAAACGAAATTTGGATGGACGGATGGGTAATAACAGGAAGATAAAGGGGGAAAAAGAGAGTAAAAGTATGGGAAGTGAGGGTTAGAAAATGGGTACAAGGGAACCAATGGAGAGAGGAAGAGAGGAGGGAGACTTACTATAGAGGTGACGGCTTAGGAGATCTTCCCAAAGGGAAGCCGACTAGCACTAACCACTTTGGTAGAGTGGTGTGGGTTCAACAAGAGTTTAATAAAATATAAGCGTCACCTGTTTTATCCCAGATGGATAAGAAAATCCCGATGACCAAGAAAACAGGAAATTACTAAAAGCACTATACCTATAAACCTGAAAGAAAATGTCGCAAGGAAGAACAGACAGGGAGATTTATACAACCAATTATATTGACCTTTAATATTATGTACAAGTGTTATGGTGTAATTAATACTGTACTTGAAAGATATAAATTAACAATAAAATAAATATTAATCCTTTACTTTGGCTATTAAATTATCTACTATTAAATTACAGTTTTAGTGTAAAAGCACCTTAAAACTCATATGGGCTCACACTAAAAGTCCCTTGTCTAACTTAGAAAGGTAGGGTATGTTTCAAAATAAATAAAAGAAAAGCTTTAGTTCTGAGGTGCATTTAAGTGAATCTATATTAAAAGAAAAGTTAATAATCAAATTTATTACTTTAAAAACAAGTTCTAAATATAGCGTCTATATAATATAGACATATAATATAGACTGTACCATCTGTGAATAAGTGGATAAGTCGATTTTTTTTAGAAGAAGATATCTGAATAATCGAATAGTTTTCTTTCAATTTCGTCAGGGAATAAATAGGTAACTCGACTTAATCATCCGTTTACATAGTATTCAGTCGGTGAATAACCAGGTATGTAGAAATATCCGCTTAGACACATTGCATTTTCCTATATTCACTTGTGGACATCTTAAATTATCTGTTTATAAATATGTGTTTCTTTGTTTTGGGGTTATGATACTTCAAAGTTGTTTACTACTTGCATGTTTACTAACACACGAGCCATTATTTTAATCATTATTAGGTGTCTTACTAGTAAAAAAATGTCCGAGCGAGTTAAACGAATTATGAAAAATGCTTTGGAAGGTTTTGTACAAGACAATAGTGTGTCCGAATTGGATAGAAACGTTAATGTTTGTGAAATCAATAAGTGTAATACATGAAAAAATAAGCCATCAAAATAGCATGAATGTGATAACAGAAGGTATTCTTACAGATCTTTTTGAACCAGGTAAGTGTTCTTTGTAATTTCTTCTGTATTTGCCGAGAAAATTATTAGTGTTCAGTTGAAGGTTTGCAGAAATCAAATATGCATATTAATATTAGTATAAGTTCCTTTACTCAGGCTTGCGGCAGGCAAAAGTCGTTTCTGTCGCATTCTCTGACTGTTGTTTTGTTAGGTGTATAACATAATATTAAAGTGATTTAAATCTATTTTGTACCTCTAAATTTATTGGTATTCAAGCTGTAGTTGAAAATACCTTTAAATTTGAACTTTAAACCTTCTTTAGTAAGTAAACGTATTTTAAAGTAAGAATTCTTTTAATTTCTTTGTGTGTGAGTATTTGTTAAGTTCTGAATACTTTGGTTTAGATTGCTAAATGGTCTTATTTGCTTGGACACAAGTACTCATAGAGCAAAAAAACTGGGTGGTTTTAACAAGTTGGTTTAAACACGTCACATTAGAGTATAAAACAATGTTAATTGCCTTCGTTTCGTCTTGCAGTTTTTTATTTTATTTTCAGAAATAGGAAATAAGACATATTTTATTTGCGCTGAGAATAGCAAGTCTTTTGAGACATATTCTGTAGAAGTAGCGTGTTCTGACGCTAATCCCGCTCCGTCCACAAGTAGTTTTAATTATTTGACTGACGATAACGACCACCTTAACCAGATTGATTTCGACTCCGATGGCAGTATCGCTGATCCGGATTTTTTTGAAGGCATTGAATCATCTACCGATGAAGGCGATGTTGGAGGTGAAGATCCGTAATACTTAAAATTATTATTATTTAAAGTTACTTTTTTTTAGAGACCCAACGGAAGAAAAAAAGGAAAGAAAAAAGTAGCATTAAAGATGCAAACTCAGACCACACCCCGGATAAAACTAAAATTGTAGCGACAAAAACAGATTCATACAGATCAAATGAAAGAGACAGGGACGATCTTTTGATGGAAAGCGAGCCAATTAATAGTATGGAAAAAAAGAAGAAACAAAGAAGGTCATGAAAGCAGAGACAAGAAAGTAAAGAGTTAAGAAATGCTGGTAAAAGTTATACTACTGAAAAAGGAAAAGTGATACAGTCTAGAAATATGAAGCCTTTAAAAGCATGTCACATGAAATGTAGAGAAAGGTTTTCAGATGAGGACCGGGCTAGATGTTTTGAAGACTATTGGAACTTGGGAAGTCGTGATAAAAGGGCCAACTATATAGCTTCTCTAATTAACTTAAATCAAAAGAAAACAGCAAAACTAGGACCAAGAAAAAAATGCAGAGAATATTTATATCAATATAGTATCCTTATTGGTGGGATACAAAAGCCAATTTGTAAATCGTGCTTTATTGCAACTTTCTGTGAAACTAAGGGATTTCTTGAAATAGTGAGTGAAAAGAAAAAAATCTAATTTTCTAGAATTATTCCTCCTGATAGACGTGGAATTGCTCTTTTAGGTAATAGACGCTCGATGGAAGAAGTTCAAAAAGCCAAATATCACATTTTGTCATTTCCCAAATATGAAAGCTACTACAGTAGAAATAGAACATCTAAAAATGTTGTCTAGTGACTTATTTATAGCTAAAATGTATGACATGTACAAAGAACTAGTGGACAAACCTGTCTCATTAACGTTGTACAAGAACTGCTTCTACAATTTGAACCTTGCATTAAAAAAACCTATACAGGATACTTGTGTTAAATGCGATATTTTCGAGACAAAATTAAAAGTCGTTCAGGGGGAAGAGAAAGAGAATCTAACACAAGAGAGGGATAAACACCATCAACTCGCAGAGGATGCCTACAAGGCGAAAGATATGGATAAGGAGATTGCGGCTTCAGATTCCAAAAAAAAGGCATATACTTTTGATCTTCAACAGTGTCTTTCAACACCATTTTTAACATTAAACACTGTCTTTTATAAGCATCAATTATGGACATTTAACCTTACCGTTCACGAATTAACATCTAATGAAGTTACATGCTTCATGTGGGACGAATCAACTGCTGGAAGAGGTGGCAATCAGATGGCTTCTTGTATTTATCGCGTTTTGTTGGAACTCCATGTTGTGGAAGAGGTAACTTTCTACTCGGATACTTGCGGAGGCCAAAATAAAAACCAGCAAGTCGCTTTCATGTTCTCCTTTGCTCTTACAAAATGCCCTAATATTAAAATAATTAGTCACAAGTTTTTAGTTAGTGGTCACACTCATATGGAGTGTGATACTGATCATGCCCTTATAGAGAAAGAAAAAAAGAGAACAAAAATTAAAATCAATCACCCTAATGACTGGTATCAGATGATAAGATTCTGCAGAAGGAAAAAACCATTCAAAGTAGTGGTAATTAAACAAAAAGACTTCTTAGATTTTAGCAGTCTAGGAAAAGGGGCATTAGTCGTTAAAAAAGTTAACACCGATGGAGAAAAATTCTTGTGGCAGCCAGTGCAGTGGTTCCAGTATATCAATGAAATAGGAATAGTCAAATATAAACATAGTTCAGACGTTTCAGATTCTTTTAAAGCTGTAAATTTCAGAAGGAGAGGGAAACACATTATATCCAGCACATTGCCCCAAATTGCATACAAGCCTTTGCCAATTAGTAAAGAAAAAAAGAAAGACCTACTTGATCTTTTGCCGCTCATAGATGAAGTTTTTCATAGCTTTTACCGGAATTTGCCCACTACGGATATGCAAGACTTAAATCCGGATTTAACAGAAATTTGTCCAGACGATCAATAATTTTTTGTTTTTTTTTCAAATAAAAATTTATTTTGTTCACTTGGTTTTTGTAAAGAAATAAATTTAAAAACAATGTTTTTTGTTTTGTCAAGTATATTTTTGCACTAAGTGGAATAAGTCGGTAACCCAACAAGAACACACAAATTTAGGGTAAATAAATAGGTAAGTTATATTTTTCTCAAAAATTATTACACTTTTACAGCTCATGATTATTTACGTCATGTGTTGCATAATTATCAACTTATTAAAAAAAAAAACAAGTTTCCATTTAAATTTTTACTCTTTAAAAATATCAAAATGTTTAAAATAGTCATACTGAAATCTTTATAATTTCGACTTCCATTTATTCACGGATGGTACAGTAAAATATTATATTCTGTTATTTGGGGCTAAAAGTTCGCGTAAGTACTTTCGAAATAGGCCTATTTATCCAGTTTACAAGGAGATCTATACGGCCTATTCTAACGAAATAGCTAAAATACACCTAATTATTATGAAACTATTCAAAACAACCGTATAGTAATGAAATCTAATAATGAGGGTGATAAAAATGTATTTTTGAGGTTAGTATTTGGTATAATATACTACAGAAAAAACTAATAAATATTGATGGAGGACCCGGGTGGATCGGTTTAACAGTAGATCAGCCAATGTAGATGTTGTGAAAGTTATTGTAGTAGATGAGTGCCCAACTAACAAAGTCCTCTTATTACTAACAGCTTAAAAGCTAGTTTTTATTTATAAAGGTTTTTTAAAGGTTTCGAATTGCCATTTTTGCGTTATAAAAGTTTTCGATAAAGCAAATATATCTCCGGGGGAAAAACAGCCTTTAACGATTGCTCTTAGAATATTCTTACGACTTTTTTATAAAGCTGATTTATAACTATAATGTTACTTGCTGTAAGAATATTTATACTGCCTCCACTATAAGGAAAAACGCCCCTGTAAGCAATTGTATTTTATCCTTTACTTGTAGAAGCTCCTAAATACATTTATACAAGCTTAATAAAGAAAGTAGTTGCTGTTTTATAAGTATTACTTTAGATTACATGTATAAGTTTAAAAGGTTATTTAAAAAACCTTTACAGGGCAAGTATTCCATAAAAAAGTTTTAAGACTTAAAAGCGTTTCGTAAAGGGTATTTAAAACACAAAATAGTGTTTTAGGTACTGTTAGGGCATTTTAAAAGCAGGTTTATTAAAGTTGCAAGAAAGTAATAAGATTTTAATGGTTTTCGCCATTTTGATTTAAGTGCCACAGGGAAATTAATGGTGTGTGTGTACTGTGTGCGAAGTTCTAAAAATCTAAAAATAGTTGTTCCCCCTCAATAATTATGTCGAATATTATCGAGACTTTTATGGTGTTGATTACATTACTAGCAACGTTCATAACCTTACACATGTAGTTGATGAAGTTTCAAAATTCGGAAAGTTTTCAACTTTTAATGCATACCCATTTGAAAATAGATTATATCAAATAAAAAACCTATTAAAAAATGGAAATGTTCCACTTGCTCAAGCTGCTAAAAGATTAAGTGAAATTACTTAAGTCGAAACATGGTCAATTACAGAAAAAAAAAAATTCCTTTCCAAATTTAAAAAATCAAAATTCAAAAGAAAATTTTTTTGAAACACCAATCACGTCATCTCTTTTAAACATATATAAATCTACCTGTACAGAATTTAACCCCTATGTTTGCTGTATAAGTAATATAAAATGTAAAATGGTTACAGTATCAAGCAATAAGAAAAATGAAGTAATTTTTATTCCATTAATTCATACTTTGTAATAAATATTACGTAGCAATAAAACACTTTTTTCAAGACACTTTTTATTAACAACTCAGATAACTAATCACTGTTTTCAACATTTTCTTCGTTTCCTACATTTTCCACTACGACGTAGTGTTGCTCATCAGTCGGCGTCAGTTGTTGTTTTTCGAGCAATGTCGGTTGTTCTTCGGTCGGCGTTTGTCCTTTCTTTTGCTTTACAGTCCATTTTTTTTGGTCGATTTTTGCTTCTAGATTGCCGACATATTGTTTTGCGATCAGCCTCATTTCTTCTTGTCGAGTTTTTAATTATATTTAAAAAAAAAAATTTCACAATCATTCATATTAAATGTGTCATCTGATAAATATATTATTTGGAAAAACAGGTTAATAATGTTTTTGTAAATTTTAAATGGGATCTTTTCCATGTTATTTTGTCTAGAGCCGCCTGCCTATGAACACTTTGTTATAAAGGATCTTGTAAAAAACCTGTCAATTAAAGTATAGCAATTGTCTATTGCCTTATTTCTTCCATGTGGGTTTCGACCACAGACAAAGCTCATTTTTGCCATATATTCATCAAAAATAATTTGATCAGATAATTTTTCTTCCAATTTACGAAGATCTTCAAGTGTGTTAACTGGCTCAAAAGGCTCATCAGCTTGAATTACAACGTTTATCCCTTCTTTTGAAGATATTAACTAAGATATAGATTATAAGGGTTCATTTAATATGCACCCCGGAGAGAAAAAAGCTTTCATCTGTTGTAAAATTTTAAACAGCAAATTTGCTTTAAAAGAGCTGTTATGAAGGAAAGAGTAAGCAGCCATTTTAAAACTAGGAATAAGAACGACCATATTGAAAATATAATAACTAAATTATTAAAAAATTGCTTTTACAAGTTAGGATGCGTAAGTTTAACAATTTTTTGATAAATAATAAGATGATTACAAAGAATATTAAATTTTTTTACCTTTTTTAAAACACAAAAAAAAATATTTATTTTTAACATACCTATATTAATCATAAAACAAACAGTTTGTTGAGGCGCGTAAAAAAATTAGTTCAAAAGCATATATACTTTGACAGAAATGTGGGGTTCGCAACAAAATCTAGATATAGCTATCCTTATTATTGCTAAAAAAGTAATAATACATTATTTCTTATATAGAATATTATACTGCATCCATTTCTTCAGTTATACCATTTCATCGTAACAAGTTAAGACAATTTTGTTACTTGCATCGAAACTACCAGAATGATTTATTTTATAAGTAAGGATGTTTGCAGCATTTAAAGGGGCATTTAGCATTTTTCCTATTTTTTAAAAAGTAAAATAATTTCACACAACAACATCTATAACACAAATTTATATTTGTCGTTGAGCCTTGCTTATAGTGTTATAGCTATTTTATTCCAAACTCTTAAAAATCTAATTTATAACTACTGTATAATAATAACCTTATAAAGGTGATATGAATGTTTATAAAACCGTCTTGTTACATTTTATGCTACCATTAGAGAACATCTATAAGAGCAGTTATAAGTATATTAGGCTCTATAACTTGGTGCCCCTTTTGCACTTATAGACTTCTTGTAATAGGTGTAAGAATGTTCTATAGAGTAAATATTACAGGTTTAAGATTTTTAATTTTAGCTGTAAGAATATTCTTACAAGCTTTATAAATATGTGAAATGTTAGTTGGGTGGAGATTTCTACTTCTTATAGTAGTGGATGAAAACCATACCAAGAAAAAAAAGCCTGAAAGTGGAAGAATACCCAGATTGAGGAATCGTCAATACAGTAAGTAGATATAAGCATTAATGGTTAAACTTTAACTGTATCCTTGAGTATACTTATATAAAATTACAGGTGTAATATGAAGAGTATGATAAACCAAGATGCCAAATGAAAATATTAGGACTTGCCAATGGAATTGGCCTTTTCTCGGGAGCACAAAACTGGACACTAAACAATGAACCTAGAAAAAGTTGGGATATAACTACACCACTTATAATCCTGCACTATTGCAGTATGTTATTATCCACAAACCAAAAAACCAAAAAACGTGAGTTTTCAACTTTTCATTGGAGTAAAACCTGTAAAAATACCAAGAACTTAACCTTTTTCAAAGGATTGTTCTTCAAGACTCCTAGAGGTCAAAGATTTTTGAGCCAGAAATGGTTTTAGTGGGGATATAAAGGAATGAGCTGGGACCTTATTGGCTAGGATATGATTTCTGACATAAGTGAAATTAAAAAAATTAATATTATGATTAATAATTTCAGTTTTGTCATGAGGATTGAAAATTATTGATATTAAAAATAGAATTAATACTGAAACGATAACTGTTTATGTTATTAACTTTAGCGCCAGAATAACTTAGAAATTGCCTCTTAAAGTTCTGTAATCGAACTATACTTTCGCTAACATTTTGGGTTTATTTTATTTTCTTATTCTTTATGTATCTAAAAAAAATAAACTGTAACAAGATATCCTATTGTGATGATATAGAGAAAAAATTTGTTGAATTGAACCACCTAATCGGGACGTCTGACCGATGAAAACGATAGTAGGTTTATCGACTTAGTTAGTTATGCTTCACCAAAATGTAGGTCTCCTTCGCCATCACAAAATATTCAAAATATAAATTACTAATTGATGTAGAATACTTCGGCTAGGTACAAGATGATTTACAACCACATGGCCAAAGTTTTCCAATATGTGACTTCCAGGCATATCTAGGTTATGACGAATCAATGATCCAATATTTTGAAAAATACAGCACTAGTTTACTTCGGGTATAAAATGTGGTGTATAAATACGGCTTTTGGTTCCTTGATGAATTTCAAAATGCATTAGTGGAATAACCTATAGAAAGTGATTAAGCTAGAAGAAAATAGGAAAAGTAAAAGTTAAAATTCATACAACATAGTTACAATATTGACATAGATTTTAATGAGAAATCAAGAATTTTTTATCGTTTGTTTTTGCTGCTATAATTTTTACTTGTTGCCTCTTTCCTTGCTAATTTGTTAATACTTATTTAATTTATAATATTTACTAAGAAATATTACTGGTGAATTGAGTATGCAGTAATTTCTTGGTGATTTTATTAAATTTTTATTGACTTATATACATTTAGTATGACCTTTTGTAACACCCTGAATAAATTCTGCTTTATGAAGTTGGTTCCTCAAACAACAAAGTTCTGGAAGAACGTTTACATTATATTTAATGTTTTAACAAGCATATAGAACTGTTAGTATTTATTGTATCTCATGATTTGTTTGCTATAATCCCTTCTTATAATAAAGTAATAAATTTTATAAATATCTTTTCTTTAATTTCTGAAATCGAGACCTATGTATCTATTAGGAGATACATAGGTCTTTCAGTATACAAATCAAAAAATTGCCAAATCAAGGGCTTTATTTATTATAAAGACAAAAAAGCCCCAATTTAACACTGTTTCAATCTGCCTATTATAATTTCAGAAAGAACCACACATTTCTCACTAATTTCAAACGCACGCGGTATAGTAGAGCGAAATTAAAATTTGGCGCTATAATCAAATTTTAAATTACCCGCTATTATGATGTCACAAACCCATTTTCACTTCCGGTTAGTACTACTCCTCGACATTTAGAGGGAGCAACAGTCAATTACATTGACTCTTATGAGCGGTTCCTATCTTAGAAGTATTAATCTATGCTTTGTGTTTACAGTGGTCGTCATTTGTGTTTACAGTGGAGTTCTGTGCTTTTTGTTTCGGTTTTAATTTGTTCTTGGTTGAAAACGGAGAAAGGCCTAATTTTAGTATTTTTGTGATCGTAACAGTACGATGGTAAAAACTCGTGCCGTTTGTGCGGCATTATGAGAAAACAGCGATTCGAGCCGACCTTTTTATAATTTATAACCGATAGTTTCATATCACCATATCAAGAGAGAACCGTCTTTATAAACGTAGAATAGGGGAGTGAAATAAACCTAAATAAAAACTTGAATGTGAAATGTGTGTGAAATACAAGAATCTTCATATTTTCTGCTGTATAAATACAAAACAAAAGAGGACTTAAAATACTGCTTTAAGAGACACCTTGAATAATTATTTTAACTTCAAAGCTTAGGACATTGTATGCCACAGTTCTCAGACCCCATGTTAAAATATCAATTAGTAATACTTGTTTAATACTTTTTCTTAAATTAAGCAATTTTGTGTCAAGGCAAACAATATTTATTAGTTATATTATACAGTATTTTCTTACTACAAAAAGGAACAAAATATATTTTCAAAATATATTAGGTCTCAAATACTTAAAAAAAAACTAATTATAATAACAAGAGATCACATTCTGAAATCAACCATATTTTTTGGCTTACAAACACCTAAAAAATATTATTATTTATCGTCAATTGTGCACATGGATGAAAGCTAGGACATAGTGGTTGAATATATTTAAGACAAATAAATTTTTCATACTTTATGCAAAAGAAAATCGTTTTTAAAGGTTTCGAATTGCCATTTTTGCGTTATAAAAGTTTTCGATAAAGCAAATATATCTCCGGGGGAAAAACAGCCTTTAACGATTGCTCTTAGAATATTCTTACGACTTTTTTATAAAGCTGATTTATAACTATAATGTTACTTGCTGTAAGAATATTTATACTGCCTCCACTATAAGGAAAAACGCCCCTGTAAGCAATTGTATTTTATCCTTTACTTGTAGAAGCTCCTAAATACATTTATACAAGCTTAATAAAGAAAGTAGTTGCTGTTTTATAAGTATTACTTTAGATTACATGTATAAGTTTAAAAGGTTATTTAAAAAACCTTTACAGGGCAAGTATTCCATAAAAAAGTTTTAAGACTTAAAAGCGTTTCGTAAAGGGTATTTAAAACACAAAATAGTGTTTTAGGTACTGTTAGGGCATTTTAAAAGCAGGTTTATTAAAGTTGCAAGAAAGTAATAAGATTTTAATGGTTTTCGCCATTTTGATTTAAGTGCCACAGGGAAATTAATGGTGTGTGTGTACTGTGTGCGAAGTTCTAAAAATCTAAAAATAGTTGTTCCCCCTCAATAATTATGTCGAATATTATCGAGACTTTTATGGTGTTGATTACATTACTAGCAACGTTCATAACCTTACACATGTAGTTGATGAAGTTTCAAAATTCGGAAAGTTTTCAACTTTTAATGCATACCCATTTGAAAATAGATTATATCAAATAAAAAACCTATTAAAAAATGGAAATGTTCCACTTGCTCAAGCTGCTAAAAGATTAAGTGAAATTACTTAAGTCGAAACATGGTCAATTACAGAAAAAAAAAAATTCCTTTCCAAATTTAAAAAATCAAAATTCAAAAGAAAATTTTTTTGAAACACCAATCACGTCATCTCTTTTAAACATATATAAATCTACCTGTACAGAATTTAACCCCTATGTTTGCTGTATAAGTAATATAAAATGTAAAATGGTTACAGTATCAAGCAATAAGAAAAATGAAGTAATTTTTATTCCATTAATTCATACTTTGTAATAAATATTACGTAGCAATAAAACACTTTTTTCAAGACACTTTTTATTAACAACTCAGATAACTAATCACTGTTTTCAACATTTTCTTCGTTTCCTACATTTTCCACTACGACGTAGTGTTGCTCATCAGTCGGCGTCAGTTGTTGTTTTTCGAGCAATGTCGGTTGTTCTTCGGTCGGCGTTTGTCCTTTCTTTTGCTTTACAGTCCATTTTTTTTGGTCGATTTTTGCTTCTAGATTGCCGACATATTGTTTTGCGATCAGCCTCATTTCTTCTTGTCGAGTTTTTAATTATATTTAAAAAAAAAAATTTCACAATCATTCATATTAAATGTGTCATCTGATAAATATATTATTTGGAAAAACAGGTTAATAATGTTTTTGTAAATTTTAAATGGGATCTTTTCCATGTTATTTTGTCTAGAGCCGCCTGCCTATGAACACTTTGTTATAAAGGATCTTGTAAAAAACCTGTCAATTAAAGTATAGCAATTGTCTATTGCCTTATTTCTTCCATGTGGGTTTCGACCACAGACAAAGCTCATTTTTGCCATATATTCATCAAAAATAATTTGATCAGATAATTTTTCTTCCAATTTACGAAGATCTTCAAGTGTGTTAACTGGCTCAAAAGGCTCATCAGCTTGAATTACAACGTTTATCCCTTCTTTTGAAGATATTAACTAAGATATAGATTATAAGGGTTCATTTAATATGCACCCCGGAGAGAAAAAAGCTTTCATCTGTTGTAAAATTTTAAACAGCAAATTTGCTTTAAAAGAGCTGTTATGAAGGAAAGAGTAAGCAGCCATTTTAAAACTAGGAATAAGAACGACCATATTGAAAATATAATAACTAAATTATTAAAAAATTGCTTTTACAAGTTAGGATGCGTAAGTTTAACAATTTTTTGATAAATAATAAGATGATTACAAAGAATATTAAATTTTTTTACCTTTTTTAAAACACAAAAAAAAATATTTATTTTTAACATACCTATATTAATCATAAAACAAACAGTTTGTTGAGGCGCGTAAAAAAATTAGTTCAAAAGCATATATACTTTGACAGAAATGTGGGGTTCGCAACAAAATCTAGATATAGCTATCCTTATTATTGCTAAAAAAGTAATAATACATTATTTCTTATATAGAATATTATACTGCATCCATTTCTTCAGTTATACCATTTCATCGTAACAAGTTAAGACAATTTTGTTACTTGCATCGAAACTACCAGAATGATTTATTTTATAAGTAAGGATGTTTGCAGCATTTAAAGGGGCATTTAGCATTTTTCCTATTTTTTAAAAAGTAAAATAATTTCACACAACAACATCTATAACACAAATTTATATTTGTCGTTGAGCCTTGCTTATAGTGTTATAGCTATTTTATTCCAAACTCTTAAAAATCTAATTTATAACTACTGTATAATAATAACCTTATAAAGGTGATATGAATGTTTATAAAACCGTCTTGTTACATTTTATGCTACCATTAGAGAACATCTATAAGAGCAGTTATAAGTATATTAGGCTCTATAACTTGGTGCCCCTTTTGCACTTATAGACTTCTTGTAATAGGTGTAAGAATGTTCTATAGAGTAAATATTACAGGTTTAAGATTTTTAATTTTAGCTGTAAGAATATTCTTACAAGCTTTATAAATATGTGAAATGTTAGTTGGGTGGAGATTTCTACTTCTTATAGTAGTGGATGAAAACCATACCAAGAAAAAAAAGCCTGAAAGTGGAAGAATACCCAGATTGAGGAATCGTCAATACAGTAAGTAGATATAAGCATTAATGGTTAAACTTTAACTGTATCCTTGAGTATACTTATATAAAATTACAGGTGTAATATGAAGAGTATGATAAACCAAGATGCCAAATGAAAATATTAGGACTTGCCAATGGAATTGGCCTTTTCTCGGGAGCACAAAACTGGACACTAAACAATGAACCTAGAAAAAGTTGGGATATAACTACACCACTTATAATCCTGCACTATTGCAGTATGTTATTATCCACAAACCAAAAAACCAAAAAACGTGAGTTTTCAACTTTTCATTGGAGTAAAACCTGTAAAAATACCAAGAACTTAACCTTTTTCA
Organism: Anthonomus grandis grandis; assembly: GCF_022605725.1. Classification (NCBI taxonomy): domain Eukaryota; kingdom Metazoa; phylum Arthropoda; class Insecta; order Coleoptera; family Curculionidae; genus Anthonomus; species Anthonomus grandis. The sequence goes on from NC_065552.1 coordinate 28,987,159, forward strand.
AAGGATTGTTCTTCAAGACTCCTAGAGGTCAAAGATTTTTGAGCCAGAAATGGTTTTAGTGGGGATATAAAGGAATGAGCTGGGACCTTATTGGCTAGGATATGATTTCTGACATAAGTGAAATTAAAAAAATTAATATTATGATTAATAATTTCAGTTTTGTCATGAGGATTGAAAATTATTGATATTAAAAATAGAATTAATACTGAAACGATAACTGTTTATGTTATTAACTTTAGCGCCAGAATAACTTAGAAATTGCCTCTTAAAGTTCTGTAATCGAACTATACTTTCGCTAACATTTTGGGTTTATTTTATTTTCTTATTCTTTATGTATCTAAAAAAAATAAACTGTAACAAGATATCCTATTGTGATGATATAGAGAAAAAATTTGTTGAATTGAACCACCTAATCGGGACGTCTGACCGATGAAAACGATAGTAGGTTTATCGACTTAGTTAGTTATGCTTCACCAAAATGTAGGTCTCCTTCGCCATCACAAAATATTCAAAATATAAATTACTAATTGATGTAGAATACTTCGGCTAGGTACAAGATGATTTACAACCACATGGCCAAAGTTTTCCAATATGTGACTTCCAGGCATATCTAGGTTATGACGAATCAATGATCCAATATTTTGAAAAATACAGCACTAGTTTACTTCGGGTATAAAATGTGGTGTATAAATACGGCTTTTGGTTCCTTGATGAATTTCAAAATGCATTAGTGGAATAACCTATAGAAAGTGATTAAGCTAGAAGAAAATAGGAAAAGTAAAAGTTAAAATTCATACAACATAGTTACAATATTGACATAGATTTTAATGAGAAATCAAGAATTTTTTATCGTTTGTTTTTGCTGCTATAATTTTTACTTGTTGCCTCTTTCCTTGCTAATTTGTTAATACTTATTTAATTTATAATATTTACTAAGAAATATTACTGGTGAATTGAGTATGCAGTAATTTCTTGGTGATTTTATTAAATTTTTATTGACTTATATACATTTAGTATGACCTTTTGTAACACCCTGAATAAATTCTGCTTTATGAAGTTGGTTCCTCAAACAACAAAGTTCTGGAAGAACGTTTACATTATATTTAATGTTTTAACAAGCATATAGAACTGTTAGTATTTATTGTATCTCATGATTTGTTTGCTATAATCCCTTCTTATAATAAAGTAATAAATTTTATAAATATCTTTTCTTTAATTTCTGAAATCGAGACCTATGTATCTATTAGGAGATACATAGGTCTTTCAGTATACAAATCAAAAAATTGCCAAATCAAGGGCTTTATTTATTATAAAGACAAAAAAGCCCCAATTTAACACTGTTTCAATCTGCCTATTATAATTTCAGAAAGAACCACACATTTCTCACTAATTTCAAACGCACGCGGTATAGTAGAGCGAAATTAAAATTTGGCGCTATAATCAAATTTTAAATTACCCGCTATTATGATGTCACAAACCCATTTTCACTTCCGGTTAGTACTACTCCTCGACATTTAGAGGGAGCAACAGTCAATTACATTGACTCTTATGAGCGGTTCCTATCTTAGAAGTATTAATCTATGCTTTGTGTTTACAGTGGTCGTCATTTGTGTTTACAGTGGAGTTCTGTGCTTTTTGTTTCGGTTTTAATTTGTTCTTGGTTGAAAACGGAGAAAGGCCTAATTTTAGTATTTTTGTGATCGTAACAGTACGATGGTAAAAACTCGTGCCGTTTGTGCGGCATTATGAGAAAACAGCGATTCGAGCCGACCTTTTTATAATTTATAACCGATAGTTTCATATCACCATATCAAGAGAGAACCGTCTTTATAAACGTAGAATAGGGGAGTGAAATAAACCTAAATAAAAACTTGAATGTGAAATGTGTGTGAAATACAAGAATCTTCATATTTTCTGCTGTATAAATACAAAACAAAAGAGGACTTAAAATACTGCTTTAAGAGACACCTTGAATAATTATTTTAACTTCAAAGCTTAGGACATTGTATGCCACAGTTCTCAGACCCCATGTTAAAATATCAATTAGTAATACTTGTTTAATACTTTTTCTTAAATTAAGCAATTTTGTGTCAAGGCAAACAATATTTATTAGTTATATTATACAGTATTTTCTTACTACAAAAAGGAACAAAATATATTTTCAAAATATATTAGGTCTCAAATACTTAAAAAAAAACTAATTATAATAACAAGAGATCACATTCTGAAATCAACCATATTTTTTGGCTTACAAACACCTAAAAAATATTATTATTTATCGTCAATTGTGCACATGGATGAAAGCTAGGACATAGTGGTTGAATATATTTAAGACAAATAAATTTTTCATACTTTATGCAAAAGAAAATCGTTTTTGAATCCTTTTTGCAAAAGACACATCGTTTTCAGACTTAAAGTAGAAAACAGTTCTGAAACTTAGACACTAGCTATTACTTACCAGCCACCTCTTGTCATTTTTCTCTTACTGATCGTGAAACATTCATCTCAATAGATTGTCGCTCCAAATTATCTTAAGTCAAAGATAAAGCAAAATCCCTTAGGAATAATCTTCTAGCAATACTGTAAGTTTGTGTTTTCTTATTACAGGTCAATATGATTTGGGAATTTATACCTGTCATATTAATAATTGGACAAAACCTGTCATATTAAAATTGTGTTCCTAGACATGTTATATGTAGCAGATAATTTGTTCAAATTGTCCACCCCTCCTTTAGTATCATTTTAATATGTTATGATTTCAGGTTTGAATTTTTCTGCAGTTGAAGCATCAATTTTATCGTCGTGATTCAAACTAAAAAAGAATACAGTTATAAGATTATCTTTAAAACCAGAAGCTGATGAATATTGCTTTCGGGACCTTGCATTTATAAACTCAGGAGGCAGTTTTCTTTTGTCTTTTTTTATGGTTCCCACATATCGAGACTCAAAAAGCAGGACCTTGTAAGTAACATTTTGGAAAATTTTCAGGACAGCAATAAAACTGTTTAATTTTTGTAATAAACGACAAGTAATGATTTTTTTCATACATTTATTTATTTAGCAGGAACATAATGAGATTAGTCTAGAAAAAAATAATAATTTTCTTTTTTTTATAAAATAAACTACATTTACGAGGTACTGTGTCTAAATAATACAGATACGAGGAATTGCATTCTTAAAAAACTACGAAAAAAACACAAATAAATTTTGTGTATTTATTACAGAAAATAAAATAAGAAAATATTCAATATTTTCTGCAGAGGAGTAGTAATCATTATAAAAATGTGTGTACTAATACCCTAAACCTATTTCCTAACATAATTAAATACCTATTAATATTCTAATAATATCATCACATTATCAGGTACTTCAAAAAGTTTGTGATCTGGTCTTTTTCTAAATTTAAAAACAACATCTTTTTATAAAAGTATTTTTTATGTAGAAACCTAATACAAATAAAATTAAATTAAAAAAATTAAAAATAAAAGCTGACAAAACTTTTCTTGGCAAAATATTTTTACTTGTAAGGCAAATGTTCATAAAAACTCCAACAATCTTAAGGACTTGTAGCCTTAATTCTCTGTAAATTATCATACTTTTTTTTCGTAATTGGAAGAGGCGATTGGTAAAGAGGCGGAAATATTACATTGTTAAAGTCAACATTTTTTGGTCATAGGGAAAGGGGGTGAAAGTCTTCATCAGAAAATTCTAACTTGAATGAAATTTGCCCATTACAATATTGTAACGCTCTAGTATTGGTCACAATAGCCCTATCATTATTCATTCTTGAAGGCCGAATCGAGGCATACTTTAAAAAATCTTTATGGCCGTAGTAATCTATTTGCCCCTTTTCTTGGCATTGCCCCATGGAGACACGGTATAAATCGGACCATGACTGAAAAGACTGTTCCAAGTACATTCTGTTGGTATCTTTTCGACATTAATGTGAAGGAAGCTTGTTTAAATTTTGAAGAAACTCGGTAAGAAAGTTTCTGTCATTTTAAAAAATATCTTCTCTCCTGCTTATATCGGTTTGGTTGCTAATAGCCATGCCATTTTCAGAATTCATGCCCAGGATCGTACGGACCATTCTCCGAGATTAGGGGTATTCAAGTACATTTTCTTACAAACAGTAATGAATTGATTACCGATAATAAAAGAATAATTTAGTGTTTGGGATCTACGAGATGAATCGATTTGTTTCGACGGCCTCTTTTTATCGCATACTTTGACAGTATTTCCAACAAACACTTTTCGCTACTCCTAAGTCATATCTTCCCAGAATTTCTTGAATAACTTTTCTCGATCCTCGTTTGAAATAAGAAAACATTTTTTTGTAACATCCTTCACTTTTTCTTTATTAAAACACTTACACCTTTCTTTTATCTTCCTTTCCTGGCGATTTTTGTTTTGAAACGTATTTTTTTGATTTTTGGGCTTTGTGAATCCCATGTAACTTTTGCCTATCAGCCTTAGTTTTTTATTAATAGCCCTTTTATTGTATCGTTTTCGCTTTCTATTTTCATGTTCACCTACAGGTTGTTCTTCTATATCGCTATCCTCTTCTGAAACTTGCCCTTGCGGTCCTTCATTTGAATTGTCTTTGACCATACTTTCTTCAGATGAGTCGGGGTCATCGGGCACCATAGTGGCGTCGTAATCAGGATCAGACAATGTGTTTTCTTCGGGTACGTCATCCGTAAATGAATTTGTAACGCTTTCATCCAAACTGGCTTCTATAGAGTTTGTTTTAAGGATGGGATCTGATATCGTAGCTTCTTTGATTTTTATATTTGCCATTTGATCGGAAGAAGTGCTGAGAATTCCTGGCTCTGAATAGCTTTCGAATACGACCTCCGCATTATTAATTAGTTCAGAAATATCCTCAGGGCTTAGAATTTGGTCCAACTCAAGCTCGAGTAAAGGCTCATTGTTAAAATCACTTATAATTGACAAGTTCAGGTCATTTTCTTGTCCTAGGCATTTAGTTACTGTATTTAATTTATTTGAGTTTAGATTTTTAGCCATTGCCACCATTTTTCTTGCTCGGCTAGACATTATAATGGTATTAGTAAGCAGCAACTCGTAAGCGGTAATACAATTTAAATTTTTAAAAATGCAGGACCTCGTAAGTGTTACCTGGAAAAAAAATGTGGTTTAGGTAAAGAAAAATTATATTTATTATAAAATAGATTAAACACTAATTACTAACAACAACTTTTAAACAACTATTTTTAAAGTGATATAAAATTTTAGCTATTTTTAACATCTTACCGGCCAAAAACACAAAGCACTTCCACAAACAACAACAGTAACGGTCGCTAACAAGGGTTAACTGACAAATACGAGGTAATGCTTTCAAAACTGACGCGAATATAAATACGAGGTTATGATTTTTGCGATTTGCCGCTAAAATTAAAAACTGAATAATATCTAACTTGGTCAACAGATGCCACCATCTATTCTACGTATAATGGTATATTAAAACTAATTTAGCCAAAAATGTTAGTTACGAGGTCCTGCGTTTTGACCCTCGATATGTTGTTTTGTGTTTTGTGAATAGTTTATATACTAATTTAATGCTCGTAAACCAGTTATCGCAGGTTAATTTCCGATTTGTTCCAGATATTATTTAATCAATCTCAATACTATGGTACCTAAATCACTAGGCCTTTCAAATGGACTAGAAAGCTGCGTGCCAACCTAAACTTTTAAAAATTTTAGTTCCATATCGGTTCGGTTCGGAATATATTGCTTGAATCTGCATCGTTCCCTAAAGGCCTCAAGCTTTTCATCAATGGTAGTTTTTACTCTCACTGCGTATGTTTTTTTTTGCAGTTATCCATAAAAGAATAAAATAAATTGCGAATTGATGCCAATTTATTAACCTGCTTTCTTTCATCCCTTATCGAAAGGTCATCAAAACGGAGACACTTTAGTAAAAACTGAAATCTGTCTTGAGACACGGTTAACCAAAATCGCTCAATTCTAGTTATGCCTCTTTCCCAAAATTTTTTGGTATTAAGTCGACTACTTTTGAGTGTACCAGCCAAGTAAAGTAGGCGAAATAGTGTTCTGATTTCATACACATCTGTAGATTTTGTCCTTTGTTCTTTAGCATAGTTTTCAGTTAATTTTTACCGCAACTCCAGGTACACGGACTATCATATTCTTATTCCTTGTTCTAACTGCTTTATTAGCGCAATTCTTTCGCTATGCGGTAGACTTGTCTTTTCCTGTATAAGTAGCCAATCTTCGTATTTTTACTGGCAAAGCTTAATTTTCACTTTCTTTTTCTCCCAGTCTTCTTTTGATTCATATCCGTGTCTTGTTCATCCGTGTGGTTCATTTCTGAAGGCTACACTACCTCGTCATCATCTGGCCTCTCGTCACTGTTTATTTCTTCCCATAAGCGATGCAAATTTGCTTTTTTTTTTCTTTGCAATTTATTTCTAAAACCGTCAAAATATTAGGTTACTTTACAAATAATCGTGTACAAAAATCCCTACATCGGGGTATATGTACGCACCACTATGGCTAAATGTACGCATTCTAATTAAGGTTTATTTTATCTTTTTTCTAGAATTACCATTAAGAAAGTTTAGTTTTATGTTATGTAATTGTTAAATTAATAAAGACTTTTAACGAATTATTTGTTTTGATTAATTTCGTATAAAAATTATAATTGTATATTAGTTGAAAAAATAAATTAATCTTGCCCCGCATGACTCTACACATTTGACTATATTAATTATAGATTCAGCCGACGGGCCGTTTCTCAGATATTCAGACCTCCTCGTTTCTAGCAGAGCCTGATTGGCCAGACACCCACACAAGCTAAATCCTGCAGCCCACCTTTATCAGTTACTACAGGACTTTTATGCACTCCATTTTAAGCTTTGAGCCCACTTTGTCGGCCGTAATAGCCTTAATGGTAGCCTTGCTCTCCGAGCAGATTGATACGATGTAGTTAAAAACTGTTTAAAATTTAAATAATTAAAAACTGTCTACTATTTTTCTAGTTATTAAGTAACTATCCATTTTTTTCTATATAAGTATTTATTTAATTTGGGATACATACAGTTCATTAATTGCATAAACAAAAACATTTTATACTCGAGAGGTTAGAGGTGCAGCTAATGTGTGTACTTACAGTAAGTTTTTATTGTAAAAAAAAGCCTTTTTCACAACAAATTCTATTTAATAATAATAATAATCCAATTAAGTTAACCAATGATATTTTTAAAATTGATCGATATAAAAACATTTTGTAGTAAAAACAAAACTCTTACAAATTATCCTTAAATGGCTCTTAAAATGCAAGCCAGCATTCCAACAATGTTGCCTCTCTATCCTTTAAACTTGAAACTAAAATTCTGGACTTAAGGTATTTAATTACTACTCCATTCTGGGTTTTAATGAAATTCACAAGCGCCGTGTAATCCGAGCGATTTTCTGCTTTTAAAATGCAAAACTAAGTACCTTAATTAGGTAACAACATTAACAAAGAGCTAAATAGTATTATTCGAAATAAATTTATTATAAAACCGGTCTTCTCTACAGTCTCATTGCGTACACAAATCGGAGCTCTGGACGACAAAACGAAATTGTCTCAATTCGCAAGTTCTACATTTCAACAATGTTGTATTTCCATGAAACCGAGAAGACTGAAATTTTAGCAGTTCCGTAATTCCCTTAATGCCCGAGGAATTCAGTTATTTATGGTTCGCTTTTCAGTCGCTTCTTAAATCAAATTGTAAAGTTTTAGATTCATTTTATCTCGTGGGGTGTTTGTATTTATTTCTTAAGGTTAAAAAAATTAAAACTCTAAAGATTTGTTAAAAATATTTATAAATTTTACACTAGTAAGTCGAAAAATTGGATGGAATAATGGTATAAAAAGGATGATTCTATTTAATATATCCTTAAGAGCTCTAAGATGGATTAAAGTCTTGTATTAGCTTAATGCCCTTATGAATAATTTAAGGGTATTTTAGGAAAAGGGTTTTTTAAAATTTGGACGGACATAAGGCGTATTTAGAAAAAAGGAAAAAGTTTTATGAAATATTATAAATTTTTTTGTAAAACATGTTAATAATGAAAGAACCAATTTTTTAAAGCAAAATAGAAACTAAAAAAACTTTACCAAAAACCAAATTTTTCCTTATCCTACGTTCATAAAACAGGATTGACATGCAGATATCACAGTTGTCTTTTTTGTTCTTCTTTTTTTAACGCAGTCATAATAGTGAAAATGTAGTAATCTTTTTTAAATTAAATTCTAATTCTCGAAATTACTGGATGATTCCATATAAGTTTAGATCCATGTAACATAAAACACGTAAGAAAGTATTCGTAAGTGTGAGAAATTTTCTTACGCTGAATACGCATTTTATATAATTCTCATTTTCTCGATAGTCAATTACGGCATATACCTGACGAATTCTATTCACTAGCACTAGTAACTAAATCTACCGTTAAGAAAAATATATCCAAAAATCCACCGTTTATTAAAATTAGTATCTTACGTGCACTTCTATTAATAAATAATTCATACATACAAAATCGATTATTTATTATAAACAAAAACCGCTCTGTATAGACCGAAAAATTGCATTTTATTTCCAGCTTTTACAAAAATCTGTAATTAAAAGACAATACCGCTGCGCTTCGATACGCCATCGAGTCCCGGAACTGTTGGTTTCGAATATTCATTTTCAATTTAAAAAAGAATTTTGTTCATAAATCATTCACTAGTTCGGTGCCCAACAGGAATTCACGCCCAAGGAATAATTAAGGTGGAATTTTTGTCCCCTCTTTTGATTTTGCCGCAGAATTTTTGGAACGTCCTTTTTTTTTTGTTTGGCCTAACTTAATGTGATACCAGTCACGTTTTAATATTTACGACTTAGGGACGAAAGGCGACAAAAAAATTCTTAACCAGCCAAAAAACTATTTTCCGCATGGCCAATTTGTCACGTCAAAACACGACGCGGCTTATCCCAAAAGGGCCAATTATCGGGTCGTTCGTATTTTATCAATAAAAATTCTGCCCTTAAAATCTTGATTTACGACGTAAATGCCTCTTTAACCGTGCCACAAGGGAGTATCGATTGAAAGGATGTTTTTTTTCAGAGGGTAATGAATAAACCGATGTCGTGGGAATAAAGGGATGAAAAGGATCATTAACATCGAGAGGCTACTTGTTTTTTTATTTAATAAATAATTTTTATTTATAATATACATCCTGAAAAAAAGGGCAAATCGGAATCATTAGCGGTAAAAGTAGTAGTAACGGCTACCACCTATTTGTATCTAATTTATTTATTTGTTAATTTGTTACTCACTTTTTTAGGAAGAAGAAGAAAAGCCAGAGAAGAAGAAAGAAAAATGTCTAACTAATTCTAAGTTAATTAAATGTGTAAAATGGTTCAAATACAGACGTTTGAAAGACAACCAATTTCACTCGTAAAACAAAACTTCTCCATGAGCTTCATGAAGACGATCTGGTTGAAGCTTGGTGTAAAACGCATATCTGTTAATTAATAGTAGATTATCGGATAAATGTACATTGTAAACATGACTGTTGATATTGAGGTGACTGGGATCCACATTTATTTTAGGCGTATGCAACACCCGAATTATACTAGGAAAATAAATTTATTGTCCGGTAATTTCGAAATAATATTGTAGGAATTTTCTTTATTCCTGAAAATTTGACAGGCAAGATGTACTTAAATATAATAGAGCTACGACTTACCGAAATAGTAAAAATTATGTCAATTATAAAGAAAATGGCATTCATTTCCAATAAGACGGCATATCATCGCACTGTGTGGTTCAAGAACGATAGTGTTTGGTCACCCATTTTCCGAATCAGTAGATCAGCAATGGAGGCTCTATTTAGTGGCCGCCAAGATCTTTGGACTTAAGTCCTTTAGATTTCTTTCTTTGGGGGCATTGGAAACCTTATTATTTTAATACGAAGCCAGATTTCATTCAAGATGCTCTGATGATGAAATATCAATTATTTCATTATTGTGTTGTTGAAATCAATAACGATACATGATGTTGTAGGTTTTTATTTTCACCTTTATATTAACGTAAGTAGTTTCTTAATGTGTCAAATAAGGCCTAATAAAGCCGTAAGGCGAAACGCGTAACCCAACAAATAGGGCTGCATTTATAAGCCTTTAAATTAAAGTATAATTTTTCTTCTTGGTACTATAGATATAGGTCTCTCTGCGAATACTGGATGAATATTAGGAATACTCCAAAGAACCAACAGGGGATTCCAAACTGAAACAATATTATTTTGTACATCAGCAATGCTTTTGATAGAATGTAGCATAAAGTCTTGATATCCAAATTAATTAATGCTTGCTTCCCACGTCACTGCACTTCTAGTTTCTTTAATAAACAACCACTTCTTGAGGTGCTATCTTCGACTTTAAACATTCATTGGCCCATCACGTTAAAATCCAAGCCGAAGAAGCCAAGGGACAGCATTTAAATATGTTTACCCTACTTCAACCCCATAGCAAGCTTTTCGTTAAAATGTAACTTTATTTGTTTGACATCTAGGGCCTATCCCCACCTACACCCTTCACAAACCTGAGCAGCCCTCTTCTGTCGCCAACTGCCAGCCATAAGTCAGTCAGTGCAATAACTTTAAAGTTTGTTTGCAATACAGTCATTCAGAGGGAGCTAAAAGCTACTCTGCTAAAAGAATTCCTCGGGATGAAGAGGATCAAGTACCTCATGACAGACGTGGACTTTGTGATTTTAATATTTGTTATCTGGTGATACCTTGATACCTTGCGGAATTACATTACCTCTCGCCACGCATGATAATATATCCAATCTATTAAAATATTTACTGAAATTATGTAACGTGTGTAGCTCATCTAAAAAGTAAAATGCTATTTCCAGAGAAAGTTGATCACGCACAGGGTATTGCTTTGTTATAGTCTATCTTGTCTATAAATAGACTATCTAAGAGCTCTGTGACAAACTACAGGTAGGGTCAAATAGATAACTATACAGTTTATTATACTCCAGTGTGATACTAGAGGACTAAACTTAAGTATTTAGGGAAATTTTAGGCAATTGCACAATTTTGGGATCTTTCCATGGAATCGAAGCAGAGATTTAAAATTGTACATAAGTATTGCAGACGGTCTCTCTTAAATTGTGTTATGTCAAATGGTATTCATAACCGCTGATAATGGGGTTAGAATCCTCCACGGTCCATGTGATTTGAAAACCAGACTGTTCTGGTATTACAGGTGGTACATCGCAGAACTCCAAACCATTACATCATGAAGAATTTATTTTTAGACTTCAAGATCTACTGACCAGACCATGTCAAGAAGAAATGGTGCAAAATTGTCCTTATCAAGAAACTTGATGGAGTCTATATCTACAGTTTTAAAATGAAATCAACCTATAGCAGAAACTCGATGAGGCAGACAAGAAAAAGAAGTTACTGTAATATGTGACAATATATTTTTCTGACAACAGGGCTGTTAGAAAAAATTAAATGACATATCTGTATATTTTTATTTTTTTTAATAATTTTTTGTTTATTAAAAATGGATAAGAAACTGTTATTAGAATGGTAAGTATCCTTACCATTTCCATTCTTACCTAATCTTACGTAAAGTTGACGTATCTCTTGACTAATTTCTTACTACTCACCATCCGATTGGGTACAATTTACTGACACATATTTGTAATTTTTTTCTCAAAATTTATCCACATTTGCTGAACGCAACATTTCTAGGCAAGGGGTGTTGACAAAGGGTTGATCGCCCTCCCTAGATCCGCCTCTGCACTAAATAGAAGAAACTTTTCAAGCCATTTAGTCAAAAATTAGATGAATAAACAGAAGTTAATTAGATAGGTGTTGCAATTGTTTTAGTTTAGTGAAAAGAGTACAACTATTCTGCATACTCAAAATGGCTATAAATGGCTACGTATTACGTTGACCATTAAAGTTAATAAGTTATTAAGGTTTTTTTGCTAATGACTATTGCAATAATTGACTGTTGCGTAATTTAAAATGAAATAATCTGTTAATTGAAAATGCTTTTATGTTTATGGTGTTACCTTGTTTTATTAACCTTGAATAGAATAAATTCATGTTAAACTGACAAAAATCCTTTTCCTGATCGAAAAAATATAGACCGTTTTTTATTAAAGAAGATGGAATTTTAAACGGCTTTTATCCTGGGTCGTAAAGAAAATCCGCTTTAAAACATATTTCATTTTACAAAGCCAACAAATTGTAGTATCCCTTTAGGCTTTAGGGTATAATGGATGTTAACATAAAAAGACCCATAATATTAGATGAGTGAAAAAAAACGTAAAAAATAGAAAATATATACTTCTTATTTTTTGCCTCAACAGCAATCAATTTAAGCGAGACTGAGGACAACTGGAAAATGTCCCAATTTTTCTCCGAAAATGGGGAAAACATAAAAGGAAAATGGCCTGGAATTAGTATATTGTAGTTTGGAGAGTCCATTCTCTATTGTCCGACGCTCATAAATAAAATATTTCCCGAGAAAAGATGGTGGTTTTATTTATCCCGGTTAATTCCAAAAAATGCAGCAGTTTTACACAAAACCGTCTTTTAAAGTTCTTAGTAAACAAAACAACGTCTTAAATCATCATTAACCTGAGCATAATCAGAGCGAGGCCCTTTATCGCGGATACAATGAGGGTATTTATAATTAAAGGGCTATAAATCTCCCGGTGCATGTCTGTACAGTAATATTTGATGCGTTCTTTTTACTGGAGCTTTTAATGATCGGTATGATGAGCAGAAAAGGTGAAGATTAATTTATTTCGAACAGTTTTACGTCGAAGGCATTTATTATTTTTAATCTGAGGTACAGATGGGATGTTTTACGGTTTTTTTGGTTTTGAAAGAAAATGTATTGTTGCGTTTATAATTTTAAAAAAACTACATGCTACCAAATAACTATGAAATAATTTTACTTATAAGTGATGTATGTACAAGTTATATTAATATGTTTTTTACTTATTCTTTCTCCTTTTACTTATATGATTAAACTTTTTTTGGTAATAATAGAATATGAAAACATTATGATAATAACAATAATATTAATAATAAGGACTTTATTTGTACATTCACATTTCAGATTACAGATCAAAATCAAAAAAGTAAAATAAAAGTGAATATTCAAAATGGCGAGGTTCAGTTTGCCATTATAAATCTAACAACTGTTCAACTAACCTTAACTTAACTCTAATACCTAAATTAAAGACTACGAAAGTAAATACTTAAAATGTTTTGATTTAATTAATTTTCATATATTATTTTATAATTCTTAAGTATACAATAAAAAGAAAGAAGAAGATTGCTATTTATAAACTCTCTCAAATGTCGATACACCTTGCCCGTAACTTGTTAATTACTTATTTTTTGAAATTAACTGGAGTCATAGCAACTACAACCGAAAGTCTTTATTTTTTATATATTTAAAAATCCTTATTCCAATTATTGAATTTAAACAGGTGGTAAACTACAAAATTCCAGATAAAACGAAGAAAATTTCTTTAAGGGCATAAGCCAACCGAAAAGCATACTAGTTCCTATCCATCAGTTATGTCTTTAGATATAAGCACTTTCTTTATCAATATTCAGTGTGTATGGAAAATTCAATGAGCTAAATTTATTCTTAAACAAAAATACTTTTGATGTCATTTGCTTGGCTGAACCATTAAAAATTAGAAAAACTTTAAATAATAAATTATTAAATGATTTCTTACTTTTTTGCATGTTTATTCTATACGTGGTTATTCTAGTTAAAATTACATTTTTAAATTTCTGAATTTCCATAGCTCATGGCAAATTTGGTAAGAGGTAATTGACAAGTTCTGTGGCAGTGTTCAGTTAGTTGACTTCTTTGGAAACGAAGAGTCAATAAGAGCCTCTCAGTACTTCAGAATTTCATGCAAAAAGTGCCTAGAGAAGACCATAAAAATTGCTTATAAGAATTTTATCTCGAAATCATCAAACAAAGCAAAAAGAAGCTGGAAAATAATTAATTTTAGATCCAATAATGACTGTAACGGTAGTGGTTTAGTATGTTTTCAAACTTTTATTGAGGAGTCAGATTGCTTTGTAAGCGTTACCGAAAATATTATTCAAAAGATCTCTGATTCAAATATTTGTGACCAAGGACATTCGAGCTATACCATTGACCTTAATCTTTAATTTATATTTTCATGGATTTTATCATTTAAAAAAAAGGGCAGTAAAGAGGACCCGTCAGCCGACCCATATCTACTAAATTTATTTTTGTAATTGAGATAGAAGGCTAAGGACATAGATCTTATAGGGCTGGGATATGCAGCAGTTATTTCAATTATTCAGTTATTTCAATTATTTCTTCAAGTATACAACAAAAAAAACACTTACGGTATATACTTAAAATAAAATATGTTAGGTGTGAATTACAATAATTAAAAATAGTCAACTAATTTATTTACACACTTGACTACGAAAACACGATCACTTACAATTACTAAAGATATTTATTTACAACTAAATAACTTTCGCGCTCATATTCCGAGATTGGCACTATTGGCGATGCCGCTCCTTATATACTCGGCTAAACACTATTCCAGACGATTCTCGCCAACCTTCGAAAAGGCGTACGGTATGGGTTGTCATTTCGTAATGACGGAGAATCAGCTGGTTTTTCGGTGCTGAAAATATCGTTACACCGTCTCTTCTCTAAGATCATTTCATCCCTAAATAGATGTGGTGTATGTCGATATCGGTACAAGGTTTCCCTCTTTCAATTGGACCTCTTGTGGAAACAAAAATCAAAGGTTTTCTCCAGAGAACGACGTTGAGGAGTATAACAGCATGCCAGAACTTGCACACCAGTAGACCTAAAGACCACTTCTAACACATCCCCGGCAAGCAACTCTCCCTTTAGAGAACCCAAAGCGTCCCAAACGTCCTTATAGGTTGGTTTCTGATATGAAGCCTCTTTAGTAACCAGGTAAAAGCTCTTTTTAACAGTTGTTTCGTCGGTTTAAATCAAAATCGAACGAAATTAGCTAGAGCAGTAAATAGGTTTTGCTGCACTTTACAGATCACACCATACCGACTCTTTCAGCCATTAGTATTGTTTGGAAAACACATTCCAAACAAGTTAAACCCCAAATAAAATTGTGCCGCCACTGTGTTTTAGACAAAGAAATCTTTTGCGTATGTTCGTCCCTCTTTAACACAATCAGACCGACAAATTCCCGAAATTGGGGCGAATTAGAAGCGGCGCGGACAAGTACGTAACGATTTACTACAGCCCCCGTCCCCCGTCGCGACAGTCACATTTCACACTCGCTCGAAGACACATTGCTCTTGTTTCTAGCTCAAATTTTCCTCTCGCCACAAATTATCGAGTGACAATTATTTGCTTTAATTGCAGAAAAATTGCAATTTATAGATTTTATTTGCTCTTAATCGTTAAGATAACGAATTTTATATTAAACCTATATTATTTTTATGCGAAATGTGCTCAATTTAAGTAACATTTTGTGTGCAAAAATAACTCTACGATAGTTATTTTTGGCTCGGTAATTAAACCAATTGATAACATAAGACGACGTAAGACGTTGTCTCGTTAATTGTGTCTGATGGTGATGGCTGCTGCTCGTGGTATCTGTGTATTCGTACAGTATCACTACATCGTGGTTCCGATGGTGAGAAAACCATACAAGGTAACCTTTTAAGTTTATTGAACTGTATGACTGACCAATCTAATCAGATTTCATAATGTTACGTGTAATTAATGTAAAGTACCTACAAAACAAAAACATTCAGTGTAGTGCTTTCCTGATTTAAACCTAGAGTTTACTGGTGAATTAAGTGTCTCAATAAGTGTTATAGAAATAAAGAGACAGTTTTTCCTTCGCTCTCCTTATATTTAAATTAAATTGAAATATAACTTGATACCAAATTCATGTAAAAAAAAAGGTATCAAATTTTGCTGGTATTTTTGATAATTTATTTTGTTGTATATTAATAATTTTACTGTTGTTATTTTAGTTAAGAAAAGCATGAATGGATGAGCGCATGACTTAAATTTAAGATTATTTGTTTTCGTTGAAATACACCCCAGTTTTCTTATTTTAACACTGATTGGGTGACTACAAAGATATTTATTTTACAACAAATAAATATTCTTACAAATGTAATTATTTGGTGTTTCATTTACTAGTTGCAGTCGAGCCTAAATGAAGGTAAAGTAGCTTAGGGTTTTGGTTAAAGTATATCCGAATAAAATTAGACTTGATCCGGTTGCCTCTGGTAAAAAAGTTCTTCTATTTTGTACATTCAAAATAGAACCCCTACGGTAGTAGTGGCGGAGCAGATACGAAAATTTGATTTGTCCACTCTAAGTATATAAAATCCGATTTTGATTGGAATTATCGGAGCTCCAGCGTCTTAGTGGTTTCTATAATAATAAGCCAGTTGATGAATGTAAATAAATGACTCGAACTTTACCTCTCGGCAGCTTTTGTATTCTGTAAAGAATATCCTTGATGGCTTTTAGCACTTTATATGTTTAAAGTTTCGGCAACAGAGTCTTTCATCTCTTAGGGTCATAAAGCCAAACCAAGTCACCGTTGTTGTACCTCTCTGGTCAGTGGTATTGACAGCATATGCGTTTTTCATTCGATCGTGGGCATCTTGAATAAAAATGCGCACTTGATTATGAATGAGATCCATTTTCCTACGCATCTCACTGGTGATAACATCGGTTCCTGGCAAGTAACCAAACTTCAGATCGCAGGGAAGACGCAGCTCTCTTTCCATCACTATTCATCAGAAAGTGCTCATCAGAAACAATTAGAATATAACTTTTTTACTGTTGATGAGTTTATCCCTGTAAATATATTACAAATGTCTTCATTAAGGTATTCTCGATTTTAAATATGATTGTATTCTTTTATTGCTCTGAATTTTATTGTAATTATAACCAGCCTCATATATTCCTGTTAATATCACAAAAATTTATACTTGTATATATTCTTGTCTATATCTTTGATTCTAAGGCATTTAATGACTTGTAGGTGTCTACTTTTAATTTTTTTGCTGTGATTAAACTGAACACTTTACCAATCTGCTTATACTGTTTAACCTTTTTTATTCGACTTTGCATATAGTGAATTTGTTATCTACTTTATTTAAGTGTATTTAGATATAAACACGCTTCATGACCGATATACACACTATAATAGACCAAACGGAAATATGGATTGTAACAAAAGATAAAACAAATAAGAGAACACAATTAAAGCTTCCGTTTCGCCATTTGTACAAATTTGACTAATAAATGGTCAACTCGGTTGTCTTCCTTTGATAAATTTACTAATTTACATACATTCACTGGTAGCAGACACTCAGAGAGGTTTTGCCAGTTCTTGGTTCAAGAAAAAGATGCTCTGTCTATGTATCTGTCTGTAAATGTAGTTCATTTGTGTAGTAGTAGATAGGGTAAATAAAATTTGTACGCAATAGAATAACAAAAAGGGACTATTAGCTCAATACTGAAATGGAATATAGGTCGAATAAGTTGATTAAGCAAAATATTCTTTATGTAAACAGTGAAACTTTTACCATAGAAGACTTTTACCATAAAATAAAAATTGCATAAACCTGGTCTCCAATACTTAGCAAATCAAAGCTCGACATCTATCAAACCAATGGCGTCAGTATCGAAAGATACATCTAAGATTCAAATTATAAAAAGCGTAAGCGTTTAGAAGCTACTGACGAATATGCGTCCAATCCACTGAAGTCAGTACCAATAACAGCATGAAAGTTCATACATATTCTGATATTAATCCAGATACATTAATTCTTGTACCAGTTAAGTACCAAATGTCGGAATTTACAAAATTAAAAGTTGTTTCAAATTAAAATTTAACAATTTTCAAAGTAAGTAATTGAACAAACGCCAACGAAAACAAGATTTTAATAACTTTCAAAGACTTTAAAAATTCTTTCAACGTATAAAATGCAGAAATCTGCAACAAGGTTGTTCGGGGAAGAATTATTGTCTGGCTTCTTCCTCGAATAGATGGGGGAAACAATATTGTTTATTTCTGAAAATATCGAGTACTAATTATATTTAAATACTTCTTATCTTTATCGAATGACCCAGCTGATATAGCACTTTCGAACCAATTAATGTACTAAATGAAACAGACCTGTACAATTTAGTGTGGAGCGAATTTTCGATTTCTGGAATTTTAATTACCCTGTATGCTTAATAGGTGCCTATTGTAGTCGTTAATAAGCCAAAAAAAACTTAACGTCAGAAAACAACTTCTTCGACTGCCGAAAGGGCCTTAAAATTTCGGAAATTATTATGTTTTTTATTAATTTAGCGAATTTTTTATTTCTTAAAATTTAACCACCCTGTATGTTTAAAAGGTGCCTATTGTACTCTCAAGTGAGCCAAAAAAAACTAAACGTCCAAAAACAATATCTTCGGCTGCCGAAACCTCCTCAAAATTTCGATAATTAAAGATAGAATCCGACCAACCTAGGAAAGATACAGCCAGATGCAATGCTCGAGAATTTGCCTACGGGCGTATGAACTATGAATATTATTGAATATTTACATTACAATAAACAGAAATAATTATCAAGAAATTAATAAAGTAACCCGCCACTGGTGGCACTGTGACTCCGCCGCGCCGCCGCCGCCCGTAGACGAATTCACGCGCATCAGCTGATTCTATTTTTAGATCGCTATCAAAACAAACAACAGCAGAGTGGCTTGTTTCGTTAGTTGCAATCGCAGTACAGTGCATGTCGCACGTATTTGGTTTTGATCGGATATTAATTGATAATCGTAGTGAATACATGTTTTTTGTGACTGTATCCTTTAAGACATTAAAATGCCTAGGACGCGTACGGACGCCATATGTCCCATTTTTGATATGTTATATAAATTTAAAGACAATGTTTTACCTACATACGCGAGTTAAATGTAGTCAACACGAAAATAACTTTTTTTAAAAATTATTTATTCGAGAGCGGAAATTACAACTTAAAATCTAACTTAATTTGAACAGTAACTTAATAGTAATGTAATTAGTTTTTAATGGCAAGGCAATATATATATTTATAGTGTTGGTTTGCTTAGTAATCAAATAAGTAAATCAATAGGTAATTGGTTAGCTGAATAGGCAGATTGGTAGCGTGTAACTCCTCCCTTCGTAGAGGTGAGCCTGGGGATGCAGGGGAACTTAGATGACGATTTGAGGCTGATTGGTTGTGGCTTCGGGTGAAGGAGAGCGGTTGGCATCTTCTAGAAGTTTGGGCAGCATCATGAAGTATTTCGCGTAGACTTGGTACCCAATGAAGCTGAGAATAATAATATATATTAACAGGGTCCAAATGCTGATGGGCTGTATATGAAGAGGTCCGTCGAAGAGTAGGGCTTCCTTCAGTTGTTCCTTTTCTTGGGCTATAATACTGGGTATATTTTCAATGTCCTCAAGGTTTAGTTTATCCATTTTAAAGGGCGGGATTTCTATATAATTAGGATTCAGGTTGGCTTCAAAGATGAGTTTAGGCAGCTGAATGTTCTGGAATTTTGTTTGTTCTTTCAGGTGGTAGTTCCTAAGGAGGTGATCTTCTATTTGGATGGTACAGTTAGGCGGGAATTCTAATACATAGGTTCCTTTTAAAGGTATGTTTTCTTTGTTAGTTCCACATTGTTGGTTTGCGATTGTTTCGTTAGGTGTTATCAGCATCCATTTTTCTTCTTCTAACTTTTGGATTTTTAGGTTATTGATTTTTGTCTCGACAATTTGGCAATTTATGTTTTTTTTTTGCATACAATAGTAGGTTTACTTCGCATGGAGGATTAGTTTCTATGCTCATAGGGCTGCTTTCTTTGCATATAAAGTGTTGTGGCGTTATCTCTTGGCACTTTGTGTCAAATGCAATATAGCTAATTTCATTTAAAAGGAGGTATTTGTTAGGTGAAATGATGATTTGAAAGGTATTTTTAAAGGGAACTGGGAGGGGATATAGACGATACAATACATAGTTTTTTATTTCGACTATAGGTACTTGTATGATGAATGTGATTTTGTTTTCTTTTATGTAACCTTTAATTTCAATAATTTTTTCAAAAAGCAATAAATTTTCTAATGTGGCAGTGAAAGGAAGTTTATTGTATGTTAAGTGTGGTGTTATAGACATGATTTCATTTAAAAGGTCATTAGGGTTTACTATGGAAGGATGAAATATATTTAATTTTGAAAATGTGATGGCTATACCGACATTTTCTAGAATATCGTAGATGTTTTGAAAAGCATTGATTACTTGAGATAAAATTATTTGGCTTGTAAAGTAACCATAAGAAATGGTGTTATTGTTTTGAATTTGTTTAATAATCGTGTCTATCTACCTAATGTGTTTTTCTAAAATTTGTTGGTTGTATGTTAAATTCTTGCTAATATTTATAAAATTTATTGATGATTTTTCTATGATAGTAATTTGCTCTTTGAGAAGTGTTTTAACTTTATTCTCATTATTTGTTATAGTATTAATAGCGTTGTCATATCTTTCAGCATCGTTTTGATCTAAGTTTCCAGTCAAGGATTTGACTATAGATCCTACACCGTTAATGAGACCTCTCTTGGTACGTGAAAATGAATAGAAAGGGTTGATTTGTGTTATCTGTATATTGATTTTGTTTTTTAGAGACGCGATCAAATTAAAAGAGTTTAGAAAATGATTATAATTAGTGGATGTGTTTTTTATGGAAGATTGTAATTGGAAATAATGGTTTTCAAGGGACTTAAATTCTTTAATGATGTCACTTACGTCTAATATTTCAACAAAGGACCAATAGTCAGCTATGTTTTGAGCATTACCAATTTTTAGGGGAAGGAGTCCTGGATTTTGATTAATTTTATGGAAGTTAGGGGTTGCTAGTTCTGCGCCTGCGAGCTGGAAGATTGCCAAAACTGCGAAAATTTCCATTGGTTTCTTTCTTGCCTTAATCCTAGTGGAAGGCTGCTTCCAAAGGTAGGTTCTTCGTGCTTGAACTGTCAAAATAGATCGGTTTTGGCGATTTTTGTCCGACCGTAACACGAAACTTCCGACTGCGCCAGTTATATGTAGTCAACACGAAAATAACTTTTTTTAAAAATTATTTATTCGAGAGCGGAAATTACAACTTAAAATCTAACTTAATTTGAACAGTAACTTAATAGTAATGTAATTAGTTTTTAATGGCAAGGCAATATATATATTTATAGTGTTGGTTTGCTTAGTAATCAAATAAGTAAATCAATAGGTAATTGGTTAGCTGAATAGGCAAATTGGTAGCGTGTAACTCGCGGATGTTATCAAATATTATTCGTGGATTACGTTAGAAAAAATTACCGAAAATAAACAAGAACCAAGTGTAAGTGCAGTTTCAAAGCAATTAGTTGAAGACTTAAAAACTATATCGGAGAAGAGTTCCATTCCCATAATTTCGGATCAGCAAATTTTAAATCGTATAGCGCAATATCATGTTAAATACAGAGCAATTAAGAAAAGCCTTAAATATAAACACAACTATAGCAAAAAAGTTGAAGCATTTAAAGAACATGCAGAGAAAACGCTTTTCAATATTGCGATTTGCAAGTGTAAAAGTTTCTCGACTTGCAAATGTAAAAGTAAGATACTGGTAGCCGAAAGAGAATTTATTGTAGATCAAAGAACAAACCGAAAAATGATAATTGGTAACGTAGATCTTCAAACAACAAAAAGAAATGAAAAAGGAATTGAAAGAAAATTAAAGGCTGGCTAATGCCTTTAATTTTCTCATCAGTTTGACAGTCATCGTTTAGCAGACCATCCTTCTTAGAAGAGAAACCAAAAGAAAGAAAGCCAAAAATAAAGCAACAACTTGAACATTACCAAAAAGAAGTAGAGGTAGAGAGTATTCCGTCAACTTCTAACACAATCGTTCCTTTGGTACCCGCCTCTCAGATGAGTTGTCAAATCGCCAAATCATCCTCTGCTCAAATGCGACTCTATTTACCAACATTGGCAGAAGCTTGCGATCGCACAGGAGTTTCTGACCGATCAGCGGCAATTATAGTAAGTGCCATACTAAAAGACGTTGGTATTGTATCATCGACTGATTCTTTAAAAATTGTAGATCATATTAAAATAAGGAGGGCTAGAATCAAAAGTTGCACAAACCTGAAAAGAAAATTTGACAATGATTCTTATGAACTTAAGGCAATATATTTTGACGGCCGCAGAGATAAGACGTTAATCCAAGAGAAAATAGGAGACAAGTATTATCAAAAAACAGTTGTTGAAGAACATTATGTTTTAGTTTTTGAACCAGGATCGAGATATTTTGGACATGTTAGTCCAACATCTGGGAATGCCAAAGCAATTAAAACATCGATAATCAACTTTTTACAAAAAAATATTGATTTAAATAAACTTGTGGCCATTGGTTGTGACGGAACCGTGGTAAATACCGAATTTAAAAACGGAGTAATTCGAACTTTTGAATCGGATTTAAAAAGACCATTGCAGTGGATGATTTGTTTATTACACACTAACGAATTGCCCCTGCGCCACCTGATTAACTATTTAGACGGAAAAACTACTGGGCCCAAAGGATTTGCGGGAGCCATTGGTAAGACCCTTGAATCGTGTGAAAATTAACCAGTCGTACAATTTGAGAAAATTGAAACAATTTTACCATTAGTTGATCTAGAAACCGTAAGTACCGATGCAAAGTATTTATATGAGATGTGTCAAGGAATCTCTACTGGAGTTTTAAAAGACGATTGGGCTCTAAAAGCGCCAGAGAAAATGTCACACTCTAGATGGCTTACCACAGCCAATAGAGTCCTAAGGTTATACGTTGCTACCAATGAGCCCTCTCAAAACCTTAAAATGTTAACAGAGTTTATAGTAAAAGTGTGTGCCCTATGCTGGTTTCAAATTAAATGCCATTGGTCTTGTAAGGATGGTACTAGGCACTTGTTTAGCATTATAAATAAATCTCGTTACCTCCCTGAAGAAATAAAAAAAGGTATTGATCCCGTAATTGAGAGAAATTGATTTTTTGCGCACCCAGAAAATATTTTATTAGCCATGTTAGGAGATGATAGAAACCATATTCGAGAGTTAGCTTTAAGAAGGATTTTAAAATGCAGATCAACCGTAAAAACCGAGGATGTTAGAATATTTCGCGTGAATAAATTGAACTTTGATTGTCAAGATTATGTCGACTTAATTGACTGGCAAAATGTTGTTATAAGCGAGCCCCCATTAACAATGGAAATTTCGAACGAAGAACTAACTAACATGTTTTTTTTGGTTCCTGATGAAATAGGGTTATTAAAATTCCCTTGTCATTCACAGGCAGTTGAACGAACAGTTAAGTTAGTTACTAAAGCCTCTATAGCGGTTTATGGCCCTGAAGCACGAGACGGATTTATTAGAGCTCGTATTGAATCAATACAAATATTGCCGCAATTTAATACTAAAAAACAATTCTTAGCAGTTCTAGAACAGAAAAAATTTAAAAAAATATTCTAAGGGTGGGAGGGTAGGGTGGAACTCGAGATGCAGCCACCTCCACGTGGTGAGTTCTGGGTAGTTTTTCATGAAAAACCAGCTGAGAGCTGCATGCTTGGCTTGCAAAAAAAGATTTTTTTTAATTTTAAAATTTTCAAGGTCATTCGGATTTTTTTGGGTAAATAAGAACCCCGAAAGGCATCTTTTGCACACCCAGGCATATTCGTTTTCGAAAATTAGTTATTTTGGTCCAGTTTTCGCTCCACCCACAAAATAAGTCCATTTATTAACTCTTAAGATAGGAAAATAGAACAGTTGTTTAGCCAGGCAAGTGTAAACTATAGGATATCATTGCCTCATGTATACTTAATTTAACCTTATCTATGCTTATTTGTGTTTCTTAGCAGATAATTCATTCACTTCTTACTAACTAGAAAATATAATACTGCCTATACTGTTCTATCTAACTCCTGACTAGAAACATATATACTTAGAAACGTAGGTTTTAGCTGGGCTGAGAATATAAGGACATTGCCGTCATTACCTCACTAAATGTATGAAAGATAAAGACTAGTTTTTGCCCTATTAAAGATTATGGACCTAAACCCTATCAATAAATTAGAATAAAGAGAAAGAAAGAAACATTCTGAGTACATGGAGTAATAGAGAAAATAGAAAAAAATTAGTAAAGAACTTTTCACACAATTTCTTTGACATCAACACTACTTGGCTGTGAAGCGAGAGTCTTGGATCTGGAATAGGTGACTAAGAGTCTAAGAGTTTAGAGAGAGATTCGTATTCGATTATCAAGATATCGTTAAGTATATCGATATTCGAGATATTGCTGAATAGGGATAGAATAGGAACTTTTCACTTCAACCGCGATTCGACTTATATACTTACATCTCTGTGATATTTGATCTTGGCAAATTTAAGCAGATGACTTTTTCTAGTTTTTTATTTAATAGGTGTAAAAGTGCATAATTCATCAGAATGGATGGTAAAAATTATCTTAAGACCTAAGAGCCTGTCAGTTTCACAGGAATATATGGGTTACACTTATGGTATTAGCACAAGAGTAACCACTTAAACTTGATTACTTTATGACCTTCTAGGGATCGATAATGATATTCTTAAAATTATAAATATACATGACAGAAAAGATTGAAAAGTCTAGATATTATTCACATGTAAATGAGCTACAAGTCATTAAATTAAAATCAAGATGTTTCTACTATTATATTAACTAAGATATTTATAATTAAGGAAACATCTGTTTCACAAATTCCGATATATACTTTAATTTATAATGAAGGTTCAATCAATCAATAGCCATAAACCATAATGGAATTATAATTTATTTAAACACGGCCTGTGGTATGACTATTCTATTGGAAACCTTGATATTATAACGTTTAAATATAACTAAACTTAGTTATGATAAGCCTAATAAAAGTAAGAAAAAAAATTACTACCTACGATTCCTTAATAAAAAATCACTTTGAAAAAAACTAACAGAATTCGTGAAAATATAACCATTTCATTCGTATTATAATCGTAGGGGCAGCAAATATTAACATAGATTTATAAAACTCAATTAACGATATTGAAACCTACAAAATTACCCCATCTGGCTCTGAGAGCTATCTAGATCATATTTTGAATCGAATAAATGAAATTGCACCTAATCACATCAATTATTATGCATTGCCAAATAACACTACCAAGATCAAAAACAATAATAATTACGACAAAAACTAACTAAATAGGGAAAAATATATTCATGTTAATGAAAGAAACTCGAATATCCTTTATAATAAACCTAACCTTGAAATCTGAGCCGTCGTTACTTGGACTTTTCTTGATTTATTTATGTATTTACCAATATTTTTTGAGATATTTCTAGTTTTTCTTTAATCTAGTTTCTAGGAAATTTTATTCTTATTGTAATAAATACATATCTGGTTATATTATACTTAAGATCACTATGCCCTATCTTAATTTTTTAGTATTACCAATAACTTTAAGTATTACCAGTAACTTTAAGGCATAAGGTAATTTAAGGATAGCTGAAATATATTCCTGAGATACTTCCTGAGGATCTTAGTCTGTTACACACTTTTCCTTTGTAGGTATATTATTGATCTGCAAACTTTATTCAGACCGAGAGGTTTAGAGAAATGTTAGTCGTATGTCCTGGTATTATGCTTAACGTTTATTAGTTTACGTGTAAAAAATAATAGAGTAACCCTGGTAATAAGAAATAAAGGTAAAAGAAGACATCATTATTTATATAATTTATTTTATTGCTAGTATTATGCTTGTTTGCTATAAGATGTAATCATTATTAATTTTAAGTCTTATTTTAACTAGATATTGACCATATAAGGTTTAAGGCAATTTTAAGTAATGGAAGTAATGACAAAACTTTTGTACATTATTATATAAGTTCTAATTTTTTACCTAGTAAACTGTCCTTAAAATGTTCTACAAAAGAAACATGAAAACTATTACATATGGTAATTTGGCTCTGTCTGCTTGTGCATCTAAAATATAAAATCACTTTTAGAAGACGTATTAAAACCAATTTACTTACTGGTCATATTTGTCTTAAAATATCCTGTATTTATCAAAATAATGAAACTTTTTATTGTAATGGGTTCCATTTTTTCTATTATCACCGGATTTTTTATTATAAAAGAATTTAGTGTCAGCCAATTTATACAGCATGGATGGGAGTTTGCATTGCTTATGATGGTAAATAAAAACCAACTTATCAGACATTTTCTCATAAATGATTTTAGGAAATTATTTTTACAGGTTCAGGAATTTACCATCAAGAAGTTGTATCTATTCTGATGAAATATAAGGATAAACATTCTTGGAATATTAATTCAATGGGACCTAAAATTCTTAAGCAAATCCAGAATGATGCTCGGATAAAAAATCTTGCATTGGTTGCCTACATATTAACAGTTATTATATTAATTGCTATAGCAGGAATATTTTCTTCAAATTATTTTAAAGCAAATCTTCTGGTAGTGGTTTTGGCTCAAAAATATTTGCAATTGTCTGTGGAAAATTCATATAAGCTAGCATTTGCTACGGTTTCATTTGGAAGTTTTAGCATTTTTAATGCATTTAGCTTGTTATATTTTTCAATTCATTTAAAATATCAGGCAATGCTTTATGAGGAATATTTGAAATTGCTTGCCAGGAAGTTGGAAAGGCAAACATTGATATGCTTAAACAATAGGTTGTTTCAGATGAAAGTGAAAAAACGACTGTTGTTAATTGGGAAGCGGCATTTGATTTTAAAAGAGTTATGTAAATTTTAATATACAAGAATACTTCTCTTATTTCAGAAATAATAGTTTTTTACTTATTAATATAATTCTACTTCGGATGTTTCTGGATTTCTTATTTTTAAGATTACTAACGCCGAACACGAAAGCCGCTAACATTTCGTTTATGCCGAGTAAAAAATTTCATACAGAAATACTAAATATTCTAAATAGCTTATTTT
Organism: Anthonomus grandis grandis; assembly: GCF_022605725.1. Taxonomy (NCBI): domain Eukaryota; kingdom Metazoa; phylum Arthropoda; class Insecta; order Coleoptera; family Curculionidae; genus Anthonomus; species Anthonomus grandis. The sequence continues at coordinate 29,014,299 of NC_065552.1, forward strand.
AAAGGCTCAATTAAACCAAATTAACATGATTAAATATTTAAGATATATTTATGCATTAAGATCTTAGAACATTAAATACACTAGAATAAACAGTGGCTGTTTTGGAATGAGCGCAACATGTACCCAAAGGGCAGAGAGAATATTTTGTTGATAAACATGCTTAGTATTTCATGTTGCCAGTGATTACTCAATTTTTTGATTGAATTATTTATTATAAAGAAAAAGAGACATTAAAATTCGTTTAATCAACAATACTGTTTTATACTAATCACTAATAATAATTAATATTTTTAACTTGGATTTATTAAATCGCCAAATTTCCACAAAGAACGGCAGGCTGTAAATTTCGCCCGGAAATATTCTCTCAATAAAGGTATTTGGCAACTGCACTAATTGGATAGCATAAGTTTTAGTATAGTAAAAGAGGACATATTTGTGAAGTATCTATTGAGTATTGAAAACCAAAATTAAGCTTTTTCGCTTAATTTTTTTTTGGAAAATATTAATATAAATGTGTAATTAACTATTTTGTTATAATCTGGCAAATTTTTCTCTTATTCGAACTAGTAAATGCCACAAAAATAATGTGTGTGAAGCTAGTGTATGATCGAAATCTTGCAACCAAAATCTAGAATGCAGCATACGTCTTTTGGCAGCAACCTATTTATAGTCCGCGCCCGCTTTTATTTAATCGATATATTGCTCGTATCTCCTGGAATTCCTAATTAATTTTATAATTTTTTGTCCAGATATTAACAATGAATACAAACTTCTACAAACTAATGTTTTTTTGGCAAAATTAATTAAAAAATTGATTGTTGACAGAGTATAGTGCCCCTCAATTAGGTATTATGGTGAAGATGTAGGTAGCGGGATTGAGGACAAGGCTAATATAAAAAATTTAGAGATTTTCGTAAAACTTATGACTACCAGCCTCCATTGAACATACAATAGATAACAACGACCAGGAACATTTATAAGACGAAATATATATAAACATTTAAAAGGATTTTGAGATGATTATAGATCTCTACAAACGAAACTTATATTGAGTTAGATATTCTAAAATATAAACGTCTACAATACTCAAAACTCCCAATCTTCCGGTTTGCAATCTTCTCACATCGGATTAGACACTTATTATATATTATAGTTTTATCCAAATCCTTTGTTAGTCAGAGTTTTTTTTTGATTTGTTTAACATTTGACTTTTTAGTGAATTTTCTCAAAAAAAAAATTTTGGTTGCTGGATATCCTACGGTAGCTTCACACACATGGAAAAATTACTAGAAAAAAACACAAAGTCACAACATTGGATACATGCATGGTGCAACATATGAGGTATTCTAAGTTGCCAAGTTGCTTTTTTTTCATTACTTTTTTATTAAGAATATATATTTTAATTCTGAAAAGTTTGTGGATAAGTCTCAAACTATATATTATTTGTAAGCAAATAAAAGAAAATTTTAAAGACTACATTTTTTAACTGTTACAAACTACAACACATACAAAATACAAAAATATTCAGTGGATTAAGAAAAATATATATTGTATGAAAAATTGGAAAATTGATTTGACATCATTGTCTGAGAGATGGTGAACTCAATTATCTCACCTATGGTTTGCACATAGGCTTATTCTAGGCATTTAATGTTCTAAGATGAAGATGAATACAAATAAAATAAGTTAATCAAAATGTAATTTTTATACACAAATCAGGTGGTTTAGAAGACAAAAGTATTGACTATACTTAAAATATTAAGATTAAATCAGTTGGACACTAATTAAAACATCTGACTTCGTTTTGAAAACACTGCCAATTTTAATTTTATGAAAAAAAACAAAAATAAATCGTAGAATAAAATAAAAAATTTACGTCAATTTTAAAATATCAAAAATTTAAAATTAAAAAAAAAGTTCAGCCTTCTTAAATCAATAGACAAATATTTATTTATTATAAGAAAACCCATGAACGTTAAGTAAGGTTAGTCCTTATAATTTTTTTCTAAGTCGCATAACTTCTAGAATAGTTGCCTTAACACAATGCCATATTATAAGTATGACTGAACATAATCAAAATATTAAATAAGTAGTAAAGTGGTATACATTTTATTACCTAATTCCTAAATAACATGTGTATAAATTGATATTTTATTCCAAGCTATATCTACATAGGGTGCTCGTTATTCAATACACCTTGGTATCTATAAACTTGATTATGTAAGAGTTCTGAAAGTGATTTAGAGGCAATCGAAATAGTGCTATTTTTAAGGTCGTATTTTTATATCTCCCACCTAGCTGAGGCATGCCACGTATGCTATATTCATGAAATTTATCCAACATTGAGTCAATATTTATTACATCGAAGGTGTTCGATTTAAAACATAAAATAGGCTTACAGATTTACATTTAATTGAAAATTTCATAAAATTCATGACATTGATTGCATCATGAGTGGAGCGAGCTGTCCTGATTCCAAATTGATTTTTATCAAAAAAATTTTATAGATATAAAAAGGACTTTAAACGTTTAAAGAAAAGATTTTTGGGAGTACTGATAAAAGTAATACACCCTAATAATTAGACATCAAATGCTTATCACCCCTTTTATATGTGCAAGCTACCCTCTTAAAACGACAAATTATTAAGATATGTAAATGGAGTCACTAAAAACTTAACAAAATGTCTAAAAAGGGAGCAGGGATTCTGTTATAACTGGCCGAACTTTTACCACTAACAGATAAAATGATATCGAACATTTCATGATTCATCAACAGTGGCATTGTGTCTTAACTCAGTTTCAAATTTTGCATTAAAAAACCTGCAATTTTCTCTAGGCTTAATAATTTGCCGCTTTAGCCGGAGACTAGGCTAATTCAATCGCTTCTCGGGTGGCTCAGATTCATAACTGGGCACAGATGCTATAATTACTTTCTTTGATAGCGCTGAAATTCTGAAATTCCAGCGACTTTACTCGTCTGAGTTGCCAATGGGCAGCAAAAACTATGTTCTGATGCAGTAGTGGATCGGTTTATATAAGTTGGTTTCTTATGAGTGGCTTATTGTTGATTATTGAAAATGCAATTACTAATAGAAAATATCCAAAAATATCCTAATCAGAATTTCAATAACCTGTTGTGATGGGATTCGAAAGAAACAAAAGCCTGATTCATCAAGTGTCACACGTGGCACCTAAATACAAAGTTTGATACATTTTCTTTTGTTGGATATAAGTCAAAAAAACTACTTCAGATAATTGATTTATATATTTTTGTTGGCGTTTCGGTCTCTATGAGATCATCCTCAAGACTCTTAAAGATACATAAAAGCAGAATTAAAATCATACATTCAGGCATAGTTACAAACATTAGATTTTTGTACAAAGAAATAAAAAGTGTACATTAATTAAAACTAAGTGTAATTTAAGTATTTTGCATAAAATTAATTTTTTTAGAGAATTGGTTAGTAAAGGTGTAAATTACAACTAAAATAAAGAAAATGACACTTAAAGAATTTCTAAACTTAAAATTTAAAAACGAAAAGGTTTGAACAGGAGAAACATTCTCTCAAAATAAAACGACTACTGTCCTGGGGATGATATCATCGAGATCTAAACGTCTACAGAAATATATAAATCGTTTTTTTGATTTATGTCGAAAAAGAAAAAAATTAAGCAAGCTTACACCTTGAAAAATAATTCACAACTAACTAAAAAGGTTTTTCTTTTATATGGATCCCAGTCCAACGATTTGCTTGATAATTGCATCCTTAGATCGCAAAACTTCTTAAAGAATAAAATTAATTTATATAATACCTTAATTAAAATATTTGTTTTTTTAGGTGGGGTTTTCACATAATAAGAGAAAGCCAATTCTTATTTTTAATTTATATATTATTTGGAGGACAGACAATTATTTGCGTTGGAATATCATTTATTTTCGTCGTAAGTCATATTTAAAAAAATATGAATAAATGTTTATATAAAATTAATTTTAGTCCCAAATGCGTATATTTTTTGGAGGGATTTTATTGCTTGCTGTAGCGTATGTTCACTTATTAATGCACTTTGGACAGGATTTCGAAGATTTGGTAAAAGCAGTTTTTTAATAAAGTTAACTAGTAATAATATAATAAAACTAGTCATTGAGTCCGTAATAGAAAGTCAGGCATACAATTTATTAATATCATTAATTTCGAAAAGCTTTTGATTTAGTACTCATGACTGGTTGATAAAGGTACTAAAAATGTACGAAATCAGTCTTGATTTAATCTCTTTTTTGAACATGTCATACCAATGTGAAATAGTACTATGCTACTTAATGAACCCAACTGCAGCATCACGATAGAACCCATCAAAATAGGATTAAACTATAAATTATAAAATTTTACGCAAAAACAATAATTATATAATAAAGCAAAAAATAATGACAGAACTAAATAGATAATAAAAAAAGATACTCCTATAACTATTCTATCGATATACCAATTTTCATTTGTGTATCCTGAAAAGTAAAAAAAGTGTTTTCCTGTGTCACCCAATATTTAAATCTGGTTATACCGGAAGTGGTGGAAAAACAACTGTATATGTGAAAACAGTGAAAATTTGTATAAATGTTATATCTATTTTTATGGAATTTTTTAAACTAATACAACTTTTATTTTAGTTTGAGAATATATATTTAACCACCATTATTAGCTTTAACTGGTATAATTGGAACAGTGAAAACAGAAGGCTCTACTTGACCCTTTTGCAAAATATGCAGCTCCCCATGAAACTTGGCATCCTAAATTTGATTAATTTAAATTATGTCGACGAAGTCCGGGTAGCATTTCACCAATCTATTTAAATTTTATGCTAATTTAATCTTTTGCTGATTTTTAGGTGACCAAAATTCTTTATGGTATTGGAAACGTTATAATCTCCATAGTGACTAGATCTAAGAATACAGTAAATAATAATTAACTAAAACTGATTCACATGTGACGTAATTTAGTTGCCAATTAATAAAATTTGTTGCATAACAAATTAAGTGTTGTTGGTAATGTTGATTTTGTTGGTAACAAATGAATATGTGTTTTTCAAGCTTAATTTTTTATTTCTGTTTTGTTCTTTTTAACCATTTTTATTAAAATATGTAAAATCCAGCAACCTGTATATGTTATAATGACGTGCATTGAAGTTTACTTAGTACGATTTATAGTGACTTGTAGTATATTTAATTTTTAGTTTATACTTATATTTTCTTATGAATTACTACTTGGTTCATTTGTATTGTTTTCTCAGTAAAATTTAATATTGATATTTTTTTGTTGTTTTTTTTTTGTACTATTTACTTTTTAGCCTATTACTTTCTTGACCGTTCTACTGATGCATTTGTGTGTATTTTAAGATAAATATAGATTCTTTTTGTATGTTGTGTTCACGACGCATTTTTGCTTGGTTATGAGAATAAAACATATTTTAAGTTCGAATTTTTATTAATTTTTTACAAGTTTTACGCAACCATATAACCATTTTTTAATTTACGTTAAACGTTTTATTTTTTTTTCGACTTTAGTCTTAAATGGCCTTTTGACTTTTTAAGGTACTCAAGCAGTCTCTTATGGACAGGATGGATAGCTTTTATGGATACTTATCTGAGTCTTTAACTATACCTAAATGTTGATAATTTTTTTCTTGCACAGCTTCAAATAGCAACGACTTCTGCCTAGAATACTCTAGTCTTCAAACTTATGGATATTTGGTGGACGGTCTTTGAATCTTGAGTAGGCAAGTCATCTATGTATCAGACTACATTTACTTTTATAGGTAGACCACCATGTTACCTATTATTGATTTTTACATAAAAGTCCCCATTGAAGTAGTATTGAGGAGCAACCTTGTCTCTTGATCTTGCTTTGGCTTTGTCTGAGCCTATGTTGGAACGCTTTTATCTTTGCTTTTATGAAGATGCTATGATATTATCGTAGGTGTAACTCATGACTTTGTTATTGCACAGCAAACTTTGAATCTCCTGCGGTTGCCTAATTACTGTGCCTTGTAAAACTTTCCTTCATCAGGCGATTTAATCTTCTGACAACGTGGGTCCTTCTACCATTTTTTTAATTCTTAGGCTTCAATTTCTACCACACAATCTTCGAATTTCCTTAGAACAGTTTTTGACCTTGTTAATGCCTTTATTGATGTGTGATCTTAGGTTATTCTTTAATGAGAAATGATCTATCAAAATTTATCTAGGAGTCAAGATATTTGACTTTTGTCAAGAATGGTATTTATGTTTCATTTAGCCCTAAAATGCCCTTTTGTATTGGAAATTATTGTAGTTTCAAGCGGTTTACTGACAAGCGGTCAGTGCGACTTGTGTTCTTTCTGAAAGAACAGCTGCTTAGGTACAGCCTCGGGCCACACTTCCTAATACTGAGTAGTGGTGTAGTTGTAATATATTAAGATCAGACATAGAAGGAGCATTTAACAAAAAGCTCCTCCTATGTCTAGGATTATTGCTTGTGTTAGTTCTTTGTAATCAGTATTTTTTTCCAAAGTTTTTCCAAGTAACTCTACTTAACCCTCACGAAAAATATACATCGCTCACCATTTTATTTAAATTTTATGCGAATTTCTTCCTTTGCTAATTTTTCGGTTAACAAGATTCTTTATTAAATTAGGAGACAGTTTTAACACTAACTAAAACTCTTTATTATTACTCTCTTTAATGAGAGTAAGTCACACCAAAGGTTCCAACCATAGGACTGTAAAGATTCTTTATGCCTTTTGAACCGTTGTTATCTCTGTTATAACTATATTAGAGAATATTCCAAGTCACGTATGACGGAATTTAGTTGCCAACCATAAAAACTTTAGCACCACTAATTAAGTATATATATTATGTAAATTTCCCACTCCCTGATTTTGTTGGTAGCAAATAAGTATTGCTCCATGTTCTTCAAGTTTAATTTGTTTATTTGTATTTTGTTAGTATATTTGAGTAAAGTTACTAGTCACGCTCTCCTGTATAATATTTTCGTTTAATGAAAATATGTAAAATTTGATTACAATTAAACGATTTTGATTTTTCTATAAAAAAACTAAATTTTGGAATTTTGAAAGACAAAATGAACTTATCCAAGGACCCTACATACAGTGTGGTGACTTTAACTGGAATAAATTCAGTTAAAACTATTAAAATTTATCTCACAAAATTCCTGAGACCCGTCGATTTTTGTTTTTTTTTCACATTTCAAGATAGTTTTTGTATTTTTTCACCTACAGGGGGGTCCAAATTAACCCCAACTTTATTTTTTTCAAATGGCAAGCCACTTTTTTTTAACTTTCATTGAAAAGAGCTCTTTTTCTTAAATAAATTGCCCTATTTACTTTTGTGATTATCTAAAGGAGAAATACGAAAAAAAAAATAAAAACAATTAATTATTAAAAGTTGCGTTTAATGCATAAGTTGCTCAAAATAAGCACCATTTACTTGTTGGCAAAGCCCGAGATGATAATAAAATTCATTTTCGACATTTTCTATTACTTCTGGAGATATTTGTCGGATTTCTTGCCTAATACGTTCTTTGAGCCTGGCTTGCTCATATAAATTTAACTTTTGAAATGTCCCCACGGAAAAAAATCAAGTGGGGTAAGATCGGGAGAACGTGCCGGCCACTCGATTGCACCCCTTCTACCAATCCATCTGTTTGGAAGATTGTCATCTAAATGCTGGCGTACATTACGGGCATAATGCGGGGGAGCACCATCTTGTTGCATCCAGATTCTTTCACTATACAAATCTGGATCGAACTGACTCGGATATAAGGCACGTAAGGCTGGAACTAGTTTATTTTCAAGAAATTCTAAATATCTTTCCCCAGTTAAAGTATCATTGAAGAATATGGGCCCTATAATTTGCCTGCCAATTATGCAAGCCCAAACATTAGTTTTCTGGGGATATTGTGTATTAGTTTCCCTTACCCAGTGTGGGTTCTCGTCAGACCAGTAGCGACAGTTTTGCTTATTAACATGGCCATATAGGGTGAATGTAGCCTCATCAGAAAAAAGGATCCACTCCGAAGATATGCGATTATTTTCGTCAATGGCGTTCATCATTAATTCACAGAACTGAACTCTGCGATCTGGATCGTCTTCCAATAACTCTTGAACGGGTTGCATTTTATAAGGTCGTTTGTTTGCACTTTTTGACATTTTTAGTACAGATTTATGATGAATAGAGTTTTCGCGAGCTACTTTTCTGGCTGCAGTTACCGGATTTTCTTCCATCGCTAACAATACATTTAATTGGGTGTTTTCATCGATTTTAGAAGATCTTTGTCTTGAAACATCCCTCACGTGCCCAACTTCTCGAAATCTGCTTTCGATTTTACTAACCGTACCTTGGTTAATAGGTGGCAAATCTGGATATTTCTGCCTGAATAAGTGGACAACCTCTAGCTGAGTACGACTTCTGTACCAATCATCCTTACTATAACCAACCTTTACCATAACCAATCATCATTAAGATTTCAATCTTGTGGGATTCGGATAAATAAGGCATTTTTTCAATATAAGTTAACTTATTTAACAACTGGTTGAAATTCACTTTAACAGTGACACTACAATGTCAGGAAATATCTCGATACCAATAAAATAAACAAACACGCCAAAAATTTACCAACACAAAATATTTCGAGACTTTTAATAATTTAATGGTTATTATTTTTTATTTTAGTTATTATTATTTTTTTTATTATTTTTTATTTAGTTATTATTTTAAATAGGGCAATTTAATAAGAAAAAGGGCTCTTTTCAATGAGACTTTAAAAAAAGTGGTTTTCCATTTGAAAAAAAGTTTGGGTTAATTTGGACCCCCCCTGTAGGTGAAAAAATACAAAAACTATGTTGAAATGTGAAAAAAAATAAACAAAAATCGACGGGTCTCAGGAATTTTGCGAGATAAAATTTGATTAGTTTTAACTGAATTTGTTCCAGTTAAAGTCACCACACTGTATTTTCGTGAAAAGTTCTTTAAATTGTTAATAACTAGGCAATGTCGCATTTTAGGGCAAAACAATTTAAGGGTTAAAGAGAGAGTCAAATAAGACTCCCATTTCGGAAAAAAACATATATGTGGTTAATAAGAAAAAACCAATAAGAAAAAACCAAATTATGTACCACGCTTTTTTGGGACACCCTGTATCAACCAAACTCATTTTAAAAAGTAGCCCCTCTAACTCAAAGATTTCCTCTATTAAAGTTTTTTTCTGTTTCAAGATTTAGCCGCAATGGAGCAGCGCGATATTAAATAGACACCCTGAACGTACATACATAAACACACATATATTCTGTGGTTTTTACAGCTAGTAGTAAATTTTCTAGTCTATCGATTTGTTCATATCATGAGATGAAGATGAATTAAAAATAATTCGAAACTTTGGCTAGAAACAAATTTTCAATTCAACTTTCTTTTTTTTTCAAACAAAAAAAAAGTTTTCTTAAGCAATTGACCAATAGGTTCCTATGGTCAGCGCTTACTTTTCCATACCGGTATATTAATTTTCATCACTTTAGATTTAACTGTGGAGTACATATTGCAAGAATGTCGTTGATAAATTATGCTTATTAGCTTATCTTTATAGGTCTTTAGATACACAATCCAAATATATTTGTAGATTTAATCCAGTAGATCCAAATCACACACAAATAATCAGTTTGCAAATGTTAAAAGTTGATTGTCAACAGTATAACGTTTTTAATAAAAATATACCCAAGTCGAAGTAACATAAAATTAAACATCCTTTAAAATCAATCAAAGCCTTAAAAAAATACTTAAAAAGTATACTTTTTTACTTTATGATAAAATCAATATAAACCACTACAAGGCTTAACCAACTGAGAAGAATATCGTATTTTAAAATTTGAGTGCCATAAGCCTTATTGATTCATAAAACGGGGTCAAGATGAACTTGGAGGCAACGTTAATACTAATCATAATAAAGCTTATTTGAAGTTTTTGTCCAATTATTTTATTTTTGTTTACAGGAATGCAAATTTAATTACATCAAATGTAAACTATTTATTTAAATATAAATTAAAAAGTGTTTTCCAAATAACTTTAATACAATTTAGGGTAAGGTATATGCTAGCTGTAAAAATGTTATTAAGAAGTTCATTAAATACTGTATAATACGCAAAGCATCTTATGATCTATCTCAATCAATGAGGTTTTTAAAGAACGTTGCAGCAGCAAATGTATCAAAAATTTAACAGAGATAGTAGCAAAATGTCTTTTTCGTTAAAAATCTCTTAGTAATTAGAGTATAGTGAATATAAAATCAAACTATGGAATATTATGCTCCATTCGGAATAAATCAACTAAAAATAATTTTTGCTTTACAAGAGCTTTGCAATTCAAACATCATCCAAATCAAGTCACTCGCACACAAATTGGAAAAATCTAGCCACTTATTGATTTTTCTAATGATAAATGTATTTTATTGCCCTAATAAAGAACTCTCACTGGATGAATCCATGATCCTGTAGAGAGGCGAAACGACACAAGTTTGGTGTAAGGCTGTACTCACTATGTATGCTAAATTGGCTAGAGTTAAAACTTGTCGTCTGAAGTCTTGTTATCTGTTCACAACCTGCCGAAAAAGTGGTTATCTATTTTTCACAAGCTGCGGAAAAGGTGGTTATCTGTTTACTACAGAAAAAAATTGGTGCGGGTCCTTTAATCAACTACAACTTTCATGTAGACATAGCATATGTCACGGGCACACTAAGCGCCAGTCAAATAGGAAATTCGCCTGAAGTTTTAGAAAAAAAAATTGGAAAAAATTGAAATGGTCAACCAGTATAATTCTCAAGATATTTGAGTCACAACGAAAATCGCAGGAAGTATGAGCCTGTGTGCTAGGTGTTTTTCTAGCGAATTTAATAGAAAATTTTGAAGCACTACCAATAAACAAGGTCAGGTGTAGCAGAAATCACAACTCATAAATAAGTATAACATTTTTATGGTGGGGGTAGACGCTACAGATTATGTTATCTAATGTTATCTAACTACAGTTGTGAGCATAATACTCTTTTATGGTCTTAGGAAGTAGCTATATGTTTTATAAATTGCTATGAATTTCGCCTTGAAGTCACTAAAAAATTACTTGGGTCACTATCTACAAAACCCATCCCAAGATTGGAAACTATACTCTCTGTCAGACTATTACTTCAAAGGCGAAAACAAGATGATGTTAGGAATGTTGGAAAAATGGTAAAGTCAGGAAGGATTTGGTTTACTATTGCTTCCAATGACCTGAAGGTCCCTGACTGTCTAACTCCATTTTTTCGTAAACCTTTACTATGTAGTTAAGGTTTTAAGTTAAGTTTAGTTTTTTTAACATACCTATATATTTTAACATAACATACTTTATGATGTATTTTATTTGAGGTATGTACTTCAGTAAAATAGTTTTCTTATACATTGCACCTGGCGCCTTCTGTGGCACTATAGTTTCATAAACATTGTTCAGTGCCGATAATGCGCCTGGTCCGTTTCTTTTCTTTTTTTTAATATAATTGTTTAAAGTTAAAGTAAAAAATTACTTTGAAGGGATTTTATGAAAAATCTGAATTATGAATTATACAATGAATGTGTTAAAAATTTATAATTATTAATATTTTGAAACGAATAGTACTCTAACTATAATTTTAGAAATAGTTAGTTCTTTATAAAAATCACATACTGCATTTGATCTGCTAAAATACCTCCAGATTCGCGTGGTAATAATGCTGAAACTCATTTAGGTTTATAAATTATTTGATCAAAGCTGTATATATGAAAAGTTTGAAAGTGGGGTTTAAAGTTTTTGAGATTTGTCCAATATAATACTTTTCATCGGTTAAGCATGACATAAGCATAATTTTTTTCGGTGTAGTTCAATAACAGCGGCAACCACAAAACACAAAATGGAGAAGTGTTGGTTGCATACAAATTGATAAAAATTCTTTTGGCAAATCTCCTAGCGTCCTCTAGCTTGGCAACGGAAACTATTGAAACTAACTTAACAGTTGACGTGTCTAAGTGAACCAATCAAAATGGCGTAGTTAAATTAAGGCGGGAAAATCAAATTGCATTTAACAAGAAATCTCATAATTTTATTTTTTAATAGCAAAATCTAAATTAAACACCTAATCAAAAAGATTACTGATAGAAAATAAGGCCTTTTTGAACAGGATAAAATAAAACTATTCAATTCTATTTACATCTTTGTAATGATATAATCAGTTAACAAAAGTGTAATACATATGACCAATTTCAAAACGTTAAATAAATTTATAATTTAATTTTCTTAAAAAATAATTACCTTAAAATTATAAAAACCTATATCCAAATATATATTCATTTAAAAGCAGACTTATTTTAAAGTAGAATTTCATTTTAAATTGAAAATTACCTAATTATTACTAAAGTTGAGCTTAAACGCCCTTTCGAACGACACAATCGATGGTTTGGCTTTGAGGTTAGTAGGTAATGTATTAACAATTTTAAGCGAGTTATAACTAAAGGGGCCTTGAAAATTAGCAGTTTTATGGTAACATGAAGTTTTGAAATTGACGTACTTATCGACCAAGTATGCTTTTGTTACTAGCTAACTTATTATACAAATATCTGGGAAGTTTGGTATGAATAACTTTATACACCAGAGTTGCCAAAATAGTCAGTAAGTTTCAGTTTGATAGTGGGTAATAAAATATTCCTATGCATGTACAAAGTTTTCAGTTTATAATATGCCTACTGTAAAGTGATATTGGCATGATTTTCAAAATTAAGTTGGTTATCTAAAAGTATACTTAAGTTTTTTTAAGTATTTCCGTATGTTAGATGTGCCAAAAAATAATAGTCTAGGTTCAGTACTAATAGGAATTAGTTTATGAAAGCATCACGGCTGAACAATAGGGTCTTTTATACCATTATTTAACTAAACTGTTTAGTTAAATTCAAGCGTACCCTCTATATTCTACTTACCTAATAGTCTCTCAGTAGTGACTATGGCTGACTCATGTAAGCCACAATATTTGAATTTGGTGAATAGAAGGCAGCATCTAGGGTGTTAAAAGCTTTGCTGAAGCCTAGCAACATCATAACAGTTATGCAGTTAATATGAGTATTGCAGTATGTTGCATTGAAAACCCAGACTGGGTACTTGGAATTATCAAATTATCCGTAAGAAAATCATTAGTCGGCTTTTTTTCATTCGGATGAAAATTCAGATAGCAAAAGAGCTTTATTTGAATTCCAATACCATCCAATCCCATTGAGGAAAATTTTAGGCTAAATATAACTTTTTGAACTTCCTGAATCACCAATTTCTTTAAATGTAAATAAATCCATGTTGTGTAAATGGTGGCTTATTGAATGGCCACCTAGATCACCGGACCTAACATCTGTTGACAAATCTGTGGTTTTAAAAACGCAACCTGCGTCACTAGGTAGTAGTAGTAGTAAGGGTGGGGGAGCTAGAGCTCGGCAAGTAGGCCTGAGCAGTCCCTTTTTGCCAACCCCAGAATCACCCACCCCTACGCCTCTTCACTGAGTCGGCCCGTCCTTTTAATAAAAGCTTGCACGTTGTCCCAGTCCAAATCTTTAAGATCTTTCCGCTGGAGTGTCGATGCTCCGAAAATTTTCCTTCTAAGGCAACTCCACCAATCACAGATACCTAGTATGTAGTACGAAGTTTCCTCCCCTGTACCGCAATTCGGACAGAGTGGGCTTTCTCTTATACCAAGAAGGTGTAGATGCCTGTTTAGACTGTTGTGCCCGGTCAGGATTCCCACCAAGTCTTTGATACTTTGTCGGGTCTTTGTTAGCAGTCGCCTTGCTTTAGAGCCGTCCTGGTCTGGTATCATTTCCTTGGCATGTCTACATCCTTCTGTCCTTCTCCAATTCTTCCTTGTTTTTTCCCAGGCCCAATTATTAAGTGCCTGGGAGATTTGTTTTTTGCTAAGACCGAGACAAGGTTCGGGGCCTACGAAGAGGTTTACGGAACCTTGTCTTGCCAGTTCGTCGGCCCGCTCATTGCTCTCAACACCTTGGTGCCCTGGGACTCTTACTTCCTTGTGTGCTGCAAGCCTTTCCAATGCGTCTCCTGGACTAGCGCTGAGCTGGCCCTGGGTTTCTGAAAGCCTTAAGGGCAGCTTGACTATCGGAGTAGATGCAAATCCCCCCGTCACCTTCCAATGCCTCTCGTTTGTTCGCTACTTCTAGTATAGCTAACACCTCCGCTTGGAAAACTGTGGTGTGTTTCCCTAGCGGGAAGGATTCCCCTGTATTCGTTTCCATCCTGTACACTCCGGCTCTGGCTGAATTGGTGCTTTTCATCCATGATCCATCCGTGTACCAGGCCTGAAAACCACTTGGCTCTTTCATTTGGTTCGCCGACCATTCTTCCCTTGTCGGAGTCACTAGGTAAACTTTACCATGAAATAATTCAGAAATGCCATGCTATATTCGGAAAAACATTTCTAAATCTAAGTCAAAATGTTTGAAAGTAGGCTTTATTATTGTCTTAAAAATAACGAAAATCATTTTCAACATTTAATTAAATAATACTAAAAAATTTAATATAGTATCATGGGAAAGCATTTTTCAAGAGCTTTAAGATGATGTATCACTTGACTTCTCGTTTTTCTTATTAAGATTTTAGGAATGTATCTCATTCTGTTCAAGCAACTTAGCTAAGTGTGAGATAATATGCTTGTTTTTGTTCTCCTTTAATTTTATTGACACTTTCACCGTTTTTTTATTCAGTTTTTTGTTTTTAATATATGGCCATTTCAAAAAAAAAACATCTTGTCGGACTTGCATTGTCTTATTTATTTAATGTAACACGACGTTTCGGTTGGTAAGGAATCTTTCAATCGAACAACCTTCCACATCGCTGCACACATCTAGTATATAAGCCTATAGAATAGTAGTTTGCTGTCAGTTTACACTTGATAACGGTTGGAGATACTTACCAACTGAAACGTCGTGTTACATTAAATAAATAAGACAATGCAAGTCCGACAAGATGTTTTCACTGTACCATTGTCTACCACCTTCAAAAAACTGGCCATTTCAAGTTATTAAATTGCCATCCTGCATATTTATATTAATTGTTTCCAAATATATATTATATAAATATTTATACAAAACAGTTAAAACGCCTATTTAACTGAAATGTTTATTAAGCAAAACTTGCAACAAATATACTTTTTATAATATATATCTATATATAATATATATATCTTATAATATCAAAACTGGCAGATATTCCATAGCCAATTTGTAAATCATATAATTTATTACTCGTTATTAAACCGTAGTTGAAATAATTCAATTTTAATTTTGTTTACGTGTAATACAAACTTCATATTTTTAATAAAAACTGTTATTTAATTGTACGGCAGCATTTGCTGAAAAAATTAATCAAATTAATATTAAATTATAAAAAGCGATCGTAGTATTAGTAACCAATAGCACCAATAAAATATTCATAGATTACTTTAATATTCATGGTTATGTAAATTGAGTTTGTTAGATGGGTCAGCCTTGTTTAGCTTTATAATTCAGTTGCTATGATCAGGGCAATATATTTATATGGGATTTAGAGCATAAAAAGTATTTTTATTTTAATTGCAAATTATTTGACCAATAAATTAACATGTATATAAAATATTGCCAACTGACGTTAAATTATGTTCTGAATATATAAATAAAATAAAAATAAATAAATGGCAAGCAAAAATAAAAAAGTGATAGTTGATAAAAACAAGGTGATACTTGCCGACTCGTGTTTCTGCTATCTAGCTTCTTCAGGGAGAGGCAAGCAGAAAAGCAAAAGAAAAAGGGGAAAAATAGCAGCAAAGAACTCTGGTTCTAAAGAAAAATACAGCATCTTTACCAAGTATGCTGCAACGTTACTCCAGTCAATATAATTTTAAATAATTTTTTGCTTATTGGCTTATTCAGGAAGAGGCAGCAAAAAGCCGAAACTTGGCAAGTATCACCTTTATTGGCTTTTCTTTCTAGTTTTCGACTTGCAAAGAATCCCAATAAACTTATACTCTTATAACTTGACTCTTGCTGCTTAAAATAAAAAGATGAACTAACATCTAAATCATAACATCCTGAAGCTGAAATATCCTAAACAAAGACTGTTCATGGAAGTGGTGCGGTGCGTCACCAAATATCTCAGTCTATTCATAAGCCACAAGATAAAAGTTATTTAATTTGAACTATTCATCGTACATACGATATACATACTATCGTCGTGCATACTATGTATATGCATTAACGTAGAGAAGGAAATTTTAAATTTTTGGTTTACAGCTTTACAAGTTTTACTTGACTAATACTGTATCGTTTTAACCGTTCGTTTAAATTAAAATACCCGATGTACAATAACATTCAACTTATTAATTACATATTTTAATTATTGTACATTTATGTACTTTTTTTCTTATGTACTATTTAATTATTCGATTTAAAATTCGCGCCAAATTCGGACTTAAATTGATCTCCTAATAGAGAAAACTTCTTATACAGAGTGACAATTTAAAAAGTTGAAATGGCCATATATTAGGAACAAGAAACTAAATAAAAAAACGCTGAAAACCGTTTTTATAGAATGAAAGGGGAACAAAAACAAGTTTCACACTTTTATCTGGACAGTGTGTGATACACCCTAAGAATCTTAAATAGAAAGAGGGTCGATACGGGGAAAGATACATCATCTCAATGCTCTTAAAAAATACTTCTATAATGAAAAGCCGCATTTCAGAAAATTCTTCTCTGTTTATCAAAAAAAAATAAAAAAGTACATTTTTTATTTTTTTTATTAATATTTAATTAAATGCTCAAAAAGATGGCAACTGCTATACTGCGATGATTCATTAATTTACGATAGAGAACACCTGCTATAATTCATTGTTTTTTATTTGGTAACTTTGGTTTAGTTCTTTTTTAAAGTGTGTGTCAATAAACTAGTGATAGCTTAGTTGAATTTTCGCTTGATATTTAGGAAGTTAATTGAACTTTGATACAATATTGTTATCTGTTGAGCAGAGTTCTCGACTCTTTAACATGCCTGATTAAAAATTGCTTAAAAAAGATCGTCAAGGTAGAGGAAGGACGCTATTAAAAAAATTGGATAAAAAAAATTTGACTTTGAAGACGCTCTCGAGCTAAACCAAAAAAAAAACAAATATAAAATTTTTAAATAGTCGAGTTGTAGCCGTATATTTCTAGATCTCTACCCTGACTAAAACCAAAGTTATAAGCACTTTTTTCAGACAGGTCCGGTGTCGTGCGAAAACTCCCCAAAAGAAGCGTCCCTCCATAATGACTTCACGTTTATAATAAAGTTTATTAATACATATAAACTGTGTAGCGCTGCAAAAATTATGTGTATTAAAGGGCCACTTTCTCAGCATTTTTATTATTAGAAGAATATGAAGAAGTGATAGATATCAAATTAAGAGCTAACGAATTAGAGAAAGTAGGTGATAGAGCGGAATGAAAATAAAAAACTAAAAAATCAGAGAGAAGAAGAGAGATACAGTAGATCATATCCTTAAATTATCCTATAAATGGACCAAATTCAAGACTTTAGATTTAATAACCATGATATAAGAAAACGAACAACAAATTTCTTTATCAAAAGGTATCGATATGTCTAATTTTTACTGTATGCCTTTTTTAATGATTTTTTAAGAGTCTGTACTATAATATAATACTGACTTAACATCCTTTAATTTGGCACCATAAAACATTCAAATATTCCTTTGGCATTCTAACTCACACACTCTCTCTCTTTCTCTCTCGTAGCTATTTAATAATACTGAAATTTAATTAAAATTTAAGGATGTATTACAAGTATCACTTACTATAAAACATCTAGATATTCAAGATTTAGGACGAACAAGGAATTTCTTTCAATCCATTTTATATAATATAATTATATTTCGTTTTCCAGTGTTGAATTAGTACTAATTTCAGTGTCCCGGTAACCAAATACACCCATTTTCCTCAATTTTTCCATAATAATTCATTAATTCATGATCATTGTACTGTTTTGCTATTTAGACAAGAACCGCTTCATTTTACAACTTCATCCATAGTGTTCACTTAAAAGTTTAACTTTTGTTTTGTCATCTTTGGAGGTACGGTTTTTCTAATGGTACCAATGGATTGTGAAGTACTGTTACTTTAAAATGGTGCTAAAACAAATATATCTGGTCATTTTGGGTTGGGTTGGAAAAAATCCATTCAAAGGACCCATTCATTTTATCCATCAAAAATCTGAAATTATCCTAATTTTTATTCTGGCTTTCCAGGATAAGGTAGGGTGAAATTAAAATAGAATTCACATGGTACTTTTTCAGCTACCTTTATCCCACTAATCTAATGGTAAAATTACCTTAAAAACAAGATAAATCCGTTAAAATGCTACTTTTTTTCAGCTAGTTTTGTCCAAATAATTC
The DNA here is from genome assembly GCF_022605725.1 of Anthonomus grandis grandis. Taxonomy (NCBI): domain Eukaryota; kingdom Metazoa; phylum Arthropoda; class Insecta; order Coleoptera; family Curculionidae; genus Anthonomus; species Anthonomus grandis. The sequence continues at coordinate 29,032,812 of NC_065552.1, forward strand.
AAATGTAAAATTACCCTATTGATGCCTATTATCATTTTCTTCAATTATCAATTTGTTTCAATACATTACCGATAATAATATATTAGCAATACAGAATATATTATTATCGGTAAATATATATTTATTTAACGATTGTGCAGCTAGTGTCTTTTAATTTTACTATTAACCTGCAACTTAAATGTTTGGTCTTAAATATGAGGAATAAAGTGTATGCATTTTGTGTATTCTACAATTTACTTAACTTAATTTTATCCAAGTTTTATAGGAACCATAACCAACCCGTGTTTCTAGGAATACAAGCTCTTTTATTGGATGCTATTTTTATAACTAACCCTTTACTTGTTGCTGAACATGCAGTAATATCGACAAAGCTAATTTGAGAGCATAAACCTCTTTATTGCTAAACAAATATATTTAAGCCCACTACAAGTCCTAAAATCATTAAATATCGATTCTTTGTAATAATGATTTGGTTTAAAGGCCATGGGATAATAAATTATACGAAAATAATTTTGATAATAAAACTGAAATGTCTTATAGTATTTTAGTTGATTTGTGGATGCACTATGAATGAAAATGTCAAGTTGTAAGTTGTTTCACCAGATTAAGTTTTTTTACTAGGCAATTCGTTTACCTGTAAACGGTATTTTTTCAGACTTTTTGAATACACTGAATACATAAGTACTATACACTCATATATGTTTCTACATATATTCAGTACATTTAAAGCTCCAGTACTATCCCGTGGAAATCGCGCAAGGAAATTAGAATTAGCCAATAAAAGTTTGTTTTCAAAATAAAGAAGTAAAAAAACAGATGTTTAAATCGAAATAAAGATACGAATTATATGCAAAGGACTTTGGCTAGACTGAAAAAAACAAAATTTATTTATGTCTTGGCAAAACTATTTATAATAGCTAGGGCATTTAAAAAAGATCATGATTATAAGTGCCTATGGATAAATGATGAACAAATTTTTTTTAAAAAAGATGATTCAAGTGGATTCTCAGATAGAAACTAAAGAGGCATCTGACAGGTTAATTTAGGGTTACCTATACATTATAGGGTATTCTTGTAAGAATCAAGGCACTTCAAAAGTAAAAAATCTAAATTGAAGGAGGATTGGACAAATTTTAAAAGACCTTAAAATACAAGTTTATCAGCAGCAAGAAGAGCGAAAAAAGATCATCGTAACATGTTGTGCCCAAGAAACAATTCCGGTTAACTCTGTAATGCTATTCGTATATTCAAAGCGTCTTTCTGATCCTGATAGGATAAACAATTTCTTTGCGCAATTTCTTCAGATTTTACCAGACTGCAGTGAACAGACTAAGTTTTACCAAGATCACAAATTTAATGAAAATCCTAACATTACTTTTAGACTGGAAGACATATCTGACGTTAACAAAATTTTAAATAATAGAAAAAATAATGCAAGTGCCGTTGTTGAAATTCCTTATCTATCCTTAAGTATATTACTCATATCATTAGGTAAGGAGAGTAAGGACCTTGCCGAAGTGGAAAATTTAGGGAAGGAACAAGTTACGAGCATAATTTAACGTTTTTTGTATGTAGTCCAATCAAAATAAGTAGAAAAAAAATGAAAGTTTACAATAATTCAGGGAAAGCTAAAAATTTACATAGATGTTAAAATTAGTATTACAAATAAAATGGCAAAAATCCCCATCGATCCTCCTTGTGCTAAAAATTGTATTTAAGGTCAAACGTCAAAAATATTGGTTTTTCGCATTTATCTCGTAAACGGTAAGTTTTATCATAAAAATAGGTCAGACAAAAATTGTAGAACATAAAATTATCTACAAAAAAATGTTTCTACACTTTTTTTCGTGCGAGTCACCATTCTGAAGATATATAAATACTGATACACGCTCTTTCTTCAAAAATACTGACATACGTTCTTACTCCACCATGTATCTTATGAAACATTTAATACAATAAGTAACTGTCTACCTGATCGTTGAAGAGTCGTCGGTCGTATACCTGCTTTTTTCAAAGAACGGTATACAGTAATATCTTTTAATATCTTTTATCATATCATTTATTATCTTTTAAATCCAATAAAAAAACAATATTAAAAACCCATTAGATTAAAATACAAATTTACCTAAAATAAACACTACTCTAACTAATTTCTTTTTATGTTTTTTTTTCTCAATAATTTTAAATATTTTGCAGTATATTAAAGGCCAGACATCATGGCTAGTAAGTAAGACTAACTTTTATAATATATAAATATTTTATTTCAGTGATCCAGAAATCATTATTTAAATATACTGATGACAGAACAGATCAAAACATACATTTAAAATATAATATTAATTGCTTTATGAGATACTGAGTTTTAAAGTGACATGACTGGGGTATGGTGCGTAAAACATAATAATATCCTTAATATATTTATATTAAAATTGTACGTAGAGGTAGGGTTGGTAATATTGGACGAATTGCTAAATAGCAAAATGTTTTATCATAATTCAGTGAAATCTATTTATACATTGTAATATTATAGACAAGCACAAAAAAAAATATTTTTTTCTAACAATAAAAACTAGGTGTAAAAGGAAAGAAAAAGTCTGTATCTACGTTGGGCACCAAATTACATATATATTTTGATATTATTTCCTTTTCCACTCTGTCATTAATCTATTATTTTATTGTAAGGTATATTGAATTGTTTTGTTTTTGCTTACTTTTATTCCTTAATATTTATATATTAGAAAAATATATAATTAAGTAAAAAGAGATATTTTGTTGAGACTAAGTGCTTTGTTATTGAATTTACTATTAACGAATTTACTATCTCGCCTAAAAGATATGAAAGTTAATAATAATTAATGAAAAAACTAAATACATGAAAAACCAATAAAAAAGTACTGCAAATTTTTGGATCGACTTAAAGCTTTAGAAAGGAGGAACTCTCTTAAATGAGTTTATTTATCAGATAAAAGTTCTTAATAGCAACAGTAAAGTTTCGCTTTTGTGGTAAAAAGTTTTTATGAGTGAAAGAACTTTTAAAGTTATTAAAATAATTTATTTTTAAATTACTATAAACTGGCACTTTTAAAAGCATTTTAATGATTGAAATATATTTAGTATTTTAATCTATATTTAACCGGACAAAAATATTCAAATACATACATAAGCAATTACTGAAAATTAAAATTATTTTATGATTTTACTTATTCCCATTGAGATTTTACGAAATATTATATATATAATTTTTTGCAATACCTCAATAAGCTCTTTTGTCATTTCAATAATATGACAAAAACTTTTAAAATATTAATTTTTAATAAAATATAGAGAAATGCATAAATTTAATCAATAAATAAATTTTAATAATTTAGAGTACTTTTAAGTATGTACTTACTCTATGTATGTTTAAAAATGTCTGCTCTTGGAAATTAAAATAAATAGTCTTCAAACGAAACGCTTAAATGCTATTATGGATGAATAGGTTTACTCCTATTTGTCTTAGTACGAGGGTGGTCCCAGAAGTACCCGACCCAAGAAAGAAAATACGAAAATTTTGGAAAAAAATGTATTTATTTTTCAACATAATCTCCTTTCAGCTCTATACACTTTTCCCAGCGATGTTTTATAAGTTCGACACCCTTTTTATAATTAGAACTGTCTTGCGCCTCGAAATAGCCATTAACTGCAGACATCACTTCTTCATCGTTGGAAAATCTTTGACCACTGAGCCAGTTTTTTAAGTTTGGAAACAGAAAATAATCTAAGGGGGCTAAATCTGGCGAGTAAGGTGCATGAGGTATAGCAATTCAAACTTTAGTTCGTTAATTTTGGCCATTGCAATAACGGATTTGTGAGCTGGTGCATTGTCTTGATGAAACAACACTTTCTTCCTAACCAAATGCGGCCGTTTTTGCTTGATTTCTTCGCTCAAACGTTGCAATAAGTTCGCATAGTACTCGCCATTGATAGTTTTACCTTTTTCAAGATAGTCAATGAAAATTACTCCTCACGCATCTCAAAAAATCGATGCCATGACCGTGCCTGCAGATGAAATGGTTGTCGCCTTCTTTGGAGCCAGTTCTCCCTCTTGAGTCCATTGTTTTGATTGTTATTTTATCTCAGGTGTTAAGTGATAGACCCATGTTTTATACATGGTTATAAAACGAGGCAAAAATTCTGCTTTGTTGCTATTAAATTTCGCTAAACACTCAATTGACAAAATAAACGACACTTTTTTTGCTCGAGTGTGAGCAAACGCGGCACCCATCTTGCACACAGCTTTGTCATATCAAAATTTTCAGTTAATATGCGATGTACCGCACTTTTTGAAATGCCTACTATGTCCGCTAGCTCGCGCACTTTCAGTCGACGATCATCTAGTACCGCTTTGTGAATTTTCTTTAAAATTTCTGGAGTCGTCAGTTCATTTGGTCGACCACTGCGATGCACGTCTTGGCAGCTCGTACGGCCTCGTTTAAACTCTGCCACCCAATATTTTACTGTTGTTAACGAAAAAGCAGACTCACTCAAAGTAGAATCCAGTTCAGCTTTTATATTGGTTGGTCTGAGGCCTTTCAAATAAAAGTATTATATAACATAACGATGACCAATTTTCTCCATTTTTACAAATTCACTGAAAACGTTCACTATTGATGGCTGCCAAACAAATATTTATCAACTTGGCGTCTTCAAACTTAAAACATATGCTTTATGGATTGTATACTTTCTAATACACTGATATTTTTCAAACTACTACTGACATCTCTAGGTCAGGCCGGGTACTTCTGGGACCACCCTCGTATTTAGCCGATATAGTGACACAAATAAACATAAAAGTGTATCAGTATGTAAATTTTGTTGTGATTTCAATTCGTGAATAAATTCTTTCCACTGAGCTTCCACAGCGACCATGGGTAATTAGAATTTAAGATCAATTATGCCCCAGATTATAAGAAAATGCAATTTATTTGTTTAATTAATGTTATCTTATTGACGAAAGTATCGCTTTAAAGCTACAGTAAAAAATAAATGAATGAAACCTAAAAACTCTGAAGACTTATTTGTATTAAATCGAAAAATTAATAAAAAAACGAGAAGATAAACTGGGCAATCAAATCCAATATAGAAGAATTTGGATTCTTGAGTAACAAGTGCACAAATGATGCTATGTTTTCTCTCTTTAATAGTGTTTACACCAGTATAAATAATAATTATTCAACAGCAACAATTTTTTTTTATTTAAAAAATATAAGATACTTACTCTTCCCTCTTTATTCATATTGGAATCTATTTGCTTAGTACGCAAACATAAGTCAGAAATGCCAAGTAGGCCGTCTCACAATTATTCACTTCGCAACGCAGTGCATGATCTTTATCTGTAAACCCCTCGGTCCGAATTAGTAAAAAGCTCTATTCTATACAGAGCCAAAAAGATGCATAATCATTTGCCTTTGGAAATTAAATCAATTACTTCTTTTCCTCGATTTCATAATGCTTTGAAGGCGTACTTCTTGGAAAAAGCCTTGTACGCAGTGGAGGATTTTTTTCTAGGATATCTTTTTGGGTATGACACACACACTGGCTCTTTTTATATCTTAAAATAGAGAATATATTAGTTTTTTTTTTAGTAAATAATTTGCTTTTCCATTCTGTATTTAATTAATTTACTGTCATTGACTATTGTGTTTATTTTTATTGACATTTTACACATCATGATGTATATTGACCAGGTACATTGTTTTTCACATGATGATGATACTTAAGAGCAATCATTTGGTTCAGACACTTAATTTAGACATCCTTTATTTAATCCTTTACTTATTTGGGGATCATTGGGAATACAAAAAAAAGAAACACTTGGGTCGTTTGAATGTTTTTTGCAAGATTCAACACAGCAGTATTGTCCGTGAGAAGCCATTACCAAACAACTACTATTAATATAAATTATATTAAAGTAAAAGTCCGTAAAACTAGCACTAAATGACAGAATATTAAATTCACAAAAACAAAAAATATTGACACACTCGGTAAACGTCGAAAATAAACTGAACCGAGTCAGCCCTATAACCACATTTCGTCGACGAACCGGTATAAATCCCCCGCATGCGGGGGATCGATAAACTCCGATAGGCGAGAGGGGCGGCGTCGGCAGGTGCGGATGGTTAGTCGAAAAGGGTCGAGTGACTTGACTGTGTTAGACTGTGCTGCAAGATTCAGATCGTTTGGGTGGAATGCTGGTAAGGGCAAAGAGGACGCTCTTGTTGTGACTTTAATAACACAGAAATGTATCTTGTAGAATGACTATATAATGAATATATACGTTGGCGCATCAAAAAAGAAACAGAGGCAATTACTGGCAGTTTTTTTTAGGAAAAACACTCAAATTCGTTGATTTTGATTTCGAGAGAGACATAAGTTTGGTAAAAAATCATGTTGACATATGCAGCCCCTTGGGCTGGGGCTACATCACCCCTAAAATTTTAAATGGAAAAGGAACTCGAGTGATACCATATTTTAAAAGTCTTTCAATTCCCTTGATAATGATTTAAAATTCATGTACTTCAATTCAGTAGTTTTGGACATTTATTGACATAAAACCTAAAAAAAATAATACAATATCATTAGTAGAAATCAATACTTTTGGCAAGAAGGTAGTAAAAAGTAGAAAGATGAAAAATGAACCGACCGGTCAGGCAAGTAAATGTTGGAAAGGACCGCCATGACTCGTGACACATGATGAATATTGTATACTATAAAATCTTAATTGGCATTTTTTTATATTTATCTCAATTCCGAATGGATATTTGTAATTGTTGCCCCTTTTTTCCTTTTGGCGCTAATGAAGGTTTTGTTTTACAAATATATGGGTATATTAAATTATATAATTTATTTAATATAGCGCTTTCTTATTTTCTATATTTATTGGCTTTTATGTTTGTTTTTCGTTTTTTATTTAACCTTCATATCTTTATATATACAGGGTGTCCCAAAATTAGTGGACGAAACGCGAACCCTGTATTCTTTGGTCAAAAATAATCTCACTTTTTCCTATAAACATATATCGGCAAACGCCCCCCAAGGGAGCTACGCCCCTTTTAAAAGAAGCACCTGAAGATGGCTTTTTCCACTTATTTTCGAAACGGGTAAATATAAAAATTTTAAATTTTGGTAGTCTCCCAATTTTTTTAGTTGTCATTTTATAATTTTCATTATTTAGTCAAGTGCGTATCATTTAGGGGGTGAGTCTAAAAAAATACCTAAAAAAAATTGTGTGCAAAGTTTTTGTTTTTTTTCTTTAAATTTTAAAAATTTGAAGCTGTTCACTTAAAAAAGTAACTCTTGGTCAATAACTCTACGAGTTACCATTTTCGAGAAAAACGCATTTAAAAATAACGCTGCATAGTATTATTTTCACTACCAATTTTTATGAAAACTTAGTAGCAGGTTGCAGGTTTTGGAAAAAATTGAGACACTGCATAATGACATTAACATTTGTTGTAATTGATTAGTTGTCATTTTGTATTCAAATTGCTAATATCTTTTTAACTATGGAAGACTTTTCGACCCGTGAAAAAGTATATATTTATTTTATGTATGGGTTTTGCAATGGAAACGCACATGCCGCTGCACGAGAGTATCGGCGGAAGTTTCCTGCAAGAAGGCTTTCACATTGGAAAGTTTTTGTTACAATTCATAGAAATTTACTTGAATATGGATCCTTCGAACGTGCTCAAGGGCAAGAAAGACCAATTGCAAATGATGGTTATGGGGAAGTACTGAATTTAATTGAAGAAAACCCTCAAATATCATTGAGAACCTTAGAAAAGATTACCAATATCCTAAAGTCAAATGTAAGTAAAATTAAATATGATCAATAAATAATTAAGTACCTAATTTGTTATCCAAAAAATTAAATTTAAAGTACTTATAACTGAAAATTGAGATTGGTATAAATAGTGTTGTTATTAATTATTATCGTCGGATCGCAATAAATTAATTTCAAAATACTCTAATTACTATTATTACTATTATTTACTTAATTTACTTGGATAAGTCTTATCACAAACATCAAACACCCCAAAACAAATCCTTTTGACGACTAACTGGAATGTTTAGTGACTTACTAAGGTTTAGGCTTATTTCCTATGCAATTTAAAATATTCAAAAATAATTTCAGATTGGAAGAATGACTAAGATGTTAGGATACCATCCTTTCTATTATAAAAGAGTTCAGGAGTTAGAAGAAGAAGATTTTCCAGCTCGAGAAGACTTTTGTCAATGGATTTTAAATCACCCAAATCTTCGTCAAAAAATTGAAATAAAAAAATCGAATGAAAAATTGTGGTCAGATAAGGCAACTTTTTCTAGGAGTAAGGGCTTTAACAGCCGTAATACTCATTTTTGGAACATCGAGAATCCGAGAGTAGTTCGACGAACTAACTTTCAGCATAGATTTTCCTTTAACGTATGGGCGGGTTTGATAAGAGATAAATTGATAGGCCCAATTATTTTGCTACACAGATTAACTGGTCGTCATTATTTAAATTTTCTTCAAAACAGTCTCAGAGATTTACTGGACGATGTTCCCATAGAAACTCGGCTGGAAATGATTTTTCAGCACGATGGGGCAGCAGCTCACTACAGCCGACAGGTGAGAAACTGGCTGGAAAATAATTTTGCAGGCAAATGGATAGGCCGAGGTGGTCCAATAAACTGGCCTGCACGATCGCCCGACCTTAATTCTCTGGATTATTATCTTTGGGGTAGTATGTGCAATATTATTTATGCCACCGAAATTGATACTCCAGAAGAGCTTCAGAGGCGAATTCTTGCAGCTGCAGGCCAAATAAGAGAAAACCGATTTGAAATTCTTAGATCGACCCAAAACACTCAAAAAAGATCCAGGTTATGCATTCAGGAAAACGGAAACTTGTTTGAACATTTGCCTCAAATAAATTAGTATTTTTATCTGTTTGCAATTTTATTTGTCAATTTACTTTTGAAGCGTGCTATTGAGTTTTAATAAAAATTGTTATTAATAATACTATGCAGCGTTATTTTTAAATGCGTTTTTCTCGAAAATGGTAATTCCTAGCGTTATTGACCAAGAGGTACTTTTTTACGTAAGAAGCTTTAAATTTTTAAAATTTAAAGAAAAAAAAAACAAAAACTTTGCAAACAATTTTTTTTTAAGTATTTTTTAGGCTCACCCCCTAAATGATACGCACCTGACTAAATAATGAAAATTATGAAATGACAACTAAATTCAGCATATCAAAATTGGGAGAAAACCAAAATTTAAAATTTGTATATTGACCCGTTTCAAAATTAAGTGGAATAAACCATCTTCAGGTGCCCCCTTTAAAAGGGGCGTAGCTCCCTTGGGGGGCGTTTGCCGATATATGTTTATAGGAAAAAGTGAGGTTATTTTTGACCAAAGAATACAGCGTTCGCTTTTCGTCCACTAATTTTGGGACACCCTGTATATGATATTTATATAAGCCCGATATTTTTTCAGTGCAAGTTAATATTATTTTGATTTACACGGGTCTTTTACAATAGACTTGTTTTTAGTTAGTCTATTGCTATAGGTTTTTTAATCGCGAAAGAGTCCTTAATTTTTCTATATTGTACTCTTTTTGGTGACAAATAAATTGTTTGAATATGAATTAGTTAGACTGGGTTCTGCAGAACTGATGGTAGATCCTGAATCTATGATCGGCAAAATGTATAACTCCCGTATTAATGAGAAGAGTCTACTTGATCGAGAGCGATATTTTGATAAAGAGACCCTTTAGAGATGGACGGAAGCACTTGGCATGACACAGAATAATCCGCAAGTAAATAAGCTATCTGCCTGTTTTACTAAACAACTACAATTTTATGTATTGTAATGGGCTTAAAGAGACTCGAAGTCCGGCTAGTGACTGCCGATTGGTCTTTTTACTAGACACTGCCACTTAAGACGCTACTTTCACACCTTAGGTATTACGAATAGCTCGCAGTGCCATCGGACCTAGAGAGGAAGAAGCAACTGCAGGCCATTCATCAACACTTAAATTCATCAGACTTGAGTATCTCGTTGGCTTCTTTAAGGCTATTGGCCTCTAGGTGACCGTCAGGAGACCCATTTTGTGATATCTTAAATTATAATATATAGTCCATATCTTACTAGATCTTCTTAATATTTAATTAACCGTGAACCATCTTCTAAGGCCAAAGATAGGGAAGTTATCGGGATCTTATTGATTCTCAGCAAATGGCGTACTTGTTGGAATATTTGTGACTCAAAGTTCATTTGTTGGTCTGAAATATGTTTATCATGAAGGCCAAGCAAACAAAGGCGCTAATGAATCATAGGAAACATACGATGATCCGGTTTTTGCTCTCACTAACGGACACAGGTACACTTTCTGAAATATCTCAATATTTTTTAATCTTGCCAAACGATAGAGATTTTGGTGTATTCAAATCAAAAATTAAGAAATACGTCAGAATTTATGTTCCAGAACAATACTATTCTCTTAAGGCAGGAGCAGGAAAGCATTATTCTGTTTTTCAGTTAAAAGCACGTCAAAATTGGATTATAGTAACTGGTGGCCCATACACTATAAGCGAAATTGCCTTTTCAATGGATCCCTAGGTTCAAAGGTACCAAAAGAACAAAAGAAAACGTTTTTCCGTCGTCATATATGTCGTTCGATTATGGTAACCACAAAAAAGGTACAGTTGCGCCTCATGATTTTATTGACAGTTTGAGTCGAAAAGCTTACCCAAATAATGCTGTAGCCTAAAAAAAATAGATAATATCAAGTGAGTACAAGACAGCATCCTAGAGGAGTATAAACTATTGTATGAGGATATTTTACAGTGCCCTACTCAGGAAAAATTCGAAGAAAGGGCCCCAGAGTGAGTTGTTGTGTGAATTGTCATAGTAATTAATATCTTTAACCTTTCACCCAACTTTTATTTGATCTCTTAAAAAGCATGGAAATCAATATTCGTTATACTTGAAAAGTCTACCGATCTCATAATATGGAAACTGAAGATTAAGCAAAATTCGACTGGAGTAAACATATGCCTTGTTCGTGTAGTTGGGTTCGACACTTCTCATTATTTGCTTGAATGGCTTATGTTTTTAGATCTAGTGATCCTAATTCACGTCTTAAAGCATGGTTATTAAATGACGTAACAAGTACTCATTCTCAAGCGCAAGAAAAAAAATTCTTAAATTAAAAAATGTGAATTTTTACTCATATAAATAATTTTAAATAAACTTCACAGTCGTAAAAACCTACTAGCCTTTCGCTTCTGGTTATGCTATGGTTATAATATAATTTTATTACATTATGGTAGCACCCAAGAAGTTCCTATATTTTTTTTTTAAAGAAAGACCCTTACCAGTACTGCATTTCTTCGTGTGGTTCGTCATTATGTCAAAGATATGGCGGCCTTTGCAAAGAATGTATCTTGTTCTCAGCTTGATATGTTCCATCACTCACCTCCTATACATCACTTGGCATGGTACCATAGATATTTTTATCAAATTTGGCTCTCCATTCTTTTATGATATTATGGTGAGTACATTTGTATTACGTTATTTGCATTTTAACAAATATTTTTTAGCTCTCAAATAACCTTATTATCTTATTCTATTTCGACAAAGAGTTGGAAAAATTATACAAGGAAACTTGTTCTACTTGGTTCGAATACTCCTGTGAGGCTTTCCAGCTGAAAGCCAAATTACAAGATAAATATTTTATGGGTTCACTATGTTTATTTGGGGTTTTGCCAAGTATTTTAATGTTCGCATTCATAGATAATTACGTTGATGTTTATCCACCTTACATTTTAATATTAAGATATGTGAAGGTTCCTAGGACTTTCCTTAGAATCTTCTTACCTATTTACGTTTTTCCGAAATGTTGCAATATGCTTTTTCCCTTTATATTTTTTTATTATAACTTACATTTGGAATATCAAATTTATTTGCATATCGAAAAGGTAAAATGGCTAAGTGAAACTTATTTAAAGGACCAGTACCTTGGGAAAAGCTTAGAAGAGTTTCATAATATGGTTAAGAGGCATGCGCAGCTAAAACAGTTGAGTATTTACAACAAAGTGAAGTGAGTATAAGTTTTTAAAATTATTTTAGAAAAGCACTGGACATTCGGGGTTTAATGAAATATATGGTTATTAATCAGTCCTTGTTTACCAAATTATTTGTTTTAATGTGGATATTAATGACGTTTCAGGTAAGAACTACAAGTTAGCTGTATTGCCACTTTTTTGTACTAGTGCTTTAATAGTTCATTGAAATTACAATTAGTAGATAGGCAAGATGGCACTTTTTAAATGATACGTCAATTTTCTCGAAAAAATTAATTCTTCAATTGAAATATTAACAGGAATATCCGAACAAATTGTCAAATCCCGAAGAAATAAACTCATAATTTTAATTTTTTCTACAGAGCATTTTTCTGTATTATTTTAATAAATCTACTATAAAAATCACTTCAAATTTAAAATGGTGACGTTTCTGAATTTATTTGAGAAAAATTTATTTACCAAATTATGTATATGGTTTCAGAGTACTTGGTTATAAAAACTTTAGCGAAAAAAGTTAATTTTTTATCACATTTTTGGTTAACATTTGCAAGAAAGTATCCATTTTGCTCATTACCTCTCCTTTATTTACCTTCACTTTATTTTGATACTTGATTGAAATCAATTAAAAAGTATGTAAGTAGTGCAACAATATCCCAAAATAAATGGCTCTACAATTCTAAATCTTTGAATTTTGTGCAGAACATACACTTTTTTTACGACTATTAGTTTAACACGTTGACTGCCGTAATGCTGAAAAAAATCAGCCCCTCGAGCCAACTTTTTTTTTCCTTTCAAAAGTTAATTGTGGTGTTCTAGAACACTTATGAATATTTTGTTTTACAAAAAAAATTTTATTAGAAACTTTTTGGTAATTTTTATATGAGACTCTTCGTATGGTCACGCGACCTCAACACATAAAACTTAAATCAATGGCCGTAAATGTTGCGTCTCACTTCCACCTGCCTGAGCCTGTCATTTCGTGAAGCAAAGTCGTACGTAGCATTCGTATTAGGCATCCTTTTTCCTCCGAATGCACAAGTTCGGAAAAAACTTTATAAGTTCTGCATCGAAAAGGGATATACTTACAGTATGTTGATTTATTGTGGGCAAGATCAGGTAGAGGGCCAATCTTTATCACAAAAAGTAGTACTCACTCTTGCAAATAACTTACTTGGCAAAAAAGTATTATTTTTACAGATAATTATTATACAAGTATGGTTTTGGCACATGCTTTACTTGCCAGGAACACTCACTTCATTACGCAGAGGGGTGAAGTGGTACCATAAGCTTGCTATTGAGCTTCTTATTGGCAGTGCTTTGGTAAATGCACATATTTTGCATCAAGAAGTAAAGAATGAAAAATTGTCCATCACAAAGTTCAAGCATTGATTTTATGAATGACTTATTTTTGAAACCATGAAGATCCACTTTCGAGTCTCAAATTCAAAAACCAAAAATAGTGTCAAACAGTTACAACCGCGTTCTTTCAGTTCCATGTAACTTATATAGGACTGAGACGCCGATCAAGGCTCACACAATTACCTCTGAGACACCACAGATATGTCACGCGGCTATTATTGAAAGTAACATGAGACACCATATTTATGTCCCACGGCAGTTAACGTGTTAATTCTCTTTTAATTTTTTTTTTTAATTCATATTTATTTGAATTATTCCGTTCTGGCTTCAGATACCTTAATTCTTGTTTTGAAGCGGGACTGCTAGATGGCATCACGGTATTAAAGTAAACTCATTTGTTTGAATGGCATATCTCTTCATATCTAATAATCTTGATTTATGTTTCAAATCATACCATTTAGATAGCGCCACATGTTCTTATTTGGAAACCGAAACTAGATATTTTTGCACTGATAGGTAAATAAAGTTTTTTTTTATTTTTTTCAATGGCATTCAGAGGGTATTTTGGTTTTAGCTTTTTTATGATTTTTTTTTTGTTAAAAAATTATCTCGGAAGGACATTATAAATAAAAAGAAAAAAAAAACTGTCAACAATAAATTAATAACAACAAATAAATAGTGTAAACAATACATAACAATAATAATCAATAAAGAGTGTATACAAAAAAGGTTGAAGGAAATTATTGTCCTATAAGCTAACCTTTTTTAGAGAAGACTCTATGGACTCGTGAATAAATATTGTGAATATTCTTGAAATATTGTGACTTGGTACTTAGTCACAATATTTTATTACAAAAACTGTAAAGGTACGGAGTGTGATTTATGGCTATAGGTTTAATCCTATCTAATTTACTAGAGCTAGGAAAAAGAAAAGTTATATCAAGACTAACCATTTAAACAAATTATAGGCTAGGATTCTTTGTCCTTTTTATAAACCTCAAAATTTTAATCTATTTATATAGTGTAAAACTTTTCTATAAGACTATACTCTATTTCAGAAGTGTGTAGAGCAATAAAACCTCATTAGGTATGCAAAAGTGGTACCTGGTGATCCACCAATATTTTATTCCACTACCTTAGTTGGGTATTAGTTTCAATGTAAAATTCTTTCTTTTCGTTGATTGCAGGTAGTGCCACCCGGTTTTGGGTCAATTTATGAGTTTTGCCCATTGTTACCCACTGATAAACATTGAAAACGGTTCGCCAAAGGCGTGCAACTGGGACTTGTTTTTTACCTTATAATTAATGTACTTAAATGCTATTTTATTTTAGAAAGTTACTTTTGTTTAAATGGAATAATATATTTTTTTCACAAATTTATTAAACATAATATGTAGAGTAAAACAGTTAAAAATGTCACTTTTGGATCTGGCACTTTTTGAACAGTGTATAATAATTTTAAATTATAATAGATTGTAGTCTTCTTCGTCATCTGACGAACTGTCATCACCTCTTGACATTATAATTAAAGGATCGAGTGTCTGATCGATGAGGTTGTCAAGATCCCACATTTTGTCCTCTTGCTTAATTACATGCTGGACTGCTTTTCGCCAATTCTCTGGTGTCGCTTCCGTAATGGCTTGATCAAACAGTAGCTTAACATCTTTCATTTTAAAAGTCGTGTTTTGTCTTGCTACAAATCCTTTTACCTGGGCCCATATCAGTTCTATAGGATTTAGTTCGCAATGATATGGCGGTAAGCGCAGTACAGTTATATTATATTTTTCGGCTATATCTTCCACGGCGTATTTCATGAAACGAGTTTTGTGTAAGTTTGCTATTGCCAGCAGTTCTTTTTTTATCAAATTTGCTTCAAACGCAATACCTTTTGCAGTCAGCCAATCGATAATTTCTTGCTTTCTCCAACTTGAAGTTGGCGTCTTCTCTATTCGCCGTGAATGATAGCTTGCGTTATCCTTAACCACCACCGAATTAGCCGGAAGAAATTTTATCATTTCACCAAAATAGTCCTCGAAAACGTCTGAGTTCATGTCTTCATGGTAATCTCCTGTGCGAGTCGACTCAAAGGTTAGCAGACCTTCTTTTAAAAATCCCTCTTCGCTTCCAATATGTGTGATTATGAGTCTTTTTCCTGTTCCCGAAGGTACTTTAATACCCGTAGACAGGCCTTCTATGAAAGCTTGGCGAGCACTGGTTATATTTTTGTCTTGCCACATTTTTTGGACTATATAACCTTCGTTAATCCACGTCTCATCAAGATAAAAAACTTTCTTTTGCTCCCTGCGGTACTGCTTGATACTTCTCAAGTATTGTCGTCTCCAACAAACAATTTCGTCGCTCTCCAGTAAAAGTGCTTTGCGGTTATGCTTTTCCCAGGCAAAATCCATATTTTTTAAAGTTTTCCATAAAAGTTTTCTACTTATCAACGGAATACTGTCGTCTCGGCCAAGCTCCATTAAAATTTTGTCTAGGGTGGGTATTTCCTTTTTAAAATAAAAAGAGTGAACTTTTCTTCGAATTATACATTTAGCATTTTCATCAAGGACTTTTGTAGGTCGTCCTGGCTTTTGCTTGGGAGATTCCACTTGACCTGCTACTTTTCTTTCCCGCAACAATTTGAAAATGGTGGACTTTCCAATTCCACTCATTCGAGAACATTTTTCAACAATTTCTTGTACAGTAAAACTAGGGTAATCGTGTTTTATGCAATCATGTACATTTAAAATAAAAACTTTTTCACTCAGCGATAGTGGAGAATTTTTAGTACATCTTTTCGTTGGACTGAATACCTCCATTTTTTAAATATTGGGATAATAATATTGTGATTACACTACAGCGTAGCAGTACTACTAACGTTTAAAATATGATTTAAAAGTATTTATAGTCTGTATATATTACCTGACCCCATTTTTGCATGTTACAAAGCGTTAAAAGATATGTACCTATACAAAAGGATTAAAAGTATTTATTTAGTATTTAATCTCTTTCAAAATAAAGGCATTTAATCTGTGAAAATTAAATTCATAAATATTATAAGTACCTGCGCCTATGAACTACCACGAAATGTAGCCAAACAGAACGGAATTCCCCAGTTTATTGCTCTATACACTTCTGAAATAGAGTATAACAAGCCATAAGCGCTGAAGATGATCAATAAACCAGTTGAAAATAAAATATGTTGACGCTCTTTCTTTCTCAGGGAAAGTGGGTGTAGTATTCCGGATGTAACAAACACGTGATGCAAACATGAGGTAAACACTTTCTAATTCACTTGAAAAACGCATCTGTCTAATTAAGGGTAACCTATTAATTAAATAAGACAGACAAGGACTACCACAGACGAAATATAGAAACAGCCAACTCTATTTGCATTAAAGAATTTGATGTCAGGTGATTTCCTAATATTCCTTTAATTCACCCTTCAAGACTGTATATGCAAGTATAGCAGAGTAAAACAACAGCAATCACAGTATGTGTGATAAATCTGATCTGCTACACAACCGTATCAAAACCCGAGCAAGGCGCGGGAGCTTGCATTTTTGGAGAAAAACACAAGAGATATTCACTAAGGAATCTTGCATCGGTCTTTTATATAGAAATCTTTGAAATTTTAAAATACATTAAACGCTCTTTATTCGCGGGGTATACGTTCCGTAAATATGCCGCGAATAAAGAAACCGCGTATAATGGTAATTTATATGGGATTATAGGGGATAGGTTCCTAGGTGACAAAATAAAAACAAGTACATACATATATAAAAAATTAGTTTAACTTGAGTTTTTGACCATATTGATTAATTATTACCTTCAGGCTTAGGCAATGGCTTGAAGAATTTTGTAATTTTCTCTTGCTTGGCATTTTTTAAAAGCTCCTTCAATTCATACTGATATTCAGCAGTGGCATTAGCAATTTGCCTCTTAAAGAAAAGACTTCGTTCCATAGATGGATCAATTTTCATAAAAAAATCACAAAGTTCATATGCCATTTTTTGAATTAAATGTCACGTTTTCAGTGCTTGTTAAAGCCTGTGAATTTAACATTTCCTCCAAGTCCGTATCAGTCAAATCTTCATCTTGCGATTCAAGCAACGTCTGAATGTCACATGATTCTATCTGTTCGAACCCATCTCGTCCTATTTCATCTGCAATTTCGACTATGTTTGCTGTCAAAGTTTGAATTTGCACAGAATCTTCGTCATTTTCTGCGGTCAGAGCAGACCACAATTTTTTCCAGCATGATTTCAATGTGTATGGCTTCAGTTCTTCCAATAATTCTGTTTACAATGCCTTTTGCTATGTCAAATTTCTTCCAGCATTCCATAACATTCATATCAGGATCACATGCCATATTATCCAATAATCTAATGTAATGGAGCCTAAGGGCTTGTATTAATTCTTGATCCATCGGTTGAAGCATAGCCGTCGTATTGGGAGGTAAAAATGTCACTTTTATATTTGAATGCATAGTTTCAAGTTCGCGAGGATGACCTGGTACATTGTCTAAAACTAGAACTGATTTAAAGTTTTAATTCTTTTTTTTAATTGTAAGTTTCAACTTCAGAAACCAAATAATTCCAAAACCAGTCAGAAAAAATAGCGCTTGTAACCCATGCTTTCTTATTAGCACGCCAAAATACTGGCAGGTCGTCCTTGTTTTGATTTTTTAAAGCACGAGAATTAAACGATCTGTAAGGCATCAGTGGTTTAATGAGAAAATCACTTGATGCATTAGAACATAGCAGTAGTGTAAATCTATCCTTTGCCACCTTAAATCCTGGAGAAAATTTTTCGCTTTTAGAAATAAATGTTTTATTTGGTATTCTCTTCCAAAACAGTGCAGTTTCGTCTGCACTAAATACTTGTTCAGGTTTGTATCCTCCATCAGCTATTAGGTTTGCAAATTCTTTCGAATATCCTTTTACTGCAGCAGTGTCTGCAGATGCAGCTTCTCTGCCTTAAATTTATTAAACCAACCTTTCGATGCTTGAAATCCTCCATCTATACATTCACCACCACTACTACCACCAGGTTCCTTAAAATGGGCGTAAAGACGCTTTGCCTTCTCTCGGATTATTGGAGCACTCAGAGGTACCCTTTTTTAGTTGCGCTCTGTCATTATGGATTGAAGAGCGCCACTTTCATTTTTTCTATTGCTGGATCACGAACAACTTCCGCTGACAGTGAAATTGAAGCTACAGACGACCTTATTTTACCTTCGGATTTTTTTATCGATCGTACAGTTGATTTGTTGAAATTAAATGAGCATGATATCGATGCAAACGATTCTCCAAGGCCTTAACGATCAAGCATTTCTATTTTCACTTTAAGCGGTAGCACAAATTTTTTTTGCGTTAAAACTCGTTTTTCAATTTTTTCGTCGACATTATAAATTAGGCAGAGAGTGGTAGACACGTGTTACTCGGTTACAATTTTTGCAACGAATGGAATAACTATAATAGAAAAATGAATCATTAAAATAAGAGAAGCGACTGTTACATCGCGGGTATAGTTGTAATAAGCTCAGTTTTACTTTTTTATTAGTCCATTTGACGATGCGTTTACAAAGGATATTTCGTTAAATACCTATTTAAATCCTTTTTATTAATATATACGTACCGACGTACTGATTCGATCCGCGAATAAAGAAATTTTTAACCGCGAATATAGGAATTGAACGGAATTTTTTAATCCACGACTAGTGAAAACTCGAATGAAAGAAGCGCAAATAAAGAGCTTTTACTGTATGTGAAAGAAAATAACAGGACAACCAGGGAGGCCTGAAGGAACTATCGAACCCCAGGGTTACATGAAGGAAGCAACTATTGAAAGCCGCTAGTCTCTTCATTGAATCAAAGCCTGCAATGCGAATGTCAAAGACTACCACATGTAGAGAAGTACGAACGTGACTTTAGAGGCAGAACCAAATTCAGTGAATACCAACTGACAAGGACTGAAAAACTGAGAACACTCAAACGCAATTAAGGGCACTTAAATAAAATTGGTGTATATAACGACGTCCTGACGTTTTTACAAAACTAGAAAGTGAGAACAGGAACTTGCGAAGCACTGTATCTCAAAAAGCAATACAAGTATTTGGGAAGGATACACTACCTTTAGAAGAACTAAGTACTATAGCAGCAAAAGAGGGCATCTAGTTTTATGAGTTTACTACTTTTGATTTTTTATACGAATTATAGCTAAAATTATACAATATTTAGAAAACTTTACTAATTACAGAAACTTGATCATTTAAGAGTAATAATTCCTCTAAAACCTTTTGGAATTTAGCAAAGACAAGACATACTCTTTATTTTACGGTAAAGTAAATATATAATAAATTACCAACATGAGTCTCCCTCAGATCTAATTGTATTGTCTTATCCACATAGACCTAAAGTTAGACTGGGTGAACCTGCTATCTAGTATGTATCCCAGAATGAATATAATACCTGTTATTTAAGAGCTATGTTTAAGTACTTTGAATTTGGTAACTAAAGGATAAGGTTTTCATCTCAATTTCTATTTTATTGTCAATTAATTGCAAAGAGAGCGTTAAAATTTTAAAAATGTTGATATTTCTAAAAAGAGCATCTTTTGGTTTTTCAAAAAAAAATCGAATTTCTCTGGACATAAAATCAGAGCAAATTCAATACTAAATAATCGTGGATTAGAAAAAATATCTAGCTCACTTTCATAATAAAATAGCAAAAACAGGAAAACAATTTTCAATATTTCAAAAAAATTTCACATTGTTATTAAATTAAACCATATCCAATAGAAGGATTTTACCATTTTTTTTTCTCCTTAAGTTTTGAATTTAAAGACGTAATAAACATTATATCAAAGCTCTTCTTGACCCAATTTACGAGCCCCTAAATATTTTCAGTAAATTGTTTGTTGTTTAAAAGTAACTGGTTCGAAACAAAATTTAACATCCTAATAAATTTCTGTCGACGTACATAAAATACAAAAAAAACAACACTACACACTCCTGTATGATAAGTAAAATATTAAAAACGATGAAGCCACAAATAATTAGAGTTGTATAACCCACTTAGGTTTACTTTTATTAAGAAATACTACGTTACTGAATAAATTTTTCAAAATAGTCTATTTTTTTGCACTTATTCCTTTATACCAGTGGCTTTTATTCTATACCTAATAAAATTATATTTGACTACTATTCCAAACTAGTTATATTATATTTTGTATTATTATTTATTCTACACCTAGATAATGAAATATCTGTAATATTTAAACGTTCTGGTAACCTTGTAGACACTTTTAAATACAACAAAAAATATACACTAAAATTCTTACAGAATTTGTCGTTTTATTACAAAATTTTCAAGTAATTGTTTTAGTCTTACCATTTTGTATATATTGTGTACATCCTAATATATCTTTAATGAACTTTTAAAGCATTACTATAAAAAACGGAAGCGTTATAGATCGTAAAAATGTACTGTTTTATAAAGTAAATCCACATTTCAGGGAAACTATGCTCTCTTAGGTAATCTGCCTGCCACAATAATTTACATACGTATTTTATGCTATTATGGGCAAAAATTTGAAGATATGGTTGAAAATTAAATTCCTAATTAATTCATTTTATAAACACTAATTTTTTAGGTAAAAAATTTACATCTCAATACCATTCTTAACTTAAACTGGTACAATTTAAGCTTAAAAGATCAAAAATTGGTTTTGGTACTGATCCAAAGTATGCAGCAACCGATAAATTTGAATTTCCTGAATAACCATTTTGGGTTTAACAATGAAACTGAATTGGATGTAAGTTTTTTTGTCGCTGTTAATCGTTGACTTAACTTATAATCTTTTTTAGGCATATAGCTTTATGTATAAAGTGGGAAGTGTTTTCTTATCTCTCGTTAAAACTTAGAACAAAATACATTAACTTAGCACATACATGACAAAATAATTAATCTGGTAATATCATTATAAAAAATATTGCACCATTGGTTTATTATTTATTTGAAGATGTTACAGTAGATTTTGCTTAAAAAAAAGGTGTAGAAGCAGTGGTATTTTCTTTCATAAATAAATTTATGATGGACATGAGCTTACTTATTTTTTTAAATATTTTTTCTGGATTAAATTAAGCAAGAAAATGATGATCATATATTACTTTCTTTATCCTGAATTATTTATTCTACTGAATTTTTCTTAGAAATAGCAACAAGGAACTTTTTAAGTAATAAATTTAATCATTATATGTTTAAGAAATTTTACTTACAAAAGCTGTTTTCAATATCAATACATGCAACTAGTCGACTTCTTATTGGTTTGATTGGCGCACACGTTCAAACATTTTTGGGATCTGCAGAATCATAAAGTAAGAAGCTATAAAGCAATTACGCAATTCCTTCACATTATCAATTAGATTTCCATAATCCTAAGCCATAGTATGATAATCCCACTGGTCCTGAAGACAGTGAGTTTGGTTGTTTATTTCTCTTATAATTATTCAATCCTATACTTCAGGTAACTCCTAAAAACTATGCCTATCAAACAACAAACAGGCTAATGCACTAGACTCTGAGAATAGCGTGATTTATTTTTTGCATTACAACCCAGGATTTAGTTACTATGATCCTATCCTTTTTAATAAATAGATAACTAAATCTCAATCTGTCCTACAAAGGAGCTGAGAATTAAAAGATTTATTCCTTTTTTGGTAAATAAATAATTAAAAGACACGTACAAGTGCTCATTATTATATAATATTATTATATAAGTGCTTGATTATTCGCTATTTTTATACCCTTTCCCTGGTACTTTAACGTGCCATAAAATATTCTTCAGAATACCGATCGTAGTCCACTAAAATCAGCAATATAAGTTTGGTACACTTTGGAATAACGATCCAAGTCCACCCGAATTCGACAAAGAACGGTCGAAGTCCACAATGTGTCCGCTTAATTCGTTAGCATTTTAGTCGTTATTGTTGTATCGTCCTAATAGGTTGTTGGCGTTGTGTATTGTTTGTTTTGCTATCTTGAAATGTCGGTCAAAAAAAGTAATAGTAGTGATATATCTTTAAGTGTTTTGAAAAAAGAAGGTAAAAAATAAAGTAAAAAAAGGCTAAAGCTTGGACGTGTAAGTGATGTGACAAAATTTTTGAGAAATCATACTTATGAGGCGGGTAATGCATGTGGCTGCAAAAGATTTCGTTGTTTTGAGGTTATATCCGCTGAAAAAAGACGAAAAATCATTCAAAACTTTAATAGCTTAGAAAATAGAAATAGTCAAAACAGCCATTTATGCGGATTAATCGGGATTAAGAATGTTAGTAGAAGAAGACCTAGGCAAAATGAGAACACAGCAAGGCTTAGAGAATTCGAGATAACTCATATACGTTTAAAGTAAGAATTAAACTAGATTGCGAGGGGGGCATGATGGAAAAAATTGAGGTATGTCAAAAAGCTTTTATATCGTTACACAGGATTACCAATCACCGTATTATGACTATGAAAGACTACCTAAAGAAAGGCGGTTATTGTTTTGCTAATATGAGGGGGTAAAATCAGAATCGCCCTCACCGATTGAGTTCTCAGTTAATCGAAAATGTGCGTAACCACATAAAATCTTTTAAAAGTAGGAAGTCACATTATAGCCTTAAAAAATCATCAAAGATCTACCCCCCCTGAAGAGCTCAACGTTAAGAAAATGCACAAAATGTACGGCGACAAATTCCCCAATGATCCAATAAGTTATGAAGCATACAGACAAATTTTTGTCAAAGATTTTAATATTAGTTTCGGGTATCCTCGCTTTGATACGTGTAGTGTGTGTGATGAACACATAGTTAAAATGAAGTCACTACAAGAGAAACTAAAGAACACTATCGAAAACCAGGCACAGTTGGAATTACAAAATGAAATTAAAGGTTTGGAAAATAAATTGCATAAACTTAAAACAGCTACTTTCTATACTAGAAAGCGACACGCTAAAATACAGTCCAGAAAAAATGAGTCAATTGAAGTTATAACCATGCACTTTTCCAAAAATCTTCCTACACCCAACATCACTACCAATGATGTATACTACAAAAGGCAATTGACCTTTGTCAGTTTTAATATTCATAAGCTCTCAACCAATGAGGCTGTTTTTTATACATACCCTGAGACTATTGCCAAGAAAGGTGCTGATGAAGTCGCGTCTTTAGATTTTTGCCATAATATTCTAAGACAAACTGTTAGATGTTTGGAAATATTTTGCGACTCATGCGCAGGCCAAAACAAGAATTACGTCTACGTCGTCTATATACGCCTCTATACATCATATGGTCCATAAAGAAGGTAGGTTTCATAAAATCAAAATTACATTTCCAATTCGGGGTCACTCGTACTTAAAGTGCTATAAAGACTTTGCTCTCATCAAACAGAAAACAAGAGTTGAAGTTCCATCCCAATGGGTCGGAGTTTTTAAAAATGCTAGGGTTAAACCAATGCCATTTAATGTTATTGAGTGTACTACAGACATTTTCCATGCATGGATAAAATTTTTAACCCCTCAATATAAAAAAAAACTGTCCATTTCCAACAAGGCCAATAAAAGAACAAATAATAAGACATCAACATCCACGAACAATTCAAATGCGAGAAAGTTACAATGGAGCTATGTCAAGTTTTGTCCTAATAACCCCAAGGCTAGGCATAGCGGCTGCAACACCGGACAAACTTTACAATGGCCTCATTCTTATTCCCAAGTAGAAGTATGACCTACTGCAGGAACTTAAGAAGTTTGTAGATGAAATGTCACAAATCTACTACACTAATTTGCCTTATTATGCTAATAATAATAGGACTGTAGATGATGCAGATATAATAAGTGACAGCGATGAAGTTATATTTTCTACTAATAATAAGGTCATTTTTTTTCAGCAAGAGTAACTATCAATACCAATGTCTATTATAATGTCCATGCCAAACATGACGCGCTACTTCGGAATGAAGGTAAGCTACAACGGTCAAATATTAAGGTCCTTAGTAATGTTGTATTCTTGTTATAGCGGCGTTCAACCCTAATTCTTGTGGACTTGGATCGTTTCTCGGTACACCGAAGAGAAGGAATCTTCAATTATTTTTTTTCCAAAATTCTGTTTATTTTTTTATGATTTTTAGTAGACCCTAAGCACGAACTTATAAATATACCTGGACTGCTACTGCATATGGCCACGATACCCAAAAATGACCACTGCTTGGTGGCCACCATTTTTATAGTGGTTGTGTCCTTTTGATGTTAGTCACTCTGAAAATTTTTAGTGTTGCCAACAAAAAATATATTAAATAACGGTAATGAAGTTGGCGATGCTGACGTTTGACGTGTGAGTATAGAGGATTGCCTAGTTTTTGGCGATTTGTAAACGACGCTTGGGTATATCGGCTGGTATTGTTAGTTAAAATTCGAAAAAAATCAATTTTTGGTGAAAAATTCGATACGGGGGGATATAGCCTAAAAATTAAAAATCTCAAACTTTGAAGGTCCATATCTCGGCTTCTATGTTCCCTATCGGAAAAATTCCAACGGTTTTGACTTAGTTTCGTCCTCCTGAATCCAACGAGACCATTCGCAAGGTCGTAGCTCCCATATTAGCTGAGATCTCGCATTTTTGTGGCCCATTTTTGGGCTCAAAAACGGGGTCGAAAATTGACTTTGTTCCGAATTTTTAAAGTGCAATTATTTCACTTGTTTTGGTCGAATTCTGTTATAATCCGGTGTTTTCGTAATGTGGGTGATGAGAATAAGCCGGTGATAGAGGTTTCTATAGCTATTTTCGGGTTTAAAGAAAATCGATTTTTCGCATTTTCAAAGTGCTATAATTCCCTTAGTTTTTCTCGAAACTCATTATAACCCGGTGTTTTCGTATTGTAGGTGATGGGAATAAGTTTTGGTATAGTTAGTTAAAATTCAAAAAAAATCAATTTTTGGTGAAAAATTCGATACGGGGGGGTATACCCTAAAAATTAAAAATCTCAAACTTTGGAGGTCTATATCTCGGCTTCTATGGGCCCTATCGGGAAAATTCCAACGGTTTTGACTTAGTTTCGTCCTCCTGAATCCATCGAGACCATCCGCAAGGTCGTAGCTCCCATATTAGCTGAGATCTCGCATTTTTGTGGCCCATTTTTGGGCTCAAAAACGGGGTCGAAAATTGACTTTGTTCTGAATTTTTAAAGTGCAATTATTTCACTTGTTCTGGTCGAATTCTGTTATAATCCGGTGTTTTCGTAATGTGGGTGATGAGAATAAGCCGGTGATAGAGGTTTCTATAGCTATTTTCGGATTTAAAGAAAATCGATTTTTCGCATTTTCAAAGTGCTATAATTCCCTTAGTTTTTCTCGAAACTCATTATAACCCGGTGTTTTTGTATTGTAGGTGATGGGAATAAGCCGCTGGTATAGTTAGTTAAAATTCGAAAAAAATCAATTTTTGGTGAAAAATTCGATACGGGGGGGTATACCCTAAAAATGAAAAATCTCAAACTTTGGAGGTCCATATCTCGGCTTCTATGGGCCCTATCGGGAAAATTCCAACGGTTTTGGCTTAGTTTCGTCCTCCTGAATCCATCGAGACCATCCGCAAGGTCGTAGCTCCCATATTAGCTGAGATCTCGCATTTTTGTGGCCCATTTTTGGGCTCAAAAACGGGGTCGAAAATTGACTTTTTTCCGAATTTTCAAAGTGCAATAATTCCACTTGTTCTGGTCGAATTCTGTTATAATCCGGTGTTTTCGTAATGTGGGTGATAGGAATAAGCCGCTGATAGAGGTTTCTATAGCTATTTTCGGGTTTAAAGAAAATCGATATTTCGCATTTTCAAAGTGCTATAATTCCCTTAGTTTTTCTCGAAACTCATTATAACCCGGTGTTTTCGTATTGTAGGTGATGGGAATAAGCCGCTGGTATAGTTAGTTAAAATTCGAAAAAAATCAATTTTTGGTGAAAAATTCGATACGGGGGGGTATACCCTAAAAATTAAAAATCTCAAACTTTGGAGGTCTATATCTCGGCTTCTATGGGCCCTATCGGGAAAATTCCAACGGTTTTGACTTAGTTTCGTCCTCCTGAATCCATCGAGACCATCCGCAAGGTCGTAGCTCCCATATTAGCTGAGATCTCGCATTTTTGTGGCCCATTTTTGGGCTCAAAAACGGTGTCGAAAATTGATTTTTTTCCGAATTTTCAAAGTGCAATAATTCCACTTGTTCTGGTCGAATTCTGTTATAATCTGGTGTTTTCGTAATGTGGGTGATGAGAATAAGCCGCTGATAGAGGTTTCTATAGCTATTTTCGGGTTTAAAGAAAATCGATTTTTCGCATTTTCAAAGTGCTATAATTCCCTTAGTTTTTCTCGAAACTCATTATAACCCGGTGTTTTCGTATTGTAGGTGATGGGAATAAGCCGCTGGTATAGTTAGTTAAAATTCGAAAAAAATCAATTTTCGGTGAAAAATTCGATACGGGGGGGTATACCCTAAAAATGAAAAATCTCAAACTTTGGAGGTCCATATCTCGGCTTCTATGGGCCCTATCGGGAAAATTCCAACGGTTTTGACTTAGTTTCGTCCTCCTGAATCCATCGAGACCATCCGCAAGGTCGTAGCTCCCATATTAGCTGAGATCTCGCATTTTTGTGGCCCATTTTTGGGCTCAAAAACGGGGTCGAAAATTGACTTTTTTCCGAATTTTCAAAGTGCAATAATTCCACTTGTTCTGGTCGAATTCTGTTATAATCCGGTGTTTTCGTAATGTGGGTGATAGGAATAAGCCGCTGATAGAGGTTTCTATAGCTATTTTCGGGTTTAAAGAAAATCGATTTTTCGCATTTTCAAAGTGCTATAATTCCCTTAGTTTTTCTCGAAGCTCATTATAACCCGGTGTTTTCGTGTTGTAGGTGATGGGAACAGGCCGCTGGTATAGTTAGTTCATATTTTAAAAAAATCAATTTTTGGTGAAAAATTCGATACGGGGGGGTATACCCTAAAAATGAAAAATCTCAAACTTTGGAGGTCCATATCTCGGCTTCTATGGGCCCTATCGGGAAAATTCCAACGGTTTTGACTTAGTTTCGTCCTCCTGAATCCATCGAGACCATCCGCAAGGTCGTAGCTCCCATATTAGCTGAGATCTCGCATTTTTGTGGCCCATTTTTGGGCTCAAAAACGGGGTCGAAAATTGACTTTTTTCCGAATTTTCAAAGTGCAATAATTCCACTTGTTCTGGTCGAATTCTGTTATAATCCGGTGTTTTCGTAATGTGGGTGATAGGAATAAGCCGCTGATAGAGGTTTCTATAGCTATTTTCGGGTTTAAAGAAAATCGATATTTCGCATTTTCAAAGTGCTATAATTCCCTTAGTTTTTCTCGAAACTCATTATAACCCGGTGTTTTCGTATTGTAGGTGATGGGAATAAGCCGCTGGTATAGTTAGTTAAAATTCGAAAAAAATCAATTTTTGGTGAAAAATTCGATACGGGGGGGTATACCCTAAAAATTAAAAATCTCAAACTTTGGAGGTCTATATCTCGGCTTCTATGGGCCCTATCGGGAAAATTCCAACGGTTTTGACTTAGTTTCGTCCTCCTGAATCCATCGAGACCATCCGCAAGGTCGTAGCTGCCATATTAGCTGAGATCTCGCATTTTTGTGGCCCATTTTTGAACTCAAAAACGGGGTCGAAAATTGACTTTTTTCCGAATTTTCAAAGTGCAATAATTCCACTTGTTCTGGTCGAATTCTGTTATAATCCGGTGTTTTCGTAATGTGGGTGATGAGAATAAACCGGTGATAGAGGTTTCTATAGCTATTTTCGGGTTTAAAGAAAATCGATTTTTCGCATTTTCAAAGTGCTATAATTCCCTTAGTTTTTCTCGAAACTCATTATAACCCGGTGTTTTCGTATTGTAGGTGATGGGAATAAGCCGCTGGTATAGTTAGTTAAAATTCGAAAAAAATCATTTTTTGGTGAAAAATTCGATACGGGGGGGTATACCCTAAAAATTAAAAATCTCAAACTTTGGAGGTCTATATCTCGGCTTCTATGGGCCCTATCGGGAAAATTCCAACGGTTTTGACTTAGTTTCGTCCTCCTGAATCCATCGAGACCATCCGCAAGGTCGTAGCTCCCATATTAGCTGAGATCTCGCATTTTTGTGGCCCATTTTTGGGCTCAAAAACGGGGTCGAAAATTGACTTTTTTCCGAATTTTCAAAGTGCAATAATTCCACTTGTTCTGGTCGAATTCTGTTATAATCCGGTGTTTTCGTAATGTGGGTGATAGGAATAAGCCGCTAATAGAGGTTTCTATAGCTATTTTCGGGTTTAAAGAAAATCGATTTTTCGCATTTTCAAAGTGCTATAATTCCCTTAGTTTTTCTCGAAACTCATTATAACCCGGTGTTTTCGTATTGTAGGTGATGGGAATAAGCCGCTGGTATAGTTAGTTAAAATTCGAAAAAAATCAATTTTCGGTGAAAAATTCGATACGGGGGGGTATACCCTAAAAATGAAAAATCTCAAACTTTGGAGGTCCATATCTCGGCTTCTATGGGCCCTATCGGGAAAATTCCAACGGTTTTGACTTAGTTTCGTCCTCCTGAATCCATCGAGACCATCCGCAAGGTCGTAGCTCCCATATTAGCTGAGATCTCGCATTTTTGTGGCCCATTTTTGGGCTCAAAAACGGGGTCGAAAATTGACTTTTTTCCGAATTTTCAAAGTGCAATAATTCCACTTGTTCTGGTCGAATTCTGTTATAATCCGGTGTTTTCGTAATGTGGGTGATAGGAATAAGCCGCTGATAGAGGTTTCTATAGCTATTTTCGGGTTTAAAGAAAATCGATTTTTCGCATTTTCAAAGTGCTATAATTCCCTTAGTTTTCCTCGAAGCTCATTATAACCCGGTGTTTTCGTGTTGTAGGTGATGGAAACAGGCCGCTGGTATAGTTAGTTCATATTTTAAAAAAATCAATTTTTGGTGAAAATTCGATACGGGGGGGTATACCCTAAAAATGAAAAATCTCAAACTTTGGAGGTCCATATCTCGGCTTCTATGGGCCCTATCGGGAAAATTCCAACGGTTTTGGCTTAGTTTCGTCCTCCTGAATCCATCGAGACCATCCGCAAGGTCGTAGCTCCCATATTAGCTGAGATCTTGCATTTTTGTGCCCCATTTTTGGGCTCAAAAACGGGGTCGAAAATTGACTTTTTTCCGAATTTTCAAAGTGCAATAATTCCACTTGTTCTGGTCGAATTCTGTTATAATCCGGTGTTTTCGTAATGTGGGTGATGAGAATAAACCGGTGATAGAGGTTTCTATAGCTATTTTCGGGTTTAAAGAAAATCGATTTTTCGCATTTTCAAAGTGCTATAATTCCCTTAGTTTTTCTCGAAACTCACTATAACCCGGTGTTTTCGTATTGTAGGTGATGGGAATAAGCCGCTGGTATAGTTAGTTAAAATTCGAAAAAAATCATTTTTTGGTGAAAAATTCGATACGGGGGGGTATACCCTAAAAATTAAAAATCTCAAACTTTGGAGGTCTATATCTCGGCTTCTATGGGCCCTATCGGGAAAATTCCAACGGTTTTGACTTAGTTTCGTCCTCCTGAATCCATCGAGACCATCCGCAAGGTCGTAGCTCCCATATTAGCTGAGATCTCGCATTTTTGTGGCCCATTTTTGGGCTCAAAAACGGGGTCGAAAATTGACTTTTTTCCGAATTTTCAAAGTGCAATAATTCCACTTGTTCTGGTCGAATTCTGTTATAATCCGGTGTTTTCGTAATGTGGGTGATAGGAATAAGCCGCTAATAGTGGTTTCTATAGCTATTTTCGGGTTTAAAGAAAATCGATTTTTCGCATTTTCAAAGTGCTATAATTCCCTTAGTTTTTCTCGAAACTCATTATAACCCGGTGTATTGTAGGTGATGGGAATAAGCCGCTGGTATAGTTAGTTAAAATTCAAAAAAAATCAATTTTACGGTGAAAAATTCGATACGGGGGGGTATACCCTAAAAATGAAAAATCTCAAACTTTGGAGGTCCATATCTCGGCTTCTATGGGCCCTATCGGGAAAATTCCAACGGAATCCATCGAGACCATCCGCAAGGTCGTAGCTCCCATATTAGCTGAGATCTCGCATTTTTGTGGCCCATTTTTGGGCTCAAAAACGGGGTCGAAAATTGACTTTTTTCCGAATTTTCAAAAAGCAATAATTCCACTTGTTCTGGTCGAATTCTGTTATAATCTGGTGTTTTCGTAATGTGGGTGATGAGAATAAGCCGCTGATAGAGGTTTCTATAGCTATTTTCGGGTTTAAAGAAAATCGATTTTTCGCATTTTCAAAGTGCTATAATTCCCTTAGTTTTTCTCGAAACTCATTATAACCCGGTGTTTTCGTATTGTAGGTGATGGGAATAAGCCGCTGGTATAGTTAGTTAAAATTCGAAAAAAATCAATTTTCGGTGAAAAATTCGATACGGGGGGGTATACCCTAAAAATGAAAAATCTCAAACTTTGGAGGTCCATATCTCGGCTTCTATGGGCCCTATCGGGAAAATTCCAACGGTTTTGACTTAGTTTCGTCCTCCTGAATCCATCGAGACCATCCGCAAGGTCGTAGCTCCCATATTAGCTGAGATCTCGCATTTTTGTGGCCCATTTTTGGGCTCAAAAACGGGGTCGAAAATTGACTTTTTTCCGAATTTTCAAAGTGCAATAATTCCACTTGTTCTGGTCGAATTCTGTTATAATCCGGTGTTTTCGTAATGTGGGTGATAGGAATAAGCCGCTGATAGAGGTTTCTATAGCTATTTTCGGGTTTAAAGAAAATCGATTTTTCGCATTTTCAAAGTGCTATAATTCCCTTAGTTTTTCTCGAAGCTCATTATAACCCGGTGTTTTCGTGTTGTAGGTGATGGGAACAGGCCGCTGGTATAGTTAGTTCATATTTTAAAAAAATCAATTTTTGGTGAAAAATTCGATACGGGGGGGTATACCCTAAAAATGAAAAATCTCAAACTTTGGAGGTCCATATCTCGGCTTCTATGGGCCCTATCGGGAAAATTCCAACGGTTTTGGCTTAGTTTCGTCCTCCTGAATCCATCGAGACCATCCGCAAGGTCGTAGCTCCCATATTAGCTGAGATCTCGCATTTTTGTGGCCCATTTTTGGGCTCAAAAACGGGGTCGAAAATTGACTTTTTTCCGAATTTTCAAAGTGCAATAATTCCACTTGTTCTGGTCGAATTCTGTTATAATCCGGTGTTTTCGTAATGTGGGTGATAGGAATAAGCCGCTGATAGAGGTTTCTATAGCTATTTTCGGGTTTAAAGAAAATCGATATTTCGCATTTTCAAAGTGCTATAATTCCCTTAGTTTTTCTCGAAACTCATTATAACCCGGTGTTTTCGTATTGTAGGTGATGGGAATAAGCCGCTGGTATAGTTAGTTAAAATTCGAAAAAAATCAATTTTTGGTGAAAAATTCGATACGGGGGGGTATACCCTAAAAATTAAAAATCTCAAACTTTGGAGGTCTATATCTCGGCTTCTATGGGCCCTATCGGGAAAATTCCAACGGTTTTGACTTAGTTTCGTCCTCCTGAATCCATCGAGACCATCCGCAAGGTCGTAGCTCCCATATTAGCTGAGATCTCGCATTTTTGTGGCCCATTTTTGGGCTCAAAAACGGTGTCGAAAATTGATTTTTTTCCGAATTTTCAAAGTGCAATAATTCCACTTGTTCTGGTCGAATTCTGTTATAATCTGGTGTTTTCGTAATGTGGGTGATGAGAATAAGCCGCTGATAGAGGTTTCTATAGCTATTTTCGGGTTTAAAGAAAATCGATTTTTCGCATTTTCAAAGTGCTATAATTCCCTTAGTTTTTCTCGAAACTCATTATAACCCGGTGTTTTCGTATTGTAGGTGATGGGAATAAGCCGCTGGTATAGTTAGTTAAAATTCGAAAAAAATCAATTTTCGGTGAAAAATTCGATACGGGGGGGTATACCCTAAAAATGAAAAATCTCAAACTTTGGAGGTCCATATCTCGGCTTCTATGGGCCCTATCGGGAAAATTCCAACGGTTTTGACTTAGTTTCGTCCTCCTGAATCCATCGAGACCATCCGCAAGGTCGTAGCTCCCATATTAGCTGAGATCTCGCATTTTTGTGGCCCATTTTTGGGCTCAAAAACGGGGTCGAAAATTGACTTTTTTCCGAATTTTCAAAGTGCAATAATTCCACTTGTTCTGGTCGAATTCTGTTATAATCCGGTGTTTTCGTAATGTGGGTGATAGGAATAAGCCGCTGATAGAGGTTTCTATAGCTATTTTCGGGTTTAAAGAAAATCGATTTTTCGCATTTTCAAAGTGCTATAATTCCCTTAGTTTTTCTCGAAGCTCATTATAACCCGGTGTTTTCGTGTTGTAGGTGATGGGAACAGGCCGCTGGTATAGTTAGTTCATATTTTAAAAAAATCAATTTTTGGTGAAAAATTCGATACGGGGGGGTATACCCTAAAAATGAAAAATCTCAAACTTTGGAGGTCCATATCTCGGCTTCTATGGGCCCTATCGGGAAAATTCCAACGGTTTTGACTTAGTTTCGTCCTCCTGAATCCATCGAGACCATCCGCAAGGTCGTAGCTCCCATATTAGCTGAGATCTCGCATTTTTGTGGCCCATTTTTGGGCTCAAAAACGGGGTCGAAAATTGACTTTTTTCCGAATTTTCAAAGTGCAATAATTCCACTTGTTCTGGTCGAATTCTGTTATAATCCGGTGTTTTCGTAATGTGGGTGATAGGAATAAGCCGCTGATAGAGGTTTCTATAGCTATTTTCGGGTTTAAAGAAAATCGATATTTCGCATTTTCAAAGTGCTATAATTCCCTTAGTTTTTCTCGAAACTCATTATAACCCGGTGTTTTCGTATTGTAGGTGATGGGAATAAGCCGCTGGTATAGTTAGTTAAAATTCGAAAAAAATCAATTTTTGGTGAAAAATTCGATACGGGGGGGTATACCCTAAAAATTAAAAATCTCAAACTTTGGAGGTCTATATCTCGGCTTCTATGGGCCCTATCGGGAAAATTCCAACGGTTTTGACTTAGTTTCGTCCTCCTGAATCCATCGAGACCATCCGCAAGGTCGTAGCTGCCATATTAGCTGAGATCTCGCATTTTTGTGGCCCATTTTTGAACTCAAAAACGGGGTCGAAAATTGACTTTTTTCCGAATTTTCAAAGTGCAATAATTCCACTTGTTCTGGTCGAATTCTGTTATAATCCGGTGTTTTCGTAATGTGGGTGATGAGAATAAACCGGTGATAGAGGTTTCTATAGCTATTTTCGGGTTTAAAGAAAATCGATTTTTCGCATTTTCAAAGTGCTATAATTCCCTTAGTTTTTCTCGAAACTCATTATAACCCGGTGTTTTCGTATTGTAGGTGATGGGAATAAGCCGCTGGTATAGTTAGTTAAAATTCGAAAAAAATCATTTTTTGGTGAAAAATTCGATACGGGGGGGTATACCCTAAAAATTAAAAATCTCAAACTTTGGAGGTCTATATCTCGGCTTCTATGGGCCCTATCGGGAAAATTCCAACGGTTTTGACTTAGTTTCGTCCTCCTGAATCCATCGAGACCATCCGCAAGGTCGTAGCTCCCATATTAGCTGAGATCTCGCATTTTTGTGGCCCATTTTTGGGCTCAAAAACGGGGTCGAAAATTGACTTTTTTCCGAATTTTCAAAGTGCAATAATTCCACTTGTTCTGGTCGAATTCTGTTATAATCCGGTGTTTTCGTAATGTGGGTGATAGGAATAAGCCGCTAATAGAGGTTTCTATAGCTATTTTCGGGTTTAAAGAAAATCGATTTTTCGCATTTTCAAAGTGCTATAATTCCCTTAGTTTTTCTCGAAACTCATTATAACCCGGTGTTTTCGTATTGTAGGTGATGGGAATAAGCCGCTGGTATAGTTAGTTAAAATTCGAAAAAAATCAATTTTCGGTGAAAAATTCGATACGGGGGGGTATACCCTAAAAATGAACTCTCACGAGATGTGTAGGTCCATATCTCGGCTTCTATGGGCCCTATCGGGAAAATTCCAACGGTTTTGGCTTAGTTTCGTCCTCCTGAATCCATCGAGACCATCCGCAAGGTCGTAGCTCCCATATTAGCTGAGATCTCGCATTTTTGTGGCCCATTTTTGGGCTCAAAAACGGGGTCGAAAATTGACTTTTTTCCGAATTTTCAAAGTGCAATAATTCCACTTGTTCTGGTCGAATTCTGTTATAATCCGGTGTTTTCGTAATATGGGTGATGAGAATAAGCCGGTGATAGAGGTTTCTATAGCTATTTTCGGGTTTAAAGAAAATCGATTTTTCGCATTTTCAAAGTGCTATAATTCCCTTAGTTTTTCTGGAAACTCATTATAACCCGGTGTTTTCGTGTTGTAGGTGATGGGAACAAGCCGCTGGTATAGTTAGTTAAAATTCGAAAAAAATCAATTTTTGGTGAAAAATTCGATACGGGGGGGTATACCCTAAAAATGAAAAATCTCAAACTTTGGAGGTCCATATCTCGGCTTCTATGGGCCCTATCGGGAAAATTCCAACGGTTTTGACTTAGTTTCGTCCTCCTGAATCCATCGAGACCATCCGCAAGGTCGTAGCTCCCATATTAGCTGAGATCTCGCATTTTTGTGGCCCATTTTTGGGCTCAAAAACGGGGTCGAAAATTGACTTTTTTCGCATTTTCAAAGTGCTATAATTCCCTTAGTTTTTCTCGAAACTCATTATAACCCGGTGTTTTCGTATTGTAGGTGATGGGAATAAGCCGCTGGTATAGTTAGTTAAAATTCGAAAAAAATCAATTTTCGGTGAAAAATTCGATACGGGGGGGTATACCCTAAAAATGAAAAATCTCAAACTTTGGAGGTCCATATCTCGGCTTCTATGGGCCCTATCGGGAAAATTCCAACGGTTTTGACTTAGTTTCGTCCTCCTGAATCCATCGAGACCATCCGCAAGGTCGTAGCTCCCATATTAGCTGAGATCTCGCATTTTTGTGGCCCATTTTTGGGCTCAAAAACGGGGTCGAAAATTGACTTTTTTCCGAATTTTCAAAGTGCAATAATTCCACTTGTTCTGGTCGAATTCTGTTATAATCCGGTGTTTTCGTAATGTGGGTGATAGGAATAAGCCGCTGATAGAGGTTTCTATAGCTATTTTCGGGTTTAAAGAAAATCGATTTTTCGCATTTTCAAAGTGCTATAATTCCCTTAGTTTTTCTCGAAGCTCATTATAACCCGGTGTTTTCGTGTTGTAGGTGATGGGAACAGGCCGCTGGTATAGTTAGTTCATATTTTAAAAAAATCAATTTTTGGTGAAAAATTCGATACGGGGGGGTATACCCTAAAAATGAAAAATCTCAAACTTTGGAGGTCCATATCTCGGCTTCTATGGGCCCTATCGGGAAAATTCCAACGGTTTTGGCTTAGTTTCGTCCTCCTGAATCCATCGAGACCATCCGCAAGGTCGTAGCTCCCATATTAGCTGAGATCTCGCATTTTTGTGGCCCATTTTTGGGCTCAAAAACGGGGTCGAAAATTGACTTTTTTCCGAATTTTCAAAGTGCAATAATTCCACTTGTTCTGGTCGAATTCTGTTATAATCCGGTGTTTTCGTAATATGGGTGATGAGAATAAGCCGGTGATAGAGGTTTCTATAGCTATTTTCGGGTTTAAAGAAAATCGATTTTTCGCATTTTCAAAGTGCTATAATTCCCTTAGTTTTTCTGGAAACTCATTATAACCCGGTGTTTTCGTGTTGTAGGTGATGGGAACAAGCCGCTGGTATAGTTAGTTAAAATTCGAAAAAAATCAATTTTTGGTGAAAAATTCGATACGGGGGGGTATACCCTAAAAATGAAAAATCTCAAACTTTGGAGGTCCATATCTCGGCTTCTATGGGCCCTATCGGGAAAATTCCAACGGTTTTGACTTAGTTTCGTCCTCCTGAATCCATCGAGACCATCCGCAAGGTCGTAGCTCCCATATTAGCTGAGATCTCGCATTTTTGTGGCCCATTTTTGGGCTCAAAAACGGGGTCGAAAATTGACTTTTTTCGCATTTTCAAAGTGCTATAATTCCCTTAGTTTTTCTCGAAACTCATTATAACCCGGTGTTTTCGTATTGTAGGTGATGGGAATAAGCCGCTGGTATAGTTAGTTAAAATTCGAAAAAAATCAATTTTTGGTGAAAAATTCGATACGGGGGGGTATACCCTAAAAATTAAAAATCTCAAACTTTGGAGGTCTATATCTCGGCTTCTATGGGCCCTATCGGGAAAATTCCAACGGTTTTGACTTAGTTTCGTCCTCCTGAATCCATCGAGACCATCCGCAAGGTCGTAGCTCCCATATTAGCTGAGATCTCGCATTTTTGTGGTCCATTTTTGGGCTCAAAAACGGGGTCGAAAATTGACTTTTTTCCGAATTTTCAAAGTGCAATAATTCCACTTGTTCTGGTCGAATTCTGTTATAATCCGGTGTTTTCGTAATGTGGGTGATGAGAATAAGCCGGTGATAGAGGTTTCTATAGCTATTTTCGGGTTTAAAGAAAATCGATTTTTCGCATTTTCAAAGTGCTATAATTCCCTTAGTTTTTCTCGAAGCTCATTATAACCCGGTGTTTTCGTGTTGTAGGTGATGGGAACAGGCCGCTGGTATAGTTAGTTCATATTTTAAAAAAATCAATTTTTGGTGAAAAATTCGATACGGGGGGGTATACCCTAAAAATGAAAAATCTCAAACTTTGGAGGTCCATATCTCGGCTTCTATGGGCCCTATCGGGAAAATTCCAACGGTTTTGACTTAGTTTCGTCCTCCTGAATCCATCGAGACCATCCGCAAGTTCGTAGCTCCCATATTAGCTGAGATCTCGCATTTTTGTGGCCCATTTTTGGGCTCAAAAACGGGGTCGAAAATTGACTTTTTTCCGAATTTTCAAAGTGCAATAATTCCACTTGTTCTGGTCGAATTCTGTTATAATCCGGTGTTTTCGTAATGTGGGTGATAGGAATAAGCCGCTGATAGAGGTTTCTATAGCTATTTTCGGGTTTAAAGAAAATCGATTTTTCGCATTTTCAAAGTGCTATAATTCCCTTAGTTTTTCTCGAAGCTCATTATAACCCGGTGTTTTCGTGTTGTAGGTGATGGGAACAGGCCGCTGGTATAGTTAGTTCATATTTTAAAAAAATCAATTTTTGGTGAAAAATTCGATACGGGGGGGTATACCCTAAAAATGAAAAATCTCAAACTTTGGAGGTCCATATCTCGGCTTCTATGGGCCCTATCGGGAAAATTCCAACGGTTTTAACTTAGTTGCGTCCTCCTGAATCCATCGAGACCATCCGCAAGGTCGTAGCTCCCATATTAGCTGAGATCTTGCATTTTTGTGGCCCATTTTTGGGCTCAAAAACGGGGTCGAAAATTGACTTTTTTCCGAATTTTCAAAAAGCAATAATTCCACTTGTTCTGGTCGAATTCTGTTATAATCCGGTGTTTTCGTAATGTGGGTGATAGGAATAAGCCGCTGATAGAGGTTTCTATAGCTATTTTCGGGTTTAAAGAAAATCGATTTTTCGCATTTTCAAAGTGCTATAATTCCCTTAATTTTTCTCGAAACTCATTATAACCCGGTGTTTTCGTATTGTAGGTGATGGGAATAAGCCGCTGGTATAGTTAGTTAAAATTCGAAAAAAATCAATTTTTGGTGAAAAATTCGATACGGGGGGGTATACCCTAAAAATTAAAAATCTCAAACTTTGGAGGTCTATATCTCGGCTTCTATGGGCCCTATCGGGAAAATTCCAACATTTTGACTTAGTTTCGTCCTCCTAAATCCATCGAGACCATCCGCAAGGTCGTAGCTCCCATATTAGCTGAGATCTCGCATTTTTGTGGCCTATTTTTGGGCTCAAAAACGGGGTCGAAAATTGACTTTTTTCCGAATTTTCAAAGTGCAATAATTCCACTTGTTCTGGTCGAATTCTGTTATAATCCGGTGTTTTCGTAAAGTGGGTGATGAGAATAAGCCGGTGATAGAGGTTTCTATAGCTATTTTCGGGTTTAAAGAAAATCGATTTTTCGCATTTTCAAAGTGCTATAATTCCCTTAGTTTTTCTCGAAGCTCATTATAACCCGGTGTTTTCGTGTTGTAGGTGATGGGAACAGGCCGCCGGTATAGTTAGTTCATATTTTAAAAAAATCAATTTTTGGTGAAAAATTCGATACGGGGGGGTATACCCTAAAAATGAAAAATCTCAAACTTTGGAGGTCCATATCTCGGCTTCTATGGGCCCTATCGGGAAAATTCCAACGGTTTTGGCTTAGTTTCGTCCTCCTGAATCCATCGAGACCATCCGCAAGGTCGTAGCTCCCATATTAGCTGAGATCTTGCATTTTTGTGGCCCATTTTTGGGCTCAAAAACGGGGTCGAAAATTGACTTTTTTCCGAATTTTCAAAAAGCAATAATTCCACTTGTTCTGGTCGAATTCTGTTATAATCCGGTGTTTTCGTAATGTGGGTGATAGGAATAAGCCGCTGATAGAGGTTTCTATAGCTATTTTCGGGTTTAAAGAAAATCGATTTTTCGCATTTTCAAAGTGCTATAATTCCCTTAATTTTTCTCGAAACTCATTATAACCCGGTGTTTTCGTATTGTAGGTGATGGGAATAAGCCGCTGGTATAGTTAGTTAAAATTCGAAAAAAATCAATTTTTGGTGAAAAATTCGATACGGGGGGGTATACCCTAAAAATTAAAAATCTCAAACTTTGGAGGTCTATATCTCGGCTTCTATGGGCCCTATCGGGAAAATTCCAACATTTTGACTTAGTTTCGT
The DNA here is from genome assembly GCF_022605725.1 of Anthonomus grandis grandis. NCBI lineage: Eukaryota > Metazoa > Arthropoda > Insecta > Coleoptera > Curculionidae > Anthonomus > Anthonomus grandis. The sequence continues at coordinate 29,072,226 of NC_065552.1, forward strand.
CCTCCTAAATCCATCGAGACCATCCGCAAGGTCGTAGCTCCCATATTAGCTGAGATCTCGCATTTTTGTGGCCTATTTTTGGGCTCAAAAACGGGGTCGAAAATTGACTTTTTTCCGAATTTTCAAAGTGCAATAATTCCACTTGTTCTGGTCGAATTCTGTTATAATCCGGTGTTTTCGTAAAGTGGGTGATGAGAATAAGCCGGTGATAGAGGTTTCTATAGCTATTTTCGGGTTTAAAGAAAATCGATTTTTCGCATTTTCAAAGTGCTATAATTCCCTTAGTTTTTCTCGAAACTCACTATAACCCGGTGTTTTCGTATTGTAGGTGATGGGAATAAGCCGCTGGTATAGTTAGTTAAAATTCGAAAAAAATCAATTTTTGGTGAAAAATTCGATACGGGGGGGTATACCCTAAAAATGAAAAATCTCAAACTTTGGAGGTCCATATCTCGGCTTCTATGGGCCCTATCGGGAAAATTCCAACGGTTTTGGCTTAGTTTCGTCCTCCTGAATCCATCGAGACCATCCGCAAGGTCGTAGCTCTTATATTAGCTGAGATCTCGTATTTTTGTGGCCCATTTTTAGGCTCAAAAACGGGGTCGAAAATTTACTTTTTTCCGAATTTTCAAAGTGCAATAATTCCACTTGTTCTGATCGAATTCTGTTATAATCCGGTGTTTTCGTAATGTGGGTGATAGGAATAAGCCGGTGATAGAGGTTTCTATAGCTATTTTCGGGTTTAAAGAAAAACGATTTTTCGCATTTTCAAAGTGCTATAATTCCCTTAGTTTTTCTGGAAACTCATTATAACCCGGTGTTTTCGTGTTGTAGGTGATGGGAACAAGCCGCTGGTATAGTTAGTTAAAATTCGAAAAAAATCAATTTTTGGTGAAAAATTCGATACGGGGGGGTATACCCTAAAAATTAAAAATCTCAAACTTTGGAGGTCTATATCTCGGCTTCTATGGGCCCTATCGGGAAAATTCCAACATTTTGACTTAGTTTCGTCCTCCTAAATCCATCGAGACCATCCGCAAGGTCGTAGCTCCCATATTAGCTGAGATCTCGCATTTTTGTGGCCCATTTTTGGGCTCAAAAACGGGGTCGAAAATTGACTTTTTTCCGAATTTTCAAAGTGCAATAATTCCACTTGTTCTGGTCGAATTCTGTTATAATCTGGTGTTTTCGTAATGTGGGTGATGAGAATAAGCCGGTGATAGAGGGTTCTATAGCTAATTTCGGGTTTAAAGAAAATCGATTTTTCGCATTTTCAAAGTGCTATAATTCCCTTAGTTTTTCTCGAAACTCATTATAACCCGGTGTTTTCGTATTGTAGGTGATGGGAATAAGCCGCTGGTATAGTTAGTTAAAATTCGAAAAAAATCAATTTTTGGTGAAAAATTCGATACGGGGGGGTATACCCTAAAAATTAAAAATCTCAAACTTTGGAGGTCTATATCTCGGCTTCTATGGGCCCTATCGGGAAAATTCCAACGGTTTTGACTTAGTTTCGTCCTCCTGAATCCATCGAGACCATCCGCAAGGTCGTAGCTCCCATATTAGCTGAGATCTCGCATTTTTGTGGCCCATTTTTGGGCTCAAAAACGGGGTCGAAAATTGACTTTTTTCCGAATTTTCAAAGTGCAATAATTCCACTTGTTCTGGTCGAATTCTGTTATAATCTGGTGTTTTCGTAATGTGGGTGATGAGAATAAGCCGGTGATAGAGGGTTCTATAGCTAATTTCGGGTTTAAAGAAAATCGATTTTTCGCATTTTCAAAGTGCTATAATTCCCTTAGTTTTTCTCGAAACTCATTATAACCCGGTGTTTTCGTATTGTAGGTGATGGGAATAAGCCGCTGGTATAGTTAGTTAAAATTCGAAAAAAATCAATTTTTGGTGAAAAATTCGATACGGGGGGGTATACCCTAAAAATTAAAAATCTCAAACTTTGGAGGTCTATATCTCGGCTTCTATGGGCCCTATCGGGAAAATTCCAACATTTTGACTTAGTTTCGTCCTCCTAAATCCATCGAGACCATCCGCAAGGTCGTAGCTCCCATATTAGCTGAGATCTCGCATTTTTGTGGCCTATTTTTGGGCTCAAAAACGGGGTCGAAAATTGACTTTTTTCCGAATTTTCAAAGTGCAATAATTCCACTTGTTCTGGTCGAATTGTGTTATAATCCGGTGTTTTCGTAATGTGGGTGATAGGAATAAGCCGCTGATAGAGGTTTCTATAGCTATTTTCGGGTTTAAAGAAAATCGATTTTTCGCATTTTCAAAGTGCTATAATTCCCTTAGTTTTTCTCGAAGCTCATTATAACCCGGTGTTTTCGTGTTGTAGGTGATGGGAACAGGCCGCTGGTATAGTTAGTTCATATTTTAAAAAAATCAATTTTTGGTGAAAAATTCGATACGGGGGGGTATACCCTAAAAATGAAAAATCTCAAACTTTGGAGGACCATATCTCGGCTTCTATGGGCCCTATCGGGAAAATTCCAACGGTTTTGACTTAGTTTCGTCCTTCTGAATCCATCGAGACCATCCGCAAGGTCGTAGCTCCCATATTAGCTGAGATCTCGCATTTTTGTGGCCCATTTTTGGGCTCAAAAACGGGGTCGAAAATTGACTTTTTTCCGAATTTTCAAAGTGCAATAATTCCACTTGTTCTGGTCGAATTCTGTTATAATCCGGTGTTTTCGTAATGTGGGTGATAGGAATAAGCCGGTGATAGAGGTTTCTATAGCTATTTTCGGGTTTAAAGAAAAACGATTTTTCGCATTTTCAAAGTGCTATAATTCCCTTAGTTTTTCTCGAAACTCATTATAACCCGGTGTTTTCGTGTTGTAGGTGATGGGAACAAGCCGCTGGTATAGTTAGTTAAAATTCGAAAAAAATCAATTTTTGGTGAAAAATTCGATACGGGGGGGTATACCCTAAAAATTAAAAATCTCAAACTTTGGAGGTCTATATCTCGGCTTCTATGGGCCCTATCGGGAAAATTCCAACGGTTTTGACTTAGTTTCGTCCTCCTGAATCCATCGAGACCATCCGCAAGGTCGTAGCTCCCATATTAGCTGAGATCTCGCATTTTTGTGGCCCATTTTTGGGCTCAAAAACAGGGTCGAAAATTGACTTTTTTCCGAATTTTCAAAGTGCAATAATTCCACTTGTTCTGGTCGAATTCTGTTATAATCCGGTGTTTTCGTAATGTGGGTGATAGGAATAAGCCGCTGATAGAGGTTTCTATAGCTATTTTCGGGTTTAAAGAAAATCGATTTTTCGCATTTTCAAAGTGCTATAATTCCCTTAGTTTTTCTCGAAACTCATTATAACCCGGTGTTTTCGTGTTGTAGGTGATGGGAACAGGCCGCTGGTATAGTTAGTTCATATTTTAAAAAAATCAATTTTTGGTGAAAAATTCGATACGGGGGGGTATACCCTAAAAATGAAAAATCTCAAACTTTGGAGGACCATATCTCGGCTTCTATGGGCCCTATCGGGAAAATTCCAACGGTTTTGACTTAGTTTCGTCCTTCTGAATCCATCGAGACCATCCGCAAGGTCGTAGCTCCCATATTAGCTGAGATCTCGCATTTTTGTGGCCCATTTTTGGGCTCAAAAACGGGGTCGAAAATTGACTTTTTTCCGAATTTTCAAAGTGCAATAATTCCACTTGTTCTGGTCGAATTCTGTTATAATCCGGTGTTTTCGTAATGTGGGTGATAGGAATAAGCCGGTGATAGAGGTTTCTATAGCTATTTTCGGGTTTAAAGAAAAACGATTTTTCGCATTTTCAAAGTGCTATAATTCCCTTAGTTTTTCTCGAAACTCATTATAACCCGGTGTTTTCGTGTTGTAGGTGATGGGAACAAGCCGCTGGTATAGTTAGTTAAAATTCGAAAAAAATCAATTTTTGGTGAAAAATTCGATACGGGGGGGTATACCCTAAAAATTAAAAATCTCAAACTTTGGAGGTCTATATCTCGGCTTCTATGGGCCCTATCGGGAAAATTCCAACGGTTTTGACTTAGTTTCGTCCTCCTGAATCCATCGAGACCATCCGCAAGGTCGTAGCTCCCATATTAGCTGAGATCTCGCATTTTTGTGGCCCATTTTTGGGCTCAAAAACAGGGTCGAAAATTGACTTTTTTCCGAATTTTCAAAGTGCAATAATTCCACTTGTTCTGGTCGAATTCTGTTATAATCCGGTGTTTTCGTAATGTGGGTGATAGGAATAAGCCGCTGATAGAGGTTTCTATAGCTATTTTCGGGTTTAAAGAAAATCGATTTTTCGCATTTTCAAAGTGCTATAATTCCCTTAGTTTTTCTCAAAACTCATTATAACCCGGTGTTTTCGTATTGTAGGTGATGGGAATAAGCCGCTGGTATAGTTAGTTAAAATTCGAAAAAAATCAATTTTCGGTGAAAAATTCGATACGGGGGGGTATACCCTAAAAATGAAAAATCTCAAACTTTGGAGGTCCATATCTCGGCTTCTATGGGCCCTATCGGGAAAATTCCAACGGTTTTGGCTTAGTTTCGTCCTTCTGAATCCATCGAGACCATCCGCAAGGTCGTAGCTCCCATATTAGCTGAGATCTTGCATTTTTGTGGCCCCTTTTTGGGCTCAAAAACGGGGTCGAAAATTGACTTTTTTCCGAATTTTCAAAAAGCAATAATTCCACTTGTTCTGGTCGAATTCTGTTATAATCCGGTGTTTTCGTAATGTGGGTGATAGGAATAAGCCGCTGATAGAGGTTTCTATAGCTATTTTCGGGTTTAAAGAAAAACGATTTTTCGCATTTTCAAAGTGCTATAATTCCCTTAGTTTTTCTCGAAACTCATTATAACCCGGTGTTTTCGTATTGTAGGTGATGGGAATAAGCCGCTGGTATAGTTAGTTAAAATTCGAAAAAAATCAATTTTTGGTGAAAAATTCGATAAGGGGGGGTATACCCTTAAAATTAAAAATTTTAAACTTTGGAGGTCCATATCTCGGCTTCTATGGGCCCTATCGGGAAAATTCCAACGGTTTTGACTTAGTTTCGTCCTCCTGAATCCATCGAGACCATCCGCAAGGTCGTAGCTCTTATATTAGCTGAGATCTCGCATTTTTGTGGCCCATTTTTAGGCTCAAAAACGGGGTCGAAAATTTACTTTTTTCCGAATTTTCAAAGTGCAATAATTCCACTTGTTCTGGTCGAATTCTGTTATAATCCGGTGTTTTCGTAATGTGGGTGATAGGAATAAGCCGCTGATAGAGGTTTCTATAGCTATTTTCGGGTTTAAAGAAAAACGATTTTTCGCATTTTCAAAGTGCTATAATTCCCTTAGTTTTTCTCGAAACTCATTATAACTCGGTGTTTTCGTATTGTAGGTGATGGGAATAAGCCGCTGGTATAGTTAGTTAAAATTCGAAAAAAATCAATTTTCGGTGAAAAGTTCGATACGGGGGGGTATACCCTAAAAATGAAAAATCTCAAACTTTGGAGGACCATATCTCGGCTTCTATGGGCCCTATCGGGAAAATTCCAACGGTTTTGATTTAGTTTCGTCCTCCTGAATCCATCGAGACCATCCGCAAGGTCGTAGCTCCCATATTAGCTAAGATCTCGCATTTTTGTGGCCCATTTTTGGGCTCAAAAACGGGGTCGAAAATTGACTTTTTTCCGAATTTTCAAAGTGCAATAATTCCACTTGTTCTGGTCGAATTCTGTTATAATCCGGTGTTTTCGTAATGTGGGTGATAGGAATAAGCCGCTGATAGAGGTTTCTATAGCTATTTTCGGGTTTAAAGAAAAACGATTTTTCGCATTTTCAAAGTGCTATAATTCCCTTAGTTTTTCTCGAAACTCATTATAACCCGGTGTTTTCGTGTTGTAGGTGATGGGAACAAGTCGCTGGTATAGTTAGTTAAAATTCGAAAAAAATCAATTTTCGGTGAAAAATTCGATACGGGGGGGTATACCCTAAAAATTAAAAATCTCAAACTTTGGAGGTCCATATCTCGGCTTCTATGGGCCCTATCGGGAAAATTCCAACGGTTTTGACTTAGTTTCGTCCTCCTGAATCCATCGAGACCATCCGCAAGGTCGTAGCTCCCATATTAGCTGAGATCTCGCATTTTTGTGGCCCATTTTTGGGCTCAAAAACGGGGTCGAAAATTGACTTTTTTCCGAATTTTCAAAGTGCAATAATTCCACTTGTTCTGGTCGAATTCTGTTATAATCCGGTGTTTTCGTAATGTGGGTGATAGGAATAAGCCGCTGATAGAGGTTTCTATAGCTATTTTCGGGTTTAAAGAAAAACGATTTTTCGCATTTTCAAAGTGCTATAATTCCCTTAGTTTTTCTCGAAACTCATTATAACCCGGTGTTTTCGTGTTGTAGGTGATGGGAACAAGCCGCTGGTATAGTTAGTTAAAATTCGAAAAAAATCAATTTTTGGTGAAAAATTCGATACGGGGGGGTATACCCTAAAAATGAAAAATCTCAAACTTTGGAGGACCATATCTCGCCTTCTATGGGCCCTATCGGGAAAATTCCAACGGTTTTGACTTAGTTTCGTCCTTCTGAATCCATCGAGACCATCCGCAAGGTCGTAGCTCCCATATTAGCTGAGATCTCGCATTTTTGTGGCCCATTTTTGGGCTCAAAAACGGGGTCGAAAATTGACTTTTTTCCGAATTTTCAAAGTGCAATAATTCCACTTGTTCTGGTCGAATTCTGTTATAATCCGGTGTTTTCGTAATGTGGGTGATAGGAATAAGCCGGTGATAGAGGTTTCTATAGCTATTTTCGGGTTTAAAGAAAAACGATTTTTCGCATTTTCAAAGTGCTATAATTCCCTTAGTTTTTCTCGAAACTCATTATAACCCGGTGTTTTCGTATTGTAGGTGATGGGAATAAGCCGCTGGTATAGTTAGTTAAAATTCGAAAAAAATCAATTTTTGGTGAAAAATTCGATACGGGGGGGGTATACCCTAAAAATGAAAAATCTCAAACTTTGGAGGTCCATATCTCGGCTTCTATGGGCCTTATCGGGAAAATTCCAACGGTTTTGACTTAGTTTCGTCCTCCTGAATCCATCGAGACCATCCGCAAGGTCGTAGCTCCCATATTAGCTGAGATCTCGCATTTTTGTGGCCCATTTTTGGGCTCAAAAACGGGGTCGAAAATTGACTTTGTTCCGAATTTTTAAAGTGCAATTATTTCACTTGTTTTGGTCGAATTCTGTTATAATCCGGTGTTTTCGTAATGTGGGTGATGAGAATAAGCCGGTGATAGAGGTTTCTATAGCTATTTTCGGGTTTAAAGAAAAACGATTTTTCGCATTTTCAAAGTGCTATAATTCCCTTAGTTTTTCTCGAAACTCATTATAACCCGGTGTTTTCGTATTGTGGGTGATGGGAATAAGCCGCTGGTATAGTTAGTTAAAATTCGAAAAAAATCAATTTTTGGTGAAAAATTCGATACGGGGGGGTATACCCTAAAAATGAAAAATCTCAAACTTTGGAGGTCCATATCTCGGCTTCTATGGGCTCTATCGGGAAAATTCCAACGGTTTTGACTTAGTTTCGTTCTCCTGAATCCAACGAGACCATCCGCAAGGTCGTAGCTCCCATATTAGCTGAGATCTCGCATTTTTGTGGCCCATTTTTGGGCTCAAAAACGGGGTCGAAAATTGACTTTTTTCCGAATTTTCAAAGTGCAATAATTCCACTTGTTCTGGTCGAATTCTGTTATAATCCGGTGTTTTCGTAATGTGGGTGATAGGAATAAGCCGCTGATAGAGGTTTCTATAGCTATTTTCGGGTTTAAAGAAAATCGATTTTTCGCATTTTCAAAGTGCTATAATTCCCTTAGTTTTTCTCGAAACTCATTATAACCCGGTGTTTTCGTATTGTAGGTGATGGGAATAAGCCGCTGGTATAGTTAGTTAAAATTCGAAAAAAATCAATTTTTGGTGAAAAATTCGATACGGGGGGGTATACCCTAAAAATTAAAAATCTTAAACTTTGGAGGTCTATATCTCGGCTTCTATGGGCCCTATCGGGAAAATTCCAACGGTTTTGACTTAGTTTCGTCCTCCTGAATCCATCGAGACCATCCGCAAGGTCGTAGCTCCCATATTAGCTGAGATCTCGCATTTTTGTGGCCCATTTTTGGGCTCAAAAACGGGGTCGAAAATTGACTTTTTTCCGAATTTTCAAAGTGCAATAATTCCACTTGTTCTGGTCGAATTCTGTTATAATCCGGTGTTTTTGTATTGTGGGTGATAGGAATAAGCCGCTTATAGAGGTTTCTATAGCTATTTTCGGGTTTAAAGAAAATCGATTTTTCGCATTTTCAAAGTGCTATAATTCCCTTAGTTTTTCTGGAAACTCATTATAACTCGGTGTTTTCGTGTTGTAGGTGATGGGAACAAGCCGCTGGTATAGTTAGTTCATATTTTAAAAAAATCAATTTTTGGTGAAAAATTCGATACGGGGGGGTATACCCTTAAAATTAAAAATCTCAAACTTTGGAGATCCATATCTCGGCTTCTATGGGCCCTATCGGGAAAATTCCAACGGTTTTGACTTAGTTTCGTCCTCCTGAATCGAACGAGACCATCCGCAAGGTCGTAGCTCCCATATTAGCTGAGATCTCGCATTTTTGTGGCCCATTTTTGGGCTCAAAAACGGGGTCGAAAATTGACTTTGTTCCGAATTTTTAAAGTGCAATTATTTCACTTGTTTTGGTCGAATTCTGTTATAATCCGGTGTTTTCGTAATGTGGGTGATGAGAATAAGCCGGTGATAGAGGTTTCTATAGCTATTTTCGGGTTTAAAGAAAAACGATTTTTCGCATTTTCAAAGTGCTATAATTCCCTTAGTTTTTCTCGAAACTCATTATAACCCGGTGTTTTCGTATTGTAGGTGATGGGAATAAGCCGCTGGTATAGTTAGTTAAAATTCGAAAAAAATCAATTTTCGGTGAAAAATTCGATACGGGGGGGTATACCCTAAAAATGAAAAATCTCAAACTTTGGAGGTCCATATCTCGGCTTCTATGGGCCCTATCGGGAAAATTCCAACGGTTTTGACTTAGTTTCGTCCTCCTGAATCCATCGAGACCATCCGCAAGGTCGTAGCTCCCATATTAGCTGAGATCTCGCATTTTTGTGGCCCATTTTTGGGCTCAAAAACGGGGTCGAAAATTGACTTTTTTCCGAATTTTCAAAGTGCAATAATTCCACTTGTTCTGGTCGAATTCTGTTATAATCCGGTGTTTTCGTAATGTGGGTGATAGGAATAAGCCGCTGATAGAGGTTTCTATAGCTATTTTCGGGTTTAAAGAAAATCGATTTTTCGCATTTTCAAAGTGCTATAATTCCCTTAGTTTTTCTCGAAGCTCATTATAACCCGGTGTTTTCGTGTTGTAGGTGATGGGAACAGGCCGCTGGTATAGTTAGTTCATATTTTAAAAAAATCAATTTTTGGTGAAAAATTCGATACGGGGGGGTATACCCTAAAAATGAAAAATCTCAAACTTTGGAGGTCCATATCTCGGCTTCTATGGGCCCTATCGGGAAAATTCCAACGGTTTTGACTTAGTTTCGTCCTCCTGAATCCATCGAGACCATCCGCAAGGTCGTAGCTCCCATATTAGCTGAGATCTCGCATTTTTGTGGCCCATTTTTGGGCTCAAAAACGGGGTCGAAAATTGACTTTTTTCCGAATTTTCAAAGTGCAATAATTCCACTTGTTCTGGTCGAATTCTGTTATAATCCGGTGTTTTCGTAATGTGGGTGATGAGAATAAACCGGTGATAGAGGTTTCTATAGCTATTTTCGGGTTTAAAGAAAATCGATTTTTCGCATTTTCAAAGTGCTATAATTCCCTTAGTTTTTCTCGAAACTCACTATAACCCGGTGTTTTCGTATTGTAGGTGATGGGAATAAGCCGCTGGTATAGTTAGTTAAAATTCGAAAAAAATCATTTTTTGGTGAAAAATTCGATACGGGGGGGTATACCCTAAAAATTAAAAATCTCAAACTTTGGAGGTCTATATCTCGGCTTCTATGGGCCCTATCGGGAAAATTCCAACGGTTTTGACTTAGTTTCGTCCTCCTGAATCCATCGAGACCATCCGCAAGGTCGTAGCTCCCATATTAGCTGAGATCTCGCATTTTTGTGGCCCATTTTTGGGCTCAAAAACGGGGTCGAAAATTGACTTTTTTCCGAATTTTCAAAGTGCAATAATTCCACTTGTTCTGGTCGAATTCTGTTATAATCCGGTGTTTTCGTAATGTGGGTGATAGGAATAAGCCGCTAATAGTGGTTTCTATAGCTATTTTCGGGTTTAAAGAAAATCGATTTTTCGCATTTTCAAAGTGCTATAATTCCCTTAGTTTTTCTCGAAACTCATTATAACCCGGTGTTTTCGTATTGTAGGTGATGGGAATAAGCCGCTGGTATAGTTAGTTAAAATTCGAAAAAAATCAATTTTCGGTGAAAAATTCGATACGGGGGGGTATACCCTAAAAATGAAAAATCTCAAACTTTGGAGGTCCATATCTCGGCTTCTATGGGCCCTATCGGGAAAATTCCAACGGTTTTGACTTAGTTTCGTCCTCCTGAATCCATCGAGACCATCCGCAAGGTCGTAGCTCCCATATTAGCTGAGATCTCGCATTTTTGTGGCCCATTTTTGGGCTCAAAAACGGGGTCGAAAATTGACTTTTTTCCGAATTTTCAAAGTGCAATAATTCCACTTGTTCTGGTCGAATTCTGTTATAATCCGGTGTTTTCGTAATGTGGGTGATAGGAATAAGCCGCTGATAGAGGTTTCTATAGCTATTTTCGGGTTTAAAGAAAATCGATTTTTCGCATTTTCAAAGTGCTATAATTCCCTTAGTTTTTCTCGAAGCTCATTATAACCCGGTGTTTTCGTGTTGTAGGTGATGGGAACAGGCCGCTGGTATAGTTAGTTCATATTTTAAAAAAATCAATTTTTGGTGAAAAATTCGATACGGGGGGGTATACCCTAAAAATGAAAAATCTCAAACTTTGGAGGTCCATATCTCGGCTTCTATGGGCCCTATCGGGAAAATTCCAACGGTTTTGGCTTAGTTTCGTCCTCCTGAATCCATCGAGACCATCCGCAAGGTCGTAGCTCCCATATTAGCTGAGATCTCGCATTTTTGTGGCCCATTTTTGGGCTCAAAAACGGGGTCGAAAATTGACTTTTTTCCGAATTTTCAAAGTGCAATAATTCCACTTGTTCTGGTCGAATTCTGTTATAATCCGGTGTTTTCGTAATGTGGGTGATAGGAATAAGCCGCTGATAGAGGTTTCTATAGCTATTTTCGGGTTTAAAGAAAAACGATTTTTCGCATTTTCAAAGTGCTATAATTCCCTTAGTTTTTCTCGAAACTCATTATAACCCGGTGTTTTCGTATTGTAGGTGATGGGAATAAGCCGCTGGTATAGTTAGTTAAAATTCGAAAAAAATCAATTTTTGGTGAAAAATTCGATACGGGGGGGTATACCCTAAAAATGAAAAATCTCAAACTTTGGAGGTCCATATCTCGGCTTCTATGGGCCCTATCGGGAAAATTCCAACGGTTTTGACTTAGTTTCGTCCTCCTGAATCCATCGAGACCATCCGCAAGGTCGTAGCTCCCATATTAGCTGAGATCTCGCATTTTTGTGGCCCATTTTTGGGCTCAAAAACGGGGTCGAAAATTGACTTTTTTCCGAATTTTCAAAGTGCAATAATTCCACTTGTTCTGGTCGAATTCTGTTATAATCCGGTGTTTTCGTAATGTGGGTGATGAGAATAAACCGGTGATAGAGGTTTCTATAGCTATTTTCGGGTTTAAAGAAAATCGATTTTTCGCATTTTCAAAGTGCTATAATTCCCTTAGTTTTTCTCGAAACTCATTATAACCCGGTGTTTTCGTATTGTAGGTGATGGGAATAAGCCGCTGGTATAGTTAGTTAAAATTCGAAAAAAATCATTTTTTGGTGAAAAATTCGATACGGGGGGGTATACCCTAAAAATTAAAAATCTCAAACTTTGGAGGTCTATATCTCGGCTTCTATGGGCCCTATCGGGAAAATTCCAACGGTTTTGACTTAGTTTCGTCCTCCTGAATCCATCGAGACCATCCGCAAGGTCGTAGCTCCCATATTAGCTGAGATCTCGCATTTTTGTGGCCCATTTTTGGGCTCAAAAACGGGGTCGAAAATTGACTTTTTTCCGAATTTTCAAAGTGCAATAATTCCACTTGTTCTGGTCGAATTCTGTTATAATCCGGTGTTTTCGTAATGTGGGTGATAGGAATAAGCCGCTAATAGAGGTTTCTATAGCTATTTTCGGGTTTAAAGAAAAACGATTTTTCGCATTTTCAAAGTGCTATAATTCCCTTAGTTTTTCTCGAAACTCATTATAACCCGGTGTTTTCGTATTGTAGGTGATGGGAATAAGCCGCTGGTATAGTTAGTTCATATTTTAAAAAAATCAATTTTTGGTGAAAAATTCGATACGGGGGGGTATACCCTAAAAATGAAAAATCTCAAACTTTGGAGGTCCATATCTCGGCTTCTATGGGCCCTATCGGGAAAATTCCAACGGTTTTGGCTTAGTTTCGTCCTCCTGAATCCATCGAGACCATCCGCAAGGTCGTAGCTCCCATATTAGCTGAGATCTCGCATTTTTGTGGCCCATTTTTGGGCTCAAAAACGGGGTCGAAAATTGACTTTTTTCCGAATTTTCAAAGTGCAATAATTCCACTTGTTCTGGTCGAATTCTGTTATAATCCGGTGTTTTCGTAATATGGGTGATGAGAATAAGCCGGTGATAGAGGTTTCTATAGCTATTTTCGGGTTTAAAGAAAATCGATTTTTCGCATTTTCAAAGTGCTATAATTCCCTTAGTTTTTCTGGAAACTCATTATAACCCGGTGTTTTCGTGTTGTAGGTGATGGGAACAAGCCGCTGGTATAGTTAGTTAAAATTCGAAAAAAATCAATTTTTGGTGAAAAATTCGATACGGGGGGGTATACCCTAAAAATGAAAAATCTCAAACTTTGGAGGTCCATATCTCGGCTTCTATGGGCCCTATCGGGAAAATTCCAACGGTTTTGACTTAGTTTCGTCCTCCTGAATCCATCGAGACCATCCGCAAGGTCGTAGCTCCCATATTAGCTGAGATCTCGCATTTTTGTGGCCCATTTTTGGGCTCAAAAACGGGGTCGAAAATTGACTTTTTTCGCATTTTCAAAGTGCTATAATTCCCTTAGTTTTTCTCGAAACTCATTATAACCCGGTGTTTTCGTATTGTAGGTGATGGGAATAAGCCGCTGGTATAGTTAGTTAAAATTCGAAAAAAATCAATTTTCGGTGAAAAATTCGATACGGGGGGGTATACCCTAAAAATGAAAAATCTCAAACTTTGGAGGTCCATATCTCGGCTTCTATGGGCCCTATCGGGAAAATTCCAACGGTTTTGACTTAGTTTCGTCCTCCTGAATCCATCGAGACCATCCGCAAGTTCGTAGCTCCCATATTAGCTGAGATCTCGCATTTTTGTGGCCCATTTTTGGGCTCAAAAACGGGGTCGAAAATTGACTTTTTTCCGAATTTTCAAAGTGCAATAATTCCACTTGTTCTGGTCGAATTCTGTTATAATCCGGTGTTTTCGTAATGTGGGTGATAGGAATAAGCCGCTGATAGAGGTTTCTATAGCTATTTTCGGGTTTAAAGAAAATCGATTTTTCGCATTTTCAAAGTGCTATAATTCCCTTAATTTTTCTCGAAACTCATTATAACCCGGTGTTTTCGTATTGTAGGTGATGGGAATAAGCCGCTGGTATAGTTAGTTAAAATTCGAAAAAAATCAATTTTTGGTGAAAAATTCGATACGGGGGGGTATACCCTAAAAATTAAAAATCTCAAACTTTGGAGGTCTATATCTCGGCTTCTATGGGCCCTATCGGGAAAATTCCAACATTTTGACTTAGTTTCGTCCTCCTAAATCCATCGAGACCATCCGCAAGGTCGTAGCTCCCATATTAGCTGAGATCTCGCATTTTTGTGGCCTATTTTTGGGCTCAAAAACGGGGTCGAAAATTGACTTTTTTCCGAATTTTCAAAGTGCAATAATTCCACTTGTTCTGGTCGAATTCTGTTATAATCCGGTGTTTTCGTAAAGTGGGTGATGAGAATAAGCCGGTGATAGAGGTTTCTATAGCTATTTTCGGGTTTAAAGAAAATCGATTTTTCGCATTTTCAAAGTGCTATAATTCCCTTAGTTTTTCTCGAAGCTCATTATAACCCGGTGTTTTCGTGTTGTAGGTGATGGGAACAGGCCGCCGGTATAGTTAGTTCATATTTTAAAAAAATCAATTTTTGGTGAAAAATTCGATACGGGGGGGTATACCCTAAAAATGAAAAATCTCAAACTTTGGAGGTCCATATCTCGGCTTCTATGGGCCCTATCGGGAAAATTCCAACGGTTTTGGCTTAGTTTCGTCCTCCTGAATCCATCGAGACCATCCGCAAGGTCGTAGCTCCCATATTAGCTGAGATCTTGCATTTTTGTGGCCCATTTTTGGGCTCAAAAACGGGGTCGAAAATTGACTTTTTTCCGAATTTTCAAAAAGCAATAATTCCACTTGTTCTGGTCGAATTCTGTTATAATCCGGTGTTTTCGTAATGTGGGTGATAGGAATAAGCCGCTGATAGAGGTTTCTATAGCTATTTTCGGGTTTAAAGAAAATCGATTTTTCGCATTTTCAAAGTGCTATAATTCCCTTAATTTTTCTCGAAACTCATTATAACCCGGTGTTTTCGTATTGTAGGTGATGGGAATAAGCCGCTGGTATAGTTAGTTAAAATTCGAAAAAAATCAATTTTTGGTGAAAAATTCGATACGGGGGGGTATACCCTAAAAATTAAAAATCTCAAACTTTGGAGGTCTATATCTCGGCTTCTATGGGCCCTATCGGGAAAATTCCAACATTTTGACTTAGTTTCGTCCTCCTAAATCCATCGAGACCATCCGCAAGGTCGTAGCTCCCATATTAGCTGAGATCTCGCATTTTTGTGGCCTATTTTTGGGCTCAAAAACGGGGTCGAAAATTGACTTTTTTCCGAATTTTCAAAGTGCAATAATTCCACTTGTTCTGGTCGAATTCTGTTATAATCCGGTGTTTTCGTAAAGTGGGTGATGAGAATAAGCCGGTGATAGAGGTTTCTATAGCTATTTTCGGGTTTAAAGAAAATCGATTTTTCGCATTTTCAAAGTGCTATAATTCCCTTAGTTTTTCTCGAAACTCACTATAACCCGGTGTTTTCGTATTGTAGGTGATGGGAATAAGCCGCTGGTATAGTTAGTTAAAATTCGAAAAAAATCAATTTTTGGTGAAAAATTCGATACGGGGGGGTATACCCTAAAAATGAAAAATCTCAAACTTTGGAGGTCCATATCTCGGCTTCTATGGGCCCTATCGGGAAAATTCCAACGGTTTTGGCTTAGTTTCGTCCTTCTGAATCCATCGAGACCATCCGCAAGGTCGTAGCTCTTATATTAGCTGAGATCTCGTATTTTTGTGGCCCATTTTTAGGCTCAAAAACGGGGTCGAAAATTTACTTTTTTCCGAATTTTCAAAGTGCAATAATTCCACTTGTTCTGATCGAATTCTGTTATAATCCGGTGTTTTCGTAATGTGGGTGATAGGAATAAGCCGGTGATAGAGGTTTCTATAGCTATTTTCGGGTTTAAAGAAAAACGATTTTTCGCATTTTCAAAGTGCTATAATTCCCTTAGTTTTTCTGGAAACTCATTATAACCCGGTGTTTTCGTGTTGTAGGTGATGGGAACAAGCCGCTGGTATAGTTAGTTAAAATTCGAAAAAAATCAATTTTTGGTGAAAAATTCGATACGGGGGGGTATACCCTAAAAATTAAAAATCTCAAACTTTGGAGGTCTATATCTCGGCTTCTATGGGCCCTATCGGGAAAATTCCAACGGTTTTGACTTAGTTTCGTCCTCCTGAATCCATCGAGACCATCCGCAAGGTCGTAGCTCCCATATTAGCTGAGATCTCGCATTTTTGTGGCCCATTTTTGGGCTCAAAAACGGGGTCGAAAATTGACTTTTTTCCGAATTTTCAAAGTGCAATAATTCCACTTGTTCTGGTCGAATTCTGTTATAATCTGGTGTTTTCGTAATGTGGGTGATGAGAATAAGCCGGTGATAGAGGGTTCTATAGCTAATTTCGGGTTTAAAGAAAATCGATTTTTCGCATTTTCAAAGTGCTATAATTCCCTTAGTTTTTCTCGAAACTCATTATAACCCGGTGTTTTCGTATTGTAGGTGATGGGAATAAGCCGCTGGTATAGTTAGTTAAAATTCGAAAAAAATCAATTTTTGGTGAAAAATTCGATACGGGGGGGTATACCCTAAAAATTAAAAATCTCAAACTTTGGAGGTCTATATCTCGGCTTCTATGGGCCCTATCGGGAAAATTCCAACGGTTTTGACTTAGTTTCGTCCTCCTGAATCCATCGAGACCATCCGCAAGGTCGTAGCTCCCATATTAGCTGAGATCTCGCATTTTTGTGGCCCATTTTTGGGCTCAAAAACGGGGTCGAAAATTGACTTTTTTCCGAATTTTCAAAGTGCAATAATTCCACTTGTTCTGGTCGAATTCTGTTATAATCTGGTGTTTTCGTAATGTGGGTGATGAGAATAAGCCGGTGATAGAGGGTTCTATAGCTAATTTCGGGTTTAAAGAAAATCGATTTTTCGCATTTTCAAAGTGCTATAATTCCCTTAGTTTTTCTCGAAACTCATTATAACCCGGTGTTTTCGTATTGTAGGTGATGGGAATAAGCCGCTGGTATAGTTAGTTAAAATTCGAAAAAAATCAATTTTTGGTGAAAAATTCGATACGGGGGGGTATACCCTAAAAATTAAAAATCTCAAACTTTGGAGGTCTATATCTCGGCTTCTATGGGCCCTATCGGGAAAATTCCAACATTTTGACTTAGTTTCGTCCTCCTAAATCCATCGAGACCATCCGCAAGGTCGTAGCTCCCATATTAGCTGAGATCTCGCATTTTTGTGGCCTATTTTTGGGCTCAAAAACGGGGTCGAAAATTGACTTTTTTCCGAATTTTCAAAGTGCAATAATTCCACTTGTTCTGGTCGAATTCTGTTATAATCCGGTGTTTTCGTAATGTGGGTGATAGGAATAAGCCGCTGATAGAGGTTTCTATAGCTATTTTCGGGTTTAAAGAAAATCGATTTTTCGCATTTTCAAAGTGCTATAATTCCCTTAGTTTTTCTCGAAGCTCATTATAACCCGGTGTTTTCGTGTTGTAGGTGATGGGAACAGGCCGCTGGTATAGTTAGTTCATATTTTAAAAAAATCAATTTTTGGTGAAAAATTCGATACGGGGGGGTATACCCTAAAAATGAAAAATCTCAAACTTTGGAGGACCATATCTCGGCTTCTATGGGCCCTATCGGGAAAATTCCAACGGTTTTGACTTAGTTTCGTCCTTCTGAATCCATCGAGACCATCCGCAAGGTCGTAGCTCCCATATTAGCTGAGATCTCGCATTTTTGTGGCCCATTTTTGGGCTCAAAAACGGGGTCGAAAATTGACTTTTTTCCGAATTTTCAAAGTGCAATAATTCCACTTGTTCTGGTCGAATTCTGTTATAATCCGGTGTTTTCGTAATGTGGGTGATAGGAATAAGCCGGTGATAGAGGTTTCTATAGCTATTTTCGGGTTTAAAGAAAAACGATTTTTCGCATTTTCAAAGTGCTATAATTCCCTTAGTTTTTCTCGAAACTCATTATAACCCGGTGTTTTCGTGTTGTAGGTGATGGGAACAAGCCGCTGGTATAGTTAGTTAAAATTCGAAAAAAATCAATTTTTGGTGAAAAATTCGATACGGGGGGGTATACCCTAAAAATTAAAAATCTCAAACTTTGGAGGTCTATATCTCGGCTTCTATGGGCCCTATCGGGAAAATTCCAACGGTTTTGACTTAGTTTCGTCCTCCTGAATCCATCGAGACCATCCGCAAGGTCGTAGCTCCCATATTAGCTGAGATCTCGCATTTTTGTGGCCCATTTTTGGGCTCAAAAACAGGGTCGAAAATTGACTTTTTTCCGAATTTTCAAAGTGCAATAATTCCACTTGTTCTGGTCGAATTCTGTTATAATCCGGTGTTTTCGTAATGTGGGTGATAGGAATAAGCCGCTGATAGAGGTTTCTATAGCTATTTTCGGGTTTAAAGAAAATCGATTTTTCGCATTTTCAAAGTGCTATAATTCCCTTAGTTTTTCTCGAAACTCATTATAACCCGGTGTTTTCGTGTTGTAGGTGATGGGAACAGGCCGCTGGTATAGTTAGTTCATATTTTAAAAAAAATCAATTTTTGGTGAAAAATTCGATACGGGGGGGTATACCCTAAAAATGAAAAATCTCAAACTTTGGAGGACCATATCTCGGCTTCTATGGGCCCTATCGGGAAAATTCCAACGGTTTTGACTTAGTTTCGTCCTTCTGAATCCATCGAGACCATCCGCAAGGTCGTAGCTCCCATATTAGCTGAGATCTCGCATTTTTGTGGCCCATTTTTGGGCTCAAAAACGGGGTCGAAAATTGACTTTTTTCCGAATTTTCAAAGTGCAATAATTCCACTTGTTCTGGTCGAATTCTGTTATAATCCGGTGTTTTCGTAATGTGGGTGATAGGAATAAGCCGGTGATAGAGGTTTCTATAGCTATTTTCGGGTTTAAAGAAAAACGATTTTTCGCATTTTCAAAGTGCTATAATTCCCTTAGTTTTTCTCGAAACTCATTATAACCCGGTGTTTTCGTGTTGTAGGTGATGGGAACAAGCCGCTGGTATAGTTAGTTAAAATTCGAAAAAAATCAATTTTTGGTGAAAAATTCGATACGGGGGGGTATACCCTAAAAATTAAAAATCTCAAACTTTGGAGGTCTATATCTCGGCTTCTATGGGCCCTATCGGGAAAATTCCAACGGTTTTGACTTAGTTTCGTCCTCCTGAATCCATCGAGACCATCCGCAAGGTCGTAGCTCC
This sequence comes from Anthonomus grandis grandis, assembly GCF_022605725.1. Taxonomy (NCBI): domain Eukaryota; kingdom Metazoa; phylum Arthropoda; class Insecta; order Coleoptera; family Curculionidae; genus Anthonomus; species Anthonomus grandis. The sequence continues at coordinate 29,091,351 of NC_065552.1, forward strand.
CATATTAGCTGAGATCTCGCATTTTTGTGGCCCATTTTTGGGCTCAAAAACAGGGTCGAAAATTGACTTTTTTCCGAATTTTCAAAGTGCAATAATTCCACTTGTTCTGGTCGAATTCTGTTATAATCCGGTGTTTTCGTAATGTGGGTGATAGGAATAAGCCGCTGATAGAGGTTTCTATAGCTATTTTCGGGTTTAAAGAAAATCGATTTTTCGCATTTTCAAAGTGCTATAATTCCCTTAGTTTTTCTCAAAACTCATTATAACCCGGTGTTTTCGTATTGTAGGTGATGGGAATAAGCCGCTGGTATAGTTAGTTAAAATTCGAAAAAAATCAATTTTCGGTGAAAAATTCGATACGGGGGGGTATACCCTAAAAATGAAAAATCTCAAACTTTGGAGGTCCATATCTCGGCTTCTATGGGCCCTATCGGGAAAATTCCAACGGTTTTGGCTTAGTTTCGTCCTTCTGAATCCATCGAGACCATCCGCAAGGTCGTAGCTCCCATATTAGCTGAGATCTTGCATTTTTGTGGCCCCTTTTTGGGCTCAAAAACGGGGTCGAAAATTGACTTTTTTCCGAATTTTCAAAAAGCAATAATTCCACTTGTTCTGGTCGAATTCTGTTATAATCCGGTGTTTTCGTAATGTGGGTGATAGGAATAAGCCGCTGATAGAGGTTTCTATAGCTATTTTCGGGTTTAAAGAAAAACGATTTTTCGCATTTTCAAAGTGCTATAATTCCCTTAGTTTTTCTCGAAACTCATTATAACCCGGTGTTTTCGTATTGTAGGTGATGGGAATAAGCCGCTGGTATAGTTAGTTAAAATTCGAAAAAAATCAATTTTTGGTGAAAAATTCGATAAGGGGGGGTATACCCTTAAAATTAAAAATTTTAAACTTTGGAGGTCCATATCTCGGCTTCTATGGGCCCTATCGGGAAAATTCCAACGGTTTTGACTTAGTTTCGTCCTCCTGAATCCATCGAGACCATCCGCAAGGTAGGTCGTAGCTCTTATATTAGCTGAGATCTCGCATTTTTGTGGCCCATTTTTAGGCTCAAAAACGGGGTCGAAAATTTACTTTTTTCCGAATTTTCAAAGTGCAATAATTCCACTTGTTCTGGTCGAATTCTGTTATAATCCGGTGTTTTCGTAATGTGGGTGATAGGAATAAGCCGCTGATAGAGGTTTCTATAGCTATTTTCGGGTTTAAAGAAAAACGATTTTTCGCATTTTCAAAGTGCTATAATTCCCTTAGTTTTTCTCGAAACTCATTATAACCCGGTGTTTTCGTATTGTAGGTGATGGGAATAAGCCGCTGGTATAGTTAGTTAAAATTCGAAAAAAATCAATTTTCGGTGAAAAGTTCGATACGGGGGGGTATACCCTAAAAATGAAAAATCTCAAACTTTGGAGGACCATATCTCGGCTTCTATGGGCCCTATCGGGAAAATTCCAACGGTTTTGATTTAGTTTCGTCCTCCTGAATCCATCGAGACCATCCGCAAGGTCGTAGCTCCCATATTAGCTAAGATCTCGCATTTTTGTGGCCCATTTTTGGGCTCAAAAACGGGGTCGAAAATTGACTTTTTTCCGAATTTTCAAAGTGCAATAATTCCACTTGTTCTGGTCGAATTCTGTTATAATCCGGTGTTTTCGTAATGTGGGTGATAGGAATAAGCCGCTGATAGAGGTTTCTATAGCTATTTTCGGGTTTAAAGAAAAACGATTTTTCGCATTTTCAAAGTGCTATAATTCCCTTAGTTTTTCTCGAAACTCATTATAACCCGGTGTTTTCGTGTTGTAGGTGATGGGAACAAGTCGCTGGTATAGTTAGTTAAAATTCGAAAAAAATCAATTTTCGGTGAAAAATTCGATACGGGGGGGTATACCCTAAAAATTAAAAATCTCAAACTTTGGAGGTCCATATCTCGGCTTCTATGGGCCCTATCGGGAAAATTCCAACGGTTTTGACTTAGTTTCGTCCTCCTGAATCCATCGAGACCATCCGCAAGGTCGTAGCTCCCATATTAGCTGAGATCTCGCATTTTTGTGGCCCATTTTTGGGCTCAAAAACGGGGTCGAAAATTGACTTTTTTCCGAATTTTCAAAGTGCAATAATTCCACTTGTTCTGGTCGAATTCTGTTATAATCCGGTGTTTTCGTAATGTGGGTGATAGGAATAAGCCGCTGATAGAGGTTTCTATAGCTATTTTCGGGTTTAAAGAAAAACGATTTTTCGCATTTTCAAAGTGCTATAATTCCCTTAGTTTTTCTCGAAACTCATTATAACCCGGTGTTTTCGTGTTGTAGGTGATGGGAACAAGCCGCTGGTATAGTTAGTTAAAATTCGAAAAAAATCAATTTTTGGTGAAAAATTCGATACGGGGGGGTATACCCTAAAAATGAAAAATCTCAAACTTTGGAGGACCATATCTCGCCTTCTATGGGCCCTATCGGGAAAATTCCAACGGTTTTGACTTAGTTTCGTCCTTCTGAATCCATCGAGACCATCCGCAAGGTCGTAGCTCCCATATTAGCTGAGATCTCGCATTTTTGTGGCCCATTTTTGGGCTCAAAAACGGGGTCGAAAATTGACTTTTTTCCGAATTTTCAAAGTGCAATAATTCCACTTGTTCTGGTCGAATTCTGTTATAATCCGGTGTTTTCGTAATGTGGGTGATAGGAATAAGCCGGTGATAGAGGTTTCTATAGCTATTTTCGGGTTTAAAGAAAAACGATTTTTCGCATTTTCAAAGTGCTATAATTCCCTTAGTTTTTCTCGAAACTCATTATAACCCGGTGTTTTCGTATTGTAGGTGATGGGAATAAGCCGCTGGTATAGTTAGTTAAAATTCGAAAAAAATCAATTTTTGGTGAAAAATTCGATACGGGGGGGGTATACCCTAAAAATGAAAAATCTCAAACTTTGGAGGTCCATATCTCGGCTTCTATGGGCCTTATCGGGAAAATTCCAACGGTTTTGACTTAGTTTCGTCCTCCTGAATCCATCGAGACCATCCGCAAGGTCGTAGCTCCCATATTAGCTGAGATCTCGCATTTTTGTGGCCCATTTTTGGGCTCAAAAACGGGGTCGAAAATTGACTTTGTTCCGAATTTTTAAAGTGCAATTATTTCACTTGTTTTGGTCGAATTCTGTTATAATCCGGTGTTTTCGTAATGTGGGTGATGAGAATAAGCCGGTGATAGAGGTTTCTATAGCTATTTTCGGGTTTAAAGAAAAACGATTTTTCGCATTTTCAAAGTGCTATAATTCCCTTAGTTTTTCTCGAAACTCATTATAACCCGGTGTTTTCGTATTGTGGGTGATGGGAATAAGCCGCTGGTATAGTTAGTTAAAATTCGAAAAAAATCAATTTTTGGTGAAAAATTCGATACGGGGGGGTATACCCTAAAAATGAAAAATCTCAAACTTTGGAGGTCCATATCTCGGCTTCTATGGGCTCTATCGGGAAAATTCCAACGGTTTTGACTTAGTTTCGTTCTCCTGAATCCAACGAGACCATCCGCAAGGTCGTAGCTCCCATATTAGCTGAGATCTCGCATTTTTGTGGCCCATTTTTGGGCTCAAAAACGGGGTCGAAAATTGACTTTTTTCCGAATTTTCAAAGTGCAATAATTCCACTTGTTCTGGTCGAATTCTGTTATAATCCGGTGTTTTCGTAATGTGGGTGATAGGAATAAGCCGCTGATAGAGGTTTCTATAGCTATTTTCGGGTTTAAAGAAAATCGATTTTTCGCATTTTCAAAGTGCTATAATTCCCTTAGTTTTTCTCGAAACTCATTATAACCCGGTGTTTTCGTATTGTAGGTGATGGGAATAAGCCGCTGGTATAGTTAGTTAAAATTCGAAAAAAAATCAATTTTTGGTGAAAAATTCGATACGGGGGGGTATACCCTAAAAATTAAAAATCTTAAACTTTGGAGGTCTATATCTCGGCTTCTATGGGCCCTATCGGGAAAATTCCAACGGTTTTGACTTAGTTTCGTCCTCCTGAATCCATCGAGACCATCCGCAAGGTCGTAGCTCCCATATTAGCTGAGATCTCGCATTTTTGTGGCCCATTTTTGGGCTCAAAAACGGGGTCGAAAATTGACTTTTTTCCGAATTTTCAAAGTGCAATAATTCCACTTGTTCTGGTCGAATTCTTTTATAATCCGGTGTTTTTGTATTGTGGGTGATAGGAATAAGCCGCTTATAGAGGTTTCTATAGCTATTTTCGGGTTTAAAGAAAATCGATTTTTTCGCATTTTCAAAGTGCTATAATTCCCTTAGTTTTTCTGGAAACTCATTATAACTCGGTGTTTTCGTGTTGTAGGTGATGGGAACAAGCCGCTGGTATAGTTAGTTCATATTTTAAAAAAATCAATTTTTGGTGAAAAAATTCGATACGGGGGGGGTATACCCTTAAAATTAAAAATCTCAAACTTTGGAGATCCATATCTCGGCTTCTATGGGCCCTATCGGGAAAATTCCAACGGTTTTGACTTAGTTTCGTCCTCCTGAATCGAACGAGACCATCCGCAAGGTCGTAGCTCCCATATTAGCTGAGATCTCGCATTTTTGTGGCCCATTTTTGGGCTCAAAAACGGGGTCGAAAATTGACTTTGTTCCGAATTTTTAAAGTGCAATTATTTCACTTGTTTTGGTCGAATTCTGTTATAATCCGGTGTTTTCGTAATGTGGGTGATGAGAATAAGCCGGTGATAGAGGTTTCTATAGCTATTTTCGGGTTTAAAGAAAAACGATTTTTCGCATTTTCAAAGTGCTATAATTCCCTTAGTTTTTCTCGAAACTCATTATAACCCGGTGTTTTCGTATTCTAGGTGATGGGAATAAGCCGCTGGTATAGTTAGTTAAAATTCGAAAAAAAATCAATTTTTGGTGAAAAATTCGATACCGGGGGGTATACCCTAAAAATTAAAAATCTCAAACTTTGGAGGTCTATATCTCGGCTTCTATGGGCCCTATCGGAAAAATTCCAACGGTTTTGACTTAGTTTCGTCCTCCTGAATCCATCGAGACCATCCGCAAGGTCGTAGCTCCCATATTAGCTGAGATCTCGCATTTTTGTGGCCCATTTTTGGGCTCAAAAACGGGGTCGAAAATTGACTTTTTTCCGAATTTTCAAAGTGCAATAATTCCACTTGTTCTGGTCGAATTCTGTTATAATCCGGTGTTTTCGTAATGTGGGTGATAGGAATAAGCCGCTGATAGAGGTTTCTATAGCTATTTTCGGGTTTAAAGAAAATCGATTTTTCGCATTTTCAAAGTGCTATAATTCCCTTAGTTTTTCTCGAAACTCATTATAACCCGGTGTTTTCGTATTGTAGGTGATGGGAATAAGCCGCTGGTATAGTTAGTTAAAATTCGAAAAAAAATCAATTTTTGGTGAAAAATTCGATACGGGGGGGTATACCCTAAAAATTAAAAATCTCAAACTTTGGAGGTCTATATCTCGGCTTCTATGGGCCCTATCGGGAAAATTCCAACGGTTTTGACTTAGTTTCGTCCTCCTGAATCCATCGAGACCATCCGCAAGGTCGTAGCTCCCTATTAGCTGAGATCTCGCATTTTTGTGGTCCATTTTTGGGCTCAAAAACGGGGGTCGAAAATTGACTTTTTTCCGAATTTTCAAAGTGCAATAATTCCACTTGTTCTGGTCGAATTCTGTTATAATCCGGTGTTTTCGTAATGTGGGTGATAGGAATAAGCCGCTGATAGAGGTTTCTATAGCTATTTTCGGGTTTAAAGAAAATCGATTTTTCGCATTTTCAAAGTGCTATAATTCCCTTAGTTTTTCTCGAAACTCATTATAACCCGGTGTTTTCGTATTGTAGGTGATGGGAATAAGCCGCTGGTATAGTTAGTTAAAATTCGAAAAAAATCAATTTTTGGTGAAAAATTCGATACGGGGGGGTATACCCTAAAAATTAAAAAACTCAAACTTTGGAGGTCTATATCTCGGCTTCTATGGGCCCTATCGGGAAAATTCCAACGGTTTTTGACTTAGTTTCGTCCTCCTGAATCCATCGAGACCATCCGCAAGGTCGTAGCTCCCATATTAGCTGAGATCTCGCATTTTTGTGGCCCATTTTTGGGCTCAAAAACGGGGTCGAAAATTGACTTTTTTCCGAATTTTCAAAGTGCAATAATTCCACTTGTTCTGGTCGAATTCTGTTATAATCCGGTGTTTTCGTAATGTGGGTGATAGGAATAAGCCGCTGATAGAGGTTTCTATAGCTATTTTCGGGTTTAAAGAAAATCGATTTTTCGCATTTTCAAAGTGCTATAATTCCCTTAGTTTTTCTCGAAACTCATTATAACCCGGTGTTTTCGTATTGTAGGTGATGGGAATAAGCCGCTGGTATAGTTAGTTAAAATTCGAAAAAAATCAATTTTTGGTGAAAAAATTCGATACCGGGGGGTATACCCTAAAAATTAAAAATCTCAAACTTTGGAGGTCTATATCTCGGCTTCTATGGGCCCTATCGGGAAAATCCCAACGGTTTTGACTTAGTTTCGTCCTCCTGAATTCATCGAGACCATCCGCAAGGTCGTAGCTCCCATATTAGCTGAGATCTCGCATTTTTGTGGCCCATTTTTGGGCTCAAAAACGGGGTCGAAAATTGACTTTTTTCCGAATTTTCAAAGTGCAATAATTCCACTTGTTCTGGTCGAATTCTGTTATAATCCGGTGTTTTCGTAATGTGGGTGATAGGAATAAGCCGCTGATAGAGGTTTCTATAGCTATTTTCGGGTTTAAAGAAAATCGATTTTTCGCATTTTCAAAGTGCTATAATTCCCTTAGTTTTTCTCGAAGCTCATTATAACCCGGTGTTTTCGTGTTGTAGGTGATGGGAACAGGCCGCTGGTATAGTTAGTTCAAATTTTAAAAAAATCAATTTTTGGTGAAAAATTCGATACGGGGGGTATACCCTAAAAATGAAAAATCTCAAACTTTGGAGGTCCATATCTCGGCTTCTATGGGCCCTATCGGGAAAATTCCAACGGTTTTGGCTTAGTTTCGTCCTCCTGAATCCATCGAGACCATCCGCAAGGTCGTAGCTCCCATATTAGCTGAGATCTTGCATTTTTGTGGCCATTTTTGGGCTCAAAAACGGGGTCGAAAATTGACTTTTTTCCGAATTTCAAAGTGCAATAATTCCACTTGTTCTGGTCGAATTCTGTTATAATCCGGTGTTTTCGTAATGTGGGTGATGAGAATAAGCCGGTGATAAATGTTTCTATAGCTATTTTCGGGTTTTAAAGAAAATCGATTTTTCGCATTTTCAAAGTGCTATAATTCCCTTAGTTTTTCTCGAAGCTCATTATAACCCGGTGTTTTCGTGTTGTAGGTGATGGGAACAGGCCGCTGGTATAGTTAGTTCAAATTTAAAAAAAATCAATTTTTGGTGAAAAATTCGATACGGGGAGGTATACCCTAAAAATTAAAAATCTCAAACTTTGGAGGTCTATATCTCGGCTTCTATGGGCCCTATCGGGAAAATTCCAACGGTTTTGACTTAGTTTCGTCCTCCTGAATCGAACGAGACCATCCGCAAGGTCGTAGCTCCCATATTAGCTGAGATCTCGCATTTATGTGGCCCAATTTTTGGGCTCAAAAACGGGGTCGAAAATTGACTTTGTTCCGAATTTTTAAAGTGCAATTATTTCACTTGTTTTGGTCGAATTCTGTTATAATCCGGTGTTTTCGTAATGTGGGTGATGAGAATAAGCCGGTGATAGAGGTTTCTATAGCTATTTTCGGGTTTAAAGAAAAACGATTTTTCGCATTTTCAAAGTGCTATAATTCCCTTAGTTTTTCTCGAAACTCATTATAACCCGGTGTTTTCGTATTGTGGGTGATGGGAATAAGCCGCTGGTATAGTTAGTTAAAATTCGAAAAAAATCAATTTTTGGTGAAAAATTCGATACGGGGGGGTATACCCTAAAAATGAAAAATCTCAAACTTTGGAGGTCCATATCTCGGCTTCTATGGGCTCTATCGGGAAAATTCCAACGGTTTTGACTTAGTTTCGTTCTCCTGAATCCAACGAGACCATCCGCAAGGTCGTAGCTCCCATATTAGCTGAGATCTCGCATTACTCTCACGAGATGTGTGGCTCAAAAACGGGGTCGAAAATTGACTTTTTTCCGAATTTTCAAAGTGCAATAATTCCACTTGTTCTGGTCGAATTCTGTTATAATCCGGTGTTTTCGTAATGTGGGTGATAGGAATAAGCCGCTGATAGAGGTTTCTATAGCTATTTTCGGGTTTAAAGAAAATCGATTTTTCGCATTTTCAAAGTGCTATAATTCCCTTAGTTTTTCTCGAAACTCATTATAACCCGGTGTTTTCGTATTGTAGGTGATGGGAATAAGCCGCTGGTATAGTTAGTTAAAATTCGAAAAAAATCAATTTTTGGTGAAAAATTCGATACGGGGGGGTATACCCTAAAAATTAAAAATCTTAAACTTTGGAGGTCTATATCTCGGCTTCTATGGGCCCTATCGGGAAAATTCCAACGGTTTTGACTTAGTTTCGTCCTCCTGAATCCATCGAGACCATCCGCAAGGTCGTAGCTCCCATATTAGCTGAGATCTCGCATTTTTGTGGCCCATTTTTGGGCTCAAAAACGGGGTCGAAAATTGACTTTTTTCCGAATTTTCAAAGTGCAATAATTCCACTTGTTCTGGTCGAATTCTGTTATAATCCGGTGTTTTTGTATTGTGGGTGATAGGAATAAGCCGCTTATAGAGGTTTCTATAGCTATTTTCGGGTTTAAAGAAAATCGATTTTTCGCATTTTCAAAGTGCTATAATTCCCTTAGTTTTTCTGGAAACTCATTATAACTCGGTGTTTTCGTGTTGTAGGTGATGGGAACAAGCCGCTGGTATAGTTAGTTCATATTTTAAAAAAATCAATTTTTGGTGAAAAATTCGATACGGGGGGGTATACCCTTAAAATTAAAAATCTCAAACTTTGGAGATCCATATCTCGGCTTCTATGGGCCCTATCGGGAAAATTCCAACGGTTTTGACTTAGTTTCGTCCTCCTGAATCGAACGAGACCATCCGCAAGGTCGTAGCTCCCATATTAGCTGAGATCTCGCATTTTTGTGGCCCATTTTTGGGCTCAAAAACGGGGTCGAAAATTGACTTTGTTCCGAATTTTTAAAGTGCAATTATTTCACTTGTTTTGGTCGAATTCTGTTATAATCCGGTGTTTTCGTAATGTGGGTGATGAGAATAAGCCGGTGATAGAGGTTTCTATAGCTATTTTCGGGTTTAAAGAAAAACGATTTTTCGCATTTTCAAAGTGCTATAATTCCCTTAGTTTTTCTCGAAACTCATTATAACCCGGTGTTTTCGTATTCTAGGTGATGGGAATAAGCCGCTGGTATAGTTAGTTAAAATTCGAAAAAAATCAATTTTTGGTGAAAAATTCGATACCGGGGGGTATACCCTAAAAATTAAAAATCTCAAACTTTGGAGGTCTATATCTCGGCTTCTATGGGCCCTATCGGAAAAATTCCAACGGTTTTGACTTAGTTTCGTCCTCCTGAATCCATCGAGACCATCCGCAAGGTCGTAGCTCCCATATTAGCTGAGATCTCGCATTTTTGTGGCCCATTTTTGGGCTCAAAAACGGGGTCGAAAATTGACTTTTTTCCGAATTTTCAAAGTGCAATAATTCCACTTGTTCTGGTCGAATTCTGTTATAATCCGGTGTTTTCGTAATGTGGGTGATAGGAATAAGCCGCTGATAGAGGTTTCTATAGCTATTTTCGGGTTTAAAGAAAATCGATTTTTCGCATTTTCAAAGTGCTATAATTCCCTTAGTTTTTCTCGAAACTCATTATAACCCGGTGTTTTCGTATTGTAGGTGATGGGAATAAGCCGCTGGTATAGTTAGTTAAAATTCGAAAAAAATCAATTTTCGGTGAAAAATTCGATACGGGGGGGTATACCCTAAAAATGAAAAATCTCAAACTTTGGAGGTCCATATCTCGGCTTCTATGGGCCCTATCGGAAAAATTCCAACGGTTTTGACTTAGTTTCGTCCTCCTGAATCCATCGAGACCATCCGCAAGGTCGTAGCTCCCATATTAGCTGAGATCTCGCATTTTTGTGGCCCATTTTTGGGCTCAAAAACGGGGTCGAAAATTGACTTTTTTCCGAATTTTCAAAGTGCAATAATTCCACTTGTTCTGGTCGAATTCTGTTATAATCCGGTGTTTTCGTAATGTGGGTGATAGGAATAAGCCGCTGATAGAGGTTTCTATAGCTATTTTCGGGTTTAAAGAAAATCGATTTTTCGCATTTTCAAAGTGCTATAATTCCCTTAGTTTTTCTCGAAACTCATTATAACCCGGTGTTTTCGTATTGTAGGTGATGGGAATAAGCCGCTGGTATAGTTAGTTAAAATTCGAAAAAAATCAATTTTCGGTGAAAAATTCGATACGGGGGGGTATATCCTAAAAATGAAAAATCTCAAACTTTGGAGGTCCATATCTCGGCTTCTATGGGCCCTATCGGAAAAATTCCAACGGTTTTGACTTAGTTTCGTCCTCCTGAATCCATCGAGACCATCCGCAAGGTCGTAGCTCCCATATTAGCTGAGATCTCGCATTTTTGTGGCCCATTTTTGGGCTCAAAAACGGGGTCGAAAATTGACTTTTTTCCGAATTTTCAAAGTGCAATAATTCCACTTGTTCTGGTCGAATTCTGTTATAATCCGGTGTTTTCGTTATGTGGGTGATGAGAATAAACCGGTGATAGAGGTTTCTATAGCTATTTTCGGGTTTAAAGAAAATCGATTTTTCGCATTTTCAAAGTGCTATAATTCCCTTAGTTTTTCTCGAAACTCATTATAACCCGGTGTTTTCGTATTGTAGGTGATGGGAATAAGCCGCTGGTATAGTTAGTTAAAATTCGAAAAAAATCAATTTTTGGTGAAAAATTCGATACCGGGGGTATACCCTAAAAATTAAAAAACTCAAACTTTGGAGGTCTATATCTCGGCTTCTATGGGCCCTATCGGGAAAATTCCAACGGTTTTGACTTAGTTTCGTCCTCCTGAATCCATCGAGACCATCCGCAAGGTCGTAGCTCCCATATTAGCTGAGATCTCGCATTTTTGTGGTCCATTTTTGGGCTCAAAAACGGGGTCGAAAATTGACTTTTTTCCGAATTTTCAAAGTGCAATAATTCCACTTGTTCTGGTCGAATTCTGTTATAATCCGGTGTTTTCGTAATGTGGGTGATAGGAATAAGCCGCTGATAGAGGTTTCTATAGCTATTTTCGGGTTTAAAGAAAATCGATTTTTCGCATTTTCAAAGTGCTATAATTCCCTTAGTTTTTCTCGAAACTCATTATAACCCGGTGTTTTCGTATTGTAGGTGATGGGAATAAGCCGCTGGTTTAGTTAGTTAAAATTCGAAAAAAATCAATTTTTGGTGAAAAATTCGATACGGGGGGGTATACCCTAAAAATTAAAAAACTCAAACTTTGGAGGTCTATATCTCGGCTTCTATGGGCCCTATCGGGAAAATTCCAACGGTTTTGACTTAGTTTCGTCCTCCTGAATCCATCGAGACCATCCGCAAGGTCGTAGCTCCCATATTAGCTGAGATCTCGCATTTTTGTGGCCCATTTTTGGGCTCAAAAACGGGGTCGAAAATTGACTTTTTTCCGAATTTTCAAAGTGCAATAATTCCACTTGTTCTGGTCGAATTCTGTTATAATCCGGTGTTTTCGTAATGTGGGTGATAGGAATAAGCCGCTGATAGAGGTTTCTATAGCTATTTTCGGGTTTAAAGAAAATCGATTTTTCGCATTTTCAAAGTGCTATAATTCCCTTAGTTTTTCTCGAAACTCATTATAACCCGGTGTTTTCGTATTGTAGGTGATGGGAATAAGCCGCTGGTATAGTTAGTTAAAATTCGAAAAAAATCAATTTTTGGTGAAAAATTCGATACGGGGGGGTATACCCTAAAAATTAAAAATCTCAAATTTTGGAGGTCTATATCTCGGCTTCTATGGGCCCTATCGGGAAAATTCCAACGGTTTTGACTTAGTTTCGTCCTCCTGAATCCATCGAGACCATCCGCAAGGTCGTAGCTCCCATATTAGCTGAGATCTCGCATTTTTGTGGCCCATTTTTGGGCTCAAAAACGGGGTCGAAAATTGACTTTTTTCCGAATTTTCAAAGTGCAATAATTCCACTTGTTCTGGTCGAATTCTGTTATAATCCGGTGTTTTCGTAATGTGGGTGATAGGAATAAGCCGCTGATAGAGGTTTCTATAGCTATTTTCGGGTTTAAAGAAAATCGATTTTTCGCATTTTCAAAGTGCTATAATTCCCTTAGTTTTTCTCGAAGCTCATTATAACCCGGTGTTTTCGTGTTGTAGGTGATGGGAACAGGCCGCTGGTATAGTTAGTTCATATTTTAAAAAAATCAATTTTTGGTGAAAAATTCGATACGGGGGGGTATACCCTAAAAATGAAAAATCTCAAACTTTGGAGGTCCATATCTCGGCTTCTATGGGCCCTATCGGAAAAATTCCAACGGTTTTGACTTAGTTTCGTCCTCTTGAATCCATCGAGACCATTTGCAAGGTCGTAGCTCCCATATTAGCTGAGATCTCGCATTTTTGTGGCCCATTTTTGGGCTCAAAAACGGGGTCGAAAATTGACTTTTTTCCGAATTTTCAAAGTGCAATAATTCCACTTGTTCTGATCGAATTCTGTTATAATCCGGTGTTTTCGTAATGTGGGTGATAGGAATAAGCCGCTGATAGAGGTTTCTATAGCTATTTTCGGGTTTAAAGAAAAACGATTTTTCGCATTTTCAAAGTGCTATAATTCCCTTAGTTTTTCTCGAAACTCATTATAACCCGGTGTTTTCGTGTTGTAGGTGATGGGAACAAGCCGCTGGTATAGTTAGTTAAAATTCGAAAAAAATCAATTTTTGGTGAAAAATTCGATACGGGGGGGTATACCCTAAAAATTAAAAATCTCAAATTTTGGAGGTCTATATCTCGGCTTCTATGGGCCCTATCGGGAAAATTCCAACGGTTTTGACTTAGTTTCGTCCTCCTGAATCGAACGAGACCATCCGCAAGGTCGTAGCTTCCATATTAGCTGAGATCTCGCATTTTGTGGGCCCATTTTTGGGCTCAAAAAACGGGGTCGAAAATTGACTTTGTTCCGAATTTTTAAAGTGCAATTATTTCACTTGTTTTGGTCGAATTCTGTTATAATCCGGTGTTTTCGTAATGTGGGTGATGAGAATAAGCCGGTGATAGAGGTTTCTATAGCTATTTTCGGGTTTAAAGAAAAACGATTTTTCGCATTTTCAAAGTGCTATAATTCCCTTAGTTTTTCTGGAAACTCATTATAACCCGGTGTTTTCGTGTTGTAGGTGATGGGAACAAGCCGCTGGTATAGTTAGTTAAAATTCGAAAAAAATCAATTTTTGGTGAAAAATTCGATACGGGGGGGTATACCCTAAAAATTAAAAATCTCAAACTTTGGAGGTCTATATCTCGGCTTCTATGGGCCTATCGGGAAAATTCCAACGGTTTTGACTTAGTTTGGTCCTCCTGAATCCATCGAGACCATCCGCAAGGTCGTAGCTCCCATATTAGCTGAGATCTCGCATTTTTGTGGCCCATTTTTGGGCTCAAAAACGGGGTCGAAAATTGACTTTTTTCGAATTTCAAAGTGCAATAATTCCACTTGTTCTGGTCGAATTCTGTTATAATCCGGTGTTTTCGTAATGTGGGTGATGAGAATAAGCCGGTTATAGAGGTTTCTATAGCTATTTTCGGGTTTAAAGAAAATCGATTTTTCGCATTTTCAAAGTGCTATAATTCCCTTAGTTTTTCTGGAAACTCATTATAACTCGGTATTTTCGTGTTGTAGGTGATGGGAACAAGCCGCTGGTATAGTTAGTTCATATTTTAAAAAAATCAATTTTTGGTGAAAAATTCGATACGGGGGGGTATACCCTTAAAATTAAAAATCTCAAACTTTGGAGATCCATATCTCGGCTTCTATGGGCCCTATCGGGAAAATTCCAACGGTTTTGACTTAGTTTCGTCCTCCTGAATCGAACGAGACCATCCGCAAGGTCGTAGCTCCCATATTAGCTGAGATCTCGCATTTTTGTGGCCCATTTTTGGGCTCAAAAACGGGGTCGAAAATTGACTTTTTTCCGAATTTTCAAAGTGCAATAATTCCACTTGTTCTGGTCGAATTCTGTTATAATCCGGTGTTTTCGTAATGTGGGTGATGAGAATAAGCCGGTTATAGAGGTTTCTATAGCTATTTTCGGGTTTAAAGAAAATCGATTTTTCGCATTTTCAAAGTGCTATAATTCCCTTAGTTTTTCTCGAAACTCATTATAACCCGGTGTTTTCGTATTGTAGGTGATGGGAATAAGCCGCTGGTATAGTTAGTTAAAATTCGAAAAAAATCAATTTTTGGTGAAAAATTCGATACGGGGGGGTATACCCTAAAAATGAAAAATCTCAAACTTTGGAGGTCCATATCTCGGCTTCTATGGGCCCTATCGGGAAAATTCCAACGGTTTTGACTTAGTTTCGTCCTCCTGAATCCATCGAGACCATCCGCAAGGTCGTAGCTCCCATATTAGCTGAGATCTCACATTTTTGTGGCCCATTTTTGGGCTCAAAAACGGGGTCGAAAATTGACTTTTTTCCGAATTTTCAAAGTGCAATAATTCCACTTGTTCTGATCGAATTCTGTTATAATCCGGTGTTTTCGTAATGTGGGTGATAGGAATAAGCCGCTGATAGAGGTTTCTATAGCTATTTTCGGGTTTAAAGAAAAAACGATTTTTCGCATTTTCAAAGTGCTATAATTCCCTTAGTTTTTCTCGAAACTCATTATAACCCGGTGTTTTCGTGTTGTAGGTGATGGAAACAAGCCGCTGGTATAGTTAGTTAAAATTCGAAAAAAATCAATTTTCGGTGAAAAATTCGATACGGGGGGGTATACCCTTAAAATTAAAAATCTCAAACTTTGGAGGTCCATATCTCGGCTTCTATGGGCCCTATCGGGAAAATTCCAACGGTTTTGACTTAGTTTCGTCCTCCTGAATCCATCGAGACCATCCGCAAGGTCGTAGCTCCCATATTAGCTGAGATCTCACATTTTTGTGGCCCATTTTTGGGCTCAAAAACGGGGTCGAAAATTGACTTTTTTCCGAATTTTCAAAGTGCAATAATTCCACTTGTTCTGATCGAATTCTGTTATAATCCGGTGTTTTCGTAATGTGGGTGATAGGAATAAGCCGCTGATAGAGGTTTCTATAGCTATTTTCGGGTTTAAAGAAAAACGATTTTTCGCATTTTCAAAGTGCTATAATTCCCTTAGTTTTTCTCGAAACTCATTATAACCCGGTGTTTTCGTGTTGTAGGTGATGGGAACAAGCCGCTGGTATAGTTAGTTAAAATTCGAAAAAAATCAATTTTCGGTGAAAAATTCGATACGGGGGGGTATACCCTTAAAATTAAAAATCTCAAACTTCGGAGGTCCATATCTCGGCTTCTATGGGCCCTATCGGGAAAATTCCAACGGTTTTGACTTAGTTTCGTCCTCTTGAATCCATCGAGACCATCCGCAAGGTCGTAGCTCCCATATTAGCTGAGATCTCACATTTTTGTGGCCCATTTTTGGGCTCAAAAACGGGGTCGAAAATTGACTTTTTTCCGAATTTTCAAAGTGCAATAATTCCACTTGTTCTGATCGAATTCTGTTATAATCCGGTGTTTTCGTAATGTGGGTGATAGGAATAAGCCGCTGATAGAGGTTTCTATAGCTATTTTCGGGTTTAAAGAAAAACGATTTTTCGCATTTTCAAAGTGCTATAATTCCCTTAGTTTTTCTCGAAACTCATTATAACCCGGTGTTTTCGTGTTGTAGGTGATGGAAACAAGCCGCTGGTATAGTTAGTTAAAATTCGAAAAAAATCAATTTTCGGTGAAAAATTCGATACCGGTATACGATAATATTCGATATTCGTATACCCTAAAAATTAAAAATCTCAAACTTTGGAGGTCTATATCTCAGCTTCTATGGGCCCTATCGGGAAAATTCCAACGGTTTTAACTTAGTTTCGTCCTCCTGAATCGAACGAGACCATCCGCAAGGTCGTAGCTCCCATATTAGCTGAGATCTCGCATTTTTGTGGCCCATTTTTGGGCTCAAAAACGGGGTCGAAAATTGACTTTTTTCCGAATTTTCAAAGTGCAATAATTCCACTTGTTCTGGTCGAATTCTGTTATAATCCGGTGTTTTCGTAATGTGGGTGATAGGAATAAGCCGCTGATAGAGGTTTCTATAGCTATTTTCGGGTTTAAAGAAAAACGATTTTTCGCATTTTCAAAGTGCTATAATTCCCTTAGTTTTTCTCGAAACTCATTATAACCCGGTGTTTTCGTGTTGTAGGTGATGGAAACAAGCCGCTGGTATAGTTAGTTAAAATTCGAAAAAAATCAATTTTCGGTGAAAAATTCGATACCGGGGGGTATACCCTAAAAATTAAAAATCTCAAACTTTGGAGGTCTATATCTCGGCTTCTATGGGCCCTATCGGGAAAATTCCAACGGTTTTGACTTAGTTTCGTCCTCCTGAATCGAACGAGACCATCCGCAAGGTCGTAGCTCCCATATTAGCTGAGATCTCGCATTTTTGTGGCCCATTTTTGGGCTCAAAAACGGGGTCGAAAATTGACTTTTTTCCGAATTTTCAAAGTGCAATAATTCCACTTGTTCTGGTCGAATTCTGTTATAATCCGGTGTTTTCGTAATGTGGGTGATAGGAATAAGCCGCTGATAGAGGTTTCTATAGCTATTTTCGGGTTTAAAGAAAAACGATTTTTCGCATTTTCAAAGTGCTATAATTCCCTTAGTTTTTCTCGAAACTCATTATAACCCGGTGTTTTCGTATTGTAGGTGATGGGAATAAGCCGCTGGTATAGTTAGTTAAAATTCGAAAAAAATCAATTTTTGGTGAAAAATTCGATACGGGGGGGTATACCCTAAAAATGAAAAATCTCAAACTTTGGAGGTCTATATCTCGGCTTCTATGGGCCTTATCGGGAAAATTCCAACGGTTTTGACTTAGTTTCGTCCTCCTGAATCCATCGAGACCATCCGCAAGGTCGTAGCTCCCATATTAGCTGAGATCTCGCATTTTTGTGGCCCATTTTTGGGCTCAAAAACGGGGTCAAAAATTTACTTTTTTCCGAATTTTCAAAGTGCAATAATTCCACTTGTTCTGGTCGAATTCTGTTATAATCCGGTGTTTTTGTATTGTGGGTGATAGGAATAAGCCGCTGATAGAGGTTTCTATAGCTATTTTCGGGTTTAAAGAAAATCGATTTTTCGCATTTTCAAAGTGCTATAATTCCCTTAGTTTTTCTGGAAACTCATTATAACTCGGTGTTTTCGTGTTGTAGGTGATGGGAACAAGCCGCTGGTATAGTTAGTTCATATTTTAAAAAAATCAATTTTTGGTGAAAAATTCGATACGGGGGGGTATACCCTTAAAATTAAAAATCTCAAACTTTGGAGATCCATATCTCGGCTTCTATGGGCCCTATCGGGAAAATTCCAACGGTTTTGACTTAGTTTCGTCCTCCTGAATCGAACGAGACCATCCGCAAGGTCGTAGCTCCCATATTAGCTGAGATCTCGCATTTTTGTGGCCCATTTTTGGGCTCAAAAACGGGGTCGAAAATTGACTTTTTTCCGAATTTTCAAAGTGCAATTATTCCACTTGTTCTGGTCGAATTCTGTTATAATCCGGTGTTTTCGTAATGTGGGTGATGAGAATAAGCCGGTTATAGAGGTTTCTATAGCTATTTTCGGGTTTAAAGAAAATCGATTTTTCGCATTTTCAAAGTGCTATAATTCCCTTAGTTTTTCTCGAAACTCATTATAACCCGGTGTTTTCGTATTCTAGGTGATGGGAATAAGCCGCTGGTATAGTTAGTTAAAATTCGAAAAAAATCAATTTTTGGTGAAAAATTCGATACCGGGGGGTATACCCTAAAAATTAAAAATCTCAAACTTTGGAGGTCTATATCTCGGCTTCTATGGGCCCTATCGGGAAAATTCCAACGGTTTTGACTTAGTTTCGTCCTCCTGAATCCATCGAGACCATCCGCAAGGTCGTAGCTCCCATATTAGCTGAGATCTCGCATTTTTGTGGCCCATTCTTGGGCTCAAAAACGGGGTCGAAAATTGACTTTTTTCCGAATTTTCAAAGTGCAATAATTCCACTTGTTCTGGTCGAATTCTGTTATAATCCGGTGTTTTCGTAATGTGGGTGATGAGAATAAGCCGGTGATAAATGTTTCTATAGCTATTTTCGGGTTTAAAGAAAAACGATTTTTCGCATTTTCAAAGTGCTATAATTCCCTTAGTTTTTCTCGAAACTCATTATAACCCGGTGTTTTCGTGTTGTAGGTGATGGAAACAAGCCGCTGGTATAGTTAGTTAAAATTCGAAAAAAATCAATTTTCGGTGAAAAATTCGATACGGGGGGGTATACCCTTAAAATTAAAAATCTCAAACTTTGGAGGTCCATATCTCGGCTTCTATGGGCCCTATCGGGAAAATTCCAACGGTTTTGACTTAGTTTCGTCCTCCTGAATCCATCGAGACCATCCGCAAGGTCGTAGCTCCCATATTAGCTGAGATCTCACATTTTTGTGGCCCATTTTTGGGCTCAAAAACGGGGTCGAAAATTGACTTTTTTCCGAATTTTCAAAGTGCAATAATTCCACTTGTTCTGATCGAATTCTGTTATAATCCGGTGTTTTCGTAATGTGGGTGATAGGAATAAGCCGCTGATAGAGGTTTCTATAGCTATTTTCGGGTTTAAAGAAAAACGATTTTTCGCATTTTCAAAGTGCTATAATTCCCTTAGTTTTTCTCGAAACTCATTATAACCCGGTGTTTTCGTGTTGTAGGTGATGGGAACAAGCCGCTGGTATAGTTAGTTAAAATTCGAAAAAAATCAATTTTCGGTGAAAAAATTCGATACGGGGGGGTATACCCTTAAAATTAAAAATCTCAAACTTTGGAGGTCCATATCTCGGCTTCTATGGGCCCTATCGGGAAAATTCCAACGGTTTTGACTTAGTTTCGTCCTCCTGAATCCATCGAGACCATCCGCAAGGTCGTAGCTCCCATATTAGCTGAGATCTCACATTTTTGTGGCCCATTTTTGGGCTCAAAAACGGGGTCGAAAATTGACTTTTTTCCGAATTTTCAAAGTGCAATAATTCCACTTGTTCTGATCGAATTCTGTTATAATCCGGTGTTTTCGTAATGTGGGTGATAGGAATAAGCCGCTGATAGAGGTTTCTATAGCTATTTTCGGGTTTAAAGAAAAACGATTTTTCGCATTTTCAAAGTGCTATAATTCCCTTAGTTTTTCTCGAAACTCATTATAACCCGGTGTTTTCGTGTTGTAGGTGATGGGAACAAGCCGCTGGTATAGTTAGTTAAAATTCGAAAAAAATCAATTTTTGGTGAAAAATTCGATACGGGGGGGTATACCCTTAAAATTAAAAATCTCAAACTTTGGAGGTCCATATTTCGGCTTCTATGTTCCCTATCGGGAAAATTCCAACGGTTTTGACTTAGTTTCGTCCTCCTGAATCCAACGAGACCATCCGCAAGGTCGTAGCTCCCATATTAGCTGAGATCTCGCATTTTTGTGGCCAATTTTTGGGCTCAAAAACGGGGTCGAAAATTGACTTTGTTCCGAATTTTTAAAGTGCAATTATTCCACTTGTTCTGGTCGAATTCTGTTATAATCCGGTGTTTTCGTAATGTGGGTGATGAGAATAAACCGGTGATAGAGGTTTCTATAGCTATTTTCGGGTTTAAAGATAATCAGTTTTTCGCATTTTCAAAGTGCTATAATTCCCTTAGTTTTTCTCGAAACTCATTATAACCCGGTGTTTTCGTGTTGTAGGTGATGGGAACAAGCCGCTGGTATAGTTAGTTAAAATTCGAAAAAAATCAATTTTTGGTGAAAAATTCGATACGGGGGGGTATACCCTTAAAATTAAAAATCTCAAACTTTGGAGGTCCATATTTCGGCTTCAATGTTCCCTATCGGGAAAATTCCAACGGTTTTGACTTAGTTTCGTCCTCCTGAATCCAACGAGACCATCCGCAAGGTCGTAGCTCCCATATTAGCTGAGATCTCGCATTTTTGTGGCCCATTTTTGGGCTCAAAAACGGGGTCAAAAATTGACTTTTTTCCGAATTTTCAAAAAGCAATAATTCCACTTGTTCTGGTCGAATTCTGTTATAATCCGGTGTTTTCGTAATGTGGGTGATAGGAATAAGCCGCTGATAGAGGTTTCTATAGCTATTTTCGGGTTTAAAGAAAAACGATTTTTCGCATTTTCAAAGTGCTATAATTCCCTTAGTTTTTCTCGAAACTCATTATAACCCGGTGTTTTCGTATTGTAGGTGATGGGAATAAGCCGCTGGTATAGTTAGTTAAAATTCGAAAAAAATCAATTTTTGGTGAAAAATTCGATACGGGGGGGTATACCCTAAAAATGAAAAATCTCAAACTTTGGAGGTCCATATCTCGGCTTCTATGGGCCCTATCGGGAAAATTCCAACGGTTTTGACTTAGTTTCGTCCTCCTGAATCCATCGAGACGATCCGCAAGGTCGTAGCTCCCATATTAGCTGAGATCTCGCATTTTTGTGGCCCATTTTTGGGCTCAAAAACGGGGTCGAAAATTGACTTTTTTCCGAATTTTCAAAGTGCAATAATTCCACTTGTTCTGGTCGAATTCTGTTATAATCCGGTGTTTTCGTAATGTGGGTAATGAGAATAAGCCGGTGATAGAGGTTTCTATAGCTATTTTCGGGTTTAAAGAAAATCGATTTTTCGCATTTTCAAAGTGCTATAATTCCCTTAGTTTTTCTCGAAACTCATTATAACCCGGTGTTTTCGTGTTGTAGGTGATGGGAACAAGCCGCTGGTATAGTTAGTTAAAATTCGAAAAAAATCAATTTTTGGTGAAAAATTCGATACGGGGGGGTATACCCTTAAAATTAAAAATCTCAAACTTTGGAGGTCCATATTTCGGCTTCTATGTTCCCTATCGGGAAAATTCCAACGGTTTTGACTTAGTTTCGTCCTCCTGAATCCAACGAGACCATCCGCAAGGTCGTAGCTCCCATATTAGCTGAGATCTCGCATTTTTGTGGCCAATTTTTGGGCTCAAAAACGGGGTCGAAAATTGACTTTGTTCCGAATTTTTAAAGTGCAATTATTCCACTTGTTCTGGTCGAATTCTGTTATAATCCGGTGTTTTCGTAATGTGGGTGATGAGAATAAACCGGTGATAGAGGTTTCTATAGCTATTTTCGGGTTTAAAGATAATCAGTTTTTCGCATTTTCAAAGTGCTATAATTCCCTTAGTTTTTCTCGAAACTCATTATAACCCGGTGTTTTCGTGTTGTAGGTGATGGGAACAAGCCGCTGGTATAGTTAGTTAAAATTCGAAAAAAATCAATTTTTGGTGAAAAATTCGATACGGGGGGGTATACCCTTAAAATTAAAAATCTCAAACTTTGGAGGTCCATATTTCGGCTTCAATGTTCCCTATCGGGAAAATTCCAACGGTTTTGACTTAGTTTCGTCCTCCTGAATCCAACGAGACCATCCGCAAGGTCGTAGCTCCCATATTAGCTGAGATCTCGCATTTTTGTGGCCCATTTTTGGGCTCAAAAACGGGGTCAAAAATTGACTTTTTTCCGAATTTTCAAAAAGCAATAATTCCACTTGTTCTGGTCGAATTCTGTTATAATCCGGTGTTTTCGTAATGTGGGTGATAGGAATAAGCCGCTGATAGAGGTTTCTATAGCTATTTTCGGGTTTAAAGAAAATCGATTTTTCGCATTTTCAAAGTGCTATAATTCCCTTATTTTTTCTCGAAACTCATTATAACCCGGTGTTTTCGTGTTGTAGGTGATGGAAACAAGCCGCTGGTATAGTTAGTTGAAATTTAAAAAAAATCAATTTTTGGTGAACAATTCGATACTGGGGGGTATACCCTAAAAATGAAAAATCTTAAACTTCGGAGGTCCATATCTCGGCTTCTATGGGCCCTATCGGGAAAATTCCAACGGTTTTGACTTAGTTTCGTCCTCCTGAATCCAACGAGACCATCCGCAAGGTCGTAGCTCCCATATTAGCTGAGATCTCGCATTTTTGTGGCCCATTTTTGGGCTCAAAAACGGGGTCGAAAATTGACTTTTTTCCGAATTTTCAAAAAGCAATAATTCCACTTGTTCTGGTCGAATTCTGTTATAATCCGGTGTTTTCGTAATGTGGGTGATAGGAATAAGCCGCTGATAGAGGTTTCTATAGCTATTTTCGGGTTTAAAGAAAAACGATTTTTCGCATTTTCAAAGTGCTATAATTCCCTTAGTTTTTCTCGAAACTCATTATAACCCGGTGTTTTCGTATTGTAGGTGATGGGAATAAGCCGCTGGTATAGTTAGTTAAAATTCGAAAAAAATCAATTTTTGGTGAAAAATTCGATACGGGGGGGTATACCCTAAAAATGAAAAATCTCAAACTTTGGAGGTCCATATCTCGGCTTCTATGGGCCCTATCGGGAAAATTCCAACGGTTTTGACTTAGTTTCGTCCTCCTGAATCCATCGAGACCATCCGCAAGGTCGTAGCTCCCATATTAGCTGAGATCTCGCATTTTTGTGGCCCATTTTTGGGCTCAAAAACGGGGTCGAAAATTGACTTTTTTCCGAATTTTCAAAGTGCAATAATTCCACTTGTTCTGGTCGAATTCTGTTATAATCCGGTGTTTTCGTAATGTGGGTGATAGGAATAAGCCGCTGATAGAGGTTTCTATAGCTATTTTCGGGTTTAAAAAAAATCGATTTTTCGCATTTTCAAAGTGCTATAATTCCCTTAGTTTTTCTCGAAACTCATTATAACCCGGTGTTTTCGTGTTGTAGGTGATGGGAACAAGCCGCTGGTATAGTTAGTTCATATTTTAAAAAAATCAATTTTTGGTGAAAAATTCAATACGGGGGGTATACCCTAAAAATGAAATATCTCAAACTTTGGAGGTCCATATCTCGGCTTCTATGAGCCCTATCGAGAAAATTCCAACGGTCTTGACTTAGTTTCGTCCTCTTAAATTCATCGAGACCATCCGCAAGGTCGTAGCTTTTATATTAGCTGAGATCTCGCATTTTTGTGGCCCATTTTTGGGCTCAAAAACGGGGTCGAAAATTGACTTTTTTCCGAATTTTCAAAGTGCAATAATTCCACTTGTTCTGGTCGAATTCTGTTATAATCCGGTGTTTTCGTAATGTGGGTAATGAGAATAAGCCGGTGATAGAGGTTTCTATAGCTATTTTCGGGTTTAAAGAAAATCGATTTTTCGCATTTTCAAAGTGCTATAATTCCCTTAGTTTTTCTCGAAACTCATTATAACCCGGTGTTTTCGTGTTGTAGGTGATGGGAACAAGCCGCTGGTATAGTTAGTTAAAATTCGAAAAAAATCAATTTTTGGTGAAAAATTCGATACGGGGGGTATACCCTTAAAATTAAAAATCTCAAACTTTGGAGGTCCATATTTCGGCTTCTATGTTCCCTATCGGGAAAATTCCAACGGTTTTGACTTAGTTTCGTCCTCCTGAATCCAACGAGACCATCCGCAAGGTCGTAGCTCCCATATTAGCTGAGATCTCGCATTTTTGTGGCCAATTTTTGGGCTCAAAAACGGGGTCGAAAATTGACTTTGTTCCGAATTTTTAAAGTGCAATTATTCCACTTGTTCTGGTCGAATTCTGTTATAATCCGGTGTTTTCGTAATGTGGGTGATGAGAATAAACCGGTGATAGAGGTTTCTATAGCTATTTTTGGGTTTAAAGAAAATCGATTTTTCGCATTTTCAAAGTGCTATAATTCCCTTAGTTTTTCTCGAAACTCATTATAACCCGGTGTTTTCGTGTTGTAGGTGATGGAAACAAGCCGCTGGTATAGTTAGTTGAAATTTAAAAAAAATCAATTTTTGGTGAACAATTCGATACTGGGGGGTATACCCTAAAAATGAAAAATCTTAAACTTCGGAGGTCCATATCTCGGCTTCTATGGGCCCTATCGGGAAAATTCCAACGGTTTTGACTTAGTTTCGACCTCCTGAATCCAACGAGACCATCCGCAAGGTCGTAACTCCCATATTAGCTGAGATCTCGCATTTTTGTGGCCCATTTTTGGGCTCAAAAACGGGGTCGAAAATTGACTTTTTTCCGAATTTTCAAAGTGCAATAATTCCACTTGTTCTGGTCGAATTCTGTTAAAATCCGGTGTTTTCGTAATGTGGGTGATGGGAATAAGCCGCTGATAGGGGTTTCTATAGCTATTTTCGGGTTTAAAGAAAATCGATTTTTCGCTTTTTCAAAGTGCTATAATTTTCTTAGTTTTTCTCGAAACTCATTATAACCCGGTGTTTTCGTGTTGTAGGTGATGGAAACAAGCCGCTGGTATAGTTAGTTCAAATTTTAAAAAAATCAATTTTTGGTGAAAAATTCGATACTGGGGGGTATACCCTAAAAATGAAAAATCTCAAACTTTGGAGGTCCATATCTCGGCTTCTATGGGCCCTATCGGGAAAATTCCAACGGTTTTGACTTAGTTTCGTCCTCCTGAATCCAACAAGTCCATCTGCAAGGTAGCATTGAAGCATCGTAGCTTTTATGATAGCTGAGATATGGCATTTTTGATGCCCATTTTTGGCCTCAAAAACGAGGTCGAAAAAATACTCGATTTCTTAGTTCTGCTCGGATTTCCTTATAACCCGGTATTTTCGTGATCTACTTGATGAGAACAATCCGCTGGTATAGTTAGTTCGAATTCGAAAAAAAAAAATTTCTGAAAAAAAGCCAAACGGGGGGGTATACCCGAAAAATGAAAAAACCCAAACTTTGAAGGCCGATATCTCGGCTTCTATGGGAGCTATCTTATTATAACATATATTTTTTATAAATTTAATTATAATAAAATTGTTATTTTTATTTTATGATATAGATGAATGCTTCACTATTGGCCTAGTTTTGTTGTTTGCCAATGGTCTCAAATTGAGCTGTATAATCAAAAATGGCTGATGATAGTGGTGCAAAAAAATGGTATAGAACTTAATCCAGCTAAATGTAAAATTATAACTTTCTTGTTCTAGAAATACTATTGATTTCGATTACAAGATTCGTCACTATCCCTTTGAAGGACCTCCTCTTTTTAAAGATTTGGGTCACTTTCAATATACGCTTACAGTTTTCTCATCACTCAGATAATGTTATCAATAAGGATTGATGCTTGGTTTTGTTGGAAGGTGTACTCATGACTTCACTAGTATTGCTGCTTAAAAAATGCTGTGCCCTGGTCGATCCTAATCTAGAGTATGCCTCCTGTGTATGGTCTGCTTTGGGTACATATTGATGCTCTTCAACTAGTTGAACACACATTTTTAAAACAAATATAAATAACCATCACTATCCCCCTATACTAGGTATATATGCAAACCTTAAGTTTAACTAGTATTATGAAACCATTGTTAATAAAGCATATGAACTTCTTTGTTTTGTAATTAGAAACACATCTTTAATATTTTTAATAATTTAAAGTATAAAAATTGTTTCTTAATTAACAACATATCTTTTTTAGTTTCTAAAATGAACTTGAGAATAAAAGCCAAAAAGCTCTTCCAAATTTTTACCTACAAGTAGTTCTCCTATAAATAAAATGATTTATGAAAGTAATAAAATCATACTAAAATGTGACAGATTTTTTTAATGCCAGTTGTCTGTTTTATGCCAGTGAGAACTCTTTACATGTAATCCCTTTTGTTGTCCCCTTGTTTTCCTTCATCAGGAAACCATTTGTGCTGGTTTGAGGCAAAGAGAGAGCCTTTATACAGAGCATGCTCTTGGTTTCAATTTGTCTATTTCAATCTGGATGTTGATCTCTTTAAATTTGTCAAATAATATTGTAAACCTATTTAGTTAATGTACCTCTTGTAGTTTTTTTTGTACATATTTTTTGATTACCTATTAATTTTTCTTAAACAGCATGTCCAATCCCTTCCTCCATTTCGGCTACATTTTTTTAGTAAAAACAAACTTTTTTTTGTCTACAGGGTAGGAAAAACTAGATTTTAAAATTTATGTTTGTTCATGGTTCATTCATGGTTAACCTAGCTAAAAATGTATGTCGTGAGATAGATATTAAAAAGTTAAGATAGGAATTTGCAAATTATTTATCCTATAACGAATACTTATGGATCTCCTCTTAAAGTTGAAAAAAGTCGATTTTCAACAGTCTCTAATTCAAAAACTAATTGATGAAAGTATCAAACTGTTTTTTAAAGTAGAATCAGAAAATCAAATATTAGCTAGGATGTTCCATTGAAAAAAACATAAAATTCTTTTGTGAACATTTTGCTTCAAAAACACAGCCACAATTGAGAGAGTACTAAATGTTCTAACTGTATATGTTATTACTTATATTTTCATATATTGTCTTAGTGATTCGGATTTCTGAAATTTATAAAAGATAAAGCTTTTTGATTATTACAATGTATCTTTCTCCTTATTTAATACGTGAATAATGTATCACCATCTTTATTTAAAGGCGTTTGGTTCACTTTCTCCCGAATTATTGTGAATTGTTCGTCTGTGTTGTTTATAATAGAATAATATATTGAGTTCTTGACAGAATAATATATTTTTACTATATAAACCCTTTATAATTACAAACCCTCATAAAATCATCTATATTTTGATTTTTATAGATGGTTGTACCTATTAATTTGGAAAATATGTACATGGAAGGAAAGTAAAACTCTTAATAGTAAAAATAGAAATAAAATAAGTGTTTTTAACTGAATTTGTTAAGTAAATACAAGCAAAAATTTAAATGAATATCATGATTTTCATGGTATTAAAATTTATAACATTCAAGATTATAAAAATAATAAAACAAATATTTTAAAGTGCATGCGTCTATTTCAAGTTGATTAAAACTTTGTCTCATTTTAGGTGAGGATTACTTTTGTTTAGAAGGTTGCCATTGATTAGAAAAGGGTTCTAATCAATTGAGGCCCTATAGACTGTAAAATTTATAGGTTGCGATGGTTCATGTACCTTTGGACGGTTTTACACCACAGCCTGCTGACTTAGCACAAAAAATATAAAAGTGATTGAATTAAATTAACAGTAAAAAGACTTACCTAGGGGTCAGTCAAGATCAGGATAACACAAGAGGTTTTTGCGGAAGGCCGCGCGAATACTGGTCGTAAAATGATTATTAACAGTAAGACGATCTAGTACTGAGTGTTTTCACCTCGATTCCCCGCGTTAGTCTTTTCGGTACTTGCGTGTGACGTATTATTTGGGTATGTACCAGGTTTGTAGTAAAAGTAAAGAATAACAAGTAAGGAAATATTATAGGGAGAGGCGAGGAAACAAGGCAAATCTCGACATTCATTATGTAAAACAAAAAAATATTAGCAGCAAGAAGCGATACTTTGAATGCACTTAAGAATATAACTTATAGAAGTAAACTAAATCAAACTAAGTATTAAACTAATCAATAAAGTGAAATTGAGATGACTACAAGAACAGAACATTCCCGCGCCCATGAAAACCAAGGGGTTTTCATGAAACAATAAATAAATTATTGGTTTGGAAGTGGGCACAATTTAACCAAAGGTCTTTTAAGTATACCTTTGGCTGTCCGTACTGTTGCCACTCTAGGAACCCCGTCCTTGCCCAAAGTAACTTCCGCGATTCGGCCAAGAATCCAGCGTAAAGGCGCCGAATTATCATCTTTAATAGCTACCATAGTACCCGGCTCTACTCTACCTATTGCATTATGCCATTTGGCTTTTTGTTGCAAAGTATGTAGATATTCACAATGCCACCGCCTCCAAAAATCACGATGCAGTCTAAGGAAAAGCTGCCAACGCGTAAGGCGATTAATATTTGTGTTAGTAAATTCCGGATCGGGAAGAACAGTTAAGGGTTGTAAGGTCAAAAAATGTCCAGGAGTAAGTGGCAATAAGTCTGATGGGTCTAAACTTATAGGGGAAAGTGGTCTTGAAATAAGTACCGCTTCGATTTGTATAATTACCGTATTAAACTCTTCATATGTGAGTATCTGAGTTTCTACTACCCGTACTAAGTGAGTTTTAATGGACTTAATATTTGCTTCCCATATACCACCCATATGGGGGGCAGAGGGGGGATTAAAATGCCACGTAATTGGTTCAACTTCGGCAGATTTTAAAAATATTTGACGTAAGTATTTTTCACTAGCAATAAAATTTGTACCGCAATCTGAATATAAGTTAAGTACTTTTCCGCGCCGTGCAACAAATCTGCGAAGTCCCGCCAAAAAAGCCTCTGCACTAAGGTCCGATAGCAACTCCAAATGAACACCTTTTTTACTAGTGTAAATAAATAAGCATACGTATGCTTTATGCACTTTAGCACCCCTTAATCGGCCAATAGTAATTGGAAACGGTCCACACAAGTCCAGGCCGCAGTTAATAAAAGCTTTGGAATTTGCGGATACCCTGAACTTAGGTAAATTACCCATAGGGGGTTGATATGGTTTCGGGTTAACCTTCCAACAAATATGACATTTATGGATTACTTTACGAACTATTCTCTTTGCTGAGATTATCCAGTAGTTTTGAAATAGCAAATTTAATGTGGTTTGTATACCACAATGTAAGTAATTAAGATGTAATTCGTTTATAAGTAAGGACGTAAATTTACAATTACCTGGTAAAAGCAAGGGAAATCTTTTATCGTACGACAAATCGGAGTTATGGAGTCTACCACCAACCCTCAAGTAGCCCTCTTTATCTAAAAAAGGTCTTAATTTCTGAAGACTTTTCGAAATACGTTTATTATGTCTAAGCAATGTAATCTCTTCAGTAAAATAGAGATTTTGGATGAATTTTATAAGTAAGTAAAGAGCATTATTTAATTCTGATAAAGTAAGATAAGAAGTATTTAAAACTGTCGCTTTAATTTTAAAGGACTGGAAATTCTTAGAAGCCCGCAAAATATAAGCTACAATTCTTTTAATCTTTGGCAAGGAATTATATTTATCAATTAAAGATTCAATAAAATGAGGAGATTGCTGTGTTATTAAAGTATTTAAAACAGTCTTTCTCTTCTCAAAATTAAAAGAATCGATACTAGGAATTTCAAATTTTGTAAATGACCATTCCTCTCTGTTTTGTAATAAAAAAATGGGCCCGTTCCACCAAAGAGAAAAATCTGCGAGCTCAGAGACACATAAACCTCTACTTCCACAGTCGGCTGGATTCAGTTCAGAGGGAACATGGTGCCAATATTCGGGTGCCAATTTTTCTTGAATATAAGAAACGCGGTTGCTTACAAACGTTTGCCTATGGTGAGGAGAACTTTTAATCCATGTTAAGGCAACGGAACTATCAGTAAATGAAAATATGTTGGTAAATTTAATTTTATGTGAGAAAATATTCAAAACATAATGCATTAATTTGCTAAGCAAAACAGCGCCAAGTAACTCAAGTCGCGCTAAAGTTACTACCTTTAGAGGGCTTACTTTAGATTTGGCACAGACAAGGTAGGTTTTATAAAGAAATTCTCGGGAGAAAAATACACGAATATATACGACAGCACAATAAGCACGTTCTGACGCATCGCAAAAACCAAACAATTCGTGTGATTTAGACTCAGTAACATCTACTTGACGTGGAATTTCAACCAAATGCAAATTATTTAATTCCGTCTTAAACTTATTCCATTTAGTAATAATGTCAGAGGGTGGTCTTTCGTCCCAATCAATACCAGCAATCCAAAGAGATTTTATTAGTAATTTAATAGAAATTGTAATAGGGGTAAGAGAGCCACAAGGGTCAAACACCCTAGCACAGTGACTGAGTAAAGTACGTTTTGTACATCCCGTATCATCGATAACGACTTTATAGAAAAATGAATCTCGAATAGGATTCCATTTTAGACCCAAAATTTTTAAAGTTATATTTTCTTCCTGATCGAACGAAATGTCTTGGGCAACATGTGTTTTAGGTAAAGTTTTGAGTAGCAAAGGACAGTTACTGGCCCATTTTCGTGGCTCGAACCCACCCCTAGACAAAAGTTCAACCAATTGATTTTTTATAGCAATTAATTCCTTAGGGCTACTTCCACCCCCGTTTAAATCATCCACGTAACTTGATGACTTAAGAATGTCTGACGCTAAAGGAAGATCTTTATAATCATCTGCTAACATAAGAAGGGTGCGGATGGCTAAAAATGGGCTGCAAACTACTCCAAAAGTAACAGTATCCAATTGGTAGTGTAAAATAGGCTCATTGGGAGAAAAACGCCAAAGAATTCTCTGGTAATTACGATCCTTCGGATTCAGTAAAATGTTTCTGAACATTTGTTTTAAATCACAAGTAAAGATATATTTATGCAATCTAAAATTAAGCAAAAGACTAAGTAAATCTTGTTGCAATTTTGGTCCCGTATGCAAAGCTTTATTCAAAGATAATTTATTGCTGGCACAACTGCTAGCGTCGAAAACTACACGCAGGGGTGTTCTTGTCGAATCCTTTTTAAAAACTGCATGATGACTTATATAAAAATAATTAGAAATTTCGGAACAAAAGGGTTTAGTAACTTCTTGTAAATGATTATTATCTAAATAATCTTTAATTACGTCTGAGTAAGAAGCATGAAAGTCTTTGTCTTGTAAGAACCGTTTTTCAAGAGATAAAAATCTACGTAAAGCCACACTGTAAGAATCACCAAAATCAGAAGCTGTTATTTTAAAAGGCAAAGAAACTACGTAACGTCCCGATTCGGTTCTGTAAGTTGTGTTTAAAAAGTAGTTTTCACAATATTCATCATCCTTAGATTGGGCATGAATCCTGGTACTTCTTCAATTTGCCAAAAATTTTGTAGTGTTTCATTTAAATTATTAGTACTACATGTGGTAAAAAACGTATTTATCGTTTTATTTGGTTTTTCATAGGAAGTTTTGCCAGTTATAGTCCACCCAAAGTAAGTTTTAATGCATACTGGTTTATCTGGACCGTCATCAATTTTACCATCTTGTAAAATATATGGAAAAATATCATTTCCAAGCAAAAGATCGATTTGAGAATTTTTATAAAAGTAAGGGTCCGCCAATTGCAAATCCGAAGGAAAAGTAAAGTTTTCTTTTGAAAAGGAAACAGAAGGTAAATCGTCGCATATTTTATCCAAAATAACGGCATCAAGTGAAAGGGTATGACTTGAATTGTAAATTGATGAAATTATACAATGCACGCCCTTTTTGGCAGTAGCATACATAGAATTAAGACCATGCAGGGACATAGATATATTAAATTTGGATAAATGTAATTTATTAGCACAATTTTTAGAAATTAAACTGGACTGAGCTCGACCGTCAAGAACGGCTCTAAAGGTATGCCATTGATCAAAGGCATCTTTAATTTTTACTAACACAGTAGCAAGCAAAACTTCCTAATCATTTATTAGTACACCCACAGTAGAAGCTTTAGAAGTAGATGGCATTGGACTTTCAAGATTCCTAGTTGCCTCGACCGGCAAATTTGAATTTAAATTCTTATTAATGTTAAACTTTTCATTGTTTGATTTAAAACACAGTAAGGTATGATGCTCTTGATTGCAATTGCGACACCGTTTTTCAGATGTGCACCGACTTACAGTGTGAGCACTTGCAAGACAATTTACACAAGCTTTTTGGGTTTTTATGAAATCAAATCGATCCCTTGTTGTTTTAGAAAGGAATGACGGGCATCTATAAATTATGTGAGAGCCTTTGCAAAGAAAACATATAGAATTAAAATTTGATTTCTGGCTGTTTGTGAATAAAGCAGAACGGTATTTTGGTTTATTTACATTAAAAGAGTTTTGTGAATTACGAACATTACGAAATTTTATCTAGAAATCGAGGGTTTAGAATTTTCTTGAGAGTTAGATTCGTATAAAATTGACTCAAGTGCAATGCATTGCTTTTGCAAAAAATGCTTGACTGCCTCATATTTCGGTACGTCATTAGACGCGTGAAACTGTTCAAAGGCTTTTCTTGTTAAAGGATCTAATCTATTAAGCAGCATATAAACAAGAACAAAATCCCATTGATCAATTTCAAATTTTAAATTTTTAAGAGCACATAAATTTTTGTTAAAAGTATCTAATAAATTTCTTAAAGAAAATGCACTATCATGCGCGGGCATTCTTCAATTAATTTCCAATAAGTTAAGGCCTGAAGGCGTCTATTACTGTATCTTTCTATTATGGTGTTGTATGCAATAGGATAATTTTCATTAGTGATTAAAATATCAGCAATGAGATCACGAGGTTGTCCCTTTAGGGCACCTAATAAAAAATTAAACTTCGCGATATTACTTAAATTGCATTTGGAATGGACAATAATAGCAAAGCTTTGATGAAATGTGGGAAATGTAGTTATATCTCCATTAAAAGTAGGTATATCGAGCCGAGGCAAATGATCAATCTCGTGAGAGCATTGTAAAGTAGGACCAACAGGGCGGATAGAAGTATCCAGGACACCATTTTCCTCCAGGGGCAATTCAAAAAGTTGATAAAAAATTGTATCAATTTCATGGCAACGTTTAACAAAATCTAAACCTGTTTTTTCCTCAACCTTAATCTCGTCTGGAGAAGCCACAAGTAAAGTGAGTATGGAATTATGGTGTTTCTCGAAATCCTTCTTAATTTTTGCCAAGCTTCTGTAACATATTTTAAATGAAAGTAATTCCGAGGAATCAGCAAGAGCTAATGCCGCAGCCTCTTTCACCAAAAATAGTTGGGATATTGCACTTTGCCTTAAGGCTTTTGATTTTAAAATCTTATCATTTGCTGAAGAAGTCATGGTAAGGTTTTTTTTTTTTTTTTGTAAACCCCCAAAATCACTCCAAATCCAAAAATCTCAGAGTAAAAATGTTACCTCTTTTATGAATCCCTGTGCTATACGCGTAGAATGAAATAAATGGAAAATAAAAAAGAGGCTCCACCTTAACGAAGAGCAAAAAAAAAAACAGATCACTTAAAAGTATCACTTTCCGAAAATCCCCGGTAAAGAAACACAAATAATAAAATTCATCACCAAAAGAAAAAAAACCCGGCCTTGGCGTATACAATGCAAACGTTATCTTAGCAACGGAATGCAACAAAACCCAACTAAATTTAGCTGATCTCGGAGCGGCCGAAAGAAGTATTTTATATATATATTATATTTGTATACAGTATAGTACAGTATAAGTATAGTAGAGTAGAGCGGGACTGGTTATGCAATCAAATAAAAGCAAATATAGATTTCCCGATTAGTGGAAACAGTATTCTAATAACAGTAGTAGCAATTATGTAAAAATGTAAAAATAAAGGTTATAATAATTTTATCGTATAACTTTCAAAAGTTTTAGGCAAAATCGTATTTCAAATTATGCAAATTAATAGTAAAACTAAATCGTATTCATGAAGTAGCACTCAAAGTATATATGGTAAGCAAACTGAAGTACAGAAAATCGTCCAAAGTTTTTTTTTTTTTTTTTTTTGAAATTAGTACAAGCAATTTAGAAAGGGGCACTATCCGGCTCGAAGGACCATGTTTAGAAGGTTGCCATTGATTAGAAAAGGGTTCTAATCAATTGAGGCTCTATAGACTGTAAAATTTATAGGTTGCGATGGTTCATGTACCTTTGGACGGTTTTACACCACAGCCTGCTGACTTAGCACGAAAAATATAAAAGTGATTGAATTAAATTAACAGTAAAAAGACTTACCTAGGGGTCAGTCAAGATCAGGATAATACAAAAGGTTTTTGCGGAAGGCCGCGCGAATACTGGTCGTAAAATGGTTATTAACAGTAAGACGATCTAGTACCGAGTGTTTTCACCTCGATTCCCCGCGTTAGTCTTTTCGGTACTTGCATGTGACGTATTATTTGGGTATGTACCAGGTTTGTAGTAAAAGTAAAGAATAACAAGTAAGGAAATATTATAGGGAGAGGCGAGGAAACAAGGCAAATCTCGACATTCATTATGTAAAACAAAAAAATATTAGCAGCAAGAAGCGATACTTTGAATGCACTTAAGAATATAACTTATAGAACTAAACTAAATCAAACTAAGTATTAAACTAATCAATAAAGTGAAATTGAGATGACTACAAGAACAGAACAACTTTCTTTCATAAATTTTAACCAAATTCTTAAAGAAGTACTAGAAAAATTACAGATCTAACTATCTTAAATTCTTACCTATATGTAACTTTCTATTTTGTATTTTTGTAAACATAACCTCTTAAAAACTTTAATTGTTTTGTTTCCCTACAGTTGGCACAACTAAAATTTGTCAGAGTGACCAACATCGAAAGGACACAATCACGCAAAATGGCGGCGCCCTAGTAGTGGTCATTTACTTTTCATTGAATTGGACTTATGTCTTCAAACTTTCAAATTCGTTTTTCTCAAAAATATAAAAATGTGACTTAGATTGTTCCTCCCCTGTAGTCTTCAAATTGTTTCTATGGATAATTATGTTTAACAAGACGATAAAGCTTATGTAATATGGTTCCAACAAATTTCATTTAGTCAGAAATATAATCTATAATTTTTACATAGTATCTTACTTTAATAATAATGATTTACTGTAATAAAAATAGAGGTCGAATGTAATTTAATAATTTAATATGTAATTACACAACCTTACTTCTTAGTGGTAAACCAAATAAGTTACTTAATAGATAGTTTCGCTTAAAACTGATAGAGAAACCTAGAGGCTACTACTGCTAATATTGCTCACCACTTCAAATTATGCATATGTATGTATGAAAAACTGGTTCACAATACTAAATAAAGAAGCAGAACTTACATATATATACATTTGAATTATACTTAAGACTCTTTTCAACAACAATGGAGCTTGTATCAGTCTCAACACTCATAAAATCCTAAAGCATAAGCATTATCATATAAATATAAACTCATTTATTACATTTTCCGCAAGCAATACAATCATTAAAACAATATTTCTTCGTGTCACAATTTAAATAGAAATTCATTTAACTGTAAAGCAAACAAAAACACAAACTGCAAGTAAGCAGGGTCGAGATGAGGTTCGATCCCAGATCCCGTTTTTGCAGTAATTTCGGCGATACAGGAACGTGCAAAACAAAATAATTGGTAACAATGGAGATTTATAGTCTTGTACCATGAAAGATTAATCTTTTAGAGTAGTGAGGTTACGTTGCAATTCCAGTTGCTATTGTATCCGGTGTGGTTAAGTTTGCTGTCGTAGCCAAGTGAAAAATGTATGGTGTATCTTAACAAAGCTATAATTTCTCTATGGAATAGTATAGAAATACCAAGGATATAATAACATAAAGTGTGATCTAACGAGAAAGAACTTTTCGCTTTTTTAAATCATTTATGACTGATATTAAATTTTAATTTATCTCTACTTGACAACTATCAAATAATATTTTTACAGTTCCATTAAAAACTAATTGAAATAAGCAGTTTCAAAAATTATTAAGAAATAAAATAAATTCACCTAAATACATAAAAAGCGCACATCTTACTTGAACTCAATGCTTCAATTCTAATGTGATATTTAGGATTAGAAGGAAAAATCCCATCCTCTAGAGACTCTTTAGCGGTGTAAAACTATATAAGAAGTGAGCTTAGAATACTTTGGCTTAACCACTTTATTGGACTTTGTTAAAACATCTTAGCTTCAAAATTTGATGCTTGATTTTTAGATTCTGGATGTTTGTTGATATTGGTGAGATGTTTAAAAGTAATTATTTTTGATAATAACCAATCCACTATTAATAACTGTAAAAATTCAGAATTTCATAAAGGACTAAAACACATTGATATTCGTTATCACTTTATAAGGGAAAAAGTAAATAATAAGGTTGTGTCTTTGAAGTATATACCAACAAAATTGCAAATTGCAGGCTTCGTTTAATGGATTTTTTTGTTAAGTGTGATTTAATCCAAGGTGATTTAACCTAATTAGTGACTTTTGTGTAGACAAGGAGTAGTTCTAAATATTTACGAAATTTACCATTGAAGATGAGAGGGTGTTGTTTGCATGCGTAACGTTACTCTAAAAGTGCAATGGCAAGTAAGTCGGAACGTTCGTTAACAGTGATTGATAGAGATGATAAAAATCGTGTGTGTAAAAAGTTTTATATGTATACTGTTAGATAATAATGCTCATATATTTCTCAAAAATATCTCAAATATTAAGACTTAATAAAGTCCAAAAATCTTTTATAATTCTGAGGTCTACGAATATCAAAATAATAACATTTTTAATTTTAAGTAAAGCTTGAAACAGCATTATGAAAAAAAAATTTCGTTGTTAATATATCGGCAAATATTGTAAGCAACCGATTTCTTAAATAGTTGATATTTGTGTTTTAGAATCGTTAGTGTATTTTTTGCAAATTTTACTTCAGTATACGTCTTCTTATCCCAGAAATGACACCAATGCACGAGTTTTGCATTTTTTTTATCTCTCTGAGGATCACCAATAATTATAATAATAATAATTAGGGCACCAAGTTACAATATGTCATATAATCTATTACAACTACCTATCTAGGGGTAATATGGGGAAAACCGACCAGACGGGCAATATCGACCAGGCCATTTTTGATTTTAAAACACTTTTAAAACAATTTTACTACAGCGACACCTATGACCGCTTGCGTAATCTAGAAGCCAGTATTTTGGCCACTTTATCTAATGTTTAGGATCTGTGGTAAACTAAACTTGTTTTTCCAGCGTGTTGATGTATTATTTTTGTCCCATAAAATAGGTAAATATGGTTAAATCATTGTAAAATAGGGCATTTTTTTGATACTATATTTTAGATAACACCTTTTGAAGTATAGATTTTATAAATTTTTCCATGTAAATCTTTTTGATTTTTTGTAGGTTAGGTTAATGTAATCAGACTATAATGTCGGGTAAAATCGACCATACTGAGTGATTTTACCCGACGTTGGTTGGTTTTACCCGATTATTAACAAAGTTTTTTTTCTTTTAATAGATTTGTTTCAACATGCCTTTTAAATACCACAGGAAAACTAATCGAGCTTCCTGGAATATTGAAGACATGACATCAGCCATTAATGCCGTTCAAAATAATACTTTAGGCATAAGGAAGACCGCCAGAACCTATAATGTGCCCTATGGAACTCTACAAGGCCGTCTTAGGGGAAAAGTTGATAATGTAAAAAAGCGCCTTGGAAGGCAGACAGTATTAAGTCCTGCTCAAGAGAAAGACCTAACAAACTATATAATTAAAATATCTAAAATATTTTATGGGTTGTCTAGGTTTCAAGTCAAGAAAATTGCGTTTCAATTAGCACAATCTAATAATAAACCTAATAACTTCAATAAAGAAAAAGGAGTATGTGGCAATGATTGGTATTATGGTTTCTTGAAACGTCATCCTCAGATCTCCCTCAGAAGACCTAAAAGTACATCGCTAAATCGAGTTAAGGGATTTAACAAGAAAGAAGTTGATTTATTTTTTACGAATCTCTCTCAAGCGTATGAAAAGCATAAATTCAGAGCTGACCGCATTTACAATGCAGATGAAACTGGAATAACTCCTGTTCATATTCCTCCCAAAATTCTAGCTGTCAAAGGACAACGTCAAGTTGGCGCCATTACGAGTGGGGAGCGTGGCAAACTAGTTAAAATCCAGTGCAACGATATATTAGAATGATCACCAGTCAAAACACCAGCATTCCACCTGCCAAACAATGTCATCCACCTTCTAGTTCCATTGTTTGAGAAGTAAAATGCTGGTGTTTTGACGGGTGACCATTCTAATATATCGTCGCATTGAACTTTACTGTGCTTTGTGCCATGAGTGCTGCGGAGGACTATATTCCCCCTATAAAATTCTAAAAATGGATGGATCAATGAAGATCGCTTTTAGGAATGGCTTCAACATTTTGCTACACACGCTAAGTCCTCAATTAATGATACTTATTATCTTATGTCTTACTTATTATTGACAACCATTGCAGCCATTGCACATTAAATGTCTACAACTTTTGTAGAGAAAATGGAATAGACATAGTCACCCTACCTCCTCACACATCACACAGGTTGCAGCCAT
This sequence comes from Anthonomus grandis grandis, assembly GCF_022605725.1. Lineage (NCBI taxonomy): Eukaryota > Metazoa > Arthropoda > Insecta > Coleoptera > Curculionidae > Anthonomus > Anthonomus grandis. The sequence goes on from NC_065552.1 coordinate 29,129,686, forward strand.
TAGATGTTTGCTTTTTTTGGGCCCTTAAAAACCGCGTATAATCGTGAGTGTGATTATTTTTTAAAGGCTCGAAATTATCAAAAAATTGATCAGACAGATATTGCTGAATTATTTAAAAAAGCATACAATAAAACAACTACAAAAAAAAAACACAGGAATATTCCCAATGAATCGAGAGGTAATAAATGAAGAAGAATTTGTTGTCATTTAAGAAGAGAAAGGAAACGAAACACAAGAAAAAGTAAAAAACAAAACATTAGGCAAGAAACATAACAATATCGACAAAGAAAAAAACATATGCCCATCAACTACTGATATGAACGAACATCAACCAGGGCCATCTGGATTGTGTCAGTTCAAGAAGCCACTGGCAGCAGAATAAAAGTGATAGTGATTCCAGCGATTCGAAAGCAAGTCTAATCTCTTTCACCGATGAGGACACCGATAATGAACCAGACAGGACCATTGGTACAACTATCTCATTTGAAGATATTCAACCAATGCCACGCTTTTTAAGATCGGTAGAAAATAACCGAAAGAAAGCGCACTCTGAATTCTTTACTTCCAGCAAAGAAGAATTGGAAGTTAAGGACAGAATGAAAGCCAGAAAGAAAGAAGTAGAAGCTAAAGGAACAAAAAGAAAAATAATAAGCCGAGGTAATCAGAACGAAAAAAAAATACAAAGACAGTACGAAAACTGGAAGAAGCTACTGAACCATGCATCATATGTACGGAATTTTGAAAAGATAAGGAATGGTGGGTGACCTGTCCTTGTGGAAAATCTTCGCACGCTGAATGTGCCAAGGTGAAAATCACATAGGTGTATATATGTCATTTTTGCTTTACTGTTTTTCTCGTTTTATATTGCACGGTCGATATTACCCGGCCAGGTGGTCGATATCACCCAACGCATATGGTTAATATCGACCAGATATGGTAACACTATTTTTTTCAATAAAACTTAAACTTTTTTAAAACATGTTTTGCTTCTTATGCATTATTTTCCTATTCCCAAAACTAATATTTTTTTGAAAAAATTAGGACCCTATACCTAATATATTATTAATAGAAATTATTTTTTCTTAAGTGATCGATATTCCCCATACTTCCCCTATATAGGTTTATATAAACTATACAGGGTATTCCGTTGATCATGTTACAAACTTCTAGGGCAGATAGAAAACGTCAAAAGAAAAATAAAAGTTCATATAAACATGGGTCCGGAAAAGCTTCCTCAGGGAGCTAGAGCTCTTTGAAAATAACTTTTGAAAACTAGTTTTTTTGATAGCTCCAGAACTACTTTAGCTACCGCAACCAGTTTTGGGAGGTAAATTACTGTTAGTACGTTTTTTCTTTTGAACCTACTAAATAAAAAAAATATTTACCAGGGGCTTCAGAATCAGGGGGGTATTTGGTAAATTTAGGCCCATTTCTTTAAGATTTTAATTTCTGTCCGTTTGGGCAATAGATATGATGTTCCTATGCTTTTTACATAAAAAAGGTGCTCTTAGTAAAAGTCGGTAAATATTACCGTTTTTGTGGAAATTGACTAAAACCAAACTAAGATACAGCACCTGAATTAATTATTTTAATAATAATAATAATAATGCTAATTCATTGCCACTGTAGTATTTTTTAAATTTATCACTGTCAGTATTTTTAACATGATATTAATTCCGTTTTTATTACGGTTAAGTAATGGAAGATTACACTTTTGCTGAATACGCCGATATGCTTTTAGTTTATGGGGAAGTTCGATGTAATGGTAGAGCTGCTTCTCAACTATATGAAGAGCGGTTTCCCGAAAGGCGAATCCCAGCTCACACACTTTTTGAAAGGGTTAATCAACGGCTCAGGGAGACTGGCTCCGTTAAAATAAAACGCCAAGATAATGGCGCGCAAAGGAACATCCGAATCCCGGATTTTGAGGAAGAAGTGCTTCAGCGATTTGAAGATAACCCATCAGTAAGTACTCGAGCAGTAGCTGATGCGATGCATGTAAATCATGTTAGGGTATGGAACGTTGTTAAGGAACAGCTTCTTCGGCCCTACCACCTGCAAAAGGTGCCATCATTAGGACCCAATGATTTTATGCCCCGCGTGAATTTTTGCCAGTGGTTTCTTGACCGGTGTACAGAAGAACTTCTATTTCCAAAATATGTCCTTTTTACTGACGAGGCTTTATTTACAAAAGAAGGCATTTTTAATTCTAAGAATAATCATGTGTGGAGAGAGGAAAACCCTTATGGTATTCATTTTAGGAGCTATCAACATAAGTTTTCGGTCAATATGTGGGCCGGCATTGTTGGAGAACGCTTAATTGGTCCAATTATGTTGCCTCCTCGTTTAACGGGAAATATTTATTTACATTTTTTAAGAAATGTACTACCAGAACTATTAGATGATCTGCCCCTAAATATACGACAGAACTTATGGTTACAACACGATGGAGCGTCTGCTCATTTTTCACTTATTATCCGCGAGTTTATAAACGAAAATTTTGGAAGGCGCTGGATTGGCCTCGGAGGCCCTGTCACACTCACAACATTTATTTTTTAAAGGGTAACTTAAATAGTTTTGGTCATCCTCCACTAAATTTATTAGAAAACCTTTGAAATTTTGTAACTATTTTAGGTACCCTTTGATATATTAACTCCACTGCAAGTATTGACTACTTCTTCAAATTTATTTTTTATTTACGCCAGATTTTTTTAATTGTTTATTAATAATAATAGGTAATTCATTTTTGTATCTCATAACTTGCTTTTCTTCAATTTTCACAAAAACAGTGATATTTACTATTTACCGACTTTTACTAAGAACACCTTTTTTATGTAAAAAGCATAGGAACATCATAATCTAATGCCCAAACTGGCAGAAATTATTACGGTAAGTCTTAAAGAAATGGGCCTAAATTTACCAAATACCCCCCCGATTCTGAAGCCCCTGGTAAATATTTTTTTTATTTAGTAGGTTCAAAAGAATAAACGTACTAACAATAATTTACCTCGCAAAATTAGTTGCGGTTGCTAAAGTAGTTCCGGAGCTATTAAAAAAAACTAGTTTTTAAAGGTTATTTTCAAAGAGCTCTAGCTCCCTGAGGAAGCTTTTCCGGATCCATGTTTATATGAACTTTTGTTTTTCTTTTGACGTTTTCTATCTGCCCTAGAAATTTGTAACATGATTAACGGAACACCCTGTATACACGGATTCAATAGAAAAATAGACTTTATAGATCTAATCTATCGCTAGCATAACTTTAAAGCACTGATGTAAAAGGCTAATAAAGACTGTATAAGGCTGGTGATGTAATTAAAAAAGGGACATTTTCTGAACATCCTGTTTGGTGTGACGGAATTCATACACTATTGCATTACGTTATTATTACATTATTATCTTTTAAAAATATAAAACCTATTTAAAACGTACAGGTATGGTACTGTCAATATTTTGAGTCTTTAAAAGTGATTCCTAAGATTCAGTATTTTCCAATCCTAATAAGCGACTTATTACCCTTTTTTGGGCTAATAGGACTTTATATGAACCAGCTGGGTGGCACCAAAATATTAAACTTTACTTAATAATTAATTGTACGTTTTCATACTAGTACGATAATAGAGACTCTAAGCACAACACTCCTAAATATCTTATTACATAACAAGCTCTATGAATTTTCCCTGGTCCAATTACCCCATTTATAATATTATGAATACATAATTATGTCCTGCCTTTTTTTACGTGAATAAGACCTGATCAGATTATTAACTAAACCTCTTAACCATATTCGTTAATTTTGGTTACAAGTAGACTATGATCTCTCATAGGAAAGGCTTTTAACGAATCAAAAAGAAAAAACTGAACTAACAATGTAATTTTCAAGGCCCATATACAATGTTACAATAAATAAAATGTGATAAGATTAGTTACAAGGCTTCTATTTTATCTGGTTGAAAAAAAATTTTATGATTATTTCATTCAATTTAAAAAATATATTTTTAGTGTATCTATTTTATTTTATAACTAAAAGCATTTCAAAAGCTTAGCAGAAGAAGTACAGTGCATTTTGACATTGATTTGTAATTTTAAGATCACTTGGTTCAATCATCTTAAGATCACTTTGTTATTAAAAACAGTTTGTAATTCTGGGAATACTTTTGTATTTTCCTTTTACTATTCTAATATGATCTTTATAACCATGCCTAAGTATTTTTAATATGGACTTAGTACGAATGAAATTTTTATAGGGTAGATAGATATCTAATATGGCACATTTTATGCGAAATGTTTTGTTTATCATTTTATAATATAATGATTGCTGATTGCTTTTATTAGCTCATTATTACTAATTTGTATAAGTTTCTTGTTTATTTCCCAAATATTATTTAAATTCATGCAATACGTACAACCTCACAAAAATATTAATTCATGTACGTATCTCCGATTAGATCCAACCGCATATCAAAATTTATAAATATTTATAACGCGGCATTATTGAATTTGCATATTTGCAAATACACATTTAAATTTTGTAATATATTATGTTTTATTTTATTAATGACACGCTAACATCGCTTTATTAGGTTTAATTATTTATGGGATAAATAAACGGGACGGGCATCTATGGGACTTTAAATGTTGTATGATCGGTTTGGCGCCTAGTTTATATTTACGCCATAATTAGTTACATAAATTGAATGAACATTTAAAATAAATTTTACATATGAAGTTTGTAAAATTTATTGTTTTTATTTATTTAAACGTATATTAATGCAAATATTGCGTTGGTAATAGAGCTGAACGCCTTGAGATCCCATAATTATTGACTAATTTTAATAATTTTTTTACTATTTCTTATATATTCAATATTGTAATAGTAAAGAAAAGCAAACTCATGGCTGATATTTTGCAAGTATGCATCAACATTTCGTTGTCGCAAATGTAAGAAATAACCACAATAAGCGCCTGATAAGTGGACAATGGACTTTTTTTCTGAAATGAAAGGTGCGCTGATAGCGATCCAGGACCAAGCGCACCAACACATTCCTCAGAAAGCAATAAAACCCCGATGCATATATGTGATATAGACAAGACCCTAAACATTTTATAACTCTGAAGCTAAATATGCCATAGAGTAAATAACCTGAAATTTCTCTGCTCTGATCAAACCCTTTATTTTTGAAATTTTTATATTTGTCACTCTCTGGGAGGCTTATTACTTACTTAAAAATGATGAAATAAGTTTAATAACATAGTCATCAAAATAAATATATCGCAAGAGTGTAAGCAATAGTTAACGATTGTTCGTATCAAATGATTCGGCTTAATCTAATAAAATATAAGTAAGATTGCGATTTTAATCATCAATGATGTGAAGTAGGGCACTATTTCTATCTAGCTTTATACCCAATTATTTGATTGGAAACCATTTCCCTAAATTTTTGTTTTATGTGACCCAAAAATCTATTATGCTTCTTGCTATGTGGGGTCAAATAAGACTCAGGTTTTAATTTTTAATATCGGCGTACATTAGATATAGAGACAAAGCGATAAAGAGTAAAAAGCTTTTGTCTATGCTTGTAATATACAATGGTTTTCTTAATTATTAATCAGAAGGGGAACCAACTAATGATTTAATTACAATAATTGTTTATTTCTACTGCATTTATAAATTTCCCTCTAAAATTCCGAAATTTAATTCACTGAGCTGACAACTCCAGCTACTTATATACTCAGCTAAACGCTATTCCGAGTAATTTTCGCTAACCTTCTAGATGCCGTGCAGTGCCGCTTGTGATTTTAGAATGATGGAGACTCAGCTGGTTTCTATGGACAACATCATTATATTGCCTCCTCCCTAAGCTCGTTTTAACCCAAAGTGTTTTCAAAGATAATGGATGTCTCTTGCAATTGGAGCTCTTGTAGAAATAACAATAAAGGGTTTTCTCTTGGAACTACGTTGAAGAGTAACAATACACCAGCAGACTTGAAGACTACTCCTTACATGCTCCGAATCATCTTCCAGTCTAGATTATCGAGTCCGCATGCGAGTTTGAAAATTGCTAAACTTTTCAGATTCTCAACAGGCAACTCTTTCTTTAGAGAACATAAAGTCTCCCAAATGTCTTTATAGGTTGGTTTCTTTTGGTAAAAGAGAAAAAAGATCTTTCTACCAGTCTCTTAATCGGTTATCTTGAGCACTCTAAATTCTTAGCTACACAAAATGCCAAAGCATACTCAGCTGGGGTGGTAAACAGGTCTTGCAGCACTTCATACCGTACCGAATCTTTTGGCCATTACAATGATAAGCCATGAATTTGTCAAATGCCAAATCCGATTCTAATTGGATTTGCCGTAGCTCAGCATCTTGGTGGTTTCGACATTAAGGAGTTAAAGTCGTTAAAGTGAATGACTCGAGCTTTATATCTCGGCTATTATATTATGTAAAGAACTTTGCAACAACTTCCAGAACGTTTCATGGCCCATCCCAAGATGTTTGAAGTTTCGATGACCTTCTTGACCGGCAACCTTACTTCAGATCGAGTGGGAGAGAGAGTTCTCTTCCCATCACTATTCGAGCTGGAGACTCGTTTGTTATTTTATAGATCGATAGTTATTTCATAGACGATCGATAAGCCAGCAGAAACAAAGAAAGGAACATATCCTAGTCTTTTTCGTGACTAGAGACTACTTTGGCCAAATGCCGATTAATGGTCCTATTTATTTGTTCCACCATGCCAGACTGCGGATGTAATGTAATTGTCTGACTGCGGATGTAATGCAGTTGTTCCGGTTTTCTTGATTCCAAGTGTCTTATAGATGTTCTGGAACAAGCTGAATTCCAAATTTCGTATTTGGCCTAAATGTATCTTCAAAGGTACATCAAATCGGGAAATCAATTCTTTTAGTAAGATGTCGGCAATAGCAGACGCCTGAATGCCTTAACCCATTTTCTGAAGTAGTCCCTGATTTTGATTCGGGAAACGGACCAGCACAGTCATTAACAATCTTTTCAAAGGAACTTCCCACGTTGCACTAACCGATGAAAGCCTTTAGCTTATTCTGCACCTTATTACTTGCCACACATACAATGCATTTTCTGCACCAGTCCCTTACGTCGGCCTTGCTAATGACTCAGTAAAATATTTTCCTTACTTTTTCCAGGGTTTTTGTTACTCCAAAGTCCTCCTGACACACCAGCGTGGATTTCCTTTAGCGACGTCGAAATTCAATTTAACTATTTTCCGCCTCAAGTGTGTTTCCAAAATTAAGGTTGAAAATTAGTTCCATTATCAATTCACATTGGAGATAATATTATTTGGCGACATCTTCCCATGTTGGCTTTCTTTCCTCCTTTAGATACATTAAGACCACTCAGGATGCTATAAATAAGATCCTAGATAATATACGATTAATAGGATTCTAGATAATAAATAATCCTATAATAGAATCCTAGATAAGTCTAGTCTCTTATAGGATCCTTATTTTGCCATGTATCATCGAAGATGGTGGTTCTTAATAACTTAAATTCTTTCTCCTTTTCCTACTAATAAAGCTTGACCTCCTCCGGATAAGATCTTCTTGCTACGGTCTACTAAAGACAGGTTGACGATCCCTTCTTCGCATCGACTTTCTTTAGTTTGAGGGGAGTGGAACTAGCGCCTTTTGGAGAGTCACTTTTTAAAGGTCCTGCTTTCTTCAACATTTCAACTTCTGATCCTAGCGGTTAAGTCTTCCAACTACCTCCTTAATCATAGGCTTCTTAGATTCTTTAAATTCGTGCCCCTCTGGAATCACTTGCCAAATACGAGACTGATGCTTGATTCTTGTTCTTGGCAGCTTCAAATTTTAAGCTCTGCCTCTATTCACTATTGCAGAGTCCATTCTTGGGCTACTAAATAATCCATGATTCTTTCCAGAAAGTCTAGATATGCCAGTTGAACTAAACCTGTAATGTCGGCTTCAAATTCCTGCAAGGATTCCGTTGACTTTTGGCACCGATTTTTCATCGGCGTGTGGTAGATATGTTCCAGATGTGACTGACCATAACGCATCTCCAAATGCCTGACTAGGTAGTCGTATACTTCTTCTGGAGACATTCTTTACAGTATCTCTTTTTAATGCCAATCTAAGGGCAGGGGCTTTCAGTGCTTTTGTAGCCGCTTCAAATTTACGCTGGTCCAGTATGTAGTACTATCAAATTAAATCGGTTAAGGCGAATCAGTCCAACCGATTTCGTACTGGCACAAACTTCGATCTTGTGGTCCAGTGTTGAAGATCTACGGGGCAATTTGTCAAAAGCATTGACAACTCATCAACATTGCAATTTTGTTTTTAACTTCTTAAATCCTGTCTTCCATTAGAGAAAGAATCTTCTTTTCCATTTAAGAAGACTTTTCCAAAATTTCTCCTTTTAATTGTTTCTTGTTCTCTGAGATGAATTCTCTCCTATTGTGGTAAAATTTCTTAGCAACTTAGCTTCTAGGCTGGTGGAACTTTCTAGTAATTCTTTTTTCAATTATTCTTGTATCTTTGCAGATTTGTCCGGAAATTAGCTTTAAATGCTTGTAAAATTTGAACGATATCACTCGCACCAGCAAAAACAAGGTTGTCCGAGTCATCGTCTTCCTTTGTGTTAGTAATGCGTTACGAAACCACTCTCGCAAGTCCACTGTCGTATATATCGTAGTCCTTTTCCTCTAGCTCCTTTTTTAAGTTACCAACTTACCAACTATCCAGTTGACTGACGTCTAATTTACACTTAACACCAATGTAGCGTTTTGCTCCCCGTTCGGTAGGTGTGAATTAAAACAATCGAAAAGATTAAACTAATTTATTTACACAGTTCTCTACGAAAACACGATCACTCACGACTACTAAAGATATTTATTTTTACTGTTTTTATTAACTAAATTTCTCGCTAATATTCTGAAATTCACTTCGCTGATAACTTTGGCAATGTGGCTTCTTATATACTTGGCTAAATGCTGTTCCGTGTGATTCTCGCCAACCTTCTAGACATCGTGCGGTGTGTCACTTGTCGTAGAATGGCGGAAAATCAGCTGGTTTTTCGGTGTTTACAATATCGTTACACTAATTTAAAGAAAGATACGTAGCACAAAGAGTTAAATGATAAAGGACAAGAGTTTTGGGATACTTTATAATACGGGAAGCAGAAGAAATAAAGGTGGTACCTGCCGACACGTGTATGTATTTTTTTGGCTTTTTCAGGGTAAGGCAATCAGAAAACTAAAGGAAAAAGAGAAAAAAACATAAGGGACTATGAAGAAGTGCTAATTATTGCATGGCAGGTAACATTTTTGTATCTCGACAAACTTATCTAAAATATATTAAAAAATTTGTATTTAATTAAAATTTGGTATTTATAAATTTAGAATGTCAATTTTTGAAATACTGCATACTAATGAGTTGTAATACTTTGAAATTATTTATTTTTTTAAATTTATTTAATAGACGAGATCAACCCCATTACAAAAAAAAACAATATTGCAAAGTTCAATAGTTACACCTAACCATAACTTAAAATAGCTGAAATACAAACATGTTTTTATAGGCAAACCAACATAAAATCAACAGAAAAGTTTACACAATTTCTCTAATTTGATCCCTAAAACTAGACAAGCCAATGCCCACAACTTCAATATCCTCATGGTTGATAATATTTAAGGTTCTTTCGATAGGGGAGTGAGTGGCATAGTTGGTACTGTGAAAAGGCAAAGCAAATAGTCGGTTTCGTCTCAAGTGTCTTAAGGGGACATTAAAGCTAACTCTACCAAGAAGGTCGGGGTCATCGAGGTCTATTTCTACCAGGAAGGTCGGAGCAGCGTCCACCCTAAGGTACACCAGAACATACATTGATATTGCTGGATCTAGCACTACCCAATCTAACCTGCTGAGTCCAGCCTGACAAGAAGCTTGTGAACCAGGCAACTATATGATTGGAGAAACCAAACACTCTAAGTTTCTCCTGCAATATTCCATGATCGACTCTATCAAAAGCCTTGGAGAAGTCTGTATAAATCACATCCATCTGACATCCCCTCTCCAAGGCATCCAACAGATCCTGCTGATAGATCAACAAGTTAGTGATCGTAGATCTGCCCGAACTAAACCCATGCTGCTGATTGAGCAAAAGCTCCTTGCAATAGAAATAAATTTGGTCGTAGATAAGACTGTCCAACAGTTTTGAAATGGCCGACTGGATGCAAATGCGCCTATAGGTGCCTATTTGGTCATTATCATCTGATTTAAATATTGGTACCACAAAACTATGCTTTCATAATGACGGAAAGAGTGCTGAGCCAAGGGATTTCTGAAAAAGGAAGAATAGAGGGCGAGAAACAGTACAGACACATTTTTGTAAAAAATAGTTTGGTATCCCATCAGGACCTGAACTAACTTTGGCCTTTAATTTAAAAATTTTATCAAAAATCAAATCAACAGACAGTTGGGGATTAGGAATTGTCATATTTTCTCTCACCTGTTCACTCATATAATAAGTTTTGCACCTCGCCCGTAGATTAGAAAAAGTGACATAATCAGATTGATCACGAGTACAGATGTATTTCTTGTGAGCAAAATTGATATATATAAGACTTAAAATGTCATATTTTGCTTGACATTCTAAAAACATATTGAAATAACTATTAAATACATGTCAATTGTATTGGGAGGCCTACTAATACTTCCCACGAAAATGTCTTTTAAGATTCTACTTAGGTTTAGCTTAATAGTTTGACCCATAGGGTCCAGCTTTTAATCATTTATTTTAGTTAAGGATGTTATTTGGGCCCCAATTTTAGATTTTCTATAATGGCTTACTGTAATCGTTTTCTTGAAATTAATAATTTTCATCAATAGAGTCGATGATCCAATTGTTCCTAAAGAAACGGTTCTTAAAATGAACAGTCAGTGCCAGTATTGTAAACCAAGGTAAAGGATTAAAGGAGTGTTTCCTGACACATAGAAAACCTGACAAAAGAATGTGTTCCTTTGTTTAGTTCAGCTATAATATGTATGATACGTTATTACATAACAATTTCTGCTTTTGCAAGCATTTTTTTTTAATTGGCTAAAGAATTTAATTATTTTATTTTAAAGTATTATTTTATATAGGGTTTGTACGAGACCTACAAGCCTTTGAAAAAAATAAGTTAAAGTCAAATATCAGGCGTTAAAAGATTTAAGTGATAAAATAGAATAAAATCTATTTTATGGGGTTACTTGATTAAAAATTGAAATTTGAACGCACTCTTTTTAAAATTTAAAGAATTTATTTTTTCTATGATTATGAAACAAAGGGTAGCAAAAGCAGTATCATTGTTCTCCGAGTATTAACTTCTACCAAAATGCGTAATAATTTACCAAGTGACCTATTTAAAAGAAAAAAGTTAGTGTCAACTTACAGCGACTGAAAACAAGTAATTATATATAAAAATTAGCTTATAACCCTTCTATTCAAATACCAAGCTTTATTTATTTATCATGAATATTAAAAAAAGTTAAAAGTGTTCACTTTACTTGTGTCATCCGGTATATCTGCTAACAAGCTATTTATTATAAAGCTTTTTTTATAATTACTATTATTTTAAGGCAAAACATAAAGTTAATGTTATCTACTTACTACATCTTTTAGCCTTTAATCTTATTTCGAAATAATTGGAAAAGAACCACCTAATCCCAACTAGCTGTCGCCCTTTTTCACCCTGAAATATATACTATAAGATAAGGAGTCAAAAGGAAAATAGGTTTCCTGTAAAACCGCCTAAGATATTAATGACCCTCGTACTGTTCCTGCCTATCGGCCAGTTATTAATGACTTTACAGTTTGCCCTTTATTTACGTTTAATATTGGAAGAGCCGTTATGAATACGCGCTTTAACTAATTTTCTGAGCTCCGAAATAATTAACATTTTTGTTTGTTTAGGATTGAAAAGCACCTTTGAATGGCAAGAAAATTATGTTTTTGCGCGCGTTATATTTGAACTGACTGTTATAAAGACCAGCGTTTGGTCTGCAATTATACGGGACGTAATTGAATTTTTTATCTTGTCAGTAGTTTTGTTTTTTGGTAGTTTCTTTTTTACCTTTATTTATGTCAGTTACCGATAATTTAAGACTAAATGTAAAATGTATGAGGTATTAGACAAATTTTTTTTTATAACTACTTTACGTGTATATTAACAGGTAAATAAATGTTCCTCTGCACATAAAATCTCTCACACTAGTTTTTTTCAAAAAATTTATTAGATCTAATATTGATCAGTTATCCATGTAGAAGACTTTATATTACAATAGTTATTTCTTTATGAAAATGGTTGCTGTAATTGAGCTCATACTGTGAGTAAGAGCATTTAAATTTGGATGTACATGAAATGTTGATTTTCCTATGTTTATTTATTAACTTATACATATTGCTATTTTTTATTGATATTCTTCTGATAGGTGAATGCTTTTTGGGGTTATATGCTAATTATTATGACAGATCTGTGTTGTTATTTGTTATTTAGGTTTAGACCAATATCAAATGGTTCAGTAGAGTAGCTTCTAAGCTAGATGCGCCATATTATATCTTATAGTAATAGCTCTTTACTGTATTTATTATTGTTGTTATTATTATTATTATATTTATTATTATTGTTGTTAAGAGATGCAGTTGTTGCACAGTTGTTGATGTTAATGTTAAAAGAGTTAGCATTACACCAATTGGCTATACTACAGAAGTCAACCTGCCTACAGTGTTCACAAGGTAGGATTTCACAACCTTGTGAACACAGCCCATTAATTTGATGAAGCACTTAAAATCGTCAACAAAAAAGGCCATTCAATTTCTTTCGGTTGTCAAGAATGCTGTTAGTAAAAGCTTAAGATATTAAGGGACTAAAGTTACGATGTAGACCCTACAGGACCCTGACGTACTTCTGAACACCACATACTGACACCCGTCTACCCTCACATACTAAAATTTAGAACTAGAAGAAGGTAAATTTTAGTTAGCTCTTTAAGATGAAGCTATATATCTAGAACATAGTATATTTAACTCTGGTAAATGGTTTGCATATCAGTGTAGATTACATCACTTTTGTAACTTATCATTTATTGTTATCACTTATCATGTTGATATTTTCATATTTTGTCAGAAAATTTAATCTATCAATTCATATCCTTTCGAGACTGTACGTATGCTACTAAACTTAAAGTGAAAATATTTTTATATCTTGTCTCTTACCAAACTTGAATATAAGCAACTATGCTTACGAAATGTCAAGAAAGTGGAGAATTTGGTAGTCTTCCACTTTTCTTGATATTTTGTAGTTTTTAGAATAAGATTAAGTATAATGTTAAGTGGTATTAGTAAGTAATCACTTACAGTAAAAAAACCGTAAGCTACATATGTATTTAAAGTAACAGTCTTTAAATACATATGTAGGCAGCTTACGAAAGTTTCTTACATCAGTAACTCATATCTGAAGAAAATAAAGAATTATTCAATGGGTACGTAGGTAAATAAGAATGAGTTAAAATATTGTTGATAAAAGTGTTTGATCAAAAAGATATTTGAGGTCTGATCATTTTTAAGATCTTGTAGTTTATCAAATAGAGGCCTAAAGATTTATGTCTTTTGTGCAATTATTGCAAATTTAACTAGTTCCAATCAATAAATAATTGATGAGAAGGATGAATGAGAAGGATTTGTGTGAATTGCAAACTTGCATATTGAGAAGTTCAATAAATAAAAGGAGTAATTTTTCTAAATTTAAGACATCGATTTTTTGTGGTCCTGAAAGATTTCACTTCAGAAACAAATTTATATGTACATATCATGTTGTTAAATATCTTGTAGTTCCATTTTTTAGTTTATTTGAAAAATACTTTTCAGATTTGGTAATTATGTATTACGGTTAAGGAATATATGAGTTAAAGAAACTTTTACTTCATCTAGATGGCCATTAATTATTTTAAGAATCCCTTTGCATTAACAAATTATGCGTTTAGTATATAATTTTATTCAATGGTCGTATGACGGTCTTCTTGTGTAACATTCATTGGAGTTTCTGAAAAGAATAAAAGGATTTCCATTGTTTGACTATTATATTTTTAAAAAGAAGAAACCTTTGAACGTTCATAGGACACATTCGTAGACTCTGGGATGTACTTGCAAAAAACAGTGCTACCTTTTATTACTCCCCTGAAATTATCAGCGAAAAGGATCTAACAAATTTTTATCTTTACTACACTATTTTCTTTCATGACTCCGTGGACAAAATAAAAACTACTTTGTGTCGCCATTTACCTGAGGTCGACTATGTTGATAAAATATTAGTAGACTCTGTACATGTCACTTTTCCAATAAGAGTCCGTTCCTACATTAAGTGCGATGTCGATGTTGTGTGCGATGTTGCGTACGAGTCTTGGGTTTAATAAATAAAAATATCCATCTGAAGTTATTTAGGTGTGTGAGTTGTTGCGAGTTTGAGTTGACCCTTTATTGTTGTTAAAGTTGATGAACCACTTCTTGGGAATTTACCGGCGTTCATAGATCCAATATATGTAAATAAACCTTCATATAAATCACGGTCTATAAGAAAACTTAAAATTTTCTAGGATTATACTTGCCTCATTCGGCACAGGACACATATGAAGGATGCTGGATCACTTCAGGAATCCCTAAATCCATTACAACTATAGATCGAACGACAACTCCACTTCCAGATTTCGCAGTTTTTTTGTCGCCTAAACTATATTTTTGTGAGAAAATGTTGCTTTAATTTATTTAAGGGATATACGTATTTAAATTTTAAAAATTTTCTCTAAAACTTTGAAATGTACCATTTTCCCTTTCTTTTCTATACTCTTCATACGTAATCAATATAAATGTCAAACCTCAAATACTTATCGAAGAACTCTAAATTAATCTACCATAAGTTGCATTTTCATTAAATAATTTATTTATAAACATTTAAATATATTACGTATTATGCCATTTATTTTAAATCTTAGTTCAAACCTAAATAAATCCTGATAAAATAATAGTCAGTCCGTGTATCACATGAAATTCAATGTGCCACAGATTGAGGTGAGTGCAAAACTGCTGGAGGCAGTAGAGACTTTCTAACAAATGAAAAATTACATCATTACTGCGTTTTAAATACTGAAAGGGGAACTGGAATGTATTAAACATATTGCTTTTAGAAACCCTTTTAATCAGAATTTTTTTAATAATCTTAATGTGATATGAGTCCATAATTAGATGGTCTGTTTTTACTATGTTTATATATTAGAACAATTAGGGAATTAGTATATAATATTGATAGATTTTAATAATAATTAGGAAAACTAATTGAAAAGATGTAAGAATAAAAAACAAAATAATGCTTAACTAGAGCATAACTTAAATGGATATGAGTTATATAATTCTATTTCAGCGCGCGAGGATTGTCTAATCTAACTTACAGTTTTAGAACACCTATATTGTGAATTAAGTGAGCTGCATATTGATTACAGCTTTAAATATACCAATAACGCTTTAAATTATATAGCATAATTTTGCAAACTATGTGGAAAATAGGACTCAATATTAGAAAATTAGGATGAATATCTAACACTCATAAAAAATTACTTTAAACTAAATCAGAACGCTTTTACTTAACGTAGAAGCTACCTCTAAGCTTTCGCTTCTAAATTTCTTAGTGACTATGAATTTCCTTTTAGTTTTTATTAATAAAAAACTACAAATATTATTAAATGTGCTCTAATTGCTAATTTTGAATCGTAACACCAGTTATATTAATCAATAGTAGACACCGTTATATCTGTCTGAGATATTTAATAACTAATTTTAACATTTATACATAGGAAAATTAATGGCTTTTTATTAGCAATCTTATACAGTAAATAATTACCCTGCCAGTCCAGAGCCAAACGTATTCCCAACCCTAAGTATATTTAGGGCAGATTTAGAGGCGAACCTTAATCAGAACATAAATAATTTAAGAAAATAAATTTTCTTCGGTCCCTTTTTAAAGGTAATATATTTTTAAGGTGTTTTATTCTTTTATCTTTAATAATAGGTGGTAAAGTAATAATGAAATTTTATGGGCTTGGACTATATTCGTTTTAAAAGTTTTAAAATTATTGTTTATAACATTTGGAAAAAAATTTTAACTCAATATCATCGTCATCCAAACATTGTAGTTATAAAGATATAAAAAGTTACGTCGGAATTTAGTGAAATGAATTACATATCATATCACTTAATTAAAACAGAAACACAGTAAGCAAATTAAATCATTTAACACTGCTACAAATTTTTAACAGGACTATATTTGCAAATACCAAATTTAGAATCAGATTTATTTGTCCTAGCATGTCACTAGCAAATTAGTCATGTAGTTGGGTCATATATGATCAAAAAGTGACAACAAACGAGAACTGTCTATACCAGCATTTATTAGTTTACGTTAATCAAGTAGAATGTAAATTGAAGAATAGAGGACAAATTTAGATTCCAATGATATCCACTTTGAATGCATCAATTCTCAAAAATGTATTCTATACTTTTCCAAGCCTGATGTGGCTCCCAAATGATAATTTTAAGTTTATCCAGATTTCCAAGCCAGAAACATCTGTTTGCAAGGTAATTGTAATGTTGTTTATTGACTAATTATTAGGGTTCCTTTGGTTTGAAAAAGTAAGTTTACTATAAAATATGTAAGTCTACTATCGATCCTCTTATAGGAGATAAGCATGGTTTATATTTCTGTTCTAAAGTTTCACATCATCCGCAAGCATCAGAACACTGCAATTTTTTTTGAATTTTTACTCAAGTCAATTTAGAAACTAAATACTATTTTGTTCTCCGTGAGCTTACTTATATAGAGGTTTTCCAAGGTTAGCAAAATTTCTTCAAAATCTTCTGTAATATGGACAAAAACCGAGAAAACTTCTTAACTGGTGTTTGTCAGTGGGTCGTGGACAACTTTTGACTTTATACTAATCAATATTATGTAACGTGACCGAGGTATCGAATTTCTTTTTAGAAATAAGCAACATTTTAAGCATTTAATTTCAGGCTAAATATTCTTTAGAAGGTGTTCAAATCATTTGCCTAGTACGATGATAATATTATCTAGATAAACGAAGCGTGAGCTTTTCAAAGGTGGCTGGACTATAACAGAGTCCAAAGAACATGATTGAAAATTGTCAGAGTCCTATTCCAGTCGAGAAAACAGTCTTTTACTTATCTTTTAAATGCCTTTTTACCTGACAGTATCCACTCTTCAGATCGAGCATTAAAGACCATTGTGAACCTGATAGCGTATCCAGAGTATCGTCAATTTTTGATAAAGGATAATTATCCTTGGTAATATCATTCAGACCTTGATAGTCTACACAAAATCTGGTAGACCTGCTCTTTTTCTTTACTAGTACAACTGGAGATATCCAATGACCCTGAGATGGTTCTATCACTTCTTGTGTCCTCATTTCCTGAAGCATTGAAAAAACTTTTCTTGGTTTGGCTATCGGAATCTTTCGAGGTCTTTGTTTTATTGAAGCATTATTTCCCGTGTTAATTCAATGCTGCACCAAATCAGTATTTCCCAGGTCATTATCGTGTAAGAAAAAACTAACTTGATTTTCTTTAAAAAGGCGTCGCAATTTACTAATAAAATTTGCAAAATGGGTTCAAAAAAGATCTGTTTAAATGACGATTTCTATTAGCATTTTTGATGACTGTTCTCGTCTTGTTTCAGATGTTGATTATATCCTTCCAAGTTTACCGTCCGCTTGAAGAATACCTTGACCATACATTTTACAATCGAAATGTCACTAAAATATAAATACATGTTAATCTAAGAACTTCCTTTAATTTCATGCCTTTAAAACTGAGCTTAGGCGGCCATGTGGCTGCAGTTTAAAAATATATTGTTTCATCTAGGAACCTTGGTAATAAAAGAAAATGCACCTATACTAACGTACTCACCACTATCTAATTCAATTTCCTAGCCTATTTACTATAGTCATCTATTCATTGTTTATGTATTCTTGTATCATATATGAATTTTCTTAACAAAAAACATTTAAAAACTAACTAACTGTAATGTTTATAGTTTGGAATTCTAGAAAAATCATCTGATATATAATTACAGAAAAATATAAAGAACAAAACTATATAACTGGGTAGCAAGCAACAATACCCTAACAATAGCCTCTTGAGTTGGATGTTTTCCTTCAAATGGCGTGTTTTCATTTTAAAAGTTACTTTAATGCCAACGTAATAATGTGCTTCGTGAGTTTTGTCTGTTGCCATATATTTGGAGAGAAAATCTAACAATACAGTTAAATGTTCGCTTTAAATACTTAGTATATTTTGTTTAATTTATTCTACAATTAATTTTTACAAGAAGAAGGTAAACGAAGATTATTATCCAATTAAATCCCAAGGAGCGGCTCTTTTAGATATGATAATTTAAATGCCTTTTTTATATAGGATGCAACATTTAGCCAATAACAAAATATGTTTTTCAATACGAATAATAATAATGGAAGATTTCCAGCTGCAGTATACTCTGATAAAGTTAACGACCATATTTCAGCCTTATACTTAACTGAGGGCCTCCTAAGAATTAACACTGATAAGTTGGAGCTATATAGGATCAGGTCAATGACAACAAAAAACAATACTGACAGATATAGGATATACTGAACGATAGCCTCTGCAATGACCATAGAGTACAAGAAAACGCTTTGCTCTTACCTGGGTACAAAAGATTACAAACAACATAACAATGACATAACAAATTCTCCACCAAGTGATATGTACAAGTCTTATAATCGAAAAAATCTCGTAACAAATATTGTAACAAATAAGAAAACTATCCACAATAGCACAGATATTATAATATTTGACAAAGTAGAGAGAAAGGCTCATATAATTGCCATAACAGTCCCTAAGGGAGGACATAAAGGAGGCAAGCAACAATAAAATTACAAAATAAATCGAATTGGCATATAAATTAACGGCCATCCATAAATTCAACAAAAGTAGTAACCATCTCCAATTTTGTAATATTTGCATCTTGCTAAAAACTGCATTAAAAGTTTTAATTAAAGAAAAATAGTAATATTAATAAACAAATGTTCAAAACAGAAGAATGCTAACCGTTGGGGCTAAGTTGCAACTAGGGAATTTTTAAATGCAGAACAAACCAACAAAAGTAGTTTCTGAGCCAAATACAACAACGTTCATATGTGAGTAGAAAATATTATATAATTAAATTAAATTAGTTAAGTTTGGTTAATTATAATAAGAATCAGTGCATGTGCCTCCCCATAAAGGTAGGAGTGTGATACCGGTTGACATGTAATCTATAAAAATAGTGATAATAATAATAAACATCTTTTTATTGGCTAATGGAATAGATGTGACTGTTCACCATTAACATAAAATATTAGTAGATTAGCTACTACACTTTAAAAGAAAAAAAATTTAACATAAAAATACACAAATTTAAACTTGATAAACTTGTTGTTGAAATGACGGCTTTGGCATAAATTTTTTAAAAAAAGTGTAATGAATTTTATATCTTTATACTTTAATTATCTAACAATACACCTATTTTTTTTGCAGATTTGACAACAGGTAAATTAATATTATTCGTAATAATATTAAAATTTAACCATTAAGGTTACCTTTGACAGATTTAGTGTGAGACTGTATTCAGCGGAAAGTTGATAATTCAGAGTGATTATATACATTCAAATATTTTGTTCTGTTGATCAGCATATATATCATCAGCATAGGTTTTATCTTAACAATTATTTGCGGCTATAATTTCTTTTCGATTTGTATGCTAACGATCTGGAACTAAAACTCGAAAATGGCTTAGACTGTCATTATGCGATGATGCTTCTCTAATGCTTGCTCGGTCTCCACTTGATTTGTCCATCCAAGTGCAGTCAAGTAGCAAATGATGCCGCAGAGTGGTATCACAATAATTTTCTAAAATTGAATGTCATAATATCATTGATACAGATTTACAGTGTTTTTTCAAGGTCGGGACGGGAATATATCAGTCATCACTTTTTGTGAAGCTATATACAGGGTGGTCCATTTAACTTGAGACATCGCAATATCTCGAAAACTAAATGTGTATCTAGAAAATATTTAAATGGTTTCCAGGGCGCTATAAAATGACGTCATTGGTTTAACCTTGAGTGGACGTCTTCAAGGTCAAATGAAGGTCAACTTTTACTTTTTTGCATAGAAACCTCTATTTTTTTAATAGTATCTGATTTACCGTTAAAACATAAGTAACTTTCATTTGACACTTTTTACATGCGACCTCTTCTTTTCAAGATATTAATTTTTGATTCTTTTACGAATTTTTTCCTTGACAATGACATTTGCCTTTGTAGGTAGTATCTGACGATATATCAAAAGGATTGAAAGTATCTTATGATGAATTTTTTTATCAACAGAACCGAAAAGTTGAAAATAAAACGTACAAAGTTCAAATAAAAGAAACTGAAACAACAAACGTCAGAAAATTATGTCAATAAATGTTTAAAGTGTTGACCTTCCACTTCTATACATTTTTCAACTTGCTTTCTAAACGATCGATGAACAAAGTGCAGCATCTGTGGAGTTATCCGCCCGCAAACCCCCGTGATTCGCAGTTTCAGATTTTCGGAAGTCGTTGGTGGATCGCGATATACGCTCCCCTTCAAATAACCCCATAGAAAAAAATCTAAGGGCATTAAATCAAGTGACCGAGGCCAGTGGACTGCTCCACCGCGACCTATCCAACGTTCATTGAAGTCACATCCAACACTTGGCGCGCGTGCAGGACAACCATCACGCTGGTCCCACATATTTAGTCTCACTTTAAAACACGCATCTTCCAAAAATACTGGTAGAATCTCCAGCAAAAAATTAAGGTATTTTTGGCCTGTAAGGACACCATCGATAAAATAAGGTCCTATGACTTTATTATTAATGATGCCACACCAGACATTCACAGACCATGGCCGCTGATGTTCTATCGCTCGAAACCACCTGGGATTTTCAACTGCCTAATAACGCATGTTATGACGAGTAACTACACCATAGTTTGTAAATGAAGCTTAATCGGTAAATAAGATGCGCAGAAAGAAATTGTTATTTTCATGCAACTGATTTTGGGCCCATTCACAAAACAACACTCGATTTTGGAAATCATTCCCGTGAAGCTATTGATGTAACGACAAGTGATACGGATGAAACTTGTGGCGTTTCAAAATTCTCAGGACACTTGTTTTGGAGATTCCAGAAGCAGATTGATCGTGAACTGACTCCAGGACTATGGGCAACTACAGCTAAGATGGCAATTTCATTATTTTGACTGGTAATGCTTCGTGATCGATTTATCGTTCTCACACTTCCTCACCATCTTCTATAAAGTAGTTCACTACACGATAAAATGATGCTCGCGATGGAAGTCGTCATTGAGAATGTCGCATGGTATACAGTTTAATGGCTCTATTAATATTCCGTTCAGATTCACCATAGATAAGGACCATTTCAACTTTTTCATTTATTGTTAGGCATTCCATAGTCAATCGACAAAATAGTCAAATACTTGATAACTGAACGAATACTGTGAACCAAACTAATCTCTCATTTACTTTATTCATCAGTATTTGTTTACAATCGCCTGAAATACCTGGGATAAACACGTGCGATCTGTTCACTATAGGAAATTTTCGCATCATAACAACTTGCATGTCACAACAATATTGAAGAATTGCTAAACCAAAGCTATTCCTGTTTCTAATATCATTGTCAAGGAAAAAATTCGTAAAAGAATCAAGAATTAATATCTTAAAAAGGAGAGGTCGGATGTAAAAAAGTGTCAGAGGAAAGTTACTTATTTTTTAACTCTAAATCAGATACTATTAAAATAAATGGAGGTTTCTATGCAAAAAAGTGAAGTTGATCATGATTTGACCTTGAAGACGTCCACTCAAGGTCAAACCAATGACGTCATTTTATGGCGCCCTGGAAACCGTTCAAACTTCACATGAAACATTTTCTGGATACATGTTTAGTTTTCGAGATATTGCGATGTCTCAAGTTAAATGGACCACCCTGTATGATCATAAACCTCTTCATACATTAACTGACTCCCTAAATTTCCTGAGAGTAAACTTATATTTATAAAGGGTATTTCAATAAGGGTGAAATATTTTAGTGTTTTCAATAACTTTGTATTAAATACATGTGGTGGTACTTGATTGATACACCACCAGGAAGCAAACTCGTGCAAGATCGTCAATTTTTCACGGGGGCTATAGTATGTGGCACCGTCCTGCTAAAACTACATGTCCTTAAGAACAATAGCTTTAAAATGAGGTATAAGAAACTGTGCTATTATAGCATAATAACTTTCGCGATTAACCGTTACTGCATTACCTTTCAAATTATTCTCAAATGCTCCAGTTTTGCCTCTTGGCGAAGCCATCGAGGTGAAAATGAGCATCATCACTGAAAATACAAAAATAGCAGGTTGTTCAAGGATCCAATTGCTAAATTCTCTTCACTGTTCATAGTTTACTGCAAAAGTTGTTGAGTCAAATGGATTTTGTAAGCATGCATTTTTTAGTGAGAATTCGCTGAAGAGTGTCTGTTGAAATATTCAATTCTTGTTCCCGATGACAAATTGACATCTCTAGCCTTTCTATGGGACTCTCGCAAACTGCCGTGATATTTTGTTCTGAACAACTTCTACGAGCTCGTATCGTGTATTTTACATCACTAATCGAACCGAAATGGTTTGATTATTGTTTTCAAAGCAGATCAATTAAGAACATTATTTCGCCTAAATATTTAACGCATTTTACGAATAATAGCAATTAAACTTTCGCGATTGTGATAATAATTTTTGATAATCAGGACGCGTTGTTCTGCTATGTAATGCAGAATCATGTAAAATTATGATGGTCAAACATTACGTACAATACAAATCTTGGGTTCTTATTAAAACAACTAAAGTTTTTCTAAGTTCCAGAGAAATCCCCTTAAGTCAGTTAGATGCAAGGCTAAGTAGCGTATGTGCTGTTATGAGAAGATCAAGGTATTATATCGATATACAGTCATATTCAGTAGCACACACGCACGGAGTATTTGATAATAAAACATAAACTCTATAGATAGAGCCATAAGGAATTTCTATTCCACAATCTTGTATCTGTAATATTGTCTTAACCAAATTAGTTTCTGGAAGTTGCTGGTGAGACTTGTTCATTATTAATGTAAATAGCTCATCTGCTGTCATCTTTTCTGATAAATATCTTCATTTCTTTTATCCAGTTATACCTTAAATCTTCTTTGTGGCAATAATATCGGACCTTTTCATAAAGAAGCTTAACATATGGATAGAAATACTCATTAATAAATATTTTTAAATTAAATTCAAATCGTATCTATATCAATCAATTTTAATTCATGGTTTCTTCTTACTTTTGCTGCACTAAGGATAGTTACCAGTATCTGAATGATTTGACAATATTCTGTGGGTTATTATCGTACCGGGCGTGGAACCAACTCTTTTTAACAATTTCCAAAACATTTTCGTTTTTCTTATCGAGGATATCGCATGACTCTTAAATTGTTTTTGTAGCTCTCCTGCTGTAATAATTTAATATCGATGCTCAAAGGCGAACATTCCCTACGCGCATCAGACAACTCACTCCTTAAGTCATCTTCTTAGATTTCTGCATTTGGAGAGTAAAATCATCAATTCTACCGCTAAATTAATTGCATCGATAGAACCTGATTGTACTAACTTCAAAGCTTTATACTGCTAATTGATTACTGAATTTAGAGTAAGGTAACTTACATTTGGTGGCAGTTGAACGTACTTTAGATGAAACTGGTGACACCACCGACTTCAGCAATCGATGACCCGATTAGTACGACTGATTACAGAGGAACAGCTGAAGCACTGGCCAGCTGAGCAGGCATTTTACAAATAGGTCTATCAATATAGTTATGTCACTTAAGGTAAGTTATTACAATCAAAAAATTAGATTTAAGACCACAATTAATATGTAATTTTATTAGCAAAGTATATGATAAGAAACAACGTTATTAGAAAAGAAACCTGTATGACTTATTCTAAGGGAACTTGTTCAGAGAAAATACTATTTTCTTATAAATCTTTTATATCTGTTAGGGAAGTATAAACAAATAAAATTTAGTGATTGTCTAGAAAATCCGTGTTGGCCTAAGTAATATTAATAATAATAATAATAATAAAGGTCTTTTTATTTAGGAAAAAGAAATACAATAATTACAACGTTAATAGTTTAAAGGCGAGATTCAGCGCACAAAGATTCAGATATCTAAATGCCTGTTCTTCCATCTAACCTAGGTTTCAAAATAGGAATAATATATACGCTATAAATTATAAAGAGTACATCAACCAGCAAAAAAACAAAATGTGACAGCATATTATATGCCTACACAAGGAAAAAGAAACAAATTCAACCCCACAAACAAAACACATCACAAAGCAAAAGATACAGTCTGTTATATGTATGTATATCATAATATATAGTCTATTGCATTAATTGTTTTTGTTATCATCATCGGAATAGAGAAAAGAAAGTACAAAATAAAAAAAATAAAAAAAGAAACGAAACAACCACTAAATTATGCTTTATTGTTCCTGCAGTAATTTCTTAAAAATGTATTTTTTTAAAGAATATAAGCTAAAAATGTTTTCGGTATTAGTTTGGCAACTATTTATAATTTTTGAAATTTGATAAGAAAATGATCTTTTGTAAGTTTTAGTTGAGTGAAGCGGAGGTGTTAGCCTTCCTTTATACCGGGTATTAATATTGTGAACATCTGTGCGAAATTTTATTTTATTATACAAGTAAGGTGGAGATCTTAAATTAATTATTTTAAAAAACATTAAAGATGCGTGAAAAATACTTCTGTTGTGCATAGTCAACCACCTGGTTTCCTTAAGCTTGTGTTTTATGGGTTTGCGCTTTCTTATGCCATATATTAATCTAAGGCACGCATTTTGGAGTTTCTGAATTCTACTCTCTTCAGTAGTTCTCAAGCATGGACCATACACTGCATCGCAATGATTAAGCTGTGATAGGATCAGCGAATCACACAGTAGAATTTTTGTTTGTCTATTTAAAACGTAACGATGTGTATAAATATTTTTAAGGTTTAAAAATCCTTTTTGAATACACGAATTTACGTACTGCGTGAATCGCAGGTCACTATCCAAAATCAAACCCAAGCTCTTGCAGTGCTCGACGTGTTTTATAGGCTCGTTATTGATATGAATTAGGTCCCTATAATACTGTAAAAAACTCTTACGGCTGCCCTTGCCCCCAAACAGCATAAATGCTGATTTCATAGAATTTAATTGTAAGCAATGGTTTTTAGAAAACTCGTAAATGCTGGCAAGGTCATAATTAATGGCAGCCACTGCTTGGGAACTTTCACCTGGTTCAAATGAGAGATATATTTGAGTATCATGAGCATAATAGTGCTGCTTAGATGATATGAATATTTTTGCCATGTTTGATACATAAATTGAAAAAAGGATTGGCCCAAGGATGGAGCCCTGAGGCACGCCAGAAGAAATCTCTAAAAAACTAGAATCTACGCCATTATAAGAAACAGCTTGATACCTATCTCTTAGATAATTAGCAATCAACGCGCATACCAAAATTTTTATTAAAAGATCATGGTTGAGAGTATCAAAGGCCTTGCTATAGTCAAGCATTACCAGAAATGTTAGTTTATTGGAATCAAATGCTGATAAAATATCATCAGTTATAGAAGCCAATGCCGTACAACAGCTGTGGTTTGATCTAAACCCTGATTGTGTCACTGGTAAAATTAAGTTGTCTTTAACATATTTCTGAAGCTGCATTTCCATTACTTTTTCTAATATTTTTGATAGCGTTGGAAGAATGCCTATTGGCCTCAGATCGCTTAATGTAAGAGGATTTAACGTCTTGGGTAAAGGGCTAACTTTCGCTTTTTTCGACATTGAAGGAAAAACAGAATTTTCGAGACAGAAGTTTATGACATGGACAATATAAGGTAGTAGAGAAGTCAGGCATAGTCGGATGGTAAGTATATTAATTTCATCAATGCCCGTGGCAGTAGTTTTAATGTTATTAATAACCTTAATAATATCATACTCCGACACAGCCAAAAATCTGAAACTCGTTTGAAATAAGTAATTTTTAACACTTTTATAATAATTTAGAGTATTTTTATTTAAATTAATTTTTGGAACAGAGTTGATAAAAAACTGATAAATTTTTTCAACATTTTCAGTCATTTCTTAAACGTTGATGCTTAATAGTATCCAATACTTTTGCATAATCTTATAGGATCTAGTGCTCGGGATCTGTTCGGTTGCATAAATAATATCATTAACACCAATTTAATGGATTAAATTAAATTGAAAAGTCTAAAAATTTTAAATGGCATTTAATCAACCTCTACCGCATTAATAAATCACTTGCAAACAAAACGAAACAACCCTTTTTTTATTCCCCGACATAAACAAAAATCCGCAATAATAAACACATTTTCAGATCATATCTCTTATTTAAATAAGCTTCCCCAGTCTGGCATGAACTGCTAAAAGAAATAAACCGTTGACCCTTTTAACCCTCTGCTATGAGACCAGGGAGTGAGGAGGGACATTGAGTGACTTATCTCGACTTTAACAAAACAGCGGGCACAATAACTCCTGAATAATTTCGGGGTTTTATTCCTGGCGGACGAGACCTTTTTCCTGGCTTCCCTCGGTGCTAAATACAGTCAAAAGGCGCTGATAAAAAAATATATCTTCTCCCATTTTGGCCTTTTGAATTAATTATCTTTATTGAATTGTTATGCGCCATACTAGTTGAATTAAAAATAGATACTAAATTGCATTCATTTATTTCTTTTAATGTTGCTTGTGTTTAGGGCAGGATATCATAAAACTGTGAAAGTCAGAAGCTGTTGTAACTAAGTTACATACATACCAGAGAGTAGATGGCGCGCGAGTAAAGTGGTTCATGGTCTGACACCGCAGCAGTTATTACCTAAAAATAAAGTTAAATTAAATTATTAATAAGTTTGAAGACAACAATCAGTTGTTTAAATTCATTATACCATAAATATTTTTTTCTAAATTGTTTCGAAAAGTGAATCACACACAGTTCCATTTTAACTGCTATTATGGGTGTGTCGTTCACAGATATTTGCGAAATCAAAACAACAAACAAAAACATTATCTAATGATCGTTTTTTTTAAGAAATTGAAGATAAAGTGCTGCTATTGATAAAAAAAAACTAGAAAAGAGGTCACAAGTAAAAAGACAACATACAGTAATGAGCTTCAAAGCTATAAAATGATGATCAGCGCCTGTAAAAGTCATGTGGTAAACAAAGACAAAACGCGAGAAATCTAAATATACTTATTTTTTATATTTTAGCGTTATTTCCCGTTCGTTAGGTGTAAATTAAGACAATCGAAAATAGTCAATTAATTTATTTACACTTCATGACGAAAGCACGTTCACTCACGATTACTGGAGATATTTATTTACAACTATTTAAATCTCGCGCCAAATATATGAATGGCACCGAAGTGAGGACTGATCACTATCGGCGATGCGGCTCCTTATATACTCGGCAGAACACTATCCCGGAAGATTCCCGCTTAACCTTCGAGATGTCGTGCGGTGTACACTTGTGTCATTCCGGAATGAAGGAGAATCAGCTGGTTTCTCGGTGTTTACAAAATCGTTACAATGTAAAAACAAAAAAGAATGAAGACACGTCTCCGAAAGTTACTGATCGGTTTAAAAAAATAAAAATAAATATTAAAAAAACGAGATAGTGAAATGCCATGACATAAGTGACAAATTTCTAGGTGATAGTTCACATGCTGTTCAAGTGCAGTTTTAAAATAAAGTAGCTCGTACATTAATATTGAAAAATTAAAAACTAATAAAAGGTTCGAGAGTGCAAATTAACGAAGATCTAACGTACTTGCGTTGTGAGATCTTTAAAAAGGCTATTTAAATACATATGAAAAATAGTGCAATGGCAATATTTACGTTAAAAATAATTTTGCGCACAGTATTTAAAGTGAAACCGATTTAAATTTACATTAAATATTTATAAATTTATCCAAGGGCTGTGATTTTCCCTTAAAAAATATTTAAAATCCAGTTACAAAAAGTTAAAATAATTACCTACAAAAAAATAAATAACTTATTCACAAAAAAAAATTCTTTTGGTTTATATACTAAAGATAAATTATTAGTTTTATCTCGTAACAAAAAAAATAAAAAATTGTTGTTAAAAATAGATTATTGGATAATTTATGTAAACTCAATATGGGTAAGTATTTCTTTTGTCTTATTAGGTGTATATTTATTTTTATTTTGTTATGGTCTTATTTATTTAGAATGTCACAATTAAAATTTTTCATAAACTAAATCAGGGTAGTTTTTTCTTACATATTTTTTGTGTGCGTTCATTTTTTTTACTTCTTTAGGTATGATTCTTGTTGTTCGTTATTGGCTGATTTTCTTATCTTGCTCTTTAAACCTATCTTGTCTGAGAGATCAACTGAAAGATCATCTATATTATTGTAGATATTTGTTTGATCCCTGGAATCCTTGAAAACCAGCTAAAAATATGGCAATTTTAGAATAGGGAGAATTACTATGGATAGAATTTACCATCATTTGTGGTGTGCTCTTTCGTTGTCAATTAAAGCAAATTCCTTCTTATTATCCGCATGAAAACCGCGGTTTTCCACAAAATGACTTGCTATGTAAAATAAACAGCCTTGGTTTATTTTTGGATTGACGGTCAAAGTGACGGTTGACTGATGGGTCTCAACTTAAGGCAGATTGTGGACGTCGCCGTTAACGCCGTTTTTAATTTTTCTGTCATTTGTTCTGTCTGTTTGTTCTGTAATTTGTCTTTTATTTACTTGAGCATTCCATGTGAGGTTTTGGCGGTCAAAGTTATTTCAGAACGTTTTCAGTTCCTTGGAGGCTGTAATTGTAAGTGCATGTATCTTTAGATATAAATGATAAAAGTAGTTCAATTACATTTGAAATTTTCTTCCGTATAGTTGTACTCTTATTTGGAACCGTAATTTCGCCCAAAATGTAATCTTATGACACCCTTCAAAGGTTTATTTAAGATCGAATCCGCTGTATCACACACCTTAGTGGCACGTTTTGGTAACCCTTATTGGTTTGCGAGGTTAGACCTAAGATTCTTACTTGATCCTATTTTAATAGAGGTTATTTCTTTAAGCGTCTCAGTTTTCAGTTTTTGTTTTTATTTGGCTGGATTTCTTGGTTTTGATGTAATTTTCCTAGGCTCCGGTTTGCGTATTTACATACTATACTACAGCACAGAGCACCATAGAATTCAGCGGCTCTGCAGCGCAGTATAATATGTAGTTGAGAAACGCGCTTATTTATCACTCACTACATACTATACTACGCTACAGAGCATTAGAAAGAAAAATGTTTTTATGTGATTTGTTTGGTGCTGCAAAATTGGTAGTAAGAGAGTGAATAAATGTGTAATTATTTATGTTATTATTATAATTGATTTTTGCTGATGATTTTAATATACAAGATGAGGCGTGTTAAAATATTTGATGAATACAATGCTGCTTTAAAATTTAAAAACAATGTTGTGAAGGTGTGTTGTATTTTGGGTTTTAGAATTTCGATAGTGCTTTGTTACTAAGTTAGGTTTTTTATTTTTATGTATATGAATACAAAGTAGGTATCTAAATAAGGATATATAAATTGTTAGATTTTAATAAGGTGCTACCTATTTAGGTTAGATTTTAAATCGATTAATAGATTTTAAGAATAGATTTTAAAAAGGGCCTAATGAATAAAAATAAAGCAATTACTTTTGCTTAAAATATGAAAACAAAACCTTCAGATTTTGCGGATTATAAATGGTAGAATTAGAAGCATATTTTTGTGTGTTAATGAGACAGAATGTATAGGAATATACAGATTATTATTTATTTTCTTTTTATTTTACTCATCTACCTAATATTGTCTACCATAGATTGGACATACCTACCTATTCATTGGTTACTTATCTATAGGCAATATTATTAAACTTAAGGAGTTTACGGGCTACGAACACCACTGTTAATCAGTAAGAAAAGCTGTAAGAAATCATTTAATATTTTATTAGATCTATTTTATATAAAAAAAATAAAAGAGATGATATAGTATAGTATTCATTCAACAAAAAGATTAAATGCAATAGTACGTATCTTAAAAGAAAAAAATGAAATATTTAGTGATATATTGCATTTTGACTATTGTAGGGCACAAGTTTTTTTAGTGACCTTGGAGCCTTAATGTTTTCAAAAATATATTATTTATTGTCTTTAAAATTAAATTAAAACTGCTTGTTTTTACCAAAATAATATAAAGCTATATTATAATAAATGCTTGTTGTACTTACTAAATGTATGTAAAAATAAATTTTTCTAGAATCAAAGTCCTCATAGAAGTCTTCAAAAAGCATTTAATTAAGACTAAAAAAATATAAAGATTAATAATAACAGCAAACCACTTGTTAACAGATGATATTTATCTTCAATAGTCGATTTAGTTTCCACACAGTAAGCTAAGTTTACACCGCGAGTACCAATTTAATCTTCCGACTAAATACTGTGCTAATTTTAATAAATCCTTAGGCAAGACTATTATTTTAATCCCTTGTTTGGCTCTAGATATCAGCTTCAACTTTAGTCCTTGAATAATGTCCATATACATTACACCTATATGTTTTCCCCGAAAAAAACTAAATTTAGTCTACCCTGTTTGGCATTAACTAAATTCCTTTATTAACTTTCAGTACGCGGTTTTTTATAAGGGAAAAATAAGTACAAGGTACACCTTCTAACTCTAAGCAATTTGCAATTGCAAAAAAATTTAAAGCAAACTTCAGAAGAATACTTAACATAGTCAAGCTTAACCACTAAAGGAGTTTTTAATTCATATGAATTGCAGAATAATATAAATCAACTTATGCGCTATTACTTAGTGGTTCAATGTGTGGCTACTTTGAACATTTTTACCAACATAAGTGCATTTTTCGCTATTTCAGAAAAGTTTACCTCACTGTATTATCTATACAAGCAGATTAATGATAAAAAATATAAATATGTACATTCTGAAGTGAAACCTATAATTTAAAATTAAACCACATTTAGGAATGGACTAAAGAAATTACATTTTTTGCGTACGTGTTTAAAACTTGTATTTACGTGCCTTTGAAAGCCCACTATTAAAATGTTTAAAATACAACACATCTTCACAATATGAGGTATTTGTTTTCAAATTTTTCAGTCGCATCATATTCATTAAATTTTTAAACACCCTTTATCTTGTATATCGAAATCGCAAGCAAAAAAAAGAAAATTCAATAATAATAATAATAATAACATAAATAATTACACAATAATTAAATGTGTTACTACCAATTTTACAGCACCAAACAAATCACATAAAACATTTTTCGTTCTAATGCTCTGTACCGTAGTATAGTATGTAGTGATAAATTAGCGCATTTCTCAACTACATATTATAGTGCAGTGCAGAGCCGCCGAGTTCTAAGGTGCTCTGTGCTGAAGTATAGTATGTAAATACGCCTCCGGTTTACTCTTTAAGTAACACTTTTGTCTTCTTAGATTCGGAGATAGAAACTTGATATAACTCGCTTAAAGCTAACTAGAATTTAGTTGGGTACAAGATCGACCTTAAGATCCGGTCCTTAAGATTTACTTTGTAAATTACAACCCTAAACTCAATTTGCTTAGTTAAATATTTTCAATTGTGAACTTTAATTAGCTTATTTTCATCAATGAGAGAGTAAAAAATGAGATATACAAGTGATGACTAATTGAATGATTTTAGCTTGAATCCCTGAATTTGATTACGTATGATTACCCTAATTACGTAACATTGGCACCAAACGTAACAATTTCTTACTATATAAATAACAAGCTAGTTTAGACTATGTTTCTTGCCTTATCAAGACAAAAAAATAACAGGTAAATATAAAAAAATTGAATTACCTTCTTTCTTATTGTCTAGAATTGTTTTGTATGAAAGTGAGGTGTTGGAAGGAAAATCAGCGGAGATGATGGGATCTTTTGTGTCGGATGGAAGAATATCGAATGGGGTTTACCAAGAGAACATGAATTAAAAACAATTTTTTTATTGGTTTTTTAAATGTTCGATGAGCTTGTGTCTTAAACTGCATCTTTGAATATGACTTTGACAAAATTTGCATAAATGGAACCTGCCTAGGTAAGAAAGAAGACGCGATGTTCATAACGAAAATTATTGAAGAAAATTGGAGCAGATAGCAATCTAGCATCTGCAACCTAGCATGAGCACCGATTGATTCCCAGTATCGCACGTCTACATCTGAAGCACTAGCCGATCTACAAACCATCATGTCTTAATTCCAAGTACTTACTGAACAGCACGAGCTAATTTCTTTAAAAAGAGCAGTCGCAAAAGATAATTTTATACTGCAAGGAACAAAAATGTTGTGAACTTTAGGAAAAAAATTACCGCCGACCCAAATAGGTGATACTGTGAAAATTACAGTACCTGATGTTGATCGTGGTCGCAGAGATCCACGAAACGTAAATGGTATGGTCCTTTTATTCTTACTTGAAGAAGCCAAATATTAAGCAACCGCAAAAAAATATATTGAACTCTGCCGCCCTCAGAAGCATGCCGTTAAAATAAAACGGGTGGGTAATATAATAAAGTTATCTTCATAGTTTCAATTTAGTTTTTTTTATACCTAATAGTTTTACTACCAAAATTAACTTCAATTGCTTTGATCTGACGGAATTTTTATCAATTCTAAATATGCTTTTGGTTTTGAGCAGCTTTAGAATTGATACTATTAAAATGTATTATTGTAAAGCTTACATGAGTTGTTTAAACGTTATACAATGTTTTAAGTTAGGGACATAAGGTTTAATTTAAAATACAATATGGTTTAAAAATTCACCTATTATATAATATCTTTTTATATTACATTGCCTACTTTTTCGCAATGGATCAAGCAATCCGAAATTTATTGTCGGAATTGACAGATGCAATAATGAATCGATTTAATACCCAACAACGTGCGTTTTATGTCCATAGCTTTTATAAATTAAATTATTCCTACATCGCAGTTTTACGTCGGTTGGATGCTCGTTATGCTCTTCACAACGTCAGTGAAGCACCTAGTACCAATCTGATCAATTCTTGGATAAATAAATTTGAAGAAAGGGATTGAAATTATTCAATGTGCGCACTAATCAAAATATTGACCGTGTTAGCGATGCAGTTGTCCAATATCCACACAGATCAGTGCAAAAATATGCTGCGGTTCTCCAGTTACATGAATCTAGTTTTTCTTGTATCTTAATGAAAGACCTTAGTCCCTTTTTAAATAGGATTTTGTCGTCAACAGGAATGTCCTTAATTTTTATAAAAGTTATAAGTATATTGTTTTTTTAAACTAGTATTTGGTATTTTATTTAGCATTCTTGGATGGTTAGATGCATTATCCATAATAATTACTGAATTTGAATAAATGTTAGATAATGTTGCTGATTAGAAAACCATTTTTCAAATAATGCCGCATTCATATTTTCAAGGGAATCAGCTGAAGATTGAAAATTATTTTAAGCAGATAAAAGTAACGCATTTTTAACAAATCCTTCTGTACTTTCCGCATGAAGTATAATGACTCATTTGCCTATTGAGCATGGCGTATTCAAAACACAATACGTGGAATTATCAACCCAACGGTATTTAATTACGTCATGCGTAAAACCATGTTTCATCTAAATATATTATATTATTAAGTTTATTTAATTTACGATATAACTTAATACTACGCCAATATTTTAAAATAAATGCAATTTTTTTGCTGCGGCATGGGCATTGATCTGCTATTGAGGACCGAAGCCGACGCAGACCTGCATCGGGCGGTCTCTTTGCAAATCCGCCGCGGCATAGTATGCGGCCAGTGTACCGCCATCTTAAGATAATTCTGGGAAAAAAAGTAGGTTTAAAACTGGCCTCGGTCTATCAGTCTTTTCGTCGGCACGCTTTCATCGTTTTTATCGTCATTCAAGTGAGATTAAAAAGACTATAACTTGAAGCGGTTTTTTACACGTAATCAGTTCGCAATTTGTAAAGCAAAATGATTTTCCATGGATGAGATTACAACTGAAGAAATATCGCAGTAAACAGAAGCAGCTTGTGCTTTAATTCAAAAAGTCGAGGACAAGGCTATACAACTTGTAACTGCAAAATAAAGTTCCACTACCAGATGTAGCTGGAAGGGCAAGAAGTTTTTGTGTAATTCGAAGTGTCATGGTAGTTTAAATTGTTGCAATAAATAAGATTACGGCATACATTTCCTTCGCGATTTGTTTAAATTTTATAGGAAAAAGTTTAAATTATTGTTTATGGATACGTCTATTATATTGATATTATTTCAATTACCCTTAGCTATTCGGACTGTTTGTTTAAAATACAATAATGTTCTTGTGTTTATTAAAACATTACTTTGCGTGTAAGAAATATACCTATGTATATATATAAAGTCCAGTGCAACGATATATTAGAATGGTCACCCGTCTCCCATTCCACCTGCCAAACAATGTCATCCACCTTCTATTTACATTGTTTGAGAAGTAAAATGCTGGTGTTTTGACGGGTGACCATTCTAATATATCATTGCACTGGACTTTATGTGTAGATTTTTATTTTTACTTTTATTTGACAAGAATATTTGTAAAAACTGATGAATTTATCAGGCTTGGGAGTCATTGTATGATTTCCTGACTTTTCATTTAGCACCTCGGTGTATATGGAGCCACCACCAAAGTGCGAATCATTGAGAACACTACCTCATGGTATACATAAGCCTTTTTTCAGCAAGTATTTCTCCTATCTCTACGCTAAATAGTCAATCCGCCAAAAAATACTAAAACATGTGTAACGTGTTTATTTTGCCCCTAATTCCCGCCTTTTTCAATTTCATAGCCACAAAATTAGAATTCACCAAGTCAAAAGTACTTGAGATATAAAAAAGCAACACCTTTACATGCTCAGTTCTGCCTATGCATTAAAAAAAGTGCTTTATTAATTCCACTTTAATACTCTCTGTAAATAGGCCTCCATGAAAACCATATTGACTCTAGGAGAAAATATTATGAGAATTAGGAAATTTTACCACAAATAACTTTTTCAAAAGTGGTCAGCAATTTTATTTTGTTTTTCGTTTTTGAAAATTGATTCAATATTTGTGTAACAATTTTAGCATTTTTGGAACAAGATAAAAACTAGTTTTAAAACAACTAATAAATTTAAAAAAAGGTTATGCATAACTTGCTTACATATGAATATTTAAATACATCACTCAATAAAGAATTAATAGGCAGCTTAAATGTAGATAAGTTATCATTGCAAGAAAATCATTAGTTGGCTGTAGTAGACGGAAAGGCTAATTCAAAGTTAATACAATGAACAATACCATCGTTTCTAATACATTCACGGGTTAAATTAAATAAAGACAAGAAATTTGCATCACACTAATGACTGGTTTCTTCCAGAAGATTAATAAAGTAAGTCACAGCACCAAATTATACATTTCAACTTTGATACATAATTAAATACCATGATACTTAACTGACATAATTTACAAATGTTGGCGATACTAGGGTAGTAATTTTTCAATGATAATTTTTCTAGAGTTGTATCTCAAATTGTATGGACAAGATGTGTTTCCAAATATTTTTTTGAAATTTAAGTTTGGCGGTACACGTAGGACTCAGATACTCACTTCTTCTCATAATCTATATTTTTAATTAAATACTTTAAACGTTTGATGGTAACGTAGAAAAATTTTCTTAAATAATTCAAAATATTTAGACAACACTTATTAATTTAAGTTCAACAAAACAGAACCCGGTTGTAATTAAATAAATAATGAAGCACTATTACTAAAAAGGTAGCAAACTTTAAAATCAAGGATCATCCCAAGGACTTTACTTGATTTCCTGCTTTCTAATATAAATAAAAGTTTTATTGTCTTTATCGGTTTTTCAATATTATTTTCGTCCAACTTTTAGGTTCATAAAACTTTCTATCCTCCGACTCTTACCTGTCATGTCGCCCAAAGAAATCTACAAGGAATTAAAAACTTCATCTCGGTTTGTCTGGAAACTTTTTTAGTTTCTTGAGGCTGCCGAACCAGAGCTCCATTTAACTTTATAACGCTACTTTAGGGCAGGCTTTCAATTTTTATCCAGGTGCTTATTAAAAGTTATCTTTGCGGATTTTACTTCGTTTATCCATTATATTGTTAAGCCACTTCTATGTTCAAGGCAAAAAAACAACCGTCATGATTAATACACAATTCAATTAAAAACACATGTATCTTTTGTAACTAATAAAGATTAAGATGTAAATGGTGTTATTTTTAAGAGCCGGAATGGAATAAATTATTAGTAAATGGATCCATAAAAATAAATGGATTGTCTTGGTATGAGCTGAAGAAGTTCACGGTATACAATAAACTGGTAAATTACGTCATAATATAGTAATAAAAAATAAGTACATGGTTTTTACAGTCGATGATAGTCAGGGAGCCGGCGATATTCATAGTAAAAATATGCTTTTTTTATTGAAACCAAAATTAGGGTATAGTGAAACTTAATTAATTAAATATTGATAGTTATTGCAAAAGGCAAAAAGACCTATGTTCAGTTTTTACTTTCTTAACACAAACATTTCAAGAATTAAAAAAAAAATCAAATACTACTGCTTCACTGTGTTAAATTATAATTTATTAGTGTCTATGTATTGCCTGAGGTATATACATATTTATTTTAAAATTGCTTTTGGACTTCGCTTTGGATCCAAAATTTTAAATTCGCCCTAAAGATGCAAATATATTACCAACCCAACCCAACCCAACCCATATAACATTATTTAGATCGTCAATAATAAAAATTGGTATAAAAATACTTTCTTTTAAAATATTTGTCTGTTTTATTACTTTTTTTAGCAACAAATAGCAATAAACAGGTGACAAATTGTTGGTTGGCAAATATATTTTTTATACTTTTTCATTTGCACCAATTATGTAGCCGCTAGTCAACTTTTCCTTTTTTTATAATTTTGTGACGACTTTTTTTATAATTAAGTGTGTGTGCTGTCCAAGAATAATAAACTAAAGAGATTTCTGTCTATTTTCAATTCCTTTGGTATCGTACCAAAGGAATCGAATAAGATTTTTGAAGTTAATATGCATAACTATTATGCATATTAACTCTCCTATCGGAATAACTGAAACTATAGTCTATTTCAAATTGGTAGATAGTAATAAAACCTTATTAAGTATGCAAAAGGAATACAGGGTAACCTTTTAATGATGAATGACGCTTACATAGTTTGCATTGGGAAATTAATTCTTTTTACAGACTTCAGGTAGTACCAGTCGGGTTTGTTTGGTTTTGGGTCGCTTTATGAGCTTTTTCTATTGTTCTTAATCAGATAAACATTAAAAATAGTACAAGCAAGGCGTGAAGGCAGGGTACCGTAATTTAAATTAAGCCAGGTATCATGACTTTATAGAAAGTTTAAAAAAAATATAAATATTGAATATAA
Source organism: Anthonomus grandis grandis (assembly GCF_022605725.1). NCBI lineage: Eukaryota > Metazoa > Arthropoda > Insecta > Coleoptera > Curculionidae > Anthonomus > Anthonomus grandis. The sequence continues at coordinate 29,167,486 of NC_065552.1, forward strand.
GTAATATAGAATTAGATTATAGAAAAATTATAATCTTCGTCATCTGATAAAGAGCTGTCATCACCCTGTGAAATATTAATTAAAAGGTCAATCGCCTGATCGATCAGGTTGTCCAGCTTCCATATTATCTCCTCTACTTAAATGACATGCTTAACTGACTACTTTTCGCCAGTTTTCTGGAATTGTTTCCCTAATAGTTTGGTCAAATAGCATTTAATGTCTTTCGTTTTAAAAGTAATATTTCTTGTTGCAATAAATTTTTTCTAAATAGCGTTAAGCGCAGAACAGTAATTTTATGTTTTTCCGCTATATCTTCCACGACGTAGTTTTGATAGCGACATTTGTAAATATTTTTTATGGCTAGTAACTCTTTTCATATTATGTTGGATTCAAACTCGCTATTCTTGTCAGCCAATCCATAATTTCTCGTTTTCTCCAGGATATAATGGGGTCTTCTCTATTCGTCGTGAATACATACCTAGGGTTCACCAAGACCACCATTGAATCAGCTGGAAGAAATTATTCTCGAAAACATCTGAATTCATATCCTTGTCATAATCTCCCATCCGGTAGGACGCACACTAAGCAAACCTTTTTTTACGAAACCGTGTTCACTTCTAATATGTGTATTTATGGATCTTTTTCTCGATGGCACTTTAATGCCTATTGACATACCTTTCATATGTGTTTGTCGGGCCCTAGCTATCTTTTTATCTTGCCATATTTTTTAAAAAATACCTCCTTCGTTAAGCCAAGTTTCATAAAAAAAAATTCTTTTGCTTCTTGGGGTATCCTTAGGAATTTTCTTTTCCATCAAACAATTTCATTGCTTTCCAGTAAAACAAATTTGCGCGTATGCTTTTCCCATAAAAAATCCATATCTTTTAAAGTGATCCACAAGAGATTTTTACTCATCAAAGAAATACTATCGTCTCATCCAAGCTCGCAAAGCTATTTTTTCCTTTTTAAAATAAAATGAGTAAACTTTTCTTCTAACTCCAAGTTTAGTATCTTTACCAAGGACTCTAGCTGGTCTTCCTCTACTATGCTTTTAAGGTTCTTCTTGTCCTGCTTTTCTTTGCCGAATAGTATATATAAATCGTAGATTTTCCTATTCCAGTTATTAGGGAACATTCCTTTCCTGTACAACTTCATCTACATCCAAACTGGAGTGGTCGTGTTTTAAACAATCGTGCACGTTTAAAACAATAACTTTTTCATTGACTGACAATACAGGAGTACGGGTAATTATTAGAACTTCTTTTCGTGGGAGTAAACGTCTGATCCATTTTTAATTTTTTATATTTTTATACAGTGTATTATATAAATCTGTATGTATCTACAGCGTAACAGCAAATACTACTGTGCTTTAAAAGCATATTTATGTTCTGTGTTTTTATTACCAGCCCTATTTATTTATCTACATTCACCATATTACCTAGCGGGATCACAATAAAGTTTATATGACCTGTTAAATTAGTGTATCAATTATTATGCTAACCTGTGTTACATTTAAAAATCACACCAACCTGTATAACCCTTCTTATATAGCGTTCGAACCTTTTTTTTCACATTTTATTCATAAACTCGGTACTAAGTTTACCTATGCCTATGGACGACCACACAACTCTCGGAAATTTTATACATTACATTTTATTACTCTCTACTCATTTGAAATATAGTATAGTTTTACCATAATAGACTCGTCTACTTTTAATTCAGAATTCGCACTAAATTTTCTATAAAATTAATTAATACAAATAAGACGCGAAAATGATGGCGTACATTTGAGGTAAAAATTGTCTAAGCTTTAAGTACTTATGTCAATAATTGTCGTTAGAGAAATGAGTCGATAGAAAAAAAACATGGTCTGTCGTAAATAAATTAAGAAATAAGGTCTTTAATATGAAATTATAATTTTTTTTTCGACCATAATATTAACAGAATTTTGCCATATAGGCTTACCCTAAATATGTTCCAAAATCCTAAAGATAGCAGTTATTATTCCGTTGCACAAAGGAGATTCTAAAAATCAAGTTTCCAATTATCGTCGATTTGCACTCCTTTCAAGTTATTAAAGATCATAAAGAGATGCATTAAAAAAGGGCTTTTTTATTTTCTGTTTAAATATAAAATATGTACTTTGCATTAATTTGGACTCTTGATTAAGAAATGTTTCAACGATACTATGTTTTCTCTTTTTTGTAGATTTAATTCCTGTCTAAACAAGGATCACTCAACATCAACAATTTTCTGCGATTTGTCTAAAGCTTTTGACTGCGTAAGTCATAATATCCTAACTATTAAGTTGCAGCACTATTGTTCAGAGTAACACCTCTTGAATGGTTTCGTAATATCTTGTTTTCGATTTTCATTTTATATTTTTAAGTAGTTTTTTCAACTAAATATTATTCAATGGCTCTAACATGAGGATATTTACTATAGGAGCTAATATTAATAAACCATACAAATTATATATTGGATTTTGATTATCAGATGGTGCTTACACAAAATAATTGAGAATCAGCTATTGGCAGAAGAGTGATGGTTTAGGATGTAATCAGCTCATTTAATACAAGCCCTTTAGTACCCTTTTCTTTAAGGTCAGTTGAATGCCCAAGATATATTGATGTATCTTTGCTTTTAATTTAAAGGATGTATACATTTTAACATTTTACCGATATAAATATTATTCCTAGGCCCACCTATTCGCCAGATCTATGGCCTATCGTGCACAAAGGATATAATGAGTATAGTAGGAGTTTTGCATAGGATCTTAATTGCTTGTTTACATACTGACCTGGCAAACGGGGGTCTCCAATAACTAGAGTTCGTCTCAACTTGCACGTAGAAAAGAGCGTGTGGTAAGAAGAGACTGTCAGGAATCGGATGTCAGATGGATCCCGAGTTATGCCACATTTCCCTAAGATTTATTTAAGTCTTTAATAATAGAAAGATATCATAAGAATAGAAAATGTATTCCCGTGAACAGACAGTTAACTTTATCAAAGGGTATTTAAGGGCTGATGGTGTAGAAGAAGATATTGAGCGGTCTAATTTTGAATATTTGGAACAACAAATTATACTCGCCAATTTAGGCGTTAACATTGTCGAACTTGTCTTGATAGCACCGCAAGGTGTAAAAAATTACCTCAACGGAGATTCAGTGACTAACTTAACGTGCTAAATCAAATTCCAAATAGCGTATGGACTATTTGTAACCACTTTCTTCCAGTTTTTCTAGATGTTTCCTATCACATTTTTTATTTTCTTTGTTTTGCCTCTTAAACCTTGTTACTGAAAATTTGTTTTCTCTGATATTTAACGGTCTAAAAAGTTTACAGATCTACTTAAAGATTTCTAGATTCTTTATTCTTATTTCAAATGTAATGAGATTCGATTAAATGAACCGCTGCTGTCAAGAACACACTCAGTGAAAGTCTAAATAACGTTGTAAATTGCGAAAAAACGGAATTTGGAAATTTTTTATATTCCACTTATACAAAGATATGTTTACTTATAAATAAAATGAATTAATATCTAAAAAAATCATGATTTATTAGTTTTTTTATTATGATTTATGAATTTAATATGTTGAAGGTTTATTGTATTATACGATCACACATTGCACCTTTTGCTCTCATACTAAAACTGACACCATTCCGAACTAAAATAAATTTGTACACTAATTACTATTAGCATTTTTAATCTCCTTTCGTCACGAGCGGAATTTCAACGCGCGTGTAGGTGAAAATAGTTTATGCTAAAATTATTTACTTTAAATTATAATATTTTTTCTTGTACTTGGATTATTAGAAAAGGTTAAATGAAACAAATAGGTGGCTAAATTATGGATCATCTGCTTTATAAAGGCAAACGATGTCACGGAATGAACATTCTGTCCGTTGATCTTTAAAGCGCGTTAAACATTAAATTTAATAAGATGAACGCTGTTGCTTTAATTTTGGTAAGCCCTTTTTTACCTTTTTGAAAAAAAATAAATTATGTTATTCAAGCATTACATAGAAAATGTATGTAACATATCAAAGTTTTTCTAATACCTCTTAGGGGAATAGTCTGGTAAGAATATAGACATATGGCGTATAAGTGAATAGAATTTAAATCGGGAGAGAGTGTAATATGCAACTAAGCTCTTAAGTATATACATACATTATTAATCAAGCATTCGGTCTTATAATCTTATGTCGTTTATGATAGGATGTTCTTTAATTTTTTGCGTTGCTTTAGGATAACTGAATATACTTTAAATGCTTGTTGGTTTTTTCCACTCTTGTCTTGTAATGTCATCTTTTTGACCGTTCCTTTCATCACCCCATAAATGATAGAGTTAAATATTTAGTGGTTTATTATTCCTTGTTTTCTTATATACAGTTTAAGTTATCATTGATACCTATTTTACTTCCATGCTGTGAGGTCAGAGAGTAATTGGTTTTCATTCTTGCTAAATTTGTTGTGAATTCTCTACCTTTATATCCAATATCACAACACCATAATTTTTCCCAGGGTGTTGATTTAATTCTTTCATATTCTTCTCCCAATTTGCGAGTGGTCAATTTATGCTACTGCCTGTCTCTTCATTTTGCCCTTATTGTTGACTTGTCTTATAATTTTGTTGTGTTGTGCTCATAAGTATTCCGTGCCTAATATTTCCTATCTGCTGAATAGAACTATAGTCTACCTGCTATCGTCTAATCTGCTCTTGTCTACACATGGACTGAATTCCACTTAATAAGTCTTATGTGATTAGTAAAATCTTCTTGTCATGTCAATCTTCTTATTGCCTCTCTGATTGCGAGGATTTTTAATGTAAAAATATTTATCAGATCACCGAGTCTTTTGCAGATTTGCACGTGTGGAGTTTCATAGCATATTTAAAATCCGCATGTTTTACTTATCGAATCAACTGAGGCACCTGTGTAAGCTATTACATTTTAAGGTTAATGTAACACATATTGTAATAAATCTTGTTAGTTGTTCGTTTCCTTTTGGAGTCCTGTTTTTTCTTCAAATCTATGGTTTTTCTAAAACCTGCCAAAACTCCTATTGTATGTGATGATCTGTTGATCTATATATAGGATTGCTTATGTTTCTTACTTTTATTAGTTTTTTGGCGACTGATGAATACTCCAGTTTGGTTGTCTATTCTTTATCTTCTCCTAGATGGTTAGTGAGTTAATAATGATCAAGTTTTCCTTTAGATATATTTGTTTTAGAGTAAATTTCATTGATACATATGTTTTTTTCAACTCCAATGGTATCTCCTGGATCTCGAAGAGTATTGCTCTTAGTGATGTTGACCTCATAAATCTCAGAACTATCCTAATCGCCATATACTGTATTCTGTTGAAATTCATTTAATGTTTTTCTGATGCACCATCATCCTTAGTTCAAGTGAGTTCTTACAATTTCTTTATAAATAGTAAGTAGGGTTTAAAGATCACTACCTCATCAAACTTGTCAAACTTTTTTATCACTTTAATTCTCTTTCGAGAAAAAATGTATAACGCTTCTATATTTGCATGTCTTTTTTGCGCAGTCTTGTTTCAATTTTAGTATATGGACTGCCAAAGTAAGTATAATCTAATATCTTATATGCCGCATTTATCAAAACTCTTCAACAATATTTTATGTAAAACGGTGTCAAATACTTTTGACAAGTCTAGAAATACCGCAGCAAAGAGCTTAGCTACATCATGAACCTTAAACATTGTATCTGCTGTGCTCAGCAAAGTAGTAAGATAAAATCATGTTTTCGTTTAAATATAAAGTTTAACAAGATTTGAATTATACTAATTGCTGCGTAATTTTCCATATTGAAGTACATGTAAAAATGGATAGAAATTAAGAGTTTAGATTTTTTAGAAGACTACAACTAAATTTATATTACCAAATGTAAAAATTAATTTGTTTGTATTAATTACCAGATTCAGTGAACAACTTTCAATGGGTTGAAGCATACATAATAATAATAAAGATTATATCTTTCAATATTATACGAAGAAGTCTGGTCCAAACGGAGACTTTCTGTGTATTATATACCTAAAGAAATATCATAAAACTATCATAGCTAGTTGTTATATTTTATCTGATCATTTTATTTTAAATTCTCATTGGCACTGCATTCTTTGATATTTTTTATATTTAATACTTTTTAACTTCGCGTAAATACTAAATGGAATTTATGTTCATTTTTAGAGACTGAAGTTTTATTTTTTTTTAGATATGCATGGATCTTACAATTTCATTAAAAATTTCAACCTTGTTATTATTTTTCTTTGGAACTGCAGTTTCGTATTTATCATTTTCTTGTTTTTTAATACTATTTACTAAATTCATAATTTCTTGGTACCCATCTCTTTAGAAAGTTCTTTAACATTGGGAAGCAACTGACAAACATTAAATAGATTTCTTCAATTTTGAAAACTCCTTTTCTACAGATTATATCATCCATTTCTCCGCTCTTTCTGTTTTTGACAGCAACTTGCAATACTTCGTTTAATTCATAAGTTCGAGTGTTATTTTACTATTCCTCTTAATTTTGCACAACTAAGATAAAATACAGAAATGCAGGAGTTAATTCTAAGTGCAAAAGCACATTTAAGGAGCTACCACTTACATACACTACCGCTTAAAAGTATTTGCCCACATATGACTGTTTTAAAGTTATAACTAAAAATAATAAACCTATTAGTTATTCTTATGAAACGGTTTATTTATAACAAAATGGATATAAACAATACATTTTTCAATTAATTAAATTTAGAAAATCAAATTTTGGATTCATCTACATGTCCGCCTCGATTTTTAATAACAGCTTCACCGAGTTTCGGTAGTCTTCTAATTAATTTGTCCAAAGTTTCCTGAGGTATCTTGTGCCACTCCTCTTGGATGATCCTCCACAAGTCTTCTTTTGATGTGGGGCATGATTTTCGTACTTGTCTATACAGTTCATCCCACAGAAATTCGATAGGATTGAGGTCCGGTGGCTGCGGGGGCCATACCATAACTTTCAGAAGATGTTGCCTTTGTAATTAACCTAAATATTGCTTGCACAATTTCGACGTGTGCATGGGGTCATTGTCATGTTGAAAGATAAAGTTTTCCCCAATTATTCGAGTACCAGAAGGAAGTACATTGTCACTTAAAATTGTTTTGTAACCCTCTTTTTGAAGAATTCCCTCTATTCTAATTAGAGCGCCCACTGCAGATCCTCCGAAACAACCCCACACTATCACCGAACCACCACCGTATTTAACTGAGATCACCGTACAGTTCTCAGGGACCCTTTCATTGGCATAACGGAGAACAAAAACTCGCCTCTTTGTTCCAAAAACCTCGAATTTCGACTCATCACTCCAGAGAACTTTCTTCCAGTCATCAGTGGTCCATTCTTTGTGTGATTGGGCCCACTCAAGTCTTTTGTTCCTATTAACATCCTTCAGTAGCTTAAGCTTATCTTTAGATTCTCCTTTATACTTGTTGCCTTTGGCCTTCCCGATCGAGGTTTGTTGCTAATGGTCCCTTCTCTGGTGAATTTCCTAACATTATAATCGACAGTCCGCCTTGGAATTCCCAAATCCGTCAAAATTTGACGGTTAATCTTTCCAGCCTTATGAAGTCCAATGATAATACCTTTTGTTTCTACCGATAACTCTTTTGTTTTAGCCATTTTAATGAATGTTGAAAAACCAGCAAAGAAACGGTGACTATCGTCAATAAGCAAGCGAAATTATTTACCAATACTACACAAAATCAATTCTTGAAGACTAAACACCTTTAAATGTTTCAAATTTCATCGGAAACGAGCTGTAAACAGATTAGTTTTTTAGAAGTGCATATTTTCACTACATTGTTTGTTATTTGCAAGACTATTTTTAAATACTCAGTGCTTTTCAACGAACCATAGTTGATAGATATAATGTTTAATCATCTATCCAATTTACAAAATAGATACAATCTAAATATAGGTATAAAGATAAGATTTTTGTATCTTATTTAAAATATTAAAAAGAATACAAGGTGGGCAAATACTTTTAAGCGGTAGTTAAGAAAAATCTTTCTTACTGTTGTAAAAATATTTGGAACTGATAGAAAAAAGTCCTTTATGTTATGAAAATAGTAAAAATTAGTAGCACCATAAACCAAAATAATAGTCATACATTTCATTACTCTACCTAGCCAAAAACCATAAATTTCCACCAAATATATCCAGAAATAAAGCCGATTAATTTCGGAATAAAATATACTTCAATCTGGAATCCGAAAATTAAAGCCTATTTACTAGTGTATTAGTTCATAGGGCTTTATCCAAGCCAATATTGAAAGCACACTACAATTTATTTTAGAAAATAAAATTATATATTCTTATAACATGCAATAGCTATATTAATTAATGGAACAAAATAACTTATTTACTTGGCAAGTTTTGGACAGACATTTATTTTAAATACATGAATATGCTGCATATCAAGCAGAAAGAAACTCAAAAAACTTTTTTCAAATTTCATATGATCAGACTCTTCATTAGGTTTTTCATGGGGATATTATCCAACAAAATATCTGGTTGGCGGTCATCCTCTCTTTCTTAGATAATTATGCATCTTCTGAAGAAAAATGTTTTACTAATATAATATTAAAAAAATCTAATCGCAATTTATTAAAGCCTTTCAATGTTCTAAGATTAAAGCCATTTAAACATAGTCTTAATCTCACTTTTTCCTTAAGAAAAATTAAATGCTCAAAATTGTTTAAGAAAGGCGATAGAACAAATTATACCACAAAAATATGGAGTGTATCTAAAAGAGAAATGCCTGTCTGTGCTAAGGCAATGTTAAATTTAAACGTTAAATAAAAGATAAATGTAAATCAATTTTTTTAACAAAGGTGACATAAAATGGTCTTTTGTCACAATCCTTTTTCTCTTAATCCTCCAGGCCTGATGATGGGGTGTAACTGGTAAATCTTAAAACTAGTAACCGTTAAAGAAAATAAGGTGAAAGAAGACTATTTGATATTTTATTTATGAAAAAAAAGTCAAATTTATTGAACCAGAATAGAAAAAGTGGTTGTATGTCTATGGAATTAACTTAAGCGTTCAATACAGTTTCATATAAAATTGTTTTAGAAAAACTCAATGATATAAGACTATTGAGCGTTAGAACGGTCCAAATCATGCCTAAATAACAGTCTGGAGTCTGGAGAGCGGCTTAAAGTAATACAATTAGTTTCAGTAAAATTGCTGAGTATAGGCAGTCCTCAGGGAACCGTATTAGACCAGATTTTTTAATATTCGTTAATGGTATGAGCTGACCTTCGAAAAGTTATATTTTGGGCGGACGATATGTCAATTATATTTCCGGTTGGAAAATGTATATATAACGGAAGAAGATGTTTTTCATATTATTTAAAAATGGTTAGACGAGAATTCAGTATTATTAAAACAAGATACATTTCATTCTCATTAACCTGTGGTGACTATTTATTAGTCACTCATTCTTTCATCAAGTATATATGTAGTCGACGCATGCCCAAATTTTGTATTTTTATCACATATTTAATAGTCAGTTGAATGAAATATTCAGGCCCAAAGAAGCGACATTTTGGCAACCATCCGCGGATAGTTTTTAAGATGTTTACTTACCGGTTTATGAATTTGTATGCATTGTTAAAATATATATTTTGTCATTTTTATTCATTGGTTCATGGACTATATTATTTTAATATTATATATTACCTTGATTATATGGTTTTCTCTGGATTTTATTAACTTTCTATTTTCTTTTTCTTCCGCTGGAATTCGTTAATGGATGTTTGCAATCATTTCTGACCATTTTTCCTTCCTGACTATTATTTGCATCCTGTTTCAATCTTTATTATTTCAGATCCACGACAACCTTTTTCTACATAAGCTTCTTCTTCCCGTTATTTTTTTATCTAATAATAGTTGGAGTAAAAGATATCTTTCATTGCGTATCACATGTTCTAGATACGCTGTTTTTCTGCATTTTATTGTGCTCGGCAATTTGCGTTTTTTACCTTTCGATCACAAAATTTACTCGTTGGTTTTTATTGCTGTCTCTGCAGGATTCAAGATTTCTTGATAGATTTCCATTTTAAATGCACCCAGCCTATTTTATTTAAAATAGTACATTTTATTTAAAATAGTACATTCAACATTATTGTTGCACATGATTTTTTTAACGCTGCAATCAATTTTGTTTTACCATACCCAGAAAAATCCGATGTGGTGTCACAACCAGAAAAAGCCGGTATAAAAATAATGTGGACGACAAGTTCTTGATGTTTAAAACTGGTTGACGAGCAGAATTCGTGTTACGAAACACGACGTGTTTTACAAATTCTGTAAGAATAGTAAATAGAGCAATATCGCCACCAAAAAAATAAACTATATCGAATTATGAGGATTTGAAAAGTACCACGAAATATAAAATGATTTTTAAAAATAATAACTAATCTTCTTGTGTTTTTTACATTTTCTAAGCAATTTTCATGGTGGACATCCTTAAAAACGGTTGTTTCATCGATACTCGTGTCAGCTAAACAATGAATTCTTTCTCGGCGAAGCCTTCCCATTGATTTCTCTGGGACTTTCAGGGTATGCGTCAAAAATAAGCTTCACATTTAATGTACAATGATTTTTGAGGAAAACGACATATTTTCGACATAAATCCTCATTTAAAGTTTTACTTGACCACCAACTCGATGTAAAAGAAATCAGGCATCAATTGCCTCTGCTACTCTATAATCAGCATTCATAGCAATTGTTATAGGTTATAATTCTGTGTAGAATATGTGTTTTTGCCCCGTTTCATTCCCCGTCGTCGAAAAGAGAAGGTGGACATGCTATGTTGACAGGTCGTACTTCAAGCATTATTATTGCAAAAGGTACAATAAATATGTTTCATTGACATTTAACATCTAATATTTTTCGATGTAATAATTTCGGATTTTTTCGCACATCATTTCAGATTTTAATAAATATCACACAAAACTCAATGTATTGAATGAAAAAGATACTGACTAAAATTCCACTTGCCAAAAATAGAAAAGTCAACTAAAATACAAAGTACCAATTTTCGACATACACATGTTTGCGCGTGGATGGCAGGAAGCTATCAGGAGCAAGTTATTGGATTGTAAAAATTCACCCACCACTGCAGAGAAAATGAACTGTTCTTTAAAAAAGTACTTAAGCTTTCCAGTGATAAAATACAAAAAAAGTGAGAAATTTCCATGCTCCTCTATCGAATTTCGTTTAGCACTAAATTTGGACATGGTAACGCAAACTAAGTACATATTTGAGAACGATTCTACTGCCCTACATGAATCAGGTTATAGTGGTTAACTCTATCGATAACCTGTGACAAATCAACGCAAATGCTATTAATCTCATAGAGTCACTACAAACGTTTTTAATAGGCGAATTAATAAAAGATCTTATAAAAAAACTCGGCATAATTATGTGTTTAAGATAATACAGATGGCGTTCAATCACTAATGCGTGATTATAGCGTGAACAGCTATCCTATCTATAGCCAATCCTTTTATTTATATTTTGTGTGTATATGTATAAATGTGCTTTTATGAAATAATACAAATTTAACTAAAAGCAAATAAAAATTTATTTATTATACGCATATTAATATACATTTTGATAAACGAATAGATTTACTCCGTAATCAGTTTGAGAATTTTCATTCATTTCCTCGTTTTGCAATCTAAAAATTATGCTTCATAACGGGAGTTAAGGTTTCTGAATGTCACCGCATTGAAATATATATGTCCGTTTTGCATTTATACTCTGGCGCCATCTGACAACAGTCATGCTTTAAAACTTGAATTTGAGTATACGGACCCAATAAGGTAAAGCATTCAGACAAATACAATTCGAAATAAATGAAGAAATTGGTAGTTCTAGAAAAAGTATAGTCTAAAGCATGTGGATACCTCAAAATTCATTCGAAATACGATCGATTTTATACAAGTTGGTAAATATGCAAAGTTTTTCCGACGATTGAGTCAAACATACAAAGAATTAAATTGGTTCAATAAGTTTAAGGACTCAATTTAAAAAAAAATATATTTTTAACGATCCAGCATCAAGGCAAATATAAAAAGAGCTGACGAATATTAAAAAAAAGTAAGATTTTCTTTTTGCATCTAAAAAACACGATTTTGTGGTTTTTAACTATTTTTTCCCTTCAATATAATGAGGGCAGTGAGGTTAGCATTTTATTTTGACTTTACTCTGTTGATAGTGACAATACTTGAACAAAAATCTCTTTGCGCGTCTTTCTTTTATATAATGGTTTACGTGTTTTTCACAAAATGTTTTTTTTTGTCTAGATTTTTGGTATTCAATTTATTTCGTCGATTCAGCTATATTTTTTTTTACGTAATAAAAAAGTAGTATAAGATTAAGTGAAACATAATGCTGGTAGTCACTTATATGGTTCAAAATATTAAGAAAATTATTTACTTTGCGATTTTTTGTTCTTTGTAAAAATTATTAATCAGTTTTATTTTTCCAGAAGCAGGTTTAAAAAAATAGTGCTCATGTATAAAGGAGAAAGTCAGTCCAGTCCATCAAACAACAGATTGCAGTAATATTCTTTAAAGGTGTTGACTTTGTGAGTCATATTAGTCCAAGCATATGTATTTAATGCTAAAGATATGGCACTAAATTGGTTACTGGTCTTGTCATAAACGAGCTGGACATTTTAATGCTGTACCCTCATTGAAACATCTGGTCAGTCGTGGTATATCAGACCTGATTTTTGAGACATTAAATATTTTCGTTACCCGCTAGTTTACTGATCACCCGAAAAATGAAAAATGCCAAACCATAGAGGTCGATATTTTGGCTTCTATGGATACTATCGGAAAAATTCAAACGGTGTTGCCTTAGTTTGGCCCTTTCGAATCCAGCGAGACTATCCATAAGGTCATAGCTCTCACATTAGCCGAGATATCGCATTTTTAGAGCCCATTTTTGGGCTCAAAAACGAGTTCGAAAAGAGACTTTTTCCGAATTTACAAAGTGCTCTCATTCCCTTAGTTCTACTCAAATCCCGTTATAATCTGGTGTTTGCGTGATGTAGGTGATGGAAGCAAGCCGCTGGTATAGTTAGTTCGATTTCGAAAAAAATCAATTTTTGGTAAAAAAATTCGATACGGGGGGTATATCGGAAAAATAAAAAATCCCAAACTTTGGAGGTCGATATCTTGGTTTCTATAGACATTATCGGGAAAATTCAAACAATATTGCCTTAGTTTCGTCCTTTCGAATCCAACGAAACTATCCATAAGATTATAGCTTTCACATTAGCCGAGATATCGCATTTTAGAGCCCATTTTTGGGCTCAAAACAAGCCAACATCTTGTATTGTAGTTTTTTGTTTCAAATTTAAAGGCTAATATGTCAAACAGAAAAAAAATTAACAAAGTTTAAATGCAAAATTTGCCCGGGAACTAAAAAAAAACTCATTGCTTGTACAATTCTAAAACATAGTAAATTTATTAAATGAAGTCAATTCTATTACTAATGGAAATAATTTAAAAGCAGGTTACTGAATGTAATAAATAAACTTCATCAAGAAAATTCGTTATTTGGTTTAAGGTTATCTTTCCTATAGTTTTTTAAGAAAATTTATATTTACAATAACATCTTTTCCTTATATAAAAAGTTCTGTTTTTGCTTCAACAATAATCAAACTTGTACATACTTTAGAGACAGTAAGATCAATTGTATGTACATGGGGTCTATAGGCATTTTTTCTAAATTATGTAGAATATATCAAACATTTTATGATTTGGAATTTTGAGGTTACCCTAAGCAATGTACAGTTTGTAATTCTCTCGAAGTATAGATAGACTTGGAAAACCTTTTTTTGACTCAAGATCTACGATTGCGATAGCATAAAAGAGCTAATCTAATATTGTTTGAAAGTAAACAGAAATATTTCACTAATATATTTACTATGTCTTGGTACACTAATATTTTGCAAACTACTTTCACAATATTTGTACAACAAGTGAGTAAACAACTACATGGTAACACGGAGTTGATATTTATTTAATTTTCTTTAAGAAAGTGTGTTTTAAGATTTGTGCTAGAAGATTGAATAGTATATTGTACATACTAGACTATATTACTAGTACATACATATAAGTGACCAAATTTTATGAAACAAGATCAGTTGCAAACTAGTCATCCAGTAGCAGTATCCACTGTAGATTGAATATGCCAGATAAAAGGTCCCACACTAAGCCAGTGGAAACTTGTTGAGTAAATGATGAGATTTTTATCCCTACAAAATAAATTATATAATTCAGGAACCAAATAAAGAATCTAATATTATAATTATAATATAGTTATTGATAAATTATTGACACGCAATTTATTTGTTATATTTTTCTGAGGAGTGCTCCTTTATCCACGACACTGCAAATCTGCACAATTGCTGATCTTGATTAGATTCCAACCCACGATTACTTAGAGAAGTAAATGTAATGGCTTGTGTTAACAGACACCATTTTTTAATTTTTAGTCAAACATTTTCCACGATTATACATATTGGAAGAAGCGGAGGGCCCAGTCAGATTTTCTTGATCTGTTGTTACTTGAGTTTTTTGTGTGGAGGTATTTAAAATGTATACTCTACAGTCCAATTCTTCAAAAGATTTAAAGCAACGAATAGTTCGCAAGTGCAAGCAACATCAAACAACAACTTCTGAATTGCTACATGTTATACCAAAGTATTTCCAAGTATCTTTACTACAATGTGTTTTCCTTCAAACCACGTTCGAAATTGGATTGAATAATGATCAAACAGACGTAATGTGTTAATTAAATTAATAAATAAAAATGAACATTTTGTCGAAACAAATAACAAGCTGTCATATTAAGGGATTTGGAGGTAGCAAGTTGAACTGGGGCCTTATAATGAGGATAAAAGGAGTTGGTAAAAAAGTTTCACTTGACTCTCATTCCTATCTTCTATTTTTAAGGATAGTTATCATTCCCGCTAAGGGGTTGATGACATAACTTTATAAATGAATCATTGATTGACTGAATGTTTGATTAAAATGATTATTTTGTTTGCCTAAAATCAATAGGTGTGTTTTTTGTAAAAATACCTAAGAACTTGGGATAGAAACTTTTTGCTGCTCTAACACTTAACACTTGATCTTCTCTTAACTTAGAGTTTCATTTATACCAGATTTGAACTAAAAAAGGAAACATTTTATTTATAACCATTTATTTCATTTTAGATTGTTTGTGCATTTTTCTCCCACTCTTGGTGTCAATCTGTATCCAGAAAATACCTCCCTAGCGAACCTGGATATCCCTCTGATGTACCTCAGGTACCCTTTGAAGGGCTTCCTCCACTAGAACCTTCGAAGGATAGTGCTCCAGCTTTTGCTCAAGTAAGGACATGCGCCGGTTGTATCAATCCTTTGCTAGAACATGGAACACATTCTGAGGTCTACCAAGTTCAGTAGTCATACAGTGTTTTCAATATTTCAATCGCTTGTAATATATTTTATGTTTTAAGAAATAAGAGCTAAAATTAAAAATAAATGTAAACATGTTTATGCATTTCGTGTTTTATGATTTTTTTAATGAGGCATAAAACATAAGAGCTGGTTTTTATCGTCGCGGATAATTCAACTGTTTCTCGTATCAATAGAGCGAATAGGGAGAACAACTTTAGTATAAAATATTTGAATTTAATTCTTAAGGAACAGTATAAATGCTACCTACATTATTAATTAATAACTAATCTTAAATTTATTACTTAACTTGTACAAAAAATCAAGTATATTAGTAGTACTAGGTAAGCCATTATTAAACTATGTTTTGTGTACAAAAGTTTATTTATAAGTACTTTAATCCTTTATCCGACCTACGAAATATAATAATAAACCGAGAACGGCTATCCAAAGCAAATATTATCATCCTTCAGCGATATTTCAACCGGGATTCCCAATAGTTCCTTCTCGTCTATTTTATCGGGTTTGATTTAGGTGAAAATCAATAAAACCTGGGCTATGCCAGAGTATGGAAGCCTGCCAAATGCCGATGTATCTGCATAAGAAGGACGTGCTGGAATACTGGAATACTTTTAGTGCACCACGCTATCCTTTTAATGTATCGACAAGAAGTTTCAAATACGTTCAAATAAAGATATCACTCGCGCAAAAATTAATATTAAATATTTCTTTTTTAGTTACAAGATTGTTTTAATTATATAATAATAAGAGTTTTTTTTGTCGCAGTGGAAAGCACAATAAAATTTGATTTATAAAAGTGCAGGTACAAAATATAAATTACAAACAACGTATTCTGCATGTATCCTTTACTTTTCTTATATTCTGCATTGTTTTACTCCAGATTACAATTTTGCATTAGAATCATATTTATCAATGCCTTTAAAAAAATATATATATATTTTTTTGTGATATAACTTAAACAGGTTGAAACAAATTAATAAATGTTTCGTTTAAAATTCTTTGGAATTTTTTTTTCTACGTGTCAGTACGTAGAAAAACAAAATAACAAGTTTTATATTACTAAGTATTTTTTTTTTTACAAATTTTTGGTTTAATTGCAAGTACTTTCTACAAATTAAAGAATGGAAATGCTAAGGGTTGCTCAATTAAATTTTCTATCCAAGGATTAATTTTCTACGCCTGGATTTCATCAAGTTGTAGATGCTCTTCTAATAGTAATTAAATAAAGCTGGTGACCAGGAAAAAATCTACTGTAGTTGTCCTATTGAACTTTTCCAGGGTATTTAATAGGCTCAATATTGATCGCTTTTGCTGCTGTTTTAAAATTTATTGGGTTTAGATTTAATGGAATTTTTCTTTTGCTGAAGAGCTAACCAGTAGAACGAGTACAGTCTGCTAAACTTAATGAAAGAGTATTTAAAGATATTAAAATATTAAATGGCGTGCTATAAGGCTCGATCGTGGGGACTTTCCTCTTCATTCAAATTAAAATAAAATTACAACCTGTAAAGCGTGCCCCAAAGTACTGTCATGAAAATTAATACCTCGTACGTCCACCCCTGGCTCGTCTTAGTGCTGCCACCCTGTTTGGCATAGTTCTTATTAAGTTGTTAATATAGTGTTGAGGAATGTTTTGCCATATTTCCGGTAATTAATTGGCTAGTTGTTCTAAGGTTAGAGGTGGCTGTTCGAGCTGGTTTAATCTTCGAAACATTTCGGCCCATACATGTTTAACCCTGGAATGCTATTGTACGTAATATTTACGTGCGGACAGCACTATTTAGCGTGTCACTACAATTTTATTACCTTCTCCCACCTTAGCGCTCAGTAGTGCTTTGAGCGGTCTATCAGGAGTATGACACGCCTGAACTAGTTTAATCTGTGTATTTACAATATTGGTTGAAGCCGAATTTCTAAAAGCCGACACGTATTTTTTACGTAGCAATAGTATTAACCGTATTTTATTTAGGATGTAATTTTGACGTGGTAATAGTGATAAGCAGTATTAGATTACCAAAAAATCTCAAAAAAGTTTAACAGATGTAAGTGGTTAGGTAGTGACTCTGACGATAGCGTAGCCGATCCTAATTTTGCTCCTGGTAAGAATGACATTGAGGAAACGTTTGAGAATAACTTGAAAAACACCTTTAGTTAGCCAGGTACTTTTCAAATTTCTAAAAGACGTCAAAACTCTAATATTGTTCAAACTAGGTTGTCTACCCCAAGTACTTCGGTAAGTTTGTTTTTTGCTTTTTAATATATATACACATATATTGTAATGCCTATTTTAGGATAACCTAGTAACGCCTGATGAAGTTACTCACTGTAGACTGCATAGTTGTTCCACAGGTTAAAAATTTACTAGGCAAAAATGGTTGTATGTGGAAAACATGTACGTGGCATCACAAACTGTATCTGAAACAAATCTGGTGGAACTTAAATCGCTTTTGGGTCCATACATACTTTCTGCTGCTTTAAAAGACAACCACTTAACAACAAAAGTTTGCTTTAATAAAACTTTTTCAATCAAGGGACGCTTTAAATTTCTGACTCCGTAAAAGAAGTTACAAACCAGGCACGTACAATTAGTAGGGTTTAGAGGAAAATGTCCTTTAAGGATGTACATTTCAAATAAACTGTCAAAGTATGGTCTAAAAATTGTAATGCTTTGTGATGAGGCGACGAAATATTTAATCACCGCCTCACCATATCTGGGTAAATCAACAAATACATATGGTAAACCATTAGTTGATTCTTTTGTGGAGCAGCTTACGAAGCCTATTCATTGAACTACAGAAACGTACCATGGATAATTGATTTACGTCTGTGCCATTAGTAGATCGGTTTGTAGCAAAACCATTTAGTCTTACGGTAGTGGGCACTATTCGGAAGAATAAAGCCCATCTGCCACTACAAATAATAAAGAAAATAAAAATGAACGACAAGTTGGAACTACAATTTTTGTATATAGTCACAAAAGTACTTTAGTTTCATATAAAGCAAAGCAAAATAAAACAGTAAATCTTACTTCCAGAATGCACACCACTAATGGAAAAATTAAACCTGATTTAAAAAAGTCATATATTATAGAAACTTACAACTCAACTATAGGGTCAGTTAATAAAATGTGCCAAAATATGTTATGCTAACCGTAAAACTAGACGATGACCTTTGAGGTTTTGTTTTTATAACATGATTAACATGGCATGTATTAACTCGTATGTAATATATTTTCAGAATATTATTTAGCAAGGGGGAAAAACCACTATGTAGACAAACTTATATATGACTGAACAAGAAAAATATATAGAACCTATTTCAGAGGATAACCAAAGAGAAAAAATTATTCAACTTGTCCTTCAGCTAAGAGACCTATGACAGTTACCTACTGTCCCAAATGCAAAAAACCGATTTGTGAGGAGCTTCAAATTAAAATATGTCAGTAATGTTTTTAGTTTTTTTCTACCTTTTTTTATCCACGTTTATAAATTTTATGTTCAATCTATTTATAAAAACAGTATTTTTTTTAAGTCTTTTATTTTCTGCTAGGTAATCCTTTTAAGAGTTTAATGTTTCAAGTATTTTAATATATACGTAAATTTTACGTAGCAATAGTATTAGCAGCCCATGAATTAGCGATAGTATTCCAGGATTAATGCAATTCATATCGGGTGAATGTGGTGGCCAGTCCATTCTGGTAATGCCATGAAATTCAATGCGATGATTGACAATTCTCGCACGGTGCAGTGCGGGCGCGCATTATCATCGATTAAAACGAATTCTTTGCCTATTGCACTAAAAAGTGGTACAATTATGTTCTCTATAATAATGTATCTATATCGTATAGCGTTCATTGTTTCATTTCTTAACACCACTTACTCGGTGCGGCCATCGAAACATATGCCTCCCCAAACGCAAACTGAACCGCCACCAAAAAGGGTAGTGGACGCCATCAAATTTTCATGGTATCGCTGTCCCCTTTCCCTCCACACCAAAATTCGACCATTACACATATGTAGCCGAAATCTAGACTCATCCGTAAACATACAAGACCTCCAGTTTTGAAAATTCCAATTACTGTGTTCTATTGCCCACCGATTTCTGCATGCACGATGTTTAGGGGTTACGCTAGGGATTAATGGTTAGGCTTCTTGAGTTAGGCCCTCCTGTAGCCAACGTACTAATTGCTCGAGTTGCGAGTTTGCAAATGCAAGAAATCTGGGCCTTCCAAAAGATATTAGTTTAAGATTAATAGATCAGATAGATAGGTGTAAAGTTAAGAAAGCATTTACCGCGCTATGTATTACCAGTTAAATATTAAGATATAATAATGTATATGATAACAAAAATAACCTCAAAAAAGTTATTCATGAAACAATGCCCTACCCTTGCAAAAACTACCCTTTCCGATTTTCCAAATAATTTTTCAGTATCACTATTTGATTTAAGGTCAAAATTTATAGCAGAGGATTTTTTTTTTGTCTGGTTTTTTAATTAATTTAAAGAAGGCTGTTTTTTTTAAATTCACCTGGTTTTTAGTTTCCTTTTTTAATATGAGTTTTCCGCCCTATATCTAAAGAAACTTTTTTTACAATTTTTGGAATACTATCACCCCTTGAATTTTTTTACACCATTTTAATTACACCCTGTATATACCGCCTTATAAAGTGCAGTAATATCCGGATTGCTTTAATTGAAATGTTTACACTAGCAATGTACATGAACAAAATAGGATTCAATATCGTTACCCTAAGGAACTCTAACAAATTAAGCAAAGTGACATCCGCCGTTTAGATATGACTTAACACATTCGAGAGGCATGCCTGTAATTCCCCAAGTACAGTAATTTGCTAATTAAAATATTATCACACCATCAAAGGCTTTTGAGAAATCACCGAAATTTGCTGTTGTTGTGAAAAATGTATGCGTCAGATGGTTTAGTGCACGTTCTGACAGTTACATCTTTTGAACATTTTCAGAGTAAGACCATTCGTTCGGTTTTAATTGTACTATAAAGCTCTATTACCCCTACAAGCATTAAGAAATAAACTGTGCAACTTCGGGAGATATGAAAATGAAAAAAAAGGAACCAGCTATGGTATTCACTAAGTTTCTTGCAACAATTACAAAGTAATCATTAAGACTCTAAGGTAAAGGAGAAATTATGCCAAAAAAAGAAAAAGCATTTATTTTTTGAATCATTTATAATAGACCACGCTTTTAAGCAACATTCTGAAAATTAGCCAATTTAGCATTAACTAAATGACTTTGACAGCTCTTATCGTTTTATGATAAGCTCTTCTAAAGAAAGATGATATTTTAATGAAAAAAGCGATATCTGCGATATCGAAAAAAGGAGAATGCGGTATCTAGATCTCCACACCTAGGCCTTAAAACTTTTTTTTTTTAAACAAAGCATAACTTTGTAGTATATGCAGAATGTATTAATAATTTAACCTGTAACCTCATAACTTGACGAAATTTACCATAAAATTTGATGTTTGCCCCAAACTAAAAAAAAAACATAAAATCTTTTAGGGCGGTAAGTGTTTACTGCTTGGATAAACGGCTCTTTTTACGATTACGTTTATACTTAAAGCAATATCCTTGAGGCCATTATTTTACTACCATTGTGTGACAATCTGTAGTTAAGTTATAAAATTATATTTTATAGAGGGCGTCAAACTATACATTTTATGTTTTGGATATTTTGTTTTTAAAGTTTGCTTTTTGACAATAGAAATACTATAGATGTAACGATAACTATTTAGCAAATTTAACGAATATAACCTTTTAAATAAATAACATTTTATAAACATAAACGATTTCTAGCAATTTTTGGTACACCATATTTTAAAGTTGAGCTTGCTTCTAATTACAAAGTTTCATCATCTAAAACGATAATTAAAAGATTAATTGAAATATAATAATATTATTTATATCTAAGTAACACGTTTCTAGTCCAGTTGCATAGCCTTTAAATTAATGAAGATTGTATAATAATTATGTCATTACTTCTTAAATTTTAATATCCATGGTGGTTAAGGTGTTAGTTATTTATTTCTGCCGTGAAGACACTAAATGGAAAAATACAAAAAATATTATTTTATACATAAATCTGCTATAATATACTATAATTATGTCTTCTATTGTTTACTTATTTTATAGTTTAGCTTAAGGTTATGATGTATTAGGTAATTTTATAAAGATATTTTTTGCTTTTTTTTCCCGTTGGTTTTTTTTTGTTATTTTTGTTTATGAACTTTATTAGGATTTATTAATTTTTGTATTTTCTGTAATTAGGTGACCTATCTGTTGGAAACATATAACTATTTATTTATTATTTAACAGATATTTAAAGATTTTATTTGTCTGCTATAATGTTATGTTTCTCAATAAATTACTACCATTATATGACATTTCCGGGGTTTGGCTTAGGAATTATCATAACGTTAAAAGTATTTTTTGTCTATCAATTAACTAACAATATAATCAAGATTTAAGTCTAATATTTTGATTTTGGCTGTGACAGATCGGTGGTGTTTTAAACTCGTTAATTACAGCTTCTAACAGAGCAACTAACGCTGCTATTTCCATGGCCTGGAACTCATTTAGTGAACTAAATTATTAAAATAGACTTTTGTCTTTATTTAGGTTAGCTTAGATGGACTTAAGACTATAAAATAGCTCTTGATCAGCTATTAAAGCCCACATGTTCATTTTTTTCAATAGAAGTAATCATACATCATATACATTATTATTATGTGATTATTCAATAAATTTTCTTAATTGCCTACATAAAAAGTTTATATTTTTTTAATATTTTTCTGCACCTTGTATACCATTCATGTGTAAAAAAATTGTTTCTCTCATAAAAATATGTTCTAATAGAATTTAAGTTAGATTAGGTTGATTTGAGAATATAGTCTCTTAAATTAAACTTCAGCTATTAATAGAGCCAAAGCTTGTCAGCGTAATATAACATAATTATTTGACTTATGCATTATGGTCTTTACAAAGTGTTGTTCTTTTATAATATTTTACCTGTAAGTCGACGCTGTATCTTTTTTGTATTATAAATTATTATGAACTTTTCTCATAACAATAACATTACATTAATCTAAAACCAAAATATTAATAATTTTTCATTATTTTTCAAGTATAAGAAAATGTGCGTCACACCAATTTATGTAAAATCTGTATTGTTGTGACGAATTCATAATGAGTTACTTATTATATTGGTTATTACGTCACTTATAGCAAAAATCAATTTAGAAATTTTTGTCTCACACGCTCAACAATTGAAAAGAAGAAGAAAATAGACTTATTCACGTATTTAAAAGAAATATGAACTTAAATCTGTAACGATACCGTTCGATATACTTAATTTAATTTAAGTTCAATAAGTTTTAAATACAATAATTTACTTGAGGTATAATAGATTTTTTATATACCTAGGAGCTGAGGTTTAATCTATTAATCTCTGAGCTCGTTTCTTCTTTTCAATATCCTACCTAACTTTGTTATGAATATTACAATTAAAAAACGATAAAAAACAACAAGAAGACCTACTTTTTATTTTTTTTTATTTTAAATATCTAATTTGAACCAACGTTTCGGTAGTTATATCTACTACCGTAATCAAGGTAATTAAAGTAAAATTAAATTAAACTAAAAATATAATATACTTATCTTTTAAATTTTTAGCAAGGTAGTATCATCAAAATTTCTTCCTTATTCGAAAATACTTTATATACTTTTTTATATGATTTGACGGTTTATTAATAGTTTGACAAACTATTTTGAAAAATAACATAAATTTCAAAGGTTACTTTTTTAAAATTAAAGGGGTGTGATCTTAATGTAAATTAATCATAGAAAATACATGAATATCAAATATTTTAAATCATTAATACATTTTGAGAATACCCTGATCTACTTCTCTCTTTAGCAAAGGAATCCATGTATTATGAAAATCAACCGAACAAGTAGCTAAGCATTTATCTTCATTTAACATTATAAATGCACTTTCCTTTAGCTTACGTAATTTTGAAATTGGTTCCTTTGCTAAAATTGAGGAAGCATTCCAGTCTATTCTGTGGTTATTGTCGAATGCATGTTGTGTAATTTTTGATTTTTGAAAATCATTGTTTTTTATGTAAGATTTATGTTCATTAATTCTTTTTGTTAATGGTCTACAGGTTTCACCTATGTAAAATTTACCACAAGTACAAGGAATTGTATTTTCAGTCTTGTCAAACTCATTTAAACAATGACATAATTCATCCGTCCTCTTCATTTTTTTTAGATATCATCAAAATTTTTAGTGATTTAACCAACAAAGCGACAAAATGACTTCAAAAGAATTTAGACAAACGGTAAAAACTGTAAGCAAAAACTTTGAGAGATATACGGAAGCAATGGAAACAGATATTGAAATTTTAATCGCATCTATGTTGGATATCATAGAAAGTAAAATAGTTGCCTTAAGAAAGCTACTTAAACTAAAATTATGTGTAAAAAATATAAAAAGCTGCACCGGATTGGATTTTATTACTAATATTGAGGAAAATAGTACTTTTACTCTTGATACAACTAACTTGAAGCCCCGTGAAACTAGTTCGCTTGAAGAGCTTTCTTCTATGATTTATGAAATTGATAAGAATTCACTACCCGCAAGTGATTATAAACAAAACGAAAAAATTCAAGAAAGGTTAAAACATTTAGAAGAAAACATTTTTTTTTAAAGGTCGTTTTTAACCGTAATATGAACGGTTAAAAACTTAAGCACGTTCACCCCTGATCCGCCTGGCCAATTGTATATCTTTGGGCATAATAGTTACACGTTTGGCGTGAATGGCACAAAGATTGGTATCTTCGAAGAGACCCACCAAATATGCCTCGCTGGCTTCTTGCAAAACCATAACAGCGGGGCTTTGGAATCGAAGATCGGTCTTAAAGTCCTGTGCGATTTCACGAACCAGACGTTTCTGATCAAAAGTTCGATACTTTTTTGATATTCGTTAAATCTGTAGCACCAATTTATGTTACAGATTTAACGAATATCTTTATTTAACAATATATGACCAAAAAAAAAAACGTTTCATGAGTACTAATTTACTTACATATCCCACCAATTTTTGCAACTAACTCTTAGAAAGAGCCTTATTACATTTTTAAAGGACTTTTACCTATTACATTGGGTTAGTTTAAATTTGCTTAAGACCATTGTACTCTAAAATTTAATTTTTTATCTTAAAATAAAAGCTACATATTAATATTTTTCTCGCACAAGTAAATGTGCCTCATGTATAATTGAGTTATGCATTGAAATAGTTATCACGAGAAACCTGTAGAGCATTACGCAGCTGTTGTAAGTTCCTCACATTACGTGGGATGTGAACCTAAAATGAGCTGTATATGTAAAATTAATATTTGGTATATACGTAGGCCTTGGATAAATTCTAAATTTGTTCTACTATCCAGACTGATTTAACCTTATATCATTACGGTAGATCAATAAGAGCTGGTTCTCGTTACAAAAAAGTGCGATTTTATTTTTTTTGTCTATGAAAGAAATTTTAATACATTAGCCAAGAAGATAATACCACCACCATATATCACTACCAAAAAGTAGGTCTATTAAAAATATCATGCAACTGCGTCCTGTTGGTATTTTACTAACATTTGAGAAAAAATACTATACAATCAATTAAGTGAATATATTTCCTTAAAAAAGGAATCCCTTTAACTCAGTCTGAGTTTAAAAAAGGTCATAGTTCTTTTAGATTTTTAGAGTTTTCGACTCTTTGTATATCTGTTGTATGATGTTTAGCCTTTAAGGAAAGTCTTATATGGCAATTAGTTTTGTATTGGTGCTTCTGTAAGGCTTTAATCAAATAAATCAATAAATATGGGAGCCGAGAAGGAAAGTTAAGAAGTCCCCGTAGAAAAGTACTCTAAAATCCAGAAAATCTCCTGATCATAGAATCCCTTAGATACATCCATTAAATTTTCATAATGCTGATGGTGTGATTTTAGATTAATTTAAAAAGGCTTTATAGTATTTGTGCAGGTAAAAAATGATTCTAGGGATATTAGAACAGGTACGAAGTATGAATTTTTCTATAAAACAGGAAAAGTCCGGGCTTGAATACAACGGTTGATCAAATGCCAAATAACTGGTACGACATATAGGCAATAGCTGCATCGTATTCTAATTCCAGTACCATCCGTACCAATAGTAGTTTCTTTTCTTTTTCACCGCCTAAATAAAATTATTCTTTAAAGAATATCTCTAAAATCTAGATTTTTTAAAGAAACCGTATAAATAAAATAGCGATTAATTTCATATACGCTATTAGCTGAAATTGTAGTTTTAGATTCAGAGTATACATTTGACGCTCTTTTTCTTAAACTCATTTTCTCATTCAAGCCCATTACCAAAAAAATGATTATCATATTAAATGAGAGTAAAATGGTGACCGAAGACTATTGGGTAACTATTTTTAACATTCGTTGGCCATCATAATGGCAATTAAGTATTAAGGGACTGCAGGCTGATTACTTATATCACCGATCTTGTATCAAATCTGGTGCATCAAATAAATTAGGCTATGGTATTATTAAAATGTAACCGTCACTGGTCTAACACTTTTATCAACGGGTCATTACTTCGCTTTCGCTATTGCTGTAGATACTGAGTTAATTCTATTAATGTCTTATTTGAAAATAAGATAAAACTAAAAAATTAGTTCTCGAAAAAAAAGTGATGATGACGATTTATAAATTAAAATTCTTGTACATAACATTATTAAATATTTTAGTTATCACCCACCCTCATTTCCTTATATTTTGTCTCTGTAGTTGTGTTTAGAAAAATATGAGGACATATATTTATTTAGAGAATAATTATCATTTTCCACCAGTATAAAATTAAAAAACTAAGCGAGTATGTCCAAGAATACAGGTTTCCGTAAACATCTATAGGATTGTAGTAGATCTGACTAGAGTCTTTAACAGGTTACTGTAGGCTCAACCAATATCTGGGGGTTGACGGAAAGGTACTTAGGCCGGACAGTGTCCATCAATCATTATACAGGGTGTTTAATGATTGATTGTGACAAAATTCGGTGCAAATATTTTAATATTTGGTTGGATTTAAAATAAGACTTTTTTTACTATAAGCATGTGTCCTAAAATGCATCCTCTCAGAGTTACAGCCCACGCAAAATCTAGCAACATCATCTTGTTAGCCAGGAAAAAGTCTTAAATTTCTGTATTTTCAATTTTTCCCATACAAGGTACCTATTGGAGAAAACTTATTTTGACCCCAACAATACTCTTACTTAAAATATTTGCACCGAATTTTATAACACCCTGTATAGCTTAAATATTTTTTTCCATAACAATGAGCATAGAAACTAACTAGGTGCAATTAGATCATATCCATAGATTTTTTGAATCACAGCGTTTTTATAAAGTTTTTAACGAGTTGGTGTCTACGAAAAGTGCAAATAGTTTTTATTTTAATAATGAACAATACCAAGAAATGTTAGAATCAGTCAAGTTGGCAAAAAACTCTAAAACTAAGACTACGCTACAATATCGGCGGTTAAAGAGGTTTGACATATGTTCTGTTAGAGGCGTTAAAAAGCTTATTGCTCGTGTATCGTCAGGTGAATCTAGCATTAAATATTACGTTACAAACGACGAAATGTTTGACATTTTGCATGATGCACATTTAGCTATAGGACATGGCGGTAAGCACCGTATGGAAAGCGAATGTAGAAAAAAGTACAAGAATATAACTCAAGATGTTATTAAGTTATATCTGCGCTTGTGTGAAGGGTGCCAAAAGAAACTGAAATCTGCCAAAAAAGGACTTGTGGTTAAACCAATGGTTTTTTCGGAGATGAACAGCCGTTGTCAAGTGGATCTAATTGACATGCAATCCCATCCGGATAGAGAATACAAATTTATTATGGTGTATCAGGACCACTTAACTAAGTTTGTTCAAATACGTCCATTAACGTCGAAAAGGGCTGAGGAAGTAGCTAAAAGCCTGGTAGACATATTTTGTATTTTCGGCGCCCCATCTATACTACAATCGGACAACGCCCGGGAGTTCGCCAACCATGTCATTGAAGAGTTATGTACGATGTGGAGTGGCCTTAAAATAGTCCATGGGAAACCACGTCACAGTCAGTCACAAGGCAGCGTAGAAAGAGCAAGTCAAGATATACAGAATATGCTTATGACGTGGATGGACGATGAAAACTGCACGCGATGGGCAGAGGGTCTAAGATTTGTTCAGTTAATGAAAAATAGGGCATACCATGATGGGATAAAACAAGCTCCTTATGCCGCCATGTTTGGGCATGATAATAAAGTCAGCTTTTCCAAAAGAAGCTATTGAAAATCTACGAACCGAAGAAGAGCTCGAGAAAGTGGTAAGGGAATTTGGTTTAGGTGAACAGCCTCAACAAGAAATAAGTATAAACCAGTCTATGGATAGTGACCCAGAACCAGACAATTTGCAAAAAGATATTACTGAAGGTGGCAATATGGAAAATGGCAACAATAATTATCGACAAAACTTCAGAAAATCAGAGCAAGTGTGTAGAGTGTGACAATTTAAATATATCAGGGAATATAAGGTGTGAACTTTGATTGTACCAAAGGAATATACAGTCAAACAGACTAGACGCAAAAAGAAATTTTGAAAATCAAGCAAAGAAGATGAAAGCTTTATCTAATTCAAAGTTTCCCCCATGTTCTGTTGGAGATACAGTGAGAGTAAAAATTCCAGACGTTAATCGAGGAAGGGGTGATTTTATAAACATTCTCATAACAGTTATCGAGAAAACTGACGACGATTTGTATAAGCTAGCGAACAAGAGAGGAACTATCGAAGAAATGTTTTCCAGGAACCAATTTTCTGTGTGCAGTGAGAAGCTTATTGAGATGGAAAGTGTATCACCGGAAAAGAAAAATTTAAGACAACTTGCAAACGAACAGTCACTTTTAGGAGGTCAAGGTTATAACCGATGCAACTGTAAAACTAAATGCATGACCAATAAATATAAATGTGAAGCTATTGGAAATCTTTGTAACTCGAAATATCACAGCAGCTTGTCTTGTTTGAACAAATAGATTATATTATCTTTTACTTTGTTAGGATACAGTTTAAGTGTAACCTTTGATTTGTAAAATATGTTTTTTTTTAATTAAATAAATTTTTCCAAATATTTATGGCGTTATTTTTTAACATTAACCACGTCAAGGCGGATAGAACGCGGTTTACCCGGGTAAAGCCCGAAACATGTACAATTTTATTAATATTTTGGACTTTACCCATGTTTTCTGGGTATAGTGCAGTTTATCCGGGTAAACCGAAGTTTAACCATTATTCTAACTTTACCCGTAACATATACAATAATTAATTTAAAACTAAAATAAATTCTGCTAAGCTCATTTCTTCATATATAAAGCTCAATTCCTCCTTTGCAATTAAACAGTCGGCAACTGTTGTGTGTAATGTCCTATATCTAAGTTTTGCCGTTTGTACAATATTTAAGTTTTTATGTCAAAAAAGACGTTTGCAGACCGTACAATTATTACTTCATATAACTACCTTTATCAATATGAAATTTCGGTAATGATTAATACATGGCGGTCAAAAAAAGGATATAAAGGAAATTTAATAAACTATTATTACATATTTTTACATTTCTAGCTTTAGTTATACTAGTTTATTATGCCAGCAAAATTTAAAAAAAAAATCTTTGACAAGCCTACAGGGGCTTTTTATTCATGCAAAAATAATAAAACTGCTCTATATATTCGTAATAAAGTCAAGACTAAAAAAGAAGTACAAACCTTTAAAAAATTATACAAAAATAATTCATTTTAAAACAAATATAATTTGATTGTATCAATTAATTGTAAGGATTAAGTATAATTGTTGGTTTGTATAAGGTATCTGGCAATTTTTCCAATTTTTTCTGTTTGTGGGCAGTAGGTATAAAACTTTATTTGTGGCCAAAGAAGTAAAGAAGTCATGGATTATTTCTTTTGCTTTAAACCATTTGGTATAACGAAGTTATAACATCGTTTACATAACTTAAATTTACCATTAAATAATTCCAACTTTCTTGTTACGTGACTCATAAAAGCAAGCATATAAATATAGATTCGTTGTTTCACCGAAATAACAGAAACCTACCCAGCCGTGGATATCTAAAATGTTTGAGTTTCTATATCGGAATTTATTCAAAGTTTCCAAGATATGATCCTATTCAATATAAAGGGCCAGGTCAACCCTTGAGGTCGCTTTGTGTTATACTTCGGTTTAAGCCAAAGGGGATTCGAATGGCAAAACCATGTTTCTCTAATAACGCCTATTGGTTGCCTTCATTGTTTTGTATGTAAGAAGAGATTAATCAAGTAGGATGAACAATAATAATTATTATATGGATTAGAGGTATTTGGATGCGATTGAAACCCTAACTGGGAAAGTTTATATGAGAAAAGATAGGTGGATATAGTAAGATAGTCTATATTTTTCATAATAATTTTGGAGATTATGTGAATGCATAAAATAAATTAAAACTTTAACTACATCGGCTATACAATGCTTTTGTGCTATGTGTTAGCAATATATATAATGCTGACACATTATTTTAGACCACTCATTTATCGGCTCAGCAACGGGAATCTAACCGCAAAACAGCGAGACTTTATCAGTCAAATTTTATTTGCACACAGAAAAATGCTAGAATAGATTGATGTGTTTTGATTTATATTTTGTAAAATAAAATTAGTACAAATCTCTTGATTCCAGAGATTTGCACTAATTACATAAATTATTACGAGGCGGACTTATGTCTTTCATCCAACATCCATTGTATATTTAACTGTGCAAAATGATTTAAATTTTCCATAATTACTTTGCTTTGTGTTCAAAATTGAAATTTACGAATGCATATTTGTAAACTGTTGTGGTTTTGATATGTGGATGTCACCAGGATATCAGTCAGCAATCCGTTAGTAAAGTAGTATATAATAATAAAACATAATTATTACTAAAATCAAAAGTAGTATTATAAATTATAAGAGCAATCAGGATACAATAAATGTAACAACAAGATAGAGACTTACTTGGAATATATTTCTTATATAAGTTCTAATAAAGATATTAGGATCGTATGACTTAAATCATTAGAATTTCTTTCTTATCTAAGTCAAAATGCTCTCCTGAGATAATTGCCAATTAAAGAAAAACAAGTTAGCGACAAATTCCTGATAATGATGCTCATATAGCTTCATCCAGTAATCAAATGATAATCATGTGGCATATAATAAATTGGGGAAAAGAAGCATGAATTCATATAATTTTAATAAATATTTTTTTAAAATTTCAGAAAATTTTATCTTTAAGATAGTGAGCTTTATTATAGCTAAAAACATCCTTAATTAGGTAACAAAAAAAAAAAGAACTGGAGACATATAAAGCTTTAATGTGAAAAGGTTCAAATCTATTACGGACCTTACTGTAATTCCTTTAACAAAGATAATAAATCCTGTTTTCCAAAGTGTATGAAAGAGGCTCTTGTTATTTCCCTTTTGCAATACACCATATATCATATTTTCTTCTTCTTATCATTATGATGCGGTCTTATTTTGGGATCTAAGCAAGCCATTCGACCATTTCAAGATATAAGAACATTGCGAACTATCATTAAAACAGTGCTGCAGCTGAACATGGACTTTATAGAAGCTTTTTCTAATGTAGTTTTATAATGTAAAATATGGTTTTTTAAAATATCTAATTTAAAGATTGAGGAGTTATAACCCTATAAACTTAGTTTTAAACCTTCCTGTGTTTAAATATCATTATTTCTTGCTTTTGGATTCTCCCTTTTATGTTCAGCACTCACTTTTTCTCAAATCTTCTCTTTAAAATCTTAATA
The DNA here is from genome assembly GCF_022605725.1 of Anthonomus grandis grandis. Lineage (NCBI taxonomy): Eukaryota > Metazoa > Arthropoda > Insecta > Coleoptera > Curculionidae > Anthonomus > Anthonomus grandis. The sequence goes on from NC_065552.1 coordinate 29,199,018, forward strand.
ATCATTAAACTTAAAGGCTTAAGGTTGGCTCATTTACGTGATAAAACTCCTATTTATTTGGAAAAAATATGGGACAAACCACAATACTCATCATTACAGAAGTGTATTCAGTCTACCATTTTAAAGCATTGGTATGTTTGTCATTACGCAACACTACAAGCACTTATCTCAAGCTTTTTAGCTATTGAATATGCCATATGAATAAAAAAAAATATTACTATAACAGTCAAGAATATACAGGGTGTCCCAAAAGTATGGACACACCCAAAAATCTTGGGAAATATGGGCGCTAAAGAAAATCTTTAAATACAAAAGTTTTGGGGAATCAATCGGTGCATCTGATGGTGACCTTAAACTTGACTTTGAGCTTGACCTTCAAGGTTATTTGAAGGTCTTTTAAATGGGAACCCCTATTTTTGACACCGGATTCTGAAAGAGCGGAAAAGTTTACGTCCCGATAGGTATTGAGGTACGAGGTTGAAGTAATCCCGAGAATTCAAATAGAGGTCAAATAATGACTTCTTAATATTCTCGCGAGTTCAGTGGTAAAAGAAAACAAATAAAGCTCATACTCTAGGTAAGTCCCTTGGATTTGACGTTGAACCTCATTTTCACGGTCATTTGCCAAGGTCATTGGTCAACCTCTCTTCTTCAAATGGAAATCCTTATTTTTGTTACCGGATTCAAAAGAAGCGAGACATTTTACGTATGTATAAGGTGTGTTAAATAAAGGATGTAATTGTGACCTTCAATTTAGCCTTGAACTTGACCTTGAAGTTTATTTGATGGTCAACTTTTTTGTTAAATAGGAACCCCTATTTTTGACACCGGCAATCAATAGAGCGGGAAATTTTACGTTTAGATATGTAGTAGTTAGGTCGCAGAAAAACTTTGATCTTGAGGGTTACTCCAGAGTCATTTACCCTCAACGAGGTATTGAGATACCTTTAAATATTTTTTCGATCGGTAAAGTTTTTATTTTTTTAAATTTTCAACGAGGAATGCGGTAGCCACCTTCAAATTTACCTCTAACTCGACCTCCACTTGACCATCAAGGTTATTTCAAGGTCAACTGTTTCTTTTAATCGGGAATCCCAGTTTTATACCGGAAACCATTTTACATTCAGACAGTATTTTTTAAAATGATGACCTGAATATTTTCCTTGAATTGTCGAAACAGTGGGCTGCCAAGGCAGTTGTGCATATAGGTCTCCTGATGGGTCCGTCATGCCCCACCGGGGGTTACCAGAGCCCAACGGCCTTAGAGAAACCGATAAGGCTCTCTGGTCTGAAGGACTTAAAGTCGCTCGGTACACTGAAAGTGTTACCCAAGTATTTGAACCTGGCGCGCGTGAGTGCTGGGCACTCCCCGACTACATGGTCAACGGTTTTATTCTCCTCACAGCACCATCGGCATTCTGGATTGTCCGCAATACCGATAGTATGGAGATGGCTTGTATATTGAATTTTATCAGTTGTACGCTATAATTGACTGAGTCAGTTGATCAGGAAAGTCAAATAGAACAGCAACACATATTCAGCGTAAAAAACTTTTTTCATTTTATTTGGGTCATATTTTCCTAATCAGTTTTTAACTGCCATGCATTAGAGTAAACAGCAATTTATTACAGGAGATTAAAACGACCTCGCGAGTACCACTCACTGTTCTCAGTATAACCTTTGCTACGATTCTCTTTTATTTACTAACGATCTCAGCTCAATTATAAAATCTAACCGACTTTTGCTTTCGGTTTCAATTCTAAATTAGCTTAAGTCATACAAGATTGTTGAAATTCTCTTATATTTAAATGTATTCAAATCCTCTATTACTTCTAGAAATACAAATGATATAGGAATGACCTGAAATTGGTAGTGTTGAAGATCTTGGAGTAATCTTTGATTTTCTGTTATTATTCGTCATTCCATAGTTAAGCAGATTCAATTTTGCTCTATGTTACCATAAGTTTTTTAGCACTTAAGCTGTTAGTGTTAAGGTTTGTGTTCCAGACGTTATGCTTATCAACACGCATTAAAAACATCTTCTTTTTCAAGTATAGTTGCATGTCGCTTTTAAAGAGTTAAGGAAGCGTTCCATAGACTGCCCAAAATATTGTAACTTTTCTTTTGATTTTGCACGTTTGGTTATCTTTTCAGATTTATATTTTAATATACTTATCCACTATCACCAATGAAAATTTACTCACGAAGAACTAAATTTGTCATATATTTTTTATTTAAGATATTTATTTTTAGACCTAAGTCAGAATATGTCTTTTGTAGTGTCATTTGAAGCATACCAATATCCTTAAGGTTATTTAATAAAAAAACTATGTCATCTGCAAAACTTTTATAAATTTTTCCATTATTACTGCATTTTTGTACTTAATACAGAAGCTATAGCTCTACCGTATCAAAGGCCTTCTGAAAGTCTATTGTATTCGATGCTTCTTTCAATCACAGTTTTTATGCTTGGTAGATAGTCATTTGTTCCAAATTTTGCCTGTCTGAGTGTATGTTAATAATAATAATAATAATAATAATAATAATAATAATAATAATAATAATAATAATAATAATATTAATAATAATAATAATAATAATAATAATAAAATGTCTTTATTTAGCAAATGTTACAATAATGCCTATTTGCTTACAAAGGCGAAGATTCGATTGTCAAGGTTGACATAACAATTATCGTAGTGTTGTAATCATGTGATTTTATTGTTTGTGTAGATCCAGTTTTAGTCCCTTTCTCATGCATCTTAATATACCATTTTTATTCATTGTAAGTGGTTTTAACCTTTTGACCTTGCTAGAGGCACTATAGGTTTTTATATGTATTGACGAAAACCCTCAATTTGTATCCCTGATGATGGACATATTATATGTCTGAAACATGTAAGATGAATAATTTTTTAAATAAATTTAGTGGAGAATGACCGAAGCATTTCTAGTTACCCATTGTTATACATTATAGTTCACCATAAGTACAACTAATTTCCATAAACTAGCAGTCCCCCAATAAACAATAAATAAGATACCTCATCCTACTGATTCTTCCAAAAATAAATTTTTTAAATTTCTTTTTTTTATTAAATGTATAGAAACTGTTATTAAACACAGGATTTTGACTATTATAAAAAAGAACAATATTGTATGTAAAAGAACGTGTAAACAGAGCAATTCAATGGTGCGGTATAGCGAGGGTATTATGTCTAATATTTCGACCATGTACTCAATTTCTAGGTAAAAGTTTTTCATACAGATATTTGGGGCTTCGGTTATTATGTAAACGATATAGAAGTATAACGGTATATACTCTTATGATTTAAAATTAATTAATAAGCATGAAGTATACGGACTATCAAATAATACCTTTTTAGCAGAATACTGATATGTTCTCTGAACGGCAAAGAGCCAATAATAATAAAGCTCGAACTTAGAGAAAGCAATTGTCTTTAGAAAGAAAATGTTTCCAAGAATTAATTTTATAGCAGAGTGGCACAAAAGGCACTAATAATATATGTTTGTTAATTAAAGAACTTACATTACTAGGGAGAGAGCAGGTACAAAAGGAACTATTATTCCAAAAGTGGGTTTCTTATATATATCCGGCTTAAAGGACCAACAATATAGTGGAGTTTGCTGTTGTTCCAACGTACCGCAGCGTAAAAAGCCTCTTGATTTTTATGAGGGATTTGACTGTATCACATTTGTTTGGTTCACTCTAGTCTTTGGAAAATAATAGATAGTGCCAGGTGTTATGCCAAATTTTATCACTAAATGAAGTTTACAACAAAAACACTTGTTTTAAGGTAATCTTAGTAAACAAAAAATATAACTAAAGACCCGGGGGAAACAGCACACTATTTTGCGTCTCAGGTGATAAAAAAACAGAGTGATCAAAAGAGAGCCTACAGAGACAAAACTAGCGACGCACACAGTCTTCGTCCTTTTTTTATGGGGATTCACCACTTATATGCCATTTATGCCACACTTGTCACTGTGCTTTTTATATTCTCGCGATTAAAAGTCATGAATCCATAAAATTCTTTTAAGGTACATATTTACTAGTTATCCTAAGTAGCAACATGTTTTAAGGTATATACTTACTCGTTGTGCTGAGTCGCAACACCATCTACCCTAAAGGCTGAAAGAAATCACAAGTCTCATTATAATTATTTTTGTGAACGGCTTATAAAGCTGGTTTAGAAAGTTTATCAGTCTGTAATATTTAAGTTTCACTATAACACCTTTCTTATGGAGTAGTATTACAACAGCATTGTGCTATTTGGTTGGTATTGTGCTGTTGTACATACAGAAGTAAAATAGCACTATATATTTTATAGTATTTATCTATTTATTTTATTGTATATGCAACTACATTGTCTTTACCAGGAGCTTTCTTGTTCTAGTAGCTTACACACAAATAAAATAACATGTTTAATACTACGAAAATACATACCGATGCTAAGTAGCACATTTGCAAATAATTGTCCCTAGCTGAAGTACGAAAAATAATATGGAAATTTAAAATCGCTGCAAATGCTCATATAATATATAAGAATATCGAAAAAGGGAATTTATGCACTTCAAATAATTTTAATAAAAAATTTCTCAATGCTGCTAATAATATTTCAGCATTATTTATTTAAAATGTACCATACAATTAATCCAAATGGCACAGAAAAAAAACAATCAATCAACAGTTACAACAATTAGTATGTAGGAACTCAAAGCCCAGTGCTTGTATACATAAATGACAAGAACTTTAACTTTGGTCTACGTAAATAAAAAGCAATTGTGTAAGATTGTTCCGTCTAATGCGGAAATGTCAAGGTTGGTGAAGTGCTCCTATACTGTAATTCTTTGCATAAATACAGTTGGACCATAATTTGTCCGACGTCTCTCTAGTTGAAATAATTGCAATAGTCTAGTTCTCCTCGGCAGTGTCCTAAATCCGAGGTAACTAACGAGATAGTCGCAAGGTAGTAAATTATTGATGAGTTTGTAAAGAAATATAGTATAGAAATTAAAACGGTGCTATTTCAAAGGCTGCATTCCACATATTAACAGTCTTGTCCCATATACAATAACTTGGACTGGGGAAGAGTATTTGAAAAGCAGATATTTGGTAAATTGTCTCTGTAATTTCTCAATCCTTTTTATACTATAGGCATAAACTGGGGACCATATAACGTTACAATATTCAAGAATTCTTCTTACTATATATAAAGGCATGTTAAAGCTCTCATATTACTTATTCAGCTTCTTTTTATGAATCTGAAGATTATCCAAGTGCAGGTTAAAGAAAAGATTTTTGGTCAAAGATGACTTCCAAGTCAATGATTTAATCCGCCTATTATACATGTGAGTTTTTTATAAAGTAAGTATTGTAGAGAATTTAGTTAGAGATGATTATCATGTGACAAATACAAAAAAAACACGGGAAAAAGGACCCTTACTTTATATAAATTTATTAAACTATTTATAAATGCTGCTAATAATATTTCAAATAATTTAAGTTTTAAGAAAGTGAGCTTTAATATAGATAAAGAAGTTCTAAATTAGGTTAAAAATGACCAGTGTGTTAAAAATAAACAAAATTTATTACGAACCTCATTTTAATTTTTTAATAAAAATAATAAATGCAAAGACAGGCTCTTCCTATTTCCCTTTTCCATTCAGGTCATATAGGCCAATTTCTCATTTTCCTATCATATAAAAAGTTTTGGAGAAATGGGTCTGTCAGATCAGTGATATAGTATCTTCTGAAGGAAAATAACTTACCCAATGAGAATCAGCTTGAGTAGAGGCAAAACAAAAGCACAAGAGTAGGTATACTGCATATGCTGAGTGACATCATAAGTGACCGGATGACCTTATTTTGGAATCTTAGTAAGGCATTCGACTGTGTCAACCATAGAATTCTTTTAAATACTCTCTGGCCTTATAGCTTAATCAGAACCAAAAGTTCTGTGCAGTGGTGTAGTTCTATCAAAGCAGGAAATAAAGATCCGCAGGTTTCGATTCTTGACACATACTTTACAGCGTGTTATTTAATGTGCCGATAATATAGTGTATGAATCCTAGGCAAATTTTAAGGCGAAAAGTTTTTTTCAACATATGTCTTAAGCCTCTTAACTTTTGAACTACAGAGAGTTAAAATTTTAAGAAAATAATGAATTTTTTATCACTCTTTTAAATAAAATATTTCTTTTAATAATAATTTTTTACCAGTGACGTCCGTATGGCGTTTGAACTAATAATTTTTAAAGAAAAAAATGGTACGTCATTAACTTATTTTAAACCCAATTCTTTTTTTGAAATCATAATTTATTTTGGAAAAAAGTTGGTCCCTTCACTTTTTTTACCTAAAAACTAAGAAGTTTAGGACAGGTATTGATATAAACTTATCTCATTAAAACCTTTAATTATTTTTACTAATGATACTACTATTTCTTAAGGTTTGGTGTAATGGCCGATGATATTGTAAATTACAGCAAGGCATAAGCTGAGCAAAATAATTGTCTAGGTGTAACAGGGAACCTAAAAACTACGCACACAGTATCCATGGAGGTCCCGACTAACAACAGCAAACTCAACTAATTTAACAGGTCATTAAAGAATCCGGATAACCTGTAAGAATAAAAGATTCAAAATTGTGGCGGATCACATGATTCTCAGATAAAACTTGATCCGAAGTTGTCTATCCAAATAAAAATAGTAAGTCGACAGCATCCGCAGGAGTTGTTGATATCTGGCAAAAAAATAAAGCCAGAAGATTATCTACCATTCAAAGAAAATGCATCAAACAAAAATCTTTGCAATACCTAGAGTATACCTGGGAAAATAATAGAAAAGTATACATTAGCAAGCAGATTTTAATAGGCAGCCCTGAAAGAATTTATTAACCTAAGGGATACATAGAAGTTGGTAGAGAACTATCTACCGGAACTAAGAAAGTTGGAAAACTCTATTATTGTAAAACTTGGGTGGGTATTGAGGCATAGCGGTGTACCAGAAAATGAGACAGCGATTGAACTTTTTAAAAGAGCATGTGCTAGTTCCTTTACTGGACCAGAGCCTACAAAGGGAGCTATCAAAGTGCACACACAGAAATATAGGCACATCGGTTCGCAGACAATACTAAATTCACTGGACAAAAATATGATAATTGAACAAGATATTCAAGAAATTCACAATAGATTAAAAAAAAATCTTTTGACATTCAGACTCAGAATAACTATGGGGTTTTCAATAGGGCATTAAAAGATTAGTTCAGACTAGTGCAATGCAGTGAAGTGTTAAGCTGAGAGAATAGTGGATCACAATAAGTTTGTTAAAGGTCGAGGTGCAATCGAGTGAAGGCTGAAAAATAGAGGAAAGCACGAAAATCTTCTTATATTTATTAACTTACTGGTTTATATTATATCCCTTATGTTTATATTAGGTAGTATAGACTATCTTTTGATAAAAAGTAACAATAACCTTGATGATAAAATATTTTTTTTTTTAAAAACCGACAATGAATTATTTATAAAAAAAATTATATTCTAAACTGTTAAAGTCTCTATAACTGACTTAAATTGACCTATTAAATGACAATACCGAAAAAAGGGTCCACTAACCCAACAATTCTGTTTATGTAAATGATTGATTGAAGTGGACTTATTTCCGTAATTACATCGGACGTAGGATCTACTGTCAGGAGTTGAGGACAATCGAGACAACTTCATTTCTCTTTGCTCACTAAATTGCAAATAAAGACCCACATTATTATATTGACCTGTTTCTACTAAATACATTTTTCGAACAATTTTTCAATGTTTTATAATTATTTAATTGTTTGACCAAGTATAAATTCTAATGATTCAATATTGATGAAAGCATCTAAGCATTTAATTAACTCCTAAAATAAAACTGAATATCTAAAATATTAAAATTAAGCCTAGGTTATATCTGACCATTCGCAATTTCGTATTTTTTTACAACTTTAAAAAAATAAATAACTTATCCTATGCCTTAACCTAATACAAATTTCATAGTCATATATACAGATCTTCAACATAAACTAGAAGAACAGCAAAGCGCGGAGGGGTTTGAAACATACGGTTGAACCCCCTGATATCTTACAAACTGAAAACAAATTGGATTTCGCCAGACAGATATGGATGGATAGATCCGTATAGGTTTGTTAGTTCTGACCCCTTGAGATTTACTCTTTGAATGTATACTAACATACGAAATAAAGGTTAATTAAAGATATATATAGCTTAAGACATTTAATTTTTCTTGTGTAATTACTAAAAAGTCTTCTTAATATAACTAACGAGTTGTGAACCAACGGACGAACTAATAATCAAAATTATTCAAGGGTTTGCAGTTTTTAATTTCCGCTAAAAATTGCTTTGAAAATCTGATAATCTGAAATAGCGAAGTTAATTTTTAATGCCGGAAATCAAACCGAAATTAAAAGCGCAAATCAGTTTGCGACAAGAACCGATTAGAGTTGGAAAATTGAGATAAAGCACGCAGCCGGTAAAATATTTTAATAACGATTTTCCTTTTAGCCATAAAATGGCCTGCGGCTCTATAATAAATTAGGTTGCCTAAATAAATGACAATTTGCAAACTCACGTCGGGAATAACGTACATAAAAAATTACGGCCGTTTAAAAGATTTACATATAACTTTAATATAAAATCGTAACTGTGACGGGAAAATTATTAACTTTAGGGAAATATGGGTCGAGTAGACTTAAATTATGCATAAGTGCTGTAGAGTCTCGCAAAGGAATTTATGGGGCATGACAAAGTTTCCAGCAACGTTATCAAATCAACCCATTTTTTTTTAATATATGTTTCGTAACGTTCAAAAATTATTAATGTTTAATTCTTTCGATCTGAAGAATTTGACAACGTAGTAAAATTAACCAGCTTAGATATGTTTAGTATTCTTATCCGTGCTGTTGCAAAGTTATGACAAATTAAAGAAACTAGAGAAAACAACATATTAAAAAAATACATATAAAAAAGTTTAGTAGGTTAAGTTTTTTCTCCACAAATAAAATGCCAATTTTGATGTCAGGAGTGATGCATTTCGGGAAGATTTATTGCCATCATCATACTCATATTACAAAGAGTAAAAAAAACATTTACGATCATTTTTTGTAATCGATATTATTAAAAAATTAAAATTAAAATTGAAAACTTACAGAAAGTTAGTAATTGTCTTGACACATCCACAACATATTATTAAATAATTCTTAAGTCGGACTTTACACGACATCCAGCAAACAATTAAAATTATATATTATTATACTGAGAACGAGTAAGAAAGGACCATAGTGTTACCGGATTTAAATAAAAAGTAAATGTGTTTTAAATATGTTCTTTAGTCAAATTAAATATAAGTGTTATTGCTAGTATTAAAAAATTAAAAAAAGTGTTGCTGTCAAATTTAGTGTGTTCATAAACGCAAGTGTAATCCGGTGATTTAATGGCTTTATTTGATGCCAGGATTTTCAAAAGATCCAATCCTAAACCCTTCTGACAAACGTGGAGTACTTTGGTATCTGCTTCAGGTTTGAACCGATTTCCAGCCTCAATATTATGATTGGTGAAAAGAGAAGAGATATTTGTTATTGCCCATAAAGTAATAAGTTTTCTTTGTAAGAATTTCATATGGTATTTATAACTTAACAGAAGGTTGAAGTGCAGCCCAAGAAACTGTATCTGTAGTGAATAGTGTATGTTCATTAAGACAAGCTAGAGATAAATAAATAAATTATTAAATAAGAAATTGGATGTTTCTTTTAAATAGCTCAAAAGGTAGATTTCTTAAAGTTTCAGGAAGATGCTTATAGAACTATACTGCCAGACACCTAGAGCCATCCCTGCATCTTTCCAAGCGCTGGAAACAAAATCTTGTTTATTTTTGGTATTATGAAAATGCACCTACTTATCAGTCTGGTATTGGGAAATAAAGGTTTTAATATATAGGAGACTTTAAAAGATAAAGACAGAAGAAAGAATCAAAATCCCTAGGGCAATAAAGGCAGGCCTAAAATCAGCCCGATAAGCACGACTCGGTTCAATCCTGACTTCTTTACGTAGCAAGGAAAACACCCTAGAAACTCGCAGACTGTGTCATAAGTAATAATAAGCATGCTTAAGTGATGTTGGGGAAACACAGTTTGCCAGACCTCTTAACAAACAAGTATATATTGCTTCCCAATTTCACAGTGCAAGAATCAGCATGAGCATTACATCTAACCTCTGGCTCTAAGTTGACTACAAGAAATTTCACATTTTCACCAGTATTTTAACAAAATATTAACTCTGTTTATCAACTTGCCATATGGAAATCCGTTAATGACTTTCCACCTTAAATACCATTTTTTTTTGCGTTATAACAGCTTTAAAGCTACAAAAGTTAATATAATATATTAATAAAGGAACATGTACCGTGCTCTTTTAAGTTATGCATAACTCACACATTTATTTTTAAAGTATATTATTATTAAAGACTAAAAAAAAACTTTGGGAATCCCTATTTTATCGATTAATATTTATACATTTGTAGACTCACAAAATATGAAATATTTTCTAGTAAGAATGAAATACGGCATACTCAATTATTTTCATATATCTTTTTACGTCGAAATTCGAACAAAAAACAGTTATAAAGGCACAATTTCTGGTATTAGTGCTTATATAAAAAAAAGCCTCAAGAGGACAAAAAAACAATAGAAAATTCTGGTAAATATAGGCCCTTAAGATATCGCTACTGTCATATTGCCGAATGATAAACGATCGTTCGCCTTGGAAAATGATTAAGCATCAATATTTATTTGAGGCAACGATATCACATTTTTTGTTCTTGGTATTGTATAATTTTCCAATACATATAGGGATAAAAACTGATAACTGTTGATTCTTTTCGTATAAGATAAACAGCATTATTATACTGGTTATGATTTTTCCCTAAAATTGACATATTACAAGAGAATAATCTTTTGATTAGCAATCATTTTTCTATTTCATCACAGGTTTTTCACAGTTTCTCTATATGTCACTACTATTTAATTTTAGTACTATTACGCCAAGTTGGCGAACGTTTTCAATCACTTCCGCACTCAAAGTTGTTGATTAATTGCATTTAATTTGTTCGTTTTTTAATTAACCCCAAACCAATTCAATTGAATTAAATATGCGTAAGTAACTGTTGCAAATGTCATCAATAGCATAAGCTTTTTTGAAATTGTAACTTCTAATGATCTGTAGCAGTTGCTTTTTTATGGATATCTCTTTCAGGATCATTATCTATTTTTTTCTCATAAAGAATAATATATCTTCCCTTTTTAGATACAGTATTAAGAATTACAATATCAAGAATTACAATACCAAGAGTATTACAATATCAGAATCTTATTTAAAATACTCAAATGATATGGAGCATTATCAATAACAATTACCGAGTTTGCTAGAATATTAGGAAGAAGTTATTTGTTAGGAGTGTATTTTAAAAGAAAAATAAAATATGTATGCTCAACTAATTCTCTTTAAAAAGCACATATTAAATATTAACAGCAAATTTTTTTGTCAGGATAAAGTAAGTCCCGACCATAGTTTTATTAAATAATTTACTTCAAATTCGATATATGTTACATTAAAGGTACATATAGACAATGACTGTCTCCCTCTTTACATACCTAACCTGAAATAAAAGGAAAACCATTATAGAAGAAAAAACTTAAAATAGGATTTTATTTAATATTTTTGTTAGGTATCCCAGTTGAATAGCATTAAAATGGATCTGAAAATTGGAATACGACTTCATTATGCGTGATGTCAGCGATCGTTGGTTTGGCAAACTTAGATGTTCTTTATTTTAATATATCTTTTTAGTGTAGGTAAAATGAAATGAGTTTCAGTGCAGTAATTTTAGTAAATTAACCAAACCTTAATATGGATTTTCTTCTCAAGATGTTATTCCTCTTTAAATTTTATTGTGGATGGTATGTACTTACAGACCTTACAGTACTATCTAGTAGATGCTGAGAATTATCCACATGTATGATTTCAAGGGTGACTTAAATATGGTAAAATTTGAGAGGGATAATGATCCCATTTTATCACCGGTAAATGAGCACATGTCACATTCCTAAGTTCATTTTCCAATTTTTTTATTTAACTAACATTTTATTTGCAGTATTTTCAAATTAATTTAAAGTAACATCAAAGCATCCAATTTTTCAAAAAGCAAATTTTCTTGAATTAGATTTATTTACCCAACCTAATTTCATGAAACTAACATTCATGTCGAACCTGAAACTATATGTTCTTTATTTTAAGGTCTTTACTTATGTATTTCTGTACCTCCTATATTTCTATGTATGTTGCTTTTATATCCGGTTGCTTGCCACACCACCTCTGGGACATGCATTCCTTCCAGTTGGCTACACCTGAAATTTTTAAAATCTCCAGAACTGATGGATCTACTGCTGACTTCTCGGGACTAGTCCTATAGATATCAATCAAATTTAAATATATTTTTTTAATCTTATATCGGAGACTGGATATTTACTTATATGCAAGGTATATTATAAGTTTTACTGTATTTATTTAAGCATAAATTGCCGATTTTTTTATGGTTTCCAGCCTTTAGTTAGCTAATTAGTTCTAGAAGACCGATAGAATTTATTATAAATTTACATCTCATAATTCGTTTAGCCTGGGTCTGGCACATTGATAAATAGAGGCTAGTGTTTTTGAAAAATGTGATATATTTTATACTCGGCACTCAATGTACTAAATCCAAACTTAATGCCTTTGAATCAAAACCATTTCTACCGCTATTACGTATGAACATGGTGTATTTAGCATACAGATATTGGTATCATCAACCCAGCTATATTTAACGATTAAATGTTGTTACTGATACAGAACGAACATATAAAACTTTTATCTTTACCTACTACATACTAAATTCCTTTACTTAATACCGACCATTTAATATCCATGCAGACCGTATAAATATAAATCTCGTGAATGGAAATCGACGGTTTCCATTTAATTCCCATATTGTTAACGTTCGCTAGGCTGAAAGCTCGAGATGGCTACAAATTGGAAATAAATTCGAGATTACCGTGAAACTCCTCTTTGTTCGTCGGGAAACTCATTTTTATTCTGTGTGCCATAAAGTGTATTACTCAAACGCATTTCAGACAACGACGGACATTAGACGATGGAAACCGCTGATTTGAATTTTCCGACCATAAAACGGCAGCAGACTGTGGAATATAAGTTACTATGAGAGATTAAATTAATACTGTAATGTTTTCTTTTTGCTTCCTCATGTTTCTGTGATTCAAAACACGTATTTAATTTTTGTATCCCCCTCAAAGATATTATCATATAATTTAAGCCTCTCATGGTATGTGTTACCAATATTCTATTACCGACTTAGCATTATTACCTTGACGAAAGAAGACACTGTTTTTAGGTCCCCTTTAATCTGCTTAGCTAATATCGATATTCTTTTGCTGATTATCCTTTAAATTAAAATATTCGCAAAGGGAAATAGGAAGCCAGTTATGATTTAAAAGCAAAGAAAGATTTTAAGGCTTCCCAGTTTTTTCTTTTTTAGATTTTAATTTAAAAATTGTGTCTAGTTAATCCTCAAAAAAGAACAATCAATATACCGAGTACGATTCCTTTTTTATATCTAATTTTAAAAATATAAAAAACAAATTGAATATTTAAATTTATAAGAGTATTTCACTAGTCAAGGCATTGTAAATAATATAAGCGTTTTAACTGAAGAGAGAGATGATTAATAATATGAATAGTATTAAAAACTTTCATATATATATTTTTAGTTCTGTATAGATGAATAAACGCTTCGGAATTAAAACTATGATTTAATACCAATAGCTAACGGTTGGTATATTAAATATGTTTTAGTTAACATATACCTAATAAAATCATGATTATATTGAAAATGTAAAGCAATTTCTTGTAAAACTTTATACATGTATTATACAACCGTGCATCTTAAAAGTTCTAAATTTATTTAAAATTCAGGGGTGTGTTCAAAAAAAAACGCTCGGACCCGTCGATTTTTATTTCAAGTTGCGCATTTTTGTACGTGAAGTTTGTATACACAGGGTTGCTCAAAAATAAATTACGACCATCAACTTAATTTTTTCAAATGAAAGCACCTTTTTTTATTTCATTTTTGAATTTCTCGTGGAATTCTACGTATGTTTCATGCATCATGTCCTATACCTGAAGTCAACAGTTATCGAAAAAAAGACAAAGGGACAAAAAAGATCTTTTTAATTTAGCAAAAAAAACAAAATGGCCGCTATAAGAAAAAAAGAAGTTGAGGATGGAATCTCAGAACCGAAGCGTCGAAAACAAAAACTGATTTCAGGTATGCGTTATCCTTAAAAAGTTGTCCTAATAATGTTTTTACAGATTTTAAAAATACGTTGAAATAAAAAAAAATAGAGCCCTTTTTCAAAAATGCAACTCTTTGATTTTTTCCAAATATTTCAAAATCAGAAAGAGATAAAATCGTTCTGAAAGCGGCCCTTAATTGATAACTAAACGCTCTACAATTTTCCTCATTTAACCAATTTTCTATCTCTTATAATTTCCAAGAAACCCATACATGTACATCCAATTTGGGCCACACTGTATACAGGATATTTTATGAGGAGTATATTATGGGAGATACCTAGTGTCTTCTGCAGAAGAATAATAATAAATTGCCATTTTACATATTTTTATCAACATCAAGACTTTAAACTATAAAGGCATTAATAAAGTTTATTTATTATAAAACCAAAAACGAACACGAAAAATAAAATGTATTTAAATATTTTAATTAAAAAATCTCAACGTATAAATGTTATAGTTCTACCTAAATATTTTACTTAATCTAAATAAAATACAAATCCTTACGTAATCTACCTAAAGAATCTAATTCTATTACGTTGCAATAAACCCACTTACAAGAGAGCCAACAACGTAGTATCTACATTTGCCCTCATTACACTATAGCAGCACTAGAGTGTGGCATAATAGAGCGGACAAGAGGGTCTATTACGGCCCTAGTGCCATAACGAAGCCTCGATTACGTTTGTAGAGCAATCTCGCAAGTGTCCGGTTGTTATTCATCGAGTTTCCTGTTAGTTATCGAGCCAGAAACCAATTCCGCTTCTCTACCCCACAGTAAAAACACTTGCAGGTCTTCCATCCACTGTATAAATTTTGTTCCCCTTTTAATGGTGTTCTTTGTGGGTGGTCGCGGTAAGTAATATTGATTAAGGAAGCTCTATGCGATTTTAGTGCGTTGAATAAAATAGATATATCAATTTTATGCTTCGAATATTTTTTAAAATACAGGGTATCAAAATAAGGCAATTTAAAACAACTTATATTAGTCTGAATATTATTGAAAAAAATTACGTCAATTTGACGCTTAAAAAAAAAAAATTCTGAATATTTTGCCCACAATTAAAAAAAGTAAATTTTTTTGTCATTATTTAAGACAGCATAGTAAAATAAGTTAAACTTTTAATGGCGATTTGTTTAACCTAGCATGATAAAGATTTATAACTAATAATGCCACTTTTTGTCTTATTAACTCTTTCTCTTATCAGTGCTATTTTGTATTGTAATCAGTTTTCATAATATGAATATAAAATTAATAATATCATAACATGGATTTTGGTGAATGAAGACTTGTTGAATATTTTTGTAGCAGAGATATAAACAATTATATATCCACAAAAGAAATGATTAAGTAATGATCAAAACAAGTTGTGAAGTTAATTAACTTTAAAATTTCTATTCTACAATGTAGAAATGTGTTATTTGGGTATTTCACTTAGCGTAATGAGAGTTTTTATTAACCACTATTACTCATTTATTTGAACTGACATGCATCCTAATTTTAGACTCTTTATCACTATTTAAAAAAACAGGTAATCATAAAAATTTAAGCTTTCTATTGCACAAGCAATTTCATTGATTTACGTTAACATTATAATATACGTGTGATTCTCTGTAACCTCGTAATCGGCTGTCCCGACCGATTTTTTCACAAAAGGTAATTTAATTATTTTAAAAAATCACTCCTAAACTTCAACTAAGAAACTTTATGGGCCTATTGTTTTTAAAACCATAATTATTTTAATTTTTTTTGTAGACGTGATCAAAGCTCTCAAAATACAGTCCCCTGGCTGTCCCCAGCACTATATTCACGCCTAAAAGTTAGAATTACAAAGTAGTTATTGAAACAAAATACATTTGGCAGTTAATATCACAAAGAAAAATAATTAAGTTATATTATTTTCGTAAAACAAGGTCTAATTACGAAATTTATCATATTTAATAATCACCTGGAAGTTTGTCCCTAAAATTTTCACACAGTCCTCTGCCAAAAATTTAAATGCATAATAAAAAAAACTGTAATATTTACAAACGCTTTCTTAGTGAAACGAAACGCAAACTGGTGTGAAGTTAGCAACATTGCCGAATGCGGCGACAAGATGCCATTTTGTTCAATCAATCAATCAATGCTTTATTGTCAAGAAATTGTTACAATTTGTAGACAAAGCTGTAAAACAAAAAAGACACAAAAATGCAAACAAAACAAACAAAACACAATTAAAAAAAAGAAAAACAAAACAAAATTTTAAAAAAATATAAATAAATAAATAGAATAGATTATCTACAATATATACAGATTAATACAATTTAGAAATTGTAAGTAGTCAAAAATATTATTATAAAATATACAATTTAATGTATACAATGTCAAAAAAAAAGATCATTAAAAAACCTCTCTACGTTAAAAAAAAATGTAAAAAATGTTTAAAAAAGTAAAAAATTATAAAAAATCCTAAAATAGCTACAAAAAGCAGTATACCTAAACATGTACAGATAGTAAAAATACATAATCTGCTAGTGCGAAATTTCAAATCAATGATTACAAAAAAAAATCGTTAACTGTGTAAAAAGCTCTCTCCAGTAAGAATGCTTTTAATGCTTTACGAAATGCAAAAAAAGATTCCAATGGCAGATGATTGTGCATTTTTTTTGCATTATATAATATGGAACTTTTGACCAACTCTGAATGTGGGGTAGGCAGGTATAGATCATGTTCCGTGTATCTAAGTAGATAACTATGGGAAGGCCTATTAGATGCTGAACCGTGTTTGCGTATTAGACAAAGGGACTCAAATATGAATAAAGATGGAAAAGTTAATATTTGAAATTTTTTGAAGAAATGCTGGCAATGACTTCTGTATTTAAGTCTCAGTGTATAACGTAAAGCTCTCTTTTGTAGTCTAAAAATACGGTCAAGTTGTGTTGCACTACATGTACCCCAGAATGGAAGGGCGTATCGAAGGTGCGATTCAAAAAGGGCAAAATAAACTGTTCTAGAAGTAGACAGGCTAAGCTCCTTAGAAATTGATCTTAACGCAAAACAAGCGGAACTTAATTTTCTTGATAAAAAGTCAATATGTGTGTCCCATTTTAACGAGTTGTCAACAGTTAGCCCTAAAAACTTTACAGAATCAACTTCGTCAATTGTTGCATTACCAAGTACAAAAGATTGCAAGGTATTTTTATAGGACAACATTTTAGTTTTGGAAATGTTGAGACAAAGGAGATTAGAGTCGCACCATGATTTGATAGTAGTTAAGTCACTTGATACGGTTCTATGAAGTTTAGAAATATCCGGATCACTCCAGGTAAAACTAGTATCATCAGCAAATAGACAGACTTTACCGTTAATATTTAGATTAGCAATGTCATTGATGAAGATAAGAAACAAAATAGGGCCAAGTACGGAACCTTGAGGCACTCCACTTTGTATTGGCTTGCAAGAAGACATAGTCGAATCAATTCTCACAGCTTGACTTCTGTTACTGAGATACGACTTAAACCATTCAAAAGGCGCTCCTCTGAACCCGTAATATTGCAACTTTTTTAATAAGATGTCATGATTAACACAATCAAAGGCTTTAGAAAAATCACAGAAAATTGTTGCTGTAGGGTGTTGGTTGTTTAAGCTAGAGTATACATTATTAAAAAGAGAAAACATAGCATCATTTGTGCATTTGTTATTTAAAAATCCAAATTGATGGGAAGTAAGTATTTTATATTTTAGCAAAAATGATTGAAGTCTTTTTTTAACCAATCTTTCAATAATTTTTGAAAGTGTGGGAAGAAGAGCAATAGGGCGATAGTTGGAAGACTGATCTTTGTCTCCTCCTTTATGTAGTGGAATTATTATCGCCAACTTAAGGCAGTTAGGAAAAACACCTTTTTGAAAAGACTGATTAATTAGAGTAATAAGATGACATAATGTATATTCGGGCAGATTTGAAAACATTTTGAGAGTAATTCCATCAATTCCAGAAGAGCCCTTGTTTTTGATTTCCCTAATTGAACTGCAAAGCTCTGGTAACACTACGGGCGTAAAGAAGAAGCTGTGGAAATTCTCATTTGCAATGGGAAGATATGAAAGTGGATCATGGGAAGGAGTTATGGTACTCATTAAATTATTTGCCACATTTACAAAATAATCATTAAGGTTTTCAGATGAAGTGGAGATAGTATTCGACAAAGTAGGCTTATTTCTCAAAGCATTAACAATCGACCATGTTTCCTTAGCCACATTTTTAGATTTAGCCAGTCTCCTATTATAGTAAATATCCTTGGCGGCTTTTAAAGTTCTCTGATAAATCTTTTTGTAAAGTCTTTCGTACTCATGAAAAAAAGCGCTGTCTGAAAATTTCTTAAGATGAGATAATAAGCGCATGTTCTTAGCAGATGTACGCAAGCCTTGGGTAGACCAGGGGTTATGTTGCTTCTTTTTAAGAGGTCTCAAAGGAAAGGACTCGTGAGAAAGACTAGATAGCGTTTTTACAAATCTAGAGAATTCTGAATCAACGTCGTCAGAGAGAATATTCCAGTCAGTTGATTGACAAAGGTGCCTAAAATGTAAAAAATTTTTATCCGAGAAAATACGGCCTAATTTGCGTGGAACATTTTTACTTTTAAATTTAGTTATGGAAAACTTTGTTAACATTGCTTCATGGTCTGAGAAACCTGGGCTTAAGACAGTACAATCGACGAAATCTGGCTCAAAGGAAGATACGACATAATCTATTGTACTAGAGCTGGTTTTAGTTATTTTGGTAGGTGATTTAATGTGCATGATTAAGCCAAAAGAGTCGAAAATGGACTGGAGAGATTCTTGAGCAGCACACACACTGGAAAAATCAATGTTTAGGTCGCCACATAAAATGAGTTTGCTTTCTACTGGCAGAGACTCAAGCAAGCTTAGTAATTTTTGGAAAAAAACATTTACGTCAGCATCAGGTGTTCTGTAAATACAAACAACGTAAAGATCAAAATTATTATTGTAGACAATGGAAAACTCAAATATTTTTTCGGAAACTAAATTATCGAACTTGGTTACCAATGAAAAGTCGCTGCTAGTAGATAATATCACAGTACCTCCATGAGTTAGATTTGTTCTATCAAATCTGGCAACTGTAGTATAATTATCCACCACCACAGGCTCACCAACATGCAACCAATGTTTAGTTATGGCAACGATTTCTGGAAAATGATGCTCTTCCAGTAAAAGAAATAAATCATTAGTTTTATGTCTTAAGGACTGAATATTTAGAGAGAAAATACTAAGCTTGCCATTGTCCAGTATTTTAGAGGGTGCTTGATCCTCTGTTCGCGTCAAGTCATTTAAAAATTTTTATTCCTGGCGGGAGATCCACCAGAATAATAATTGCTATGACTCTCTCTGATTTTTTGAAGGCGTAGCAGCTTTTCTGATGAGAAGAAGGACCTGAAGGCTGACAGATCTGCTTCAACTTCAGTTGGACCAATACCATAGGCATCATGGTAGCGAAAGTAGAGCCTCCGCAAAGAGTCCACGTCACCAGGAAGTCCCTCTGATGCAAGTGCCAATCGGATGCTGGTGTTGGTATATCCTTCAAAACACACACTGGAGGGTTGATCATGCAGATAGGCAAGGAATAGCCTAAGAGGTTTTAAGATGGAAGGGTCTCTCAGTCTGGCCAATAAATAGCGACCATCACTCGCATCTGAGTCTCTTGATAACCGCACTATTGGTGGAGTCAACGGGTCCATATTATTTGCTGTTTTATTCGCCACTGAATTATTATCGTTGACAAAATCAACCTCTAATAATTCTGTTGCAAGGGACTTAGAGGCAGCAATGGCCTCCCTATCAGAACTAATTTTCAAAGATTGAACCTCTCTGGATATTGTAGCAGATGTTGATGAAACTGAGCGATGTGGCAGGTTATGGCTGTCTGGAGAGTGAGGCTTAGACTTAGACTGGGAAGGCTTAGATTTGGGCGAGGTGGTACTATTTATTTGAACTGGCGCTTTAGAGGTTTCCAAACATGAATTTATGAGAGTGCCCGGTGGCCACATACTAATATCCTTCAGCCGCTTTAATTGATTTAAGTTCTGCACACCAACTTTGAAGTCGGAATGTGCAGTGTCCTTGGTTTTTAGCATTGGGAAACATCGGATAAAGTCCGTCGTTCCCAGTTTTTCTTTGATAAAGTGTGCAAGCTGATTTCCGGTATACGGAAGTGGGATATTTGATACAACCACGTAATGCCATTCATCTTTGTTCATTGTGTTGTCCTTCGGTGACGTCGGAACCTCCGGGTCTGGTTTTTCTGTATGATCAGTCTGGCAGGCTATCGTCCTTTTAGTTACAGGTTGGTAGCTTTTAACATTATATTTTTCTTTAGCTAATTGTTCTATGGTGCGAGCCATTTGTTTAACATCTTTCCTCAGATTCACTACTTCACTTTTTAACTCTTCATTGGAAGAATCATGAACCTGTACCTTTACCGTCTCACCATGGTTGTCCATAAGAATTGATGACAGGTTGAAAATTTCCTGTTTCATATCTCTGATTTAATGGAAAAGAGATTCTTGTCCATTTTCAGAGACAGTATGGAGGCGATGAATGTCATCAATTTTGTCATAGAGATTCTTCTATTTGGAGTCGTGAGAACTTAAAATCTCGTACATCTCTGAAAACACTGGAAGAAGGTCGTTATTCTTCTTTAGACAGGTTCCCAGAGCATTGACATTTTCTAGAGATATCTGAGAGTTTTGCAGCTGCGAAACTTTATCATGAAGATATTTTAATGTTGGTGAATCACAAACACTGCAGAAAAATCTAATGTTGTTGTATTTCTGCTGATGAATGACCTTTGTAGTTACCTTGTCCAGACCTGTGCAGCCCATACAGAAATTACGGCGGCATTCCCCACTGCAACGAAGTTTGTATTTCTCTTTATCCGAGACGATTTTTTGGCAGGAATCGCACTTGAAAAAGTTTATTTACACTAATAGCCTAAACCTAAAAATAACAAAGTTATAGCGATATTAATAATTTTGGTCAAATTTAGGCAGGTTGGTCTTGAATTTTTTGAGAGCAAAAGAAATAAATCATTGTTTGAATAATAAAATGACAGTAGCCGTAGAGATTTTATTAAATAAAGAAATACCGATAGTTATATGTTAGCAAAGTTTGTGATTTTTGTAAAATTTAAATTAGTAAAATGCCTTTTACGCATATTGAAAAATGTGATGTGTTAGAATGTTACCTTGTATGTCGAAAAAATAGTGACAGAGCGCTAGAAGCTACCGCCAGAGATTCCAGACTCGTAACTTGCCAAACCGTAGATACTTTTTAATTCTCTACAGAAAATTTAGAAGTAACGAAACTATTTAAGGTATGTTTAACCGTAAAAATGTACACTATTGGTCCCAAGAAAATCTTTTTCTTACAGATCCCAGAAATCCTCAAAATCAATTTAGTATAAACGTTTGGTGCGGCTTAATAGGAAGCCAAGTAATAGGACCTGTGTTTTATGATGGCACTTTGACTGGAAGGAGTTATGTTGATCTCATATTATCTGGAGCGCTGGAAGATTATTTGGATAATGTTAACTTGGAGAGACGGCAACAAATCTATTTTGAACAGGATGGAGCACCTCCCCATCAACTAAATGATGTAAGAATATTACTTAATAGACTGTTTGACGATAAATGGATTGCGACACGTGGCCCGATTCGTTGGCCACCTAGGTCACCAGACCTAACCCCTCTAGATTTTTATTTTTGGGGTTACATATCGAATGAAGTGTATTAAAAAAAATACAGAACCATTGATGAACTTCAAACCCATAATTAGGCAAATAATTGGATCAATAGATAGAAGATCAATCTTAAAAGCTACAAGACGTGTGCTTAAGTGTGCTCAGAAATATATTGAACAAGATGGCAATGTTTTTGCTCATTTATTGTAAATTAGTAGTTTTACTTGATGTTATTTCAAAGCCAACTTGCGTAAATTTGACAAAATTATTAATATCGCTATAACTTTGTTATTTTTAGGTTTAGGCTATTAGTGTAAATAAACTTTTTTATTAAGAAAATTATTATCTTTTGATTTAAGTAAAAATATACAGGGGATTCCATTTAACAAAAGTACATTTTTCACATTTTCTCGAAAACGCGATGTTCATTATTTTTTCTGTTTTCACCATTTTAATCAACAGAAAAAATCCTACTAGTTTGCTCATTTCACCGACCCTGTATCTTAAATATTAACAAAGATACCAATAGTGCCGACTTAATCGGAGGCACCCTGTATAGCTTTTTGTTTTATTATTTAGGTCTAAATTGATTGGTTGTTTCTTAAAAAACTATTCTACATCAATTTTTGAAATATTGTGAAATCTAACCTAAAAACACAGTCCCCTGGCAACAGTGCTCTGCCTGCAAATCCAGCAGGGGACTGTTTTACACAACAAGGGACTGTTTATTTTACGTATTCGTTATTGTTTTTATGTATTTTTGTGTAAATCTATTCGCTAGTCTGTTTTATAGTGTAATAATCATCAAAGTATAATTGTTTCGCATTCTTATTTTCCTTTATAAGCTTTATATTATTTTACATAGGGCTATTGAATACACATGACATGGCTCTTAAGAAAAAGTTATCCCGAGAGGAATTATTGCACTAAGTACGCAGAAGAAATGCAGGCCTTTCATTTCGATCTTTTTGCACAGTTTCCGAGAACATAGCCCATTCGCCTGGTGCCATTTGGACACATTTACGACCCATTTTCAAAAAGTTACTCTTCCAAGTGGCATCAAACGAGTGCATTTCTTGAGCGATGGCCCTGTAACGCAGTATCGTAATAAAACTATGTTTTTTTTAATGGCTACCAAACTCTCTGAAGCATTTACCGATATTGAAAACTTTACATGGAACTACACCGAAAGGGGCCATGAGAAAGGTGCACCGGATGGTATCGGAGCAACGTGCAAAAGAACAGCTGATTTTTTTGTTAATTCAGGACGCGACATCAATAATATTGATCAGTTTGTTAAAGTAATTCGAGAGCGATGTCTTGGCATCACATGTGCTATAATCGACGGTAAAGAAGTCCAGGCAATGGTCGATAAAGTTGAAGAGGATGCGGCCGATCAGAAGGGTTTTAAAGGCACTTTAAATGTACATCAGGTCACAGGTATTTATTCCCACTAAATGTAAAACACTTACAATGAAAAGTCTCAGCTGCTTTTGCAACAGCGGATCTTGTGAGCATTATAAGATAGGCAGTATCAAATTTGCTCAAAAACCTAGATGGACAGTAGAACAAGTATTTACAGAGTCCGAACCGAAAGATCTTGAATCTGCTAAGCCTGAATTGACACCTACGTCAAACAAGTCTCCTCGAAGTTTGGATGATGATATAGCAGGAACGAGTGGCATTCAGAATTCATTTTACACTACTGGAGATTACGTTCTTATGAAATATCCAGCTAAAAAAGTAGAATATCGTTATGCTGCCGTAATTAATGAGATTGATGATGATGAAAATGACTTACGTGTAACTTTCCTCAAGATTTCTGACCAAAAATTACAGACCTTTAGATTAGATGATAATGATATTGCAGACGTGTCATTTGATCAGGTTGTCCAAAAGTTGGATAACCCTAACCTGATTTTAAAAGAAAAGAGAATATTTTATCAGTTTCCTACTTAATTAGGCGTTTTCGAGTGCTAATTTCTTAAAATATTAAATTAATTATTATCTTTATATGCATTATTTGATTTAGAAAAATTCTTAGGATTTGATTGGAGATCTCAGTAAAAATATTATGCCTATATTTGAGATATAAAAGACTATTCTAATAATTATATTAGTAAGTATTCCAATAGACTGCTTAAAGCATTTAATGATTGATATTATAATAATAAGACTTTATATTGATCTCGGTGAGTGCACGGTGAATGTTTCTAGAACTTAAGGTGAATTTCTGCTATGAATATTTAAAAAAGTTATGTTTGTTCTCTGTTATTTTTTTATAAAGTAAATTTGTTGATTATTGATGCAAAAATATCTGGTAAAAATCAATAAATGTTTGATGAATGTAAAATTACTTTTTTTTAGTAAAACAGTCCTCTGTCTCACTAAAAGCCCCCTGTCACAGTTAAAATAGTCCCCTAATACCTCAAACAGTCCCCTGTCATAATTTTTTGGAAAATCGCTAATAACTCTTTGAATTTAGTATAAATTCGAAAAATTTGTATAAATTCAGTGGGCCTCCTTATGAAATTAAAATAATAGTTAATTTTCTTCGAAATAGTTTTTTGGCGAATGTTAAAAATGATTACCAGGACAGCATTTGTATGGGTCCTGTACGAGCTTACAGAGAAATGCCCATACATGAAATTCTTTATACGCAATTATTTTATCTAAAAAAAATCAATTGCTATCTTCTTCATCGGAACTAAATTAGCTTTTTGCTTTGCAAATTGGAAACTTTAAAAAAAAATCATGAAATTCCAAACTTTTTAATAAAAAATCATATATTTTCTTTGTAATTCACTTTAAGTTATTGCCGAGGCTAGGTAATTTGTAGGAAAATGATATTGGATTTCGAATAGATCTGGTCACATTTAAAGTTTTAAACTCTGATATTTAACGTTAAGTTTTCAAATTAAAGCTGATCATCTTAGCACTATATTTTTCAAACTTAAATTTTACAGTCCTGGTTTTCATATTTAATTTTATGATTTTAATAACTGTTGCCAGTCGGAAAGAGTGCATATTTCCATGATTTTGCTTTTTTAAAGTCGTTTCATTAAGAGCTTGTAAGTGATCAGCTTCCACGTATGTATGACCTCTTAGTAAAAATTTTTGTTCAACAATTTTTAAGTTTTTAAAATATTTAGTAGCTACAGATAACTTAGAATCATAATAATATTGTGGTTCTAACCGGAGTAGTTATCGGACCGAGTCTATGGTAGATCTAACAAAAATATTTACTGAAAATTTAACTAGTGCTAGTGCGATTTCGTTGCTTCCTCTCCCAGCTTCGGTTTCATCCTATACTAAGCCGTAAGACCAATTATTTGTTGAGTCATAAATAGTCAGATTTACATTTCATGGCTTTAAGCAATAGAAGCTTTGATTATTTGAAAGGTACGAGGTAGGAAGACAGTTTTGAAGAATAGCATTATATCTTTAATACTCAAATTTACATTGTTGCTTCGTTCTTTGTCATTTTTCTTATTTCTATATCGTAAATCTGCTTCCTTTAAATTATTTTCATATTCCTGCTGTATCAATATTTTTTTGCAACTTTGGCAATCTCTAAGGCTTAAGATAAAACTGTCGCATTTATCGCAAGTATCAGGTGAAGGTTTTTTAAATGAAAATTTATATTTTGTAATAAAACAATTTATATATATCTAAATCTTGGCTATTTGATGTTTGGGAATATGGTCCTTTTTACATTTAGCTAAATACAATTTATACATTTCTTCTCTGCTTGGTCTTGGCTCGAAATATTGTTTAATTTTTTTTACAGGAGTAGTGGCTTTCGTAAGATGGAAAGGACTTTATGTGTGCTCTTACTCTATTAACACATGTCGCCCTCTTATATCTTTCAGAACGATATCGTAATCACCGGTAGTGTATTTTTTAAGCTATTTGAAATAACCGAGTTTCTGAAATTTCCAAAGAGTTAAGGAAATTCGTGTTATACACATTAATCTTATTAGTTAAATCTTCTGACTGCACATTAAAAAAGTAGTTCCTCGACGTTCAGTGGATTTTCACTCAATATGAAAATGAATAATTTGTCTTTTTAGGTCTTAATTCTTTTTTTGTCACCAGTATTCTTCTACAAGGAACGCAATCTGACTTAGGTGACTTTGCTGTAATAACATTTCCTTTTTTGTAAGTTATTGTTCGCCTTTGAAAATTGCTACTGACTTTTTTCTGCTTTGCCAGTTTTTAATCGTTCTTGTGTCTTTTCTTAATATTATTTTTCATTTTTTGTCTTTATTTTGCGTAACCTGATCATTGTTTTTATCATGCTTTTCATCACTGTATCTATCTACGATAGATTCCCTGGAGGTGTATAGCTGATCTAAGATAAAAAGGTACCATGAGAATATAAATATAACTGTAATTATACTTTCTGAATTATGATTACCTATTTCGTTGTCATTATTTGCAATTTTCACCTGCTCCAATATTATACTTACTCTCTTACCAATAGTGCGTTTTAGCATATTGCTACTCTTATCACTTTTCATTATTTTTAAGCACTAAAATATTAGTAAATAATTACGAATACTTTTCCGGTACTTCACATGTCGCAGACTTACTATACTGTTTACCACATCGTGATATGTATAAGGAGATACGTTTCTTTACCTCACTGATATGAGGAGATACTACATTTTCAAAATTGAAAATACAAACAACCCACAACGTGGAACTTACTATCTTTTAGTATGATAAAAAATCAAAGAAGTTCAATTCGAAAATAATATTAAATCCATAACGGGTAAAAATGGATTTACGACTGTTTACGTCTCTGATACAGATTTAGTATCTGGCTAAAGCTAACACTTTTAAGTCATGTCATCGTCACGACATAATTTATCAACTGTAAACTCTAATAAGTCAGTGTAGTTATTGTAAGATTTGTATGTTTATTTACTTCGTTATATCGCTCCGTTTATAGAAGAACGTCATAACTCAAAAAACTGCATTTTGTAGATAAATTATAAAAACAATTCATAATCTAACCTATTATTTATGTGAAAGACCGTCACAACTTGCACTTCATAATATTACCGGCAGATGGCACAAGTGTCGTTTTACACTTCATCAGAATAACTGATCGGTTATGCCGAAGAACGACAGTTCTTAACTTCTTGCTTAATTCGCAAGAGAGACTGTTCGTTTGGTCCTAATTTTGTGAAAGAACGTTGCGCTGGCCAGCAAAAAAACAAATACATAATTTCTATGTATACGTATGCTCTAAGAAAGTATCCTAATATTAGATCCATGCCATAAATTCCTTGTAACGGGACATACGCAAAATAAGGAGGATTGTGCACATTTCGTAATAGAACGGCAAGTAAAGCGCTACTTAAAATCAAGCCCAATATATTTACCTAACGAGTACATAACTTTAATTCGAACTGCAAAAAAGAGTGATAAGTCTTTTCAAGTAAAGGAGCTAAGTT
The DNA here is from genome assembly GCF_022605725.1 of Anthonomus grandis grandis. Taxonomy (NCBI): domain Eukaryota; kingdom Metazoa; phylum Arthropoda; class Insecta; order Coleoptera; family Curculionidae; genus Anthonomus; species Anthonomus grandis. Next base: position 29,226,687 of record NC_065552.1, read on the forward strand.
TTAGGGATTTTTTTTGATTTAAAACATTTAAACGGAAGGATTGGAAATTTCGTTGGAAATGATCCACTTACAATAAGAAATTTCGGAAATTTCTCAATTCAACTGTAAATCTCATGTCACTTGTTAACCACTATATTTTGAGGTCTACAATCACAATAAAAGCATTTAATTTGTCTGCAAGGTTGAATTGTTACAAAAGAGTAAAAAATCATTAATGTTTAAACCGGTATTTTGACAAATATTAATTTTTGGGTTATGACGTTCTTCTATAAACAGAGCGATATGTTCGTAATTTGTGAATATAATTTTTGCAAACACAATATTTTTCAAACAGATTCTTTTATAAATTTTAATTTGAAACTGATTTTTAATTTTCAAATGTCTTTAAATTTAAGATTTATTTCTAAATTTTTATTTAATCTTCCTTAAACTTGCATTATTTAAAAATTAATTGCTGTTACATTTCTCTTCTTAATGAAAGCTGACAGGAAAAGATTAATCAATAGGAATATACTTTAATTAGTAGTAAGATATCCGAGTTTTGGTACATTTTGAATGGACTGACCAGTATTTTTGCTAGTACCAATAAGTGGCTTTTATTTTTGAAAAACTGGATTTCTTCCTCAGCTCATTTAATAGAGTTATCAATTCACTATCTAATGCTTTGGTAATCTGACTGTTTAAAAACAGCCCGTTTGGATGCGGCATACAAAGCGGTAGAGTCGACGTGATTATTTGGTTATGAAAGAGGTATAGCCAATAATGAAAGGTTTCTATAATGCTAATTGAAACCATTGTTCCAGAAGATTTTCTCACCTTTCACGTGTTTCTAGAACAACCGAAATGATTTCCCAATGAAGAAAATCAGCTTATATATTCGCTTGATTCGCTTTATTATTTAGGAAATTATGCAGAAAAAACTATAATCAAAAAAAGTCTTGAAAACCATGTATTTTGGACCATACATTTATAGGAAAGTTTATCTTAAAAATACTTGAAAAATCACCTTGAAATATCGGAAAGTTAATAAAGAAACTATTACTCTATATTCACTTGGTATATTACATTTCATATTAAATTCTTATTAGCGCGAAATCTTCTAATTGCCAAATCTTTTAAAAAGCTTTCTATTTTTCTTTTAATTTTCTAATAAAAATATTTGCTTTAATTTTAATCAATTTATTAAAACCTTAAATATTATGGTATATAGACAATAGAAAACAAATTTAAAACATTTAACATTTAAAAAGTAAATTTTTAGGGCATTACCTTTATTCTATGTTACTTGAAAGTCGACTAAAAATGATGCTTTAAAAATCCTTCTAAATCCTTTTAATAATATCATATGTTAAACTTTATATAAGGGGTATAGAACCAAAACCGGCAATCTCCATTTTTTCCCAAAACTGATAAAATTAAGTGTTGTGCGAAATAATTAAAGTAAAATAATTAAATTAAGCAAAATAGATAAATAAAATATTTTGATAAAGTATTTTGTAAGATGTATAAATAAAACATAAATCGCAAAAAAAGATAAAACTTTTTTAAAACGGTCACATTTTATTAAAAAATTCTCTACCCTGCAAAATTTTACAAAGTGGAGATTGCCGGATTTGATTCTAGGCCCCTCATATATTTTCTAATAATATATTTTATGCGAGTCAATTTATTTTTTATTGGCTTTAAATTACTGAGACTTTTTTAATTTCTTTTGCCGTATTATTTCCATTCGATTATGCCTTTTAAAAAATTTGCCAACTTCCTCGTAACTTCGGCCAAGTTTTACAATTGGCCCCTAATTGAATAATTAAGTCCTGGCATAAACTTCATCGTTCGATCGATCCAATCGTCAAATGCAGATTTTTTGCAAAGTTCATTAAAAGTTTTGTTGCATAGATAAAAAAACGCAATATCAATGGCTAATTATAGATTGAGGTCGTTTAGAGTAAGATAAAATAGCGATTGGCTTGAAAAAGAATTTTTATATCAGTATATTTTAATTAAATTAATATAAGGCACTTATTCAGGTAATATGAAAATGTGTTTTGAAAGATATGAGCATGAATTTCTTAGTTCAATAATTAAATAAGCACAAGCATTTTGCGTAACTTATAACGTTGCAAACATACTAAATCTAACTCGTTTGGCCTTTGAGATATTTGAGAAAAAGTGAAATTTTGTTTGTACCCTAAAAGTTAACTTGACCAACTCTAAGGACGTAGTTTTAAATAAACCATGGCTGATTTAATTAACAAAATGCTAGAGGCGAGTGCAATTTTATGTAAATGACATCATAGAACACTAAACATGCAGTTTCAAAAGAACTCTCAGTGAAACTGAAACTCTGCCACTAAACACTTTAATATTATACTATTAAAATACTTTTAGACAACCAAACCATAGTTCATAGTGCATAGTGCTTCATGTAGGGGCACTATGGCGAAATTTATGTTCAATTTCTAGTCGAATTTCTGCTTAGCTACTAATTAGGCATAACTAAACCGCATCACGCACTTCTTTCGCATAACGTTGCTAGTATAACCGTTGTAGTGTAATTTGTTTAATATATTTTTTGTGATTGCACAACATTGATTACTATTATAATTTTTATTAAGTCATTGATAAAGCTTAAAAAGATAAATAAAGAAAATAAAAAATACATTTAGTATTCTCACATTAAATATTTTTGTGGAAATAAGCTTAAATAACTTAAATCAATTTAAAAAAGTAATAAGTAAAAAGTTATTGTACTTGCAATACTTTAGAGTTGAATGACAGTAAAAATAAATAGATTATTAAGAAAGACCCTCACAAACATTAGCTAAAAAAAGAATATAAAAGTGTAAACATAAAACAAATTATTTTGTTTAGTTTATCAACTTATTTCTCAGCAAAGTAAATCAATGATTATTATAGCACACTCACATTTTATCCCTATTTCGCCACCTCATTTACTAAAATATCAGATTCACTTGTCGGTAACCCTCTAACACCATCTATCTAGAAGTCATTATTACATTTTAACTGCTTCTTATCAATATGACTGTTAAGGTGTTCTTGCTTCTGCTTTAGCAGCATTACGTCGCTGTTTATTGATTGCAATGATTAATAAATGTGTTATTAAAATCTTTTAAGGCAAAGTGGGCTTCATTATCATCAGAAACTGTATCGGTGCTGTATTTTTAATATTATTTTATGAATTTGATAGACATTTCAACTTCTCAGTGTTGCGTATATACGTATTTTGATAAAGTCATCGTACCATACCGAAGGTTACTGTTGCCGAGCAATCTGAAAGTGGTGCATATAGCATAACGTAGCACACATGAGTGCAGAGTACTTCCAACTGACGTGGTCTGCAGTTTCTTCCTCCTCCCATGACTTGCGTGCCTCCACGGCACTTCGAGTTATAAGCAATACTATAGGTGTAGAGGCGGCGCGTCAAAGTCCAGTCTTCAGTTAAAAGACCTGTCACTAGCCGAATTTTGCATCTCTTTAAGCGCAGTAGTTGCTTGGTATGACAAAGGATCTATCTATATGTGTTTGTCACAACCACATGATTTGCCTACCTCCGGAGGGTCTCTCTATCAAACTAACATTTCATTATTGTGGCAGCTACACATTTTGTTATTGCAATTTAGAGTAGAAAGTCCGCAACCTCGATAACACCACTGACTGAGTGACCTGAGTGACAGCACCCAAATAAGCTGAATCCTACATCTCCTTTTCACCAGTCCCTCAAGGACCTTATATATTCCAATACAACCTTAGAGTCATTTTTTGAGGCGATTCTACTGTCCAATTAAATTGATACGACTGTATTACAAAAGCCACATTCTAAAATGTTTTGTTGGCATTTTAATACAGTAAATACTTCATCCTGAAAGACAGTGAGATGCTCCCCGAGCGAGTAGGCTCTGCCGGTATACAGGGTGTCCAAGATAAGAATCCTAAGCATGGGGATCTCGGTACCTGTTGGAGATACAGCTTCGGTTAAATTAGGAAAAAGTTGTGCATTTTGAAGCGTATTTACATGCCGTTGAGAAACTTCAAAAATTTCCATGGCCTGCTGAGATATTTGGAAAAAACGGAAATTTGCCAATATCGATTTTATTTTTTCCTGGCTTTATTTTAAAAGATATCAAAAAACTATTGACACTTTCTCATTGACACTTTTGATGTAATATGTGATGGCGCTTTTAAATTTTATATCCGACGTTTCGTTTTCGAGAAACCATCATCAACTTTATTTTTTTATATGGCGCAAAAAGAAAGTACATCCTGTATCTGATTCCATTTTTTATTACAAATTCAATGATGTATGACATGTCACATTTTTTTGTTAGTTGAAAGGAAAAATGCAAATTTTTTATTTTTTTAGCATATTTTTTAAGTAAGCTTTGGAAACAAATGCTTTGACTTATGTAAATACCTGTTACCGAGTCTGTTACATTTTTCTTAATATCTATTTAGAGAGTGATGAAGCTAAATGAAGCATTGATTTGCATTGTACATTGTACTACTTATAAATAAAAAAATGTAACCAATAATAGACAAATGTTTTATGATTTTTCTAACGATATCCAACAAATAATGAATACATTTTAAAAATAACGAAAAAAGCAAATAAATTAACGCATTTTATAAATTTAATTTAAAACAGGTGTTCAAACAGGTTTCCGTTATTTTCTAGACATAAGTATGATCTTCTTACAGTAGCAGTTAAAACATCACGCAATATCTCTGGCGTAATACTTTGAAAAGCGGCCGTCACACATTCTCGTAACTCCTGCTCAGTTCCAAAAGAATGTTGATAGACTCGGTTTTTAATAAATCCCCAAAGGAAGAAGACCAAAGGGGTTAAGTCCGGGGATCGCGCTGGCCAAGACACTTCACTGGAGGTTCCAATCCACTTTTCAGGAAAACGCTGCGAAAGGTACTGTCGAACTTGCCCAGAATTATGTGCAGGAGCCCCGTCTTGTTGAAACTAACAGCTATTGACTTGTGCCAGAGGTAAATCATCTAAGCAGTCTTCTAAATCATTTTGCAATAAATTAAGATATCGTTCTGCTGTTAATGAATAATGGTAAATAAATGGACCTAGTATTATGGTTCCTAAAATTCCACACCACATATTAAACCCAAAACGTTGTTGATGTCTAGATATTTTCTTAACACGCGGATTTTGTCGGACCCAGTAATGACTATTGCGGCGGTTAAAGATACCATTATTAGTGACCATACTTTCGTCGGACCATATTATTTTTGATGGAAAATTAAAATCCTCTTCACAGGCACGTGTATACCACTCACAAAAATGCCGACGTCGTTCAAAATCCCCATATGCACAACTTTTTCCTAATTTAACCAATGCTGTATCTCCAACAGTTACCGAGATCCCCATGCTTAGGATTCTTATCTTGGACACCCTGTATAGAGAACCACAGAAAAGCGCGAGCTCTGCCATTCATTGTTGATCCATGCGTGTACCAGATGGTTCCCCTGTTTAGTAATGTAGACCTATTAAACTCATGCGACTCAACCTTATAATATAATAGTGCAAGTGCCATATAGTTGACTCCCATTAAAAGGGGAGGATATTTGCTGTATGGCTTGTAAGTAAATTCATGCATGACCAGTCTTGCCGGCCCGTAATTCACCTACATGACGTGAAGCCTATACGTAGTCCTTATTTTCTCGAACTACACTACACCGTCCAGGAGTGACTGATTCATTAGGGTCTTAAGCGCTCTAGTTATGGCCGTTTGCATAGATGTGATGTCTAGGTATGTAGGTTATTGTAGTCTATCTAGTTTCACTCTAATTTTATGGTCATTAAACGGTTATCCCGTATGTTAGAAGAGGTTTGAAGATTAATGAGTAGATCCAGTAAAAGATCGTAGGGAATAGATACAACCTATATATAGGTTTCTTGATTCATATATCGGCGTAGTCGTTTTAGGAGATGTACAATTAAATTTACTTAAAAATTTTATGGCCACACATTTAAGATAACTTAAAAAAATGATTGAAAAAAAAACACTAAAAAGCAGACATTAGTATCTACACTTTAAAAAGCGCCATCCACATCCTGAATTAAATATAGTATGTATTTTCCCATTAAAAAGTAGCAACATTAAATGTATTGTAAAAGAAATAAATGGTAATGAATTATTATTAATAACCTGAGAACGAAAAAAATCTATACTGTATATAATTTAGTACCCAAAGTAAGACTATAAGTGTATATCTTTTTTTTTAGCTGTGCTCGTCGACTGTTTTTTACTGCAATAGTTAAAAAAAAAAGCAGAAAAAAGTAATTTTTATACTTAATATAAATATAATACTGTTATATTTTTGTCAAAAATAATAGCAAATTCTTTGAATATTCCAAAGAATACATATATTTTTATCAATAGGAACTAATTGAATTCTTGTAATTTAAAATGTTATTTAATTTTAAAAATTTAGCCACTTAACAAAGCATAAAAAAGCCCTAAAATAAGAGAAACTATTACATAAATAAATAAATTATATAACACGGAATTTTAAAATAACTCAGTAATGAAGCCTAGCTAAAAACTAAGGCAAAACAGTGCAAATAGAACGCAATTCAATATAAAGCAACTAATTATATTTTATGCTATAGCCTTCAGGGCCTAATATGTATAACCGTAATATTTATACGTGCATAACTTATAAGACTACGGTGTATATTTCTCCATTAAGAATAAAAGAGAAGAATAATGTACATCTCTAATTAACCAATAGCCTCTCGGTCTGTAATTTATATTACTACCATTCAAGTTCCTAAATACCCGTCGACATGTTGAAACTTCTCCAGTTACGAAAAGTGGTATTGTCCGGTGGTAAAACCGCCTCCGGGGCTCCGGATATCTAAGAATTCCGCCGCCGTGAATCTCCTTTATCCGACCCGGAAATCCCTTCTGAATCTTGAAAGGAAACCGGAGCCTAATTAATTATTCCCAGACGCTTTTGCAAGGTGCGACTAAGCTCCATAGAAACACCACCCGGATTTACATCGGTCTGGATATTATCATCTTTGGTGTCTCTTATGATTTTCGGCTTTAAGTGTATACAATATGGTTTATATTGCGGCTCCTTGTTTTACTTATATGGATTAATATTAGAACTTTTTATAGTTGAGTTTTAAAAATGTAGCCAAAACATACGTGCTAACGAATTTTATATTTGGCATTTATAAATACTACTTTCCAAATTAATCAAATTAACATCAAGTTTAAAAATTACACCCACTTTGAAGTTACTGGAATGTAATTAAAATATTGGAGAACAATTTTAAGAATTTCTAATTACCCAAGTTTAGGTGTTTAAAAGCATTATTCATTATTATAATAAAAGATTTCAGTTCTGCAATAGTTAAAGTATCAGCAGCTTTACATATAGAGTAAGATATATGGTACTAAGAAAATAAATGAAACAATCCTATATAGAGGGTGTTTCAGGACGAATGGTGGATATTTTGGTATGTTGTAATATCTATAATTCTAAATAGAAAAGTTCATATAAACAAGTATTCTGAGATACAGCTCTTTGAATTTAATGCTAGTGTTATAGCATAATAAAAAATGTTCATGAAATGGTTCGAAAATCCCACCGCCACTTCTCAGTTTTAGGAATAACTTCGAGTGTAGTTCTTTGGAGGGCATCATGTCATTCCCCAATGGAGGTAGCACAAGGTCACAGTTAAGGTTTAGCTCCTCTCGCATATTTCTTTTTTCTTGATAGACTTTATTTTTCAGCCATCCCCACAATCCAAAATCTAGAGGAGTAAGATCAGGCGATCTTAATGGTCAACTGATGGGACCACCGCGGCCGATCCAACGATCCAACGTCCCGGGAAAGTGTGATTCAAGTATTGTGTCACTTGGCGGCTGTAATTACAGAAGCTCCGTCGTACTAAAAAATCATATTCATTCTTGAATTCAAAGGAATATCCTCTACTGGCATGATGTTTTGTAGAAAATTTAAATATCTGGCTCCTAAGACGCTGTGATAATACAACGGATGGAAGCAATTCTGTCAATAATTTCATAACACACATTTACGAAGAATCGATATAGGAAATTTGATTCAGCATGTGGTTTTTCATCAGACCACCGATGTCAGTTATGGAGGTTGCTAAAATAATCGCGAGTAAAAATAGATTTCATCAGTGAATAGTATTGATGAAATTGATTAACGGTGACCATTTACCCAATGGCAAAATTCCAGTTTACTAGCGAGATCATTCCGTTCTAGGTTGTACATGAATGGATACAAACTTTGCTCATGTAATGTCTGCCATACCTTTACGTGAGGAACACCGATGCGTACAGCGATTCTCTGTGTACTCGTACTAGAACTACGTTTCACCGATTCAATGATCTATTCTAACTCCTCCCAGCTTTATTGATTTGCATGTTCGTATTTAACCCGGCTGGGTACATTACCAGTCTTATGCAGTTTGGCAAAGAGACGAGTAAATACTCTTGGACTCACTAATCGTCTGTTTGGAAACGTTTGTTGTTCGTCGACCATATTCTCTACATTCTACAAGATGCTTCGACACTATCGTTGCAGGTACCATAAACGAACACCATATCGGCATATTCTGAGTGCGTAAAGACTTATTTGCTGCATTCTTAACAATTTGCTTTGACAATACTGTAAATGCTAACTGGTTAATCTAATTAATGAAATTGTCACCTATAACGACATTTTTATTTACTGCCTACTTAATCGCGTATGATCAATTTTCCTCTGCTATGCTAGACCAACTTCAAATAGCTGTATCTAAGCAACTATTGAGATTGGGATACATATTTATGAAAAACTTTTTTATTCAGAATTATAAATACTATCGCATACCAACATGTTTACTCTAATTGTCTTTCTTATATAGAGTTAAGAGCATAAAAATAGTTTGAAAATAAAGAGAGCGCAACACAGTATGCATCTCTTTAACCCCTCAACGGCGGTGCGAGTATCAAAATTGGTATGACGCCCATTACCGAGTTAACTTCAAATGTTATTATATACATATACAGCATTTTTTAAGTTTGAGTTTGAATTAAGCATAGAGAAATAGGCAAAACAACTAATCAATAATAGCGTAACTGAACAAACAGTGTATATTGACACACTGCAGATACGTAGTTAATGCGCTATCTTAATCATGCCTTACATCAGAGTTAGTGCAACAATGGCAACACACCTTTATGAAAACTTCCATAAGAAACAGATTAAGAATTAGCTGGATACAACCACAGTAAGGGTAATCGAGTCGTCGATTTTCTAGCCAAGAAAGCCTTTTGTAGGTCAGACTATGGCGAACATCAGAGAGCTTATCAAAGTACATTTTCTTTATAAAGAGCAGAACTACTTTCCGTTATTGGATTGATACCGATGATTCTACAATGTATCTCACTGGCTACTATCAATTCAATAGCTATTTTTTTTAAATTAAAGCTAAGCACGAAACCTCTAAGCAAGACATGAAATCATGATGGCAAGACAATGACGTGATAACAAGACAATAAAGCACAAACTTTCTGATTGTCCTGCTCTCTCGTCGCCTTCGTTAATACATTCGGTTTCCTTAATTCAGGCGACTCCACTCCTTTTTTATTAAAGACAATGGACTTCTGAAGTCTTTCATCTGAAGATGTTTGCACTACCTACTGAACGTTACAAATACAGACAGTATTATATGTACTTATGTAGCTCTTAAATTTCTTAACCGATTATTTAGTAATAACTAAGAGCTAATTCTGTTTAAGGTTCCTAAGAAGATCGTCATCTAAAAATTCTTTTATAGTCTTTTCTGAATACTTATGTAGCAGAGTACAGTTTGACGATTCTTTTGCTTCATCTATTCCTTCATTTATCATATTTTCGAGCTTTACATCATCCTTACTTCAGAACATAATAAAATGGGATCATTTGTGAAAAGTGCTATTTTACCATGGATTACTGCTTATATTGTTGATAGCTGGTTCTTGAATAAAACCTTCTGCCTTCTTTTGTTAAATTTTATGTACAACCTTTAAAGACAGTACTAAAAAAAAATTGTTTAACGTCTTTTACTTAATTAAAAAAACCAAATTATTAATATAGATCAATACATTTTCGTAAGCTAAAAGTCGAAAATATATCTTCTAGAAATCAACATTAGTTATTAAAGCTATTCTGTAATTTTAACTTGCGACAAAAACTTATTTCCTAATTTCTACGAAACTTTACGGCCAGCTTAAAGACGGCCTTACTGGCTTTCATGCAGTCTAATGCCACATCTATTGGAATTTTATGAAATTGCTTTGTAAAGCTCCGAACTTTACCGTCTCTGTAATCTCTTATGGTCGTAGAATTTAACAAAAGATTTATTTGAGTTTCCAATAACTAGAACAATATTAAACTATGCCCGAGCAATTCTATATTTTATCTTAATTATTCATAAGTTACATAAAGCTTTTGTGTAAAGATAATCTGAATTTTCATAAAGCAAATATTCATAAAGCATAAAACGTTCTACAGAGTTTTATTTATATGAAACAACCCTCTCTCCCTTCAGGCTTCCCATAAAATATGGTTTCTTATTTTTCAAATCCCTTAGTGCCTCAATTACATTAACATATATTTTCATTTTTTCAAAAACATCAAAATGAGGACACCTTAAGGGAAATGTTATTTGAAATATAAGTATACATCAGCATAACAAGCACAAGAGGCTGTGAGGAAAATAAAATAAATTTTTAGGCCTTTCTCTTGAATGGGAACGCAGTTTTTCTGAGTGGCTCCCAACTGAAACAATCATATTAGAAATTTGTTTAGAAAAAGGAGGGCCGTAGCCTATTAAGTTATGCGAGGTAAACATAACTGTTTAAATATTAGGTGAATTAAGACTTTTTAAAATACGTAATTTATCATATTTTAGTATTCTAGCCAAAATCATCGGAAAACTAGTCTCTATGAATTATAAAGAATTTCATTTCCCGAATCACATATTACATCAGTCCGACATTCAACCTAGTAAATTATCCATAAGTGTAATGGAAAATCATTCTGCTTTGAAAACCAGTTTTTCATGAGTTTTAAAAATAAATCATGCTTTATTCAGTTGCTCTAAATTTGATGTAGGATGTTAAATAGGTAGAAATAGTTTTTAAATTACAGGCGCTATATACATTCAAGATATTTTTTTAAATATGAGACACAGGATCCTAATATATGTTGCATATTTGTATTGTCTCTATAACCAATAGTAACCAAAATTATAGTAACCAAAATTAACTCACCGTCAAAAACGAAAATCGATTTCCGTGACCTTAAGAAAGTGATCTCGGATAAACCGCAAGGATGTTATTAAATTTTGAACTATTAGCCATATTAAAAGTGGATGAACACAACAAATGTTTGTGATTTTCCATGAATTCAATAATTATTTCCCTATGAGTAGTGTTGGTTTTAAATGATTTTTTTTATTTTAAAGAAATAATAATGTGGGCATATATTTAAATAAAAAAACGCAAAAAAATGTACAAAAAAAATGTAAATTCTTAGAATGTTTATCAATAGAAAAGACAATTGACGTTTCCATCTGACAAATATTGGGGAAAATAACAAATATACATATACTAACAAACCTAAATCAAATAAAACGAGTTTAGCCGACGATTGAAATTTAGAATCACCCTGCTCGTCACGATCGAATTCGAAGTCGTGATCGTATCGAGATCGAGTCGTGATTTTTATTATATAACTGTAAACCATGATTATTAACTATATAACTAACAACGATAAAACTTAATTCATTACTTTTTAAACTCTATTACTAAATTAGGGACATTTTTACATATTTTTTAAAAATCGTGTCTTTTGTTAATACTTTGTAAAAGACTCAATGTATTTCTTGATTTTCTTTGACCCTTTGCCTATTAAAAGTTTTTAAAGAAATAAAAACAGGATAAGTGTTTTTTTTTAGACACGAGGCAAAATTTTCAGTTGCTATGTCAAAATTCCCTATACACAACATTGCAATTTTCATTTTCAAGAAGATTTCATAATTTGTCCTTGTTTACGTAAAATTTTTTAACAATTTTTGACTTGTTATTACACATTTAAATGAAAACCAGCTGCAGCATCAACTATAAGTAGAAAATGGTCGGTGATTTTTTCTTTATAATAAACGACTTGAATTTATTTAAAGATATTTTTGGTTTTGCGAAGATGTGATTAATATAAGAATTATTATCATGACGCGTTAATATTTTTATACTCTTTAGTTTTATCAGATTCATTGAAAAGATAAAAATTAATATTTTTAAAGGCTTTACTGTCACTAGAAAAAAATGTGTTTAATATCTCTTTGAAAAAAAAAAGTCTTTAATAAGAGTGGGAGAGAAGTGAGAGTGGAAGTAGCAAGGACGTTCAATTTTCTACGATTTCAAATTCATATTGTCAAATCATGATATTAAGGTTGCCTCCATTATAAATCAATATATAATCTGAAATTTGTAATAACTCAAAGTTTTAACAAAAAAACTTGTAATTCTGTAAAGTGGCGTGAAAGACTTCTTATATTGTTGTGGTAAACTAGGCATTTTTTTTGTCTAGTTTCTTACTTGAAAAATCCTTTATCCCATATAATATTTTGCAATCAGTTTTATTACGTTAAAGATTTCTAATACGGATATCTATTATACTTAAAATAATTTTCTATTAAATAATAATCTATACACCACTACAATTTTAAAACAAGTTTAAACAGAAAATAAAATCAGAATAAGATAAGGACAACAAAATACAGTAAAACCAATATTAATATTTCAGCAAAAATTAGGGATTAAATAAAAATCAAAAATAATACCAAAACTCAAATTAAAAATAAAAATTAAAATTGAACTCAAATTCAAATTAAAAATGAAAATTAAGGTCAAAAATAGCATAATAATATATTTACATACCAACGTGAATTACGTGCTTAAGCTTATGTGACAAATTTTATCTGCTTATTAATGCTTGCAGACCCAGATCTAGTTTTTCTACTAATTGGCGTGTCAGTAAAAACAGTTTTATTAACAAATTTCAATTCATTTGTCGTCTTATACTCTTAAATAGAATAAAACCTTTTGATTATAGATACAATTTTATTCCCTTTTATCTCATTATCAGTTTATTCCAGACATTTAAAATACCATGCACCACATTTCTCTTCACAAATGTAAAATTTGTTTTATCTGTTTTGTGGTTGTTCTTGTACTTGGTATTATGTAAATGTGGCCGATGTAGATATTTTCTTAACCAGTATAAAAGAAATACATTCCTAAATATAAAAACAGTATAATGTTAAGATGTTATATTTCCATTTTCCGGATTTTGATAGGGTAAGTAAAGTATAAAAATTCTTTCGGGGCTCCTTAAATTTATATGAGTTTAATGTGGTAAACGGACAGTCTCTGGACCCAGTTCCTATTTTACTAGTCTCAAAGCAAAGCAATATCTGGACATGTTTACTGCCATTAACTTAACATGGTAATATTTAAATAGTAATATTTAACCCTTGCTTTTAAATGTAAGCCAAAGGAAATATCTTAGTTTCCATGTTAAATGTATCTATATTAGTTTACTCAAGTCATCCCCATCTGTGAACCGAGACATTCCCTAATTACGCCATCTATTACACAATAATTAAGTTTAAATCATTAATCAAACAGTCCCTCTACTCCATGTTAAACTGGGCCTCCCTATAAGATCCTCCCTAAAAGCTAAACACTTCCGCATACTTATAGAAAATGTAAAAAGTTACAAAGGAGATGCCTTTGAAGGGTAATTTGGATGATTTATCGATGTCAATAACTTTTGAAAAATTGGTTTTGAACAGTGATTTTTCAATTATGGAATAATGGGTTTATGGAAGAGATTGAAACTGTTAAACCGACTTGGGCTGAGGTATACTTTATGTATTTTTAAATTTTTGCTGATCTGGTTGTTTATGTTGTTGTGGGATATTTTGATTAAGGACGATTTTTGACCTTGAAAGTGTCTATTGTGCAGATTTAAAAGCGGTATCGTAATGATTGAAAAATCATTATATGTATATGCAAGTTACGAATATAATTAGAAAAGTGGAAAGCAATAATTTGACGGTTAAGACAGCGTCACTCTCCTGACTTATTCATTTATTTTAAGCAGTACAGCCCAAGTAACCATATTTATAGGGTAATATATTCTAATGTTGTGATAATTCTTCTGAGTCAATAAATATATATGCAAGTATTATTTATCCTACTTAATATCATAGTATAAACTATACTTAAATTTACTCAAAGTCTTAATCTTAATATTTAAAATAAGTAAGTAGGAAAAAACATATTAATCCAAAATGAGAAAGGAAATTTGTATACCAGAAGTTTGATTATATCATTAAATGATTGATAAATCATTAAGAAAAAAAATAGCAAACAGATAGCAAATTTAATATAATAATTCCAACAATGCTTTTACGACTTTAGTACGTGAGCACACAAATAAATCACATATTCAATGAGACAAAAACTGAGTAAAACAATTCGACAAAAGTATTAAGGATATTTTGTGGATCAGTAAGGCATCCGTCCCCATAACAAACATTTCCTAAGATATTTCATGTCTTATTTTTCTTGACAATGAAATTCCAGAACCGACTGGAATCTGCTTAAATATTGGATTCAAGTTTACGTCAATTTAAGTTTACGTCACCGATATTACATAGGAATTTCCAATCAGTTTTTAGTATCTCATCGTAGATGGGACAATTATTGGTCTTTTTAAAATTATGTAATTTTTCACGTTTCCTTAAAAGGCAGATTTTTCTTAAATAAATTTATATCAGTTGATAAGTCTGAGTCCTATCACTCAGCCTTATCTTAGATTTAGATAATTTGCCAGTTGCCTACATTTTGATAGATAATTGGCAAATTATCTTGTTTTACATTTAGAACTAAAACACACCAAATCCAGTAGCCTATTAGACTGATTGAATACATTATTATATTGCTGTCTATGCACTATAGAAAGTTTGCAGTTTGTGAACTGTATGGACGAAATTATTACATAGACACCTTTTGTAATGAAAGAAATACACTATAAGAAAAAAGGAATGCTATATATTTGGGACTTGGACCCTGGTCAGGATTGCTTTTAATTTTCAGAATTGGCAGCACAGCTTCTAGAAAGCCTCCCCAATCACTCGCAATAGTAATTTAAAGTAACTATTCCGGATATCGGTACGTAAATGAGGTCGCGTGTAAAATTTAAATCGGCTTAACTACCTTGCTCTGGTCGAAAGAAACTAAGTAATTTAAGTTTTAATAAGGAGGAAAACTTATATATAAGTAGTTCGTCGGTATTGTGTCAACTACTGTTGGCCATTGAACCTAAGATAATTTAAGAAATGGTGGTTCATTCCACCAAACGTCCCTCTCAATAAAGCTGATGTCGACTTATACCTCGACTTGCACAATTTGCAGGATTCAAAGCTATCCAAGCTAAAGCTACTTGTGAGTCAGACCAAGCTTAAATATCATTAAAATTAAGAAATTTTGCAAAAGTTGATAAATTAAAATTAAGTTCTTAACTAATAAAACACAGGTACATAGTTGCAACCGAGGTATTGATTGAGTTTTCAGTAGAGTTTTCATTTTACTTATAACAAAAAAAACTTAGTTGTCGCTTTCTGTGATAAAGCAAATATACAGTATCCATTAATTGAGGCGTCACCAAACCCTTACTTACTTAACTTACCCGTAGGGAACTTTGGGGCATTTTAAGACCGGAAATTTTAGGTAATTCTGCCTTAAACTGGTCCCAAATCTGGACAATAGAATCCTCATCTCATCCAATTTTTGAAGACCATAGTTTCGGCATTAAATGCTTTGCGAGTAAAACTGTGGGACTTACGGGGTGGCAAAACCAAGCATATCATAAATTTGAAAAAGAATATTACGTTTTGTGCATTCCCTTTCATCAATATTAAAACTGAAAGAAAATGTGTCACTATCAGGCTTCCACTATAAGCCTAATATTTAATTAAAGGTCAACTTATATTAGTCAAAGCTTAGAGATATTTTACGGCTTGATTGTAGAATTTTTGAAAGTTCCCATATACTTGTTGGTCCATTTTATCAGCTCTAACCCTCCGTTTTTGGGTAAGTCAATAAGTTAAATCAAAACTAGTTAAAGATTTAAACGGGACTCAATATTTTTTGGGGTACCCCCAAAACAATCACTAACAAAGATTTGTGACTCTAGATATCTATAAAGTATTTGGACAATTGAAGCTTTCTCGCTTAGCCAGTTCATTAAGAGTTCATATACAGAGATAAACTGATGAAGACAGCCCATACGTTACTGTGCTTAATCTATAAGTTTGAATTGGCTGTCCTAAATTAAAACGCTATAGAATACGCTGGAAGTTATCTTCGTTGCGTACCAAGATATTTCGAAAACACTGTTTAGTGTCGGTAATGAGTACGAAGCCATATCATCGAAAAACTGATAATAAACAACTTATTTCACTTCGTAATTTTGGACCTGCTAAAAGTGAATATGGGCTATGGCCCATTTGAACCCTTAGCAGAGCCATCAAGCACAACTCTTAAGTTAGTGGTTACGATATCCATTTTAATAACACATTGATGTGGTAAGTTAAAATAATGAAATAGGAAGTGACTTTTGATTTGAAACAAGCAACACATGACCAGAATCAAGGTAAACTTGCATGGAATCGGAATAATCTCTACTAATTTTGGATTTTTTCGTAAAGTTAACTCAAGTAAGGTAAATCTTTAAAAAGCCATAGAACATGAGTCTCTCAAACTGGGCTAAGGGGTCGTTAAGGGCAAGAAAACAATAAAGCGTCCCGTCGACTTGTGGTCTATTATCCTTTGAAGGTGTTCTTTACTTTGAGGTGTAAATTAAAGTCGCTATCACTAAAAGTACTTGTATAGTACGATGAAATGTCAATGTTGCCTTTGGACATAGAACTATAAATTTGTCTAAAAGAAAACCCAGCCAAATATTGTCTTTGGTGCTGTAGCCTGGCCAGGACTAGAATTGTTTTAAATAAAAAAAGATCGGATCACACTGATCCTGATTATTTACCTAATTGGGAACATAAAATTGGTAATTACTAGAAAGTCGTGAGTTAAATTTAATTGTAGTAGCTTATAAAAAATCATTCAAACTCCTCATCAGCTAGTTTTGGAGGCACATACAATATAGTTACAAACAGCGATTCCAGCCGCAAATTCTCTTTGCTTTGCAATATGTCAAGTTGGAATAATGTATTGACTACTGTTAACCCACTGCATAGCTTTCATCAAATAGTATTAAACAATTTTAATACTGCTTTTTCTGTTGTCAATATTAAGAAACGAAATAAAAAACCTTGGTATACTAAGGGTTTACGAGTATCTGAGAAAAATATGCGCTCCTTTTTTACATTAGGAAATACGTTATAAACAATGCAACATTTTTAAATTATTATAACAGATACCGCAAGATTTACAGAAACTCAATCAGAATGGCTAAGTGGACCTACTTTTACAGAAGGATAAATAATTCCTCCAACAGAGCAAAAGAGTCTTGGAGGATTTCAAATGAGCTAAGGGGCAAAAATAATGTCTTGGTTATTCCAAATACCTTAGATTCCAATGTCTTCTCAGTTCCAGTCAATTCCTTCTACTGTGATATTGCTAGTAACCTTGCAGACAATCTCTCACAAATAATAGATCCCAGGAGCTATCTCAGCAATGTCGTAGTAGCCGAATCTTTCTTTTTTGCCCCCACAAGTGTAGAAGAGCTCAAACAGTTAATGGTTAATATTAAGAATAAGAGTTCATCAGGTTGGGATGGGCTTTCTCGTAAAATATTTTCTGTTTTATCTCTTGTGGCTTTGCAAGTCTTGGCCGAGTCAATTAACTTTTCATTTATGTCTGGAGTTTTCCCAGAGTGCTTAAAAAGAGCTCTAACTTCAGACCTATAGCGTTATTGCCTACTTTAGCCAAGATAGTGGAACGGCTTGTTAAGGTGAGCATGGTTTAATTTTTAAATAGGTTTGGCCTATTGAGTCTTCAGCAGTTTGGCTTTCGTGAGTCTGTGAGCACAAGTGATGCTATCTTTAGCTTTCTAGAGCACCTGTAAAACCGACTGAATGTTGGTGAAGTTGCGGCAGCGGTATTCTGTGACTTGTCCAAGGCATTTGACTGCGTGAGTCACAGAGTGTTGCTGATGAAACTGGAGCTCTATGGTTTCAGAGGAACTGCCCTTGAGTGGTTTCGTTCCTACTTATCAAATCGTGTCCGGGCTTTCAAATTTAATGGTGGTATCTCTAAGGAACTTAATATAAATGTGGGTGTTCCGCAAGGATCAGTACTTGGTCCTTTACTTTTTCTCATTTTTGTGAACGATCTACCACAACTGCAGGTAACTGGCAAATTTACATTGTTTGCCGATGATACCACCATCCTCTGGCACGACTCTGATATTTCTTAAATGGAGGCCAATATACGTGCAGATTTGTTAAAAATAAAAGACTGGTGTGATGCAAATTTTTTGACATTTAATGTAAATGTAATACAAATGATATATGTTTAAATAATGAAGCCATCACCATGCCATCATTCAGTAAGTTTTTGGGTCTTTCCATAGACAAGTTCCTTAAATTTGAAGACCATATTGTGAATGTATGTAGAAAAGTCTCACCAGGCTGCTACGCCCTAAGGGTTATTGCCACCAGTCTTAATTTTTCTATCGCCAGATCTGCATAGTTCGTGATTATCGAGTCGCACCTTCGATATGGAATTTGCTTTTGGGGTTCATGTTCAAATTCACTTTTTAGTTCAGTGGAGTACAAAACTCCAGAAAAGGGTCATTAGATATATATGTGGGGCCAAGCCTCGTGACTCATGTTGCCCGCTTTTTGTAAGTCATAATATTTTAACTCTGTGTTGTATTTTTATTTTGGAAACAGTTTGTTTAGTTTTTAGAAAATATAAACAGGAACTCCACTTAGGAAGCCACTATAATACGCGACAAAATTATTTGTTGAGGCTACCCATTTCTTATTTTGAACTTGTCCGTATCTCTATCATATATGGAGGTAAAAAGCTGTTTAATAAACTTCCACCAGAAATAAGACAACGTAAGACTGAAAAAAGCCTACGTACAAGGACGAAAATATTTCTTGCTAGTAAAGCGTACTATAGAATAGGTGAATTTTTTAATGATTAGCATTTAAGTATTTTTCAAGGTTTTATATAATTTTATTTTATTTTGAATTATTTTCTCGTTTTTATTCCTTTATTGTACAGTCTATTGGCTTTGTCTACAACTTCTATGTTTTTATTGACAATAAAGCATTTTTGAGTTTAAGTTTGAGTTTAAGTATAAGGTAGGCATTTACAAAGATTAAAAGAAAAATTGTAAGAAATAGTTAGGTTTTTGACTGCCAGTATGCTGCCTTCACGGGATAAACTGACCTCCTGAAAACTTTGATGACCTCGTATTCAAATAGGAATAATTCAGAAGAGTTAACCTCTCTAGTTGGCCACATTTCTGTTAACTCTATATTATCGTACTCCTATTCGCCGATTTTAGTATTTAAACGCGCACTTTTTGATAATAGCAAGATGAAGTATTATTCTTGAAACGTTTGGCTGCTCTAGTTTTTTTAACAAAAGTTAAATCTGCTACTACGTTTTCGTTTGAGGTACTATCGTTATTTCCTTCGATCAACGTTGTTCCGAAGAAGTAGCTGCTAGGATTGTCTCACTACCGAATAGTGCAATATTAGGAGCAGTTTCACTACTGATGGTAGGTCAGGACTTCAACTAATTCGTCTAGGCTTCAGATTCTTCAGGCGTTTATGAAACAAGCTTTTGCAAGTCTTTCAAGTACTAGGTCTTATTATTAATTATTAAACAGTATGATTTCTTTTTTAACCAAATAAAGTGTCCTTGTTTTGAGTGAGAGCTTCATAGTGTGTTCATCATTCCCTGCAATATACCCCTTTTTATTGGAATATCATAGGTAGTTGTTAATTATTATCCTAGTATGCCACTATTTTCTGATTGACAGCAACAAATTTATTACGCTTGGATTAGTTTTATAAAATATTTTTAATTTTTTGGCTATTTTGTCACGAATTAATACCCAAATAAAACCTTCGACTCTCCATCGCGTCCAAAATGTATCTAGATACTAAAGCATCCCATATTTCAGCAGGCCAGTTCACCTTGTATAATTATATCTTTTAAGTCTACGTTCGCGTAGACGTGGCTTATATTTACATTTAGTCATACGCTATTTTTTGCCTAACTCTTTAGTTTTATTCGTTACTCAGTAATTAGTTTTGTATCATCACAGCAATTATATTATTATTGCCTATTCTTATTTCATTTAACTTAGTAAGCATTTATGCGTTTTGTCTGTAGACGCTTTCCTTAAGCCAAAAATACTCATGATTCATGCGATTTATCTGAGACCATTTTCTCAAGGTCATAGTCAAGTCAATTCAAGGTTTTCATTGCACTTTCGCATTAAGGTTAGGGTTTTAATTAGTGATTTTGTAAATAACGAAAGTAAGTTCCTCCATTAAGATAATTAAATCAAATAATTATAGCATTTGAAATATAATTGTTATTTACAGTTAAAAAAGTCAAAAAAATCAAAGGGGTGGTATTAGAAAATCTTGTAGGTAAAAGATAAATGTATATTTCCTGAAAACTAAGGACAGAATCACTCCAGAGTACTTTAATAAATATTCAAACGTTTTGCAGAATACTATCAAGGAAGCAAAAATGCCAAATAATAGTCTTATAACTAATGCTGAAGATTAAGCAAGGGCTTCCTGGCAAGTTATAAATAAAATCATTAAACCAGATAATTAATTATACCCAATTGTCCACTTATAGAAAATAATTTCTCCAACAACTATGAATCTAAACTAACGCTTGTCCAGATTTGACTTCTAATAGTTCAAGGAATTTTAATACCAGAATAATTAATAACATTTTATCTATGTTGTTGGCACCTGTGTATTCTGGGGAGATTATCAAAACTGTAGTTGGGCTCAAGAATACAAAATCTGTCGGTGATGAAAACATCTCTGCATTAGCTATATAAGGTGGTAAATATCCAATTGCAGAATCACTAAAGTATATAATTAATGTGTTCATTAGGATATTTCCTAAAAAAATGGAAAAATGCGCACATTAAAGCTATTTGTTAAAAAAAGACGCGATTGACGAAGAATAGAGTTATACACCTTTATCTCTTCTGTCGAAATTAAGTATAATATTTCAAAGATACTGTATTATGCAATTATGTTTTTTTTTGGAAGGTAAAGGCATTTTTTCAGGTGCTCAGAATGGCTTTAGAAAGAGCAAGTCAACAGTAAGAGCATTATCTAGAAATTCGTTCTATTTTAGACTGAATGACAAAAAACGTATCAATTTTGTTGGAGATATTGGAGCGATATGGTATCAGGGGTAGTGTTAGTGAGCTCATTGCTACTTATTTGAGGGATAGAACTCAGTAGGTCGGATAATAAAGAAAAACTTATAGTGTCAGAGAGAATAAAGCTAAGAAACAGTGTATACTGGGCCTCCTGCTGTATATTCTTTTTACCAATAAACTAGCTAAGATAGCGGATCTACCGTATGCGTGTACTGTACGCTAATGATTCTGCTCTAATATTTTCCGAGTCATTGGAGAATCTGATGTCCAATGTGAATTGTGTAATGAAGGTTTTGAATGACTATTCTTAATCTATTGGCCTACTTCTCAATGTTGCAAAAACTCGGTCTATCCTTTTCGGTAATCAAACGGATAAAGATATCTCTTTTACCTTCAATAACATTAATATTACTTCAGTGTCCAGTATTTTATACTTGGGTGTTAAAACTGGAGTACACACATTGAGGATGTAGCTGCCAAAATATCTAGGTACTGCTAGCTTTTGAGAGAATTATCGCTAATAGAGTTGGAGCAGAGGCTACTTTTACAGCACATCATCTATTTATAAAATCGAGAATAGGGTTTGGCCTGATTATTTGGGGAAATGCATCGGAGGTTGAGCATGACATTTTAATCCATACTAACATGTACTCGTTTATTCTAAATGTTGTTATATTTGTCTACACAAATAGCGACCTGTTTGCGGATTGTCTGAGGTCCTACGAATACGACACTAGGCATAAATTAGATTTTTATATAGGTAATCAATGCAATTTTTCCATCCTAAAAATACTTAATAGCATTCCGAAAGGGATTAAAAGTATGCCAACGACTCCTTTTAAATTAAAAATAAAACATTTTATGGAAACATGCTTTTAATGATCTAAGTGAATTTTTTGAGCAAGTGAAGCTAGTGATGTAATATTATTACACTAATAGACATATGAATTTCCGGATTTGTCACGTATTGTGTATTTAGCGTAAGCACTTATTATTTTTTACATACAGTAAGTTTATTTTGACGTGCTCCAAACCTTCAAATTTTTTTTGTAACTTTTGTTATTATAGGAATAAATAAAATATTATCTATTTATCTACCTTATCTATAATATATCATTAAATAAGGCTTTAAAACCAGAAAAAAAAATTAAAAAAGTAGACGGTGTAACTCAAATAAGTGTCGCTAAGACTCTGTAGGGTATTCAAAAATAAACTTTCCATTCCGTTATTATCTATCCATTTATCTAGTTAAAAACTAAACCCAGTAAGTCTAAATATTTAAATGTTATTGTATGACATATAAGCGATCTCAAAAAGAATCACCTAAATAGCCAAACTTATATATTGAGGATAATTTCTATTCCTTAAAGGTTGCTTCACCCCTGGGCTATCGACTGATATCTTTCATTTTTTGTTGAGTTATGCCTTATATAATATATTCTTAAACCCCTTTCACTCATTTTCAGCCATATTCGCGCTCAACAAGAAAATAAAGAAAACTCTACAAGGCACATCCTCAGGGACTTGACGAGCTCCCTTTATACAACGTGCATCATGTCACGAAGACGGGAATAAGCATTAAAGAACCCTCATTTCTATGTATATTCAAGCGAAAAAGTGACACTCATTTACCGTTACCGGGCAAAAACTTCGTCGCCTTTAAAAAATTCATAACATTTTTAATAATTCGCCCTTCTTGCTCTCTCCCTCTCTCTCTCTTTCACTATGATAATAATAATCATCATCTTTCCGCTTTCATTTTTCCTCCTTGAAAATACTTATTCTTATCAACCGGTTTCCGGGGCATTACGTTCCGCCGGTAATCAGCATTTATCAGCAATAATTTAATTAAAAAATTCTCGTTTTGACTGACTGCCTTAAGTTGAAATTTACTACCCCTCGAAGATTTGCTTAATGCCGAAATTATTTTTCGTTTGAAAGGGTGCTTTTATTGAGGGTTAATTTGAGAAGTTAATAAGAAGCCTGAGGGAGAAAAGGGTATTTAAAACCATTATCTTAAAATTTAAATGATTTCACTCCACTTTCTTGGAAATATTTTATATTTTATAGGATACTGCAATCTATATCTAGATTATACATGTTTTAGATATTAAAATATACATTTTTAAATTGCCGCCTTGTATTCAGTAAATAAAAGTTTATATTTAAGGTGCTTTATTTCTATAAATTTAATTATTAAATTAATTTTAGGTTTTAATATTTCAAATATAGGTTAAAGGTAAATCCATATATGTAATACTGTAAAAAAATACATATTTTTAAAGCCTTTATGTACCGCACAAGTTTAAGTTTTATTCAAAGATAGCTTAAAGAGAGTAATAAATAATACCATTTAAGTAGTATTCTTTAAATCCTAGTCTCTAGCCTATATTTATGAGTTTTCAGCATATTGCTGTATTTTAGAATTAATCGATACATATTAGAAGCATAAATTGACCATAACAATAGACCCGTTATCTAACCTTGTGACACACCCACTTTTAAAAGTCTGACTGTTGCATGCAATGCAAAATGTATAGTCATCACTCATCAGGCACCTGTCAAAAGTTTTTCCTTTTACCTGTCACAACTTGTTGTTTTGTGAAGGATCAAGCGGGTTTCTTGATAGGTCATCAAAATAAATTATGTCTGATGGTGACTATACTATCGCTACTTATCAATACAGATTGAAATCTATTATTGAAGTACGATTAATTTTACAAAAGCATTTGACTAGTCAACGAAAGTTTAGAAATACCATAAATTAAAATATTACTTCAATAATGGTAAAAAAATATTCTCTAATATATAGGCCTTGACTACACATGAACTCGTATGTGTAAGCGGATTTATGCAGAAAGGTAATTAACAGATTTTGAGGTCCCTAATTGAAATCCCATCTACTCCCACAGCGTTAGAGTGGATGTCAATGGGTATTTTATTAGATATCTCCGATATTTTTAGAGATAGAGAGTTGCGGTTTTCGCGACACTAGGGTACTTTTTCGTAAAACTAAAGATGCTGTTAACCAAATTTCCATAGCCCTTTTGTTTTTTAAGATAGAGGGCATTTTTGATTTTTTTGCATTTTGAGACCCCCGTCGTATCTGCGTTATTTTTACAGTTTTTGTAAAAGTAAAAACTCATTCTTATAGATTTTTTTCCATAGAATCTAGCGGTATAGATATATTTTTTTAATTAATAGTTTTAACTAATAAATTAATAGTTTTTGAGTTATAATCCAAACTTATGTTTTAAATAGAACACTCTATATATTCATAGTTCATAAAATTGATCTTTTTTTTTACTTTTTTAAAAATATATAACAATATAGACTTATTTGCAAAAATACGCAAATAACTAAGAATTTTCTTAATTAAATGCATAATTTAATAGTATATTTTACACGAGATGTTCAAAATCACCACCATCATCTCTGATATAAAATTGGCACATCTTTGTAACCCTTTGAATAACATTCAAAATAATAATTTGTCTCCTTCTCAGATTTTGAAATGCTAATTGCGTCTTGAAGTTCTATGAGATTATTGCATTGTCTTTTATACACTTAATTTTGTAATTATTTATTTATTTATTAACGATATCCATCAATTTTACAAAAATAAAATAATACAAAATATACTAATATTCATTCAACTTAAGCTTGATAATAGTATGACATAAATCAATGTTACCAATTAATTTAAAGAAACATGTTAATTTAATAAAAAACAATTTATTTGTCAGTTTTTTGTTTCTTGCTATAAATAGACAGGGCCTCTCATTAAATTATGAATTTGATCATTTAGATTTAGAAAATTGTAATTTTTTGCGTATTTTTGAAAATGAGTCCATACTCTTATATATTTTTGAAAAGGTAAAAAAAGGGCTAATTTTATGAACTCTAAATATACAGGGTGTACACCACTGAATTTTACGGAAAAAATCTATAAGAATGAATTTTTACTTACGACAACAGCATCTTTAGTCTTACGAAAAAGTAGCACAGTGTCGCGAAAACCGCAACTCTCTATCTCTAAAAATAACGGAGATATCCCGCAAAAGTACCCAAAATGGGACACCCTGTATAATTGAAGTTCACTAACAAATTTTTAAAACATCTCGCTATTTCTTGCTATAAATAGAATTAAAAATATAATTTTTTCATTGATAACAAAACCAACTCATTATGCTGCTAATCATAAATTAGATAAAGGGCAATCGAATCTCCAGCTAAGTCCTCTCAGGTACAGTCTATGCTACAAGAGCCAAAAATATTAAAGAACTGAAACAGAAATATAGAAATGAAATTAATTTAATTACATTGACTATTTCAAGAAATGTATACACAGTTTTATCTTATCATCGTATAGAGGTTTTATTTTTGACCCAAGTCATTCTTTACTGATTAATTATTTTCTCAAGATAAACAAAATTTGCATTTAATGTCGAGATATTTTTATTTTAATTTTCATACCTCTTAACGGTTTTTTTCAATTTAATAACAAAAGTTAATTTGCTTTAAATGGAAAGTACAAGCTGGAAGAGTTGCTCAACTTGCAATATTACAAATTGGAAAGCCATTTTAGGAAATGTCAAAGATGAGTTAATAATGAGTACTAGAGCCATAACAGCTCAAGCCAAACTTTCTCATAAAAAAGTGTGAAAGACAATACAATAATAAATAACAAAATAACAGTATTATTCTTATAATTTTTAACGGGAATAAGCGTTATATTCTAAAAGAGGTGTAATTTGGCAGTGGCTTTAAGAACAGTTCGGCAAAAATGATGATTTTACAAATCTAATTTTGCGTACGAGGTCACATTTACACGAGATGGAGTGCAAACAACATTCATCTTTGAACAGTAGAAAATCCGTATGCTGTAAAAAGATCTAATTTTTAACATAGATTTTCGTTAAATTCAATCATAATCCAATCAGTCACAATCGTTAGATGTTCAAAAGAAGAAGTTAAGATGTTCCTCTAAATGTGAGACAGAATATGTGATTCCTACATAATGTAGCTCCACCACATTTTAAACGAAACAAGATTTAACATTTGTACTTGGAATAAATTTCCCACAATATTGCAGCAAGATGGAGCACCGCCATATAATATCAGAATGGCCTTGAATTATTTAACGGAACGATTTGGAGAAAATTGGTTAGGCACTAATGGTCCAATAAGATTTCCCGCAAAATCACCCGATCTTACCGCACTAGTGTTTTATTTGGGGGCATCCTAAAGAAAAAGTCTTTCGAACTACTCCAACTAAAAGAGATGACTTAGAAAGACGTGTAAGAGCTGCAATATCAATCGGCCACAATCGATAAAAGATTTTCTTCTAAGTGTGAGATAGAATATGTGATTTCTTCATAATATAGCTCCACCACATTTTAAACGAAACAGGATTTAACATGTGTACTTTGAATAAATTTCCCACAATATGCCAGCAAGATGGAGCACCGCCATATAATACCAGGATGGCCTTGAATTATTGAAGGGAACGATTTGGAGAAAATTGGTTAGGCACTAATGGTCCAATAAGGTGGCCAGCAAAATCACCCGATCTTACCACACTAGAGTTTTATTTAGGGGATCCTAAAGAAAAAGTCCTTCGAACTACTCCAACTAATAGAGATGAATTAGAAAGACGTATAAGAGGTGCAATAGGTCACTGCTACAATATGAAGGGGAACAAGTATGTAGTGTGAACAAGGCCGAATATAATTCTCTTTCATCAGGACAAAATGTTTCTTTAATTTTATATCGGTAATTGGTGACTCAGTAACAAAGAGCATCTAGATTTGAAAGCAATAAGATTAGAAGCAAGAAAAAGGTGCGATTTGGTAGCAAAGAAAATGAAGAAGCGCTACGACAAAAATCGCTTGGATGCAGAAAAATATAAAGTAGAAAACACTGTTCTGGTCGAAAGAACCTTACTAGTAAACGGGCTGAAAAGTGACAAGTTAGTGCCCAAGTTTATAGGACCAGTAAAGATTGTTGAAGTGGTAGGAAACGACAGATATAGGGTTGTTTCTTTTAGTAAGGACAAGAGAAGACTTAGAGGGATCGTGGCTAGCGACCGTCTTAGGTTATTTAGACTGCAAACGATTTAAAAGTTATTACAGAATGCGATTTTTTAGAATGTCCCTGTTTTTTTTTTGTTGTAAAAAAGGGAGAATTTAGAAAAGGGGATTCCGGATTGAGTACAGTTTACTCAAGTATAGAAAGTCGGTCTGGCCAACCGAATGGTTGGAAGTGTCATTTTTGCCTTCTAACCGCGTATTCCAATGAACCACACCAGTCTAGTGAACTGAGGTAACCTAGTGTGTTACAAGCACGACCTAGTCAATGCTCTGTTTAGAGAGTAGCCCAGTGTGCTTAGTAACTAGGGTCGTGAATGTATACTACGGCTCAACAGTGACTCAGTATGTTACATTGGCTTAGTATGCTAAAGTGTAGTTCAGTATGTTGCACGATGATGAGATCAGTAGTCTCTTGTAGTCTAGTGTACTATTCTGTAGTCCAGTGTACTACCAACCGAGTGGTCTAGTGTACCGTGGAGCAGTCCAAAGCTGCATGATGGAGCAAGTAGACCAGGGGGACGACATCCTAGGACCTCACTAGACTGTAAGGAGTTGCGGGGTCGTAACCACGTCAGGAGTGGCCGAATGTGAACAAGGCCGAATATAATTCTCTTTCATCAGGACAAAATGTTTCTTTATCGATTGGCGGTCTCCTTAACCACATCGCAGTCTAAACAATGGCGAGAATGCTGAACAAGAAAAAAAACATGAATAGGTCTGGTCTTAGTTTAGTTTTCAGTCTTTACGTGACGTTTAAATTGTTAAGTTCTATAATTCGTAATACACTTATTTATTTTACATGGTTGTTTAAAATTCATCAAAAATAAAACATTTATTAATCTCTAACAGTAGGGATAATAGGGTCAACATTTTAAACATTTGCTGTGATAACAACATCTATTTTGATTTTGGTTCTTGTTTTGTTTTTGAATTAATGTTAACTTATATTAGAGAATTTTTAAACATAATCTTAGAGCAATTTACAATAAGGTGTCAATATAAAATTTTTAGTTTCATTGTGCTTTTTACATAGATAAGTATATTCGTGTCTGTGAGATAAATAGATACACTATTTTTTTTACTGATCCGAAATTGAAATGTTACAACAGAAGACAAATAAATGCATTTTAAAACATATTGAAATACTTTATTAAATAAAGTGTGATTTATATTTAAATTACTTTTAATTATCACTTGTCGTCTGAATGTTAACTTGTGAAATGGCTCTGAAAAGAAAATTTTAATAGCGTAAAAAAATATACAAAATTTTATAAAAAATAAGAGGGTGGTAGTTACTTCCGGTTAAACTGGAAGTTAAAGAAAATATTTTTTAAAGTAAATTAAGCAGATTCATGAATTATACACATAACCAAAATTAAGAAAATTTAAACGCAAAAAAGTGAAGAGCCTGTTAACATGCATGAGTGCAAAGATTTCAAGGGTGTATTTACCAGCCAAAAATAAGAAGTTTTTTCATAAAAACGTATGTGCTAACTTGTTTCGTTTTCTAGATGCAGAGAGTAAAGTTTAAAAAAAAAATGTTTTTTAATGAAAATCTGGTTTTGTATGTATCTGTTACTTAGGCTAAATTAAATTTTGAAAAGCAATTAAATGAATCTCAATAATCGATGCGAATTTAATATTTATTTTAATAGGGCCAGGCACAGGATTTGATTTTTTTCCTGGAAGCAAAGCTAGATACGAGTAAGGCTCAAGAAGCAAGAAAGTTACATTATTGACCGCATAATTTTAAAAAAAATTAAATTGTCAAAAAAGCGGTGTTGTACCATAATTTTACTTATAAGTATCAAGTAGGTAGACTCCTGAAATGCCACTGGAATTATTAAATTTATTTTATTCCCACCAAAGAAGGTCCTTTATGATGACAAATAAGCCTACCAAATTTTATTTAAATCGGCTAAAAGGATTTTGAATAATTGATAACAAACCGATTTTATTAAAAAACTTTTACACTCTGTATCTAGAAAACAAAGCAAGTTAGGATAAACCTTTATGTGAAAAAAAGTTATACGCCCTTGAAATATTTGCAGTTAATTTTGAATCATCCTGTATATTATATTTATTGATTTTCATGTTTTTAGTTAGTTTAATAAAATTTTATTTCTTGGATGAGTAAGAAATATAAAATACCATATAAACAATGGTTCTGTTTAAAAAAGCTTATAAATTGGGGTGTACATCACCAATATCAATATCAGATAAAAACTACTTTTGCATAATTCTAATCTCTCTTTTGTAGGGCAGATTCCAAGTATACTCTATCCAATTCGAATGCAAACTTCATGCTGGCCTGCCTAAAACTCTGATATCGACTTTCTGAAGATACTCAGTAACTAGTTCTAGCTACGTGGACGTGCATTTTCATATCTTAGGAGAAAAACATGAATAATAAATGAAGCATAAGCCACAAAATGTCGTTCCAACATATCTTTGGTATGTTTATTGGCTGTTAAAGAACCTGTATCAAGCAGTACCAATTCCGTAAGGCTATCAAGATATTAAGCCCTCTCCCGAAATTGGTTAATATGGTCTGTCAGATATTTCTCGATCTAAAAAATATAAACAAAACTCAACTCATATGTGAAAAGCATGTTACCCCAATCTTTAATATTCTAATTTAAGTGCTCTCTTGCGAATGCTAACCTTTCTACTCGCTACCACCTTAGTGAGACGAAAAGCAGTGACAGCTACTCTGGCCCTGATTTCAGATTGCCCCAGGAGATGTCTTACGGTTTCTGATAATATCCGTACGTTTTGAGTGGCAGTTAACTCAATCACATGTTTTAGACGAAGAGCTTGCAAAATCAAAAATCTATTATTTACAGCCGTAGTTGATAGCAGCTCTACTGGTCGCTTGTCAAACCCTCGAGTTTCCTTGTACTCGACAATCACTCAAAATACCGTGGACTGATTAACGCTAATTAAACTGGCGACATATCGCAGACTGCGTCTATCTTTAAAAAGAGAAATTAATTTAATCACTTTGGCCGGGCTTTTATGAATTTTGTATTTGTGTTTCGTTTTTGCGTTATTCCTCTTCAATGAACCAATTTACGGAATGGTTTATCTGCTTTTTTTATCAGAAGAATTTGGCTATTAACTTTGTATAAGAATGTTACCTTGACTATAAGATAATTATTAAAGGCTAAGAAATTTTAAAGTAATTAAAAATAAAGAAAATAAAGAAATTTTAATAATTAAAGTTGTGGTTCTTTCTTGGCGGGGTGTACGTTACCTTTATTAAGTATTTCTACTTTTGAATTGAATTTGTTTTGATGGTAAATATCAGCCCAAAGAATGTTCGATGCCTTCGATGCGATCACCTTGAAATAAGGGTAAGTTTATGCTAGAATAATCTTGATTTAAATGTGAGAGTCGCTTTTTCTTTAAAATTAAAATAGCATAAGATAATAAATTATTATTAAATTTGGCCTAAATATGAAGCCAATATTTGTATAATATAAATTATTATTAGTGATAGTACTATCAGTTAGAAGTGAAGTCATTATTTGATATATTTATTCTAATCGGAAAATTAGTTTATTTCTTATTAAGTTACCAGCCTATAGTTCAATATCTAAAACTTTTTGACTGAACTTTTTTGCTTGATGCTATAATTAAAAAAATATCCTGCATCAACTAATCTTTAAAATTAATAAACATAAATCAAAAAACTTTTATTTCCTAACTTTATTTATAAGATCCGCGTTTTAAATTTTATTTACTTTACCTAAATAAATTTTTAAAATCCTTACAAATTATGAATATTTTTCTCTTTTCGCTATTTTTCTAAGCTCGTTAATCTTTTTTAAAAAGAGGAAAATCTGCATAATCTTAATGGATGGGGTTGTCTGTTATTCAGCATTATATACTTTAAATAAATGTATTTCTATTCAGTATTATAAACTATAATTTAAAACTCGTGCAATATTTTCATATAAATAAAATATAGTAATTATTTATTATTATAGAATTTATATACAACGCTTACGATTTATCGAAAATTAAAAAAGATATAGTAAAGGATAATTTTATTTATTATTTTAAAAATAAGCTTAATAATATTTAAAATGATTTAAATAGGTTAAATAAATATAAGAGCTTTTAAAAGAAATTTTAAGTACTATACATTTATAATAAAAAAAATTGGAATTTTTAGAGTTTGTTTATTATCTAACTAAATATTTCAGTTGCGAAAGAATATTGTTAGATTGATTGCATTATATTTGTTATCTTTTAAAAAACTATAGTAATTAATTAATTAAAGATATATTTAGTTTTTTATTTTAGTGACCCAGTTTAATGGTTTCAATTAAAATCTAAATCGTTTAATGTTTTAATTTATTGCTAACGTTCTGGCCTAATTTAGGCGTTCTTCAGAGCGAACAGACATAATTATTAGATAAAATGTTGACAATTTATAAGTAAATTTATTTTTATTTCTTATAATTATTCTTAATTTTTCAGGAAAATATGCATAATGTTGATGTATCTGCCATTTATTTGGAAGCTATTTTGTTTAATGTATTTTCATATAATTTTTAATAAATTTATTTGATTAAAAATTAATAGAGTTTAATTATTAAATTTAGAGTTGACCTAAGTCCTAGTATTAGTCAAAAATTAAGCATTTACTTTAAAAAAGTCTTTAATACCTTTGTAACAATTAATATAAGAAAATGGTAATAAAAACACAGTATAATAAATAAATAAAATACATATCTAAAAAGGAAGCATTTATTATAAATAGATTTGAAAAAAAACTTACTAAGCAGTAATAAATAAGCATTAAACTAAAAAGTATATAAAACGTTTTAAGAGCTCAGTAGACTATAAAACTTTTTTAATAATTAAGAATAAATATAAAGACTTACCTTTTGGGCAAAAAAACACTTAGTTCATAGGGTAATACATAAATTCGTAAATTTATTACCTAAATTAAATTGTTGCCTATTCACTTATGATCACTAAAAACATCCCGCAAATGTTCAGTCACCATATAAAAGTCACACATTTTACCTAAAGAATCTTGTAAATATCCGTGGGAGAAAACAACGTATCGCGAAAAAGTGAAGTGCGGAAAGCGGCGAGCGGGAAAGTCGGTTTTCCCGGCAAAATTTAGCGTCGTACTGATCTGGGATGTGCCGTGAAAATTTCGCGTTTCGCTGATGGAAGGGCTGCGTTCCAACGACAAACGTTTTGCAGGCTTGAGCCAAATAACTTACAAGCATTTAATATCTTCGACAGAAATGGGATCTTAAATATTAAATGCTTGTAAGTAAACCTCATAAAAAGCATAATATTAATTTATGTTTTAGTCTAGACAATGACAAAAAAGCATTAATTTAGTATCATTTATTTAAAAGAGGTAAGATATTTAGATGATTACATATTTTAGATGAATGCTTAGGTACTTGTTATACTACATTTTATAAAATGCATTAATACAAGAAATAATATAAGATATTTCACAAGAAAATGGAAATAACAACTTCTGAAATAACAATTTTACTTTTTCAAACTATTTTTTGAAAATCTGATTCCCACTCTTACCGAAAAAAAAAACATTGTCGATTGAAAAATACAGACCGTAGTAAGGGGTTATTCTGGAAATTGCCGTTTTATTTCAAATCTTGCAACCATGCTTAATCATCATGCGATTGCACGGTAACGGTTTAACAACTTTGAATAATAACCAGTGTTGCCAACACAGCAAATTTCCTGCTAGATTAAGCAGAATAATTTGTAGCTTAGCGGGTTAAAACTTATTTTAGCATATAGCGGATTTCTTAGCGCCATAACTAGTTTCATAAATTTCGTCATATTTAATAAAAATACCCTAGTATTTTATGCTTGAAAATATGTGCTCTTAAGAAAACTGTGAAAGCTTCTGAAAACTTAATTACAGGATTTAAAAAAGACATGATGGTATTTGTTTAACTCTGCAGAACCACAGTGAAGACTACCACCTGAAGCAACATTTTCAGAGGAAACTTTAGCTGTTACTTCTAAAAGTAGAGTCGACATTTCGACAAAAATGCGATATGGTTTAGAATCTACTTAGCCGAAGCAAAGAAGGAGAAAAGTGACTGTTGAACCTGTGAAAAGCATTACATCAGTTGATGTGACTTTCAAGAAAAACTCTGTATCTAGAACACAAAAATTAAAGAAAAATGCCTTCGCCTTAAACTTCATCCGATGGTGAATCTTCTGTATCGTGTAAATCTGATGAAACGAGCGATGACCTAAAGAGTTTTTAAAGTGACGACTTACCCCTATTTTCTGTAATCACTTCCAATTACTTCTGTATCAAAGGATTCTAATTGTCCATTCTCTGTGGATTTTTTAAAGAAATCTAATGAAACCGATCGTTACCTAACATTAGGTGAAAAAAACAAAGACGATGTTTCTGCTGATCAATTTAAAAAAAAATTACAAGCGCTCAAGGTAGATGTTACAGAAAAAAGGGTGTTTTTTACCTTTCATGACGATCTATCATCATATTATTGCCAATAATTATTATTATCCATACCTCTCTTAAACTCAGTACCTACCTGTAATATATAACTTAGGTGGTAAAAATGAAAGTCTAAAGAACGAAAAATTTTATTTTGTATAAATTAAAAATAGCACGAGACAGAGTTAGACAGCAAAAGAAGAGATTTATCAAGATACTCCGTAAAACGGGAAACAGAACAAGTAAAGATGGTACCTGCCGACAGGTTACATGAGTATCCCAATAAATCTATTCTTTTGCTATTTTACTCTCTATGCTATCTTGGTTAAGGTATAGGTTGTCAGGTTAAGGTTGTATCACACAGGTATCTTATGCTCTCCACGGCTGCTGAATTTTTGCTCCAAAATCCGAGTTAATAGAACTGATTACACAAATTGGCTGTTTGCTCCTGTTCGTGATCCCTTATATTTTTTTCCTTACTTTTTCTTTGCTTTTCTGGTTGCTCTGCCTTGAAGAAGCCAAAAAGCAGAAACAGGTGTCGGCAGATACTTACTTGTTCTGCTTCCCATTTTACGCAGTATTCCGATAAACCTATTTTATTATGATTTTCTATTAATAATAATCTTAACATAGCAAAAAGCTAAATTTTTAATGGACAACCACCGCCTTCCGGTGGTCCAGAAATACCCCGCTAAGCAGTTGAACAACGACCTAACTATGGAAATAACACGAATAGCTGAAGAAATTATAAAATGTACATAATAAATAGGCTCTCCGTAGCCTCCTAAACTGAATAACATTTGTACAAGTTATTACATCATTTGATAGTTTGTTGATTATGTATGCCAATGGACTTTTATAACTATTTTTCTAATAAGACGGTTATAATAGATTACGGATTTAGAAAGTCTATTAAAGGTAAAGGTATGCAATCTTAGATTTAAGCCAATTCAGTCGTATCTACATTGTTAGATCTTTATTGGAAAATATCAAAAACATATTGTATAATTATTATATATTTTTTTAAATATTATAATACCAGAAAAATTATTAAGAAATATAACACTTAAAAGATTTTATGTTCTTTTTGCACAAAATTTTTACCAGGTTTAATTTACTTAAACAATTATAAATTTATTTGTTTATATGACTATCCAATCATGAAGAGACTTAAAATATTCTTGTATATCTTTTTATGTATATTCCGATTTTTCCTCAAAATACGCTAAATTGTCATTCTGGAGAGGCAAAATTCTTGGGCGCCATATTCTATTATTAAATTCTATAGTAATAGTATCAAGCATTTATGTAATCTATCACTGTGGTGGTTTATGATTATGTAGAAGAGAAGAATTTTATCCATAAAACATGAAAATATACATATTTATTTTAAATTTACCACGACATTTCGTCTAGAAATCCAGTCATTATCAAGTGTAAGCTAAGAGTAATAATTATTTTACAGGTTTTTATAGTGTGTGACTTACGATCAGGAGTGAAGTATATTAGATCTTGCAATAAGTACATTAGATCTTCAGATGTTGGAAATATTAACACTGAATATTTCTTGGTTTTACTAAATATAAATTGCTTTTAAGAATCTTCTTTTCTACCAATGTTGCTCCTTGCATAACATCTTTACTTATGTTCAATGTATATTGTGGCTATTGGACGACGCGTTTTCTGCTATTCCTGAAATTTCTTCTGTTTGAGTCTGCTTTCAATGTTTTTTTGTTCTCAGGTGGTCGATATACCTCGTTTATATTTACAGAGTATTTCTTATACACAGTTATTGGTGTTTAGTAGGCATTCTGGCTTGTTTTTTGATATTAAACCTTGTATGGTTTTTTTCGAAGTAAAGTTCTCCTCTTAATGTTGTTCTTAATGTATATTATGCATTATCAGTGCAGATATTATGGCTGTCTTCATATACAAGGTTTTCATATACAAATGAAGTGCTGGGCTCAGTTTGTAACTATATCGTAAACTTAATGCTTGGCCTTATTGATGTGCTTCGATGAAAGTTCGCTTGCTCTCTATCGCTTTCATCCTCCTAATTGGCTGGTCATTAATATATGGAACTCTTAACATTAAAACTTTGGGCTGCTCTAACCACTCCATGTATATGTTGACTATTACTATAAATATAGGTAAACCTATTAAATGTCTGAGGTATATCTCACTCATTGCCTTAATTATCAACTTTAATAAAATCTATTACATTTGAACTTAAGTTACATATTTTTTTTATTTGTTTACAAGCTCACAATAGATTGCGTAGAGCCATGGACTGTTGCCTGGACATAAGGATCAAGCCTGTAACGTTATTAATAAGGAAGGTAATCACCGAAATTTATGAGCTGGCTTCCCCAATTTCATTTTATTTACTTTTTTTGGCCGAATAAAATGATACAATCACGTTTTTTTATTTGCGATTTTACCCGCATAACAAACTAAATTGATATATGCATGTAGTTTGCATCAGGTGTGGCGGTTATTTCAATTTAAATCTATATCTATACTGTTGTACTAATCTATTGGGGAGTTTTTAAATAAATTGACGTTTAAATAAAACCTTTAAAATCTTTGATACTATTTTATTAAATATATGTAAAATTCGAGAAAAATTAATAATTTATTAATAATTAAACTATACTATCATTACTAAAAGATGCTGGAAGTACTAAAAGCGGCTTTGTAGACGAAACCTATAAAAAATAAGATAAAATAAGTAATATCTTGTATATTAAACTTTAAGAAAGTAACAAAAATAATATTTTAAAAATATAATTGTAATAAGCTTTTAACGCATAAAACATTATAAACCTAAAATCTGTTTGCATAATTCAATTTGACACGACTGCCGCCTGTTAAAAAATCCTTTATTTCCCAAACAATTCCCCGAAAACAAGGGAGCATATAGACAAATCCCCCGGGAATCAATAGCTTAACAAAATCCATACTAACCTTCCTATATATCCTTACGTATTGAAAACATTGAGGCAACGATTTTCAGTCTTCACTTCTCTATTTAGAGTTTCCGGGTCATCTACATCGAAAGATGTATTTTACCGTCCTAATCGTTGATCGTATTTTATGGATTACTTCTTCCTGTAAATAAAATGCGAATGGATTACATATTTGTCATAGTTTCAATCCAGAGACATCCAACGTACAATGTATACTATGCAGTGAATTAATAGATACCTCCGGGGTAATATTATAACAATAACACAACGGCAACTGGAAAATCGTAATCTAATTTATGAAAATGCAAGCACATATATCGTTGCTGAAATGAAATTGGAGGGCGTTTTATGCGATTCCGAAGGGCTCTCCAGAATTCAAATTTTATCCGGTTTCTATGCACACAAATTACGACACGCCGGTAGATTGTTTGCTGTTATTTGGCTAAACGGTCTAGAACACCTACGAGTATATTTTAATGTAATTATTATTACGT
Source organism: Anthonomus grandis grandis (assembly GCF_022605725.1). NCBI lineage: Eukaryota > Metazoa > Arthropoda > Insecta > Coleoptera > Curculionidae > Anthonomus > Anthonomus grandis. The sequence goes on from NC_065552.1 coordinate 29,264,239, forward strand.
TGGACGGTCGGTTTGAAATTATGTCGGATTTTATCTCTTAACATTAAGATTTAATTTTGTCTATTTCCCATCAAATGGTAAATATTTAAAAATAATGTCATCGATGTCACTGTACAACTTACTTTTTAAATTTAAAGGAAATAAAATGATATTTTTAATAGTCGAGCCTGGACTATAAGTGCGTTTGAAATTAAAATTTATATTCAAAAGTGTCTTTTACTTAACTTTTGGATATTGCTGTTTTTTTTAAATCTTCCGTAGCAGACGTAGCAGTGAGTGACAAGGGTGAGAAAATTAGGCCTAACAGTTTTTTTTGTTTAATTTATTTAAATTCCAGACTGTGACATATTTTATTGTAATACAAACGAACATACCAAAAAAGGACAAATCAAAAAAATAAATCATTTTATAAGAGACCTTAATTCATCATATTAATGTTAAAAGAATAAAGAATAAATCAGATCAGTAAGAATTATTTTTCCATTTTATTGGTCTTCTTGAGGTCGTATGCATCACTAAGACATGGGGTAGCGAGCAAGAAATCTAATTAATTAAATTACAAATTAATCGATTAGCTGCCTTTTTCTTAAGAATCTTTTTAAGGGATGGAAGGCTGGTAATAGTCGTTCCCCGTGTTTATTGGACTACTTCTATCTTGTCTAAGAGATACCTTACATTACCATGGCCATAGATTGACGTCTAATAAAAGTAGTATAAGTACTCCTACTATATTCACCAAATTGTTGTCTCTATTTTTGTTTATGGGTTTCCTTAAGGCAAGGAAATATGTAATAGAATTATAATCCTTAAATGGATATTTCTTTATCAATAGCTTCTTTAGCCAGATGGTCAGCAATTATATGTTTTTTAATTCCAGAATGACCTTTAACCCAGGAGAATGTTACTGTGATTCTTTATTAGAGTTGAAATTATTTATAATATTTTAAAATAATTGTATTTTTATCCGGTGACCCAATAAGACTGTTCCTCGGCGATATCTCGGGAACCGTTCGTCGTATAACTTGTTTTTCTATAAAAAACCATTTCTAACTTTTATTAGCTAATGAAAAGAAATATGAAATATAATATTAGTTAATTTCCATTAAAATTTGAGTCATATCATATTAGCTATAGATGTATATATTAGCCCATTACCGTAAGATAATGCTAAGCAGTTATACTACCGATTTTAATTTTTTTTATTGTTATAGGAAGAGCTTCTCACTTCAAGGTGCTGTAGAGATAGCCTGTAGGGATAATATAGACAAAATATATATAGAACTAGCCGATCCGAACGTTTTGACAGACGTAGACTCCAAGGATGAAGATGGTAGTGGATTTATTGACAATTTATCTGGCAGACAACTTACAGCTCAAGCCAAAATAAAACTCCTGGACAACACTAAAGTTGAGTGCAGTTCTGATGATGTGTCGCGAAGTCTTGGATCAATTCATACTTCACCAAAACATAGGTCTCCTTCGTCATCACAAAACAAAGTACCTTTGATAACACCAATTACTGTTGACGTAGAGGACTTTGACTGGGTCCAAGGCGATTTGCAACAAAATCTCCAAATTTTTACAACTTGTGACTTCAAACCATATCAACATTTAAGTCCCGTGGAATTATAAGAATTGTTTATCGATGACGACATCATATAAATGATTATCGAGGAAACGTCTAGGTATGCTCTATTTAAAAACTGTCCGGATACTAAAGTATGTGTAGAAGAAATTAAATGCTACATTGGCTTACTTATTACTAGTGGTATAATGATTTATCAGGAAAATGGGTTTAATGGAACTCAAATAATGACTTGAGATATGAACTGCTTATTGCAAATTTCATGTTTTATTCACTTTGCTGAAGTGTGGAAAATGCCTCCACTAATGGACAAGATCAACAAAAAATTTAAGCTTATTTTGAGACTTAAGAGCAGACAAATCTATGATTCGATATTTTGGAAAACATAGTTGCAAGCAGTTTATCCGAGGTAAACCAGTTCGCTTCGGCTATAAAATTCAGTGTAGGAAAAGAGATATGACCAGAAGCGGTAATCTGGTTACCTCATCAACTTTGAAATGTATTAGGGAAATAACCCCTGCCACTCCCCAGAATATGAATTATTATTCGGTAAAACATCAGTGACCATAGGTTTGTTCTCACTGCAAATTTCTTACAAGTTTGAAACTATTTCCAAACCATTCTTGATGCGCATGCGTAAAATATTACAACTTCTAATCGGTTTAAAACCGTCTGTGCGAACATCAAATAAGGGTTGAGTGGAAAAGAAAAATAACCTCACTTTTTTATGCCAGTGGGAAATGGGAAAATAAATAAAACATAAACAAAACAAAATTTACACTACAACCTCAAAATAGCAGTATATTATTAATAGAGTTTAAGATTGTGTAATTATTTGCTACTTCAGGGCTTACTCTAAAATGGTCTAGAAATCTACAGTCTATTCTATTAAATTGGGACACAGTTTTATCAAAATAGTTTGATTTTTGGGCCTTATCCTCTTATCTTCTTTAAAAGTCTGTGTCAGAATCAACAAAATTATGATCAGATTCTTCCGACGATTTAAAATCATTTTCTTAAAGTGTATTATTAGACTAATCCAACAATTTAAAATACAATTTTTCAAAACGAATATCAGGGACTATACAAAACGACAAAATACAAACAACAATTTAGAGGTTATGTTCATATTCCGAAGATCGGCGTTGACTGGCTATACGAATTCTCTGACACTTTGCTTGAAATAAATCCGAAAACAAGTCTGACTATCAGATGACAATCAGAAATTTGTGTAAGAACATCAAACTTTTGATTTGAAACCGATCAGAAGTTTCTGTGCGAACGCATTTTACTCTATTACGCATGATTATTTGTCGAAAACTTGTTTCTTACTGCTGTGAGAACAAACCTCATGGTGAAACTGCTAGAAGAAGTAGAAAGGGTAAAACGGTTCCAGCCAAATAAATTCTATTGACAACTTATTTATAGACGTAAAATATTGAAGAGATAAACTGTATTAAAGTACTGGAACTGTGCGTGACAATAGATTGCCTAAGGGATGCTCTCTTACAGGAAAGAAGACCTTAGAAAAAAACCGAGAGGTACTATCGAATGTACTCTTTGTAAGGAAAATGGATTTTCATATAATCGCTGTTTTTATGATGAGATTGTCACTTTGGCATTAACATGTTTTGAAGTACAATCAATGGGATCCGTGTGCCTATATTTAAGTGTCGAGAAAACAGTGGTTCAAGCGCCTCGGCCATTTGTAATTGGAACTTATAATTCTTGTATGTGTGATGTTTATCGATGAGAATATATCAAGATACTGCAATAGTATAAGGGACAAAAAGTGGTGGTGAGGGTAAATTTACGTGGCTAATGGATGCGTTGGTGACGAATACTTGACAACTCCACAAGAAATCTGCAGGTAATCTTCCGCAATTGGAGTAAAATAACGAAATTTTATTTGAACTCTTTCGGAGTTCCACCAAAAGGTCCTGGTAAAGTTTCCATATCTTCAAGCTCAAGCCTTAAGTTTCTTTGAGGAGGGTATTTGATGGTATGTGCTATGATGAAAGAGATCATTTGATTATTTGAGTTCCCCAAAATAAACGGCGACATTGTGCTGATCCGCAATGGGTAAAACAATGTTTTTGTTTTTCACTTAAAATAAATGACACTGAATAACCATTTGTATTTTTTCATAGGTTTTTAAACTGACTAGTTAGTTATCATATGGTCACATCTAATTTTGGCTGCAGTATTAAAAATAAAAATAAAAAAATTGCTGTTAATCCTTGTCTTGTATCCCAAAAACCTAAAAAATAATCATTTGATACTTGCCTACCAAAAAAAATTAACCAGGCCTTATTGAGTTAAATTAAATATTTAAAAAACTCTCTATCTTTTTTGATACTGAACTATAAGAAAAGAGTGATCCCAATATAAATTAATAATAGAAAATATATGAAGAAAATTTATTTGAAATTACCAATCAACTTTAAAAATGTCTTATTCTACCTCTCTCATTAGCAAAGAAATCCATGTATAATGTTATATATTTACAATCGAGTGAACAAGTAGATCATTATTTAACATTAAAAAAACAAAAGTAAAAACTCGGGGGTCAGGGTCTCATTAAACATATGTATATATAATTTCTTAAATAATTACACGTGTTTCGCTCCTATCGGAGCATCAATAGGATATCTAAGTTGAATATTGTTAACCTAACCCAGCTTTAGATTTGTTGTTAGTTGTAATGGAATCTGTGTAGGTGTATGTAAGTAAAATTTTTTTAGCATATTTTATAAGCGATTTTTTTGTACTATTTTTATTTACTTTTAGGCGTGATGATGCTCCGATAGGAGCGCAACACGTGTAGCTTTTTTAGAAATTATATATACATATGTTTAATAAGACCCTGACTTGGAGTTTTTACCTTTGTTTTGTTTTTTTGTGTGATCTCTTGGAGAAAGAATGGATGATATGTTTCGATTTATTTAACATTATAAATGCAATTTTCTTTAATTTACATAATTTTAAAATTGCTTCCTTTGCTAAAATTGAGGAAGTAGCCTAGTTTATTTTAAAATTTTTGTCGAATCCCGGCTGTATAATTTTTATTATCTGTATATTATAGGTCTTCGATTCGAGCATCGAAACTCGTGGTTCTGTTGGTTTTAGTGGCATCTTTACGCAATTCCTCTTCTACAAGGAAACACGCTTATGGCAATAATAAAGTTAAAAATATATAAATCCGAAGCACTAGATTTTTGTGAGGACAATACTAAACTCATAGTAAGATAAGCAAAGAGCATCAACACACTTTATTACATGCACTGCTCCGTCTCGAGGTGATACTGCGTCTTCAAGGTTTTTACAAAGACCTAAGGTCATAGTGTTTTGATCTTCATTGGCACTGGCATTACTGGCCTACAAATTTTAGACGTACTTAATTTAGTAGGATTTTATACCGTATTCGAACTGATTTATAATTATGATTTTAAAAAGAAATAGATTCTGACATTTTTGAGTATGAAATAGTAAGCTATTTCTCATTGGACGATTTTAAGTAAGAAATTAGAAGAACAGTAATAGTTTCTTTAATAAAATAATAAAAAGGGAAATATCAGGATAATGTGTACAATATAAACTCGAAAATTTACAACTTCATGGTTTAATGGTGATGACAGTGAACTATGAGCCGAGCCTGGGTTGGAATTTCAATTACATCAGGTTAATTTTTTTTGTTACAATTAAGCATTTTGTAGTTTTGGAAAAATTATTTAATTTGAACGAAATTACTCTTAAAAAATTACTAAAAAGACAAAAGTTTTTACATATTATTAAAAAAAAAATAGTTTTTACCTTTTCTTGTAACTAAGTCCGTTATATTCGCGTAAAAAACAACCCGAAGACATCCATAATGTATTGTTTTGGTACTTTTTAGCTGTTATTTCTAATTTTCTTGTTATTATTCTTTTCTATTGACGTATTTGACGTTAAACTTAGCGTCGCGCCGTGGCAGCGTTGCCATACATGTTCTTTGATTAAAGAATTATTTTTTACTTCTACATAAATTTTTTAGTGTGTTGGGCTCGGTTGAATTGGATTGAGATGTTTTAGGTTGGATCAGATTGGGATGGGATAGAATGAATTGGGTTGGGTTGGGATAAATTGTTTTGAGTTAGAACGTTGAGCAGATGGAGGCGTAAGCTCTCCATGTGCTCGATATTTACGAGCCCTCTATATACTTGTTCACACGAATAGAACTTCAAAATGTTAAAAACTATAGAAGTTACGAACCTCTGCATACTGTATAAATTTTGCAGTGGTTTTTTTTATTTTAATTAAGCTTGTGTATAAAGCATTGCGGTTCACTAGAAAAACCCGTTCACTATTATCATGCGAAAACACTGCTATTATTTTGGCAGATAGATTTAGATGTGTTCCGCATTTTCTCTTCTTATACAGGGTGGCCATTTGAAAACGAAACAGACGCCTATTTTGGGTCCCTCAGAACATTTGCGAAAAAATCCGCGGACCCGTCAATTTTTGATTCAAGGGGGAACCATTTTTTTGCTAGTTTCGCCCCCCTGAAGGCAAAGCCCTAGCGGGGGTGACAAGGGCCCCCAAAATTTTAAATGGAACGGGGGGTCTTGATACCTTATTTTGAAGGTATTTTTATGTGGATTATAACCCTAAAGTTTTAAATCGTTACTATTTGCCTAATCGATACAGGGGCTAATAAAAGTTACAAAAACATGTCAAAATTTTTTGTGAAAAAAAATGCTTGTAAATTTAGCAGTTAAATAAATACAAAAAATTTTGTTCTCCTACGTTGTGAACCGTATTTTCTGTTGTTTTTTTTTTAATACCCGTAGGTATCTATGCCAATTCTGCAAGGGAACTCTTGGTTATTGTTGAGACTGTTATTATAGCAACAATTTGAAGTTTAATAGTGATTGTCAATTACTGATCATAGTGTGTCAAACAAATAGCTCTTTAAAGTTAGTTAGTTACAACATTGAGTGTGATAATGGTTTATTCACTTGCTGAAAGAGTTGAAATAATTTCTCTTTTCTTTGCGAACAATGAAAATGCTAATAGAACTGCCCAGCTCTTTAACACACTACAACACCCTAATCGACAGGTCCATCGCAAGTACATTTTGGAATTGGTTCAAAAATATAGGGGAACTGGGTCTGTGGCTAATAAAAAGCCCGAAATGGATAATCTAGTGGTGAATGAAGCTTTAGAAGTAGCTATTTTGGGCCATATTGTGCAAGGTCCTACACTAAGCCCAAGGAAGTTATCAACCATGTCTGGTATTAAGAGAAGCAGCATTCAGAAGATATTAAAAAAAAAAACAAGTTTCATCCGTACAAAATGCATCTCGTACAAGAACCAAACGATTGAAGAAGACGATTTTGATAGGCGAGTACAATTTTGTGAAACTATATCTGAACAAGCCGCGAATGATCCACACTTTCTATTTAATATATGTTTTTCTGACGAATGCTCCTTTTTCCTAAACGATACTGTGAATCGTCACAACTGTCGCTATTGGGCTGATTCAAATCCCAGAATATTTCGTAAGGTGCATACACAACATCCTGAAAAATTAAATGTTTGGGGTGGCATTTTTGGTAAACATATCGTCACCTTTTTATTACCTGGCAATTTAACAGGTGAGATGTACCTGGAGTTATTAGAAAATACAATTCATCCAGTATTAGTGGAGAAAATCGTCTAGTATTTCAGCAAGATGGGACGCCACCCCACTATGCTCCAAGGGTTCGTCAATATTTGGACCAAACGTTTCCAGGACAATGGATTGGAAGAAGAGGAGCTATTGAATGGCCTCCTCGTTCTCCGGACTTAAGCCCGTTAGATTTTTTTTATGGGCCATTTAAAAACTAAAATTTATGCTAGTCAGCCAACATCTAGCAAAAAAATGTTTTCCCTTGAATCAAAAATTGACGGGTCCGAGGAATTTTTCGCAAATATTTTGAGGGACCCAAAATAGGCTCTGTTTCGTTTTCAAATGGCCACCCTGTATAGGATACACTTTTTAGACGTGTCTATTTATTATAACTTACGTTGGGCTTTAGCTTAATTATCATATTATTATAGAAAAAATACACGATTTAGCAACTGCGAGTCCATACGTCAATCAATAGCAACAAGATTCGACCATCATATAGACTTGAGTAGACCCCTATTTTAGCATATTTTAAAGGCATTAAATATAATTTTTCGGCGTCCTATGTGAATCAACAGAGGTGTTTTATTTATAAACATATTCTCTGTTGTTTTCTTTCCACATATTTTCAAAAGAGGAAATTTTCAGCTATATATCAACACATATAATAATATTACTTTAACTTATTGGTGTTAGATTTTTGGTTTAAAATAAAAAGTAGAAACAGATATATCTTATTCTAAGCGCATTCTTAGCCTTAAAACCACTTCTACAAAATTTTGAACGGCAACATTGCAAGCAAAGGCTGATGTTATCTTGCGAAATTTTGTAAAACGGCTTTGTGTTTATATTCGGCATTTGTGAACTTCTGTGTTTTGTCTTTGGTTTTTGGTTGGAAAAGGAACAATATCTTATTTGAATGTTTTTGTGAACTTACGATGGTAAAAACTTGTATCGCACTATTTAGCATATATATTTCGCACTTAGCACACTATTGGAAAAAAGGTAACAAGCCCCTAACAAGTATATACCGATACTGTCATAACATCGTCTCAAGGAAAAAGCGTCATCATAAACGTAGAATAGGGGATTATACAAATAAACCTAAATAAAAACTGATTAAGAAATTTTTTATTTCCATAAATATGGTTTTTATTAGATATGTTTACTCTAATGAAGTAAATTAAAAAAATGCATAAAGAGTTCATAAGCGGTAATATTATTGATAATTTAAACCATAATCTATTATTTTGACGACATTACTGGTAAAGATTCTTTGTGTCAGTGGAATTAATAATCTGATCGAGCGGCGTTGCGATGTTGTTGCCTTTTTCTCTAATAGGCGATATTATATGCATTCATTTACCTTTGAATATTGACTTCTTTGTAGAGTATCTCATCATATTTTATTAAAAAAAAAAGCAAACTGCCCTTAGTTTTACGACAACGCTAATTCAACGCCTTTCAACATTCTAAGAAAAAATATTTGTCTCTGAAAATCTTTAATTAGAAAATACCTTTGTCCAGTCATAGGCGGTAAGAAAAAAGATTTTTATGAGGAAAACATCAAGTCACGGACCTTTAGGAATTTTGTAAACAACGTCTGGTTTATTGACATTTATTAGAAAAAATTGTCTGGAAGAGTCTTTTTTATGGGGCATAAAAGGGCTATTATCCTAATGAATTTCTTTTGTTAAAACCCAATAAAAGATATAGACTTTCAGGTTGTCTAATTATAATGTCATCTCCACCAACTTAGATTTCATACCGTAACAAAAGTTTCTATAATAAACGGTCATAAAGAGGGTTAATTTAGTGAATGGTAAAATGGGGGCATTATTCGTTTCCTAGTAAATTTTGTGAAACAATGCGGAAACTCCTTTGAATATAACACAATTTATTAAACCCCTCGTTTCGGTTATTTTCGCACTGTAGCTGATTCGGTTTCATTGTGGTGAATGTTTTAATTAGGTTGTCGGATCTCATAATGGGGTCTAATTGGGGCATTAAATAGGCATTTACCTGCATTAAATTAAAACACATGGCAATCAAGGCCATACCCAGCATAAGGTACATCGAGCAGAACACGAATTTTAGTTCTAAGATTTCTTCGATTTTTCCTCCTCCGAAAATTTTATCTCCTGGGACGAAATCTCCAAATCCGATGGTGCTGAGAGAGATGAAACAGAAGTACGAGGCATCCAAGAAAGACCACCCGGAATCCTGTTCCCATTGACAGAATAATATGGCACCACCGCAAATATATCTGAAATAGAGATTTTTTTTTTTAATCAAGAAAATCTTTAGAAATAATGGCATTTGGAAAATTAAGGTGAAAATAAATACGCATTATATTTTCTCCACCCACCTTCTACCTATATTTGATTTCGTGGTTAGGAGACTTACTTGTTCTGATTAGCACTACAATTCTTGTTGTTTTCGTACAAATTATGTAGTGATACTACGGAACTGGTTTTTTAAAAAACTAAAAAATGACTAGTCTAGTACAGAGTTAATTCAGAACGGATTTTAAAACCATAATTATAAAAAAGCTAAATCATGCAAAAATGCTGAAATGTTAACTACAAAATTTTTGTACTGCAATACAATATTGTTACTAAATGGATTTGCAAGGAATGTAATATAAAACTCCTTCCCTCTTAAAATGAAGCATCTTTTGGTTTTTTCACGAGAAAAAGCAATACTGCCGCTAATAGGCTTATATACAGAGTAATTGTCCACAGGCTTGAAATATAATATTTATTTGAGTATAGGCTTTCTTCCAATAAAATTATGAAATTAAGGATCGGCGCATCCAGGTGAAAAGGTTAATTTTTGAGCGTCGATGATTAGAGAGCTACCGTAGCTTTTTGCTTTTTTAGAATATCTTACAAGATCCCTCCTTAATTAGGTAGCTTTATACTCTTTCACGTCCATTTAAGTTATGCATTCTACTTAAAGGTTTTCAGATTTAAGGAAACCTGCCAAAAATAGCTTTAATTCCAAACTCATTTCTATATGGTGCTACATGATCTTAATTTTATTAAATCATTATAATATTTATTGTTTATTTAACTAAAATATTAGTTTCACAAGATATATTTTACGCGGTCTGCAATAAGTTTGAAGAATGATACGGCTAACCTCCGATACATCTGTCATTTTCGAATTTCAAAAAATATTTAATTTTGGAGGTTTTTTTTTAATTTTAGATAACTTTTAAGTTAAATTCTGAAAAAGATATAAATAGCAATTTGTTTTTATTATTCAAAAATGTATTAGTTGATAATTTTGTAAGTCGGTTCCGAGGTTTAGTAATAAGAAGATCGTCATTTTCAATGGGCTTATTAACACAATATTCAGGATAATTATACGAGTCGTCCGCTTCATTTTCTGTAAGCCCAGCATGTCCCGGTATCCATGTTAGGGTAATTTTATTCTTTTTCTCAAGCAGTATCAGCTCGTTTTTGCAGATTACTTTAAATGTGCAGGTAGAGGATTCTAGCGCTTTAAGAGCCGCCTGACTATGTTTTCAAGTTGCATTTGTTTAAGCATTCTTTCACAGATTTCAGTGGCATGTACTGCCGCTTCAAAGTTTAATTATTATTTCCCAAGACAGATTGATATTTCTGTCCTTGGATTAGTGCAGTATATTCCAGCTCTCACTCCAAAATTGTTATTTTGGAGCCGTCTGAATATACTCGGACCTCCGCTTTCTCTAGCTTCATCCGTTTCTGATCACAGTCCTTTTAGTCTGGTATGTGGACCGAGTATGAACTTGAGTTAAATATTATTCTTAGCATTAAGTCTGGTGGCATTCCAAGTATGCTATAATTGTACACCTTCTTAACCAGTTAAATTGATTCCATCCTGACTTTGTTTAAAAAGATGCCATTTATGATATGGACTGTAAGTGATTCTTATGATCCCCCGCTGCAGGTATATTTGCAGAAGGGTCAGTCTAAGTAATATGTCTATGGCGGCTGTCGGAATGTTCCTGATCGCTGCCGTAATAAGGCCCGTCCTTGAAGATTGTTAAATTCTATTTTGGCTATTTGTTGCCAGTATTGCTCTGCTCCACCACACCACAGAGCCGTAGGAGCTCGTAGGTCTAATGACATGTGTGTATAACCACTGCGTCCATTTTGGGTTCATTCCCTGTCTTGTAGCATATATTGTAGTAGTTCCATAGGAACAGTTTTACTTTGCTGATTGTTTTGTCAAGGATGTGAGTTCCAGTTAAGCGTCCTATCTAAGGCTACCCCAAAATATTTCGTCTCCGTCGTAAATTGGATGGTTTCACCTCTTGGATTGGCGGCTTAAGTTCCATATTTATTTTTCCTATTTTTGTGCAGATCAATGAATATTTCCTTCCTCTCGCACCATTTTAGAATGATGTTCAGCACTTCTTGTATTACTGTTGAATCACCAGATCATGTGCTTAAGCTTGGACATTAACCTTCCACAGAGTAGATAGTATCCCCCGCTGCGCGCAATTTTTCGCGGCTCTGAAGTGCACAAGTTGCCTTTGTAAGGGGGTCGTTATTGTTCCGTCATTTAGCACGGTTTTAATCCAGTTACAGATAAGAGGGCTGACTGTTCTTGCTGCTGTCGATTTATAGAGTGACCAAGATAGTGAATTGTTAAAGACACCTTCTATATCTCAGAAAGCAGCCACTTCCTTGGGTTTCAGCGAGTTGCTCATGCTTGTTACAAGATTGCTGAGTGTAAGTGTGTTCATTTACCTGCCTGGTAGGCGTATTGATGGATATTAAGCGGGCGTTTCTCCAGCGTCACATCTTTCATGTGTCCATCGATGAACTCTTCCAGAGTTTTCAACAGAAAGGATGTCAGGCTTATTGGCCTGAGCGAAGGTGCCTCGGCAATTCGTCGCATGGCCTTCGGTCTGTACATTACATGGGTAGTTTTCCAGCACGTTGGAATGTATCCCCATGCTAGACCCGCTCTAAGTAGTGTTAACAGATGCGGTGGAAGTAAGTCCAGCCCAACTTGAAGAAGTGCTGGGTAGATATCATCTCCTCCTGGTGATTTAAACAGCTGAAATGATTTAGTAGCATATCTAACTGCAGTAGGCGAGATTATGGTTCTGGTAAAAAGTCAGTTTTCTTTAGATGGTCGCCGTGGTTCCGGTCTAGCACTTTCTTCAAAGTGATGAAGCAATTCGAATCCGGGGAAGTGTGTTTACGCTAGAACCTCAAGCGTCTCTCGTCGAGTTTTTGTAAAAGTGCCATCGGGGCGTTTTATTGACCCCGGCACCTGCTTACGTTACCTTGAGAGCACTTTATAGATCCTTTTACTGCGAGACGTTTCATTGACGTCCTCGGAGAACCTTCTTCATGAATCCGTCTTAGCAGCTTTGCGTAGAACTTTATTGTAGTCTATTAACGTTCTTTGATATGGCTCTCAGTTGTTACTGGCTTCAGCATGATTGAAAAATTTGCGTACTTCAAACCGCATTTGGTTAAGATTGTTGTTTCACCAAGATGTGCCATGATTTTTTCGAATCACCCAAAGTAGACAGTTTTCATGATATGCTGTTACAATAGCTTTAGACACTTTATCAACCATGTAATTTAGCTGTTCATGATTCTTCATAGTTTTGTCATAGGATAGTAAGTTTTTCTTTAGGGACGAGCGATATTCAGCCCAGTCAGTACTTCTCATGTTCACCTAGTCAACTCTGGGTCTGTTACCGATAGCAATGTCAAAACGTATGTGTCTGTAATGATGGCTCCGATGACATCACCCAGTCCCTTACCTTGCTGCCGATGTAGTTTGAACTAATAGTTGGATCTAGTTTACCTTTAGACCTCTTTTCTGTTTTTAGTGATAAAGGTTGGCTCATGGCCTGTATTATTAATTGTTATTCTTTCTCCAAGTATATAGTTGAAGAAAGACTCACCTCTGTGATTAATCTGTGTGCTACCCCACGCTGTATAATGAGAGTTTGCATCACATCCTAGGATAAACTGCACATTTTTCTATCTGTGGAGAAGGTTGTTCTGCCGCATCGACGGGGAGGATGCAGATTATATGATTGCCTCTGCACCACTCGGGAAGAAAACAGGGGCCCAGAGGTTGGAGGTACCAAAGAAAGGAAGAAGTTAAAAATGACTCGGAAACTGAAATATTTAGGTCCAGGGATGCGTTGGACATGATGAGTAGAAAAAAGACAGTCCGAGTATATTGAATTCTGTCAAACAGAAGAGTGGAGACAACAGCGGGCGAAGAAGTTCGCGAAGCACAGAAGAGACACATTTTCTATTTGCTGGTCTATAAAATTGGAGTTTGAACAGCGGTCGCCGATAGGTCAAAGAACTGCTATCAAATACATACGGACATTATATAGTAGGAAAGTATATAGCAGGCCTAATTGGAGGCCGAATAGGTCACAACACACTCAACCGGCATCTGCATATTTTAGGCGTGGTGCTGCTTCGTTATGAAGCATGTGATTCATTCTTCATAAGGAGGATGGGTCGCATGCTTAGGGAGACTACAGAGGTACTGACGGTCCTCTCACCAATACTATTACTAATGCTACATGTGTTTGTTCTACGTTATTAATTAAGTTAGAAAAACTTAAACACAAATAATATATTTACCAGAAAATTTCATATTTACAGTATTCTGATTTATCTATGTATAAATTGATTGTCACTAATAAAATATGAAACAAAACCTATTATACGCCTCCACCGCGTACCAAATTGGCGCGATTAAATATCGTTTATCATAAACCCCCTTCTCGTCCATGCATGTAACAAAATGACAATTAATTTTTGCAACGCCATTTCACAAATCCGAAATTTACTCTGCGTTCGTCATTTTGATGCGTGGGCGGTCGTCTGTTCACGATTATGCGTCTAATTTAACTTAAACATTAATTTAATTTAACATTTTAGTTGATTTGCTGTCTGTCGAATTTCCATATTCATAGATTTGTATATTATGTTTTTGACAAGTTTGTGCTCTAACGAGACTTGTTTGATAAGTAGGGACGTTGAAGAGTATTTAAAACATCTTGCAATTAGCAACTTCAGCTATAGATCGATAAGAGCTCAAGAAATCACTTTTGTGTAAGAATTCGTTTTAGAAATACTGGATTATCTAACTTTCAGTAGAAAAAAAGCCAAAGTCAAATCGTTTACAGTAAGGCCAATAGAATGCAATATAACCAGGGAGAATATTTGTGCTTTAATAAGTAAATTCAAACTTGATTTATAATTAGAAGTCGGTGGATTGTAGGTGGAAACATGGCCTTTAAAGTAAAAATAGTTCATCTAAACTGACTCGTATTTTGAAAATTTCTTCTTAAATTTATTTAAAATGTATGCTCCTTTTAATCACCTATCTTGTTTAAAACTACTAATAGGATAACCCAATATTTAGTTAGGATAAAGGATAAACTGTGCTCTTTAAAAGCATCCACTATATAAGCGATCAAATGTCCCCACTGTCCAGCTCCTTATATAGGACAGTGGCGACGGAAAATATCCCAAAGTTTTAATGAACAGCAATATCAGCTTACAAAATCCAGCAGCCAAAGATTATAACTTTTCAAATTCAGCTGTCGATAATGACTTACCCTGTATCGAACATAATCTTCCGCTAGGAGATAATATTAAGTAAATGTAAAGTAATAGAAGAACTATTGTAGGTGTGTGATAAAGGAAAAAAATTGGATTTCACTAACGAATGAGTTCTTTTATATTTCCGGTCAACGATCATCTGTTTTCTTGATTTGGACAAAATAGTCGGGAAAAAATCCTAAAAAATTATAATAGTTTAATAAATTTGTTGATAGGATTTTTTAATAATGGTTACCGGAGAAATATGCTGGTTTTCTGAATTAAGTTTTTACGTTTTTAGCTTTGCATGTCCGGTAAATAATTTATTTGTCAATAAGTGTGTGTAAGATAAGATCATCCAGTGCCAATAACTTACTTTTTTTAACATTTGATGAATCACACATGAATCAGGTCAGGAACAAATAAGTACACATTTTATATTATCATATGATTAAATAAATCTTCAGTATATTGGTTAGTATCAATAATGGATATTAGGGAAAATGCATTTATAAGTTACTATACGGGTATAGTACATAAATTGCTGAAAGACTTAATATTCAGCCCCAATATCAAATTGAATGAAATTTACTACCAACAAGACGGTTGTCTGAGTTATAATGCAAACATGGCTGACAAGTTTTTACAAGCTACGTACACTGATCGCATAATTAGCATAAAAGACATGATTAAATGACATCCTAGATCTTCTGATTTATCTCCAAATGAGTTGTTTTCTTTGAGATTATATATGAAACAAATTTTTAATTAGAGTCATGAATAAACCTTTAATTTAGATGAACTTCATGCTAATGTACAGAATGTGCTATTTTGGGTACTTTTGGGGGTATCTCCGTTATTTTTAACGTGTCAACAGAATGCGGTTTTTCGCGAGTGTGATACTTTTTCGTGCAGCTAAAGATGCCGTAAACAACATTTTCATAGCCCCCTTAGTTTTTAAGGTACAAGTGTTTTTGAAAATGTTACATTTTAGGAATTTTCTCGTATCTGCATTAATCTTCAACTTATCAAAAAGGTAAAATAATATTCTTATAGATTTCTTTCCGTAAAATACATATAGTGGAGTAAATAATTTTTGTTATATAAGTATTACTTTTGAGTTATAAATCAAACTTATGTTTTGTTAATAGACTATTAATTCTGTCCTTTATTATCATTTAACAAAAAAATATGATGCATATTTTTTTATGACGAGAAACAAAAATAAATGTCAAATGTGGTGCATCTTATTGGTTTTTTATTAACTTTTGGTCTATTTGTCAGAACTAGTTAATTTTCGTTCTTTTGATATTTTTATGTAATTCATATTTATCAAATTCTTTGAATATTTGCAACGTATAAAAATTACAGAAAAAATGATACGCTAGTATATTTTATACAGAAGAATGAAATTTTGAAAATATATAATTTTGAAGCTAAGTGAGCTATTATGACTATGAAAATCTTCAATATCATTATAGGTTTAAGCTTGTTAGATAACTAAAAAAATGCTTGTTTGAAAACCAATTAAGTTGACCACTGATCCTTTGTTCACCCGCATCCTAAAAAATATAACAAAAAGAAAGGGAAAGAAAAGAGATTGATGTTTTGGGATATATAGCAAAACCTTAATCATGGTATAGAAAAATTGAGCAGAACACAGATGTGCCAACAACTGACGTTTGGTGGATATTAAAGAAATATAAGTATCATCCATCCATCCATATGTATGGTACAACTATATGAAACTGTTTTATTAGTGGTATTTGCAGCAAAGCGTTGCTATCTGTTACAACGCCAGAAACTAGTATACAGAAAATCAGCATTTGATGTTGAGAACACACAACAAGGACGCTTCGAAGTTGGAGTGTCATGTTTTAGTTTGGCAGACCAATAGTTTATAAGATTTTTGAAGATCTTGCCGCACGTAGATCCTAGACTAGAAATCTTTAAGGAAGTTATTTCAGAATGGCTCAAAAATATTTCATTAGCTCAATATAATGCGGTTTACCTCCAGAAAGATGGTACACCAAGTCATAACTCTAGCCTCTTAAGAGTGTTTCTTGATAATAACTTTCCTGGAAGATGCATAGGTACCAACGGATCTGTTAGATGGCCTCGACGATCTCCAGATCACGCAATTCTAGATATTTTTTATAGGGCTATATACAAAATCAAGTATTTAAAACATGATACGAAGGCAGAACTCCAACAGTCAATTCATTTTGCCTTTCAAAATTTGTGAAGAAGACTAATGATTTTTTTTATTGCTATTCAAAAATGTGCATCTTCAAAAATTTGTTTTTTCTTTTTTCTAATATCTAATAAATAATTTTTATTTGTAACTTTAGGCTATAGAACTGTTATTAGAACATCAAAAAACTCTTAAATATTTAAAAAATGCTTTCATAAAAGATAACTATTTGCTAGGTATTCAATTCTTCGTTAGTAATATTTCATGACCTATTAAATTATGCATTTAATTTTAAGTAATTGTCATTTATTTGCGTATAATTAAGAGAAAGTGGATGCTATTTTATATTTTTAAAACGGTAAAAACAAGCAATATTTTAAATTTAGAAATCTACAGGGTATCCTATTTAGAAAAGCATGAGTTTTGTTTATAACTTAAAACTAAAAGTAAATGCTTCATAAAATAATTTACATGACTGTATTTTACGATAAAAAATGTATAAGAATTATATTTAACCTTTTCGATAACTTGAAGGATAACGGAATCCTTAACGGAAATCTATTAGGGATTTTCTTATCTTCTATCTTAATAAGGGGTGGGTGCTAAAATGCAACATTTCCAAAATGCTCTCTATCTTAAAAACTAAGTTTCACGAAAAAGTAGCACACTTCTGCAAAAACCGCATTCCGTTAACGTTAAAAATAATAGAGAAAAAGTACCCAAAATGAGAAAACCTGTACATGAATTATCCGATATATTGCAGTAACAGTTATAGACAATCATATAATAGGCTGGAATATTGTCCAGCACAAGCCATAGTATTTTTAAGCATCTAATTGGAAATACTTTTCTTTTTGGGAATAAATATTATTTTTCAAAATATTTATAAATATAAAATATATTATTTTTCACTCTCATTAGAATTGTTATTAAATTAAAAAATAATTTTGAATAGTTTTTGTTTTTACCACAAAATATCAATCGCTTCTTTTGTTTCTATATCGGTATGATAGATTCAGCAATAAACATCCAAAGAGCAAATGCTTCAAATCAAATCAAAAAGTTTTTATTTTTTAAATATTTAAAAATAGTATAAGTAATTAAAAATAATAATATAAACAGATAAAGAGGTTTTGAATAGTGGTAAAATTCTTTTGTGATTTGAGTGTCACACCAGAAATTCCAACCACAAAACTGTTAAAGTATATGAAATTGACGTCTGCTAGCCATTGATAAAATTGAATATTTACTTAGGAGTTATATAGGTACGAAGTATTAACGTAGATTGTAGGCAAAGAGCGTACATGTATTGTAGTTTTTTTGCATAGATTTCGCAACTTTTGCTATAATTGCACTATTGTACATAATTTAGCCATAATGAACTAAAGATGAAATTACAGTTTTACGTCAATATTATATTATTTGGTTTTAGATGGCAAAATATTTTGTGAGTGGCAAAAAATTTTTTCTTAATACAGGTCCCTTCTTTTCTTTTTCTTATGGTTTTTTTTTTCATTACGAGTTCAAATTATTCGATATTTGCTTAATTTGAGTTTTGCTGCTACCATCAAAAAGAACATAAAAAAATTTAATATTTCATTATGGTGACATAAATTAATTAATTTTATATAAATCTGACCTTAATTAAAATTCATGTCAACTATTTTTAGATAACGATACATATAATTGAGTATCAGAAGCATATTATTGAAGGCTAGCATAAATAACCACATTCTACATATCTCCTACATACAGAAAAAAAAACAAGAGTGGCTCCAAAATTGACTCTTGGAGTACACCTGCCTTAAATGGCAAATACTTCGATTTGCTTTAAATCAAACAACTTTTAATAAAAGCTACAATGTAACCTATTAATTAAAAAATTCCCACAAGTGAATTATTTCATAACTCAAAGCAGCTAAGTTTTTATAGTAACATTTTATGACTTAGGATATTAAATGTTTTGTTAAAATCTAGTAAACACGAACAGGTGACCTCCTTTTTATCCTCCTTTGCTCCTATTTCGTGGGTTATATTAATTAAGCAAGTTGTTGTGCTAAAATCTTTATGAAGGCCCGGTTGAGAATCCGGAATTATACTGTATATATTTTTAGAGCAGAAATTACTTGTTTATAGATATGTCTCTCAATTATTTTTGATATTACTGGCAATATATACCAATAGGTTTTTGGGGTAATTAGGATCACAAAAATTAAGCAAAGGCTTTTTAGTTTTTTTCAAATGTTAGGAAATACTTTTCCTAAAACGCATGTAATTAAAATGCTAATTAGATGTTCTTATATTATAGGTAATAAAATAATAAATAAACATAATTTATGTCTTTAAGGATATACTATCTTCCCCGATTGCGTTTGTAACTTTTTGTGCTTAATATTTATTCATTGAAAATTTAATTCTAAATTAATACATATTTATTGGAATTATAAATTTTATTCTGTCATCAGAAATCGTATCAGGAATACTATTTGCATTTATTTTTGCATTACATTTTTAGAAAATAAATTTAGCCTGTTTACATTTGATCAAAATTGTTGTTTATTTCGTCATAATTTTTGTGAGCTTGAGTCTTACATTTTAAATATCTTCGATGTGCTCTGTCTCTGAGCTTTATTAGTAGTTTTATGGCTGTCATTCCATAACGTAAATGGTTGTTTTTTTTTCGTTTAAGAGGAGCATGTTTGTTAACTAAATATAAAATATTTTAAATAAAAATGTCTTTACATATTATATTGAATGTGTAAAAATCTAATTTGTGTAATATTATATATTGTCTAATAAGTTTTGAAAAATGCTCTTTGGATACAGGTGTGAAAGTTTATTGTCACACGAATATGCAAAGACCCGATTTAAAACGTGTTGCATACTATACTATTTATGTTGGCAAAAAAAATCAAATCTACACCCCTTATTTTTATATGTAAAATAGATTTCTCTATATCTTTCTCAACCTTATTTTATAAGTTTAAAATCGGTTTTAATACCTAAATGTTTAAAAGAAAATGAATGCAGGCAGAACTTATTTGGGCGGCGGTAAAAATTTGATTTTCATTTTTAATTTCCGTTGCTAACTTCCATGACGTAATTATTTTTCTTTCTAAACTACTTTTAAAACTTCTTTTATATTTTTTTTACTGAAAAGACGATACCCTGAGAAACTTTATTATTCCAGAGAGAATTATATTTTCAGTGAATGCAAAATATTCCAGTAAAAGGCAATTATTTTAAAAAGGGTTGAAAGTAAGTGAAAGAATCATCAGTCCCCTAAAATTCCACGCTGCTTAAAACAACCGAAGAGTAAAAGTGAAAATAATTTAATTCCGGAAGCAATTTTCTTGGAATAATTTGAGTTTCTTAAATTTATAAACTGTTTCTTAATTTTTAGAAAGCATTTTGGTATCTTAAAGGAGTCATTAAACTGGAAATAAGAGGAATGAAATTCGAGCTTTAACTTTGGCAAAATACAAAAGTTAAATTAAAAAAAAAAACAATTTTTGTTATTTCGTGAAAGATATCTAGTACGATGCAAAATATTTTAGTGATTCTTTGGTAAGTAAAACCGTAAATAAATAAGTTATTTAGTAATAACTTACCCAACCATAATCATAAGACATACTGTAATCGGTACAGTGACGTTTTCAACATCATATGAGCCTTCGGTGTAGTTAGTTAATACATCACTAATGACTGATTCGCGACGGTTTAGTACATCAAGTTCCATGTTGATCTAAAAAATATCTATAAATATATATGTGTAATATACTCAAAAGAACAAGATGACTGTACGAAAGAGGGTAAACACTAATGTTCAAATAATTTTTTTGATTAATTTTGGATAAATGTTTGAAGTATATATGTTGCACCTAATTCTTAACATTTAAGCGCCAAGTTTGTTAAGGTGGTATTTTATATATCGTAGCGTTTTCTCCGTTCGTTAGGCAAGAATTAAAATAATCTAAAATGGTCAACCAATTTATTTAAACACTTGAATATGAAAACACGATCACTTACGATTTTTAGAGACTTTTTTACAACTATTTAAATTTCGTGCCAATATTCCGATTTGTATTTCACTGAACTGACTACAATCGGCGACGCGGCTCCTTATATACTCGGCAGAATGCTGTTCCGGAAGATTCCCGCTGAACCTTCGACATGTCGTGCGGTGTACCACTTCTGTCCTTCCTAGGTAACAGAGAATCATATGGTTTCTCGGTGTTTATAATATCATTCCATCGTATCTTGCCACATTTTCAATACTCCAACTTTCCAATTCCTTCCTCCAATCGCTTTAATGCACCTACTAGCTTAGGTGGAAGTACTAGTAGTAAGGTTTACCCCATTTCGCCGTTGCGAAGTCCATCCAAGAATGCTTGGATTGCCGAACGGTTCATGACTCTTTTCTGGACATTTGGATATGCAAGTCGAACCAAACATTGTACGTTTGGTCGGCTTCAAATTCTTTTAAACACTCTCTGATTTTTTGCACCGATTTTTCAGCTGCCTCTGGTAAACATGCTCTAGTTGTGACAGGCCATAACGCATCTTCAAATGGTAAGTGCTTGTACACTTTTCAAGGGACATTTTTTGTAGGATGGCAGCAGCAGCTCCTCTTAAAACCAATGTAAGATCAGTGACCTTCTCCCTGGATGACCCACCATTTGCTTTTGCAGCTGCTTCAGATAAATATTTTTTGATGTAATACTATCAAATTGAGGCAGTTGAGGCGCATTAGCCCAACAGCTTCGTATTACCACAAGCTTCGCTTTTATAGTCCACTGCTGAAAGTTTACAGGGCAGTAAGTTCACTTTTTTGATTGTTGAGTGTGACAGAAATTTCTCGCAACTTTACTTGCAGATTGGCGAAATTTTCTAGTACTTTTTTTAAAGCTTCTACCTTTAAAGAATTGCAACTATTGACCGATATCACTTGCAGCAGCAAAAACAAAGTTGTCCGAGTTCACCTTTTTCAATTAATGCGTTAGGGAGCCTCTCCTACAAGTCTGTCTTATTTCCTGTCGCGCCCTTTCCTCCAGTTTCCTTTTCAGCTTAGCAACTTTCAAATCCAATAGCTTTAGCATATTCATGCACTTTAGTCTGATTTATTTTAATCCACTAATATTTAATTTCACCAATGTCCAAATAACTGATATCCGTCCAATTTACACCCCACTCCTAACATCAATGTAGCGTTTTTTCCATTCGTTAGGAGTGAATTAAAACAATTGAAGACACGGTATTATATATCGATTACACACTTTACTACGAAAACACGATGATTCACGAATATTAAAGATATTTATTTTACTGTATTTGTTTACAACTATTTAAATTTCGCGCCAATATTCTGAACTTTACTTCACTAAATTGGCAACTGACTTCTATCGGCGATATGGCTTCTTATATACTCTGCAGAACGCTCTTCCGGAAGATTCCCGCTTAACATTCAAGATGTCGTGCAGTGTACCACTTGTGACATTCCGGAATCACGGAGAATTAAATTTCTCAGTATTTACAACATCGTTATAATATGTATATACTATTATATAATTAACAAATAGAACCGCTTATCGGTTCCAAAAAACCGTTTGTCTGTATCATAACAGTTGTCATGGCACAAAGGAGAATAACTTTTTTAGAACTAAGTCCTAAATTCTATATTTAAAACGTGAAAATACATTGTTTCATTTAAAATACGATATAAAATAAAACAATAAGAATATTACGAGCACAAAATAAAAAACCCAGTATGAATCAGCATAGCAGACGGGTACCAAAGAATTTTTAATTTAGTAAACGAAACTGAGAGATGCGGGAGCGAGGCAACAAAGACCAGCCCCAACAATCCTCGCGAAGTAGACACCCCCTGATCAGTTTGGCTTATATTGTACAATTTTAATATATACAATATATTATTATTTATATTGTAATATATTTCCAGTTATTCATGTAACACACAATACTAAAATAAAATAAGTGTCCAAAAAAATTGCAATTATTTTTTTTTTATATAAAATTTATTAGCTGCTGTGTAATAATTTTAAATTTAACTTGCTTTTAAAAAATGTGTAAAGATAATTGTTTGAATTCATTAGGTAAATTACTCCACAGTTGAACAGCTACAGAAACGCTGAAAAGCTGCTTTTCTCTATATTGATGTTACAAAACTATGATTGCATCTTGCGTGAGAAAAAGACATCGCAAATATGTTGGTTAGCCCATCATCATAATACGATATGTGAATAGGTTTATGTGATTTTTCCTATTATTTTTCCTTATCATTTTAGTTTGCTAAATCCAGGACTTTTTTCTAAAATGGTATACCTAACGATCAGTTGGTTTTCAGTCAGATCTCACCGCATGTCTCTGTAGACCCATCATTACACAGCTGCCTATCATACAAATAATTTTTAAAAAAGTTTAAAGCGTTCCTGAGAATCCAAAGTAATTCAAATTTGCCAAGGATTATTCATAGTTGATGATATTGAATCATTTGCTAAGATTTAATAAAATCGAAATGCGAACATCTTATCACAGATTGATGCAACTAACGCTTTGATTATGTCATTAGAAAAAATACAAATATGTTCTAAGCAGATTTTTGTGAAATGCTCATCAAACAGTACTTTACAACCCAATAATATTAGTTTATAAGCTAATTTATCACAAGAGATTTTATTCTAATACATTTAAAATATTTTTTCCAAAATTAAATTGTATTTAAACTCAAACGTAATTAGTTTACTTACAGAGCGATAAAGGCTAAGAGTTTTCAAATAAATATATATATTTTATAAAACATAATTTTGCACTGAAATTAATCTGTTTTGTGAATGTTTATTTTATTTTTTTGAAATTTTTGGCAAATAAAAACCACGTTTAGGAAGCACAATATAGCATTTAATACAAATATTTAAACTAGCAGAATCATTAGCTAACTTCAAAATCAATCGTAATCGATTGCAGCGGATTATAATATAATATAAACAGTTTTATTCTTTTTATGAGCTCCAACCTCATGACAGACTCGTACAAATGATACAAAGATGTAAATTTTAGATTCTGCACCTCTGTAAAAGGTCTAATAAAGAGGAAAAGATTAATAAAATGAGCCTTGTTATTTCCCAACCCTAAAGGGGAATATCTATAAAGGGCGAAGTAAACATTCCCTATACGTATTCATAATTCAAGTTATTCGATATAATCTTTAACGATAAGGTACATTTTCATAATAAGTGGTTCATACTATTACCGTATTTCAAATCAGGAAATTCAAGAGCAACTTTAAACTTGCGTCGTATAATTGTTTTATATTTTTTCTGATCTATATTTATAGGATTAGGTCCAATGTCTATAATAAAAAGTACAAATACCTTTGCAAAACTGAATTAAAGGTTCAGAGGCTCAATTACCAGCATAGAATTTGATTTGTAGAGCAGAGTAATTTCTGACAATTTTCTCCTTATCATTTCATTTTATTTTTTCAAGTTAATTTGCTATAGTGAATTGTTGTGATTGTGATTGTTGTATTTACCCATAATGCAACAATTCTGAAAATTCTAATAAATCCACAATTTAGAATTGTATATTTTGGTATATAGGTGGTGCATAGAAATAAACTGACGAACCATTTTAAATTTTGTATATCTTGGATAGTTAACTAGATGCTATTAAACACACTATTTGGATCTTTAAAAGATCTTAGAGATAGTACATCTTTTAGAAAACTCTCTATTTATAAACTTGAGACAATCAAAGATTGAAGTCGGAATACGACTAAATTAAGTGTTAATGCATAACTAACGCATAATTAACGAAAATAACAAAACCTAAACTAAAAAAATTCACAGGTTCTATACAAAAATTAAATATTTTTTCTAATTGATCGTAAATATAGAACTTACGTCAACAGAATTAGACGAGCTGCTTTTATCTGATTTTGATTCGCTATCGTAATCTGCATTCATCATTTTTTGGTCTCTTCGCATCCTTCTTTCAGCCCTTCTTTTAGCTACCTTTAAAAAAATTAAAATACCTTTACCCCATAATATTAGATTTCAAGCAATAGTTTTATTAATTTTACTTTTACTTACACCAGGACACCATCTGCATAAGCATAAATTAGCGTAAATCCATTTGAAAGACCTTGCCATTACATCACCAATATTTGAGAGGTACAGTAGAAATAAAGGCATTCCTATTATGGCATAAATTATGCTTGCTATTTTACCATTAGGTGTGTGGGGCCAAATGTTTCCATAACCTGTAAAATAGGATCTATTTTAACTAAATGTTTAAACACAATAATTTTTAAAAATCTAAAATATTTATCAATGTTGCCTTGACATAAATTAGTTTAGTTTTTTTTTTAACTAAACTTCTACATGCCTTAGCAATGAAGTATAGAAAAAAGTGGAGCAATTTATCCATGTAAGAGAAATTGTACGACTTTAATAAAAAGATGCAAATATTATCCTTTTAAGTTATGCCTATATTATATCATTGACTAAAATTTTAAAGCATTGTAAAATTATGATCTGAAATACTAAGCGTATCTCAAAATCGGGTATTTATGTACCAGTGTATTATTTTAATGCAAAATCTTAAAACGTTTGTAAGAATGTATACTATACAGGTTGGGGAATCGATCATTACGCATAGAGAGGTGTTTAAAACGAAATATGGCAACTGATACGTCGTTGTTTTTCAGTACGACGTTAGAAAGCGTCTGTTTTGTCAAAGAAATTTTAAAATTCATGAATTTTACCTTCATACAAAGCTGATAAGACCTCTGTCTTTTTTGTCCTGTAGTAATACATGTGAAGCACTATTATCGCTATCCACACATTTATCGCAGTGATTTTATTTTTCGCGCATAGTTCTGTCTTAAGTATGGCAGTAAGTCTAGCAATAAAAGAGTCTTGAACAGTCTTTTTATAGTTGATTCATCAGTTTTTAAAACTTGTTGTATTTTAGATATTTAGGTCCCGCTGTTTACAGAGCTAGACATTTAATCTAGAAAGTGATGTTTTCTTGTATTTGTCTTTTTTACAGTTAATAAATGCGAATTTATCCAGTTCGCATTACAAATGGCTTGCTCTGCTCAATACTTTTACAAATTCTAGTTATTGTTTTTATTATCATTATTTAATTTTTAAATAAAGCTAATTTGTCTATTTGCCTTTCTCTTTGAAAAAAAATTGATATAAAATAACCGAAAACCAATACGACGACATAATTTGTAAACATTTAAATTTATATAAAAGTTAAAGCTCAATTTTGAGAAATATCATTAAGCAAAGAAAAAAATAGTCGCAGAAAAAATTAAATATACTGATTTATTTAAATTGAAAAATTAAAAAAAAACTTTCGACAAAAGCGTTAAAACCTTTCTCGAATTTTTAAGCTCAAAAGCAACTTCATATCATCGACAGACAATTTATCGTCGCGGCCCGAAGCAAAACTAAATGTGTCGACATTTTTACGGCAAATGTAATTTATGGGTGGTTAATAGGACGGACACGGTGAAATATATATGGTAATAAAAGAACGTATAGTAAAAAAATCTGGCCAGGTTTTGTGCAAAGGTAAAGGAAAAGCGCTGTAATTTATAAAACGATTTTTTCTAATGCTCTCCAATTTAGAGAGAAAAAAAGACTTATTGACCTGATTAAATACTTCTTTTTGACTAGAATTGTTCCCTATTTGCACATAATAAATGATAATTATATTATTTAAAAAATGATAAAATACACATTTAAATGGTAGGAGTCAAAGATGTTAACAATTAAATGAAAATTTTGAAATTTATTTCGAAAATGTAAAAATTAAATACATTTATTCGTAGTATACTGGGAGATTACCAACGTATGACACTTTTAAATGAAAAGAAAAAGTTTTGTTAACAGAGTATACGATCACTTTGTTTTTAATAATAGCCAAACATCTATTTGGCATGCGACTAATTAAATTATAAATCTTTTTTGCTCAATTTATCGCAATTGCTCTTGCATACATTTCAGTAACTCTCTCTTTGTCTGAAATACCATTCTTTGATTTAAAATATACCCTTTGAATCGCTTTCTTGACAGGTAATAAATCAAACATTGACCCATCGGTAAAAAGAACGTATGCCCATTCATTCTTTTGCCAATTCTTATGTTCTTCGGCCCATCCTAATCTCATTTCAAGGTCACGAAATACCACTGTCATTGTACTGTTGCGTTTTTTCATTTCGTTAGGACTGAATTAAAACATTCGCAAGTAGTCAACTAATTTATTTACACATTAACACCATGAAACACGTTCACTTACTACAAGCTGACAACTCTCCCAGCGGCGACGCGGCTCCTTCGCAGAATCGCAAGAATCGCTGACCTTCGAGACGTCGTCCAGTGTGCCACTTGTGTCACTTCGGAATTACGGAGAATCAGCGGGTTTCTAGATTTTTACAATCTCGTTACACTACCCCCATCCTAAGCTTATCTCATCCCAAAATAATTCCAAAGATGGTGGATGGCAGTATCGTCAGAAGGTTTCCCTCTCGCAACTGGACCTCTTGTAGAAATAAAAATTAAAGATCTCCTTCATAGAACAATGTTAAGGTTGTATAGAGCACCAGAACTTGTACGCCTGTAAACCTGATGATCACTTCTGACATGCTGCGTTATCCTCCAGGCCAGGATATTTATTAAGTTTATCTGCTAAGCTTCTCAGATCCTCACCACGTAACTCCTGCTTTTGAGAACACAAAGCGTCCCAAACGTCCTTATAGGTTGGCTTCTGATATGACGCATCTTTGGTAACAAGATAGAAGAACTTGCTAGCAGGCTCTTCATTGGTTTTCTTGAATGCTTGCCCGAGTCTGGGGTTAGACTGACGTAGCTCTTGAATTTTTCCCGAACTTTCTATGGGAAACTTCAGCTATTCTTCGAGACATTTGTATATCTTTAGCTACATAATCTACCAGAGTAGCTAAAGCCCTAAACAGATCTTCCTGTAATTCACATATTACATCCTATCAACTCTTTCGGCCATTGAATTAATACGTTATAAACTTATCGAATGTCAAATCCGACTATGCTTGGATTTGCCTCAGCTCAGCGTTGTTTTCACAATAAGGAGCTAGTCAATAAATAACTCGAGCTTACCCCTCGGTGGCTTTTGTATTCTGTAAAAACATCGTCCAGGTCATGAGCGTCATATCTGAATTTAACTTTCTGATATAGGTACCCTCAACATTCTTAAGTCAAATTTTGATAAATATCAAAAGACTATGTTGTAATCTTCTTTCCACGTCATCTCATGCATATCATCACTCACACCTCTATCCTGCTTTCTCATATCATTTATCAATCTTACGCAACAATTCTAGGTGTATTAAATACGCTTTAAATCATTTGCCAGAAGGCAAGGACCATATACGACATCGCAAATTAAAGTGGGACAATACAAGACTATCGCAGTGGACTTTTCTGAGATTTTTAGTAAGTAGATGTCTTTGAGTATAGAGTAATTTTTAAGTTTATGAATGTCTTTTTAATACAATTGTCAATATCTTCGCGAAATCTCAAGTTAATATCCAATAGAACACCAAGAGTTTTAGCTACAGCAGTACATTTATTCGTTTCACCATTTACGTCAATTTTTACAATATTTTCATATGAAAAGAGAAGAGCCTGACATTTATTTAGATTTAAGGTTAAACAGTGATCTTTGAAGGCTATAGCAAGTAGAACAATATCTTGAGAAATATATTATGAAATATGTAGCTTCTTCAATTTTATCAGGTGAAAGTTACAAGTAAATTTATGTGTGGTCAGCATATATATGGTGCGACAAGTAACTGAAATAATTCCAAAGCATATTAAGTAAAAAATAAAGATCCAAGGATGTATTCTTTTTATGTGCTCCTCAAATGAGATTCCTGTAACAATAATGTCATCAAGGTAAACCAGGCAAGTCTTCTGGGACGGTCCTCTTAAGATGGTTTTCTTCAGCTTATCATCGTTGCCTTCCCGTTAAATTTCCATCCAGCACCCACCGTGAAAGCTGTTTTCTGCCTATATTCAGGGGCCAACTCATCTTGCCATTATCCACTTTAAAGGTCTAACGCGGCAAAGATCTTCGATCCAGCCGCAACTTGTCGAAGTATTACTGCAGAGTAGTGTCCTAACTCCGTACCTTTCTTTAACAGCATAGGATATTGCTTTACATTCATTCCCCTTACAGGAATACTCTTTCCACGGGTACAAGGCTCTTTCCGACTAACATTCCTCGACCAACAGCCTCGTCATGCAATGCAGGTTCGAACATGACTATTTCACCGTCCATGCTCGTGCTATCAACGCGGCCCTTTAGAACGATCTTGCTTCGCTGTGGTATCAAAATTTCTTTCAGAAGTAGGACTCGAGTACTGTGATCCCTCTCACGATGCAAAACAACTTCTTCATCATCTATCTCCAGGACTTCCTGCTTAAGGCTCAACTTAAAGCCCTTAGTGTCCATTATATCGGTTCCAATGATCACTTCATCCTCAATCTCAGCCATTATGTTCAAATGAGGCTTCTCCTATGGTGAATCTGACCTTTGTTTCACCATGAACATTTGCTCGACCTCCTGTCGCTGTTCGTAGATGCTATTTTGATAGCTGCAGATTTTACTACGTCGGGTCTTATAAATGTTTTTGTCGCCTCTGTATCCAGCAACACAGTACCGAAAGTTTTATCCACACACGTGTCGATGAAAAAACTGTTGCTATGGTGCTGCAGCGAGAAGACCTGGGCAGAAATTACTTTTACTGGGGCTTGCTGAATACAGGTCGCAAATCGCCAATTTACAAACACGAATTTAGTACAGAAACAAATTTAGAGAAGTTGCAAGAGACAACTGTTGTATTATGATAGGTTTACTTATGATTTAGCTAAAGAATAAAGTTTGTTTGAGCCTTCATTTTTATTATGCAATATAAAGCATAATCAATACCTTGAGATTATGATCTACTGATGTATGTTAAGCCTGTATCCGAGAAATATTGTTGACATGCCTGAACTTTCGCGAAGTATTTTGCAAAATTTTAGCTGTTGGCATTTGCCCTTAAGCACCTGTTTGTGTGTAATGATTCTCCATCCTGTAAGTAACATTGAAAGAAAGATCCATAAGTGTTTTTAATGTTTAGGCTTTCAACATCACACGAATTATTTACACCAAGACTGAGGCGGCCTTTAGTTTTCATCTTAGTCTACTTTAGTAGTGGTAGTTAAAATGCACAAGAAAATAAAAAGCATTTTTGGACTTTGTCCCATCATGTAAGGACTACTCTTATAGTTTATACAAAATGTGTAACCGTATTTTATGCTTTATTCACCACATAAAATAACAAAAATGCAACGAACCTCGTCTCGAGTACATAAATTATAATATAAAAATAAAAAACGAATGTACTTCGTTCACTTTTAAGTTATGTTTTCTCTATTAAATAACTAAGTGTCTCTTTAAATCAAATTTAAAATCCACGCGATAAAAGAATAGACTGGCGAAGCGAGGGTGTCGCGTGGCTTAATGCCAATTCCATTAGGCGCCACAAAAAAGATTTTATAGACATTAAAGAGGGAAAATCCGGGTGCCCTGAAATTAAAATTTAAGTGCACTTAGTTCAGATAGGTAACAGGATTACCGAAACAGCGAATCATGATACTTTTATCTTTGTTACTTGGAAACTCTTCTCCATAATTTTTTTTTGTTACCTCAAATTCATTTAACTTAACAGATCCAATTTCAGCTCTCTATTTAAAGTGATAAATCAACAAAAGCCATCATTGTCCGTGTCCCATACGGACGTGAAATCTTGTTGCTGTTTGTACCCGAGCGATAATTTAGTGGCTTTAGAGCTAGCCGGTCTTAGATCATTCAGACTATTACTCCAGGACATTAAACGGTTTAATTTGTAAACAGACTTTGGCCATAACGTTTAAGGTTATTAGATAATAGCGGTACGAGGATATGAGTTAATTTGGTGCGAATATTTATAGTGGTCCCTAAGTAGGTCATATATTATAAGTGGGTGTATCCCAAGTTAAATTCTGGCTGTATGTTTTTATTATTATCTATTTTAGCGATCCCTTAAAATACTATCTGTATAATATGATGATTTATGGAATGTTTAAAATAACGCGTGGCCTATCGAAAAATACAAGGCACTACATGGTAAACAAGAATTTTTGAATAAGATCTAAAATTAGTGTCAAAAAAATATATATCATATAATTACATATATTTGAAATAAACAATAAAACACATGGCTAAAAATCTCAATTATAAATGGTCAGCAAAGTTAGACCGGAGGTAGTCTTCAAATGAGTAAAAGGCATTTTTAATTAAGTACTCCTTAATCTTGGCCTTAATTACAGAAAGGAGCATATTTTTAACAGACATAGACAACACATTGAAAATTTATTTTCCATAGTAAGATCTGCCATTAAGGGACCTGTAAAACCTCTGTTACCGCAGTACCCAAGACCCATATTCATACTATATGTGAGTAAATATCAGCATAAATCATACATTTTTCAGGATTTCCCCTAACAAATAGGAGTTATAAGACAATATAGGCACAAGTCAGAGAAGGAGTCTCATTCTTTTGAAATGCAAGCACTCTCTATAGTTCAGTTTCACAATCACTTTTCTACGTGTGTATTATAAGGAAAATATTTTTAACCTATGAGTAGACTGATCCCAGTTAAATACACAGTACATCATTTCGCTTACAAGCCGAAATGTAGGTGGAGACAGTGCATATTAGGAATATACATTCTGATATTTTAAACGAGAGTTCCCAAACACAATTCGCCAGTTCAATCCAGAGCGACACAAAGAAAAGTTACAACTTCATCCATAGTCTGTTGACTATGACTTAAGGGAAAAAGTAATTTTTTGATTTTGTTCTAACTTAAACTTAATAGATTTGATACCACTCCCAAATGATATACTCCCCAGGTCACTACATAACTGTATCAGCTGTAATATAGAAACTGGATAGGCAGCTATAAGTCAATATAATTAGGGATATTGTGTTCTCAGCATAAAAGATAAAGACCTAGAGACCCAGGATGACAGCTGGGAAGATCATTGACATGCACCAGAAAGAGAAAGAGCCTAAAGTCAGAAGTCTGCGACACGCCATGTATCAGCAGTAAACTCTGGGATTTACCACTCCTGAAATAGACATATTGACTGCTTGTTAAGTAGGACTGGAGCAAGTTAATACTTGAATTACCAAATCTTTAATAGACGAACTTCTCAAGAAGTATATCATGCTTAATAAAATCGAAAGCTTTTGACGAACCATAAAATATTGTCTAAGAAAGAAAACTGTACTGAAACTTTCAGAATATTGTTAAATTACCCTCTCACCTCTGTATCTATATGTGTGATGTCTAGTAAGTAGTAAGAGTGTTGATGTCTATAAAGGTATGTTGCCTAACATCAAAGAATGAATTTTGCTTAAAGTATCTCTTTATTTACTCTTTCCTTTTTTTCATCAACTCTTTTGATTCATACCTTAAACTATTGCTGTATTTTTTGCTAACGAATAAATTTATTGCATCACTGGAAATTACTTTATTTTTCTCCCGGGGAACTAAATATATAATAATAAAAAAGTGGTCACTCTCAAAAATTAGAATATCTAAAAAATATTAAGTGACCGATAAAAAGGTGTGCTTCTCTAGGACACATTCTTCTAATCTCTACAGATATCGGCAATAATAATATTCTATGGCTAGAATTGTTTGCAATGTGACCATATTTATACCAATTCGAAATATTCGGTCAAATACCCCAGGTTGCGATGGCATTTCGTTACAAATGCTACACCTTTGTCTGCCACAGATTATTGACCATATAACAAATATTATAAACTCTTGTTTAGAATCAGGCTACTTTCCACAGCCTTGGCGTCAGTCAGTTGTGTGCCCCATACCCAAAATATATAATCCCGAATCCCTACAGGACTTATAAGTTTATTGCCAATAATATCGAAGGTCTTGGAAAGAGTTGTCTATGCACAGTTGTCATTTTATCTTACTGATAATAACATATTTTCAACTAAACAGACTGGCTTAGACAACTTAATAAGGGCTCTCGATAAAAAACTGGGCGTAATTTTAGTTGCCTTAGATTATTCAAAGGCTTTCGATGTAATCGACCATGAGTCTCTAAGTTAAAATTTTATGGTTGCAATGAAGTTAGTTAGAAGTCCTATCTCTGGAATCGTACTCAACAAGTAGGTCTCGATAACAATTACTCCGATTCGAAACACATAATTTTGGGAGTTCCTCAAGGATCGATTCTGGGACCTCTTTTATTCTTGCTATATACTTCGGATCTTCCTTTAGTCGTAAAGAGCTCTGAGGTGTACGAGTACGCTGATGATACACAGTTAATTCATTATTTCCATCCAGATGATATAGAACAGGCTTTTGAAAGTATAAATAGAGATCTAAATTTAATCTTGCGCTACTCGAAAGAACACAATCTTAATAATAATGCCAATAAGACTAACGTATTACTTTTTGCCAATAAAATAGTTGAAAAACATATATACATTCAATATGATAATAACCCCTTGGCTTTTGTTGAGAGCATCAAGATTCTAGGTCTAACTATTGATTCTTCTTTAAGATTCTAAGGACATATTAGTGCTGTCTTGCAGAGGTGTTATTTGCGTATGCGTTTGCTCTATGCTAAGAAACATATTTTAAATTTTAAGACAAGAAAAAAACTCTCAGTATCGTTGGTGTTATCTATTTTAAATTACTGTTTTATCATTTATTATCCTTGTATAAAATAACCCAGCAGAAACTGCAACGTGTACAAAATACGTGTTGTCGATTTGTGTATAATTTAAGAAAATTTGATCATGTGTCCATATACAGTGCGAACGTAAAGGTTGGAATAAATTCATTTAAAATTCAGGGGTATGTTCAAAAAAAAACGCTCGGACATGTCGATTTTTATTTTTAACTGCGGGTTTTCTTACTATAATTTTATGTATACAGGGTGGCCCAAAAATAAGTTACGGTCATCAACGTAATTTTTTTAAATGTAAACACCTATTTTTTATTTTAGATTTAGGTTCTACATCAAATTCTAAGTACATTTCATGTACCATGTCCTATACCTAAACTCGACCGTTGACGATTGAACACAATAAAAGGCTATTTTTGGAAGAGTTATTTATATCACGCAAGAATACATAAAAATATTTTAATTAACTTATTAAGTGTTGAAAATGGCTGCCACGAACCTCTTGGCAATATCCCAGTCGATGCTGAAATTCTTGTAAAACGTTATCGATAACAGAAGGTTCTATCAATCTTATTTCTTCCGTTATTCTAATTTTTAAGTTTTCAATGTTGTTTGGCCGATTAACATAAACTTTGGACTTAAGATACCCCCACAAAAAAAAATCTAAAGGAATCAGATCCGGCAATCTGGCCGGCCATTCAATTGCACCCCTCCGACCAATCCAACGTCCAGGGAAAACGGTATCCAGGTACTGGCGCACGGGACAAGTGTAATGGGCTGGAGCTCCATCTTGCTGATATCATAAGGAATTATCTAATATATCCGGGTCTTCTGGATCGGGGTATAAAGTGGCAAGGCATGGAACCAAGTCATTTTCTAAAAACTCTAAATACCTCTCACCATTCAAGTATCCTTCAAAGAAAAAGGGCCCTATAACCCTGTTTTCAATCACCCCCGCCCAAACATTTACTTTTTGAGGGACTTGGCTGTGGCACTCCATCATCCAGTGCGGATTTTCAGTAGCCCAATATCGGCAGTTTTGCCGGTTTACACTACCATGAAGACAAAACGTTGCCTCATCAGAAAATACAATTTTTCTTGAAAATTGTGGATTAGCATGGCAAGTCTCTCACAAAATTCTAAACGTCTATCTGGGTCATCTTCATTTAGTTCATGAACCAATTGAACTTTGTAAGGGTGCCATTTATTTATACCTAAATACTTAACGACGGATGTCTGGGATATCTGATTTTCTAACGCAATATTGTGAGTCGTTTTATGGCAATCTTCTTCAACTGCCAGCAAAACATTTAGTTGCTTCTCTTCTGATATACTTGACCGACCTTTCGTATAATTATCCCTGACATGACCCAAATCCCGATATTTCTGTTCTATTTTACTGACAGTACTTTGAGATATACGTGGCCTATCAGGATACTTAGCATGATAAATTTCACAGACTTCCATCTGAGTGCGCATCCTGTTTCCATAACCAATCATCATCAAAATCTCTATTCGCTCTCGCTCACTAAGACGTACCATTTTTTGAAATTTTAATTTTATCTTTTGATAAACTTAACACAAGCAAAACTTTGCTTAGGCATCTAAATCAAACTAAATTCACTCAAAATTATTTGATGTCAACAAATTGTGACAAGTTAACAATCAAAAACACCAACCACAAATGTAAATAACCAAACAATAACTGATAGGTTGCTTGATATAAATAACTCTTCCAAAAATAGCCTTTTATTGTGTTCAATCGTCAACGGTCGAGTTTAGGTATAGGACATGGTACATGAAATATACTTAGAATTTGATGTAGAACCTAAATCTAAAATAAAAAATAGGTGTTTACATTTAACAAAATTACGTTGATGACCGTAACTTATTTTTGGGCCACCCTGTATACATAAAATTATAGTAAGAAAACCCGCAGTTAAAAATAAAAATCGACATGTTCGAGCGTTTTTTTTTTGAACATACCCCTGAATTTTAAATAAATTTATTCCAACCTTTACGTTCGCACTGTATATCTAAAAATGTCATTTCTTCTTAAGGTTCATTTTCTCATATTTATGTATTGGCTCTATAAAAACCAAAAGCCAAAATATTATCAAAGAAATTAATTCCAAGAAATGCGACTCATGATAGAGTTATAAGACATAAGACTCTGACATTGCCACACCATATCACAGCTCTTTTCTCACGTAGTTATACTTACATTACCGTAAAAATTTATAATCGATTTAGACCTAATTTTTCAATTCCAATATCTCGCTTTAAAAATGATTATAAATGGTGATTATAATGATGATATGTTCTTGGAGGCACAATAGCACAATTAGTTTTTTTTCTCTGCGGACTTACAAATGTATTTAATTATTTTTTTGTCTCTCTATTTGTTATTTGATTTATTTTTTAATTACTGTTACTGCTTGTTTGTCAAAACATTTGTAATTATTTTTATTTTTAGGGTTAAGAGATAAAAGTACCTTTAGCTAATCTTCGCCTTTTTGGGCAAATGTAATGTAAGGTGCATTTGATACCAAATAAAGATATATTTATTTATTTATTTATTATATTTATACATGCTAACCATATTTATACGTAACCGTTACTGCGCATTAGCAAAATGCGAATTAAGGTAAAACGCATGTGTAGACACCCGTAAATGGTTTTAGCGTTCCTTATTCGTATTATTTTAAAACGTTTTAAACAGTGGATGCTCTCACTGTAACGCGCATTAAGGCTCCGTTTATACGGAAGAAGATCCAAATTCGCATTAATTTTCAATGCTGAAAAACTAACAAAAATTTTAAAACCGAGATAAAGAGAAAAAAAATATTCACTTTGATTTTGTTGTCGCGTACCTTATCGTGTTTTTACAATATTTAAAGAATTACTCTAAAGATATATTTTTGCTCAATCTCTTTAACCTAAGAAATTTATCAATAAATTATTTAGGTTGGCAATAAAAAACAGCTGGCTAGCGTCAACTTTAAAATCTTTTCTTAAAATCGTTGTGTAAACACATGTCAAAGTATTTTTGCTCTAATTCGCATTAGCCACTAAATCGCATTATTGTTAGGTGTAAACTTAGTAATTAGTATGTATAGCGAGGTCCAAAGGACAAACTGATGTGCGACATGCGTATTATACCTCATTTCTCCTAACTATATTTCTGAAAATATGCCACAGCTCACTAAAATATATATGCGAATATTTAATTAACGTAAACCAAAAGTATTTAATTTTTTTTTATCACTTATAATTTTTTTCTACTTCTCCTATGACAAATAAAAATGTTGCCTTTATTTCATTATTTTTTTTAATTTACCAGTCTTTCTGCTACTGCCTATTTGCTTACCTCTTTTTCTTAAGAGATAATGAAATATTTTCCCAAAAGGATTTGAGTCTAAATCATCTTTTATTGCTTTGAGAAGCATATTGTAAAGCTTTGGGGTATATTTGAAACACCTCTGACATTTAGATTTTCCATTTTCAGTAAAATGGCTTTCTTTGCTTCGATCCGATCATTTGGTACAGAGTTGCTATGAATAAACTATTCAGTAGCTATTTTATTATCATTGATTTTTGATATTAAGTTGAAGCTATATAACGGCCTCAAGTCCAGATCCTTGGAATCTCTCTAAAAATCTGTTAAGTTTAATATATTTTTGCGGAGAACAATTTTTAAAAACTATTTCTGTACAACTTCTAGGGATACAGTCTGGCAGATCTGCCTCTTCAACCCCCGGTTTCGTAACTTAGTTGCAATTGTTGAAGTAAAAAATAAAGCATTTCGAGATTTTTTGAAATCTGAAAGATATTTAAATTAAGAATAGGATCACGATTTTTTTTCGATCTTCAGTAATTTTTTTTTTTAATCTCGTATATGCAAAATAATACCGATATTCTAATTTTGGCTCAATTTTTCTTTATCTAATGCTAAAAACAAATATTTCTCCAAATCCATAAGTTGCACCTTTACTGTGAAAGGATGAGGTCCAAATTCATAACGAACTTTAAACTTTGATAAAAGTATGCAAATTTCGGAACGTGGCGTATCGTGGCCGTCACATGGATATATAACTGATATTGCATAACTTGCACGACTCTCGAAGTTAGTTTTTGAGTTTCTTCTTATAAAGCTACTCGTATAAATTTAACTCTCTAAATATATACGAGTAATATAAAAAGAATACTAAAAATTTTACATATATATCTTACTGCGAAAGACCGACATTCACCGATGACTGTTGACATAATGACTCTAAATGGCTTTATGAAAGACCAAACATTTACAAATTTTAAGTTTCGGAGACTTCACTGGTCTATCTCGACAAACACAAATGATTTCCGGTGAATGTCGAAAATTACCGTTCAACTAAAATAAACGTAAAAGTGCCTTTTTGGCGGTGGGGGTGTCAGTCAGTTTTACGCAATTAAAAGCACGTGCATGCAAGTTTGCTAAGCTAATTTTATATTAGGCATTATAATAGTAATATGATCAATGGCTTCTGTCGTAAGTCGTGATCAGTTTTTCTAAGTTTCATACATTAATTGAAAGTAAACGAGAAGACAATTGTTTCTATTTTTCAGAAAAGGTACTCTAGGTTTTTGTTTAAAGTGAATTCTGCAAAAAGTAAGTGCAGTATACCTTTGGGTTATAGGCATTTAAAACGTTTTGACATTTTAAAAGTTAGTGGTGATGAAGACTTAATTGTGCCATAAAAGCAGGTGAAACTAATACCAGTATTATGTGACGAATGCAGAGTTATTTGATATACTTTCCGAAACTCACATGAGAACAGGTCATCAAGGAAGAATACGAATGCTTAAAGAATTACAAGTTAAATATAAAAATATTCCTTATTAAGTCGTAGATAGTGACAAATGAAACATAATGCCCCTAAAAAAGATATTGTTGTGAAGCTAATGATTAAGTTCTAAACTAAAGTCTACATGTCAAATCGACTTAATAGATTTGCAATCACACAGCGATGACGATTACAAATTTATAATGGTATACCAAGATTCATTAAACAAAGTTTATCTAGTTACGACCAGAGTGCAAGAAGTAGCATATCACATTCTTCAAATTATTATAATATTTGGTGCTCCCGCTATATTATATTCGGATAATAGTAGAAAGTTTAGTAATCGATTTGTCATTATATCTAAGTTATGCACTATGTGGAAAGATGTTAGAATAGTGCACGGAAAGTCTCGTCATAGTCAAACTCAAGGCTCAGTAGAAAGAGCCTATCACAACTAACAGAATATGTTAGCTGCCTGGATGCATGTTAATGATTTAAATAAATGGCTTTAAGGTTTGCCGAAAAACTAGAATCGGTAAAAGTGGGTGAAAAAATACAGGAAATTATAATACAGCGAGATTTATTTGGACGCATGTTAGGAACATCAGTGGATCATAAAGTGAAAATTTTATTATATCTGATAATACCCGTTTCATTAACTTTATGCTATTAAGATGGTACGATCTATAAAACTGATAAATCGGTACTTGCCAAGGCTCTGGAAGCAGATATTAAGCACGAGCTACCACCAGACACTTGCTAATGTTTATATATTTGGCGTTTTTTTTACTTTATTTTTAGCGAAAGGAGTGCCACAAACATATGGCAATATTTCTAAAAAGTTCTTACAAATAATAACAAAATATCCCTGACAAAGAATTGACGTGATCTTCGATCAATATTGGCACCCATCAATTCAGCATTATGAGAGATCTTTAGAAGACTGTTCAAATTGAGAACCAGAACAAGTCAGATCAATAGATTTCTTCAAGGAATTGAAGAACATTAAATTTAAGGAGGCTTTGGTAGTGCATTGGGGGTGTAGAGAAGTTATTTCATTCCTTAACAATAACTTGATACGTTTAAACTTTCGAGACTATTATTCTTACAAAGTAAATAATAGAAAAGTTAAATCAAGTATTGTTTATAATCTTTGTTGTCCTTTGCACAAAGAACCAGATAGTAAAATTATTTTGCATATTGTATACATGGTATCCCGATTAGTATTTTATCACAATAGTGCGAGTTCCTCAGTCCACACGATTGATACGGATTCCATACACTCATTTAGAGCTTTGCTACAGTAAGGTCGGGCATTATCTGTCGGGCGTGAGTCTGTGAGCACAAATGATGCTATATTTAGCTTTCTAGAGCACCTGTACAACCGACTAAATGTTGGTGAAGTTGCAGCAGCGGTATTCTGTGACTTGTCCAAGGCATTTGACTGCGTGAGTCACAGAGTGCTGCTGATGAAACTGGAGCTCTATGATTTCAGAGAAACTGCCCTTGAGTGGTTTCGTTCCTACTTATCAAATCGTGTCCAGGCTGTCAAATTTAATGGTGGTATCTCTAAGGATCTTAATATAAATGTGGGTGTTCCGCAAGGATCAGTACTTGATCCTTTACTTTTTCTCATTTATGTGAACGATCTGCCACAACTGCAGGTAACTGGCAAATTTACATTGTTTGCTGATGATACCACCATCCTCTGGCACGACTCTGATGTTTCTCAAATGGAGGCTAATATACGTGCAGATTTGTTAAAAATAAAAGACTAGTGTGATGCAAATTTTTTGGCATTTAATGTTTCCAAAACAAATATCCTTAATTTTAAATGTAATACAAATGATATATGTTTGAATAATGAAGCCATCACCATGCCACCGTTCAGTAAGTTTTTGGGTCTTTCCATAGACAAGTTCCTTAAATTTGAAGACCATATTGTGAATGTATGTAGAAAAGTCTCATCAGGCTGCTACGCCCTAAGGGTTATTGCCACCAGTCTTAATTTCTCCATCGCCAGATCTGCATACTTCGCGATTATCGAGTCGCACCTTCGATATGGAATTTGTTTTTAGGGTTCATGTTCAAATTCACTTTTTAGTTCAGTGTTTGTACTCCAGAAAAGGGCCATTAGATATCTATGTGGGGCCAAGCCTCGTGACTCATGTCGCCCGCTTTTTGTAAGTCATAATATTTTAATCCTGTATTGTATCTTTATTTTGGAAACAGTTTGCTTAGTTTTTAGAAAATATAAACAGGAACTCCACTTAGGAAGCCGCTATAATACGCGACAAAATTATTTGTTGAGGCTACCCATTCCTCATTTTGAACTTGTCCGTAGCTCTATCATATATGGAGGTAGAAAGCTGTTTAATAAACTTCCACTAGAAATAAGACAACTTAAGACTGAAAAAAGCCTACGTACAAGGACGAAAATATTTCTTGCTAGTAAAGCGTACTATAGTTTAAGTGAATTTTTTAATGATTAGCATTTAAGTATTTTTCAAAGTTTTATATAATTTTATTTTATTTTAAATTAGTTTATCGTTTTTATTACAGTCTATTGGCTTTGTCTACAACTTCTATGTTTATATTGACAATAAAGCATTTTTGAGTTTGAGCTTGAGTTTGAGTATCATCCATAAAACTGAAAAACTCTCCAACAGCTCCTCGCCATAGTCTGACAAAAGGGTCTAGAATCTTCTTCATATATCTGTCACCAGAACCTTAAATGTAAGTTACTTCTGTGTGACCATTAAATATTATACCAACCAGGATAACCCAGCAAGTTGAGTAGCTCTTTTTGGCTCTCTCCATATATGATGACTATTCTTTATCAAACAAGGCATCAGGCATATCTCTTTGGAGTGCTGGTATCCGTAGTTAGATTTCTTCAGATAGTTAAGGGATTATGAGGGTTTTGTTCTTGTTTAGTTACATGCTTTCTACCACTTCTCGGTTTATTATGAAGAGAATTATTCTGGACATAATGATTCCAAATATGAAACACATCACATTGCCAAACTCCAACTCTATTAGCCACGAACCGTTGAGAGTGGCCTTCTTCAATTAAAGCCACTATTCTTGCTCGGTCAATTTCACTTATGACTTATCGAGGCATCTTTTCACGTGAACTCATAATATGTTACTGTTTTGACCTTAATATTTAAACCAAAAATGGAACAAAAAAAATTGTTAATATTTTTGTCACGCAACAAATATGAGAACAATACGAAAGATAAACATGGATAAATAACCTTACAAAAAATTGCAGACGCTAAAAAATTTCTTATAAAAATACGGTGATGTAATACTTTTAAATCTATATTATGTATTATTCAGCTTACGCTATACAGGGCTCTTAAAATTCAACTTTGCGTATTTTAATGCAATCGTACGTTAAGTGATCTTTTATTTTCACCTCAATGGATTTTTATTACCCAACGGCCTAACTGAAAGCCTATATGTGTATCTGTTTTAATTGCCAGAACTACTAACAAGACAAATCTGGGTCGTAATGTAACTCAGTGAATTATGAATGCACAAGAGAGAGATGTAGAGGATATCTGTAGTGCGGACGTCACTGTGATTTATTTCGAGGTTGGATAACGTGACGTATTAGCACGTGTGATCGATGGCATGAAAAGGGGTATATTTTATGTAGAATTGCTATTTTGTGGCTGTAAAAAATATAAAACTATCGATGTTTTAGGATAACTTAAAAATATATGAACAGCATTTCATTTTTATGTAATTTTGAAGAGAGAATTTCAAATAACTAAATAGGGAATGTTGTTTACTTTATTTAAAAAAAGATATGTGATGATTAGGACTAAATGCATCCGTTCTATATTGAGTCTTTTTGTTCAATATAAAGTCCTCTTAATTTTTATTACGAGTATTTTATGAAAAAAAAATTAAGAATGCGACTATCTGCGCTTCTTGATGTCCAGCCATTTTGCATCTAATAGTTTGTGAACAGGTTAGTACTTTTTTATTTATGAACTCTTGGATCCACCTTTTTTTGTCAAAAAGGACCATATACTACATCACAGTAATTGAAAAAGCAAAGAACGAATAGTGTGCGTTAATTAGATTTTTCATTTCACCGTTAGTAGATGTTGATGCGGATAGAGAGGTTTTCAAAAATAGGCTCTCCTAATGTTCTGTGTCGAACATGAGATCTACACTTATAGTACAGAGTAAAATTAGCACAACAAGCTTTAACTTGTTTTTACCAAGTTAGAGAATTGCTGATTGATTTGTATTTATACTTAAGCATTCCAGATCATCTTCAATAATTGATTTTGCAAGCATCCAATCTTGAGGTAAAAAGAAATATCTGATTTGTGTTTCATTAGCGTACTAATCCGATTCCCAACTATACAGGGTGTCTCACGACGAGAACACGGTATCGTTATCTCGGAAACTAATTTGTCTAAAATTTTGAAAATTTGGCAACGTGCCACAGTCGATGGGAGCCACACAACTAAAATATTTTGACAGTTGTGACGTTTCCGATTATACCAGAAGTAGGTATCAACTTCGTTATTTTAAATGGAACATTCTGTATATTTTTACATTTGGAAGCCAACTTCCACATAAAATTCTACGTATATTTTTTGTGTATAATGTCCTATACCTAAATGTAACCGTTTTTGAAATATTTTTTATTTCATGTGAAAAATTATGTTTATAAGCCCTAACATAATTACCGATTACTCCCTTTTAGTAGCCTTAATTTATTGGTTAGTTTTGGTTTTCTTTTAAAGGAAGGACCACCCCAGAAACATCACAGCTGTCAAAATATTTTAGTTGTGTGGCCCTTATCGACTGTGCCATGTTGCCAAATTTTCAAAATTTTTGAAAAATTAGTTTTTGAGATATTGACCGCGTCTATTCGTCGTGAGACATCTTGTATAGAGGTTTAGTAATATTACATACGTAAATTTAAAAAACAATTGGAAATAAAATAAACTTACGGTTAATATGCTTATTGAATCATTTAATTAATAAATCTGCTAAAAATTTTCTAAACAGGCATGAGCTATATGGGTTTCAGTAACTTATACTGACTGAAATCATACTTATACTGACTGACTTACCAATGGTAGTAATGACTGTCAAGGAAAACAAGAACGCTCCTGCAAAACTCCATGATTTTTTACCATCCGTATCATCGGTACCATCAAAGCCTTTACGCGTCAGATTCACAAAATTCTAAAACAATTTATATCAAGTGTTTGGTTGAACCAAACAGCGTATTTACCTCTTGAAAAGCTAAAAGTTCAACAGTAACAGCCTC
The DNA here is from genome assembly GCF_022605725.1 of Anthonomus grandis grandis. Taxonomy (NCBI): domain Eukaryota; kingdom Metazoa; phylum Arthropoda; class Insecta; order Coleoptera; family Curculionidae; genus Anthonomus; species Anthonomus grandis. Next base: position 29,308,215 of record NC_065552.1, read on the forward strand.
CCTAAAATCTTTCTCCCGCAGATCCACTCCTCTATTTAATTTCATCGAAATGTTCCAGAGCTTCTGGGCATATAAGGTTCTATTTTTAATAGCATTGTAGTGTACTTCAATAAATTTTCCACTTTCGAGAAATTGAAATATAAAGGCTCCAGCTATCGTGTATCCAATCTAAAAAGACATATATATTATGTATTTATAATGTGTATCAACAATCTGTGGTTCACAAAACCCGAAACCAGATGCAAAAGGAAAAAATCGAATTAATTATTATGACCTGGGATAATCGACTGCACTATTTCAATTGAATAAACAGAACCTACATTAAATAATTAAATATTAACTTAGTAGACGCAGACGGTATAATATCGGCACGCGTACTTACGTTAATATGAATTTATTAACGTAAGTACGCGTGCTAAAATGGGATGCTCAGGTACCTAATTGTAGTGTAAATGCGACAGAGAATTAAAATCTATACAGGATGAGAACTGTTGCTCATTTTACTCATTTTGCTTGTGTGAGGAACTCACATTTGAGAAACCTACTATTGCTAATATATTATCTTACCACTAGTCCAATAATGCCAACATTACTAAACATAAAAGCAATAAATGTCCTTATATACTCCTTGCATTTTTTAAGCCAAGGTCTACGATAGCGCCTATTTGGCCTCCTGGTTGAGCGCCTACGCTCCATCTTGTCAAAACTAAATAAACTTGGGTCATCTGGATAAGCAGCTCATTTTTTAAAGATCTGTAAAAAACACACAAATTAATACATTTAGGGCGGATAAAGATAATTTGTACTTTAGAACTAAAGTTTGCAATGGCCATTTCGAGCCTTTGATGTTTAAAAAAACCCATTAAACCCTTCACAGAGAGCTTCAAAAATACATTAAACTTCGGACGGATCCGAAAAATAGTTTTTAAATTTCGCTCGGGGACGCCTCATGCAATATTCAAGCCCTCGATGCTTCCTTACCATATACATCCTTTAAGTTCTTTGCTTAAGTATTTTTTTATACTATATTTTTGATGTTGAGGGTGGAAGTGGATTTTTAGTTTCGTAAAAGCATCTGCTTTAGATTTTATGAATTTTTATTGAGGAAAAGGAAATTTAAAATAAATGTTTTAAAGTATCCTCTAATCTTAATAAAAACGTAATTATTATTTTTTACAGCTTACATTACTTTTTAAGTATTTTAGATAAGTAGTAATATAGTACTAAGTGAACACTTTTTTCCAGCTTCCAATGTGCTTAAAATGACAAGTTAACTTAAAGTTTTCATTTGTTTGGTAATCTTACTTTTGTTTCGCCTGGTCTCATGCCTTACTTCTTGCATCGCAATAAAATACTAGGAATACCATGAAAGTCATTTAGAAATAAAAGAAGGAAACAAAACTGTAAATATATGGATCTGACAAATTGGCTTCCATATATTATTTTGATTTCGGGCATTGTAGTTCTGCATGTCACTATATGATAAATATCACTGGGGATTCAGCACCTTTATCCAAATATCACGATGTCCTGATTATGACACCTGGCGATGTCGCCACAGTACCAGGGATTAATATAGGGTAAACGTTAGAGACCTTCATTTTATTTCCTAGATCCTTGTTATTTTCTACGAAGAAGAAAGAGGAACTAAAGGGATGTATTTAAAAAGAGACAAAAAAAATGGAGATAATGCTCATCAGAGTCATTACATTAGTCATTTATCTCATAGAAAGAGTAACAGCCAGAAAGAAATATGGACGAAAACACCATGGCTTTGATCACTGAAATACATAGCTATTGTTGATTTCCACATTACTGTTCCCTAAGTCTCTACAAGTGTGAGCTTAGTACACAGTACAAAAAACGATTTCATGGTAGTACAGAAGTAAGTGTTCAACAATTTTGTTATTATTTAAATTAATATATATATATTTTTTTGGAATTTTAGGATGTAGAAAGACTACTGTCCGAACTGCAGGCTCCAATAGTGGAAAAACACTTGGTAGAATACGAGAAGTTTAACCATTTGGATTTTATTATTTCAAAAGACGTTAAGACACTTTTATATGATCGAGTGTTATCCTTAATCCAGAAACAGATTCCTGTGAAATAAAAAAGCATGTTTATGTGATATTTATTTCGTAATATATTTTTTAAGTATTGGTGGTTTTGATGCATAACTTAATAGCATTTTATGTAAATTCATATCAAGAAACTTTATTGTTATAATATTTTTACAATAGTTTTACGACAGCCTTGTATTGAAAAAGGAAGACATTAATAGCGGAATCGTTTATTGATAGGTAAATTATGCAGGTCTTAAGAAAATGCCAGTAAGTCTAAAGTTATTTAAAGTCTCAATCTGGTAGGCATCAATGCAAGAAAGAGCAGCTTTTGATCAGGCTTAATTTTTAAAAGTGGATTTTGAGTTTCGAGACAAAGATATTATTAAGATCTATATTAATATTACGGAACTTCAGGGGCATGACTGGGTTTAAATGAAAATTAATTTAATCATTGGAATGCCTGAGTTTGGTAGAAAATACTTTAGTTTCCCAAAAGTAGACTAGGTTGATTTTATAATTCTACAAAATATAGGTTGATTTCACTCATCGCGTTATTCCTGACTTTTGAATCTTCTATTTTAGCTTATTGAGGTAATCCAGATACACGTATTCCTCAATGCTTGTAATATTCACGTCAGATAGCGATAATTGAATGTGATTGAATGACATGCCCTTCATTTTCAACTCTTAGTTAAATTTAATTGTTGTAGTATTTTCGATTATTTTGTTCCTTCGAAGTATATACCCTTCTATTTCCAATCAATTTCCTTAAATATACAGGGTTACTGGTAATTCGATACATTCCTTTGGAGATGTGATAGGGGAGGGGGTAAGAAGTAAATTGAACCCTAATATGTATTATGCAAAAGTTGATAGTTTTCGACATATTTAATTTTTTCTATTTTTCTTCAAAATGTAGACCTTAGTGGTTTAAAAAGCAGTTTCCAGAAAATCCGCTGTATATTTTTTTAACTTTTTAGGCAAAATACATGCTCAACACAATAGTGTTACGTTTGTAATGGCAAAAGTCCCGCAAATAGTTGTAACCATAGGTAAATTCTCGATGCAAAGTGTAATTTTTTTTCTTAAATAAAATACTACACTTTCTAGTGGATATTTTTTGAAAAAAAATTATGCTACATTCTTCAAAATTTACGTAAAACTTTCTTATTATCTAAGCTAACTCATAGGCTATAAATGCTACCAAAAATTTTAACAGAATTTTGTATTTTTATTATTAATAGTAAGAACGCACTTGAAAAATGCCAAGTGGTATTTACTTCTATGGTATTTAAGTACTATAGCAACAATTTGTTTTTTTAATTTTATTGTTAAAAATTTGATGTGTAGATAGTCTGACAGCAATAATTGTTGTGGAAAATAGTTAAATTACGAGTTTCGAGTTTATTTTTCTCGTGTTTTCAAAGAAGGTATTCTATTGGTTTCTACGCTATGGCCACGTTTACTAACGCTGAATATGCAGATATTATGTTTGTTTATGGGTTTTGCAATGGTAATGCCGCGTAGTCTCGCCGAGAATACCAACGTCGCTTTCCGAACCGCCGCATTCCAAATGTCCGTGTTTTCCCTTCGATCTACCGAGCTATCGCTGAAACTGGATCCGTAAAACCAAGAAGAGGTGACGCTGGCGCTCCTCGCGTATATCGAGCAGAAGATGAGGAGGAAATATTAGGACATTTTGAAGACGATCCAACCACATCCACTAATGCCGTAGCGCAGCAAACAGGATCATCGCAATGGAAAGTTTGGTCCACGATTCGGCAAATGGGAAGCCATCCTTACCATTATACGCCTGTCCAAGGATTGGAAGAACGGGATCCGATAAGAAGGGTAGAATTCTGCAGATTTATTATAAATTCTGATGCAGACAATAGAACTTTTTTAACCGACATTTTGTGGACGGACGAGTCAAAGTTTAGTCATGAGGGCATTACAAATTTTCATAACCTTCATTTTTAGGCCGAAGAAAATCCCCGTTTAACAAGAGAAACCAGTTTTCAAAGAAAGTTTTCTGTAAATGTGTGGATGGGACTTATTGGCCGGGATGTAATAGGACCACATTTTTTCCCAGACCATTTAAACGGGGATATTTATGAAAATTTTTTACGACATGACCTACAAGATCTTTTTGACGATATTCCTCTCGCCGTTAGAGGACGAATGATATTTCAACATGACGGCTGTCCAGCTCATTTTCGGCGGTCAGTTCGGCAGTTCCTGGATGAACGTTTCCCGAATCGTTGGATTGGTAAGTCAGGTCCAATAGCTTGGCCAGCACGAAGCCCTGACTTAACCCCGCTTGATTATAGCATGTGGGGTCAAATGAAAGCACTGGTTTATGCAACCCCAATAATTACCCGGGAAGATCTTATCCAAAGAATAACCAACGCTGCCCAGCAGATCAGGAATACCATAACAACTAGAACAACAAAGACTGAAATGAGAAGGCGCTGCCGAGCCTGTATTCGCAATAGAGGCTCTCATTTTGAACAAGATTTGTGAAGGTAAATACTGATAAATGCGTTACTTTACAATTTATAATAAAAATACAAAACCATGTCACCTAACTTTTAAGCATTTGTATCCTGTGAGCTAGCTTAGGTAATAAGGAAATTTTAAGGAAATTTTGAAGAATGTAGCATAATTTTTTTCTCAAAAAATATCCACTAGAAAGTGAAGAATTTAATTTAAGAAAAAAAAATTACACTTTGCATCGAGAATTTACCTATGGTTACAACTATTTGCGGGACTTTTGCCATCACAAACACTATTGTGTTGAGCATGTATTTTGCCTAAAAAGTTAAAAAAATATACAGCGGATTTTCTGGAAACTGCCTTTTAAACTTAGTGGTTTACATTTTGAAGAAAAACAGAAAAAATTAAATATGTCGAAAACTATCAACTTTTGCATAATACATATTAGGGTTCAATTTACTTCTTACCCCCTCCCCTATCACATCTCCAAAGGAATGTATCGAATTACCAGTAACCCTGTATATTACAGTGCTAAATTAAACAGGTTTAATGATATTGTGTTCCCTTATTGAACTACTCTATTTATGACTGCATTATATCTTGAGTCGACCATTATTCATGATATTGAGGAAGGACCATATTTCGATTTAGTAGAACGCTTGATGAAGCCTATGAATACCAGATGTATGGATATGTTATATTCAGCTGTTTTTTCTATTATAATGCCTAAAGTTTGCAAATGGTCAATGGTGAAGAAATATTTGAATGCATTACGAAATTCTGCTTGTTTATAATAGCAATTGTCCTTCCAGGATGCTTCTGGGAAGGGTACTTTTGAAAAGGGAATTTTTCCAAATTCGTTAAAAATATCTAAAGTTATTGCGGTATTTAAAAAAGGGGATCGAGTTATGCCTGACAATTACAGACCCATAGCCTTAACCTCTTGTTTTTCTAAAATTTTTGAATATGCAATGCTCGATCGGCTTATGTCTTATTTGAAAAAAAATCAAATTATTTCGACAGGCCAGCATGGCTTTGTATTTTGGTTGGTCCACGACGTCTGCTGTTTTGGCATTTTTGTCGGGGGTAATTGAGGCTCTTGAGGCGGGTGAGCGCCCTGTTGGGATATTTTGTGATCTCAGCAGGGCGTTTGACTGCGTAGATCACACTTTGCTCTTAGATAGAATGGAATCCTATGGTGTAAGGGGAGTAGTGTTGAGCTAGTTTGCATCATTTTTGGCGGATTGCTCACAATATGTAGCAGTGATAATAGCTCCGGATCTAGTATGCGGTCTGAAAACCTTAAAGTGGACATTGGGGTCCCACAAGGTTCCGTATTGAGCCCGGTGTTGTTTCTTTTATTTATTAATCCCTTGCCTCTGGCAATAACACATAGTGTTATTACCATGTATGCTGATGATGCATCTGCACTGGTCTGAAGACAGAACATGGAAACAATTGATGTATCTGCTGGAAAAGCCTTAGAGGAACTTAGCAATTGGTTTATTTTAAATCAACTTTAATTGAACTTGGTTTCTTGGCTTAACATTGGATGATTCACTTTCTTGGAAATCTCATTGTGCTGAGTTGTCGATAAAGCTCGGTAGCTTATGTTATGCCATTAGGAACCTTAGGGTGGTAATGGAAATTAATCAACTAATTTGTCTATACCACGCTATTATGCACTCACGAGTTTTGTACGGTATTCAGCTCTGGGGCTGTACGTCGCATGCACGTCGAGTGTTTATTAGCCAAAAACAGATTCTTAGGTGTATTGCCGGAGTATCACCGATGACTTCCTGTAGACCTCTTTTTAGGGAATATATAATTTTGACGGTCCCGTCTGTGTATATATTTGAAGTTTGCTTATATGTTTTTAAGAATTTTAATTCCTTTACTGTTAATGGTAGTTTTCATAATTACCCAACTCGTTCTAGAAATGACTTGTCCATGCCTCATAGCAGGCTACTTATATCTAAAAAATTTGTATTAAGAATAGGTCCAAAACTATACAACAAATTACCGAATGATATAAAGATTAGCAAAACCGTTTCGATATTTAAAAGAAAGTTAAAGGAATTCCTAGCCAATCAATGTTTTTATGATGTAGATAGCTATCTAGCTGATATTTTTGAATTTTAGTTATCTAGGTAGTTAGTAATATTTTTTTTTGGGCAAAGATTATAACATGTAAAACTGTCACGAAATCCATACACTTTGTGTCTATTTTTTTTTGATAATAAAAGTTTTGATTTGATTTTGATTTGATTTGAGCAATAAGTGCTGTTTCCTTGGCAAATTGTAAAACAAATCTTTGTTATGGTAAAAAAGAATAATAAGTGCTGATTTACTGTATTTGCTTCACGTTGCCACCTTAAAGGAGAATTAAGTTAATGCTATTATGAAGCTACTATTATTGTGACTATTTATTATAGATTATAGATGCATATGACTCAATTAAAAATAATTAATTTGGTGTGAACTAAGTGATTGCCTTTTTCAAGATAGAAAATATCTACTCCTTATCTAGAAACCATCTCTCAGTATTTACATTTATCAAAAAAGGATCTATCGTCTGCATATTACAAACAAACAACTGTTTTTAAGATAAAACTTAAATATTCGTCGGACTCAATAGTGTTCTTTTGAAGCAATAAAATGTGATCAACAGAACCAAATGAATCACAGATAAATTAAGAGAGACGCAGAATGGAGGTGCATTGTTTTCCCTACCCAAATTGACCCGTAAATAGTAGTTCAATCAAAATGGCAAGTGATTTTATCAAACAACTGTTTTCAATATTTTAAAAATAATTGTTAGTACTGTAATGATATTGTAAACACCGTAAAATGAGCTAATTCTCAGCCATTTCGGATTGAAACAAATCATCTAGCGAGAATCTTCCAGATCAGCATTCTGCCGAGTATATAAGAAGCCGCATCGCCTATAGTCAATTATCAGTTCGGTGAAGTAAAGTCTGGAATATTAGCGCGAAATTGAAATTGGTGGAAATTAATACAATACAAATAAATATCTTTTGTAGTCGTGAGTGATTGTGTTTTCGTAGTGCAGTGTATAAATAAATTAGTTGACTGTTTCGCACCTGACGAATGGGAAAAAAGCTACAGTACTGAAATTAACCAATCATTTTTTGGATCAGCTTGGGCAATTTTCATCCTAGCTAGAAAAGTGCCTAATGATTTATAAATAACAATACTTGTCAAGAAATAAAGCGATGTAGTCAATATTTTCAAACCTCATGTTTGGTCAATATTTAAACGTATTTTAAATGAGAGAGACTTAGTTTTAATGATAAACTTAAAGCGGAAAATAGATATACAAGACTCTATTGTATATTTACAGGTCCATTAACAATTTTAATACAAGTAGATTTGTCTTGACTTGAAATTATAAATAGATATGACTTACGGTTCATCTAAGGGGGCTTCACGTTTAACAAATGTCTAAAAAAACAAAGGATTCACAGATTTACAAAAAAATCAAATGCTAGTTTAACTGTGCTATTCCCATTATATACTTAAAGTTCTGTACATTTTTTTTTATTTTTTTTAAGTTTTGATGCGTAAGCCAGTTAAGTGCTGTTAAAAGCGGATAAATTAAATTATTAAACAATGATTTAAAATAGGAAAAATTGTCTGTAAAATGTAAATTAAAAAGGCAGATAATGGAGAAGACAGCCAATAACGCTTACAGTAAAAAACACAAGTAGTGATTTACATTGGCACCGAATATACATTATGTTATTGAGAAGCATATAAAATAAGAGAAATGAAAATATTCGACAATGTGTAGTATTATAAGAAAAAGTGTTATGGGGAGGAAAATAAGGAAAGATGCAGGAAAAGTATAGGAATGTCATGTTTTAGTCTTTCCCATTTTTAATCATGACGATTGCTTCTTTATGCGGTCATAGCTTTAGAAAATAGGGTAAAAAATTAATTAAAAATTTGGAGTCATTTATCCAAACGTAGTTCTCATTTTCTTCATTTTAATCGCTGTACAGATACATATTCTTGAACAAGCTAGATTCCAAATTTCGTCTTTGGTCTTAAAAATATACCAAATCGACAAATCCATTATTTTTTTCAACGTATCGGTTATAGTTGAGGCTTCCTTGTGTACAGTGTAGAGGATACACCTCAACTTATTTGCTGAACTAGTCCATCACAACCACGTTGTAATTATTCCCTGTTTCTGATGCAGAGAACAGAATAGCAACGATAATAGCAATCTTTTGAAAGGGACTTTTGCCGCAAGAGTCAATCTTCCAAAATTAGGGTATTCCATTGTGTCTAATATGACGTGACCTTAAGAATACTTGCCAACTTTTTCCCAAGTTTGCTTTTTCCCTTTATTTATTTGGGTTAGAACTATGCCTTAAGCATTAGAAGTTGTTTTAACCAAAGTTTTTCATTAATTATGAGTGAAAAAAAACGCTTTCCCAACCAAAAAATACCTGAACATTTATGTGGAGACGGTTAACGTCATGACATGTACAGGAAAGATAATTTTTGTTTGTTAATGAAAATCGGTTTTATAGATGCATTGAGTGGTGGCGTTTTATAAAAAATATTGGTATTACAGGTTAAATATACTAGAAAATAGAAAATAAAGATAACCACTTAATTGTATAAATGCTCAAAAAAAAAGCATCCAATAGGGAAAAAATTAAATTAGATTGGCGTCGGTTACACATACATGGAAATACACAGCGGCGATCGCGACACCCGTTTAATTACCGACGAAAACTCAGCAAGAGTAAAACCGAACCGCAATTTAATTACTACATCTGATCCAAAATTATCAACATACAACCAGGCCGGTCTAGCTTGGACTTGTTTACAAATACGCGACGTGGGGATGTCACCTAATGAATCTAGCCAAAGCGTTCGGTTCAGAGTTCGTTACATTTTCAGTTACAATTGCATATAACCGCCGCATGGGGAGACGATGATGAAAAAATAGACGCGAATTTTGCGGTAGAAAAGGTTTTAATTTAGCGCTTTATGCAGTTTTTTATTGTCTGTAATTAAAGCAAAATATTATGAAACTGTAGAGCTGAACTAATAGAGCTATCAAGGAAGCAAAACCAAACCTGTGGTTGCCTGAAATTCACATCACGAATGTAGGTATGTATTAATTGCATACATTAAATTAACTGACTAATTTCATTTATCACACCTCTTCACAAACCTGGACGTAAAAGACCATATATATCTTATTATAAAGAAATGTGCATTTAATCAGCAATTTCATAAATGTTTGGCAGCTTAGCAACCAAAATCTGTCTTTGAGATGCAATGGAATTTTAGTTAGACCTCAGAGGTGCTTTTGAGAATCGCTTTGAAAAGAAGTGTTTGATAGACATAATTAGAATTTTCTATTTATCAAAGTGTTCTTTTCTAAATCTGCAAGTGTAATGAATTGTAAATTTCTAATATGTGCTCAAGACTTGAAGATCATTTTTTATTTACCTTTTCTGCAAAGTGATGTATATTATTTTTGTAGGTGATATCCTCTAGTAGATGTGTTATACCTGAGTAACAAGAGCCTCTTGGAGCAGTACTGGAATTTTAATTCAGAAACAACATGGATTCAGACCTGGCAGGTTTATAGTTACAAACCTTCTTATGTTCCAAGAAATACGGATTGAACGCTCTTAAGAGCAACAGGTTATTGATGGTATGTATATTGGTTTTTGCAAAGTCTTTGACCATGTGAATCAACAAACTTGAGAATATGGGACTAAGGCACTGATTATGAACGTAGTTTTATTGTATTATTAATTTAGTTTCTGTTGAAATTTGCGTCTGATTTGCCGCAGGATTTCCATTGCGGCACTTTGCTATTATTTATTATTACTTATCAGTGGGACGCGCAATATTAAATGGCCCACTAGATTTCCAGGTTTGTCTTCAAATGACTTATTTTTGGGGTTATCTTAAGGAGACCATTTACAAACACGAATTTAGTAGGCCAACAGGTTTAGAGAAGCTGCGAGAGAAATTTGTTAAATATAGTAAAATTCCTCTTAACCGGTCACCTCGGGACTGCATACCTGGCCGGTTGCCGTTTTGGCCGGTTAATCCGAAGTGTACTTATATATGTGTACATAATACATATTATATTATGTTCATTATCTATGTTATGTACATATGTATATGTATTGAAGAGAGTATTACACATATATATGAACATAATAAATATAAAATAATGGAGAAATATTCTTTATATAGTTATGTATTTCATATTTACATACATGAAGGTGCTACATCAACATATATACATATGTATGTAAGTTTAATATGTAAATATTTTTTGAAAAAGTCTGTGATTTTCTTCTGTTTTTTAACCTTCAGTGAATTTCTAAATGCGATATCTCTCCATTTTCTTATCATCAAAACGTCTAATGTTGTTGACACATGTTGCTGCTCAATGTATTTTAATGCAAGTTCCATTACATTTTTGGCTTCTTCATGAGAAATCGTTTTGTCCTTTTCAATGTCACTACTCTCATCATATTTCTCTGGTTCTTTGGTTGCTAAATCTATGATTTCTTCCTCATTCAAAAATTCATTTTCAAGGGGACAACGTCACAACTTAATATCCAATTTTCCACATCTTCTGGTTGCAATGCTTCGTTACCCGTTAACTTTTGAAGGTCTTTTAGAGTGGATTTGTTTTCTTCTTCAGTCCCTGCAATATTCGAGGTCGCAACTAGATTCTCAACATCTGGCCAAAGTTTTCTCCAAGATTTAATAAACGTTGAAGAGGGCATTTCTTGAAATGCTGTAGCTAACATATAGATAACGTCCTTGATATTGATCTCTTTGATGACTTCTAAAAGACCTTTGTTTTCACTCTCCGAGTGTTGCAGAATTTCAGAGACAAGTTTACGCCTGTATCGTCTTTTTAAGCTTTCGATCACTCCTTGGTCCATTGGTTGCACTAAGCTTGTCACATTAGGAGGAAGATAAACCAATTTTATGTCATCTACATCGCAGTCATGAGGATGGGTTGGAGCATTATCTAACACTAGAACTGCTTTGATAAGCAACTTAACACTTTTTAAATGTTTTTTAACTCTTGGAACAAACTCTAAATTAAACCACTCTCTCAACAGGTCTGAATTCATTCACGCTGATTTTTGTGACTTATAATAGACCGGAAGGGACGATGGATTCAAGTTTTTGCATGCCCGTGGTTTAACAGACTTGCCAGTAACGAAAAGAGAATATTTATGAGTTCCCGCTGCATTCGAGTAAACAGCCACTGTAATACGTTCTTTGTTCTTTTTAAACCAAGTGGCAGACTGTTCATGTTGTTCTGGAGATAATTCCTCTGTTTTAACTATTTCACCAAACTTAGTCTTGAATTCTGTCGCACCTGAAGTATCAGCAGACAGTTTTTCTCCACTTACATGTGCGAAATGAATTCCGTGTCGCTTTCTCCATCGATTAGGCCAACCATCACCTGCCACAAATTCGCCTCCATTATTAATCTTCTATTGGATAGCCAGAGCTTTTTCTTTCAAAATTGGGCCGCCAATCGGTGTACCTCTTCGACGTTCCTGAAGAAACCAGATGCACAAAGCTTCATCGACGACCTCGCCAATCAGTTTTTTTCTCGTAAAACGGCTGCCCACATTCTTATCAGATTCCATTTTCGAACAAAACTCCTCAATCGAATGCTTATCTCTTCGCCAGTGCTCTTTCCAACATTAAATTCTACACAGATTTTTGCCACAGATTTACCATTATCAATCGGCTTTAACATTTTTAAACGTGTATCCATCGAAACCACAATTCTTTTGCGCTTTGCACTCATTGTTAAGGAAATAGTTATGTTTTGTACGTACCCACAGCAAGAACAAACCAAACTGATCAAAACGACAAAATGATCCTATCCAACATCGTTTATAGTTCAGTTCACAGGGATCTCCCCGTAATAACGGGGAAATCCCAGCCGAATCGCCTTGCCGGTGAATTTCTTAGAAAATATTGCGTTGCGTTCGACTGTTGTATCAGATTTTATCAGAAATTCTTTTGAAAGGTTGAAAAGGCTTTTATGAAAGGTTAACTTATTGGTAAGCCAAAGAATGAAAGATCTTTACTTTTATTTGGACGGAAATTTTTATTAAAGAATTAATTTTTGTTTTTTTTTTAAATAAAATTTAAGTATATTTTCAAGAGTTTAAGTTTTATTTTTGTATAGTATTTTAATCTTTCTACCTTCATGAAAGTTTATATTTTTTTTATAAGAGTAAAATTTTCATTAGTTAAAATAATGCGTTAAGTTTCATTATGCGATACACAACATAATAAATATTATTAAAATACGTTTCTATATGGGTTGAACACTAATGTATGTAAATCCTCCATCATCAAAGTCAGATGCAGATTTGGCATGGGCTTATGTGAGTGTCGATTTAGTTTTAAGGTATAAGCGTTGATTGAATATTTGGGAAGATACGCAACCTTATGGGGTAAAGCGTGACCGCAAAAATGCGTGAAAAATAGATGGCGATACTCTCCAGTATGCGCGAAAATAATTTCGTCCGTCGCTTCTCATTATTAATCGGCCGATCATCCCTGAGTCGTGTGGGAGAGTTTTTGCACAGGTTCGTGTTTGCCGTATTGAAATTTGGTAGTTGTTAAAAAATTTTCTTGGATATCATAATCACAAATAGATAGATATATGTAAATGTGTTTAGTTTGTGAGACAATGGCTCCTTTAGGCAAAATTAATCAGTGTGCGAATCGTGGGTGCAATAATGTAAGAAAATGTAAAAACAATGTTCTCAGTTTTTTAAGATAGAAATATTTTTAATTAATAAAAGCTTTGCTAAATCAAATAATGTATCTTCTCTAATAAACCCATCAGAGAATTTTTCAAATTTGTGTCAAAATACAATAAAATCCTTTAATGAACTTTATCATACTCTAAAAGTAAATAATAATATATGCAAGTCAATTAATAAAATATTACTAGATAAAATAAATATAAATAAACCAAAACTAAGTCCACAGCATATTGATAAATTTTTGCATTTATTAATTAAGACTTTGATTTCTAACAACCTAAAATGGGAATCTCAAAATCTTATTAGAAAATCTTTAAAAAAATCTAATTATAAACCTCACAGAAAATTATCTATTTTATCTACAAAAATCAATCCGAACTCTTAAAGATATTGTCTCTTCATGTCTATGAGAGCCATCTTCTCTTTTTCTTTTTTTTTACTTTAAGAAAATTTTAAATCAATATATTATGTTTATGGTCTTTAGTGTTTTAAGTATTTTCAATAATTGTTTTCATGATGAAATTCATTCTTGAAAAAGATAAAAATAAAGCCTAAAAAGCCTTTAAAGTTATTGAGAAACTGGTTATAGTACGAATGGTAGCTTTCCTAATTAAAAAAAATAACATATTAAATGAATGTCGAGTAATGTTTTCATTCATGGAGAGATTATATTTGACCTTGAAGAAGGTCACTTTGCTGCAGCGGTATTCTGCGACTTCTCTAAAAAAATATAAATTGTATCTTCAAAATAATGGCTCCTTAAAACATTATAATATCAGAAACGAATACAATATTCCAATGCCCATCCCGAAAAGTGAACTAAGAATTCTCTTATTTACTTGAGCATAAAAATTTTTAATCATTTTCCAAATGTCATAAAAGTCTCTAGAAGTTCTCCTCGCTTTAAAAAGTCCTTAACGAAACTTCTTAAAAGCAAGTATTTTATAACATTAGAATTTTTTGAAGATAGTTAGGAATAGGCCAATAGTATATAATTAGTTTTTAGTAAAGATGTAAAGGTTAGAATTTGTGATGTTACTCTAAAAAATTTTTAAGTCGTCTTGCTTTGAAATTGAAAATACATTTTGTGTTTATACTAGTATGTTAAACCCACTATTGTGTATTGTTTTTAAATTATGTGTTAGTAATATGTCGATTAATGTGCCTATTTTATATCATAGAAGTACCATGTCAACAAATAGGTACCATGTATTTATGAATAAAGTATGTTTTGAATTTTTTGAAAGTCGAAATTGTATTTAAAAGAGAGAGAGGTATATAATATTTAATAAGGATGATTCCAAATACTCACTAGAAATTACCTCATTAAAAAAGTAATTAAAAGGGTTATTCAAAACTGCAAGTGGCCAACATGGCGTCGACAAGAAGAAAAAAAGTTGATTATGACTCTCTAAAGAAGGAACGTCGTATTTAAAAGTTAAAGATGTTAACTTGTAAATGAGAGAAAGTGTTTACAACAATGTATAAATGATTTTATTTTATATTTTCAAATAACGCCAGAAAAAAATAAAAAACCATTTTGCCAAATTTCACCTTTTTCCTGAATATTAGGAAGTATTTGGCATTTTTCCAATTTTTAGATTGCATTTATTCAATCATTGCATTTATATTGCGCAACTTTCGCCTAATTAAACCATTTACTGCTCATCCTTACTTTGGACATCCTGTATAATCGCGATGAGACCCTTCATACTGTTAAACAAAATATTTGTTTTTTTTCTTATTAACTTTTTCTAGTTTTAAGAATTAGTAATTAAGTGTTTTCCTGTATTGCAAATTATAATGTGGCCTATTTTCTATATTTTATAGTGTTGTTACACCCTTATTCAAAACCTTTTAAATTTTGCGATTTTATTTTTATATTAATTTCAGTTAAAGGTATCTATTTTTCAATATTTTTGTCCAAAAAAAGTGTACTTCACAGATCTCACTACCCTACTTAGTTTTTGAGATATTGGCTGGTTTCACAAACCCGTATTGTCAAAAATCACATTACGGGCTACTTTTTGCAAAAAATTATTGACTCTAAAAAACTATAGTACCGTATATAGATATGAAATCTTTAAAAATTGAATTTACTCTTTATATTTACGTGAAACCTACCTATATCATCACCTTTATTTAATATTTTTGTTAATTTTCTAATTAATAAATAAAAGCTTATTGAATTTTTGTTTTGTTTTTATTTATTTATTTTTGTCTCAAAAAAGGATTTTGGTAAGTAATTTATTATTTGTTAATAAAATTTAAGTTGTAAGAGATAGCACCTTCCAATACATTACCTGACCACCACATTTATCTAGTTATTTATGCGAGATCACAGCGCATTTAAATATCGGCAATAACAAAATAAATAAAAGCGCTGTTATCATCATCGCCCTTGTCTTAAAAAAATAACAAAACGGCCGGACGCCCAAAGATTCCCGCGTCGTTAAACTGCAAATGGTCAATATAGCGCCGACAAAGAAAAACAAAACAAGTTGATGATGGCTCTTTAAAGACAGAACGTCGTATTTTAAATTTAAAGGTGTCATCGTATAGGCGAGAAAAAGTGGTCACAATAATTTATTCATTTAATAAATACTTTTGTCATATATTTTGAAATAACGCCAGAAAAAAAATAAAATGATTTTGCCAAATTTCAGTTTTTTGCAAAATTTAGGAAGTATTTAGGTTTTATTATAAAAGGACACTATATTGCTTAACTTTCCTCTAATTATACCACCTCTATTGACGTCCTGTATAACCGTGATGCGGGGTCTTTAAACAAAATGTTTTTTTTTTGTTACTAGGTATCTTTTTATAGTTTTAAGTATAGTTGTAACAACTGGTAATTGAGAATTTTCTTGTGTCGCTTAAAACTTAAAATGTGGCCTATTTTCTATTTCTATTAACATCCTCACTCACAACCCCTTACTTTACAGATCTCACTACGCTGCACAATTTTTCAGATATTGCATCACATGACAAAATGGGTTACTTTTTACAAAAAATTATTGATCAAGAAGTTATATTACCATCGGTATTAAGTCTTAATGTCTTATGAATTATTTCAATTATTCTTTATAATATTTACGTGAAACCTACTTATATCTTAAAATTTGTTCCACATATTTTTTGTATATTAGTTTTTAGTTAATTAAGTGCAACGGGCTTTATTTATTTAAAAACTTGACCCTCTTGAACACAAAATGGAGGAAACATAATGTTTGTTGGAATTATAACTTGTATTAAACTTTGTTGGTAATTTTGTAAAAATAACTTTTTATATATATTTTTTTGTATTAATTTTTGTCTCAAAAATATATTTTGTTAAGTAATTATTTGTTTTTAAAATTTAACTTTTAAGAAATTTCAATATGCCTCCACCCTTAAGTATAAGTATATAAGTATATGTTCAAAAAAAATAATAAAAACCTGGTTGGCAGCATCATCCCATATCTTAAAAAAATATCCAACACGGCCGCGCAACCGGAGATTCCAGCGTCGTTGAAAACCTGACTCAAAGAAGCCAAAAGCCAGGTCCACGCAGCTAAGATAAATCGTTCCTAGATTTGACGCTTCGCGGCAGCACCACACGGTGCACGAAACTGAACGGCAATCCGATAGTCGACTGGGTACACTTTTTAACACAGGATTGCGTATCTTACCAAATATTCAATCAACGGTATAAGTATGTTAACTTATAATAATCTATTCCTATACTGGCATGAGTGGCTAAATGTGCCAAGCAAAAGGACAAAAAAAATCAAGAGAATCGTTTAGACAATAACGTTTCAAAACCCCAAATTTAAAACCATGTATAATATTTTTTGTAAGTAGGTTTTTATGCTTAGGTAAGAACATTTAGTATTCAATGGAATAAATACCTATATACTATAAGTGAGTATTCTTTTTTCTTCAAAGATTGGAAATATATTTACTGATATTTTCTTAACTGAATTTATAAAATAGATTAAAATGATCATTTTCATGCAAGAACCTAAAGTAATTAATTTTTAATTACTTACATAGTATAAAGTATAAACTATTATTCGGATAGTGATACAAAAACATGTCCTATTAAAAATCAAATTGCCACAAGGAAAATAAACAAAGGTCTTCTGTCATAATTCGAACAGAAAGGAAAACACCTCATGAATTTATCATCTCCGGACCCAAAAGAAATTCCGGCTACAGAGTAGAAAATAGAAAATATTATTCTGTATTACAAATTGGCTCTGGAAGCCACGAAAAACCGACCGAGTTTCTATTTTTATAAAGTTTTTCATGGTAAGAAAGATGATAGCGTTGATAAGATGTCATGTTACATTGGTCGCAAAAACCATACGGAAGGTTTTTATGTTATTTTTTTGTTTTTATTTTATGTTTCCTGTGTTCAAATAAATATCTGTCATTTCATATTTTATAAATATGTTGTTAAATATTTATCTATAAGTAATAATTACAGTTTTTTGAGAATACGTTTTGATTAAATATTTTCATAAGTTTTAAATATTTATTGGACCTAAATATAAGTTTTATACCCACCGTGCAACGTGTCAGCCTATCGAAAACCTTACCAAGAAACTTTTATTTTATTTTTCCAGGATAGAAAATGATTCCAAAACAATTCTGCAAAATTCATGTTTAAATATGCGCTTCTTTTTCTAACTATATTTTGCTGTTACCAGGTAAGATCCGCTCTTACAATAATATATATTTCTTATTTACGAGACATAGAGTAATAAGAAAAATATTTTCAGGAATGAATTTTTTTTCTTATTCAATAACACGAATCCACATAACTTAAGTCCACAAATAAAGCAAATATTTAACATATTCCATTTTGTTTACCAGATTAGATTCTGTGAACAGAATATACATATACTTTTATTCGTATGTTAGGATTTATTTATAAACAAAATATTTATTCTGTTTTTTGGTTGTTCCCCTAGTGCAGTCCTTTATTTCTGTTTGACACATAGTACGGTTTCCCAAGGACTAAATGTTTCCATTCTCCGTTTTGTATTTTTCTTTATTAGCCTTTAATTCATTTATATACATAATCATATCCCCAAAATTTAAATTGCTGATGTTGACTATCTTCTCTAGAAATTTACTATCCATTCAAATTAATACTAATCTTACTTTCTGAATTACCAAGTGTAGTCGTATATGATATGTATTAATGGATGTTGAAAGCATTGATTTTGTTGCTGCTATTATATCTAAAAAAACTTAAATTTGTGTTTGGCCTAGCTTTTCGTTCGAGAGTCTTATCCATTACATTCAATCTGCTTATGTTGTTGGTGCAAATCCAATGTAAGGTTTTAAAGTCCATATTTACCCAAAAATTCGTTTTGCTTGCATATATTTTTTTTGTTTGAGTATTTTTTGTTTCAGTGTAAGTTAGTGTCCAGAG
Source organism: Anthonomus grandis grandis (assembly GCF_022605725.1). Lineage (NCBI taxonomy): Eukaryota > Metazoa > Arthropoda > Insecta > Coleoptera > Curculionidae > Anthonomus > Anthonomus grandis. The sequence goes on from NC_065552.1 coordinate 29,327,027, forward strand.
TTACTACCAAGTATTTAAGTAATCTCAATAGTAAAATTTATTCACTTAAATTCGGAGGAAATTAAGGTAAAGATCTTTAGACTATCCTCCCCTACTGATTTTTTAATCATGTTTATAGCTGATTGTATTCTCTTTCTTATCCTTGAATGAAACTGTCGATAGACTAGGTGCATTGTTTTTTTTTTTGACAACAACTAATCGTGGATTTCGGGATTGATATAATTTTTTTTGTGTAAAAAAACGCAACGTTATTCAGTAAATTCGGCTTTAGTATACTGACTGTCGAGTATGCAATATGTCACAATTGTCAAAATCACCTTACACTCTATTTGTAATAAATTTCGCTCCATGAAACTTGATTGGCCAAAGCGGAATTTTGGATCGTGGACATTAGAAAAATTTGACAGTAGTAATTTTAGTGACACTCTGGATAGTAATTTTTTATTTCCAGAAATTGCGCCTTTTTATTCATAGTGATTTTCAGTTTCAAGTTTTATTTTTTATGATATTAAGACATAAAGAAGAATAAATAATGTCTTTATTATACCAAAATGTACAAAGGGCAAGTCTGGCCTAGGGCTAATCAACTTAATAATATATAAAAAAAGATAAGCAATAAAAAAAGAATTGGGAAAGAAAAAGAATTTGGAATGGGGTTAGGTTTTCTAAACATAGGGTTCCTTGGTGGGAACAACATGAGCAAAAATGAATGGAGAAAAAACATGAGCTGGTAAGAATATCTAGGTGCCTAATCGATTAATTTGTAGCAAAAATGATAATAATTTATCCACTTCTTTAACGATATCTAACACTAGGACAAGATTGTCTTATAAATATTCCTTATGTAAGAAGATCTATTATACCTATTATTATTAGGCACTTATAAAAATAAAGGTTTTTCACATTTCCTAAGAGGCCCATGTTAATGAAAGCATGAATGGAGGTATGCCAGGTCTTTTTCTTAATGAAGTATAATATTTTTAAAGTTTATTCCAAATATTTGACCTGCCTTAAATTATAACTCTGATGAATACCTCTGAGTCAAGATTTAGGTTTGATGCAATTCCACGGTCTCCACTAAAACAGCAGGTTCTGTTAAAACACAATTATTCTTCATGTTTTACAAAACCAAAAAACTATTTTCAGATAACCAATTATTTCTTAATGAAATTTAGGTTGCAGGTTCAAAGACTGTAGACACTACGTATGTTCATTTCAACTATCTCATCAGGTATGTCCAGTCAAAATGTTTACGATAAATATTATCAGGAAGCCCTTGTTCCAATATTCCCATGCAGGTTTTAATTGTTATACAACTGGGTTACCTAGTAAAAATATTAACCCAAAATCACGTCTTCAATTATGATATGAAATAGATAGAGAACAATAACTTAAAACTGGCGTCAAACAAAAGCGAGGCAGTGCTCCTTATTTCAGGTAGAAAAATAAAGACCATTTCTGATTGCAAAGGACGCAATCACTTATAGTCAATAAGGAAGAACCAAAGAAGTTCGTAGGTAATGAAGCATCAATCTAAATAAAAATCTTACCTTTGCAAACCATATCAAAAGCTACATGGCCAACAAAGCTTTTAACATTTTTAACCGTCTAATGCCAAAAACGTACGGATGACCCTAGGGATTCAGAAAAATATTGGCTCTGGTAGTGGAATCTATTATGCTTTATAGTGCATCGATATAGGAAAAAGCCATAGAAAAGGATATAAAACAAAAAATAAATAAAAACAGAAAAGCCCTCATTAGCGTGCGCCGAGGAACTGCGATTTGAATAATTTGCGCATACAGGACATTATCATCAATATGGGCACTGATAATAGTAGCAAGAACTCCCCCAATAGACTTGTTGGCAAGACAATAGAGAGGAAAAGAATGCGACAATGGCACAGCAGGTTGAACGAAAAGGCTACAATCTAACACAAGACCTTGTGTAGAAAGGAAACACGATGAAACAGATATTTACCTAACGCAGCTACTAACTGGTCATGGAAATGTCCAAGCCTATCTACACCAGAACAGCTGCTCACTCTTTATAAGACTCAATTATAAGACTCAAATACGCCCTTCCCTCGAGTATTGCTCGCATGTTTGGAGCTCTGCACCCAAGCATAGTTTAAACTGGATTCTATACAGAAGAGAGCTATTCGTCTTATCGACAAACCAGAACTGACAAAGAGTCTGGATAGTCTGGAGCACAGCAGAAAGGTGGCTGATCTCTGTTTATTCTACCGTTATTATCACGGTAAGTACTCCTCTGAGCTGGCAGGCCTTATTCCACCCAGGGCTGTTCCGGCAAGAAGGACGCGTCTAGCAGTTGCGGCTCATCAACATCGAGTCCACCTGCCTACCCCAAGGACGTCGCTGTATCAGGACTCATTCATCTGGAGAACATCTTCTTTGTGGAACGGGCTTCTACCTCACATATTTCCCGACGCATACAACCTACAGCGATTCAAGATAAATGCTCACAAATATCTTCGCGCAAGCACCACTCCAAGAGTGACATAGGACTTTCCTCTTGTGCTTGTGTTTACCATTAAAAAATAATAATCTTAAGCGCCTTAACTCAAGTTAATCAGAGGAATGCTCTTATTGTGGAGGTGCCGATACGGCTGAACATACACTCTTCTACTGCTCAAGGTGGGCAGAAAGAAGACAAGAAGCAAAAGAAATAACTGGTACACTAAATCCTACACTAAAATATATACAAGAATACTCGCTTCTTCGATCTGGAAGGAAATGTGCATATTTACAAGAGATGTTCTTATCATTAATATATAGTAGACCCAACTCCAAGAGAGAATTAATGTCTATGCCCAGCCAACTTCTATGACCAATTTCTTATAGTGATACATCTAGTAGTTACAAGAAGTAATCCTATTTTAGTTTCCTAGGAGGAGGGTTTAAGTCGTCAAAATCCGACACTACCTTGTGGTCTCTACTGTAAACAAATTAAGGAAAAACTAAGGAAATTAGTATATTGTTTTTAGAAAAAATTACATTTTGGATATTAGAGGCAATCTCAAAAGTTCCGTGTGTAACATAGTCTTTATTTAATGCATACTGTAACAATTCAGAAAGATACCTTAAAACATTGTTTAATGGAGATAATAAGTATATCTTTGAAAATTTACCATCCATACATCAACCTCATTGGGAGTAAGAGAGGAAGAAATGTTATCACTGGGTTTATTAAGTTTGTTTTGGGTGTTTATTGTTGCTTCTTTATTAAGAAGCATATAAGTATCTATATCAAATAAAAGTAAATTAGATTTTTTTAAGGTGGCTTTACAAATCCAGATTATCTCTTCACAATGCATGTTTTACCTCTGGGTAGGCTCCGTTAGTGTGTAAGTGAATATGTTTATATGTAAAACAATTACCTTTACTGTGGTTGTGTCCTTTGATCCAGAATACTCGTACTCTGCTTTTGGTGGAAGCTTCCTTAAGGTTGCGGTGGAATTACTGGGGTAGTTCTATGAGAAACTGATAGCGCAAGAACTGCCTGTCTGCTGTGTACGAATATATCCGGTTTTATCAGTTACATTATCTCTGATTAGTTCCTCCACCAGAATTATATGAAATATTTTTGTTTAAAGATTATTTGGCATGTTTAGAAAGGGGTCTCTGAAATATTTACTACAGCCCGACCTTGTTTAAGCTTGGAACCATCTAAGTAGATGTTAGTCTTTTCTGCCGATTGATTGAATTCAATACTTTTTTATGCCGATTGTGTAGGATTTTTTTAATGCAAATACAATTGAAGCAGAGTTCACTCTAGCCTCTAGTAAAGAATGTCAGTGAAAGTCAATAGTCCTCTGTAAGCAAATCCCTTCATTTTTATTGATTCCCACGGACCGGAAGTGAGTGTGCTCATGTAATACCTGGATTTGGAGGTATCATCTGCTCAGTTTGGTACTGTGATCTTAGAGTATCTCTATCTGTAAGTCCATGTACAAAGTGGTGTTATTGACAAGCCACTGTGCTTTCTAGTTGTTCACATGACTTGTTTTAATGGAATACATACGAAAAGACGTGCTTTGGGAATTGATTTCATAGACTTGCACTTACTACTCCATAAAACGGAGTCTCGATATAGCGAAGTTTTAGCCATCTGGAGGTGCCTTTGATATTTATGAGCGCCATCTACCTGTCGAGATCTTGCATGTATAGCTCTTAATGAAATGACATCAATTTGTTAGAACAAGCTCCTTTTATTTCTTTAGGAGTGAAGTATTCTCTTATATTTTCGTATATTTTCTTAATTAAATCTTCTTTAAATAGTGGAAAGATAAGGTATCCTTCTTTTTTTCTTATTCTTATTATTTTTTCACTCTTTTAAATATTTTTTAAAGTCGAGTATCCTAGAAAAGATGTGGTACAAAAAGGTACATCTGAGTGGAGCCGATGTTTTCTACAATAACAGTGTACTTTGTACTTACTTTTTTCATTTCTACACACATTTTAATTTGTAATGAACCTTCTAATTTTGCTTAGTTTTTATTGTAAAATTTTAATTTGGCAAAGTAACTTCCTAGAATAGGAGTATATGTTTTTATATGCATTTCTAATTATTAACTTTTAAAATTATTCAAGGCACGAAATCTATTTAAAATAAGGGCCCAAAGGGTCCCCAATACGATGCAACAAGCCAAACATCTATTTACACACAACAAGTTTCGATCAAAAAGGCTTTTCCAATCTCAAGTTAGTTGCTCTCTCATTAAGTATTCCATTTACATCTTTCCTCGAGTTCCGTTTGAGGGACATTGTTAACGTTGAAAGCCAATTATTGTTGTCTGTGAGTTTACCATGTTAGAAACAGATTTTCACTGACTATATTTTTCATTAAACTGTTACTAAGGTGACAAATAAAAAGATATTGCTTGACAAAGAGGTTACATAAAATCTCAAACGTTACCTTTTTGCAACACGTATTTCCGACCTGAAAGGTTTTATAGAAAAGGGTCTGTTTGAATATATTTATATATATATATTTGAATTGAAAAAAAATTCTGTGCGAAAATGAAGTACAAAAATGAAGTGTATTTTTTCAATAAAGTAAGACAAGAAATTGAAATATGTGAGACGAAGGATTTTGTAGGTGATAACAAGATATTTTTTTACAGAAAGAAACATTCATATCACGTCTTTTACTCATGGAAACTCACTCAGCTTATCATGGAATTTATAAAACGTATCCGAGGTACAATGCATAAAAATGATTCAATAGGAGACCCCATTATCCCAGCGCCTATATTTTAAAAATATGCCTGGATACAATATGGAAGGAACTCCATCGGGATATTTAAATATTAAAATGTTATCAAAATGCAAACGGGTTTTGGATTCGCTATAATGTGCGCCATAGGGAAATATTTAGTAGAGTATAGAAGTTTTTTAATATCACGCTAGTATTTTGGTTTTCCTAAAATACAATGCCTTATGCGATTCTATGGCACTCAAAAATGTACTGACGTATAAACATTTTTCTATTTTTTCGTAATAATAATTATAAAAAACACAGTTAAAAATTTGCTAGAACTTTAAATTTACTTTGTTGGATCACAGCAATTCTCCAACAAAGTTATAGTAAAGGATACTACAACGGGATTAAAAAGACGAATCAAGAACTCTACTGTTCCTACATTCCTGGCTAGTGCAGATCTTATAAATACATAAAATTCACTGTGCTTTAAGTTACCACACTTCACCACAACTCAACTAAAACATATATTTCAAATCAATTCTATTTGGATGACTTAAAACTTTACGCTATAATCCACGACAAGCCCAAGGAACTCATTAAATTGAAAAGTTCTCCAAAGACATTTGTATGACGTTTGGGTTGCTAAAAATCTCTTTAAACTACTTATTATTATTGCTATGCCGATATTAATTTACTTCTTTGGCATAATTACATAGCCGGAAATAGATCTCGAGACTATCATCTTAAAGGTATAATAAGAAATGCGTTACTGAGAGGAGAAAGAATGCAAATACACCAAACTCTTGCATAAAATAAAGAAGATGTAGAGCTTCGACAAAAAAATATCCATTAAATCTATCGTAATATCTGAAACGAGTATTATACTAAAAGATATACAAAGAAGCTTCCTCTGGAAAGATGGCGTTCCGAATACCACCCGCATACTCGAAACATTCTTAGGAAATAATGGACCAATTTGCTTGGTGCAAACCTGAATTTTGCTTAAAACACAAGGGTAACCTGATATTGAATCCAAATTTTTCTCCAAATTCATTGGACTCCAACTGGTGTTTGAGTTACTAAGTTCAAAACTTACCCAAAAATGTGTTGTACTAATAAATGGATGTGTGCTTCTAAATTCATAAGATAGATGAATAGGAGGATTCTATCTTATGAATTTTCGTGAATTCAGCACAGAGCTCAAGATTTATCTCAGAGACAAATTAGTATTTGAATTTGATAAAGCAGCATTTCTAGAGAACATGATGGAAGAAAAATTAAGATTTCATTTGAATCTTAATTTTATTAATAGTGGACTTGACATCGTCCAAGGTGAAGAAAACCATGAGATTTAGAAAAACCATGACAAAGTAACGCGCATGATTTCAAAGATATGCAGACAAACATGGCAGAATAAATCAGGCAGTAGGGAAAGGACCTAAAGGGGTGATTGTGGTGGTCATTCTGGGTGGAGTGTACTTGCAATACTCCAGGACAGACGTTAGACTTAAAACTCTCCTGGTATGGTCACCAGAATTAGGAAGGCTACTTGCGCTCTTTAGACCTGCAGAAGAGCTTTCGGCAACACCTGGAGTCTTTCCCCTAAGATCTATTCATTTATTATCAAACCTCTTTTCCCAAACGGGGAACGAAAGCAGAAATCCAGGCCAGAAATCCAGAGTCTGGTGCCTTGCATGTCTCAGCATATAGGATTCCATGCAAATGGCGCTAACTAGAGCACTAAAAACTCTATTGAGTCTTCCGCCATTGGACTTGGAGGTAAAATTGGAGGCAATGAAAGCTGCGCATAGGCTACATGACCGTGGTGATCTACGGAGTCGTGAGACTAGTCATGCAATAATCTGATCACAGGTCGTACAGGAGCGCCTTCTTCTTCTGATGGGCAGTAGCTGTATGACACCTGAGACTGTAGGTTACAAGACTTTTGTGATCAATATTGCAGGCAGAGAGGAGTAAAATAATAGCAGCACTACAATGAGCCTAGACTGCTAAATAAGGAGACCATCTGGTATACAAATGGCTCTAGAATGAACAATAGAGCTGGTGCAAGGCTTTGTGGTAAAGCCCACATACCAGCAGAGTATACTCGCTAAGAAAGCACGCTATTGTATTTCAGGCTGAAGTTTTTACTGTGTCGAAATGTGGACAGAAAATTCTAAACTGCGGACACCGTAACACAGTCGTATCAATCTACTCGGACAGTAGGGCTACCATTAAGACTATTACGGCTGAAAAGGTGAGTTCCAAATTCGTACTCGAGTGCATAAAGGTCCTAAAGGAACTGGTAAAAGTGGACTGCAGGGTTCAGCTTCTCTAGGTGTCTAAATCCATAATCGATAAAGCTAAATACGTAGCAGCTGCGTCAATGGAGAGTCTGCTGGACAACTGGACCCTACGAAGATGAACTGAAACATCTGGTATAAGAAAGGGTAAAACACACATATACCTTACCAGAAATCTACTGCACTTAAATAGACGCGAAATTCGATTAGATGGGTCTCGTAACCAGAGACTGATAATTAAAGGAGGGCGTCCACTGTATCGGATCGGCTCGGTCGGCTCGGCACGTTCGGTCCATTCGGTCGGTAACTAGCGCTCATACAATCGGCAGAACGAAGACACGACGACGCTTAAAAGTGGCTAGACTATTTGAGCATATAGAAGTATTGTGATTAAGCTCCCGTTAAAATTTCTGAACTCTACTTTATGAGATAGTCGGCATTCGTTGTGGGATACCCTGTATAGAGTCAAATAAAATAAATTAAAACATAACATTCCAACGTGCATTTGAATGAGTGAACTATATAACAAGCTATCTTTTTTGTGTATTTTTGTAAAAACATAAATTATATTTAAAGCAAAAGTTGTACACCACTTAACAACAAAACGAGAACTTTCACACTCGCACATTTCGCCGACCAAGTTGGCATCCTCAGATAATAAAACTGAGTTTTAAAATCCCCTGATGATGCCAACTTAATAAACAGTAAATAACGAAAACATCGATTAAGATATAATAAATGACACTTATAAGAAGATCAGTTAATTTGGATATCTCCGCCCAAGCGTTTTCTTTCCTTAAATTATCATGATAATATGTGTTTTGTTTATCATACAATATTCTTAAACTGCGAACAGCTTCGATTAAAATTTCGTTTGACATATTTATCAAATCAACGGTTTTTAAAATTCTTTGAAACAGTTCCTCACTCTATGCGAAAAAATGCTAAAATAGTCGCAGGCTTTCGGTGCAATCGGCAAAAGTTACCCTCCCCACAATATGAGATCGTCGCCGGAGAAAACCGAACCAACCGAACCGATTCAGTGCGCGCGGCCCCATTTAAATACATGTGAAGCAAATCCGGCCGATTGTACCGACCGTGCCGAGACGGTCGATGCCGATTCAGTGGTCTGGCCATCTGCATACGAGGCATTGCGTATAACTCATAATGCCGGTGGTGTTGGGAGGAGGGCGAAACTGTAGATCATGTTATCGGGGAGTGCTCAGCACTAAGTTCAAATTCTTGGGTAACGGGTACAGTGTACCGAGCGACTTTAAGTCCTTCAAATCAGAGAGCTTTATCGCTTTTTCCTAGGCTATTAGCCTCTGATAACCCGCTATGACGGCTCCATTAAGAGACCTATGTGCATAACAGCATCCGGCGATCCACTACCCTGCAAACCCTTCAAATCAATCTGTAGTGATAGTGTAGTTTGACAAATGCCAGTAATCCATCTGTAATTTCTATTACTGATGTCTTTGAGAGTAGAGCCTCAGCAAAATATGATATTGCTATAAAAATAATTAGACTTTTAACATTTATTTTGAGGCTTAAATTCGAGTTTTTCTCCAAATTCACTGGATTACGAACTGGTTTTTGAGTAACTAAGTTCAAAACTTACCCAAAAATGCTGCCTAATAAGCTCGCTGCTGGGTCAGATGGTTTCTAATTTTCTACTAAAAAAGTGTGTCTGTTCTAAATTCGCAGCTGCTTGGAAAGAAAACTACATTGTGCCTTTATTCAAAAATAGTCAATGAGAAAACCTACATATTTATCATAGTATTTGCATTCTATCTACAATACCCAAACTTTTTGATAGTCTTGTGGTCAAACAATTTTTTTATGCTTATTATCAGAATCACAATATGGTTTTTGGAGTAAACGATCGAGAACAAACTTAGTTTGCAGTCTGCTATAATTAGTGTATTCAAGAACCGTAAATAGATAAATGCTTATTTAAAGCATTTGATTGTGTGTTCATCAAATTCTTCTGGAAAAACTGATAATGATGGGTTTTCATTCTAAGTTTGTTTAGTGGATGAAGAACAATCTTTCTGATAGAAGTCAAAGAGTCAAAATTGGCTGCCATTCATCACCATCAGCTTAGCTGTTTTGAAAATAGCAAATGCTTAATGTTGGCTGACTTGAAATTTAAAAGAAGTGTTGATAGCTTAAAGAACGAAGCATTATTGCAGGCTGATTTGGATCGTTTTCATATTTGGTGTTATAAAAATAAACTCCACTGAGGAAAGGTGTTCTTGTAGAAGTTTCTTTGGTAGAGCTTGTAAAATTGAGACAAGCTTTACATTAAACCGCCAACCTCTACAGTATGTCACTTCCATTCATGACCTAAGGGTTATTTTGGATGAGAGACTTAACTTATTGGCTTTATCGTTAGAAATTGCAAGTATTTTTCCATTGAGCACAATTTTCCATAAGTGTTGCTTATTGTGGCTTGGTCAGATCCATGTTGGAGTATTGTTCAGTAATTTGGTCTCCCTATTTTCATATTCACATAGAAACTTTAGAATGAATTTAATATACATTTCTTAGGTATTGTACCTTCCATACTCATACCATTATCAATAATCATAATTATTCAGTACTCGAGTAGTCTTTGTTTTTACCTCCACTTAAGGTTCGTCGTTATATGTTAAAAGCTGTATTTGTATATAGGATCATTTATGAATTTGTTAATTATCCAAACTTGCTAAGAAAGTTAGGTTCACTTCAATGTTCCTGTTTAAGCTTTACGTTTATATAAAACTTTTAATACCCCTTTTTATAGAACAACTTATGGTATTTATAAGTTGTCCTATATTTCACGTAATAAATAAATAAGAGACGTTGCAGAAGTTGTGAGTTCTACCAAGAATAGTATAGGAAGGTTCTGGCAAAGATTTGAAGAAACTAGTGTTGTGAGAGAAAGAAGAAGGAACTACTGGTTCACCAACTACACACAATGATAGATTTATTTGTCTTTAAGCATTACGAAACCACAATATTACTGCTAACTAGCTAAGAGGTTATTGTCAGTGTTTAAACACTAAGGAATAAGTTACATGAAAATAATGTTAGGGCCAGACCTCTTCTTAGAGCTTCAGTATTATTTTGTGAAAATCATGCAATTTACAATTAAGGTGGTAAGAGAGTGAATGCACATGCATTTTTTTACAGATGTATCAAGATTTCACTTATGTTCTGATTCAAGAAGACCTAGGCCAATCCCCTAACTGAACTCCTGAGTTTAAATATATTCAAACTTGATAGGAGTTCAGTTAGTTACAACTTAATAGTTTCAATTATATAATATCACGTTTGAAATATATTGAAAAGTCCTGTTTTAAATCTAGGAATAGTGTTTCAGGTAATGGAAGAATTGCTAATCTGTATGCAAGAGTAAAAGTTACAAATTGAGCAAAATGTCATTGAAAATTTAATTAGGAAAATGGCAAAAAGATGTCGACCTGTGTTAATGACGATGTTGTTAATAAACATGGTCGTGAATAATTTTTTTGTATGTATTTTTCGTATAAAAGTAGAATTAAATAGCTTTAACCATTTAAATATCATATTTAGCTAATTAAATGACTATTAATTTTCATTAAAATCATACAACTTTAAAAAAAAATCAAGCAAATGCTCAACCAACGGTGCATTAAAAGAAAAAATAAGCCAGCCCGCCCGTTAGAAAAATTGTTTTTGAAAGCTAATTTAATTGCAGTTTTATTCCCGGATCCGAGACGAGACTTATCTTTATTAAAAGGGACGTTTCAATGACTAAGTGAGCGCCATAAAAATTTTAATTGAAACCGCAACCGAAAACATTAATTGCATCACCATTTTTATAGTTTTCTCGTTACGACGATTACGATTTCGGACGGAGGCAAGATTGTTTAAATTTTAATTGTAATATAGGATCAGTCTTTAAGTAAACTTTGTATTGAAATCAAGCTTTTAAAATAAAGGCATTAATTAGATTTAATAAAAGTAGAACACCTAATAGTCTAAGTGCCAGTGCCCGGCAGACCATATTCATTTCACACCCATACCTAATTTACATAACATGGGGCATCACTAGGACCAGCGAAGGTTGGTTTGACGTCACTCAGGTAAGGCAAGTATAACCATTAGACGAGGTTAAATTTTTTTTTATCAGAGTTTCCGTTTGACTGCATCAAAGAGTACAACCATCACGACCAAAAAACAAAATGGCAGATATTTTGGCGGGTTATAATATTTCGGCAGAAAACAAAGTATTCCTCGCAGTGTAAGCACACACTCGAGCTTCAGTTTATAAAGGCTTTTCCAATAAGAAGTGTCTTTTTAAATATAGTACAGTCGTGCTGTATGAGAATGGATGCAAAAATTAGATGGAGGATGAAATTTTGAGAGTAAGTTGTACGGGTTGAGAGAGTGCAAAAAGTTTTGAAAAATTGGTTTTAAATTAATAACTTTTTTGGAAAAAATCCCACGAATTTTGTTCAAATAGCAAAGTTATAGCTCTCAAAAAGACGCGTACATTGATATATATATATCGACTATCCAAAAAAATTATCAAAAAATTCAAAAAATGTTCATTTTGAAATAACTCGAAAACTATTCATCAAAGAAAAAAGTGTTGGATACACAGGTGAGGAAAAATTTTACCTTCAATTTGATAGTAAAAGCAACCCTCAACTCTGTACGTAAACGACCCATATGGATGGTGAAATATTTGAAAACTGTAAGAAAGTGGACTCGTCTCAGGTTTAGAATTGACTATATTGATCAAATAGAAAATACATATACATTTCGTTAACAATAATATTAATTGGTCTTGATCTATTAACCTACATCAGTGTTGCGACCTAGATTTGACGTTGGGTTATATTTGTTGATACTAAATAGTTTACATAAAGGTAGCACCACAAAACCTTTTTTGGAGAAACTATCGACTGTACGATGTTGCTTTTACGCAACAAATGGAATCAAAAAGTCTAAGCTATCATTTCTTCCACGGCAAAGAGGTGATAAATTGCATTTTAAGGGCTGTAAAACTAAGGGGAGCATATTAGAAACCAGCTTTTTTGAGTTCTCTTCGGCTAAGAGTGTTTTGAAAGTTGAAAAATTCTTGAATTTTTTGAAAGTACAAAATTTCCTGAATTCGGTTCTGTGTAAGAAAAGGTAGCTCTGATTTTTCTGAACAATTTATCTTATGGAGTCAAAGTTGTAAGTGCAAAGGGGTAGCGCCAATCCAAGACCATCCCCAATCATTCCCAAAAAAAACCCTCGGAATTTTTGTTCGCATTTTTGGTTTTTGCACTTTCTCAACCCATTTGCACTCTCTCAACATCACAACTTATTGTCAAAATTTCATCCTCTATCTAGTTTTTGCATCCATTCGACCATTTCTAATAACAGCACGACTGTACTAATAGGCAGCTTTGCGGTAAATGTCCTTTTCGAAGGCTGTCTTTTTTGACATTTGACAAATAGAAACTACGCCATTAATAAAAATGGAACGATACACGCTTCAAAAATTCATTGAAATTGTTAAAATTCACAATAAAAATGTGAAAATATGGCTGAGGCGGTTAGTACAACTCAACTTGTTGGACTGTAAAACAAAAATTAATGTTCGAGCTGTTGGAACAACTTAGTGATGTAAAGAATAAGACCCGTGCACGTCACTTAAGAACAGCCGAGAATATTGCTGCTGTAACCGAAAGTGTTAAAGAAAACCTAGGTTTGTCCATTCCTTGTCGTTCTTTGGTATAAGACATTCCGCAAAGGTCACTACACCGTATTTTGCATAGAGATATGGGTCTTAACGCTTATAAAGTTCAGTTAACATAAGAACTCAAGCCGGCTGAGCCTTGAGCTTTGGGTCCTTGAAGTACATGACAAAAAAATCATTTTAAGTAAAAAGGCCCATTTCCACATCGGTGGCTTCAACAACAAGTATAATTATCGCCTCTGAGGCCCAAGAGTTATTGTTGAAACCTCTCTATCCTGAACATGTGACTGTTTGGTGACGAGGTCGTTGGACTTCGACTTGAAAATGAGGCTGGACTAACAGTTACGGTGAATGGATTGCGCTATCGAGACATGAATAATGATTTTTTATGACCCGAATTGATCTAGACAACGTTTACTTTCAACAAGACGCTACTTGCCACACAAGCAACGAAACCATTAATATTTTACGGGAGAAGTTCCCGGACGGTGTTATCTCTCAAAGAGATGATCACAACTGGCCACCGAGATCTTGTGATTTAACACCTTGCGACTTTTTCCTTTAAAGTCATATGAAAGAGAGGGTCTACGCCAACAGACCAGCCTCGACTCAAGACCTCAAAGATGAAATTCGTGAGGTTACCGACGACATAGTACAGCAACTTTATGATTTGGTTATGGAAAATTTATAATAAAATTACATTTTTCTTTGAATATTAAATTAACACCTCATATTGGAAAATCCTTTATTTAAGGACATATTCCTTATGTTACTTTAGGTCGTCTTATGGGTAATGAAGAACTAGAACTTCTACCTAAATGCAGTGTTCCCTTCACAAACCTAGCGTAATGGTTGAATGTTTTAAGTTTATTTTAGAACGTTAGCAAAGAAGGTTATTAAGTGCGCAGTAGATGTACAAGTTGCTTTTGTTTCTCCTGCACAAAATTATAGCTGATGCAGTGCCCATAACGATTAACTATGTCTACAAATTTCCGACTACTACTTCAACTTTTCAGTTAGATCTTAGACATACATATTTAGATATTTTAATTTTACCATTATGTATAAAATTTTCAGACAAAAAATTAGCATCGAAAAATAATGGGAAAGTCTCGAATTTGGAGGTGCTATAGACCAAAATATGTTAATTGGTTCAGACATTCATTAATGCAAAAGTTGATAGTTTGCGAGATATAGGGTGTCAAAATTGCAATTTTATTTTCTATTTTTCGTTATTGCTTGAAAAGCATTTTAGATTTTGGCATAAAACTTGTTATTCTTAATGGGCAAACTTCTAGAGGACGCCACTTAGAGTACTATATCAGTAAATAACTTCATTCTATCATGACTTCTGTGCTATCCTGTATACAACAACTGATCGAAAATGTTTATTTTTTCGTATTTTAGCAACAAAAAAGGTTAGTTTAGACACTAGTTAGCAGTGTCTAAAATTAATTTAATCTATGTCTCATTTTTATATTACTTAGACGTCCAAGTGACCGACTTATGTTGACTGGGCTATGTTACATTAAAAGTACATTGCACGAGAGTTCTAATATCCCGAAATTTACATAATATTACATTACAGGTACATATCTGTGCTAGGTGGGTCAAAAATGAAATTGTAAATTTGGCAACCTGTATCTCGCAAACAATTAACTTTTGGACTAAGGTATCTTTGAATCAATTCACATATTTTGATCTCCAGCTTCAAAATTTTCCAACCTTTTGCAGGCATCCTATATTATGCTAAAGACGTAACTAAGTGAGCGATAAAACCAATAAAGCTTTGCTGAACAAAATTTTAATACCAACTAAACTATACAATTGACTATAAAAGAATTAGCCCTTTAAGAATAGTTTTTAAATTTTTGAATATTGCTATAGTTTCGTACGCATCTAATTTTCGGTTGTTATTAACTGGTTTAAGTAATTTGAAGTTGTCTATTCGTAAAAAGTTACTTTTCAACTGTTTCGTATTTCACATGAGCTAAACCTTCATTAATTTTGATATTAGTTGATCTTCTTATTTGCCCTATATATCACAATGAACCTCATAGATCCCAGACTTCGTTTTTTCCTGGTATGGTGTTGCAACAAAAGCTTGCTTATTTTCATCTTTTTGAGATGTACTCTACTTTTTAAAAATGACTTTAAACTTAAATGATGTAAAAACACTTCAAATGTGAAACGTATTTAAAACAAATTGTTGTGACTGAAAAGAAAAACAAAAACCCAACCTTGCCAATCTGGTATTTAAATAAAATAAATATTTATTCTCATGTTTTAAAGGTATCCCAAAACGTTTACGTTTTATATACGTTTATCTAACAAAAACGTATTTCAAATTAAATCCAACGAAATACTGTACTCACGTAAGTATAATAAATATGGTTTATTGTATAAATTAACACGCCACAATCAGATAATAAGAGTTTTATATAATGAGATATACCTCAGGGGTGTATTTTGTGTATGTAACTATATCCCTACAATACTTACCTGTCTAAGTAAATAAATATTATGTAAACCCATAAAGCATTTTACATCAAAACAGTTTCACATTTTATCACATCCAAATATTCCCGTCCTAAATGTTAAGGATCAATAAATTTTTCCGTGAAAATTCTCTGTACTCCCTACACCGAAAATTCTATTAAATTTTCAATTTTATTTTATTTCACGGACGCCGCGAACACCTAACCTATAAACCGAATATTTCGGGGGGTCTCGCCGCGACCCGAAATAGCACTGAGAGTAATAAAGTGAAAACAGTAAAAAGTTAAATTAAGATTTTGCTGGGTAGGTAGAGATTTTCCACTTGATTGCTCGGGAAAATCGCATTATGTGGTCAGTCCATCACGATTCTCTTTATTATGTGCCTTTCATTTTAAAAGGGCTTTTTACCATTAGTGCTATACAAGGTGGGGCATCGAAAACGTACTGCAAGGCATAGCTGCTAGGAATTTTTTTTTTCAAAAAAACCCAAAAATACGTCAATTTTTTTTCTAAGGAGAACAACTTTTGCATCAAGAATAATTGCAAAATCTTGAACCCCCTAAGTGGGGGTGTCGAATTGTAATGATACCTAACTTTTTTTTTAGAAAGTGCTATTAATTCCCTATTCGTTACTGCTTATTTCTTGAAAATTGGGCAAATCGTTTCGAAAATATAAAGGATCGAAATACAAAATATTTTTTTTGAAAACGCATAAATTAAATTAATTAAAAAAAAATTACCGATCCAGTAAATGCTGAAATTGATGCCCGCCAACCTCCATACAGTAAGACAACTTATGTTCAAAACCGTTCTCGAACATTCTGAAGAACTTGCCGGGTCACTTCGCGACAAACATTAATAATTCGTCTTCCCAGTCAACTCGTTTAGAAAATATTGAACTCTATAATACCGACAAACCGTTTTTGTCAAAAATGCAAATAACTCAATCGGTTTTATTTAAAAATCTATCGGAGTATTAAATTAAAGTAATAAATTCCTTTCACCAATTTGCTGTCTCTGTGTATCAGATGTTTTTGGCTAATTTATTATAAGGTTTAACCATCAGGTACGCTAGTTGCTAGATAGCTATTCTGTGACAAAATATATATCTGTCAAAAATTTCTCATTAAACTTTTTAACAATTATGGTGCACCCAATTGCAGAAAGAGTAAAAATAAGCGAACTTTATTTTAAAAATTATGAATGTGGAAATTGGGTTGCCCAGATATTTAATGGACGTCATCCTGACAAATGCCTTTCTGGCAAAATTAATAGGTAAAAAAAGTTAATAGCAAAATTTCGGGAAACAGATTCCGTTACGAATAAAAAGAAGCAAATTGGAAAATCTTGTAGTAAATGAAGATATGGAGGTATTAGTATTAACCCAAGTGGCCATGGATAATACACTGAGTACAAGAAAATAGCCAATGAGACCGGCGTGAGTCGTACAAGTGTCCAAAGAATATAAAAAAAATACAAGTTTGACTCATACAAAATTCGGTTAGTAGAACTACACGAGGATAATTTTGATCGACTCCTAATAATAGAATAGTAACTATAAGAATATATATAGAATAGTAACTAGAATAATAACTATTTCCTATTTAATGTGTGTTTTTCGGATGTGTGTACATTTTTTTAAACGGTGTAGCTAATCGACACAACTGTCGTGACTCGTCTAAGAGCAATCGCAGGGTTATTCACGAGGTGCACACAAAACCCTTAGGAATTGAACCTGTTGGCTGGAATTTTTGGAAATTCCGTTGTGGGTCCTTTCTTTCTTCCTGGAAATTTAACAAGCGATATGTACTTGGATTTACTGGATAACACTATAGACCTAGCCATCCTAGAAAACGGGATCTTATCCTGGATACTTTAAAGAGTAATTGTTTTTTCAATAAGACAATGCACCTCCATATTACTCAAAATAAGCGCGATTATTTAAAGAATACCTTTCCTAGTCGGTGGATAGGTCGAAGGGGTATTTGTCAATTGAGTGGCCTCCCGGGTCACCCGACTTGACTCTATACATGCGTTTGACATAATTTATGCGTTTTATCGAATTTCAATTCTTCATATTTTCTAAACGAGTTGACAGATTTTCAAAAAATAAGCAGCAACATATAGGAATATTCATAGCTTTTCAATAAGGTATCTGTTTTGTTGCTGCTCCGCTGCTGGATCACCAAATTGTGTTGTGTCTCTGCTGCTGGGAACAGCAAGGGTTATTTGTGGACTGCATTTTTATAGGTGAATTAAACAAACAAGTCCATCGTGAACCACTTCTATATTTAAGAAATGCACTTAATATGTAAAGAAGGTGGAGGGCTTATTTTGACGGCGTTATGTTAGTAGTTGACAACAACATGCCACGTTCACCTTTTCTCTCTGTCATGAGCTTCTGACTTTGACGCTGTCAAAATGTACTGTATTCGTTTTGTATTCACAGGGGTAAGCGCGGCGTTTCTACGTACCGTTAGCATAATAAATAAGGATTTGAGGAGTTTAATTAAAGTAAACCTTAACATATCATTAAACCCCCAGTTTACTTTGAAGAAATTTAAGGCATGACATCTCCACTGAGGGGATTGCAGGTTTTGCAATCCTTTTTAAAGCAAAAGTTGTCCCCGTTACAAACGAAACTGACGTGTTTTTGGGTTTTTTGAAAAAATGGATCCACTTATATTAAAATATAATATGTCTGTGGATAGCGCTTATAATTGTATAGAATTGTAAGAAAATGTTAGAAATCATTTTAGTAAAAAACTCCGGCATACTGACCTTTATAAAGTAAGAAAAATTTGTATAAGTGTAATTGCTCAAATATCTTATTCAATTTGGCTTTGTTTAAAATTGAAACATAAAAGTACTTTTAAAAATATAGTATATCAAGTAGTACACGAAACATTATTATATGCGTTGATATATAGCTGAAAATTCCCTCCTTTAAAAATGTATGTAAACTTGACAACAGAAAATCGATGAATATGTTTGTAAACAAAACACCTCTGTTCTTCCTGTGCACATGTTGAACTTAAATATGTTGTTTACAAATTCTAGTCTTTCAATTTTCTATGTTTTTTACTTCTCTAATTATTACCGAAATAAGAATTTTTGATGCTTAATACGGGTATGTCACTTGACATTAATAATTAGTCGGTTTATTTTATTTATTTGGTATAAATTCTTCATAGTTTTAAGCTATTACTCATTTCAAATTATGTAAAAAAACCATAGTATAATAAGAAGAGAATTTAATTTACACATCATAATACTTAAAAAATTTAAACCATGTCTAAAGGCCAAAGGGTTACAACCAAAGAACAAGAACAAAAACTTTACCAATGTTTAAAGTGACTACCATTTTGTAAAATACAATTCTCAATTTTTTCCTTACAAATGGTAACAGCTATTTTAAATTCAAATTTTTTCTTTTGGAAATCTCATTTTGGCATTTTTTTTATATGGTAAGCTGATTCTTTGAATTATTATTTTAATTTTTTATTTCTAAAATAAAATTAGGATCCTTACCTACTTTTAAGTATTTAATTTTTGCCTACTGATGTTTGCTATTAAAACAATTATTCTTTAACGCCAAAGAAGCTATTGATGTTAACCAACATGGCTTTTTCAAAAAAAGATCGTTAATAACCAACTTAATAACGTTTATTTAGAGTATAAACGAAAGTATGGATAGGAGTCTGGAAACTTGTATTGGTTACACCGACTTTTCCAAGGCTTTTGATAAAGTACATCATCCTACACTTTTCATAAGTTGGAGAATTTCGGTGTGCGCGGGGTGTGAATTAAAAGTCATTTGACGAATCGCTCTCAGTACGTTGTCATAAATGGAGTAAACTCTTCTTGTACAACCGTAACTTCAGGAGTACCGCAAGGTTCTCATTTGGGATCGATTTTATTCTCAATCTTTTTAAACGACATTGGTCAATGTTTCTCTATCTCTAAATATCTTGCATATGCAGATGACCTAAAAATCTTTACAACAATTAAGAAGGTATCAGATTTTCGTGCCCTGCAATTTGCAAATTTTGAAAGGTACTGTACCTTAAATAAGTTATTTATTAATCCAGAAAAATGTCATTCTATACTTTTTAGCAGAAAACCATCTCAGACACAAAACAAATGTGATGTCTATCTCGGAGGCACTATCTTGAAGTATGTAGAGTTTATTAAGGATTTAGGTGTGACGTTGAATTCCAGACTGCTCTTCAACGTTCATGTAGAAAACATTGTTCAGAAAACTCTTGTTAAAAAATCTCGGTTTTATATCTCGAATTACAAAGGGTTTTAGTAATCAAACATCATTAATATTATTATACAATGCATTCGTTAAACCTACTATAGAATATGCGACAGTAGCTTGGAATCCGATGTATCACAAATATATTGACCAAATTGAAAGGGTACAAGATGCTAGATACTAGGTGTAAAAAGCTCCGCACGGAGCTATTTACATCTGTGGTACAACGCAAGTTTGTAAATATAGTAAATTTCCGCTTTAATAGACAAGCTTAAAGTTTTATGGTATGAAGAGAGTTGTAGAAACGATTTTGATTTATAAAATTATTAATAATTTAATAGACCCTTTCTGCCTGGAAAATTTACATATAAACGTTAATCCTTATATTTTGCGTAATAGATCGACCTTTAGCATCTCAAGATATTCTTTAAGCTATTTGTCTAACTCTTTGAATAATGATATATTTTTCTCCAGTATGGCTTCATTTAAGCGATACTTAAGAAATTCTACCTAATTTCACAAGGAACGGTAAATATTGTCCTATTTTTCCTATTGTCATTATTCCTATATATATATTTAAATTTTGTAAGATATTTTGTGCTTTCCTATTATTGGATTGCTTATTCTATCTGTAGGAGAGCCTTGTACTTAAATAAATAAATGCGTGTCCCTTAGTGCGACGGACAATATCCCCACTTTATCCGAGAAAATAATAACGAAAAATTAACTATATTTAAACGCTACTTTATACTATAAAAGGATTTTTTAACAATATATAATAAGTACGGAGCCTTTAGCATAAATACCAATTATTTTTTAAAAATTACTAAAATTCAAAGCAACTTTAAAAACAGCTAATTCTAACGTATTTGCACCAGCTAAATTCAAAAATAACCATAAAAAATGGTCGAAATAAAGTTACGTATCTAGTTTCTATTTCTTAGTTTTGGGGAAATTTATTTTTCTTAATGTAGGTGTGCCAAGTTGGCACAGGTAATTTTGATGGTTTACCACCAACTCTCGTTGCATGGCTTGGAAACTTCCTCGGGAATAGATCTATCCAGAGGTTTCAAATTAACGCTGGTGTCTTTCAGAGATGCATCTTGTCTCCACCCCTTGTCCTGTTATATTACAACAGCAAGACTTCTAATCCTAATTTGCTGATGACAGTATATTGGTGCTTTCCTTCAAGTCGCCCAACCAGATGACTTCGATGCCATTTTTGGAGTAAACAGAGTGCAATCTAATTGAGCTTAATGCAGCCAAGACTCTGTATTTACAAAGAGAGAAAGAAATAAGGCGCCCCAAGTCTTATTATGTCCAGCGTTACTTTGCCGCTGTCTTTATCAATTTGCTTGTTAGGTGTGGAGGTTGAAACCAATAGGTCTTATCATGATTATATAGCAAAAACAAATGAAAAATCTGCGTAACCTTTAACAGCTTTTAACGCTTTACGCTGCTCAGATTCGTCCACCTATTGGGTATTGATTTCACATATGGAACTCTGCACCCAAACACACTTTGAAGCTGCTTGATTCCATCCAGAATAGGTCATACGTCTTATAGGAAATCCAAAATATAACTGGAAGCTTGGACAATGTGCCGCATAGAAGAAAGGTGGCGGACCTGACTCTTATGGTGTTTTATTGATACCATTAGAATAAATGCCCTTCCCAAGTGGCGCATATCATTCCACATAGAGAGAGATATATATGCAAGATCTACTCGCCAGGCAAATGCGAATCATAAATCTCTGCAGACGCCTAGATCGTCGTTATATCGAGACTCTTTTTTATCAAGAAGTGAAAGTTTGTGGGGTCAACTTCCAAAGCACTACATTACAACTTGCAGAACTTTACGAAAAATATTCACAGCACTATACTTCATAGCACAGGCACCTTCGTATCATCAATAATATCCGAGTTCCATAGGGTTTTCCCTTTTATGTCAGTGTATTCCGTGTATATGCTTTTAAATCGAGGCAAGTTTTTATTTGAATGGAAAAGTAAATAATGGACTTGACGTGTTTTTTATTATTGCCGAAAAATTCCTTCCCTTCCTGTAATGCCGGTACATTTTCTATGGGTCATCCTGTATATGAATGTGTGATTTTTTTCAAATTTGTTACAAGTTGTCAATGTCTGGAAATCATTAGCCATATAAGTAGAGTAGCCTATGGCTAGGTTTCGCCTATGTAGCCTTGTTTGGTACTAATAAAGTCATTTATTATTATTATTATTATTATATTTTCTTTTCTAACAAGATGATTCTCAAATATAATTGTTCTCAGATATAATATTGATAAAACGTATAATATTCTTATTAAATATTTTTAACAAATAGAGTTGGATCCGAACAAGGTTTTGTTGTCTTTATTCCAATCCCTTGCATGATAAAGTTAAAAAACAAATATAATGAAACCGGGATTTTTAATTTTAGCCCTCGAAGCATGCATTCACATAGCAAGAGTACTAAAAACGATCATTCACAAATGAATAAAAAATGTGAATAACTCTTCTTACCCGCTTTATTGGTCGTCCGTAAACCGTGAACGGCTTTATTCCAGCAGTAAATCAACTTAAACAGCCATAAAGCCTAGTTTATAGCTTTTTTTTTCTCTTGTCTTTTTAATACATAGTAAAGCATTTTATTTTAGGAAGTAATTAAATATCGTTTTTTATGTTTAATAAGATTTATGGAAAGTACTTTTATTTATAAAAATTTTCACGATTAATTTTAAAAATAAGTATTTTTACAGCATTATTTGAGATATAGTTGTATAGTAGATAAACCACAAAAAGCTAGATATTTTTGATATTGTTCACCCTGTACTTACTGTACTTTTAACACTATTTTTAAAACAGTCTATTAAATAATCAGCTAATTAATAAACATTTACAGCGATTAAGCCAAGTAATCTTTAATAATCAAATAAACAAAACAATTTTCATCTTTTTATCTCAAATTAGTTACACCGCTACTAATGTTTATCCCTTTAGTTTCTCTCTCTTTTCTTCGTAGATGAGGATATAGTACCGGTGTCTCTGACGTATTTTTTTAAATTCCATTTTCCTGATACCTTAGCAACAGCGCAAGATTTCGGACATTGAGCACCAAATCTGTCAGTCAAATGACAGATCGCGGCAAAGTGACAATATCTAAATTCAATGTTAGAGATCTAAGATTCTGCAACCCAGTCATTTTCATTGTACTATAAAGGAGGGCCAAAGCATTCTGCTGTCTCTGTAATATATCAATTCAGAGTCCAGTAGATTAGGTTATATTAGATTAGAATAGGGTAAAAGACTGCACTGCTTCCTTAAACATCTATTTTCTCTTTACTCATACTGTCCAAGGGTCTGTTTCAAATCATAATAACTCGTATAATCCTAAGGCCTTGATAAGGCTAGTAGCTGTCAGATTTCAGGGCTGACAGCTTTGCATACACTAATTACGTGTTCCAGAATTTCACTATTCTCTTATTATTTTAATTTTAACTTCCAATCGTTTCCAAAGGTGACAGTGCCCTGTCAAAAATCCTGTAAAAATGCGTAAGTTAGATTTACTTTAGACATTTGGGGGTGTAGCCAGAGGTATTCTCTGCGAGTTTTCTTCCTTTCTTTAAGGTCAGATGTATATAAACTCTTGCTCATAAGAACGCTCAGAAAAACAGCAACAGAAACGCTCAGAACAGATAAACAGCAAGCCATATCAGGTTTTTCATTGCACTCCTATGTAACAGCAAACTCATATGAAATTAAAATTATTTCTCTTTCCTATCTCATTAAACTTGCCTAACCATGCCCATACTATCTTGGATCTGCTGACTTAGTGCTGATATGACTGCTTGAGTATTAGTCAGTAGCGATGTCTTACCTGAGATAGTTTCTTTTGAGAATCAATTGAGAACATTTTTCATTTGCGGGTATTTTTACATGAAACATACTGATGCGTTTATCCAGCAACTCCGAGTATTTAATGTGAGGCCCAAAGACTTCTTCCTCACTTCTTTCATTGGATCTTGAACCATCTGTACATTAATTTATGGTATTTCCTTAGAGTGATTAGGTATCCACTTCTTTTTCTCACATACTCTCCATTTTCCCAATCTTTCTTTCTATCAATTTTTCTAAAGAATTTTATCTCAAACTGATATTTTTATCTTTGTTTATTTATTTATTTATTTATTTGCACTTTACAGATTATATTATACTAAGTAACTAATCCTATTACAAAATAAAATCCTAAATCTAAATTATTTCATCAAACTATAAACTAATATAATGCTCTTAAAATTCTTTTTAGTTGGGGTAAAGTAACCTTAAAAAGTCTATTTTGTCGTGTATTTTATTGTAGAGGTAACAAATACTATAAAGAGGAGAATTTAGATATCTATTGTTATTTACTACAAATGGAAGGTGAATACCAAAAGTATTTCTGGTATATGATAGAGGATCATCAATAAGGCCATTTAGCAATTTAAAAAGATACACTACAGTAAAAGTGGTTCTACGTCTCTTAAGTGACTCCATTTTGTAAATATTACATAACTCAATTGAAGAGGCATAATTATTGTAATATTTGTTTTCTTTAAAGAGCATCTATTGAGCCTTTTTTTTTTGAGTACGCTGTAAGTCATATTTGTAATATTCATACTATGGGTTCCAAATTATGCAGACATATCCTAGTAAACTTCTTATGTAGGCATCGTAAAGCTGCTTCAAACATGCTGGTTTATAGAACTCTTTAGCATGTCTTACTATGAACCCATATATTTGAAATGCTTTAATTGTAATGTATTTATAATGAGGTTAATTTTTGATCAAAGACTACTTCTAAGTCACTATCCTTAATGACGCATTTAAGAACCTTGTTTGATTTGTACGGGTACATGATACTGTTTTCTTTCCTATGATATGAAAGGACCACACATTTAACTATATTAAAATATATTTTATTTTCGACTGACCACTTAATGACACTATACAAATCTTTTTGTAATTCCAAATAGTCTTGACCAAATAGTATGACTTCTAATGCTGTTAAGCATATTCTCATAGGTTCTATGATACACACACATTAGCTATTATAGTATTATATGTACTTTAGCAAGTTGCCTTCTCGTAGTGCTTAGCTTATATTTAATAAGAAGGCTTAGAATAAGACGAAAATTAAAGTCTGGTCATATTTTTCAATTCTTTGATTAAATTTATATGTTTGTAAATTTATATTTATAAATTTGTTTGTACCTGTGTAGAGACTCATTAAACCCTGTATAATCCTGTTAATTTTTCCTGGTTGTTAATTTTTTTACATCTTACACGTATGGCTATCTAGTATGAAGTTGTTACATCAAGTAGGTCGAGTTTTATGAAGATTTATTACTCTGATAGAGTAGAGGCGTCAGTTTGAAAGACAATTACAGATATTATTATCATGTTTGTCTTTACAAATGAAGAATTTGCAACCCTGCTGCTAGTATACGAATATCCTAACAAAATGAGGGAATATAATAGTCAAAATGTAAATAGAACGTTTCATTAACGATAAATACATTTTACAGAACTCAAGAAAATGTTTTTCAGAAGATTTAGGCACTGCGCCCACTGAATCGGCATCGACCGTCTCGGCACGGTCGGTACAGTCCGCCGGATTTGCTTCACATGTATTTAAATGGGGCCGCGCGCACTGAAGTGGTTCGGTATGTTCGGTCGGTTCGATTTTCTCCGGCGACGATCTCATATTGTGGGGAGGGCAACTTTTGCCAATTGCACCGAAATCCTGCGACTATTTTAGCATTTTTTCGCATAGAGTGAGGAACTGTTTCAAAGAATTTTAAAAACCGTTGATTTGATAAATATGTCAAACGAAGTTTTAATCGAAGCTGCTCGCAGTTTTAGAATATTGCATGATAAACAAAACACATATCATCTATGATAATTTAAGGAAAGAAAATGCTTGGGAGGAGTTATCCAAATTAACTGGATGTTCTGGTAAGTATCATTTATTATATCTTAAATCCGTGTTTTCGTTATTTACTGTTTATTAAGTTGGCATCATCAGGAGATTTTAAAACTCAGTTTTAATTATCTGAGGTCGGCGAAATGTGCGAGTGTGAAAGTTCTCGTTTTGGTGTTAAGTGGTGTACAACTCTTGCTTTGCATATAATTTATATTTCTACAAAAATACACAAAAAAGATAGCTTATTATATAGTTAACGCATTCAAATGCACGTTGGAATGTTATGTTATAATTTATTTTATTTGACTCTATACAGGGTGTCCCACAACGAATGCCGGCTATCTATATCTCGTAAAGTAGTGTTCAGAAACTTTTAAAATTTGACAGTATACCAACGTTGAGGCGCAATTCAGCTAAAACAATTTTGAGATGTCGCAAAAACCAGTTCTCGTAATGATACAACCATCCTTTTTAAATTATTTTCCAAATAGTGGGATATCAAAAAATTAAGAGGGCAGAAGCATGACACTATTCAAAATCACCCTGAACATATTTTCATTCTTATATTCTTCTTTTCAAAAAAATATGTACCCAAAATCTCCTACGCTTTTTTACCGCTTCTACTTCTGCACAGGCTACTGCAATCATAACATCCTCTTCAGAATCTCAGGAACTACTCATTTTTTTCTAAAAACGCTTAAACGGGAACTTAATTACAATACTTCTATATGCTCGAATAGTCGAACCACTTTTAAACGTCGTCGTGTCTTCGTTCTGCCGATTGTATGAGCCCTAGCACCGAACATAAACTAGAACTCTTGTTCTTTATACTGTGGCCCTAGTTACCGACTGAACGGACCGAACGTGCCGATCCGATTCAGTAGGCGCCCTCCTTGAATAAGTTTAACTTTAACAGATTATCCATATAGATTATCTAGATATTTTACAGTTCAATGTTTTTCATTTTCTAAAATTCGCCAAAATCAAGAAATCGATAGGCCATTATAACAAACCTCTTACAAATGCCTAAAGTCTGTTTTTATAACACTTCCAAACAAACAGCTGATAACTAGGTGCGATGAAGATAGTAGATTAATCTAATCAGCCACACATTGAAGGTTTCTCTGTGCTTTATAAATTAAACAATAAAAATTCGATTGATAAGTGATCTAGATTAAACTCTAAAAAAAGGGTAATTTAGAAAATACTAGGTTTTACAAAACAAAGTAATTAACTTAACGACACAGTCATATTGAAAAATTATTGGCTTATGTAAATACGATAGAACTGGACTAAGACAAAATTTATTATATTTAGGAAACAACTACACGCTAATGAATCTCTACAGATGTAATATAAATTTTCACTAATGAAATATCTGGGATACTTTATTGCAGCATGATTAGACCCAAATAAAGGGATTTAGTACCGAATATAAGTATAGAAGATTTTTTCTGCGAACTAAATAAAATAAATCCTAAAATTGAACCAAAGAATGATCAAAATTATATCATAAAATAATGCTTTGGATACCCTGGAGCCACGGTATATTATTGCTAATATTAGGACGCAAGGATATTGCACCAAAAAAAGAAGAATAAAAAATTTACGTTAGAAATAATTTCTATGTATTTATTCAAGATGCTTAATTGTAGCATAATTTGATACTTATTGAAGCCAGATTTGTTTGACGATAGGATAACTTGAACTCGGGAAGCCTCAAAACTTCAATATCTTAAACCTTGGTATGGTCAGTGAACCTGATGTTCATGATTGGCAGTCCGATGCGGATGCCAAATCTTAAAGTTTGCCAAATGCTTCTCTCATTCCACTTTGGAGCTCAGACAGATGATACAATCTTATTAATTCTGACCATATGTAAAAAATTACCAACATCAGCTGATGTTGGCCACAGTTCTTTGCTAGGTATTTGTTGCAATAAATACAACCTACTTTCAAGGCTTAGCGAGCTTAATTGGTGGTATTTGTCAGATGCTAAGTGGACCTTTAGAGGAAACTTTTCTGCTGCAGCCTTTTTTTACCTAAATTAAATAACAAATCTTATAGGATCTGGTACACCACGACAGAAGTCAGATTTAGGGAATACTTGTTTTAACAGTAGCGATAATATCTCGTAGGTCGGCGACCCATTTTGATGCTAAAACTCTTTATGCAGTAAAAGTACAGTAAGTATTATATAAGGATTATAGCATTTATAAAAACCAGTCATGTTGTTGTTAATTTATTTTATTTATAATATTAAGGTCCCTCTTTGAAGTATCTTAAAGCTCACCTAATTTCTAGGATAAAGCATTGGCAATTACTAACTCAAATGCAGTTTCATTGACCTGAATTCAGCATTAAAAAAAGGCCATTTTCAGACAATGGTCACAAAACTAAACAAATTTAAGTTTTGTAAGAGTTTGAGCACCCAGAACGAATAATAATTGTTAACATATTTATTTAAAATATTAAATCCTAATTCGAACACACCAAAAACATAATACAGAAACAAAGCAGAGCCACATTATTTACCCAAATGCAATCAATAGTAATAAAATAGAGTGGAATAGTGAAATAATGGCTTGTAACATTTCCGTATTTTCTGGTGTAAGTTATAATTCCGAATTTATAACAAATAGTTCAGATGGTTTCGATAAGCAGAGAAAATTATTATAGAAACAAACCATTTCGGAGACATTGCAGATGGTTGAGTTTCTTTGAATTAAAATAAATGCGGTTCGTATTATATTCGTTTAATCTTGGATATTTTTCTATTCAGGTACTATTTTTCACCCACATCTGAAATAACAATGAGAGATAGAAACCTAGATGTTTTAGCATTGATTAAGAAATAGCTTATTATGGCTATTTGTCAAGCAACGGTTTTAGCATGGTTGAGACTGGAAAACTTTTTCAATATACCAGGGTGGCTCAGGTTTAGGCAGCACTCTACCGGTATGGAAATGAACAAAAATACTTCAACTAATTTGCATGTACTTTACAGTAGCTTTCCCTTTTGCAATGAGGGTGCAGTTTGCTCCCGAGTTTGTTTGACTTTTCATCGCCATTGGAACCAAGTTTTTTTTTCATTTTATTTTCAATACCAGGCTGTCCAGCGAATACACGTCCTAAAAAGTATCTATTTATATGATTGTTAAAAAAAATTAATATATGGTACTACTTAGGGAGTTCCGCACTTGACGTAAGAGGTAAGTGGAATTTTCTTAAAATAATGCACACATTTCTGGAGAACTTGAAATTCCACCTCGAACAGTTGGTTTAAAAGTAGTACCCTCAAAAGATGGGAAACTCATATCGAGACTTTTCTTATTGATGGCAACTTAAATAGAAACAAATATGTTAATCTCTTGGGGAAAGAAATGATTACTACTCTTCCTAGTTTCAAAAATTCTTAAGATTTGCAGAATATAACGGCTGTAAATAAAAATATTAAAAATAGCAATTATTCATTACACATTGATTAAACCAGGCAGAACAGCCCTGTTAAAGAAGCCGAGGTATTTTTTAACTTATATATTTTTTGCCTATTGAAGTTAATAATGTATCAAAACTCTGTATTGTTTTTTGTTTTATTTGTAATTTTTATAGGTGCCGGGCATAACTAATACAAAATCTAGAGCAATAAGACAAAGAAAAGGGTTTAAAGATAGTGTGGAAACAAAAAAGCAACATAACGTTGTATCAGCTCAAAATGTAAGTTCAAATGTATTTTGTCTTTTTTATCAAATTGCCAAATCAAAAATAGCCAGTTTTGGGGTCTATTATTTATGAACAAAAAAGCTTTTTTAATAAAAACCTGTGAATGTCATGAAAATTGATGTCAATAAAAAATTCATTTGATTTACTCGCCATTTTTTTAACAACTACTGTTTCTAATTACCATGGAATTGTATAGGACACCCTGTACTACTGGTTGAATTTAAATAAAAATATTTTGATCTATTTATAAATTTAGATTTACAATTAACATTTTCTTTATTAATAATGAAATTTAAGCTAGCTTTTCTATATATATTTCTAAATGAAGCTTTCCTTAATTAAATTATTCATGACCTAAAAATATGAAAATTATTATTCTGAAATGCTAAAAAAATTTTTTATTTCATTAAAATACACGCAATATGCAATATTAGTGCTACGATAAAAAGAAAAACGGAAAAAATTAAAAGTTTATTTTAGGCTCAAACTGCTAGTAATTCAATTAAAACTAATCGGCAGCCGCCTGGCCCAGTTTTCTTAGAAGTTAAGATAATAAACAGCATGGACCATATATCATGTGTCATATTTAAAAAAATAATTATGAAACTCTACCACTTATTTATGATTGCAACACTTTGAACAGTCTGTTTGTTGTATAACACATAATTATTTTTTCGAAGTTTGTTTTTTGAGTTATATTTTTATAAAATATAAAGCCATATGTTTTGAAACAACTTTGCAATACGGGTTTTCTAGTGGCTTATTAGTCACATGCCTGTGGTTCAATATCTCAGTGGCTCTTTCTTCCATACCTATTATAGATTATGTTTTAAATTAGCAGATCAATTCTTATTATCTATATTTCTGAATTACGGAAGTGCGACCATCTCTGTACCGAATTTTCTGTATGCGTTTTTTGCGTTCTCTGGTTACACTTGTCACAGCCACAAATGCCACCATCTAGCTCAATGTATCAAGGATTGATCAGAAGATTAGATAAAAAGATTCTTTGATCTATTCAAGGGAACATTCCGAGTTAGTACGTACATCACAAAGTACGTCTGCTCCATTATTTGTGGTTTCGTGCAGAAGAGTACCTTTGCTGTTGTTGTTGTATCCCTCGGCCTAATTAGGTCCTACTGTATTCTTGAAGGAAGCTTCTATGAGTGCATAGTACTGTTATACTATTTATTGTGCTAGTTCTGATTTAAGTCATCATCTAGGCGGCGCAAGAACTGCCTGCCTATAATCTCTGTAAATGTTCACCACTTTATCAGTAGCATTCTGCTAATTAGGTTTGCTGCGGTAAGGTTATATCGTATATCTTTGTTAAAAGAACCTTTAGCATTATTCTTGATTATTGCAATATGTTTAATCTTCTTAAACTATCTTCTTGTGCCCTTTATTGCTTCCTGCCATAAGCGAGCTTCTGACATGTGATAAAAATTAATAACGTGGCCTGTAATATTTTTTTTAAATAAAGTTTTAATAGAAAATAATCCTAGTTTTACTTATCTTAAACTGCATTAGGATCGTAGAGACTGTTTTCACAATTTTTGGTGAAAGAAATCCATACAGTATAGCCGAAAAATTAATATCGGGAAAATTCCAAGAGTTTGACTTAGTTTTGTCCTTCTGAATCCAACTAGATCATCCGCAAGGTCGTAGTTGTCGTATTAACCGAGATCTCGCATTTTTAACGGTCATTTTTTCTCTTGTTAGATTTATATTACTTTACTCCAAATCTCTTTACTCAAAAAATCATAGTTTGATATTGGTTATTTTTAAGAAGATTTACTGGTACAAAAAGGAAAAGACCGGGAACATGAGTCTGTAAGTATAATTAAATTAATTCAATAAAGTATTCAATCAATGGTTTCTTATCGAATTAGTATGGAGTCCTTAGATTTTATGCATCTATCTAGCTAAATATTGTTTTCAAAGGCCAAAGGGTTATTCTGGTTTGATATGAATATCTAGAAGTAATCAACTTCTTAGATGGAAGTCTTGACATACCGTATATAACGCAGGGATATTTCATGTACCATTTTATCAAAAATATTTAGCAAATGGAACAATAAATGTTCAAGATTGCTCAAAAGTAGACAACAGCCATTAGCATAACTATTTTCGGTGAAATGTCAAATTTCTTAAGAACATCAAACGTCAGTAAAAGTAATCTGTGCCAAATTAATCAGATGACCTGGACACCATAAAATACTAAATTTTATAGATATATACTTTGTTATTTTAGTATAAAACAAAATTGATATCCTTTTCCAATAAATAAAACGCTCATAAATATGTAAAAATATAGTAAAGTAAAACTGTTCGAAGCGAAACGGCTTTGCACTAAATTTGTTTGTTAGCCTGTAGCTTCTGAGCAAGGTCTTTAATAAATTCCCACTTTATACAAACAAAAAACGTGTATAAAAATAAATTAAAAGGACAATAAGCGAAATTAAAATTATCATTCTACATTTTACTTAAATTTTACCAAGCTCGAATAGAAAATATCCTATCACATAAATTGCTCCCTGAACTGACCTAACAGTGAGTGCGCAAAGCTGAACCGCAAATGAGGCACTAACAATTCGGAGTAGAAAACGCGTAACGACGTTCTCCGGACATCTTGCGGACGTTTAAAAATCACTCTTGTGACCTAAATGTGCCGTTTGAATGTGGTCTAGACCACTTGAATCCCGTTTCGATATTCGCATTTCCTATCCATACATAGACGAATGCGGAATATAAATCGAAGTGATTTTTTCGGATTGAGGAATAAATAATTTAGTTTTACGTGACAATGTTTATGTAGATTTTATATAATTATCACTAATATGCTATATTAGTGATATCATCAATGAATTATAGGAAATTAAAAATAGGAGGATATTTTGCAACATGGCTGGGTCATTAGGGAACACATAACTAAAATATTGAAATCACGTAACACAATAATAAGATTGGCTTTACCAAGTCTTCGTCTATTGGTCTGTTCGCTTACATTATTTTTTAAGACGTGATAAAGTCGATTTCTGATTCCTACAGCTGTACTATGACGATATCGGAGCTAGTTCCAAGTCCTCTAGTGTAATCTCCAGTTTCCAAAAAACGGATATTAATACTATGCACAGTACTATAAGTATTACAGATATAGCAGAAATGCCTATCTACGAAATTGATAAATATGAGAAAAACCACTCTCAGATGTGAAAAATAGCAAGTCACCTGGGCCAGACGAAGTAGTTGTCGACGTTATAATGACAGGAGAAAAATAATTGCTAAAAGCACTGAAGCTACTATTAAATCAGTGCTTATCAAAAGGCATAACACTTAAACAATGGAATAGTTCAACTATTTATTACTCTTGTACACCAAAAAATCGACACGACCGACTTAAGGACTTAACTATAGACCGATTTAACTAGAGACCGATTAGCCTGCTATCTTTTATACAGGGTGTCCCAAAAATATACCGTTAAACTTCAAGGGGTGGTAGCGAACATTAAAACAAATATTTTTTGTCCGGTAAACATATGTCCGCAAATGAGCTGTTTGGGCTTTAGAGCAAAAAAACTATTTTTGGTTCTATTATTTTGCTCATTAACTGCATCGCTAGTTGCAGTGCAATTTATTCAATATTTTGTTCGTTAACAAACGAATTATTGTTTACAATACTTGCTCAAAATGCCGCATTAGAAACAGGTGTTTTATAGACCAAACTTTTTAGATAACCCCAAGGAAAAAATCTAGGGGATTGAAATCAGAAGATCGCGCGGGCCAGGCAACGGGACGCGTACGCCAACGGGACCTCTTCTTCTAATCAATCGTTGGGAAAATCGCTGATCTAAATACCGGCCGTACCCAAAAGTTCCGGCTTTGGCAGTGTTGCTTTTACTAGTTTTTATGCTCAAGTTTCAACCAGTATCTGATATGTCTTTGCAGGTTTTATCTCTGACGCATAAAGCATATTAGTTCCAGAACCAGGACCAGTCCTATAGTCTGTTGTTGATCCTTTTCATTGCTTTAAGTTGGATTGCCTGCGGAGACACGTCAGGATTCTCATTATGTTTGCCTAAGGGTCTCTTGCATTCAGGCCCAGGTCCAGCGTGAATTGCCTGCCCTATTGCCCATCCTTTAGAACGCCTACTGCTACCCTGATCTTCGATTGTGTGGCCGCAGTGTACTATACTGAGTAGCCGCCGTAATTAATCCGGGTAAGTTCTGTTCCTAGTGGTCACTTTCCTTCTTTAATTGCAAAGTGTTTCGCTTAGCTGTGTGACTTTGGTTTTATTGATTTCAGATACCATTCATATTGCCATTCATACAAATTCCTGTATCTTGTCGAATAGGACCTTGTTTTTACTGGGATATTTAACAACCTGCTCCAGTATATGTGCAAGTATATAAATTTTAAGGAAATAGGTATAAACATAAATGGCATAAATCTATGCCATCTGCGATTTATGGATGATATTGTTTTGATATCCGACTGCATAAATAAAGCCAGAGAAATGTTTCAGAGACTGAACTCTGCTTCCAATAGATGGGACTAAAAATTAACTTCTCTAAAACTTAACTGATGATAAACCTAGTAATAGGCGGCTATACAAGTCAATGAAAGACAACCAGAGGCAACAATCAACTACAAATATATGGGTCACGAAATACGTATAAGTCGTGACAACCAAATGTCCGAACTGGCTCATAGGGCTCCTAACATTCCTTCTATCCACTTCCGGTATGTTTAAAGAGAGGGGTATTCAATCAGTGCGTACTACCTGTTCTAACATATGGTGCGGAGACCTCAACATTAATGAAGAAAACAGCGAACAAGTTAAAAACTGAACATTATTACCTTGTAGTAAAATCGGGCAAAGTATGTTGCAACCCAAGTAACAATTTAGGTTCTAAAAAGGTTATAAATAACTCCTAGAACCTGTTTAAGAAAAATTATTGATTATGCCATTAAGCACAAAAAACGTTATTTATTAGCCCACATAACCTCCTGTAGTAAAAACAGGCCCAGCCTTAAAGAGGTTGTCGTTGCCAATAGGCCCTGGCCAATTTGAAACCGGATCGCATATCACAGAACCTATATAGCTAATAGAAATAACCTTTATCGAACCCGAAGATGCCTAAAAGTAACCTGTGTAGAACCTGAAAGCTTTTACGCCTACCTGTTTACAATCCTTTAGCAAAGTCTTTTTAGACTTTTAAGTGGTTATATAGTTTGGCCTGTTCGCCGGCTTTTGGCATTTCAGATACATATTGAAGTATTAAAATTTTGCCATTTAGTTTTAAATATGGTATTTCAGAGACACCAAAGTATAAAAATCTGACCTTTTAGTTTTAAATATGATACAGCCAGGGTAAAAAAAAGGAAACGCCAAAATAAAAAGCAATGGCGACATTTTCAGTAAGTATGACTTTATTTTAGAAAAAAATATATTATACTGGAATAGATGACCGATTTTCATTGCGTACACCAGTTTGAAGCTGGGTGTAATTTAACTGTAAAACACGCGCGCCTTTGATATCTTACAAATTAAACATTATTCAGTGCCAATAAAAAAATAAAAAATTAATATATTTTTATTTCTGAGATGCTTTAGTGATAATATGTATTTAAATGCTCCAGTGTATTTATATATTATCTAAATTGTTTAGATATTACATTATTTTTGCCTGTATTTAAATAGCTTATAAAAATGGAAGAATTACATTTTTTCTTCAAAATGGACGCCTAGCAGGGTATGCTTTTAAGCTGCTATAATAACTTAAGTAAGTATCAAAAGCTATGTCGTAGGACAAAAGGCTTAAAAAAATGCCAGTGGGCTTTAAAAAAAGCTAAAACAGGGCTAACTAGCATCTTCCAGGACTTATAGGCCACTTTTAATAACCAATTAGCTGGCAAAGTCTGGGCGAATTTCAATAAATGGCTTTTAGGCATTTAGTAGGATCTATTGGCATTATTTATATTGTCAATATTTTATTTGTCATATTTACCTGACCAGTTGTAATTCGTTGGAAATTTCGCTTCACTTTTCTTTTAAAATTACCACTTCCTACAATTTTGTGCCAAGACATCCCTGTATTCTAAGAATAAATGACATAGGATTTAATAGTCGCGACCGTCCGCAAACTGTGTTTTATTGTGACTAGTTGGTTAAACCTTATCCCATAAAGTTATCTTATTATCCATATGACTTTTAGCAAGTCCTTTAGGTGTTAAATAATGCTATATTTTCCGGAATAGGCCGTATAAAGTGCCAAATAGTTAGGCAATTGATTCAAGACCATATGGTTCTGAATAGGTAATTGTAATGCTAAAATCGTTCTATATTGGAATTTTGATTGCCAAATTAATGCTGAAATATAACCTCTCCAAAACCTTATTATCTCAAAATCATCAAGGGCATCAAGCCTTCGTTTATGGCCATAACAACGTTATTGTTGACACTTCACTAGAACTAATTAGATTTTTAATTTACCTAAGGTTCCTAGTTCCTATTAGCACAAAATTTAACCTAAATAGTTCCATCAAGCAAGCCAATGACTGCAGAACCTTGGT
The DNA here is from genome assembly GCF_022605725.1 of Anthonomus grandis grandis. Classification (NCBI taxonomy): domain Eukaryota; kingdom Metazoa; phylum Arthropoda; class Insecta; order Coleoptera; family Curculionidae; genus Anthonomus; species Anthonomus grandis. The sequence continues at coordinate 29,363,296 of NC_065552.1, forward strand.
GGGGCTAAAAGGCAACTTTAAAAACCAACTGTTTGAGAAAATGTTACTTGGGAAGGCTAAACGACAATTGTTGGAATAGGAAAATCTGAGAATGGTAATCAAGAGAATATGCAATTAGGAGAACAGGCTATCCTGATGCCAGATGGCATGATGACATAAGATCTTAACTTTCTAATACCATTAAAAAGTCATGCTATTTAAAGCCATTGTATGCAAACAGAAATATAGCTAATTTTAAAGTAAGGAAAAAACTGTATGAGTCTTTAGTACTACCTATTATGAATTACTGCAATATTGTTTTTATTTTCCATGTTTAGACAAAATCAGTGCGTACCGTTTGCAGAAGCTGCAAAATCAATGCTGCAGATCTATTTATGGACTGAGAAAGTATGATAGAGTCTCTGCAAGGCTATGTGAACTTGGTTGGCTGCGCGTGGAAAATCTATTCTCTTTGCAATTGGCGGTTTTTGTGCATAGACTGCTAGCGTCGTCTATTCCTCCCTACCTCCCCAAAAAATTTACTTTTCGGAAAAATTTACATGAAGCAAATCTAAGATTTATAAATAAGTTGTCAATTCCTAGATATCAAACAGCCTTTTCGTCGTAGTTTTCTGTATAATATTGTGGCAATTTACAATGACCTTGTTCCGAATCCTATAAAAGAAATGTTAGTAGCGGGTTTCAACAAAAAACTAAAGCTGCATTTTTTAACAAAACAGAATTGCTAAATTGTCAGTGGGTATTTTTTATTTTATAATTTTTGATTTTTATGGACCAGTGAGTGTATATCTGTTTATTTTTATATTACTACTAGCTGAATGCCCGCGGCGTTGTTCGCGTGGAATTTGAAAATATTAGACAAGTTCTACTGAAGGACTTCTTTGTAAACAACATTTTTTGTTTTGCCTTCTTGTAATATGTAAAAATATCAATTTTCAACGTTAAAAAAGTTAAAAGTTTAAAAAGAAAGAATTTTCACCCCTTCAGGGTGGCGGAATTTTCAAAAATCTGTTGAAATTAAATTGAAGTGTTTTACAGTTTTTTTTTCCCGAAAAGCAATCAATTTAAGGATCAAAAAGATGTTAAAATCTTAAAGGGTGGTTTTAACACAAAAAACAAAAAAATGGAAATTAGGTAAAAAAATAAAATAAAAATGACGTGTTTCACCGTTTTTTTTTAAAAGTACATAGATTTGAAGCTATGATACATAAGGGGTGGTTTTAACCCCTTCCCAATGAAATTTAAAAAAATTCCTTCTTAGTGGACGCCTACATGACCATAGGAATGCTGTCCCTAAATTTCATATTTGTACGTTTTACCGTTTGGGTTGATTATCAGTCAGGACAAGTCTTTTTATATATAAGATTAGTGTTACCATTATAAATATTTTTTTTTCTTTCTGTTGTGCTATCTAAAATAATTTTGCCTACATTTTTAAATAGATTAGCCTTTGGCTAGACTTCGCCTATGTACACTATTGAAAAGTACAAATAAAGCCATTATTTATTTATTTATTTATTTAAGATGTAACTACACTAACTGGATCCAGATTGCTCAGGATAGGAAGTTGTGGAAGCAAATAAGGGAGACCTATGTCTAGCAGTGATAACATAACGATCACTTCTTTCCTCCTGAATCAACGCAACCATAGCATCCGCTGTTTTAGAATGAACAGCAGGCATTTTTAGCTCAAATAGCACTTTAAACGACTTGCTAAACACAAACTGTGCAAAACTTTGACAAATATCCATCAAAAAGGAGCTAAATAGGTATGGGGGAAAATGGAAAAGGATTGGAGTTCAACCAATGACATCAGATTAAAATGACTCTAGAGCAAAGCAAGTATTAATAAAAAGTCAAACAAGAACATTTAGCCTTAATGACGTGTGAAAGAAGACTCTATTTTACATCTTTTGAATATGCTGCGCATGTAATTGCCTTTCAGTAGAAAATATTTGGAATGGCAAAAACAAAGATAATATTTTAATAATGCACTTGATGTTTTTTTGTGTAAGTCAAATAACTGAAATATTTTCAATCTTTTCTTAAATTAAAAAATTACAGTAATGTTTAAGTACCTACCAATAATCCAATTTTAATATCAATTATTGCAATAAAAAATATAGCAAACTTCCTAGATATTTATTATCTACTATACATATAAAAACCGAAACTAGATTATAATATAAAAAACTAAATTTCTTCTTCAGAATCATCCGAGTCTGACTTGATAATCCCCAAAGTTTTGGCAACACTTTTCACGTTTGAAATCACCTCCTCTTGCACCAAATTAAAACTCATCGCGAGCAAGGATATACCGAAGAGAAGATATAAAGAACACAAGGCTATACCAACTGTAGCCACATAACTGCAAAACATAATTATATTACCAGAAGAACTTTATTTAAAAAAATCAATTCTTACCTATCGTTCGTGACACGTTTTGCAGGAACTAAATCACCAAAGCCTATAGTGGTCAACGTAATGAAACAAAAATAAGCCGCATCCAGGTAGTTCCAGTTTTCCCAGTATTGAAACAGGAAAGCCCCAGCTAAAATTTATTGTTAAAAATTTTACATATGGATATTTAAATATTTATTACCTAAAATGTATCCTACAACAAGTAAGACACACAACCAAATAGGCACAGGCCTGGGCTTGCCTTTACCTTCTGGCTCATAATAAGAATTATATTCATCTTCAGAGTCAGACGGGTCATCTAAATATTTCGTTTTTTGTCCGTACCCTAACGGGGTCATCATTTTTGGGCTAGAGTTTGCTATAAATACCCAATTAATTAAAACAAAAAAAAACAAAATATAATGTAATCTAGCTTACGCATTGGAGAACGCGATCTCTTAGGCTTAATTTTCCGCCTATTTTTGGGTATTTCCTCATCATCTCTTTCAGATGATGACTCGGGAGTAAAACTCCTTGGAGGTTGTAGATAATTGGATGTTCTAGGGGCAGAAACTGCCCGTCTAGCTAAAACATATCTAATATGCACACCCAGAAAATTTAATTAAAATCAAAAAGGGACAGAACAGGGTGCTAAAATACCAACACAAAATTTAGCGTAATGTGTAAACAAACAGGGTTATGTAAAAAAAGACTATTAGGATTTTATAGTAGAAGAAGAATACGGGTTAATTCAAATCGGAAGGCAATTACAGGAGCTCCATTTTACGGGTTTCCAGAGTGCTGATGACAAATGTTTGATTTCCACTAATAATTTTTTCAATTGGTTTTCTGAATCGTTTTAGTATGGATGATTCAGTTTCATTCGTTACTTGAATTGCTTGTACTGAATTTACAGATCGCGTTCCTGTAATCCGCCTTCTTTTAAATCAACGCATACAGGGAAGGGTGAAAACTTCACTGTACCTGGTGAAGGATCTCTTACATCGGTTTCAACTTTTCTTAAGGTGATGCCTGTAGCAAACAATATTGATAATGTAAAATAGCATGTAAACATTTTTGAAGTAATAAAAACAATATTAAGCAACTATTTAAAAGGCAAATACGAGTATATTGTAAGATTGTTATTCTCAATATTCTTCTTGTAACTTCTCTGAGAATCCGTCATTATTAGGCAATTAATTAAATTATAATTATCAAACTCTTTCTTATGGATTATTAATCTAATTTAAGAAACAGAAAAATAATAATTTGATATAAAATTGTTTGATCGGGCAAATCTAAATATTTTTTTTAACTCTATTATAGAGCCTTTAAGATGAATTTAATACAATTTAAAATATCGACAATAAATAATTCTTTTAGACGAGTGACCACTCAACCCACAAATCTCCAATGTCTTATTTGCAAAAAGATTAATATTATCATCAAGAGAATTTATCTACATCTTCTCACTTAATAAATAATCAAAATAAAACTGTTTAGTTATAATTAAGCCCTTAAGGTTAGGCTAATGAAAAAACTTAGAAAGTAAAAAAGTTTTCTGATCTACATTAATGATCTTGAGAGTGGTGAACTTATTCTTTTTTGCGATATTATTTAAAAACACTAATATTTTATGGATTTGCAAATATATTTTTATGAGTCATATATGTAGGGTAGTTTTGTTAAGCTATTTAGACATAAGTTTGGCTAAAAATCAGCATTTGTATCTATCTAATCATTAAGACTTGTCACATCTTGTCAATGAATCAGTTACTTCCTTGAGTATTAAAATTGATACCAAACTTGTATGAGATGCATATATAGGCCTTTTTGTTAGAAGGGATCAAAATGAACGAATCGGAGCTGTCCAATTTTATATAAAAATTATTATACATAGTTTTGGACATCTTGGATTATTCTTAAAATTGCGGAAAAAAATTTGCCCACTATTAGGTCATCAAACTCATCTCTTAGTTCTTGTCTCTCTTTACTTAAAGACCCTTTAGTACTTTTAATACCTCAATAGGATTTCGTATTTTTTGGTGAAGAATCTTCTCAAAAAATATGACCTGCAATAGTTGCCTGCCAATAACTTTCCTACGAAAATCATTGGGAATTCTCGAATGGGTAAAGTTGTTAAAGATACTGATATGAAAGAAGTTGACGATTTATCTGATTACAAACTTGTCTTATAGTTTTGGTTTATCCTCATTAAATACAGTAGGATATCGTTCTTACTAAGATTTTTATCATTTTCACAACAGCAACTTTATTACTAATGAGCAGTAAACATAAAGATGATATTTACTCTCTACCAACTATTATTGAAATGGTTTCATTCGTAAATAAGATATTACTACTTTTTAATTTTCATTCCGTATCTAAGCAGGCTTGATTACCTTTGTTAAAAAAACAAAATAAAAAGTGACAGGTTGTACAAAAAAAGAAAAATATACGAATATAAGAAACCAAGTAAAGATGTTTATTATTGTTCATGTAAGTCTCTTTTATTGTCTCAGCAATCTTATGCGAGTGCCTGTTTGGTTCAAAAAGATAAAGATTCTTTACAACACATTCAAAATTCTGGTTTAGTGTTTGCTTACAATATAAGAAAATATGCGTGCGGTAATGGTATTTAGTTTTTTTTGTTTTAAAAAAATTATTTTAACTCCCTATAAGAAATGCTTCCTCTCCGAGATACAGGGTGTTATTCTCTATTTTGACGAAGAATACGGGGGCAAAATTTCTTGATTAAAATCGGAAGCACTTTGTGTTTGTACAATGGTTACTTTATCGAGGCTTCACATCTTCTTTATTTCATCCGAAAGTTCGATGTTTGTGCTTAAATCTGCAATTATTTCACACTTGACATGAGGTTATGGCTGTTTGGTATCGCAACGTCTATGATATATGCTTTCTTTACTATACGAGCTCTGGCTATTAAATAACGAGACTGGTTACGAAAAAGAGTTTTATATAAAAATTATTATACATTCGAATGCTCCCCTTTAATATACTCCGCTCCCCTCGCCACACATCTTCCCATACGATTTTTCGATTGATCGAAGCAGTGCTGGAAGTCTTCTTTGGTGAGGGCCTTTAGGAGCTCTGCCGTTTTTTTGCTTTACCGCTTCCATCGACTCAAATCGGGTCCCTTTCAAAGCAGATTTTATCTTCGGAAACAAAAAATAGCTGCACGGGGCCAAATCTGGCGAATACGGTACGTGTTCGAGCACTGGAGTGCGCTTACCGGCCAAATACTGCTTCACAGATAGCGCGTTATGGGCAGGTGCGTTGTCCTGGTGCAAAATCCACGAGTTTTATTTCCACAACTCGGGCCGTTTCTTATGAACTCGTTCTCGCAGTATTGCCAAAACTGACAAATAGTAAGTCTGGTTGACAGTTTGACCCTCTGGAACCCATTCAGTCATCACGATACCGTTAATGTCGAAAAGAACGATCAACATTGCCTTGAATTTTGATTTGGACATCCTTGCTTTTTTTATTCTGGGCGATTCAGGCGTCTTCCAATGCATCGATTGCCGCTTGGTTTCAACATCGTATTGAAAAATCCACGTTTCGTCGCAAGTAATAATGTTTTTTTCATCAGTCCGGGATTTTTTTCTAACCTTTCAAGGACATCTGAGCAGACCTGTTGACGCAAGAGCTTTTGGTCAGGAGTTAGGTTTTTTGGCACCATCTTCGCACAGACTTTTATCATGTGTAATTCCCTGTGTAAAATTTTTCTAACCGTTTCTTTATCGGCGTTTACAGCCTCGACAATCATCCGGGTGCTCATTCGATGATCAGCACGCACAATTTGGTTGATTTTGGTCCCTGTTTCCGGAGTTGAAACGGGCGACCTGAGCCTCTCGGCCCTCACTAAAGCGCTTACACCACTCAAAAACACGCGCAAGAGAGAGAGAATTTTCCCCATAGGCCTCTTGCAACAATTTATAGCACTCAGTCGGAGTTTTTTTCAATTTAACGAGAAATTTAAGATTGATGCGTTGCTCTTGTCTTTCGTCACACATGGTTTTCAGCACGAGAAAAAAACACGTTCGTTTCAAACCGCTACAGCACGAATACTACTATACGATACTATAATTACTATACTATACTACTATACTATAATAGTGATGAAAACGTGTTTTGTTACGTGCATAGACAAGATATCTAGATACCCAACGCACTACTCGTTTTTTCCCCACCCGTCTAGGTCGCCCTCTAGGCACACAGTCTCGTTATTTAATAGCCAGACCTCGTAACGTCAAGCTTGTGTTAGATTGTGTTCTTTGGATAGTTACAACAGAAACGTTATTAACATTATTAACGGTAAAGTCTGTCTATTTGCTGATGATACTAGTTTTAACTGGAGTAATCCGGATATTTCTACACTTCATAGAACCGTATCAAGTGATTTAACTACTATCAAATCATGGTGCGACTCTAATCTCCTTTGTCTCAACATTTCCAAAAGTTAAATGTTGTCCTATAAAAATACCTTGCAATCTTTTGTACTTGGTAACGCAACACTTGACGAAGTTGATTCTGTAAAGTTTTTAGGGCTAGCTGTTGACAACTGGTTAAAATGGGACACACATATTGACTCTTTATCAAGAAAATTAAGTTCCGTTTGTTTTGCGTTAAGATCAATTTCTAAGGAGCTTAGCCTGTCTACTTCTAGAACAGTTTATTTTGCCCTTTTTGAATCGCACCTTCGATACCCCCTTCCATTCTGGGGTATATGTAGTGCAACTCAATTTAACCGTATTTTTAGACTACAAAAGAGAGCTCTCTTTTATTATATACTGAGACTTAAATACAGAAGTCATTGCCAGAATTTCTTCAAAAAATTTCAAATATTAACTCTTCCATCTTTATTCATATTTGACTCCGTTTGTCTAATACGCAAACACGGTTCAGCATCTGATAGGCCTTCCAATAGTTATCCACTTAGAAACACGGAACATCTATACCTGCCTACCCCACATTCAGAGTTGGTCAAGTTCCATATTATATAATGCAAAAAAATGCACATCTCTGCCATTGGAAATGAATTCCATCACATCTTTTTTTGCATTTCGTAAAGCATTAAAAGCATTCTTACTGGAGAGAGCTTTTTACACAGTTAACGATTTTTTTTTGTAATCATTGATTTGAAATTTCGCACTAGCTGATTATGTATTTTTACTATCTGTACATGTTTAGGTATACTGCTTTGTGTAGCTATTTTAGGATTTTTTATAATTTTTTAAACATTTTTTTTAACATAGAGAGATTTTTTAATGATTTTTTTTGACATTTTATATATTAAATTGTGTATTTTATAATAATATTTTTGACTACTTACAATTTTTAAATTGTAATAATGTGTATATATTGTAGATATTTTATTCTATTCTATTAATTTATTTTTTTTTTTAATTTTGTTTTGTTTGTATTTTTGTGTCTTTTTTGTTTTACAGCTTTGTCTACAAATTGTAACAATTTCTTGACAATAAAGCATTGATTGATTGATTGATTGATTGTGCCTTGTGTCACTGATGCAAGTTTCACATTACTATTTGGCGTTAGTTACGCTTCTTTTCAGCTAGTATCTTAAGACTGCTGGAAAAACTGAGAGCTTCGTTTGAAATACATCCTATATAATTTAGCCACCCAAGAGCTTCATAGCTACTAGCACTGATAACATCTTAGCAGAGTGGCAGGCTAATTAATACGTGTCAATCAGTATATTAACCAGTGTGCTATAAATTCAATTGTTGAAGAAATAGAAAATCAGTTCGATATTTAAGGGGGTTAGAACCTAAACGAAGATTTATTACATTTTCAACAAGATCCCACTATGTTCTTCTTATAAGGCAATTTTTACATGATGCGTTTCTAGATCAGTGGATTGGGAGAAGGGGTCCAATAGAATAGCCGGCAAGATCACCAGATCTAATACCCCTCGACTTTTTTCTCTTAAAAACTGTCTAGTTTAAAACGCAACCAACTTCACTCGATGATGTTCGGCAATGGATTATTACAGTGTATTGTTATTCTTACAATGTAAATCTATTTCAAAACAAGTGTTTTAAAATGTAAGAAATGTAGTATTCACCTGTATACAAATTTAAGAAAAAATTGTATGCAGGTGAATACTACTCCACAATACCTTTAATTTAAGGTATCACAAAACGGATGGTGATATTTAACATTTTAGGGTTGGGATGCATCGGGTGACTCACCCTATAACCAAAATATGGTGGTTTTAGTTTCCCTTATTTGTATAACATTTGTGCCAAATTGCGCTTTTCTAACTTTTTTAGTTTCAGAGGTATTTGCATTGAAAGTTTTTAAATTGACACCTTCTATATACGAGTTTGCCTTAATGAGAATGAAATAAGAAAATTATGATGACTGATGACTTCAACAAAAGCCTTTAAAAAGTCAATAATATAAATAAATTATAATAATCGAATTGATTAATTGAATAAATTTACATTATTTTGTATTTTTCATATACCTAATCAGCTTACAATTATTTAATCAATTTAATACGTAACAAGTTAGATATCTCTTCTTGCAAAAAAAACTGCGTTATAAAATCTAGTCAGTTCATCGAGCTGTTTATTTGCCATTCATTGAAATCACAGTCCAGCAGTTTTTTATTGACTGAAGTTTTAATAACATCAGGTATAATGTGTGGCCTTAGCTACATTTCTCACTGGAATGACTCTCCTCAAATTATAACGCATATAACAAATTAAAAGCATAGGCATCATATTTTTGTTAACGAAACATTTATACCACACGCAACGTTAAGGTTTTCCTGCAACTTAGCTTATTGCTTATGTTTTTTTACTTAATCAACCAGTTCCTATATTAGTAGCAGACAACTCCACAGACTTTTGATAAATTCAGAGTTAACTTTTACTATATCTTACTATAATAACAGCTAATGTGAATGGTATGTGCAATATTCAATAAGAAACTTATTTGCCCTCTTATTATAGTCCTCAACTATTTTTACGCATTAACTACATCATATCGAATCAAGTCAATCAGTCGTAATTAAAGTGTAAGCAAATAATAAGTGTAAAACAGTACAGCTATTAAAAAACTAGTCTACGAGTCCTTACCTGGAATCTTTCCAGTAAAAATATCATCAGCCCCGATCACATACTTATTACACAAAATTGGAGTATTAGCCAACAACATCGGATCTACCTCCATCTCTTTAACCTTCTTTCTATCCAATGAGCTTCCTCTGGCTGGCAAATTATTCACTCGATGATTCGTAGCGGATTTTGTTGGTTCAGAAAAACGATTGGGGCGACTGTTTGGTACACTAGCACCTCTAGAGGTGAGGGGCTTATGATTAAACTCATCGGGATATCTAAAAGAGTATAAGATTGTATGATTGTAAAGTTTTATGACTGAAATAGAAGAAAACCTTAGTTCTGTATCTGAATGATATACGGGACCATTTTCAGATACTCCATATCCACTATCAGCTGATTTTCCAGAAGTTCTTATAGGTCTCCTAAATGAAGTAGCGGATTTTGATCGAGACAATCGGGAACTAAAAGAAAAGAAAAGAAGTCTTAGGTTATTCTATTATTTTAACCCTTGAGCATAAAAGTTTTTTATTACATTACTTAGCAATGCACTTACTCTGCTTTAACTGACATCCTAAATGACCGACCCCTTTGCCGTTTTTTCGGTTTTTTCTGGCACACGTAGCAGCATACCCTCCAATATAAAAATCTAAAAGATGTGGCCATGATGTCTCCTATGTTAGAGAGGCATAGCAACATAAGAGGGATACCCAGTATGGCGTAGAAGATGGTTACTACTTTACCCCAATTGGTTTTTGGAGTTATGTGACCATAACCTTAAAGATAAAAGAAATATTTACTATTAAACAAAAAAGGAAGGAGATTGAATTTTTGGATTTTTAGAGCAAATTTGTCTTGAAAATAGATCCTTACTGGACAAAATTAAACTTATTTTCATCAAAGAACATCTCCTTCGTGTTCGGTTTGGTCCTTCACATAATTAACACGCTATATTATAATGAGAATTATTTAAGCAAAGGGGTAATTCAATTAGAAAACAATATCTCTAATACATTAATCGAAACAGCAATGCAAAACGGAAGCAACTCGTAAGTCTATCTTTGTAGAATCGATCCTCATTTGAATTGGGCTTACAGAAACTAGTGCAAAGTTGCATATCATTGGCATATCTTTAAATTGTGTTATTTTATCTAAGTAGATGCTCAACATGCATTCCAATAAATATAATCTACACAAAAATGTAATCTATTTTTGAACGCATTTCTTACATTTTGAAACACTTTTCTTGGAATAGATGCACATTCTGTACTAATCCCTTGCCGAATTTAAACACAATGGATTTTAAACACAACAGTTTTTAAGTGACCCTAGAAAAAAAAACCTAGAGGGGTGTTAGATCTGGTGATCTCGCTGGTCATTCCATTGGATCTCTTTTCTCAATCCCCTGATCTGGAAACGCATCATGTATAAATTGCTTCACAGGAACAACATAGTGCGATGTTCCATCTTATTGAAAATGTAATAAATCTTCGTTTCGAATATCCAACTGATTTTCTATTTCTTCAATAATTTTAGGTTGAATGGTAACTTCCAACATTTCCAAGTAATTTTCGGGATTAAGGTTACCATTAATAAATAGAGACCCAACAATAGTATCATCCAATATTCCCGCTCACACATTGATTTTGTCTGGATACAGTGTGTGTCCTTCCCTGAAAACATGCGGATTTTCATCACTGCAGTATCTATAGTTGTGTTTATTTACATAACCATTAAAGAAAACGTATATTGTCGTCATTAAAAAAAATATATTTTAGCAACTCTTTAGTAGTAATATGTAATTTATTTGTCATTCTCTCGCAAAATTCTATTCTTGGGTCAGGATCGTCTATACGCAATTCTTGAAGAATTTGCATTTTGCATGGATATAAATCACTTAAATTAAGTACCTGACGTATAGATTCATGACAAATTCCTGCTATTGCTGAAGCTTGGAGGAGTCATAGCAAAATGTCCTAATACTTTTACTTCTGCCGCTTCATCAAGTACTTTACCCTGAACTTTTTTTCAAATTTCAGAAATAGTTGCCTCATATATCACTCAAGTAATTTTTTCTAGGATTTGCTTTGTTAAATTAGGCAGTTCTTAAAGCACAATGATTTTGAAAACCATAAATACATATTATTTCAATTCTTTCAGCCATACAGTAAAGCATTGTGTGAACTATTTGGGTGAGTCGGTGAAAAGTCACAAGACGATATACAATGTAAAATACTTTTTAAAACTAGGTTCAAACATCTACTTTCTGGTACGACCTAAAACTTGCATTCCAACTTAGTTAACAAACTCATTTATTAGATTTAAAAAATTATTAGTACTTTCGACTTTTTCGACTGAGAAGTACAACCTGACATACTTGACTTAGATTGGATATTGATCAATGGCAAACAAGAAAAAACAGTTTAGCGTAGAGTACTTAATTATCTTTTGCAACGGATTTATTACAAAGTGTGCATCTATTCCAGGAAGGCTTTCAGAAAGTTAGAATTAGTTTAAAAAATATTATTTTTTTAAATTAATTCTAATTATATAATAATTAAACAAAATAGCACTTTATAAAACAGCGTTTATTTTATTTAACTTATACTTTCTTTTATCCTGTATAAAACTTGATCCTGTATGAGCAATTCTTATGCAAGTGAATACTACTTCAAAAGACCTTTAATTTACGGACATTTAATCACAAATGAGGTGGTGCCATTTAAAATTTGTAGGGCTGGGGTGCATCAGGTCCAAGGGGTGACTCACCGATAACCAAAATATAGTGGTTGTACTTTCCTCGACCTGTATAGTATTTGTACCGAATTGCGCTTTTCTAATTTTTGTAGTTTCAAAGATATTTGCATTGAAAATTTTCAAATTGACTCACTGTATATATAAATCTTAGGGAAATAATAAACCAACTTCACACTCTGTTACACGTTTTTGATGGTTGATAAAACTGTAATTTTATCTATTTCTTTAATTGCTTAAGTAACCCCATAATCTAGTCAATAAATGACATCCTTTTGACCATTTCAATGAAAGGTTCAAGACCAAATTACAGGTGGGAAAATCCAATGCTGCTATACAGAACGTGCATAATAATGTTTTAAGCACGTTCTATATGGTACCTTGAAGAATACGTTACTAATACAGAACATGTTTATGGGTCATTATTTTTTTTAAATACAAATCGTAAATTTCTTTATGAAGTCAATATAAAAATTGATTAAATAATTGAAATACTACCCACAGGATATCCTTATTAGCATTCAATGGCACATTCACCTGATCTGATCGTGAAATTTGCCTATATTTCGTAACACCTCGCAAAATTTTAATTCGCCAAGACGTTTAACACTGACCTATATTTTAAACCAGTTATCCTTAAGAAAAATGTTTTTTTTATGATTAATTTTCATTTTATACATGCGAGGCATAATTAAAATTTTCAGAGAGACAACGTGTTTCTATTTTACATCGGGAAAATCCGGTGCTTAGTCAATTTAGCGGCCCTAATTTTGACAATGACCCAAAATTTCAATGTTGCTTCTCATCCTGTCATAAATACCCTTCGATGAAACGAAAAATTAATTTAGCATTGTTCTCTATGTTCGCTAATGAAGGGCCTTTTGATTAATGACCCACACACGTAACCAACGAACATCACACAGTGTGATTCCGTACTTCAATCTTTTTCCGATATTACGAAATTCTCGTGAATTCATTTTGATCAATTTCGAGTTTAATTAATGCAGAGGCCGTCGCAGCCGAATACTAATTATAAAATGGGATTTTGTTTCATCGGCCGCAAGGTTAATGACAAGGCTTGCGAACTTTTGTTCTTGATATTGTTTTGACGTTGTAATTTGTTCTATTAAGGTTCTTTTTTAATGAATTTAAATTATGGGATATGCCAGAATGGACAGACGACATTTCCTTAAATTTTAATTGAATTGCATCAAGGTTTTTAATATATTATTTATAAACTGTTTTAAAGATTATATAAGTCTAAAGAAATTAACTTAAAATATAATTTTGTTCTATATTATAATCAGAAATGTGTAAGGCAGTTGGAAGCCAAATGGACAGTTTTGTACAAGTCTCTTAATTGACCCGTGGCCCAAGCAAGAATTTGGAGTCACCTAAGTTGTGATTACTCTTATTTTCACTAGTTGCAACGTTGTTTTCAGTGCAAAATTTAGTTGCTTTTGCAACGATGTTTATTTTCGACCAAACTTCGACGTATTGCACCTGTATCGCGACTGTTGTAAAACTCTGCTATTTTTACAACGTATTTTTTTACTATAGATGGTAGCAGCAGTAATTTACACTTAAAACAACGACGTGCAGACGTATACAATTTTTCGAATCAAAAACCCATTAAAAACAACGTTTTTAATGGGTTTTGATTAAAAAAAATTTTTGTTTATTAAAGTTTGTAAAAAAACGTGCTGCATACGCGCAACAAACTGTAAGCAATAATTGAAAAATTAAAATTTTAGGTTAGGTCCATTCGTTCTTCCTCTTGCTTTAGGCCAATCAGGCACAACGATAGCGGGTTTCTTATGTAACCAATAAAAAAAAATACTTATTATTTTGTTTTCGAAATCCGCTATAAATTTAGGGCGTGTGTGTTATTTAGGGCTAAAATAACATCTTTTTACAGTAAACTATGTTCCGTTTATAAATTAAGTGCTTGTAAATCTTTCAAAATGGGTATTTTACCCGTATAATTCACTATATTAAACTACATACAAAACAAAGCTGCCTAATGGAGTTATCTATTTGTTTATTGTTAAAAAAGTAATTAATTTTTCTGTCGTTATAGCGTCCATCGGTCCAAAAATCAGTAACTCTAAAAACGTTGCAAAAGCGTTTAGAAAGTTAACGGGTAGTCTGCTTAGACTGCGTAACGTTGAGACAACCAAAAAAATCTCTTTCAAATTGTCTCTACGGTTAGGACAACGTAACAATGCAACGTTGTCGCGTCCAAAAATTGCTAATTGGGGGTGCTCTACCGAGGTGTCTATAAGGTGTTCCTATACATATTTCGAGAAATTAATTATTTTCTTTATTTTATGACCAAAATATAGCTCCAAATGAATTTTTATTACTTTATTAGTTAAAAGATGTTGTCTCTTTCTCCAACAACCTGGAAAAAAAATTCTTTCTCTTCTCTTCCTACCATGTTAGTATTTACTCTTCTTTTCTGCTAAGAAACAAAAACTTTCAGATTTATGGTAAGGTCTGCTTTGATTACTGAATGAACTTCTAGAGAAAACATGACCGCCACACTATAAGTACTCTTCTCTTCTAGAATCCACCAATATCGTATTGTAGACCAATCTTTATTGACCGACTTGTTAATTTTAACCAGCCCGACATTATTTTAAGTAATAAGGCCAATAAAATAGAAACCATCATTTATACTGCAGTGCCTTTATAAATAGTAGTAAGTATAATATAACAATTCGGTTTTTAAGATGTACCATTCGTAATACCAGTGGAATCACTCACAAATCTCTTTAGAATTTACAGAAACTTAATCTACTGATCTCTATCCCGCATTCGGTCATTGGGCAAGAATACGTGATTGTAAAAATAATGGTAATAATAACAATAATACTACTAATATATCAACAACAGGAGCAAGTAAGTTTATCGAAATTTTGATGTATTCCAGTTGCTGAACCAATTATTCCATCTACCTTAGAATTTAATTATTATATAAAGTTAAATTAGGTCATTACAACGCCTAATCCCTCTGATATATGCAATCACTGCAGCTGCCTTTCAATTCAGGGGTGCGTTAACGTCATTTGAAAATATATATTTTTTTTCAATTGAGCCTAATCTTTAAAAGGCGATAAAGCATCTAAAGTGTAGGCACATCTTGGAAATTGATAAATTTAATGATCGAATAAATATTATGCCGGGAGCTGCTATTCTAGAAAAGTGTACACCTCGATCTGATTTTTGTTGCATCCATTTTTTCTTTCATCGAAGGGGATTCCTTTGGGAAGACTTTTTTCAAAAAGTTGCGGTACAGCAGCAACTTTTGCCTCTCATGGCTTTCAATAAATAAATGCTGGCAATGAAATCGACATACATTTTAAGACAACCTTTGTGACAACCTTCTTTTATTTTCTGGTGTTTCCCTCATCATCATTATTAGAGAAGCTCCGGTTTTTTCATATTAATATAAGAGGTTATTAGAGAGAGGATTATTCTGGTAAAAGTCAAAATTTACCAAAGATCTTTTCACTTATTGGCATGGCTTTGGCTAATAAATTTAATATATTTTGTACGATCGAATCTTCGAATATTGGATTGCTAATTTCTGGAAGCGCATCCTGTTAGTATCTTTTAACAGAATTTTCATTATCGCCGCTAGGTATAAGTATACCAAGGGCACAACTCAGATCGTCAGTAAGTTTTTACTGCAGAATAACACGAGTATTTGTACTAGAGAAACATAAACAAATTTGGAATAGTTTGTAAGAGTGCTTTTTATATCTTTAAATGTACCTTTTATAAAATCATCTTTAATTTTTTCCTTGTAAATAGTAACTTATACTTAGACCTTAGATTTAAAATATACACTAATTGAAGAACTTTTTTATTGCTACCATTAATGTTACTTATTCGTACATAATTTTGTTACTGTAATTTCGCTTTAGCTCAGCCTTTTGCATAACAGGAAAATAATTTAGGATTTTATCCTCAATTGCTTTAGTTTATATTTTGGGATATTATTCCATAGTTTCATAAATAACTAGGTTGCATATTACGGATCACAGATTCAAGTTTTCAAGGTAATTGAAGATGAAGTTTTGATAGATGTAAGTTGCTTGTATGTTAGACTGGCCTTTTAAGGTTTAATTCCTCTCATAACATTAAGAATATGTTACTCTTGATATTACGTAGTATGGAAGCACAAAGTAAGGATGGTAGTAGTGGCATGACAAGTAGTAGGTTAAGATTGTGTCACACAGGTAGCATAGTAGGTAGCTTCCTTAAAGTAAATGTTTAATTTTACCTCTATAAAATGAGTTGATACTACAGCTGAATACACAAATTGATTGTTTGCTCATGTTTGCTATACTTTTTATTTTTTTTTCTTTGCTATTCTTGTTCTGATCACAAATTTATATTTTTTTTAAATTTGCCTAATCGTAATCATAAAAAACATTTTTACTGATTTATGGTTTTTTTGTCTTTAATTTGTTAATTATCTCTCTTGTGTTCAAAAGTGAAACACGCAGCAATTTCTGATACCCCATTTAGTATAAAGTACAAAAATCAATGTCTTTCATTCATTAAATTATCGTGGGAGTAAATCACTAACCCCTACTACCAATGCACAACATCCACCTATAATAATACTCGTATGTAAAAGTATAAATCACTTCATTTGCAACTCTTGTGCAACAAAAACACGTTTAACAGCCGGGCAATCCGTGATTGTCCTTCCGATATTTTCAGTGTATTTGTGATTCTTCTTTTGGTGTTTAAATTGGATAATATGGCCATTAAATTAAGTAAGTTAAAATTTTGGTTTTTTGTAAAAATTTATTAAGAGTTTTTTTTTTAATATGAAATAAATTTAAGAAAATTTTATTATTTCTCACATATTCTCCTAGTCTTAGAACAACTCTAATAATTTTAGTAATATTTTCAGTTTTTTAGTATTTAATGTATCTTATATTTCTCTAATTTAACTATTACCCTAAAGGCTGTAGAAAAGTTGTTATTTATAAAAGTTATTTTCCATTCAACATTTCGGTTCAAAAAAATATTGAGACTTTATCATAAAACTACCATATTTAAAAATGTGAATTAAATAAGACAATTATTATTGGACGACTACGAGTGCTGGAATAAAACAATTATTAGCTTTTTTAATTAATTTAGCTTAACATTATTAGTACATAACTTAGATTAAAAAATCATGGCCTAGCAATTTTTGTAGACTTGTCGAAAGCATTTGATACGGTAGAATATAAGCAATTAACAACAAATTCAGAAAACATTGGTTTCCGTGGACTATCTAGATCATAAACAGAGCAAGTTCTTGCTAACAAGCTATTTGGAGAACTGAAAACAAATTAATTCTTCAAACTAGTTGCTAGTTACGGTAACAAAAATTAAGGGCAGACCTAGGAGCTAATCCTTGTTTTTTAATTAATTTTTCAATAATGCTAGTGAAATTTGATGGTTCAGGACTCAGTTTACCTAATATTATTAGTAAATAAATAACGCTCCTTTAATTTCTTTTTAGATTATATTAGTATATTTTTTTAATTTAATGAATGGTTTTTGTACCTCATCTTTTAATTTTATGATAAATTCTTTGTCAATAATAAGCGACAGAGATGGTGATCGCTTTTAAAATAAAAAAAAATTATATTAATGAATGTTTCACTTGCTATAATAACCTGCTTTTTGCAGATGATCTGATTTGAAGCAATATTGTCAAATCATTCCAAAACTGAAAAATTATAATATAGTCTGGGCTGACGATTGAGGAATAGCATGTCACTGAATTCCTCTAAGTGTAAAACTACGAGGTTTTTTGCACTAGATATTGTATAAAATTCAATTAACCAATACTGTCTCGAAAAAGTGTCTGTTATCCGGCACCTTGGTATGGCACTGGATAAAAATATTTAGTTTATGGTTGATTTGGATAATATTGTTAGTACCTTTCAGATACTCAGGAATTTATAGATTAAAGTCTTTAAAAATCTTCCACTATATCCTTGTGCGTCTTCTAGAATACCGATCTTTTACTATATCTTCATAGTAGGGTGGCAGCATCTGAATTACTTTAAGAAAATTGTTTGCATATTCCATCAAGACCCATAAGAGGCAATATTATTTTCAACATCTAGTTCAGCCTATTAATTCTGACTTCAACAAATTTATTTCTGCAACTACCAGATTGGGTAATCAGCATTCTGAAGGATGTCTTTAGTTTTTTACACACATTCCTGAGGCAGGTACGTACATGTCAGTATCCATTCATATTGTTATTATTTTAGTTTAAGTTTGGTCTATTTGATTAATAGATCAAGAATTACATAATTAATATTTCATTCAAAACATCAAAAAAAAATTAAATAAATAAGAGATAAAAGATTTATAATATTTTAGACGTATATTTGTATCAATTTCTAGCTAGCAACGTGACGTTAAAATAAGTTTGAAATTTTGACAGACAACGACATTTAACGTTATTTTTATTCCTAGCTTCCTGCTTAATCAGCAAAGATTAAATTTAAAACCGTTCGCTATTTTCTTGTTAAAATGTATTCTCTTGAGGAAAAAAGGCAAATTATTAAGTGGTATTATGCCGGCAGTTCTGTCGATGAAATATCAGGTAGAATTGCATTCACGTTCAAAAATCGGCCCATTCCCGTACGCAGCACAATTTTTGCAATTATCCATAGGTTTGAGACCTTTGGGTGCTTGCAAAATTACAGGAAATGCTACGCAAATGAGCAACCACCTGTTGTTAGACCGCTAAGCGAAGAAAGGGAGCTTCGAGAGGTTAATATTTGTGCTGTTGCTGAAATGAACTTTCCTTGCAATAATACAACCATTGCTAAAGAAACGGGTATTAAGCCTTTGAGGGTTAGAAGAATTTTAAAAAGAAATAAGTACAAGTGCAAAATACATACAAAAAACATACAAAAAATGCATACAAAAAACCCAAGAAATTTTCCCACAGGACCACGAGAGACGGATGGAATTTTTCCATGAAGTATTGGAAAGGGCAAATCGAGACGAAATGTTTATTAGTAAAATTTTGTTTTCAGATGAGTCCTCTTTCTCTATTTGTGGTAAACATAATCCGTCCATTACAGTGGGAAAATAAGCACATAAGCATACCAACACCTTCACAATACCCTCAAAAGGTTAATGTATGATAGAAACGTATCATCCATTCCTCACTAAGAGACCAAACGAAAACAAAACAAAAGTAAAAACACAAAGTCACGGTCTCATCAAATCCTGATGATGCTTCGATAGGAGCGAAACACGTGTAGCTTTAAAAAATTATTTGGATTTGATGAGACCGTGACTTTGTGTTTTTACATTTGTTCGGTTAATTTATGGGCTGGCATTTTATATGATTCAATTATAGACCCTTTTTTTATCGATGGCAACCTAAATGCCAACAAATACCTTAATCTTTTGAGAGATGAAGTTCTTCCTGCTATTCGAGGGCTCAATATCAATTTAGAACAAGATGGTTGTCCCGCTCCTAACGCATTAGTGGTACGTCAATTTTTCAAAACGTCTTTCCCTGATTGAACAATCAGTGGAAATTTAAATATTAAATGGCCCGCCAGAAGCCCCGATTTAGCCCCCCATGATTTTTTTCTTTGGGGATACCTAAAAGAACAAATTTATAGGCACGAAAATGAATGGGCTACTAATTTAGAAGAGCTTTATGTTAAAGTTAGACAAGCATTTAATAGTATCTCCATTAAAATGTTTTTGAACACGTGAAGGTCGTTTTATGATCGATTGACGTACTGCATTGCTAAACAGGGTGGCCCTTTTGAACCTGACATAAGATAATTTTAATTTAATATTATCGAATTTACTTAATTTTTTGCTTTATTTTGAATTAATTTTTTTATTTCCTGTCCAATATTTAGTTAAAGTTTCGGTTTCGGGCTTCGGCGGGGTCCGCTGCTTCGAGTGTGTTGTCACCACGTTGCCAGACCTACCGCGATATATAATTCCTGTAGGCGAAGTTAGAATGATCATATCTGTTATAAGTTCAACAAAAACTGAATTATTTCTTTCCTAGGGAAATTAGAGTGATGTCACTACCAAACAGATCTTAATTAGTTAAGATCGTTCACCATTCTATCGACGTTTTGGAATATTGTAAAACGGACTTTAGATTTTCAGTTCATTAAATAATATTGACATTCAACCGTTCAAGCAATCTAGGATTATAAAGAATCCCAGTTAAACCACTGTAATGTCTAAACTGATTAACTATATATTAAAGCGTCATGACAATAATAAAATTTCAGCAATAATATTGCTAGATTATATAGAAGCATTTGATTTTGTCAATTATTAAAATATCAATTTACTTCCTGGGCTTTCTTAATAATGCTATTATTTTAATTAATTAATACTTAAGTAATCGTGTTAAAATACAATGATGAACGAAAATGAAGTTTTTCAGAGAAATGTCTTGGGAACTTTGTTAATAAGATTTTATCGTAAAATCAAAAATAAAAGAAATTAAGATTTTTAGTGTCTCATTAAATCATTTGTTAAAATTAATATAAAAACATTCATGTCTTGGCAATATCAACGCCTTAAAAAAATTAAATATTAAAATACAGGGTGTTACAGAATAAGATGCTGATCCTTAAGGGTATTAATTCTAAGGTGATTTCACGAAGAAAGGTTCAAATAAAGCTATGTCCTAAACCCCTTAACTTTTGAGTTACAGGGTGTTAAAATCTTAAGAAAAAAATCGTTTCTTCATCATAACTTTATTAACTTCCTAAATATGTCTATGAAATTGAGCACACACTCTCAGAGTATCAACAGTCATTTTTTAATGTAGGAGATTTTTTTAAGTTTAACCAGTGGCGTCCGCACATGACAAAAGACCAAATATTTAAAAAAAATATTATGTACGCCACTGCTTTCCCGTAAAATAAAAATTAATTTTATATTCCTTATTCATTTTAGGACAAATTTAATTTCTTGATTTTTTTTTTAGTCCGACATGCGATTACCGCGAAAAAAAATAAAAACATTTTTATGCATGGTCAATTGATTGGTAAAAAAAAATAAATTTATTATTTTAACATATATACATTATTTTACCATTACAGGATAACAACTCTATTTCTAGAAGTCTAGCAGGAATTTAATATTAAAATAAATTTAAAAAATTTCATACAGGGTCTACCAAATGTGGTGCTCAAGGTGACACCTTTCAACACACTGTACCTTAAAAGGAGATTAGGACATAGCTTTATTTCAACTATTTTTCCTTAAATTACCTAAGAATTAACACCCTTAAGGATCGCCATCTTATTCTATAAATAATACCTTCTTTGATCGAAAATATAAAAGTTTAGCCTTTACTGTTAAGAGTTCATTTCCCTTTAATAAGTTCCTGTAATACATTTTTAACATTAAAAAACTATCTGGCGTGAATTTATTTTGTTATTGCCTTTTATTTGCATCAAAAATTGAGCAGATCTTATATTCTGCAAATAAAAAATATGAATAATATATTATAGATTGATATTATGCATTGATATTAAACTTGTCTCTCCCCTTTATTTATATACTGAATAAACATAAAAGGTATGAAAGAAACTGTATAGAAAATATACGCAATGTGGACACAATATCGGATGGTAAATCTAAAAATACCATAACATAGTGGAAAATAAGATGTTTTTAAGGATTTAAGGCTTTTAAGACAGTTATAATGGTGCAAGACGAATAAGATAAATAAGGTAAACGAGTTCTTTGTAATTGTAATGCTTATGGTTAACAGATTTTGCTTTTTATCACCCTAAGAATGATCTAATATAAGTCGAAAAGTCAGCAATAATATTAATTTAACCTGAGTTTTATTTGACTCCACATCTGACTTAGCAAGAAGCATAAAAAACATTATTTACAACATTATATTATCAAACCTTAAATATAATAATAGTTTTTATACTCTGAAATCTGTTAATATAAATGAGTTTTTAAGGTTTGTAAATGCTAACGTGTCTTAGATAGAACAAATTACTAAAAATAGTCTTCACCAAAGCTACACTCACCATAAAAGTTTCAATGGGGCACTCCCTAACTTTCCCAATCGAAAATTGCATAAATTTTCCATCAAACAAACGCGAAAAGTGGCACTACAAAACGCCCAATTTCCTGCTAAATTGTGGAATAATTACAAATTACCGCACCGGCTTGATGTAATAAACCGTCCTTTGTTTAAAAACCATTGAGAGAGACGTTTCAATGATATAACGATACTATTGCGTTAGGGTATCAGTATTGGCCGATTTTTAGTATAATTAGAGTTTATTTTCAGTAAATTAGTGTCACTTGGCTAGATTCCTTTTCAGCTAATTAGTTGTATAGATAAAACTAAATTATTACGATAATTTAAAAAAGTTAATTTTAAACTTACTGGGCTACTAACTCGGTTCATCTTAAAAGGCGAGGATTTTGTTATTTGTAAATTTCACTATCTCAATTGATTATTATTTTAAAATTAAAACTATATGTATTAATAAAATTCAAAAGTATATAAAATTATCAACAATAGTATATTTAAATATTCTTTAAAACTAATTGATAACATTAAATAAAAATTTATTGAGGATTAAGAAATAAAAGTACAACATTCGTTTGCAGTAAAGCTATTTTTCATAACACGATACGTCTGACAAATCAATAAGCTGCAGTTTTTTAACATTTTTAATTTTTTTTTAAGAATAACAAAAAATATATATTTATTTATTGACGGATTCGATTTGCGAGGAAATTGAAGCTGAACAATATCAACATTTACCAGTAACTTAACAGTATCACATACGGTTTTTCATATAGATAGACATTGCTAAATTAATAAAATCTAACACTTGAACTTCTTTTACTTTAAATTTAGCCCGACGTTTTAATTGCGAAGTAAGTACATGCAGCAGTTACCGTTTAGAACATTGAAAGACTAGAATTAGTAAACAACAACTTTGTTCAAACAAAGGTCAAGATGTGCACAGGGGCAAGGAGGGTGTTTTGTTTACAAACATGTGTGTTTTGTTTACCGCTTCTAAAAAATGTGTAATGATATCATCTTGTCAAACGGTTTTGTGTTTATATTCAGCATTTGTGACGTTCTGGGTTTTTTCTTTAGGTTTTGGTTAAAAAGGAAAAAGGTCTCATTTGAGTATTTTTGTAAACTGTTACATGGTGATTCAATCCGATTTTTTCACAAGTAAATATCGATACTCTCATAACATCATGATGCTATCATCATAAACGTAGAATAATAAAAACTTATTAAGAAATCTGTAATAATTATAAAATATTTAATTTCTAATAAAAATGCTTTTTATTAGATAGGTACCTTTACTCTAATAAAGCACAATAAAAAAACGCATAAAGAGTTCATAAACGGTAACATCATTATTAATTTAAAACATAATTTACTATTAATAAATCTTTATCATGTAAATATTTTTTGACGACGTCACTGGTAAAGATTCCTTCTATCGGTGAAATCAACAATGCGATTACGCGGCGTTGCGATGTTGTTGCCTTTTTCTCTAATATAGGGGACCTTATCTGCATTCATTTCACTTCGAATATTGACTTCTTTATAGAGTCATATTTTATTAAAGAGGAACAGTAGTATTGTTTTGTGCCTGTTAAGATATGTGACTAATTTTTATGATATTATGAAGTGTTTTTTTGCCATTTCTTCATAAGCTTTTGGCATTATTGCATCAGAGATATTGCAAACAAACAAACTGCTCGTAGTTCCATGGTAATGCTTATTCTAACCGTTCAATGTTCTAAGTATTACCGTGTGTGGAGTGGAATATAACGTCTTGTCTATCATTAGACCTTGCAGTGTTCTCACATTAGAGGTCTCCAGATGTTTTAATTGAAGATGTTGAAATTATATGTTAATTTAGGGACGCCACAGGAGTCGCACCTGGGTCCTTCATTTGAATAACTTTGAGCCAGTATTTCTTGACTGTGTAAAGGATCCTGGTGTAGGATACAGCGTTGGATTCCAGGATGGTGCTTAAAAGTCATATTAAAAACGTTGTACAATAGACACTTAATAAACTTGGTTTTCCTTTTTGAATAACCAAGCGATTCAGCAGCATCCGATTTCTAATAATATTGTTTCATACGCCTCTACAGCCAGTAGTGCTTAAATATTCTACAATGATCCAACCGGATTTAATAATATTTTAAAAATATTGACCGACTTAATAATGTAGAATGCAAATTTATAAATACGTTGAATTATAGATTTAATATGCCATAGCACTTTATAACTTATGATGATAACCTAAAATTATATAACATGCAGATTTGCACTTCGTAGGTTCAATGTTGATTTAATACTTGTTTTCAGAGTTATACGGAAGCATAATTTAACCGAGTCCACATACGTATTTCACTTGATTCGATTATTTTTTAATAGTTAGTCTCAGATTTCTTATTGTCACCAGATATTATTCCAACTATTTATCGAATTCACAAGGTGCACCCGCACATATAATATCTATGATTTTTTAAGCAAATATTGGTTTATAAGTTTTATTAGCTCTAAAGGATACTTAAGACGGATTAGGAATTGGGCTACTTATACATCTGTATTTTGCTCACTTCTTACTTCTTATATACAAATATCATTATTTGTAGGAAAGTTCCTTAGACTTATTTACTAGCATATTTATTTCATTTTGTATATGTTGTGCTTTCTTGTAATTGAATAGCTACGTCTGTCTGTTAAAAAGATTTGTTTATAAATAAATAAATAATTATTAGTACTGAAGATTCCTTAGCATTGTGTCATGTAAGTAGGTTTCAGGAATCTTCTTTTTTTCTAAAGTTGCTCTTTGCATAAAATCTTTGCTTCCATTGGACCAACCATGTTCTGCTGGTTGAGTCCACTTTCGATGTTTTCGTGTTCTGACTTCTGCTAAATGCTTTGTCTCGCCTATGACTCTCCACATCTCAAATGATTTGGTAGATATTCGGGCTTGCTTACAATATGCTCAACATTGTTGTTGCATATTGTGGCTACCCTCCTACACAGGGTTCTACCACCGTCTCTATAGATTACAACAAGTCAGACCACTCGAGCGGCCCTGAAATCGATTGCCTCACCCCCCGTTCCTCACCTCGCCATGCATCGGCTGGGTAGAACCCAGGTTTAGTTTTCGCAAATACGTTAACTTGTGTGCATCCGTTTCGCAAGAGAGTTTTTGCTTGTAGCGTTTTAGACAATAATTTGGTTACATACTACTTGTATAAATATAATTACCCAATAATAAAGTAGTATGTATTTCATCCCTATATGTTAAATATTTTGTTCTGTATTTTGTGTTTTACATAAAAGCATTACAATCTTTTTTTTATCCTCTTTTTTACCCTTTGTTTTACCCTTTTCCTATTTTAATAGTTTATTTTTTAGTTTATAGTTTATTTATTTTCTCCCCCTAATGTTACTGGAATAGTAACATTATTTCATTTGTGGAAATTTACTATATCCACAAATGAATACAAAGTATATAATTTACAAAACTACTGTACTGTACATACCGTATTAAAATTATTTTATATTTTTTAGTGTGTTTTTTATTTGTTTATTTATTTTTTGAATATTCATCTCTAAAATTTCAACAAATATTAAGTAAAAACTTGTATTTTTTGATAAGACTCCTAAAAATGTAGCAAATTTAAACAATTCAACAAGTAAGGTTTTTTTCAAATTCACTTTTTATATATTATATTTGACTTAAAAGGCAGCCATTTTGAATCCGCCATATTAAACGCTTCCAATTTATTTAAAAGTTCAAATTCATTGAACTGATCAAAACTTCTAGATACACCAATTTTAGAAAAGGGAAACTCAAAAACATTTTAAAAACTGTCCTTGTTATCGAAAGCCAAGCACCTACAAAATTTAAAAACAATCTGACAAGTAAAAGTTATAGTTTAAATAGAATTCTTAGATTTGTTATATACATACATGCAAATATTGCTACATAAAGGCAAAGAAGTGAAGCTAATATAAAAAATGTGTAAAAACGTTAATAATTAAGAAACACTGTCATATAAACACATTCTATTCCAGTCCTATAAAAAAAGTTCTTATTTTATGACTTAAAATACTTCTTATGAATACTCCTCGTATAAAAATAATCAGCGCTCCTCAGAATTTGCTTTCATCGATATTTACGATAAACCCTGGTAAACGCTCGTACTCAGCAAACAGCGGGATTCAAGGTCAATTTTGGTTTAACACGGGCGGTATAGGAAGTGGTCTGACTTGTTGTAATCTATAGACGGTGGTTCTACTAATTCCCACTTTTGTTGAACCAGGATGATTGGAATTTGATTGTCGGTATTATCCTATGTGTGTTGGATTGCGATAAACTGATGTCTTTAGACGTGTTGTTCTTTACAACATTTAAGAAGGACATTTCTGACTCAGTCATCGAAATATCGAAATCACATCCTGGGTTTAGATTAAGCTGTTAAAAAAATATTGAAAGTGTAACCGAACAGGACAGATTTCCAGATCACGAACCGCGGATTACGCTTGGTCCAATTGCCACCATATACATTAGACAGAAGCAAAGATTTTGTACAAGGAGCAACATTGGAAGAGAAAATGAGATTGCTGGAAGCATCTTACATCACGCAAAACCAAGGAATCTTTATCAGTTGATATTCCCAGTTGATATTCCCAACTTCCAAAGACCCTTATTGTCAAGACACTGCAACATCTAATGCGTTTTACCAGACATCACACCTCACTCATCACACCACTAGTATAATATAACCCTGTAGAATAGTTGTTGTTGCTGTTGTTAGTTTACACTTCATAACAGTTGGAGATTAATATGCCATTACTATTGTTTAAGCAGTGACACTAATGTCATGAACTGAAATTCACTTCTTAGCTGGTAGGCTGTAATATTGGGGTTGATACTGGAATTAAGCTATCATATAGAGGTTCTGTTGCTCTTGTTTAACCAATATGTCTTTCACATCACCAGTCTCTTAAAATTTCTGCCCCGATGTTTCTATAGTGCTCTTGGTAGACTTTACAGCTTCTGCGATGTCGCCAATGTTCACTCCTCCTTGTATCATACTTGTACATCATTTTTGAAAACTTTCTGTCTTAATTTCAATAATAGTTTGAATTATAGCTTTTACACAGTTCATTTATAACTGTTTATTTGTCGGTGTCGGTTTATTAAGGTGCCGCTCAAAGACTACGCCAGCGGCACCTTTGATGATAAAAGAAACTGCAAAATAGGTCATCGTTGACGCCAAATATAATTGTGTGTTAGTTAATTTCTTCTCAAGAATACATGTAGCTTGTAACCTAAATAATGTCTATTAATAATCAACCTGGAAGCGGCAAAAGTTCACCGAAAAAATTATTTAAAGAATTTTCATAACTTTACTTGTCTTTCATGACTTACTAATTTATCTGCCTTTTAAATGCCAATTTGGTGTAAATTAACATTTGCAAATCAAATAATTCAGTTTTAATAATAAATATATATTTTAACAATTACTATTTTATCGATTATATAAAAAAATATAGGTTTTATTGGCATTAAAAAGATAATTTTCCGATACATTAATATTAACTGACATTCTGTTCAAGCTACTCTAATCAAGAAATATTTTGAGGTCATCTTGTAAAAGATACTATCTTGTAGAGAGCATCATTCAACTATCCTTCTGAACAATTTTACGTTATCAGCAAACTTAATTCTGTTGTAATTACATTACACCTTTTAAGATTATCAATTAAATCGACCGGAGACGAGTAAAGTTTAAGATTACTATTTCTGTCCGTCCTCTGATAGATACTGAAATCCACTGAAAAAGGGAATTTATAGTACCAAGAGGTTAAAGCTTTTCCAAGATGTTGATCCGATCAAAGGCTTTAAAAATTTGGGTTAACCCCAGTATTTGTAAATACGAATCACATACAAAACTGAGTTGCTAGCTGTAGATCTGCCTCTTAAAAATCCAAACTGTTCTGGATTAAATGTACAGAAGTTAATCAACAAGAAAATCTGGGTACTTAGTTTGTAAAAAATCAAGGTACCGGTCGCCATTTAAATTAATAGGTAATTCGTTGCATACTTATTTCTAAAAAACAGAACATACTATTTAAAAATTAGAACTTTACGGAGCAAAAATATTAGCATCTCAACATTTTTTATCTTTCTAATAGCCAACCTAAAATCAGTCTCTGAATTTCGTAAACTTTCCTATCGAAAACCTGATTTGTATTATAGAAATAACCACATTTCAGTTTTATTTGCCATTATACTGTGCCACTGTCACGCCGACAAAGATGACAAAAAGTGGGTATGGGGTGAAAACAACCGCAACGCCAATGGACGAAGTTACACTTCCGGACTCGTACTAAAAAATCCGTAAGTACTCTTAGAAAATTCCATAATTTTTATTTTAACAACATATTTGTTAGAAATACTAGATATAATGTCTATGAAGAAACAGACGACTATTTCCCAAATGGTTCCAATCAGTACTACCCGTCAAATAATCGTCCTTTAATAGGAAACAATCCAAGGCCTCTTATATATGAGCCCAGGCCTCCAATATCAGGAACAGGATTTATTCCCGAGGAACGGTAAAAAAATTATTATGTGATTAAGATTTATACTTAAAAATTCATTTTTTTAGTCCTGGTGGTATCTATAGCGGCAGCAACTCCTACAGGCCCACCTATGGCGGTCCACATAACCAGAACTATCCAGACGTAGAATCTTCTATAGGACTCTCTGGTGCTTCTTGGCACAAAGAAGGTGGCCCGTTTAAACAATTTGATAAGTGCAAATGTACAGAAAAGTTCAACTGTAACTCACCAGGAGTCTCTTATGTAAGAATTATTACTAGATTGTCACCTTTTTTGCTAAATAAGCTGTACCGAACGCATGACAATTAATGCGCATATATGTAAAGGTCTACTTTTTACACGGGGCAAACAATAAAATATATTTTAAAATAAATATGCATTAAACATAAAATAATCATTAAATATCATTTTCCACTAGACTTGTGCAAAGGCACCAGGTCTGTTTGTCTTGATAAGTTATGGCAGTCATGTTTGTCTTGTTAAGTGATGAATGATGGAACATTTCGATGGGTATAGCAGGTTATACACAATATACGATGGGGTGACAATATTAAGTCTATTAAAAGGAATCTTACAATTCTACATATATAGGAGCCTAGTTATAACTTTAATTACTCTTCTCTGAATAGCAAAGATTAGCTGCATGCTTCCATGCTAAAATACCATAGATCATGTGGGGGTGAAAAACAGGAAAGTAGACAGATAAACACTCCTATTAAATTTTGAAGCTAATAAGTCGATGACCAGTTGTGATGATCTCAATGCAGTCTGTGATCCAGAGTGACCCTTAAGAACAAAACTATATCCGACATCATCCTAGAGAACTACAGGACTGTTGTCTAACCTCTAGATACATAAGTTGTAGGCTTGATGTATTAAAATTATGGGCTTTCAGGAGAAGGATCAGCTTCCAGTCCAAGCTTTGCAGAAATAGCAAAGAAGAACTGTATAGTACTGATAGTCCTGAAAAGTTTATCAAAAAAGATCCCAGACTGCTTGGAGAGCGGTAGAAGTGAAACCAGATAAGACAACTCTCTTAACGAGACCATCCGCAAGGTCGTAGCTCTTTTAATAGCCGAGATCTGGCATTTTTGATGCCCATTTCTGGCCTCAAAAACGAGGTCAAAAAAATACTCCAGTTCAAATTCGAAAAAAAAATTAATTTTTGAAAAAAATTGATACGTGGGGGTATACCCGAAAAACGAAAAAACCCAAACTTTGAAGGTTGATATCTCGGCTTCTATGGGAGCTATCGGAAAAATTTTAACGGTTTTGTCTTAGTTTCGTCATTTTGAATTCAACAAGATTATCTGCAAGGTCGTAACTTTTATAATAGCCGAGATCTGGCATTTTTGATGCCCATTTTTGGCCTCAAAAACGAGGTCGAAAAAATACTCGATTTTTTTAGTTCTGCTCGGATTCTTTTATAACCCGGTATTTTCGTAATCTACTTGATGAGTACAATCCGCTGGTATAGTTAGTTCGAATTCGTTTCATTTTTGATGTCCATTCTTGAGTTTTCTAACTTAAACTCGACTCTTATGATGCTAGACATTGAGTTTATTAAATAATGGTTTTGTCTTGATCTGCTTTCTCTCGGTCCATTCTTAAATTACTCAATCTTTTGAAGTTTCAGTCGTACTACATATCTTCTCGTAAAAAAAATTATCTGTTACATTTGAAAATTTTATCGGAATAAATTAAACAGGAAATTTAACTTAGACTTTCAACAAAAGTAAGCTAGATTTGGAAATTAAATGGCAAAAGCACTTTTATTAAGAAAGACTTTATTTAAAAAGTTTATCAAGATACTCCATAAGACAGGAGGCCTTTCTACGGATATTTTAAGACTTCAAAAACAGAAACGCGTCTGCTTCTTGGCTACTGTATAAAAACTCATTTTTGTTGCAAAAAGCGATGCCAGTCACTCATACTATGACTTTCTCATAAAAGAAATATGAAAATTCAATTCATTTGACTCATTTAAGACAACTTTTAAGCTGTTAGCCAAACTACTGGTTTTCAATATTCATTTTATAAAAAACATCATTTAGTGGCTGTTTTTTACTATATCTAACAAAAATCGATGTTTTATCTGCAGATTATTATTTATGATAATTTGAAGTTTGGTGGAGTCATAGAATTAGTAAGAACCGCGGTTACTCTTTTGGTTGACAACTTCGACAGGTAAGTGTGACGGATTGACGTATTGTTCCGCCACTACTTAAAAATTATGATTTAAATAAACCGGCGCTAAAATGAATTAGTTATTAGGAATTAAACAGTTGAGTTTTTTCCGTTTGAATAAAAAATGAACTCCATATTTTAAATCCTTCAGAGCTTGAGGCACCTTTTTCTCGTGAATAAACTGTTGTGCTTCTATTAGATTTAAAATAAATAATAAATTATGTAAATTTGAATGGGTAAACACATAAACACCTTATTGTCAGAATTAACTTTAAATATTCTTTCCTTTAATTTAACTTTTATTTAGTACATATACCTTTATTAATACTGTCCTATGCAATAATAAAACGAATATAATATTATATAAAGGGTGTTACAGAATGAGATGCTTATCCTCATATGATTTTAAGAAAAAAAGTTTAAATAAAGCTTAACTTTTGAGGTACAGAGTGTTAAAAAACTACAGTGTTAAAGTGTTGTATTGACCACTTTCAACAGGTAATCAAAACATTTTTTTACGTATAGTTTTTTTAATTTAATGGTGAAATAATGTATGTACTTATTGGTATAAATTGACCATGCATACATTTTTTTTGATTTTTTTTTCGCGTTAACCGCATTTGGACGAAAAAAAGTCAGAAAATTAAATTTGTCGTGGAAGAGGTGCAATCTAATCTTTTTCAAAAATATTTAGTCTACGTTTCTGTACGAACGCCACTAGTTAAACTTTAAAAAAATCTCCTACATCAAAAAGTGGCTGTTGATACACAAAGGGTCTGTGCTAAATTTCATAAACGTATCTAGCAAGTTATTAAAGTTATGATGAAAAAACATTTTTTTCTTTAAGATTTTAACTCCCTGCAGCTCAAAAGTTAAGGGGTTTAGGACATAGCTTTATTTGAAATTTTCTTCTTAAAATCAGCTAAGGATTAACCCCCTTCAGTATATCAGTATCTTCTTTTGTAACACCCTGTATTTATGTGTAAAAAATTTAACATAACTTAAAATTTCTCACATAAATACCATCAATCTCAACTTCCACTTCTCCTCCTTGATAATTTCAAGCTAATTGGTATTTAATCTTCTCAATTTATAAAAGGCGCACACCATACCGCAATCCTCAATATATTTTTTTTTAACAATCTTAACCGAACTTCGATTATATAACCGAAAGAGTGACCAAGCCTAAAGCCGAGTAATAATTAGTAAATACCAAGTGCCATACAGCTGGTTCTTGATGGTACGTTTTCATCTACTTTGGTTAAAACCAAAATCGCAGAAACGCATGGGTAAATACCAACTATGTCATAAGGCCCTTTTTAAACTCTAACTTTAATTGATTTTTTCTAAAAATATCCCTATTTTTAGGGCCACTGCGACGTAGGCAAACAATACTGTTGTTACGCCACAAAAGGAGAACCAACCTCCAGCAGACCAGTGCATTCGATTGAGAATGGAGTACTAGTTGGACCCGGAGGTCCAATAGACCCCATTTCGGGATTTTCCGGAGGAAACAAATTCCCCAGACCGCCTAAGCAGCTTGGAGGTGGAGGATTCTATAGACCCTCGTCAGGATTCCAGGGAGGACAGTATGGAAGCCGTCCGGTAGGAGGTTATTCGGGATTGTCAGAGCCTAATGAATATTCGGCTGCTAATGGAATATTAGTTGGGCCCGGTGGACCTTTTGATCAGCACGGATTTGGAATTGGAAGGTCAGCGAAGACTAGTATAGATGCTAAATCTGCCAAAAATTAGTTTGTGTTAGTTTTTATGCACAAAAATAGTAAATATTTGAATAAAATGGTTATGTATTTAAGTTAACAGAAACTGAGGTGTTGATCAGTAGCGATCATAAATATGGCGCTTATTCGTTTATCTACTGATTATCCTTGTTTATTTATTTTGAATTAAAAAAATACGCTATTTTGTTATAAATAAAAGACTGCAGTACCTACTATTAAAGTTTGGAAGTATTTTTCCATGCCTTTTTTAGCATTTAGTTTAGTTGTTTGTACGATTTACAAAATGAAAATAAATTAGATAGTTATAAATAAATAAGTCTTACTTTATTCATGAATGCCCTTAAATCAGAAACTTTATTATTAAATTACAGTTCATCATGATTTTTGTACGTCATTTTTTTCGTGCAACCTTTTTAAATTATTTTCGCTGCATAGCACTTGCCTATTAAAATATTTTGATTTATTTATATGTAAGTCGTTTTTTACCCATCTCTCTCTTTCTAACTATTAGAAACATGAAAAAAAAACTGAAATATAAAATATATTGTAAGATCAATAAAATAGTTACATGAGTTTCTGTCATTCAACATTACAAACATCTTATTGTTAATATATTTTATTTGTATTCTTGAAAATGGTAACAGCCCAGAAATTTCTGGTGATCTTCATTTTTACATATAGAAAAATCATTCCAATAAAGTAAATTGATTCAAAGAGAGCAGACGCACAGTTCTAGTTCTTACCGAGATCGCAATCGTCTGGCCAGTATAAACCTAATTAAATTACTATCTAGTATCTAAAATTAAATATACATTCAAGTAGAGTTAGGGATGTTTAGCATGTTGTTATTTAAAGTCAATTAAATATTACATAAATATAAGCCCTGTGGCCGAAAACTTCTAATAATAATACTTTTATTTCCAAAATTACAAAATTTAAATACAAAATACTTATTCTAATTTATGTATAAGTACAAGGAACAAATAAACGGTTAGTACCGAAGCTGCAATATTTAGAAGCTTGTTGGTACTTTTTCTTTAGGGATATAGTCCAATTCGGGCTTAAAGGTCAATATCGGGTTTTTCTTGTCAAGTCTGTGAAAATATTCCAATGCTATTTCAATACATCACTCGTAATTTATTTGTATCTGTCCATATTCAATTATTCTTATTGCCAATTTTAAAACAACATTAAAAATAAGGGCAACCATATCTTGCACAACACATACAATAAGAAAAGACAACATTATTTAAATTCAAATACTCACAGTAGCACATAGGAATCAACAAGAGAACATGGGAATTTTCAAACGTTTAATAAAAATTGTTGCTCTGTTATTACAAAAATAATAAAAACAAGCTACAAGTTATTCACCAAATGATGAAATATAGCCGCATCTGTCTGTTCAATCCATTGCCTTACATAAACTTTAAACGTTGCTGTAGACATTTTTCGTGTATGGGTCTTGGTATAATATTATAAAGTTTCGGTGCTAAATATTTGAATTTCTAAAGAATAAAACGTGATTCTTCGACAGATTAAGCTCCAGAGAATGTTTTTGCGAAATTGCAAGAAGCGTCTCAAGATCCTTATTGAGTTTACCAATTGATTCTAGAAATTGTTTGGTACGAAATGATTTATAAATCTGCGTATCCTCTGCATCCACATGAATACTAGAAAATGGCAAATACTTTGGCAGATACTTTTTCATCTGAGGAGAAGAGTTGAAAAGCAAAATTGAAGCCCGTAATATACCAGCAGATAGTGTAAAAATTAGATTAGATTTACACCCGTTGACATTGACCTTGTAGATAACTCACAACCAAATTACGAGAGTGTTCCAGAAGAGGAATGTAATTTATTTTATCAAAAGCTTTTAAATAGTCCAAAAGCACTAAAAATGTTAAGGTATTGTTTTTAATGGCTTTAAATATATTGCCTGTAACTTTCCGAAGGGTCGTTAAACAACAAGAAAATGTCGGTATCGAATTTTATTTCTATTAAATATATTCCTTTATCTCACTTCTTAGTTAGAAGTACAGTTTTTTAATTGATTTATTGATTTTAGTTATAAATTATAAGTTTTAGAACCAATATACATTATGAAGTAATACTAACTGCACCTATAGATATTTCTACGTCTAGGTGTAGAATAGGTAGCAATGAACTAGTATAGAATATTGTAACACTTTTGTCTGTAACTATTTCAGTAATATATTCTATTGAACTTTATTCTATTCTGTGCCTATAAAATTTGATGAAAGGGCAGGTATTACCTGTGTCTTTTAATTTTCTCTTTTCTATTCATAGAGTTCAAATATTATTGTCTCGGCAGCATAATTTTTGTTGTAAGGACTTGCAAAAGTTGAAATACTATCCACTGCCACTTATTAGGACCAACTTTTACTGGCACTTTACTATATATATACATATTATATATTATATATACATTTACTATATATATACTACTACACTACACTATATATTTCTCTGATAAATCTGAAAAGCTTTTACTAAAGATTCATCTTGTAAGTGTAAAGCACTTAATAGAATATAGTGTATAAATCTTGAACTGAAGCAGCCTTGTATATATATTTGAACTTTTATTCCATGTAAAATGTGGCATTTTGTTCAATATTCCAGTAGGTATTTCTAGAAAAAAACTTACTTAGTGAATCTAATAATTAGATTTTGAGAATGGTTAGATTTCATAATTTTATAAAGGAAAAAATTCTTCTATCTTTAAAGGGATTAGTGCCAGAGCAAACCCAAACTTTGGGTACCGTAGTTTACCCTAACTTTATTTCTGAAGCGCAACTATGGTCCAAAGACCACGTAAAATTAAAAAAATCACGTGTATGTTATCCCCACTTAAACGAACGAAAAATGCAGCTACGCACAAAGACAACTATTGAAACCGCCTAGAGATGTTGTTTCAGTTGCCGTCCGCATGGTCCCAGACGCAGAGCGATAACAAGATCAAACGACTCAGTTAAGTGTGATTTTCATAACCTGCGAACTTTGTGCTGTCCATCCCTTATGGTAAAGATTTTCCTTATACTTTTTCCTGTATATTTATTTATATATTTCTGCTTAATAAAGATGTTTGAAATTGATATAACCTTAATTTTTTTTTTAAACAACAATGACCACTGGACCATTGTTGGAAACTTGTGGACCATTGTTGGGATACAGTTTCTTAAAGATTAATATTAACCTATTATAGGTGCCACTGGTGACTATTGTTATATGCCAAAAAATAAAACATTGCATTTTTTAGCTTTTAAAAAAACAAATTATTGCATTTTTATTCTTTTTCAGATGCCTAGATCAAAATTGGAACGTAGAAAAGTAGGGGCGAGGCCCTATATCCCCTATTCTGAAAAGGTTTTGAAGTAGTGCATTGGAGATATAAAAAATGGAAAAATGTCTCAAAGAAAAGCTTCAGAGACCTATAATATTCCGCGCAGCACTATTATTTCAAAACTAAAAGCAATAAAAAATAACTTTATAAACCCACCAGGACGGAAATGCGTTTTTACTAAGGAAGAAGAACAGTATTTTGTTCAACACTGTATTGTGATGTGTGAGTGTGGCTTTCCCGTGACTCCATTTGATTTAAGATGTATTATTAAGATGTATTTGGATAGTACCGGGCGCAATGAATCAAGGTTTCAAAATAATTTTCCGGAAAAACGTTGGATGGAAGGCTTTTTACTGCGGAGAAAAGGGGATTTGTCGAAGAGGCTTTGTAGTAACATTAAGAGATGCCGAGCTGCTGTCGATGATCAAATTACAAACAAATATTTTGACCATTTAGAAGCCGAAGTTCAAGGGGTTCCTCCAACAGCGATATTTAACTACGACGAAACTAATCTGGTAGATGATCCTGGCAAAAAAACTGTTTTAAGTAAGCGAGACTGCAAATATCCGGAACAAATTAAAAATTCCACTAAAGCGGCAGTTTCTATTATGATGTGTGGCAATGCTGCAGGTGAATTATGTCCTCCATATGTTAACTATAAGGCCGAAAAAATGTGGGATACGTGGACCGAAGGTGGACCTGCAGGAACCAGATATAATAGAAGTAAAAGTGGATGGTTTGATGGATCTAGCTTTGAGGACTGGTTTATGTCAATTCTACTTCCCAAGATAAAGCGCAGTAGATTTGAAAAATCTGTCATGATCGGAGATAATTTAAGCTCACATATAAGTCCCAAGGCTATTAAATTATGCGAGGAACATAACATTGCCTTTATAGCATTGCCACCAAACTCGACTCACTTAACTCAGCCGCTGGATATTTCTTTTTTACGACCTTTTAAAATTAATTGGCGAAAAGTGTTGGATGAGTGGAAAAGCTCTTCTGCTGGAAGAAGACATCCTACAGTCCCTAAAGACGTTTTTCCATCCCTTTTAAACGAATTGTTTGGGAGAACAAAAGAAAATGCTGCAACCAATTTACAGTCCGGTTTTAGAAAAGCAGGGATATATCCTTTCACTCGGGATCAGGTTTTAGCTAGACTTCCCAGCAGCAACAGGGTTAATGAGTCTTCTGATTATGATTTGATCAATAAATCGTTTACAGCTTTTCTTGAAAATGTCAGAAAATCAGAAACTGTTCCCCGGATTATCAGGAAAAAGAAAAAATTAAATGTTGAGCCAGGCAAAAGTATAGGACCAGATGATATCAACGAGTCTAGTACTTCTGGAATAAAAAAAAAGAAAAAAAGTAAGCAACTTAATTAATTTGCATTGAGTGATTCAGAGGAAGAAAGTTTAGGAGAAATTTCTTTAGGCTCCGATACTCTATCAGAGACTTTTTTAGTGATATGCCACCAACCTTCGTTGATAAACCTTCGTCACAAAATAATCAATCTAGTACAATATCTGAAGGCGATTTTTTTTTAACAAAATCATTTTCTGGGTGTGGTCGAGAAAACAACAAAAAATGGGTACATGGTCAGCTGCATGGAACAAATTGGGAATCTATGGAAGTGGCCAATACAAAAGGATGTCCTAAAATACTCTAAAGAAGATATTGTAAAGAAAATAGAAAGTCCAAAATTATTTTCTAAGAGTAGACAACTGTATTTAGTTGCAGAATTGCAAAAAGATTAGGCTAGCTAGAACACTTTAATTTTTTTGGTTAATTTAAAAACGCATCTTGTGTGTTTTGTTACAGATAAATCTTGCGTTCTCTACTAATTTTGATTGTAAAATGTTTAACCTAAAAATTTGATTTTACTTTTACATATGAGGAGTTATAAGTTTTCCTTTTTGGTAATTGAAGTGCTTGGATACGATTGATTGGATATTGAAAAGTATGTTAATTTACCCTAAAATACCATTTTTTTTTCATAAATTTCGACTTTAAAATCTGAGTTTTATTTTTCATTATCGATTTTCTGAACCATAGTTGTGGTTCAGTATACCAACTTTGGTCCAATGCATCATTTAGATGATATAATCATTCTGGACCATAGTTGGGTAACTACGAGCCCAACATTGTACCGCTTATTTTTTATTTATTTAGCTTTATATATAAGGTCTATCTATAATTTGTTTAAAAAAGCTAATAAGGTCACCTAACAGGAATATATCTTAAAACAAACATTTAGTCTATAGGGCTTTGTACACTTGTAAAGCAAGAGAAAATCTAAAAAGTGGACTATTGTTATGGAAAATGACGGTAGCCAATGTATAATTCTACTATGTAACATCAAATTTGATTAATTGGAGATTTGTTGAATTGCAATTTCATATTTAAGCAATTTTCTTAGCGTTAAATCAAATTACCAAAAAAATCAATTGGCCTTAAATTAAACTACAATAGATCTGGTGCCGAAACTTTGGACTAAATTTAAATTATAATAAAAGAATTTGTTTTTATAAGATTTTTGTGCATTTTATATACTTCAGATTATTCAAAATAGTTAAGTTGTTTAATTTTAAAAAATGAGAATTCTGTTTACAAGGATTCACTAGGTTTAAAGTACCTTTTAATAAAAAACTGCTTTTTTAAACCGCTATAGCTTTTTTAAAAAGATATTTTGAGTTCTTATTTAATAGAAATGCATATTTACATTTATGTTTTATTGGTGCATTTTTTGTATAATGCTATCCATGTATGCACTCGATGTTAGACTGTTTGTAATGATAAGTCCAAAATTTGTATTGTGTACATTTTTGATACTGAGTTATTTATTTTTATTTATTATAAAATTTACTTCTTTTATAACCATATAAATTGTCTTGTCAATATTTAAGCTTAGTTTATTATAACACTAAAACTAAAGAATATTATGACTGGCTATAATACTTCTTTAACTCCACTATTCACGGATTCTTTAACATCTGCCTTAGTAACTCTAGAAAAGACTAGCACAGTGTTATCACAAGATTTAAAGTGTTTGCCCTAAAAGTTTAAGATTCTGAAAATGTAAGAAACATTTCAGAGATGGCAACACCTGGGCAATTCATATCCACACTAGCTTCCTTACATATCTTCCCACTGATATGAGTTTGCTGTGATCTTTTTTCAGTGTAGAGTATATTCGTAAGAGGTAATGACACCTCGAAATCCCATTTTCTTAACACACAACTTCAGGCCTTCAACATAACGTCAATCAATTGTGGTGAGTGTTCCGTTGTGTATGTTGGTCAGTCTGGTAGGAGGATTTCCACTAGGGTGAAAGAACATACAGATCGTGTTTTCGTTCGTTACTTATAGGAAACCGCATAGAGGTGAAATTTTGCAACGTCGCGCGTGTACGAGTGCCTGCGACAGAGCACCGCCCCAGCCGGCCCGAGGACGGGATTAGCAGTGTTGGCACCTCTACCGATTTTTCGGTAGATCTACCGATTTAGCCTCTTACTTTACGATATACCGAATTACCATAGTTTTCTACCGATTTTTTACTTTAATAGAGACAATGTTTAAAGTAAGAGAAGCAGGGGAATCGCCTTGAAACAAAAACGATTTCTGGTCTGCTAGTTTAAAAGGAAAAAACTCATACGAGGATTAAATTAAAAGCTTATTTTTTTATATCAATTTTGTATAAGATTATTTCACTTATGGTATCTATGTGTTCTTTCCTGACTCATTTAATGAATTAAAAAATCAATGTAACTTTAATTTATACAGTCTAATAAACCAGCTAATAAAAAGTTGCTTTTTTTTTAATATACCCAGCTTAATTCTTTATTTAAATAATATTAATATGGCCACTTGCACCCTACCTATTTAAGGATGACTTAACATTAGAAAGAACTTAAACCTAACCATAATAAATTATATATTAAAACATGGGGTTTGTTTAAAAAAACTTAAAAACCCATGTTTTTTTATATGAACTTCTGAGATTTTTCCAAGTAGAGAAACGACAACACTGCCTATTATAATATAATACGTTCTCAATTGCATTTATAAAATCTACCGAAATCTACCGATTTTTTATAAAGCCTTTTACCGAATTCGTTAGGGTCGAGGGTGGCAACACTGGGGATTAGTAAACATCTGACTTTCGTGGGAGCTGCGTCGTTTGGCGACAAAATGTCAATTTTATTTCGCAACTCCTCTAAATTTGTTGGCCTACTAAATTGTAATGCATGCTTGTAAATGGTCTGCTTAAGGTAACCCCACAGATAAAAGTCATTTGGAGACAAATCTGGAGATCTTGGAGGCCATTTAATATCGCCAGTCCCACTTATAAGGCGGTTAGGAAAAGTATTTGGTAATTCTTTTACCCTAGCCGCGTTATAAGCAGGACAGCCATCTTACTGAAAATAAACCGATCCCAGGTCTACATCAGCTAGGATTTGAATGGCAGGAAGAACTTGGTTTTGCAGCAACTCAAGGTACTTTTGGGCGTTTAAAGTGCCATCAATAAAAATGGCCCTATAACGTTGTCGCCCAAAGTACCTGCCCAAACATTCAATTTCTGAGGATACTGGGTTCGAAACTGAAAACTTCTGTGCTTGTTTTCCTGAGACCAAAAACGAACAATGGAAGGATTGTGTTTGCCATGTAATGGAAAAAAAGATTCATCAGAAAACAAAATATTTTTTAAAAAATATTCGTTTTCATTTGCCTTTTCCATCATGTTTTTCATCATGTTTCACAAAATTCCATTCTTCGCCGCTGGTCTTCAGGAAATATTTCCTGAGTTTTTGAATACTTGAAACATTTGTACCCATATTTTTTCCAGATACGAGCAACAGTTTTATTGCTCATTCCCAGTTGCTCTCCAATACTTCTAGTGGACCGTGTCGAATCAAGTTCTAGGGTACTGCAAACCATTTCTTCCTGCCGTTCTATATCTTGGACTACTTCAACAGGTGGTTCTTGACGTTTTGTGTGGCATTTTTTACAATCTTGAAAACAAAAAGATGTCTCAAAATTTGTGAAAAAAAAACACATTT
Organism: Anthonomus grandis grandis; assembly: GCF_022605725.1. Lineage (NCBI taxonomy): Eukaryota > Metazoa > Arthropoda > Insecta > Coleoptera > Curculionidae > Anthonomus > Anthonomus grandis. The sequence continues at coordinate 29,404,605 of NC_065552.1, forward strand.
AAAACCGTTTTTGCACAAGGAAATAATAGAATAGACCGATTCTCAAATATCACTGAAAACAAATAACTACATTGTACTGCCGAATTGCCTCCATAAAACCATTGAATTAGTTGAACTCTTTCGAAACGGGTATTAACAGCCATACTGAAAAAAAACACGAAAATAACGCTCAAAAATTATTAATGCAACGTGCAGTAACACAGCAAAGTGAGATCTGCTGACTCCCGGTTCAAAAAATAAAAACGAAAAATTCCGCCGCCTGCAAGCCGCAACTAAGCGGTGTTGCTATTATTTTGGGTAATACGTAGCTCATGATAACACGATCTGTATAAGTCTCTTCAACATAACTGCTTGTAATGTAATCTTTGTAGGTATAGGTCTAGGCCTGATGATGCTCGGATAAGGGCGAAATACGTGTAGCGTATAAAATTATATATATATTTTATGTGACCGTGACTTGGAATTTTTCGGTTTGCTTTGTTTTTTGTTTGGTCTCTTGAAGAAAAATTAATGATATGTTTCCATTTTCTTATATATGGTAGAATTTTCCTATAAGAACCGTAATATTTCTATTTTTACCATTTAATCCTTGTTCTCCTGATGATGCGACAAAGTTACTCTCGAAACTAGTCACCAGCAAATAGGATTTTTTTTGGAAATCTAGACGCATATATTTGTATACGTCCTAGAGTAAACATTTTAAAATATGGACATTATACCGCAACAGTTATAATGAATATGACAGAGTTACTGGAAGTACTATTTTCTCCTAACTGTTTAAATTATCTAGCGAGGATACCTTCTTAAAATTATTTTACTAGATCGCAACAGTAGTAACATATAATTTTCTAAATTCAATACACTCACCAATAGTCGTTATAACAACAATTGAATAAAACAAAGCTCCAGACGTGGTCCATTGTACCCTATTAGGGTCTTCGTCTCCATCCCAGCCATCTTTCGCCATAGATTTTAATAATGAGTTTTCGAATTCTTTGAGGAATTTCTCGGCCACCGGTATAAAGTCTTCTTCTTGAAGCACTCCCGATTTGTTGGTGAAGTTCCATAGGTACGTTGTAGTGTTTTCTCTGATGTATTGAATAGATTTTTTGACCTTTCAGTAAAACGAGATAGTAAATAAAAACTTTTGACTGACGACTTTTACTCACTTCAATCTCGTGATCCAACTCTAACGATTCAAAAGTGACAGCTCCCAGCCAACAGTAGCTGACCACCATGGAAATTAACGTGACATGCGAAAAAATACATCTAATAGTTTTCCAACTGTATCTCAAAAAATTGGCACAGGCACTCGGTTTTTCGAAATCCAGCGATTCTGGATCGGACCGATAGCGGGACATGTTCGCGATTTATTCCATTGAGTTTGTTTTTTCCGCAACAACAAACTTTTTAATACTAAAAGATACGGAAAGCGTTGGTTATTCGGTCAAAGTTTTATTTTTAGACTCGCGCCTCTCGTTACTATAGTGTGATGTAAACCATGAGCGAATATTTTGAAAATACAAAAATTTGAATCGAAAATAGAATAGGTTTTATCGCAGTTTGTATACGAGAGGCACTTTGGGTTTAATTGGAAGATTTATTACGGCAGTTAAATTGAGGAATTAAATCTGGTTTAGAGATCATAAAATGTTGTAGTGGGATAAGTTTTGTTTGGCAAAATAATAATATAGGATCAATAAAATGAAAACTAGTTGTAATCTCCGTAAAGTTGGTTGTTCTGATATCATTCGTCTATAAAAGCAATTAATTTTTTTAATTTATTTAAAATTGGAGAGTAAAATGTACAATGGCGGCTTCTTCATTTTGTATGGACTTGATTGAACCATAGTATATTTTTCTCAGAGATAGATTTAAATATCAAATTATATATAAATAAATAAATTACAACTCCAAGGAAAAATTACAACTAGGGACTCTGATATTACGGAATCAGTTTTTGCTTATCAAATTCTACTATCCATATTAACTATCAAATTAATGTAAAAATAATAATTATTTTTTTCGGATACAAACACTTTGATAATATTGCTGGATTGTCCCTATAATATTCTATTATAGGATAGATACCGATATCTCATTTCATAATAGACATGAAGGAGGGAAAACAATTTCAGCGTATATAATTCGTTGTTGTTCCTTAAACTTAACCATATCAGATCTGTTCACTAGCCTTTGGAACAAAATTTTTATAAAAATATACTTGAACTCTTTTCTTTATTTAAAATGAGTTTAATATTTGAGCCCAATTGCTTCATATTATATTAATATTATGTATTAAGAGTTTGTTGTCGCTAGTAGCTATTCCTATAGAAGTATCGTCAGCAAATTTTACGGTGATTCCAAGTATCGCTAGGATATTAACAAAAAGAATAAATAATAATGGCGCAAGTATGTATCTCCGTGGGGCACCTATGTTAATATCGATGGTGTTAACAGGATCCGGTTCAACCCCATTTATATTCACTAAAATTTTCCTTTCGGCTAAGAAAAACAATATTATTTGAAGACAGTATGATGTAGCTTAATTTCTATAAATGCCCAGTTAACAGTACCAAAAGCCCTAGAAAGGTTAAAAATCATTCCTGCAACTATTTATTTGTCGATCATCTAATTTCTCTTTTATAAAAATTATCAGTATTTTTATAAAAAATATACAGTCGCATTTGTTATTTCAGTGGTTTCATCCGAATACCATGTCTCAGAAGACAATATTTATTAAGAACCATCTACGTAGAGCAACTTCTTAACAATATTGGAAAATATGCTGACAATGGAAATTAGTCTATCTAATTTTTTACAGTTTGGTGATTCTTAATAATAATGAAAAAAAAATTTAGAATATTGAATCCTGAATGTCTAGAAGCGCCTAAGATGACAATGTTTAAATAAATTTTAAAATCATAATTTTGGTGAAAAGTGATTCCAAGATCTTTAATTTCAGTATATCTGGTCAGAGGGTAATTCTCTACAGAGTAGTTAAATGGAATAAAATTTTTCTTTGGAAAATAGCAAATGATACAGCATTTAGAGTTTTAACATAAAATCTTTTAAATAATATATTTCTAAAGTGTAAAAATATTTTTTTCCGGTTTTTATTTTAATATTGTAGAAAAAATAAATGGAGGAGATTTTTTGACACATAGATATATAGGATATTTGATTTTCCCTTAAATTTTATTTGGCGAAATTATTTATATTTTTTTATTTTCTATCAATGAAAAGGTTTCTTTAAAAGGTAACAAGGTGTATTTAGGAAATCATCCTTTAAATATTTTACTTATCGAACAGTTTAGGACTGTTAATAAATTTATTATATATCAACAGATTATCAAATAATTTTAATATAAAACTATAATTTTTCTGTTAGTCAAATATATTGTTCCTGTATTTTAAATGCTAAAAACTAGTTTGTGTTCCAAAACTTAAAACACTTTTAGGTTATCAGGGTGATAAAAATTAAAAAACTACATAAATAAAGTGGAAAACACTAAAACCTTAACTCAATTCAAAATAAGTTATGCATAACCTAAATGGACGTAATATTTCCATTATTATTTTATCTCTTAGGAGTTGTCTATGTGATAGAATACTACAGAAACCATTTAAATTAATGTTAATGTTGTTGTTGGCACCAACTTACAAAATATTACTAGAATATGGAAAGATTAGAATTAATAAACAACAATTTTGTTTGAGTTGTGAACACGTGCTCATGGGCACGAAGGGTGATTTGTTTACAAACAGATGTTGAAATATAGCTGCCCAATATTGCTGGTCAGATATGAAATTCGTAATCAAATTAAAAGGTTCGTAATTTTAACTCACTTTTATTTTATAGAATCATTACAATACAATAAATTACGGAAATTTTCACAAATACACAATCTAATTTATAGACACAACTTAAAAGTTATAATATAATTCAAAGTACTAACTATAGATATTTTAACAAAAATTAATGTGATTCTTATTTTTCATATTATCTCAATTAAACAATGAATTCATTAGAATAAAACGAAAAATTTTACTAAACAAATTAGTCGTGTGTTCAAAATTTTTCATTTCTTACATGGATACAAAGACAAAAAAAGTATTGTTTCCTTTGTAAGTAAATAAATATGTTATTCTACTATAAGGAGTAGAGGAGGCAAGGGCAGTAACTAGGAGGAAATTAAAAATTCGAACAAAATTGCAAAACAAGTAAATCAACTTTCAGGGGATTATATTTTATGACAAATGGCAACTACGTAAACTGATAATCAAAAATAATTAACAAATGCACTTTAAATTACTTTATCAATAACTTTTTAAAACTATTATAATTTCGTGCAATAAACTGTGTTAGTTCAATATTTAAATTTCTTCGGTTATGACTTGACCCTCAATTTTTGTTTTTAAATTTTGCGGTAAAATCTTAAGAAGTTTAAAATAATGAAGAAGCAAAAATAATATATTTCTTTGCAAATGAGATTTGTGAAAAAAATATAATTCCAGAGAACGGGTGCTATATTGATGATCAAGCTTAGTGAACATATTATGTTTTATTTTTTTGTAGAAATAAAGACTTTTACTTACAAATAATCCTCTTATGTTTAAAACATCAAATCAGAATAAAGATTAATTGTAGGATACTGGATATTTTTATATAGAATTATCTTTAAGATTTTGTTTTGGCCCACCTTTAAAATCTGCAATGCGGTTTCAATCAAAGGTAAATTTTGTTCTCTTGCCTAAATCAACATTCACTATACTCCAGGCCGGTTTAGAGTATTGTCTGATAGTGACAATTTTAAGCGTTTCTTTTGCTGTTCTTAGTTCCTAATTATATTGGGTTTTAGAAAAAGTTCCTCTTTTAGGAAATTTTTCATTTAAGTGACGAGTAAATAATCCTATGAAAGTTCTAAATTCCTTGTTTACATCGCCATTCTGAATGCCAGGTCAACTTTCAGAGTATAGTTTTGACTTTACTTAAATTTACCTTAGTTAATTGGTTTATAGCTATGGATTCCGTATTTGGTTTTGCAGAGATAGATGTTTTTGTTTTAGTGTCAATATAATTAAAAGTTTTTTAATATTCTCTGCCATATAATCTATTAAGGTCGGTGATATACCTGCTGATATATCATTGTGCCTTCACAAATTTTTACTAATTTGAAGCGAAATTTAAGTTAAGTAGGTCAGTTTAGTTTTTGGTGATAATATCCACCGACACCAAGTCCATATTCAAATGTGCTTATTCGAATATCTAATTCTGGGCGAGCTTCTGAACCTATTTACACCTGATTATTTCTTGGACTATTTTAGGGATATTTTGCCCTTTTATGATTTTTGATACCACGCTTTATTTCAAAGATACGGGGCAAAAAAAAATGTTAACCATCCAATTTTAGTATGGCGTACTACACTGGACCTACCAAGTATGAGAAATCTAACAAGTTCGTTGTAAGATAGACCCATTGGTGACCCCAACATGGGGGTCCGACAAATGAGTCTAATTAGCGATTTTTATTAAAATTAATACAATTTTATTCGGATACCCTGTACATTAGGGGGGTACACATTTGTACAGGGGGGTTTTCGGTGATGTGTATTGAGATTGCATTGTCATTGTTTTTCTAAAAAATGCGCTAATATATTTTTCTAAAACTTGGCTCTCTATGAAGCCCCATAATTACCCCATAAGTACGGTAATAAGGCATTCTCATTTCTTGCATTCTAGCCTTGCCAATTCTCATGTTCTTCGGATTTATCCTAATTTCCTTTCAGGGTTTCCAAAGGATAGCACTGAAGCTCTATACGAAAATAAAAAAATTCTTTTTTTTCTCGCTTCTTAAACCATTTTAATGTGTGTACTTATAGAAGTAAGTATACTGATATTTGTTATAAAAATTTTCTTTATATCTTCATTATTATTAAGAAAAACAACAAAATTAGGATACAGGTACTTAGGTTATAAAAACAAAAAGATATTATATCAAAGGATTTTACTCATAAAAGACATCTTAACAGAGTCGTAGCCTGGTGGACATGAAGAGGCACTTAGTACTCCTGACCTAAACTTAAGAGAGCTTTTTTTGATAAATTTTCATCAAAATTTAATGTACTCACTGAGCTGGAATTTGCATAATCTAAAAAATTCAGATTCGTATTCAAGCATTCAAAAAACTATTATTTATTCACACAAATAATGACTTTAGTAGTCTATTTTCCGTGCAAGAGAGTTTCTACGTGCGGGGAACGCTTTAGCATTTATGATTTGTAAGCATTGATATATGTTATATATTTACTACAAGGAACTTTTAATAAAAATTTTGTTTAATAGGCTATCCAAAATATCGAATACCCCTGGAAAGACTCCAAGCGCTCCCGTAACCAGTAACGAAATTAACGAAACGAAAAACAGCAAATTAATAAAAGTAAAAAACAACAAACTAAAAGAAAAAGTGGTTTTTCACGCCAAAAACATCAATATCTCGTAAAGTCTTACCGAAAAGAGGAAATCAACTATAGATAATAAACTACTAATGTATAAATAGAATAGATAATATATATAAATGGAAATCAACACAACTCTAGGTGTTGTCTTCGTAACGAGTGAGACAAGTAGTGACGCAAACGCTGCGCAGAATACAATATATGAGAGAAGACATGTCGTTACGAGATTTAATACCACACGGAATCCGCCCTGAGAAAGCGTAAAAACTTAAAACATACACGCCCAACTTTGTCGATGTACGACAAGCGAGCAAAATATGCCCGAAGTTAGCCAATCCTGAATAAACAGCAGAGTTTAACGAAGTTTCGCGCTTTTGTTTATTTTAACTCTCCTGTTAAACAAACCACGAATCATTACTAAAAATTTATAGTTTATCTTATGATATCACTTCTTTTCACATCTTTTGTTATTAGAAATGTTTTAAACATAAATTATGCCTTAATTAAATTTTTTAAAGAAATCTGTTTTTAAATTTCCCAAGGCTTCTAATAGTATTTACCAATTTTACCATATAAACACGTCCAAGGACTTATATACTCAGATAGATGGCAGTATTTATGCATTGACTGTGTTTGAATTGTATAAAATGTATGGAGTTGACGCATTTAGCCGTAAAATTAAAAAAAAAAATCTTCTCTTTGTATTTACAAGCAATAGAGTGGTATTCTTAGCAAATTCTGTATATCTCCAGATACTCAATATCTCCAAGATGTATATTTGATTTGCTTATTTTTGATTAAGTTTGATTTAATCTCTATATTATTATCGAGGGAAGAATACTGGTAGATGAAATGCTGGTAGATGATGGGTGTGCCATGAAGGGTTCGATTATAATATGCATTAGATACAGCAGTGCCTACTGAAATTCGTCTGAGTTGTTTGCGCATATAGCAAACACACTACTTATTCCTGGAAGCTCTAGTAACAGTAAAAATACTAATCGGATGACCTCAGAGAGGGCATATAAGAGCTACAGTAGGTACAGAAATCCGAGCACACTAATATTATTATTCTACAAGAACTAATATGTAATGATTTAAGATTTATGATTACTTAAATAATTTGTAGCTAACGAAGTTGAACTTTTGAAAAAACAGAAATATGGAAACATTGTTTATACAAACTATGTTAAATTTTGTTGCCGCCAATGTTCGTATTAAAGTATGTTTTAAATTTTTAGATATGATTTTCGATTTAAAGAAAATCGAATAAGCTATGTAAGCACATTTGAGCCCACTGTGACGATATAAATCCAGCAATTTCCATGTAACACAAACCAGAAACTCTAATAAAGAAACTAACTGAGATAATGAGGGCCAGCCTAGCTTATGGTTATATTTTGTTAAAGTGGCAGCTAATTGGGTGGCGTTTATACCCAAGCCTGGAAAAATACGCCATTCTCAAATAAAATTGTTCAGACCAATCAGCCTAATATCATTTGCTCTTAAGACACTCGAGAAACTGCTAATTAGACTCATAGCCTTAATTGGCCGTTCCCTCGTTCAAGACCAATGGGAGTATGTAGCAGCAGAAAATTAAATAGACACAGCTCTAAACAAAATAGTATCTAAGGTATAGAAGACTCTGGAAAAGACAAGGAAGTAATGCTTAACACCTTCCTGACAGGAATCGCAATAGAACTTGGGGTTAATGCAGCAAAACTGATTGCGTACTGAAAAGTAAATTAATAAGTTACGAATTACTTAACGAAAAAGTGGAAGCTCGGGTAACAGGTGAATCCCCCATGGACGGATTTTGCCTTCTCCTCTAAGGAATGGATAGCCCTTAGAACTAAAGGAAACGAAACACAGCATTATAGGATATGCTCTGTTAAAAATAGCGTAAGGCAAGTTTACTACAATAGTAAGAGACTGACTACAACCAGTCAAGAAGAAAGATTTAAACACCGGTCATCTTAGGCCCACAGTAGTGTCATTTTCCAGCAGGTATAAATTAGAGAGCTTAGAGCCTCAGACACTGCAAGATAGAGAAATGTTTCTGAAAAATTCTATACTTGGTGGTAACTCTAGACTACAATTAAGTTGGAGCCAACAATTGGATAAAACAGTGAAGCGTTTGGAAACCATCATGATAAGAGGTAGAGAATACCTGGACGAACACACAATAACCATAGATGCTTCCCTAGATTACACCAGGTTATTAATACCAACCATTACATATGCAACTCTGATGAATAATGACCAAAAAGACTGCAAATTGCAGCTAGACTGAAATTGGAAAAAATACAATGACTATGGAGCCATGAAAACTATGCCTACAGTACCAAGGAGATCCTATTAGACTTACCGCCTCTTTATTTGATTATTTAAGGTAAAGATTCTAAACTGAGATTATAGTGGATAAGATATAACAATACCCAAATAGATTTGACATAAAACATTAGAAATGGCGTCGGACCATATGATTCTCAAATATAACTTTGATTTACGCATCGAAGTTGCGTATTTAAGAAGAGAAAAGTAAAACGTCAACGCCCTTAGGATTCGTGGGGATCCTATGTGATACAAAGATCGGTCAAAGACCTACGAAGTCGCGAAAGCTGTAATATTTAAAAAAAAACAAGGCAAAAGGTATTTCATCCTTTAAAGCATCTTAGATCAGGCTTCCAGATACAATTCTTTGCTATGCTTAAATGTGCAAGATAAAATAATAGAAGAGCCTATAATAACAAGCAATTTTTAATAGTATCTGTAAGCCAGGAGCCCTAAAGCACTTGCTTACCCTAGATTTACATCGAAGGTAGTACTGAAACTAAAATATCTGGTAAGCCATAACAACGTAAACGTTATGTTACAAGGAACGAGAAGACAACGAGGTACAGGACAATCTGAAAGCGGTAGAACTTCTGAGAAGGATCTGCTAGTAAAATTTTACGGTATCTACGGTAGTATTCCACGGTTCTAGGTATTCTACCTTTATTATTGACTCTTGCCAATTAAGATCCTGCATTAGGGGTACGAAGGAGTACTATATGTAGGAATATATGAACCTTGGCTAGAAGATAAAACTAAATTTATTTGAGGTAAATGCGACAGGAACAACGTTTGTGAAATCGTTAGAAATAAAAAAATTGCCGGACCTCTTAACCTTCAGAGGGAATAAATTGAGAACATAAAAAGAATTAAGAAACATCCGTCCCAGTCCAATAAATGTATCTATTACAGCTCAAGGGTGAAAGCTGGATAAGATCCAGAAAGGAGAAAAAGAGCTTTTAGATTCGTGATGTGATTACTAATTAGGTTTATTGCATAAGTTCTTAAGATCTTTAAAATTTTAATTTTCCTGGATAAAGCCCGTTTGGTATATAGCGTTTTTTATGTGGTACCTTCTTGTGCAGTTTTTTAATAAAAATTTAAAAAAAAACCTATAACGAAAGTAACTTTATAAATGAAACAACTAATTAAAAGTTAACCAAACAAGAATTTTGGTTGACCAAAACTTAAAATGCGCAGCGATCTGCATGCGGTTTCGCTCATTGGCATCGAACCGAGCTTAGCTCGATAAAATGACCGCGTGACTTTAAACGGAGCCGAATTTTCCGGATCTAATTTGCATGGAGCGATTATGCGCTTTTGGGTGGTTAATTCGCTTGACTTGGGTCAATAGCCGGGTAGACGAAAATTCAGTACTTTTCGTTGTCTTTTTGTAAGTTTTTAGTTTTTGAGTAAGATTATATTTTATATTATATTTTGATAGATTAGAGTCGGATTTCTAAGCTTAGTACTTACAAATAATAAAAATTGTGCTAATTTAGTGCTGTTTTACAAAAATCTGTGAAGTTTTTGCATATGTGAATTTTGCCTGTATCTATAGGTATGTTTCATCATAGTGAGGGGCTAACTCTCGACGACGCGACGGCAAGGAGCGGGAAAAATTGGAATACTTGAGTAAGAAAAAATTGCTGGAAATTGATATTTTGAAATTCTTAATCAGATTTTTTATTTGTATTTGACATAAATTTTTGACTTGGGGAATGACTTTGGGATTTCCAGTTATGTAGTTGCCTAATAATATTAGAAACTTCTTTAAGTGTAAACGCTTCATGATCTATTTAAATATACATCTAGTTTTTTCTCGTTCATCACCAATTCAGGTTAGACTCAGTTGATGCTGTTAATTGAATACTTCATAAATTCTTAATATCTTTTTGCAATGTGTATGTGTTATTATTCTGGTTGACTTAGGATAATAAAGCATTTTTTCTAAGCCTCCAAATACTGCATTATCCTGTTTTCGTGCACCCAAGCATTCTCACTGTACAATTTTTCAATATTTATAAAACTACTATATATTTTAACCTAGAAACATATTTGTAATTTTACACAAAGGTGGTCTCACATCCTTGTCTCAAATACATTTTCATCTCATCTTTTTTTTATTCACTTTCACGTAACATTTTGCCTATAGCAATAATATTGTTATCTGATGCAAAAAGAGATTTCATAATTAATAATGAGTATACTCAACTAAATACATATGAAAAAATCCAAATCAAATTGAAAAGGTAAATAAACCGAATCAGTTTGTCTTATAACTTAATTGTTTTATCATTACTTAGTGTAGTAAAGTCTAGGTAATAAATGAGCATTTTTGTGTGCATTATTGCGTTTGTTTTACCACAGTAAATTAAGTATTAAAGGATTAATAACGTTAGTATAATCATGGGGGTTGAAGTTGGACAAAATAAATGTGAAGGAATAAGGGAAGAGGGAAAAATATGGCCGCAAATTTTAGCTGTGTGTATCAGTAAGTTTTTATAATATTTATCTCAACACTATCTTTATCTATTATAATTTTTTTAGTATCACTGATATTTTTTTCAAATGGGATGTCGGTTGCATGGAGTTCTCCCTATAGTTTAGTTATTGCCACGGACAAAATTACATACAATATAACCGCAGAAGAAGCTGCTTATTTTATAGTTGTTCAACCTATAGGTAAGCCTAATTAATATTTGTAATTCTCTTTCTGAAGTATGACTTAAAAGAAATGTGCATTATTTTGCAGTTTTTAAGAAATTATTTGTAAGGAGAAACTAGAATTTTATTAGATTGAGCTATTCTTTATCAGGAGTACAAGGTGGTGCAACCTCAAATCTCATTGGGATCCTGAAAACCAAAAGAGATTATCAGTTGATTAAATTATTGAAAAGTTTCTTAATTTAACGCCTAGTTAAATGTCGTAATTGACCCAAAAAAGAACAGTTCATTTAAATTGCATTGGCGTAAGCCATTTTTTGGCATGATTTTGCTGGATTTAATTTAAATTTTAGATAAATTTATTTGATTTCCAACCAAAAATTCTATATACCTAGTTACTTAATATAAATAATAAAATTTTTTCATACTTTACTCCCTTTCTTCAACAGATTGTAATGTTGAGCTTTTGTATATCATAATATCAAACAATAAGTTAGTTCAGACAAATATTCATAATAAATATTATAAACAACTTTTCGATTATTTACCAGCTTATGGTTACATTCTGCTTACAAATTTTCCTAGTATCAAGTCATCCTAATCCTAAGAGGACCGCCATCCGAAATTCTGTTTTGTCGAATCAAGTTTCATGAGGCTGGTCCCCCAATCCAATTGTGTTCATCAATGAAAGTAATTTAGTTAATTTCAGAAGCATCAGACACATGCATCATTTTCTGTATTTTACTACTGCTACTCCTTGCTTGTGTCAACAGTTTTATAAACCATATAGTAAAAGCCTATTGCGCTTGAGTCCTTATAACTTTAGGATATGCTTGCACCATCAACATCAATCATCAATAGTTCATCTTACATTTATCTACAAGGTGTATATGCTGAAACACATTCGAGTTATAACTTCTTTGTTCATTCTTGTATTATTTTTCAAAACTTAAATTTTGATTTCTTTTTATTTTTTTACAAGTTATTCTTTATAGTGTTCCTTAATAGTTTTGTTGCAATATTATTATCAATTATAATTAAATTTTATCGGGAATATTCGTTACCTACTATCTTATATAGAGGAGTTACTGCGATGAAAATCGTTAATATTCTAACTTTTATTATTTCGGTAATAATAAGTTGAAAAGAAATTAATGAAAATGTCCCAATGATTTATTGAAAATGTTATTTTTTTTCCAAATTCTTGCAGGTATGATAATTGCAGGCCTTTTCTTTTTTAAAGTAGCAGAGTTAACAGGCCGCAAAAAATCCTTAATAGTAGTAACACTGCCGTACATGATTTTCTGGTTGATGACAATATTAGCAAAAACCAAATGGGAATTTTATATAGCAAGGATTATAGGTGGTGTAGGAGATGCAATGACGTTTGTGAGCTCTCCTTCGTACGTAGGAGAAATTACTGTTCCCTCTATAAGAGGATTTTGGGGCAACTTTCCATTATTTATACATTATGGAGGACAACTTTTTATTAATGTTATTGGTAAGTTTTAATATTACAGTTTTCTCTCACGTGTTGCAGACTTATTAAAATATAAATATATTATATTAATCTGGTATTAAATTGGATTACTTAATTTAAAGCATACTTGTTACGCGATACTGTTATAGTTACTAAGGTCATCCATAAAGTAACACTACACTTTCTGAGTAGCTTTCCTGTGGCTTGACAGTTTCCAAATGTTAAAAACTAAGATTACCATAAATTTCTCAAGGGTGAAGTACCATTATGCAAAGCAAAATAATAGACGAAGGGTCCTGTTTACTTCACAATCTTTATTTCAAGAATCCCGACGCGTTTCGAAATTCATCGAATTGTTTTGAAAAAAAAACTTTTTTTTCAACCTTTTATGATAATATCATCAACAAGTTTTACTATGTTTTTAATTAATTTATTAGTTTAATAACACCGTTTAATATATAATATACAGTGCTTTTCTTTGAAGTCCCCCCCCATTTATTTTTTGAACGGGTCAAAAAAAATTTTTGAAACTTGGCATAAGTAAATTGGTCTATAGATACTATTTTTCACTATAAACTAGGTAGTTGTAAATTCCAAGATGGCGGCTGCACATCTTCAGAAAAAATTTTAAATAGAAAGCGGGGTCGTGTGGTACCTCATTTTAAAGGTCTCAATGACCTGTCTAAAAGTAACAGCCAAAAAAATACACTGTTGCGATTTTATTAACGTTTTTAATAGAATACAATGAAATACTAATTTACAATTAGCAAATAAACAATTTATCAAAAGAAGAACAATATTTAATTTAAAAGATGCTGGCAATGATTTCCTTGTACCTCTTGACACATAAATAACCTATCTGAAAATTCACGTCGAACATTTTCAAATACATCTGCCTCAATATTTTGACAAATGTTAGTGATTCTTTGTCGTAGCTCAAAAATTGAGGCAGGTTCTGTTTCGTATACCTTTTGCTTTAGGTATCCCCACAAAAAAAAGTCTAGCGGCGTTAAATCTGGTGACCGAGCTAGCCATTCAGTAGGACCCCGACGACCTATCCAACGACCAAAATAATTAGCATTTAAATAATTTCTCACATTCCTGGCAAAATGCGGAGGAGCACCATCTTGTTGAAATGTAATTTCCATGTCAAATTCATGTACATTAGCCTCAACAATTTCTGTTATGAGAGGATCGATAGCATTTTCCAGCATATTTAAGTACAATTCACCTGTTAAATTTTCTTCTAAAAACAGCGGCCCTACGATATGATTCCCTAATATTCCTGCCCATACATTGATTTTTTGCGGATACTGAGATCGGGTTTCACGAAAAATGTGTGGATTGGTATCACTCCAATATCGACAATTTTGTCTGTGGACATTACCATTTAAAAATAAAGTACATTCGTCGCTAAAACAAATGTTGCGCACGTACGTAGGTTGCCTTTCTACTCTCTCTGCCATAATTTCACAGAATTGCACTCTTCAGTCAGGATCATCTTCAGTCAGTTGATGGACCATTTGGATCTTGTATGGGTGAAACTTATTTTTTTTTAAAACTCTCCATGCCGTCGAAGTTGAAACTTCACAGATATCAGCAACAGTTAGAGTAGAATGTTAGGGATTTTCTATTATTTCGCCAATTATTTGGACTTGCTTTTCTTCTGAAATAGACATATGGCCTGGGCGTTTTTTATCCTGGACAGTACCAGTAGTTGTAAATTTATTTACAAGTTCCCTTAAATATTTACGGCAAATAGGACGATCAGGAAAACGTTCGTTGAAAACCCTTTCAGTCTCATGAAAATTACGCGTTGCTCCATAAATAAAAATTGCTTCTACTTTTTCCTCCAATGGACGAGAATTAACCATTTTGAAAAAAACAATAAATTCAAACTGCCAAACACACTAAACAATATCTAACAATGACCGATACAAGAGTAATTCACCGGTTAAGGAAAAATATCTTAAAATTTTTTTCGAGTTTTTTTAATAGCTATTTGATTTTTGGAATGTCTAAATAATGTTCAATAACCTTTAACGTGAAATGTGACATACGAGGGCGGTTCAGTAAGTCTTTAGAAACCAAAAAGGTAATCTTTAAATCCAAAATTCAAAAATTATAAATTATTTGTATATTATTATTAAAAACTTTAATAAAATCGCAACAGTGTATTTTTTTGGCTGTTACTTTTAGACAGGTCAAAACGGAGTCCACCGAGTCCATGTAATAAATATTAAAAGTACTCAATAAAACCTTTTAAATGAGGTAACACAAGATGTGTTATGTGTTATTTTGACATTTAGAACTGTCGTTTTTATGTCAAAATAAAATAGTGACGCATTTATTTTCGTACACTGATTTTTACCTATTCAAAAATCATAAAAATGTAAAACGTTAAAATAAAAAAAAATACTTTTTTATTAGGCCGCCATTTTGAAACGAGTTAAGATATGGGTCTAATATTTCAGGGTTATAAAGTACTCATTAAGACCTTTAAAATGAGGTACCACACGACCCCCCTTTCTATTTAAAATTTTTTCTCAAGATGTCGCCCAGCCGCCATCTTGGAATTTACAACTACCTAGTTTACAGTGAAAAATAGTATCTATAGACCAATTTACTTATGCCAAGTTTCAAAAATTTTTTTTGACCCGTTCAAAAAATAAATGGGGGGGGGACTTCAAAGAAAGGCATGGTATATAACTTACATAGTTTCCCTTGACAATGGTTTAATAACCGAATCGCGTCGGGATTCTTGAAATAAAGATTGTGAGGTAAACAGACCATTCGTCTATTATTTTGCTTTGTTAAAAACTAACTGTATATATCCTAGATTATGTTATAAAAACATAGTAAAATGGCTTGAGATAATAGCTGACGAATGATATCTCTTAACTGCTCTTTAGTGGCTGAAAGGTCGATATAGATGACTCTTAAGATCTAAACCAGAAAATCTAGGGACGTAAAATCAGCCATAAGTTCCTTAAAGACTTATTTTGAAACAGTTTGAGATGCACTTTAGATTAGAAGTCTTAAGGTATCTCTTTTGTAGCAGTCAAACGTAACAATAAATTAATACATACTAAACATGCCACACACAGAAATACATAGCATGGCAGTAATAGCGTTTCACCATTCTAGAGAATGTTTTGAATACTACTAGATGTCCATTCGAGAAAATCATGGTTGATTCCTAAGATATGGAATCGTTCGTGTTTTGGTATTACCAATAGCTTTGTACAGGTCCTTCTTGTTAGCTCGGGGTACCTTTCTCTGCTTCTTTTGTTGAATTTCTTATTTTTGGCTTACAATAAGGAATATTTTCAAGGCCTTAGCTTTACTTTTTATCACATATCTGTACCATGAGTTGAAACGAGTTTGATCGATTGGCAAACTAAGTGTGGCTTGGTATTCCTAATACCAACGGCACTATAAGTTATTCGCAATACCTAGTGTAGAGGTAGTGTTCTTCGCAGGATAGAGATGTATCCAAAGTGAAAAATGCCCATGTTCTACACGCTTGGCGAACCAAGCCATTGGACCAAGCGTGTTCTGCGATTTCTGATCTGAAAAACTTTTCTGTTTCGATGTTTTTTTTATCCTAATTTCTAGTGGTCGTTTTTTATGACTATGTATGAAAACTCACATTCACAGAGGACTTGGTATATGCAGTTAATGGTGTCCAGTAGGCATTCTAGCTTGGTCTTCCTTACTAAACCTCAAATGGTTGTATTTGAAGTGAAGGCTTCTTGATTTTCTCCGAAGTTTCCTTAATGCATAGAATCGTTTAGAATCCCGTAGAATCCTTCAGTTGCTGTAGTTCTTTACTTGTTATCTCTCCTGCTTTCTTAATATTTGTCTTTATTACTTTGCTTGGATATCCGTTCTGCTGTAAGTCTTTGGTGATGTTTTTTATTTTTCTGTTAAGGTTAATACTATTGTTGCATATTCTGGCTACCCTCCTATATAGGGTGTTAATTATTTCCACTTTTGCTCAACTAGGATAATTGGAGTTGTAGTGTAGATATTGTCCAGTGTTTGTTAGTTTGTGATAGACTGATGTCCTTAGGCGTCCATTAGAAGGACATTGCTGACAAGTGATGGATGCTTGTCATAATTTTATTAATGTGCTTTAGGAAGTTTTCTAGATTTGTATCGCTTTTATCCTAAATAATAAGTGTGCCATCGACATATCGAATCACATCGCTACCACATACAGGGTGTTCATTTGAAAACTTCCCACCACGGATTTATCGAAAACCACTGTTTAAAAAAAAACGCCGAAATACGTCAAAAGGTTTGTTACTAAGTTTACTAAAACTGGATCTGTTGCAAATAAAAAACGTGATCATCGGCGAATTTTGGATGAAGCCGCTCAAGTTGAAGTTTTGGGTCATTTTGGAATAAATTCTAATACTTCATTACGCAAAATTGTTGCTACCACTGGTATTTCATTAGGCTCTGTTCACACAGTTACCAAACTTCATAACTTTCATCCATTCAAAATGAAAATATTGCAAGAGTTAACCGAAGACGATTTCGATAGGCGAGTTGAGTTTTGTGAAAAAATGACTGAGGCGATTAATGATAATACTATTCATGTAAAGAATATCTACTTCAGCGATGAATGCACATTTTATCTAAATGGATTTGTTAATAAGCATAACTGTAGATATTGGAGCAATGAAAATCTTCATGCATTTGTAGAAGGGCCCAGTATCCTCAAAAAATTAATGTATGGGCAGGCATTTTAGGAAATAAAGTGATTGGGCCATTATTTATTAACGGAAATTTAAATGGAGACATTTATTTGGATATGTTGGAAAATACCATCAATCCGCTTATCACTGAATCCATTGAAAACCAAATCGATGATGAAACCCTGGGCTTGATGAGGCTAAAATATATTTCCAGCAAGACGGCGCTGCTCCTCACTATGTTCTTCCCGTTCGGCAATGGCTAGACGACGAGTTTCCAGATAAATGGATAGGGCGAAGGAGGCTTATAGAATGGCCTGCTAGATATCCTGATATAACGCCATTAGACTTTCTTCTATGGGGTAATTTGAAATCTATTGTGTTTACTCCCCAACCTGAAAGTTTGGATGAACTTCGTCAACGCATCATCGACAGCTGCCATGATGTCCCACAACATGTTTTTGAAAATGTCCGTCAGGAATTTGAACATATATCATTGTTTGGCCAAAAATGGGCAACATTTTGAACACTTATTGAAATAAAAAATGATATTTTCATGTTTTTGTTTTTTATCTGAACAAATTAAGATAAACATTTGTTCAGATAGATTTTTCTAATTTTCTCGAAAACGAATCGACCGATTTAAAAAAATTAAAAGTCGAAATAAAAGACTTCGAAAGACCTTTTAAACAAGCTATTACTCGATACCGCTTGCCATTTAAAATTTTTAAGGGGATGACCCTGGGGGCAATGGGTGAAAGGGGGTGAAGTAATTTAGGGTTAGAAAATTGTCCCCCTTGACAAACCTTTTGACATATTTCGGCGTTTTTTTTTAAACAGTGGTTTTCGATAAATCCGTGGTGGAAAGTTTTTAAACGAACACCCTGTATATGTTCTTATAGTTATAAGAGTGGTGCTAAAAAAAAATAAAATGGATGTTCGAAAAAGTAGATTTTACGGAAAAGTTATTTGCTTTAT
The DNA here is from genome assembly GCF_022605725.1 of Anthonomus grandis grandis. NCBI lineage: Eukaryota > Metazoa > Arthropoda > Insecta > Coleoptera > Curculionidae > Anthonomus > Anthonomus grandis. Next base: position 29,423,226 of record NC_065552.1, read on the forward strand.
ATAATAATATAAGTCAATTATTTTGACTAAAAAATGCAATCGTCAATATCATCATCGTAATTCAGTGGTTAAAATTTGAAGTTCCACGCCAATATTGCAGAAGTAAGACTAAAATATCTAAGCTTACGTTTCTGTAAATTAAAATATTCTATTTGAAGTAAATTATAATGTTAACCATTTTAAGTACAATAGCAAGTTCTTCTGAATTATCAAATAAAAAATTTAGGTCCGCATTTAAATAATTGTAATTAGTATCGATAACTAAAAAACTGAAAATTCAGTGAACTTCAACCGAATAACCTATTTAAAAAAATAAAAAGTAAATTAAAAAACTATTTCGGTATGATTGATAGCTTTTATGTTAGCAACATAATAAATTTTGAGTATTTTTTATATTATCCCCTATAAATCAAAAATAAATAAAAATTTGGCAACCCTATAAACTGTAGTGACCATAAAAATATGCAAATTTTCTTTTAATGTAACCGATATTTAATTGTAAGAAAATAATAATATAATCTCTATATTTTTAGGAAGCTACTTAAATGTCCGGCAAGCAGGCTATATAGGTATAGTATTTCCCATACTAGTATGCCTTCTTATCATCACGGTCTTACCTGAATCACCGTACCAACTAATCAAAGATAATAAATACGAAGAGGCAAAGAAAAGCATTCATTGGTTAAGAAGAAAAGTCAACGTCGATGATGACTTTGAAAGCATGAAGGCTGACGTGAACCGTCAATTATCAGAGCGAGGAACTTGGAAAGATCTTTATATAATTGACAGCAATAGAAGAGCCTTGAGAGCGGGTCTGTTCCTAAGAACTTCACAGCAATTATGTGGAATTAGCATTTTTGCAACTTATATTCAGCCAATATTTCAAATGGCTGGAGGTATTGTTAGTCCACAATACTCCTCGATGGTTTATGGTGCTCTTGTGTGCAGCCTCAATCTACTTTGTTGTAGATCTGTAGATAAGTGGGGAAGAAAGCCTGCCTATTTCTACTCATTGCTGAGTTGCGGCATAATATTAATTCTGATGGCAATATTTTTCTTTATTCAACAATACCAACTGGCAAATTTAGATAGTTTTGGTTGGTTTCCTTTAGTGGGAATGATATTTTACGTTATAACCTATTCGTTTGGTCTAGGCGTAGTTCCTACTCTTATGTTGGGCGAGTTATTTTCGGCCAGCATTAAATCTAAAGGTTTATGTGTACTGATATTTATGTGGGGAGCATCAGTATTTATAATAACCAATCTATTTAATGTTTTAACTGATCATTTGGGATTGTACGCGTCCTTTTTATGGTTTGGCATTAGTTGTGTATTTTCGACCATTTTAACTGTAAAGTGGGTGCCAGAAACGAAAGGAAAAACGTTGGAAGAAATACAGCAAGAATTAAAGAAGTAAGAAGAAATTTTTTTTTTATTTACAAATTAATCATTTTTATTAATAAGTAAAAGGAAGTTTTATACCTGATTTAATAGTGAATGGTCCATGAAAAATGTGGCATAATTTTCAGTTATTAAAAATATGTTTTTTTTTAGTTAAAAAGGCTTAATTTTATTTAGTCAACTCTTAAATTAATATAAACACATCTACTCTACCACCGACTTGGTTAATTAGTGAAACGCTTTTTGTTTGAATTAATGATTAAAAAGTATCACAATAGTTTTAATCACACTTATTACCCCAAAAACCCCTTTTTCTAAATTCTCTAAGATATGAGAATTTAAAACTAAGTTAAAATAAGAGATGCTTAAATTACAAATTGCGAGGCAGCTTGCATATTGGTCAAAGATTCCTATGTTACTTAACTATGTAATTACTAAAAGATTTAAAATTAATAAGTGAGCTCAGTTCTAATAAATCCAATTTGTACCAAATATTTAATTTGAACATTTAGTAGATTTTTTAAATATATTCGGACTTTTCTAAAGCTTATGACAGGGTTAACAGAAATTCATTTTGTTGGCCTTCAAATTTTCTTGTTGCAAGGACTCAGTCAGTGACATAGGGTAGTGTTATGTCACATGTCTGGATCTCATACTTCTCAGTCCGATCCAGTGCCCTTTATTCTGATTATATTGATTATAGGAAGGTCTATTTTGCACATTGCATTTTTACCTTTTGCGGATGACCTTAAATATTCGAGTCGCCACATAGCATGTTTTGAGGATTCATAATTACCTTAAAAAATATTGATTCCCTAATAAATCTTGTTCATCAAATATCAAATGCCTTATGAATCTGAATATTTTTGTTAGCAAATTATATTCATTAAGTTAATTAGAGCATTGAGATTAACTTACGAAATTAACGTATGAGTAAATTTTTCGGGAGTTGCGAATTGAATTTGACTCCAAAACATTGCTTTAATTAACTTGTGTGTTTTATATATTAATCTACATACAATGCATCCCAAAAGTTATGTCTAAATTCATTTAAAATTCAAGGGTGTGTTCAAAAAAAAATTCGAAAAAAAACGCTGGGACCCGTCGATTTTTATTTCAAGTTGCGCATTTTTGTACGTGAAGTTTGTATATACAGGGTTGCTCAAAAATAAATTACGACCATCAATTTAATTTTTTCAAATGAAAGCACCTTTTTTTTTATTTCATTTTTGAATTTCACGTGGAATTCTACGTATGTTTCATGCATCATGTCCTATACCTAAAGTCAACAGTTATCGAAAAAAAGACGACCAAACATTATTATTGAAGTTCATCTTACGAGTCACCTTATCTCTTATTTTTATACAGAGCAAAATTCCATTCATTCGTGTTTTTTTATTGTTGGCTGGTGACCTTAGACTTTAGAACAGATATCTCGATTTTCTCCAATTTGAATTAGTTCCAGCATTACTAGCTTTATTTCCAAATCAATTGGACCCAGACTATCCTGACGAAGAACTAATTTTCCAGCAAGATGGCGCTCCTCCGCACTATGCTGCCACTGTGCGTACATTTTTGGATGAAACCTTTCCCAATCGGTGGATAGGAAGGAGATGACCCATCGAATGGCCTGCTAGGTCGCCTGACCTAACACCAATATACTTTTTTTTGTAAGTATACCTCAAGTCGAAGGTGTTTGTTAATAGGCCAAATAATCTAGACGACTTGAAAGAGAGAATTCGCAGAGAAGTGTGCGCCATAACTCTGGAAATGATTGAAAATGTGCAACGAGACTGTTGATCGCCTTGGATATTGTCAAGCTGTGAATGGCAACCATTTTGAACATTTCACTTAATTTTTGTTCTTTTTTAATTTGTTACATGAATCGTCTTTTTTTCGATAACTGTTGACTTTAGGTATAGGACATGATGCATTAAACTTATGTAGAATTCCACGCGAAATTCAAAGATGAAATAAAAAAAGGTGCTTTCATTTGAAAAAATGAAGTTGATGGTCGTAATTTATTTTTGAGCAACCCTGTATATACAAACTTCAGTACAAAAACGCGCAACTTGAAATAAAAATCGACGGATCCAAGCGTTTTTTTTTCGAATACACTCCTGAATTTTAAATGAATTTATACATAACTTTTGGGATGCACTGTATGTAAATGCTTTATCAACTTTATAATGTAAAATAGTATGATTGATTAGTTATTTGAACACCTCAGTATGCCGTTTATGTTGCTGCCTTTAAACGGGTTCTTGAGAGGAGTTGCTGAAAATCATTAATTGATAATATAAACTATAATGGGTGAAGTGATTCCTTTAATATTTAGGTATAAAAGAGTTGGAATTTATATTAGAAAATGCGTATTATTTATAGGCAATAATTTGATTGTATATGAGGCACCGGTGTTGGACACCTTGGAAATAGGTCAACTTCTCTAAGGCATTCGGTAGAGTTAAATATATGTGGCTCATTTCTAAAAGTCTATATTAAGTTTAGGTTGAGTCAGTGATCCTAGAATAATTTTTAATTAGGGAGCTGCACAAATGCTTGGGTTGCTATTCCCTTTTGGTACTTCAGAAGAACTGACGTATTTTATACATATTTTCACAATTTTATAGAGATCCTTTCCCTTCATTTCATTTCATAAGGCAGAAAGGGATTAATCTGATAATCAAAGTCGTTATATCGTATTTGCATCACAGAAGTTGTATATAATCGTAATTATTATGATAGAAAAACATACTAAACAGGTTTAAGTTTCATGTTTATTATGGACAGAAGCACGCAAATTGCCGAAACCCAATATTTTGATGAAAAAACTCTGTAAATTTAGTGAGTATATTAAACATGATTTGACTACAACATCTTCTAGATTCAAATGTTTAAAGATCAAATAATCTACATCATTCTTTATATTTGGAGCCATACCGCAAAGCAACTTAAGACGCGAAGAATGTACTCTCACGTGAGATAATTCCTTGCTCACTATTAATAGAAAGTGATCGCTAACTAATTACAGTTAACTTCAGATTACTTGCATTTACATTAAATACAAATTTGTGCAAGATTTTATTTCTAAAAAGATAGCACCTTAACACGTTTAAATTAAGATCATTGTTCGAGGACCGTTGTGACGAACAATTCAAACCTAAATCAAATACGTTAGACAGATAAAATCAGTTTAAAAAAATTAGATTATCTGCTACAGTAATGTACTCAGAAGCAACAATGTTGTTCTGCAAAAACACCTTATGCGCATCACTAATGAATCCTTAAGTTTCTCCATTTAAGCTTAAAAAGTGGTAATAACTTTTGGTCACACTGTGTTTGTTTGTACAATTAAAATCATAAAAAGTTGGCCAATAAATGTAAGTCTTAACGAGTCAAAGATTTATTTTAGGAATGGTACTAAGAACTCCTTTATATACTATAAAACTCCTTTAACGCTTTTAAAATGTAATGTACTTGAAGAAATTGATAGAATAATCACTATATATTCATGTATCCAGGGACAAAAATTTAGTCTAAATTCACCGAATGTTCACATATAACTGAGATATCTATGGAATATTCCATGAGTATTGGCCGACAGCATCCTTGAACCAACTGACAGTTCTTTGACATTTTGTGGCGTATTGTCCAAGAGTTTTTAAGGTTTAAGGTTTCTTGCTTTAGAGATCAATATCCCAAAAACTATTGAAACTATTCCGGTGAAATAAAAATCATAATATTCAGAAAAGCATTCTTTAAAAATACTGTTTTAGGTGTGAACGGGTTCAAGATTTACTTTTGGAACTTTTTTGAGTAGGGAAGTCTGAAAATGCTCTTTCAGGTTCAAAGTTAGAAAGCTAAATAATTTCTTGAAGCATTTTCATGAAACATAAATCATGATATTTAGTGTTCTATTAAGTGGTGTTTAGGTTCCAAATCTATCCGGGTCATTATTGTGTTTGTTCAATAATGATTTTCAATATTCAAGGGTGTCTTGCACTTCAAGGCCTAAAATTTTAAAAAAATGCTTACTACTTTGCTATTGATGTTAGTTCTAGCATCAATACTAATATCTATACAGTGACCGCCTAAAGTTCCGCATAAATTCGATAAAAATTAGAGATATGATTTTTTGAGAAAACGCTCGTACCCGTCGATTTTTATTTTAAGTTGCGCAATATTTCACATAAATTTTTGTATACAGGGTGGAACAAAAAAAAAGATGTGACGTCATCGGTCATTTTTTTTAAATGGAATGCTATATTTTTTATTGCATTTATGAAATATAGGCGAAATTCCAAGCAAGTTTTGTATAACACACCTTATCTCAAAACTCAACTGTTTCAGAAATATTTACGTTTAAATAACAAGAAAACAAATTAGTACGTCTATTTACAAATTAAGGTAAAATCGAGGATAAAAATAATGTTATAAACACTGCCAATTGTTTCTATTTCCATAGTTGCACTTGTAAAAAAACTCCATTTTCGAATGCCACTGTCAGTTCGAAAATTAATAGTTTTTATCAGAATAAATTATGGCTAATTTAACGGAAACCCGACGAATTGAAATTTTGATGATGCTAGGGTACGGAGATCGAGTGCGCACGCAAAAAGAAGTAAGTGAACTGTTTAATGCCAAATACCCAAACCATCCTATTTCTCAGTCAACAGTTAGTAGAATAGGGCACAAATTCATAACTTCAGGTCATGTTAGGGATTTGCCAAGATCAGGTCGTCCAAAAATTTCTGAAGAAACAAAATTAAACGTTCTGCTCTCCGTTGAAGAAAATCCAAACAATGCAACATCACAAATTTCAGTTGATAATAATATAGCCGGAACGTTAGTAAGACGCATCTTAAAAGCAAATGAATACCACCCTTATAAAATTAGACTAATACACAAATTAAATGAGGACGATCCTGATCGAAGAAACCAATTCTGCGAGCAAATGATGAAGATTTGCAATAATAACCGTCAGTTTGTGTTACGAGTTTTGTTTTCGGACGAAGCAACTTTTTGTTTACGGTATCGTAAATCGGCAAAATTGTCGGTACTGGTCAGTGTCAAATCCACACTGGGCAACTGAGACTCATACACAGTAGTACCGTAAATCTATTAATGTTTGGGCTGGTATCGTGGAAAATAAAGTAATAGGGCCATACTTTTTCGAAGAAAACTTAACAGGACAACGCTATTTGAATTTTCTTCAAGAAGATCTTATCCCTGCCTTGGTTGCCCTATACTCAGACGAACAAGACCCTGCTGTCTCGACAGATAATTTGTGGTTTCAGCAAGTGGCGTGTGGCGGTACGCCGTACATTTCTTTCGAGATGTCCGTAATTATTTGGATCCAGTGTTCCCAGGAAGATGGATAGGATGAAGAGGGCCAATAGAGTGGCCGGCCAGGTCACCAGACCTAAATCCCTGTGACTATTTTCTATGGGGGTACCTGAAAAGTAAAATTTATATTGAGAAGCCAAACAACGTAGAAGATTTGAAAAATAGAATTAGATATGAAATTAGACATATCACCCGAAATAATTGTTAGTGTTTTACATGAGTTTGTAAACCGTCTTGCTTTCTGCCAAGAAGTAAATGAGGATCAGTTTGAACACTTGATACATTTAATAAGAAATTTCACAGTTTATAACATTTTATCCTCCATTTTATCTTAATTTGTAAATAGACGTACTTACTTGCTTTTTTGTTGGTTAAATGTAAATATTTCTGAAACAGTTGAGTTTTCAGATAAGGTGTGTTATACGAAACTTGCTTGGAATTTTGCCTATATTTCATAAATGCAATAAAAAATATAGCATTCTATTTAAAAAAATGACCGATGACGTCATATCTTTTTTTTGTTCCACCCTGTATACAAAAATTTATGTGAAATAATGCGCAACTTAAAATAAAAATCGACGGGTCCGAGCGTTTTCTCAAAAAATCATGTCTCTAGTTTTTATCGAATTTATGCGGAACTTTAGGCGGTCACTGTATATAACTGCTGTTAGAATTATTACAAAGTAACAGACAGCTTAGAAGTTTGAGGCAAACTATCGAACTGGGTGGACTGAATATAAACAGTCCTGTAGTATTTAATGTAAGCTCTATTTATAAATTGGTTACACGTAACTTTTCTTTTAGTAACTAGGAAATTGACCATGTTGAAGAGACATTTTAAGCATTTTGAATAAAGTTAGTGTAAGCACAGTTGTTTATCATAAATCCGATAATTTGGCATTCGGTACATTGCAGTTTGAAAATGTCGTTTGAAAAAAGAGGCAAATAGCTGTTTCTTGGCGTTTTGACCTTAAAATGACCTATTGATTTTTTACTGTAGAACAAGCTTTGAGAAACGCTAATAATAATTCAAGGTGCACCTAGGCTTCTTACATGCTTAATGCACCCCTTTTTGGCTTACAGTAAGTATTATAACTTTATTACTGTACTAGGATGGAAAGCTCGTGTACACACAAGTGTAAGGCCTCAGACTAGTAGCGTCCACTGTATTCATAGTAAGAGTTTCCGTTTAATACTATGACTACGTTCTAACAATTTTTCGTAAGATCAGCTAGTTTCTATCAATGTATGATTAAAAATACTAAATAATTTTTTTTCTTCTATTGAGAATAATATTGTTAAATAGCGAAAATAATTGAAGGAGCTACAAATGAAGGAAGCCTGTGATTAAGACAGGTATTCAATTATTTCTCCTTAATCTGGTCCTAAAACACCTGATGTACAGGGTGTTTGGCAGGCGATTATACAAAATCACAGTGAGCTGTGCTGTATTAATTTATGTACAAAAATATTAAGGTCAAGACACCTAGTCTTAGAGGTCTGATTTAAAAAACTCTAATTATTCTGTGCATAAAGATCAGGAACACAAAAATGTATAGCCAGGTCACAATAAGCAATCCATGCTGCCGAAATAGGCCTCTGCTGAAATTCTGCTACTATCTGCTTTTTTCTACACAAATAACAATCAAATTACAATCCCAGAAATTAAGCCTAATTGACAAAAATTAATTCTTTAATTAAAGGCTCAGCTCGGTTGGAGCAATTTGCAGAGGATCGGTGAATTTTAAATAAAACGGTCAGCAAGAGGAAGTTATTGCTAACAAGCCATCTTTTAAGTTTCCGTTAAACTAACCCAGATGTATTGCTATAACAGTTGGCGCTACTATGATGACATTAGTGTCATCAGCGGAATTCACTAACAGAGCTAGAAACTACCCTTACTACGAATATACAAATGATTGACGTTACACACAAAGATGAAGGATCCAGACACACCACCCCGCACCACAGCTATCCTCTGAATACTCTCGACATATCCGTATACTGAACATATCCGTATAAAAACTGTTTGGCTCAAGCGTCATTCAAGAGAAGGGCCTCTTGCTCCATAGCATCCAGGTTTACAAATCCAGAATAAAGCATTTAGGTAGTAAAATGCTTGTAAAAGTAGCGAAGTTTGATTTGATCATTAAGGAATTTATGCAGACTATCGATAACCCTAAAAAAATTGGGATTTTAAGAAAGACCAAGTAGCCGCATATTCATCAATTTTTTTAAAAGATTTTTAAAAATGACGACAAAAAACTAATTAATCTATAGTTCAAGAGAAGTTGAATCTTGCAGTAGGTAAATCAATAAATGTGATAATGTAAAATTACGAAATGTTTATTCATGATTTAACTGATAACACTAAATAAAAAAACTAATAAATAAAAATAAAAAAAATATATACAACCATATAAAACTAATGATTCACTATCTAAGATACAGTTGTCGCTTGTTCCTTTTTAGGTGCTTTTGTAGAAGCGCTTTTTCCTAACCTCGTTAAAAAGTCAAAATTTTGTTTATAGGCGCAACAGCATGCAGAGGGCATTTTAAAAGAGTCCTGCACTGGTTCGCCTTTGTTATCTATAGATAACAATCTTCGATACACGTATTTTTGTTTGCAAGTTAATGTATAGCCGGGATTTAACATTGGATTTCCTGGAATGTCGCATTCTCCTTCTGGACTGCGAAATAAAAAAATATATAATGTTAGGGATACCAATCATTATTTTAACTTACTTTTTACAAATTTCCACCTGGACTCCCTGCACGAATCCTTCCTCATCATCCCCTTGGTTTATAATAAATTTCCATTTATTATTTTTCGTTTCTCCCATTTTTGGAAAAATCGTTTGCTTAACTGATCTGCACACAAATTTTTCATCTTCATCTCCTAAACGGCTTGCAATTTCCGGTGCCTAAATAAAATTATATAAAAAACAAAAATCATGGTTAAGTGCTTCAAAATTTGTTCGCGCATTATTTTTGAGAAGGTTTTCACCAAACAATTAGAATATTCTTGAAGGAGTTTTAGAGAAAGAAATGGTGTTTCTATTGAAGTCCACAAAATGGTGCCGATAGCAAAATGTGTAACTGCCATTTAAAAAAATTGCAAAATTAAATTAAAAAGTACCAGATATCAAAAGTCATTATTGAGGTAGTACTCAATAGGGTACACGCTTTTACTTAAAGATACTATTTCTGGGTTTGAGTAAATCGGTTTTTATTATCTTAATATGAGACGGATCAAATACTTTAAATAACCGAATACAATCATGTCATGTCTATTTTGATAAATATGGTTACTGTCATTGGTGAAAAACAAATCTATATTACTTTTAATATACTTATGTATTGGAAAAAGTAAAAGATTGAGATTGTAAGAATCTTTAGATTAACAATTGCTTGGCATGTACATTCAAGTTGGAGAGCAAACGTATCTTTTGCATCTCAGCACTTTACAAGACATTTTATAGGAAAATATCCATGATACACTTGCATCAATGTTCTCAAGGAGATGTATGATTTTAAAGACCTAATCATCTATATAATTCTGGACAGCTTTCGACCAAGAACTAATACATGTTTTTTCTATGTGAGATGGGGCCCAATGTTACACAATGTAACTTGAGTACAATGTAACACAAATAATATTATACTTTTGAAATTCACTATTATACATATATTAGAAGAACTAGAGGTCCCAACGTTGATTCCTGCGTGCCTACTTGTAGAATGTGCAGCTGGCTTTTAGCAAACAAAACAAATTTGTGCATATCAAGGTCTAAAGTATAACTTTATGAAGGAAGGAATAGTAAGATATACCTAAACCATTTCCAATGTCCTTTTAGATTATCGAAAAGTTTAGATTGATAAATAACAGAGGGGAAAACTGATTGGCTGAGGCAGACACTAATTTGATAGGAATTCAAATTATGTTTTTTACAGTCCTGACAATTTGTGTATAACATACTTTTACTATTAAATAAACTCATTGGATCGATTCCCTAGCTAAGAAGGTTGCCGCTCTTAAACTACAAACGCTGGAGCCTTTCAAGATTCTGACTATGGCGAACATTAGAAAGCTAAAGAGCAATATGATAATATCCATGCAATTTATCTAAGAAGCTTCTAAAGTACCCAGACAAATTGAAGGTAACTCGCTTATTCTCTATGCATAGAAAGAAGGGAAGTACGACTGGTAAAGGTAACTGGAAGGTATCCTCACTGGTCATTGTTAATTAGATGGCCAAGTAGGATGCACAATACTATGCACATACTTTGCGCTTGTCCTATATGAGAAATACGAAGTACGAAGATCCAGATGGTAACCTAAAATTAAAAACGATTCTGTAATCTTAGCCGCACAATTTGATTTTTTTTAAGTATTATTCTTTGCTATATAATATATTCATATAAATATATATTTTGTATCTTAGTTTTTATTTTGCTTCATTTTCTTCTGCCTTTCTTTCTTATTTGCTTCCACCTTTTTGCCTTTCATACATCCCTGCATTTACATCTTTCCTTTTTTTACCTTTAAATACTTTGTTTTAATATGTCCGTAATTAAAAGTTTTGCGATTTAAATCTTTTTATATTTTATATGGCTAGTTGTTCTTATCGTCACTGAATTTACGTTTCCTTTTTTACACCTTTGCCTCGCTTATTCTATTTTTAGCGATTTAATGCGCTTTCCTTTTAGTGTTTTTACCTTCACCTGTTTTGACAATATACAGGTTGGAGAGTCGATCATTACGCGTAAAGAGGTACTTAAAGCAATGCGCACGCATGCATTTCATACGCTCTGCTACTCGCCTGCTACGTCATTGTTTTTCAGTATGACGTTAGTAAAGATCTGACCTTAATGAGGCTAACTGTATTGCTTGCAATGAAATTTCGCAAAATATTACGAGAAAGTCTATTTTGGGCATTTAAAGTATCATCAATAAAAAATGGCGTTGTAATCTGGGCGCCCAAAATACCAGATCAAACATTCAATTTTTGAGGATACTGAATATGGAATTGAAAACTTCTGTGGTTATTTATTTTTCTGAGATCAATATCAAAGAACAAGGATTGTGCTCCCCATGTAATGGAAAAAAAGATTAATCCGAAAATAGAATATTTCGTAAAAAATAGGTTCACAAAATTTTATTGGTCTTCGGGAAATATCTCCTGAGGTTTGAAATATTTGAAGCATATATACCCATCTTTTTCCAAATACTAGTAACACTTTTATGGTTCCTTTCTAACACTTCTACTTAATCATGTCGAATCCACTTCTCGGGCATCTTTTAGGCGTTTTTAGTCCTGGAACCTTTTGATAAAAGTTTCTAGTACTTGTTCTCGTAGTTTCCGATTTATGATAAAATTGAAGACAAAAGATTATCCTAAAATTCTAAATCATATTTAATATTATGTTTTTCCAAGGAATCGGTAATTGCAAATGTAATTGAAAACAAATCTCTGTAATTGCCTCCATAAGACCATTAATTAATATGAACATTTTTCAAAGCAGTCATAATAAATTGAGAAGAAATAATAACGCTTTAACATTCAACGGTGCATCGTGCAGAGACACGGCAGAAATTCATGTCATCATTATTATTGTTATTATGTAAAAAATAAAAACAGCAGCAGTACCTAATAATATCAGATCACCGGAGACGATTGATCATCGGCGAGAGGAAGCAAAGTTGCAATTATTTTAGACAATGCACAATATTCAATTCCCCAACCTGTATATCTCTGTCATCTTGCTTTAGTTTTCTTGCTCTCCTTTAATGGCCGCTATTAATGCTATTACGAATACGGCCGAAAAGGTTAGCTTTAATCTCGTATTGTAGTGCATAAAGGTCCTGGAGAAACTGGTGAGTACTTAATTTTTATATGCCTTCGGTAACCCTCGGTGAGGTACAACCCATTAGAATGTGCATAACAGCCTCTCTTTGCCTATCCATTCCCTTAAAATTCATACATTTAATATACAACTTCTTTTTCTACTTTTTTAAATTATATATGCACCATTCTCTAAATATTGGCAGTATTTAAATACATTTCAGCAGTCTTTCTTAACCCTTCTAAGATAAACTTCTTTCTCTTAAAAGGATTTTCTCACACTATTATCTGGCTGTTTTTCTAATAGCTAAGAGTAATAAGTAATAAAGTATCTGCTTTTGTTTTTTCGTTCCAATATTTATTAAATCCTTTAGTAGGATCTAGAATTAATATGTATAATCTTAAAGTTTAATATTGTGTACTAAATTAACAATAATACAGTTATCTATCACCTTTAGCTACAAAATATGTAGACTCTGTAAAAACTGTGGTTTTTCTAATTATTATTTTCTGGGTGAACCGTCGATTAAAATTATATTCAATTAGATTCTAACAGTATCCGATATGAGTGAACATTAATTTCTTCACAATAAATAATTAATTGAATTAAAAAAACATTTCCCAGCCGGAAAGTACCGCTATTTATTCCGGAAAACAACATATTGTAAAACGTAAATCCCCAACAAATAACAGGTTGTATACTTTATAATTAATTAATAATAATTATTAGTGTAGAACTTACCTCATCTTGACCAAACAACGATTTTAAAATTGTATTTCTCTGAAGCACCCTTTTGATGTGAGTGTAAGGGTAAGTCTCGACCTCCTCACAAAAAGGTAGCCCTTCTGAAGAACATTTGGGAAGGCCCAACCTTATTGGGACATCTATTCTGTCAGCTATGGAGTCTGGAAAGACTATTTCTTGCTCCTGGCCATAAAAATCTAAATAAACGGAGAAATATGTGCCATTAATAGTTGATAACAATATTTCTTATAACAAGTATAGTTTCCTCCATCAACAATCTATTTTGTGGTTATATTTATTTTTAAAGGTGCAGCTAGCGGATTCTTTCAGCGGAACGTTTGACAAATAACGCTAAGGTATTTTCTATCATTATACACTCAATACTTGCACCGTATTTAAAATTTACTCTTTAATAAAAACCAAAAATACTATTGGGCCTAATAGGGATTTTTGTGCGATGGGACAATACAATAAAAAATAGCGCTAATCAAGTCCTTTGATTATCGTATTTGTCAAGCTAAGGGATCAAAAAACCATGGTGTATAAAATCAAAATCTCGTAAAAAATCGAAAAAAAATATACGGAACTTCTTAATTAAAGAGTCAGCAATGACAGTGGAAATTACGCAATGCAGAATCAGCACTTCTATTTAATGTGAATTGGTGAGATTATATTATTATTGTTAAAAAAAATAATTATTAAAGCGAGCTCAAAACCCTTTCATATGTATAACCAGACAAAATAATTATATGGCGATAATTTGAATACAGATCTCCCTTTTTAAATATGGTAATTACAACAGCCTCTTCCGGCCTTATAGGATTAGTTACTAGCCTTATTTCCCATCTAGAGGGTCAGCAATTGTCTGCTGAGACAGGCAGAGCTCAGCTATGTATGCCATAGTCTGTCGTATGCTAGGTATTTTCATGCATCTCCTAAGAGGTCTTCTGTAAAGTAGACTTTCCAGCTACGCAATGCAGTACCAGAAGTACAGTAAGATACGAGTCAAGCGAGTCACCCTCATCATTACCAGTTTTAGCCCGTATCCCTAAGCCACATTTACTTCATAAAAAACTTACCTAGGTGGATCAAATTATTCACTTGAGAGTTATCTTTGACAAAGATCTTAACTTTAGCTTGCACTTGGATAATATTATATTATATTAATAATATTATATGGATAATATTATAAAGAAGTTCAAGTCTAATAACTGATACGAGAGCCTTACAATGCCTTAGTAAAATGCTTTCTTGAATATTGTAGAGTGCAGAGAAAATTTACCAAGTGTCTGCTTCTCAAACATTCTTTCCTAGTCCAAGATATTGCATATGAGACAAGACTATTACTATGTGGAATGCAGTTAAGTTTGAATTCCTACGCTATTTTGATTTACAAACTACCTCGTTAGCAACCTCCGATTTAGAATACCGACGATGAGAACTAGGCTATTTCAACCAGAGAGTCGTCGGACAAATTATGGTCAAACTGCATTTGTTCAAAGAACTATGACATTATATATAGAGCACTTCACTAACCTCGACAGATTCTACATTGGACTGAACAGTCTTAAAAGACAATTGCTTTAAATCAATGTGTGCCAAGTTTGCTCACGATGTGTTTGTGAATTGTACAACCACTGTGCTCATATACATTGATTATTTGTAGCTAATGATTGATTATTTTCTTCTTTTTTTTGTGCCTTTTCGTCTAACTGTAGTGTACATGTACATTTTAAATGAATAGGTAAATAATAGCACACCGGCATGCCTCAAAACCTGAACCACTTCTAATATGCTGCAAATCATTCTCCAGCCTTGTATGGATAAGACATATGGCTTACAGACATATCTTCCCAGTTCACTCCATAAACTTAAATACTAGTTTGATCTCACTTTATCTAGATAACGCAGATGGTGTCTGTAATTTATTATCCCCTGTTCACATTTTAACACAACTTACCAAATAGTAGTATGTTCTATAATACAACTCAGCGAGTAAACTCTCTTGGCTTTAGGAAACCTTCTGCAAAAAACTGCATCAGTCTTATTATACAAAATTTATTCTAAACCCATCTATGTATTATCTGGCCCTCTTGTTTACTGCTGCAGGCTTCCTTTACTGAGTAAAGCCTTCCTCCCACTTATTGCTTTCAGCTTTACTCTTTATTAACGCAGGATCATATAACCACTTTTTATTAGAAGAAGGGGATATTCCTACGAGTAGATTTCGGTATTATCTGGCATAGCCCGATTATGACCCCGAACTGTAAAGCAAGGTCCAGAGGTGGAAGTCTGAACAGGGTCTGAAAATATCTTTGGAGATCTTGTGCTAATCGCTAAATAAATATGAGTCGCTGAATTCTATCCAGTTGCATTTAATGAATCTAGTAAATTTAATGAAGGATTTTAAGAGACATACTCAGGTATAACCGAAGGTCATCCTGCAGGCCCATAGTACACAGGCGTTTTCTTAATCCTAATACCTGTATGGTCATGCTAAGAACATCTTTACGAGAAACTTATTACGAGTTATCGATCGATTAACGATAGAATGGATGAAATACTGAGTGGCAACGTCGGTCTGTTACGTCTTTATCTTATAGCCCTGTATGTGGCAGCGTGTTTTCTCGAGCAGAATATTACCAGATCAGTATGGGTCTATGCTTGACGTGAGGTTGAGAGATAGGGTTAGAAATGAAGAAATAGGCAGAAGAACTGGAGTCGACCACTTCCGCGTCATCCTTCATCTAGTCAACACGTGGTTCCTACCTCTTGCCGTAAGTTACAACGTGCATTTCAGAATTAAACTTTGTGAAAGTTTCTATCCCACTTCCGCGTTATCCCTTATCCCATCAACATGTGGTTGTTCGTCCTTCCTATCCTTTAAATCCCTTTCTCAGCTACCCCTTGCCGATGGTAGCTGATCCTATTCACGCCGGTAACCAGGCCGGATGAATGCCGGATGCATCGTGAGGGAGGCGACATCGTCCATTGAAAAGTTTCGATTGTGATTGATAATTTAATATAGTAAAAGTGTCGATTCGGGGAACAAGATCGGACAAACGAAGTAGAGGAAAACCACCAACTTGATGGACGGACGACCTCAAAAGAATTAATAATAACTGGATTGCAACTGCACAAAATAAAAGGATATGGAGACTTATGGAGGTGGCCTATGTTCAACAATGGACGCGTTTGGCTGGATGATGATGGGCTTACGTTTTAGACAGGGTTCTGAGTTATGGTCTTAAGTAATTAGCAGATTACTGAGGAAGAACATCAACATCAACTCAAATGCTCTACTTCTACGATAGCCGGAAATGCAAAACTTAGTTATTATTATACTTAAAATTGGCCTTTAAATCTCAGAGCGCCCTCCTCTTTTTCATAAAATAATGGGTTTGTAGATTTGCCAATCTGATGGCCACATTGTTGCGCCTGCTTTTCATTTCTTTTCAATATCGGTCAATCAGCTTCTCCATTGTCTTTAGTGAAGCCGCTTCTTTTATGTTTTGAAAGAAATACTATTTGTACCTTTCGACATAGCTTATAATCATAACACAAAATGAGGTATGGCAATTGAGAATCCTTTCTAGGACGTCTTTCTACTCATATATGAAAAAGTACTTATTAACCTTAATATAGCCCTTTAATCTGCACTCGTTTTTATAGAGATCTTCTTACCTTGTCATATGTGAAATTAAGCGTTGTTCAGATATGCCCGAGGTAAAGAAAATTAAACAAAACTTATTAACTAATGATGCTTACCTACGTTAGGTGGATGTGTCAGGATCCTCGGCTTGGTCTTATTACTATATTCTTCTGAAACCAGTAGTTTAACTATAGTATTGTTCCCTTTTGATTTTGCCTCAGGACGTGCAGAAGATACGCTTACTTTGTCCTGTCAATAGTGTTAAATATTTAAAAATGTTTGAGCATTATTATTAAAAAGTAATTAATAAAATAATTCTAGTTCACTAAACAAAAGAAGAAAGTGCAGAAAAGTGGTTTTATTATGTAGTAAAGGCGACCAACACAACAGTGATAGAGTATTTAAAATAAAAATCGAATTTATAATTGTATAGTATTTTAGTTAATTCGCATCCTGTTCTGCCCTTTTGTCAGTGGAATATTAACTTTTAGGCACAGAAATAATTTAATGTAATGTATACACCCACATCTCTTAATAACAAAGCGATGGTTCATTCAATCAAATTGTAGGTATGATAAAGTATATTAATCCAAATTTTTATATTTGCTTGTTAATTTTATATGACTAGGATAAATTAATTGTTTGATATTATATGTTTTAATGACATAAAGTGACAGAGCCTTCATCAGATTATTATTAATAAAAGAAATGCTTATTAATTAACAATAATTATCAATTTATAATATTTATCACTTCTCGGATGTGATTTACAAAAAAAAAATTTATTATGTTCATATAGTAATTTCTTGACTAATTCCTAAACCATTTCGAAAGTAGTTTATATAAGCTCATTAAGAATCCATCAAAAACACATTTATATCAGATTTGTCTAAAAGGTTTTAAATAAACCATTATTACTGGATAATGTTATTTGTAGACTATTATTTCACATATACGGAGTAATAGTAAAAGAGTAGATTGGTGAATTATTTTCAATACCAGTTTACCAACATTTCTTAAGAAGTTGTTACATGTTTTAATAATATCAATAATAAAATTTAAAAAAAAATATTTCTAATAAAAAAATATATTAGCAAAATTAAAAATTAATTTTGGAAAAGCTTATTAATGAATTATTGACCTTATTATTTTTGACTTATTATTTGTGTGTATACAATTTTTTAGTTTCTCGTAGATACTTTGCTTTCTGCCTAGTAAAGGGTAGAGGCATTGCAACCATCTATTATTTCTTTATACTAGTAAAGTAATTAAGTTTGTTGTCTATATATGACTATTTTAATTGATAATATTCTTGAATGTTCATGCTTCTAATACATTTTTTTACGGAAATACACTGGCACAAAAGGGCAAATCTTGTGTTAATGGTGTGCTACGAAGGTGTCTGTGGATATTTTTCTTAAAGTTTTGCAAATTATGAAGTTCGAGAAAGACGTGCTTTGGTAGTTGATTTCACAGACTTGCACCGTTTATTGAACAATAGTTTTACTTAATTTTCAACCAACGCCCGCATTTCTCCGTAAAAAAGAGTCCTCATATAGCGACGTTCTAGGCGTCTGCAAGTGCCCTCGATATTTATGAGTCTCTGTCATCTACCTATCAAGTAAATCTTGTACGTATAGCTCTAGAGTCTAGGGTCATAACTGTCTAAGCTTCTAGTTTGCCCTGGATATCCTATAAGGCTCGTTAATGTCAACGACTGATACCTGTACACTTATGAATAGAAAGTGGCCTGGCGCAGAACTAATACTATAAAATGAGAGTTCTTGATGTTAGTTTACCATATCAATCAAGTCTACTTATGAATTCTTTACAGGAAGTTTCACGAGGCACAAAATCTAGAGAATCTGACATATATCTTACTTTTGCGCTCATTACGGCTTTCTAGAGGTGCACGTTCACAGATATTTACCTTAAGAATCCCCATTATTGACATTACTGTTTAATGTACACTGATAACATCGCAATTAAGTTATTAGATCTGCTTCTGGATTAACCACTATGTTATAAGAAAAAAAAGAAAATATTTCTTTTTTTTTTGAACGTCAAATCTTAGACCTAATAAACTCAGCACTGAATAAGGTAAAGTATTGAGTAATTAAATGTTAATTTCAAATTTTAGTTGGGTAGTTTTAATTAATTTTCGCTTTTAATAAGCTAAGCATTTACTTAAGTTTTAAGTTACAGTTTAATAGTTTTTTTTTGTTAAATAACAAGTGATGTTTTGGAATAAGATTCTATGGGGCTTTTAATTTTAGGCATCGGAGCAATGTTGGCTTCTTCCACTTTTCCGGAAAATAGTTTTCCTCTAGACGGCGACGTTTCGTTACTATATTGTAACTTCATCAAGCTATGTGGGAGTAACATTGCAAAAAAATCAATCTATGTTAATATAATATAAAGTTTTACAATAACGCATAGTAATACAATTAAAATAAAATCACTATTGTACCAGCCGTATAAAGTATGTCTATGTCTAGACACTAATCTTATTTAGTTCGGAAAAATAAAAATAAACAATACCGTTCAATTTTAAATAATACACAACCAAGACAAAGAATAAGATTTAAAATTGTTGTAGTTGTTTTGTGACTACATTAGGCAATAAAAAAATAATTATATATTTTTTTAATAATAATAATAATAATAATAATAATAAGAAGAAGAAGAAGAAGAAAGAGGTTTTAGACACTCTCAAACAAAAACTAAGCGTTGCTGCACAACGACTTCAAAGATATAAAGAATCTAACCTTAGGAAAACATCCAATAGGCTGTTTCAGAACAACGAGAAACAGTTTTATCGGAGGCTTAGAAATGTCATCAATAAACAGCAGTAAACCACCATCTAAACGACAAGTCAGGGAGTTTTGGGAGTCAATCTGGACCGTACCTACAACTTATAATGTCGAAGCACTCTGGATACAAAAAGAGATTGACAGAATGGAAGAACTAAGACCAATGGACGAGCCGATAATATCTTCTGAGCTGTTGAGGCAGATAGTGGAGAATTCCTTCAACTAGAAAGCAGCTGGTAACGACCGAATTCATAACTTTCGGTACAAACGGTTTAAATGCACTCATACACATTTAGCTCGTCATTTTAACAGATTTTTGCAGGAACCAACCACAATACCAACTTACATTGCGCAAGGACTAACATATTTGCTGCCAAAAGATAACGATACCGAAAATTCTGCAAAATATTTGCCTATCCCCTGCCTGCCTACAATATATAAACTGCTTACAGCATGCATTGCAAAATTAATTTATAAGCACTGCGAAGACCACGGAATTATCACTCTAGAACAAAAGGGCTGCATTAAGAAGTCTCAAGGATGTAAAGAACAGTTACTTATAGCCACTGTAATTATGGAACAACTAATACAGAAGCAGAGAAACTTATAGATTACCGTAAAGCTTTCAATACCGTTCCACACACTTGGCTGCTTAAGGTCCTTGAGATTTATAAAGTCGCTCCACCGCTTATCAATTTATTAAAACATATGATGGATATCTGGACCACACAGTTGAATCTTAACTGCAGAAATGAAACTTTAGCGATTGAGCCTATTAAAATACAACAAGGCCTTTTCCAGGGAGATTCTTTGAGTCCCCTCTGGTTTTGTCTGGCTCTGAATCCCCTCTCCCATATGCTTAATCAAAGTCAACATGGATTTACCGTTAAAGATAACAGGGAAAACCTATATAATATTACACATCTAATGTACATGGATGATATCAAAGTCTATGTTGGGACATCAACGCATGTCAACTCATTGCTGCGAACAATTGAAATATTTTACCACGACATTAAAATTATCAAAACTTAAACAGTTATCAAAGGTAAACACAACACCAACAATTTTGAATTACAAGATGGTAGTCTCATTCGAGCTATGGAAGAAGGGGAAACTTATAAGTCAGCCCATACAGAGCACAAGAAAATGAAGCAGAACCTCCAAAAGGAATATATCAATCGTATTAAGCAAAAATTTTAAAAACTAAACTGAATGGTAAGAACATGATTAAAGCGGTCCATACCTACGCTATCCCTGTCTTAACGTATTATTTTGAAATCATTAGGTGGACAAAGACTCATATAGAGGAAATTGAGAGGAAGGCCAGAACAACCCTCATGACGTTTCGAGCACACCACCCTCAATCAGCCATCGAAAGACTTACGCTTCCCAGATCCAAGGGTGGCAGAGGACTAACTGATGTTTCTTTTCTCTTCAAAAAATAAGTAGCAGATCTTCAGAAATACTTCCTCACTATGAGGGAAACCTCTTCTCTTCATAGAGCAGTGGTGCTAGCGGATAACGCAAACACACTCTTGAATCTCCGTGCAGGTATGACAGAACACATTACTGTAACAAGATCAGAGCACACAGCCATTAAAGTTAACACATGGAAGCACAAGGCAATACACGGAAAGCATCCTCACGAACTTAATGCCGAACATGTCGATTATGAAACGTCGAACTACTGATTGACTCATGGAGATCTATTTCCTGAAACTGAAGGCTTTATGATGCCTATATAAGACCAATTGATTGCTACAAGAAATTATCTTAAGTACATTACTAAAGATGAGAAAGTAATCGACGATCAATGTAGAAAATGCCTGCCCGTACCGAAGACAATTCAACATATAACATCAGGATGCACATCTCTATCAGCTGCCAAATATCTGCACCGACATAACTGTGTGGCAAAAATTATTCAAGAACTTTTTTTCGATAGATCAATCTATTTCTACATGAATTGTCTCTCTGTTCTCTAAAACCTCTTCATTGTGAGCTTTTTTGAAAATATTTAGACTCTTTTTTTATACTTTCTCTGATGTGTCTTGGCAGAATATTAAAAAGTCTGGGTCCGCTATATCTAAAATGCTTCTGTCCTATAGCTTTATTTGCTCGATCTGTCTTGATTCAGTTATGTCTAGCTCTTGTATCATATACATAGTCGATTATAGTATGTATTTTATTTTTGAAAGCCTAGAAAAACATTATTTTAGCATAAAGTAGACGTGAATCACCAATATATTATTCTCTATGTAATAGGGAAGTAGAATATTGAAATGGTTTACCAAAAATTATTTTTAGAGTTCTCTTTTGAATAATTTTCAATTTATGCTGCACTGTTTTAGAACAACTACCCCAGCCGATATTTTCATAATTAATAAGAGCAACTGCACAAGAACAACTTTAAATGTATGTACTTAAAATTTGAACGTTACTTAGTACTTCTTTAAGTTTTCTAAATTTAAATGTTAACCCTCTTATATTTTGTACCAAAAGTTCCACCTTAAGTGGTTATCTATAGATAGTCCTAGATAGTTGAAATGGTCTGTAGAAAATATATTTATATTTTTGTCATTATATAATATTGTTATTATACTATAGCTCGGCAAATGTTAAGTATTGGATGAAAAGGATATATATTTAGTTTTACCATAGTTCCCTGTCAGTAAATTACTGGTAAACCAGCCAAATATATTTTTAAGATCTCTCTGTACTTTTGATTTCAGAGCGTCCCAAGAATTCGCTTTATAGAGAACAACGGTATAATCAGCAAAGGCAATGATTGATCCCTCTAAGGCTAATTTTAACAGATCATTGTATCAATACACAGCTAACTAACACACAGTATTTCATGATAAGTTTTTAAAATGCAGTCCACTTAATATCAATACTGACAAGTTTTTTTTGTAATGTTACACGCTTGATAAACTTTCAATATAGTAAGGAAACGTCAATGAATGAGGAGTAGTATTTTATTGAATTCTCCCATAATCCATCATTTACAAACTAGTTGCCTAATCAAGGGAGATGAAATGAGTCCAACAAAAATTTTATACAATCGTTATTAGGCCTGTTACGTAAGCTGTACGTAATAATTTATACAAATATTTTCTCACTCCAGTTTTCTGTATTACTACGAATGCGAGATTTATAGCTTTAAAAGCTTTTTCTCTAGTAATCACAGTAATATTTCGATCTTCTTCTAATGCTCTTCATTAATGGATGTTTGCAATAATTTTTGACTACTTTGCCCTACTTTGTTTGGCCTACTACTACTTTTGGTGGTGTGAACTAATTTTCCCGTGATTCCTATTCCTATCCAGTGTTTGATAATGTGGAGCCACAACATTCTCTTTCTGCCTAAAACTTTTTCTACCCTCTATTTTTCCTTCTATTAATAGTTGGAGCAAATGGTACCTTTCGTTGCGTAATACATATCCCAAGTATACGGTTTTCCTGCATTTATCGTAGCTGCATTTCTCCATTTTTTCCTGCATATAGTTCTTCTTGCTGTCAATGGGACTTTTAAGTTCTTCGATAGATCCATATTTCAAGTGCTTCAAGCTTATTCATTGTGCTAATCTAGAAAGTCCAGCCCTCCATACCATACAATATTACGGACTATACGTAACAATTTGAGAATCCTATTCTAACATAGAGGACAAAGCCAGAGTTCGAAAATGTTTTTGAATCTCATGAATGAGCTCCTCACTTTTTCTATTCGATATTTGATTTCTACGTATGAAGATCAGTCTTCACATAACCAAGTCTACTATGTGTCATCACTATCATATGAAAGTTTCGCATTCTGGAACACATCTAGTTTGCAGATGATTACTAGGAACTGTCTTTTTTTATGTTGATGTTATTTCTCATAAGACGACTATGCATTCTATTTATGTCCAAGTGATATACTATCCAGTGATATCTATGTGATCTATATCCATTGCTTAATTCGTGTCCTTCGAGAGGCTCTTGGAAGATTTATTCAGATATTTTCAGAGTAAATGTTAAACAAAAGTGGGGGAGACAACACATTCCTGTCTAACACCTTTAAGGATTTTTCTTATAATGTTTTTGTAATTTTGTTGTCAAATCTAACTGCAAATGATTGATTCCAGTCGCCTCTGCATTTGAATGCGTTTATAATGTTGTACTAATATTCGTATACTCTTCTGGGTCTGGATCCTGGATACCTGGATCTCCTTCCGATTCTCACTGGCTTCAAACCCATTACTAAGCTTTTGCATGAACCTGATGTTAGGGATTAACTTTTATTATTAACCGTTTTTTAATGGTGCATGTACATCTTAAATGTTAAGTATCGGCTCTGTAAAGAAATTAAACTTAGAGTCAATTTTTGACATGATATACTCGTATATAGATACTATTGTATGGTATGAGCTCTAGATTAGACTCATATGTTTCTATAAGTAAAATTAAAGCTTTGGAACATATGCATTTTGAAATTAATTTCACAAAAAATTAACGTAAGATCTGACATAAAAATAACTTCTGTAATTTCAAACAAGGAAAGTTCTATATTTAGATTAAAAATATTTATCGCACAGTCTAGTAACTTACGAGCATCAATCAAACCATTGATTAGTTAAAAATATAAGATTTTGATGAATGATTTATCTCTTGATTGAAACAATAAGCTAATAGTAATGGGATAACCAATAAAGTATATTTTTAGTTAAAATTTTAGTTAAAGGTAGCCAGAAGACGAAAATGCATTCTCTAGATGAAATATTTAAAAAATTCATATCTTTCAAAATTCTAAACAAGGACGAACAAAACTAAAATATAACATTTTTACGTTTAAGGAAATTTTATATTAAAATAATTTAACATCAAATGTTATACAAATATAATAAAATGGTACCTGCAGTAAAAACAATGCATATAGTGATTGGAAAAAAATTAAGTATAAAAAAAATACAAAATGATATAGGATGATTCTTTACTATCAAATTTTACCTTGATGAATAGATAAATCACGCTTATTGTTTATATTTAATGTTTTGAATAATTCTCACCGAATAAGCACTGTGAATACTAAATATTGGTTAAAGAAGAAATCCTAAAACTTACCAGCAATAAAAACAAAACAACAAAATTCACCCACTGGTAACCTGTTACCATTTTTCCACGGCGTCACCCACGCATTAATCTATTAACATTGTTTTTCATTTCCTATTACCGTAATCTTTTCACTCGGTTGTTACCATGGACACTTTCTTTCTACACATATTTACCTAATTCAAGATCTTTCAAGGAAACTTATGTATACACAGTTAAAAAAGAAACGATTATGTTGTATTTTTAGCTGTACATTTGACCTTTGGTTACGTTAATATTATAAAATAACCAGGGGGATCACGGGTACAACTAGTTGTCGCGCTTTGAATTTATGTACGCTCTCTCTTCGGTCTACGCTGGTCAACTGAATTCGGAATTGTGAATGTTGATTTCCCTATAAAATTGCTTTTATATAAGTGTTACTTTTATTATTATTTGGATTAAATTATACGGCAAGTAGAAGCGGTTAAAGAGTTTGTTGACATGATAATGCTGCGGTTTTCAAGGGTGCAGTAGCAGCGGAGCATCAACGATATGAATTTGTAATGCCTTTGGTTTTAAATGGAAAGGAGCCACTTACATTAATGTGTTGCTTAAAAATATAAAAAATTTATAGGGTGTTATTTGCGTTATGTTAAATATTGGGATAAATTTAAATTTAAGGTTGGTCCTCCGGGAACTACATCGATGGATATCTCTGAATAAGCAAATATTGAAAGTTTAGCAAAGTCGCAACAAAAATATTTGTACAGTCTTGACATTTCCGGTTGATGCTTAAGTAGATAGATGTCAATTTCTTTATGCTTTATAAAAATCTTGACCAACTTGATATACAATATTCTATTATACTCAGTTCTAAGTCTTAGTCAGGCTTAAGTTCTATTATAGATATATTAGCAAGTTTTCTTCACTAAATAAGAGTTTGAACGGTAAATCACAAAAAGAAAGTCCAATTATTACTGTTGAAAATCAGTCCTTTGTCTTTTAATAGGAAACAGCAAAATCAACCTGGAGGAGATTATAGTAAGTGTAATAATTGTATTGATGATTGAACTCACCGAGTCTTTAAAAGGAATTGCTAAAATATTATTACTATTTCTACTATTTAAAAGATGACAAAGGAAACGAGGTTGTTATTTTAGACAAAATAGATATTATTTTAATAAAAAAATGATGATCCTATTAAAAATAATCTATATAAAAAGATTTTTAAGAATTCTTTATCAAAAATGGTCTCACAGGATTAATAAGACTGTATTAAATGATTTCAAAAATTTTAAAATTATCTTGTTTATCAAAAATCCATAAATCTGATAAGATGAGATAAATTATCTTTACTATAGGATCTCCAACCAGGAACTTTGGAATACCTAATTGAACTTTTGGAAAGTAATTGTTTCTATAATATCTGAGAAATAATTAAATTTAACAAAACTTGCATGTTACAAAGCCCCTTTCCCTTGCTAGCTGGGCTCTTCATGAACCGTTTTGAGTGAAATCCAAAAAATACATTCCGATACTTTCCACGAGTTTGGTTGAGATATGTTGATGATGTGTTTGCTGCATTCGACGAAAGCAAATGCACTACTGATAATTTTGTAGAATAACTCAATAACTGCTTTCCACCCGTCAAATTTACCTACGAACAAGAAAGAAGTATACAACTTCCATACTTCACTACTCTTGTCATCAAAAACAATAATCGGTTAAGATATGATATTCATAGAAAAGAAACAAAAACTTTTATTGTTATACATAACTAGTTATTGTAACTATTGTTTTCAACATAGAACTTCATGGCACATCATTCGCTCTCATTTCCTCTAAGTAGTAACCGATCTAATAAAGAAAGAACCAATTGCTAGGGCCAATGGTTATAACGATAGGAATATTGATAAGCTGAATGGAAAACCTAAATTTAAAAACTTTATTACATTTCAAAAATATGAAAATAAGTAAACTTTTGTTGCAATACCATAGGATCCCATCTTGACAAAAGGCTTTTTTTGAGTTTTAAGGACTTGGGTCTAAAAATGGTCTATCAAAATTAAGCCGAGTTAAAAAAATCCCTTAGGAAACCCTAAAGATAAAATGAAGACCAATGAAATCTCCGGGTCGATATATATGACCTTAATTATAATACATCAAGAGCAAACAAGAAAATCAATTAATTTCAAATTTAAGGAACATGTCTCTCAAGCGAAATATAAAAGAGTTGAAAAGTCAAGTTTGGCTAAACATGTTTTAAATACTGGCCAGTTTGTAAAAATAGACAGCTGAAAATTACTTAAACCAGTTATCAACAATCAAAAACTAGATGAATTCGAAAATTAAGCATGATTTAGAAATCCAAAAACCAATTTTAATAGGGATGAAGATCCAATCCCTTATAGTCAATTGTATAGTTCAGTTAGTGTTTAAACTTTGTCCAACCATGGTTAAATGAATTTTTTGCTGTGTTAGATATCTTCTTCCGAAGATACTAACATTATTAAAGAAAGACGTGTCGAGATTGAAATAAGGAATTTTCTTTAGTGGTAAAACTGTTTTGTGATTTCAGATTTCAATTTTTATCAAAAGGTTTTTATCTGGATTAACTAGTGTGACATCCACTGCTGCAGATAACTACTACTACTAGTGTGAGAGGAACGAACAACCAATTTGTGAGATGAGCTCTTGTGCCCTCTTAGTGATACATTCATTTTCGCGGTATAAGAGTTTCAGAGAAAAAAATAACTGTATGTTAATTAGAAACAGGTAGTCGGACCGACATTGTCTTTGTTTTCGTTTTGCTCCGACCGTTATCAAGTGTAAACTAAAGCAATTTCCTATTTTGCAGGCTTATATGTATATGATTGATGGGATCAATGAGGCGTGAATTCTGATGATGCGTGATAGAGCGTCTGCTAGAAGAGGTCTCCATATGTTGGGACCATCTACACTGGGTTGACTGAAGACGCCCTGGTTTTGCGTTATGTAGGCAGCTTCCAGAAATTTCCTTTTTCGCCAGTGTGATTCCTTCTTTAGGATTTTTGTTTCACACCAGTGAATATTATGGCCGTTTGTCCAAGCATGTTCAGCAATGCCTGATCTGGCTACTTCTCCAGTGGTCGTCGATTTGCGATGTTCCTTGGTCCTAACTGCCAAAGATCTTGGTTTCGCCAACATATGAGTCCCCACACTCACAAGGGATCTGGTAGATGCAGTTGTTGGTGTCTGCTGTAAATTGTGGCTTTATTTTGGAAACAGAACTTCTTATTGTATTGCCAGATCTAAAGGCGGTTTTTAGATTAAACTTCTTAGCGATTCGTCGGATTTTCTCAGTTGACCTGATCATTCCAACATTAGTCGAACTAGCGTGATTAGAATCAAAGTGTAGGTATTGACCAGTATGTGTGGGTTTTCGATACACAGACGATCTTATAATGCCATTTATATTCCTGACAAGAACATCTAAGAATGGCAGCGTCGAATTTTTCTCAGATAGAGATACTTACCAACCGAAACGTCGTGTTGTACGAAAACAAAGACAATGTCAGTCCGACTACCTGTTTCTACATTACCATTGTCTACCACTTTCAAAAACAAATTGGACAACCGGTACGGACCCGGAACCAGCAACCTATTCAGAGGCCTTGAAAAAGCAAGAATTAAGATGACCAAAGAAGAAGAACACATCAATTTTCTACGCGAAGCAAGGGATCTAAGATTAAAGAGGACTCTGCCAAGCAGAATGTCAGAAACGAATTATCAAGCATGGTAATAGGGACTACTGCGATCACAACTGAGCTATTATCGCTGGAAGAAATTACAGTTAGTCGACAAGTCGACTGTATGGAGCGTTTCCACAAAATCAAGGAAATAACTTTAGATAAAGATTACGAGCGAATTTTTCGTAAAATTGGCCATATATGTCAGATGAAACAAATTGAGGATCAAACACCAGACAAGGTTGAAAAATCTAAAAACAATATCTCCATCCCTACAAGAGACAGAAGACCACAAATCAGGAAAAACCATCATAAATATATCGAACAGAACTCTTACTGTCCCGGAAGAAAAAGTATTGAGCCGAGAATTAAACTTTGCAGTATCCACCAAACCCCAGCTTCTGGATGTAATTTCTTCAATCCAGTCCGTTTCTACGTTACCATTGTCTACCACTTTTAAAAACGTATGTTAATTGTATACTATATTTAAAAAAATTGTGCTGTTTAGCCCCTTGCAAACTGATCTTAACGCAACACAGAGAACCCAATTTTTTTGATAAAGCCTTAATGTTTAAGTTCGATTTTAGAGATGTGTATACAATAAGCTACAAACATTTCACAAAGTCAACGACGGCAATCTTCGAGCTACAGTACAAAAGTTTGTGACGTGCATGTATTTAAAAAAAAAAGTGGTTTTTAAAGCATAGAAGATTTTCATCACGCCATGAGTTGCTAATTAAGTTATTAGATATCGTTTTAGAAAGAGCAGTGTAATGAAGTGAGTTCACGAGGTGATAAATGAAGGTTTACCGCTAGCTATAGCCAACTAACAATGTCGTTGATAGATAGCAAAAAGACAATAGGGCCCATTTTCAAATACTGAGTAGCCCCAAGAGTACTACTGTAATCTGTTAATTAATATATGATTCATACAATCGAAAGCTTTTGAGAAATCACAGAAAATGTGATGTTCATGTGGAGTACTGTTTGTTCAAAAATAATCTAACTTTTTTATGCCAGTAGGCAGTATAAAATGGGAAAATAAATAAAACATAAACAAAACCAAATTTACAATACAACCTTAAAATAAATGTATATTATTAAGAGTAAAATTTTGTAATTGTTTGCTACTTCAAGGCTTACTCTAAAATGGTCGAGAAATTGTATTCTATTAAACTGAAACACAGTTTCATCTAAATAGTTTTGATTTTTGAACCTTATCCATTCTTGAAGTAAATATTCTAAGTATGTGTCTGTATCTGAAAATTCTAATAATTCAGATTCTTCCGACGATTCAAAATCAATTCCAACAATTTAAAATATAATTTAAAAATTAAATCAGGGATTATACATAACGACAAAACACAAACAATAATTTAGAGGTTATGTTCATATTCAGAAGATTGGCGTTGACTGGCTACACGAATTCTCTGACACTTTACTTGAAATTAATCCGAAAACAAGTTTATCAAATGACGATCAGAAATTTGTATAAGAACATAAAACTTTTGATTTAAAACCGATCAGAACTTTCTGTGCGAACGCATTTTACTCTATTGCGCATGTTTATTTGTCGAAAACTTGTTTCTTATTAAAAGACAAACAGAAAATCATTAATTTCACCTTAATTGCAACAGCTATTAATACAGTATTAATCTGCTTGGATCAGCAGATCTGTCATTATGGCTATTAAAGCCGGTAGGCCCCGAACCTATAATCGGTATATCCAAATGTACAGCTGCTGAATTAATGAAGGGTCTGCTGTATAAGTAGACCCTTAAACCTGGCTAAGTAGAGTGCCTAGCCTAGCACTCACGTGTGCTAGGTTCAAATTTCTAGGTAACAACATCAGTTTATTGAACCTATTGAAGTCCAAATTGGACTCAATATTTCCCAATTGGGTAATAATTGGGTAACATTAAAAGCAAAATAAGCTTGATGTTTCTCCCTTATGCAAAGTAATTATAATTTCCATTTTAAGGTTGTTTAGAAAAGTATCATTTTAGAATGACTTTTTCATTAAATTATTCAGATAGTTAATGCAGAGTCCGGCAGATTTGCGGAAATTTTCAGGGTAATATATTTGACGGTGTTTTAAGCGGAGGTCTTCACCATTCTGGAGGTGGCTACAAGGACAGAAGTTGCATAGGTCCCGGAAACAAAAATCATTATTTACTTTGAAGCCATCAGGCTGCCTGAAATGCTATCCAAGCATCCAGTTTGGAACAGCTCCAAGAGTGCAGGGAAGCACTGCAAGGGATGCTAAAATCAGCCTCGAGTCCTACCTTGAACTTAGTAAGAGACACTTTCCTATATCCTGGAGAACTGGGAATAAAAAAATACTAATAAGAGTAAGAACGAAAATAAGAGTAAGAACAGCGGTTTTCAATAGGTCAAAAAGCTGCTATCAAATCCAATTAAAGCTAGGATAGTATGGCTGCTGTCCCAGTACAGAGGATTATTATAACAGACCTGACTGGAGTTCTAACAGGCTCGATATATCCATATCTTAGGGATTGTTGTGGCGTGGTATATGGCATATCATTTCATAAGGGAATGCGAAGGACGGGCGAGCGTAAGAAGAGAAACTATGGATCCTTACTTCTTGTCACGAGAGGAACTAAAGAACTTTAACTGAGAAGTGCCTCATTAGTTTGTCTCCTTTATTAGGAGGACGGGTGGTTTCAGAGGATGGTGGATAAAGACCTTAAGGCCTATCCACCGGATACTATCCCCCCACCATTAATATTACTTATTACTGGTAAAAGAAAAAACGAATGGTGATTTTTATTTACGTGGTACTTACTTATTTTGTTTTTAAAGTGGTATTTGCTACTTTTTTATAATTTTAATCCCACTTTGCTAAATTATAACTGGTTTGAAATGCTGTTAATGGCGTCTACTTATAGCACTTGATAAAATACATTTTAAGAAGGTGGAATGTTATTTATCAATTTATATTGCAATAAAGTGTTATAATTAGTATTTAAACCTAATTATCCACTCTTTAATGAACAGTTTAAGATAGGTATAGGATACTGGTTATAATATCTATAACATATAAAAAAATAAATTTTCGTTTGAATTAATTTTTTTAAACATCCTGTAGATTTTGACACTCTATGATCGACATAATTAACAATGTTTTTTCAGCTTTTCGAATCTTTTTCTTTCGAACTATAAAACCACGTACCTTTAGCACTTTAATAGAACTTTTTAAAAGCCTATGGAATAAGAATTTTAGGTTTTACATATTTATTAAAAAATTATTATGATACACTTAAAGAATAACGTTTTATTAACAATACTCACGACAATAACACAAGCACATTGTGTTAGTAAGAATACCGCATACCTAAGCAACACTTGTGTCATTGTAAACAATGCAAACCTATTGTTTGGCAAAAATAAAAGTAATTAATGTTATTATAAACTAAAAAATTATTTGCATAGATATGAAAAATAATGATGATAACTGTATCTAGGTTTTCAGGTCAAATTGTGGCTGTCTTGAATTATGTTCTAAAGATAATTCAGACAGTATTCCATGCCAAATCACGGTTTAAGTGATATCGAAGTATTTTGATCCGTTTAAGCATTGCTCCACCACTGATGTAAGAATACACCGTGAAACTATTGTACTCCACTTATAAAACCATTGATATACAGTCAATTGATGATTAGTATAATATAATAATACATCACGAATGTAAAACGAAAATATTGTTTATCGATTGTTTATTCAAGATGTAAATGTGCTTCTTAGTCTGAAATCTTCGTGTTGTATTATACTAAAAATTTCACTCCATATACAAAGTCATATAAAAATTGAGTTTTGAATCTAAAATAACACCTAAATATGTTTTGTAGTAATTTTTTTCATTATTTACTTATTTAAATACTAATTTATTCATTTCATTCAAATTTTCTCACGTGGGCTACTGTTACTTCCAAAAAAACAGAAATTTGATTTAGTGGCCTTAAACTAATAGTTAAATTGAAACTTGATACTTAAATTGTTGGCGCATAATATATTCTATTAAATATTTGTTTTGCTGAGTCTAGATGCACTGCCAAAAAATCAATACTTCTGAAGGACCATGTTAGATTCAATGTTACGTCCAACTTAACAGGCGTGGTGAAGTTTTATCAATCATTATTAATGAATATATTTATTTAGAGGATCAAATGGGTCTTATGGGCAAACACTCGTTTGACTATGAGAAGCCATACTTTAAGAGTTTGTTAGTAAAAAACATAGAGTTTCGATCAATTCACAAAAGCCTTCTGCAGCAAGTCATCGGAAGCCTCATAAATAACAAA
Organism: Anthonomus grandis grandis; assembly: GCF_022605725.1. Classification (NCBI taxonomy): domain Eukaryota; kingdom Metazoa; phylum Arthropoda; class Insecta; order Coleoptera; family Curculionidae; genus Anthonomus; species Anthonomus grandis. The sequence goes on from NC_065552.1 coordinate 29,456,156, forward strand.
AAAGTTTGATATGAATAATTCAGAGATTCCAGTAGCCAGGAATTTTTAAATATTTCTCAGAAAAGAGAAGGCAGAGATTATCCACACCCTTCTTATACAGGGTGCTTCTTAACCTATACGCATAAGCTTAGGAAATTATTGCTAATAATAAATAATGACTAATAGTGAAAAAAAATTTAAGTAAAATATTTTTAGTTTTTGAGATAATTCTTTTTTTTTTCACAAAAATGTAAGAACTTTATCAGGGGGAATTTTGTTTTCAAATTAAGAAGTAAACAAGTCCGGATGATGTTTATTATGTTTAGTAGTACCTACTTTGCTATCAGTTGATACAGTTGTGGTCGTATTTCATTCGATACGGGGAATCAAGACAAAACAGTGTGGCTGCAGCTAATCTTTATGCACAAAGGTTTCCTCATAGGTATCATCCGTCGCGTGAAGCTTTTTTGCGTGTGGTTCAGCGGGGTAGAGAAACTGGAAATTTGCGGCCGAGTCCAGGGCAACATGGTGGAGCCATTAGACCTAGGCGCATTTTAAATCTGGAGAATTTGATTTTAGATATCATCAAAGAGCATCCTGATTTAAGCACTAGAACAATTGCAACGCAATTTGGATTATCATCAGTCACAGTTTGGCGAATTTTAAGGCATGAATTACTGTATCCATTTCACGTCCAAAGGGTACAAGCTTTACTTCCAAGGGATCATGCGCGTCGAGTAAACTTTTGCGAGTGGTTGTTACATCAGCAGCAGTTAAACCCAAACTTTACCAGGAACATTTTACCTACGGATAAAGCAATTTTCACACGCAATGGTATTCACAATTTTCGCAACATGCATTTTTGGGCAGTTGAAAATCCGCATGCCATTCGGCGAACAAACTTTCAACAACGATTTTCAGTAAATGTGTGGGCTGGAACTGTAAACGGAATACTTATTAGCCCTTTCATTTTGGAAAATCGTCTAACTGGTGCTCTTTATTTACAATTCTTGCGACAAAATTTGCCGGTACTCCTTGAAGAAGTCACTCTTCACATTAGGCAGAATTTGTGGTTTCTTCACGATGGTGCTCCACCACATTTTGCGTGACCAGTGCGACGGCATTTGGATCGAATGTGCCCTGAACGATGAATAGGCCGAGGTGGTCCAATTGGATGGCCTCCTCGATCACCCGACCTTAATCCGCTTGACTTTTATTTTTGGGGCCACCTAAAATCTCTGGTGTATGTAACCGAAGTTGATAATGAACAAGAATTAAGAAATCGGATATTTGCTGCCGCCGAGGAAATTCGACTACAACCTGGATTAGCTACTGTCTGCAACTCTTGGATTAGGCGTGCTCAATTATGTATTGAAAGTCATGGAAATAATTTCGAACAGTTACTATAATAGTTAAATAAACATTTATTTTGGAGAATTTACGTTTTTTTTTAAATTTTAATTAGTAAGTCGTTTATCTCCGTAACTAAAACTATTTTACTAAATTTTTTTTTCACTATTAGTCATTATTTGCCGTCAGCAATAATTTCCCAAGTTTATGCGTATAGGTTAAGAAACACCCTGTATATGGGTGGCACACTATAGTTCCTTTGGAGAAGTGTAATTTCTTATACATTGGGTAATAAGGGTAGTTAAAGATAATACTATAATTACATTTAAAGTAAATCCTCCTTATGTCTATTTTGAGTAGAAGAAGTCTGGGTCTTTGATGCATTAAGAAAAAGTTTACTAGTTGGAAATCACTGCTCAGGCCTCGACCGAGTGATAAAGTGGTAACATCAGCAAACAGGATAAAATGCGTATTAGAGGAAAATATCCATTTGAATATGGTATACTTTGAGAGTCCTTTAGTCAAGATTGCATAAAACATTAACCTGTGATTAAATCACAAAAGTCCTCTGGAATAAGTCATCGAAAGCTTCATATATATATACGAAACAAGACAAAACATTCTATGTGAGGTACATCAAATGCTCGGAAATAGTAAAAAGATAGTTTTATTTGAAATAGTGAGAGATTCCAGCAGCTAGGAATTTTTCAAATATTTTTAAGGAAAGTGGAAGTAGAGATAATCCTCACTCTTTTTAAAGATGGGATCTTTGGAAAATTGTAATTTCTTACACATTTTTTAATAAAGATGGTTAAAAGTAATACTATGATTAAACTGGATACTAAATCAAAATTATTGTAATTTTTTAGGTTTTTAATGACATACTGAATGTGAAAGAGGTAATATTATCAAGTGGAATACATTGTACAGTATCAAAAGAATTTTTGTATAATTTCTTTGTTTAATTAAGACTTAACGTAAGAGATTTTATCTAGTCGTGTATTTGGGATACTGAAAATTTAACAGTCAGACCTCGACTGATCGACAAGTCATCCATACTGAAACTCCAGAATACCAATGTCCAAGCAATTATTTTGACTTGATTAGTTATGTTATATTTATGGACTGGATTCAGCTACAGAAATCACAAATTTTTGACCCACGAGCGGTCACACCTTTTTATACACTTGAGTATTGCTACTGGCTTGCATTTCGAATCCGTTATACTTTCCATATTAAAATTTGTATATTACCTACATAATTAGGACTCTTACTTTCAAAAAACTATACAGGGTGATTTTTAAGTTGATACATTTTTTTTAACTGTGTATAGAACTGGGTAAAATATACATTTTTTTCAAATAACTTTTTTCGATACACTCAAAAACAAGGGACATACAGAATAAAAAAAGTGAATATGGGTCTGTTTTTCATGATCTGTTTATGTTTAGTTTTTGCTAAAATTTTTGGATTATTGATCACGCATTGTACCGATCAGTTAGTCTTAGACACTTTTGGTTTATTGTTGTTAATTTTAAATTTGCAAATCCTAAAAATGGCACATCGTTATGAAAACAATGAACTTGTGGATATGTTGCTTATTTATGGAGAATGTCTTTAAAGTGCTGCTGCTGCTTCAGTATTATACGCAGACCGCTTTCCTTTGCGTAATTATCCTACACCCAGAAGTTTCATAAATCTTATTCAACGGGCTAGGGATACTGGCGATTTACGGGAACATCGTGGAGGGCATGCAGGAAGAGGAAGGAGACCTGAAAATGTTCATAGGCAAGAACAAATTTTAAATCTCATCGAAGAAGATCCAACAACAAGTACTCGAGTTGTTGCAGGGCAGGTTGGATTAAGTCAAACAAAAGTATGGACAATATTGTGCGAGAATCAATTTAATCTCTTTCACGTTCAACGTGTCCAAGCGCTACTGTCTGAAGACTTCCCCCGCAGAGTTCAGTTTTGTGAATGGTTCCTACAACAACATGAAAATGATCAACATTTTTCGAACAAAATTTTAGCCATGGACGAGGCAACATTCACCCGAAACGGAATTAACAATTTTCGAAATACGCATGTTTGGTCTGTTGATAATCCCCATGCAATTCGCAGAACCAATTTTCAACACCGCTTTTCTGCTAATGTGTGGGCAGGAATTGTGAATGGGATACTTGTTGGACCATTTATCTTACCAGACCGTTTGACGGGCGATGTTTATTTGGACTTTTTGCAAAATAATCTGCCTGTTCTGCTAGAAGACGTGCCACTGAATATCAGGCAAGCTATGTGGCTCCTGCAGGATGGAGCACCTGCCCATTTTAGACGAGAAGTGAGCGAATTTTTGGATATAAGTTACCCAAATTGGTGGATTGGCCGAAATGGACCAGTTGCATGGCCACCAAGGTCGCCAGACCTAAATCCATGTGACTTTTTTTTGTGGGGGTATATGAAAAGTTTAGTTTTCAAGACGCCTATCGACATACAAGAAGAACTAATAGCACGTATTGAGCAGGCTGCGGCAACAGTTAGACAAAAACCGATTTCTCTATTACGTGCCGTTATGGAACAGTACTTACGTTGAGCAAATCGTTGTGTGGAAGTTAATGGTGACAACTTTGAACAACTTATTTAAATTAGAGAGGACCGTATTAGACTCATTTTATAACATTTTGGCAATGCAATTTTTTTTATTTTTCGGTTTTTTGAATAAAGTTATTTGAAAAAAATGTTTATTTTACCGAGTTCTATACACAGTTAAAAAAAAAGTATCAACTTAAAAATCACCCTGTATACACCCTTTAAAGCCCAATTTATATGAGTAAGTCAGTCAGTCTCTGGGTGGCAAAATAAGGTTACCTGTAATGGCAATATTAAAATTATTATTTTTACAAAATGATCTGCATTCTTAATTATATAATAATTTTTATACCTGTTAAAATCTAAAATTGAAATCAAAAACAATTATTAAAAGAGGATCGAGGCCTTCTACCAAATATTTAATATGTGAATTTGACAAAATCAAGAAAAATTCAGCATCAGCAAATATTAGACGAAATTCTTTTTTTCTCAAAACAGTGTGAAAAACTTTAAATAACATTTTGTTTAATTAAAAAGTTTTAGCAAAAAATACAATTCCTTTAAATAACTTTAATATAAAAGAAAAATGCCGTTTAAAATCGAATTACACACAATGACTCCTTAATTTTTTGTTATAATTTGTCCGAAATGTAGATATATAATAAATTAAGCTTCTCTTGTAGCAAGTTGTCAAATTGACTGTATATCATAACTTTGACATAGTAGTAGACAATAAATTGCTTTTATGACCTGACAGCAGAAGAGCCAATGCTATTAGGATTTTTGTTTAAGCCTCATAGTTAGAAATTAAGTAAAACAAGAAATTTATCTCATATAATCTTATAAATTGATTCTTATCACTAAACGAACATGAGTATAACATGGGTAAACTGCTGCTCGCGATCCATTAAATATTTGTTTCTCTTTTCCTTCAGTTGTATTGGAAAAAAGGCAAAAAATATGTGAACAAGTACTATCTTTGGTTTCTCTGCTTCTCGACTTTATTATTTATTTACTCTCTATGTTATCTTTTTTTAACGTTTTAAGCAATAACCAGCAAAAGTCCCAATAGCACTAAAAGATCTGCCAATATAAGATGTAAAAGCTATAATAACGGGGCTAATTTTATTGTCTCAGCATAAAATATCTTAAACGATATTAAGGGTTTATGACTAATTGTTTTAAAGCTATTAGCATATTTTATGACTCAAACAAAAATCAAAGTGATACTAAATTTCTTTTACGGTCTGTTTTTATATGTTTATCTCGAACTTGTCATTATAATTTAAAAAAATTCTGTTACCACCCTAAAGCCAATAAATCGTAATTTGTTTAACAATATATCATGAGTTAAAAATTTGTAGGTAGTACTTGAAGTACTATAAGACTACTAAAAGGGCCATAAAATCTGAAGATTCCATGAAGTGCTATAAAGTTTCTCTATTGTATTATAGGGGCGCCAAAACCAGGTACTAGGTGTTGTTTTAGGTACATATCAAATTTATTTACTTCTATAAGGGTTGTAATACGTAATATAGGCTCAGTCTTAGTTTGATCTTACGTGATTTTAGTTCAATTATGAATGCTGTGAAAAATTAAGTGAAGTGAATCATGTTTTTTTATTTGCTTTATTTTGATTTCGGTGAGTTTATAGTTTGTAAACCATTTTGGGAGCACAGATCGTTTTATGAAGAATGTTCCTAGAGATTTTCTTAAAAAAATTTCTATATTGATATTTATTGAATATTTAGTTTTCTAAATACATTAGGATCAGTTTGGAGAGTTCAAAACATCATCTTCAATATTTTTGAATATAACTTTTCTTGTGCCTCAAAAACTGTCTGAGTTAGAAAAAAAATTATAAAGCCAATGTCTAAGAACCACCAGATTCTACGAGACGAACATCGTGTATTGGGACTTAAGACATTAATATTTTTGACAGTTTTAATTTTTTTCTTCTTAATTTTCTTTTTAGCTAATTTTCACTATTCCTTAACATATTTTTCATAAAATAATAAGAATATTGTTAAAATCATTTTAAGTAAAGAGGAAATATTTATTATCCTATGTTAACTTTGCTTATGCTGCAAGTTTGAGGCTTTAAAACTTTTTTCACCAAAATAGAGCGATTTGGTAAGATGGGTAAATTCTAAATGTCTATTACTTAGAGTAATTTAGATTAAGCTACTAGGAAAAAATAAATATATGTTGTAACGCTTTAAATGCACAAACCTCACAACATAGCGTTTAATTATTATTTAAACGCGTCGTTTTAAAAAAAATTATAAAACAACAGTCCTGGGGTTCCAAAGATAATTAGCAATTTGACAAATTTCGTAATTATAATAATTGTGAAATTTTTTGCGGAAAAATAAGCAATTCATTGTCGACTTGCATAATTCATGTCATAGAAATTTAAAGGAAAATTAAAATTTTATTGGTTAGAAATATATTAGGAAGTTTATATAAATCCGAATCTGAATTACCTTGATTCGATTATATAACATTCATGTGTCTGTTTAGTTTAGTGTGAACCCCATCGTTCGTCTATGGAAAAACTATTAATCTTTGGTAAATGGTTCTCACCCTGTATATAAGCTTCCCGACACTTGACCAAAAAATCTCAAAATTCCATGAATACCCTATAATATAATCCCCCTTTATTAATTGCGCCAATAGCGGGTAATAGGTGTTGGTACAGGTAATATACTTTATTATTTTTGTAATGATAGTAATACCTACCAGTCAGTATTACTTTGATCTTTCGCGTGAATTGATTATTTTAATTTATTTGTGGGATCTGTGAACTTGTGAAGTGAAGTGAATTATGTTTGTTATCTGCGTTATTGTGATTTCGGTGAGTTTAATGGAATGTTTCTTGAAAAAATATACCTTATTGTTATTCTCTGAATAGACTAGAAATGTTTTAGTTAGAGCAACGCCTTTAATATTTTTGAGTAAATTTTTGTTAAATATTTAAACTATTTAGTGCCCAAAATAAATTATCTCAGCCAGCGATTATATACGGGGTGTGTCTGATGTGAAATGACGCTAAACAATTTAATAGCAGATTCCTTTTTAAAAAAAATGAGGTTATTTTAAATTTTCCTAGTACAAAAGACCAATGTACAGGATGATAAGCTTAATATATATGTTTTTAATTTTGGCCATAAATTTAGCATTTATTCTTCATTTGCTTAAGAAATGTATACTTCAAAAATCTTACTACGATTCATTTTTTTCGAGATATTTACATTTAAAGTTTTCAATGCACAATGCATATTTGCTAGTAAATGTTGATGACCTCCATTTGTCTCAAAACATTTTAAAAATTAAATGTACATTTCAAAATGACTGGGTAGCAATTTGAATTTTTACCATTAATTTCTCTCTTGTGGTTACTGTATTTTTGTGAATAATTGATTTTAAGTATCCTCAAATGCACAAATCTAATAGGTTAAAGTCTGAACTTTGTGCGCCAAGGTCTTCGACTTACCTATCCAGTTAAAAATAAGTTCAGATACTCTCTCACTGGTCTAGCAAAATGCGCAGAAGCATTATCTTGCATAAAAACAATATCTTAGCGCATATTTAAAGGTAGTTCTTCTAAATAATTAGTAAGCTTTGTTTGTGAAAATTTTAAATATAATTCTCTATTACACCCATGGACTTATTGCTAATGCAAGCGGCCACCATGACCAAAAATAACCGCTGCCGCCATTTTTATAGTGGTTGTGTATTTTTGATGTTGGTCACTCTGAACATTTTCAGTGTAGCCAACAGAAGATATATTAAATAAAGCTAATAAGTAGTTGATGACGCTGACGTTTGACATGTCGTGAACATAAATATAAAAAGTCGTGACTCGTACAGCGTATAATGAAATCATATTATTTATTACATAAAAATCATAGTTCAAAAATTAACGAAGGTACTTTAATTTTAAAATACCTTAAATATATATACTTCCAATATGACTTACTAGTGAGTCGTCTACTAAGTGAGTACTAACGAATACTAAGGTCGCGTAACTAGTTTCCAGTATATAGAAATTTCGAAACATCTATACCATTTTTTCTATACCTCTTTCCTGTCCATTCCAATTGATTTGTTTAAAACATTTACCTATAGAGCTTCTCTTTCTCTATCTCTTAAATTACTAATTTCCCTGTTTATAATATTATTTAAATAATAAAACTTATTTTACTTTTTAATGTAGTGGTTAGCTTATACTACTTTTTAATTATATACATACTTTTATGTCGTTCATTTACCATCTGATCATTTTCATTAACATTGTTTTTAAAGCATATTCTTAATTAAAAAATATGTGCTAGAGACTAGAATTGCTGAAATGGGTATAATGAAAAGGCAATGATAGGGTTTCAATAACCTTTGTTTTTAACCCTCTAATGCATAAATTTATTTCTGCATTAAAGAAATTATTTTTGTATAATTTTTAACATAAATCTAATAATATATACTTACTTAGACGTCTCTTTCATCCCCTAGCTGTCCGATAAAAACGGGACGCCTTGAGGCGGACCGGTGCATTACCGCTATATTGTGTTAAATAATTAAATAATATAGAAAAATGCTTTTATTTTTTATTATGAAAATCAAAGAAACAGGATTTGGTTGGAGAGTTACATAAACTTAAATTACATTTTAGACAAAATGCTTGAGTTTCTGACGTACATTTTGGAAATTTACACTGTTTTTTACCTGATCGATCACGGAATATGCACCAATGTCCTACTTGATCGAATCAAACGTCTTCTGTTGGTAGGTATGCTCGCTTTTTTGGCACAGATGAAAAGGATGGTATCTGAGGGACGAAAAAGATGGTCAACCAACGCTTTTTTTACGTCCGATTTGTCCATAATTGCAAATCGATTCAGCCACAATCGACCTAAAAACTGGTAACTCGATTTTTTCTTTTTCAGAGTGAATGCGGTGGTACAATATGTACGAATTTACGATCGCGACGTCTATAAGATGATACAAGATGCGGTTGGACCATTTGCGAGTTTTCATCCGAATGTGATATCTCCCTACCACCTCTTTGTATTCTTTGATAATTTTTGGAAAATCAATAGTATCTTTTCTCTTTTCTATCCCAGCGAGGTGACTTTAGAACTTCATTTACGTACGTAGAGGCAAAATTTTTTGTCCCATCGTAAGAAGATATAAGTCGAACAGTCTTGGTGTCATGCCACAAAACAGAGGTTATATCAATACCAAATGCATTTCCTACATATTCTTCCGAATTTTTTTTTTGCTATTTCAGCATCACTTGATAACTTACAATTGGGTACACAATTTGGGCGCACAGTGCCTAATGAGTAAATACCTCTACTTCGGAGATAAACAACTAGGCCCAGAGACGTATAAAAATTATCAAAATAAACGATGTGGCTTACAAAATTTGGAATATGCTGTGATAAACGGACCACCACATTAGAGGAGGCCCCCAGATTTGGAGAGTTTAGAGGAATTATATTATCTCCTGCACCAGTATATATTTCAAAAGCATACGAAAAGCCTAAAGAATCACAAAGGGGAAAAATTTAAAACCCCACTTATGCGGTTTATTAAGTAGATATTGCCTAAGAGGGCTTCCAGTCATTTTTGTTGCGCACATTTGTTCATCCACGCAAAGTCTTGGAAGCATTGGTACGGATATAAATACATTGTTAAAATGTGTTATGAGGGGCCTAACCTTATACAAACTATCATATTCTGGTCTACCTTTGCCAGACATCGTTAAGTTATCGTTGAAATGAAGATACCGTCGAATTTTCTCAAATCGCAACACCGGCATCGTCTGACGAATCCCTTCAAAAGAATGTCTTCCCCAATATGATCTTACATTTGGATAACGATAAACCGACATATATATAAGTATTCCAATATATTGTCGTAGTTCAGTTGCATCTGTAGTGAACCTCGTGGAAATATGTTTTTGGCGTGCATATAAATTAGTCTGTTCGGTCAGATGCTGAAAAAAATCGTCATTCAAAAAGTACCGAACGTAATCAAATCGAGTGTTTAGATCCTTCAAAGCAGCTGGAAGTTGTTTTTCTCCCCGAAATACGACTTCATTTATGTGTAATTGAAGATTTTTTTCCTCCAAATAATAGACTTGAATTCCGGCGAATTATTAGTTATGCCAGTAATATCCCCCGAAAACGTTCCTGTGGTAGGAACTTCTGGCCCATCTTCTTCTTCAGCAGGTTCAGGCGGTCGGACACGATTAGAACGCTTATAAGTTGATTTACGCTTTGAACTACTAGCACTAGCAAGAGGTTCATCTTCTTCAGTGGGTGGTTTAGGTACATTAAAACTAGTACTTGGTTTCGTGCTTGGTTCACTTATTGACGAATTATCAGATGATTGGGCTGGTTGCTCGATGTCAAACGCCTCATCTGATAATATTTTTCAAGTATCAAAATACTTGCGACATCCAGCCATAACTGAAAATATCGCAAAATCTATTATATGTAATAACGTTTATTTACCAATTTGTAGGAAAATTTATATTAGGCATTGCATATGTCCGCCTGTAGGCGGGTATACCGCTACCGTGGACCGCCAAGAGCTCCTCACGCTTGTAGAGGGGCTCTTGGCGGTCCTATTTAATTTTAGCACCACACCAAACATTAATTTTAAATTCGTGTTGACGGTGTCTTTCAGTAACGAAGTTCGGATTTGCAATAACCTATGAATGCTAGTTTCAAAAATTAAAAATTCTCCGTCGGGTAAGAGTCGCTTCGTCCTTAAACATAAATTTATTTATAAAAATGGGTTCTTCATTTTGTTGAGCCTTGATATAACGGGCAAAAGCTATTCTTAGTAAAAGATATGCATTCCTAGATTTTGTACATGGATGAAATGACAGCGATGAAAAATTCTTAATACTGATGACTTAGTAGTTCTAGTTTCTTACAGCCATACATATTACACCTATTTCTGAATCTGTAGCCACTTGAATTAACACTTCTAATTCTTGAGTCATATTACGTCTTATTTGGACATCCAACATCCCGCTTTAGCCTGAATCACTCCCGTTTATCCAAGTCTCTGGTTAATGTTTTAAAAAAGTTAAAAATCTCTGCTTCCTATTATTTATATACAATTGCACTTAAACCGCAGTCATTTTCTTGGGAATATACGCAAGCCATAGGTCACATTTCCAAATTAGAATAATACTTAATTGAACAAATAGTTGAAATTTATAGACGTTGCTAACACTAAAGCAATAACCAAGGAGACTGATGTTAAACGTGCGTACCCAAAAATGGACTAGTTTCAGAAAGTAGCCACATCGGCGCTGTTAGCCAGAAATGTTTCTCTTTCAACTCTGATTGGCTCGACCCACCTTTTAACAGTTCATAGAGTTCAACTTTTTGCGAAACAGTAATATCAATTAAAGTATAGAATACTGCCACGTGTCAGAGTAGCCAATGATATCGAGGTACACTTCTGACCAACAGCGCCGAGGTGGCCACTTTGCGAACCCAGTTACCGTTCAATTTTCGTATCACCTCATTTAGGAAGCGCAGAGATCAGTCTCCTTGGCAATAAATAACAATAACTAACAACAGAGCTAGCAAAAGGCACGATAGTCAACTTGAGTTTGAACTTTTATAACCACTCATTAAAGTAACTGACAAGAAGATAGATAGGACACTCCCATAAGAGCCAATAGAACACTGAACCGTCGATAACATTGCGCCCTCTGAATGTCGAGAAATGGTACTAACCGGAAACAAAAATGAGTTTGTGACGCGATAATAGCGGTAAATTTAAAAATTTATTATGGCGCCAAATTTCAATTTTGCTCTACTATATCGTGCGGTTAAAATTAATGGGAAATGTGTGGTTCTTTCGGAAACTATAGTAGGCAGATTGAAAAAGTGTTAAATTAGGACTTTTTCCTCCATTTATCACTTTTTCTATGTGCATGCTATAATTTTTAGAGGACATCTACATACATCTCTAACTAGATACATAGGTCTGGGTTTCAGAAATTAAACAGAAAATATTAACAAAACGTATTATTATATTAAAAAAGGAGATTATAGTAAAAATTCACAAGAGTTACCATTTTTCCATTTACCTTTGAAAATTTCAGACTCCAAGATTTGTATAGAATCTCTTGCCAATTGCTCATGCATTGAGACTGCTGAATTTTATTTGACGAAAACAAAGAAAACATAAACACAACATGTTGTGAGACCGTGACTTCGAGTTTTCTTTGTTTTCGTCAATTTTGTATGTTAGTCTTTGAGAAGAATGGATGAGATGATTTGTATTTAATTTTGAAGGTATTACATAATAATGTATAATGATGGTCCGTAATGTAAAATTGGCTACTGCTCTACGTGATCGAAAATTGGTCAGTTCTTTACAATTATGAAATAGGACAGGTCTAAAAATACATTCGAAACACTATTCGAAAAATTTTGCGCGAATTATGAGAACAAATTAATTTAGCTAAGATATATCGCAAAATTTTATCAATGAAAGTTAGTTTTTTGGTGTAAGTAAAAAGAAAGGCTCTGCAAAATTCTAGAAGGTAAAGAATGAAATATGGCCGCATTTCATATGCTTGATAGTTCTTGCAGCCTAAGGCGGTAGATTCGCTTTCTTACAGCCATCTATATGTCGAGTAGAAGCATTTTTTTCTCTCAATCTCCCAAGCATTCAAGATCCTGAAACCTAAAATTTTAGCGTTTTTAATACAGAGGAAAAAGGAAAAAATTTGATTTTTTTGTATTCTGGAAACGAGGCACTTCCGACCATCGGTGTCCCATCTCAAACTCTCTCTATGGTTCCTGTATATACTCAGCATTTTTGACCAGTTAAATGGGCACACCCTGTATTACTTAGATTGGTTTAGGTTGGGCAATTTGTTTGGTAAATTTAATGCCGAAGAACAAATTTAATAAGTATTTTTTAACGATTTAGATTCACAAACCTTCCATCATAGCGATAAACTAAGGTAATAAAGCAAATGGCTGACTAAAAATTCTTTAAGTAATTAAGCAGAAAAATGGTTCTTATTTTTTTATGCAAAATGTCTCATAATTTATCCAACATGTAGCTTAAAATGTAATACGTGTGAGTCATTTTTATAGTAATAATTTTTCTTGATTTTCTTCACGTCCCTAAGTTTTCTCGCAATATTAAAAAATACCCTCTGTTTTTTAACTGTATTGTTTTAGATCCACCAAGTTGCCGCAAGACCTCAAGGGATTTTATTTGATAAATTTGTGGGGCATCACAAGGAACCACAATCAAACAATACCTCACTCTGGACCAGCGGTACAGTATTTTTTATTATTAAAATTAGTTAAACGTATTTTGGTTTTCTTAAGCTAAAACTATAATAATTTTTTACAGAAATATCAGACCAAATTCATTTCCCCGATGAATTCAAGGATTTTGACGTTAGGTCGCGCACAGTGGTGCCGAAATGTGACAGTAAGTTGCCAATTTGTGAAAACGTCGAGTCCTACCCTTATAATTATCTCAAAAAGGTTTTGGAGAAAAACACGCTGTTTAAGGCTTTTTTCGGCAACGAGGAAGTAAGTTATTTTGTTTCGAACATACGTACGAAAATTTTAATTAAAAAATTATTTTTTGCTTTAGTTACCAAAAGACGATATATCGGAAAGAGCAGGAGAAGGTGAAAATTTCGTCTGCAGAACAGTTACAAAAACCATTTTTCCTAAAGTAGGACAAAACAAAGACAACAAGTGGAAGTTTATTATTAATCAAGGGGAACAAGACGGATTTTTGCAAGGAGTTCGGATCGAGATATGTAAAAAGTAAGTATCCGGAAATATTTTGTTTTTTTTTTTTAAGTTGACTGACTATAATCATATGTCTAGTATTAGACTTTTATAATATTTCAATAAGTCATGATGTTCTTAAGTGATTGATTAAGAAAGAAGATCTACTGATTTTCATAAGAATACAGCAGGTTTTATCGATATTTATTTATTTCACCATTTAATATTCTAACAAATCTACAGAAAGTTCTAAGAAATCTCGAATCTTTCTCGATTTTTTTTATTGCTTTCATGCTTTTACGACCTATCACCAGCTCCAGGGATTTGCCAACATCGAAACTCAACTTATTCAGCCACTGCAAAGGAACACGGATTCCCTTGTACGAAACTCAATCTTATTTCGTCGGACTTCTTCAGACCACTAACGTTAGACCAACAGATAGGCTTTGATATTGAAAATCTTTATACAAATGTGCCTATCGGAGAAACCCGTAACATAATCAGCGCAACACTTGCAGAACGCACTGGAGAGAGTGATCGATCTTTTAGAGCTTTGTCTTCGTTACTTCTATTTTTAATTAAAAGATATGTTTTACGCCCAGGAGGGAGAACTTTCAATGGGTTCGTTGTTATCTCCAGTGCTAGCCAAAATATACATTGCAGCCTAAGGACATCAGTCTATCGTAAACCAATATACCCAGGACAATACCTATACTATAACTCTAATCATCCTGGTATACCTTAAACCTTATATAGTAAAACCTTATAGTAAAACCTTATATGTATAGCAGGGCAGCTAACAAAAAATAACAATGTTGAGCCAAAGCAACTAGAGAATAGAGAAACTAACGATTCAAAGGAACTTCGGAAAAAATTGGGATAATTTCCATAATATTCAAAATCAAGAGAGCCTTCACTTTCAAGATGAATGTACGAGGTCTAGTATCGAACCCCAAGCCAAAATACCGGCTATTATTAATAACACCAAGAATTACATATAGCAAATCCCCTGTGAATGTGAAGAATCATGCATAGGCGAAACATACATTACATTGGACACAACGGCACATTATACATTAAACAGAAGAAAAGATTTTGTGTAAGGAACAACATTGTAAGAAAAGAAGATTTCTGAAAGAAACTTTTATTATGCAATATCAAGGAATTTTCAACCAGGCCACTGTTAATGCTCCCAACATCTGGTGATCCCTACTGTCAGGACACTGCAAGATCTAATGGGTTTCATGAATGATCAGATGCGGCACACCTCTAGTATATACACCTGTAGAATAATTATTATTCTTGTTAGTTTATACTTGATATTGGTTGGGTTGGGTTGAGTAAGTAACTGCAACCTATACGTCGTTAAATTTTGATTTAAAATAAAGTCAATCGAAGGTTGAAAACTAGATTTCACTACTTTACCAATGTCTACCACCTTCAGAAACAAGCTTTTTTATGTCTACTTTATACACCAGAAGTTATATAAGAGGTACTTGACCAAGCTTGATTTACTAAGACCACCAGCTTCTTTCTTTTAGAAGGAAGTTTAATGAATTATTATGAAATCCATAATAAGTCAATTTTGTTAAAAGCAGGATGTGATCCAAGAAAGAGTAAAAGTAAAGCAATACGAGAGCTCTAGAATGGCCCTATTCATAGCCTCAATATTTTCTTGAGTAACTTTTAATAAAATAAATGGTATACTGTGCTGCTTTCGAAAGCCAGACCTTGCGGAATTATAGTATTTGTGATCAAAAAATTATAAATTTGTGATTAAATTAACTTTTTTCAATAGTTCACGTCGCAGTATTTCTTTGAACTGCAGATTTTTGATAAAGGCATTATAAGAGAAGTATTTAAAATATCCTAAAAATAAACCATTTCCAAACCGCAGTTATATGATGAGCAAGATGTTAAATGCAATATTGGATATCCGCTGAATGACAGTCACTACTAATAGGGCTGCCATTAAGGTGAAAAGGTGAGCTCGTACTGGAGTGCATAAAGGTCCTGAAGGAACTGGTGAAGTTAAGCTGTAGGGTTAAGCCTATCTGGGTGCCTGGTCACTCAGACTGCTAGAAATGAGGAAGCGGACTCCCTTGTGAGACTGGAATTTGTGAAACGAACAGTAGGCTCTGAACCTATTATTAGTGTAGTCAAATATATAGCTGTTGCATCAATAAAGAATCTGCTGGAGAAGACGAGTCTGCTCTGCCAGTCTCACCAGACAGGTATTGCGCTTAGAAAAACGAGGAGAAATTCTGCTAATTTGAACAAAATCGTAAAAAGGACACACCATAGGTATTGCGGACAACCCGGGATAGAACGAGGATGAAACTGCAGAACTCATTATCGGGGATTTTCAACAGTCACTACCATAGGCATTAGATTTAAGGCCTAAAATTATTCTTGAAATTTCTGTTACAGTGGCTAAACGATATAAAAACTGGAGATCAAAATTAAATCTATTACTAGGAAAATATTCAACCCATTCTGGACATCTATTTGAAGGACGATAAGCTGATGAAAAATAATCATTTACTTTGTCTGGATTTTGAAGTTTTGCGGGTATAGAACAGCTAAAAGAATTTTTAAGGCGAAAGTTATTTATAGCTTTTCACAGTTTTTTACATGTGTTACTACTTTGTTTAGGTTCCAAATATATTTTCTTTTACTGTTAAATCATTCGCAGCACCAAGTACGCAGTTGCTCGTAAAGTAGCCAATCGGTTAAACTCTTAAGACTTTTTAACCTCAATTGTGCTTTATTTTTGATAAGTATTGTGATTGAACTGTTACGATAATAATTATTCGCCCTAGTTTTTATGCTAAATTCTGTCGATATTTTGGCATTTATTTATTAATGTCTTTTTCTTTGCAGTTTGGATGGCGCCTGTGATATACCAGGAAACTCTCTCGAGCAGTTCGGGTACCAAACCTTCTGCAAACAAAAATATTTTTACAAAAGACTCTTATCCCTAGGAAACAACGGCATACCAGTACCGGATACTTTTAAAATTCCATCGGCATGCTGTTGCGCCTATAAACGGAATTTGGACTTTCTGGCCAATTTTGGATCGCGAATGTCACCAGTTAAATGATGTGTTTGAAAATGTATACGGTTTTGCTGTGATAGTTTAGGTTTAAAACCTATATGAATTTGACTACGAAGGTTTTGTATTAATATTAGGCCTTTTTTAAGTAGACTGTGTTTTGATGTTGATCTGATTAAATCTGAATTAAATAGCGAGTTGATTGATCTGATAAGTAAGAGTTGAAGAAAATAAGAACCGGACCACTGATTACCGAATTTTATGCAAAAATTGAAAATGATAATTTCGCCCAGTAAACACCAAGAACTATACTCGGTTGTTAAGCAGACTCGCTCATACGACTTACTATAATACGAATTAGCCGATGTCGATCTAGTAATAATTTTACCAATTCATGTCACCATTTGCAAATTTTGGACCTGCTACAGAAGGTAGTAAAAGCTCAAAGCGATAGGATTAAAACTGACGTTCAGTCAATAAAAGGCATAAGTCAATTGAGTTGTAAAATTTTTAATCTAAAGCGAAGGGTTAAATATTTCAAAGAAATAAGAAAGAGATATCAAGTAATAATATTAGACTTTAAAAAAGAAGCAGACAACTTATTAAAGAAGCAAGTTCTTGATTTATTTTTTAACAATCTGTTGGTTTCCAGACATAGCCAAGATATTGATAACATACAAGGTACATGGGGATCTCGATATCTTTTGGAGATACAGCTTAGGTTAGATTGAGAAAAAATTGGGTTTTTAACGATTTCTCCAAAGCCTTTGATAAGGTTAAGCTTGACTTGCTTGTTAGGAAACATTCGATACTGAGAATGGGTTGACTTTTGGAATTTCGACATTGGGAATTTAAAACCTTTTTGACTTTGATAATCTGTTGGGGAGATTTAGTAGATTTTTAAAGAGTCGAGCACAAGCAGTTAAAATCAAAAAACTTCTTGTCTTCAGAAGTTGTAATTACATAAGTGTTTCTGATGATGTGCATCTCTCAGCATTCATTTTTGATTGTTTCACCAATGATATTGAATCTGTCTTTACTACCATATCATTTCAGCTTTTTGCAGATGATATAAAAAAGTGTACAGTCATTAAGTCACCTTTGGATTGTTAGTTGCTGCAAAATGATCTTAATGACTTTTTTCTGTGGTGTGTATAAAAATAGATTAATTTTGAATCAATTTACTTTCAATTACCGATTGGATAATTTTGAGCTTGTTAATCGTCTTGTTGATTCTGAACTTACTTTTTCTCACCATATTACACGTCCAACAGAGCAATGCAATTTTTAAATTCATTTTCGGTACCTTGCAGGGATCTGAGAATATTTCTGTATTGAAGGATGTTTACTGTGCACGAATTAGATCAGTTTTAGAGTACGCATCCTACATTTGGCAGCCATTTTATATTATCCATGAGGATAGGATAGAACGCGTCCAATGAAAGTTTTTGAGAAAAATTAGTGTTAAGTTGAATATTCCTTATGATAAGATAAATTGTTCTGAAATTGATTCACTTTTAAAATTACCTTCTTGGATATATACACGTTCTTCTTGGATGCTCCTGATCTGCTTGCAGCTATTGGTTTTCAATTTCACCCATTATTTCTAGAAATAAATTACTTTTTAATGTTAATTTTCACAGAACTAACTACGGAATAAATGCTCCAATTTCTAGAATCTTTAATTTGGCAAATTTTTTGACAAAAAATAATAATATTGACCTTTTTTATGGTTCATTCAATAGGTAGAGTTTTATACTGATTTGCTGTTATACTAAATTTTGTTTTTGTTTTGCATTACCTTCTGTGATTTAACCGGTGTGTCTGCTTTCGCTTTAAGTAAAACTTAAAGACTGATTTTAATAGCTTTAGTGTTATTATTTTGTGAAAAATTTATTAAAAGATAAGTGCGTTAAGTCCGCCATCTTATGCTCTTTGCCAAATGTTATGTTATTATTAATTCCTTTTTTTTTATTCATTTTAATAAGTAAGATATTGATATTCATGTACATATATAATTATAGAATAAGTGTTGTAAATATTATTGGCGTTAATAAAATTTGAAATTTGAATGAAACTAATCTCTAATTAATTAAAGTAATTGTGTTATTAACGAGTCATTAGCGATGTATAAAATATTCTATGTAGACTATACTGGATACGTACTTGTATCTTAATAAGCTTAAACAATAAAGTCTTGTAAGTATTATTAGATTCCCAACTAAAAGTCACGATCCTTAATGATTATTGCATAAACTAAGGATGAGTACGATTTTGCTAATCATAAGTACTTTTATAACTCGTATCACTAATAAGAATATAAATCCACTAGGAACAATGCCAGCCTCATTTTCTGTAATTGCTTTATTTCTTAGAAAGCAATAACTTATTATTATGGTCTTATAATAACATTTATGTGATATTTCTTTTTCACTTTAGATACTTGTACAGTGCAAATAAAATGCGAGTATATATTTTGTTAATAATTATGTCAATTTCATTGACTATGTATGTGGTTGGTGAGCTTCAAATTAAGCAAAAAGGTAAGTGCCTATTTTTAAATAGTGTTTGTTATTAGTAAAGGAATAAATTAATTATATCAATTAAAGAAAATATTTCTTAACCTGTTTATATATGACTTTTTAATTAACAACCTATTTATTGTTATATTAAATATCAATCAAATATAGTGTAATTCATTCATTTACCATTTGGTTGCAATACAGGATGTAGGTATGGTCTGTTATTTAAGAGAAAATAATAAAATAAAACTAACCAAGTACCATAAAGTATAGTTTATAATAAGTACATAATTTTAACCTCAGCCCTACATTTAGATACATCAGTTATTGACCTGTGGCTCTGAACTGATTCAAAATTTTTAGGACCATAATATATGAAAGATGTTATTTGTAAAATATAACTCATCTTGCTAAGAATTAATCTACCAGAGTTGCTTACAAATGTGTTTATTTATACATTGCCAACTATTGAAAATGTGCCATTATGATTCTTGACGTAAACTGCACTATACAGGTTGGAGAAATTAGGTATCTAAAATAATGACAACGCCTCTTGAAGAAGAGGTGTCTAATAATTGTTTTTTTATTTTTTATAGAATAAAAATATTAATATCGGCATACCTCATTTTGCTGTGTGACTGCACGCTGCACTGTTAAATTTTAAAACGCTATTATTTTTTTTTTTTGTTTATTACAGCTGTTTATATTCATTTCGAGAAAGCTAAAATAATTAAATTGTTTTATGGGGTTTGTAGTGCCCTAGAGGTGGATTCAATACGACCAAGTAGAAGTGTTGCAGAAGAACTCAGTATGAACCGTAAAACTGTTACCAGTATCTGGCAAAAACTTGGATGCAAATGTTTCGTATTCCAAAGCTTAGGAGATATTTCGCCAAAACCAATGGGGAAGAATGGAATTTTGTGAAACCATAATGGAAAAAGCAAATAAAAATTAAATTTTTTTACAAAATATTCTATTTTCAGATAGATCTTCTTTTTCATTACATGGGAAACAATCCTTCCGTTCTTTGATATTGCTTTTATGAATAAGCACAGAAGTTTTCAATTCCATAATCGTGTTTGGGCGTGTATGTGTTTAAGCTGATATTTATCATATTATGTGGCGATTTTTTTGATGGTATACTTTAAATACTTCAAAATAACTTGAGCAAAATCAAGTTCTTCCTGCCATTGAAATTCTCGCTAATTTAAACATAGGATCAGTCTATTTTTAATAAAACAGTTGTTCTGTAATGTAAAGAATCTTAAGGACACCATTTACAAACAAGAATTTAATCAACAAATTTAGAGGAGTTGGTTTTAGGATAAAAAATTGTTAAATGTGCCAAATTTATTTCACTGGAAACTCTTTTGGAAGCTCAAAATATCTCTTATGATAGGTTTAACTTATTGTTTACCCAAAAAATGTAAGATCTAAATCAGAAAAATAATTTACACATGTCTGAACTTTCGCGTACTATTTTGCGAAATTTCATTGCAAATAATACGTCACAGAGGTAACGTTTATATTAAAGCTCAAACGTGGTACTAAAAAATAATAACGTAGGAGGCGAGTAGCAGAGCGCTTGATATGTATGCGTGCGCGTTGGCATATTTCGCCTTTAAGCACCTCTCTATGCGTAATAATCGATTCCCCAACCTGTATAAAATGAAGTGCTCAAAAGTTGAAACTCCTGAAAGAAGGACAGATAAGATTTCCCACGAATATTTCATATTATTTCTGTAATATCAAATTAAACCCACGATAGTCTCTGAACTGAAAACAGCCTCTGAGTTTCGAAATGATATAATTCTGGTAACTAAGTTTCCACGGTATGACATCAATATTGCTATATTTTGCTGCTAATGCTAGCTTAAATTAATCTATGCAAAAAAAAAGAATTCTCTATAATGTCTCTCTCGGTTTCTCTATCTTTATCTATATTTGGAGTTAAAATGATCGATAAAATTTTAAATGGCAAAACTGTTTATTTTTATGTTGCAGTCCACGAATTGGTTTAAGAAATAAAATTGAATTGAAACGTTAAAAAAAAATCTGGTCACACATTT
This sequence comes from Anthonomus grandis grandis, assembly GCF_022605725.1. Classification (NCBI taxonomy): domain Eukaryota; kingdom Metazoa; phylum Arthropoda; class Insecta; order Coleoptera; family Curculionidae; genus Anthonomus; species Anthonomus grandis. The sequence goes on from NC_065552.1 coordinate 29,477,517, forward strand.
TCGTTGCACATTTCTAAATACAGTAGAGGGTAAAACGAGTTACTATTGTCGGCTGATTTAATGTTAAAAGTAAATTATAATAAAAAAGTAATTAGTGTCGCTGATAAAGCAAAATTTTTGCCAGGGAAGCTATAACCCCAATCATTACTTACCAAATTCATATTGAATTATAGATATATGAATAAACGTATGAATTTGCTAATAAATATAATTTTTTCATAGTGTTTCGTATCAAACGGCAATCTAATGTTTATGACCTCCAAATTGAAGAAAACGATTCCAAGGTAGAAGAAATTCCCGGTGGACAAAATCAGCAGCAATATCAACCTAATAGCCCACAGCAAGAATATGTTAATTATTATTATCCTGGACCGTTGGGGCCAATTGGTAATAAATTAAGGAACAAAGTCGCTAGATTCGGGCCGTTGCTAGGCGGAAGACTTGGATTTTTTGGATAAACCTATATTATCCTATTTTGTTGTATTAAATAAACCTTTTATCTAAATGTGAATTTTTTTTTATTATAATATACACTCACGGGCACGAAAACGGTTTTAATAAATAAATAAGGTTTAATAAGAATCAATCACTTATTTGAAAAATAAGTCTTTTGGTGTAACACTACAGAAGCACATAAATTGGTAGTTTGCTGAAGAGGCTTTAAATTATTGAAAAATGAAAGGTATTGCTAGCAAAAACTGCAAAGGAGCATTTTTAATAGTTCTTCTTAGTAATATGATCAATTGGGTTCGTATCTGGACTAAACGCTGGCCACTCCAAGATAGAAATGTATACATCGTTGAAGTAACCTTGAGGCATTGTCGCGGTATGTGGCGTTATCATGCATAAGAATAAAGTTACTCCATAAAAATCAAAATAACGAACAACAAAACAGCAGGTTACTTCAACTTAACTGACAGCAGGTAAAGGGCCTCGTGGAATGATGTATAACTCTGTGCATCTAGGAAAATTCAGTTAGTTTTCACGTCTCAATATCTCTATTTTTTCTCTCAGTTCACACGTGCGCTTGAAATTCATGGTATTTTATTAATTAAATACGAATATTAGACAAAATAGAATAAATTTTCAAATTTAAATATGAATTGTAACTTGCGCTGTATTAGCTATTAAGTGTGAAATTTGAATATTTATTGCACAACTTGCAATGTTTAGTTTAAAATATTCCAAATTATGTCAGCTATCATCCCCTTAGGAACTTGCGCCTGCCCTCCTGACAGGCTGTATGATTTTATTATAGATTTGAGGCTAAACGTATATGTTTTTTTTTAGGAACATGACTCTCGATTTCTAATGACTTAATTACCATTGAATCGCGGTGCGATTCTAATCTTCTGTGCCTAAATGTCTCAAAAACTAAAGTCTTATCATATAAAACTACTATTCAACCCTTTGTACTTAACAACACCAGATTGGACGTCGTTGAATCAAAAGTTCTTAGGACTTAATGTTGACTACTTCCTAAAATGGGACTTGCATATTGATGCCTTATATAAAAAATTAAGTTCAGCATGTTTTGCTGCGTTAAGATCAGTTTCCAGGGAATTAAGTTTTCAAACATCAAGAACAGTTTATTATGCCCTTTTTGAGTCACATCTACGTTACGCCCTTCCATTCTGAGGCACATGCGGTGTGACTCAATTTGAGCGCATCTTTAAACTCCAAAAGAGAGCAGTTCGGTATCTGCTTGGAGTTAATAGCAGAGCTCACTGTCAAGAAATCTTTAAAAAATATAACATACTTACTCTTCCCCCTTTATTCATATTGGAATCAACGCAAACATAAGTCAGAAATGCCAAGTAGGTCGTCTCACAATTATTCACTTCGCAACGCAGTGCATGATCTTTATCTGCAAACCCCTCGGTCCGAGTTAAGAGTAAAAAGCTCTATTCTATACAGAGCCAAAAAGATGCATAATCATTTGCCTCTGGAAATTAAATCAATTACTTCTTTTCCTCGATTTCATAATGCTTTGAAGGCGTACTTTCTGGAAAAAGCCTTGTACGCAGTGGAGGATTTTTTTCTAGGATAACTTTTTGGGTATAACACACACACTGGCTCTTTTTATATCTTAAAATAGAGAATATATTAGTTTTTTTAGTAAATGAATTGCACTTTCATTCTGTATTTAATTAATTTACTGTTATTGACTATTGTGTTTATTTTTATTGACATTTTATACATCATGATGTATATTGATCAGGTAGATTGTTTCTGTACAGTTTTGCACGTATTTATTTTTTATTTCTATTGTGTGTTTTGTTTTGTTTTGTTCTTATATGTTTTTTTTTATTAGCTTTGTCTACAAAATTTTGGAATTTTTTGACAATAAAGCATGTGATTGATTGATTCGAATCAGTTCTAATGATAATATTAATAACGACGCTAATAAAGGGATACAAGACGACAGTTAATACAACAATATTATTCCTGAAGAAAATGAACAGCTTTTAAATTAACACGAAAATGTAATTCCTGAAATACAAAAAGGTATACGCTCACGAAGTGAAAACATGTAACAATCTGATCATGTAACAATATTCACATAATAGCATCACACACTTCTGGTACTATTAAGAAAATTACTTGTTTAAAAATTCGAAATAAGTACATCAGAGAAGGAACCGAAGTGTTAATAGGAGGCGTTTCAATGGAGATATATATAGATATATCGATGCACGTATAACCATAAAAATGCCTAACGCTAGTCTCTCATGCTATATTATTAATTTCTTATAGGAAAGCGAAACGGTTGAGCTTGTAAAATCAATCTCACTCAAAAGCTCAGGTCGAACGGATGGTAAGTGTGGGTAAGTGTAATTATGCATATTTTTTCTCCATTAACTGATAATTACAGGCCTATTGGCTTATTATCTGTGTTCTCAAAACCTTTCGCTAAGTCTTATAAAAAAGATTAGTCGCATTTCTTGATACTTTTAACATTTTGTCATGCCATCAGTTTGGTTTTGATTTAAAGCATTTGATACTGTAAACCACACTTGGTTTCTAAGAAAAACTGTAAGTGTAAGAGAATCTGCCTATAGATGTCTTAAATCATATTTATCAACTTTAATCCAGATTGAAACTGGTGTTCCACAAGGAAGTATCAGTGATGACAATTATTATGTCACCTTATTTGCTCATGATATATTGGAAATTGTCTCAGGTTATAACTACTTGATCTTTTTTACTGGTGTTAATAAAATGGTCTTCGAATTAACAGTGTAAATATCAGTTTTATCTTTTTCACACTTGCTTGAGTTACCCAAGAAAATCATTTGTCCTAACATGAACAGGTGGACTTGTGGCAAATAAGTTTGTAGTAACTATGCAATTTTTCAGCTTGGATATTTTGTAGATACTTACATACTATTACTTAAAAACCTTTTCTTACACTGCAGTATATTCTACTTTCGCCTATAGTTTGTTTGCTTGGGATAACTCCTGCACTATTGAAAGGGTATTGATCTGTTAAAAACGCATTATCCACACCATGGTTAGAATTCCTTATAGAGAGTCATGTCGAGAAATCTTTAAAAAGGAAAAAAATTATGGTGTCATAAATATATACATATATACTCCAATGTCCATGTAAAATTTTAAAAAAATCCAGGTTCTTTGTTAGGTTTTGAGATATTATAATCATTACAGGAGTCGTAACATGATTTTCATTCCTTTTTGTATATTTATTATTTAATTGACAATTTCGATGCATTGAATTATGTCTTAGATGTTCAGAAAATATAAATACCTACCTATTGCACTGCTGTAGCCACAGGTTTCCTGTTGCAGCAACACAACGAAAGATTCACAAGAATGAGTTACCTTGATGTGGACAGGGCTTTAGGTAACACAAGAATATAACCTAAAATATAAACAATTATCCTAAACTTAACCTACAAAATTTCAAAATATTTATATTGTTATTATAAAAATCAAAATTATTATCTAAAACTTTAAAGGCACGGAGTTTTAGATTTAACTCGAAATTCATCCAAAAGTATTATAAATTTGTGATTGTGTTGACGCAATACTAAATTCTCTATATTGTTTCAACCCAAACCATTATAACTTAAATTTCAATGATTTGTTTTTAAATATTAAACTGGTAATAGCTTATGTAACTTTTTGTAACTATAATTTATAATTTGTAGTAATAATAAGTACATATCTGCAACTACATTTATTAGTTTATAATAGTTTTGTGATAGAGTTATGAATAAGTTAACTCAAAAGTTATTAACAAGTCGGCCTAATATACTGACTTTACGTTTCCTAACATCTGATTCAATAAAAGCAGCAAAACTTTCATCTGCAGAGTACAACAATGCACAAAAAAGCAGTGAAGCTCCTCCATTTGTCATACTCCATGGATTGTTGGGATCAAAACAAAACTGGACTAGTCTGTGCAAAGCTTTTGCACAAAAAATTGAACCCTCTAGGAAAATAGTTGGTAGAGTATCTTTTAATAATAGACTAATATATAGAACATGTTTTACACTATATAGACACATAGAACCTACAGGATATTCAAATTATATAGCAGTATTACAGAATAAAGAAACAAACCGCCATCAACATTATTTTTCCATGGTTAGTTGACTCAAATTTAACATTTTTCATTTATTTAAAGTTAAAAATATTGCTTTTTAAGAAGTATCATCAGTTTCCATTAAACTGTATAAAATATATCATATTTAAAATTAGGATGATTCAACCTTTTAAAAAGCATCATAGTCATAGAGTGTGTCTTACTGGGCGGCCCAGAATATTGGAACATTTGAGTTGCATCACCTTTGAGCTTTAGCAATCCCAAGTATCTCTATAAAACTACCAAGATGAATTTTTCATTTTCTCAAATGATGAATTTTTTACCTAAAGACTGCCTCCAATCTAAGAAAAAAGGTTTTTGTTGTCTACTATCACTCTATTCTTAGTTACTTTTTAATTTTATTTAGTATTATTTTTTATTTCCCGATATCCTTAAGAGAACATTTTATTATTCCATTGTCTGTTGGCGTTTCTGGAATAATTTAGAATATAATTTAAGTACTAAATTTTCTTTCATAATTCATACAAAACAGACAACTGGTAAAAATAAATAATATGAAGAGTGGAAATTCCAAACGTTCTAAGTGCCATTTTTTTTCAAAATAGAGATATTGCCTTAAAAATGTTCTAGGTGCCATCGCAACAACCCTGAAAATGTTCCAAGTGCCAAACCCCTTTAAATGTGGTATGTTGCCTACCTAAAGAATGACAATGTTCTAAGTACGCGACAATTTTTCCAAACGTTCTATGTGCCATCAGCGAATTTTATCAAAATTAGCCGTCCGTTTAACAGATTCGAGTCACTGCCTTGTATTTATTTTTTGTTTATATTTTTGTTTTGGGGACTTTCAGGTTGGGAAGCGTTTCTCTTAGTTCTTAGAAAATACCCAATACAAAATGGAAAATAAAACAGATAAGCATGTGTGTAAACTCAGTAAAACTTCAAAGCGTGCAGAACAGTATAAAAATCGCGTTTCTGATAAATCCTATAAAAATCGAAAGAATAAAAGTGTTCCAGCGCTGCCACCTCCTCAAAAAAACGTGAGTATTTTGTTTTAATGCACTTAAGTTTTATATAAAAAATGTCAATAAATTGATTAATTTGTGTTATAAGTTATAACAAGGGGGGCTCTTTGAAATTTTTAGTCAAAACATTTTCGTAAGTGCCTGCAGTAATAAAAACTTACATATTTTTGTTACTTACTAAAATCATTATCGTAAATTTAATCACTTTTTATTGTTACAGGCAACTTGCAAATGCAAATACGGCTGCAAAAATATCTCGCTCGATTTGAAACTCAAATTACGTGAAGATTTTATGAAGATGGAAAATCACAACTTGCAGAACAAATAACAAATGTCACAAATAAAGCGGAGGCGCCATGGGACCTATGATACCCCGACTAACAGTCGCAGGAAATGTACCATTTGTTATTCTGTTCCTAATAATACAGGTAGCTCCTTCCAAGTGTGCAAGCAAACTTTCCAGGATATTTTTGCAGTATCGCACAGACGTCTACAAACTTTATAAAGTCGGTGTCAGGAAGGACTTATCACTTACACAGACAAAAGAAAGGGAAACGCACATCACCAAAAGTATACAAACGAAGATTGGGAGCAAATCAAACACCACGTTAACGCGTTTCCATGCGATGAAAGTCACTATGGTCGCGCTAAAAGTAACAAAGTGTATTTAAGTAGTGATCTTAATATTAGTCGTCTTTACAGAAGTTTTACCAGCAAAAATCCAGAAAGCAAAATTACTTACAAATTCTATCGAAAAGTATTTCTGAAAAGTTTTCCACATGTTTCATTTTGCCGTCCCAGGACCGATCCTTGCAGGACCTGCGATTTGCTTGCTTGTAAGATTTCATGTTCCAGTGGATCTGGATTAGTAACTGCTAAACGAGAGCAATTACTTCATCACAGCAAGTATAAGAGAGCCCTTGAATGTATGAATAAAGACTCTTACGATTCACGTTTTCCCAATTGTGACTTTTGTATGATATCTGTGGATCTTCAGCAAGTTTTACTGGTACCAAATTTAACTCATAGTAATATGTACTATAGTAGGCAACTGAGTTGTTATAATCTGGGCATCCATGTATCTCATCTAAATAAAGCTTTTATGTGTATGTGGGATGAAACAAAAGCTTGTTGTGGAAGCAATGAAGTTGGATCCTACATTTTACGTCTAGTGAATTCTTATGAAATTTTTGATAAAAAGAAACTCGTTCTATGGTCAGACAATTGTGCACGACAAAATAAGAACCGCACTCTTATTTTTTTAATGATGTTTTTGGTGCAAATTGGAATTTTGAAGAGATTGTTCAAAAATTTCTATTAAGCGGGTATAGCTTCTTATCGTGTGATCGGGACTTCGCGATAATTGAAAAAAGGAAAAGGGCCTCAAAGTGTTTTACACCGAGGGATTTACAGTAAGTGGTTGCTTCAGCTAAAGTTACAGGGGAACCATTCACTGTAGTTGACATGGAAAATTCATACTTTTTAGACCTAAAAAGCGCCTGCGATTCCGTACTAAAAGTAAATTTTTCAATATCAAAAGCTACTATAATAAAAGTTCCTAAAGATTATCCAGGTATTATTCAGTATAAGACCACATACAGTGACATAGAAACTTGGAAATGTATCAATGTACTAAAAAAAGGTGCTAAACCTAAAGATATTGGAAAAGCTTGCATGTCATTAATTTCTAAGCCACTTTTGCCGGAAGGCAAGAAAAAAGATTTGTCAGCCATGTTGGATTTTTTGCCAGGAACTGCTAAAGGTTATTACCAAAATATTCTAAAATAAAAATTTGTAATAAGTTAGTATGTCATTAATAATTCTTTGGTTAGTTATGTTTTATATAATAATATATTTTCCGTTAAAATGGTTCTATATATAAAGTACCATGGTATATAGAACGTTCTTTAAATACAGTTTTTTTTAGCACATATGGAGTTATTTTTTTCTTTTTAATTACATAGGTTAAGAGCGAATATACCCCAATGTTACAAGTAAAATACATTTTAATAAAGCTTTTAACTTAACATTTGACTTAGACAGTTTTTTTCCTTTCCTGAAAAAAATAGCTAAAGGCACTTAGAACGTTTGGAATTTCCACTCTTCATATATCTTAATTTTTCTGGTCGTCTAATACAGCATATAGAGTAAACATATTTGTTCCTAATTGTTAAAACTTGCTTTAGCTTTAATCTGCTCATCTTAAATACAGAGAATTTAATTCAAATTACAAAAATATTTTATTATCTGGGAAACATAATTTTCTGTTGATGAAACAGGCTCAATCTATGCTTACAAAATATCTACAAGGATATTATATACTGGTGTCAAACTAAATTTGAACACAGATTTATTTTTTATTATAATGTAGTTACCTATTTTATTGGGCATTACATCCATCATATTTAAATAAATATCAATTTGGAAAATACCATAGGTATCACACCTAAAAATTGAAAACACTAATTTATTTAATACAAAATCCTAACTTAAACCAATGTTTTGGTAAATTAATATACTATTGTTATCAAGGTAATTAAAATTAAATTGTATATACATAAAAGTCTAATTTTTTTTGTACATCTTTGATTCTTCCAAAATACTTTGTTCTATCTTTTTAGTAAAAGACTGTTAAAATCAACTGAACAAGTAGCTATGCATTTATCTTCATTTAAAATTATAAATGCACTTTCCTTTAATTTATATAGTTTTGAAAGTAGTTTATCTGCTAAAATTGCGGAAGCAGTCCGGTTTATTATATCATTATTGTCAAATGCATGTTGTGTAGTTTTTGATTCATAAAAATTATTGTGTTTTATGTTTCTCTAATTCTTTTTGCTACAGGTTTTACCTATGTATAATTTATCACAATTTTATTTATTTCATTTTCATTGTTCTATTTTTTGGTTTTCTTTTTATAGTTTAGCTGATATTGTAATGTATTTTTCTATTTAAAAATGATTCTTGTAATAAATTTTTTATTAGTTCTTTTAATTTTATTTAAAAACCAGTAGTAGTCAAATAAGATTTGTGGCAAATAGTGGTTGATGTGATTCTATATATGGATTATCAAAGACTGAATGTATAAACATATAATAAATAAACTTAAACAAAATATGTAACTACTTATGAATTTGTCACAACAATCTTACAAAGATTTTATTTAATGTAGAACTGGCTAAAAATGCTTTATGGGTCGAAATGTTTTGAACTTTGGCCACAATTTTTTTTAAAAGTTAGAATGTTCTATAATATAACATTTCATCAAATTACCTATTGGTACTTTCCTTAAAAATGGCCAGTTCTTATACAATGAGATGTTTTATAATTAAATTTGCTGCAACAACAACTCCAACTCTAAATTTTTTTCATAAATAATAATGAATACTGGATTATAAAAGTTTATGCCATATGACTCCAAAAGGAACGGTAAATGCCCTGAATAGCAATAATAATTTATATACACATTTTAATAATAGAAAAAGCTAGTCTTTATGTCATTCAGAAATACTCATAAAAACTTGTGTTTTTTTAGCATTAGATCTTAGAAATCATGGTGAAAGTGAGCACACAGAAGAACACACCTATGAACACATGGTTGAGGATCTTAAGCATTTTCTGCAAGAGAGAAAAATTGATAAAATGACCCTGATGGGACACTCAATGGGTGGCAGGTGCTCCATGTTATTTGCTTTAAAATATGTATAGAATATTTCAACAATTGATGGACCAAATTTCTTAGATTTGTATGTTTTAGCCAGAGTTTCTAGAAAAACTCATTGTGGTGGATATATCACCCATTGGTACAGTGTCACGGAAGTCGGAATTGGTGCATATCCTAAGTACTTTAGAAAAGTAAGTTAAGCAAGACTCAGTTTTTGTTCTCACTCTCTGTATCTTCATTTATTAACTAGCATTAATCTACTTACACATACACTACCGGACAAAAGTGGAGAAACAAAGTGTCTTTTGTATTTATTTTTATATTAGTGTATTTGATCATTAATTTTTAATTTTTTTTTAAATATATTCTTGTTTTTAGTCTTCAGTACCTCAATAAAAAATTAAAAAAAAAAACAAGTGACAACTAATATATTTTATTCTTGTTTTTACAGGAGACAAAAGTGGAGAAACACTATTTTTATTTATTTTTTATACACAATGTATTAGTTAGTTGTACATACAAATACTAATAATATGTAGCAAAACCCTTATTTTTTATAACTTCAGCACACCGACTTCGCATAGAGTTCATTAGGCTGTGAATATAACCTGCTGAAATGGAATTCCACTCCTCTTGAAGAGCTGTGAACAAATCATCCTGGTTTCTAAATTTATCTTTAATTGTTTGTCTGATTTTCCTATCTAAATTGTCCCATGGGTTTTCTATCGGGTTTAGATCCGGACTTTGTGCGGGTCATTTCATAAGGGGTACATTGTTGTCTTCAAACCATTTCTTTACTACTTTTGCGGTATGCATCGGATCGTTATCCTGCTGAAACGACCATCGAAGCGGCATATTTTCTTCTGCGTATGGAAGCATATGATTCTGAAGAATTCTTAAAAATTGAAATCTGTCCATTTTTCCTTCAACTTTTCTTAATGGTCCTACTCCTGATCCGGAAAAGCAACCCCAAACCATGATATTGCCTCCTACATGTTTCACAGTTGCTCTGGTGTCCGTTGGATAAGGTCTAGTATTGGCAGGACGACGAACCCATTTCATTCCATCAGATCCGAATAGGCAGAACTTACTTTCATCAGAAAATAGAACCGTTTTCCACTTTTGGGTTGTCCAATCAAGATGTTCCTGTGCAAATTGGAGTCTAGCCAATCTATTCTTTTTAGAAATGAATGGTTTTTTGGCTGGACGACGGCTATAAAGTCCAAATTCAGTCAAACGACGACGAATAGTACGCACAGATACCGAAACCCCAGGTATTTCATTATACATTTCTGTGGCGGGCATAAAGGGATGTTCTGTTGCCAACATTTTTATTTTTCTCTCAATAACTTTATTCGTTTTCCTTGGCCGTCCATACCTTGGACGGGTAGTCACACTATTATATTTTTTAAAAGCAGCAATAGTTTTTGAAACTACGGATCTTACGATTAACGATTAATTTGCCTAGCAATTTCACTTTGTTTTTATACCAGCTTGAAATTTTGAAACAATTAATTTTCGGAGATCAATACTCAGATCTATTCCGCGAGGCATTTTGCACAAATCGTATATGACAGTTTAACACTCAACGTTAAGATCAAACTAATGATAAATAATCACTTTAAATACCAAATAAGATTTGTTTGGAATGTTTATTCACTTTTGTCCGCATAATAATTTTAACAACTGATAAGGTAAATACAAACAAGAAGGATGTGTTTTTATGCTGCAACAATAGAGCTAAATATTTTCTACTAAAAATGTAAAATAATATCTTGTATGTTAAGATATTATTGTTAAATTTATAAATGTTTCTTTACTTTTGGCCGGTAGTGTATATGTTTTTATAATACAATTTTTTTTTCAGAATAGAAATGCCCAAGGACATGCCTCTAAGTAAAGCGGGAAGATTTGTAGAGGATCAACTTGCCAAGGAGTTCCATGAAAATGATCTCAGAAAGTTCTTGTTAACAAACCTGACATCAGATGGAAAAAATGGGTAATCAATCAGTTATCAGTTCATAAGAATATTAAGTAACGTTAGTTTTTTTATTTAATGAGCATATTTTTTCAACTTATATTAGCTGAAATTGCTTTATTTACGATCAAAGCCATTTTACACAGCGTACAAATGTTAATATTTGTTTTACATTATTTTAAAAAGAAGTAATGATTATCACGCTATTCTCAATAATTATTGTACAAATAAATATAAAATATGCCCCAAAGAAACAAATAGTTTTTACAAAACGTCGAGCCTAAAAACTAAAAATGCAACGATTACTATTTTATATTAACATTTTGCTCATTTTAGATTTAAATGGAGAGTTAATGTACCAGCTCTTATAAAAAATATAGAGCACATTACAGATTATCAGCTTTCAGAAAGACAATACATTGGTAGCACTTTATTTATAGGAGGCGAAAAATCCCAGCATTTACCGTAAGTACGAAATTCTAAAAAATCCTATTATAATAAAACCATTATACATATAAAGATAAAATTTATTATATTAATAGGTTAATCTTGTTAAAGATTGAACTTTAAATTGAAATATTTATGCATAAATTAGGAAAAGTTCAGAAAGTTCAAATTTTATTCATTGCTTGACAAGAGCTTGTGGAGCTAAAACTGATTTTCTAAGCATCTGTAAGTAGATTATCTTTACTGTCTGTCAGAACGTTATGCAATCATAAAATTAAATTAGTTTCAGAACTAATTCGCCATTTTTTATTTTAAGGTCATTATATTGTGAATATTCTCGTATAGTTTAGAGAAGTAGGTAGTTTTCGAGATTTTTATAATGTACGAGTGATACTCAGTATCCCTTTGTATTTATTTTTTGTACAATGATTTTACAGCCTAATTACTGAAGTTTATAAGTTGGAAAATGTTTTATAGAACTTCATAGCAACGGCGTTTAGCCCTTGAATTTATTGACTCAACACAGACCTGTTTTTTAGAAGCTTTAGGAATAATGGGCATTTGCTATATAGAAGCGCGGATATGTAATCAAAATTTTTATAATAATAATCATAATAATAAGATTATGTTTTTAAGAACTTCTTAAAAAACATAACATCGCACATGATCAAGATAGTCAAACACCTTATTATAAAGTTAAACCGCCCTCTATAGCACAAAATGCAATGCCAAGATGTACTGGGACAAAACAGTAAAGAAAGAAAGAAAGAAAACGTGCTATATTGCGTAAGACAAAACAAAATCTTGTGTACAAGCATCCTAAAAACTAAAAAATTCCAAATTCACTTTAAATTTCAAACAAACATAACATCTAAAACATTTTACCATAAAATTTACACACATTACCAAAATTAGTTATAATAAAACAGATTGAAAAAACCTTAAAAAAGCATCTTTTTGATAAATTTGATTTAAAAATAAGTAAAGCTGTCAATAAAACAGAATTTAGAGGAAGTAAATTAAAATATTTAATAGGAAACAAAATTAAAACACTAAAATGATGTCAGAGCACAGGTTAAAAGGTATCATTAAAAAAAACCGTCAAGGCTATAATATGCCCTGGCTAATAAAAGTGATTTTAATTTCTTTTTGAATTTCTTAACTTCTAAAATTTGTCTGATACATAGAGGAACATGGTTGTAATTTTTTTTGCTAAGGTATATAAGTGAGTTCTTGGTGAGGGAGGATGTAGGGATTGGTAAGGGAAAATCGTTAACCTGGCGAGTCATATGACCAGAGGGAGGTTTAGGACATTTATGAATAAGAATAGCTGTTTCTAAGATAAAAAGAGAAAAAAAGAGTTAGGATTTTTTGAGATATAAAGAGAGGTTTACAAGAATCTCTTAACCCAGCGGAATATAGGTATCTAACTGCCTTTTTTTGAATCACAAAAATTATGTTTAATAATCCCTTGTTGCTTAAACCCCAAAAAGGCAAGCCATAACGAAAATGGGACTCAATAAGAGAAAAGTACACTGAACGTGCAACTACCCCTCCCAGCTCATGCCCCGCCATTCTTACTGCAAAGCATTCAGAGGATAATTTTGATGCAAGATTTAGGATATGATCTTCGAAGCGAATGGTAATACCAAGGAACTTACAGCTTTCTTTGTATTGCAAAGGGGAGTTTTCACTAAAATAAGGCCCTGAACATCACACTTAAATCCCATAATAAAGGTTTTGCCCACATTAAATACAAGCCTGTTTGCAGCACACCACTCCGATAAAATCTTAAGATCCTTAAAAACCTGGGCGCTAACATTATCAGAATCTCTATGATTCCATAAAATGGTGGTATCATCAGCAAACTTTGCCCTGCAGTTTTAATGAACCCAAATCATTTACATAGAGCAAAAATAATAGTGGTTCTAACACTGAACCCTGAGGTACTCCAGTTTTAAGGGATCTGGAATCGGATAAACATCCAGATAGTGTAACTCTTTGGGTACGATTAGACAGATAGGATTCCAGCCATTGCAATGCCACGCCTCTAAAGCCATAATTATTGAGCTTAGACAGCAGTCTTCAATGATCTACACAATCAAATGCCTTGGATAAATCGCAAAACACTGCCGCTGCGGACTCTCCAGAATTTAAGGACACATAGACACTCTCCAAAAAGCCGAAAAAAAAGCGTCATGAGTCCCTTTTCCCATTTGAAATCCAAACTGATTTGCAGATAAAATGCAATTGTTGCAAAAAAGACAAAATTCTGATTTTTGCAAGTTTTACAACTATCTTGGAGAGGGTAGACAATATAGAAATTGGACGGAAATTACAAGGCTCACTCAAATCTCCACCCTCATAAAAAGGGATAACCACTGCCTCTTTCAAACATGTTGGAAAGATGCCATTATGAAAGGAATTGTTTATGGCAGAAGCACTCAATGCTGAGTGAGGCAGAAGGAGTAGTAATTTTGATGATATGATGAGTAGTTACAGATATAACTGTGAAACATAACTGACGAAATATTACTATTATAAACAAGCAACAAAAATTAGCTTATCTTGTTAAATAACATCATCCTATGCCAAGAAAAGAAAGAAATTAAACAGCTGAAAATATGCAAGTACAGGGTGCTCCAGAGAAACTTACTTATTTGAAAAAATTTCCGCGCGGTGAGTTGGGCGGGTAGAGGGGCGCACCTGAAGGGGAAAGTTCCCAAGTTTGTTTCTCCCTCCAGTCAGTTGCCATCATGCTCTGGTCTAGAGACTTAGAGAGCAGCGGGCATTCGCAGTCGAGAGCTTCTTTTCTAACGGTCGCTCACTTGTTGCTACGCAACGTGCCTTCCGCGCTCGCTTTGAAATTCCTCCCCACAGACTCGTTCCTGGCCGTAATTCGATTCTGTCCTGGGTTAACTCATTTCGGGAGTGTGGAAGTATTGCTAAACCCAGAAATGGACTTCAACGGACCATCAGAACTCCGAAAAATGTCGAAAGAAAGAGGCAGTCAGTTGTGCGTTCTCCCCGGCGTTCGGCTCGCAAACACGCAGCTGCTTTGGGAATTTCTGACACCACTGTTCGACGAATTCTCCATAAAGACCTTCAATTTCATCCCTATAAATTGGCTGTTATGCAAGAATTAACTGAACGCGATTTTGTTGCCCGTCAAAATGCATGTGAAATACTGGTTGACAACCTGCCTGAAGACGCGGTCGTTTTTTTTCAGTGACGAGGCTCACTTCCACATAAAACATGCATTATTGGTGTGGTGCAAATCCACGTGAGCTTCACCAGAAGCCACTTAATTGTGAGCGAGTTACTATCTGGTGTGCGATGTCGGTAATGGGAATAATTGGGCCTTTTTTTTTTGAAGAAAACGAACGCGCAGTTACCGTGAATGGAGCTCGTTACAGGAACATGATCGAGGATTTTTTTCTTCCAAAACTCGAAGAAATGCACGTTAGGAACGTGTGGTTTCAGCAAGATGGAGCCACAGCACACACAGCACGAGATTCAATGAATTTGTTGCGACAACATTTCCACGACCGCCTCATCTCTCTCAGAAGCGATCTCCAATGGCCGGCACGTTCTCCAGATTTGACTCCATGCGATTTCTTTTTATAAGGTTATTTGAAATCTCTGGTTTATGTCGATCGACCACGGACCGTAGCACACCTCAAGATCAACATTCGCGACGCAATTGCCAACATACCGATTGATATGCTGCAAAGAGTGGATACGAATTTCAAAAATCGACTTTATCAGTGTATGCGCAATAGAGGTCGCCATTTATCCGATGTCATTTTCAAGACTGCATGAAAAAAAAATTGGGATATTGTATTGTCAAATAAAAAAAAAAAATAAAACAATAATTGAATTACTTTTGTTTTTATTGACCTTTCAAATAAGTAAGTTTCTCTGGCGCACCCTGTACTACCGCCTGTGATAGGCGCGATAGGATTGTTACCAAAAAAAATTAATTCCTATTCAAAACGATACTTAATGCTACCCATATTGTTTTTTTTCAGCCAGTTTATTTTCAAAAATGTGGACGCAGCGTGTATCTTTTTATGAAGGTCGATACTTGACAGTTAAAACTTATGAACAAATAAATAATAATAATAATAAACAAAAAAAAAAGATAAACTTTCGGTTGCCTAGATAGCCTAGATTATTAAATTTAGATTTCAACAGAAGACATTTAATTCCTCTTCGTCATACATTATGCCTCTAGAAAATGGATAAACCTAAAGTTGAATTCTTAAAAAATATGATGAAAAATTTAACAATATCTCTAAACGTAAATATCAGAGAAGTTTAATATATTACCGAGACTGTAAAGAAAAGAAAATTTTCCAAGGAGACAGTATAAGCCTCTTATACAGCAAGTATGGATACATGATCTGCATGACACCAAACAGAAAAATCTGTCACTTACTGTTCATAAACAACTTGAAAATTTATGAAATTAATGAAGAGAACAACTCAATGTATCTATTGCTAACAACAACTCAACGCTCAACTAGTTGCTAGTAAAGGACTGCAGAAATAAATAAATATTAACTCTCTCCTGTAGTCACATTAATTTAATTTGATTAATATTTACCAATTGATAAATTTTAAAGATTAAATGATTCATATTGATTAAGTATGTTCTTAGTAGTTTTAAGGACAGGCCTAGCGTCATATAAAATTTTCCAACTGTTCCTGATATTGATGTACCTTAGTTCAATTTATAAGACTCTACATAATCCATTGATGGGGTATATATGGCGCAACTAACGCCTCCATTTGTTTCAGACTGATCTGTATCAATGGCCAGTGATAAATTCACTTCATGCCTCCTGTTGGTGAAAAAAGGTTGCCAGTGCAAATATCCGAATATACTCAAAATTCAATAATAAATCAGACCTTTATTCTTGCAGGTAGAAATATGGTCTAACATTTAAATACAACACTGTGTCTGTCAAAATGACACTTTTCCAAATTTTCAGTGCGTTTCGTTTCAAGATATTCGCAATAAAATGTATCCCGAAAAATGTGCGGTTCAAAGCGGATTTAGCTCAAACGAATCAAAATTATCGAAGCATTATCGATATGGCCTACGCTTCTTATCAAAGCACAGACTCGATGTTCGGTAAAATAAACCAACAGGATGTACTGGCTCCGTTGGTGATTGTTCATGGTATTTTAGGCTCGAAAGCGAATTTTAATACGTTATGTAAAAGGTACCGTACACATCTATTATAAATAATAATAATTGAAATTGCACCCTTAAAAGGTATCATCAAGTCTCAAAACCTAAACGTTTAATATTCGCTGTTGATCTGAGGAATCACGGCGATTCATCTCATTCGAAAGACAACAGTTATGACGATCTGGTAATGGACATGTTGAAATTTTTGCAATCGATGGGTTTGGGAAAAGTGGTCGTTATGGGACACGATATTGGCGGTAGGACTGCCATGTTGCTTGCCCTTAAATATGTAAGGATCAAGATAGGTATTATATTTTTTATCTAGTCATAGAGGTTGCTTTTTATAATTATCTTGAAGGAAGGCCCGATCCAATCACGCTTCTATTGGCCACTGTAATTCGTTTTTAACTTATTATATAAGGTGTTATTGATGATTTTTAGCCGGAATTGGTTGAAAAGCTTATAGTGAGTGACATTTCCCCGATAAGTACGAGCCACAGTTTCAAAGTGTTTCCCGAAGTGCTGAAAACGTTAAACACTCTAGTGTTTCCCCCAAATCTGCCCCCGGACCAAGCAAAAGCTCACGTCGTAAATTGTTTAAGTAGAATCGTAAAAAGTAAAGGATTGATGACGTTGATTTTGATGAGTTTGGTGCCTAAGTCTGAAGGAAGGTAGAGCTTAATAAGATTTCCAATTTAGGGATTCAATTATAAATAAATATTTTTCCAGCTACACTTGGCGTTTTAACAATAAAGTGTTGCTGGAGCATTTTGAAGAGCTAGCCGCTTTTCCTGATATACATAATTTAAGCTATACGGGTCCCACTATGTTTGTGGGAGGAGGCAAATCGGATTTTATACAGTAAGATTTTAATATAATGTTTTGCTTTTCAACACTTCTGCATAACTGAAACCTTTGGTAAAACTTTATAATCAAAATAGTTGTACCACTTAAACTAACTTTTGTAAAAGCCTAAAATGTGTGCAATAAAACGGAAAGTGCGTAATACTTTCCGTATAATATAATTCAGGGTCGGTTTTCCCTCCATTTTAACAGTGACCTTTTTAGTTCATCATTCTCAATCTCTTCAAGGGCCCTGACCCGTTTTTTGGATGTTGTATGCTTTTTAATAATAAACTCCTCTATCGTCTCCATTCGACAGTCGCGTACATCAATGTTTCTTGCGTAGACCGGCAAATTGGTTATCATTCTTAAAACTTTATTTTGAAACCGCTCTAGTTTGTTTAAATTTGTTTTTGTTATATTTGTTAAAATGCAGGTGCCATAAAGCAGTTTCGCTCTTATAACTTGTTTATATTATAAGAGGAGTTTATTATTTATAGACATCTTGCTCTTGGAGCCCAGATCTGAGCTGATCCAAGGCTTATACTCCTTGTATAAGCCTTCGATCAGCCCATTACATTGGTTTAAGGTTAGGGATAATTCTATGCAAAGTGGATCAGAGTGAAAATACAAGAAAAAAATTGTATAGCCACATTATAACATTTTATAAAAAGCCTAATGTGTAAATGAAAGTTAAGATGATTAAGTTTAATAATTGGCTTAATGAAAAGCCGCATGTAAAGTAGTAGAAATCATGCTTACAGGTGAGGTACATATGCTGCCTAGAAACTTGAAAGCTGATTCTTTATGAATATATACTTAAAAGCAGGATTTTATGACCACTTATTATAGATTTCTGTTTTTTTATAAAAATTGACTGATGTTGAAAGTCTAGAGTGGCACATATCGGCTAACGGCAGCTTATCAGTTTGAAGACACTAATTGGTGGTGGGTTGGCATGAATTATTCTAGAGATGCTTACCTTTTAAATTGTGGGCGCCATCCAGTTTGGTGTTTTTATTTAAAGTGCAGTTGTAAGAACCTTTAACTGGCAAATTGGTTATCACATAAATAAAAGGATGTAAAGAAATATAACATATAGTAAAACACAAAATAAGCTTCAATTATTAACACTATATTATAAAAATATGCAATTTCTGGTCAGTGTTCATTGTTTAAACTTTCACTTAAATAAACCATTGGTGTAAAAATTATAAGACAACAATTGTTAAAAGTACAACCCCTGAAATCAAAACTCTATGCACCAAAGTTATAAAACATAAAAAGAAATCAATAACCCGCTAGTATGTAACTACCCTTTGGCCAAAGTCAGCAACCTACCGAGCAGTACACTGTACGACATGTATGTACTAAATGAAATAAAATAAATATACCTTCCAGTGCGGTTGCTTACATATAATACTGTATGAAAATCAGAATAGTGAAATTAAAAGGTATTGAGTAAATTATTATTTAGATAGATAGGCAAATTACAATATATGTAAATTGCCAAGAAAGAACTTTAATCACTAGACAATAATTAATAAATTAAGGAACCATTAAATAATATAATTTAACCAATATGACTAGTCCCAAAACCCAAATAACAGAAACAAATCAGAAATCTAACATTGCTTACACATTCCTTTTAACTTCTTTAACCTGGTAACCCTTTGTGCAAATTTAAGGACAGCAGCTGGCTAAGGTCTAATCAATAACGTCATGAAGAAGCAATAAATTCTGATAAAGCTCTAATTTATGATGCCTCAGTATGGAAAATGCCGATACCTAAAAAATTGATCCTTAGGCATGGGGTACACGACCAATGACAAAGGACAGACAGATATGAAAATCACTCTAGTCAGAGAGAGAGAGAGAGAGACAAAAAACCTGATGCCAATCAATTGCTTAATTGCGAAGAATCGCTAACGCCATCTAGGTCTTCCTATTTTTTTATAAGGTCATTAACCGACTTTACACTAGGTGTCGCGATCAGTACTATCCTCATACAATATTAAATTATTACATTATAAAAGCAACCAAAAAGAATAAAACGCTACAATTTTCTAGCTATTTTATATGTCCTAAATATATTTGTAAGTAAATATTTATTATATTTCTTATAGTTGGTACATTATATTACAAAATAAGTTTAAACTTTTTACTTACCTTTTGGAAGAAACAAAAGAGGAATAATGAGGCCAAGCCTCTGTGGCTTTTTAGGGGTAGATTGAATTATGGGGCAATTTCACTAGTGGTTTTTAAGATTAATTATCCATTGCGGTCTATATTTGGCGTCTCTTGGAAAAAGCAAGTAGCTAGAATATAGGTTTGTGCAGCCTGGGACATAAACATAGCCATGGTGGTAATACCAATTCAATGTTAATAATTAAAAATTCGTGACCAAAGTAAAAAGTAAGCCTTAGATAACACAGCACACAACACACGAGAAAGTACACCACTGGAGTACCCGAGGTTATTGGATTTATAAATATGTAGCTAATTCCTATTTTGTGAAGTGTGCTAAATCTCATTTGACAAGCACTGGACACTAAATATTAATAGGTATAAGAAGTTTATAGTGTTTATTTCTTTAGTCTTTACGTTTACAGCGAAATTATTGAAATCGAAAGACGTGAGGATGGCGATGTCAATGGTAGCCAGAAGAGAACGCCAATCGGGAAAAACCATAGTCAAAAAATACAGAGTACCTCGATCTATCGGAGAATAAATGAGACAAAACGATTTCTGCAACATCGCAAAATTACGCTCCGCGCCTCGATCGAGCGGATAACCTCAAAACAATCCGACACGCTCCTTCCATTTAACTTTCTTTTCTAAAGGGAGATTTTCTGTGTTCTTAACTCAAAACGTTTTCGTCATTTTCACTTCCATGGACGTTAGAATACCGCGCATTCGCCTACGATTGTTTTGTGAGAAATAGCAAGTCGGTGACTGTAGTTCAACGTGAATACATCGCCAGCTATATTTCCATACTTATAATTCTTTTTTAAATCCATAATAACATAACTCCCTAAACATTTTTTATTTGTTAATAATTTTTTAATTGCCCTTTGGCACAGGATTTTGCTGTCCGGCATTACGGTTTTATATGCCCCTCATAAGTACCTTTCCATTCACATTCTTTTTATCAAAACCCCCGATGACATAGACGACCATAAAATGTCGCTGACTCTTAGACTATTAACTTTGATTACCATAGATAGCTGTAATATCAGTAGCAATTTTTTCTTAGTTTTTAAAGCAGAAGATAATTCAATAAAATGTTGAAACGTTTTTTGCGAACTAAATATATTTATTTGTTATTTAAACCACATTAATTTTATTCATGATTTTTTTAGGAGAAGCGACTACCCAAAAATCCAGAAATTATTTCCAAATTCGGAATTGAAATACATCGAGGGCGCAGGACACTGGGTGCATGCGGAAAAGCCAAACGAATTTTTTAAAATGACCATGGATTTCTTATCTAAAAAAACGTCCTAGAATACGCTATAAATAATTTGTCGTTTGAAAATTGGGTATTGATTAAAGGAAGTTTTTTTATGTGTTGTGCCGCAAGTGTTTTTATTCAAGATGACGCAAATAAAACGCAAACATATAAATAAAAATAATTTGTATTTCAACAGATTCGATTAAAAATAAAAAGAGGGAGAACCGTGGATAAACCTCAAGTAATAATTCATATACAAATATTAACCTCAATAATTTACCTAATATTAAAAATACATTTAGATCTATGTTACTAAAATTATATTTACAAATTTCTTCTCCAGCAAAACTTAAAATTAACTTTTAAATAAAAACTCGAGTTTTAGAATTTATAAAAACCACCTTGCACATAGGGTGACCGATCAAAGACGTATAAAACAGTAAGACCTTGTTCAAGAAAAGCTGAAACCATGTGAATTGAGCAAAGTAAGGAGCTTTTCAATAAATATTATAGGTTAATTTTGATACTCGGTTGTAAATAGGAGTTTCACTATTATCTCTTAGGAATGACGAAAGAAAATACTGCTTGAAATATTTGTATTTAAAAAAACATCCCTAATGTTTAAGAGTATTATAAAAAACATACTGGATTTCCTTTCTTTCCATTAGCTAGTCATTAAACATTTTCATGCAGTACCCGCCATATAAATAGATTTAAACTGCAGTTATTCAATAAATATTTTTGATATTCAATAGGCCACCCTCTCTGTATAATTAAAGCGAAACAGAATACCTTCTATGGAAAAAACTACATAAGGTATTTTTTCATTAGAAGATTTATTAATTTATGACTCGTTTCTATGATATTATGGCAGCTTTTTTGATCACACGAACCTCGTTGGTACCAACTATACAGGGTATTTGACAGATGATTGCATAAATAAACATAAGTGGGTAGGTATGATCACTTAAAAGATATTTAGCTCTCATTGCATGATAGAAAGTCACATAATATTGGAAATATTGACCCTTAAAATATTTAAATTTACCTTTTATGAAGATTTGATATGTTGGGAGGTATATTTATACATTCATATGCCATTTTCGTTTCTAGTATCAGTTCGATTTATTTATGGTAAAAACATTGTGACATGAAAATCCTGGCAATTACATAGATCAACCATTAGATGTGATAGATGCCTATAGCTTTATGAATCTATTGGAATTAGAGCAATTAGATAATGTGATAAATGTACCTAATACATTTTTGGATATATTTTTTATAAATTCTATCTAAAGGCAATTGAAGGATTGTGAATTAAACATAATCTGTTGGAATAGATCTAAACAAGTTAAATTGAACATTAATCATATGCCTAAGGAGGTTTATCGGAGGTATACTTCTAGAATTGAACACAACATGCAAGACGACCATTACAATTTTTTTCCGATATTTTCATTTAAACTACAAACCACTCAATCCACAAAACCTTAAAGCCCGACTTAAAACTTGTGATGTTAGGTCTGTAAGTATTATAACTACCTTTACGTCTGTAAGGACCTACGTAGGGTCTAATATAAATAAGAACAAATTGAGTGCGAGAACTTAGTTATAATTAAGTTCTTTACGAGTTAACTTTAGTGGCTAATGTTGTTGTAAGCAAGTTATTTTTTGTGGCATTATAGCGAAAAACTGTGGCGAACATGGGCCGGTTTTGACAGTGAGCCATCCTGTAGTAACACCTTTAGAAGAAGGCATTTAAGTGCCGATGCTAAAGAAATAATATACTTAAGTTTATTTTGACAAATCAAATTTTTGGCCCACGTTTTGGGTTGGTTTTCTATGCATTACTGTATCTAAACAATTTCTCAAACATTTTTTAAGCTCTTTATTTCAAAATAATTGATTGTAACTCACATTTGATTTCACTGAAAAAAAAAAAATATTTAAAAGTCAATATTTCAAAAATTATAAGACTTTTGACTGAGAATATTACGGCTTCATTATTTGGCAAACGATCTGCCATACCCTGTATATATTTCTAACTAAAACAAAAAAAAAACATACCAGCTTTTAAATTGAAACGAAAAAAATTAATTAATACTAAAGAGAGTTTTCAACAATAGAAAAGACGAAACCTATACATCCGAATTTCAATAAGGAACCATGATTAAGGATGGCAGAGCCCTCCCAGCCCCGCTTTAGTTCTTCGCTGTTTAAGGTGCAGCAGCATTCGACTCTGAAAAAAATATAAATAGAGATAATTAATGTTTATTTAAAAGTTTATGAGAGAAAAAAGATTATTTTATAAGAAATCTATTATTGTCCAGACATATGAAGAAACCCCGAAGTGTCACTGAATATGTTACGAATTTCTGAAACAGGCTGCTTGCCGTTTCGTTTTCGTTATTTATCGAGTTATGATGGACTCGTGACTTAACAGTTAAAAGCAATAAAACTAATGAATTTGTAAGTATTATATGTTATGTTTTCTTTAGCATTATCATTAATGCATATTATAAACACGAATACAAGATAAAATATAATACAAAAACTTACTCGAACCGGATTATATTTGTTAATAATATTGAGTTATATATTTTCTACGAGATAAATATAATTTGTATAACAGGAAAATCATGTAATACACTTGCTTAAAACCCACCCTCCATTAAGTAATCTTTTCAGGGCCTTAAGAGAAACCCGACGTAAACGCCCTACATTAACATTATCGTAGGAAATATTTGATTCTCTGTCTCTTCAGATTCTGTTTCATCTGCGCATCTCAGAGGCCAAGATACGTTGGCGACTTATTCAAAGTATTAAAACATTAATATTTTCTATTTGTATAGGAATTTACTGGCTATACACAACACTACCTACTCACTGAATAACAAGGTCTTAGTGATGTCATGCATTTAAGCCATTAAAGTCTATTAGTATATGAAGACAGATAGACTCATGTTAATAAAAACTATCGTTAATTGATTTATTTTAATATGATTATATTTATTCAATATTAAAAAATTCTTGACAAATTCCAAAAATTATGTTTGAGATTATATTATGAGAGTAATATTAAAAGCAGACTCCCAAATCCCCTAAAATTGCGTCAAAAGTCAGGATATGTATTACGATTATACTCTTAATTATGACTGCTTAAAATCATAAAAAATTGTAAATAAAAATATTTTTTGGTGCTTTAAGTTTACTTTGTTAAGGGATCAATGGATTTGTATAAAAATATTGTATAATGTATTATATCTTGAACTGTTGTATGTTTTCTTATACTACCTTCAGGTAAATGAAATTCACATAATTTTGTGTTTGTTGGCTCAAAGCTGTCTCGCTTTTACCCATTTTAGACGTAAATTTGCGCCTGCGGAAAATCAAAAATATAAACTTTAACCCATTTTTATAATTTCCGCTAAAGCCAGGAATACAACACTTTTTAGGCATAATTATATACAGCATGCAGGTATCACAAAACTGCCCAAAATGCAGGGAAAAAAGTAATTAGCCACCAATAAAATCTTATCAGTTGTGATGTAAACAAATCCGCCTACCGGCAGAAATGAAGCAGGTGTCAGCAGCTTAGAAATATTTTTCAGCGTATTTTTGCCCAACAATAGCAATTTTATATTTAAATATTGAATACAAAATACAAGCACATAAATAATTTCTTAAAAATTTAGCTACATACGTTGTTTTCGCTTGATTACAGTGAAAGCAACCCTTGTAGCTAATGAAAACAACCCTTCCAGCTATCGAAAAGAACCCCATGGAAAACCACCCGTCAAGTTTTCATTGTTACAAATTCTTGACGTTTAAGAAATATATCTTATTTGCCATATGCATTTAGTAATCCCTAACAACGCCCTTTATTTGAAAAAACGGGTCATTTAAACACCAAATTAATCTCTTCTTACCTACAAATGGATGAGGAACATTACAAACTTATTATTGAAGAAATGAGATCGAAGGAAAAGAATGATATGATGAAACCAAACAATTCTTCAACTTATTCAAATAACAATTATTATAATTGTTTTTTTGATAATTATTATTAAATTTTTGGTTAATATAAAAGATTTGTTAATATAAATTTGTTTTAATCGTTATTTGAGTAATTTTCTCCCTATATTACACTCGTGCCTAAAAATTTTAAGATTTGGCATTCAAGCGTATACTCTTTGAAAACACAACATTCGGTCATTTTCATATTTTGGCGAAATATCCCGACTCCGAAGGAGAACTTATGTTTTTAGAAAAATACGCTTTCATGCGAAATTATCGAAAATTTTTAAGCACTTGTGTAATTACCTCCGAAAACTATTACTTTAGACAACCACGACCGAGGTAGCATTATATTATATTATATAGAATTATATTTATCAATGATATAAAAGACTTACGAATTACGAAACCCTAAATCATAAAAAGAGGAAAATGGCGGTTTTTGCGATATTGAAAGAATTTTTATACATAAGATGCACTGTATTTATACAAATCAAATCATTTATTTCCATCGACATCATAACAATGTATAGGAATTGTCAATAAAAAACTACAATGCTAATAAAAATAGTATAAAATTACAAAGATATGAAAGGAAACAAATTTAACTTAATTTAGTCAATAAATCTACAAGTAAAGAACTCTGTCAACGAATAAAAAGGACAGTCAGCTAATATGGTCCTAAGAGCCCTCTTAAAAGTTGGAAATGTCTTAGCTCTCTTTATTCTACATGGGAGATGATTAAAAATTTTGAGAGAGTATATTTTGAGATGTAATTTCCGGACCATCCTGTACATGCGACAACCGGGTAAAAGGGATGTATAATTTATCTGTATTTCGAGTTTCATAAAAATTAAGATCTTCAGATCTCATGTAGTTTGAAAGATTTTTATGTATTTGACATGCGCACTCCAAGATATAGATGTTAATTATAGTTAGGATTTTTTCTTTTTTAAAAGTACCACGGCAAATTTCTCTGATGGAAAGTCTAAACATCGTACGTACAATGCGCTTTTGATTTATTAGCACTCTCCCAATACTGGAGGAATTACCCCAAGCTAATAAGGCATAGGATAGAGTGGAATGCACTGAGGCATAATAAAAGCTTTTAAGTGTATATGCATCCACATAGTCTCGAAGTTGCAAGATGGCATAATTGCTGCGGGACAATCTATTGCACACAGATTCCACCTGAGCATCCCACGATAGATATCTATCAATTACAATTCCCAAGAACTTGGTGGAGTGTTGTTGGATGAGGCTACTTGATGACTGCTCTCTAAGGAGTAAGCTCCGGTCCTGAATAGCTCGAATCGGAGTGAAAACAATGAAATTGGTTTTCAAACAAAGACCATTTTTCTGGAACCACCCCGCAATATCAGCTATACACTTGGTACATTTTGAGTGAATGGACTGCTGATGAGTGTTATGTAGCTGTCATTAACCAGGAGAGGCAAGTCATTAATAAAAAGTAAAAATAAAATGGCCCCAAGAACACTACCCTGTGGAACCCCAGTGACGACAGTTGCCCAATCAGATATGGTCACCTGACCACCAACTCTCAATCTAACAGCCTGGGTTCTACCTGTCAAATATGATTCAAGCCATTTATAAGCCGGACCTCTTATACCATAATGAAAGATCTTATTTAATAGTAATGCATGATTAATGGTATCAAATGCTTTAGTAAGATCAAAAAAGATACCAACAGATTTTAATTTCAATTCTAAATTATTCAATATATTTGTATAAAGAGATATTATAGCATCTGATGTAGAGAGTCCAGACCTGAATCCAAACTGATGACATGACAGTATAGCAAAATAATCTAAAAATGCAATGTCTTCTTTTCAAAGATCTTTGAGAATACAGAGAGGAGAGCAATAGGCCTATAGTTACTCATTTCTGCTGTCTCCCCCTTTTTATGAAGAGGTATGACATACGGGCATCGTTTGATAATATCGTAACACTTGATACTATAGTACCATGCTGGCAACATGTTAATACTGGTAACCAATTATGCTTCCTTCCCATACAAGGCCACCACAACCCATAGGCCAACTGCGTGAAGTCACATCACAAAATTTTGTGAAGTGTAGAGGTATAATATCTGCTAAAAGTAGGTGAGGCCTGATGCTAGGCTATGATCAAACGGATGTAGTCAGAAGTTACAACACAGGTTTCATTTCTTCCTGTTTTAGTCGCGCTCTGATTGTATAAAAGAAAATGTATATTCGCGGAGCAATATGTTACTGGTTTGTTAGCGCTTGCGTATCGAATAATTCGCTGTCAAACTCCTTGGAAGGTATTTAATAGGATATTGTAAATGTCACAAAATTATTTTGAAAAATTCCATTATAATTTTCGAAATACTTAATCGCGCTGAAAAACGGTTCTTAGGTATCACACACTGCATTAGGACATTCTAAACAACAATCACTTACCTATCAGTCCATTCGGCGGCCATCTTCGCCTCCCGTTTCCCCATACTTCCGTTACTGCCTACACTGTCAGAACGACCGAATTTCCGTTTACGGTTTATTAAATCTCTTACTTGACACTCTACATTCGCGGCCTACAAACAACCATTATTATAAAAAACAAATATATTAAAATGCAATCCGTACTAAACACGAATGATAAATTAATTAAAAAAATACCTTCTCGTCGGGACTCAAATTAACGTTAGTTCCCTTATCCGCCCCTTCGACCGTATCTCCTATCTGCGGTTCGATCGCTCTGTTTATCATTACGTTATTCGAATATAAAACGTTGTTCACGTAAGTGCCGCTCGGTGAATAGTTTATTAATTCATAGGCTTTCGTATACTAAAAATTATAAAATTGTTTCCAATAGTTTTCAGGGACACAAACTATTCGATAGTTCGGTACTGTGGTGTATATTGCAGGTTGTGGAAGGATGCAAAAAAATTCATGTTTAATCAGCCAAGTTTTGTTACTATATTGATTTTTTTTTTTAATTTCATTTTAACTACTTTAAAAGCAACAACAGTAAGTAAGCCTACTATAACAAAAGATCTCCAATGTTGAAATCTCCAAGAAATCTCCACTGTTGGGTAAAAAATTGACTAAGCTCGACGCCTTTCGGCTATAGCCATAAGAGCAGTTTTATTTATATCTAAAAAGGTTATAAAATAAGATACTATATAAAATACTAAAAGGATAAAAGGAAGCAAAACACTAAGAGCAATTCGATTTTTAAAATAAAATATTTTACATTAAATAGGCTCAACTATAGCCTCTTAACTAATATGTACATACAATAATTTTGTTTAAGTTTTACTTTTCTGTGTTTTTAAAAATCCAGCTTATCATCTGTCTCTTGCCATTCGTCGTTTCCTCCACCACCCTCTAGCCCATAATTAATTATTATGGGAAAATTATTAATTATTTATAAAGACTTTTAGCGCTCACTCGTGCAAATCTGTTGTTACTTTTTTTGTAATAATTTATTTAGTTTGATGATTTTTTGTATCTTTTTTTTTTTAATTTTCCTTATTAATTAACTTTAGGTTGATGGGTTTGTACTAACTACTCTTGGCTTTTTTTATCAGTAGCGAAAGAGTATCGGTTGTTGAAATTCGCGAGACAGAACTTTTTGTCAAAAAGAAAATCAAAATTCTAGCAATCTATTGACTCTTTCTGGCAAATAAATTACTACGAATTTTAATTAATTAATTTGAAGAAATTTGAATTTGAATTAATTAAAAACACTTATTACCACATCACACGTAAACAATAACAATGATAATATGTTGATATTTAACGACTCATTTTTATATTTAAAATTAATTATGTATCTGTCAATCAGATTTTTTTTTCAGATTCTTGTTTTAAGTAAGGCGAGAATTAACTCGCCTTTTCTTTTATTCTTTTTTTAGTTTTTTTCTTTGATGATCTGAAATATGCTCCTATGAATAATCAAAATGGATTCTGTATTGTGTTTTTAGTAAGTTTAATCAACTAACTACTAGTATTGTAAATTCTAGGATTAGGAAGCTTTTTTAGGACAAGTTTGTAAACTTAGTAAATCAAGTATATTTTGACTTTGACTTATTATACTTGTGTTGATAATTTAAATTCACCGCCCGATCATTTAGAGCATCACCTTCTTTGGCAGATTCGATCGACTCCAAGGCATGCAATTTTCTACCGTGTACAGCACAATGTAGCATTTTAAAACTTGTATTAATGTTAAAATTCTTTAAAAAAAAAAACATTTATACGTTCAACGTAGGTACATTTAATTTAAAAAAAATATTTTTTTAATTAAATGTTCCCCAGAGGCGCAACTATTTTCACTCGCTGAGTTCAGATATTCACGTATGAGCGTTTTAAAATCACGCGCCGTTTTACCCATATACGTAATCTCAAAATCGACGCATTTAAGGTGGTACACTCCGCTTTTAAGCTAGTTTTATGAAAATGTATCCTTCATTCTACTAAAGACAGATGTTAGACGATGTTAGTAGGTTTTATAAGAGTTCTTAAGAATATTGCCTAATATAGTGAGACAGGTCCGATGAAATGACAGTCGGTTTCTCAAAATTCTGCTCTATACAAACCGCTAATGAGTGATGAAAATTCTTGGAATAAGGCTATTGAATATTGGTATATAATTAAATTCCCATGAATTTGTGTTGTTTTATATAAAAAAATATAATAACAGAAAATTCGATTTTTCTCGGAAAAAATTTAATACAAATTTTCCACAAAATGTGCAATTTGGCATACCTTTTGTCTAATCTTTAAACACTTTAAACCAGTCTCAGATCGTACCTGTTAGACGCTTATTAATGTCAATGTATAACTACTATAATTCTGATAAGATGGAGAATATACAAGGATTCTTTTTGTAAGAACGAGCAAGTTTTAATCATTCTTTTATTCTATAATATTATGCTAATGTCTTTTCTGTAAAGTTGTTTTTATTATCTCATTGTTTAAAACATTATATATTTGTAAATCTCTGAAGCTTTTATTAGGTACCTCTCACCTTAAAATACAAAAATACGTACATTTTAGTATCCTGAGAATGGCAATAAAACTTGCCTAGAAGTCGATATAAACATCAGAGAGATCTTGCTTAATATTTGGTTTTGTTGGATGTAGGTCAAAAATAAAATGCTTCAGACGTTCAATTATATATTTTATCGACGTTTCGACGAGATCATTCTCGGGACTCTAAAAGATTCATAAAAAACAAATAAAATCATTGAACCAATTTTATACAATTGAAATTGAAATTACATTGAATGAAATTAAATATTTTAAAAATTGGTTAAAAAGCTGAACTAAAATTAAAAAAAAAAATAACGCTCAACGACAAATTTGAAAAAAGCAAAAGGTCACAATACATAACATTTGGAAGATTCAATCAAAAACGAAAAACTGTATATACACTTACATACATACCGGGTGGTGCATCGCCGAGCGGAACATAGGAAAACCCATGTAAATTTTAAAGGGGTCAATTATTGGCTTCCCTGTACATTTTATAGAAAAAATTTAAGATAACTTTTTGAAGAGACCAATCTGGCAAACCCTTGTGCAAAGTTTCAAAAAATTTTAATAAGCGAATCTTGAATTATTCAATTAAATGTAATTGCAAAATTAGCAAATTTTCGGTTGAGGTAAAACCAAACGGGCACCAGTAAAATGAATATTGTCACTGACGTGAGGAAAAGTGACAATAAATCAGTGACAGTCGATAAAAAAAACAGTTTTAGAGCAGTATCTGAAATGTTTTCAGTTTATTTCCCCACCAAGTCCATTCCGTCCATTTCAACTATTAAACGTATTGTCAATAAGTTCCAAAGGTACCGTAATAAATAATTGTAAATGTTCAACTCAGGATCTCGAAAATAGAGCCGAAGAAAGAGAGAACAGAGATCTTAATATTCTACTGCGTGTGGAGGAAAACAAGATGGTTAGTAGGAGGGTTCTTGGGCAAGAGGTAAATAAACATCATACAACGGTATTGCGCACTTTAAAAAAACACAAATATTATTCGTATAAATTCAAAAAACATCAAGAGCTTCAGGAAGGAGATAAGCGCGAAGAATGGCATTTTGTTTTGAAATGATGGAGAGCGCAAATAATGATAGGAATTTTTTAAGAAATATTTGTTTTACCGATGAATGTACATTTACCCTCAACAATGAACCAAATGTTCAGAATTGCCGGTATTGGAGCCAAGAAAATGAACATCGCTTGGTTCATACTCGGACACAATATCCCCAAAAAACAAAAGTATTCGTGGGAATTATCGGACACCATATCATTGGACCCTTTTTTATGGACTATAACCTAACAGCTGAAACCTATTTGGACTTATTTCAAAATCAAATTGGACCCGCCTTGGAAGAAATTGTTCAAGAAGATCAAATGATCTGGTACCAAATGGATGGTTGCCCGGCCCATAATGCCCGTATGGTTAGAGAGTGCTTGGAAAATGCTTTTAACGGCAATATTATTGGTCCACGGTACCGGATACTTTGGCCAGCCAGGTCACCTGATCTTTCACCGAATGACTTCTTTTTGTGGGGTCATTTAAAAAGTGTCATTTATAAAAGTGTAAAATTTCAGAATTTAAACCAGTTACAAAACGCTATTTCGTTAGAATGTAATAACATTTCCCAATATCAACTTAGTAACGTTAGAAATTAATTTTATGATCGGTTAGGATATTGTTTAGCTGTTAATGGGGGGAACCTCCCCCCCGGTTGTTTGAACATTTGATTAATTGATATTTTTATGTAATTCTCTATTATTTTTAAAAAAGTTCTGTTCTCTCTTTTTCGGATCTATTTTCGATCTTCTAAGAACATTTACAATTATTTATTGCAATGTCTTTGGACTCGAATTTACTAACAATAGGTTTAATGGTTGAAATAGACCAGATAGGCTTGATGGGAAAATAAACGAAAAAAAAAACATTTCTTGTATTCGGCTGTACGTCAGATTTGACAAAGCCTTATAACAAATTGTTTGCTGGTAATCCGAAAAGTTGGTAGTTTTGCAATTACATTTAATTGAATAATTCAAGATTCGCTTATTGAAATTTGTTGAAACTTTGCACGAGGGTTTGCCAGATCGGTCTCTTCAAAAAGTTATCTAAAATTTTTCTGTAAAATGTACAGGGAAGCCAATAATTGACCCCCTTAAAATTTACATGGGATTTCCTATGTTCCGCTCGGCGACGCACCACCCGGTATATTGTAGATCATAAGTGTAGTAGATTGTAAGTGGATATGCAATTTTTCGCTTTTGATAGAATCTTTCTAATGTTATCTATTGTGACCTTTTGGTTTTTAAATTTGGAAGGTTTAGAAATTACAGTGTCCTGAGGAGAATCTCATAGAGATCGAAACGTGTACAAAATACATAATTGATCGTCTGAAGCAGTTTTTTTAACCTATATCCAAAAAAAGCAAAAATTAAGCAAACTTATAAACTATGGTCACATGAAATAATTCACATCAGATAGATCTCAGTGTTTCAATTCTATTGGCCCTACCGAACAAAACCATCTTATGAATATTTTGGGCCACAAACATAACAAAACCTTGTTTATCTAATATTTGTGTTTTTTTATACTCCCACAACCTACAATACATTAAATTACACATTCGCAAACATCACTTAAAAAACTATTACTTACATCATCGAAAAAAATTGTGGCATGTTTCGGAACGATATAATTACAATATCCGAACTTTTCCAAGTCGACATCGTTAGATGATCCTCGACCAACATTTAATATTCGATAACGCATCGCCACTGCATCTGGGAATCTTGTGGAAACTGTAGGTCTGAATCCCATAAAACTAAAAGTTAAAATACAAAGTATTTAGTGTAAAAATAGATTTTTAAAGTAGAATTCGGATATGTTTACCTGGCATCATGTCTAACGTCAGTAGGATCGACTTCTCTCGTTCTGACATTATAGAAATGTTTCGAAACTATAGGACATAACATGGCCCTCGCCCTGATCAACGATCTGGACCTGTGTCGTCTTTTCGGACTTGCGAAAACCCTGTGAGAAGAAATAATTTTTTTTCTACTTAATTGGTATAACAAAAAAAATCAACCTATTTACCTTGATATCCTATCGATATCAGCGGCAGTCAGCAATTCACTTGGTAAAGGCATATTTTTTAAATTATTTCCGTTGTTTCCTTGACTGTAGGTGCTTACGTTGTTGTTTTGGTTATGATTAAGACTTGTGGCTAATTGTTGTAATCGCTGGTAGGCCAGAATTTTTAATAACCGATCGTCCAGTAATTTTGCATCGGATTCGACTATAAAACAAGTATATGAACTTAATGTTTTTTTATTCTCCAACGTGTATAACTTGTATAAATGTTCAGGTTTGACCCGTCTTGGGAGTCATATTGTGAATTCGCGGATTTCAATCAAACATTGGAAGAAGCTCGCTGTTTGGAAAATATTGATGTTAGCTTATTTATTGACAGAGAAAATTAAACGTATGATTTCCTTAAAAATAAAACTCTAAACGAATTTAAAAATCCAGTGCAGTTAAAAAAGCTAAAAAGCAATGTTATTTAGAATATTCTATTTGAAACTAATACATTTTTCTAGTATTCAAGAGCCTAATGATGAATTACTTATATTCTACTCTACTAATATTGATTGTAAATTTATAATCTAATATATAACAGAAACTAAATCAAATTCAAATCAAAGATTTAAATGTTGAAATTGTCTCGGTGGTCCACCTTTTGAGTATCGATATGATAATAAACACTTATTGTTTAGATTCTGTATTTCCTGAATATTAAGAGAACTAAAAAGGTTTACCTTTGCCAAAATGTTCGAATTGCCATATGTATCCACTAATAAGACTCATTTTAACACTGTTACTATTTTTATCCAATGTTATAGAAAAAAATTATGTGAAAGCAAATTAATAAAAAACACAGAAACTCAAGATTTTGTCCTGGATATGGTTGTGCTACAGCTTTGCTTTTCGTAATAGTTGATATTCTTAGAGACATTGACTTGGGCAAGGCACTAAGTTGATACACGATGCGAATCTCATCAATATTTCAATTAGTGATGAACAACTGCCTGTTATGCAATCTGCTGGAAATTTGGGTTTATTGTGGATATTGATCTACGCTTTTCTGAATAGGTCACATATAGCGTAAAAAACAGCATATGCAATTTAAAAGCACTAACACAGGTACCCGTGATGTACCTAACAACACAAACAAATAAACAGACAGAAGCTTCAAAGTCAAATGAATGATAGGGATATGTTAAGAGTAGGAAAAAAGGAAAAACCAAATGGATGAATTATGTTCTGACTGGTACGATAATTAATTGTTCGTTGGTAATATTTATGTGTATATGTTAGAACGTAGACTGTTTTAACCCCAAACTCTCAATTGTCTTCATAGGACTAAAAATTAGTTTCGCCGTAGATAATAAGCAGAGCCCTATAGGCAAGACTCAGGCCTAAGCCTCGTAAAAAGATAACGGTTTAAAGAGAATATATTTAAATAATTAAAAGTAAAGGTGTCTATGGGTCCAGAGCCAGACAAAACTTAGGGAGTGACTAATAAGCATCATATATTGACACAACAAATGTTTAACCCAAATAAACCCACATAAAGAACCGAACTTAGGGGCTTAAACCTCCCGTGTGCTTAACTCAATCAAAAATAAGTCAATAAAAAAGAATAATAACAGGAAGATGGAACGGAATGTTGTTTTTGTAACATTACATGAAAAATTAATGTTCTTTAGAGTTAATTTTAAATAAAATATCCGATATTCCACATTATTTTTAATTTCGACCGAAATCTAAACATTTCTAAAACAAGAATACATTCTGGGTGTCCTGGGTATATTTTTACAATAAAATGTAAACATTTTTTTTTTAATATTACTCAAACAGTTTCTTCTTTTTAGTCAGCTTTTATGCGTATTTTATTAAAATTAAATAATTTTTTCCAAAACCACAGAATGCTTATTTGCCAACAAATAAAACTGACATAGTTAAAATCCGAACCTAGGCCACCCGGCCAAGGAAGATTAGCTTACTATTTCATATTCAAAAATGTTAAAAATCGGAGATACCTAAAGTCGACTAGAACCGCACCAGGATTTAAAATGACAAAATTTATTATTGCTTTCTAAAAAATAAAAAAATAGGCTGGCCATTGAGTCGGTCGTATTTACCTCCCGTCTCACTTATCCCCACAGACGCAGGTCGTTCTGTAAGTTTAAACGAATTTTTCACTATCAAACACAAAAAATGAACAAAATTACTTACAAAATATTTCTTATGTTACATTTAAATTAAATTTGACATTAAAATGAGTTATTTTAACAAAAAATAAAAAAACACTGAAATAAGTTGATTTTAAAAGTGGCTAAACTGTAGACTTACCAGAAAAACATATGCCCTAAATCACACGATCATGTTTAAAAAAAAATCATTAAATTCAAGTAAATAACGAACATTACCTGGAAAAAAACTTAAAAAACAGGTTACTTTTAAAAACTGACACAAATTTCAAAAAAATGTCAAAATGAGTTTGACCGCTTGCAATTTGTTTCATTGTTTTGATTGTTGCTATGGTAAAAAAGCCAAGTCGATTTGTTTTTTCGGATTGACATACGACAACGATCAATTTAAAGCAGAATTTACATGAATACGCAACTTACCGTCATGACTGAAACATCCCTCCATAATGTCCTTTATTATGTTTTCTTCTTTTTTTAATAAATCCTTTTCGAAGTAACCCTTGTTGAGCTCCCGATCGCCATTTTCTCGGGTTTTACACGTAATTACGTTATTGCTGCAGTTCACGTTTACGTTTAAAACGTTATTCATGTATATGTGATTGTTTGTAATGTTGATGCATGTGGCGGGAGTATCAGTTGGGTCGGCTTTTACGGTTACGGGTGGCGGTTTTGGGTCGATTGGGGATGAAGAGAATTCCTTAACATTACTAGAAAAAAAATCAGTTAAAGTCAAAAACAAAGCCAAAAATTTAGACCGCAGCGCAGTAATGTTAGCAACGGAATACCAGCAACGGCAATGGCCGGGCCTTTTGAAAATTGATAGTTTACTCATCACAGGAAAAAACTTAGAGAAAACAAGGAACACCATTAGATGCATAATCTCAAGGCAAAAAAAAATTATTTATGGATTTTGCGATGTCGGTACAATCCAAGGGGACTGAAGGTAAAGAGACTGATCTACGCGCTTCCCAAATAAGGTAACGCGTACACAAAATTAAATAATAACTGGGTTCGCAAAGTAACAACCTCGGCGCTGTTAGTCAGAAGCGTACTTCAGGTGGCAGTGTTCTGTCCTTGTAATTAATATTACTGTTTCGCAAACAATAACAATACCAACTGTTAAAAAGTTGGTTGAGCCACTCAGGGCGACCAACAGCACCGCTGTGCCTACTTTCTAAAGCTGGTTATCGTTAATTTTTGGTTACGCACGATTAGCAAACAGAACAGTCTCCTTACCTGTAGTCTCCTTGGTACAATCAATAAAATTATATGAAATTTAATCCGAAAAAAAAAATTTTCAAATCGATTTCCTGAAGAAACAGAGAGTAAAAAACACCGTTGCTGCAGTTGAAAATTTTATTTTTTTAATTGATTTATCAACTACTATCCTGGGGATTATCACCCACTCGGAGTACACAACGATGGCTAAATATGATTTCTCTTGAGGACTATCGAACTAGGTGTTATATGATATTTCTTCACAGGTTGATTAATAATGCTATTGATTGCCCTGAATTGTTATCGCGGATAAACTTTAGGTGCCATACCAGAGTCCTTAAAGAGGCGTCCCTTTTTCTGGTTAAATGTCACCATACAAACTATTGTAAATTTTCTCCAATTAATCGACTCCACATGATGGAATAGATTTAATCAGGATTTTGACTTAGTGGATTTAAAGCCTTCAAAACTTAAAAGGTGTCTGAGTAAGTTTACTCGTTGAGTACTATGTGTTAAGTATCAAATAAATTTGATTGCTTTTACTTTTCTTATTTTGATTATTTTCCTTAACGGTATGTTAGTAGTTTTATATTTTTACTAAACTGGGGAAAACTATATATTGTTGTATTCATTTTTTTTGGCCAAGGTTAGTTTGTGCTTAAATTTTTCTGGAAGTTTTATCTTATTTGTATATCTTGGGCTGCTACATATTAATATACATTTAGATAGATATATTGTTGATTTATAGAAAATTTGGATACTTAATAGATTAAGTTCATTATATATCTTAATAATAAACTGCTCAACAATCGAACTGGATATTTTATAAATTACCAAAATTTGCCTAAAAAAATAAAATTCATCAAGTTGCGTTTTATGCTATGAGTAAATCCTGTTGATAGCAAATATTTTGTGTCGTTTTTTCCTTTTTTTCATACATTCTTATCTCTTTTAAAGAATTCGGTTTCAAAATCCTAACAATTTAGTCGCATAAAAGTGCTTGTAGAGACTTTATTATTCTCATTATTAACAATTAATCTCTTTACTTTCTAAAAAATAATGGTTCTACGACGGTTAGAAACAGTGCAACTCGAGCAATTAGTACGTTAGCTACAGGAGGTTCAACTCAAGAAGTTGCTAACCGGCTAAATGTGTCCCAAAGTGTCGTGAGTCGTGCATGGAATCGATATGTAGAGACTGAGTCTGCAGCTTACAGGCATGGTGGAGGCCGAGAACGTGCTACAACTCATGCTCAAGACCGCTATATAACAGTAACCACAAGAAGAAACCGAACATTTACGGCTTCAAGAATTAACAACTACTTAAGGCATGCTACTGGGAAGGTAATTTCTAATCAGACTGATAGAAGAAGATTACATGCGTCAAATTTAAGAGCCAGACGACGTGCCACACATCCACGGTTGACGGGGGAACATCGTGCATGCAGAAATCGGTGGGCAATAGAACACAGTACTTGGAATTTTCAAAACTGGAGGCCTTGTATGTTTACGGATGAGTCCAGATTTCGGCTACATATGTGTGATGGTCGAATTTTGGTGTGGAGGGAAAGGGGACAGCGATACCATTAAATGGCGCCCACTACCCTTTTTGGTGGCGGTTCAGTTTGCGTTTGGAGAAATGAAACAATGAATACGATATAGAGACGTTATTATAGAGAACATAATTGTACCATTTATTGGTGCAATAGGCGAAGAATTCGTTTTAATCGATGATAATGCGCGCCCGCACCGTGCGAGAATTGTCAATGATCGCATTGAATTTCATGGCATTACCAGAATGGACTGGCCACCACATTCACCCGACATGAATTGCATTGAACATGTATGGGCCGAAATGTCTCGAAGATTAAACCAGCTGGAACAGCCACCTCTAACCTTAGAACAACTAGCCAATCAATTACCGGAAATATGGTAAAACATTCCTCAACACTACATTAACAACTTAATAAGAACTATGCCAAACAGGGTGACAGCACTAAGACGAGCCAGGGATGGACCTATGAGGTATTAATTTTTATGACATGACTTTGGGGCACGCTTTGCAGGGTGTAATTTTATTTTAATTTTTCCTGTTGTGTGTTAAAAATTTAAATTTTTTAGGAGATATCTGTTTATTTCATTTTTTTGGGGCTATTGTAAGTGAACTTAATAGAGATTTATTTATTATATTTAATTTTGTTTTATTGTAAATCATTGGCAAACTAAAATTGCAGATTTTTATAATATCCACTTTGATTGTTGAGCAGTGTATATTTGTTAATGGCAGAATAATTATATACATTTAGGGTTAGGATATAATTTATTTTGTAATTTTGTTAGAATGGGGACATCTCGTAAATAAATAAATAAACGATGGTGAGACCCATCATTACATACGCAGCACCAACACAGAGAGGCGCCAAAGAGCCAAAGCTTCACAACCGTTACAGGAGACCAGGCAGCACCAAA
This sequence comes from Anthonomus grandis grandis, assembly GCF_022605725.1. Classification (NCBI taxonomy): domain Eukaryota; kingdom Metazoa; phylum Arthropoda; class Insecta; order Coleoptera; family Curculionidae; genus Anthonomus; species Anthonomus grandis. Next base: position 29,516,699 of record NC_065552.1, read on the forward strand.
CTCTCTAGGACAGTTTGAGACTAGGTCAAAAACTGTACAAAACTGCTGGCAGGACTACTTATAAACCTTCACTGGATGCGAAAAATAGATTTAACCAAAACAGGTGGAGTGTAAATGTCTGGTGCGGAGTGTTGGAAAATAGAATTATTGGTCCATTTAAATGGCGAATCATATCTCAAGTTTCTACAAAATACCTTGCCAATACTGTTAAAAGATGTTCCCATTGACTTAATGATAAATATCTGGCATTCATGTTTGATTTTCTAAGTAACAGTTACCCAGATCGCTGGTTTGGAAGGTATAGTTTGTTCCCATGGCCACCTAGATCTCCCGACCTAACTGTCTGTAAGTCATAGTCTACTTATGGGGATGAGTTAACGATATTGAGTACAAAACACAGCCGATAACAATAGAATATATGACAGAGCATATTCAAAATGTTCTAAATTCCATTCAAGCGGAAATTGAAACGGCTGTTACCGTTTGTAGCGATAAAACTGAAAACTGTATTTTACAAAGTGGTAGACGCTTTGAACATTTGTTGGTCTTTAAACATGTTTTAAATTCTTTAGGGATATGATGTTTAAATTAAAATATTTTTTTTATTATAACTTCAGAATTTTTAGAAGTTTTGTTATTTTTACATAATTGGGATTAGTCCCATACCTAAATAAATTGCGAACCCAATAATTTTTAATGCCAAACGATATACCCCTATTAAGCGTCAAAAATTTATATTTCGGTAATAAATCGAAAAGTAAAAAAAATATCCTACTGCGGTTTTTAGGTTTCTTCTACTAAATTTAATCCACTTTTCGATTTTGCTACTAAATACCGTACTATTTAACTTTTTATGGAAAAACCAAAGTAACAGTTTTTAATTCAAATGACGTCTCTTACCACTTTAAGTACAAATTTTCGCATAATACTACTGAATACAATATTTAAAAGTACATACGTTGCTTTCATTTATAAACAAAGCCAAATTCAACAAGGTACCTTCAACTGACATTTTCCAAAGAATTGAATTATTGATCTTTTAATAACGCTCCCTATTGGCCCAATTTTGAACTTAAAAATAATTTCAAGCAATTTTTCTTTGCCACTTTTATAATGTCAAAAAAAAATTCGACATTCTATATATAGCCGCGATCCACGCTAAGTGAAACACACATTATAAAAAAGGACTTGTAGTAGGTAAGCCACATGAGGTTCCGGACGCATCTCATTTTCCATAAAGACCCCCAAATTCTTACATATATATGAATAGAATTTAGCACTATTATTAAGGCAAATACTTACGTCTGCATCGGTCATAATATAATTTTTATCTTTGCCAAGAATAATTTTTTGTGTTTTTATTAAGTACTAAACAATGAATTGCACATATTTTGCTTGTGATGGAGCATCAATTTTCTGAAAGCAAATTAACATATCCAGCCAACACAGTTTTGCACTTTGGGCTGTCTTGAGTTGAGAAATTATTTTGCTAATGCCGAAATTTACTTAAGTTTGAAAGACTTGCAATATCGGTTTATTGTATTTATTGTATTGTAAAAATTTACTTTTTGTAGAATTGTGAGTTTCTTTTATCGAATGAGGATTATTTGTATCCCAATACCCAAAATTTTTACAACAGCGATAATCTCCGTGGCAAAATTAAATTAAAGGCGTTCTTTAACGAGATGCCGTAAGACGCTATGAGCGTCTTTAAGACATTTCATTAGATCAAGTCATAATGTCAAGCTTTAATCATTCAATAGCGCTCTCCATACATCAAAGAACTTATCTAACAGATCGGTAATGCATTAACATAAAAATAAAAGCTGTAGCTTACCTTACATCACTAATATCACAATGTGTGTCATTTTTCTCCACCCCGTTAAATTGGACACCACTATCACTTTCTTCCTTAATAGCTATAAGATCTTCCATCGTTTCCTCACTAGAACATCCTGATATATTACCATTAAGTGTACTCTGCAAGAATAATAATATGTCATTGGAGTTCCTCAATTCATAAAAATAAATTTACCTCTTTAACTCTATTTTTATTATATACATGTTCTATCCTTAATACGTCCTTTAAACTTGGTAACAATTGTACAGGCTTTTTATAGTGATACTTGACCATTTCTGGCACCTGAACCTAAAGAAATTATTCGTAAATTTACTAATAGATAAAAATCAACTTCATTACCCTTCGCCTTGGTGCTAAAGTCTGTTTAATCCGAAACGGGGGATTTTTCCTTCGGATTTTCCTAAAAAACTCCAATTTTATCGCATCCTGATCCACCGGGGTAGAAAATTTATCCCACAGTTGCACCCGTTCACTCAAAGATACTGATGTGAGCAAATTTGAATCCTAGAGATTTCAATCAATTGATTTTTGTTGAACAACTTTATTATTCTACATACCAAAGTGTGTTCAATGTGTAGCGGACACATCCATATCGTGGTGGGAGGCGTAGTAAGCGGTGGATCCAAACAGTCCAAGTGAAAATACGATGGACAAAAGTCGCATTCAATCAAAGGAGCCACTCGACACGACTTGTAACACTCAAAACATTTTTTTGCTGGTAACGGCACCAAACCATTAGGTAACCTTTCAAAGTCCTTATGCTTCTTTTTAGGAAGAGCTTCCGCTAGAGAGGAAAATGTCGTTCACAAATATTTTATTGATCGAAACACAGTGCGATTAAAAATCGCAGCGAATTAAGAAAAGAGGTCCTTAAAGATCCCTCAAATTTGCAAGCGTTAGAATGATTTAGGCTTTAAGCAATATAGTGGATAGGATTTTAAATATGAAAATTCCAGAAAATTACCGAATTCCCAAAAATTTTGTTCTAGGTACTCTTATAAAGAACTAAAAATATATATCTAATTACTCGAATCTCCTGTTTTCGGTAATTTCAAGGCTGATATACCATTAAAATTACAGTAGAACCTCGATTATTCATGGTTTGATTTTCCATTATTCAAATTACATTTTTGAGATTCAATCGAAATATCGTCATTGCAATCACTTGACGTAAACTCTCTATGCCCCACGAGGAAGGCGCCCGATGCAATATCGAGAGCACCAGTGCTCGAAGAATCCCTGAAAATCGATTTCGATCTAACATACAAAGACCGTGAGAATTAGTTATGCGTTAGAGGCGATTCGCCTACTCTGCTATATTCTTAACATGTGCATTTGTTTTCAAAATGGCAACAACTAGTGTTAAACGGCAAGAGAAATGTTTTAACGATTGAACAAAAGCTAGAAATTTTAAACAAAAATGAAGAGGGTAAAAATGTCTATTCATTATCACGAATTCGATCCTATTTTGAACATATCTATGTTGCAGTTCTCAATTTTTACAATTCAATTGTAATTCTTGGATCTCCATACTCCACCGATCAAAATGTTGGGAATTTCCTTTTCCTTCATCTAGGTTAAGATATTTGTGCAAATATCCTTTATGCACATTAGTAATTGCCCAGACAGTAACAGAAATCATAGATTTTTTAAATTTCTGTCAAATCCATTATTTCCAATGTCTTTTATTAATGCAAATAACATCCTTAGTAAGCGTCAGTTCGGTTTTCGCGAGAATACCAATACAAATGATGCTGTATACCATCTTCTTCAGGACTTGTACTCTCATATCAATGGCGGGGGAGTTTTGGCGGCTGTTTTTTGTGATCTGTCAAAAGCTTTTGACTGTGTTAGTCATGACATTCTGCTGCTGAAGCTCCACCGCTATAGTTTTAGAGGCTTTCCTCTATCATGGTTTTCTTCATTCCTGCGAGGTCGACGGCAACGGGTTTTGGTTGGTTCAAAATACTCGGAATATAACTTTATTAGATGGGGAGTGCCTCAGGGCTCAATTCTATTTTTGCTTTACATAAATGATCTGGCTGGTCTCTCTATTCGCGGTGTCTTCACTATATTTGCAGATGATTCCACAATATTGTGGCAAGCTCTGGACTCAGATTCTCTCCATAAGATCATCCTGGAGGATCTTAAGATGGTAAAAAGGTGGTGTGACTCTAATTTACTTACATTAAATCCAACAAAAACTAATTTGCTATGTTTTAAATGTAATCTTGAAGATGTTTCGATAGATGGTGATCCAATTCAGATTAACCCTGACAGCAAATTTCTTGGAATTTTCATAGACAAAGATCTCAAATTTGACACACATATAAATCTTCTGGCCAAAAAGCTAACATCTGGTTGTTATGCTGTCAGGATCAGTGTACAGGAACTTGGTCCAAAAATTGGCAAGTCCGTTTATTGCTCACTCTTTGAAGCCCACCTTCGCTACGATATCGCTTTCTGGGGCAGTGCAAGCAGTTACATTATTCAAATGTTGTTTGTTATTCAAAAACGGGCCATTCGATATATATGTGGGGCTAACCCCCGGGATTCATGTCGTCCTCTATTTCACCAAAATAAAATACTAACTCTCCCATGTCTGTATATTCTTGAGACTGCTTGCATAATCTATAAGTACAGAGAGAGGTTCATGGTCAGGAATGCTCGCTACCCAAGCAGGAATCAGATGATTTTGCACCTTCCTCGACCTACTTCAGCTTTAACAAAAAAAATAAATTTTTTACGACAGTATTTCTATCTTTAATCATCTGCCTATCATTATTAAAAACTTAACTTCGCCTAGAATTTTCAAAAAACATTTAAAGAGATTGCTTGCTGCTCTCTATTACTCTGTTGAAGAATTTTTTAATGATATACTTTAAGTGACTGATTATATATATAAGATCAATGGTTATGTTTTTGTATGTATGTTCGTATTTTATATTTGTGTCTTAAATATTTCTTTTTTAATTTTAAATTTTATACTTGTAGTTTGTAAGTTTTAATTTTTCTAGCTTTGTTAAAACCATTTTAATGTTATAACAATAAAGCAATATTTGACTTTCACTTTGGTCTGGCGATTGAGATGGCCAGACCATTACATTTATTTTTTCATCGGATAGCCACCTCTTAACAAATTGAGAAGCATGTTTTGGATCGTTGTCATGCTGAAATATGGCTGTTACTGGCATGACTTCATCCATATATAGCACTAAATGTGTTTTCAGAATGTCTTTGTACATGAAACGATCCATTTTGCCCACTCTTCTTACTATGGGTCCCATGCCATGAGCCGAGAAACATCCCCATACAAGAATATTTCTCCCTCCATATTTAAATGTGGGGCAAATGTACTTTTTGTTTAATCTTTGTTCACTGGGGCGTCTGACGTACATCACTCCATCAGTCCTGAATAAATTATATTTAGATTCGTCATTAAATACGACTTTCTTCCAATCAGCTACAGACCAGTGGACATGAGATTGGGCAAAGTGAAAACGAGCCTTGACGTTCTTCTTTGAGAGTAACGGTTTTTTGGAGGAGCGACGAGCAGATAAGTTGGCATCAAGTAATCTTCTCCTTACGGTACTGGAACTGAAGTTTACTCCTCCACCCTCTTTTGCCAAAATTTGAAATAGACAAAAAAGGATTTTCTTTGGAAATTCGTAGCAGCTGCCTATCCATCCTCAAATTTGTTTTTCTGGGTCTACCAGGAATGGGCGCCGGTGCAGCTGTTCCAGTAAGGCGAAATTTTTTTCAAACTTTGGATACGATTGACCTGTGAAGCCGTAAGCTTCTTGCAATGTCACTCTGCCTAACACCATTTTTGTAATGCTCCACAATAATTTTTCTTACATCACCAGAGACGGTTTTTGAGCGACCCATTTCAAGTTAATTCTGAGATTCAAAAATAACAAGTTTACAGCAGGTAAATCGATATTTAACTGATAAAATAAATGCGAAACAAGAATGTTGCTATATTTATGCACATTGTCTAAATAAACAAACATGAAGTTCCTTACTCTGCATTGGCATTCTTATGATATCTCGGTATATTTATAAATAATACAGAGGCGTGTACTTAAAAGTAAAGAAATAATATGGAATAAATAAAGGAGCAAATAATATTTTTGAAAACATCGCTTGTTGCTATATTTATGCACAATACTGTATGTAGTTAACGTAATATGTCTTCGGCCATTCAGGTAATGTTTTTAATTTATATTTAAACTTTGTCTTGCAGTAGCAAGGTGTTTTTTATATTTTAGGTCTGATGATGCTTAATTCATTCAGCGAAACATGGCCTACATTTTAATTGATTATATAAATTTTTGACACGAAGACTCTTTGTTCGTTTTGTTTCAAATTATATCAAGATCTTTTTAAGCAAATTGCGCGAATTCTTTCAACACAGTGAATCAGTGCCAATCATTACCCAAGTCTTCGATATACGATTAAATTGTGTATGCTTTAATAATTAATTCATATTAAATTTAAATCTTATATGAAGCTCTTGCAATACAAATATACAAATGTTCTTCCACAAATATGGGCAAAAACCATTTGACTAATTGAAGAGGTTTGCAATAGGGTATAGCAAGAAGATACAAACTAAAGATTTTTTTTATGCAATTAGGTTTAAGATTAAAAATATATAAGATTTATAGTCCTAATTGCTTGTACCTACAACGTGTAAATATATAAAAATTAAAGACTCATAATTTCCCAACAAACATTTGTGACTTAAGTTGCTATTGCAATTAAGGCAGTTTTATATCGACAGACATATGTACGTAGGTATAAGCTACAATTAACCAGTTAACATACAAACTAAACACGAACTGAAGAAAAGTGAGAAAACAAAACAAAAAAAAGCTTTCTGGTAATAAAGACCGAGTGGATTTTCTATAATTGGACTTTATGATATTCTTCACATTTTAAAATTAGTTTGCAGTTTAAAACTTTGTGGAAAATTTAGCATATGTCAGCATTTTTATAATGTCAAAACTTAGAGACTAAATGTTGGTTCTAGCCTTTGTATTAGATATTATAAGTAAAGATTAACTCCAATAAAAATACCTCCTGCTAATAATTAAAAATGACTGATACACAAATATTATTTTGAGGGTAATATACACCGCGCATTTGTTGATTTACTCTGTATATGCCTTACTGTAATATATTTAAAATTTGAAAAGGATTATTCCAATAAAAAGAAAAAGATTTTTACCTTTATCCCCTCCAGGAAAATGGCTATTAGGTAAGCTCATCTCAAATGGGAGTTCAAACTGGGTAGGGTTCATTGCACTGGCAGCTTCAATAAGATATTCTATTGGACTTAATTTGGATTTTTTGGATGATTTTGTGCCTATGAACAGATTTAAAAATTTAGTTGTTCCTTACTGTATATGTGCAATATACACATACTTGTGGTAGAAGAAGAACTGTCCGACCTTTTCCTAAGACTCGCAGCTTTCGCCTGTTTTTTCTGATATTTGCAGCTATGACAAAGCCACTCGCCTTCAGGGATATCATCAAAGTCCAAAGGAGGATCACTAAAAAAAGCAAGCGTATATACAGGAGTACATATAGCTTAAATTATTTTTGCACTTAAATTGTTGAATTTAGGCAAAAATAACACAATGTTATATAAACATGTGTTTATATTAAGTCGATTTGAAGTCAATTTGAATAAATTTGTATAGTACAACAGAATTTAAAATTATAAAATACTTATTGCTTTTTATAGAATTGTATATATCCAATATCTAATGTCATTACATTAAAATTAAAAGTATCAGATTATGCAATACTTACATATACTATAGTTGTCTGTGTTTAATAAGAAAAAGTAATAAATTCAAGGAATTAGTAGGTGGTACTTTCTCAGATCAACCAATTTTAATAATCTCTGATATAAATGTGTTTGTATCTATCTATACAATGGATATTATATACATACACACAAACACTATTTATTATTTTAAAAATATTTGCCATAAAAAGCTAGAGTACCGAAACTACCTACTATTATACATTTTATTTGACTAAAACATGACAAAAAAAAGTGACAAAGCATAAAAACAAACTTTTGTAAAAATATTATAGACAAGACAGTTAACATTTGCAAAACTGTAAACTTAGGCAACACAATATTAAAATGAGTCAACATAGTACTCAGCCAGTGAATAATAAGTAATAAGTTTTTCCAATCAAAAGTGTCTTTCATTTATGTTTAAATTCAAATTCTATGTATGTTTAAAGGCTTTAAGCAGTGTTGCCTACTCAATGCTTCCTGGAAAATGATTAAAAAATTACCTGGTAAAAAACTAATTTTGAGTTAATACTGTGGAGGTAAGTGGAAAATACGTATTATATCTTTGGCGCCTAATGTACCTTGAATGTGGAGGTACAAACTTGTAACGATTCGTGAAAATTGAGCAGGCCACTTCTTGTACATAGAGGATATGCATGCCAAATGTCTCTTGGTTTAGCCCCACAAACATAATGTATAGCAAGCTTCTGAAAAACAAGTAGCATCTGTACAAGGTGTCTAGCCTAGCAGCAAATGCACATCTGAGGCGCAGATTCATTCAATGAAATAAACTGACCTTACAAACACCATGCGAAATTGCTGAGTAACTGTTCTAAAGGCATAACAACCTGTTGACAAATTCTTGACTGCAAATGACAGTATATGCTCTTCAAATCTGACCTTCCTGTCTATGACTATACCCAAATACTCTGTGCTATGAAATGGCTGCACTAATAATTGAGAAATAGGCACATGGTCAAGTAGACACTTAAAGAACATTCATTTTTTTTTCAGAATTTAGTGACAGAAATTTGACTGAAAAATAGAACTACTGTCAAGAGATGTGCCACTATTGGACTCTGCACAGTATCTGTGTTGGGACCATGCCAGAGAAGTGCCATGAGTACATTTTTTCTGAACATCAAGATTGGTAAGACCGTGTATAAGACATAAGCTAATGGCACTAAAATAGAACCATGCGGAACGCAAAGGGTAATAGGGTAGAACCTAAAGTACTCAGACTCCTCAAAAACTCAATGGTAAATATGACATAAACCAGGAAAATGTCACATCTCGAAAGCCATATTGAGGAAGCTTTCGCAGTGACATAATTCCATGGTAGATACAGAAAAATTCAAAATACATTTATTGATCATTCAAATTAAATTGAACAATAATAACTAATACATTTAAATAAGCAGTATTCCTAAATATATGAGAAAATTGGACGATTTTTCTGGGAATATTGCTAATCAGCAAAATTGAAGATAGCATTATTTGTACTATTTTCATGAAAACAAAATTGACATTTGATCAGTGAATAATTTTTTGTCTTAAAATAATTTTGCTTCGTATTTAGTAATTTGAAGTGCATTTAATCATTATCTTTGATTTTATCTTATTTTTTTCTTTAAGCTAATTTTGCAATGCCAATTGTTTACATTTTGAGAGATTATTATTGCTACTTGTAAAACAGTTTATAATAATTCATGTTAGAAATTTTTAAAATTAAATCTTATAGTAATTATTGTTATTTTGCAAAAACATTTTAATTTTTTTTGTAATGGTGTTGTATTAATAAACAAATAAAAGAGGAGGCACCCTATATGGTATAGGAACTATTTTGTTATCTCCTCTACCACTTCCTTCAGCAAATCATGACTTTAAACAGAAATTAATTATTAAAATTTATAAATTATGAGTACTACTTACTGTCTTGAAATTGGAAAATAATAAAAACATATTCTTACTGGCAATTTAAATGAAAGCTACTGGGGCACTTGTCGCAACAAATGAGGTCACCTCCTTCGCCACATGCGTCGCAAAAGTCGTGATTGTGTCCCTTTCCAGGTCGCTTGAAGTAAGGGTGTGCCGGTTTTTCTTCTTTTTCCTTCTTCTTGCTGTCTGGTGGAGCTATGAGAGCTTGGATTTCCTTGTAAATAAGAAAAACAGATTCTACAGAGACCTGTGATATGTTACCGTATATAAGAACATTTAGAAATCATTATTGGATCATATTTTTCAATAAATATTTAATAGCTATAAAACAAGGGCATTTTGTATGTTGCTACATATAAAAAGTACATCATAAACATACGTATGATTGCAATCATTAAAAATATTCTTATTTTTCAGAAAATACACTGGAAGAAAGTTAAAGAATACACCTGTTAAGAAATTATGAATAATGTAAACATTTGTCTCGATAATTTTGTTCAAGAACTAATTCAGTAATTTTGGAAATTTAGTTTCTTGTGATTGTGTGGTAAATATTTAAATATTTATTTATTTTTTTATTTATTTATTAAAAACAAATAGGATGTTAACAGGCCGAAACCCAAAGGAACATCCACAAATTACAAAGTGTTTCAGGTGTACTTAACTAATACAAAATTAAAAATAATACAAAAGCAGAAATACAGTAAAGTGCTAAGTTTCTATAACTATAATTATAATTTTGTGTTTTTGTTAATTAGAACAAGGATCTCTGATTCTCTTTTTAAACATAGAAAGAGAGCGGCAAAATAAATCTACAGAAAAAAATTTGGAATTATATAAGGAAAGCATACGACTTACTTACGAATTCCTTGCTACATTGGTTCTATACAAACAGACTGGAAACAAATAAAAATTTCGAAAATTTCGCTGAGGTATATGGAAAGGTATTTGGGATATTAGATAACTCGAGTCAATTTAATTATTTTATAGAGAAAGAACATGTCTGTGTGAGAGCGCCGTGTTGCAAGTGAATATAATTGATATTTAACTCTAAGTTCTATTAAATTAGCATGTAGGTTAAATATACCAGTATTTTTATAGTCCAAAAATCTTAAAAATGTATTTTGTATTGTTTCCAATCTGTTAGCATGCACCGCATATTGCGGAGCCCAGACGACGGAGGCAAAACCCAAACGACTATAAATATAGGCAAAATATAATGCTTTTAGAGGTTAATAGCAAATTAATATAGTGTTGAATTGATAGTTTTAATAAATGTTATCATTTATTGGCTAAGATTTTGACACAATTCGCAACATTTAAGTAGATTTGTTTAGTTTTCCAGCAATAAAATCTGCATGTTGATCCTAGGTTAAGCTATGATCTAATATAATGCCTATGTTTTGGTATGTTCAATATAGATCTTTAATTATTAAAAAGTACCATCCTAGTCTCTGATTGATTTAAAACTAATTTATTTTTAATGAACCAATTGTTAGCTAATATTATGTCTTCCATCTTAAAAAAAAAAGACAGTGTGTCAAGGGATGTTACAAGAAAACTAGTACCATCTGCATAGTTGGTGATTTCAAAGTTATGACCCTCTTAGAAATCTTTGAGGTCATAAAAATAATTAAAAGTAATGGCATGATAACATTGCCCTGTGGTATGCCTAAGGTAATATTTGCAATTTCTGAAAAGACCCTATCATGACCCCTTCCAATAGCTATTTTTTTATGCCTTCTGGATAAGTATGACCTAATCCAGTTTAATGTTACATAACGAATTCCTTATAAGAATAACTTTTGAAACAAAATTTCATAATTTAAAGTATCATATGCCTTGCTTAGACCAAGATATAAGCCCATTGGGATTTCACCTCTATCAAACGCTCCAAGTACATATTCATCAAATTCAAAGGTTGCAGTATTAGTCGACTTGTTCTTTAAATAACCATGTTGTGATTTGCTTAGCAAGTTTAAAATTTAAAATTCTATCCCATATAACCTTTTCAAAATGAAGGTAACAGACTAATTGATCTGTAATTCTCAATATTGGATTTATCTCCCTTTTTTATATATGGGTGTAACAATTGCTGGTTTAAGTTGCCGAGGGAATTTGGAGGACTTAAACAGAATATTAAAATGTAAATTATCTTAAATTATTATTATTATTTTTCTGATCTAGTATAAGTTTAGAAACAAATACCAATTTTTCCCAAATTACCTTAAAATTACAATGATAAGACCTATATTTAGAAAAAAGTGAATAAAACAAAGTTTAAAAATTATAGACCCATTTTATGGAACAATTATGGTAAGATTTTTAAGATAGTTTCTTTCAAACAGGAAACCTGCTTTCTAATTTTCAAAATGGGAAGAAAAAAGCTTTACATAACCAAGCTTTACATAAAATTCTTAATTCACTTAATAAAGGTTATATATTGATCACAATTAGTTAGAAAAACTGGCAAGGCATATGGTATTTCAGCTAGTTTCCTTTTATTTAAACAAGCAAGCAACTTACTGTTTATCCCAATCCTTAACAAAATTACAGAAAAATTAAACAAAAAACTGTATTTTCCACAACTTACAAATGAGTTAACAGAGAAATAAAATCTTTATATTGCATAACTTTCTGGAAATTAAAATAGATTATATCTAGTGGATACTCTGGTCAGATACAGAATCACCTTTTGGGGTAACAGCAAGCTCCAAGGCTAGTAGAATCATTGGTATTCAAAAATGTTGCATTAGAAACTTTTATAATCCAAAATTAACAACAAAGGCAAAAACCTATATTTTAGAAGGAGTGATGTCTGTTAAAGAAAATCTAGATCACTTTTCAGAACTTAATTAAGCATATCTTCATAATTTGAGCTTTATTCAAATGAACTTTTAATTAAAGATAACTGATTTACACCAATTAATAGAACCATTCACTAATTGGTGTAGTGGTCTTTCAGCTTATTGTATGCCTATTTATCATAAATCTGCTGACATTTTGATTTTAAATTATCAAAACTAGTTCTGAAGTTTTTTAGCTTTAGTTAGAATTGCGAGCTTGGAATTATAAGTTAGAATTGAGATTAATCTCAACCAAGAGGAAGGGCAAAAATGGGTCATAAATTTTCACAAAAGAAATGGGGGTAAATGATGGCTTACTATAACTAAATCTAATAAAATATAAGATAATCACAAAAATATTAATTTAAAAGAAACTATCTATTCACTTTTTTTAATAACTCTACACTCTAGTTTTGATAGTAAACGTTTAGGATTTCTAGCTGATTTCCGTTTTATTGTTTTATTATTGAAAATTTAAAAAAGAATTTCGATTTTGTAATTAATAACTTTTTAGGTGTCTATGAGCAAATTTAAAAATAGTGTACACATTTGAAATTTTCCTAGAAATACGAGCCCTAACAACTATATATTGGAACAAGTAGTCATTTTACGAATAAAATTCTAATTTACCGTAATTCTTTTAATTTATTTTTTTTATTTAAAAATAATAAATTAATAACATTTTTTATGTTTTAGAGAATTATTTTTAAGGTTTAATAAAATTTTGATGTTAAATAATATTTATTTAATTGTTTGATAATCAAAAAATGTTGACAACTAAATGTTGGAACATGGGTTGCTTTTGCTCAAATTTTTCCAGTTTTATTAGCATGACGCGAAGATAGATGGCTTTGAATAAACAAAAGTAAGTAGTGCGTTGTCAACGATAAAAATTTTGATGCGTCACTTGACCATTAATAATCAATTACTGTCATTTTTATTACGAGTAAAATACAATAATGGCTCGTGGAAAACCTACTCATCTAAAAGTGCGAGAAATTATTATCTGGCGATACCATAAAGGGAAAACAATGCGAGAAATCTCCAGTGAATTAAATGTTAAAATTGTAAACAACTACTATATTTAATATAATTAAAAAATATGGTGAAACTGCCAGTATTGGTGTTCGCGGCAAAAGTTCAGGACGTCCAAAAGTTGTTTCTCAAAGAAATGTAAGGAACTTGATTAAAATTTATAAGTCGGGAAGAAGAAATACTCTACGAGAAGTAACTGCAAGAGAAAGTGGGATAAATGTTTCCAGAGAATGCTGCCGCAAATTTATCCACAAGAGCGGTCTTAGTTTTTATAAGGTATGTTTAATAGGCTGTTCTGTGCTATATTATTTTCATTTTTCTCATTTTTTAGCCTAGGCCAAAGAAAAACCATTGTTAACGGAGACTCAAAAAAGGAATCGTTACATTTGGGCCAAGTCAAAACTCTCGTGGACCAAAGAAAATTGGAGCAAAGTTATTTATAGCGACGAAACCAAATTTGATGTCTGTGTCGGAGATTATCGAAAGCGTGTGATTCGGGACAAAACAGAAGCATTCCATAAGGATTGTCTTAAAAGGACTGTAAAGTTTCCACAGGGCATCATGGTGTGGGGTTGTATGTCAGCTAAAGGGTTGGGAACATTACACTTTATTGATGGCATAGTAAATGCAGAAGACATTCTCGAACATTTGCTTTTACCAAGTGTAGCAAATTTATATTCATCTGGAGATTTTATCTTTCAACAGGACGGTGCCTCATGTCATACTGCTAAATCTACCAAAAAATGGATGGGGGAACATAATATTAAAGTTTTGTCACACCCCTCTAGCAGCCCGGATCTCAATCCAGTCAAAACACTTTGGCACAAAATGAAGCAACGCCTAAGAAATAGTCCGCAGCGTACTTTGCCACAACTACGTGCTAAACTACAGGAAATATGGGATAGTTTCACCCCTGAATTTTGTGAAGGTCTAGTTGGTCCAATGCCTCATAGAGTTCAGGCTGTTATTCAAACTAAGGGCGACGTTACGCCTTACTAATTTGTATTTTCCTTTTTTAAAACTCACTTATTCCAATATTTAGTTGTTAGCATTTTTCAATTATTTACCAAGTAATTAAATACTAAATAACTTAAAATATATAAATAAATTATAAAAACAATATTAAACAATATAAAAAGCTTGTTCATTTCATATTTATGATTAAAAAAAATTTAATAAAATATTTTCGCTAAATGGGCATTTTATTTCAAAATAACTGCTTGTTCCAACATATAGTTGTTAGGGCTTGTATGCCAACTTTAAGGTTGAACTATTTTCTTCCCTAAATAAATATATTTCATCATTGCCATCCCAGTTTGATAAAATGAAGATCTTCATTTGCATTGTCTACTGTAACTTCTATTTAATCTACTAGTATTTGCCTTGAGTCCATAGTTTAGTAGATTTGTTTTATATGAATAGATAGTTTTATTAGAAATATTACTAGACACTACAACTTACTCTATGGTAAAATTCCCATTATATACATACCCTAGTCTAATAAACCAGTTCTGTTTGGTTAAATCAGCGTCATTATGACAACAAGCATGCTGAGCCCATAATATCTAATTAAGGAATTACTCAAACTATAATAACTATAGGTATACAATAGTCAAATTGTTGATCTAGAATAATAATCAAATAAATAATGTACGTTTGGGATCACAGGCTCAACTTTAAAGTGGGTCCAAGTAAAGAATACAGATATTTTGGTCTTGTGTAAGCCAATAATTGCTAGACCTTCATAATGCTATACTTTAACAAGTTTGCACTAAATTATGGTCCAATATGATGGCAAAAATACCTTTTTCCACCATAAATAAATAATGAACTTTTTTTAATGATATTCTACTAATCATAAAGTAAACTAATAAATATAAAGAAATATTACTAAGCACCTATACCTTATACTCTGCGGTAAAATTCATTTATTTCACACCCAAACATCTTATAGAGTACTAAACTCTATTCTTTTTAATCAAGACTTTTTAGACAAGTATCTAAACACATAATACCTAATAATATATGTTTAAGAACAACTCAACCTATAATAACTACACCTAAACAATAGTCAAATTGTTGATCCTATGAACAGTAATCAAACAAATACTGTACTTTTGGAATCACAGACTCAATTTTGAGCTGAGTCCAAGCAAATACTCAGTCGGTCAATCAGTCCAGTTCAGGCAAATAGTTGCCAGACCTTTAGAATAGTGAAATTGGCATTGAATTGTTTTCCAATATGATGACAAAAGAAGCAAGGAGCAGCTTGTGACTCATGGTGTTCCTCAGGGTTCAGTTCTTGGGCCACTTCTATTCCTCATTTATATTAATTACATGGCCAATCTTAGGATCTCAGGTAAATTCATTCAGTTTGCAGATGATTCAACAATTTTATGGCATGACACGAGTGTGATGAATCTAAATACCACAGTTAACAGAGATATTGTTGAAATCAAGAAATGGTATGATTCCAACAAACTGTGTTTAAATATTTCAAAAACTAGTGTTATGAATTTGAAATGCAATTTAAATAATGTGTTTTTGGAGAATCACATTCTAAGCAACTTGGACGAAAATAAATTTTTAGGTTTATTTATTGATAATAAACTAAAATTTGAGGGCCATATCATGCAATTGTGTAGAAAAATATCAGCAAATTGTTATGCTCGTAAAGTGGTCGCAGGAGAGGTTGATTTTGACATGGCGAGAAATGTTTATTTTTCTTTAATTGAGTCCCATTTAAGGTATGGTTTGTGTTTCTGGGGTGCATGCACACATTACTTATCTAATAGTGTTTTTGTTTTGCAAAAGAGAGCAATCCGACATCTGTACAATGTGAGTATGAGAGAGTCTTGCAAACAGCTATTTATCACTCATAAAATCCTTATTTATATTGGAATCTGTTTGCCTC
This sequence comes from Anthonomus grandis grandis, assembly GCF_022605725.1. NCBI lineage: Eukaryota > Metazoa > Arthropoda > Insecta > Coleoptera > Curculionidae > Anthonomus > Anthonomus grandis. Next base: position 29,533,111 of record NC_065552.1, read on the forward strand.
ATTCATAAGAAATTTAGAAATGTGAACACAACTACTAGGCATGAATATAGCAGTCGATGAGCTAATGATGTGCTCTTGCCTATGCCTACAAGTTCACTGATCAAAAGAACTTTTATATTTGATGGTAAAAAACTCTTTAATCATCTTCCTGCAGATTTGAATGGTATAGGTAGATGGAAACTTTAGAAAATGTGTTAAAAAACTCTTAGTTGCAAAGAGCTATTATGAAATAACTGAATTTTTGTCAGATAGATTTTAGTCATTTTTAACTTTTTCTTGCAGGACTTTAGGTATATTCTTTATATTTTTTACACCATATTATCATTTCGCCTAATTTGTTTCTGTGATTCATTTTTTTTTTACAGTTTTACATTTAATAAAATTGTATATTTTGGCAGTGAATAATATCTGTTTGTGTTATACATATTGATACTCTTGACATTACATTAGCTTTGTATGTTTTGGTTCAGAGTCTTGGAGGAGTATTTCTGAAGAATGGGGATGTTGTTGGTTTTACCTGTATAGGTAAACCATATTCATGGAAGTAGAAAATGCCTTTAGGATGATGGACCATAGCATGCTAAATAACCTTTTTACATGTTTTGTATATGTTTTTCTTTGAAAAAACATTATTAGACACACACTTTACTCTGTAGAAAATCAATTATATACACCCACTAGACGTCTTATGAATTCAATCTATTCATTTAAATCAGTAACATTACAACTATTATAACGACAAGCATGCTGTGCCCAGAATATCGAATATCTTTAGAAACAACTCAACCTATACTAACTGCAGGTACATAAGGGTTAAATTGTTGATGTAAAGTAGTAATCAAACAAATATTGCACCTTTGGGATCACCTCAAGCTCAACCTTAAGCTGGGCCCAAAGAGTCTAGATATTTTGGTCTGGTTTGAGCTAATAGTTGCAAGACCTATAGAATGCCACTATATATAAGTTTTGCATTAAATTGTGGTCCAATATGATGGTAAAATTAGCATTTTCCGCCATCTTATGGCACACATGAATTTAGCATTGCATTATTCAGTATTCAATGAGAAACAAAAGACTGTGTGTGAACTTACATCCATGAGCCCTCCAGAGGTGTCCAGATCATACAGACAAGACGACATGGTGGTCTTCAAGGTACCAAAATCGAGTTAAGCGACTAAATGGCTTATCAACGAAAAGTTTTTTTCTTATTTTTTAAGTCCTAAGCACTGAGGTAGTATATACATTTTGCTGTCATTCAATAAAGCCTAGGGATATTCAAATAAAATTGATGGATATAGTTGGCTTATATACTAATGAACAAATAAGGGAACAACTGATTGTTAAAACTGGTAATTTTCTATTTGTTTTTTAACTAATTTGAGTCTCTGAGCAAAAATCGTTTTTGACAGTTTTTAGAAAATTATTTCTGGCGCCTTTCTTTCAAAAGCGCATGCGCTTTCAGGGAATAGTTTACTTCCTTACCGACCGACGCCAATGGTTACACAATTGACAAAGATAAAATTGGCCGTTATTTGTTATTATAAAGAATTATTGGTTAATATATTTTTAATTAAAGGCCAATTTTTTATTTAAATACTTTATTAAAAATATGTTTAGATTTTATTTTATTATTTAATATTCTTCAAAGCTCTTTTCTTCGTACGCCGCAGGAGGGCGTCATATGGCACTAAGTGACTTTGACAAATCTAAATACACGTTTCCATGTACCCGTAGCGGAATAAATTATCATGTGACGCTGCATATTATGCTTAAAGGTGAAGCTTGATCTATACGACTTGTAAACGTATTGTTCCGCAACGTTTAAAAAATTTAAGACCTAAAAGTGCCAAAATTTTAAGTTACAAGAAAAAGATCGCACCTTTAGTTGTGACTCTCCTGGTATTTTTCACGAAAACGCTCCGACACTTTAATTTTGATTCCTAGGGGGACGTCTTTTCATCTATAACTGTATAATACAAGATGATTGAAAAATAAGATGTTGCATTACTTTACATTTTTAAATGAAGTTGTTTAATAATAATAAATATCCAAAGTATTTGACTGTGTGGATCATGGAATACTGTTATCTAAGCTCGATAAATATGGTTTTAGGGACGTAGCGTTGCGATGGCTTGAGATAAAATCGTACTCAGAAGGTTACAGTGTCTGGGCGTTTGTCTGCTTCTAGATCCCTAAAATGCGGCGTTCCCCAGGGTTCACTGTTGGGACCACTGTTATTTTTACTGTATGTGGATAACTTGAGTTCATTGAAACTGCAGGGCAAGGTGGTTCAGTTTGCTGATGATACCACCATACTATGGAGCCATAAAAATTCTGATTATACAGGGTGATTTTTGAGTTGATACTGTTTTTTTAACTGTGTATAGAACTCGGTAAAACAAACTTTTTTTTCAAATAACTTTATTCGAAAAACCGAAAAATAAAAAAATTGCATTGCCAAAATGTTATAAAATGAGTCCAATACGGCCCTCTCTAATTTAAATAAGTTGTTCAAAGTTGTCACCATTAACTTCAACACAACGATTTGCTCGACGTAACCACTGTTCCGTAACGGCACGCAATAGAGAAATCGGTTTTTGTCTAACTGTTGCCGCAGCCTGCTCAATACGTGCTATTAGTTCTTCTTGTGTGTCGATAGGCGTCTTGAAAACTAAACTTTTCATATACCCCCACCAAAAAAAAGTCACATGGATTTAGGTCTGGCGACCTTGGTGGCCATGCAACTGGTCCATTTCGGCCAATCCACCGATTTGGGTAACTTATATCCAAAAATTCGGTCACTTCTCGTCTAAAATGGGCAGGTGCTCCATCCTGCAGGAGCCACATAGCTTGCCATTCAGTGGCACGTCTTCTAACAGAACAGGCAGATTATTTTGCAAAAAGTCCAAATAAACATAGCCCGTCAAACGGTCTGGTAAGATAAATGGTCCAACAAGTATCCCATTCACAATTCCTGCCCACACATTAGCAGAAAAGCGGTGTTGAAAATTGGTTCTGCGAATTGCATGGAGATTATGAACAGACCAAACATGCGTATTTCGGAAATTGTTTAATTCCGTTTCGGGTGAATGTTGCCTCGTCCATGGCTAAAATTTTGTTCGAAAAATGTTGATCATTTTCATGTTGTTGTAGGAACCATTCACAAAACTGAACTCTGCGGGGGAAGTCTTCAGGCAGTAGAGCTTGGACACGTTGAACGTGAAAGGGATTAAATTGATTCTCACGCAATGTTGTCCATACTTTTGTTTGATTTAATCCGACCTGCCCTGCAACAACTCGAGTACTTGTTGTTGGATCTTCTTCGATGAGATTTAAAATTTGTTCTTCCCTATGAATATTTTCAGGTCTCCTTCCTCTTCCTGCATGCCCTCCACGATGTTCCTGTAAACAGCCAGTATCAATAGCCCGTTGAATAAGATTTATGAAACTTCTGGGTGTAGGATGATTCCGCAAAGGAAAGCGGTCTGCGTATAATACCGAGGCAGCAGCAGCACTTTGAAGACACTCTCCATAAATAAGCAACATATCCACAAGTTCATTGTTTTCATAATGATGTGCCATTTTTAGGATTTTCAAATTTAAAATTATTAACAATAAACCAAAAGTGTCTAAGACTAACTGATCGGTACAATGCGTGATCGATAATACAAAAATTCGAGCAAAAACTAAACATAAACGGACGATGAAAAACAAACCCATATTCAATTTTTTTAATCTGTATGTTCCTTGTCTTTGAGTGTATCGAAAAAAGTTATTTGAAAAAAATGTATATTTTACCGAGTTCTATACACAGTTAAAAAAAAAGTATAAACTTAAAAATCACCCTGTATTAAGACTTGTATCCTTGAAGACCTTCAGATTTTATCAGGGTGGTGTGCTTCCAACAGGCTCGTGTTTAATGTAAGAAAGACGTCTATTATGGGGTTTAAGTGCGATGTTCAGGGTCTAATGTTTGACGAAAATTCCCTCTTGCAGAATAAAGAGTGCTGCAAGTTCCTAGGAATTACCATTGATGGTCGCCTTTGGTTGGAAGATCATATTTTACATTTAGCTGGGAAATTATATATTATATTTATAAAATTAGACAACTTAACTTAATACTGATAATAACGAATTCCAATAAATACTAACCATGAATACCAGCAAGAAGATTTAGCATCAGTGAGTGTCATCGTATTTCATCGAAAAACTTTGTCTTTGTTAAATTTAGTAATTCAATAAAAGGTAATAACAAAACTATCTTACCAAAATGAAATCACTGCATGAGATATTGTGCAGTTATTTAATGCGTTACATCTAGACAAATTTATTAACGGTAATTTGTCAAACCATAAGTCAAGAATTAGTAATCAAAATAGGAACTCCTCAGGGTACTGTACTTGGTACTATTCTCTTTGTAGTACACATTAATTCTCTTCCGACTAATATTGCAATAAAAAATGGAACTGTTATGAAAGGGATGATGTCATTGATGGCATTGGAAAAATCAAACATGGGCTAGACTTTTTCAAATTATCATTAAATGTCACAAAAACGAACGATATTGCCTTGTCCCTCTCATCGGCGAGTCATCCAGATTATGTTAAACACACAAAATATTTGGAAATCGTGATTGACCAACACCTGAAATTGAGTTCGTCATGTTTTAAGAATGACAAAGAATATAAGACAGTTAATATATAAATTTTATACCATATGGGAAATTTTAGGCAGACAGATGTTGACTCTGATAGGGGCATTATTGAGTCTTTGTTTCGGTATGGTATGGTTCTTTGGGGAGAACTCATCTTAAATTCATTGTACAAGTTAACTATAGCTCAAAACCATTTATTAATAGTTATTTATAGAAAAAATAAGCGCTATTCTACCAATTTACTTTGGTGTGAGACGTATTTGATGTGCGGTCACTGTATTGTCCTTCAATCTGTACATATGTTCACAAATTTAAAGACTTCATAAGCCATAACTACCAGACGAGGTTTAATGTTAACAGAAACTTAGTTACATCTGCTGCTTCAGCTACAAAAAAATTAGGATCATTTTCGTATCTTTTACCGAAAACCTACAACTTAATACCACCTCACATAAGGCAAATAAACAATTTGAAAACAAACAGTTTGCATAGATTTGAATAGACATTTAAATACTTCAAAAATATCTTCATCACATAAATTTTTAGCTAAGTTGTAAGATATGTTTTTTTTCTCTCTTTTTATTGGTGAAAAGTTGTATTCACATTGTATACTTTTAAAGTGACAACGCTCTGCAATACAGGTATTTGGTTACCTAGGTAGAATTTACTCTGTAAAATTATTGAATTATATGGACTTAACATCGTAACAAGTTATATAGCTTTGTGAGCATGTATCAAATTAGTATTTAATAAATTATTTATTAATATTATTATTTATTATAAGTATGTGGAAGGTTAATAAGGAAATTTGAAGAATCTGTGTCTAATATTCGCTGTAATCGTCATGAAAAAGTGGACGAATTAAAAATGAAGCAGGAGTAAATTAAATTAACTTGTAAGTTTATACATTATGGAATATGAACTATTATACTATAAGAATATGAATTTTTATATTTTATTTAATGTTTTATGTATTATAAGCGTCTTAGAACATTGAAAGGCGTTTCAATGTTCTAAGATAAATATAAACAAGTATACAAGTAAAGCAAAATTAAAAACAAAAGTCGTTTCTACTTCACAATGTTCATTTCCAATTACTCCCAACGCGTCTCGGTTTTTACACCATTGTCCTATATAGGTAGTAACGATTTAACTATGTTATGTATTGTTTTAGTATGTGGATATATACACATCGGAAAAGTCTAAGGATATTTTTATAAAATAATGTAGATTTCTGTGAGACAAACAGAATCTTAACACTGATAACAAATATTTTAGGATTTTTTTCACAAAACAGAAAAAACCGTGGTTTTTATATTGCAATAAATATTCTGGTAGTCTCTATTTCATTCATGGTACAGAGTTACTGCTTTGCAGAGTGAATAAAAAAATTGTGTTTTATCATGGAACGACGTCATTTAACTTTGGACGAGATGAATAGAGCTGTAGGACTTCTTTAAGGAGGCATGAGGCAAATTGATGTAGCTCAGCGTCTAGAAGTCTCTCAGAGCGTTATAAGTCGATTGTGGCGGCGTTTTCGTGAAACTGGAAATTCAGCTGAACAACATCCAGGACGTGACCGCGCTACGACGGCTGCTCAAGATAGATTTTTAGTTTTAACTGCTAGAAGGCAACCTAACATTACAGCTCCTGAATTGGTTATCAACTTGCAGAGAGCACACAATATTACCGTAGGCGTGATACTATAAGAAATCGTCTGCATGAAGCCAACCTCCACAATCGAAGACCACTTAGATGTCCACCTCTTTCCAGAGGCAATCGCGCTGCGAGATTAGAATGGTGCCTAGAATATCAAAACTGGAATGAACATGGTTGGGCTACAGTTTCATTCACCGACGAATCCAGTTTTGGATTTCATCCAGATTCACGTCGAGTGAGGGTATGGAGACGATCTGGAAATGCAGAACGGTTAAGACACATTCTCTACATTCTTCAACCTGTTGTTCGTCCGTTTGCTGGCGCTGTTGGCCCAAACTTCCACCTAATGCATGATAATGCGCGTCCACATTTCGCACGCGTAGTGAGAGACTGGTTGGAGAACGAGGGGATTGATGTATTGCCATGGCCAGCACAATCTCCTGACCTTAATCCAATTGAGCATGTATGGGATATGCTCCAACGAAAAATGATTCCACAGATGGGTGACATTTACACTGCCTTTCGTTTCCGGGAGCGACTGATAGCGGAATGGGCAAACTTACCCCAACAAAACATCGACAACGTTATTTTGTCTATGAACAATAGATGTCGAGCCGTCATAAACCAGCTTGGAGGTCATACTTTGTACTAATTTGCGTTTTTTATAAAGATTTTTTTTGTATCTAATTTAAAAAACATTTTTTTTCATTATAGAAAACAATACATTTTTAAAGAAATTGTTGACTTTTTTTTTTAATTTATAGGCAGTTCTTTATTTTTGTAATTTTGGTTCTTTTTTTAGTATAGTAAAAGAGTCTTAATTACTATAATTCGGCTATTATTTATCCAGAACAATTTAAAAAAAATAAGGTCAATTTATAAAAATATCCCTAGGCTTTTCCAATGTGTTTATTATCATTGTGCCCTAAATTTTAATGTGCTTATAGACATTTTGTAACAATATCATTTCTCCCTTGACAATGGTGTAAAAACCGAAACGCATCGGGATTAATTGAAAATAAAAATTTCGAAGTAGAAATGATTTTCGTTTTTCATTTTGCTTTACATAATGGTACTTCACCTTGGAGAAATCCGTCATAATTATGAGTATATAATGTATATATATCATATAATGTTCTACCTTGTATATAACTTTAACTTGTATAAATGCTAATTTTTATTGTATAACTTGTGGATTTTTGCTGTAATCCCTTTTCACATTATAGACACATTGCGAAAATTTTTTGTTTAATTTTTGCAACCCAAACCTATGTATCTAGTAGGAAACGTAAGGATCTCTTAGAAATTATAGTACGCAAATAAAAAAAGTGATAAATGGGGGACTTTGTTTAATATGGAGGCAAAAAAAGCCGCAATTTAACATTTTTTCTATTTGCGTACTAGAGTTCCCGAAAGAACCACATATTTCACACTAATTTTAAGCGCTACGTATAGTAGATCAAAATTCAAATTTGACGCCACAATTAAGTTTCTGGTTAGTACTAATACTCCTCGACATTCAGAGGGCGCAACGTTCATCCACGGTTGAGTGTTCTATTGGTTCTTATGAGAGTTTCCTACCTAAGAAGTATCAATTAATCTATGATCTATTTTTTTAAGGGGGGTTTCTATTTAAAAATCAAAATTGTAACGCAATACATATTATTTTTTTAGATCACCATGTATTGTAAGGCTTGAGTGAAAAGACGTCTCCCTAGAAATCATTCTGTGTTGTTTCTGACTCTCTTTCTATTAAGTCTCAATTAAAACACCTCAACAGCTTTAACTAATGTTAGAAAATTCGTAGTAAGACATGGTGAAGGAATCCAAAAAAATACATATTGATATTGTATAGTGAGCCCGTGTAATGTTTCTTTACTTTTTTCTTGACATAGCAACAGCATGAACTTGATGATTACGCAGCCACCCTCCGGCTGCGTACCGACTATGAGAGCCAGCGTCATTTCTGCATTACACACTGCCCTTTCCTGTTCATAAACAGATCTAGAAGTATTAGCCTGAATCCATATTGATACGTAATTACGTACCAATGTAGATTTAGGCTTAATCTATGGTCCTAAAGACGTATCGTATAAATAGGACATAAATTCCCGCGTAATTTAAATCATCGAAATAATAGTTTATTTTGAATATAGTTTGTAAACTTTCAATTGAATTGCATTTAGCGTTAAAATAAATGTTATGCAAAATAACATTTTTACCTTATTTTTAATTCATATTAAAACACTGGAATGGCCAGAATAACTGGGAACTAAAAACACACACTAATAATTGTTATCAAAAAGCATACATTTATTTGTTAGAAAACTAACAATATATTAGATTTTCATTTACATTATAAAGCAGTTTAATAAAGTTATACAGCCCATCATAAATACTTGTTTGTACCAAAACCTATATTTTATTATAATACTTATCCACATATCACAATCTAAGTCTAGTCTCTATTTTGGGTGGGATTAGTTAGCGGCAAATGCACAATAGATAGGAATGTCGTTACCACATATAAGTACAACAGATTAAATAAATTAAGGCAAGATAATTTAAATAATATTTTTGTAAAAAAGGTCCCTGTGTGTTATTAGGCGAAGGCTTACTACCATTATGGCCAAAATATAATAACAAACCAGTAGATGATCTTGTATGTTAAATTATTACGACCCTCAACGATTTCGTGCTAAAATTATTAACCGACTTAGTACCGTATTCACATTAGTATTTTTTACAAAGCAGGCCATTGAAATTTACTTAAAGACCACTGCTTCGGCAATTTATAAATAAATTGGGGTAAGTTAACCTAATGGTTTGTTTTTATGTTTGACATAGAATTCAGTAAATACACATAAACATCTATATATTTTATAATTTAAAAAACCTTGTAATATACAGAGTGTTTTTTTTATTATTCATTTATAAACATTTTAAGCTAGTTCTAAATTCCCTTAATAAATAAATCTACTCCTTTTTTTTAATTTTTCTCAGGTTCTATGACTTAATAAAGAGTTAATTTAAAGTTTATTATGTAAATTTTAAAATAATTTGTAGAAATATTAGATCCAAGATTAATTTACGCATTATATTGTAAAAAACAGGAAATACTAGGATAAATTTCAATTAAAAGATTGTTGTGTTCAACAAAGAGCTATCGAAGGCCTAAATTGGCCATTCCAGAATGCATGGCAATTGAGAATTTTAAGAGTAAACAGTTAATGCCTGAAGTGTTACATTACCCTATTGAAACTATTTGAAGTTTGTACTTAGAAAGAAAAGTATTTATGGGTTTTATCTGCAGAGAATGTAAACTAAATAGAAGAATTTTTAATTTACAAATTCATTGTTAACCTTCATTTATAGTCACAAGGCGGCATTAAGAGATATATGCCACCTATTAGTTAAATCACATTTAAAACGGTTATAAGTGAATTAAAATAGGAGATTTCTTTTAAACCTTACAGATCTAATTTTAGTTCGGTTAAAACTTGTATTTGCTTAAACTTGTATTTGCTTAAAAAAACCTCCGTATATAAAATTAAGTTTTTTCACATAGGTACCTCAGGTTCGTTGTTCTAGTTTTTTTTTATTATTGCTATAAATTGTAAATCACAATGAGTAATATATAAAAAATGCAGTTTGGCCTAGAATTAAATTTTTCTTAGCGGCAGATCTACGTAAGTGCACATAATAGACTCTACTATAGTTTCGAATCACTCTACTATAATGTTTTACAACCTCTTCCTGAACACTTTTTAAATTTGTTCAAAATATTATTGTAATATCTTATGAGTTTGGAGTTCATTTTTGAATAGACGTTTCTGAGCTCGTATGGGTCAAGGACAAGGTTGTAGGCTTCTACGAATCGCTAGAAAAAAATCAACATATAGATTTAAGATATAACAAAATTGTATTACTTAAATAAAAATCACTTAAAAATCTCATTATTAACTAGGAAAATAATAAATAATAGTTATTTATGTAACAAGTGTGTAAAATGATCCTTTTTTGATGAATGGGAAGACAATTCCCATGAATAAAAAAGGAGATTTGAAATCAAATTACTTTACGCACTTAAACGACTTTACAGTAAAAAAAGGTCAAAACATTTGTTGACAAATTATAAATGTCAAATTACTTACAAAAGACTTTTTCAGTCACTAGTACGTAAAAAGTGAAACTTTTCACACCCAGGGAAGTGTGTAAAGGGCGCACCTTTACGCACGGTAGTAGAAAAATATCTTTACTCACGCTAGCTGCATTTTATAATCGATGGGAGCGATGAAGATTACATTGATCATAAAACCCAATAACAACCATAATTTAGTATCAACTCATCAATAACCTAAATACTAAATAGTTTTCAAAGAATAAAATGTGTAGAGCTTTCCTTACTTAAAAACATAAAATATGACTTACACAATCATATATTATTTAAAAGTCGGTCAATTAATTAAGGAAAAAGAAATTTTAATTCATAGACCTCACACATTTTCATCACGTAACATAATAGATGAAGACCACAGGGGAAAAACGATCCAAGTCAAAATTGTAAAATTTTTGATTATTCGCTATTTTTATACCATTTCCCTGGTACTTTAATGTGCCATAAAATATTCTTCAGAATACCGATCGTAGTCCACTAAAATCAGCGATATAAGTTTGGTACACTTTGGAATAACGATCCAAGTCCGCCCGAACTCGACAAAGAACGGTCGAAGTCCACAATGTGTCCGCTTAAATCCTTTAAGATTTGTTAGCATTTTAGTCGTTATTGTTGTATCGTCCTAAGAGGTTGTTGGCGTTGTGTATTGTTTGTTTTGCTACCTTGAAATGTCGGAAGAAAGTAATAGTAGTGACAGTGATATATCTTTAAGTGTTTTGAAAAACAGTAAAAAAAGACTAAAGCTTGGACGTGTAAGTGATGCGGCAAAATTTTTGATAAATCATACTTATGAGACGGGTAATGCATGTGGCTGCAAAAGATTTCGTTGTTTTGAGGTTATATCCGCTGAAAAAAGACGAAAAATCATTCAAAACTTTAATAGCTTAGAAAATAGAAATAGTCAAAACAGCCATTTATGCGGATTAATCGGGATTAAGAATGTTAGTAGAAGAAGACCTAGACAAAACAGCGAGGCTTAGAGATAAGTCGTATACGTTTAAAGGAAGAATTAAACTAGATTGCGAGGGCGGCATGATGGAAGAAACCGAGGTATGTCAAAAAGCTTTTATATTGTTACACGGGATTACCAATCGCCGTATTATGACTATGAAAAACTACCTAAAGAAAGGCGGTTATTGTTTTTGCTGATATGAGGGGGAAACATCAGAATCGCCCTCACCGATTGAGCTCTCAGTGAATCGAAAATGTGCGTAACCACATAAAATCTTTTAAAAGTAGGAAGTCACATTATAGCCTTAAAAAATCATTAAAGATCTACCTCCCTGAAGAGCTTAACGTTAAGAAAATGCACAAAATGTACGGCGACAAATTCTCCAATGACCCAATAAGTTATGAAGCATACAGACAAATTTTCGTCAAAGATTTTAATATTAGTTTCGGGTATCCTCGCTCCGATACGTGTAGTGTGTGTGATGAACACATAAATGAAGTCACTACAAGAGAAACTAAAGAACACTATCGAAAACGAGGCACAGTTGGAATTACAAAATGAAATTAAAAGTTTGGAAAATGAAAATAAATTGCATAAACTTAAAACAGCTACTTTCTATACTAGAAAGCGACACGCTAAAATACAGTCCAGAAAAGATGAGTCAATTGAAGCTATAACCATGGACTTTTCCAAAAATTTTCCTACACCCAACATCACTACCAATGATGTATACTACAAAAGGCAATTGACCTTTGTCAGTTTTAATATTCATAAGCTCTCAACCAATGAGGCTGTTTTTTATACATACCCTGAGACTATTGCCAAGAAAGGTGCTGATGAAGTCGCGTCTTTATTACATGATTTTTGCCATAATATTCTAGGACAAACTGTTAGATGTTTGGAAATATTTTGCGACTCAGTCGCAGGCCAAAATAAGAATTACACCATTATACGCCTCTTACATCATATGGTCCATAAAGAAGGTAGGTTTGATAAAATCAAAATTACATTTCCAATTCGGGGGCTATAGATAAAGACTTTGCTCTCATCAAACAGAAAACAAGAGTTGAAGTTCCATCCCAATGGATCAAGGTTTTTAAAAGTGCTAGGGTTAAACCAATGCCATTAATAATATTGAGTGTACTACAGACATTTTCCATGCATGGACAAAATTTTTAACCCCTCAATATAAAAAAACCTGTCCATTTCCAACAAGGCCAATAAAAGAACTAATAATAAGCCATCAGCATCCACGAACAATTCAAATGCGAGAAACTTACAATGAGCTATCAAGTTTTGTTCTAATACCCCCAAGGCCAGGCATAGCGGCTGCAACACCGGACAAACTTTACAATGGCCTCATTCCTATTCCCAAGTTGAAGTATGACCAACTGCAGGAACTTAAGAAGTTTGTAGATGAAACGTCACAAATCTACTACACTAATTTGCCTTATCATGTTAATAATAGGACTGTAGTTGATGCAGATATGGTAAGTGACAGCGATGAAGTTATATTTTCTACTAATAATAAGGTCATTTCTTTTTCAGCAAAAGTAACTATCAATACCAATGTCTATTATAATGTCCGTGCCAAACATGACGCGCTACTTCGTAATGAAGGTCAGCTACAACGGTCAAATATTAAGGTCCTTAGTAATGTTGTATTCTTGTTATAGCGGCGTTCAAACCTAATTCTTGTGGACTTGGATCGTTTCTCGGTACACCGAAGAGAAGGAATTTTCAATTTTTTTTTTCAAAATTCTGTTTATTTTTTTATGATTTTTAGTCCCTAAGTATTGCCCATGTTAATGACTTCTCATAAAAAAATAGTACAAAACGATTAATTTTTTATTGTTTTGCATGGAAGTCTTCAAAATTTCAAATTCGTTTTTCTCAAAAATATAAAAATGTGACTTAGATCGTTCTTCCCCTGTAGTCTTCAGATAATAAGATGCATAGCAGGTCACATCTACAAATCTAACCAAAGGCGAATTTATGATGAATAGGAGTTTTTACTATAACCACCATTCAAAAAATATCCTTGTAAGAATATGTCAATTAAAAAGTGTTGAAATCTTAAGACCTGTATGAATAATAAAGCGTTTTGTTTAACTGAAATGACGGATAGGCAAGAAAAGAATATAATCCTCAATCCTCCTTATAATCCTTGAAAAGTTCTGTTATTTTAAAAATCTGAATGATATCTATGAATAGGAAGTACAGTTTCCAAAACAAAGACTTGGTTGGAAAAATTCTTGGATTCTGTAAGTGGGAAATAAGTAGTTCTTGCAAGATTGGTACCAAGTTCCCGCACCCAGCAGCCTTTATACTATAAGAGCCTGAATATAGCTTTATTATTTAAATAATTTAAATCAGAGTAAAATTTTAATAATAATTGGTAATCCATGTGTAAACCAAGGTATTTAGAATTTGAATGGCAACATTATCCATGGCCATATCTATGAATTCCACAATATGAGTTTTTCATAGGTTAAAGGAAAGTTGATAAGTATTACACCCCAAGTCTTGATCTGTGTAGTGTCCACAGAGAACATGTCGTCCCTACAATGTCCAAATGTCGAATGTGAAAATACCTACTTTTCAGGAGAGCTAAAAAACATATTTAATTGTCATTTAAAAATTATCGCATATGCCAACTTATTTTTTTTTTTATATTAATGCTATGCAGTTTTTCATTCTTTTTGTGATAGTGCTAACACTTATAGTTTTTTTTTCTTATTATAGGCTAAAAATCTATCGTCACTTTGCATCTTATTAAAAATGTGTACCAATTTACGGCTTTGTCAAAAATTTTACTTCAAAGAATCGAATGTGACATATTCGATTGTTTGTGTTATAAAAATTTAATTTTTTTGTTTTTAATAATAGTCAAGTAATAAAACAAAAAATGACATACAAATTATTTATTATAAGCACTTAACACATTAGAAAACGAAACCAAGAACAAGATAAAAATATGGTTAAGTGGAATTAAATGATAGAAGAATCATCATTCTCACGGAAATTTAAACATGAAATTAAATTACAATTAGAAATATTTTTTAAATCTCTTGTATTCGGGCTTATCTTCATCTTCATTAGCATCTGGCTCTGATAGACAGTCCCTTACTTCGCTTGATGTTGGTAGGGAGTAGTAGTATTGGTGGTAGGGTTTTGGGATCAAATTTTGTGAGCACATTGACAAAAGATCTCTTTTTTTACATCGGTGATGGGAAGTCTATTATTATAAGGAGTAGAAGGAGTTGTTTGATAATATCCTCTTTTTTTGTAGCCACTAATTTCAAAAAGTCCTCATTATAGTTTCGTTTCATTAAAATGTGTTTGTTTTCATTCTTTTTATATTGAAACCATACACCATCAATGAAAGTAAAATTTTTTCATCAACAAGATTTTGAAGATTTTTTGATATTTGCGGTGTCTAACTAACAAATGTGTCATATTCGATAGTGTGTAGATTTACAAATATAACAAGTTTTTGTAATCTCGGTACAAAAAAACGAATGTGAATATTCGATACTTTGATTCTGTAAAATATAGAAATACATATATATTCGCTACTTCTAAAACGCGTTCTAAAGGAGCTACGGATTCAATAATTTGCCACAAGACGTATTACGTCTAGTATAACAGCAATGTATCGAATTTGAAAAATCCTTTTTTTCACATTCGATAGTTGGACATTGTAGGGACGATGTGTTGCAAACCTACAAGTGTGGCCACTGTTCTCTCCCTTATAAAGATTAGATAAGACAGAGAAACTGATCAAAACTTCCTTCCTCTCAGAGAGATATGACTTTAAATCCCCTAAGCCTCGAAACCATGGAAACTATATTTATTAAGCTTCAACACCAGTATTATGTGATACAATGTCAAAACAGATCACAGAAAATTCCTGGACTTTAACAACGTCAACAGCCCGACAGCATCTGCAGTGCTTCAGTTTGACGTTGAGAGCTAAGCTGATCTTCATTTACCAGTGTGGAGTAAAGCAATGAAATAAAATTTTATGAATGCACTGAGATTGAGCACTGAGTTTGGTAGTGACTGAGGTTAATTTCGTCGCTTGATTGGAATTGCCCAAATTTTTCAAACGCCACATTTTAAGTTAAGAAGCTGTTTTTTAGTGTTCCAATCTTATTGACATTGCTCGCACAGATCATTCTCTAAATGTTCACCGATATTTCAGAAAATTCATAAAATGTCTCTAAAACTCTTATCAATAATTTTATTTTTTGAGTACTAAATTTGCATTTAAAACTTATCAGTATAAAAATCTTACCTGACTATCAGCAAATCTACAATATTTAAACCTAAGAGCTTCACGAAAGTCCATAACACAGGTGTAAGTGTTATTCCTGCTATCTTGACATTTGCACCATTGACTAGTACTACATTCCTTATAAAGAAAAAAAACGTGTAAGTAATAACACATCATTAATTGTAACTCTTACTGCTAAATTGTCACCATCGTAAGCCAAATCGCACTCTCGATCTACAGTCTTTTCATTAGCTTCTCCCCAGTATTCCATAAAAACAAATCGAAACCCGATATTATTTTTTTTAGATAGAAGCTGTTTTTTAAAACTTTTGCCGTCCATGTGATGTGGGGGTTTTACACCTGCTAAATCTAAAACAAAAACTCGTGCAAAAAATGGCAAATCAGCATACAGTATAGTGAATTACAATATTTAAATTAAGTGTTATATCATTATGCTACTCATATACATTTATATTATATATTAGTAGAAAAATTGATATGTTTGAGAGAACTTTTAAATACGCAGTTGAAAACATGTATGTCTAATCCATACAAATGAAAAGAACGCTGGATCGTAGTAATTGAAATATGAAATTCATGACTTTGAAGGGTTTATGGAATTTCTGGAGAGAAGGTTTCAGTCGTTAGAAGCAATAACAAAGGAATCAAAAACCAAGAGCATCAGCAATCATGGGTGCACCTTTTGTAAAATGCAAAATCATGGCATATTCCAGTGCCATAAATTTAAGGCACTATCTCCAAATGAACGAAACAATGAAATTTACAGCCAAGGAATATGTGCTAATTGCTTAAGTCATAATCGCAGCAAAAATGCCAAATTACTGCAATATGTACCATCTGTAAACGCAATCATCATACACTCCTGCATATGGACAGAGCTCCCACTAACGAAAGGAATATTAACCAACGTCAAAATCAGATAAGAGGGTCAGGCAGAAGATACGGGGACAATAATGCCATACGTCAGAACACCAGCAGCCACTATGTAGATAACCAACAAGAAAATGTGCTGCTAGCAACGGCATTGGTTCAAGTTGCAACTCAAAACACCAACCAGATACTTCGACTACTGATTGATCAAGGGTCACAATCGTCATTGATCACTGAAGAAGTCGGATGTTTGCAGGATGTTAAATGAGACACAACGTGATCGTTAATGCTAATTTTATTAATTTCCCCTAGCGTATTTATAGTAAATACAATAGTCGATTCATCACTTTTAATTTACAATGGGTGACTTGGTTTTAGTAATAAATGTAGGTCAGGCGTAATAATGCAATAATGCTGACTGGAAGGTTCATTGATATTAATTTAGGTATTTTATATACTATGCGAAACAATATGTACAATATAAGATTTTTAATAAAATTAAAACTAATGGCGGTTAGACACTGGACGTAATTATTTCTGTAGAAATCAAGATAAGACAGTTGTTGTCTTGTCCCCTGAATAGTTCCATTCAGTAATTTCAAAATAAAATATAAATCAGCCTTAATTCGAGCGTATCCATCAACCACATAGATAAAATTGATTTATAGTTAGTATGTGCATTATTTTTGGAACTTTAAGTTTAAAGGACCAATTTCTTAGAACTTATCTCTGTACTGGTTAGCATACTCTAAACCTAGATCGTACCAAAGTACAAAACAAGATTTTAAGTACAGAACATGAAAAATCACCGCTAAATCTAGATATAAAACCGAAACTTCAATAAACGCTTTTTATAGATTTTTCAGTATGTAGTACAAATGGTAATTTGCCCTCCAAAATAACGCAAGATCTTTTACCTCCGTTACTATTTTTAGAGTAGGAGAACCAATGCTATAATTAAATAAAATTAGATTGCGTGACCCAGAAATAGAAATCGAGTTACATTTTAATGCATTTAATTCTAAACTATTTAGATTACACTGTTTCCAATAACTAGACTAGTCCTTCTGCAATAACTAACATTGACAAAAGGAATTAATGGCTAGAATATTATCAGCAAATAACAAAAAAACCTCAATCTTTTATGAATATTGAAGTATCATAAACAGGTTAAAGAGCAACTGACTTTGAGGAACACCATAGATTTAGAGAAAGAATACTTTAGTTTTATACACTGAAATCTCTCAAGCAAATAACTCTCTAGCCAAGAATTTAGATTTAAATCAAAAGCCAACCATACAAACTTCGCAAGCATAAGAGCTCAAAAATTTACTCAAACGCTTTTGAGAAGTCCGTATACACGGTATCAACCGGTAAACCTTTTTCAAAAGCACCCAACACACAGTCCTCATAAGAAATGAGGTTGGTAACAGTGGAAAAACCCACTTGAAAACCATGTTGATGTTCAGTAATTTGGCCTTGACATTACCAAGTTAATTCCTTTGTTACTATTTTATCTAAGAGTTTGGGTAGAGGACTGTAATTACAGACTCCTCGGTAATTGGTGACATCGCTAGTCTTCCTCTTTCAAAAAGTGGGAATAATTACATATTAAACACTGATTTAGCTAGAGCACAAATACACTCATTTCATAGCAATACAATAGAGATGTTGCATTTTTAATTAAGTATTTCACTGAACACATCTACTTAACAGATCCTAATTGAGTTTACATTAAATTGCTCTTTAAGATTGACGTAATAATCAGGGACTCGATATGATGTATCAGAGTAAACACTAGAAAGATATTTGGCAAACAATTCAACTGCATTACTCCCCTCTTCACTTGAAAACATTATCTACTCTCTAATAAAAGATTTCCATATCCAAGGTGTTCGTTGGCAGAGCCTGTATACATATATTATCGCTTACCTGAAGTACATAGTTTTTTGTCTTGCTATTTAGTACAATTAAATTTTGCTAGTCATCTAATAATCTTATATTTTAACTGTATTCGATTAGGACCTACTGCAACATAAGTATTAATACTGTTTAATATTGTAACGACAGTCATATCTGACATCTAAAAAGGTCTGTATTAAATTTGAAAAAGTCATTCGGCTGTTCAATCATTTTTGGGCCACTAGTGCTGCCAATTTTAACTTATTACTACTATACGGTCTACACCACTGGTCCGACTACTACTACTACTATGCAGTGCATCCGTAAAGTAGCCAATAAACTCAATAAAAATGAAATGGTTTCTGGAAATTAAATATACAGGGTGACTCAAAAAAAATATCAACGTCATCAATGTTTTTTAAATGGAAACCACAATTTTTTAATGCAGAATCAGAAAGAACACATTTTTTTACAAAGGATATGGTACAAATGATTAGTGGTTATATAAGCAATTTTGAACGAAAATCGATGATAAAATGTAAAATTAAAGAAATACGGTTAACAACGAGCACCGTTAAAAACCTGACAATAACCAAGGCGATTTAAATATTCTTTTAGAACGTTGTCAATGACATCTGGAGTAATATTTCCCGGCGTATTAATCCTTTTAAATCTTCTAAACTCGCTGGTTTAGTGACATACACTTTACTTTTTAAGTATCCCCATAAAAAGTAATCAAGGAGAGTTAAATCTGGCGATCTGGGTGGCCATTCAATGAACCATCGCCTACCTATCCAATCATTTGGAAAAACTATATAATTTATTTGTATAATTGTGGAAATTTGTGACCAGGACTTATAGGAGCATCGTAAGTGTTAGTGACGTGTATTTTTGCCAATAGCTAAGTAATTAAAAAAAATTACAAGTACAATGAGTTTCCTACCTAAAATAGTTGGTGCCAGATCAACAGAAGACACCGGATAAGATTCCAGAATTTTTTTTCCAACACCAGGACCGCTTATGAAAAGTGGTACTCGGGTGTCGGCCTCGTACGGTTGACGTTTATCCCAGGGCTGACCGAACTGACCTAAAAATCTTGGTCACGCATATTTTATTTTATTAACAAAACTCTCACCGATATGAAATCCATTGTCTGAATGAACAATAAAATAAGTTTTATGAAACACTTTCATTTTTTTCAACATCAAAACGATCCTCTCGACCAAGTCGTCTACGGCGAGTAAAGTTTGAAACCTCCTTCTCTGTATTTGGTTCAAGATTGTTATGTTTGTTGGGAGTCTCTTTGGGGGCATTTTGACCACCCAATGTTTCTACAAAGTATTTTTCTTATTACAGACATATTAAAAAAAAAACTTAACTTACGTTATGAGGTGTGTAATTAAAAGAAGGATTCCTGACCACCTCTACATCCGGAAATGAGTGGACATATCGTCTTGGAGGAATGAAAGGCGAATGAGCAGCAGGGGGAGCCACCATCATAAAAAATGGGTTATTGTCTGGTTTCTTTTCATTCAGAAAGGCTAAACTGTAATTGGCCTAAAAAATGTATTACAAACATTTTTCTCAATCTAAGAACATTTTTTTACCAATAAGTCTGTTAAATATAAATTTTTCAAAGCCATATTGGTTCCATTAACAGATAAAGTATAATTGTAATATTTGGAGTTTCCTTTTAGCCCTATCCACCAATCCCAGCCTTTGGGGACGTGTGCAGTTCCTCCGGCAAACTTTGAACCATACTTCAAAATAAATACACCATTATATATGAAAATTTAAAAACTTCACAGCCGCATTTTACCTGATTTAAATATTTTCCAGCATAAAACGTTGTGTAGTTAGCTTTATTTTTCAATAAGGCCCCAATTGAATGGGGCTCATGGTGTTTTTGCCAGTATTCGCTGGAACAGTTTCCAGATAAAGAATTGTTGAATACTCCAAGGTTGTGCGGGTATTTTCCTGTTAGAATGGTGCTTCTGCTCGGACAGCACAGTGGGGTATTAACAAACTGTACAAAATTTGAAGTGTTGGTTTATCTTTTACATTTATCAAGATGTGAAAAGAAGTATATACTTACTGCATGCATGAAAAACTTGCCCTTGTCAGCGATGAGGTTTAGAGTCTTTTTCATGGCTGTCTAAAACAAAGTTAGAAGAAGTTAAAATATCATATTAAGAACATTTTTCATTTCCATTGTGCTGAGCATCACAGAATTACGACATTGTATTCCTTTCTATTTGAGAAAGATTCAAAGCGTTTTAATGGTTTGTTATCTTATTATTTGGTAGGAATTTGGATTTTTACTCCTATGGTAGGTTGACTGAAAGAAGATTTAAGTTCAAGGTCCAATTTTAGACAATATCTGCTGTTTGTTGTACATGATCAAAAGCTGGAAAGGTTCACAAAGTTGAATACTACAGCGAAAAGATGTTTTTTTTTATCACCCTCATTTATTAAAAGGAAATTTTGCCCAATATAGGTATATAGAATAAACATTTTCACATTCAAATATATAATATTATAAGCATCTTAGCATATAAACAAATTAACAGTTATAAAATAACATGTAAGAATTTTATAAATATTTTTTGGATTACTTTATTTTCTTTTGAACTGGACCTTACTCTTTTAATATTCTATTTCATATATTTGCATTTTAGGACCATTAAAGTGCTAAATTATTTAAAGATCTTGAAAAATACTGCTTTACTACTAAATTTGGACAAACAGAAAAATTTGAACTTTTTTTTCAAATCCGGGTAATTATATTTTAAATTAAAAAAGCATGTCTTTTGTTAATTTGCCAACATGCTATAACTAATGAACAGAAGGTTTGGTGTGGTACTACGAAATTTTCAAATCTCTCAATTATTTTTTTTTATAGAAATATATTTATTCTACATATATCACTATTTACCATTAATAGGTGGTTGGCTGGTTTATACTAAGTAAATATTAATTACTTTATTATTAGTATATAACTATTTTAATCAGATATTACATTAATATACTAATTATGGGACATCCTTCATCGGGCATACCAAGAATAGTGAGTTTGTGTTTTTTGTGTGAGCTTGATGTTTTTACAAGAATAAAATGTTAGTAAATAGCACAAGTCCTCTTTTATGACTCTGTCATTTAAATCTAATATTATCAAATAATATGATTACAACATTAATGGAACAATCTAGATATTACTATCAAAGCAATAGTAATATCTGAAAACATTTCTATTATGTCCTTGGATAAGGAAATGACTTTAATTTAAAATAAAACTTATTAAGCATAATGTTTTTTATTAGTAGATATTGAAGACATTTTGTGATATTTTCTACCAATGCAACTGTCCTGAAAGCCCCCAGGGTTTGAACAGTGTTTGCTAAAAATAAATATGGTGACCTTATGATAAATATCTTCTTTGCAGCTGATACACTTGAAGGTTCTCTGTTGACACACTTGACCACCAACGTATGGTTCTGTGTAAACAGATTTCTACTTAATTGGTATATAAAGATTATATATAGAGATAAAGATTGGTGATAGGGCTCTTGAAATTCTTACTGTGACTGTGTGACAATCTTATGTTTGTCAAGCAGAATAAGGAAGACTTTGGGACCCTTAGGAACATTCATAATCATCACAACAATCATCATCATCACACAATCGTGATCTTGTTCCTGCTTACTAGTAGCATCAAACTGTGCCTAGTATTTGAAAATTACATTTTACAACTTGCCTATTAACTGAAAGTATCTCACACTCCAATTTAAATCCAAGATTAAGGACATTTTATTGAAAAAAGCTGTTTATAGTAATAAAGAGTACCTATTTCAAATGTGAATTTTGACCTTTTAATGGTATATGCGGCCTGTTTTTTTTTTAATGGTGTCATAGAGCCTTGTCATATAACTTTTACAGAGTCTTAATTTTAATCAATTTTTATTGGATAGCCAAATTAGTAGAACTTTGTGCTCTTGTTCTGCTTTTCTATTATTTCTTTTCTTCAATGCTTGACATTGGTTAGCCTTTTGTGAATTTGGAAAAATAAGTAATTTTTTTTACCCTGCATTATATGTACCAAATAATCTGCAAAACACACCATAGTGTCTTCATCTGTTGAAGCCATCAGATCATTGACAAATTAAAAATAATATAATAACTACCGACTATGATAAAATTATATTACAAATAATATATTTATTTATTTATGGAATCCATTTACAAGTGTTACATAATAATATAATAATAATAATAATAATAAATGTCTTCTTTATTCAGCATAAAAATACATGTTTTCTTAACTACTAAATAAGTAATGGCGAGATCTAGCTTAAAGCTACTCTATCTAACCATATTAATAAGCACAAATGCAAAATTTTATAGAACATAATAGCAGAATAAAAATGTAAAATAATAAATATAATACAATCTGCTATGCGCAATAAATCATAGTAGGTACTTCAATGAAGGACCAGAGATGATTACCTATGTCGGTTTTGAAAAATATAATTTTTATTTTTTTGTTTAAAGGTTGTTCCAGAGAGAAGAGACTTAACTTCAGGTGGTAGTGCATTATAGATTTTTGGAGCATTGTAACTAAATGAGCCCTGGAATTTTGCTGTTTTATGCCCTGGAATAACAAAATTATGCGCGTTTCGTGTGGTTCTGCCGTGAATTTTGGAGTTTGAAATTAATTTATTAGATAAATAAGCTGGTTGTCCGAAAACACAACTTTATGGACTAGTGTAGCCATTTGCAGTACAAAGCGTTCATCCAAAGAAAGCCACCCTGATCTGACCAACAGGGGAGTGACATGGTCGCATTTACTCATACCAAAACTAAACTTGAGGCACCCGTTTTGAATTTTCTGAAGGCTATTCTTTTCACGTTGATAC
Organism: Anthonomus grandis grandis; assembly: GCF_022605725.1. Lineage (NCBI taxonomy): Eukaryota > Metazoa > Arthropoda > Insecta > Coleoptera > Curculionidae > Anthonomus > Anthonomus grandis. The sequence continues at coordinate 29,556,538 of NC_065552.1, forward strand.
AAGGCAGGCCAAAACAGAACTTGAGCATAACTAACAATTGACAAAATTAATGTATCACAAAGATGTAGTTTAATATCAGCTGTCAAAACCTGTTTGTTCATATAGAGTATTTTTAATTTATAAAAACATGCCCTCAACAAACTTGACACATGCCCCTCAAACCTGAGATCCGTGTCAAGGACAATCCCCAAATTCTTCTGGTTATTAGAAGGAGGTAAAGGAGATCCATCTATGCTGATCTTCACGGTATCTGGACATAACATACCTATACAAACATATATACACAGATACAAGAGTATCTATAAATCAATAAAAGGTGAAGACAAATTAATTATTTAAGGACCCTATGAAATAATATTTTTTAACTGCCTTTTAACAGGTGTAATCTTAGAGTCAAAAAAGCTTATCTGTCTCGACAGACCATTAGCACTCCAAGCCATTCATGTAATTGGCTCATTAATACCATAATTGGTATGGTGGAATGGGAGTGAAAATATTTCTGACTGTCTATTCAATCTGGAAGGCACTCTACACTTAAAAAGAGACAATGACTCGGGACAATCTATAGTAGCATTTAAAACCTTATGCATAAAACATAAGTCAAGTAATGTTCTTCATCACTCTAATGGTAAGTTCAGGTTATCCCTGACCGACTGATAGTAATACTCATGTCTCCTGTAACCACATCTAAAAGCAGTCACCCTTAAAAATTTATTTTGAGTCTTTCAATCTACTCAATGTAGAAGTACTCCAAGATGGGCTTAACAAGAAAGCAACAAAGTAGTCTAAAAGTAAACAAAGACAAATCAGTTGTAGAACTCTTCATTTAAAGTATATCTTATTCATTTAAAGTATCTATCTGATTCATGACACACCACATTTTATGAATCACAATATTTTAACTAGTCTTGCAGGTCATAATAAAATAAATTTTATAACTATTATCCATACACTGAACAGTGTTATATGCCCAGCTATAACAATGTTTTCCCAGAACTGGGTTCAGTTTCCTCAATTAGATTTCTTATATGTAAATGTATTCTAAATGCATTGTACAGATAATTGAATATTACAAAACATGTAATTTATGCAATCACCCACATCTCATCTTATTATTTATCAACTGAAGCAAAGAAATATACTTACCACCCCATTGAGCATCAAATCCAGATCATCAGCTAAAATATAAACAAAATTCGGAGGGGACCTGTCCAAAAGGGGCTCCCGCCACTTGCCTTTGAATTTCGCGTGCCGCGCCCCCACTATTAAAAAACATAAACCGAAAAACGCAAATTTAAACAAAAAAACAAACTGCGCCATTTTTATCACTGGTTTAATTATTGTTAAACACAAAACATTTAGATACTAAATAAACTATACTTAAATATAAATTAACAAAAACTAAGCTTGGTAAGGGACTAGTTCAATTCCTTGGCATTCCTGGGCTATTCGTACGCCCAGCGCAAAGATCCCGATACTTTTGACGAGGGCCCTGCAAAAAAAATTGATTTTTCATTTAACCTCACTTTCGCCCTTCTGAGAGAAAGTGAGGTTAAATAAGAGTTTTTAATCAGTTGCTACGTACCATTTGAATTCGTCATGGTAGATACTTGTGAGGAATGTAACAAGACCGCCTTGTTTAGACATGTTAGATTTTTCTCAAGAAGATTTTTAGAATGTGATATCTCTAGGGAAAATTCTCTAGAAAAATCGGAAAATATTTTAAAACGTCAAAAAATGACAAAAGGTATATGACAGATGTCACCCTTAACAAGTAAAGGTACAACTGTCATTTAAGGCCCCATTCAGGCACCCGTGACGCCGATATAAAATCGCTTGATTGAATGCTGTGCAGCGCGATATGACCCGCTTATAACAATGTACAATTTTCTCTTCGGTGATAATACATACAACTATCTATATCTTCAGGGATAGTCAAGAATTGGCACATCTTGGGTGTCTGACTACAGAAGAAGCAGTGAAGCGATCGTGAAATAGAACAATTCTAGAAGTTCAGAGTTAAGATGCCCGCTACACTTCTCAAATTGCACGCAACAAGTGACGTCATACATAAAGTTACAGAAACATTTTGGGAGGGAAAGTCGACCTCAAAAATTTTATAGCCCGTATTATATGCGCTAAAAATTTTGATATCCTATTATATAAGGTATATGTATCCTATATAGAGAGTTTTTCAATAAGAACGCAAGATTTGACTTAAAAATATTACATAATTACAAAGTGCGTCCAATGATCGGTCGACATAATACTCCTAATTTGTGAAAAGGATCATCAAAAAATACAAAAGTACTGTTTCGGTTAGTGATGTGAAATAAACGATTCGAGCTCGTAGAGGTTGTTCAGAACAAAATATCACGGGAGATCGCGAGAGTGGGACAGAAAGGCCAGAGATATCAATTCGTCATTGTCTACAATGGAATCGGTTTCTGGTAAACAAGCTTCCGTTGAGCCAAGATAAAAGTCAAAATATGACCTTTACATTACGAAAAACCACAGAAACTATATCAGTTAAATTCCTTGGCATCCTCTTGGATTCAGAATTAAAATGGGAAATTGATGTTGACCGATACCTTGAGAACCGCGTACTTTGGCATCTTCACATTGTCATGGCTTATGGTGTGTTAGTATGAGGAGGATCCACTTATTTAGAGAAGGTTTTTGGACTTGGACACAGGAAAATCATTAGAATTTTGTCTGGAATAGGCTGTAGATAGGACATAGGACTACCGAGATTCTTTTACCCAATTAGGAATATTGACACTCCCTTGTTTATATTTTGGAAAACCTTGTTTACATCAAGGTTCATTGGCTACTCATATGAGCATATGATTATGACACCAGAAACAAAACTAATTAGTTCCAGTTTATTGCCGTTTAGGAAAAAGCCAAAATAGACCACATTATATGGGTGTTAAACTATTTAATAAGACACCTTATATAGTGAAAAAAATATATAAAAGAGTTCAAATACCACATAAAAAAATTCTTGAGAAAACATGTATTCTATACTCTAGAAGGATTCCTAAATTACCAGTTTTCACCCTACGTTGCCACCTGAATACATTTACGATCATTGACTTGACTTGCTAGTTTCAATGGCTTCTGCTACGAGGCAATCAGCCAGCACGATTTGGAGATTCGGGAAAACCGTCGGGTATGTACCCTGTTTCCCGATTCGATGTTTTCACACTTTTTAATACTGAAATGCACGGTGACGCTTCCCCCACGATGCATCCGGCCAGGCTACCGGCGTGAATAGGTTCAGCTACCACTACTGGCAGAGGGCAAGGGCAGGAAAGGGTCTAGGAAGGGTTCCAAAGGATGGGAAAGGAAAGAACGACCACGTGTTGACGGGGTGCAGGATGACGCGGAAGTGCATTTATGATCATTTTAATTTTTTAATATATTTTTTAACCTTATTTTTAGTGTGTATTTTTATATTCGTGTTGCTACATATTTTTATCTGCGATGTAGATTCATGATTCTTCTATTTGGATTTGGTCATTTCAAAAGGCACTCTTGATCCTTTAGCGAATTTTCACTAAAGATTTACAGCTACATGTCTACAAAATCCAATTAACTCAAGAACTTCTGCTAGCACACCATGAACAGCGTAGAGAATTCACTATTCAGTTGGATTCTTGATCAACCTTCTATTTTTGCAAACAAAATCATTTTCAGCGGTGGGGCTCATTTTCACCTCGATGGCTCCGTTAATAGGCAAAATTATCGCATTTAGGGCTCTGATTTATCAGAAAGCAATAGATTCACAAGATGTCGCTGTATGGATGCATTATGATCTAGATAAATATTTGAACCGATTTTTATTGAAAACGAAGAAGATAATACAGTAACGGTGAATAGAGAATGTTATAATGCTATGATAATAAAGTTTCAATGCAATCATTGAAAGTCGAAAATAGATGCTGTACCAATGAGATACCACGATATACAATAACGCTATTGAAAATTTCGTCAAAGTCGTATTCATAAGCCGGCAAAGCCGTGGACGCTATTCACAAGATATTTTGTTTCATACATAATTTCCAAATGTATATTTTATAAATCAATGAATATACAGAAAACCCTGTTTTATTTAACACTGAACTCTTGGGCTTTTATTAAAACACCCTTTATATACCGTATGTGTCCGCAAAGGGCAGTTTTTCAAAGTTTTTCAAAAAGGTCTTTTCCAGGAAGGAATAGATCTTCATAATATCAATAAGTCACACAATTACTCCAGAGCAAAGAACTATTATTCTAATAAACAAACATCCTTATATACTTAAGATGTAAAAAGATTATTTTGCAATAAATGAGATATAATTTCTAACGAAATCCAAGAAGCTTATTATTGTTAACTTCTTCTTATTTATCCACAACACCACTGGGTGACATTAAATGCCACATCAGCACCTATCTAGCGATTGCTTTGCCACGTTTGCGCTATTATTATTATTATTGATGTACTGGTTAGTGACCAGAGTTATTTTAAGTAAATGACGTGGTGGTGGGTTTATTGGTCAGACTATAAAAAAAATTTTTAGGCCATCGTTTTGAATTATATTTAAATCATCCTCAGAGTTCGAAATTATAGTTTTCTTGCGTTATTAAAGAAAAAAACATCACAAGTTGAAACATAGATATCGGCGCAACATATATCGGCATAATGGATTTTCAAAATCTTGGAAAACAGCTTTGGTGCGTTTTCTTCTTAAAATTCCGAATTCTGAGCAGTTAACTGATTTGCGTCTATTATAAGTTGCTCTCTATATTGCGCTCTTTTCCTGCACCCAATTTGTTTTTCTGCTAAAAGACTGTAATTTATTACAATTATTTACATTTATTGAATATATTGTTACTAATAATACCTCTTAGGGTTTTATAGAGAGTTGGGAGAGAGGAATTTCGTTTATATTTTGATAGGCTGATCTGTTTTCGTCTCACCTTTCATAGGGAAGTTTTGTACGTATGCTGGTTGTAATATTAGGTCGTTTAAAAGTTTAAGAAGTCTCGGCATAATGCTAGTTAGCCGTTTGTACCAAAAGTCCTGAATCTTATCAGGACCCAGAGCTTTTCTGTTAGAAGTACAATATAGCAATTCATTAGGTTCATCCAATGTGATCTTTTAGGATTTAAATATTTTGTCGTCATTTTGCTAATTGAAATATGATAATTGTTATGGTCTATATCCATTGTAAATGAACCCTTAGCGGACTCAATTTTTTTAGACGAAGAAGAAGATGTTTGACAGGACTGTAGGTAAGACAGACATTGACACTGATGACGGTTTTTTTTAAATAATTTCTGATTTCAATTTTCAGTTTGATTACTCGTTATATATGCTTAATGCTTGTAAACCTTTTACAATGGAAGGCGAATCTGATTCTTCCTTACAAGCCAACACGTTAAGTGTGTCTTATTTACAGGCACGGGATCCTAGTATTTTATGTTGGAATAGACCTGGCCTTGCACATCCAAGAGGATTCCTAAAAAGGACTCAGCTGAAATTTTCCAGTTGTATATCCCTTCCTTCTATTGGTTTACCTTCAGAGGAACTTGAACAGGTAAATATTACAAAAAAAAGTTGTTAATGTTATCTATTCCAAATAATGCAAATTCTTTCATTCCATTTCAATTGTGTTAGTAAAACACGCCACAGAATAAAGTATCCAATATAATTGTAAGTAGCATGAAGACAATGAATTTGTATCAAGGTTCATTAGAATATTATATGTTGGTAAGAAACAGTTTCATTTTAAGTGTTGCCCAGTCAATTTAATTAAGAACTGTCGTAGAAATACATCATAACAAACACCATATTGCCTGTTTCTAATAAGACAGGCAGGTACAACTTGTATTTATCATATTTATATTGCTAGTTTTGAAATATGTATTTTTAAAGGCTTTAGAAGTATTCGAAGTATTGTTCTGACATTTTCTGTACAGGTATAATTTATATTCCTATATTTTACATAGAGTATCTCTGTAAAATATAAGAATATAAATTATACCATAAGAAGATATGTGACAATTCATAAGAAAAGGTGCCTTACTCTAAAAAATAGAAGTTGCTCTATAAATTAGTAGAAACTAGAAATAGATATCTTTATTACTTTTTGATTTTTGAGCAGTCAAAGTAGACAAAAATTAACATACCTACTTAATTCCTAATTCTGGTAATTTTAAGATTTTTATATTTATGTATAATAAGATAATTCATAATATTTTTATTTTTTAACCCTATTAAAATACATAGAAATACACTTAATATTACGCTTAATAATACTACTATTATTTTTTCAAATCACGCAAAAATCTTGGGTCTCATTGTTGACACATCTCTCACATATTTAGGGATCACTGCAATATGTTATTACAAAAATGCCATTAACCCTTGTGAATGCTTTATGCAAATAAAAGTATTTTAAATTACAAAACAAGAAAAAAGCTTTCTGAATCCTTGGTTATGTCTATCATTAATTATTGTATAATTGTGTATTACCCATGTCTAGATAGAATAACACAAAATCGCTTGCAGCATATTCAAAACACATGTTGTAGTTTTATTAATAATCTTAGGAAATACGACCATGTATCACAAGCTATACTACAACTTAAATGGCTAAAAATTGTGAATATATTTAAGTTGTATTTATGGGTATTTTCATATTGCCTATTTAAAACACGCACACCTGTGTCTTTGTGTGAAAAGATGATTTACAGAACTGAGGTTCATAGTCGAAATATAAGGTATATTATACTTTCAATGCCACATCATACTACATCAATGTTTGAACATCCTTTCACCTATCAAGCTGTCATTCTATTTAATTGTTTCAGGCCAAATTTTCATTGTACTATTTATTTTTATCGAAGATTCTATAAAGATCTATTCTTGGAACAGCAATGATTGGTTGTTCTCGGTTAATTTATTTAATTGTTACTTAGCTGATGGAACATATGTTTTACTTTAAAGTAGTATTAATTTTAGTTTATTTATTTATTTATTTTTTTAAACTGGATAGGTTAAGAGGTAAAGAGTAGCTTTTAGCTAATCTTCGCCTGTTCAGGCAAATACTGTAATTTGCAGGGTTTGTTAAATAAAGACGATTTATTATTATTATTATTATTATTATTATTATTTTGGCCTCAAAAACGAGGTCGAAAAAATACTCGATTTCTTAGTTCTGCTCGGATTCCCTTATAACCCGGTATTTTCGTGACCTACTTGATGAGAATAATCCGCTAGTATAGTTAGTTCGAATTCAAAAAAAAAAAAATTTCTGAAAAAAATCCAAACGGAAGGGTATACCCGAAAAATGAAAAAACCCAAACTTTGAAGACCGATATCTCGGCTTCTATGGGAGCTATCGGGAAAGTTCCAACGGTTTTATCTTAGTTTCGTCCTTCTGAATCCAACGAGTCCATCTGCAAGGTCGTAGCTTTTATGATAGCCGAGATGTGGCATTTTTGATGCCCATTTTTGGCCTCAAAAACGAGGTCGAAAAAATACTCGATTTCTTAGTTCTGCTCGGATTCCCTTATAACCCGGTATTTTCGTGATCTACTTGATGAGAATAATCCACTAGTATAGTTAGTTCGAATTCGAAAAAAAAAAAATTTCTGGAAAAATCCAAACGGGGGGGTATACCCGAAAAATGAAAAAACCCAAACTTTGAAGGCCAATATCTCGGCTTCTATGGGAGCTATCGGGAAAGTTCGAAAGGTTTTATCTTAGTTTCGTCCTCCTGAATTCAACGAGACCATCCGCAAGGTCGTAGCTTTCATATTAGCTGAGATCTCGCATTTTTGTGGCCCATTTTTGGGCTCAAAAACGGGGTCGAAAATTGACTTTGTTCCGAATTTTTAAAGTGCAATTATTCCACTTGTTCTGGTCGAATTCTGTTATAATCCGGTGTTTTCGTAATGTGGGTGATGAAAATAAGCCGCTGATAGAGGTTTCTATAGCTATTTTCGGGTTTAAAGAAAATAGATTTTTCGCTTTTTCAAAGTGCTATAATTCCCTTAGTTTTTCTCGAAACTCATTATAACCCGGTGTTTTCGTGTTGTAGGTGATGGGAACAAGCCGCTGGTATAGTTAGTTCATATTTAAAAAAAATCAATTTTTGGTGAAAAATTCGATACGGGGGGGTATACCCTAAAAATGAAAAATCTCAAACTTTGGAGGTCCATATCTCGGCTTCTATGGGCCCTATCGGGAAAATTCCAACGGTTTTGTCTTAGTTTCGTCCTCCTGAATCCATCGAGACCATCCGCAAGGTCGTAGCTCCCATATTAGCTGAGATCTTGCATTTTTGTGGCCCATTTTTGGGCTCAAAAACGGGGTCGAAATTTGACTTTTTTCCGAATTTTCAAAGTGCAATAATTCCACTTGTTCTGGTCGAATTCTGTTAAAATCCGGTGTTTTCGTAATGTGGGTGATGGGAATAAGCCGCTGATAGGGGTTATTATAGCTATTTTCGGGTTTAAAGAAAATCGATTTTTCGCATTTTCAAAGTGCTATAATTCCCTTAGTTTTTCTCGAAACTCATTATAACCCGGTGTTTTCGTGTTGTAGGTGATGGGAGCAAGCCGCTGGTATAGTTAGTTAAAATTCGAAAAAAATCAATTTTTGGTGAAAAATTCGATACGGGGGGGTATACCCTAAAAATGAAAAATCTCAAACTTTGGAGGTCCATATCTCGGCTTCTATGGGCCCTATCGGGAAAATTCCAACGGTTTTGTCTTAGTTTCGTCCTCCTGAATCCATCGAGACCATCCGCAAGGTCGTAGCTCCCATATTAGCTGAGATCTTGCATTTTTGTGGCCCATTTTTGGGCTCAAAAACGGGGTCGAAATTTGACTTTTTTCCGAATTTTCAAAGTGCAATAATTCCACTTGTTCTGGTCGAATTCTGTTAAAATCCGGTGTTTTCGTAATGTGGGTGATGGGAATAAGCCGCTGATAGGGGTTATTATAGCTATTTTCGGGTTTAAAGAAAATCGATTTTTCGCATTTTCAAAGTGCTATAATTCCCTTAGTTTTTCTCGAAACTCATTATAACCCGGTGTTTTCGTGTTGTAGGTGATGGGAACAAGCCGCTAATATAGTTAGTTCAAATTTTAAAAAAATCAATTTTTGGTGAAAAATTCGATACGGGGGGGTATACCCTAAAAATGAAAAATCTCAAACTTTGGAGGTCTATATCTCGGCTTCTATAGGCCCTATCGGGAAAATTCCAACGGTTTCGACTTAGTTTCGTCCTCCTGAATCCATCGAGACCATCCGCAAGGTCGTAGCTCCCATATTAGCTGAGATCTCGCATTTTTGTGGCCCATTTTTGGGCTCAAAAACGGGGTCGAAATTTGACTTTTTTCCGAATTTTCAAAGTGCTATAATTCCACTTGTTCTGGTCGAATTCCGTTATAATCCGGTGTTTTCGTAATGTGGGTGATGGGAATAAGCCGCTGATAGGGGTTTCTATAGCTATTTTCGGGTTTAAAGAAAATCGATTTTTCGCATTTTCAAAGTGCTATAATTCCTTTAGTTTTTCTCGAAACTCATTATAACCCGGTGTTTTCGTGTTGTAGGTGATGGGAACAAGCCGCTGGTATAGTTAGTTAAAATTCGAAAAAAATCAATTTTTGGTGAAAAATTCGATACGGGGGGGTATACCCTAAAAATGAAAAATCTCAAACTTTGGAGGTCCATATCTCGGCTTCTATGGGCCCTATCGGGAAAATTCCAACGGTTTTGTCCTAGTTTCGTCCTCCTGAATCCATCGAGACCATCCGCAAGGTCGTAGCTCCCATATTAGCTGAGATCTCGCATTTTTGTGGCCCATTTTTGGGCTCAAAAACGGGGTCGAAATTTGACTTTTTTCCGAATTTTCAAAGTGCTATAATTCCACTTGTTCTGGTCGAATTCCGTTATAATCCGGTGTTTTCGTAATGTGGGTGATGGGAATAAGCCGCTGATAGGGGTTTCTATAGCTATTTTCGGGTTTAAAGAAAATCGATTTTTCGCATTTTCAAAGTGCTATAATTCCCTTAGTTTTTCTCGAAACTCATTATAACCCGGTGTTTTCGTGTTGTAGGTGATGGGAACAAGCCGCTGGTATAGTTAGTTAAAATTCGAAAAAAATCAATTTTTGGTGAAAAATTCGATACGGGGGGGTATACCCTAAAAATGAAAAATCTCAAACTTTGGAGGTCCATATCTCGGCTTCTATGGGCCCTATCGGGAAAATTCCAACGGTTTTGTCTTAGTTTCGTCCTCCTGAATCCATCGAGACCATCCGCAAGGTCGTAGCTCCCATATTAGCTGAGATCTCGCATTTTTGTGGCCCATTTTTGGGCTCAAAAACGGGGTCGAAATTTGATTTTTTTCCGAATTTTCAAAGTGCAATAATTCCACTTGTTCTGGTCGAATTCTGTTAAAATCCGGTGTTTTCGTAATGTGGGTGATGGGAATAAGCCGCTGATAGAGGTTTCTATAGCTATTTTCGGGTTTAAAGAAAATCGATTTTTCGCATTTTCAAAGTGCTATAATTCCCTTAGTTTTTCTCGAAACTCATTATAACCCGGTGTTTTCGTGTTGTAGGTGATGGGAACAAGCCGCTGGTATAGTTAGTTCAAATTTTAAAAAAATCAATTTTTGGTGAAAAATTCGATACGGGGGGGTATACCCTAAAAATGAAAAATCTCAAACTTTGGAGGTCCATATCTCGGCTTCTATGGGCCCTATCGGGAAAATTCCAACGGTTTTGTCTTAGTTTCGTCCTCCTGAATCCATCGAGACCATCCGCAAGGTCGTAGCTCCCATATTAGCTGAGATCTCGCATTTTTGTGGCCCATTTTTGGGCTCAAAAACGGGGTCGAAATTTGATTTTTTTCCGAATTTTCAAAGTGCAATAATTCCACTTGTTCTGGTCGAATTCTGTTAAAATCCGGTGTTTTCGTAATGTGGGTGATGGGAATAAGCCGCTGATAGAGGTTTCTATAGCTATTTTCGGGTTTAAAGAAAATCGATTTTTCGCATTTTCAAAGTGCTATAATTCCCTTAGTTTTTCTCGAAACTCATTATAACCCGGTGTTTTCGTGTTGTAGGTGATGGGAACAAGCCGCTGGTATAGTTAGTTCAAATTAAAAAAAAATAAATTTTTGGTGAAAAATTCGATACGGGGGGGTATACCCTAAAAATGAAAAATCTCAAACTTTGGAGGTCCATATCTCGGCTTCTATGGGCCCTATCGGGAAAATTCCAACGGTTTTGTCTTAGTTTCGTCCTCCTGAATCCATCGAGACCATCCGCAAGGTCGTAGCTCCCATATTAGCTGAGATCTCGCATTTTTGTGGCCCATTTTTGGGCTCAAAAACGGGGTCGAAATTTGATTTTTTTCCGAATTTTCAAAGTGCAATAATTCCACTTGTTCTGGTCGAATTCTGTTAAAATCCGGTGTTTTCGTAATGTGGGTGATGGGAATAAGCCGCTGATAGAGGTTTCTATAGCTATTTTCGGGTTTAAAGAAAATCGATTTTTCGCATTTTCAAAGTGCTATAATTCCCTTAGTTTTTCTCGAAACTCATTATAACCCGGTGTTTTCGTGTTGTAGGTGATGGGAACAAGCCGCTGGTATAGTTAGTTCAAATTTTAAAAAAATCAATTTTTGGTGAAAAATTCGATACGGGGGGGTATACCCTAAAAATGAAAAATCTCAAACTTTGGAGGTCCATATCTCGGCTTCTATGGGCCCTATCGGGAAAATTCCAACGGTTTTGTCTTAGTTTCGTCCTCCTGAATCCATCGAGACCATCCGCAAGGTCGTAGCTCCCATATTAGCTGAGATCTCGCATTTTTGTGGCCCATTTTTGGGCTCAAAAACGGGGTCGAAATTTGATTTTTTTCCGAATTTTCAAAGTGCAATAATTCCACTTGTTCTGGTCGAATTCTGTTAAAATCCGGTGTTTTCGTAATGTGGGTGATGGGAATAAGCCGCTGATAGAGGTTTCTATAGCTATTTTCGGGTTTAAAGAAAATCGATTTTTCGCATTTTCAAAGTGCTATAATTCCCTTAGTTTTTCTCGAAACTCATTATAACCCGGTGTTTTCGTGTTGTAGGTGATGGGAACAAGCCGCTGGTATAGTTAGTTCAAATTAAAAAAAAATAAATTTTTGGTGAAAAATTCGATACGGGGGGGTATACCCTAAAAATGAAAAATCTCAAACTTTGGAGGTCTATATCTCGGCTTCTATAGGCCCTATCGGGAAAATTCCAACGGTTTCGACTTAGTTTCGTCCTCCTGAATCCATCGAGACCATCCGCAAGGTCGTAGCTCCCATATTAGCTGAGATCTCGCATTTTTGTGGCCCATTTTTGGGCTCAAAAACGGGGTCGAAATTTGACTTTTTTCCGAATTTTCAAAGTGCTATAATTCCACTTGTTCTGGTCGAATTCCGTTATAATCCGGTGTTTTCGTAATGTGGGTGATGGGAATAAGCCGCTGATAGGGGTTTCTATAGCTATTTTCGGGTTTAACTCTCACGAGATGTGTGCATTTTCAAAGTGCTATAATTCCTTTAGTTTTTCTCGAAACTCATTATAACCCGGTGTTTTCGTGTTGTAGGTGATGGGAACAAGCCGCTGGTATAGTTAGTTAAAATTCGAAAAAAATCAATTTTTGGTGAAAAATTCGATACGGGGGGGTATACCCTAAAAATGAAAAATCTCAAACTTTGGAGGTCCATATCTCGGCTTCTATGGGCCCTATCGGGAAAATTCCAACGGTTTTGTCCTAGTTTCGTCCTCCTGAATCCATCGAGACCATCCGCAAGGTCGTAGCTCCCATATTAGCTGAGATCTCGCATTTTTGTGGCCCATTTTTGGGCTCAAAAACGGGGTCGAAATTTGACTTTTTTCCGAATTTTCAAAGTGCTATAATTCCACTTGTTCTGGTCGAATTCCGTTATAATCCGGTGTTTTCGTAATGTGGGTGATGGGAATAAGCCGCTGATAGGGGTTTCTATAGCTATTTTCGGGTTTAAAGAAAATCGATTTTTCGCATTTTCAAAGTGCTATAATTCCCTTAGTTTTTCTCGAAACTCATTATAACCCGGTGTTTTCGTGTTGTAGGTGATGGGAACAAGCCGCTGGTATAGTTAGTTAAAATTCGAAAAAAATCAATTTTTGGTGAAAAATTCGATACGGGGGGGTATACCCTAAAAATGAAAAATCTCAAACTTTGGAGGTCCATATCTCGGCTTCTATGGGCCCTATCGGGAAAATTCCAACGGTTTTGTCTTAGTTTCGTCCTCCTGAATCCATCGAGACCATCCGCAAGGTCGTAGCTCCCATATTAGCTGAGATCTCGCATTTTTGTGGCCCATTTTTGGGCTCAAAAACGGGGTCGAAATTTGATTTTTTTCCGAATTTTCAAAGTGCAATAATTCCACTTGTTCTGGTCGAATTCTGTTAAAATCCGGTGTTTTCGTAATGTGGGTGATGGGAATAAGCCGCTGATAGAGGTTTCTATAGCTATTTTCGGGTTTAAAGAAAATCGATTTTTTCGCATTTTCAAAGTGCTAAAATTCCCTTAGTTTTTCTCGAAACTCATTATAACCCGGTGTTTTCGTGTTGTAGGTGATGGGAACAAGCCGCTGGTATAGTTAGTTCAAATTTTAAAAAAATCAATTTTTGGTGAAAAATTCGATACGGGGGGGTATACCCTAAAAATGAAAAATCTCAAACTTTGGAGGTCCATATCTCGGCTTCTATGGGCCCTATCGGGAAAATTCCAACGGTTTTGTCTTAGTTTCGTCCTCCTGAATCCATCGAGACCATCCGCAAGGTCGTAGCTCCCATATTAGCTGAGATCTCGCATTTTTGTGGCCCATTTTTGGGCTCAAAAACGGGGTCGAAATTTGATTTTTTTCCGAATTTTCAAAGTGCAATAATTCCACTTGTTCTGGTCGAATTCTGTTAAAATCCGGTGTTTTCGTAATGTGGGTGATGGGAATAAGCCGCTGATAGAGGTTTCTATAGCTATTTTCGGGTTTAAAGAAAATCGATTTTTCGCATTTTCAAAGTGCTATAATTCCCTTAGTTTTTCTCGAAACTCATTATAACCCGGTGTTTTCGTGTTGTAGGTGATGGGAACAAGCCGCTGGTATAGTTAGTTCAAATTAAAAAAAAATAAATTTTTGGTGAAAAATTCGATACGGGGGGGTATACCCTAAAAATGAAAAATCTCAAACTTTGGAGGTCCATATCTCGGCTTCTATGGGCCCTATCGGGAAAATTCCAACGGTTTTGTCTTAGATTCGTCCTCCTGAATCCATCGAAACCATCCGCAAGGTCGTAGCTCCCATATTAGCTGAGATCTCGCATTTTTGTGGCCCATTTTTGGGCTCAAAAACGGGGTCGAAATTTGACTTTTTTCCGAATTTTCAAAGTGCAATAATTCCACTTGTTCTGGTCGAATTCTGTTAAAATCCGGTGTTTTCGTAATGTGGGTGATGGGAATAAGCCGCTGATAGAGGTTTCTATAGCTATTTTCGGGTTTAAAGAAAATCGATTTTTCGCATTTTCAAAGTGCTATAATTCCCTTAGTTTTTCTCGAAACTCATTATAACCCGGTGTTTTCGTGTTGTAGGTGATGGGAACAAGCCGCTAGTATAGTTAGTTCAAATTTTAAAAAAATCAATTTTTGGTGAAAAATTCGATACGGGGGGGTATACCCTAAAAATGAAAAATCTCAAACTTTGGAGGTCCATATCTCGGCTTCTATGGGCCCTATCGGGAAAATTTCAACGGTTTTGTCTTAGTTTCGTCCTCCTGAATCCATCGAGACCATCCGCAAGGTCGTAGCTCCCATATTAGCTGAGATCTCGCATTTTTTTGGCCCATTTTTGGGCTCAAAAACGGGGTCGAAATTTGACTTTTTTCCGAATTTTCAAAGTGCTATAATTCCACTTGTTCTGGTCGAATTCCGTTATAATCCGGTGTTTTCGTAATGTGGGTGATGGGAATAAGCCGCTGATAGGGGTTTCTATAGCTATTTTCGGGTTTAAAGAAAATCGATTTTTCGCATTTTCAAAGTGCTATAATTCCCTTAGTTTTTCTCGAAACTCATTATAACCCGGTGTTTTCGTGTTGTAGGTGATGGGAACAAGCCGCTGGTATAGTTAGTTAAAATTCGAAAAAAATCAATTTTTGGTGAAAAATTCGATACGGGGGGGTATACCCTAAAAATGAAAAATCTCAAACTTTGGAGGTCCATATCTCGGCTTCTATGGGCCCTATCGGGAAAATTCCAACGGTTTTGTCTTAGATTCGTCCTCCTGACTCCATCGAGACCATCCGCAAGGTCGTAGCTCCCATATTAGCTGAGATCTCGCATTTTTGTGGCCCATTTTTGGGCTCAAAAACGGGGTCGAAATTTGACTTTTTTCCGAATTTTCAAAGTGCAATAATTCCACTTGTTCTGGTCGAATTCTGTTAAAATCCGGTGTTTTCGTAATGTGGGTGATGGGAATAAGCCGCTGATAGAGGTTTCTATAGCTATTTTCGGGTTTAAAGAAAATCGATTTTTTCGCATTTTCAAAGTGCTATAATTCCCTTAGTTTTTCTCGAAACTCATTATAACCCGGTGTTTTCGTGTTGTAGGTGATGGGAACAAGCCGCTGGTATAGTTAGTTAAAATTCGAAAAAAATCAATTTTTGGTGAAAAATTCGATACGGGGGGGTATACCCTAAAAATGAAAAATCTCAAACTTTGGAGGTCCATATCTCGGCTTCTATGGGCCCTATCGGGAAAATTCCAACGGTTTTGACTTAGTTTCGTCCTCCTGAATCCATCGAGACCATCCGCAAGGTCGTAGCTCCCATATTAGCTGAGATCTCGCATTTTTGTGGCCCATTTTTGGGCTCAAAAACGGGGTCGAAATTTGACTTTTTTCCGAATTTTCAAAGTGCTATAATTCCACTTGTTCTGGTCGAATTCCGTTATAATCCGGTGTTTTCGTAATGTGGGTGATGGGAATAAGCCGCTGATAGGGGTTTCTATAGCTATTTTCGGGTTTAAAGAAAATCGATTTTTCGCATTTTCAAAGTGCTATAATTCCCTTAGTTTTTCTCGAAACTCATTATAACCCGGTGTTTTCGTGTTGTAGGTGATGGGAACAAGCCGCTGGTATAGTTAGTTAAAATTCGAAAAAAATCAATTTTTGGTGAAAAATTCGATACGGGGGGGTATACCCTAAAAATGAAAAATCTCAAACTTTGGAGGTCCATATCTCGGCTTCTATGGGCCCTATCGGGAAAATTCCAACGGTTTTGTCTTAGATTCGTCCTCCTGAATCCATCGAGACCATCCGCAAGGTCGTAGCTCCCATATTAGCTGAGATCTCGCATTTTTGTGGCCCATTTTTGGGCTCAAAAACGGGGTCGAAATTTGACTTTTTTCCGAATTTTCAAAGTGCAATAATTCCACTTGTTCTGGTCGAATTCTGTTAAAATCCGGTGTTTTCGTAATGTGGGTGATGGGAATAAGCCGCTGATAGAGGTTTCTATAGCTATTTTCGGGTTTAAAGAAAATCGATTTTTTCGCATTTTCAAAGTGCTATAATTCCCTTAGTTTTTCTCGAAACTCATTATAACCCGGTGTTTTCGTGTTGTAGGTGATGGGAACAAGCCGCTGGTATAGTTAGTTAAAATTCGAAAAAAATCAATTTTTGGTGAAAAATTCGATACGGGGGGGTATACCCTAAAAATGAAAAATCTCAAACTTTGGAGGTCCATATCTCGGCTTCTATGGGCCCTATCGGGAAAATTCCAACGGTTTTGACTTAGTTTCGTCCTCCTGAATCCATCGAGACCATCCGCAAGGTCGTAGCTCCCATATTAGCTGAGATCTCGCATTTTTGTGGCCCATTTTTGGGCTCAAAAACGGGGTCGAAATTTGACTTTTTTCCGAATTTTCAAAGTGCTATAATTCCACTTGTTCTGGTCGAATTCCGTTATAATCCGGTGTTTTCGTAATGTGGGTGATGGGAATAAGCCGCTGATAGGGGTTTCTATAGCTATTTTCGGGTTTAAAGAAAATCGATTTTTCGCATTTTCAAAGTGCTATAATTCCCTTAGTTTTTCTCGAAACTCATTATAACCCGGTGTTTTCGTGTTGTAGGTGATGGGAACAAGCCGCTGGTATAGTTAGTTTAAATTTAAAAAAAATCAATTTTTGGTGAAAAATTCGATACGGGGGGGTATACCCTAAAAATGAAAAATCTCAAACTTTGGAGGTCCATATCTCGGCTTCTATGGGCCCTATCGGGAAAATTCCAACGGTTTTGTCTTAGATTCGTCCTCCTGAATCCATCGAGACCATCCGCAAGGTCGTAGCTCCCATATTAGCTGAGATCTCGCATTTTTGTGGCCCATTTTTGGGCTCAAAAACGGGGTCGAAATTTGACTTTTTTCCGAATTTTCAAAGTGCTATAATTCCACTTTTTCTGGTCGAATTCCGTTATAATCCGGTGTTTTCGTAATGTGGGTGATGGGAATAAGCCGCTGATAGGGGTTTCTATAGCTATTTTCGGGTTTAAAGAAAATCGATTTTTCGCATTTTCAAAGTGCTATAATTCCCTTAGTTTTTCTCGAAACTCATTATAACCCGGTGTTTTCGTGTTGTAGGTGATGGGAACAAGCCGCTAGTATAGTTAGTTCAAATTTTAAAAAAATCAATTTTTGGTGAAAAATTCGATACGGGGGGGTATACCCTAAAAATGAAAAATCTCAAACTTTGGAGGTCCATATCTCGGCTTCTATAGGCCCTATCGGGAAAATTCCAACGGTTTCGACTTAGTTTCGTCCTCCTGAATCCAACGAGACCATCCGCAAGGTCGTAGCTCCCATATTAGCTGAGATCTCGCATTTTTGTGGCCCATTTTTGGGCTCAAAAACGGGGTCGAAATTTGACTTTTTTCCGATTTTTCAAAGTGCTATAATTCCATTTGTTCTGGTCGAATTCCGTTATAATCCGGTGTTTTCGTAATGTGGGTGATGGGAATAAGCCGCTGATAGGGGTTTCTATAGCTATTTTCGGGTTTAAAGAAAATCGATTTTTCGCATTTTCAAAGTGCTATAATTCCCTTAGTTTTTCTCGAAACTCATTATAACCCGGTGTTTTCGTGTTGTAGGTGATGGGAACAAGCCGCTGGTATAGTTAGTTAAAATTCGAAAAAAATCAATTTTTGGTGAAAAATTCGATACGGGGGGGTATACCCTAAAAATGAAAAATCTCAAACTTTGGAGGTCCATATCTCGGCTTCTATGGGCCCTATCGGGAAAATTCCAACGGTTTTGTCTTAGTTTCGTCCTCCTGAATCCATCGAGACCATCCGCAAGGTCGTAGCTCCCATATTAGCTGAGATCTCGCATTTTTGTGGCCCATTTTTGGGCTCAAAAACGGGGTCGAAATTTGACTTTTTTCCGAATTTTCAAAGTGCTATAATTCCACTTGTTCTGGTCGAATTCCGTTATAATCCGGTGTTTTCGTAATGTGGGTGATGGGAATAAGCCGCTGATAGGGGTTTCTATAGCTATTTTCGGGTTTAAAGAAAATCGATTTTTCGCATTTTCAAAGTGCTATAATTCCCTTAGTTTTTCTCGAAACTCATTATAACCCGGTGTTTTCGTGTTGTAGGTGATGGGAACAAGCCGCTGGTATAGTTAGTTAAAATTCGAAAAAAATCAATTTTTGGTGAAAAATTCGATACGGGGGGGTATACCCTAAAAATGAAAAATCTCAAACTTTGGAGGTCCATATCTCGGCTTCTATGGGCCCTATCGGGAAAATTCCAACGGTTTTGTCTTAGTTTCGTCCTCCTGAATCCATCGAGACCATCCGCAAGGTCGTAGCTCCCATATTAGCTGAGATCTCGCATTTTTGTGGCCCATTTTTGGGCTCAAAAACGGGGTCGAAATTTGACTTTTTTCCGAATTTTCAAAGTGCTATAATTCCACTTGTTCTGGTCGAATTCCGTTATAATCCGGTGTTTTCGTAATGTGGGTGATGGGAATAAGCCGCTGATAGGGGTTTCTATAGCTATTTTCGGGTTTAAAGAAAATCGATTTTTCGCATTTTCAAAGTGCTATAATTCCCTTAGTTTTTCTCGAAACTCATTATAACCCGGTGTTTTCGTGTTGTAGGTGATGGGAACAAGCCGCTGGTATAGTTAGTTTAAATTTAAAAAAAATCAATTTTTGGTGAAAAATTCGATACGGGGGGGTATACCCTAAAAATGAAAAATCTCAAACTTTGGAGGTCCATATCTCGGCTTCTATGGGCCCTATCGGGAAAATTCCAACGGTTTTGTCTTAGATTCGTCCTCCTGAATCCATCGAGACCATCCGCAAGGTCGTAGCTCCCATATTAGCTGAGATCTCGCATTTTTGTGGCCCATTTTTGGGCTCAAAAACGGGGTCGAAATTTGACTTTTTTCCGAATTTTCAAAGTGCTATAATTCCACTTGTTCTGGTCGAATTCCGTTATAATCCGGTGTTTTCGTAATGTGGGTGATGGGAATAAGCCGCTGATAGGGGTTTCTATAGCTATTTTCGGGTTTAAAGAAAATCGATTTTTCGCATTTTCAAAGTGCTATAATTCCCTTAGTTTTTCTCGAAACTCATTATAACCCGGTGTTTTCGTGTTGTAGGTGATGGGAACAAGCCGCTGGTATAGTTAGTTAAAATTCGAAAAAAATCAATTTTTGGTGAAAAATTCGATACGGGGGGGGTATACCCTAAAAATGAAAAATCTCAAACTTTGGAGGTCCATATCTCGGCTTCTATGGGCCCTATCGGGAAAATTCCAACGGTTTTGTCTTAGTTTCGTCCTCCTGAATCCATCGAGACCATCCGCAAGGTCGTAGCTCCCATATTAGCTGAGATCTCGCATTTTTGTGGCCCATTTTTGGGCTCAAAAACGGGGTCGAAATTTGACTTTTTTCCGAATTTTCAAAGTGCAATAATTCCACTTGTTCTGGTCGAATTCTGTTAAAATCCGGTGTTTTCGTAATGTGGGTGATGGGAATAAGCCGCTGATAGGGGTTTCTATAGCTATTTTCGGGTTTAAAGAAAATCGATTTTTCGCATTTTCAAAGTGCTATAATTCCCTTAGTTTTTCTCGAAACTCATTATAACCCGGTGTTTTCGTGTTGTAGGTGATGGGAACAAGCCGCTGGTATAGTTAGTTAAAATTCGAAAAAAATCAATTTTTGGTGAAAAATTCGATACGGGGGGGTATACCCTAAAAATGAAAAATCTCAAACTTTGGAGGTCCATATCTCGGCTTCTATGGGCCCTATCGGGAAAATTCCAACGGTTTTTTCTTAGTTTCGTCCTCCTGAATCCATCGAGACCATCCGCAAGGTAGTAGCTCCCATATTAGCTGAGATCTCGCATTTTTGTGGCCCATTTTTGGGCTCAAAAACGGGGTCGAAATTTGACTTTTTTCCGAATTTTCAAAGTGCTATAATTCCACTTGTTCTGGTCGAATTCCGTTATAATCCGGTGTTTTCGTAATGTGGGTGATGGGAATAAGCCGCTGATAGGGGTTTCTATAGCTATTTTCGGGTTTAAAGAAAATCGATTTTTCGCATTTTCAAAGTGCTATAATTCCCTTAGTTTTTCTCGAAACTCATTATAACCCGGTGTTTTCGTGTTGTAGGTGATGGGAACAAGCCGCTGGTATAGTTAGTTCAAATTTTAAAAAAATCAATTTTTGGTGAAAAATTCGATACGGGGGGGTATACCCTAAAAATGAAAAATCTCAAACTTTGGAGGTCCATATCTCGGCTTCTATGGGCCCTATCGGGAAAATTCCAACGGTTTTATCTTAGTTTCGTCCTCCTGAATCCATCGAGACCATCCGCAAGGTCGTAGCTCCCATATTAGCTGAGATCTCGCATTTTTGTGGCCCATTTTTGGGCTCAAAAACGGGGTCGAAATTTGACTTTTTTCCGAATTTTCAAAGTGCAATAATTCCACTTGTTCTGGTCGAATTCTGTTAAAATCCGGTGTTTTCGTAATGTGGGTGATGGGAATAAGCCGCTGATAGAGGTTTCTATAGCTATTTTTGGGGTTTAAAGAAAATCGATTTTTCGCATTTTCAAAGTGCTATAATTCCCTTAGTTTTTCTCGAAACTCATTATAACCCGGTGTTTTCGTGTTGTAGGTGATGGGAACAAGCCGCTAGTATAGTTAGTTCAAATTTTAAAAAAATCAATTTTTGGTGAAAAATTCGATACGGGGGGGTATACCCTAAAAATGAAAAATCTCAAACTTTGGAGGTCCATATCTCGGCTTCTATAGGCCCTATCGGGAAAATTCCAACGGTTTCGACTTAGTTTCGTCCTCCTGAATCCAACGAGACCATCCGCAAGGTCGTAGCTCCCATATTAGCTGAGATCTCGCATTTTTGTGGCCCATTTTTGGGCTCAAAAACGGGGTCGAAAAATGACTTTTTTCCGAATTTTCAAAGTGCAATAATTCCACTTGTTCTGGTCGAATTCTGTTAAAATCCGGTGTTTTCGTAATGTGGGTGATGGGAATAAGCCGCTGATAGAGGTTTCTATAGCTATTTTCGGGTTTAAAGAAAATCGATTTTTCGCATTTTCAAAGTGCTATAATTCCCTTAGTTTTTCTCGAAACTCATTATAACCCGGTGTTTTCGTGTTGTAGGTGATGGGAACAAGCCGCTAGTATAGTTAGTTTAAATTTTAAAAAAATAAATTTTTGGTGAAAAATTTGATACGGGGGGGTATACCCTAAAAATGAAAAATCTCAAACTTTGGAGGTCCATATCTCGGCTTCTATGGGCCGTATCGG
The DNA here is from genome assembly GCF_022605725.1 of Anthonomus grandis grandis. Lineage (NCBI taxonomy): Eukaryota > Metazoa > Arthropoda > Insecta > Coleoptera > Curculionidae > Anthonomus > Anthonomus grandis. Next base: position 29,578,448 of record NC_065552.1, read on the forward strand.
GAAAATTCCAACGGTTTTGTCTTAGTTTCGTCCTCCTGAATCCATCGAGACCATCCGCAAGGTCGTAGCTCCCATATGAGCTGAGATCTCGCATTTTTGTGACCCATTTTTGGGCTCAAAAACGGGGTCGAAATTTCACTTTTTTCCGAATTTTCAAAGTGCTATAATTCCACTTGTTCTGGTCGAATTCCGTTATAACCCGGTGTTTTAGTAATGTAGGTGATGGGAATAAGCCGCTGATAGGGGTTTCTATAGCTATTTTCGGGTTTAAAGAAAATAGATTTTTCGCTTTTTCAAAGTGCTATAATACCCTTAGTTTTTCTCGAAACTCATTATAACCCGGTGTTTTCGTGTTGTAGGTGATGGGAACAAGCCGCTGGTATAGTTAGTTCAAATTTAAAAAAAATAAATTTTTGGTGAAAAATTCGATACGGGGGGGTATACCCTAAAAATGAAAAATCTCAAACTTTGGAGGTCCATATCTCGGCTTCTATGGGCCGTATCGGGAAAATTCCAACGGTTTTGTCTTAGTTTCGTCCTCCTGAATCCATCGAGACCATCCGCAAGGTCGTAGCTCCCATATGAGCTGAGATCTCGCATTTTTGTGACCCATTTTTGGGCTCAAAAACGGGGTCGAAATTTCACTTTTTTCCGAATTTTCAAAGTGCTATAATTCCACTTGTTCTGGTCGAATTCCGTTATAACCCGGTGTTTTCGTAATGTGGGTGATGGGAATAAGCCGCTGATAGGGGTTTTTATAGCTATTTTCGGGTTTAAAGAAAATCGATTTTTCGCATTTTCAAAGTGCTATAATTTTCTTAGTTTTTCTCCAAACTCATTATAACCCGGTGTTTTCGTGTTGTAGGTGATGGGAACAAGCCGCTGGTATAGTTAGTTCATATTTTAAACAAATCAATTTTTGGTGAAAAATTCGATACGGGGGGGTATACCCTAAAAATGAAAAATCTCATACTTTGGAGGTCCATATCTCGGCTTCTATGTTCCCTATCGGGAAAATTCCAACAGTTTTGACTTAGTTTCATTCTAAAATTATGTTTTTCTAGTTCAGTTAATCCAATCACAGACCTATCACTTATTTTATGTTAGTTCTAATAATGTTAGTCTGTTCACAAAAGGCGTGGTAGTAAGAATTTATTTATTTTTTTAATAGAATATTTTATATTTTTAGATTCTTTATAAAATTCTAAAAGATTAGATTTTGAGTAGAAGTTTTTGAATTAGAGACAGTTCAAATTTGGTTTTTTTCAGCTTTAAGAGACTATGGAGCCATAACTACTTGTCATAGGTTAAAATGATTTTACATTCCTGTCTTAAATTTCTTGTTAACCTAGCTAAAAATGTATGTCGTGAGATAGATATTAAAAAGTTAAGATAGGAATTTGCAAATTATTTATCCTATAACGAATACTTATGAATCTCCTCTTAAAGTTGAAAAAAGTCGATTTTCAACAGTCTCTAATTCAAAAACTACTTAATGAAAGTATGAAACTGTTTTTTAAAGTAGAATCAGAAAATTAAATATTAGCTAGGATGTTCCATTGAAAAAAACATAAAATTCTTTTGTGAACATTTTGCTTCAAAAACACAGCCACAATTGAGAGAGTACTAAATGGACAAACTGTACTAAATGTAAACTACTTATATTTTCATATATTGTCTTAGTGATTCGGATTTCTGAAATTTATAAAAGATGAAGCTTTCTGATTATTACACCTTTGCCTTTTTCATTTCCTTTTTTTATAGAGGTGCTATTAAAACATAAAAACCATTTTGAATTTTGCAAAAAAAAGTTTTAAATTATTAACTTTTTTTGAAATCATATAATTTTTATTAAAAAGTGAATAATTATTGCTAACGCCAAGTTTCTCCCTTAGGAGGACGAAGAAAAAGTTGATGACACTCTCAATGTCTATCTAAGGATAAAACAAAGTACAAGACCTTTGGATAGCACTCTATATAGAATTGAACAGAATATATTAATAACTAGAATACCAGAAGATTCCCTGGCCCCAAGAAATCAAGCTGACAGAAAAAAAATTAATCAAATTCTTTATAAAAAATTTTATTTTACTGGAATATTTGATGCAGATGCAACCCAGGTAGATATTTTTAATTATGTTGTAAAGAAAAAACTTCTCAGTTTCATCAATGGAAAAAATAGTACCCTCTTGGCCTACGGAGCATCTGGAGCAGGTATTTTGAATTTGTCAATGAATGTATAATTTTAAGTTAAACATTAAATGTTTATTTCAGGAAAAACTTTTACTATGGTAGGAACAGCAGATCAACCTGGAATCATTCCTAGGTCTTTGGATTACCTTTTTCGGACTATTGGCAATGGGGGAAAGCCAACTGTCCAACCCTATCAAAATAACAATATTCTACTCTTAACAGAAAGTGAAATTAATAGGAATATAAATAATTTAGAGGCCATTTTACAGAATCCACATACTGTTCATGAAACTGATGTTCATATTAGAACTTACAGGTATATTAGATAGAAGAAATTTCTTAGCTTGAGTTAATATTTTTACTTAATTTAAGGCAAATGCAACAGAGGCTAAGTACTCTTTCTGTAGGTACAGTGACTACTTTTCCCCCTATTAGAGAGGTGTGGGTATCATTTGCCGAAATCTACAATGAAAACATATATGATTTACTTGAACCAGGTAGAGGAAGCCAGAGACCCAAATTACAAATTGGGGGCTTACAAGAAGATTGCTATATAAAAGGATTGAAACATATCTATGTCAGATCAGGTACTTTACTTCATCCAGAATAATATTTTTAATGTATGTAATGAAAAAATTAATTCTTCACAGGATTAGAAGCTTACCAAGTGATGCAATATGGATTGCACAACCTGAGCTACGCTGCGACTGCAGTGAACAGCCACTCGAGCCGCTCTCATTGCATCTTTTCAATTCGATTAATAGCCGGGACGGACGAAAATAATTACAAAATGTCCGTTTTTAATTTTTGCGATTTGGCTGGAGCTGAAAGAGTTAAGAAAACTTTAAATAATGGAGATCGATTAAAGGAGTCCACCAAAATAAATTCGTCACTTTCAGTCTTAAGCAGGTAAGCAAATTTAAGAAGTCTCTATAATTATCTAGAATTTATTAAAAATGATGCCTAAATATTTATTGATAATAGAACGTTTAACTCCATTTGTAAAAATATTTAGGCCAACACTTTTAACATCCTGTAGCTTAAGTTTCTTTTAAAAAATTTGAAAATCTGTTGATAACAAAAGATCGAAACGTTCCCGTTTATGTAAAAATATGGATGGTATTAACCAAGCAAATGTGTAATATTACTCAAATATTTTAAAAAATCTATATTATAATTAGTACTTACATCAAAATGGTATAGGGAACAAAGGTGTTAAATGACAATTAAATGAAAATTTTGAAATTTATTTGAAAAATATTGAACTTAAATACATCTGAATTCATTTTAAAAACCACTGCTGAACATGAATTTATTAAAAACACAAAAATTTATCGTAGTATACCGGGGGATTAATAATGTATGTCTCCCTGGTCTTGGAGAATAAATTATTATGTGGCTCCTTTCAAACTAACTCTAATAGCAATTGCTACAACTTTAAAAAGGCTCCTCTCAAAGACCAATTGGCAGTTTTTAACTACTGCATCTGATGTCAATCTGGCAGTATCACTTTTGTATAAGCATTTATATGACATATTCGACCGGACAGTGACTCTCTTAAAATATCTCTTAAAATCTCTCTCTCTTTAAATACAACAAATATAAAATGAAATACCTTGTATGGTATACAAATCAAATTATCAAAAATTTGCAAAAGAAGGAAAATATAGAGTGTGCACAATGCTTCACAGCTCCCCTGCTTCTCATATGCAATTTTGCTATAAGAACTTCCACTTTTTCAGATCTTTGAAAGATTTCTAAAATTACGCCAATACATAAGAGCGGTGCAACAGACAATATTGGAAATTATAGACCTGTCTCCATACCGTCCCCACCTTCTTAAAGGCCTTTGAAATGTATATCTATGAGAGCTTATTTCAAATAAAAAATCATATTTCTTTAAAACAACCTGGTTTCTTCAGTAGAAAGTCGACCGTCACGATTCTCACGTGCTTTCTACAAAAAGCATACAAAGATGTGGGACATAGAAGACAAATGGATGTTGCATATTCAAATTTTTAATGAATATTCTTGGGGAGACACAAAAAAAACTGCAGAACTTGGTCTGGCAACAGTCAAGAACTGGCTGGATTCTTTTAAATTAAGTCTCAATAGTCAAAAAACAAACTATATTGCATTTTCTATAACAGCTGCTAATCGCCCCAGCTTTCATCAAATTAAACTTGAATCAATTGATATCAAGGAAGTTTCATTTACTAAATATCTGGGTATCATTGTGGATACCCAGATAAAATTTAAAATGGGACCAACACATTCTAAAATTAACACAAAACATCCGTAAACTTATTTATCGATTTCATATTTTGAGAAATATTTTAAATGAAAAATTACTAATTTTAATTTATAAATCCTTGGTTGAGTCCTTGTTAAGGTATGGGGTGATTGTCTGGGGAGGTCTATACAAGAATTGTTTAAAACAACTTAATGTAGTACAAAACTTTATTTTAAAAGTTATATACAAAAAACAAAAAAGATTTCCTACACAACAATTATATTCTGAAGAAATTTTTAATATTGTCAACATGCATTTATACACATAAATCAGAAAAAATCAAGAATTATGTTAGTCATTCCTACACAACCCGAAATAATATAAACAGACACTTAAAAATACCAAACATAAAAAAAAACTATAGGGCAACGATTTTTAGGATACTTGTCCCCGAAATTTTATAACATCTTACCAAACAGCGTTAAAATATAAATAATATTAAAAACTTTAGTAAGGTCTGTAGAAAATTTATTTATTCAAATATAGATAAATTTAATTTTTTTTAAATAGTTTTGGGAAGGGAAACTTTATTGGAGAATTTTTGTTTTTTGTTTAGTTGTAGATTATGGTTAGTTATATTTTATATTATTACTAAAATTTTGTGATTTCTCAGCATACACAAACAGATGTTACAACATCTAGGTGTATGTTAAAAACAAAAATGACTGTTAACTATTATTATTAAGTATAATTAAGTTAAAAAGTTTGTTATAATATAACCAAAATGATTAATAGATTTGAATTTGAATATCAGTAATTTATATAAGTATTGCGAGAAGATTGGCGTGATATTAAACTTAGCAAATAAGGAAGCGGCATGAATATATTTGACTTGACTGTTTTTGACTAGTTTGTGACTTGACATTCTCCTAAATTGTTCCAGATGTATACAGAGTATCAGAAATCGACAGCGTAAGAACTTAAACATATCAGCACCATTTAGGGAATCGAAATTAACTCAGTTGTTTCAAAAAGGGCTAAAAGGCAACGAGGACATTTCGATGATTGTAAGTAGAATATTTAAATAAAATAATGTATTATTGATTTTTTAAGAATCACTTATAGTAACTTGAAATTAACAAAATTTTTAACTTTATAAAGGTTTATGTTTAAAAAGTACCATATCTCCTTATATTTAAGTTTAATTTTGCCGAAGATTCTAAGTCCGTTGATCTATTTTAAATTGAACGTTTTCTAAAACTGACAATGATTTTGGAAAGTATCTGCTACAATATTATTAAACAGGAAAAATGATAAAATGAAATAAATAAAATAGAGATGAAAGGTAGTCTAACTTACATATACATTGCAACACCTAAAACTTAAATCAGCATATTTTCCAGATAAAATGAAGTGTAGTTATTAATTACTCATTATCTATTGTTTAACTCAATTCAATTAGAAATGTCAACTCTTTCTTTACAAAAAAATCAATTATATTATATACATCTTAAACCTGTGAATTTGCTTGTATTCTTTTATATTATCTGGTCGTTCTCTGTATATGTATGGCGCCAAAATACTTCTTGTGATCTTTGGACGTGCGAAGTAGTTACTCTCCACGTTCTAGTCTTTATTTCATTTTTATGTCTAGTGTTAGGTTGACAAGAAATTCTTTGGAGGAAATATCTGCCTTTGAGTTGTACTATTTATAAGTACACAATTTTCATTTATCAAATATCTTCGATTCCATATAAATCAAGTGACTAAAGTAAGTGGTTATACTTCCATCAAGTTTCCTTTTTAAAAATTTTTATATTGTTTCTAGTGAATTAATATGCTTAACATATGCTCCTCCCAAAAACTTAACCCAAATTGTATATGACAACAAGTGTATATAGATTTTTAAGTATGTTAGTTTTAAATGACCAAGAAAAAACCATCCAAGGTTTCTCATATAAATGGCGCAAGTGTCTGAGTATTTTTTCATCAGTAATTTGGGTGTACTGAATCCAAACATCATGTCCATTTTGCCCTTTCAGGTAAAGTTTTCGAGATATCGCGAAAAAATATTTTTTTGCAAAATTTTGCGGAATTTTTTTGCAATTAACAATACGTCGAGTCGAGTCTACATACCCAGTAAACAATAACAAAATTGTAGGGTGTTTTGATTCAACATGCAGTAAAAATAATGTTAAAAGTTATCAAGAATATGCTTCTATGTTATATTTCATATTTACATTGAATTGGCATGGTTGTAAAACTGACATATCCTGTTGGGTCCCGATAATATTTACAGCAGTTGTTGCTTAGTATAACCATTTTAACATGTCTGAATCCTTAGTGAATATAATTAAAATTGTTCAAGTTATGTTTATTGAAGAGCGTAAATTACACATATAGTATAAGATATACGTATGACCAGAAAATGCATAACGTACTGAACGCATACACAGTGAAATACTCTGAATGTATTAAAATTATTATGATTTTCATTTCTTGGGGAAGACAGCATTATCCAGACCATGAAACTTCGATATTTTTTAAATCCATTGACTATATTTCAGGTGTTGTCCTAATCGGCGACAGTGGAACGATCAGAACATGAACCTGGTCTTTTAGTATAGTAACCGGCATCTTAAGTTTCTATACGTCATTAAGTTTACATATCGTTTTCATATTCTCTATGTTTCTAAATATCTTTATTAAAACGAAATCGTAAATACCTTCACACCAAATATTTATTTATACTTTTCTATCTCCATGAAAGAGTCTTAAAAATATACAAGGGTTTTGTGCAAGTATCTAAATAACAATTAAAAGTAAATTATGGTTCAATTTTTTCTGTTGATACTTACCATTTGTAATAGATCTGTTCATTATGGCAAATAAATATTGAATAAAGTTTTTACATCATGAATCTTATCATTATAAATTTTTTCTTCGTTTTTTTTTCTTTATTTACGGGTCTCACACCCAGTCAAATTCCGCGTTTTACCAAATTTGATTTTTTTTAGGTAAATATTAATCCTTCCCCAGACGTGTTTCATGAGACTCAACACGCCCTTATATTTTCTGCCATTGCCAAAGAAATAACTCAAGATATAATAGAAGAAACCAAGAATGGCTGCGGTGAACAGTAAGTTTAATAAATTTTTTGAACACACTCCACCTCTATAATTTAATTTATTTTTAGGACCAATGGAGACTTTGATACATCGGACCTTCTGCTACAAATATCAGAGTTAAAAAATGAAATACAGGAAGTCTATAACGATAAGGCAGAACTCGTGCTTCAAAATTCCGAACTAGAACAACAGCAAGAGGAAATGGAGATGCAAATTTTGGAGCTGAAAGAGATAATTGAAAATAGCGAGCATGTTAATGAGGTATTTAAAAACCATAGTAAAGTACTGTTTAGTAGTAGAATTTTCAGGCATAATACTGCCTAGAATTGCGCAAAACTTTATTATTAAAGGCCTCAAAATTTTATTAAAATTTGGTACAAATTAAATTTTTCCCATATATTAATACTCCCTGGTCCCTCACGGTAATGACTGACTCTAGAACAATGCCATAACATTGATGAAATTAAAAGCTGGAAAAATTGTTCTCTTGAGAGGTTACAATGTGTGCGGTGTGAATATTTTTTCTAAATAATTTATATCGTGAGGTCAGGTTGGAATATTTGTAAATAATATTGGAAACGATTAATCCGATTTTTATTAAGCATAAATTACAGAGAATTGGCGTGCGAAGTAGAGTATTAAATTGGGTTACATCATATATGATGAACAACTAGATCTTTAGTTGTAAAAGTGGGTGATGATTTCTCAAGTCGGTATAACGGCGAACTTGGATCTCCACAGGGTGGGGCACACACTTTGCGCCGCTGCCTTTCCTATTATACAGATCGTGTTTTCGTTCGTTACTTATAGGAAACCGCATAGAGGCGAAATTTTGTAACGTCGCGCGTGTACGAGTGCCTGCGACAGAGCACCGCCCCGGCCGGCCCGAGGACGGGATTAGTTACACAGAACACAAAGAGGAAAACTGGTCTGTTCTTCCTTCTTCCTTGGTCTGTTTTCTGTGATTAGTAAACATCTGACTTTCGTAGGAGTTGCGTCGTTTGGCGACAAAATGTCCCAAAATATTACGCGAAAATCCAGGCATTTTTAAAATATTTATTCTAATGCGGGTTTTACAGACATGACAAAGTGTAAAACCCGCATAGAATTGTACTCTTAAAATATTAAATATGTTTAAATATGTTTAATATGCTGTGTTTTGCATAATGAAAATTAAAGCGTTATTCTAATAAAAAATAAAATATCAACTCTGATAAAAATATAATAAAAAATCAAAAATAAAACTCTAATAAACAAACTTAGCAACATATCATTTTTTAAATAAAAGGCTCAAATAAACCGCCTTCTTTCGCTAAACAAAAACTTAAAATCGTACTATCGTAAAAGCTATTTCGCCACTCCTCTAAATTTGTTGGCCTACTAAATTCATGCTTGCAAATGGTCTGCCTAAGGTAACCCCACAGATAAAAGTCATTTGGAGACAAATCTGGAGATCTAGGAGGCCATTTAATATCGCCAGTCCCACTAATAAGGCGGTTAGGAAAAGTATTTGTTAAAAATTCTTTTACCCTAGCCGCGTTATGAGCAGGACAGCCATCTGGCTGAAAATAAACCGATTCCAGGTCTACATCAGGTAGGATTTGAATGGCAGGAAGAACTTGGTTTTGCAGCAACTCAAGGTACTTTTGGGCGTTTAAAGTGCCATCAATAAAAAATGGCCCTATAACATTGTCGCCCAAAATACCTGCCCAAACATTCAATTTCTGAGGATACTGGGTACAAAACTGAAAACTTCTGTGCTCGTTTTACTGAGACCAATAACGAATAATGGAAGGATTGTTTGCCATGTAATGGAAAAGAAGATTCATCAGAAAACAAAATATTTTTTAAAAAATATTTGTTTTCATTTGCCTTTTCCATCATGGTTTCACAAAATTCCATTATTCGCCACTGGTCTTCAGGAAATATTTCCTGAGTTTTTGAATACTTGAAACATTTGTACCCATATTTTTTCCAGATACGAGCAACAGTTTTATTGCTCATTCCCAGTTCCTCTCTAACACTTCTAGTGGACCGTGTCGAATCAAGTTAGTAGCTAGGGTACTGCAAACCATTTCGTCCCGCCGTTCTATATCCTGGAACACTTCAACAGGTGGTTCTTGACGTTTTGTGTGGCATTTTTTACAATCTTGAAGACAAAAAGATGTCTCAAAATTTGTAACCACATTTAAAACCGTTTTTGCACAAGAAATCGGTTTATTCTCAAATGTCACTGAAAACATATCTCTACATTGTACTGCCGAATTGCCTCCATAAAACCATTTAATTAGTTGAACTCTTTCGGAAGGGGTATAAACAGCCATAGTGAAAAAAACACGAAAATAACGCTCAAAAATTATTAATGCAACGTGCAGTAACACAGCAAAGTGAGGTCTGCTGACTCCCGCTTCAAAAAATAAAAACGAATAATTTCGCCGCCTGCAAGCCGCAACCAAGCGGTGTTGCCATTATTTTGGGTAATACGTAGCTCTCGATAACACGATCTGTATATTTGATGATCGCATATATGAAATAAAGACTTTGACAGTGATATGTCAATCAAACAATAAAAATTAAGCCAAGTTTTCTTGTTTATTTAACATAGGCAAAACACTATTTTTAATTTGGATTGCATAATAACTTTTAATATGATGATGACTGTAATTACTACCAAAGTTATGGTACTCATACATATATAGCATATTTATTTAAGTGACTATTGCGTTTGTATAAAGTTATAATTTAGTGCAAAAAGAGTATGCTTGGGACACAACTCCATATTGCTGCAATTTAGAGTATTGCAAACCATGATTCATATCTGAAGAGTGAACCCAAAATGAAACCTTGTGGTATTCCAGTTGAAAATGGTGTGTGGTATTCCATTCAAATAAATAGATTTTTCTACAGTGTCTTCTTTAGTAATAGAGCACTATGTACTATGTTACTTCGAGAATTCGTTTTTTTATTCATGGGAATTGTAATATTCGCGTACGGCTTATTGGGCAAATTTCCCATTCATAAAAAAAGGATAATTTTACACACTTTATACTGGGCTAAAAAATCAGAATTTAGAAATCCCGATGAGTGTGGAAAATGAGCATTTTACCCATGATAGTAGAAAAACTGTGAATAGTGCTATAGTTTACACAAAATTCCCAATTTCATAGTTACATAAATATCCGTAATTTTATCGTTTTTAGAGCCAGCAAAATTTAATAAATAGGCAGGCAGCTCAACTAGAAAATTACAAACATACCTTACAAATGAGAGAGGAAGAAATTGAAAAGATGGAAATGGAAATTGCCAGATTAAACTATAAATTAATGGAGCAAAAACATACAAGGTGTAGCGAAGGAGATTCATCCTCGTCGAGTTGTTGCACGTCATTATTAAATGAATCGGCCATCATTATTGATTAAGTTTTTGTAATTACTCTCATTTAAAAACCATAAGAACAAATTGTAAATATCGTTTGGTATTATAAATATGTAAAAGTTCTAATTGTGATAACTAATATTAAGTAGGATTTGTGATTTTCTTATAATTTTTAGTTTTTTATAACTTTTATATTTTATTTTATTAATAAGGTGTGTTGTATATGTTTAATTTGTTTTATTTACTTTTTACTAACCATTATCCCACACGTAATTTATGGGAAGATTTTATTAGTTATGAGTGATTGAGCTTTTTGATATTCTCGACCAGTTGGGTTCAGTGATATCCTCTTAAATCGTAACGTTTCTAATCCTGGGAGGTGTTTGAAAGCATCAAAATCTAACTTTCGAACTTCCATTGTCGTTATTTTAGATTTATCACGAGAGGACGCTTTCGTTGGTTTTACGTGATGTAAGTTGCTTTCAGGAATTTTCTTTTCTTCCAATGTTACTCTGCACAAAATCTTTGCTTTTCTCCAATGTATATTGTGGCCATCGTACCAAGTGTGTTCTTTTATTCCTGAACTGGAACTCCGTCCTGTTCGGCTCTATTTTCCATGTTCTTTTGTCCGCTTTGACTCTATGTATGACTCTAATTCACAGGAGATTTGGTATATGCAGTTATTGGTGTTTTTTTTGACTATAGGAGAATTTTTTAAATAATATTAGTATAAAATAGTTCAAATTTAATTAAATGAGGCATACAGTGGACTGTATGCATTGATTTTTCTTCGTTTCACATAAAAGTTAAGGTTGAAGAAGTAGTCCAATTTTGCAGCGGAGTTAATAGATCTTCGGCCATCCTCCACTAAATCTGTTTAAAAAACTATTAATCAAACATGTTTCGGACATATAACATGTCCATCATCAAGGATACTATAAAAGAACCAAGGGAACTTATAAGATATAGATTAAAAATCATTTTAGGGTGTTAAATTGCAAAAGGTATTAAAATTATTTATACAAATTAAGGGGTTCTGTCAATTCATCTTATAGTTCTAGTGCCTCAGACAAGGTTAAAGCGACTGAAAATGGCATCTACAATAATGATAAAATGCTTAATTAATTGACAAATAAATGGACGTCGAAGGCGTAAAACTTTGAGAGGGACAAAACTTCGATTTTGTCACCTTTTGAAACTTTGTCACCTTTTGAACACACTTTTACTTGTAACTCCGGTATCCTTCGTAATTTGGGTGGCCAAAAATTATGAGTATACCGATGAAATCATCCTCTACAACTATACTAATTTTTTTTATAAAAAGCGATTTAGCTAAGAAAAAATATATTGATGGTGACAAAGTAACCCCTTGGTTGGGGCTACTTTGTCACAAAGTTTTATTAAGGTTTAAAACACCTTAAACGACATTATACTGACAAAGAAACCCCAGATATGGGGTAAAATATATTGGCGTGTGTCATATAGGTAGGTACCTAATTTTTTTGTAACATCCAAATGGTGAAAAACACATAAAATAAACAACTTGCTTATACAAAAGTTAAAAAATATTTATTTCAAGTAAACAAACCAGAAAACAAAACAAGAAAATAAAAAACAAACTTATACATACATTTTGGTATCGTAGGTAGTAGGCAATTAATGCCTAAATAAATAGGAACTTTGATACACAACCTTAATGCTGTAGTAAACATACAAAAATATTCAACTTAACATAAACTCAACAAAACGAAAAGTGAAAACTTCACTGAGGTTAATCAATACGGCACTAAACGTTAAGGCACTAGAGTTTAGTTAGGCACATATTCGTCTTCTTCGTCTGTATGATAGAGATCTTAATCCGAACTATCTTCACATCTATCACAAATGAAATAGGGATCCCTACTATCATTATTACAGATGCCACAAATCCATTTTTGGCATTTGCAGCATTTTATCCATTCAACTCGATATTTGTAGTTTTCCCACAAACACTTACAGATGCCACATTTGTTTGAATCATCTATTTTTCGTGTCGATTTTCTTAATGGGAGATTTTTTTCTTTACCCTTAACACCCAACTTTGATTTATTTGTTGCGCTCTTCGAATTTCCTTTAGAGGTGGATGGTTCTGCATCATCATCGACAATATTCATGGCGCTCTCGCCTACTTCTGAGGAGGTGATGGACGAAACATTTTGCCCGGGTTCTATTTCTTTTTCCTCGTTTTCTTTTCTTCTCGGGATTTTGAACTCCCTCTATGTTCTTTTTAACAACTCAACTAAACTTTCGTCTAATGTTCTCTCAATTTCTTTTTTGTGAACAGCAGTATCGGGAAGTTTTCGTAGAACCTCTTGCGCATTACATGGATATAAGCCGGTGGTGCGAAATCCTGATATTAAATTTTGCGACACTGTGTCACTAATGGCCACCCAAAGTCTGTTCAGTAAAATGGGAAATTGTTCTTTTGGAATTGACCCAGGATATCGACTTTCTCTTCGCCATCTCTTCTTCATTGGTCCGAATACCGCCACATCTAATGGTTGCATTAGATATGTGGCATTGGGAGGAAACGGGCTCATATATATATCATGTTCTTGTGCTGCCTGTACGACACTTGGAGCAAAATAGCTGGCCAAGTTGTCTCCTACGAGGATCACTCTTTTTCCAGGTTCTCTTGTTCTTAGGACATGTGGAAGTAAAATTTCCTTAAACCATATCTCGAATAAGTTGGCGTCAAACCAGCCACCTGGACTATTTTTGTAAACTGTTCCTGGTGGACCGCCTTTACACCAGTTTTCATAAATATTATTGGCTTTATATACCACCATGGGCGGCAACAAGACTCCACTGGCGCTACCGCAGACCATTATGCTAATGGCTGTCCTGGAATGATTTTGAACACGTTCGACCCTTCTCGAGTTTCGTGGAACAATGGCTTTTCGAGCACCGGGGTCATCAGTGACGTTTGTTTCGTCATAGTTATATATATGATACCCACTAGAGTCTAATAATACTTATTGCAAAAAACTTCAAAACATCCTCTTGGTCCACTGAGGATCGGGATCTTTTGATATTCGAGGCTATTCGAACAGATAAATTGTTTCGTTTGATGAAAGCACTAACCATATCATCCCCAGGGGTGTTGTCTTTTAATACAGGTATAACAATACCCTTTTTGTCAAGGTATTTTTTAATAACAGCCTTTATATCTGCCTTTGTTAGTGGAAATCCCCATTCTGCCACGACTCCCAAGGATCTTGATATTAACCCTTCTTCTTCCTTACTGAGGACTGTCGGATGTCTAACAGACTTTGGGTGCCTTCCAAGGCATTTATAGACTAGAGTCATGCGTGGGATCCTATAGGTTTGGGCCGCTAGTTTTTTGCTCATACCACTTCGAACGGCCTCCACTGCTTTTTCTAAATTTTCTTCGCTATAGTTGGCATATGGCCGGCTGCCAGGGGTTTTTTCGTAGGTCCTCATGGTTTAATTAGTTACTTGGATTTGTAACAAAAGAAATACCATTATGTTTTAAATTGCAGCCGCACATTTTTCCCTTCATAAAAAAAACAATGGCGCACTACTGGACGTGACAAAGTTACCCCGGGGTGACAAAGTAACCCCGGTTTACGGTATTTAACAATAGATCAATAATGTGTTGTATAAAAAAACTATTGTTTGAAATTTGATTTTCCCGCCTTAATTTGGCAACGCCTTTCTACACTTTTGATTGATCCAATTAGGCATATCAAAGTGTCAAGTTAGTTATGCCAAGCGAGAGGACGCTAGCTGATTTGTCAGACGAATTTCTATCAGTTTATATGCAACCACCACTTCTCTATAGTTTTGTGATCCTAGTCTTGGATTTTATTTACATGCATGGCTGTCCTGACCTTGACCTTCGTGTCATGTGTCATTGTTGTCACAGATGTCACTTTTGTTTGGTTTTAGAAAAAATGGACAACTTTTCCTTAATTTTTTTTAAAAATTCAATACTTTATAAATTACAATAATTTATAATTAGTTATTTTTAGTTTATGCAAAATGTTATCTGCAATTTCCTCCTTTATTCTTCTACTTTTCGCTTCTTTTGCATACGGTAAGTTCTACGCCGTACCCCAAAAACTGTTTTAAGTTACATTGCTAATTTAAACGTACATTTCAGGTAGTTTAGACTTAAAAGTAAACAAAAAAATAGACAACACCTTTTACCCGGTAACTTTTAACGTCGAAGAATTAATAGGAACCACATTTTCCCTGATTTGTGAACTAGTAACTAGCGACAATAGAACACAGTTCGATGACAACCTTAGTTGGATCAAAGATTTACCTGATCATATGGACTTATCAGATTCTAATGAAATTAATAAGTCTGTAAAGAAATTTAAGCCATTACAATTTAAGGATCAGGGCAAATATCTTTGTGTTAGCCATAAGTTTAACCTCACAAAGGAGGTGAAAGTTGTAGCGAGGAGTGAAGTGAGGCGAGAGCCAAAACCTCTGAGGGAAACCATCTATTGCAATGAGCTTATGTTTCAGGTATAAATTTTCTATATTTCATTCCTAAAAGTCATAAAGACTATTATGAAAATTTTTTAACTTTTTTTGTATAATATCGGACAACCATATATCAGCTAAAAATCTCAAATCACCACTTAAAGCCTTGAGAAATAAATTTTCCTAGCAGCCTGTAAGTAACTGATTAGCACATTTATTTCCTTTTCATATTTTTGTAGAGCATTCATGGTATATCAATGTAAAGTTCTAGTTTTGTAAAGCTCTTTTAGAGGGCATCTTGTTACTTGATTTTTTTTTAAATAAAAACTACCTCAAATTTCTCAAAAACCATTAGAGGAATTGCCTCTTATCAAATATACTTTTTTTAGATCAAATGAGTGGCTTAATCTAAAATTTGTACCCAAACACCTTTTTTCCATTGGCATAGAAATCTAAAATGTACTGATATCAAAATAATTGTGATATGGGTTTTTTTGCCTCACAAATTATGTAAATGTACTAAATTTTGGAAAAATTAATTTTTCAAATTATCAAAAAAAGCAATTTTTCAAATTTTCATTTCAGCATCTTCTAGAGCATAACCTTAGCAAGTTTATATCAAGGTAAGCTTACTTAAATTGAAGAATATGTGGTGGGTTTTTGGTTAAAACCCTTTACAGATCCATAGCCATGCCTCCGCATAGCACTACTGCACCATGGGTTTACATCATCCATTAATTTGCAGAGTGCATTGTAAAATTTAAAATAAAAATATAATATAAAAAAGGAAATAAAAGCATACGAATAAGGGACACATAATAATATCATAAAATTTGAAATAAACTTAAGGAAATGGTTAAAAACTTAAAATAAAAAATTAGAAATCTATCAAAAATTGTCACAATAAAATTTATTTTAATTATAATCATTTGGTAAATGGTTGAAGATGATCTTAATGCTCTTGTAAAAAATAAACGATTGATGAATGAGGTATAGGTAATTGCAATTTCGAAGCATTTAGAGTCATGTCATTGTTATAAGTAAGACCTGTTTAAAACCTGTGACAATATTTATGGATAAATGTAACTGTTTTAAGAATAAGTAATCCATATAGGGTTAAAATACCTTGATTTTTAAAAAGAATTTTTAAAGAGACCTACTACTTCTCTTCTTCAATACCAAAAATGATTCCATAAAGCTTGATTGTAGAACCCCCAAAAACTAAGCCATTACTCTTTAACTCTATCAGAGCATAGTAGGCATATGATTTTGCCATCACATACCAATTCAATGACTGTAATTCTGATGACAAAACATCTGGATGATATCTTCTTTGAAAGAATTATGATACAAGATTTTAAACTCAATTCAGTGTCCACAATATTTGTCTACCAGATATAATAATGTCCCTGAGCATTTAGTCTCAGGTCAACATTCACAATTTTGGTTAAAATGTGAGATGGGCCTATAGTTAGAAGTATCATCCAAGTCTTCACCTTTGTGAAAATTAATAATCTTAACTAATTTTAAACATGGAGAAAAGTACCAGACTTCCAAGAAATATTAAGCTTGAGACAAGGTATTTAGATTGTGGTCAGACAAACCTGCAAATTCCTTCTTTCTTCAAATAGAAGATCCAAATAATCCTTTAAGAACCATAAAAGATCCTATAAGAACCAAATAGATAGACCATATTTTCAATGACTAATATGGATTTAATGCTGTCTTTATAGAATTCATTTAACAATTTCAGAGATAACTCCCTTTTATTAATGCTAGAGGAAAATTTGTTTTTTTTTTTACGAATATATCCTTTATTATTGACCTACTCTTCTTTTGCTTATTAGATGGTCTCTACAATAGAAATCCTTTGCGGGTTTTATACATTTTCTATTAAAAGATAATTATTAAAATAAGTGTGAATGGAGACAAAGTGGTTGAAAGTTGCTGTGAATTTCCCCAAAAATTGGAATTGTGAAAATCCCCAAATTATAGAATCTGTGGATCTCAAAACATTTTCACAAGTGGTAGGTACATCATTATAAAACCTATCATATATTAATTTAATAACTTCGGTTTTTTTTTAAAAATAATTTTGCTGGTTTTTTTACAGAAATCATGTTAGATTCACATAGAACGGCATAACGATCAGATAAGTCTGCATTAATTGCAGTACAGTTACTTTTAGAACAAACATTAGAACTTACATCTATTAACAGACAAAAACTGTGTAACACAAGTTGGACTTTAAACATGCATTACTAGAAGTATTAAATAAATAGTCAGTCTTGTGTTTTCAGGCATATATCAGGGGAATATTAGTTATATAAAATGCTTAAGGAAGATGATATATTGAGCAGAAAATAAAATCATTTAATAGGTGTCCATAAGTGCCCAGCTATACAGAGCGATTTTTGTACCTAAAAAATATTGGCCTTAATTATAGTTTTAAAGAACGTTCTAAATAAACGTTCTTTCATGTAATCCAGGCGCGTTCCTCGAGAGAAAATGTCACATTACTCAATATTTCTATTGTTAAGTCACATACAACGTATATAGGCCCCTTAATGAATGAATAAAAAATCATTATCAAGATGGAAAGAAGTTTCTCTGACTATCGAGTGTGGTAGTAAAAAAACTTTCGCCTCTTATTCTTTTATTTCTGGCCATCTATTTCACTTCTCTATTGCTAAAAACTGTTTCAAATGGTTCCATGTAAAACCGGCAGGGGCCACCGAGGTTGTTAATAATAATAATAATGGCTTTATTTTGCAAATTTACAGATATAAACTCAGAAACTAACTAAAAAAACGCTTTGAATACAATTTGCATAAAGAAGCCAGTAACAATTTAAGAAAGTGAACATAAACGAGGTAACTAAGGATTGATTCAAGTTTATATTTTAATGACCTTATAGACCAATTAGTCTAGTCAAAAAATTTAAAAAAGGCCCCTGTTAAAGTTTTAGAAGCATTTCGTATTACTTTTTGGCAAAGAGTGTTTTTTTACTAATTTGACCCCGCTGAATCCGAAAATGCCGGTTGCCAAAGCGAAATCGTAACCGGAAGTGAGATATTCAAGATGGCGTCCGAAATGACCTTAAAACCGAATTTTTTAGCTAAATCTCCTTTGTTCGAGGTAGAAACGCTACCAAAGGGTCTTTTTTATGTTTTCAGACATAACATAGACACAAAACACAGAATAAACTTAGTTCACATAAAAACATATTTTTAATAAAAAAAAACGACAAAAAAAATGTTTTTTCCTCTTATTTTTTCTCTTTTTTTTGGTATTTATTTTTTGTGTGTGTTGTCTATCGTACATTTATTTATTGTGAACCAAGGTATCTCCAGAACGTTTCTACATGTATTTATAAACCTTATTAGTTTTCACCATCGCAGGTTGGTAGCACTGCAACGTGTGAAATTACTGCGCGCTCGTCGAGCTGCGGTCTTTCTGTCTGTTCGCATACCTTTAGTGTGCATTAAACCGTCTGGATGTGTTGTGCTGTGTTATCGAATTTAAAATAAAACTATTGTGAATCCGCTTAGGTGTTAGGTGCGAACAGCTGAAAAAGGTCATTACTTAAAGAATTAGTAAAAGGGATTGAGTGCCCAAAACATCTGCCTGAAAATGATAAAACAGGCACTGTTCTCATAATTGATGGCATGGCATTTGTCTTATCTTTGGGCCGTCCAAATCAAATTGAAACCTTTGGTGAATATGCTGCCTACTTCATCAAAAAAATATTATATTATGGATACAAATATAAAGAAGTTCACATAGTCTTTGATAGATACCGTGCACAATCAGTTAAAGGTGGAACCAGATAAAAAAGATCAAAAGGTTGTGCTCCTGTGCGCAGAAATATTACAGACTGTAACGTACCGTTGCCAAAGGACTGGAGTAACTTCTTGTTTTTATCCGAAAACAAGGCTGACTTATGCAGATTTTTGTCCGAGAGAATTCTGAAGCATAACTTTAACGATCTTGAAGTAGTTACCTCCGGGGGCTTTACTGAGGAAGAACGTGTCCAATCTACAAATGCGAGTCGAAATGTTGACTACCTGAAATCATCACACGAAGAAGCTGACACGCGCATGGTTCTTCATGCCGTTCACAGCACTGCTGATGAAATTGTTGTGATGACGAAAGATACAGACGTTGTGCTTCTTCTTATCTACCACTTTGCTAAAATGAAGTGCTCGCATTTGTGGGTAATTAGTAGTACTGCACGTGATATTAAGTACATTCCTGTACATGATATATGCAGGAAGCTTATGCCGAAGCAAGTTTCACATCTTCTTGCTTTCCACGCAATAACGGGCTGCGATTCGACGTCAAAGTTGGCGTCTATTACAAAAGTTGGTGCATGGAAGGCTTTTTGTGGGACAAATTGCGAGCTTCTGGGACGCCTTGGACAGTGGCCACTGGAGGAGGACGTCCTTAAAAACATCGAGAAGTTTGTCGTCAAACTGTATAAGGTAAAAGAATGCAAATTTTTCAGCTAGATTAAAATAAACTACACCCAGAAAATCTGTTTTTATATAGGTGGATCCCAGCATAACAAGCTCAAACGATGCCCGGAGTTTTTTGTTTGGAGCTGTCAAAAAGGCAGAATTCCTCCCTCCAACAACCGATGCACTTCGTCTGCATATCAAAAGATGCAACTATCAGGTAAGCGTACCAAAAACACAATTGACAAAAATAAAAATAAACTATATTTTTAAAAACAGGTGTGTGTTTGGGAAAACGCCCATATCCCCAAACCGTCACTCCCTAGGCTACAGGACTGTGGCTGGATTGTGCAGAGGGAACAAGTTGTCCCTCTTTTAATGACTCTGGATCCCATTCCAAAGAAGTGCGAGGAAATAATAGTTTGTCATTGTAAAGGACATTGCAATACAAAAAATTGCAGTTGCCGAAGGGCGAATGTGTCTTGCCTCAAACTGTGCACTCCTTGTAAACGTTCTTGCATAAACTCTGGAGACACACAATAAATATTTCTTAAGTCTTTTTTTTTTAAACAAATAAAAACAGTTTTTTTTACACAAATAATTATTTTTTTAAATGTTAACATTAGTCTTAGTATACTTGCACAGTTTGCTAAAAGCCAAAAAGTGCAATTTTAACCGCTTATGATGTACTTTTAAGAAAATATATTTGACCAACATGCTTAGTTTATGTGTTTTTGCATTCCTTATGTGACATATTAATAAAACACTTTGGTCGCGTCCCAACCTCAAACAAGGGAGTTTTAGCGACAAAAAAAACGGTTTTAAAGCCATTTCGGACGCCACGTTGCATATCTCACTTCCGGTTGCGATTTCGCATTGGCAACCGGCATTTTTGGATTCAGCGGGGTGAAATTAGTAAAAAAACACTCTTTGCCAACAAGTAATACGAAATGCTTCTAAAACTTAAATATTCCAGAAATTTGTCTAGACTAAATTGGTTGTAGGAGCCAACAGAATGTTGGACTTTACTCTCAGAAATTGCCTGGATTTATTTTTGGATGCAGTGAGGTCTGTGTATTGTGGCTTGGTTAGGTCACAGCTTGAGTATGGCTCTGTGATTTGGACTCAATTTAACATTTATAAGACCATGATAGAAAGTGTACAGCACAAATTTTTAAGGTTTTGCAATAATAAATACAATTTGGGGCTTATTGCTGACCATAACTATCACACCATTTTATTCACAAGTATTTCAGATTTCTTCCACTGGAAGGGAAAAGGACTATTTCTGATGTCTCTGTTATGTCAAACAACTAAATAGAATAATTTAATGTCCTTTTTTACTTTCTCAAGTCAAATTTGCTGTTCCGCAAAGAGTCTTCAGACAAAACAATTTATTTTCTATTGAGGTTTTTAGGACTAATTATGGGAGACATTATTTTGTTGATAGAACTTTAATTTTTGAAACAGGGAGAATAGATTGGATGTTTTTCATGGATCTTTTCATTCATTTAAAAATATATTAATAAGGATGATGATTCAGACTGAGTAAGATGAAAGTATTGTTAAAACTATTATTATAATTTTTATATATTTAGCTTAAGCTTTTGGTTTGTTAAAACCTTATTATTGATTTTGTACCTTATTTTATTTGTAATGGGGTTCTCCCATCTATTAATAAATAAGTTAATTACAGCTGTTTATATTTTTAAATATTGGCCTTATTTAATATAACCATCAAAGATGTTTCATCTCCAACTATCTTGAGTAGTACTTTTTTCTCAATTAAACATGGTCTTATTATGGACTGCCACATCAAAGGCCTTATACATTTAACAAAAGATTATTTTTAATTAGCTTTTTGTGACTATTGATGTGGCTATGAATGCGAGGGAATTTGTTAATTTTAGCAACATGTTAAAATAAATATGAAAGGAAAGATTTTTTTCCCGATGCTTACTAAATTAGTTTAATTTTTAGTGTGTCTCAAATGGCCTGTGCATAATTCAACACTACGTATGTGACGGAAAACCCGACTGTAAAGATGGCTCGGACGAGAGCCTAGAAACGTGCAATGGAGACCCTTGCAGAGATAAAATCCCCTGCGACGATGGCAGGTGCATTCCAACTGCTTGGTGTTGCGATAGGCACCATGATTTAAATTGTACTGTCACCAATAGACCACGGTGTTGCTTAGGACAATCAGATTGTATGTTAAACATTTTTATTAACACACAACAGTAACCACTTGAAATTATTTTTTTTCGGTATTTTTAGCTTATGAGGAAATGGAATTGGGATTCCCCACACAATCCCAGACCCAACATACTGCTCGATACCTGTTTATACTTGTATGTAAGTGTATTATCAAGTATCACTTTAAATATTTTATTTACGTCTATTTATTTAACAAATAGGTCTTTAGTTTTGGTGTAATAAGATTTTGATATTTTTCAACGTAATTTTTTAATTAGTTATCTTAATAGGTTGCTTCCTGGACAGAAAAAATAAATCTGTATGCACTCAAATACCTAAATAAATTTGAATAATTCTTGTAGAAAAATAGAAAACCCAGCCAAATATCTCGTATGTTTATTGGTAACAGATTAAAAAAATTAGGTGCTATATTAGCCATTGATTTAATGTTTAATGAGATGAAGGGAGAGCTACACTGTCATTAGTTTCATGTCGATGGTTGGTAAACATCTCATTATCTTCTTTTTATACATAAAAATATGCATGCAGAAAAAACATACAGTTTCTTTATGTTAAAAATATCTCTGTTGTATCTCTTTCAGGATATAATTTTGCACAGTTTATAATGGTTTGGATTTAGGTTTATACATTCTCCCCCAAGCTATAAAACCATACCTTAATAGTGACTCAACTAGCGCTTTGTATACTAGAATGGAAATTTTTACTCAAAAAATTTTCCTTAATACGTAAATTTTATATACCAGCTTTCTTATTTTAGTAACAAAATTTATAAAATCTTCACCCCATTTCATATTAAAAGAACTCGTTCTAAAAACAAAAACCCCAAGAAAAAAATAAAAACCCCAAGTCTCAGTCTCAAAAAATCCTTTATATATGTCCCGAAGGTTACATGTTTCACTAATAAAGCATCATCAGACCTTATAAACTAGATGACCTGCTTACTACTAAACTAAGTTAAGTAAAATCAATTTGCACATCCCTCGTAGACAAACCAGACCTAATAAATCCTTCCAAATAAAACACCATCGGACCAACTACGGATATAACTCCCTATTTATCGAGATCGTCTAGACTCGCTAACAATTACTTTGACAGTGTAGATCGTTTTAACTTAACCAGAGAGTATTTAAAGCACAGCTTAAATATTTTATGTGATGTTGCTGATTGTTATAAATGAGTAGATATTTTTGCCGATATATGAATTTGAATCATTTACTTATTGTGGTATGTTGATTGAATTTATTGATAGTACTGTTTATTTTACGTTTCAAATTAGGTTAGGAAACTTTCTGTATTAATAATTATTATCACTTTGTATTTTAATATTTTGATATTCCCAATAACATGCCTGTATTCAGTATTCTAAGACTTAATTTTTTTCTCTGCAGGTGTAGTAAGTATATTATTTTCTGTCATTCTGCTGCTCCTTATCATCTCAAAAGTGGTAATGTTTGCGAAAAAAGCAGCCTTACAACAACAGCAAGCAAGAGTATGTGAAAACATCGCCCTGAGGAACCAGACTAACATAAACGTGATTCCTTGTAGCCTGTATACTTATAGATCGGCCTCCAGTAGGACGCCCAGGTCCGGTAATATTGTCAGGAATATTATTATCGACTCTTCGGATGTTAATGATCCGTTGCTGTTTAATCCGGCAAGGTAAGTTTGATTTATATAATAATAGTTTCAGTTGTTGAAAGAGCCTAAGAAGAAATTAACTTAATTTTTTCCATCCTTCTAAAATGGTAACGTTTTAAATAAATTTATCTATATTTATTGATTATTGTATTGCAAACGGTGTTTATATATTGCACGGCTCTTAAAAGTATGAAGAAATTTTCATTTTTTTCGACAATTTATATAATAACTTTTATTTAAGACCAATCATCGAATTTATCATCTTCCAAATAAGCCTTTCAAACAAAATATCAATAGAAGTTATTTATTTATTACAGAATAGTTCATTGCAGGTTTAAGTCAAGTTTAAGGAGTACAATTTATATTAAATTATACAGGTATCATTGAATCTGAAGTGTTGCTAACTTCTTTATTCCTGAAGGTACAAAGATGGTTGAACTAGCAAAGTTGACACATTTTTTCCGCAGTGTAACATGCATCTGTCCTATCAGACTCAAAATAACGAAATTTGTTTTTCTCAAGATTAAGTCGACATTGAACCGCCATACAAATAAGTATTTGATTTTAATAGGGAACTCTTAAAAAAAACTAATTGTAATGAAATAATGTATTTACCAAATATCAGCAATTCACATGCCCTGAAATATTTTCTCTATACTTGGGTTACCGAACAGATGGAGTGGTCACGTGATCGTTCTGCGCCGGAGTTGTGGCCTAGAGCCTCGATAGGGTTCATGACTTGGGTTTTATTTAATTTTATTAGTCGAGCGGCTTTAGATCGTTTTGGTTGAATTTTCTGCTATTCGAATATTTAAATCTTCGCAATATTGAAAAGTTGAGATTGTGTTTATTTTTTTTGTTAACAAATAATGGCTGACGCGCCACGTATACCCCCATTGTCACCCCCCAAGAAAAGAGTACGAAAACATTTGACCATTGCTGAAAAGGAAGTGATTATGAACATATATAAATATATACATATATAATAAAAGATAAAAGCTACTTAAGTAATTCTCAAAACCAAATTATGATCATAAAATTATATTTTATAATGGCCGTGTTCATCAGAAAAAAGCGCTCCTTGAGCGCTCGATTGTTGCTCAGGTATGACAATTTTTATTGGTCCTTACTATTATAGGCAAAACTTACAGCGCTCAGGTAGCGCTCGGTTCTGATGAACCTGACCAATTACACCCTAAATGTTTGACCTGGCACGATTACTTAAAAGATTACCTATCCTTTTTCGGTAAACCCCAATATATTAACATAACTTTGCATAACAAAATACTTAAAAGGGATTATTATATCATTACCTGGCACAACCTCAAAATCGATTTTACAGGCGACCGTATTATATTTTAAAAAAAGCTGCTTACAAAGCAAAGCTGTACGGTAAAATAATTTAAAATAAGTAGGCATAATTCTCCTCGTCTAAATCTGCCAAGGTTGCATCGATGGGCGGGCCTATATTTCGCTATCATTTACTCCATCTGTTCGGTAATCCGACTATAGCTGTATCTGTAAGAAAATTATGGGAGGGTGTTTCTCTTGTTGAAAATATAATTGACGGGTCTAAGAACCGGAGGTAAGGGTCGTAATCCTAAAGTCGGCATACTTTCTTCCTGTTAAAACACCATTACAAAAAAGGTTCCTACTATTTAACATCTTAACAAATCGCATGGAACATTGAAACTAAATTGCCGCTATGGGTTTTTGCGATCGTTAAGGAATATTTTTTCTGTTTAAAACGACCCTATTAAATATACTCTAAAATATGTGGTTATCATAAAGTAAAATCTTCTGGTGCTAGTTACGAAGGTCTAGTGGAGTGGATCGAACATAATTTCTCCGTCATTATGTATCTCTCCTACCTGGTTATGTTAAAGGTCCCACTCTTATCGGTTGGCAAACCTTTCGCCAAAAACCCTATATAAAATACGTGTTGGCAAAAGTTTCTTCGCAAATCAATTATAAAGCCTATCCATGTTTTTCAATATTAGAGATAGGTGATTGAAGAATATTGCTAAATTTCACTCTTCCTGTGTTATTACCTGGTCCCTTTTGGATCATATCCACACTCAAATGAATAAAAACAGAAGTTACGCTAAGAATCCTTTCGCGAATAATAGAACTCTCTGGGACTTCTCATAAAGTACAGATTGATAAAGTACAAAACTGTCCAAATTGGGACACTTTTGTAGGTTATCTCGATTGCTATAGGAGAGCCTTGCAGCTTTGGTATTACGATGCTACTTTTTTATGAAACGAAATATGCCATTGTCATGTTTCATCAGATTAAATCTTTAATAGGCATAATAGCAGATATTGGCGCCAAGAAAATACTCTTATATTACTCTTTAACGTCAACGGCAAGGAAGGTTGGCGGCTAGCGTTGCATGTTTCATTTTGCGTGGGCAATACTTTTTCAGAATATTTGAAGGGGGTTTAACAGCAGACGCGTATTTAAAAATACTACAAGAACAATTCCCGAACTTTTAGAAAAGAACTTTTTAGATTAGAACTTTTCAACAAGACGGTGGACCAGAACGTAATGCTAGTATTATTCGGTCAGTCCTAGATGATTCGTTTCCGCAAAAATGGACAGCAATCAACGATTGGTGGCCAGCAAGATCTCGCGATCTGTCCAGTTTGGACTTTTATTGTGGGGCTATCTAAAAAAATACGTTTATATGGTGTGGCATACAAATTCTCAACAATTACACTGTACAGCAATCAATAATAACAGCTATAAAGAATTTGCATGCGTATCCCATTATACTTGCAAATGCGACAAAACGCATGGAATGCACGAAAATGGAAACAATTTTGGAACAATTTTTATGATTTATTTGGATACAATTTTTAAAAAGGAAAAAATAAATAATATAAAAAATAATTAATGTAGCCTTTTTTAAAATTAACAGCTCTAGAAGAATCTGCCATTCTATCACAGCTTTCTTAAAAATAATACGGAATTATTTCTATAGAGATGTATGACCATGGTTTAGTATTAGAATTAAGATAATAGGTAATTATTTTATAAACATTGTCTCTTATTTGGTAAATATTGAAATAAATTCATAATATTACATATTTTTAAAAAAGAAAAAGTAAAGTGGATTCTTCTATATAAAAATATGAAATATAAGTGTTTAGTTAAGTTAATGTGTAATCCATTTAGTTAACAAAACATCAGTTTATTTTTTATCTCAAAATTCTAAAGGATTACAAAGTAGCACAGTAATACGCAAACCACATGGCTCTATAACTACCGAGACAACCTACAAAATTATCCAAATTTGGATTCCCTAAAAAAATAAAAATTATAAACCCTGGTAAATATTTGCGCTATTTTATAAGTTTATTGTTTTTAAAACCTTAATAGCGCAAAATATTTCTCTTGCTTGATTTATATTACTTGTATAGGGATGTTTTAAAAAAAAAACCCTTTCTTGACCATAGAAATTGAGCCCTTCTAGTGCCAGAATTAGGAACTGAAAAATTTATTTCAGCAATTTCTTGCCCACTTTTATCAACTGATTTTGTTCTCCAAAACCCCAGGATTATTTATTGACTAGACATGGAACCTCACCATCCTTGTATGTTCTTTAAACTTCAATCTAATTTTAATAAATAAACTACCACTTTTTATTTGATTCCTTCACATATCCCTTGAAACACACGTTTAAAAATTACAATTAAGTGCAAAAGCGCCATCTCATATATTTGAGATTCAAAATTCGGCAAGACTCACTCGATCAAATAGCGAGCAGACTAAAAATATGTGATAGTTAATAGAGGTCGGCATAAGTCAGTTAACCAATTTGCATACCAAAGAAAAAGTAAAAAAAAAAATACAGAAAAATAGTTTATTGCTTTGATTATTTCTATACAAAAGTAATTATGATTTAAAAATTACATTTTGTATTCAAATTGCAGACCGCCTTCCTCAATGCAGATATGACACCGCTTATTTAGGCTTTTGCAGGTTTTATCAAAGAATTCTGGGTTGTTGCGAAGTGCATCAAATTCTTCTTGAATTATCATTTCAAGTGTTCGATGTCACGTAATGGGGTGGCGAACACTTTGTTTTTGAGTACTCCCCACAGAGAAAAATCACATGGTGTTAGGTCGGGTGACCGTGCTGGCCACTCAATTCTTCCTCTTCTTCCTATCCACATACCAATTTCGGCATTCAGGTATTCGCGAACTTCAAGTCCGAAGTGCGGCGGAGCGCCGTCTTGAAATACGGTGACCCACAATCGTAAACTAACAAGTAGTGACAAGTACCATACTTCTCACCTCTAATCGCACAAATTCGGTAAGGCAAGCACCGTTGCCGCGTTCGCACTATTTTTGAATAGCGCAGAACAGCGGTAACTGACTTATGCCGACCCCTATTACGTATTCTTTGTTTTTTATCATTACTATTTATCATTTTTTAAGTAGTTTTGAGATTAAAGCAAGTAACATAAAAAAGTTGTGCAGCGATTGTGGGGAGCAGAATAAGAAGTCGATTTTTATTGAAATGCTTTGCTGGTTTAGTTTAATTGCGTCCCCAAACCTTAATGAAATCCAATGAACTTCACCTGTAGTAGGCTATTCTTTAATGCTCTCTGACAGAGTATTCAGAAAAACTTCAGAAATTATAAAGCCTGTAAGATAAAAGAGCGTTTAAAAGTAGTGCAGATGAGAATACTTTTTGAGGTGTATGATTGGAAAACTGAATTGCAAAACGTACTAAATTCTACTGCGCAATGACATTTTAAATTTAAACCTGCAAAAAGGTTTATTCTTACCAAAAATAAATCAGACTTGGTTATCAGAGACAAAGCACTGTACAGAATAGCGGAAGCAAAAACTTCATGCAAGAAAAGGTCCTAAAGAAATTCCTATTTATTAATTAAATGTGACAAAATTAAAAATATTGGCCATTTTTTAAGACCCCCTATGTTGATGCAGTCCAACTAAACGTTAGGGCATTTCAAAAACATTTTTGAGAACAATGACCAAAATAATATATTAGCTGATGCAGATGAAATAAGATAAACAATAGAGAACTCAGTTTTAATCCGTAATGTCAATTACGGATTAAAACTGAGTTAATATATATAACTGAATTAATAATAATGCCAATTTTTTGTTTAAATGTTTGTCAAGAGTGTAAACATTTATGTTTTACTACTGTTGAAGCCTATTTAGCGATTTGTATACTTTTTCATAGTCTTTGAAAAAGTATATTATTTTTTTTTTAGTTTTATTTATGAAATATATTAGCACATGTGGCTTATTGGGCGACAAAAAAAATACCAGAAGGTTAATTTTTGCATTAGGTTTGAAAATACGTCATGTTCTTTCTAAAGGAAAGTAGTAAAAACCGGTAGGTACTGGCAAATAGAACTTTATTATTATTTATTCAAAATTTACATTGTATGGAAGTTCTTGAAACATTCTTTGGGGTGCAATGGTATATTGCACTTTTCGCACAAAAATTGAACCTTTTTCTTGCGGTAACCACAACGAGATTGTTTTGCTTGATAAATAATTAAATAGTTCATACCGTCAAATCTTGAGTGTAAAACCGTAGTGGGATTTCGTCTTGTTGGGCCACGTTTTGTATCTTTTTTATAGGTTTCTAAAAGATTGCAAGCAATTTGCCTTCTGAACTCAAGCTGATCAAGACTTCCTTCATCTTTTCGATGCAATTGCCAAGCGTTTTGAATAGCCATATCAATACCATGTACAACTAGAGGAAAGTACCATTTTTCCCCTTATAGAGATTCGATAAAGACTAAAGTTTTGATCACTGCGGTCGACGCCGCCCATGAAAGAATTGTACTGCTTTATAACATTTGGTTGAGAAACAAAAATGTGTTTTTTTTTTCATTCTGGGAGAAGCGTTTCACTAGATGACGCGGTGTTACTGAACAAAAGTTAGACGCGATCGTAACAACACTATTGTCATGCCAGCGACAAACCACAATTCCTGTGTTTTCATTTTTTTCATAGCTGCTACTGGGATTAGGGGGTATTTTAATGTACGATTGTCCCTTATTGTACCTGTACCGAAAATGCCTCTAGTTTTTAGTTCAATTAGCAGGTGCCTGGATGAAAAGAAGTAATCAAAAAAAAGGTGGAATCTCGTTTTTGGCCAACATGATTGAAGCACATCTGCATAGGAAAACAACTGACGAATCAAGTCCCAAGTTTTTGTATAAAGCTGTTATCTGCGATGAATTGCCTTGATATGATGTAAACCACACAATGTATCCTAGGCGAAGAGTACCCGCCCAGAGTTTATAACCCCAGCGAATGGGTTTGTTTCGTATAAATGGTTTCGTAGGGTGCCTTCCAAAATATGGTACCATGGCTTCATCTATGCTATGTTCTTGCTCGAAAGGAGCATGTTTTAGAAAATTTTTATTCAAGCCGTCATATAATGGTCGTATTTTAGCAAACTTGTCCGTATTATTTAGATTATTATTATCACACACATGAAGAGCTTTCATTATATGGCTAAAAATTTATCTCGCGAAATAGCCTCAGCAACTTTGGTACTATGACTATCATCACGATTTTCCCAATACATATATCTTTTTGGTAATACTACGTAGCCACTCAAAATAAGAACACCCACAAAACACCGAATTTCGCTATCTGTAACATCACTAATCAAGTTTTTTTGTGCCGCGTATGTATTGGTAAATGTAGTTATCATACTGAATAGGTCGTCGTCAAAGAAAAGCGTGAAGAGTTGTAATGGAGTACTATTTTGTTTGGGTTCGATTTTTGGTATCCAGTAAACATCCTTAGAATCCTGGTAAAGATCTCCGACAAGCCAGGATGCGGATGTTAGTTTTTTCGGAAATATTGAAGCATTGTTTTCTTGTATGCGTAGTTCAGAAAGAGGCATGTCTTCATCTGAATCCGATTCTTGAGCACGCTGATCTTGTTGATCAAAAATTAGCTCTACGTCATTTCTCAGCTGGCTTCCTGGTAAATGATCGATAGTTGTGACATCCTCGTCTCCTGAGTCGCAATCTCTCGCATTTATCATTTGCATTGTCAGGAGGAAAAATAATTATACCCATCAGGAGGCGTTGGAATCTCATCTGTCTCAAGTTCTGCAACTAACTCGTGCAATTTTAACGGTCTCCTAAAAAAATATCAACATTGTAGTACATAATACCACTGTCCTTTTAAAAGAACAAAACAAAAATGGCCGTACGCAAGAATGTAAAAAAAAACTCAAACCAATATTTACACTATAATTGCATTCAAGTAAATGAATTAACAAAATCATATTGCCTAAAGTGCTTATGTTTAATAAGTAATAAATAAACTTACTTCCAATTAGCGATATCCATGTTTCATAAAAAAACAAAACAAAACAATGCAAAGCCGGTACGTAAATAAAGTTATGGTGCGAGCGACTGATGAAATCTTTGAATAGATATGTTTGACAATAAATATCACAGGCGCTATCTATCAACGCTAAGTTAAAGTTATCGATATAACGACATTTTATCGATTGCCTTTTAAAAGGACAGTAGTTATATCTGGGTTAATAAAGTATTTGTAAGTAATTAACTTCTTTTAAACCAAGTTAAAAATAATTGTAGGACACAATTTTTTATAGTTTTTTTTTCATTTTTATTAAATTATAATGTAGACGTCGCATTACCGTCGCATACACCTCACAACTGTTAGAAAGCACTTAAAAAATATTAGTTTTGGCCATATTAAATATTATATTTGAATCACTTTCTTTTCGTTTTTTCTATAGATTTAACGTAATAAATGCGAGCAGCGCATTCGATCAACCACCTTCCTACGTGGACGTGCTACAAAACAATAGATTGGCCGCAGAGCCTCCTCCTCCTTACAGAAGTCAGGACCGGATTAATGTTTCTAGTTTACATACAAACGAAAGAGATTAACTAGTGTTAATGCCTTGCCGCATTACCACTCTAATTTTTTCTTATACACGTCTGGCCATGTCTTAGGTGCAGAAATACCTGAGCATTTATACGCAAGGGGAAATTATAACCAAAAAAAGCGTAGTGAATTCGGATCGTTTAATTTAAATCGAACTATAGTGTGTGATTTTGTTATTGCAAATTAATATCTGCATCTAAGACCTTAGTAAGTTGGCCAGACCCGTATATAAGTATGTATTTTGCAAAATGGCAAGCAGTCATCTAAGTAATACTAAATATGTTATTGTGATCCTCTAAAAGCAATATGTTTTGCAAATATTTAAAAACGTAAAAGTATTATAATTTATTATTAAAAATAAAAATACTGATCATATCATTTATTTGAAACTAAAAAACATATCAAAATTGTGCTAATAAACATCTTACGTTTGATATTATTATATTATTTTAGTTTGTACATGTTTATTTTATTATTGTAAATAGCGTTTTAAAAGTAGTACTTACTTACAATTAAATGTTATGTTAAGTTTTAGTTAGTGTATTAATAAACCCAAGGACAATAATAAATTATGATAAAAGATATTTTTAGTAAGAACATGGTTCATATTGTTCTGTTTTTGGTATAGACTGGATTACTGTATTAGTGTTATTTTGTAATAGAGTTATTTTAATAATCGTATGTTTTATTTTGACATGAAGATATTTCAGGGTGTGATAGTACTAGGTAAAAATAAGAAAAAATATCAAATATCTACTTGGACTAGATAGCATTGTTTAAGATTTGGGGGATAGAAATCTGTTTTTGAAAGGCATTGGTAAAGCAGTAAAGTCTAATTTTCGAATTTCAGTTTTCTTTATTTTAAATTTACCACGACGTTTCGGTTACGAAGTATGTCCAAACGCTATCAAGTGTAAACTAACAACTATTCTACAGGCTTATGTAATAGAGTGTGACATCCGGTTATGTGTGAAGTGCATTAGATCTTGCATTGTTCTGACGACAGATGTGAAAATCAACACTGGACTGGAGGCAATGATGGACCTTTTGGAGGTTCGTCTTCGTAGCTTCTATCTTTAATTTTAAAATAGTTTTTACTTTTTTAAATTGAAGGTACAAGCTACGAAGACGGGCCAACAACACAAAAGTGGTCGCCAACATACATGATGTGGTTTGAGAGAGCACTATAAGCACACTTCACACCAAACTCCAGGTATGACTTTGGATAGGTCGATGACATTCATTATTTGGGACAAAAGAGATATATGGTGCACATTAAGAATATTAGACCAAGGATCGAGTTCACGATGGAGTTGAACACTGAGTCGAACTGCCCTTTTTAGATGTTCTTGTAAAGAACAATGGACGCCTAAGGTCATCAGTCTATCGTCACTAAAACTCCTGATACAACAAAGGCGAGAATCATTAAAACCCTGTATAGTACGGCGGCCACAATGCAATGCAATGCAATGTATGCGGCAACATACGCAATGTTGACCTCAACAAGGAAATAGACAAAATCATTAAAGGCTTACAGCATAACGGGTATCCAAGCAACTTCATAAACACAACTATTAGGAAAGCAAGGAGCCATAGCAACTGGAGCAGGATTTGTAACGATTCCGAACATCAAGAGAACTAAGGGAAGAAAATCAGAAGAATTAAACAAAAAAATCAATGCATCCATGTCCTTCCCTTCGAAGAAACGTGCGAAGTTTACTATAAAAAATCAAGCCAGACTACCTATTGGAAACCAAGAACTGTATATACGGAATCCTCTGCGAATGTAGGGATCACTAGAGGTCACGAGAAAAGAACATCGAAACTGGACCTGAACAGGAGAGGCTTCCAGATGAGGAATAGCAGAATATGCTTGGTTCAATGGCCACAACATACATTAGACGAAAGCAAAGATTTTGTGCAAGGAGCAACATTAGAAGAAAAGAAGATTCGTGGAAGCAAGGATCTTTAGCTAGCCCAGTGTTGATATTCCCAA
Source organism: Anthonomus grandis grandis (assembly GCF_022605725.1). Taxonomy (NCBI): domain Eukaryota; kingdom Metazoa; phylum Arthropoda; class Insecta; order Coleoptera; family Curculionidae; genus Anthonomus; species Anthonomus grandis. The sequence continues at coordinate 29,612,120 of NC_065552.1, forward strand.
CATATATCTGGAGACCTCTACTGTCAGGACACTGCAAGATTTAATGCACTTCACAAGTGGCCGGACGTCATACACCTCTAGTATATAAGTCTGTAGAATAGTTTTTGGTAGTTTACACTTGATAACGGTTCTAGATAGTTTCCAACCGGAAAGTCGTGCTGAACTTAGCATAGAGACCATATAAATTCAAAAATTGGATCTTACCACATGGTAGAAAAGTGTAAATTTTTTCTCGTATTTTCCATTTTCTCTCTTATATTCGTAAATCAATTTTTGTTAGTAGGTATTTCACAATCATGTATAAAAATTTCAGGTTGCAGTATATAGAATGTTACATTTCATTGAGTTGGATACAATTTTATCTTCTAAACCCTTTTTTGCGCTCTATATAAATCTTGGCACGAAATTTGAATTACTTACTATGGTGTTCTTCTTCTGAAGCAAATTTTGGATATAATAAAAATCATTTATTCCTATAGATCTAGAGTACGTATGAATATGGCACTGTCACTTATTAGTCACTTATATTTATCTTTTTGATATTTCAAAAAGATACATATATTTGATTAAAACTAAGCATTGAATAGAGTTGTTCTGTCAAAGAGTAGTGTCTAAAACTTTCTCAAATGCTGGAAGAATTTACACTTCTGATATGGGCCACATATTTGCATTTCTAGAACTATAATAAATACTAATTCTGCAAGGTGACCAGTCTTCTTAAGCATATTGCAAAAATAGATGTGAATAGTTAAAATGCTTTTCTTTTTAAATGATTCGCGGTAAATCACATGGTTTTTGACGTACTCTTTTGTAAACTATACTACATGGCATTGACTGGCCAGTCTCATGGTCTTGAGCTGCTATGTCATCTATAAAAAGGGTTACTATAACAATCTTCAACAAAAGGACACAAGTCATTTATAAACAGCAAATAGAGAATAGGTCCTAGAACTCTCTCAATCTCTGCTGCTGCTCAAAGGGAAGTCTCAGCCTCTCTAATGCTAGGCCTCACAGTATGGTTTGTTATTTTTGGTGTCAAAAGATTTTGGAAAATGCAGATAACCATATTTAACAGACAACAAGAGAGCACTCACTCTGATGAATGACAATCAATGTCTCAAGTTGTTTGCAGGAAAATACTAGCAGTACACTTTGACAGTAGAGATAAAAAGGATAAGAAAGAAATCATATCAGAAAAGGCCCAATTTCAAAAATTCAAGAGTTGAAATTTGAAATTTAACAACCTTGAACTTAATAATTATTAACACTGATGCTACCTATTGGTTTATTTACATTTTGGGAAGTGTATTTTTTATTTATGATTTAAAAAAAATATTATTTATCTAAAAAAATGACTAAATTATGCCAAGTCCTCTTTTAGAAAACTAATGTAAGTAATTTCTGAATCTAGTTGTAACCTGAGTTTCAATGGGTTTAGAAAAAGGATAACCTAAGCTCTTTAAAAATAACATAGATAGTTATCTAACACTGAATGACACTAATTTCGTGTTACTAGCATGATACAGTTGATAGGTAAAAATTAAAATATACAAATCTCAAACTTACTTATTTATTTAAAAAAATGTCAGTGACATTTCTATAATAGAATACAAGTAGCTTGTATTCTGGGATGAGGCAATTCCTATTAGGATTTAATTAAATAATTATTAATAATAATATATTTAGGATATATTAGAACAATTCCAAACTATACTCACCAGCTACCACATTGTAGAAGTATCAAATAAATCCATTTGTAGTACACTAAAAAACGTACTTTGGTCAACTTGAACCGACATGAGGTGGACATTATCCACTGCATGATAAGCATTTGATTACAGCCCTGATAAACATGAACAGATTGTGAAAATAAGTAGAAATATGTTAAAGATTGAATGATATAATAAAACTAACATTCAATATTCTATATATTTTTATTTTCCTTGCTACTATTATTGCAATTAGCCAAATTATCAACTTTTATCACAGCCAATGGTTTATAAAATCCATCTTCGCCTTTTAAGGTCATATTAGACAAGTGTATACTATCAAAATCACACTCTCCAAAGTCATAGTGTTTAAACAGTTCCAAAATTTTAGTAGCATCAATGCTTTGCCTCCTTCGCTTACTTTTGGGCCCTTCTACATTTTTCCTGTATTTTGTATTGATAATAGTCATGTGAATTTTGACATTTTCCTGGTGCTTTCTAGCCAAACCTCTGTGATAAAAATGATCTGATATGTCATTGACAATCTTTTGTAAGTCATGCTCATCTGATTCATTAACTAAGTTCACCTTGGCATAAATCACATCAGTTTTTTTAACATTTTTGCCCATACATTCTAGAGTTTGTATTTTAAGCTTTGGAGGTTTAGTATTATCTAAGAACTTAAACACATACTCGTGCAGTGCCTTGACAGCCTCAGCCTTTTCATGTTCATCCAATAATGCATACACATCTATTGTCACATGCAGTTTTAAGGGACTAATAAAAATACTTTCATGTAAGTCCTCAATTTTCCCTTCTAAAGTTAGAATTTCCTTCTTAAGGCTCTCAAATCTCTCCAAAATGTTTGTGCTGATGCAAGGTATACATGTAAAGTGCATTGGAGGATGACGAATTCGTATTTCACTTATGGCACTATGTACATGGGTTACAGCATGCAATAATTTGTTTTTGGAGTCACTTTGTATTGTTAAGCATTGAGTTTCAGTGTTATCTGGCAAAACTAGTTCGGTTTTAGGATGAAAGTCAAAATTAAGCTTTGATATTTTTGTGTAGTATTGCATAGGCAGTTTCATGTTCGTAATGAATTTACCAGCAGTTTCTCTAATATCCAAATGGTTTAGGTGCTCGAAATTATCTTCGATTTCTAATTTTTGGCTTTCAAAAATTTGGTCTCGTTGGCGTTTCTTTTTTGTGCTGTTTACCCTGTTGTTTAGCGATCGGATTTGAAAAATCTTGCCATCGATCCACATTTTAACTGGTTTTGTACTATTAAGCATTTTGTTTGCCATTTTGCACTAAAAAATAACAAAAATTAAATTAAAATAATTTTAGAAAATTTTTGCCAAGCATCTAAATATAAACATAGGATCATGTACACAAACAAGATGTATGTATGTGAACTAGTCTAGCATCAGCAACCAAAATCGAGAACGCAGCATATGTCGGTTGCCAGCGAGCTATTTATAGTCCGCGCTTGCTGTTATTTAATATAATAATAATAATACGTTTACTAGTTAGTTACCAAAATATTATATTATAAATTGTATTTATTATACATAAGTGCTAAAACTAATTAATTTTATGGTAACTAGCAGGCCATTAATTGAGACTTCCAGGACCATTTAACAAAATAATGCCTGAATTCTGTTGAAGCCTAGGTATTGCCTAGAAAATACTACAGATTACATACACTTAATAATAAATTACATCACATAATCAACATTAAGTCCTAAAGAAGAGCTTAAAGCAAAAGAAAAAACATCAATACCAGAAGGATAGAGACAGGATCTCTCCTACATTTAGGTAAACCCTATAACGAGACTCAAAGGATTCATTCAGATTGATGTTAAAATTACATACCGAATCCGAAATTATAGTTGTATTTGACTTAGAAAGTGCCGTTACATTCTTAAAAGTTAGTTCGGAAGAAGCAAACTTTATTTATGTAAAATGAGCAATGGAATATAAAAAAGACTTCTTAAATAATTCTTTAATGTGCGATGGGATAATTAGCAGATCCTTCCTCCTAATATTAAAATTATGCAGGTGTTTTAAATTTAAGAATGTTATAAAAAAATAGAGTGTATGTAAGTCTCTTCGGCAGTACATACTCAACCAGTTTGCTTCAGTCAACTTATGAGATATGTGGTTTCTCCTCCTCACACCATAAATAAATCGTAGACAACAGTTTTGAAGCTTCTGAATTCTGGCCGCGTCAGAATAATCAAGAAATTTAATAAATATAATGCCCTGTATGTATCTCGCGAAATTCCCAAGGCATTTTAATAATTTTTAATTTTCAAGTTTCCGTGTTTTAATTGTAAGAGTTGCGGTTGGCACTTCACTCTACTTAGTACTTCATTATTTGTTATATAGTCGATCCAAGATATCTTCAGGATTCTTCTGTAAGCCCACGTCTTGAAGGCCTCAATTCGTTTCTACATAGCCTTAGACACTTTCCAACTTTCCACTCCCTATAGGACTATTTTGGGCAGATGTAGCAATTTACTATTCGTTTTTTCAACTCCAAACTGAGATCTCCGTTGGTGAACATGGTTCTCATTCTCCACAGAATAAAGATGATCCGCTTATCCTTGGCGTCGAGCCCACTCTCTCCAATGATTCCTTCATTTTATCGTATTGACACCTATCGAATGCTTTAGTGTAGTTCACAAAACATGCGTATACGTTGAAATTAACATCTCTGCATCCCTAAAACAGCACTTGTACTGCAAGAAGTGCCTCACGTGTTCCAAAGCCATTACGAAAATATTAAAATTAACATTTGGAAAATAAAATAAGAAAAAATTCCACAAATAATAAAATTCCACACAATATTACATTGATCTAGGTTAATCAAGTTAAAAACCCATCATAATTCGGATTTGATATTATCTTGGTTAACATTTAAGACACAGAATCGGTTAAATTAGCTAACTAGGAGGATTTTTTTCCTAATTAAGCTGGTGAAAACAGCTTAATTAGGCATCTCGTTTTTTAGAAAACGTACCTTGGTTAAATGGTAATCCCCTATATATTTTTATATAAATCCAAAGTTAATAATTTTCTTAATATAAAAGTTTATTTACACTAATAGCATAAACCTGAAAAATAACAAAGTTATAGAGATATTAATAATTTTACCAAACTGAGGCAAGTCGGCTTTGAAATATAAAGATATCATCAAATAAACTTACTTAATTTTCAATAAATGAGCAACAACATAACCATCTTGTGCAATACATTTCTGAGCACACTTAAGCGAGTGTCTTGTGCTCTTTAAGATTGATCCTCCAGCTATTGCCTCAATAATTTAATAATATGTGTTCAACTTTCATCAACGATTCTGTTTGGTTATACACTGCCATTCTTTATGTAACCCGAAAAGTAAAAGTCGAGATAGATTAGGTCTGGTGACCAAGGTGGACAACGAATCGGGCCACTCCATTTCGTTAACCAGTATATTAAAAAAATATTCATACATCATTTAGTTGATGGAGAGATGCTCCATTCTGTTGGAAATAGATTTGTCAGTATCTCTCCAAGCTAACATTATCCATATAATCATCCAGGGCATTCAGATATTATGATGTGAACATCTCTCCTTTCGGACAAAGTGCTATCATAAAACACATATTCCATTATTAGGCTTCCTATTCGCACTAAAGGTTTAGCCTAAATTGATTTTGAGACCAATATATATGTTTGAAAAATTAGCTTCGTCGCTCCAAATTATCCAGTTTAAAATATTGTCATTTGCTTCATATGCATTACTAAACCAGTTGGAAAAAGCAATCGTTGAATTCTTTCCTTATCGCCAGGCAACAATGTGCTGGTAGATACTTATATGGCAAAAAATTGTGTTCCTTTAAGACCCACCATATTGTTACAAAGCTTACACCGTAAGCTCTTGCTAAATCTTTCGTTAAGTTTTCCATATGAGTTTCAAAATATGCCAAAATAAAAATTTCAAATCGTCGCTTACTTTAAATTGGTTCCTTCTTCTGGTTCTTTTAAATACGTGTTTATTACTTCTAACTTTATTCTGTAGATAATTGAAAAGCATCTTCGGTCCGACAAGTCCGTATCTGGAGTCTCTGACCGTACTCTTCTATCGCTCTTTCACTATTTTGTCGGTAAACACGGTAACATTCTAACATATCACAATTCTTAATATGCGTAAGAGCATTTTACCAATTTATGTTATACAAAAATCACAAGCTTTGCTACTAAATCTTTATGAGTACTGTCATTTTATTATTCAAACAATGATTTATTTGTTTTGCTCTCAAAAAGTTCAAAGCCTAAACTTGCCTAAATTTGGCAAAACTAATAATAACGCTATAACATGGTTATTTTTTACTTGAGGCTATTATTTTTTTATTAAGAAATTTATTTTCTTTTGATTTATGTAAAAATATACAAGGGATTTCATTTAACAAAAGTACATTTCTCACATTTTCTCGAAAACGCAATGTTCAATTTTTTTCTGTTTTCATCAGTTTACTTAGCTACTAGTTTACTAAATTACCCGACTCTGTATCTTCAATATTAACAAAGATGCCAATAGTGCCTACTTAATCGGAAGTACCCTGTATAGTTAACAGCTAAAATTTAAAGGTTTCTTTCTTCTGTTTTTATAATGTCGATTTCGTTTGTTATTATTTTCCCTTTCTTATTCTTCAACATATGTGTTGATTTCTTTCCTACGCGCTTTTCCTTCTTAGGATTTTAAAAACTTCTGTTTTCTTCTATAACATTTCTGTATGACGTCTTTTGTATGATTTCCTTTTTTGTGTTTCCTTATTTCTCTATTTATTTTCTTATTAATGTTCCCATATTTTTCTTCTGGTCAGTTATCTCTTTTCTGCGCTTCGTTGGTTTATCTTTCTTTGTTCTTTGATTTATCTTTCTTTTATTTTGGGAAGCACTTTTCTACTGCAGTTTTCACACTTTTGATTAAATTTTCGTGGAGGGTGTCTACTGTCATAATGTTATTGTATTTATGCCCATATATTGTCTCTGGTTTATTAAGTCTATTTTCGCTGTTACTAACCGATGATCGTTGCTCGTTGAAAATGCATCTAACAGCTCTATATAAAAATAAATATAAATAAATAATGTCTTTCTTATACCAAAATGTACAAAGGCGAAGTCTAGCCTGGGGCTAATCAACTTAAGCTCTAATTACATGAACAAAAATATATACCAAATTACATAGATAGCAATTATAGAAAGAAGATAAAAGGAAACCCGTGAGATCCATGAAATCTTGAGTTGGAAAATAAGCAATGACATAAAACTAAAAAAGAAAAAAAATACACATTTTCCCTTTAAATTATCTGTAACATGAGAAAGAGAAAGTGCGATTTTGATTTTACTTTAAAACCAGCAATCGACATGCAATTAAGTGAATTCGGAAGCTCATTATACACCAAAATAGCATTACAAAAAACATCTGTGAAATAAGGCAGAATGAAAACAAGGAGCCGATAATTTACATATACATCTTAGATTCACATCGTGCACATGTTTTCGAAATCTGAATTTTTCACGAAGGTAAGCAGGGGAGGATGTACCAAGCAATCGATGCACAAAAACGGCCAACTGATGAAGATAAAGATTCTCTACACGCAACCATCCAAGAGTACACATTTTTTCTGCAACTCATATTTTCATAAGTTAACTGTCATATTTTCTTAAGTTAAAAATAAATCTACAGCACTGATTTTGAAGCTTCTGCAAACGATACAGGGTGACTTTATCTTAACAAGGAACATAAACAATGTCACAGTAGTTCATAATAGGAAGAACTAAGAACCCGCATAATTTCTTTCTTATTTTGTAGTTAATGATACTTCTATTAGCGTACAATGGTTTGACCGAAAAATAGGATTTCTTAATTACGTCAAATGTTTTCAACTATTTTTAACTGGGTTCCCTCCACAAATAGTTGTAAATTATCCAAGACAATTTTTTTCTTATTTTTTGAAGAGAAACACATTCCAAAACATTTGCTAGGATTTAATTTTAAATTATTGCTCGACGAGAAAGTTGAAACACTTGACAAATCTTCATTTATTCTACTGCAATCCCCCAATACGTCATCAGTTTTAAAGGAATCATAAATTTGCGTATCATCCGCAAAGCCCTGAATGCTGCAATATTTAAAAACCTTATACATGTCTGCTATGTACACAGGGTGTCCCATTTTGGATACTTTTGCGGGACATCTCCGTTATTTTTAGAGATAGAGAGTTGCGGTTTTCGCGACACTGCTACTTTTTCGTAAAACTAAAGATGCTGTTAACAAAATTTTCATAGCCCTTTTATTTTTTAAGATACAGGGCATTGATTGAGGACATGATGTCTTAAGTAACTTTTAACAAGACAGATGTGGTGCTGTGCCGCTGTCGGAGACCAGACTGGCCCTGCGGGATTATGTTATTTGTGATAAAGAAATCATAAATCTGTGGCTGAACCAAAACTTTCAAAATTACTGGAATATTTGAGAGTACTGATTTTAGCTAAAGGCATTATAGGAGAAGTCTCTCAAACATCAGGAAAACAACCTCTTTCCAAACAGGACTTTATAACAGGTGAGGAGCAAGATGTTGAATACAATGTTGGAGCATATTCGCTGAGATGCAGTCACTACCTATCGTATCGTATACAATATCCTTTTTATTGCTAATTATGAAATATATGGCATTCCTAATTTCTTCATTTTCTATTGGGATTTTTTTTTAAAGAATATTTGCATTGCAAAGAGATGTTTTATTAATGTATGATATAGTACTACATTAAAAACTTAGGCTTATTCTTGGATCCACCAATTCAGCTATAATTGTGTCTCAAGTCTGCTAGTATAGAATCCTCAGAATTTTTAATATATTAACAGGATTGAAAGTAAGCAGAAATATTATAAGTACATTTCTGCTTTTACCCATTACAGTTTTACCCATACAGTATGTATTTTCAATTTAAGAATTACAATATTAAGAATTTTATGTCTATTCCAGAACTGCTCCAAAAACAAAAAAAAAATTATAAGATTTATAACCGACATCATCGAAAATGAAGGTGTCAGACTGTTAATATATAAAAACGGGAGCGGCCCGAATATAATTCGGTTAGTCCCGGCCGGCGACAGATAAATGTTGTTCCAAAGGAACTAAGGAACGACTTTTCATCATCTGGAAATCAACATATCAATTCACGCGTGATAATTTTCCTTCGGTTGAAGTTCTGATCGTCACCATATGGCCCGAAGTTTACTTTAGGACTATGTCGGGGTCAATAAATTATTTTTCTGTTTGGATTTTGTTGTGACTTTTTTGAATCTTATATGCTATGGAGCACTAAATTGTTTATGCGTAAACCCATCCGCAGTGTCTATTTACTTTTTTCGGATACATACAGGGTGTTAGTAAATAAGTGCGACAAACTTCAGGGGGTGATTCGGCATGGAAAAATAATTACAGTCTGTTATATAAACGTATGTCCGCAAATGCTTCGTTTTCCGAGATACGGGATGTTAAAGTTTTTCTTAAAAATTGACGATTTATTTATTGCTCTGAAACTGGTCGAGATATTATGCAAATGAAATTTGGAGGGTTTTAGGAGATAGTTATCGCGCATTTTTTGGCATGCAATTAAGAATTTTATGTTCACCATTGCGCGCCAATGGTGAATACGGGAAATGATCTCAATTTTTTTAAAGAAAAAAAATGGTACACCACTGAGATATTTCAAATTAAAAATAATTTTTGAATTCCTCGTTCAATTTGTGACAGAAAACCTCTCCTATCTTTTTTTCGTATGTGGCGTCGTTTTTATGCAAAAAAAAATCTTACGCTTATTTTTCATTTCTTTAATACATTAGTCTAGTAGGCTACTGTGAACATTTATCTAATATTAAATACAAAATGTCAGCATTCATGTGCGAAATACGAATTGTCAAATTAGCGTTCCTTCACTATTAAGCTTTTAGTTATTATTAATAAGTAATTAATTTTTCTTTTATCGAAAAAAATGGAAAAATTTACAAATGCGGAACTGTCAGATATGCATTTTATCTATGGCCGAAGTAATGGAAATGCTCGGCAAGCTCGAAGATTGTATGCTGAGTTGTATCCAGGACGTAGTACCCCATCACACAATATTTGCTCGTCTTCACCAACGTTTGCGTGAAAATGATACGTTTAAGAAACAAACGGCTGACTGCTCGCCCTCGACAAATACGAACGATGCAACTAGAAGAAGCTAAGAAGTTCTAGAGTTAAATGCGGAGTCACCTGAAATAAGTACTGTTGACAACATATTGAATGTAAGCCACCTCACCGTATTTGAAATTCTTAAAGAAAATCATTTGTATCCATTTCATATTCAACGTGTGCAAGCTCTACTGCCTAGAGACTTTTTTCCGCGTCTATTTTTTTGCCAATGGATTCTTCATCAATTTGCTCAAATTCCTAATTTTTTAAATAGTATAATGAAGACATTGCATACGAAATTTCCATAACAATCACTTATGGGCTGAGGAGAATCCACATGGAATCTTTGAGGCTCATTTTTAGCATCAGTTTTCAGTAAATATATGGCTTGGATCAATTGATGATCATTTAATGGGCCCATATTTCCTTCCACAACGCCTAATAGGAGAATCTTAGCTTCGTTTCCTACAGGAAGAGTTAGTTACCTGTTCTTTTTGAAGAAATTCCTCTACAGCTGAGGCAACACTTATGGTTCATGCATTATGGTGCACCTACCCATTCTATTAGTATCAATGTACGTAATCACTTAGATTCAATATTTCCAAACCGTTGGATAGGTAGGGGAGGTACAGAACATTGGCCTGCTCGATAGTCAGATTTAAATCCTCTAGATTTTTGCATTTGGGGTTTTCTTAAGTCATTAGCTTATTCCACTCCCATCAAAAATTTTGATGACCTGAGGAATCGAATTATAGCCGGCTGTGAGGTAATAAGAAATACATTAGGAATATTTGCGCGATTACGAGAATCAATGAAGCGAAGAGTTGAATCTTGTGTAACATCTGAGGGAGGTCATTTTGAGCACTTGTTGTAGCTTTCCGCCTATTTAAAATTTAAGTATTGTTGTTTTTTATTATTGTTCTGGTTTAATGTTGTTGTATTAGATAGTTCTTGATAATGTATTAAAGAAATGAAAAATACGCGTCAAGATTTTTTTTGGAATAAAAACGGCGCCACATACAAAAAAAAGGTGAGAGAGGTTTTTTGTCACAAATTGAAGGAGGAATTCAATAATTTTTAATTTAAATTATATCAGTGGCGTATCATTTTTTTTCTTAAAAAAAATTGAGATAATTACCGGTATGCGCCAATGGTGAACATAAAATTTTTAATTGCATGTCAAAAAATGCGCGATAACTATCTCATAAAAACCCTTCAAATTTCATTTGCATATCTCGACCGGTTTCAGAGCAATAAATAAATCGTTAATATTTTAAGAAAAACTGTAACGCCCCGAAGCATTTGTGGACATTTATATAGCAAACTGTCATTATTTTTCCATGCAGAATCACCCTCTGAAGTTTGAAATAGTAAAAATGTACAAATGAAAAAAAAAATTTTAAATAAACCTTTAGATTTAATTTATTTAAGATAAGAATCCTTTGCATTAGGCCCATTAGGATCCTTTAAGTCTGTCCAGCTTTTAATCCTGTTATAGAACCTTTAAATAAATTGTTCGTTGTGAATAACTGTAGAACGTGTTTTGTGTTGTAAAAACTTAATGGAATTAAATCGTTATTATATTTCCTTGACTGAATCACTTATTGTATTTATTAGGTAATTATAACCTTAATATTTAGGTACAGGAACATAAATCATTTGAAATAGATTTTTATGGTCTTGCAGATTATTTCATAATATATAAAGTGTTCTATTAAAAAAAATATGCTTCTAATTCGCTTCTCCCTTTTGTCACAGCCTTTAAAAAATTGTAAACTTATCTTGCTGAATCTCCACACCTTCGGAAAAGTTTCTTGGATGCAGTTTGGCATTTTATTTACTAGAAGATACGCTACGGTTTGAATTAAGGAAAAAAATAGCGCAAAAACATAATTAAGCTCTCAAAACTTCGTCAAATACCAAGTGTTGCATTTACGTGACTCATGTATTTTTTTGGCTTAATCATTCATATAACCCCTCATATCCTTCCTTTTGTTATTTAAGCATTATAAATACTTTAAATTATAATTACTTAATTTCACTTTTATAACAATTTTAATTTGTATTTTTTAACAGTATGCATTACGTATGGGGGCCGAAAATAGAATGTGCTTTAAAATTATTTCTTACTGCTTATATAAATGTTTTACCCTTGAAGTAATAAATAAATAAATGGCATTTAAAAAAAGTGTTGAATTATTAAATATATCGATTAATTAATAAATGATATTTTTAAACGTAATATTTCTTTTATCCTGGGTAATCGAGTTTACAAACAAGCCCGATAAATCCCAAATAAATAGGACCGGTTAGATTTAATAAAAGGAACTGTTCAACTCTAATGGGCTCTTGGTCAACGATAGAACCTTTTAACACCTCAGACAAAGTGTTACTTTGCTTACTAGTGAAAATATGGGAGCACGCGAGTGTCTTTTAGATTTTCGACACGTTTATCGAAGTGTTGCGAGATATAAGAGCGGTCGCTGATGAAGTATTTTTAAATTACGCGGAAAAAGGCCGGATATTTTACAGGATGAAGATTTCTTTTTAACATTTTTGTATAGAATAGGTGGCTTAAATTTATAGTGTAGAATTTCATTTAGCATATTTGAGAATATTTCCTAAGGGCTATTTTGGAGCACAACGTACATTTTACATACTTGGTTCAATATTTATTGATTATTTTTGCGTTGTGAGAAATCAACAAAATGTTTCAAACATTAGAAAATGAAGAATTTTACTGATGAATGTTTGTATCCCTCATAAAAAAAGCGTGGGAAAAAAATGAAGCATTATTATTCTTTAAATCACTTTTGTACCCGGGTATTTTAGCACCTGTGTGTACAGAATCTTAATAAATAATATAATTAAAATTAATTAAAATATATAATTAAAATTAATAAATAAAATAATTTACAACTCACGAAATTATGTATAGTCAGGTGTATTATATTGTTCCTATAGGCAACACTAGTTGAAATCGAAAAGACAAACAAAAAATTAAAAAGAAAAAAACCTTTTTTAAATTATGAATGACAAGAAAAGCAGAAAAAAATAACAAAAAAATCCAGCAATCAGTGACCTATCAGAGTATTGTGTATAAATGTAAATTCTCAACAATAAAGTTCTTCCAGGTGTTATAATAATAGATTATATATTTTTGAGGTAAAGTGATCTACAAAACGTTGTTTTACTTTTTTATTGCTGAGTGCTGTAATTAGGAAGTCACACTTCTGGTATTAAATTTATAAAATATTTTTTTTTTACTTTATTTTTTTTTATAAATGATTAGAAATTGTACAGATGTATAGAGTTCTAACACTAGAGATCCCAGTGCTATACAATTTTGAATTGTTGTCAAGGATTCTAGATGTTAATTAGAATCCTCAGATTAATATTTTGTAAGAAATAAGAGCTTCTACTAATATTTTCTCAATCTAATTTTTTTTAAAGGTATTTGTTTGAAAAATCTTTATTTTAACAAATTTATTGGCATACAATTCATTTTCTAAACGAAACGAAATCTCTAATCTCTAATAAGTTTTTGAAACACTGACCTCAAGTAACAAAAAATAGTTGCAATAAAATATATTGAATTCATAACAAAAGACATTACTGTCTTTTAATTTTGTAACAAAAATATTATAATTATTAATATCCGTTATAAATTTCGATAAATTGTTATAAATTTTAATAGCATCTATAATCGATTTTATTAAGCCTATATTAATCCTAGTGCTTAGTTGATAAATGTTATCTTGAGACCTTGTATGGTAATTATGTACATCACCCTAAAATCTAATATTTATGTTACTTATTTGCTGACATCTTATAAATCATTTTACATTGTTCTATTTTTAAACCCTTTTCTTACTTATGTAAATTTAATTTCAAATAAATTGTGTTGATACTAGTGAACCAATCATAGTTGAACGATGTTTTAACAATTTTGTATTGTAATATTTATGCTTTACTAAATTGATCATACATTCCTTAAAACTGGCAAAAGATATCTAAAGTAGGGGAGACTGGGGTCAATTGAACCATTTTGTACAAATATTTTTTTTCTGGCTAGATAAGTACTATAATATGATCAAAAAATAGGTAACATATAGCTGGGAACTTGACATACTTGACCTAGTAGTTAAATTTGACTATAGATAAGCAAAAAAAAATATGCAAATAAAAATAAGTGGTGGAGCATAATGTTTCAAACGACCCCGATCAAGGGTCAATTGAAACACATTATGGGGATAGTTGTAACAAAAGCAATATAGATTAAATAAAAAACACATTTCTTTTTATTTTCTTCTATTATTTAAAAAAGACTCAAAATCATATAGAAACTGTAAAAAATGCCTCATAACAACAACAAAAAAATAACAGAAGCTAATATTCTGCTTATGAGGAGGAACATTAAACAGAAACGCAGGAACATAAAATAAAAGTTAGGAAAAAGTTTTAAAACAAAAAACAACAACTGGTGGTAATATAGATGTGTAACACTTTCAATTTTTGGTCAGTCACTTTGGCAATTATGGCAAACATAATATGTGAGCTCTTGTGGTGTGCATGCTTCATGCGACTACATTTTGCAGTTAGGACATCGGATCCACTGTTCACCTGGCTTACTTTTATTAAATGGTTCAACACACACCAAACAAAAACATTCACTTTCGTCGTCGGTAGAATTTTCAGATCTTGTTCTCACGGGTGCTTTTTTTGGGATTTTCTTTGTACCCTTCTTTTCGGTTTCCAGATTCCGTTTGACCTTTTGTGTTTTCTTATTAGCTTCTCTCTCTATTTCCTCCTTTTCCGGTGTATCGGTGTACACGGTTGACTTCCTCTTTTTCTTTCCTCTTGCGTTTATTTTTCTTGGTGAAGCTTTTCCGAAAGGCCTAACAGCTTCTGGTGAAAACGTGTTATTTTGGGTGTTTTCGGAAATTTTTTAGGCCCCGAGAAGTTGATGGCGTTGGATTTTGAAACTCATCTTCTAAGGTTGGTACAGTCAGATTATTACCTGGATTTGAACTAGGTTGATCATTTGGAGGTTCGGTTGAAGGCAACCTATTGGTAACAGACGTAGATGAAGTAGGATTATCAAATGTATCTTCCAAAGTAGGATCTGTCAGATTCAGATTGTTGCCTGGATCTAAAGCAGGTGAAACTGAAGGTTCGATTGGAGGCAACCTATCTGTGACAAAAGATGGCGAGAAATCTGTCTCCGTAAAAATATCTCTGTTAAAAGGATATATCCCTGTACACTTAAATCCGGCTTGGATATTGCTTTGTGTAAGAGCTAAGGGCAATGATGTTGCGACAATTCCGGGTAAATCATATATAGACATCGGTTTACCAGGGTCACTATGAATCCAACCATCACAAGCAGAGGTTATTGCTTTCTTAAGATGACCGAAAACTGTTCTATCGAGGGGCTGACATTTATGCGAGCAGTGGGGTGGGAAAGAAAGCGTTACTATTCCATGAGTTTTACAATAGTCTAGAGTTTCTATACTAATATGGGATGAGTGGTTATCCAGTGTGAGTAGAACCTTATGAGCTTGTGAAGAATTTGTGTGCTTTTGAAAGTGTTTTAAGAACAAGACGAAATCTTTTTCTTGAATCCATCCTGACCCGTTTCCAACCCCAATACACCCTGGTGGACCATCACGAATAAAATGATCCTGAAACCGCAGTCAAGGAAAAATAAACATGGGCGGAATCGAATTGCCTAGTGCGTTTATTGCCACCGTCCCTGTTACGAGTGTACCACGTTCTTGTGAGGTAATTGCACCCACTTGTTTCATGCCTCTTTTTGCTACAATTCGATTTGGTTTCTGGACTGTTGTCACACCAGTTTCATCTACGTTGTAAATATCCTTTGCTTTAAATTTGTCTTGATCCAAAACTTTGGCAAGATTATTAAAAAATACAGAAACATTTGCACAATTGAAGCTGGTTGCTCTGGCTAAGCTGGTTGCTTGTGATGCTCTTATTGATAAGTCACAGTGTCTTGACATAAAACCGGAAAACCAGTCTTCTCCTGCCATGCCGTTTTTAATCCAAGTGTCCGGTTTATCTATATCATATTTAATGGTTAATTCTAACGCAAGTCTCCAAATATCTTTGTTTGACAGACCTTGATAAATGTCTGCAGCTTTTTTTATGTACTTTACCATTTCGGTTTCTTGAGGTTCATTAAAAACTTTATTTGCAGGTTTATAGCCCATTGTAACAGGTGGTTGACCTTCAGTATTCCCCGCAGCTTCTTTCTTTCGATTGTATCTCAACAAAGACACATGAGAGATCCCAAATTAGTCGGCAGCTAAGCGTAGAGAACTTCCATTTTTGAGCTCTGCATATGCAGATTCATATAAAGATATATCTCGACTTGAACGATTAGTTTTCGGGACTCTTTTACGAGGCATCTGAAATGAAATAAACTAATTAATTTACTAGATTAATGTCCTAGCTAATGAAAGCTGACAAGCAAACTAAACAGACAGACTCAATTACAATTTATTTTATTTTAGAAATGAACGGCGGGGTCAGTTGAAACGTTATAAACGTCCCTGTTACAACTGACCCCAAAAGACTTTTTTAAATAAATGACACCATATTTACTACAAACGAAATGAATTTCAAATTTAAACCAGAGTAAAATAAAGCCTAACTAATGAAAACCGACAAACTAACCAAATACCCATATATACAGACTCATTTACACATGCATAAGAAATATAGTAAATACTTACTTTGGATACGTGAAAACACAAAATCTCGCACTAGGTACGTATACTTTGTTTAATGGCTCGCGGCGTACTGCCAGAAAATGGTTGTCGATATTATGGTCAAATCAAGTACAAATTGCAATTCAGTAACTAAGTCCGTTTCCAAGCACCAGTTTTTCGCTTTTCCTGAAAATTTACAGTTTTGGACAAACCGCATTTTGCAAGTCTTCTCCTCACATGTATCTTTCTTGTAGGTGACTATGTTGCGTATAGTCGAGTTAAAAATATATACAGTACTTTCATTTTAAAACAAATCACCCTTAATAACTTCTTAAAAAAAAACACGTCAACTTAGATACATCATTACACATATATTAAAAAAATATAAAAAAAGTGTGATACATCATTTTAAACGGCATAGAATCTCCTATCTTACCAACTGAAGAAAAATCAGCTTACGTATAAGCGAATAGTAAGCACTACACTTTGACACTTCGAGACTGACCTAATGAACAGTTTCCAGGGATGTGGATTGGTAGGCGTGGTGCAATTAATTGGCCCGCATGGTCGCCAGACTTAACACCACTAGATTTTTCAGAACCTCATCTGAAAATATTCATGATTTAAAGCATCGAAGTACTAGCGAATGTAGAGATATTACAGAATGTAGAGGCCAAACACTTGCCAATGCTCGTGAGGAATATCAAAAAAGAGTTTATTACTGTCTCGCGAAGAACTGATTAAATTGTTTATTTTTTAAACACCTTTTTACACCCTTAGTGTTTATAAATCTATAAACTTAAATTTTTTATATATAATAAACATCGTTGGGTGGTAGATTGTATGCCCTTTAAAATGATGGATCACACTATAGGATAGCCATCAAGTATTACGTCGACGAATTATTCATTATTACCAGATATTTTAGCTCACTATTCGCTCGTACGTCAACCGATTTAATTTTTTTGGGCACTATTCAATAGACATTTTATTGCTGCTTACAGTGATGGAGGTTTTCATTTGACATATCAAAGTGAGGTTAGCTGGAGGTGAGCAAGCGATTGACAGAACTTTGTCAAATATAAAATTAAACATCCCCCGTATACCTAAATTGACTTTTATTTTTAAGAAAGTATTAAGGATGCTTCCTTTTGAAATGAAAGCACTGTATAATCAAATATATGAAATAAAAGTTCTACAATTTCAAGTAATCTTTAGTTTGTAGAATTTAAAGATAGCGCTAAAAAAGTGAATAATGAATCTAAGTAAATAAATGTCTCTCTAAAAAAAAATTAAAATATAATTTGCATTTAAAATAAATGTAATACGTATATATGTACTATGCGTAAATTAATTGAGAACATTCTGAAAAAGAGGTAAATTTTCTTAACCATATATTTATAATATATACATAATCATACATATGAGGGGTTCCATTTCTAAATGCACTTTATCCTTTTTTGAAGAAAATTAGATAAAGATTTCTATAGCAACAATTTAAAAAAAAAAGAGTGTTTTTGTATTTACAACTGCTGTGTCATCAGCATAAAAATTACAATTACTTTTTTATTGACATATTGGGCAATGAATTAATTAATGCAAGCTATTGAAAGAATTGCACCTAAAACAGTGACCTAAGTGATGCCAATTTTGATGTGTAGTAGTTTGCTCATTACAATTCTAAGTCTTGCTGATTGCTCCAAGTAAAAAAGACTTATATTGAGTGACTTGTTAGGTATATATTGTATTACGTATCTTTTATATCTCTATAAAATTGCAATTATATTGTATAATATTCCTGAGTATGTATCTATATAAAATATAAACAATTTTTTCTTTCATACTGCAACATTCCGCTTTATACAAATCTCAACCTAAACAAAATCCTAAAAGCCAAAGGCCAATATCCCTATATAACTGGAAAAATCAGTAAACACTCTCTAAACCAGCTCGCGTCACTCGTCAACTCTTTTCCAGAAAGTCGTAAAACTGTAAAACACTTTTACGGTACCCGGATAGTGAAACGGTGCACTTATACACTCAAAAATGCACCCAACTTATATTTTTGTTTATATTCGAGACGTTTATTAACTAGACTACTAATGGACGCCTTGTTTATGTTCACTTTTATAGCTGTAAACATTTGTTTTTACTTTCGATAAATCATGTGTTTTGAGTGTTTTGGTAGGCTCCATCTTTTTTTATATATACTAGGGGCATTCAAAAAGTAAGTTTTTATAATCTGAAGTTTCTATTGAACACCACCTAGCGGGCTCTGATCGAGTTTGGTTTTTTCTTCTTCTTTTTGCAAGGCATATCCACTAACTCTCCGTTCACTTTCTGATGTTACGCAGCTAATTGAGAATCGGTATCTTTGACTACGCATGAGGTTCGCGTACCTTGTTGACGCGTCTAAGAACTTCCTTATTTATCAGTTTGGCGATCCAGGGTACCTTGGAGGATTCTGGGGTACACCCACATCTCATATATGGTTTGATATAATATAGTTTTTGGTAAGGGTATAGCTTCATTTTATAATAAATTAAAGAATAATTATTCTCGCTCTTATTTCGGCATGACTGCTTGAAGTGCCATTTAAAAGGTATACTTAAAAATATGAACTAAGGTCTCTGGACCTGAAAAAGTAATCCACTCAGACAAATAATGCCTCCGGTTTTCACCTTAAACCATGGTAGCACCTGTCAGGGATGCTTTAAAACATGGACTTAGGTATTTGGAGTCGAAAATATAAACTATTTAAACATATATGAATTTAAAACAAATAAACAAAACATAGTCTATAACATGTGTGGGGTTTCAAATTTTATACTTGTCAAATTCTATAATTCAAAAATCTACTATTCTTATCAGTAGAGCTCGGTATTCTTGGATTACCAGTGCAAAGCGTATCCAGTTATGAGTTACGTGTGGTGATGATCCGTCTTTTAACCGCAAGAGGGTCTTTTAACCTTAAAAGGACTTTAAAAAAAGAAAATGCAAAAATAGCAAAAATTATTTGAATCTGATCCGGTCTCAAGATGATAGTATAACGAAATACAGTCAAATATTTAGTAAGGATAAATAAGCCTTTAAAAAATTGTTATTTTTGAAAAGAACTGACATATAAACCTTATTAAATTTATGCATCTTCCACTCAGTTTTTAGCCGACTCCATTTAGTTCAATTTTGAACTAAATGCAAAAAGTTAGTCTATGACCGTTGGAGAGAATATTATATAAATGAAATTGAAAATAAAATAAAGGCAAAGAATGACATTTGCAACCTTTTTCACATTATCCACCATCCAAATACTGTGAGTTATCTATCTGAGGGTCCTGAATTTGAAAATATTTGGATTTTCTGACGTCCTTTTAAGGTTTCCATTCTTGATCAATGTATGAAAAGCAAGTCAAATCAACCGAAAAGTTTTTTAATGTATAACTCTTTTTATTGACATTTCAAGAATAATAGGTTGATTATTTTTTCAATAATATTTGGTTACTTTTTCTTTTTCAAATATAATTTTAAACTATATATAGTAAAAGTACCACTACCATATTCAAGGACTTCAATAATGATTGATACAATGTTTATTTAATACAATGGGTTTATACAATTTGATCTGTATGTTGTTAATATTGCGTACTATGTTTTTTTGATTAGGTTTTTCCTTTGGTTTCTTAGAATTGAAATAATGTTTAATTTGGGACAAAGTTTTATAATATAACGCAATATCAAATCATATAGGAAATTTGTCATAAGTTCGTTACATCAATATAGATTTTATTTCAATTATACAATATCATTTAGAACTATAGTTTTATAAGAAAATATCGTCATGGTCGGGGAGGAGCGGGCAGGTATTTATTCAAAGAAAAACATATCCTCATAATTTGAGTATATAAGTGAGAAGTTCGATGTAAATTTAAAAAAATGTTAGTAAAGGTTATCATCATTTTCAAACATACTCATATTTTTTGACCTTATAGAAGAAAGTTTAAGTATATCAGTTTCCTGGTTTGATAATATACGTTTTATTAAGAAGTTTTTAGTGTTCGGAAACTTATTAAAGATCCCACTAGAATAAACAACCGGCCAAATACTCTTATTGAAGTAATTGTCACTAGTAGGAATATTAATTGTATAAGATTTCAATCTGCATGTATATCAAAATTCATTACATCTCTGGTCATAATTTATTTCAGACTACCTTAAATCTACCAAAATTGAAATTACGCACAAACATTGTTAGGTACTGAGACTATATAAACTAAAGCAGGTTCCAAAAAGATAAAGTTCTTATTTTAGTTATAGTGCATCAGAAAACCAAGTGCTCCTGGAAGGACTTGATATGGCTAATGCTGAATATGACCACCGTTAACTTCCATGCAATAATATAGATTTTATTCAAATTAACATCGGACATTTCGTAGCATATCAGGAGTTATCTGTTGGCATTCAAATGTCTCTACGCGCAATTCTTTTATTGGAGCTGGTTGGGTAGCATAGATGTTACTCTTTAGGTAAACCCACAAAAAAAATCTAGAGGTGAAAGATCGGGCGATTCAACAGAGCCTCACCGTCCAATCCAGAGACCAGTGAGGATAGTTCTCATTTAAATAAATGCGGATAGTTATTGTGTAATGAGGGGGCGCACCATCATGCTGATACATCACCTTGCCCTCAAGGTATTGATTGTTATTGTCATTTTCAATGTATTAGTATGTCATGTACTTAGCAGGTCATCTAGCTATAATGTCTGATGATGCTTTATTAGCGAAACTTGTTACCTGATTAATACATATAAAAAGACATTTTGAGACTGAGACTTTCAATAATGCTCGTTATTGCCGGATCGATAGCTTCTTGTATTAATTAACCTGAGGTACATATCCCCATCTAGATTACCGGGGATAAAAAATGGTCCAATAATATGATCGCCGTAAATGCCAAACCAAACATTTAATTTATGGAAATGTTGAGTATGTGCTTCGTGATAAATGTGTGGATTGTGGTCCGACAAATAACGGCAATTATGATGGTTTACAGTGCCGTTTAAAATAAACGAATATTCATCTGAAAAACAAATGTTAATTGGGATTATTTAATGGTATTTCACAGAACAAGCGCCGATCCTCATTTATTTCATGTACCAGCTTTATTTTATAGAGGTGGAAATCCTGAGTTTTTAGAATTCCTTGTATACTTCCTCGATTCATCCCAGATACAAAACTACTAACTGTCGAGTGATTAGTGTAGGATCTATATTAACATGTCCCAAAATCGCAACCTCTACAGCTTCGTTCCTTACCGGTTTCTCAACATTCCTTTTTTTTATTGGCCACCGATCCTGTTTCCCTGAAATTTGTAATTAGTTCTATGACATATCTTCTTTGCACATTTTTGTTTTCTTCACGTTCATTTAAAAGATCCGCTGTTCAAAATGTATTTTGATTATTAAAAAAAAATAAATTCACTATCTCTATTCTCTCTTGTAGGGTATACACCATTTTGACTATTACCTTGTTTAACACGATAAACTAAAAAATCAATGATCCGATTTCACTCTGACCAAGTTGAACTGACCTCTGAGTGACATCATTATTTATTTGTATTTTGACATTCTTATTTCGTTCCCTCTTAAACGTCGATTTGAACAAAATTAGTATTATTGCATGGGGATTAGCGGTGGCCATATTCAGCATTTGTTGGACTAGTATTTATGTATGATTGTTATAAATTAATAGTTTGATAAAGAATTGCGATTTAATACAGTTTTTCCAAAAAACTGTATTAAATGTAAATAGTAATAAAAGTTTGAGAATCGAAAGACCTCGTCACTCAACCCACTATTCTATTTAAATTTTTTGAGGTTAGATCCACCCTGGCTACTTAATTAATACCACCCCTGATCATCCCTTGATAGATGGAGGTGGTATTATACTCTGAAAATGTTTCCTCTTAGTAATCCAAATTGACGTGTACGAGCTGTTTCGTTTTCGTTTAGCCACCCTAACTAGGTAAACTATATAAGTTTACCTAGTTTTATGTTCGTGGTTTGTTCAGTAAATAGATGTTCTGTGGGGTAAACTTTTGGCTTGTTGTGTATAGTTTTTAATCCTTTCACGGCAGAATTTTTAAAAAACACCTTTTTGATTACAAAAATTTATCCAAAGTTTAGTTTTTAGGGTTCTAGAAAAAAAAATTGGAAGTAATGTGTCACTAAGCAAAGAAAACAAGCTTACCTATTAATATAATTATTTTTTATTTTGCACTTTTACATTTAGTAATTTTTTGTGAAACCTCTGAAAACATTTTTTTTTTGTTGCTTAGGCATAACCCTATATTACAAGTAGAAAAAGAATGTTGATGAATGAAGAAACATGCTGTTCTGTTTTAAAACTATATAGTGCACATCTTCTGGGATGTACTGGCGGCATGCGAGCAGTACGATCCATCTTTTCTCCAAAGGGGCTTGAAACGGCTTACAGGCATTTCACAGCTATGGGGAGTTTCACTAGTTGCTCCAACCAGTTCAGTTACAGTGGCACCATTTCTTGCTCTTTTTTTATCGATTTTGTTATACAGGGTGTTTCAAAATTCACTACATATATTTTAAGGGCGTATTCCTGAGGTCAAAATAAGACTTTTTTTTCCTATAAACATGGGTCCTAAAATGCACCCCCTTCAAGCTACAGCCATCGCAATAAGTGTAAAAAAAAATCCATTTTTTAAAACTGTGTCTACAGTTTTGCATCAAATTTAACGAAATTTGGAATACTCCCGTTATTTTAGGCGGTCTATTTACTCTTTATCTTAGAAAAGGCGTAAAACTAATTTTAAGGGGTAAACTGAGGGGGTGCACAGTTTTGGCGGCCAAAATTTTATGTGTACAATTTTTTTTTTTAATTAAGCTACACCAAAAAATAGACCATACAAAAATTTAAATTTTTGGTCTCTTGCATTTTTTTCATACGACTATTAGTTTTTGAGAAAATCGCCGGGGAATAAAAGGATAGCAATATCGTAAATTAAAAATCAAAGAAAAAATTTAGGAATTAGGCTGTGTTTCGCAATTGTTGACATTTTTATTTTTGAAGTTTTAGTAGTAGGCTGTGAGTATTTGTTTTAGACATTTTTTAACTTGCTTGACATTTGGTGTAAAATAAATTTACTGTCATTGTTGACTTTGTTTAATTCCAGTAGTTTACTTCCCGTTTTAGATTTAAAGTGTAGTTTTTATTCCCATGTTTTATTTCTAAACGCTAACATTGCTAAAATGGAAAATGAACGTTATTCATTCGAACATCTTGCAGACATCCATCAGTCTTGCTGATGGTAACGCGTATGAAGCTCAAAGATTGTATCAGTTAAGGTTTCCTAATCGCCGACTCCCGAATGTACGAACATTTTCAGAGTCACATCGGCATCTTAGGGAATACGGTAGTTTTCGGACCCTCAGGAACAATGCAGGCAGACCACAACAAGCAAGA
The DNA here is from genome assembly GCF_022605725.1 of Anthonomus grandis grandis. NCBI lineage: Eukaryota > Metazoa > Arthropoda > Insecta > Coleoptera > Curculionidae > Anthonomus > Anthonomus grandis. The sequence goes on from NC_065552.1 coordinate 29,636,290, forward strand.
AACCCAGTGACAGAGGAGCAAATTTTGAATGCCATCGACGACGATCCTGGCCTAAGCACCCGACAAATCGCTCGGAATTTCGATGTTTCTCATGCAACTGTCTGGCGGGTTTTGCACGAAAATAGCGTGTATCCATACCATAAATTTAGTGTATCCATACCATAAATTAATACAACGAGTTTTAATTGGAGAAGATAAGTCTAGGGTGGCAATAGTAAGGTCTGGCGTTCCACAGGGTAGCATTCTGAGTCCTTTGTTGTATAGCATTTTTACGTCGGCTTTTATGGATAAATTGCAATTCTGTAAATACCATCTCTACGCCGACGACACACAATTATATTTGTCATTTAATGCTAGTAATATTGAAAGAGCTAATTTTTGTTTGAATGCTGACCTTGCTCTAGTAAATAGAGTCTCGACAGATCATTCTCTTAAATTGAATCCAGCCAAGAGCGTGGCAATGTTATTTTGTGGTGATAATGGCAGAAGGGCGGTTTTGGATCATGTCCAGCTAATTCTTAATGGAGAACTTATCCCTTTTCATGTCTCAACTAAAACTCTAGGCCTAATCATAGACGTCAAGCTAAAGTTCACAGATCACATTACAAGTTGTCTTAAGAAAGGATTTTCAATGCTAAAAAAACTTTACAAGCATAGATCTTATTTGTCAAAAGAAACAAAAAAAATTTTATGCGACTCATTAATTCTATCCCATTTTAATTATGCAGATACAGTATATGGACCATTTTTAGACTACGCCAACTCTGCAAGAATTCAAAAATTACAGAACTCGTGCATAAGGTTTATTTGTGGAATTAGACGTAGGGAAAGGGTATCACATAAATTAGTCGATCTTAAATGGCTTAATATGTTAAATCGCCGAGAGTTGCACTCCAAATGTTTCTTTTATAAAATAATAAAATTTAAAGCACCACCATATCTCTATAATAAGCTCAGATACCGTACTGACGTTCACAATATAAATATTCGCAGACATGACCTTTTGTCTATACCTTTACATAAGAAAGAAATCTTTAAAAAGTCATTTTCTTACAATATTGTGTCCAAAATTAATAAATACAAAATTTGGGATTTTTCTAAATCTACATCGGCTTTTAAAAAATCAATAAAAATGGTTCTTTCATCTAAACAAAATAATATTTAATGCATTGAAATAATTTATGTTATTTCTTTTTAATACTGACATCTCTGGTAAATCAGTCGCCCTGGTTTTGCTCTCTTTTATGTCGGGATTCCGTGTTTGGATCTGGCGCGCGTTTGGAAATATAAATTTTTATATGTATATTTTTCTCTACTATAAGAGTCTACAACAGAAATACAGTTAATATACCTGTACCCCTCGTTCCTCCTTTCCTGCCTCCTATTAGTAAATAATAAGTAAGCTAGGATAATTGAGATTTCTTTTCTTTTCGGTTAGTTATGGATGTAGGGTATGCATGCTACTCGTACAGTTTATAATGCGGTTCGCGATATTTTTTTTTAAATTATAAGTGTAATATTCAAGGTCTTAACAGCTCCTTCTTCTGAGGGTAGCTGAAACATGACCTTTATTTCCTCTTTACAGTTACATGCTGAATTAATATACACTGATGGATTACTTTTTCTTTGTATTTATATTGTAAACTTATTTATATCTATGAGTGAGCATATGTAATATCTTATGAGGAAATATAAACTGTCTATTATTATTATTATTATTATTATTATTATTATTATTATTATTATTATTATTATTATATTCAAAGAGTTCAAGCTTTGCACCTCAAGCTTTCCCAAGGCGCTTACAGTTTGCAAGGTGGTTAGTTTAGAAATGCGGGAGATATAATAATTTTTTATCAAGTATTCTATTACCAGACGAAGCTTATTTTTCGCGGGAAGGGGTGGTGAATTTTCACAATGTGCATGTTTGTGCAGCAGAGAATCCGCACGAAATTAGGCAATCTCACCACCAGGAGCACTTTAGCCTTAATGTATGGGTAGGTTTAGTGGGAGATGAGTTAATTGGTCCTTTCTTTTTTCCTAGAATTTTAGTTGGCGATACTTATTTAGACTTTCTACAGCACCATTTAAATGGTTTACTAGACAATGTACCTTTAAATGTGCGAGCGAACATGTGGTTTATGCATGACGGTGCTCCCCCTCATTTCCGTATAACAGTACGTGACTATTTGAACTTTATGTTTCCTGAGAGATGGATTGGTAGAGCAGGCCCAATACCATGGCCTCCACGTTCCCCGGACTGCAATCCTCTGAATTTTTTTTTCTGGGGATATGTAAAAAGCCTCATCTATAATCCTGGTCAAGTGCCTTCGCTCGAGGTCCTAAGGCAAAGAATTATTGATGCCTTTGAAACAATAAGAAATACTCCCGGAATTTTAGAGCGAGTAAGACAATCTATGAGAAGACGAATGGAGGCTTGTATTGCAGCGGGGGGTGCGCATTTCAAGCACTTTTAAAAAAAAAAAATTGTTTCTCAGAAGTTTATTGTTTATTTAAAAAATAATTAATTATTATGTTAATAAATGTTAAATAATTTTTCAACCAATTTTTGTATTTTTATAAACCGCCATTCTTTAATGTAAATAATTGTTCATCAATTTATTGAAAAAACCTCAATAACAAAGTTTCAACAATAGCAAAACCAGTCTACCTATTTATTGTTAAATGTTGTGCCGCTTAAAAAATGTCCTAAAACAAATAGTCAGAGCCTACTGCTTAATATATTATCTGTTTAAATTTTAAATATTACGTTATTGGTAGCCTTTTATTAATCGGTGATTTTCTCAAAAACTATTCGTATTATCAAAAAAATGCAAGAGACATAAAATTTAGATTTTTGTATGGCCCATATTCTGGTGTAGCTTAATTTTTAAAAAAATGTATGCGTACATAAAATTTTGGCCGTCAAAAGTGTGCACTTCCTCAGTTTACCCCTTAAAATTAGTTTTACGCCTTTTCTAAGATAAAAAGTAAATAGACCGCCTAAAATAACGGGAGTATTCCAAATTTTGTTAAATTTAATGTAAAACTGTAGACACAGTTTTAAAAAATCGATTTTTTTACACTTCTTGCGATGTCTGTAGCTTGAAGGGGGTGCATTTTAGGACCCATATTTATAGGAAAAAAAAGTCTTATTTTGACCTCAGGAATACGCCCTTAAAATATATGTAGTGAATTTTGAAACACCCTGTATATAGTTTTGAGCTTGTCCGCTTTATCTACAAATTCCGTATTACTATTGTAATCTTTAATGACAAGTAGGATGAATTCTGGACAAGGACAAATGGTTTCCTTCTCACCATCTTAATCATAAAAATATTACAGAACCTCACATGTAATTTATTTTATTTCATAAGGAATAAAAGGTGACATTTTAGTTCGTAAAATCATAGAATAAAACACGATTTTAGCTCCACTTTATGTTGACGGCTTTGTGGTTTTATTTGACACCACTTGATTTTTACCAAAAACACATACCCACTAATATATTTTATTATAACTGCAATAATAAGCATGCTACTATAGACAATTACTAAATATCACTTACCAGCTATTTAAAAAAAAAATCAGAAGAAACACAAACTTTTAAAATTTAATTGTAAAACATAAAATTGAGTGGCGTCCGAATCAAGCCGTGTATTTTTTTTCGTTAGATGGCGATACTAACCCATAATGTTTTAGGTGGTATCTCGGTGAACCACAAAGCGCGAAAGGGTTAAAATATACTTATGTACAATATTTATTTTTTATGCAATGAATTATTGTGTAAGCCTCCTTAAACCAAAATGCAGTATCTCAAAATTGACCCACTAAAGGTTTTATAAATAATAATAAGTTCTTTTAAATTTAAAAATGTTCTGATATTATCAAATTTATAAATTAACTTTTTAGGCCTATTTGATAGATATTCAGTATATATATGTCATTTAAGATTTTGATCAAATTTGAAGATATTTAGTCTGTAAAACTTTCTTTATTCGATAATTACGTTCAATTGAAACATATGAATAATGTGGTCTGTATACCTCAGAAAAGGCAATGCAATTTTTTTTTGCTACATTCAGGCTTAATTTATAAGTTTCCAACCAGTTTTTTACTTCATTCAGGCCTTCTATAACATACTGTTTTGTTTGATCCCAACTCGAACCATTAAAAAGTAAGGCAGTCATCTGCATATGAAATATTGGTTCCATTTATTAGTTTAATATCAAGAAGAGAATTTGGGTAATTTATAAACAAAATTGGGACAATTACAGTACCTTGTTGCACTCCTATTTTTATAATTTCGCCATTGCTTAATATATTATTGACCTTAAAAAATTATCCTCTATTTTATAAATAATTTTTCATTCTTATAATATTATATAAATAATTTCAGGCAAGTGTCATTGCGCTTCTCCTTATTTCATACTGATTTAGAACTTGTGTCGAACGTATGTGGTACCGTATCGAAGGCCTTAGCCAGGTCAATAAAAACACGAGGACATTTTCTGTTATTGTTCAAATGGCTATAGTGATATCAGAAGAGAGTTCGCGTAAAGCATCTGTAGTACTACGACCTAGTAAAAACCCCTAGTGTTAATTTGATATAATATTAGGCCTATTTAGGAAGTCTAATAATCGATCTTTTAAACTCTTCTCGAAAATTTTAGCAAAACATGTAATTTGCGTAATTCGACAGTAATTGCCTATAGCATTTTTAGGTCCTAATTTGTGAATAGGGGAGATTTCAGATTTTGAATATGTTTAATTAGTTCATTTTTATTCATTTTTAATAACCGGAGATAAAAACATAGATCGACTATAAGTTTTTTGAAGACATAGGATATTGTTGGGTTTTGGAATATTTGTAAACTTATCGAAAGTTTGTTCATTAGTGTCGTCTCTTATAATTTCATACATCTTCTTCACATAATTTTTTTGCTTTGTTAATTTTGGTTTTTATAAAAGGTTCTTTTTTGTTTTTCTATTATTTTAGTTAACTCATTTTGAACTTCTGTATTGTAGTTATTGATCAGTTTTCTTTTAAATTTGCCTCTATGTCTAATTGAAAAGATAATACCATTTGTTATCAAATTTTTAATTGTTTTGAACACATTAATATTTTCTGAACAGTTTACATGTTTAGTAAAAACTTCCGAGAAAGTTGTCATTGTTCTGCTTCAGGGTCATTAATGCTTTTAATTATTGTCCAGTCTTGATCTGCCAATAGTTTTTTAGTTTTTGATAATTCGTAGACTTTTTATTTATAATATTTTCTACACTATTATGTTGCATATGTGAGTGATTTATGGGGCTGCATTTTAAGCTAATATTCAACAATATGACACAGCTGTCCAAAACAAATGGTTTTAGTTCCAAGTTACGATAATTTTTACACACTTGCATCATGCATTTAAATATTATTACTTTAAGTCATTGCAAACTGCCATATGCCAATTGAATATAGTTCACCTTGTCCTGTTTTCCACGCACTAAAATCCGCCAAAATTCTCACCTGTGCATCCTACAAAAAAAAATTACATCATATGTCAGTCAAAATTATCCCAAACTACTGGCATCCCGTCAAAAATCCTCTCGCTACCTGCACTTCAATCTGAAACCCGCCTCTCACCCAATCCATCTCGTTGAAAGATCCCTAGCCACACCCAGACTCCTAAAATACCATTTGACTGAGACACGGATGCGTGCCCGATACCCTGGAACGAGTGGAAACGAGACGGGATTTGGAACAGAGTTACTTAAGTACAATAAGTGGGAGAAGGAGGGATTAGGGGGTGGGGTCTAAGAAAAATTAAAAAAAAAACTCTTCGTTCCAGAAGGAACTCTGTCATGGCCAACGCTGACAGCATGTGTGAAAACCCTCAGTCAGTCATCAAACTTCATTAAAAGTGGAAATCGCGAGCAGCGGGTGTTTGAGTCGTAGGATAAGTTGACTTTACGTACACGGGGTGGAAGTGCTGGTGTGGAAAAGTGCGTGTCAACTTGGTCATTTGTTTTTCGCGCCGTGCATCGCCGTTCAATTTTTATGCTTAATAATTAATAGTTCTGGTGATTTGTATTGTGGACACTATTTTAATGGTATGTAAAACGGTGGATAATATATAATGATTTATGGTTGGCTTTTTAAAGAAATGATCTCAGTTAAGAGTAAGGTCAAGAAATAGGCATTGGGTTTGGAAAGTATCGTAAAGAAGTGAAAATATTTAATTTTTATTTAACTCAATATAAGTGGTTGAGTATTGAATTTCTTAAATGCTAAGAATAAATTTAATATAAGCTTGGGCCAAGACAATTAATCAAAAAAATTAAGTTTTAATAAATATTGTTAAGAAGAAATTACAGGTTGTAGATGTATTAAAGCTCTTTGCTTTAGTAAGATGTACTAAAAATATTTCAAACATTTGATATTATACTAGTTGATTGGGGAGCAAGAAACAATAATTAAGAAATATTGGAAATATTGACATTCCTAACAGTAATTCCTTATCGGGAATGTACTGTGTGAGTATTACTTTTATATTTATACTACAATTAAACTTCTTATGAGCGACGGTTTTACTATATCTGTTAGTTGAGGTGCCTGCTTAAAACTATAAAATTTAAGTACAAACATAGATATTTATTCGAATAAGTATCAGCCAATATACATATATGTATCAAAGTTACTTACTATTTATATTCTAAGATACTCTATTAACCCATAATTTGAATCTCTTGCTTAAGGAGACTGGATTGAAAACGATCTAAATTTTTGTGCTATAAGAATCCAATGTAGTCGTCTTTTACACAACTTTTTTAATCAGTAATTATTTTCATAGCCATACTATACGCAGTGTTGGTGCTATCATCTGCGCCAAGCTCAACATCGCTATCTTCTATGACAGGATCATAGTCCGTCATATTACCAATAGCGTCGTCAAGGTTTAAACTTATTTCTTTCGTTGCTGCAATACCATCAATTCCAATATAACTATTAAGGTTTTCCTCTGTTATGTACATTTCTGAGGCATACCTTTTCATTGGAATTATTGTAGATAAAGGCATATATAGTCTTTCCGATGTTAATTGAATAATGTAGATCACTTTTATTTTTGTGAAGCAAGCGTTTTAAAAAAAATTTTGCATGGTTGTTGTAGTTGCTGACGAAACTTTATCACAAGCAGCTTTAAGCTGCTAAAACAATTATGGACTTCGTTTATTCTAAACCAGTTTCTTGCTTAATCCATTTTTGATAAAATGTGCTTCAATATTAACCCTCGATAATAGAATTTACATTTTTTTATGATACCTGGTCTAAACGTTAACACATTGAGGTAGTATTACTACTTAACAAAAAAACTTTTAATTTTTTGTAACTTTACCTCACAAAACTAATAAAATTTTTAGTTTTAACCTACTCATTCTTTTATCAAAATTAGGCAACCACTAATTCATAATGTCTTGTATCCACGCTTTTTTATTAGACTTGCAGAATACCGGCAAGCCTCTCACTGTTACATTTTTGGGACGGACCACTTTCATCACCAATTTTTTCGGCAGTTGTAATTATAAATAAATTGTAAGACCTTCTTTGGATAAAACTGCTTTGTGATGTTCTTGAAAATTTTCCATTGCTGTATTTGTCAGACCTAAAGACGAGAGTTTTATGCGGTAAAGCTCAGCAGAAAAGGAAATTTTCATCTGCATGGTACATATCTTCTTGCCGAGGCCCAAGGAGCAGTACAGGCAATTTAATTCTAATCTGACTTACGTTGTCTTAACTAATATCTGATGAAACTTATTGCATCTCGTCTTTTACTTCATTTTTCCAGTCAATCAGTGAATGCGCAAGAGTCTTTTTTGTCACAGACGAAATTCTTCATGACCGGTAGTTCTTGAACTCCCAGTAGTGTTGGACTCGGAGCCCGGTTATCCATTGGTACCAGTTGATTTTCTGCACTGCAGTCTGCTTTGTTGCAATCTTACTCCATTTACTCAGATGTACTCCGACATGTTCAGTTCTGTTGTTTCTAGGACGTCTAGTATTGCTTCGTCCAGGACCGTTGCTCTGGTCTGGTTGAATGTAAAGAGTGGTTTCTTACCTCTTTCTCTGAACCTTTACATAACAGTGTATCTACTTTCTTGAGTCTATGTAGCTGTCTGGTAGGGTGCATGGTCTGTGAGCAGCTCTGCTACCTTTCATATCTGTTGCCTGGAGTGGCTCAGTGTGTTCTCACCCTTCTTGAAGGGCGAGCTGCCCAAACTGTTTGGAGACTTTCAGCTCTGGCAGTTGTTCCCAGTAGTTTTTATGTTCAAGTTCTAACTAGTGTCTGATATCCCCTTTTCGGGTTTTATCGCTGATATAGCATGTTGGGTCTGGAAATATGAGTCTATTGCTCTCGTCTATTTTGCTTTTTATCCACGAGATCCTCCTGGCACTTTTGTGCAGTCTTTGACCTAGTCTTAAACTAGCCTAAAGCGATTATTGCTGCCTGTACTGATTGCGAAGCTTTGACGCCTTGGCACCCCTTTTCCCATCAGTAGGACATAGGTCTAAATACCTATTATGTTTGCCTGTGAGTTTATTGCTTCCAGGCTCAGATTCAGCGTGAGTTGCCTACCCTTTTGTTCATCCTCTAGATGTTTGATCGCATGTGTAAATACATACAGTGAGCCGCCTTGCCTAAGTCGGGTAACTTCTCAGTTGTCCCTTTCCCTCCTTAATTACAAAGGATTTGTCTGACTGTGTGGCCTTGGTTTTGTCCATATGTGGCCTTGGTTAGTGCCCTACGTCTAAGCTATTGTATCTTGTCGAATAGGGCATTATGTTCAACTTACATTATGATCGTTGCACCATTCGACAGTAGCCCTTGTGCTTTTGATATTATTTTATATCTAAAGGTGGTTTCTAAGGCAGCAGTTGTTGACGTCGCTCCTGCTATACTGAGAGACGCTGTTCTTTATGTTTGGTTTAGTATCTTAATAACGGTACGAGAATGGGAAACCAATTGACACACACTTTGCCAATTTAAGGTTCATCACGTCTTAAAATCCCTTTTTTGGGCGGTATTGTTTTCTGACTTTTACAGCAGGAGAACGTTGAGTTATTCTTAGCGACTTCCGTACAGATACGGCTTCATTTTCCACCGTGTTAACAACTTCTATTTTTTGCACGTACGCTAAGGCGCTTTCATTGTTTTCGAAAAGAAGCTCAATCATTTCTACCTTTCTGCAACTGAGAACACCATCATTGACTATTTTAAAATGTTCAACAAATTCCCACCACTTCACTCATTGCAATTATTGGACCACCCTACATATCAAGTTTGTATGTCAAGCAAAGGGAATAAACTTGTACTATTTGGTTGGCATACTGATTGAATTAAATGACAAATAACTAGCATAGGAATGTATTCTCATTGGTATATTATTTAAATAAAACATTTCAATAAAACATATTTTTTCTAAGTCGATGGTCTTAATTTTATGTACAAAATTTTTTAAATATCCCTATTAGGAAAAGCCTAGAGGTCTGATCAGGGATCATGCCAGCCATTCTATTGAGCCTCATCTGCCTATCCATCGACTTGGAAATATTTGATTTAAGTACTGCCAGATATTGATTTGCTAATTGGGTTATACAAATTATGACGACTAAGAATTGATATAAAATTATTAATTTTTCAACACCATTTTGCTGCTGTATTAGTACTCCTACTCAATTTTAATTGAAGGCTCTAAAATAAATAAATTATTAACTATCCAATTTTTAAAACAGTGCGCTTTGAGATATGATGGGTAGAACGGTAAGAATTCTTTCGAATCCATGAACTTACAATAGCGTTGTAATGCTCTATAAAAGGTAGATTTATGACAACAACAAATGTGTAAGATAAAGAGGGCTGATGTTCTATAAAGTTTTGCGATACATAATAAAAAGCTTTTTTAAGAATAAAAATTAATTTATTGACATGGAAGGCTTTTTCAATTTTTTTTTCTCACTAATTTAATAATTCGGTCAGATTTTTAGTCCCATTATTTTCTAAAATCAAAATCCTTTTTTTTTTAATCAAAATAAAATTATCAACATGGTAGTCATTGTCAGCTCACTTGAACCCACTAATTCGATGGTAAAATTAAAAATTTTTTTCATTTTTTCAACTTTTCAAAAATCGAAATAAGTTAAGACATAATATTAATTTTTAGCTAATTTTGTCCCACTAATTCAAAATTTTGTTTATTTATTATTATTGTTTACTAAAACTCATATCACCAACATGCTACTCTTACTCTATTAATTTTTTTACACTAATTTAATGGTGTAACTAGCTTTTTAGTACTATTAAAAATTCATCGAAATGATACTCGTCTCATCTCATTTTGTTTATTGCAGTGAATTATATTAAATGAGTATCAAAAATGAAGTCTTTTCTCTAGGTTAGCTCACCTTCTAGCGTTTACCATTTTAGAAATACCAATAGTATTTCTTTTTAGTACATTAAACATTGGTACTATCAAACTATTATAACATACATACGTACCTATAATATACTATATTGACCTTTTTGTTTTATAATATATTTTATTTGTTTCTTGTGAAGACCAATAAGCTATCAGATTTTTTCTCAGTTAATGTATTCTTTACAATTAATACAGGGTATCAATTTGAAAAAGTACCGCCCGTTAAATTTCTGCCGCTGTATAAAATTTCAAAATTATTAATTAAATTAAGACCATAAAGATATTTATTTTTTTAAGTAATAACTATTGTAATGAAATAGAACATAAAAAAGTAATAAAAACTTACTTAATTTATAAAATGTTTAAAATGTTGTCCATTCTTTTCCAAACAGTAATAAAGTCTGCTCTCAAACTCCTTTCTAACATTTTGAAAAACTTCTGCCTGGATTTCTCTACACGCGGCTGTGATTATTATTTTTAAATCTTCCAAATCACTATTAGGTTGTGTTTTAAAAAAACATTGATAATTAATAAATATCCCCATAAAAAAATCTAAAGGTGATAAATCGGATGATCGTGGTGGCCATTCAATTGCACCGCATCGACCAATCCATTTACCAGGAAATCTATCATTTAACCACTCTCTAACCGGAAGAAAATAGTGTGGTGGAGCTCCATATTGTTGGAAGTGTAATAAATTTTCTTGCAAAATCATATTACCCGCTACATCAGTTTGATTTTCTAAGCTAGATGTTATTAAGAGATCTATTGTGTGTGATTCTTCCAGCAGATTAAGGTAGAGTTCACCGGTTAGATTTTCTTTAATAAATATTAGTCCTGTAATAGAATTTACAAGAATACCAGCTAAAACATTTATCTTCTCTAGATCTGTGACCTTCTCTAAAAATTCGCGGATTTTCATTACTCCAGTAGCGACAATTTTGTTTGTTGACATTTCCATGAAAAAAAATGAACACTAATGAATCAGTAAAGCAAATATTTTGTACAATAGTTGGGTTTTCGTTTATAAAATTAGTCATTATTTCACAAAACTCACTTCTTTTAACAAAATCGTCATCACAAAGCTATTGCAAAATTAATTGCTAAGTTTCCATAAACTTAGCAATTAATTTTAAAACATATTTATGATTTAATTGACTATTAGGATATCTTTCGTTAAACAATGCTGCCGTTCTTCTTGCACATCTTTGACTTTCCTCGTAAATAAGAATAATTGAAGAGCGGAAATTAGAAAGGGCTTAAGTGCCAAAAAAAGGTTTTGAGATAATAGAGAAAAACTAAATAAAAGCCAGAGAACTTTTTTAAGTGAAGCTTTATTAAGAATTATGCATTTAAATTGAAACGGAAGACCTACTTCTTAACAAAAATTTGCAAACTAAGCTTCTTACTACAAAATAAAAATGTTTAAACAAGTAAAATTAGGAAAAGGCCGAAGTGCCATAACTGATTTTGAGTATAGAAATATTCATAAAATACATTTTACTTCTTTTTTTGTTCTAAACCATTGTCTTCAATCTGAAGTAGCTGTTTATAAAAACGTTGGTGTTCTGGATTTTGAAGATAAGGAATCATGCTTCGAAGAGATACCTTTTTATTTTCCGACACCTTACTTTCTGATGGCAGCTTCAATATATTAGCCTATGAAATGAGAGTCCAGAAGATTAAGTTTTTATCTTAATAAGTGTAGAATTCGTAGCTTCGATCGTTATTACTGTAGGTTTACTGATATTTAACTTGGTAGTGTTAATATACTCATCCGCCTCTTGTTTTAGGTCCCAAAAGCCGCATGGAGTCATGTCAACAACATTAAAAGATGGAGCGTACCTTGCAGATTTTACTATTGCTTGGAGGTCTGAGGGGCTTTAGATACTTTCTTCCGTTTTTCCACTAAAGCAAAATCTCTTTCGCAGGGCATAAAACTATGGCCACTTACAAGAAATATCTGTTCAATAGTGTGGAAAACACCATTGGCCACCAAAAAGATCAATGTAAACAATAAAATTCTATTCTTATTTTGGCCCCCGCAATTATCACACCATATTACCAAATGCTTCTTAAGGGTCAATCCACGATTAACAATGTATAAAAGACATGATGTAATTTCGTTGGCTCCACGAGAAGCTACTCACTTGTGCCACATACACATGTAGGCCTCATTTGTATCCCCAATATAAACTCCTAAGTTGTAGCAGGACAGCTGCGACAGGTAGAACATGTCGCTGTGTGTCAATGATGGAACAAACATGACCTGCTGTAGATCCATGGATAAACAACACTCTGTGCTTTCGGGATCTTGAGACTCAATCGTATCTTGCTTTAATATCTCCCTTGCCCTTTCGGCCTTTCGATGATGGATTTCCAGCTGATCTTTTGCAGATTGACTTGACTTAATGTTGGCTTTAATTTGACACTCTAGTTTGTCACATGTGCTACACGTATCAACTCGTGGTCTGTGGAAACTTAGGTTGGGAAAATCCTTGATGAAAACAGATCTATAAAATTTGTATGTGACTGGCGAATCTGGGTGTAATTGCGTAAAAGCTTTAAACAGTCGGTGGATATTTAAGTCAGGACTAAGGTATTCTTTTTCGGATTTGGCCCTTGAATAATTACCAACTTCCCTTGGTATCATGTTTACATGATTTTTTACCAGAAGACGATCAGCTTCAGAAAATTTTGGAGTAGCATGTCTGGTACGTTTATCATTATAACAGGTCTCACCCATTTTCTTCTTTTCAATGAGGACCCGTACTTTTTTATCGTTAACGCCGAATGTATTCTGAAACGTTTTCTTACATACCCGTTCAAATTTTCCTTGGCCATTAGGAAGGGAGTAATATATTGTTGCTTGACGTCTGCTATTTTGCTCATCCTCATACGAACCATGTCGCCTTCTTTGAACATCACAAACACTTATAAGCCCCATTAGACAAGTGCTTTGTGTTTTCATATTTTGTGCATGGTACTTTTCAAAAAGAGAACGTCTTCTTTCGTGGGTAACACCTTTGCAGCTGAACTTACATTTGCATGTAATCTACAAAAAAAATAAACAAAGTTATAACCGGAAAAGAAAACAGTAGCTATTTTCGCGGAGATCATCCCGAACCGGATCTAAACACTAAGGCCTACCCTACAAATACATTCACAAACCAACGTCAACACACATACCATTTTTTTAGTGTAATTCCTGCCTTAGCGTTAAGAACCGGTTCGGAATAATCTCCGCGAAAATAGCTAATAAGTTTGTATTCCATACCTGCTGTTCTGGATAGTTCTTTTCAGATACTATCTTCTTTTTATAAGTTTTGTATGACTTTCCACTTGTTTCTAAACGACTCTGTTCACTTCTAAATGAATCACTGCCTTTACTTCTCTTTTTTCTTTGGGTTTCTTCCATTATAATGTATTTCAAATCAAGAAATTACCACACAACGTACATGTGCAAATGTCTAGACATAACTAAGGTAATAAATATACTTAGGACCTTTCTAAGGAAAATGCTTGCGCACATAAAACTATCGACATTTACATTTACGACTCTTATAAAGGTAAAAATGTAATTTTGGCACTTAGAACCTTTAATAGGACATAAAGCATGGCACATAGAACGTTTCTATGTAAAAAAACTGAATTTCGGAAATAAGGCACTTAGGCCCTTTCTAATTTCCACTCTTTAATTTCCGTTCTTTGATCAAGATTAAACACCATTTTTTAAAAAATACTTAAAAGCGCACAACGCTTGACTTTTTTGAGTTTTTTTGACAACTTTTTAACTCATTTGTCAACCGTTACTAAAGTGATTACCACGCAGGTTCTAGTTGAGGATATCTATTATGTTTGCTTGATTTTTCGCAAACTTATTAATCAAAAGGTCGACTATGTGGTATTTTTAAAAGACAAATAAAAGACCTTTAAAATGAGGTATCACTCGACCTCCCATTTAAGATTTTAGAGGTTATGTCCGCCCTCGCCAGGGGGCTGCTGCAATTTGATTGAAAACTAACCTAAAAAATTTCCCCCTCACAAATAAATTTGATTTATTTTTGGAAATTTGTAAATTTTATTCAGAGGCAGAAATATAGAGGGTGGTACCTTTTCAAATTGACACCCTGTATATTATTATTATATTATATGATATTTTTATATTATATTATTTCTATTTTAAAAGCGTAGTACAGATAAGTAGGTTAGATAAAAGGGTGGGCATCTAGATATCTGAAAAAATAAATTATAAATAGAAACACCCCTATTATTATTAGTACTATTTATTATACGCAATAATAACTACGTATCACCCAAATCTTAGTTACTATACCACATATTAATCAGTTTTAACAACCTGATCGCTAATCAAATAGCTTCTTACATATTACTTCCCAAAGTAAAACTCTTTTAAAAGCTCGGTAACATCTATTTCAAACTTAACGGGTTAAAAAACGAACTCCGGCCATCGTAGTTCAAAATCCGCATAAATCAAACTCTAGACGCCACATTTCCCGAGAGTTGATTAAATATTTTCAAAAAGATCGCCAAGTGAGCGTGTCGTCGCTGTTAATTTCCAGTTATCATACTCTCACGAGATGTGTAGAGAATTTATAAGCCAGTTGGCTTCGACTTATCAACAACGCATTGCACATTCCATGACAATATTATACTACTTGCTTTTCTAAATTATTAATTGAGCCGGATACTCTCACGAGATGTGTATTTCTTGACCTAACCCAAGGAATTTTAAAATGTGTTATAATTTTAATGATATTGACGTAAATCTTTCTATTTCAGATTACTAGAATCGATCCAAGATCGTTTTAAAGCAACATGCATCCGCACCAAACGCAATATAGTGTCCACAACAAAGACAATAGTGTTTCTAGTGTTAGTCCATCTATGGACACTAGCTCAGTCTCGTATCATTCCCAATTTAGTTATGGAGGAAATGAGAATTGGACGTATGGCAGTTCAAATGTGACACCTATGAAACAGATTGAAGGTATAGACTAGCATTACTTTATTTGAAGAAGTTAATTTTGATCATCATTTATTAAAAATAAAAATTGTGAAATATTTTTGGTTATGTAACTTCATTATTAGTCTGTTTGAATACCTTCATTAGACGTGGACATGTGGTTAACAACATCAATTCAGACTAGTGCAGAAACAGCACATTTGTTGACTGATATACTGCTGTCAAATACTTCACAAGATTTCAACAGGTGAACGATGTCAATAAATGCATTCTTTTATGAAAACAAAATCATTAAAATGCTGCACTCTGCGTTTGCTAGATTGTCTTTTTTCAACGGCTTTAATACAACTTTAGACTCGGCATCTGATATCAGTCCTAAATTTTTCCGTGGCTCTATGAGATTTCTATCGAACATATTATAAAAATTATGACTAGAATTTCGCAATTTTCAGTAAAGCGTTTCCTTAATTCATTTTGGACCGAATCTGTCACTTTAACATGATAAGGTTAACGGAGCTCTATCTCTAAGAGTTTTCATGACGACTGAATCGTTTAAACTTGATAATCATTGACGTTCTCATCTTGCAGGTATTGGTTGGATTTTAAGAGACTTTAGGGTATCTTCAGGTAGATTCATAAATTTAGTAAAGTATTCACCTGTTCGATATTATGAGAATACTGTTTCAATCACGTCTATCACAGATCGAAAGCCAACATCCCGGTGTTGGAGAATCTAGTTTGCTGATTCCAATACATTTAACAATTCATACAAAAAATGGAGGAAAATAACAAATTCTTATCCTTTATAGAATTTATCAGCCAGTACTATCTCTTCTGCATTAACCAAGTTTTTGCTTTTTTTGTCAGAGTTGTGCTTAAAATGACCAGATCCTCAAGTTTTAATTAAGTGATGTAATGAGGTATTTTGCTACCAGAATAATCTTTGCGAACTTTCGTTGGTGAAAAACTCGAAATTTGAACGATGAAAAGACAGTAAACACCATTTTTTTGAGATAAGCGCTATTACAATCAAATGAAGCCAATAGTTGAAATAGTGCACAGACAGTATGAATATCTTCTTGAATCAATTTTAGACTTCACGCAAGCTATTCTTGCAATAGATGCAACATCATAACGTTGCCTGATAATTTTAGTATATTCTATTCCATAAACTTCAATTAAATCAACTGGTAGGATACTACTAGATAGCAAAATAACATCTGCTTTTAAGAAGTGTTACATTCTTCAAATATCGGATAACTATTTTTTATCTTCAGTTCATCAAATTCATCATTACAATTGCTTCTTGAACAAATTGGGTAATTATTTATATCACTCCTTTTGTAATTATGGACGGAGAGATGTATTGGAAATTAGTAGGAATTATTTCTTGACATTGTATTGAAATAAATTCCAACCTTGTTAACGTCAAAATTGTCACTGAAACTATGATAGTTTTAACTATAGCTTTAAAGTAATATTTTCATTTTTTCGATGATGGTCTCGTTTAATAACGTCGATATTTCTTGGTATCCTTCTTAGAGTCGTTGTAAATTATGGTTACTTCATGTTTTTTAAAACAATTCTCTGCACACAAGGCTGCTTTCCATGATTGAAATCTAATGGAGCAAAAAACAAATACAGTTCACCACTTTCTTTTGAATATTCAATTATTTGAATTTATTTATTCAACTACATTGGAACGATCGGCTGTCACTTTGCGCCGTACTTTCAGCACATTCAAGTCAAAAACAATCCTACGAAATAACACAGAGACAAAAAGTTGTCTCCACAGAATATATTTGAGAGTTTCTTTGTGAAATTTTGTTGAAAGTTTCATATTTTACTAAAGTGGCAGAAAGTCAGGTATCTATACATTTTATTTTAGTATATATGTATGTTTATTATATACAAATTATACCAAAAGTAGATAGACAAATTTAAAAAATAACCAATACTCTTTTTTTTCGAAGTATTTTTTTTTTAATTACAAACTAAACCATCTACAATATTAGTATTTTGTAAAATATCGATTATTGTCTATTACAGCCTGACATCTACGTGGCATTGATTCAATAAGATTGTCTATGAATTTAAAACCAATATTTTTCCATTTCTGTTGCAACCGTTCGAATAATTCACCTTTATTTGAATAGTTTATATCCCTAATATCACGATCTACAATTTTCCATAAATTTTCGATGGGATTAAGATCGGGTGACTGGGATGGCCATAAAAACTGGTATTTTTTCTTCTTCTAAAAATTGCTTCATAATTTTGGAGGAATGTTTCGGGTATAATAATATTAAATATAATAAATATAAAATAAATTGTCTTCGACATAGGGCAACATAACATCTCTGAGAATATCCCTGTACATAAACCTGTCCATTATGTCCTCTATGCGATGTAACAAGCCCATTCCATAACCTGAGAAGCAAATCCCAAACCATCTCTGATCCACCTCCATGTTTAAATGTGGGTTTTGTGTACTTGGAATTCAAACGCTGGCCAGAAGGACGTCTAACATACTGAATTCTATCGGAATTAAACAAATTAAACTTCAATTCGTCGCTCCAGCAAACACGATTCCATTCATGCTTTGTCCAGTGTATATGCTGACGGGCAAATTCCAATCGGGCTAAGCGATCCTTTTTTGAAAGCAGAATGGCTTTTTTGTTGGCCTACGTGCAAATAGATTCTCTTCTACCAACCTTCGTCTTACAGTCCATGAGGACACATTACAAATCCCTAGAGCCTGTAATTCTATCTGAATTTGACGAGAAGTCATGAAAGGGTTATTCTGGCTAATTTGTTTTAATTTGCGTATAGCTCTAATGTCCATTTTTTTTGGTCGACAAGATTTATTTTTTGGGTCTAATGATCCTGTCCTTTCATATCTTTTGATAATTGCCCAAACAGCTTTTCTTTTAACATCAAATCTACGAGCAATATCAATTTGACGATCACCCACGCGATATGCACTAATAATGCGTTGTCTTAAATCAAGAGAGAATCTAATTCAGCGTGGCATGTTGCAACTTGAGTTAAAGAGAAGCAATACTATATAACTGAAATAATACTATTTAACTGAAATTTGTTGGTATCTTTATACAGACCGCCTTACAAATAACAATAATTTAAAATCTAGGGGACCTGTGGGTGAATCTTTAAACAATTATATGAAAATAATACTTTGTCTATCTACTTTTGGTCACTACTGTATGTATTATGAGGCATACTGATTTATTTTGTTAAAGACTCTTCGTAAGTTCACTCCTGCTACAGAAAGTTTTCTGAGAAACGATAGATTTATTATCAAATATTGTAAAATATTATATGTACTCTATTTGTAAAATAAAAAACGATTATAGTCGATCAATTTACTTATATTTTATTTATTTATTAGTTTACTATATAAATATAACATTTTGAAAATACTTTTCTGCGTAAAACAGTCACAGCTATAGCAGTGCAGTTAAGTCAAATAGAAATATTTGGATACATTAGAACTTGACTATGACTCTATGCATATATTACAATCGACATATCGGCAGTCGAGAGCTATTAGATTTAGACAATTTAAACCTTAAATTATTTTTTTAATAAGCCACCATTTGGTACCCTAAGTGATAAAAAAAAATAAGCAGCTGTTGATGAAAGAGCATTGATTTTATTACTTTTGTGGAATCTAATTGTAATTTTTTTTGCAAACGATCTCAGGCCCCTTGAAAAGGTTGCAAAGATTAGCACTATGAATGAACTAAGGATCTTACAATCCTTGAGAAATGAGGATTGTAAGAGTTTATGATTTAAGTGGTCTGTCATAGAATACTGATGTCTCCGAAGAAATATATTTGTTGGAAATCGATCCAAGATTATTTAACCTGGAATATATTTTTTGTTTATTTTTTTTAATATCTAATATAAAAGTACTAAAGGAATAATGGATGGTTTTTTCTTAATAATTAAGTATTTTTATTTTAAATCTAATATCCGCGAAAATACGCACATTGTTTTGTGAGTTGATAACTTTGCTGACCTTGAACAATACAGGTCAAATTTATCAACAAATTTAGTAGCAGAATAAGTTCTGCATCACTTGCAATTCAGTTTTGTAAAACAGCTACCCACTTTAAAAATATCGAGCGCTGGTAATTAAAGAATTTCCGATAGACTTTACATAAAGTATGTGTGAATGATGAGATGATACCGCTACCAAGCCTGACTTCGACCAAGGCAAGGTAGCCATTGTGCATCACTAATGAGTATTCGATTTTCTCTCAACCAAAAAGGGAAACCATATCCTAACTCTTACCTTAAAACAAAATACAGTCCACACAACTAAATTCTGACAACGACAATAGCAGTTAAAAGTATCCAGTCTTGTACTTGTAGATTACAATAAGGCATTGTGACATAATGGTCGTCATAATATGTTGATTGGCAAGCTAAATTACTTTGGTTCTTATAACCAAGTATGTAAATCGTTTTGGGGATATCCTAAACTTGTTGACTTGGATGGTGTCAGGTCTGATGCTAGATTACTTCAACATAGAGTTCCACAAGTGTTTCGTCTTCGGTTAAGGGTGTTAGGAATCAATGCGTTGTTATTAATAAATCCTAGTGGTACTAGAAACTTCAGTGTTAATATGAATTAAAGTGGTTTTACCACTTCTTTAAGTTGTCACTACCTTAAGTCCATCACATTGTTGCCTTCTGCAGCTTGAAGAGGTCTTTTACTCGGCTCCCAGTATTCTATTTAGGTTTCCCTTCACTACCATGTGCAAATTTTATTCCTACACAAGTGCTTCTTTGAGAGGTCGATATTTTAATGTATATTTTGACAAAAAGTAGTATGTATAAGAATAAATACTTACAAGAAAATTAGTACTGCGAAACACTTATAAAGCCTACAAAATTTGGGCATTCCATTACCCTCCAAGGATTTTAGGGTTGCCGAAGTTTTCGTAATGATAATCATCAACTTTTTCATATATAAATCAAAAGACAACATCACAAAGTCTCGGTCTCAAAAAATTTATTTTATTAGTCAAAGTGGTGACACGTGTTTGGCTTCTAAGAGCATTATCAGGCCTTAAAAGGGTTAAAACATGACCGACTGGGTCAATAATAGACACACGCTAAACACGTGTTTTAACCTTTTTTAAGATCTGATGATGCTCTTAGGAGTTAAGTTCGTGTCACCACTTTGACTAAAAAAATAAATTTTTTGAGATCGAGACTTTGTATTGTGTTTTTTTGATTTATTTGTATCAAGTCTTTTTGAGAATTTTTGAAATATACTTCTTAAATACAACGTTTCTCTTAACGTCAAAGTTGATATTAAGGATATAATTAGTAGTAATGTAATCTATTATTTCTGATATATTATCCTTAAAAAGCGTCTATATTGTTTGTTTTGTCAAACGAGGTTATCACTGTAAATTAAATGCTATTTTCTGCTCATTTTATTGTTCCTTTATCATTAAATAAAGGAGAATGATAGTTTTAGGATACTAGAAGTTAGATCATTGCTCATGCATTCGTGTAGTTATTATTATTTTGCTTAATTTTTGGTTTTGTTGGATATAGGTGAAAAAAAACTACTTCAGACGATTAATTATATATTTTGTCCACTCAGGATCTCAGGACTATATATTGAAGATCGTCCACGTTTATAATAATAATTGTAACAGTGTAATTAATACAAGAAATTCATAGGTCCTGTGCTCTAGAGTTTTTAGGTTTATTACAACCATCTATGTTGAAAGATGAATTTGGATAATGATTGCTTAAATTTATCTTCATCTTCAGTTTTGAGAATGATTTCATAGAGATCGAAACGTCGACAAAATATATAATTTATTGTTTTTTTTACCTATATCCAACCAAAACAAAAATTAAGCAAGCTGATAAACAGAGGTCACGAAAAATAATTCACGTTATTATTATTGTTTTTAAATGGAAGTTACATCAAACTGTTGGTTTTAGCTTGATTTGGAGTACAATATTCCAAATAAAGATGGAACAGGTTTTGTTACCGAGATAGTTAAATTTAATCTCTTCATATATTGGATTTTATTACCCTCATATCAAAATTCCAGATCTGTCCGAAGATATGGCCTCTGTGACTATGAATGCGCCCTGTAGACTTTAAAAGTATGGATCCTTCGATTTTAAGCATAAAGTTCATTCTTTTATTAAATTGTGTTTTATGGAGATTTTTATTAAAAAAGACTTTGCATATACATATCGACGTACACCGGCGTCGTTCTCGTAAAGAAAAAGCGTAAATCAAAGCAAAGTCTCATTAGGAAGAACATATAAGAGCATTTGTAGCGCCCCGTTTGATTTATTTCGACCGAGAAATGAGCAAATGGGTCATTAAATTGACGCGGATGATTTAGTGAGTCTTTTGGTAAATTTTGAGGGCGGAGAAGTTAAAATTAGACTTTCTTTAAAGAACAATTATTTCTCTGAAAATAATATATTCCTAGTACACTAGTATAGATTTCTTTTGTTAACTTTTAAAGGTTAAGTTGGATGTGGAGTCAATTAAAATCCAAGCTATTAAAAACTTTTTCTTCGTTTTATGCCAACGTTTTGGCCTTCTTCAGGGCGAACAGAAAAATTAAAGCTTTTCGTTAGACTGTAAAAAGTAGAACAGAGCTGTATTTTTTTATCAGAAACTAATAAGGCTTATTAGTTTTTAAGGATATCAAACTGTGTGTAAGCAATTGGTTGAAAACAAAGTTTTACTTTTTCTGTTCACCCTGAAGAAGACCTAATATGGACCGAAACGTTGGCATTGAAAGGAAACAGTTTAGATTTTAATTAACCCCACATTCAACTTAACACTTAAAAGTGAACCCAATTGAACTAGGTCACTAAAACAACACAGTAGATTTACTTTATTGAATTAGAAAAATTATTTACAATTTTTTTTCAGCGTGCTTACAAAGCGCAGGGAAAGACAGAAAAGCATACTCTCCACTAGATCAAGCGGATGCTCTCTCATTAGAGCAAGAAAATGAACGTCCAGAAAATAATAATAGGAATAATACACATAATAAAAACCATAGGTAAGTCATTTATCTAGCCCTTAAATTTGTTTCTTTTAAGATAAGTAAAGGACCACATTTTAAAAACTAATATTAAAATCGTTATACATTTTTAAATAGCAAATAACTAAACTTAATTTTTTATCCATGACTAATAAAAAATATAAGAAACTGAAGATGAATCTTTGAAGAAAAATAATGCAAAGTATATTTTTGTTAGAGGCTTTTCGTTCATTTTGTCAAAACTATGGGAAATAAAATCTCGAAAATAAAATAAAAGGCACGGTGTATGCGTGAATCCCTGATCTAGTTCCAGCAACTGTACCACAGCATACATAGAGAAACTAGAGTAAGAAGAGGAGTTAATCAAATGCATACTAGATGGCATCACGTTTTCGACACGACTACAGCGCACCCTTCGCAGTCATTGAAACTATTTGGGGAAAAAATATGAATAATCGATATTGCAGGAGATACGGACTGAGTCACGTCAAGAAAGAATTCAGAATCAAGAATCAAGAATAGAATTCAGCATAAGGCGGGAACTTCATGACCAATATGTCTTGCAAATTATTAGGCATAAAAAAGGTTATATTTAATAAAAATATATTCATATTAGAGGAAAATGAGTTTTCAAATCTTTCCGACCACATAAGAAGAAATACAAATTTTCTCATCTTTATTTATGCAACAATTTTAAATTTCTCAATGTTTATAATAAAGAATGTCCCAATAGGAACGCACGTTTTGAATTGCGCAGCATTCTTTTTTTATCACAGTATGTCAAAAAAAACTGAATAGAATAATGTAAACAGTTTGCAATTAGTAGCCATGGAACGATATACGGTCAAACAACGAATTATTATTGTTAAAATACACTACAAATATGGAGAATGTTTTGCGGAAACAGTTCGTAAATTGCGGGGCATTTTTGGTCGACACGATGCACCAAATCACACGACCGTCCAAAGACTAATTGATAAATTTGAACAAAATGGTTCTGTCGTGGATGTAAAAACACCAGTGCGTCACCGTACTAGCCGTTCTGTTGAAAATATTGCCGCAGTGCGTGTAAGTGTTGGCGAGAATCCGGGAACATCTATCCGTCATCGTGCACAGCAGTTGCACATTTCGAAGATCACTACCCACCGAATTCTAACAAAAGATCTTCATTTACATGCCTATAAGATTCAATTGACCCAAGAATTAAAGCCAGTGGACCATGCGACGCGCCGTACATTTTCTTCTTGGGTATTGCAAAAACAACAAATGGATGTCGATTTTTCGAAAAAAATTTTGTTTACCGATGAGGCACACTTTCACCTTAATGGCTTTGTTAATAAACAAAATTTCCGAATTTGGGGCGAAGAAAATCCTAGAGTCATTCATGAGAAGAAAATGCATCCATTAAGAATCACTGTTTGATGCGGACTTTGGACAGGTGGAGTAATTGGACCGTACTTCTTAAAGGACGAGGCTGAAAATGCATTTACCGTGAACAGCGAACGCTATCGTAATATGCTCACTGAGTTTTTATGGCCTCAATTGGATGGTATGGATACGGGCGGTATGTGGTACCAACAGGATGGTGCGACATGTCACACTACACGTGAAGCAATTCAATTGTTGCAAAGAAAGTTTCCCGGTCGTGTCATTTCACGGAATGGAGACCAGAACTGGCCCGCAAGATCATGCGATTTAACGCCTTGTGACTTTTTTCTTTGGAGTTTTTTAAAATCCCTCGTATACGCTAATAACCCAACAACAATTCCACAGTTGAAAAACGAAATTAGACGTATTATTAGCGAAATTGGGCCGCAATTATGTTAAAATGTAATTGAAAATTTCTCAAAACGAATAAGAGACGTCACGAAAGTCGAGGCGGCCATTTGCCAGATATTATTTTTCACGTTTAATTGCAGTGTATTAGCTTTACATTAAAATATAAATAACACTCAGTTTAAAATAAATTGTGACTTTTATTTATTAATTAAAACGTGCGCTCTTATTGGGACACCCTTTATAAGTAAGATGTATACTGAATATATTGCAGTTTAAATTTTTAAAGAACCGAAAACTAGAAAACTCATGACAATTGAGAAAATCTAAAATGCTGACATGAAAAAATGACACATTATAACATTGACAGGTATGACTGCCAATTACGACAACGTCAGCTGTCACAGTGTTGGTGGCGCCGCCCTTTCTAGCTATTGGAACTGCTAGCTGTCAAGTGTCAAAAAGAACAAGTTCGAAATATGTTATCGTTTCATGTCTCTTTTTTTTCTTTATGAGAAGAACTAATGAATTTTTTGCAAGCTCTCGACGGCAATCGACCGTTGATCGGCAATCGACCAAGGCCTGTAAGTTATTCTTGCGGTTTCTGTTCTGCCTTTATATTTATGGGATACACTCGATCGTAATTTAGCAGATAAACTCAATATTCGATATAGCTATACACTTAGAAATGAACCACTCTATTTTTACAACAAGTTCGAAATATGTTATCGTTTAATGTCTCTTTTTTTTTGCTTTATGAGAAGAACTAATGGAGCTTTATGGGATACACTCGATTGTAATTAAGCAAATCAACTCGATATTCAAGAACTGGATAAGTTTATCTCTTCAAATTCGAAGTAGCTAATATTGTTTTGAAATAGCTATACACTCAGCAATAAACCAGTCTTAAATTTCCTTCTTGAGTTTAAGTAGTAATACTACTTGAAAAACACGATAAAATAGCCTGCCTATAGAACTATATGCCAATGAGACTATCTATAATTTAAATCTATTATCAGTCTATTATTCAAAAATCCTCAAAAATAGACTCACTAACAAACTAGACTTTAATTGGTCCAATAAGCAGGACTTCGAAAGGACTTTAGGACTATTAACAATATACAGACATTACGAACATTGATAAAAAATACAAGGAATACAACATACTTTAACATCTGGGGTTAGTACACAAGATTTTCGACTCCATAGAATTCTGATCAGGCACTAAACAACGCAAAAATATTGCCGGTACACCAATCTATTAAAAAGTATCTATAAAAATACCACCATGCATGTTAAAATAGACGAAACATCGACAAGGAAAATATTACTAGAAAGAATGTGAGACAGGGTAACATTATTCTCATTGGCCCTACGACTAAAATTAAAACGATTTAAAAAAATTGAATTGAGAAGAGAAGGGAATAAATATAGATTATATAATATACCTGAACCATCTGCGCATTGCAGATGATATAGTCATAATAAGTGGAAGCGAAATTGACCTTGAAAAAATGCTGACCGATCCCTCCCGAACCTCAAAGCTCATTGGACTGCAGAAAAAACTACAGAAAAAAAAATTACATCGAGAAGCCAATAAAAATTTCGAATAAACGGACAACGTATAGAAATGTTGCAAGATTACATTTACTTCAAAAACACCGATTCTTTTAAAGCGAATGGTATGGGAAACTTGTATTCTGCCGGTACTGACGTACGGAGCAGAGACGATGGGGCTTAAAAAAACGCAACGATGCTTAGAACAACACAGAGAGCTATGGAACGGATGCTTGACATAAGTCTCAGTGATAACGTAAGGAAAATAGAGTTAAACATCGCACATAGGTCATAGATATCATGAAACAGAATTGCAAAAGAAAAATGGAAAAGGCCCGGACACACGGCGAGAAAACCTCCGACGGTACAGTGGGTCGTCATGGTATGAGAAAGTTATACTCATACCATGATGACCTAAAACATAAAAAAAGTATAGGCCACCCACAGAAGAGATGTCATATGACATAATGGAAATAGATGGTAGAAATTGGCTACGTGTTGCACTGGATAAAAAGATTTGGTATAACCTAGAGGAAGAAGAAAACGAAGAAGGTCTCATATCTGGATATTTTTTTTTCTGGAAATTTTTTGTTACACAAATTTTTGCAAGTATTTAAGAATTTATCCAAGGTCCTACTTGATTAAAAATCAAAAGACAAATCTCTCCTTTATAAAAACTTATCTCTCACTATTCTGATTTAAAAAATCCCGTTACTGATTTCTTTTTAATAACAGATCAAGGTAATCGAATTTTTGAACAAGTCTATAATAATTAATTCAGTATAAACAAGAAAGTACACACACCTTTATTTAACCTTGAACCAGACAACCAGTTCAACATTCCTGCACATTATTTATTATTTTTGTTTGTATAAGTGGTTATGAAACAAGACATTATTACAGATACAGGTAAATACGATATATTGCCACAGGATTCAGTTGTTCGGCCACTTTTAATTTTGATCTATATAAACAACCTTACAAGAAATGTACATGAAATAAATTGTTCTGATAATTGTCGCGCTGATGATACTCTAATTCTAGTAAAGGCAAATTCACGATCAGAAGTACAAAAGCTAACTGAAAAGTACTCGACGTTAATTTAACTTTTAAGGGATAAGCACGTCCAAACTCTAAATAGTAATTAAACATTCTTTATAAATGTTTCTATTCATAATAGTAATCAGGAATAAAAACCTTTGGAACTTACAATTGATTCTTCATTTCATTTGTAAATCAAATGGAAAATGGCACTTGTAATTCTAAAATTTGTTCAGTTTTGTATTTTCACAAAATACCTCAGTGTTTATATTGATAAAAACATATAATAACTAAAAAGATCAGGATAAGAACATATTGGTTTTTTTAAATTATTTTCACATGTATAATACTCACCTGGAGTTTGGTAAGTTCCTCCTGACTCACCCTGTACTTATAGTTCTTTAAATCTATTTGGTATGACCTATTGTTGAATTTTCTAATATAATATATCTTCCAAGTTTCCAGATTCATATCTCAGATGTTTATTTGGCTGTGAAAATTATTAATAGAAAGGTTGATTCAGATGTTTTTTACTGCATGTGCTCTCATACAAAACAAGAAAACTGACTCTACTTTTTTTATTCCTTAATTATTCTACACATCGATTTATTTTTTCAGTATATCATCGTCACTTACTCCAGCCCTATCAAACGCAAGTGCCATTCTAGAAATGAAACATCTCTGGGATGAGTTTTATCAACTAGGAACAGAAATGATCGTTACGAAGGCGGGAAGACGGATGTTTCCCACTTTTCAAGTAAAACTTTGTGGACTGGACCTTCATTCAGAATATATGTTAATGATGGATTTTGTACCTGTGGACGATAAGAGGTACCGGTATGCCTTCCATAGGTAAGACTGGAGACAAAATAGTTACCGTTTGCACCAAATGATTTCTTTACAGTTCAAGCTGGGTAGTAGCAGGTAAAGCGGATCCAGTGTCACCCCCTAGGATCCATGTGCACCCAGATAGTCCAGCAACTGGTGCACAGTGGATGAAACAGACTGTCTCTTTTGATAAGTTAAAGCTGACTAATAACCAGTTGGATGATAATGGGCATGTACGTTTGATTAATTGCGATTTTTTTAGATAGTCCTATTAAAAGACTTTACATTTTTCCAGATAATCCTAAACTCAATGCACCGATATCAACCTAGATTTCATATAGTATACTTACCACCTAAAACTTCACAGTCTAGCAATGATGAGACGTGCAACGATAACTTCAAGACTTTCGTATTTGCAGAAACTTCTTTTACGGCAGTTACTGCTTACCAGAACCATAGGGTAAGTTGTTATAAAGAAAATTGACAAATGATATATGTAGTTTATATTTGGCTTAGGTATTCTTTCTACACCTTTACATCCTAAGGCAGCACGTGCGCTTTTTTATGAACTCTATTAAGTGTTAAGGCTTTTAAAGTTATCTAACAAACCCCAACTTATTTTCAGATAACGCAGCTAAAAATAGCCAGCAATCCCTTTGCCAAAGGATTCAGGGATTGTGACCCTGATGACGGGTAAGTTTCTATTTATAATCCTACATTTAGATGATTTTTTCTGTAGTATGCGCATGTCAAAGATATGACCAAAAGGTGAATTAAACGACAAAAAACTTAGCAAAGTAAAAGCTATTTTTACTCTTAGTTCTTTAAAGTGAAAAGGAAAACTTTGCAAAAAATTCTTATAATGGTTATTTTGAAATATATGCTTACCCAGTTGTAGGACGGGAGGCCGCAGTAATTTTTATTGTAGATTTCGTATATATATTTGAGAATATATAAACTGAAAATATGGATCTTTAGTTTCTGCATTTTAGTATTTAGTAAATGCATCCATTTTTCATAAAAATTCGGTTAATCGTTCTACACATTAAACAAATTGTGACGATCTATATAGAGATACATTATACGCATTAGAGGAGATTTTAGCAGCACTAGGTATATGATGTCAGATCTATGAGGGTCATATTAAACGTATTCAAAGGCGGTTCTCGAAATATCTTATGTTACATAAGAGTACTAGTTAAAGTACACAATCTACATGATGTTGGCTCGGTTGATGGTTTTTTCGATTAAGTTTTTTATTTTTAAACTGATATTTATCATCAATGGACTAAAATAATCAATTTCCTTTTCAATTTCACTTACCTTAATTTATTCTTTATACAAACTTCAACAACCTAAAGCAGTGACTAGACGTTCTGCATCTGGCGTGGACGAGTCTGCGCAAGAGGGGATGGCGTAAACAATAGAAGCGTAGATCCGGATCTTGATTTTTACGGAAAGCTTGTTCTTGGGATGGAGAAGAAAACAGCGAGAGAGGTTAATGAGGAACCATGGAGAACTTACGGTCAGACAGAGTTGATAGAGATGGATCTATTAGAAGAGACATAAAATGAACTGTTGTTTACGAAACAATAAACTAGCTTGACAAAGTAATGAAAAACATGGGCAGCAACGAGCTTATGTTTCTGGATTTGGTGGAAGTTCGTCAATAGTAAAATTGGTTTTCCTTCTTTTTTAACCTGTATTTTATTTCTTGTACTCCGATCTGCTTCTAGACCAAATATCACATTCGCTTTAAATCGCGTCTTTTGTTTTATCATTCTGTGTTATATTCTTACCCTCTCTGAAATTTAGTTTAATGGGGTTTATTGGTGTTGGATTGTCTAAAAAACATCATCAATTTAAAAAGGATATGTGTATATTAGAAAATATAATTTTTTTTGACTAAATTATTTATTTCAGTTTGTATGCTCTATGTATAGTTTTTAAATTTGTTGAATACCTATTTTATCAAATTGAAATTTGAGTAAAGGAATAAAAAAAGAGGTTTGTAAACTGTAAAAAAAATCAAAGAAAAAAGAAATTTTACCGACAAGCTCTGTTTTCTATCAGCCGTCTACTTTCGGAACTTTACAAAAATAAATGATAAAATAAATAAAATCAATCGACGATCGATTGCAGTATAAAACGGAGTAGGAATTTTGAAACGGTCTGCTTCTTAAATAAATCTTCCAAAAAAAAAACGATTTTCATTTTATATCGTGTATAAATATCACATGTTGATTATAATATAATATTTCGATTATATCATTAAGGAAGCTATTTTATTCAGCTCCATTTGGTTTAATTTTTAGAAAATATACTAATTAGCTGAAAATAATTAAATTAATTTATTCAGACTTTTAGACCTCGCTCAAGTTGATATTTATTTAAAAATAATGAGCAGGGCCTACACAGTCTGTTTATTGATGTTGGTACCAAAATAGCGTCGGGAGGGAAATTTAAAAAGTCGATCGGTAAGAAAATAAACACTTCATAATCTTTAATAGGATCGAAGCGTCTGACTGGATTTATGATTGCCAAATATTTGGACGAACTAGTCGATTTATTTTCGACTGGCGATTTCCCTAAATTTTAAATCAAAACATAACGCCACTCTTATGAGAAATATCGAGTAATTTTTACTAGAGCTACTATATACTATTCCCGATCTTGTAGATACCTACATGAAACTATTATTTATTATGTAAAATTTCATATATATCTTTAAATTGTTGCCAAAGGATTAATGAACTGTTGAAAGTACTGACAAAATAATATGAACTTGAGGTTGGTCGGAATTTGAGTAAAAAAATTGCTTTACAAATTTCATAAGGGACTTGGAAACCTGTAAAGTTTGTATCCTGTTGTAAGGCACATTGATGACGAATATTGAATTTATTCTATATTAATATTGACAATAGTCAATAGTAAGCAATCGTTCAGCCAGAAATTAGTAGATACAAAAGTCTGACAACAATAATTGTTTTAAGCGAATCAGATAAGCCGCATGGATAGACTAATATTCTAAGCTGGAAAAGGTAGACAAACAGCATGAATTGATTTTAATTGGATGGTACCGCATCGATCTAAACTAAGCGATGAACAAAATAATAATTAGACGGAATAATGATAATTCTTCTACCTAACATAATATAGGATACTGTTTATTAGTCCGCTTGTCTATCAATTGTGTCATTCTGGCAACATGTTTGGACTATCACTTTTATTCTTCGCCAAATTTCTGTTGATCTAGTAGACTTATTCCATCAACCTCTGTAAGACGTTCGACGGGGTTGTTGTTAAAGCGGGTTGAAATTGGGTTTGTTCACAGTATTTTTGGTTAACGTAATTGTTTCTGCAACATACGGGGTGTTCATTTGAAAACTTCCCAACACACATTTATCGCAAACCACTGTTTCAAAAAAAAAACGCCGAAATACGTCAAAAGCTTTGTCAAGGGGGACAACTTTCTAACCTAAAATTACTTCACCCCCTTTCACCCATTGCCCCCCAGGGTCATCTCCTTAAAAATTTTAAATAGCAAGGGGTATCGAGTAATAGCTTGTTTAAA
Source organism: Anthonomus grandis grandis (assembly GCF_022605725.1). Classification (NCBI taxonomy): domain Eukaryota; kingdom Metazoa; phylum Arthropoda; class Insecta; order Coleoptera; family Curculionidae; genus Anthonomus; species Anthonomus grandis. The sequence continues at coordinate 29,667,584 of NC_065552.1, forward strand.
AGGTCTTTCGAAGTCTTTTATTTTGATGTTTGATTTTTTTTATATCGGTCGATTCGTTTTCGAGAAAATTGGAAAAATCTTTGTTTATCTTAATTTGTTCAGATAGAAAACAAAAACATGAAAATATCAGTTTTTATTTCAATAAGTGTTCAAAATGTTGCCCGTTTTTGGCCAAACAATGATATAGGCGATGTTCAAATTCCTGACGGAATTTTCAAAAACATGTTGTGGGATATCATGGCAGCTGTCGATGATGCGTTGACGAAGTTCATTCAAACTTTCAGGTTGGGGAGTAAATACAATAGATTTTAAATGACTCCATAGAAGAAAGTCTAACGGTGTTATATTAGGAGATCTAGCAGGCCATTCTATAGGCCCCCTTCGCCCTATCCATTTATCTAGAAACTCGTTGTCTAGCCATTGCCGAACGGGAAGAACATAGTGAGGAGGAGCGCCGTCTTGCTGGAAATATATTTCAGCCTCATTTTTTTCATCAAAATTTCGGTGAAATTTTGACAGGATATTGGAAAGAGAGGAACCATGGAATATTCAACAGCAAGAGACCCGGATTTTACACCACGGGTTATTTAAAATCAGAAGTGTATAAAAAAACTTCTGAGTTTTCAACATTTATGTATTTTTCCAACATATTTTATCTTTTAGGATCTCTAAAACACTCTGTATAATTTGTTGCACAACACCAAAAAATGAAAAAAGTCGTAGCTATTTAATGAAGCATATGCTAATATGTTAGCAAATATTTGAAATTTGCATGTTGACATATAAAAAATGTGTTTAATAATTACGACATTATCATTAATAATTTCATGTATATAATATTAAAATGAACATGTTTTATTTAAAGTTCAACTAATTAGGTTTCCGACACGTTTCTTTATTATCTGGCATTATGAACTATGACACACTAACTTCGGAAAACTACCCTGATTATTCATAAATATTTATAAACAATATAATAATAATAAATAAAACTGATACTTTAATCAGAAAAAAGAATTATTGCTGCAGACAGTGGCGATTTCTAGGTCATGAGATAAAACTATTATTTTTTGATAAAAAATAAAATTGCAACCAATAAATATAATTGTTATCGTGAAATTCGTCATCTTGAATTGAGAATTTTACTAGCTAATATTTGTGAATTATAATATAATTATTTATTTCATTGGCATATAATATATATCAATAGAAACTGATATATACAGTACAGTATCCTACAGTATGGTGTTATTTATAGTATTAAATAATATTTTAACTTGTGAAAATGTTTTCCAACTATGTGAACCTCCTTTGCATAACTGACAAGAAAATACATTTTTATATTTTTATCTTTAGTTTTAAGGTCCTTTTTGCTATAATTATTAAATATTATAATATTAAAATTATGATTATTAAATATTTGATTGTTTCGTACAACACATATACTTCCCTTTTTTCTTTCAATAGATTAACACTTAACATCACCAAGACCAGTATAATTAACTTTAAGGGAGATTTTGGTAAAATATGTGGTAAATGAGGTAATTGGGATGAAGTGATCCAATAAGTTTCTGCGACTGGACTTAAATAAGTATATTAGCACGAATATATATTTCTCTATTATTAAGTTATGGAATAATCAAACAAGATATATTCAGAGCAGTTTATTATTAGCTTAGCAGACCGCTTTTGGCGTTCCAGTTCTATGTAGTGGGAAAAATATTGTCCTACGATTACTAGTACATGAAACTCCTGTGCGTTAATACCTGAGCAAACTTCTCGCATTCTCTGTCTTTGTCTATTGCCGCTGTAGATGGATCTCTATAAACAACTTCTTATAAAAGACCCCATGAGAAAAAAACTAGAACTTTTGAAGACAGGCGATCTGGCTGGCCAATTAATAGGTCCATTCCTTCCAATCCTTTTTCCTTCAAATGTCAGATTCAAATTATTTAGTGACATTTCGAGAAAAATGTGCAGGAGCTCCGTTCTGTTCGGTTTCTATTAATTTATGGAAAATTCGCAATAAGTATTTTAGGCAGTTTATTTTGTAAGAATTGAAGGTATATTTCTCCATTAAGAAAATAGGGACCGATAAAAGTGCTTCCAATGATTCCACCCACACATTTAATGACCACCTATGCAGAGTAGTTGATCTGCCGCATAAAATGGGGGTTTTCGGCTAAATATTAGTAGAAGTTATGTCTATTTACTGAGTCATTTTTATGAAATGTTGCCTTATCTGTACATAGGACATCGTTAAAAAATATGGCTATCAAAAAGTGCTTGATATTCATGGGTGTAATATGCATGAAATTAGTTCCTTAAAATTCGCTGCACTGATCTTTCCCTTAGGTGAGGATCTTCAGTTATCGTTAATAATACATCTAACTCTTGCTCCTGATAAGTAACGGGCCTCATTTTTTCTACCTTTGGGTAGCAAATATTCCCTGTCTCCACGAATCTCGCTAATAATCTTCTAAAAGATTTATCATCTAGACATCTCCCAGGATAACGGATCCCTTACATTCGAGAGGCTAAAGGGCAATTCTTTTCATATTCACCCAACACAAATATCCTGTTGACAAGTTCGTCCTTGCTAAAATGCATTTTATATGCAATTTTTGTGTAGAACAAAAATAACAACGAGGAATTGTCCAAAAATATTTTTAACTTTGTAAAGTGGACGTAAGAGGCCGCAACAATATAAATATGAATTTAAAATTTGACCAAAATCACTAAATTAAGATATACGTTTGATAGCGCCATTGGACAGCTGAGTATATTGTATATGCATTCGATTTAAGCCAAATGTTTATTGGATCAATTATGAGGGTATCATATGAAAGATAATTTAGAACAACTTGTTTATGTGCAGGTTCAGAAAGATAATTTACAACAGGTAACTAACAAGAAAATAAATACAATTCTCTGAAAATTAAAAAAAAAATTATTTGATACATGTGTTCAACATATTTTCCATCCTTCTAAATACAACGATACAGCCTTTGTTGTGTTGACGACACAGAAATTTGAATTTCCGCCACGGATATGCTGTTTAGAGCCATTTTTTATCTCTCGATCACATTCCGTCTTCTTCTTGGTTGAGTTTTGTAAACCAGCTTTTTTATTCTTCCCATAAATAAAGTTCGAGATCCAGGAGTCCAGAGACCTAGCTGGCCAAGGCAATAAACTTCCTCTTTTAATCCACCAAAAAGGAATCTGCTGGTTAAGGTAGTGACGCACCTGGTTCGCAATATGGGCAGAACATCTATCGCTGAAACCATAAATTTCTTCTTGTCGCGAGGGTCATGTTTTCCAATAATTGTGGCATATCATCAATTAAATATTAAATTATACCTTTACCACTTAGAGTTCTATCAAAAATAAAAGGGGCCGATAACATTTTCGTCAAAAATTCTGCACTATACATTCACTGTCGACAACGATTGATGGTCAACTTTACGCATATTCATATTAAAATATATAGACTTTGCGTTAAGTCCCACATCTCTTGAATTTTCGCGGATACTAGCAGGTGGATCAACATTGATGACCTTATTCGAGTCTTTTTAGTCTTTTTTGAAAAAATCACTTAAATTCCGTTGACTAGAAGTCAAGATAATGGAATTCTTAGTCCAGGAGTGCCTGTAAGGAGGAAAATAATTTGCCTCTCATTGGCAAGTGAATATCTCCGGTTCTATTAGTCCAAATTGAGAAATTCTTGATTTGTGGATTAGTCTGAAGTCTTTTTTGAACAAATCACTAAAATCCGTTGACTAGAAGTCAAGATATTGGAATTCTTAGTCCAGGAGTGCCTGTAAGGAGGAAAATAATTTGTCTCTTATTGGCAAGTCAATATCTCGGGTTCTATTAGTCCAAATTTAGAAATTCTTAATTTATTGACTAGTCTGAAGTCTTTTTAATCTTTTTTAAAAAAATCACTAAAATCCGTTGACTAGAAGTCAAGATATTGCAATTCTTAGTCCAGGAGTGCCTGTAAGGAGGAAAATAATTTGTTTCTTATGGACAAGTGAATATCTCGGGTTCTATTAGTCCAAATTTAGAAATTCTTGATTTGTGGAATAGTCTGAAGTCTTTTTTGAAAAAATCACTAAAATCCGTTGACTAGAAGTAAAGATATTGGAATTCTTAGTCCAGGAGTGCCTGTAAGGAGGAAAATAATTTGTCTCTTATTGGCAAGTCAATATCTCGGGTTCTATTAATCCAAATTTAGAAATTCTTAATTTATTGACTAGTCTGAAGTCTTTTTAATCTTTTTTGAAAAAATCACTAAAATCCGTTGACTAGAAGTCAAGATAATGGAACTCTAGTCCAGGAGTGCCTGTAAGGAATTGTAACTGTAAGGAAACCATGGTTGGACTCCACCAGCACTTAAAATACACACGTGACATATCTAATGCCTCTTTATTTGTAAACCGCATTTTTACTATATTGCCATGACGAGACGCAATATTTTTATTGTTTTTTCATGGCTTGCTGTGACAGTACAAGAAGGCAAATAAGAAAGAAGAACAACAATGAACAGCACCATCTAGCTTCCCTTTTTGAAACAAACTAATATTACTGTAAAAGTCCATTAAGGAAGATGAAAATTATCTTTCATATTTCACCTCATTCTTGGTTAAGAAATGTAGCGATTTAAATATGACAACAATAATTTGTTTTCCCCACTTCATAGCAATTCGTCGAAAATCGAATTCTTAGAAAATTTACTCAGCTCTCGAATGGCGTTATCAAACTTATATGTTAATTTAGTAATTTTGGTCAAATTTTAAATTTATAGTTTTATATTGAAAGTTAAGACCCTGTATAATAACCTTTCAAATAGCTTGGCGAAAATACAAGTTTACTAATTGGGCAATTCTTAAAAATAGGCAACGTGTGAATTACAAAATTTTAATTGCTTCGATAATAGGCATAGAAAGAGTTCATAAATATCTAATAAAATACTTATGACTTGTTCCATTTTCATCAGAAATAAACCCTACTTACATTTACCTTTTGACTTTGAAGACAAATTATTAATAAATGTTAAGTATTTTCTTAATAATTCAAAAATTCCCATGAAGGTAAATAAGTTTTATTTCTAATTTAATTATGCCATCCATATATTTTCAAATTGTAGTGACAGTTACAGCAATTTAGTATAATCCGTGAAGATTCACAATTCCTTTTACCTTGGATCCTGCATAATTTTTTGTTTTTTTAATTATAAATACTTCCATCGTCATATAAAAAAAACACAAAGTATTATGTGGTATGGTAAACATAATAATATGATATATTTTATTAGGCACGTTACAATGTTTATTTATAAAAAAGTAGCTTTATAAGTAGAAAAAGCAGTCCTCAGTCAAAATCACTAAAATTGGGCAATGTTCAAGTCTTATTTACTTCTTATCACAAGAATTTCCATTGCACAACTTTCCTTGTCCATAAACATAAAACACTTTATAGTTCTTCTCGTAAGCTCTGTCAAGAGCCAAATTTAACTTATCGGCTGCCATATAGGCGGCTCCCACGCCTCCCTCAGTTTGTAACCTAAGCAAAGTAAGCTGCTTAATATCAGTATTATTCTCTAAATATGCCTCAAAGCCTGACTGTAAGAGACTCCAACTGAGCCACACCGATCCCACACAAATCACTTGTAAACCTCCAGGTTTATTTTTGAGCTCGACCGCCACTTTCTTATGTACCGCCGTTATCGCTTTAGCCAAATCGCCGCCGGCTTTTGAAAATATCGTTTTTGCTAATAAATCTCCCTCCTCGGCCAGTTTGGCTAAACTTTTGCACATCAAAGCTATCCGACTCTTGCTAAAGTCGTTGTAAAAGTAGTTTAAGATATCAAATTGGTCCCGAATGTCAAAATGACGCCTGACCAATTGCCAGATTTTGTCGGTCGAATAAGGAGGCGTCTGGAAATCGTCCAAAGAATCAAAGCAGTACTTGATTGCCGTCCAGGAGATGTTCCAGGCACTGCCTTCGTCGCCTAATAGATGACCCCAGCCTCCGCATTGGACTTTCGTGCCATCGGGATTGATGGCTACTGTGTTGGAACCAGTACCTAAAAATAAAATAAGTGTTAAATAAATTCCGATGGAAGTTTAATTATTTACAACATGATAATTTAACATGACTTTCGACATGAGAAAAATTCACAATAAAACGATTAAAATATGGGAAAAAGGAATGATAAAGCAAAGTAAAACCACAAACTACTCTAATCATCGCATCTGGTGCGAAAGTCCGAAATTAACGCGAATCGATTCATGTGACTCTGAATTAAATAGACAAAGGAAAAACAGAGTTGATATTCAATATATAATTTAAGGGTAGTTCTGGCATTTCTGCATCGGCAATTTTTTCAAACTCCACTACAGTACATACTACAATATTCATCATCACTACAGTATATGAATTAAAAGTACTGGAAATAGATTTAGAGCATGGAAAAAAGATCGACAAGATACCTCTTAAGAGGAATGTTCTAATAATTTTCCCTTTTTGCTTTTGTGATCGAACTATGGATATCAAAATATATTAAAGCCGAATGAAACTGTCAAAGTGCCATTTACGCCAGGAGTGTAAGATACTTGCCTATGGTACACCCATAGAAATATAATAGAAGTTAGAGTGATATTCTTAGCTATTTACTAATACTCAACAACTCTTCTTAACAAATTTAATGGTAAAAGCCTTTTATAACCTAATAAATTTTATTAGGCTGACTATAAGTAGCCTACTACAAAAAAAATATACTCATAACCAAAAATTAATTAAATCAATGTTGATTATTTAATTTTCTCTTCCTCGCTATATTCTAGGTGTCTAGTCATATCACAAATAAATGTCACATCCCCGATGTCGTTTATCTACTTTATCAAAAACTTCAATTATACCACTCAATCCCTTATCTTGAAAGCTACGCCATATAAAGCAAATTTATAAAATCGATAATAAATCTAGAAGAATTTTTAACCTATTTCCATATACCCAAACTTATTGAAAGTCTAATTACAGTTAAGCGAATATCAATTTCGTGACCTGAACTGGATCGGAAACAAGCATTACGAACTCCAAAAGAGAAAGTCCATAGAACACCTTGCCTATTCTTATGGGTATATCAGTTGTACGCTATGTTTGCGTAATAAATAAAACACACTACTTGTATTTAGCGAATAATTGAAATTGAAAATTGCTGCCTAGCGCTTTCGGCCGTAGGCCATCATCAGGCTTGTTAAAGCAACAACACTATAAAAAAAATTGTACGAAACCATAGGCAAATATGTTATGTACCGTTTTTTTATTAATAGTATCGTTGCTTTAACAATATCTTAAGCCCTGATGATGATTTCAATTATATGCTGAATACAAGTAATGTGTTTTATTTATTTTTGCCTATTATTTTAACTTTAAATTAAATGCCTTCGAGGGTAGAGATTAAATGGATGTTGTCTATATAGGTATCTCCAAAGCATTCGATTCCGTAAATCAAACAAAACTTATCTTAATTTTAATACGTATGGAATCACAAATTCTTTTTTAGAATCGCTTACAATGTTATAGGAAAAAAATAAGTTGTGAATATTAATAGATGTTTTTCCATGTTGTTGATGTTGTTTCAAAACTACTTTTTAAGGACACACCATTAGTGATGGATATAAATGTTAAAACGGTTGTCTTTACTGGTTTTCATAATTTAAAAAAAATGGATTTAGAGTCTCTACTATTAGTAATACTCGTATTCACTGCAGATACTTCAAGTTCAATTTTGCAAAGAACAAAACTAAATTAAACTAAGATATTCTAGCTTAGTTAACTTGACTTGTACTAAGATCAATTCGTTATAATTTATTGCTATAAATTCCAAATTGCCTAAACAAAACGCTACGTATATAATGACTTTATCTTCACCTTATTGGGGTTACTTCAAGAGATGATTTCCAAAATTTTATGGATTGAAAAAAATACGCAGTTCATTACCTTCCTCCTAAGTTTTATAAAATTATTTCTATAAAATTCTTTTGTTCAGCCATATCCCAATACATTGGTTGACTCCCTACTTCTATTTGTTCCTATCTACTTCGAAACTTCTCTGCCATTATTATATTAAGATTTAGATACATTTTTCTTTACTAAACTCAAAAGCAAAAACATACTAGCACTTTATTCACGGTAAAGTCCCTTAAATACAGGATACCATATCCTAGATGAGCACTTTATCAATGTTTCGTAGTACTTCTGTCTTATTGAAGATGAACGTCATTTTAATTATAATTAGCGTCATTTTCTAATATTTCGGTAATTCCTGGTCTATTTTATTTTTTAAGATGTCCAAGTAATAAAAAGGTAATGCGAGTCTACTTCTAGCTTACTTTGTTTTTTAACAGCACCATGTTAATAGAACGTACACTGATCCGAGAAACTTATATTAAATAACAGATTTGCTTAGTTGATATTAGTTCCCGAAACTTCAACTTTCTATTAAAATCGTCTTCATGAAGCTCAATGGCAAGTTTTATTTTGTACGGATAAATTTATTATATTTAAAAACGATTTGTATTGTTGAGCGTATAAATCCTGGAGGAATAGCCAGTCCACGAGTGCTTTGAGTGTTGTCAAGTGCTACATGTTCCAAAACTGGTATTTCTCTGGCTTCATTTCTAACTGGTCGATTTTCTCGATGGTGTGTATCGATGCAGATCCAGTTTTTTTAAATTTTTTTATCAATTAAGCCACATATTTATCTTTAATATTTTTGTTTACATGTAACGCATCAAACGATCGAGCAGTAGCTCTTGTAATATTTCCATTTTGGTAATACAGTTTTATTATTTCTACCCGTTCTTGAATTAAATAAATCGTTGTTCAATATTTATCACAATTAGGGAACTAAACAATTTAAAATCGAAGACAAAGTTTTTCGTGGACATACGATGACACTAACTGATGCTCACTGTTCTTGTTAGTATATTCAGGGTAAGCCCGAAGCAAGGCACCAAACTCTAGGTCAGTATTATACACGTGAAAATTATTTTAAAAAACTCAAATCTTCTTATCCGATTCTCATTTATTTTTAAAGCTACTTAAAATGTTTTAAATAGTTTACCGTTTCTTATCACAAGTACTGTAGATACCTATTGTTTGGTCTGTTTTGTTGTTCTGTGTACTAATGTCAGTGTCAGTATGTTTGACGCGTTTATAAGATTAAAGTCGTACAAAAAATGCCACATATCTATCTACTGATTGGTCGCGGTGGTTCTATTAGTTAGCCTCCAAGATCTCCAGACCTTACACCACTAGACTATTGTTTGTGAAGCTGGTTTAAAAACGAGGTGTACAAAGTGACAATTGACATTCGGGAGGACCTAATTCGACGCATTAGAAATGCGGGAGTGTGTCACTTAAAAAAGAAACAAGGGCCTTTCGAAGTTCGCAGACGAAGTAGAATGTGTTTAGCGATTATTGGCGGTATTTGTCAACATTTGTTAAAACATCACTATAATTAAAACCATGTTAATGTACGAAATTTTATTTGTTACGTACTTGAGAGAAAAAGACTTAAAAATCAAAATTGACGTGTTCGAGCGTTTTACCGACAATATACCAGAAGAGTCACAAAATTTATATTAACGTATAATAAATAAATTATTTAAAAAAATTTAAGTAAAATCATGAATATTAATATTATAAAAGCAAATTTTCTTTTTTACCTAAATAACATCGTAAAAAAAGCAAATCCGGGACCTTTCGCATCCAAGTCAGTATCATAACAACTATACCAGAGAAAGTAACAGGCTCATTTTTAAAGGTTGCTTTACATTACTATTTGTTGTATTTTTTTTAAACACATTGATCGATCTGAACAAAATATATAAATTAAAATGAATTTCATGACTGATAATTTTGACAAAATGTTATGAACTAAATGCCAAATTATTTTTAATTTACTTTTTACGCAAATCCTGATCATCTTTATCCACGGTGCAAAAAAAAAAATATTTTGCAAATGTTATTAGTAAATTCAATTACCTGCTATGCAGACGACACCGCCATTACTACTAACAGTAGCAATCGAACCCTCTGTATCTGAACTGATCCAATACTGTGACGCCAAATTAGGGTATTTTTCTTGCAACCCTTTTAACAATTCCACCCTCGATTCCTCCCCCTCAACACCACTTAGCGACAATCCAGCTCCCGCTATCGGTGTATCCAAAGGAATATTGGCAATGGTCTTAGCTTGATTTATCAATTCAGCCAGTCTTTTCAGACACTCATCCATCCCTATGAGGAAGTGATTGGTGCTGTCACCTTTTGCGGTGGCCACGATTTTCCCATGACGATTTAGGAGGACCGTCGTGGTATTAGAGGCACCTCCTTCAATTCCCGCTATGATTTCACTGCCAGACATTTTAATTTTAGTTTTTAAAGAAAATATTTAGCAATCTGTTTTAAACACGCGGCACTACCGGCACATGTCGAGTGAAAGTTACAAAGCCACTGAACCGCTGAAGAAATGTTAACTTAACACTGAACAGAGGCGAAGGACGGACACGATCAAATTGTATTGTAATGAAGGGGGCTCTTACAAAAGGTCGCACTCTTACGTATTTATTTCAGGATGATTCACTGGACTTTAATCTGGAAGAAAAAGATATTGTGTTTTTAACGTTCGAATGTGGTACGTAGTTTGAAACTAGTGAGTGAGTTAATAATAGGTTTATTAATATACAATCGCAGCGATATTAGTTGAAGGTTACGTCAGTTTGGCTGAGCTCTGCGGGCTAATAAATATTATTATTAAAAAGGCAGCGGCGTACTTGTTTTTTATATTCTAATAGAATGTATGAGATATTTTTTTTAGGGCCAAATTACGGACCAGCTGGTAAAGTTCCTGTGTGTTATCAGGCAGATAAATTCTATCCTCTCGGTAAACCTACCAATAGCTGTAGGAGGAATTATGAACCAAATTTTAACTTGTTGTTAAGTAGCAGAAGGTTTACAGTTTGGCAACAACATAATTGTTGTGGCCGATACAATAATTAATACTATACTATAATAATACCTAAGAAAATAAGAAAGATAAGGGTTATGAATATCCGGTCCAGAGAAAATAAATAAAATAAACAAAAAGAATGGAAGTGTTTGGTTTTTAATTTGTGATAATAGTTATAGGTACTAAAAACCTCCGTTTTTTGACTAAATTGACTAACTTACTTGTTTCGTGCCAAATCCGATAGTCCTTCTGTTAGTACTATTTGCATTTTTGCTAATTGTTTCTAAGTATCCAACCAGACATTTGCTAGTGAATCACATTACACAGCTTTTTAGAAACTGTATCCCTATAGTACAGTGAATTTGGTAGAATTTTAATAATTTTTTTTACATTATTTTTTTAGAGGATATTTCAATAACCTGATAAAAAAAGAAGTCGGTAAACTTTTCTGAAAAAGAAGTTATTTTGCTCTGTAATTTAGTAAGTCAATATGCGGGTACAATTGAATCAAAAAAGACTGATGCAACATCTTGGAAAGAAAAAGATCAGGCCTGGGAAAAATTGACAGCAAAGTTTAATGTAAAAAAGGGGTGGTTCGAACCCTAAATATTCTTCGAACAAAGTATGAGGGTATAAAAAAAGATCTAAGAAGAAAGTAGCCAAAACAGGAAATATTTAAAACTGGTGGCATAACACCTCTTACCACCTATGAGGAAATAATTTACAATTTAATAACACTGAGTGTTGAGGGACTGCCTTCAACATATGATGATAGTAAGTGACAGAATATGGTAGCTTAAATTTGACGTTCCTATATGGGATTTCTTAGATGTATGTTTTCTTTTCATTTCTCAGTCACATAAAAGTGGCATAGCCAGTAAAGAGGGGTAGGTGAGGGAGGGGTGTAACTTTAAATCAGGCATTATCATATTAAATCAAGAGATATTCAACTAGATGTAAAATAACAAAATACTCATACAGATTAAGAAAAAAATTTAGAATATTATACACAAACTTCTTGCAAATCTATGCAAGCTCCAACTCTTTGAAAAATTTAAGGTTATACATTTCCTGGAAAACCTTTTATACGCTGCTTTTTCCTGTTGTTAACTTATTCTACTGGTAAGCAAGAATTATCCTGCTGGTAAGACAAACAAGAAGTTAATTTTTTAATGTTACCAGCAGGATAACTTTTCCAGACACTTTACCAGTCGGTCCATAATTTGGCCCTTAGGGTGACTAAGGGCAGGTATTATAAGACTATTTTGACAGATAACTTAAAGTGAACTTGTAAAATAACGTCACATGTCACAGTTAACTTCAAAATGTAAAAGTTAACTTTATCGGGTGGATGGGGTATCAGTTAAAGTTAACTTTATAAAAAGATTCAAAGATTCTAGTTTTTGACATATATTCTGTCAATAACTTTAAAAATAACCTAACACTGAAAAAGCTTCTATTCCTCAATATATAGATGGCGGTAAAAAAACGAAATTATCTCCTCGAGACTACCGGAGTGTCAAGCATCAGATATGACCACATACTTAATAAATATATCTGGACTGCCAATTCAATGCAAAATTAATGACTACTACTAGGTGGCAGCCATTTTGCGTGATTGTGTCCTCATTAAAAAGTCTATTGCTCTTTCAACTTGACTGAAAATCCAGCAAACGATTATTTTCATTTTTTAACTGATCATTTTGCAATAATTGAGCAAATTCCAAAAAAGAGTTAACTATAATTATACAAATATCAATAAATTTAAATTCAAGACAACGAGTATATGAAGAAATATTCAAATCACCCAATGTAAACAATAATGAAAAATATACAATGATTTTTAAAAATACCTTAATTACCAAAATGTCTATATTAGGAAATATAAAAATGTCTTCTCAATTTATTACATACTTATGAGATATACATACTTATATTTTAATTTACTGCTAAAAGAACTCCTCTACCATGAGACACGCACGGTATATATCCATCTTCTCTATACAAGTATATCTTACTTTTTTAGAGTTTTTATCTCTTTATTTTTTACCATAAATTTATTACCATAAACGGTATTATTTAGTCAAGTCTTAATAAATGAGTTATGAATTTCGGTAATTCTGGTACGCATATCTCCCACATTCTGGTAATAGAGAAACATCGAATTCGATTGATTTTTATTCTTGTATTTTTCTAATTATGAAATACTAGTTGCTACTACTCCAAAATGCCTGCGCGTAGTGCTACATTTAATTAACCTATTATATGTAAATTTATCTACCTACAGTAATGCCTGTTATAATTTATTATTTTTCTTTGACCATTTTTTTTTAAGATTTGACAATCAGATGTTCTAGAAATTAATTCAGAATTTAGTTTTGTTAACATATTTTGTCTTAGCTCCTTAAGACAAACCATACTGACAATTTGGTTCCCATATGTCTCCTTATGTCAACTCTTTCTTCACTTTTTGCTAAAGTATGTAGCTTGTGAACTAGCTACAATTAGATATAGTTTAAACAGAGAAAAACAAACCACCTTTGTTTGTTGTGGTTTGTTTTTCGAAGCCCATCGATTGACACAGAACTGTAATAGTTTTTTTAAAATTGTGGCAAATGTATCCTCTGGTAGTTTCTCTCTTAAATTTTTTCCTAAATGAAATTTGTCATCCTCTTCCCTTTAAGAACAATCCTTCCCAAAAAATATGAGTAAGGTTTTTTTAAATACAGGCAAAACAGTTCGTTAAGTTATGACATTATTTAATTCCAGGTAAATTAGACTACGCACTATGAAGATTCGGTTCAACTTCAAATGTCATTCGAATATGATATTGTAATATCGACCCAATGTATACGATCTTTGATTTGCCCTGTTTCTCTAACTGTTGATATTTGACGTTAAACAGGTTACAAACGTATTTTTGTTCTTGTTTTCTATTTATATCCAATAAAAATCAAAGTTTCTATTCTTTGAGTAACATTTAACATGGCCACATTCGCCTTTACTGAAAATTACCTATTCATAATGACAATTATAAAAAATATAATTATAACTATAACAACCGCTAAATTTACTAGTGTTTTGTTTAAACACCAAAGAATATTGCATTCCTACTAAATCTACATAATAAATACACACATAATAAAAATTTACCCGCCGCTGTCAAAATTTGGTATTTTTTAATTCTAATAACTGCCAAAAGCTTTAATATTACTCGATATTTCAAATGACTTAATCCCATTCGGTAAAGTACACCACTTTATTGTTTACTCGATGATAAAGATTGTATTGTTTTGCTTGCAATATAATACTTGGGAAATTTTGCAATAAATAAAACTTGTGCGGTTTATAATATACTATATATACATTATTTTAATACCTATTGTTCGCTAAATTTGTTTATAATTAGAATGTCTTCAAATAATATCTTATTGTAAATTCTAATCACATTTGTATTTCTTTTTTGTCTTTTCGGTTATATTAAATTTGTGTGATGTTTTAAAATTTCTATATTAATCGTTACAAATTATTTTCATCTTCTCATATGATGACTACATCGTCAGTATAGCAATATAGTTGAATGTCTTTATCCCGCATTCGTATCTCCCAGCGGTCTTAACGATTATTACTATGTAACTGCCTTATTCCTTTTCGGATAGGTATTTTCTTAGTTCGGTTAGTTATTTAGCTGAATCTAGATTTTAGATTTAAACAGCCGAATATCTGCAAACCCACGAGTTCTATATTCCATGCCACAAACGTTGACACAATTACAACTATGCATAAGGGACATCCCACGAGTTTTTTAATTATGATGGTTATACTTTCTTTTTTCTTGATATTTTCCTATGAATATTTTCCTATAAGACATGTTATTTGTCATTTATGTACATATGTACATATATTTACAGGACTATACCTGATATTTTCATTATTTTCCACTCGATCCGTAATACTTCCACTGGTTCAGTGTTGGTGTTTAAAAAAAATTCACATTTATTGGGTATTTTGATAAACTAGATATATTCATTAAATCATTTTATTATTTTATCATATTAAATCATTTTAAGCATTTTTCGCATTTATTTCTTACTTCCAAAAAGTACACGTTCTATGTCTACCTATATAATGGGTGTTTTTTTGAGAGGTATACAAATTTGAAGTGAAATAAAACTATAAAAAAAATTTATTGACATGGTATTGGTTTTATTTAAAAGATATTGTTATGCCATTAGTGCTTAAAAATGATTTCGGGCATATGAGCGCCACGGCTGGTTCGAATGTAGCGTAATCGGGAAGTCCAATTTTCGACCACTTTTTCAAGCATCTGGGGCCGTATCTCGGCAATAACGCGGCGAATGTTTGCTTCCAAGTGATCCAACGTCTGTAGTTTATCTTTGAAGACATGTGACTTCACATATCCCCAAAGAAAGCAGGGGTGTGAGATCACACGATCGTGGAGGCCAGTTGACAGGTCCATTGCGTGAAATTAGTATAGTAATAGTATCACGCGCTGTGTGGCATGTTGCACCATCTTGTTGAAACCAAAGCTCTGCCACATCAAGTCGGTTCAACTGAGGAACAAAAAAGTCGGCAATCATGGCTCTATAACGTTCTCCATTGACTGTAACATTCTGGTCATTATCATCTTTAAAAAAATATGGGCCAATGATTCCTCCTGACCATAAAGCGCACCAAACTGTGACTTTTAATGGATGTAAGGGCATCTCAACAAAAGCTTCTGGATTTTCTCTACTCCAAATTTGGCAATTTTGCTTATTGACGAAGCCGTTCAACCAAAAATGAGTCTCATCGCTGAACAAAATTTTGGATTGAAAAAATGGGTCAAGCTGAATACTGTTTTCCGCCCATTCACCGAACGTACGGCGCGCATAATGGTCACGCGGTTTCAGTTCTTGCACAAGTTGGATCTTGTAAGCTCGCAAGCCAAGATCTTGCCGCAAAATCTTTCACAAAGTGGATGGGCACAGCCCCAATTGTTGTGCACGATGGCAAATCGACTCACGGGTCCTCTTCAACACTATGCTCCACAGGAGCAATAACTTCTTCTGTGCGCACTGTATGGCGTCTTTGTGGATGCGTATTATCAACTAGAGTATGCGTGGTACGAAAACGATCCATGGTTTTTCGAATAACTTGCTCGGATGGCCGATTATGTCGACCGTAAAATAGACGCAGCGCACGGACACGCACACAAGTTTCGCGAATTGAACTATGATTTTCAAAACATATTTGCTCAATTTGAGAGCGTTGTTCTGGAGTAAGTCTTTTCATTGTGAAATGGCATATTGACCATGGTGTACTGACCACGAATACACCACCAACTGTCAAATTGACAATCACCAGAAACAGTTTTGACAACTTAAAATCCAAACCTCTAAAAAAAACACCCTTTATTAGCTATAATTAAAAATCAGTCTTAAACTGTTTTTATTGTCTTATAGTATATTATAGTATATTGTAATACGCAAATTAAGTATAAAATAAGGCAGAAAAAAATTCAATATTTTACTTGACTCGTGATAATTATTGTAAAAGCCAGCACTACCGATGAAGGTAGATTCTACATTTTGACATAATGTATGCTCCCAAATATGACAATGATACATAGAACTTTTAAACTTTTTAAACTTTTCTTAAATTATAGGTAATCCTGACGTTTGGAAACTGTCAACACCTGTCTTTAAAAATAGTAATAATCATGGTATTAAAAATGATCGTCCACTTTCAAAAATGTACATACTGGCAAAATTGGTCAATAACATAATTTCAAGGAAAATCTCACCAATTTTCTATAGTGCTCAACACGATTTTATTAAGAGTCACTCTACCTAGTACGCTAGTACCGACTTGCGTATGATTTAAAACTTTTTGAAAATATTAATGAATTAGGTAATTGCTTAAAAGTGCAACATGATTTAGATATAATAGACATGATTTTTCTGAATGGAGTTTGGCTAACGGATTGAGCTTAAATATAGAAACATATAAAATGTTGACAGTTTCCAAAAAGAAATATAACTTTATTTGACTATCGCATTAAGAACAATATTAGAGTAATGGAATTAAAGATCTAGGTTGGTATATTGATGGTCTTAGGTTTGATCTACTAGTAATAAAACTATAAGGCTATTGGATTTTATTAGTCGAACTTTAAAGGTTTTTAATGACATTCAATGTTTTAGAGCTCCTATATATGATCTATATTAGAATAGGCCACTCCCGTTTGGTCACCACAATATAACATATACATTGAATTATTGGAAAAAATTCAAAGAAAATTCCTTAGACTTTTAGTTGCTTTTAAATTTGGCGTATCTATAGAAGACATTGATTTTGAAAATCTCTTAAATCTAAATTCTTTAAAAGATCGTCGTGTAATACTTGATCTGTCCACTTGATATAAAATTTCGATCTACCTACCCTGAATATTTTTTTAAAAATTGGAACTTAGACAAAGTTTAATGCAAAAGGACAGGGAGTTGTCATATAATTGCAAGACTATAAAATTGATGAAAATACCCAATATTATCGCAGAAATATCGTACATAATGAATGAAATGCAGATGACAAGTATTTTCATATACAAAATAATTTCATAATAATATCCAAATTACCTGTTTGATGACTTATAAAATATCCTAACCAATATAACGATAAACAAATCTGGAAACACGTCAAATTAACCGTCGAAAACTGCCGTATAATACGAACCATCCGCCCAGAGATAATTGCGGTCCTCTTTTCGAACTGTGTAATAAAACTGAGTGAACTCGTAAACAACTTTGGCTTTCCTCATATTTTCCTCATTATTTCGATCGTAAACACGGCCGAAGTGAAGCTAAGACGACAAATTAAAACCGAAACGTCACACTAAATCTGGCGGAAGTCGCCTTGGATTAAGAATTGTGGAAAACAAATTTCGCTTGAGAGAGATCGCTATTTTTGGATACAATTTAGTAGGTATATGTTGTCCTTTTATATTGGTGTGGACTCTGGATATTTCCCATAATTTATTTGTAATTAGGTTCACTAGTTTATTTTCATAATGGTTTGTTTCTGTTATTGTATATGACATAGCATAAATATTACTGATTTCTTTTAATAATTGGATACTTTCTTCATTCATTATAACCAGGAAATTACTTTTACCCACAAGTAATTTATTAGTTTTAGATCGCTTTGCAATATATGAAGCCTAAGATGATTTGAATAAGAACGATTCGGCATACATTAAATACGAAATCTGTTATTTAGTAAAATATCATAATGTTATTTGTCAAGTGCATTTTAATAGATGTATTAAATAAAATGAGTCTACTGAAAAAGCATTCATTCATCAAAGCTGCAATACTTTTAAAAGAAGTATCCTATATTGGTGACTCCAGCCACGAAATCTGCCTTAGTTAACTCATTTATATAAGAATCCATGCTATTCACTACCTCTTTAAATATTGAAAATGATTTATAAATCGGCTGAATAAGTCCCAGAAAAAGATAATCAATTTTTTTTTAAACTAATCATATTTTCTTCACTTGGAATATTTGATGAAGTCACAACGTTTCCACCAGTAAAATTATTTAATTCTACAAGTGATGGCCAAGTGGAATTTGTAATTGTCTCGTCATTTACTGTCATTCGCAAATGCTAATTTTTTATCACATCTAGAACTATTAATTTCTTAAATGATCGATCTTGCTTATATAGATAAATGCTCTAGTTACAAGTACTTCAGTATGAAGCTAGTCCAATAGTAACTTTTAAGTGGAAAAAAGTTACTGCGTAATACTTAGGAAAACAAACATTTAAAAAATCAAATCCGTATCCTGTGATAAAAATTTAAAGTCAGTTTAGCAATCCATTTATAATCTTGCTAATTCACTAAATATTTCATGTCAATAAATTTTGATGAATTTATTAATCGTGTTATCAGTTAAATCTTAAAACCAAATTGTAAAACAATATCATGAAAGTGACGAAATGAATTAATAAAAAAAAAATAAATATCTTATATTCCAAATATTACATTCCAAAGTATTAAAAGGAAATTTTTAAAATCCCATTTTCATAGGATGTTGCCAATTTGGTTATAAAATATAAGATTTAAGAATATGGTTTGAAAAAAGTTTTACACTTCGTTCATGCTCTTCTTCCTTAACTTCCTGTTTCTCCTCTCTAATATTATCCCTTTGAAATTATAGACTATTTTTATTTACCTGTATAATCTATATACTAACCGGAATAAAATCAAGCTTTGATATACACGTAACTGGTAGCTCTGCATCATTTAAGTAACGTAAACCTCGAACATTGCAGAAATTTCTCTGCTGAAACTAAATTCTAAGAGAATTTTTCCCAGGGAGCGGACCGTGCCTCTTACAAAAATGGTAATTCTTTAATTACTTAAATGATGCACCAAGCAATTCTCTCATTCGAAATTGGATGAACAAGTTTAAAGATACCAAAATCCGGACATCCAAGTTTATCGAGAACGACACCTTCATACAGAAGGGTGCAAGTGCTCTAAACATGCATAGATCATCGCTACAATAATATTGCAATAAAGACCTCAAGCTGCACCTCTGTAAAATTCAATTGGTACAAGAATTAAAACCCCAGGATTCAGAGGTCTGGATTCGTAAACCAAGAAATTGACCGCTTACAAACGTTTACCAAGGTCTTATTCTCGGATGAAGCTTATTTAAATCTTAATGAGCACGTAAAGAAGCAGAATTTCCGATATTGGAGTGTAACCAATTTCAAATGTAAGTACTAGAAACTCCTTCATTCCCCAAAAGGTATCATATATGGGCTACGATGTCATCGCGAGGTGGATACTTCTTTGAAGTTAAGAGACTGGACGTGCTCTTATAGTGAATTCGAAGCGTTATGTGAGGATGTTTGAAATGCAGAATTTTTCTGGCTAGAATATGATTCCAACAGAATGGAGCAACGTCACACACGTCCAATGGGTTTCTGTCACGAGTTCGAGACCAGGTGACATAACTTGGCTTTTACGCAGTCTTGATTTGAGTCCTATCGATTTTTCTTTTGAAGTTTTCTGAAATCTAAGGTCTATACTAATAAACCAATTTCCTTGGAGCATTATTTTTCGGAAACCTATAGATTAAAAATAAATCCCAACAAGACAGTGGTACGTTACTTTGACAAAAACAAGTCTGACCTTAACAAGAACTTAGCGATTCATGGAAATCTACTGCCAATCAAACCTGTGTAAATCTTTCCATTAAAACGGCCTAAGCATCATTGAAAGTTCTTTATACACATTGACAAATTGACCTTATAGAGAATTTAGTTCTTAGTCATTTTAATTATTGTCATATAGTTCATGGTCCATGTCTAATCCAATACGAACAAAACAGAATTTAAAAAGTACAAATATCGTGTCTTATTTATCTTTGGGATAAGAAAATATCAACCTGTGTCATTAAGTTATCAGATGCAGGATGGTTGAACATGAAAAAGCGCAAGGAGTTACACTTTTGAAATTTTTGGAAATGGAGTATTAAAAACTAAAACTCCATCATACCTGTACAATAAAATTAGATATCGTTCAGACATTCACAACCTATACCTCAGACATGGAGGACTAATAATTCCACCTCGTCATAATACCTCAATGTTTAAAAAAACTTTTCTTATAATGCTTACCACATGTACAATGATGTTCCCAACTGCCTAGAACATTTACCAACAAATAGCTGTAAATTCAAAATGAAACTTTATCTTTTAAATCAAACTACTTAATATGACTTATATATTTGTTGGTTTGGGGTTGATAATGTATGTATATTGCACGATAAAATTTTCTTAGTGAGGTTAAATCACAATTGTGGTGTATTTGTGAACAGAACAATCAAAATAATTAGACTCGTTGCTTGGTATTTGTTGTTTTATCCTCCGTTTTCTTAATTTTTTTCGTTTCTTTGTAATTGTCTTATGCATATGAAATATTTAAAAAAATTACGAAATTAAGTAGGTACTACAAATAATAGTTATTTCGCGTACTATAAAAAACTTTTAAATAATTAATCAATATTCTTTTATAGCTTTAAGTCATGTATAGTTTTGATAAGATTAAAATTTGAACATTTTAAAAGTTTAAATATTGGTAAAGTCTTATAACTTCGTCAGTTTGATGCTGTAAAATTTATACTGACCACCAATACTGTAGGCGTTAAGCTTACTGTATATTTTGTATTCTTTGTGTTGTATTATATTATAAATTAAGTCTAGGTGTGGGTGTACTGTTGGATGCTGGACTTGGAACAATTTTAAAATTGAAGTTGAATAAGTAGTCCATTTTTGCCGTGGAGTTAATAGATCACTGCATTTTAGTGGAGGATGACCGAAGTATCTTTAGTTACCGATTAGTTTTAAAATTGCTTTCCAGTTTCTTTTTGTACAAGTATAGTAAGTACTGAACATTTACTGCAAATAAATGTTATTACTATTATTATCACTAAAATAACATATTCACCGCAAAAAGAGAGCTATCACAAAGTCTACCTGGTAATCCGTCTTCATAAATTTACATTAAAATTACAATTAACATACAAATTATTGATTGATAAAGTGTCATGAATGCGAGGGAAGCGTATTTTAATAACAGCTTATTCAATTTTTGAAATATTAAATTTCTGTTGAGTTCATCTTATACCCTCACCCTCATTCCTACTCAGTTTTCTTCTTCTACATATGAATATCAATTGTTCTTTTTCGGATTTATTATCGTTAGCCAAGTTGTCGTCGTCAGTTCTCTTTCGAAACTTTTTGCTCTGCTACTTTCAATATTTATTTCTAATATTTGCTTATAAATAATTAATTTAATGATATGAATAAGATTACACTATACTACGCCAGTTTGATAAAACCGAAGCCGATAAGTTTTCTGTCTTATTCAACTTTTTGAAAAGAATCAATTTAGCTTCTATTACTTTTTTTGAATTTTACTTTCGCTATCATGAATCTATTAAGGTTCTATGATATATGTTTACTCATTATAATATTTCTTGAAGAAGTATGAGTTTTCTTCACCTATATTTGACGTAATTGGTAAGAAAATTATCGCAAGTTAAGTATGTTTCTTTCCATTCATTCTTTATGTTAGCTCATGTTTTCTTTTACGATATTTACTTGCTCGATTATTTGACTAAATTCCTTTGTTTATCTACTACAATATTTTATCTGTACAGGACTTGTGTATATTAGACATAATTCTCTGACAATAAATTTAGGCATATTGTGGTGATTAGTTTCCCTTCAATGTCAAAGTGACATCTTTTTGCGGATTTTTTTTTTAGTTTTATGAATTGAATTAGATCCTTTCTCTTTTATTCTTTTCAGCCCTTATACCTGGGATTCATGATCAACCTAGTTTTCATCATTTTCTTGAAAACGTTTTGTCTTACTTGAAGCATTCATACATTTCCTAATTTTTACTGTTGCCTGATGGAAGAGGAGTGTGGACATTTGATTATGCATTGTATTTCCAATATGATATGTACACTTCAACTAATTTAACTATGCTTGTCAATTTTCATCACGAAATCCATAGACGTTAAGTCATATACCAATTCGAAAGAACCTCCTGACCTTTTCGAAGATGCGCAATAAATTTCCTTCATTAGTGCCGAAACCGAATTCGAAAAATGCTGTAATAAACGTTCGGGAAAAGGAGTCATTTGTAAGGGGGCCGTCGCTACAAAAGACGGATGAGCCCGAATACCTGAGGGATATTAATTTAGCGACACACACGTACCGAGTTGGCAGCACCACTACCAGAAATAGAAATGCGATGGGAATCGGAGATTTTTCATTTTTGTTTTAGATATTTTTAACTGTGTTGTGTTCACCAATCATTTTTTAGTATCGAAATGTGCGATAGTAACATTAAATAAGAATCATTGTTTAGGGTTTTCCTTTGCCAAAAGTAGTAGAGCGCTGGCGATGACACTTGTGTGTCAGGACCGGACCTATTTCAGAGAAATCTTAATAGTCCTCTTCAAAAAACTGGAAAATCTTGGTAAGGTTGATCCGTTATACAGTGCATCCGCAAAGTAGCGGATAAATTCTATAAAAATGAAATGGACCGTCAAAAAAATGCCCGAACCCATCGATTTTAATATTTGGTTCAGGGTTTTTCTACATGGAAATTAAATATACAGGGTGACTTAAAAAAAGATATGACGTTATCAATATGTTTTTTAAATGAAAACCACCATTTTTTACTGCAGAATCAGAAAGAACGCATTTTTTTACAAAGAATATGGTACAAATAAATAGTGGTTACATAAGCAATTTTGAACGAAAAATTATGATAAAATGTAAAATTAAAGAAATACCTTTTTAAATTAAATGTTCGAATTGAGCACTGCTAACAACCTGGCGATTTGAAAATTCTTTTTAAACGTTGTCAATGACATCTAGAGTAATATTTCTAACTTCCCGACGTATTTGTTCTTTTAAATCTTTTAAACTCGCTGGTTTAGTGACATACACTTTATTTTTTAAGTATCCCCACAAAAAGTAATCGAGGGAAGGTAAATCTGGCAATCTGGGTGGCCATTCAATGAATCCTCGTCTACCTATCTAACGATTTGGAAAAACTTCATCTAGATAATTGCGAACGGGTAAAGCATAGTGTGGCGGAGATTTTTGAAGAAAGTCCAAATACCTCTCACTAGTGAAAGTGTCATCACAAAAGTAAGGTCCTAAAACTCTTCCTTCCACTATACCGCACCACACATTGACTTTTTGAGGGTGTTGTCTATGACATTCTGTGAACCAATGAGAGTTTTTGGTCGCCCAGTATCGACAATTCTATCTGTTCACATGGCCGTTTAGATTAAACGTTGCTTTTTTAGAAAATATTATCCGTTTTACAAAATTATTGTTATCATTATATAATTGCTGATTTGTTCACAAAATTCATTTCGGCGATCAAAATCACTTCCGATAGCTCTTGGAGTAAGAATATCTTATAAGGGTGGAACTTTGCTTTTTTTCAATACTTTATGTACAGTAGATCGCGATAAATTAACATTAGAAGCCGTGCCTGTGTTTGTGGCTTTGGGATTATCTTGGAACAGTTAAGCTCATCTTCTTCAGTTATTGAACCCCGATTAGCTTTTTGAGTATCTCGAACATGCCCGAATTCACGAAACTTTGCTTCAACTCTGCTTACCATACTTTGGCTAATAGGAAACTGATAAGGATGAGTTGCATTAAACAACTGAACCACTTCCTTTTCAATACGCGACATATCTCCGAAACCAATCATGCACAGGATTTCAATTCTTTTACGTTCAGTTAATTTTTTCATATTTCATACAATAACAGTAGGTAATAAAGTGTAGTTACTAATAAAACGCAGGATGACCCTGCTTTCGTCTCTCAAAAACAATAACTACTTGCAAATGTAAAAATACTTCAAATACTTGCACCAAAATACATTCACTTTTTGACACTGACAACAACAACTAAAAAACCAAAGTACCAACAATGATGACGTCATATCTTTTTTTTGAGTCACCCTGTATATTTAATTTCCACGTAGAAAACCCCTAAACCCAATATTAAAATCGACGAGTTCGGGCATTTTTTTCAGAAACGGTCCATTTCATTTTTATTCATTTTATCCGCTACTTACGGATGCACTGTATAACTACATATAACTGATTTTTATTTAAAATATATTTATGTAACCTAATGATTTTAGTATTATCTTCCCTAAGCAAGGATTCAACATTAAATGATCGATATCTAAGGACATACTTATTAAAATGATATCTAAAGATATATTTTGATATCTTACAGTATCAATCTTATCAACTTTTGCGGAAAAGTTGCATTTCATTTTTGAACTGGCGCATAAAACTGAGTTTACAAGAGTTATTCTCTTACCAATAAAAAGAAAGCACAGATTTAGATCTAATTAATACAGTTTAAATTAAGGCCATATTTCTGTTTTCCGTCTTCCTATAATGTACTTTGTAAAAAAGTTTCTTTGTCATTTGCAAATGCCAATGAGAGAAAATGTTGATGTTCACCTAATATATCATCAGCATTGACGCGCATTACACTTTACAATACATTATGAGCCTATAGTTGAGGATTTTACTCGCCTTTATTGAGGTTGTTTCCATTAGTTTCAAATTGGGATTTATAATAACTATATTTCTAGTCCGTCATACATAAATTTTGAAATAATTAACAAGCTATTTTACTTTGGTTTTCTGATAGCTTTGGCCCTAAAGAAGCCAATAAGCAGAAACACCTGTCACTAACTAACTGCTCTTTCTGCTTCACCTAATATTAATAATTGTGATAATAATGATTCATGAAAATGACAAAAGAGCCTTTATTAGTATAAAGAAAAATTATGGCAAAATGTTTAAAATACTAAGACATTTATTTTTACGGCATATTATTTATTTTTATCTCATTATCTTTACGGCGCCATCAAAAAGGCACTGTAGTATATTTTGCATTACAAATTAATTTCTTTTAATATACAAGAATATCATCTTCGACATCTTTCAAATCCTAAGAGAACTAGCTGGAGACATAAGTCTTATTTTTATGGGTTAAAGGTCATGCAGGGATCACTGATAACAATAAATTAAATTTATATGCCAAGCAAGCTGCACACAATGATAATCAATACACTTTTCCAATCATGAAGACCTACTTCCAGAATTAAAAGCACCGCATTGCGATACTTGCAAGTAGTGATATTCTTATAAGGATAATACAATCTGAAGAATTATAATATTTTTATTGGTTTTTGCCCTCACTCGCGATGATTGCGCATTACATTTCAGGCTTTAGATAAGGTTAAGTTTTACTCCAAAAAAAAATAAAAATTTGCTTATTTCTCTTCTCCTTTATTTCAGTTCTCCAGAAGTACCAAGTCCTACAAGCCAACAAAAGCAACAACGGTCAACTCCACGATCCACGCCAAATAGTTGTGCAAAAGGTAATAACAATAATTTTTCCACTTTTCTTTGATATCAAATAAAACTCGAATTTTCTCGAAAACAAAACATTAAGCGGTAAATTGTTTATCCGAAATTTTCTCTAAAGCGAAACGAAATTGGCCGGACCGATTGAAATAATTACGAACGCGTATACACACGCCGAAATTTACGATTCCGTTTTCGGTTATTTGAAAATTTCGAGCTCTTTTGGTGTTATTTATGAAGTTTGGAGCCACATGGCCCCCCAGATATTGTAAACTAAGTGCCGCGAGTGCTTATTTGAGGTTTTCTTTAAAATATTGTAGTATAGGGTTCAACGATTTGTTGGGATTCATCTAATGTAATTATTTATTTTTTTGTAGGTTTTTTTAATAGAAAAAAAATTTCCAAGTCTTTAAAACATAAACGTAAAATTTTTATAATGCTTTAAGACTGCTTTAGGCAAATATTAATACTTCTAAAACTCAATACTATTAAAAAAAAAGTTAAACATTTCAGAACATTATAGGTTTTTAAATTTAATGCTACTTAAAATTTACACAATCATTTCCGAAAACTTGAGTTTTTTGTATGTCAAACGTTTCTAACGCATATTTCAGTTGTATTGCATAGCTATTTAATTAGTAAAACCCCTTGACTATTTAATTAGTAAAATCCCTATTTTTGTTAGGATTTTCGGTGGCTCACACAAGGGTGATAGTTGGGCCTCATTGAACAAAATTCGAACAAGCGCTTGTATTCATTGCGAAAAAGCAACTCTTGGTACCTCGTTTCCCTCTTGTCATTTTTGTACATAATATTGGATATGATACGGGTATACATTTTCTTTGTCCAGCACACATGTTGGTGGTTTTTGTTTACGGAATACACTGACACAAAAGGGCAAACCCTAAGATACTCGAGTATCACGAGTAGCGCGAGTGCTACGCACCGAAGGTGTCTGTGGATATTTTTTCTTCTTTATATTATTTTTATTTATTTCTTCTTTATAAGTTCTCCAAGAAAATTCTAAGAGTCGTGCTTTGGGAGTTCAAAAAAATAGTTTTAGATGTAGGAATAGTACTAGATGTTATAGGACATTCATAAGTCGGATCTGCCTGTCGACTAGATTTTGCGTGTATAGCCCTAGGTGGAATAATATGAGCCAGTATTGGTAAAACACCTTCCTTCTATGCGCCAACCTGGCCAAGGTTCTAGTTATCTCTGAATCCCCTATAAGACGTATAGCCTTCTTCTGGATGGAATTAAGCAGATTTAAAGTGTGTTTGGGTGCAGAGCTCCATATGTGCTATACTCAATAGATGGATGAATCTGAGCCTTATAAAGCATTAAAAGCTGTTGCGGTGTATAGCCTTTTCATTTCAAATAGATTCAAGTTTTTGAGAAGCTGCTTTAGCTATTCCCGCTACATGATCATGCCAAGACATATTGCTTCCAACTTCGACTTGAAGAAAAACACCATTGCACTATTATCAGAAGATCTGTGAATTATATTATAAGTCTTGTCGAAAAGGGACAATATGCATCCCCGAGGGACACCAGCTTTAATTTGAAACCACTGCGAGATGTGTCCCTTCAATGATAAGCTGTACGAATCGGTTCTCGAAAAAGCTTCCAGGCCAAGCAACGAGAGTTAATGGTAAACCATAAGATACACTTTGTTTAAGAGGTTTTTATTCCAGACCCTATCAAATTCCCTTGAGACCTAATTGTCTTCCGCATAAAATTCACCATATTTCTCGATAGCCTCAGTCGAAACATGCATGACAAAGGTCAACAGATCGCCAGTAGACCTGTGTTTTCGAAAACCGTACGCGTAAAACCATAACGGTCGATATGTAATTATGTTGGTAGACTCCGGATACTTCAAAATTTGCTGGTTAACAAGTTTCTCCATTATCTTGGAGATTACAGAGAGTCAAGCAATCAGACGGTAATTGATGGGCTCCTTTTTTGGGTATCGGTTGAATTAGCGAAGTGTCCAGTCACCAGGGAACAGACCTCTTCTGTATGAAAGAGAAAACAGTTTGCACAATGTTGGTGTCAGCACAACCGCACATTATTTTTAATACTACTGGCAGTATTTCATCAGGGACGGTGACCTTTTCAAGATCTCTGTGATAGAAAACTATCGAAGAAGCTTTTATTAACAACGTCGATGGAGTTTTGCCTTGTAGGTTTACGGTAGAGTTTGATGCGAATATCTGACCCAGCAAGTCTGCCTTTTTCATTGCGATTATTGCAACGGAACCATCTTCTCTAATCAATAGTGAAATTTTTAATCTATTAAAATCTTGGTGGTTTTGCTTCAGACCAAAACGATCTTGATCCATTTGACAATTGAGAAGTTTGTTCTTTACTCTCTCATTATATTTTTCCTCGCAGGTATCGATCGTCTGTTCTCGAACCACGGTTTGCTGTTTGAAGAACTTTGTGTTCCCAATAGAGTCTTATCCATATCTGCGAAAATAACTTCTGAAATATATATCTCTTGCACACGCTGAAAGATCATTGGTTCTGAAACAGACATCATAACAAAGAAACGAAGAAAGGAACTGCTTTAAACGTTTCCAGTGAGCTGATTTATAACTTTACGCAGCATGAATGGATCCTGAGCTTCCATTTCTAGTTCATATATTGTGCTTTTTAATTTATGATCTGATGTTCCTAGAGGTGCATGTACGGTAATATTGTAGTAAGTTAGGATCCGTCGCGAGAAACAGATCCAGGGGTCGTATTTTTGAAACCATTCGACTTTGATTCGCATACGAATTTAGAGGATTTCGCACGAAAAATCGATATTCGTATTTTTGACCGCTTCGTATGCGAACTTTTTCGCATACGGTGTGTCGAATGGGTATATACCATTCGAATTTCAAAGTTCGTGTGCGATTCTGCCACTCGTCTTGTTTTGATTTTAAACTAGCTTTGTTTTTTTTTTAATTTGTGAGTTGGTTAAGTATTTTCGTAGTGTTTTTTTTGTTGTTTATTGAAAAAAAAATAACAATAATCAAATGGCAAGATTAAACAATCTTGTGCAAAGAAACGTCGTCGATGCACTGGAAGAGACTAAAACTCTGGCAGATAGAAGGAATAGGATGTACTCTTCATTTCTTGACCCATTTGAAATGTATGCAGATGCTCAATTTAATAAATTATATACATTAAGCAAGCCTATTACGATCGAATGATTAAGCTTATTACGATGATGTGCTCTTTATATGCTCCAGAGACTGTATAATCTGTCCGCTAGTTTTATCCACAAGGCTTGTGCAGTTTTAGCCGAAAAATGTTGGGTGAATTTGCCCGACTTTAATTCCGGGTGCTCTTCCATAAATGAAATTAGTTCTTTCTTTCGCTCGCTCGACACAAAACCGCAATATTTTTTATTTTTTTAATTTATTAAAAAAAAAGTCAATTCGCAAAAATCCAAGAAACGCCATGAAAAAACCTCAAAATTCCCTGATGTTTTTAAACTTACATTTCAGGTTAGGTTAAAAAATCTTTATCGTCTTCATCCCGGTTGACACGGCCTCCAATAGCACTCGATTTTGCTACGTTGCCACTACATTTCATGTTCGCATGCGAATGAAATTTCGAATGCTGTTCAAAAATGCACTTTTTAATTCGTGTGCGAATTTTGCCGCTCGACTTTGTTCGCATTCGAAGATTCTCGCATGGTTTCGAAAATACGGCCCCAGGACTCTAGAAAAGTCTCCTTGCCTATAAGGGATTCTGGTTGGTTCCCGTATAAGCTGCGTTAGACTATGACTAATCGTAAAGTCTTCTGCTTAGGACCCTTCCTCATCAGTGTTAGAATACGTCAACTAGTTGACATTGGTGACGTTAAAATCTCCCGCAATAATAATTCCTGCACTTGAATCGCTTCTAATAAAGACGGCGAGTCCAAAGTTGTACGTAAATCGGGTGTGAAAGCCGTATCCAAAATACAAGATATGAACCTTGGTTGTTTCCGAGTTCACTTTTATTCTGCTAGAGTTAAATTGTGAGGTCTGCTTGTTTCAGATGTTGGTGCACGGTATTTATGTTCATGTTCGGACCACTTATATTGCATAAATCCACTCTTGTGAATGCATAAATGTCGTGTGGTAATCTTAATAAGGCACCATTTCTTCTAACACTTGTCTTAAGATTTTCTGGCACAATGTCCAAAACGTTTTCCTCCAAAGGTTCTTCATTTGGAGTGACTTAGACTAGGAACTTTTTCTAATAAGATGGACGGGGACCATGCTCTTGCAGAGCTTTGTATCCTCCGAGCTTAATAACGAGGTGGTTAACACGTTAGTGGCTAGAGGCTGCCCTCCAGGCGGAGTATTGTTTGCTACTTTGTGGTGGCTAGTGACCGACGGTTTAATTAATTATCTAAATAGGGCATACTTAAACGCGCAGGTCTATGCTGACGACTTGGCAGACTTTTGCCCTGAAAATGAACTTCGCCATAATGCAAGAGGTGGTTCCTCTCGGAGAGGCAAAGGAATAACTTCAAAAAGCCAGAGCTCTTACATTTTACAAGGAGACGTAACTCTGGCACGCCACCTATTCTACTTCCGGGAGGCTGGCATATCTTTCTAGAACGGTTCGTTATCGATTGCGCAGATATCAAGAACTGCGTCGTTAGGGGCTGTCCCCTAAGATCATCTATTGAAACTACTCATTTATCAAACCTCTTCTCACATACGAGGCCTACGTTTAATGATTCTGCCAGGAGAAAGCAAAAGTTCGCATGCCAAAGCATCATGGGATCAATACGAATGGCCCCAACCAAAGTCCTTGAGACTTTGTTAAATCTTCTGTTCCTGGAGCCTGTAGTGCAGTTTGAGGCAATGAAGAGTATATACAGGCTTAATGCCCGGCGAGACTGGTCATGCAAGAATTTGGTCACAGACCATACAGGAATGTTCTTCTTCTGTTCTTACCAATTGCCAAAAATAAGTGTTAACAAGCCTAGTCAAGTTTACAAGTACAATATTATATCATATAAAACCCATATATTAATTACACTAATTTACTTAAAAACCGTATAGTATAAACATTTTCAATTAATTGCTTTAATTTGTTTTTGTTTATTACAGAAGAAGAATCACTAGACCATCCTCCTACCACCCAAACGTTACAAGCCGATTCCCATCCTTCGATGATCTTCCAAAATCGATACCAAGCGACCAATCAGACACCGAGTCCGTCTCTGCTCCAAACCAATATCCTTGGCGCAGGACTGAGCCCGATCACGCAGCCGTATTCAGCGGAAATTTGCAACTACGGACCTGTGTATCATCCCCACAATATTTTACATAATTATAATACGGTGTATAGTAACGATAAAGGGATGAGATCAGGGGGGAGTTTTGGTAGAGGGGTTTATGGGGGATATCAGGGATTTTATAATAATGGAAATTTTAGGGCGCATCAGAACGGGTACGAGTTTAGTCCGAGATAAACGGTTAGTTTCCAAGATGATTTTGTGCATTGTTTATGGGCATGGGACATAAAATATTTTGGATATAATTAAAAGTGCCTTAACAAGTGCCTTATGTACTAAGTTAATATATTTTATTTAAGCCAAGAAAAAGTATTATGTACAGATATATGATAAAGTTGTACATATTTTTAGAACGATATTATTTTTCGTTTGGTTAAACACTTTTTATGTATATACTGTGTTACTACTATAAGGAGCAAGCCAAAAAGAAGCCAAATTAAAGATATTTTCTGTAGTAGATATATTTACGTTTAGGTTCAGATATTATATTATAAAAAAATATATTTATTCAATAAAATTCATCATTAGAAAACGAATGGTTTTTATGTATCCTAGGATCCTAAGCAAATCATTTAACAAAAACAGCCGATAAGTGTTATAAAGAACAATATTGAAGATTTTAAGCATGTGGATCTGGCGGTTGATGGTTTTTTTGGAAGAAACATGCTACCATTACATGATACATAAATGTACTCTTAAGCCACTTTGTATGATTTCTCTAGGGCCTTCGATTACGTTGGGTCTATTATTTTGCTCAATAATCTGAAATGCTACGAGTACGTTTTTATCATAATAATGTTAAGTTACTGGAATCCCATTTAAGTGCTAAAAGTAAGTATTCAAATATTTTTTTTCAGGGCTCGTCTCTAGACTCTGTCCAAATGAATCAAAAACACACAAAGCTTACTTATTTTCTTCGAGAAGTTGATATCTAACAGCAATGATTGGATGTATCTATAGGCTTTTTAAGTTATACTCTTGATGGAAGTTTGACATATTAATCTTATATTGAGGAATTGTCTTCCTAACTACCCAGGTGTTCTTTTCTTATACTTAACTTGATTGACTTTGAGTCTACCTACTTCTACTCCGTATAATTTTGTGTGTGTTTGTCTGTCTTTATGTTTAATGCGTTTTCTGCCCTTTATAACATACAATCTAATAAATTGAGGCATTCAACTAAAGCGGGCATTTGCACTGCAGCAGCAAAGTCAGTTAATTGTGCATGTGATAGAAACTGTAGATGGTAACATTTATTTGAAATATCTAAAAGTTTTCACCATACACCTTATTATTTACCAGAAATCATTCCATGTTTGCGACACATGCTAGCACTCACCAGGAATACACTAGAAATAGGAACTTTATGGTGGTGTGTCAAATACTCATGCAGCAGTTAAAAATAAAGAATTTGGAAAGCCAACGTGTGCTTTTTATTGGTTCAGTCTCTAGAGAGACCAAGATGGCAGCAAATTATTGAACAAATACTTCAAATATTAAAGGCAACTTCATTTGAAGTCAACCAATTTGAGCAGTATAATCGTTTGGGAGTCCCATGTTGTCATAGTTATAAAAATACTTCTTGGGGACATGGGATTCATGGTGCATATGAAAAAAAACCTTTGGCGATAATTTGATTTCTGTGCTCTATAAGTTTATAATTCTTTCTGTGCTCTATAAGTTAATCAGTAAACGCTGATGATATTTCCCAGCAGACAATTATCGATATCGACAAATATTATACATCCTATTTCAATGCTACTTGAAATATCAAAGATATTTGAAAAAAATATTAAGATATCACAGTAGACATCAAAGATGCTAGGTATTCGCACTAATATCCTTTTCACATGACGAGGAGTATGCTACTATTCATTTAATATGTAGTGTACAAATTAAGCTTCATGAATTAATGTCGCTAGATGTAGGAAAACCGTTTGATAGGGTTTACCTTGGAAATTTGCTAGATAAAATAGAGCCTTTGACATTCGTGGTATTTGTCACATCTGCTTTCAAAACTACCCTAGTAATATAAAATTGTTGTAAATAAAATTCTACTTTATTATATTTCACTGAGATAAGTAATCTCAGGTAATCTGTATATTAAGAAATCTACGCTAATTGGCTAAAAGGCTACCCTCCGCCTTTCCATGCATCATATGATGGGCCACTCATACGAAAATATTAATTTTGGCTTCTTAAAGAAACTATGTTGCTACAATAGACAGAAGCGTGTTATATAACTGAAATGTAAAATTATCCAATCCTTGAATTTACAGTATGGCAAACGGCTACAGAGCTTCGTTAATGCATATTGATATATCGCTATCTGTAGGCTCTCTTGAATAGATTAAAAGAGTATTGGTATCACTTTATTCACTTCAACCGATATTTTCGGTCGATATTTTATTAAAGATTTTAGCTAAAATACCATTAGGTATCATAAAACAATTTTTTTGCCTAGTTCCTCAACTTTTGCTGAGATCTATTGACCACTTCTTGGTTCATTGAAATATTCACTCACCAACAACTAAGAAAATATTTTATTATATAAAAATTACACGATCATGGCTGTAGAAGACATTTCTAATTTCATGATAAGAAGGTCTGTAAACAGATGCTTTAACTCCAAAATATCTTAAAAACTTAATCGATCGGAAATAAGTTTTTTGTTCACTTGAGTCAGGAATATTGAAAACCCAGTGTACGGTACGCCCTAATCTGCTTGCGTTGACCTGGTGATTACTCGTAATGGAAGATGGAGAAATCCTTGAAAAATATATGGTGCGCGTGCTTTATTGAATTTGGTTGATATTTGTTTTCACACAGAAAAGCCACCGAGAAGTTGGAATAGAGACTATGGATTGTCAATAAACAGTCCGGAGCTAAATTCGATTAACATTATATTTAGAACATACTTTATCAATGCTGCAAGCATCATCTTGCAAGCCTTATTAATTTATGTTTTTTTTTTGGATATGAACCAATTGCTGTCTAGTTGTAATTTATAATAGAGGGTTCTTTTGTTAGGCCTGAATACTATAATGCAATTTCCAAAATGCTTAAAAGACGATAACTTTAGAAGAAACAACTGATATTAATAACGCATAACGATAGAATTCAATAGACCAAAACATATTAGTCATAGGCCCCCAAAGCCCCTTTGTATCTAGACACAGTACATAAATCTTTTTTTAAAGTGCCAAACAAGACAAGTAGATTAGCCCACTTAACTTCCAGCCTAATGACTTTTGAATTATCTGACTGATGTTTATTTTCGAAACGACATCATATACTGGATTCACTTTTGAAAAGGTGGACCGTTGAGTGACGTACGATTTTGCCATTTCGCTTCATAAGAATAAGAAAACTATAAACAAACGAATACGATATGGTGATTTATGTTTTAATTACCTTTAGTGCTGGTGGACGTGTGAGAAATGTCTAGCTCTGTATTTATTTAAGTAGATATACAATACATGGTAAATAATTAGTTAATAAAGTTTTTTTTTGGAAATGTTCTCGAACATGTCGCTTAGTATTTTAAGTTGTGCTTTTTTCAATGTAGTAAAACTTTATACAGCGTCTCTGAAATTTGAGATGTGACTTCTATTTTTCTTCTATTAATCTATTTTTTCGAGCATTTCTTTGAATAGCAACCCTAATTTATTTACACATTTATGCTAAATTTAAATTTTTTTATAACTTATTGTCATTTAAAAAAAAATTAACAAACATTATATGATTCCAAAAATGCTCAAAATGTTATTCATTTTCTTAGAACATTGAAAGGCTAGAATGAGTATTGCCGTGGTACCATGAACATCTCTGATGCAATGATGCCAAATGCTTGGGTAGAAATGGTAAAAAAACACACTTTATAATATCATAAAAATTTTACAGTTATACTTCTTTTGACAGGCGCAAAACAATACTATTCCTCTTTAATAAAATATGAAGCATTTTTTCTCATAAAATATGATAAGATACTCTATAAAGAAGTCAACATTTAAAGTTAAATGAATGTAGATAAGGTATATTAAGTTATTTTTGCGCTTAGAATAACATATATCTATTTCTACTTTTTATTTTTAATCCAAAATCTAACATCAATATGTTAAATTAATATTATTATATGTGTTGATAAATAGCTGAAAACCTTCTTTTTCGAAAATGCGTGTAAACTTGACAACAGAGAATCGATGAATATGTTTATAAATAAAACACCCCATTTGCACCTGTGCACATATTGAACTCAAACAACTTTGAACTTTCAATGTTCTAAGTTCATTTTCTAATTAAGTCGTGGAAAATTAGCCTTTCTCCGCCTTAGTCATTCTTTCAACTACTCAATTTTTGCTAGTCTGGTCTTGGTTTGGCCGCTTTTCTATATATTTCTAAGTACCTCTATAAGAAAAAGTTTATATATCATAGTTGCTAAATTCGGAGTCCTTTGTTCCTGATTAGGAGACAGGGTTCTCTTCTGGCAATTTATATTTCTGGAAATGTATTATCAGATTCTCACGGTCAAAGCTTGCAAACGGAGAAGGGGGCTCACCAGCTTAGTTAGTACATCAGTATATCCTTCGTACAACAATTGTAAATATTTCACTCAATTGATCTTTTCTGGGAAGAATATTGGTCCACTCGATCACCAACATTCAGATTGTTAAACTAAATTTTGACGTTATTGTTTGAATTGAAGATGTCTTTCAACCTCTATGCGAATTAGCATTCAAAAAGTTTACAGCCACATCCAGGGATTATTGTTGGATATCAGCATTATGCCAAGAAAGAAATAAGTTTTGGGTTTTATATTTGCTTATACAAATAGAACACAAATATTTCAGTAACTGTAATCAACATACAGTTAAAAAGTGAATTTCGGATGAAAATTGAGCAGATAATTAGCATATACCCAAAGCAATTGCAATGATTTACTACGTTTAGAGAGTTCTACAACTGAAATAGGACAGGAGTAGTTTAATTCTGTTATTGTATATCCCGAAATATTTACAAGAATCATAAAAGAGCCTAAAGAAGTCGTAAAAAAGGCATGGATGTGTAGGCTCCTTTAAATCCTTCAAGAAGAGTTTCACTAAAAGTTACAGCTACATCACTTTCTTGTCAGCTAATGGGGAAAGTTGTCGATATATGAATCCTAAACGACCTAGAAGCCACGATAGAAAAATTTTAGGTTCTCCCCCCAAACAAATTGAATTCCGGAGGGAATACTCTACGGTGCACCAAATCATAAAACTCCATTTTAAGATGGAGCAAAACCGTCGTCGAAGCACAGATGCAGTTTTTTTCGAGGCATTTGACATCCCCAAGGCATTTGACAAGATGTGGCACTAGGGATCTATACGCAAACTGCATCTTGCGACCTTTTCCGAGTACTTCCAGATGGGACTGGTTCGTTCCCTTTTGAATAACTTGCCAAATCCTAGCAGAAGTCTCTCATGGCTTGTTTAACATCCACAAGTCCGACTTTACAGATCTAATAGTTTGAAGGATACCTCGAACAGCTAAAGGTATGGATGGAGAATGTGCGAGGCCAGTCAGGTAAAGGCCAAACTCACTCAGCACAGCCGACATGAAAAGATGCAAGTAAACACAAAGCTTTAGTAGAACATGATACGGCTTAAAGTACATGAGTTAAGAAAAAAGTAAAACTCAGAAGGCCCAAGCCATGTTGAGAAAAAATAAAACATGCTCCGTCCCATGAGGTAATAAAAAAAGGGCGAAATAATTTATTCATTCTGAGTCTTAAATATTAACAATTGGTATAAGCCTGATATGATATTAACAGTTTAATAAAATGTCTTGTTAAAATGGCGTGCTCTAATTGACTCAATTAATTCTGATTCAAGCTAGAGCTGAATGCTTTCAGTATTTTCAACATAGCTTGGACAGAAATGCTCGTCTGATTTTATTAATTATCATTGTACTGTGTTCACACAATTTCCACAATTGTGTATGTGTTTATACAATTTCCACCCACAAGTTAAATTAAGGTTTGTTGATTAAATGGTTAATATACATAGCCTCCCTCCTATTTCTCTCAGAACCACGTTAAACTATTCCTGACTGGATGTAGTGAGCGACTCTTAAGTTCCATCAATGAGGCACCTGAAAATAAGAATAACTATTAATAATACTAATAATAATGTTTACTAAAAACAATATACATAATATATACTTACTAACCAATATAATAAATAAAATAAAATTATAAACGTTTAGAAATATCACTGAAGTACACTAAGCACTTGTGCATAATTTGTGGTTACATAATCGGGTAAATGTCAAATTTAGTCATTAAAAACTTCTCTACGCTTATATCCAGTTTTTGATTTTGCGTTTAAAAGAGTCAAAACTTTCAACCATCTTTATATCATTTGGGAGTTATGTTATACAGTCTTGGAGCATAATATTTTAAACTCGTATGGCCATGAGTTTTACGAGTCGTGGTTCGATATGCTTAGTAGATAAACTTTGGTTAATATTTATTTAACTCTGTATTGTTTTTATTTATATATTTAAGGATTTCTAAGCAATAGAATTGACGCAAATCTAATATCTTACTTTCAGAAAACAGATTTTTAGTGGGATATATTCTGTCTCTTCAAAAAATTATTTTTAATTAATTTTAATTTTTGTATATGTGTTTCAGAAATGCTATCCCAAAATACCATAAACTAAACGACTTTATACAAGAGACATATTCACAATTTTTAGATATTTGGTAGTCAAAAAGTTTCGAAGATACATTTATTTTGAGAGCAGTCCCCTTAACTTTTGAACCACTTTATCGATATGAAGGTCCCATTTAAATAAATAGTCAATTTTAATACCGAGATTCTAAATTCAAAACTATCATACAATTTTTCGAATAAATCGGCTTATTAATTATATTAATTCATTATAGACAACTAATATTATTTACGCATTCTGAATATTATATTTATCAGTTATTATAATAATTCGAGGACTTATTTAGACCACCAAGATTCCTTTCAGTCACGGAAAATTTAGTCACATTCCACGTGTAACTAAACGGCATCAATCAATTCCAGTGACATGTGACAAGTCGTCACACCTTGAGAGCCTGTTTCTCTAATTAATCATTAGTGAACATTAGCAGATAGGATGAGAATAAAACATCTTAGAAAGATTGAGTTTATAAATTTTTCGCCATAAAAAAAATTAATGCAATTTTTTACTTGTTTTCCTTTTACATAGCAAACACTTACTTATTCACTATCAGGCATCACTCCATAAAATTGGAAATTATTGCAAACCATTAAGAAGTGATAATAAATTAAACGTAACCGGTCCACTTGACCTTGAACCAAAAAAATAGTTTATTTTCTTATCTAAATGAAAATTTATGTCGAATCGCTACAAGTGTATCATAAATCTCTTTTTGTTTTGGAAAATATTTAGTGAAGTTTGTGGGTTCCCACGTCTGGTGCATGTCAAGGTACCAAAAAAGGTGTCTACTTAACTCGGGTTTTTTAAGTAGCACACTTGAGTACTAGCGTTTGTTTAATGATTACCTAAACAAGGCGTACTTATGATATTTAAGATTAATTATGTTGGAAATTTAAGTAATATATATAAGTACGTTAAGATATTTAACGTTTAACCATCGAATGAAATTGAAATGTATTCATATCATAAATGTCTCTAATAAGGTATAGACACCATATATATGTAAGTAATTAAAATAATTATGTAAATTGCTTAAGAAATACATGGAGATTACCTGATTGTCTGAGATAATGACTCGGTAAAATCAGTTTTCTTAATTGTTCTGGTTGAAGACAAATAGATAAATTATTAGTAGACATAGACTAATAATTATCATTTCTTCCAAAACCTTGAAACTTTTATCTGAAAAATTTGACTCAAAAACGCATACTTTTAGTATTAGGAGGGGATCCGATACTTTGTGATGACCCGACAATTGCTTCTACGAAATTCGAAATTTCTCAAGATTTGCAACTATATTGTCTACGTTAAATTATATCCCTCTCTATAAGAGTCCTATAATTAAAACCTTTGGTGTCACACTCAAATCACGAGACAGTTTTATCACTAACCAAAACTCTTTATTTTTACTGTCGACACGTGTTTCGCTGACGAAGTTAGAATCTTCAGAAGAAGATTAAAAATCAACTAAAACTACTTAGAAATGACCTTATATACATAACTGGTTTAAGTAATTTTAAGGGTCCTATCTCTACAAAGTCGCCAGTATTTAAAACATGTTCACCTTATCAGAACAAAAAATTTTAGAAAATTTTTTTTGTGATGTATTGATGTCACAAGCCTTCAAGGAGTCAAAAAGAACCAGTGCTGTTTTCAATTTTTCATTTTTGAAATAAAGCAATTTATTTCAAAAAATATATCTATTTAAATTCATAAATAAGGCCATAAATCTATTTAAACTTTAGGTCATAAAAAAAGACCTCGTGGTGAAGTTCAAGTCTCAATGAGAGCTGCGTCCATAGGATACATGTCTCTAGTGAATTATGGTCCGACAAGACTGTCATGCAAAATCTTGGTCTCTCAAAAATCTATATGGCTCCTGTGACAGTAGGCAAGAAAGGTTTTGTGACCCATATGAAAGGCAGAGAGGAGTGACGTGATAATATGCCTGCAGAATAAACGACAGAGCTGGAGCATGACACTATCTTCCAGTCTAGTACTTGTTGTGTTAAATGAACACGCCTTAATCCATTAAATATAAGCTCTTAAGCATTTTATTACAAATTTCGTACTCATATGCCATTCGGCTTATCTTCCGCGTCAAAACCGACTAAAGCTTACACGAACCTATATGGCCTTGGCAATTGATGTTTTCATAAAGGTGGTCTTGCGTGCCCTATTAAATAGTTAACATGAACCATTATGCATATTATTAATTAGGGAAGTATTTATATCGTTATGTTTTTTTTCTTGCAAATTGGCTTAGGAGGAGTACTCGATATTGAAATTTGAGTGGTATTTTTAAAAGTGGTTTAATTTTTTATTTGTGTAATTTTTTATGACAAAAAATTAAATTGCTTATCCTGTATTATTATAAACTCAGACAAAGTCATTAAAGGCTTTTACGAAGAACTCCTAAACACCATAAATCTGACTTAAAAATCAGAAATTAAGATTATTATGGGTGATTTTAATGCAAAGATTGGTAATGGTGCGGGAGAAAAAATAGTTGGTGAATATGGATTAAGTATTGTAAACGAACATACTGAGAAATGAGGTTCGTTCTAAGCAATAGAGTTTTGTCTTAAAAACTTTCTTTAAGCTTCGACCAAAATGCCTGTACCCTTGGATTTCTAACGCCCATACACCAGAGAGAATAGTCAGAAACCATATAGACTTTCGATTGTTAAACAAACGACACAAAAATCGCACTAAATCGGAAAAACTTGGCGCAGACATAAAT
This sequence comes from Anthonomus grandis grandis, assembly GCF_022605725.1. Classification (NCBI taxonomy): domain Eukaryota; kingdom Metazoa; phylum Arthropoda; class Insecta; order Coleoptera; family Curculionidae; genus Anthonomus; species Anthonomus grandis. The sequence continues at coordinate 29,708,372 of NC_065552.1, forward strand.
TACGATCATAATTCGCTTGTAGCAAATATTCAGTTAATTTTAAAAAAGTGTACAGTAGAATGAAACTATCCTAAAGAAGACCTGACAGAGCTAAACAACCCAGAAAGGCTAGCTGACGTCAGAAACGAACTAAATTCTGAACTTAGAACAGAGTAAACGTGGAGAAATCCGAAGCAAAGACCTTTTGGAAAGCTCTTACCCATACAAGCCCGACATTATCTTCAAACGATACTAAGATTTAAAAAACCTTAGATGATATTCTTAATTTAATGAAAGAAGAACGCTTAAAAAAGGATATTCCAGTACATCACCAGATAAATCGTGTAATAAAGAACAAAATTAGAATGGCTAAAGCAAATCGACTTAATGAGCAATGTGGGGAAGTCGAACTTCCAGATGATACTTTTAATATGTGCAAGAAAATTAAGAAGGCTGCTGATATATCCAAGCCGCGTCAAACTAGCATTCTTTGCGACATTGAAGATAAAATAATTCTTAACATTAATGACAAAGAAAACCATAAGTAGCTAAATCAAGAACCTTATAGATTAGAATAGAAAAATAGGTGGTTGTGGAATCAAAAAGGACGGAAGAGTCTACTTTTATAGAGAGATCCTTTGGAAATGGGCGGAATTACCTAGCATGACACAGGCCAAACTACTAGTGGGTAGTAACAGGCTAGTGACATGACGGGTCTTTTAACCGGAGACTCACTTAAAATGCCACCTGCACACTAAGCTATTGTAAATATAGTTCGATCAACGAATCTTTGCGTTCACGTCATCATTAAGCGCCCCTCACATGATCAGTATTACCGACAGTCTTGAAGACTGGCAGTATTTCGTCAGTATTTTTCACGCGACCTCACACGATCAGTATTTTCTATCAGTCATCAGTCGGCTCGAATCGTATCTTGAAGTGTGTTCGGTCACCAGTCTGCTGATTTGCTCCAATCCTCTGCTGCTTGAAGCAGTTAAAGCGTGTTCGTTCGCGTCATTTATCTGTTAGTTATTTTGCTATGGATTATAAAAAGACAGCCTGCGCTGCTATTATGATTTTACATTTAACAAGTACTAAACCTAATAAGCAAAAGAGACGCTGGATTAAGCAATGCATTAGTTAACGTGAAAAATATACCTATCTGAATTTATTAAAGTTTATTAAAGACACAAACCTCGAGGATTACAAAAATTATTTCCGAATGACAAGTGTAGTCTACAACGAACTTTTGGACTTGGTTAAGCCTTATATTATGAAACAACGAACAAGCATGAGGGATCCTATATCAGCAAATGAAAGATTAGCAATAACTTTGCGTTTTCTGGCAACTAGAAGATCATTCGACGATTTAAAATATTCTGCCGTAATTTCTCCCATTACTATAAGTGAAATTAAGCATTAGTCACTATATTTTGGGTAAACTAAGCTTAAACAACTTTTAAACTTTTTTTACATACCTTGGTTCGATTCATGGAGTTTTTTCGTTTATCTGGTATTTCCACGTCAGATAAAAATTGAAGTGCATGAAAAGTCCATGCGCTTGGTTCATACACATCGTCTGTTGCACTTCCAGTCCGTTTGGAATCCTTAATTTTAACTCTCGCCTAAAATTGCTTCTTAGCGTATTGATTTATTGTTTTACATCGTCAATGGTCGCATTCGGTTTGTACTGCATAAAAATTTTAGGCAGAGCTTCATATCCTCTTCTTTTCTTATCTCTGTCACAATATTCAGATATATTTGAAGTCCACAATTCGGGCATAGACCTATATAGGTCTATAAATTGCGTTAAAATATATTTTTTTCCTTTTTCTTCTGCTTCACACAAATTAGGTGAAGCTATCGAGCTCAGAGCGGTCGTATCCTCTGAGTTTCTTCCATCAGTCATTCATTCACGACTGACAGTCTATCAGTATTTGCCCTCACACGATCAGTATTACTGACAGTATTTTGAAATACTGTCAGTAATACTGATAGTGTCAGGGGCGCTTTAAAGCATGGCCGACATTCATTCGATTCAATCAGCTGTCAATTTAGTGTCGTCGGTTTGAGGGTTTCTACTTCAAATAAACTATTAATTAAGTTTTAAAAAGTGCTTTGTTTTCTACATTATCTAGTTAAAAAAGTTAAAGAACTCGACTATATTGATTTTAAATATACCTGCCTATTCGCTTATGATATTTGTTTACCAGATATGTTGTCAATGGTCTAAGCTAGCCTCAAATCCAAAAACAGACTCGGTGGTTCGTCGCATTAATCTTTTATCAAAGAGTAACTATATAGTATATAGTTACTCTTTGCTTTTATTATGAAAATCATGAATATTCGTAACTATTCATAATTATAAAACATTCAAAGTATGAAATATTTTCGTATGATTATTTGAATGGTTTATAATCGTACTGAGGAGCTCTACAAGGCAAAATGATTTTATCAAATTTAGCGAGGTTTTTCTTGATGAAAACCAACCATTGAATCTATGTGTTACTTCTAGTTTTAGTGATAAAATTGATAAATGGATCAAGAATTTGATTTAACCAAGCTCTCCTAATACCATATTTATGACCAGAGTAATTAAAAGTACAAAATCAAATAAAAAAATATGCATTTCTTTGGAAATAAACTGAAAATGTTATAATCATATTAATCACAAGTTTTTTTTAATGATTCTAAAATGAAATAATGAATTGTAGTGTGTAAAATATTTAATCACTTACTTTAAAAATACATATAACATTTCACTTTGGGTAAATCACTTTTTAGGTTATTAATATTTTCTAGTAATGTTTAAATTTTATTTTACATTAAATTTCAACATTTGTGCAAATGTTCGTCTGATGTATTTCTATAATTTTTCATTTAATGATTCACAGGATTCACTAGAACTTTCATTACTATCACTTTCTTCATTGGTTGGGTGGATAATAAGCTCTGAAACTTCTTCGATTATGACTTCACGGTCATACCAATATTGAATTAGTTTGTCGGTGTGACATACTTTCGCTTGCCATACTTCTGGCGTACATTTTTCTAAGGCTTTTTCCCACATTTCTAAAACGTTTTCATCTGTATGCCCAACTTCACCAATATGTGTATTATAATAATGTTTTGTATCTGCCCAAATCATTTCAATAGCATTAAACTGACAATCGTAGGGTGGCAATCTTAAAACTTCATGTCCATTTGCTTGTAATAATTGATCTATTTTATATTTCTCCGGTTTTTTGTGTAACTTTGCTAAGCTCAACAATTCTGCTTTAAACATCTGCTTATCAAAAGGAAATTTCATTCTTCTCGAGCCACTCAACGATTTCACCTCTTTTCCAAGAACATGATGGTTGCTTTTCCAACTCATGGAGCATTATCCATTACAATAAAAGATGGTTCTTCTAAATTTGGAATTAATTGATTTTCTACCCACTTTGTAAAGTTCTCGCTATTCATTTCTCCATGATAATCCATCAGTTTCGATTTAAGGACACGTGCTTGAGAATTCAAGCGTTTTCCCGGCTTGTTGAGGTTATGTTATAATAATTATAATACAGTAGCAATTTCTGATTATTATTTAAACACTAGTAAAAGTTATGAAAACAACTGTTTAAATATAATAATAAAAAGAAATAAAAATGTACACGCAAATAAGCACACAAACTGCTGAAAGTCTAAATATCAAAAAATAAAACTACAAAACAACAACGCCAATCGTCTGTGTCAAATATCAAATGTCGGAAACACGAATATTATTTTTCTTTGTTTAACATATGGCATTTATCCTTGTTTGACACATGGTTTTTACAATACGTATTTCTTTTCGACTCAAAACATACGTTCATTATTCTCTAAATTTTCGACGTATATTAAACCTACTACAATAGTATACGGATTGTCTTGAATAGATGTAAAGAATACTGACGTGAACGCAAAGATATATTGATCGAACTATAACTCGAAGTCAGTGTGGTGGGTATTGTAAAAAAGAAGAAACTGCAGATTACTACATTGGGGAGTATCTAGTTTAAATATGCGAGTTTGCAGTTTGCTCATTAACGTAAAATGCATCACACCAGAGGGCCTCATAGCATCTCCAAGACTATTGGCCTCTGATAACCTTTAGTCGAGCATGAAGAGTCTATCAACAGATGTACGTGCGCAATAGTCCTTTTGACTGCCCACTGCCAGAATTCAATTCAAGGAGTAACCATCATCAACCGGTGTAACGAGTATATGAGGAGCATAAAAAAAGATAATAATTCAAAATATTTTTCTTTCCGAATTACCGATGTTAATTTATAACATAAAAATTCGTCCTTAAAATTGCTTCGAAACATACCATAAAATTGAAATACACTCTATTTTGACAGTGGTTGTTTTCTGATTTATAAAACTCGTTCAATCTTACTGAAAACATAACAATGAGAGCCCGTAAAATATGGTTTCTTTTGAAACTGCTTATAAACGAAACGCCAGCCCGAGATTTATTTCGAAAACAATCGGCATTCGAATATAAATTTAATAAATTTGTCATTGTAAGAGAGCATATCGTTTGAAGTCGATGAAAAATTGTTCCGCGATACTTAACGGTTTTCATTTTTCTTTATTTGATCGATATTTGTTTAATGGAAGCGCTCGAAAGATGTATCGGCGAATTAAGCAACCGTTTGATGATTTATTTAGTCTAATTTCTTAAAAAACCTATAAACAAATGACAATAATCGGCTAATAAAAGTGTTGAAGAACAGAGCGTGGTTGTCAGCAGACCATTACGCAATAAAGCACATGACAATTCGGTATTAAAACCAAACTAGTAAAACGGGTCATATTTAAAAACAGTGGATCCCTTTGTCCTGTATATTTTTAGATAATTATAAAACTTTATGATGCTACTATTAATTGTTTAAGTTTTTTTTACAGCTTCCCAGAAATGAAGGGCTCTCGTCTGACCACCCATGGCATACCACACGTATCGCGATCCATTATAACCAAAAATTTTATTACACACATTTTAAAATTGTGAAACATTAGGAAAAAATAACGGACGGCCCCAAAAAGTGTCATTAGGGAAGTAGTTTGTCTAAACAGGGATGGAAATGATAGATGACTGGGAAGTAATTCGATACGTTTGGGTGCGACACGCTTGGTTTGGTGTGCAATACGATTTACTAATAAATTGAGTAGGTGAACTTTTTAAATAATCATTTGATTTCTAGGTCTGGTTGTAAAATACAGGGTGTTACAAAGGTCCGAGCCGCTACTTCAGTGACGTAACGTAAACGAAGAAAATTTGTCAAGCTTATGAAATTCTAATAGTTGATTAGAAATAAGTTGCATTTCAGATAATTCTATGAATCTGGTAGCTTAAGTTTAAAATGCTGTTATAGTTTTTAAAAGTCAAACATGATGTTTAAGTATAAAAAGAAATGTTAAAATTTTATAAGGTCTATAAGATCCTCTTTGGTATACAAGTTCTCTAAATGGAACCCTTTGAACATTGAAAGGCGAAAAGTAGATGACTCTGATGCAATGATGCCAAATTCTTATGTAGAAATTGCAAAAAAAACACATTTTAATATCATAAAAATGTGTTACTTAATTTGACAGACACAAAAAAATACTACTGTTCAATAAAATATACAATCCTCCTCAATAAAATATCAATTTTTTTTTCTAAATAAACTATAATAATAATAAAGTCGATATTCAACGGTAAATGAATATAAAGAATGAATTTTGAAGAAAAAGGTATGAGATGGCAACGCCGCTCGATCACATTGTTGATGGAATCACCGGCACAAGGAATCACTACCAGTGACGTCGTCAAAAAATATTTACGTTAAATATTTAATAGATTTCTCAATAATTCATGTTTTAAAATACAAATTGCTTGCATAATCTTATTGTATAAGACAAATATCAGCTTTACATCACTAATCTTATATCACACAGACAATATATGGGGTTCTGACTTCTTCAAAAGACAGTATTGCTATATCGGAAACTAATATACCTAATGTCGGTATTGAAAATACATAATAACTATACATACGTATTATGCCATTTTTCTGCCAAGACAACAAAAACATGAAATAAATCTTGTTAGTAAAACCATGGACAAAACTCCAATTTTCTCTCTTTTATAGTCTATTAATAGTTAAATATTTTCGAAAAAAATATTTAGATTTAAACATATATTTTAATTTCTCTTATACTCGTATTTCACACCAATATTAACATTCAGGTTTTTATTTAGGCATATTTTTAAGATCCTCTATTCTACGTCTATGAAGATGATTCTTTATGATGTGCTGTTATGAAAGTATAAATATTTACTTGTGAAACAATGGTATTTAATTGTATATTTTCATGCTGAGGCACAAACGACAGTTCACAAAAACTTTTCTCTTTTTCAACCAAAAATTAAATAAAACACACAGACACTTACAAATGCCGAGTGTAAAGACAAAACAATTTGACTTTGACAAGGTGCTGTAAATTTCCTCTTTTGGATATATACGTGAAGTTGACAAAACAGAATCGGTAAATATGTTTCTAAACAAAACATCTCCTTGCCCCTGAGCACATGTGGAATTTAAACAAAGTTGTTGTTTACTGATTCTAGTCTTTTAATGATCTAAGATATCATCTGCGCATTACAAAATAGTTTAAGCTAAAGACAGTATTTTACTTAATGTAAAAATATCTTTTGTTAAGATCTTGGTTTACTATCAATGAGTAATTTCAAAAATGAATTTTCTATTTGGCTCAGAATGGGATAACTACGAAGATACAGATTGTGCTGGTGACACTTAAATACCCAAGATTTTTTTTTATAAATATTAAAAAAAAATTCTATCGGCATTACATCAATATTTTTATCGAATATTCAGAAATTAAAACTTTTAGTATATTGAGATTATTATGAATACAGGCGACAGAAGTGTCTGCAAACAAAGTAAATAACCCCTTTAATCAGTAAATAATTAAATCTTATCTAGACGTATTAGATGGATAATATCAATAAAAAAGAACCGACCCCAAAAACTAATCCCTGAGCGACACCACAATTAATGAAAAAGAAAATCGTACTTCTGAACATCTAACTTACTGACAACGATGACCTAGATATTACTCAAATTATCAGAATATACTCCTTTTTAAAACGTAGTACCTTTCGAACTTCTGCGATAGAAGCTCTGTTCAAAATTCTGATCCAAAATCCTGCCGCAACCGCATCATAACCGTTAAATCTAGATTAGACGCTATGAAGAAAATCAAAGTAAGTATCATGTATTCCCTTCGCTACCTAAAACCCAAACTGCTCAGAACTATTTATATTTTAACTTTTATTATATATTTAAATTTTAACAGATAACGCTGTATTCGTTTTTGACCACACAACTCTTTCATCAAATCTTCTGCATAAAATTCAGTCTCTTCGCAAGACTTTATATTTTCCTTTACTAAAGAACCACTAAGCTACTTGGATCTTTGTTAAAGGGAAGACCCTGCATTCATCTCAGTACTCATACTCATCAGTACTCATAATGTTATAATAGATTTATTAACATCTACTTAACTGAGATTAACTACTTTATACTTAAGGTCATTTATTTTGTTCCAAGTCTCTTTCTAATTATGTTTTAATAAAGCCTTTACTAAGAACCAATCCATCCTCAAAGAACTTAAATAACGAAGATTGTTGGATAATACCTTCAACTCCCTAGAGAGCCACTACTTTGGATTACATCGCTTAGACTTAAGTTATCGAAAGACTAAGAGGCGGAATTTGCCAGGCTTTAAACCTCCCTCTATGTACCAGACTCGCTTAACATTGGGCAGCACGTCAAATAATTGGGAGTTACTTTACACATTAAACTCACGTTTAAAACTCACATTCATCACGTAAACATTCTTCTTGGGCTATACCGGAATTCTCAGTTTAAATTCAAAGGGAAGCCATAGCGACGCATAAGAGGATGAAAGATAGCGAAGAATGGTGCAATGTTCAGAGGACAAGGACATATCATGATCGCTTTCAGGGTGAGTAAGAACAAACAGCGAGTAGCCAACTAAAGAGAAAGGCTTTCAGATGCAAATTCTGACAAGGGAAGAATGGACAAGGAGCTAAACGTTTTCCGGGCCTGGTACACAGATGGGTTGGATAGAAAGCACCAAGTCACTCGAAGAAATAAACGGGAAGCATTGGAAGATAATGGGGTGATTTGTATCTACTCTGATAGTTAAGCTGTTTCAAGGCGATCCAAAAATACACTCCCAGCTCAGCGCTAGTTCAGTAGTGCAGAGATACATTGGAAAGAATGACAGTCTTAGGACATCAGGGTGTCGAGGGCAATGAACGGGCACCTCAGTAAAAAACAATTTTTCCCAGTAAAAAAACAAATATTCCGACAATGATAATTGGGCTTGGAAAAAAGAGAATTGGAGAAGGACAGAGAGATGTAGACAGGCCAAGGAGATGATATCAGATCACCTGACGGCTCTTAAGTAAGGCGACTGCTAACAAAGAGCCGACAAGAGATTAAACATTGGTGGGATTCTTAACTAGGCATAACTGCCTAAGCAGGCATTGCCTAGCAGGGGCCCTTCTTCTGGAAGAAACTGTATACCACATTTTTAGAACGACACGGGAAGATCTTAAAGATTTGGACTGGGACAACGTGCAAGCCTTATTAAAGGAAAGGGCCGACTTACATCAGACGTGGGGAGTGGAGGCGTCTTTTAGGCTTACTTGTCGAGGTCTAGTTCCTCCATCCTTACTACTTACTACTACTATTCGGTTAACATGCTCGATGCCAAAATCAACATTTAGATCTACATCAAGTATCACCATTGCTTGAATGAAGCAAAAGTTTGATGATGAAGAATAGTGCAGAAAAAAATTAAAAGAATAAACCTTTTTTTTCACTTATGCTACAGTTTACTGATGGTGCAAGCAAACGGTTGTTTTAATCGAGAGACACTTCTTTTTGTCATCATAAAATAAGTGAACACAAAATTGTAACTTGATTATAAAACTGACAAATTAAATATTTTTGTATTTGTATTTTACAATAAACGCTGCAATTTCAAGCCTTTTTTCATTCACATTTATGAGTATTCATGAGGTTAAATATTTACTTTGACACGATCAACTTATTCTCCTTATGAAGTGAGGAACCTCTACAAGATAAAGAAACAGGTATGATACAAATATGAGCATACACCAAAACCAAATAAGAAAAATGAAAAAACTCCATAAAAGTAAAATCACTATGTCTTATTTAAAATAGTGGATTATCTCAGACTTGTTGAAGAATTTTTTAGGCACTCCTGGGGTTAGGTTGGGTTTCAGTTTCCTTTAATATCTACAAAGCGTTAAACTTGACAATGTTAATCCACTGATTTGGGAAAGATCTGCTCTTACCATTGATTGAAGCTATAGGAAGAACATTAATATACATATATAGCGGCCTCCAAAGGTAACATAGATCCTCTTACCACTAAGTAACGCACCCAAAGGCTAGGAAGCAAATGACTTTTTAAGCAAGAACAGCTTCGAAGAGGTGGTATACAGAACAAAAATAAATAAAAGCTCATCTCTATAATAGTGTGTTATTAAAAAACGTTTCTAATAAGGATTTTTAAAAAATCTGACAAAAAACAATGATTCTAAAATATATAAACTGCCCTTATCTAAAATTCTTTTTAGACTTTTATAACTCACCAGAGCACCTAGGCACCAGACCAACATAATTTATAAAACCAACAATTTTCCCATATATTTAGTATATAATGACCCACCCAAGAAAATTTACGACTACTTGTATGTCAAATTTAAATACAATATAAACAACAAATAAATCTTTTCAAGTAGCATGTTTCTGTGCTCTTTTGGCCCACCTATGTTGTGACATGTTCGGTATCTTGAAGGCTTGAACTTGGACCATGGAGAAGAAGTACTTTAAAACTTAAGGCAGTGGCGTATCTAGCGGTTACTTCATTATGTTCGAGGTTTTTGGTATTTAGGATCTGATGTTTATTGATTTAGGAAAAGGAAGGAGATAACATAAAGTAGAAAGGGCTTGAGTATCAATAAAATTTTAACACAGCATTATAAAACCATAATATTGATTTTTTTTGGCTTCTATGCCACTGTAAGACACCAAGCTCGCTCCCTTAATGATTTATAGCACCCCGAAATCCGGTAGGCCATGTGTCGAAGTTGGTGCGACCCACCCTCCAGGCCAGATTGATAAACCGAAGAGATTATCTCACTCGAAAATTAATTTTTCGAAATTTGTTAAGTGGAATTTTATCTGTCTTCGGGGTGATTTTTTATTTTTTAAGGGTGAAGTCCCATTTAATTTTTTTAAGGCATATGGCCAAAAGGTGTTTGCATATGGAGGTACTTTGTCAGGAATCAATATGCAACGTCAAGGGTGATATAAAATATTGAAAAGATCGATTATTACCGTCATGAAGCTTTGATTATTAAAGTTAGGTTATTTCGAGTTTTTGAAAGATGTCATTAGGCGGTCTGTAGTCTTCTGCCTAATGCCCCAAATAAAATTAAAGAACATAAGTTCGGAGATCTCGGCGGCCACTCAATGGGGCCTCGTCCCTTAATTCGGGAAATGGGTGTCCAAAACCTACTGGAGCCACATAGTGCGCTGGTGTACCGTCTTGTTGTAAATTAATGTAATTTTCATTACAATTAACGACAGCTTCTATTATTTCGGAGATTCAGTACGTTTCTTGTATGAATAACGAAAAGGTCCTGCAATATAATTTTTGAAAATGCCAGCCTACACATTTATTTTCTCAGGATATTGCGATTGTACCTCTCGAAACATATGAGGAGTTAAATCCAATAAGTCTATAAACAGCACCATGTAAATATAACGTACAGTCTTCTGACAAATGAATATTAAATGACATAATTGCATTTCTAATTATACGTTGAAACATCAGTTTATAAAACTCCAAAATTCTATCAAAATCATCTTCATGATGCTCATAGACAAGTTTTACGGATAAAATTTATTACTTTCAAAATTCTTTCTACTGTTGAGCGTGTAAATCCTGAAGAAATAGACAGTCCACGAAAGTAGGCTGATGAGGTTGTGGGTGTTGTCAAGTGCTACATATCCTAAAACTGCTATTTCACCATGTTAATTTCTAAATGGTTGATTTTCTCGAAGGCAATTACGTCAAATATTATACGACACTGGTCCAGTTTTTTCAAATTTAATATCAACTTAGCCACATACATATCGTTAATCTTTTTGTCTAGATGTAACGCATTAAGCAACCACGCAGTGGCTCTGGCAATACTCCCTTGACATTTCATGACTAAAAAAGGTACATATTGTAATAATTCGTAAAAATTATTAAGAAAAGTGTGTGCTCGTACGTGCTCATACAAAATGTAATAAACAAATAACGAAACAATGACTATGGCGGATATACACAGTAAGTAAAGTTCTTGATTTCAGCAACTGATTAACTGCAATAAGCCTCTTGTAGGGTAGAATTTAGCATCTGACTAGTGTTACATCTATCAACAATAAAGTCTGTATTATTTCTAGTGTTATATCTTATTGCTCTATTTTCAAATTACTTCAAAGTGTTACAACATGTGAATACTGGAAATGGAGAAGAGCAATGGCATTGTATAGCAGAAGTTTCATATACATTGATAAGATTTTCTTAACTCTATAAATAAACGCACGTTTCTTGGAAAATGTTTCCATACATAGTACTTTTGCTGATATTTTTTGATTTATTAGTACAAACGCAGAATTTAGATTTACTTGTGTAATAAACTTAATTTGTTAATACATAGCTATGTATAAGGTAAGTTATTATTCATATCATTTAATCAACAATGTTCAACAATGTTTTTCATTATATAAACCGTTGTGTCATTTGCAAATGATACAGGTCATTATTGATTCAATTTGTCTCAAGTAAAAACTATGACGCGAATATTAATTTTTTATCTGATTTCTTGAAAGTAAGTAGACCTTATTATTTTCGAACATTTTTGTTTCCAGATTTAGAATCTACTTGAAAACGGTTTGTCCGGCATTTGTGAGTATAATTGTCATATTAGTTGTTATTTCACGCATAATTTTTATTTGTTGTTTTATGGCTGATCAACAAGAGGCTGACATACCTAGTAATGAGTATGTCGATCATCGGTTTGTCAACAAGATGTTGTCACGTTGCTATCACCGCTCGACAATTTCTTGATGCAACTTTTCCTAACAGATGGATTCGACGAAGAGGACCGATTGAGTGGCCACCAAAATCACCAGATATAACCCCATTAGATTTTCTCTTGGGAGGCTATTTGAAGTGCAAAGTTTATGTGAATAGACCAAATAATGTTGACGAGTTAAAGCAAATAACTCGACAAGAAATTAAACTAATCGTTCAATGAAAATGTTCAACAACGAAAATGTTCAACTGAAAGCTATTCACCTACTTGCAACAAATTGAATGTTTATTTTTTAATGTCACATGTTTCATTAGTCTATTACGTCAAATTTGAACAACCGTCGACATTAGGCATACGCTATACTATACAAAAAGTATTCAGAATATATCATAGAATTAAAATGTCATGAGATACAGAGTGTTCCATTTAAAAAAATTAATGTTGATGCAATAGTTTCTACTTGAAGTACCCTGTATAGCAAATTTTTATTGCAAAAAAGGCACAAGTGTAGTAAGTAAGTAAGTAAGCACACAATAATTTAGAAATTGCTCTTTTACACACATTTCTAGGAGCTTTTCATAGACAGGTACCGCAATAATTGGTCGAAATTCACTATGGTTAATGGTATTTGGTAGAGGAGACCGGAGACGGTTAAAATAGTCGCCATTTTTTTTAGACGCGAAGGTAAAAACACGCAGCCTCACAACGTTTGACTAATTCCACATTTCTGCTCGACAGTGTGAAACTAGCAGTTCAGCAAAGTGGGTGTGTTTGCGCTCGGCTCTCTTATTTTATGTCAACAAAGTAATTTTTACGTTTCATCTAAAAAGTGTGGAAACAAGAAATTTAAGTATAAGTACACCACTTTTTTGTTTTTAATCAATTTTTTTATGTTTTTGCTTAGGTTTAGCAGCCTAAACTTGTTAGTTTTAATTAAAGAGTTTAAAGAAAAATAATATTTTGCCAAAAAAAACCTGAAGAGGACAATTGAAACACGATGTAAATAATTTCACGGGGACGGTTGAAACATAATTTATAAAAGGCTTTTGGTATTATTTTTGCGTAAACTGATTAACTGACTGTAACAAACTCTCTGAGGGCTATTATTTTGTTATAGAATGCCACGTGAAAGGGTCAGGAAAACAAATAGAGGTACCAAATCCAACTTGGTTTACGAAAATGCGTATAGGGAGGTTATTGAAAATGGAGCATCCGTAAGGTCTGCGGCAGATTTGTTTGAACTGAATCATGCTACATTAGGCAGATTTATTAAGAAAAAGAAAGAATCTATTGAACAAGGGTCCACAGAAACTATAACAATGGGATATAGGTGCGTATGACGAGTATTTAACGTTGAGCAGGAAAAATCCATTGTTAAATACATAATAAAGGCATCTCAAAATATTTTACGGTCTATCGCCAAAAGAAATACGTAAACTGGCCCACCAAATAGCCATAAAATATTCATTGAATATGCCGAATACATGGACTAAAAACTCATTGGCAGGAGAAGATTGGTTTTCCGGGTTTATGAAACGTAATCCTGAACTATCAATCCGTTGTCCCCAGGCTACAGGCCTTTTAAGAGCGACCAGTTTTAACCCAACAAATGTACAACTTTTCTTTGACAATCTTGCCACGGTAATAGACAGATATAAATTCCAAGCGAAGGATATTTATAATATAGACAAAACCGGTGTTACGACCGTACAAAAACCTGCTAAAATCGTAGCAGAAAAGGGACGCAAACAGGTAGGGGCACTTACATCAGGAGAAAGTGGCACTTTGGTTACAGTGGCAATAGCTGTAAATGAAATTGGAAATAGCATCCCACCAATCTTTCCAAGATTAAGATATCATGATCATTTCGTTCGTGACGGTCCACCTGGGTGCATTGGAGCAGGAAATGCTAGTGGATGGATGCAAGAAGATGAATTCTTGCTATACTTAAGACACTTTCAAAAACATACCAACAGTTCAATTGAAAATAAAGTTTTGCTTTTAATAAATAACCATCAATCTCATGTAAGCATACCATGCTTGGACTTTTGCAAAGAAAACGGCATTGTTGTCCTCTCATTTCCCCCACACTGTTTACATAAACTACAACCTTTGGATCGATCAACTTGCAATTCTTGGATGAGAAACAACCCAGGCAAAACGATGACAATTTATGACATCCCCAGCATCGTTAAACAGAGTCTCGCTATGGTTTTAACACAATCTAATATTGTTGCTGGATTCCAGTGCACTGGTATATGGCCGTTTAATCGAGATATTTTTACGGCTTTAGATTTTGCTCTATCATATGTAACTGACAGACCTGCACCCAAAAATTTGCAGTTAAATATCCCCCAAGAAGTCCAGGCAGTAGGTTCAAGAGAGAATAAAGATTTAAGCAGCACTGATTCTTTTCCAAAATTAGTAAATTCTAACTTTCCAAGAGCGTCAATGAGCGGAACTGTTTCGTTAGAGCCACCAAGCACCCCGCATCCAGTTGCATCTACAAGTGTCCAGTCAGCCTCTAACCTCTCTTTGGATGTGTTTTCACCTGAGCTAATAAGGCCGTTACCAAAAAATCTTCCTCGGAAAACTACAGGGAAACGCAAAAGTAGAAAATCCACCAGATACGGACACACCAGAAAAAGATGCTATTCAACAAGAATATGAAGCAAAAAAAAAGAAGGAAGTGAAAAAAAAATTGGTGATCCAAAAAATACATCAAGAACACCAGTGTCCAAAAAAACAGATCAGGACGATAACAGCAATGAAGACTGTTTTTGTCTAGTATGTTTGGAATCGTATAGAAATAGCCGTTCAGGGGAAAAATGGGTGCAATGCATTGATTGCCACCAATGGTCACATGTAGAATGCACTCGTCAAGAAGATTGTTTCAATTGTCCCCGGTCTCCCCTACTTTGGCAACAGTAACAACAGTTTCCAAGATTACGGCAAGACTCTATTTTTTAAAGAAGTGTTAACAACGTCCAAGACACGATTACTGACAGCACCATACAAGACTTGCTTGCATTTGCAAAATTATATTTCTTCATTTTGGTGTTAGGTCTTGGTAGTACTTGAACTACGAGACACATAACTTACTACTTTCAGAATATTTATTTTCTCAACTTCGGAAATATTTTTATTTAATAATTCCCAGTATCGTTTTTGGTTAACAACGTTGGGGTTTGGCTTGCTATTATACAGATAGATTCTCACGCAACCCATTAACAATTATGGGATGTTACCTGCTGTAGGTATATAATAATAATTTCATTAAATTGTAATATTTTTTTTGTTTAATTTTTTATCCCTTTACGTTATTATTGGATTAGTCTGAGGAGGATAGATCTGCTCCCAAAAATTTGATATCTGAATGTATGGAATAATATTTAGGAGAATGTTCAGTGTATAAGACCGAATACTTTTAAACTATAATGCTGAAGAATCTTAATGCAAAATCACAAAACCAGGGACAGAAAGACGTTAGAAAAATCTGGTACATTTTCTTAACAGATCCTAATAAAGTCTAAAAGGTCTTTCAGTACAGAAATAAAGTATGTTTTTATCTCTCTGAGTTGATAAATAGAGTTTTCTTGGTAAAAATAAAGCTTATTTTGCTTTTCAAGTTTGGTAATTAAGGTATGTAAATTTGTAATAATTGTAAGGCAATATATTAGAAATAAATAAGTTAAAAACTCCGACAACTAATTGATTTTTATTTACCAAATATTAAATAAAAAAGGTTAACGGTAAAGGTCGTGAAGGAATGGTCTATTCAAGAAGCCAAGTGGTCGCTCTCTAGGATTTGTTATTTTTTGATTCTTAACTCCAAAAATATTTCTAAAAAATCATAAATTTTCCTTATTTTTCCTCTGAGGGAAATAAAAACAATAAACTTTACAGACTCTCTGGAAAACAGAAGCATTTTGTTCGAATAAAATCCCAACAAAAAAAAATCGTTGCGCGGATGTCGCGATCGTTTGTCTTTCAATGGTTACTTACGAGGTGCGAACGAAATGTTTAGAGTTTACTTTAAGTTCAGTTTAAATCGGGAAATATTCCTTTTATATGAATATTTATGCGCGTCGGACAGAGATGGATAATACGGCCACGTGGGAAGTTAACATTTAGCAGGACCGTAGTTCATTTTTTTGTCTTTTGTCTGATTATGGTATAAACACCACAATACTATTAAGAGTACTTAAAAAATTTAATTTTTGTTTATTGTATTTAAGACAAAAGCTGACAAAGGGTAATACCTACCTGGTGATTGGGATATTATTTATGAGTAACTATTTTGTTACAGCTATATAATTTGTCCAGATACAGGAGGAGAGAGGCTGTCTCGACAACGGTGGGGCATAGATGCCTGGGAAAAATTGTTTAATAATAAAATGGGCAAGAAATTGATGGAAATTATTATGTGGAGAAGTGTTATCCTTCATTAAAACATGTTGACGATTTTTCATGGCTAATATACTCCAAAATATTGCAGGTTTATTGTAAATATTGGTTTTTATTTGCAAATCATAGGGGAATTTACAACACAACCATTTGCTGAAAATTATAAAAACTGCTTTGAATAAATAGTTGAAGTAACATAGGAAAGAGCGAGATTTGTCTAAAGGTAATAAAAATCAATTACAAAACAAAAGAGCTATTACTTTTGCTAAGAAGTTTACTCGATCAATCAGCAAAACCAATAATTAACCTGCTAGATAACAATAGAAAAAAAAAGTTTCTGAAAACTGAGATCGACTAAGATGCATCATCCCAAACAGCACAGATACGTACTAAAGACGACATAAGACGACGTATATAGGACGTCCACTTTCCGCAGGATTCTACGTCAAATGTACGTACTTTTAGGACATTTTACGTCATGTATAGGACATAATATGACGTATCTAGGATGTTTACATGACTCCTTTTTTGTTTGGTAAAATGTATTTGGAAGAAAAAATAACTCATTTATAAAAACTGTAAATATATTGATTATAAAAATATAAAACAAAACATGTATATGTATAAAAAACGAAACAAAAAATAAACGTTTAAGAAAATACAAAAAAAAAAACATTTGTTCTTTTCAACTATTGTGAAATATAGTATCAATTTTCTTTGTGCTTCCAATCACTGCTTGGAGTGCTGTACCTAAATTGTATTTTAAAATAAGCAAATAAGTAATTCATTACTACTAAAATGAGTAAATATGGTCTTACTTACCATGAATTGGGCTAGATCGTAGTAGATCCTTCCTATGACTGAGTGAACAGTAAAACTAAATTCAAATGTTTCCTATATTGGAACACGTGGCAAGATGTGCCAAGCACAAGGCCAAAAAACGCAAAAGGAACCTCAAATGTAGTAAGGAAATGTTATTATAAGGCGAATTTTGATAAATCCTAAATTCACAGGTGTGTAAACTTTTATTACAAGGGGACAACCCACACTAATATTGCCAAGCGGACTAAAAGCAACGTCTTGCTTTTTGCTCAACTCCCTCATGTTGCCAATTACTTATTTGACAATCAGTGGGGGCAACAAAAACACTGGGTTGCTTTTGCGACCGATCTTGATAATTTTGATATATTATTATGACAAATACTCCATTATCTATACTTTTTAGATGTTTTGAAAATCCTATACCTACTTACTTTTCGACCAGATCAACATGTAAATTAACTAAATTTATAGGGTGTGTTAGCTCTTTGGAAAGAGGGAATCTCGATTTGGCAGTTGTCTAATTTATACCGAATTCGTAGACTGTCTCTATCAAAGTAAAAAAACATGCAAATAGTTTTTTTTTCCGTTTACCCTACTGAAATTAAAGATTTTGAAAATAAAACTTAAAAATACGTATATTTGAAAAAAAAATCTTTCCTGGCTTATAATTTTGTGTGTTAACCAAAATTTATGTTTTTTTTTATTCTTGTATAATCCATAGGAGCTAAGACATTTTCTAAGTATTTATATGTATGAACATGTATGTACGTCCGCGGTACGTAACTAATGTGCGTACGAACTACGTATCCAAAAGTACGTACTAAATACGTTATTTTATCTCGTATTTTTAAAGAACGTAACAAATTATACATTGTTGCATTAGGATGAAATGATTTGATTATATTGAAATGATTACCCTTAGAACATAGATTTTTTTTTACTTTTTAACTGTTTTTTTCCTTATATCTTCTTTTTTGTTAATTCATTCAAGTCAATTTTAAGGCACTTCTATCTGTTACTGGGTTTAAGATGCATTCACAATCAATTTGTGGGTGGAGTGACACTTGGGCACGCATGCTAAGTAGGTTAAGTAGGTTATAAGTAATAGGACCATTCGCAATAAAATTCAACTTTGTGCATGTGTGCTGAAGTGAACAAAATTGTTTGAAAGTTGCAAGCTTTTTATGTCGTGCCGAGTTACGACATGCGTAATTATTACCTATTCTATTATTTTACATTTGTTTTGATTTAATTTTGAAAATTATGCTATTGTTTTGTTCCGTAAATACTGAGCTAAGTGACGCTAATAAAACAAACTGTGGATAAAGGATTAAATGCGTTATATTTGCTGCATATTACCTTAGCACTTTTGCTGTTTAAAGAAGAATTAATTTTCATGGATGCAGCGAATGTGGCAAGGCCACCTAACCCCTCAGTCTTATTTATAAATATAGGTAAAAACATAATAAAACTCAATATACTTATAACGAAGAATAGATGATGACTGAAGATAAAATATAAAAATTTAACAAACAAAAAAGTTATTGAGAATATATAATATACTCGTACTAAACATAATAAAGTAGTTCATTTCCCTGAGAGATTTTTTTAATTTATGACATTTATTTATAGTTCCTGCATTAAGACACCAATATATGATTCAAAATAATCAAACTTATCATAGTAGATATCTGTGTTTGCTCTGATATTTTTTATGTCAATTGAAACATCCAGCAGGACATTCTCAACCTGCTCAATATTGACTCTTTTGAAAAAACTTCGAGTTTTTGCTTTTTCTGGTAGTTAATTTTGGTTTCTCGCTTCTCTCTATATTACCTAATTGATGAGGATTGACGATCTGGGTATCTGTCCTTACATATTCCAATGCGTCATCTAAATTATAAAAGTATTATTAAGTTGTAAGTACAAATTAAATTGTAGTACGCAAAGACCCTGCAACACAAACCCTACAATTTTTCAAATAAAGAGGCCTATAATTAGGTGGAAATACAATAAAAATACATGCACAGGCATACCGACAAATATAATCACAAAATAATAATAAAAATCAAAATCGGTGAATCACCGAAAAAAATAGCTACAGCGCATGTGCTATATGTTCAGACCTTAAATTTATAAATCTATTGTGAACGGCTGTTAGTATGCCGAATTTACACTTGACGTCGAACTTCGCCCGCGGATTGATTATGAATGCACCTTTACTAACACGTGCATATTAATGCGAATTAGCGGCTAACAGGAATTAGAGTAAAAACGCTTGCTTGGGCATGTGTTTACACAAGGGTTTTAACATTGATGTTAATCAGATGTTTTGTTTATAGCCAACCTAAATCATTTATTGATTAATTATTTAGGTTGAAAAGTTAAGTAAGAACATCTCTAATTAAAGAATATAATTCTGTAAATTTTGCGAACTCCGGCTTTTTACCACTGTCACAACTATGTTCCTACTTGCCATTTGCATTGTTTGCAAGCAGTTTCTTGAACATGTGAACAAAATAATTTATGTCTGGTGGTAACATTTAATTACGTACATTACATACCATTTTATAGATCGTCACAAAAAAAACTTCCCTTGTAGAGGTAACCCTGCATAAATCGATTCAGATACTCACACTACTTCTTTGGGAATTTTGAGGGATACGAGCACAACGATCAAATAGCTCAACCGGACGTGGATACATAAATAGGTCACACAGTCGAATAACCCCGAATGAAAAGGGAATTTCTGTGTCAATAATGTATTCCTAAGTTTGACGAGCCACCTAGTGAGGGGCCGCATTATTTTTTCCAATATAAGGGCGAAACATTCGCCATTATATTAGAATTCCAAGTGGCTCCTATATTACAGATCCAGTTAGGAGTGTACTTTATTGGAGCATCTTGTAATATAGTCTACTATTTATTCCACAAGTTTGAGCACAGTTGCTTACGAGCACTGAAGGATGGAGTTTTATCTGATGCGCTTTAATATAAGGAATGTAGTTCAAAATCTTGAAATAAGAAAAATAACCCGGCACATTTTGTTTTAACTTGTAACATTAAAAAATTCTTATTATTTTGATATCCATCGACTGCACAAATGAAAAGGATCCTTGGGTTTTATTCAGTTTTAATATTTAAGAGATTCTTGCAAAATATTTGAGACTTATTACCTAACAAATGTAATATCTATATAGCTGAATTTTTACATATACCATTTATTAACGAATATTTCAATAAAAGGGAAAGTTTTTTTTTGAAATCCTGGACACGTCGATTTTATTTTTGGATTATGTATATTTTGTATCAAATGTAAATATAGAGGGTATCGCAATGTTTTTGAGGAAAATCTGTATTATTGTATGGAGAATAGAGGTGTCTATTTCCAGCATTTATTAAGTTAATACGAAATTCCTTTTTTTTCGTTCTTTGAAAGTCTAGATATAAAAATTTTAAATGTTCTGTAGTCTGTTAAAGCTATATTATTTTTGGTCTCACATTTAGCAATACTCAATATTTTTAAGCTAACGCATAATTTGGTGGAGCACTATCCTGCTGAAACATCAACCTATCCTCAACATATCTGTCATGTTGACAATTAGAGCTAAATTATATACCTCTATACTAGTCCAAACATCTAATTTTTGAGTATTGGTTATGTACCTCATGATATACTCTGCACAACATCGGCAGTTTTCACTCTTCAAAATAACGCGTAAAAATTTTGCATCATTAATAATTGGTTCACTGATAATTTCACAAAATTGTAATCGCCGATCGAAATCGTCTTCATTTAGTTCTTGTATAAGATGTATTTTGTACGTATGGTAATTATTACCTAAGAGTTCTTTAAATATTACGTCGACTAGCATCTGTCACAGTTTTCAATTGGCAGGTACTTAACGTAAAATCTACATGCTCTAGAGTAGGCACTTCCATATCCCCAACCCTTATGAGGATTTTCAATATTGCGTTTGCTGTTTGCCACTGATCCAGTTTCTCGAAATTAAGAAGAAAGATCCGGAACATACGTTCGTTGAATGTCACAAGAAAGACTTTAAGATACAAAAATCTCCTCAATTCTTCTCAAAGAGACATAGAAAATTGAAAACATAACACAAAGTGATGTTTTCCTATAACTTATAGTTGGCAATATGGATTTTCTCTTCTCCAGCTTAGTACTCCATACTTCCAGAATGTTTTTGGCAGCTTAAAACAAGAAACATAGGTCGGTTGCATAATTTTTTTTGAGTTGGGATATTAAAGCCACTAGAAATTATTTGCAACTGACAGCACCCTTCACTAAGCTCATAGAAATAAAATAACTGGAAACAAAACTGGCTGTTTCACAAGGTTTTTACGACGTAGTTCTTTGATATACCTACTCAATAAGAACTTCGTACTTTATCCAGCAATTTTCAGTGAAGGCAATACCCCAGTGAGCTAGAAGTCGAGCAGAAATAAGTTTAAACATGAGCTTCTATTCCTACGAATTTTAAGTAATTTTTTTTTAAATAAGATCTCATACGAGTAAATATCTTACGTTTTCTTAACTTTTTAAGATCTATTCACTATTTGTTTGCACGTGTCTTTTTCAAAAAGTCACTTTCCTATAATTGTCAAAAAAATTTGATAGGTTTGATTTAACCCACCAAACCTATCAAATTTTTTTGGGATAGATAGATATATGAGATCTCAATTCAAAAAGAATAAAAAAAAGGTTACCTGGCACATTATTTGTTAATGAATTTAGACGTTTATCATCATCTAAAAATGTTTTTTTCGTCTTGGAGCCGAGAATCCAAGCTACAAGCAGTTTTTCCTTATTTTCAGGCAGGTAGGTATTTGGACCAGGTCTAGCTTTGGAAAACTTAACTGACTTTCGGAGTAATAATGGGGGTAACTGATTTATTATTTGCAATAAAATTTCCCAAGATATTACGCGAAAGTTCATGCATTTCTAAAATATTTTTTTACTGCAGGCTTTACATATATCAGTAAAACCCACATAGAATCGTAATCTTAAAATATTTATTAAGCTGTGTATTACATAAAGAAAATTAGAGCATTATTGTAATAAAAATAAATAATAAACTCTAAAAAATTAACTTAACCAAAATTGATTGTTTAAATAAAAGGTTCAAGCTATAATTTGGCTAAACAAAAAGTTTACCTATTATAAAAGACATTTCGTACTTAAATACGTTGGGGGTTATATAGCCATTAAAAATTTTGTTACATCTATTAATTCAATGTTTTTTTTACGAAAAAACTTTCATTTGTAGACGTTTGCATTTATTTAAAATCGGTTTGGATATTCATTATCTATTATAGAAAAAGGTTTTATCCAAATCCTTTGGAAATTTTAGGAGTAAGAGCCTTTTTTATTTCTTTAACATTTGGCTTTTTAATTAATTCTCACGAAGAAACCTTAGATTGTAGAGATCTGGGACCACAATAAGTCCATTTAGGTATTCATTATTAATATCTGGACAAAAAAATTATTAAAATCCGTTGGGTATGTTAGGAACTCGCGTCTAGAGAGAGATTTCCATTTTGAATCCCTGGGCTCCGCATGCGCAATGTACGTGTGTACCGGCTGTAAAATAGAGATTGTGTTATGTTTTAATACTTATTACTTTTTATTGATTAGTATTGATTGGAGTTAATTTGAAATACGAAAATATTTTTATAAACTGTTTTATATTTCATAATTTGTTTCCTGGTGTTGGAAAACTTTTGTTCTTCTCATAATATTGTTTTTGTGATTTTGTATAAAAATGTTTATTGTGTTTGTTGTTGTGTGCTACGATCATCCTTCTTACTATGGAAAACTCTTTGGAAAACCAATGTGCTGTTTGTAAAAAAGACCTTTCCAGCAACTCTAAATTAAGAAGTCATGCAAAAAAGTTCCATTCTGGTAAGTTTATTGATAAAATATGTTTAAACAATTTTAACAAGATATATTTTTTTATAATTTTTAGATTTGGTGAATGAAATTGCCCCAATGAAAGTGGTTAAAGTCGCAGCCACCTGTAACAAGTGCTTGAAAACATTTTCACAATATTCAAACCTTAAGAAGCATGTAATAAAATTCCATCCTGGTAAGTTTGGAAATGATACGTGTATAATATACAGTGGTAATATTGAGGGTAATATATAATATAAACAATATTCTTGTAGTGTAAGGTGTAAGTTCTATCTTAAAAACATTTGGAGATAACTTGCAACTCATATCAAAATTAGAAATACTAAAGCAAAAATTCTATTGATCATTTGCATCTATTATTCATATACCGGGCTGCCATTTCTTTATTTTTCCACCCTGTATATTGAAACTTGGTAGGATTAATATATGACTAAAATGTGATTTTCGGGTTGTAAAAGTAATTCTTTATGACTTACGGTTTTACCGCAAATGATCCTAGATTGAAAATTTAAAAATTAATTAAATAAAAATAAGGCTAAAATTAATTTCAAAATAACAAATTTAGACTTAAAATGACTCAGTTAATCCAAAAAAACATAAAATATACAGGGGGTCTCATTTAAAAATCGAAAGTTAGAGTCATTTCCGGTAAAACCGGAAGTCGTAAAAAATTACTTTTACAACTCAAAAATCACATTTTAGTCATATATTAATCCTACCAAGTTTCAATATACAGGGTGAAAAAATAAAGAAAAGACAGCCCAAAGAGTGATATCGTTGTCACCCGGTATACAATATGCAGTGACCGACAGAAAGTACGCATCATATGAAATTTTTTTTTAATTATTAAAATTTGAAAAATATCGATACGTGCAATCGCCTATGTCGAATAAAATGAACAAAAAATCCTTTTTGTTCCTCAAACAGTACCAAAAAAACCAGGACGTATAAATTTTTAAAAATGTATACGTCCCGGCTTTTCTACAGCCTACATTCCAAATTTGAATTAGGCGCCGTTTCAGAGATGCAATTTGCGCATGCGGGGGCCAGGGATTTAAAGTGGAAATCTATCTCTAGACGCGAGTATTTTAGGACATACGGACATTATACATAGATTAGGCATTATTTGATTAAATAACAGCGACCGCGGACTATATTAAGTAGATTGCTGGCAACCGACATATGCTGCGTTCACACACATGACAACCTTATATTATAAAAATGTCATTTGACAGTAGTGCTGGGACATCACAATGAAACATCGATGTTGACATCGAAAAGTAACATTGGTGTTTTCCCACATCGATGTCAGGAAAACATCGAAGACTGACTTAATCAAAATTAAATAAATAAACACTTCACTTACAAAATGAAACTCAGTCTGGGCCTGGATAGTGCATAGAGATACAAATCCAAAATCACTTGGCACTTGTCAGTTGGTAATTCTAAAGTAAATTGGGGGACTTGCGGGAATTTCCCAGTTTCAACGCTTTACCGAATGAGTGTGATATAGAAAAATCGATAAAAATCTAAATGCGAAGAACGTCCAAGCCTAATATTTTTAAAGACTGGGACTAGGAGTTGGGTTAGAAATTGGTAATCATTTTTCTTGCTGTGTTTGTTTTTTAAAATCGGTATATTTAATTTTTTTATTAAAGAAATTTAGTTTTTAATCAATATTTCTGGTTTTTTATCAACTGCGGATATAGCAAAGGTAAACATCGATGTTTGTCAAATAAAACATCGATGTTTCAAAAACATCAAGTATAAACATCAAGATAAACATCACCCAGCACTATTTGACATAAGTGACACTTGACATGTGTTTCTATCTTCATTCTTCATCCTCTTTATTTTTTTTTTAATTTAACCAAAAATTTGAAATTCTTATTTAAAGAGGAATTAAATATGGGTGATTCAGATTTAGACGAGTTAAGAAAACGCCGCTTGGCCGAACTTCAATCCCAATACAAGGTAAAACCCTATTTATTAAGTACTTACTATAAATAACCTTAAGTTTTGGTTAGTAATACTTTTTGCGATGTAAGGTTATGGCCCTCTTGCCTTTTGATAATTCCTGTATTTTTATCTCCAAATACAGGGTGGTGCCTCAGACCAAGACGCCCAGCAAGCTCAAGAAGCAAAAGCCAAGCAGCAAGAAGATGCCAAGAATTCGATTTTGTCACAAATCTTGGATCAAAATGCTAGAGCCAGGTGTAGGTATTCAGATCCTAAGTATTTTTAAATTTGGTTTAACTACGTCCAAATTGAAAATGCTTTATTATTTAAAAAGGTTTTAAAACTATAAGGTGTGGAATAACAAATCTTATTAATTAAGTAATTATTTACAAAACAGTTTCAGCTTTCTTACCAATAAACAGAATATTTCTTGTTTAGACACTTTGTGTTGATTAAAGAAGGCCTATTTTTTTTTAATGTCAAAAACAACCAAACTTACAGCATTTAAAGTAAATGGCACTGTTGGGTGGCTTAAAATTACATTTTTGGGCACTAATTCATCTAATAACGACATATTTTCTTGTTTTTTCCTAAAATATTGGGTCTTACTTTCACAAATATTCTAGAAATATGTAGAAAAAAAAAGGGCAATTAAAAAAACTCAAAATAGTAAAAAAATATCTTAAAATACATAATTGCTGAGTGCTTTTCAAAACAAAAACAGTGGCTTGGGACAGTTGTACTTTTACTTTGAGGGAGTTTTTACTGATGAGTTCCAATTGCCGAGAACTGGTAGATTTTTTAGTGAACCATTTTGTGTTCATAGGATTGACCAACTGTAACACCTGAACTGTTAACACTGACTAAACATGGTGCTTAACGGGTTGGGATGGATTGGATTGAGTTGGGATAAATTGTTTTGAGTTAGGATGTCGAGCACATGGGGGGATTAGACCCCTCATGTGCTATATATTTATGATTATATACAGTTATGAGCCCTCTATACAGATACACTTTTTCAAATGAATAGAATTTCAAAATGTTAGAAAATATGAAGGCTATGAACCTCTGCATAAGGGATGAATTTTTCAGCACTAAGTATTATTAAATAATATTATTAAACCTCCCTCTAACACTGGTCATATGACTTGCCAGGTTAACTATTTTCCCTTACCAATCCCTACATCCTCTCTCACGAAGAACTCACTTATATACCTCAGCAAAAAAACTTACAACCATGTTCCTCTATGTATCAGACAAATTTTAGAAGTTAAGAGATTCAAAAAGGAATTAAAATCACTTTTATTATCCAGGGCATATTATAGCCTTGACGATTTTTTTAATGATACCTTTTAACCTGTGCTCTGACATCATTTTAGTGTTTTAGTTTTGTTTCCTGTTAAATAATGTAATTTACTTCTTCTAAATTCTGTTTTATTGACAGCTTTACTTATTTTTTAATGAAATTTATCAAAAAGATGCTTTTTTTTCTCAATCTGTTTTGTTATGATTAATTTTGGTAATGTGTGTAAATTTTATGGTAAAGTGTTTTAGAAGTTATGTTTGTTTGAAATTTAAAGTGAATTTGGAATTTTTTAGTTTTTAGGATGCTTGTACACAAGATTTTGTTGTCTTACGTAATATAGCACATTTTCTTTCTTTCTTTCTTTCTTTCTTATCTTGTGTACAAATAATGAAACCCATTGACTATTATAATGTGAAAACACTGCTATCATTTTGGCAGATAGATATTGATATCTTCCATGTTTTCTCTTATATTGGATACACTTTTTAGATGTGTTTGTTTGTTATTACAGTAGACTCATGATATAGTGAACTAATTAATGCACATCCAGTTCACTATATTGATTTGTTCACTCTATCAAATTTTTTTTTAATGTACATATTAAAGCAATGTTTGTCATTAGAAAACTAACTTTATTAATGCAAAACAGAAAAAATATTACATATGTAATTAATATAAAATAAAAAAAATGGCAATCTAATCTATTTTTTTAAAAAATTAAGTAATTTTTGTTTGCTTTTTTATTTTTAGTCCTGTTTGCACCATCGTATTTCGTTTAAGTTTTGTAAAACGAGTATACTAGAATATTCCACTTTATCTTCATTTTCTTCGGCCCATTGAAGGATGTTGTTAATCGACTTTATTGCCGAATTTGTTGTCACTCGTTCCTTATTTACTACCATTTCTTCTTGTACTCCATCATCTTGATCGTTTCCATCACTTTCCCTTTGGTTATTAGTTTCTTTTGTGTCAGGTAAGTTATCTTTATTCCAATCGTCTACATCAATAGGTTGAATATGAACTTCTGGATTAAAAGTCTGCAATAAAGTAATGATTTCTGATCTCACTGTGTCAGTGTCTTCATTTCTTATCGGCTCCGTAAAACACTTAAGGGGATGTTATCTTCCCCATCGTGAACTTCGTCGGCTTATGGTGAAAGTAAATTATGCCAGCATTTTTCTATAACTTCAGGCCTTAAATTTCTCCACGCCAAAGCCAAATTTAGAATGGCGTCCTTTAACGAAATATGTTTTAGAGCATCTCCGATATCCTGGTTAGTTCCAATAATTTGTGATAACAAATTTTTTCGATAAAATAGTTTTGTCAGACGAATAGCGTTTTGGTCCATTGGCTGGATTAGCGGAGTAACGTTAGGTGGCATATAAACAGTAAAAATGGAACCATCATCACTTCTTAGCTGTTCTGCAGGTGGATGGCTTGCTGCGTTGTCCAACAAAAGCATGGCTTTAACTGGAAGGTTTTGACTCTGCAGGAATTCCGTAACCTAAGACAAGAACAAATGCTAGAATAATGTGCAGTTTAAATTCTTAAAAGGAATAAAAAAGGGCGTAAATTTGTAAAAATCGTAGTCCAAGGACTGAAACCATTTTTTCTAATTCTCGAGATACAAAGATGGTAAAATTTAAAACGTCTTCCTATGACAAACTTACCTCAGGAATAAACATTCGGTGAAACCATTCTTTGAAAATTGCTGCCGTCATCCAAGCAGCTTTGGAGTTTCTATAATGGACGGGACAGTTAAAATTTCGAAACAAACGTGGATTTTTTGCTTTCCCAATAATTAATTATTTAACTTTGTGAGTACCTACCGCGTTTGTGCATGCTAGAAAAGTCACTCTTTGTTTCTCGGCTTTCCTACCTGGGGCAGTTTTTTCTTCGCGAGCTACATATGTCTTTCCGGGCAGAAGTTTCCAATACAAACCAGTTTCATCGGCATTGTAAATCTGTTCTTTTGTTAGCTGAAGCTCATTTATTTTTAGGCGTAAAGTTCTTTTAAAAGGATCAACAAGCTCGGGTTCTGACGATAATTTTTCTCCTGAAATCGTTAGGAAGCGTATTCCAAAACGTTTTTTATACTTTTGCATTCAACCACTGCTCGCATTAAAAGAAGGAGATTCCTTGTATTGACTGTGAAGTAACTTGGCCTTCTCTTGGATCATTAAACCAGTTACCGGAAAATTTCTCTCCCTTGTTTTTAAGAACCACTTATATAAAACTTTTTCCATTCTAGGACACTCTGATTGTCTCAAAGTTTTCGCTTTTCCAGGTCCTGTGAAAGTACTGTCGACTCGTTTCAAAATCTTTATCCTTCTGTGACGAATCGCGCATATAGTGGATTTAGCAACACCATATTGTCTAGACAAAACGGTCACTCCGGCACCTTTCTTTAATTCTTCTAATATTTTGGCTTTATCGCTTAGGGTTAAATGCTTTCTAATTTTTGCCATAATTATTCTGGCGGCGTGACGCGAACTACTGCACCCAAATACTAAAGAAAACTAATTGCCCGAAAAGGAACAAACCGTTTAATATCTTTTTCTTGTCTTAACTTGTTTGTTTACCTAATAAAAATATTGGGTTTAATATTTCGAGAATCATTTTGTTCACTTGACAGAATACATTAAGGAAAAAATGTCTGTTCACTATTTAGAATAGTTCACTAGACAGTGTGTTCAGTATAACGCGAGTCTACTGTACTTACATTGAGCTTTAGTGTAATAATTAAATTTATTATAGAAAATAGACACAATTTGGAATTTGTGAATTTATATATCAAAAGTTTGACAATGTTATTATCAATGACAACATCAAATCATTATCCAATAGTCTCTCTATTCAGTTAAAAAAAATATATAAAAAGCAAACGAAAATTTGGAAAATATATGATATTGCTCAATGCATCCAATAATCTGACTGACAAAAGTCTATTGGGATTTAACTAAATGCCCTTGTAAGTATATTTCAATAAAATAGTTATCCATATTTTAAACAAATATAACCTGGATAGCCTCAACTCTTTTTCCCATATAAAAATAATTTTCAGTATTTTGCTTATTTGTGTGTCAACATGGCCCTAGATCAGTGAACAAGCGGAAAAAAAGTTTCATTTGTTGTGGAGTTTTTGGATTGTATGTTTGGAAAAAATGTGCAGAAGATTTTGTTTTTTAGGGATTTTTTGACCCTTTTTTATTTTGTTCAAAAACACCCTGTAGCTGCTTTTTGTATTTAGGTATGTAGCATATAAATGTTTGTTCACTCTATTTGATAATTAATTTACCCACCCAGTACCCCTATTCACTCCCAGATCCTGTAAGGTTCTAGGGTAAAAATCTACAAAAAGATACTTTTTTTCTAAAGCAGCGCCGACAATTTTGTGTTCTATAAAGACGCCTATATAGAAACATTTTCTTATAGTAGTAAAATAGCAGAAATTAATAATAATTAATAATTATACACCAATTGTTAATTGTGAAGAACTTTAAAATCTTCCTAAAGCACTAGGCCTGGTCTTTTAGGAGCCTGTATAATTTCATATAATCAGCAAAGAATAGAACATTGCCTTATATTTTTGGATACTATATCATTTATAATCAATAGTAGTGTTTGAAAAGGGTTCTAGGTTACTACCCTCAATAACATTGAGTGAATGGTAACCCTAAATTTTAAAATATTCATTATTATTGTTACTTATACAGCAGAAGTTATATATCCTCAAAAACAAATCAACCAAATGGACTCATTTAAAACATACAGCTATGTTTGACTTTTCAGTATCTAACAAAAAGCTTTGATTTTTCTGTTCGCCCTGAAGGAGGCCTATTATAGGCCAAAATGTTGGCAATAAAAGAAAAAATTTTGAAAGCTTGGATTTCAATTGACGCCTTATCCAACTTATGTGTACTCAAAAATATGTGTTATTTTGTATTAGATTAAGATATTGCAAATAAATAAATTAATTAATTATTAGTTTTATGGGTTAATGTTGAGAGGCACACACATCTCTAGATACACTATCCTTATCTGGTTACATATATTGTAAATTTACATTCTTGTTGAATAAATATATAAATCCCATACACTTTGTAATAAACTAAGTTTTGTTCTTACTCTTCTTTTGGGTATTTGCCCAACTTCTTCATTTTACTTTCTTTTTCAGTAAACACCCTTCTCCTGGGTAAACCTGAAAAGGGCCAAATGGTGCAATCAATGTTGCTTCGAATGGCCCAAACAGGCCAAATAATGTCAAAGATAGGCGAGAAAGAACTGATAGGTCTGCTGGAGAATGTCAGTGCACAAACACAGAGCAAAACTTCCGTAAAATTTGATAGGCGGAGAGCAGCGTTGGACTCAGACGAGGATGACATTTGAATGCCTCTCATTATTTATAAAAACAAATGACTTAACAACAACACTACTGCCTTACAATTAAGCACTGTGAGTGAGGTAGGAATTTTTAAATAAATTAGTAATAATGCTTAAGGATTATAAAATTGTTTTATGTATCTCACTAATTTAAAATATTAACTGTTTTGCTTTTTGTTATAAGAATAATATATAAGTATAGTTTTTACACTTATTGCCTAAGGAAATGAAATTAAAGGATTTCTAATAATATTAAGGAATTTTTTTTTAAGACGGTTTATTAATAATGTATTTACATAAACTTTAGAAGCTGGTATTTTTTTTATTCCTTCTTCTCATGAAGTAATTCTAGAAAAAACGTTATAATTAAAACCTGAAATAGTTTTCTCATAAACCAAGTACCTTCTTCTTCCTCATTCTCATCAGCATCCATAATATCAGAACAACAACAGGCCCATAAAATAAGTAGGAAGAACAATGATGGCAAAGTGAACAGCACCATTAAAAGTATTGGATTTCCTTTCCACATATCCTCCAAATTTCTTCTTAGGTCAAAGAATTTTCTGACTACGTTTATGTGAACACTATTTCCTCCATATGGCTAAAAAATATATTAAAATAAGAAATTGATTTATTCAATGGTTCAACCCAATTATAAAATAAATCTACAACATAGCAAAAATGTTTAAAAAGTTATACAAGCTGCACGTGCATGTTGAAAACAAATGTGACTATAAGAAAACAATTTTAAATACACATTACATAGTATGTACAACAAACAAGCACCCTCTTTATGGGATCGTACATGAATTATGTAACGCAAATTACAAGCTTTTTTGACACCGCGCCGCTCCCCCCTTTGTCACAATTGCTAATTTAAGATCTACTCAAAAAAAAAAAACTTGGATCATTAAAGGTCTAAAGTTATATTATCTAAGTTATTTGCACTCAATTCGCAGTTTGCAGTTTATCACAATCATTTTCTGAATTATTTTAATAGATACTGAAGCGACAACCGCAGATTAAACCGGCAAGCGAAATTTAATTATTATGAAAGTAGGATACAAAATGTTCCCAACAAGCGGAAAGAATCTTGGAAAATTGTTGATTTCCTAAGAGGTAAAAGAAATTCCAAAGCAAACAACTCGCAATTGAGTGCAAATATTAATTCTTTTTATTGTTCAATTGCAGCTAATCTCACAGTGTCGGACGTCTCACTATGTCTGTGCCTAATACATTTTTTTAATCCCCGTTACTGCTGCGTAAATTATGCATATTTTGACTAGAATAAAAAACAAAAACTCTTCTGGCTGGGGGATGGTAATTCTATTAAAGTGTTTTTAAATCTTCCAATCTCGGCACTGACGAATTGTATTAATGATTCTTGCTTGAGCGGTAACTTTCTAAGTCTTTTAAAGAGAGCCATTGTGATTCCCATACAGGCCTATCTCGTTATTGCCTAATTTGACTAAAATTGTGGAAAAACTTACGAAGAAAAGGCTGGTAGAGTATTTGGAGGCTAATAAAGTTCTTAGTATTTCTCAGGTTGGCTTTCAAGCTTTAAAAAATACCAGTGATGCATTATCTCACTTGTCAGAAAGACTCTATTTGGGGCTTAATGGCGGAGAAGCAGCGGCAGTCGTTTTTTGTGATATCGCTAAGGCTTTTGGACTGTGTATCGCATGAGTGGTTGTTGCAAAAGCTTGAGGTATATGGGTTTAGAGGGAGAATGGTGCAATGGTTTGGCTCATATCTGTCGGAAAGAAGCCAGTCAGTTATATTTAAGGATTCCATATCTGATCAGTTGACAATTTCAGCAGGGGTCTGTTCTGGGTCCACTTCTTTTTCTTCTTTATGTTAATGACCTACCCTCGATCTTAAGATATGGGCATTGTACACTTTGTTATGGCATGATGCAGATGTACATTTTCTACTCAAGAAAATGAATGAGGACTTATGCAGAATCAAGACTTGACAAGTGTGACTGCAATTATGTAACTGCCTTTAATGTAACTAAAACAGATGTTTTAAATTTTAAGTGTAAACTTTAAAATGTGCTTTTGAACACAGAACCTGTCTTAAACACAAATAATAACAAGTCTCTGGGCGTAATAATAGATGATAAATTAATGTTCGATAAGCATGTAGGGTAATTATTCCTGAAAATTGCTTCTGGTTGCTTTGCAATTAGAACCATTGCCAGTCAACTTAATAAACATTTAACAAAAAGTGCTTATTTTGCCTTACTTCCACTTGAGATATGGTGTCTGCTTTTGGGGATGTTGCTCAGGTTACTTGTTTCGAACTATCTTTATTTTGTAAAAGCGCGCCCTAAGATACTTCTGCAATATTGGGTATAGAGAATCTTGTAAAGCATATTTTATCTCTGAAAACGTTACGCTTAATATTAATACTTGAATCGGTTTGTTTAGTGCATACAAAATATTTCAGAGCAATTACTTCTCAAAATATTATTGTTACTCGCCCTACATTTAAAATAAACCTTTCCATACAGAGATCTTCCATGAGTTATCATTCGATTATTTTCTTTAGCAAGAGACTGTTTAACCATCTTCCTATTTCCATTAGAAGGACTTCTAATTATAGCCAATTCAAAGGGGAATTTTAAAAAGGTATTACTCGTAGGAGCCTATTATAGATGGATGATTATTGGATAATATCTAGTTGTATTGTAATTTTATTCTCTCTCTTACATTTATTTTTTATTTACAAGTTTTACTTTGTGTAGTAGATATTATAATATGTAAAAGCTTTATCTATAGGAATTTGGTATTTTTCAGATAATAAAGCATATTTTGACTTGACTTGACAAGAATAAATTTTACGATAAACAATTCAATTAAGCCTTTTCCCTTGGGCAGTGTGAAGATGTATCAACATCAATAATTAGCGTTTTTATTTCAATTGTTTGTCCTCTTCACATTCTTTAATCTTAGATATATCAGTCAGGTCCAGATAATCTTCATCTAACCACTTAACTTGATCATTCTTCAAAATAGCCATCATTTCTCTTTGTCGTTTTGCTGCAATACGGACAGGTCCAGTATTTTTTTTTTTTAAGTAAATATAGCGTTTTTATTCTTTTTGTGTTCAATTTGATGTTTTTTTAACAGGACTTTCGAAGCAAAATAGATTTGCAAGTCCCGTCGTTGATTTCTTCTTCTACAGACGGACAATGAAAATCGCTTGGCAAAATTTTTGGCAGAACAACTGAAGGCTTGTTTTGCAATTTTGAATTCTGAGAAACAAAAAGTGGTGCAAATTTAACCTTAGAAAAGTCCCTGGAGAAGAAGTCGTTCCGGCATTATGTTGGATAATGAGCTACGTGCTTTCGAACAACAATTCAAATTATTGCAGTTCACAATCTGCGTGAAATACTGGCTTGTCCTTACACGCTTCAACATCCAAACTTCATCTTTTAATAAAATACTGCTTCAATCAATTTCAGAATTTTGATTATCCATCAATATCAACGGCATTCCATATCTCTGCTAATGTCTCTCCACAGTGGTGAAAGTTTTTCTTTCAAGGTCTACATCTATAGCCGATTTTATTCATGGTGACTTCCATAACGTTCATGGAGTAAGATTAAACCAGCAAGTTCTTTGCTTAAAGGTGGTTTTTCTATCGACTCTATTAAAGGCATTTCTTCCAGGAGCGTGGGCGGCAGTAAATATGGCGTCGAAGTTATGTGACGAAAATTGATGAATACCAATATCAATTATTTTTTGATAACGGGGATTTTCCTCCAGGCCGCCGTAAATAGTAATCATAAATAATGGCTTCACGTTATTTTGGAATATTGTTTAATATTAAAGTCTTCCAAGGTGAGGATACTTCAAAATCCAGTGCATGATATGTATGCAGTCGACGAAGTATATCTGCCCGGGCTTACTAGTGTAAAAGTGAACCTAGAGCACTCATATCTCCACTTCCATTTTGTTTTAAAATAATACCCGCTCGTAGACAAACGGGATTAGTGTTAACTACTGCTTAACATATTGGGGTTCGAGATTTGTCATCTTGCTTCAAAAAGCAAACTTCGTTAGGTCCAAGAATTGACGCTATTTCTTCCAGATAATTTATAAATTATCAAGAGAAATCTTTTTGAAAAAAAAATAGGCTTCAATATACAAAATTGCCTATACCACAACATAATTAAAATATATATATTATTCAAAGTAAAATGAATCTTTAGCCATTGAAGAAGGTTGTAATGGGAAAACAATAATATAAATGTAAGTAATGAAAAACTCCACAAGAATATTTAATACATTTGTTTATTGTTATTTAAATTTCATTAATGTAATGCTGGAGTCTATTGATTTGTTTTCTATTTTAGTTTAGTATTTGCAATACTTGAATATTAAATTTAGTTTTAGTTATATATAGTTGTTAGAGGTATTCAAATATATCAGATAAGTAAACAATAAACTCCATTGCATTCCCGAAAAATTTCCTAGGAGAAATTGAATTAATAAAAATTCCTCTTTAAATAGTAAAAAGATTACATTATTCCCAAAAAATAAAACAAATGATAATTTTTACCCGAGGCTTTATGATATATCACTTTTTAGAATGAATAACGTGTTTTTACTATAAGTATTAAAAAACATCAAACTCCAAAGATTTATTATGGTGTTAAGAAATTTATAAATATACTTTATTACGGCCCTGTCTACGTGCTGGTTGTTAATTCAAGTAACGAGCCACTGTCACTGACACTCATAAGGGTTTCTTTGTTGACAGGTTTTGATCATAAATTTGCCACTTTTTTATTTTCAGACACTGCTGTTCCAGGAGTTATGAAGGTGTGTTATAATAAAGGTGTATTTAGGCAACAGCTCTCTGTCTGTAATTTGTTACTGGTATAATTATATATTGAGATTATTGTTTTGTTCATATGATAGTTAAGATGTGTTATATGAATATTTTTCTTTTTGTTGTATAAGCTATTAGTGTATTGTTTTCTTGGCTGATCAAATTATGTATTTGGTAGTTAGGTTGGGTCTATTTGATTTAATTTTAATTCTTAGATTTATACAAATTTTATAATGTGCTTGACCCGTGGATAAATAAATAAGTTAATTTAAATGCGATTATAACTTTTTTTCAAACTATTTTTTTAACTCGTAAGATGGAATTTGTAATTGGAAACATTATTTATTTTAAAACGGTTTATTTCTCTTAGGTTACACTACTTACTGGTGCTGTTCTGTTAATAATAGATTGTAGAAAATCCTCGATGGCATCTAAAGTCATGATAGCCGGATCGTCTTCGGGAATATGATGATGGTAAGTAGTTGAGTTTAGCACCAGTAAATACGGCAACTCCAAGCGATCCATCAGGATGCTGTTAGCCAAATCTGCATTACCCATCCAACCAAATTGGAAATGTTTATGGTATAAATGGCGTTTCTTACTAAAATGTGTCACATTGTGCTACTTATTTTAAATAAATGATACTCCAGATACTCTTACTTACCGTATTAACGTCTCAACTTTGTTTCTGAACTCAATCATATCAGGAGGGATGTGATTTACTTTGTTTTCGTCCACAATGGCTAGAACCAAATATTTTTCGGTTTGCATCACCTCTTTGATGTTTTCCGCCGAGATTCTTGGAAATGTACTGAATCGTTCTACGTTTATCCACTTGTACAATTCGCTCATTAAGTAGTCCTCTACGAAGTTATCTATGGAGCCTATTGAAAATTATTTGTTAAAAGTTGATGTAATGGGCGATATTAATGTTCTTGCCTTCAAACCAATAGGTTTCTCCATCTTTATGAACATAAATCGCAGAATTTGTAGAGTTGGGAAACTCTCCCTTATGAATTTCTTTACTTATGGAATAAAAAAAGGAATGAGGTTGTAGCGTTTTGGCTATGAAGTAATAGGTATCCCAAAGCTGACCTTAAGAAATGTATTAGGTACAGTTCATTTGATGAATAATTAATTAATTTTAGTTTTTACCTTCTCTTTGGCCAACAAACATAAAAAACAACTGATTTTGGCTTTTTAGTCTGTTCACACTGTCTGGTTGTCTTACTTCTTGCACTGGAGGGCCTGCCATTCGCATGGCGTAATCTACTATAGCTTCTTTAGTACGTTCTCCAGTATATGTATGATCTTCATCAGATTTAATGCTGTAACCACAAATGCAAATAATATAAAATATATACTATGGAAAAATCATTGATTCAGCTTAAGCAACTTTTAACTTACAATTTGATAGTAGGTGTCCCATAAGTTTTAAACTCTTGAGCAACATTAGGGAACCTAATCGCGTCCAATTTTCCAACTTTAATGTTAGTTTTGGCTAGGGCTTGTGCCACGTGCATCCATATTGGCTCCAGTTTTTTGCAGTGTCCACACCAGGGGGCGTAAAAATGCACTAACCATAATCCGGTTTCTTTACGGATTTCTGGAAACCGGTCTGTTAGTTCCAGAACTCGGGAGGAGTGAATTGGAATCCAAGTAAAGACTAAAGAAAGCACAATAAATATATTAATAAAAAAAGAATGAAGAAAATTATTAATTGGCCATATATTTATATATTTAATATATACATTTATTTAAGGAATACACTGGCACAAAAGGGCAAACGCTATGGTACTTGAGTATCACGAGTCAGTATGAAGGTGTCTGTGGATATTTTTCTTAAAGTTCTGCAATTTGTTCGGGAAAGACCTGCTTTGGGAGTTGATTTCACAGACTTGCACTTCTCCATAAAAAAGAAGTCATGATATAACAACTTTTTAGGCGTCTGCAGATTGCACTCCATATTCATGATCCGCACATGCCTGTAGAGTAGATCTTGCGTGTATAGCTGGATAGGTGGAATGATGCGAAATAGGAAGAATATCGATAAAACAGACGAAGGTTCGCGACCTTCCATCTAGGCCACAAACTGCCCAAGGTCATCTCTGGATATCCTATAGTATGACCCTCTTCTGGATATCAATCAAGCAGCTTCAAAGTTTTTTTGGGTGCAGGTCTCTACATGTGACAACAATATTCAGCAGATAAACGAATCTATGCCTTATAAAGCGTTAAGAACTGCTGCAGCCTTTTTTTATGCAGCCTGAATCTTAGCTGCGTTAAGCTCGATCAGATAGTAAAATGAATAATTGAATTGCTCCCAAATGATGTTAAGGTCGGTTAATAGGTTGTTACTTGGGGACACCTATGGCAGTGAGTGGCGGCTGATGTCGTCTGGTTGGCAGTCTTGAAGGAAGACAGAAATTCGATTAGAAGTCTTGTCGAGAAGATCGTTGATAGATAACGAAAACCATAATGACTATCGCTAATGATATTGGTTAACTCCAGGTATTTTAAAATTAGCTGGTTGGCAATTTCCTCCATTACCTTGGCGATTGCAGGGCCTTATTAGTATTTAAGTCTTTGAGAACTTTTTCAAGATTTCTGTGACGAAAGACTATATCTGGTAGAATTTTATACCAAAACAGGTGGAAAAACTCTTCCGTAGTCAATGGTGAAATTTTTGATCTACAGAAACCTTGGCCAACTGATTTTGCTACAAACCAAAATGATCTTGATCCATTTGAGCATTAGAGAAGTTTATTCTTCACTCATTCATCACGCACTCATGATATTTGTATTTGTGGGTATCGACCCTCTGTTTGCACGCACTTCTCAAAGCAACAAAGTTAAAACAATTTGCAGGGCCTGTGTCTTGGCGCTATTTTTAATAAGCAGCATTTCTGTTGTGACCTCCTTGGTGCAACTTTTATCAAACCAAGATTTACCGTCTAAAGAGCTGTTCAAGGTGTTAAAAACGCTTGCCAAAATCAGCTCTTAAATCTCATTTGCGCATGCTGAAGGATCATTGGTCCTGAAATAGACATCATTTCAAGGAAATGAAGAGAGGAACTGTTTTAAATATGTCCAGTTTGTTGATTTATAATTTACGCGACATGGGTGGGTCCTGACGAGTTTTCATTTCTAGTTTACATATTGCGGTTATTCATTTATGATCTGATGTTTCTAGTGGGGCATGTACTTTAATATATGTACGAGTCACGATAAACAGATCCAGAGGCTAGCGCATAGTCTCCCTGTCTATCTAGAACTCTGGTTGGCTTCCGTGTAAGTTGCGTTAGAACTTAATTAATCGCAAAGTCTCCTGCGATAACAATTTTTGCACTTTGATGATTTGCTTGCGGTTCGTCGATTTTAAGGTCGGTGAAAAGCCTTCTGCAGTGTATATCTCTGGCTGGTCTGTAGAGGAAGCAGAAATACTTTATGGGTCTTTCGGTTGTTATTTTGAACCACATAACATCGAAACCTGGGGGTTCCAGAGCTTCTTCTCGCTTGCACGTTTTATCACTTCTAATGAAGACGTCGAATCCGAAGTTGGACCTAAATCGGGTGTGGACGTCGTATCCAGGGTACAACATATAAACCCTGGTTATTTCCCAGTTCACTTTCGTCTCTTCTAGAGCTAAAATATGAGGTATGTTTGTAGATGTTGGTTGGTACAAGGCGCTTATGTTCGAGTTTCGTACATTGGTCAGGTTGCTTTCTAAATTATTATAGCTAAAATTATCGTACATATTTTGAAACACATTGTCATTTTTTAAAAACTGCATATTTTGTGAAACTTTTGGTGACAACGCTCGAGCGACCTCTCTGGGATATGGGAGTAAATAAGTTACACAATTCAAAAACTCTGTGTATGCTTTAGTTAACGAAAGGACATCTTGGTTGTTTGCTTATAGGTGTCTTTATTGTTTATTGTGCCTGTCACATTTTCTAATTGGAAAAAGTGACTGAGGAATTGGAAGGAGACAAGAACAACCTATGGAGGAAACAACCTATTTATAATAAATTTTGCTTGAAAGTCGAAACTATCGAAATTAAAAAAAAAATAGAAAAAACACGGAAAAAAAATTTGAACATGTTTGCCGTGCATAGAATGAGTATCTAGCGATGAGACAGAACCAAGTTATATAGATAAAAATCAGATAAGTCTTTTTTTGCATTCTTCTTCATATCAGATATGGTTCGAGGCTTTTATTTCATAGGTTGCAGCACCTATCCAGTCAGTGCTACGAAACGAAAATTCACAAGGGTCGGCTTCCCAGGAAGATGATTTTAGTTATATTGATACCGATTCTCATAGCGTTTGCCCTTACAGTGAAAATCAAATAACATGTCAAAATAGATCAACTAATACATCAAAACGAATTCATACATTCGAGGCAGAACAGGGTCCTGGAAGAAAACGTAGTAGAAACTGTGTCTAATGTTATAGAAAAGTTAGAGTCACTTTATCAAGTCGAAACGAAGACACGACAAGGTGACAAAAGTATCAGCATTTTGTGCTGATTGTGACAAAAGACCAGTCATGTGCCTGTCTTGTTTCAATGGAAAACACTCTAGCTTGTCTAAGAGTCAAAATTAAAATAAGTCATTACTTCTACTCATAGCAAAATGGCAGCCTTTCAAAATCTTATGTTTCCGATTTTTATTTCCATTAAAAAAAATTAAACTTTACGTAACACAGAAATGTAACTATTTCACTACAAAAGATGTTGAAAATGTGCACCATTAACTTCAAGATAGTAAAAATAATCTATTGGGAACTCTTCACGAACATTTTGCAAAGTGGTAACATCAATGTTGCGATATGCATGAATTATTCTTTGACAAGATCGAAAATAGATTCTGGCTGGGTGACGTACTTTTTGTTTCAAGTAGCCCCGTAAAAAAAGTCCAGAGGTGTAAGATCGGGCGACCTGGCTGGCCACTCGGTAGGCCCTCAACGACCAATCCACCGATTAGGGTAACTAAGTATTAGTCAAATATTCTCTAACATTCCTGCTAATGTGAGGCGGTGCCCCATCTTGTTGAAAAACTGTTTCCAACTCAAATTCATGAGGATTTTCTTTAATTTTTTCTAGATCAATTGTTCTACTGCAGTTTCCAACATGTTAAAGTAAAGGTCCCCTGTCAAATTTTGGTCTAAAAAGAGAGGCCTAACAATGTAATTCCCTAATATGCCAGCCCAAACATTTATTCCTTCTGGGTATTGTGTGCGTGTTTCACTAAATATGTAAGGATTTACGTCGCTCCAATAACGGACATTTGACAAAAAAAAGTACATTCATCACTGAAACAAATGTTCTTTACATAAGCAGGCTGAAGTCCTATTTTCTCGGTCATACATCGATCAGGATCATCTTTTGTCAATTGATAAACCATTTGAATTTTATACGGATGAAATGTATATTTTTTAAGTACCCTTTTCACAGTAGTAGAAAATACATCACACGTGTCACCAACTGTGGAAGTAGATTGTTGTGGATCTGCTGCTAATAATATCCACCAGTTTTTCTTCTGGATAGCTAGGATGTCCTGGATTGTTCCTACCGGCAACGCCGCTACCCGTCTCGGTAAATTTCTAAATTAGGTTGCGAAATACTTTCGACATATTGGACGGTCAGGAAAGCGAACGTTAAAAATTCTTTCGCATTCAAAAGATAAGAGGGGCAGGACAATTAAGAGCCACCCTGTATATTAACGGCTTACTTGAATTTTTTTTGATAAAGTTAATCACATAAAAAGAAAATAAGCAAGTTGTGTCTGGCTTACCAGTCAAAGCTTAATTCCGTATTGTATAAAAGCCTTTTAGATCCTAAAGCAAGGAATATAGTATTGAACGTACACAATGTCTTTGAGTACTATTTAAAAGGTATTTTAACGTGTTCCAATATGACAGAATTTGAGAAAGTGGAGCAAGTTTACTTTCTTCTTCTTCCTCAATTCCAATGGACTCGCGTCTGTGTGACAGCCCGCCCAACTTATTTTGCTTCCTAAGAAATGACAACTTTTCGGCTTTTATTTCGGCCATCTTCAGGGCTGGAAATGACACGTTACTGTTTATAATTTCACAAATAAATAAATAAATGATTAAATAGAAAAACTCTTATTTTTTGAATTTGTTGCATTAGAAAAAGGTATGTAAATTTTAAGACTCGTTTTGCTGTACATACATATTTGGGATTGAAATACATGCTTTATCCTTATTTAAAAAATAACATCTATAAATATATTATGTAACAAAAATACTGAAAAAAATATTACTGGTAATATACAAAATAAGACTTTTTTATTTAGCCATTTAATTAATTTGTTTATTACCAGTGAAATTCTAAACTGTTACATGTCCTTTCCAGTTCTAAAAACTGCCTAAATAAAGGCCGAAACCTCGGTATTTCTTCTGGAACAAATGTTTTATATGAGGTATGAGGTCCTGAACTGAACCCACAACACTTTCTCTCCATTTAACACTAAGGACCTTAAACTTTAATATGACAGGAATCGACGCATCAACAATCACCTAAGAAAAGTCGTGGTAGGGAACCTTTGAAGATTGATAACACAGCAACAAATCTAATCAGAAAGACACTACATTTCGAACAATTAAGAGAGTTCAATCGTCAATAATACAGGAAATAATTATTACTTGAAACAGGTTTTTTATAAGACTAAATATCATAATAAAGAATTTTTAAATTGCGTTTTATTTGAATTACAATAAAAAACAATCAAACTACGCAGATAATAATGTTGATGTTTTTGAAGATCAATTCATCAAGTTAAAATTTTATTGTAATTGATAATGTTAGGTATTATTCTGGACTAGCAGATAAATGGCTATTATCCTCCTGGTGGAAAGATTATATCAAAAAGAAATACTATTTAAAAATGGTGGTAATTCGATTGCAACCCTATAATTGCGCATTAAATCCAAATTATTAAAATACCTATACCAAGCATGAGAAACGACGCTGGCCACATATTTATCTATTGTATATTAATATCACATTAGCTATTGTGCTGAATTTTACGACCCTATTGTATTGGGTATGGTACCGGGTGTGTCTAGTCAATATTTATAAGTTAGTTTAGCTTTCTGTTCTATGCACAAAAAATTAAGACTCATCATATATTTATACGAACTCTGAATAAATTATGTGCTTTAACATAAAAAGAACCAGACTATATAATTTTTATTGCATCGTGCTAATAATTGTAATATTTCTTCTTTTGCCTACTGCAATGCTTTGTTTATAACTTGACGTATTCGGCTTACATCAAATTTATGTGAATACATAAATAAAAAGTCTACATAAAATTATATTTCTTCTGTTATAATTAAATCAGTCATTATTGCCTATATATAGCGTCATTTAAAAATAAATTAGAATAGTGTAGAATGTTTTTTTTTGTTTTAAAACATCGTTTTAAGACGCATTTTATGTAAAAATTTGCCTGTAAAGTTATAAATAAATATATATATATTGATGACTTACCAAAACACACAAAAAATCCAACAACGCCCTTCATTTTACTATTTTATATATAAGTAACATGGACTATTAAGTTTATCATACTCTGTTTGTTTAACGTAATACCGCTATAATAGCATTAGCGTAAACGCTGTATTGATTTCTTTACAGATGTTCCTGAAAATTCAGGTGGGAATTAGGGGACGTCGGGAGTCGGCGTCTCTCAGCCGACGTCACGTCAGTGACGTGCTAATTCGGAATTAATTTCGCAATTTTCAGCGTGTTTTTTAAAAGAAATGTACGTTTGTAGATTTACTGTTTAAAATCCATGTAAGTTACAATATATTTTACTCTACTTAATAATTTTCAGTTTTTATTTAGCTTTAAGTATTGCTTTTGTTAATACATTTTTCTCACAAACGTAATTGCTGCGCATGCACTGTCCCAGAGTATATGTGGACAGAATTTTTCAGATTCGCAAGAGAACAAAATAACAATTTTAATAGTGTAAAATAAGACGAGCTTTTCTGGTTCTTCTAATAACTAAATAATAACAATACAATTATTACGTGTCGTTCAGTACACTTGTCCTAATTAACTAGTCAGTGAAAATACATGTCATCGTATTCCTTGGAATATTGTTTAATTGCTTACTACAATTATTTAAGGTGACGTATTGAGTGGTAACGTAAATTCTATATTTTAGATTGCGCGATTCCTTAACTACTTTTTTACGATTTTTAATAAAAGAGGTTGAAGGTTAATGATCCTTTAGATTTTATTAGTAGATAATCCTTCTTACAATGTTTATCAGAGATGGACTGCTTCTAACACATTCACATTTTTTAAACTTTTATACAAGAGAAATATAAATAAATACGTTTATAGAGAATAATAAAGCACGTAATTTTTTTAGGTATTTAACTTTCCTATTCTGGAATAAAAATAGGAAAATATAAAGTAAAAAAATACGAAGCCTTTATTGCCCACATATTTCAAAAAATCCTATATAATTTACATAAAGATGGTTGCGTGATAAAGAGTTATTACTATAAAAAAGAAAATTTCCCAGTTTAAACG
This sequence comes from Anthonomus grandis grandis, assembly GCF_022605725.1. Lineage (NCBI taxonomy): Eukaryota > Metazoa > Arthropoda > Insecta > Coleoptera > Curculionidae > Anthonomus > Anthonomus grandis. The sequence continues at coordinate 29,752,822 of NC_065552.1, forward strand.
TGCATTATCTTAACAATACAAATTGGTAAAATTAGATAAATTTTCTAGTTTTATTTCTAACTAACATAAATTATAAGGCATTTGAAAATATTTTTTAAACCATCATAAACCATTCACAAGTATCAATAAGATGATACATAAAATTACAAGTTTGTTTTATATTATATGTTTCTGTACAGTTATAAGTGACGTAAGTATTATTTGATATCCTACGGCAAAAAAAAATAATGAAATGTACACCCTTATTACCTAATTAAGATTTCTTTTACCCATAGCCCTTGCCACTCCTTCCCTCCAAGTCTTTCTGGACTTTCCTCTTTTTGTTCGACCCGGTGATATCCATTCTAATGTTTTTGTTGGTAATCTTGTATCTGGCATAAAAAGGCGTCCATACTATATCAGTTACTTTTTTTCGATTGTTGATGTCAGTGGTTCTCCTATACCCATTAGGCGTTTTACCTCTTTATCTTATTTCTGATTCTGTTTTGACGAGATATTTCTAAATATCCTCTAAACACGTTTATTTCCACTGCTTCTAATTTTCTTTCGGTATCCTTCCTTAGATAGCATGTCTCGGCTCCATACAGATTACTACATTTCATGAATGTATTAAATGTATATACCAAATTGTTCTTCGTGTTCGTGTGATTCTCTTTTTAATTTCACTTTCATCTCTTCCTGTAAAATCGAAACAATCGGCCAGTGTATTTACCTCGCCATTTTCTAGCTGGATATTTGACAAGTCACTTGTAAGTTTTTGCCCGTTTTTAATTGAGATATTGACGCATCCTGGTTAAAGCTTTTATAATTGTTTGATTAACATTCGTATTTTTGAAGGGATTTCTATAGTTTATTTATAGGTGTCTTAATTCACGGGGGTTGATTATTTTCTCTGTAAGTTGTTTAATGCAGAATAGATTGTCATTGGTCTTGCGGCTCTAAATCCCGACCGTTCTTCTTTTGTGGTTTATGTTTAGCTTTAGGTTGATCTCGAATGATTCTCCGTACAATCAGCTTATTGTTCTGTTAACCAACATGCCTCTATAGTGTTCTGCTATCTAATTTATTTCCTTTTTTGTAAATTTGTTATTTTGTTTTCCTTTTCCTGTCCTGGGGATCATTTATTTTTCAGTTATCTTATAGCCTTTTTTTACCTCTACTTCTGATGGGGAGATCAACCGTCACTTCTGGTTCAGTTCTTCTCCTGGGGAGATTCTGTTGCATTCGTGTGTTGCGTTCTATATTTGTTTCTTCTTTTCTGTGGTCGTTATATGATTTATAAATTTCTATGTTTGTGTACATCTTCTTCCTACCCCCCCCCCCCCCAGATATGTGTTAATTTCTTAACAGTTTTTGTTGCACATATTTATTTTGGTTTCTTGTCTTGATGTCCTTATAGATTTTTTTATGCCCTTGTCTAGCGTTTATCCATTTTAAGTAGACTTTAAATTTCATTTTTACTTTAAGTGCTTTTTCATTAATGGGTAGAAAATTATTTACTGTCTCTAAGTGATCCTTTGTCATTTTTATACATTTTATTTAGACGTTATTTTTATTACACGCGTCGAGGCGTAACACGCGCGATTGTTTGACGAGCGAAAGTAATTGTTTTTACGTATTTAGTTGAAGTGATTTGTAATATTTAAAAACAGATAAATTCTGAAAAGATCATGAGAATCGTCTACTTCTAGCGGAAGTAGTGGAACAAAAAATAAAATTTTTTGACGACAATTATGAGACACTTAAGTTTACTCTGATTAAGAATAATAAACCGCAGTGAGTTTTTGCTGTGAAACTATATCAAAAGAAAGCATCAAATCATCGCAGTTGACACGTGCTCTCAATATAAAATATCAATCTCTAATAAAATCTAATAAAAAAAAACCGTAGAATTTTGTGAGAGAAAATTAAAAAAATCTGATCTAACATGAATGTCTAAACTAAACGAGGAAGTGTTGCTTTTTAGTTATCGAACAGGTCTTTGTGTGACTGAAGCAGGAAAACTTCACACTATTGCCGGAAATATGATATCACCAGTGGTTGTAGAGATATCAGAGATTAGATATTGTATTTTATTTAAAATATTATATATTGTATTTAAAATACTAACAGAAGTAAGAAAGCAAAAAAGTGTAAGAAAAATAAAAGAAAGTACTTTTGTGCCTTTGCAATTTGATGAAGCTATGGACCACTATTGCGGTTTGAGTGCAGTTTGTAGCTTTTATGCGGTTTGAATGAAAAATTAATAGAGAAGATTGGAGCTACGGAAAATAGAATATCGATTAGGCAATAAAATGTATTGCTATTTGTAGTGATGGAGTAAAAGTTGTGACAGGTGCAATGAGTAAATCCTATTAAAGGAAAAGTGTGAGACACGATTGTTTCTAATTATTTGTGAAGATAAGGTGGCACTCTTTTATTGAAGAAGATGGATATGAGATAAACATCAAGTCATAGATGTTACCAGATTTGGAAATGGTGTTAGATAATTTGCAATAGTGCCTTACTTTTCAGTGCAAGAGATATTGGAAAACACTCGGCAAAAGTTTAGAGTAAAAATGTGTTTCATTCCTTTCCAATGACCCAAATAAACAGAAATCAAAGATCTGACTTAAATTTGGAAACCGATTAATTTTTTAATGTAACAAAAATGAATTAATGATAGGAGAAATTGAATAATTAAACACAAGGGCAACCTCCGCTTCAAGTCCAGTATTTACAAATTTTTTTTTTTGTATTAAACTAACTACTAACCTACAAAAAACAGTTTTTTTTTAAATATTTTTAAACTTTATTGATTTTTTCAATGAGGTAGTCCTCTCGGCTTCTTGCGACACTCAGGGGGTGCGATCTACACATTGAAAAAAATTGTAATATTAATAAACTATATAATAAACCCATATATTAATAAACTTATTTTGGTTTACTTAATTATCAATTAAATTTTAAATTTTAGTGTTTCATCCCAAATGTTAATTATAGAATCAGAGATTTTTGTATTGAAGACACAGGGGTAACTATCGCGATGGTTGATAACTTGCAGATTAATCCACAAAAAGATTTTACTGTTGAGGAAAGTTGTTATATTCATTGTGCCCTTACGTAAGTATACTGTTTAACTCTTTTTGTTTAAACACTAATTTTTATATATAATCATTTTCATGTATTATTATAATGACTTTAAAATGACAATCCTGTGCATAAAATAGAGGATTGGGAAATGAGGAAACAGATATTTGGAAAAAATCCGCTAAGTGGCAACAATAAATTTTATTTTATAAATATTATGAAAATCACTTTTAAAGCATCAAAAGTTTTTTCAACACTGTTGGCATATATGAGAAAACATATACTGAACCTTCAAACCTTTAGGAGGTTATATCCCAGGAATGTCTACTAAATGAAAAAAATTGAAAAACACCATACATAAAACGAATTGAAATAAATAATTAGTCAAAAAGATATGATTTTTTAACAAAATACGCACACCTAAAAAATATATATTAACACGTAGCTCTTCAAACTTATATTTCTAAACATGTAAAGTACAATACCTGTCGTTTCCCATACTTTGGCTGTATTGTACAGGTTTTGCTCCTGTAGAATCAGACGCTGTACGTTGCTCTTATTTAAAAAAAAAAAACATAATAAAACCACTTTATTAAAAAATTGGTTATCAAATCATGTTATGTATTCAGTTAGATCTGGTAGTGGTAGTATGTATATTTAAAATACAAATCAAATTCTTACCTTAAATAAATTAATTTTTAGTGAAACTGGATTTCTGTCAGAAGATGGGTACATCAACGTCAATATGTTTGCAGAACTTAAAACTGAGATGTCAGAAGAATCAGATATCGACCTAAATTGCCTTGCAGAAATGTCTAAAATTGAACATTGTGACGAAATGATGGAACTTCGAAAATGCCACGTTTAACTGAGTTGAACACGATTAATATTGTTGGTGATTTATTTAGACATAAAAATCAAATAAATCAATTAGAATAATAATAGAAAGAAGGAAATTTATTTTGATGCACAGGTTGCCATTAAAAATGTCCTGTCCTAAGGCCAGTTACTAGAGAGGGTGGTCAGGAGCCGCATTGCTCGTCTATAGGAAAACTATTTATATCAAAATTTAATAGTATACTAAAGTCATTAGGACTTGGCTGAAATTTCAAGATGGTGGAAAATAGGCGTCAACTTCGTTATTTTGAATGAAACATCCTATATATTCTTAAATTTTTGATTTCTATGTCAGAATCTAAATACTTTTTGTCCTATATCAAAGTTTTTTATAACGGTTTTAACAAGTTTAAGCTTTTATGTCTATAGAGAATTTTGTATTAATAGTTTCAGTATAACACACCTATTCCGTGAAAGACAAATTGGGTTTAGAAAAAAATAAAAGCACAATACTGGATATGCAGAATATGTTGGCTGATGTCATCGATGCTTTTAACGAGCGGTGCTGTGATCTCAGCAAGGCCTTCGATTGTGTCGACACGGATCCGTTTAGAGCAGCTTCGGTTTTATAACTCCATTGACAATGATAATAGTGTTAAATTATTTAAATTATTCTTAACATGTACCAAAGAGTTCGGTGCCAAGCTGTAGTGTCCAGAGGGCAAGAAATAGGAATTGTTAATATTATTTTTAACTTACATTGATGATTTGTCATTTATCGGATGGCCTTAATGTAAATTACACATTTTGCCGATGACGCTATGGTTTCGGTTCCTGGCAAAACACTTGAGGGTTTTCTATTGAGTTTCCTGGAAGGGCATGCGGTGATTTCGAACACAAGTCAGACTGGAAGAATGGTTTTTGAGTGGCATTGATACATTTAATGATCATGTATCCCAGACTAAATTTTTTGGTGTAATTATGGATTTAAAAGCACAACGGAGTGGAGTCTACACGTTGAGTGGGTGGCCTCAAATCTAACAAAATCTCTTTCGTCGTCTGGTAGACAGTGTATCGCAAACAATCGTAAGTAATGCCTATTTTACAACTTTTCATGCACAAATGTCGTTTGCTGCAACAGGTGTCAGAGCAATACAAAATTTAAATTTTTTAACAAATGAAATAAACATTTTCGAAGGAAATAGGTTTAAGGAAAAAGTATAATGCCCTTTGATTAAAAAAAATAAATTTAAATGAAAACAGCATCTTTAAATTGTAAATATTTTAACTTTTTATCTAAATCATCCAGTGCCTGCTGCATATGTGAGTGTGGCAGGTAGACCTCTAAATTGTAGCTTCTAGTGCAATTTGTGTAATTTTTTGTTTGTTGATATTATAGAAATCATGGTTTTTTAAGATCATACTGATTTTATATTTATTGTGACGTATGTTCATGACTATTCTAGTTAATATCCTATTCATACCTTGTTTTGTTAGTTTTCAATTCGAACTGTTCTGGTTATGGGTATACTGTAGTATTTTCGTATTTGGACATTTTCTCAAAAAATCCGTTATTATTCTTTTATTTATGTTCTAAAATACGATTTGTGACGAACACATTAATCCTGATTTTAATATCCACTATCAATAAATAATACACTGGTGCATAGCGAAGCAAAGCGCTATTGGGAGGAATTACCAGGACACAACCATGAGAAGGCTTTCATACCGCCACTGCAGACTGCATCACCACATAAATAGGATTGGTTTGGCGGAAATCATCAATACAGAGTATGCATAGAGGAACGCTGCGGAGCACATCCTATGCAGATTTTCGACACTAGAGAGAATCAGGCAGGCCATCTTCGGCAATGCCTTACCTAAGACGGAAGACATTAAGAAAGCTTCTCCCAATCAAATTATTGAACTCTTAAAGAGGGAGGACTTGATTGGGGAAGTATTAACACCTAGGACTGAGCCACAATAGAACTAGGGTCGCAGTGGAGGGACACAAGGTGCACACTCACAACAGACCTAACCTAATCTACTTAAAACGTTTTCGACTGGAAAAAATCAATTACATTAGCTATATTAAATTTTTGAAAATAAAATGGCAAAAGAAATTTATTCTCATAATTCTTCTTCTTAAGTTCTCGCTCCTCGTCGGGGGTTTGATATCATATTATCATTGTATTATTAACAGAACAAATGTCTTAAAAAATTCCTGAAGATACATTTTTTAATTTTTTTTTACACATGTAGTTTCGGCTAATATAATAGTAATGGACTAATAAAATCATCTCTCACAATATATGGAAAACACAACTTATTGCCCAGGAAAATGATCCTAAGAGCAACGAATATCGTACCCAGTATTTTCAAAAACTACATTTTTGGGCAGGTCTTTGGGGGATCACGTTATGGAACCATTTTGTATTGATGATTCTTTAAATCCTGAAAATATGAGTTGGTATTACTTATTGCGTAATATTTCTTAAAAATTTTGGCAACCCACAAAATTTTGAGAAAAGTACCTAACCATTTTTTAAAACCTTATATAAATTAACGCACACTACCAAATTATATTTTATGTACTTACCACATTACACTTTCAAGAAAATAGGTTAAAAAACAAGACACGATATAACAACTTAACAAAAACTTTAATAAAATAGATATTGCATAGAATTTCTTATTCACATATTTATAAAAAATATCTTGTATATATAAACACATATTTATTGCAAAAACTGCATTAAGAAAGCGCTTCGAAATTAAGGACTCACAAGGGGGCTCAAAAAATTATTCATAGTCACGTATGTTTTTGATACACCCATGTACAAGACCTATTTTGAAATGATCATTTTTCAAACTCATCTTGTATAAAATTACATGTTTGACTAAGTAGTAATCCCATAAGTTCCTACTAAAAAAAAATACTTGACGTCAAAATATTTGTAATTATTTACGTAAAAAAGCATGAGGAAGCTCTTATATTATGTATATCACTTTTTAAACAACCATGGTTGGGCAGTATTTAATTATTATTGAGACACTTAGTTGCAAACTGAAAAAAATATGGAAGATGGTACCTAAAGTGTCATTTAAATGAAACAATATTCTTGAAATAATAAGGTCAACAACGAAATATATGCTTCTACAAAAAAATAACACAAACTCTAATTCCCACAAGAGAGATTATTCGACTTACTGCTATTCTTGTAAAAAAAGGTTGCAAATATACAGATCGTAATTACACATTATATACAGTGCTTTAAATCTAGTTGAATAAATTAGGAAGGGGTCGCTGTTTGAAGTACATCCTCTATAGGGGTCGATAGAGGACTCGTAATTTTATTGAGCTAAGATGGATTCGTTGTGTCTCACTAGAGGGAGCTCGTTGATAGTGTCATCTATCACGCAAGGATTTCGCTGAAAAGTAAAAATAAAATTAATTACAAAATTATATTTCAATTTGATGTTTAACCTTTCTAATATACAAAATAGATGTATATGTAGTTAGAATTTTTTTAAAATTCTTGGAAAATTGCAGGCATAAGATCATTCGAAATATACAATTCTTAAAAATTACAAATGTCAGCATTATAACGAAAAACGCATATTCCTTAAAAAATTCGGAGATGAAAATGTAGTACAACATTGCTTAATATAACTTCAACTTAAGATTACGAGAAGTTTGATTAGAAAGAGTTTTATACGATATTTGTTGTATGCAGATGTTTTTAAGGCATAACGGTGCTGTCATAATAAATTGTGATTATTTTCATATCATTTCTAATTGAACCTATAGCGTTTTTATTAATTTCACTTCATTATTTATTTATTCCTTAGGCCGATGCTGTCGTTTTTGCGTGTATGAATTTCGCAACAACAGTTTTTTTACGCACTTCGCATCTGTGGTGAATTTAAGATTAACGTCATAGCTGGCAACGTTTTCCATATTTTCTGATATGGCTTAATTAGGTCGTACTTCACTTTCCTCATTCTATTTCCATATTTTTACTACTACTTTGGGCCCGAATGATAAAGTTTTCCATTAGCAACAATTAATTTTTGTTAAATTCCTGCAAACTTCACAAATAAGTGAGCACGACTAAGGCGATATGGAATACAGCTACAAAAAAATCTCTGTTATGGTTTTTAAAGATAATAACACACAAGCGCCGGTAAATTGTTTAAAATCATCAGCTATAAAATTTTTAAACATCGAAATTGACATTCTGAACAATTGTTGTGATGATATGATGTACAAAAGGCAAAAACTAAATGCATTAAATCCTAATTAGGTAATTCATCGTCTTTCTAAATTTTAACGCGTCTTAGAGCGATAGTGATGCTTTTTCCGGATATGGGTCCCTATACTCAAATGTTTTCTACTGTCGCACTGAATAACCCCTAGAAGTTTGATCCCATAGTTCTGAAACACACTGTATATTGGCTACTATCAAACATGGTAGAGTTCCATGTATCATGGGATATGGGCTACAGATCCCGGTAATTTGATGTGTAGCAAGTAAGCCGATATTTCGGGTATGCTTCAGTTTGAGAATTTGGACTGGTGAACTTAAGACACTGCTTAGCGCTAAGAAATTAAAGGCTAAACGTAATAGTTGTTTTCCTTAAAACCTTATTCACATTTAGCTTTTAGTTGTGCCTTATAGCGTTGGCTATTATTTCAGCGTTGGAAAGTAAATTTCCTATAAGGCAGTTTTCAGATGAAAACCCACATTATGTATGCAGTTGGAATTATAATGCCACTGGCATACATAATGTGGGTTTTGTAATAGTAATGATTCCTTTTTCTTTGGAAAGTTTTTCTTCGGAACTGTCTTCTTTGTAGATCTGGTTTGACACATCAACATCAGTCCTACATCAACAGTATCAGATCTTTAATTATATTTACGATCTAAACTAATAGAGACTTAAGCCTCTTTAGATATCTTTGTGAAGAACCACAACGAAGCCATAAAAACATCGGTTTAAAGGAAAAAGTCCAACAACTTAAGTACGAATTTTTAGCCAAAAGTTTTTTCGAAGAAGCTCATTAAGACCACCACTCAGAGGCCTAGAGTTCGGAGAAATAAGAATAACTTGCGAATATCAAACGAAAAGAAACAGAACATTCCTCGGGAATGCAAAAGAAAGAGCAAATTGGTCAAAGATCCACAATAGCCGTTGGACTGAAGCCAAGATTCTCTGCAGGATTCTCAGCAACACTGGGGAAAGAGAAAGTTCTTATAACCAAGTGTAGGTATTACGAACAGATATATACCACCAGATATGGTGTATGTAGTACGTAGGTACCAGACATGGTGTACGTAATAATGGTCACCTGTATACCACTACTATCAGATTGGTGTAAAACATGACTAAAGTAACTAAGCCTGTAAAATAAATTTAGGGAAATGTCATGTTAACACCTATTACGTTTATCAAAAAATACGGAGTAAAACATAGTACAACCTTAATCAACTCTTCCGAGAAGCAGAAATTTATTTATTTAAACAACATAGATAATGTGGACATTAAGAGTAACAGATCGATACATTAATAAGTATTCTGTTGGACTAACAAAACCAAAGGCCAAAAGGAAAGTAGGTCAGCAACCTTTGTGAAGAAAAGGTTAATAAACTCTCAGTCCTTATCCAAGTCATGACACAAAATGAAATCTTAGCTAAGGACAGTTACACAATTAATATAAAACAAGTTGCTACGTGAAAATTTATTTATTTAACTGAGGTTGTAATGGCTGAAAATGGAGAGAAGAAATTCATAAACAAGAAAACAACAACAAAAACAAGTGACTTAGTGACTAGACAGTGGTTTAAGGAATGTCACGTCTATTGAGTCTAACATCTATCACAGTTCTATATTATACAAATAACGCATTTATTGTGTTATTAATATTAATCCATTGCATCCTCAGTGCTTATCAAAAAATAACATGGAATTTGTAGTTTTAAATAAAATTTATTGATTTGACTAATTATTTAGGAAATTTTAGAAAATGCATTGCTCACGATGGGATTTGATAAATGTTACAGCAATGTATAATTTAGTTATGCCAATCTTAGAAAAAAATATCGCTTTTAATTAATAAAGCTAATTTAATGGCAACACTTTATTTCTGGAGCAAATGTAATACTCAGACAGTTAAGATAAATAATAAAATATTTTCCACTTTCTCAAACAAAATAATAAATTATATGGAGTAATATAAGAATAAATATAAAATCAAACTGAGGTATGATTACTTTGATTTAATACATACTAATAAATAAAACGTCTTTCTTACACTACATTTCGTTTTATAATTTGAACAGATATACGCGCTTATCCGTTCAGGGCTTCAGTCAGGAACAGCACGTAATATTTAGTAGTTTGTTATAAAACCCATAAGCGGCTGTTAATAAAATGCAAACTAAAGCAAGGCATAAGTTAAGCCACGAAAGCCACCAAGTTGTACTTTACGTTTTAAGATGAAACAGTTTTAGTTCAAAAAACCAAATCAACCAGCGAAGTCGAGCATACGTATTCATCCCAATCTCCCAGACTATGTAGTTTTTCTCTTAGTACGAAGTTTTGTAGGTCTTCGATTTTGAAAGATTGGACTCGTCTATAACACCCATATTTTTGCAAGAGTAATTAAAAAAAAACACTTAGGCATGGAATTCTTTCCAGTATCAAGCAAAATATCTTTTGTTTTGTTATTACTGTGTATCATGGCAATATTTAGTTTCTGCATCTTCATACTTAAATGTACCGTAGTAGAAATAGAAATCCATGCCTAAATATACTATTATGTGGTTAAATTTAAAAAAAAAATGTTAACAATATTAGTTAAAAAAAAACATATCAAAACATTACCTGGTTAATTCTCTTCCCGCTATAAGTCCAGTCCTGGAACGCGACCTCTGTAGTTGTGCTCTTCTCTCAGCTTGAAAAAAAATATACACGTTGCCAAATTTGTTAAAATTCAATTGAAAACTATATAGGGTGGATTTAATTAGACATGGGATATTTCTATGGTAATAGAGAAAATGTCCAAAGAAATATTTTCTAATATAATAATAATAGAAGTCTTTTTATTAGCAAAAAAAGTTACATGGTAACACAGAGCGCAATCTAGTTTAGGACTACTCTACTGAACATTGAAAACCAACGTACAATCTTACTACAAAATCTACGTAAGTATTTAAATCTACAATAACGTTCAAAATATAAATTACAAATACTTCCAAATGTCAAGTAAAAACAAGAAATATACATAAAAAAATAAAAAATAACATAATAATTTAAATGCAAAAAAAGAACCTAAGCCCAGGTACTTTTTTAAAAACAAATCGTGTAAATATAAAAAAAATATTCATGCTTTTATTTGCTTATTTTTTATTTGCTGGTTTTTTAAATTGTTGTTCACTTAAAATTTTTAGATTTCCTGGTAAAGAGTTGAACAATTTTATGCTGTTACACGTAAAACTTCTCTGAAACATACTAGTTCGATGCTGAGGCATCGCATCATATTATTATTTTGAATATTTACCGAATGAATGCTATTTCAGAAAAATAAATTTATTTTTAATTTTAGCCGGCAAGGATGGGTTAGTAACTATTTTTATAAATAACTAGCTCCTAGATGAAGCAATCTACGATTCTCTATCGTTAACCAATTCAAGTTATTAAGTGTATGAGATATATGGTCATATTTTCTGAGGCAGTAGTTTAGGTTAGACAACCCAAGTGACTCGCTAAGAAGTTTACACAATGGTAAACTTAAAAAATGACGACTGCTGTATAATGTCTTTAACGATGAGTATGATTTTTGTATCAACACCTTTAACATGTTCTTTAAATCGTAGATCAGAATCAAAAATAACACATAAATTTTTTGCACAGTTTACAACAGGAAGTCTCATATTATTAATGTAAATATTAAAATTTAGACTCAGAAAAATATGATTGACTTTAGGTCCAAAAACCATTAAACCGGACTTTAACGGTTTATGCTTAAGACTACGTCAGTAGAAAGTTGATATGATAATTGTAAATCCTGAGTAATGATATTTGAGGCATGTAAAAAATCTGTTTGTAATCCGCATACACTATAACTTTACAATGATTTAAAGATTTTAATATGTCGGCAGTGTATAAAATAAAAAACAATGGTCCCAGGATAGAGCCTTGCGGGACACAAGGATAAAAGTTGAATTTGTTCAGAAAAAATATCGTTGCAACAAATTTTTTGATATCTATTAGAGAAATATGAACAAATTAAATTTAGTGATTGCCTAGAAAATCCATAGTGCTCTAATTTGGAGTTGATGAATAACAGTGTCAAAAGCTTTTGAATAATCTAGGTCTAGGAGAACCAGTGCAGTATTAAGTTTTTGATCAGTTGCGGAAATAATATCATCAACAACATCTAGTAAAGTAATAGAAGTACTAAATTGTTTTCTAAATCCGCGTTGACTTTCAGGAATGATCTTATTATCGGTTACAAAGAGATAAATTTGGTTATACAATACCTTTACAACATTTTTAGACAAAACGGGCAATATACTAATGATTCGACGATCATTTAACTATAGAAATTTTCCATTTATCTGGAAAATGGCTTGTCTTAATACAACAATTGAAAATATGCGTAATGTATCTATAAATCGACTACAATACTTGATCATTTTAAGATTAATATTATCAAAACTTGCAGCATCAGATCTTAAACCACAATTTATTTTATTAACATCGCTTACACTAGTTAAATGCGAATTATTATATGGAGGAAAGTCATTATAGTAACTGATTGTTATAGTACAATCCGTAGGATTTTTTAAAATTTACCAAAAAAATTGCTTATTTCTTTTATATTTGCTAAGTGATTAGCAAATACATGATTATTTCTGTTTGAAGTTAAATTAAATGATCTTAAAGAATGTCATGTTTTTCTGGAATTTTTTCTGCGCTCAATATCATTATTAAACTTTATTTTTTTAATTTATTTTTATACATATTATTATTATACCCTGTCCCCGACTAATATTTGATTTAGTTATATTTTAAATTTTTAAGAAAAAGAAATGGGCAATAATTAAAAAAATTTTAAATTTTTTCAATTTGTAATTTTATTCAATTTCTTTATACATGAATTAAAGTATTTTATTACATGTTTGTATGTCTGTACAAGTATTTTATACGTTTTAATGTCTCTATTTGTTCTCTTCAGTTAACACATACTTGGAATTCACGGTATTTGATTAAATACACATTAGACAAAACTAAATTAATTTTGAAACTTTAGATATCAATTGTAACTTGCGATGTATTAAATGTGAAACTTGGGTGTTTATTGAAAAAAATGCAAAAGTTCTGATAAAAAAATTCAAACCTTAATGAATAGTGCATCCTCTCTGACAGGAGAAACATTCTATAAGTACTGTAATCGCCTTGATTTATAATTAATAAAGATTAAATAAATGAGATTATTCAATTCTTAAAAACTTAGGCCGGTAATACTGTTTAGAAAAATCTAAAAATATCCTGCTAAAATTGTATGTTTTGTACGTTATGATTGCATGAAATCTCTCTTATCAAGGCATTTGTCGATTCTCTGATCTTTTTAAGGCAATATAAGGAAAACTAACAAAACATGCCTGGCCACTGTTAAGTGAACTAAAAGAGCTTAGAGACCCCCATTATTTCTTGGATAAGCCTTTAAATAGTTGGGATATCAGGCAGGGAACTAACTAAAACTAAGTTATTCGGGTAAATTGAATATCTTCAGTGCATCAAGTTTTTTTTGTTTGATTTATATCTCAAGAAACTGCTGAAGAAAATCAAGAAAGATACGTTAGTGTATTTGTAAATAAGTTGCCCTTAATCTTGCTTACTTATCAGCCCGCGAATAGTTACAATTCTGACAAAAGGTATACTAAAAACTTCTTCTTTACGGATAAAAGCTCTTAAATGATCGGTTCATAATTTCATTTTGTGCAAACATGCTGTTGCATGCAAAGTTAACTCTAAAAAATGTTGTCCAATGATCATTTAGAAACATTAGCAAGGAATCATTAGAAACTTTAAACTTAAAATAGAAACATTATCAGATGTGGTGATTTCTAGGTAAATTGGTCAAGTGCTAAAGAAAATATTTGTTTCTTGCCGATGTTTCGAATTATATTTAATTCATCTTCAAGGCTTTATGGAAGATAGAAAGAGAGGGACTAATAAATCTTACAACAAAATATTTCTCACAAAAAAACCATTTATCAGTAAATTATAGTACGCATGTCATAGAATTGCAATCAATAACCAGAAAAAGAGAAACAAGGCAAAGTTGTAGAAACAAATAATAACCATAACATTAAAAATAACAATAATAAAAAATATTGGAGCTATCTGCATTTTTCTTGGTTAAGTTCGTGATTATTTACTTTCTATAAAAATTTGGATCACTTTAAAAACATTAAATTAAGCAAGGCTTTATTGAAATATTTTTCTAAACACCTGATTTGATAGAGCCTGTTAAACCTTATTTTATGTTTTCTGAACAATTTAAGATTTTATAGATAAGCTATATATGGAAACAGACCGTGGGACTAATAAAGTGGTCAATCTCAAATTTAGAAATCTTCACTTTTCAGAGGTTCAAAAATTCTGGCTCTGGAGGGCTGGAGCTCTTGACCAATGCCAGTATAATCTAGTACCTCATAAGTTCAAATTTAAAACATAAATAAATAGAGCTGATATTCATAACATAATCCTACCTCTTGATATGTAACGGTTGTTCTCCTCCTCGCAGTCTTAATAAAAATTGTAATAAAATTACATTTAAAAGAACTCACATTTTTATCGATTATATTGCTTACCTTCAAAATCATCCGAGTGATCGTCTTATTAAAAAAAAAAAACACGCACATTCAACAAACAGCCCAGATTAAAATGATATTGTTATTTACCACCAAAAAGACGGGTAAAACTAAATGAAGGTTAACTTACCTCCTAAAGGTCTGGTTCCCCTTTTTCTTTTTTCGTTTTTTTCCAAATGCGCTGCCAGAGGATAATGCTTCAAGCAAACTGAAATTAAAAAAATTAATAATAAAATGACATAATTAATATAAAAGACAAAATTATACCTGTCCATGACTCCCTCTTGATTCTGCTTAGGATTCATATCGATCAGTTTCCGCTTGTTTCGTTCCTCCCTATCCTGCTCCTGTTTTAACTTCGCTAATCTCATCTTCTCTTTTTTCTCTTCTAGTTCGCGTTCTTTTTGATTTTCGTTTTTGGCTTGCTGAAATGTACTTTGAAAATAGTCGAGTTTTTTAAACCAAGCAAAAAGGTACTTACAATAAAACTATCCTTAAAAGTCTTCAAATCCGTAAAGAATTCCTCTAACGAATATTTTTGTTTGTCAAAGGCGTAATATTCAGCCAAATCGCTGTAGAGACTCTCCATTTTCTTTAACATCTCTTGCATCACGTCACATTGCTCACGTGCCACTTTCGAAAAGTCCTAAGATACGTTCATTAAGGAAAACTGTGATTAAAATTAAATGCACTTTGAATATAAAATGTTAAAAAGGATACATCCATCACGTCAACAAATTTGTCGTCCTCGCTTTGAGGCTCTTTACTATTTTGAAGGTCCGTCTTAAGGCCCTTTAAGCTCGCATCCATTTGTCTAAGAGTTTTTTGAATTGTGTCCAATGATACTCTACTCGCACTAAAAATTAAATAGAAACCGTTATTATCCTGAATGTTTTTTTCATCAGAATGGTCTACGGGACAAAGGTATTAAAAAGATAGAAAGAAATACTTCTGGACATTCACATTCTGGACTTCAACACAAAGATTCGTCAAGGTATATCAGGGAATTGATAATGTGTGACAATTTAAAGAAGTAAAATTCGACATAACAAAATTTAACAAAAATACAATAGAAATGAATAAGTCTCTTAATAGAGTTTATGACCACCTCTGTTATTCACAAAACATATTAACATCATAAATTGAAATATTAAAACATTGTTTTATATAAATACATCCACAAGAATATTTGTTCAATGTTCATTACTTTGAACAAGGAACATTCCAGACATTTATGAAAAAAAAATTATTTCATAAAAAAATATTCTAAATTTTGTGTTTTTAAACTGATATTTTTTCCTTGACCCAGATTTTTCCATCTGCCTTTTTCTAAACTAAGTTTTTCATCTCTCAATAACACATGCAGCAACAGTACAAAAAGATAAATAATTACATTTATCGATTTATCTTAATTAAATATATCCAAAATTGTGCAACCAAACGTCATATTTTTCTATTTTTTCCGTTAAAGAGGTCCTTCAACTTTCTTAAATGAGGGGGTCAGAAGCCAAGGGGTCCAAGTGACATTTTTTCAGAAATCGATCTAAGTGTAAAAACTGAATGGTGAAACATTATTTTATATCATGGCAAAGAGAACTAAGTGCGTTTCAATACTAGTGCTGCTCTCTATGAACTGTTGAGAAAATCAGCAGATTCAGTCGCCCGTATTGTTAATTGACATAGGGAACTAAGTGCGCTTCAACCCCTTTGCCACTCAAGCATCAGTCATTTAGTAGATTACGTGCGAAGTGGAAGAGGTTAAGTTTTGCAAGTTTTTACAGTTTTTAAGTTGTTTTGAAGTTTTTTTTTAAAATCAAAATGGTTACTTCTGATGAAGACCAAAATGGTAAGTTCTCAAAGTGCTATATTATAATTTGTTGAAATATATTTTCCTTGACGTTATTTTTTTTAAATTTTTAGATCCGTTTAGTGATAATTCCGATGTTGATATGGACTACGTCCCAAATCAAAATAGCTCACAGTCTTCTTCAGATTCAGAGCTTAGCATAACAGAAAGAGAACCTCAAGCAAATACATCCAAGAAAAGAACACGAAAAACACAGTGGAAGCGATCCGAAGCAAAACTCGGTAAACCGTAACTCTAGCCAAAGGTACGTTGGACCGCCGTCTGTGTGAAGTTCATGAAGCAAAATCAGTTAAACCGTACAATTACATTTGTAGATATAAATGTAATGAACATTTTACCGAAGAAGTGCGCATGTCTATATTTTCAGATTTCTGGGATCTCGGAAAGAAACAAAATCGTTGGAACTTGCAAACTTCATTCATTGTTTCATGTGTTTCTAAGCATATTCCTAAACGACCCAATCGACTTGCAGTTTCTCAAAAAAACGTCAGCACAATCATAACGTTGAAAAATTATCGCGTTTGTAAGCAGTTTTTTTTGTGTACGTTGGATATTTCTCAGAAGAGGTTCTATAACGCTGTCAGTAAACATAAAGAAACAGGAATCGCCCATACACACCAAAGAGGTCGTCATACTTCTGGAAATAAACTAAGCGAGGACACTATCAATTTAGTGAAAGAGCATATACATTCCTTTCCTAAGTTTATTAGCCATTATACAAGAAAGGATAACCCAAACCCTAAATATCTATCTCCAGAATTAAAAATTTCAAAAATGTACAGTTTGTATAAAGACTTCTTTTGTTCACAACGACGAAAAATCAGCAAATTCCGTGATATTTTTGAACACTCAGTTCAACCTTAGTTTTCACCGGCATTACACGTCCGACACTTGCTCAACCTGCGATATTTTAAAAATCAAAATGGATGCCCTAGATCCAGGTTCTGAAAAAAAGAGAGTCTTACTCCGCGACCACGAGATTCATTTAAGGAAAGTGTCTTCTGTTAAATCCTTGAAGAATCAGGCCACTATCTTAGCTAAAGAATCCCCCCAGACTCGTCGTGCCATATGTTTTGACCTACAAAAAGCTCTACCCACTCCATTTGTTACATGCAGCAAAGTTTACTATTTACGTCAACTTTGGACATACAACCTTGGAATACATGATCTAGCTATTGGTACTGGCAACATGTATATGTGGCATGAGGGAATGGCAGCGAAAAGGTCTTAGGAGGTTTTATCATGTCTAATCAAATATATTGAATGTCTGCCACCAACTGTTACACATATAGACGCTTTCAGTGACAACTGCGGCGGACAAAGTAAAAATAAAAATATAGTGAAATTCTGAACCTATATTGTGCAACATACCCACATCAAAAGCGTAGATCATCAATTTCTTGTCTCGGGCCATTCGTTCATGGAGTGCGACCAGGAGTTTGCCCTTATAGAAAAATAAAAAAGGAAGCTTACAAACATATTTACTCCTGATGATTGGATCCATTTTGTGGGAGGCGTTAGTCGCAAATTTATTGTGGTTAAAATGCAGCCTTAGGACTATCCAATGGATAGCTACATGAAACCAAACATTGTAGGCCTTAGTAAGATGCAATGGTTGCATTTTGAAAAAGCCGAACCTTACAAGATGTTTTATAAAGAAGTCGGTTGTACCAAGAAATCGCATTTTATATAATGGACCTAAAACAAAAAAATACTTCTGGACGCCCAAGGAATCAGCCAACCACTGTAGCATTGCCAAGTTTGCATGTTACCCCACCAAAAATCAAACTGGCCAAGTATCAAAATCTCTTGCAGCTACTACCTTTTGTTCCGCCTGTCCATCATACATTTTACAAGGATCTGTTATATGAAGGAAAAACCTCAAGGCTTCAACAACAACAAATTAATGTCACCCAAGAAGAGGATACAGACACTTACAGAAATTTTGAATCCGATGATGATTAATATGTTTTTCTTTATATTGAGTTCGTGTTAATTTCTCCATTAGAATAAATATTTCTTTATTTTGGTAAATTGTTATGTATTTTATTTTTAAGGCAAAGGGGTTTAAGTGACTGGCCTATAAGTTTTAACTCGCAAAAAAGCCTTACATAAATCAAAAAATGATGTCTAGAATTTATGAAATGCGTTTTGAAACATTAAAATTACAATATTTAATAAAAACAGAAATATAAAATATCACCGAATATTTTTTAATGACCTAAAACTTTAAATCAAACATTCTCAAAACTCTTAATTTGTTACTTAGACCCCTTGGCTTCTGACCCCCTCAAATAAAGTTTTTTTTTCCATCTAGCATAATAGTCACCAGTGTTGTTTAAGTATTCTTCTGTTAGATACAGGGTGATTGATGAGCGATGGTTGTTTCGTTATACAAATATGTGAAAACCTTTTTTATGAAAATTCTGTTACTATGGGTGGAATTCTCTACTGAGTATTTTTGTAATACGCTTTCTGTACTGGAGCGGTTCTCCAGTACAGAAAGCTTATTCAGGGGTACCTAAGGCTTAAAATACCCTTGTATTACAAACACCGATCTTAGACGCTCGGCATATTAGTTGAAAAATAATTTTTTTAAAACAAGATTATGCATTTATAAGAGTAAAGCTTGCGGATGGGAAAATGAAAATTTGTAGCACATCATTCTGTTACAGCATTGCAAAAGACCAAAAGACGTCGGGATCTTTTTCGAACATAACAATAAGGATGTTAAAAACCAACCCCATGGCGACGAGTCTTGATTCTACTTGTATTACATAATCCTATTAATAATTATTCTGGAAGCAATTATTCAAATAAAACAACATTTTCGAACTACGTCAGTATTTTTGTACATCAAATATTTTCAATTCTAAATACAGGGTGTTAGGGGTTCGATTTCCGATACTTTACCTTCTTGTTGTAGGTAAAATTAGACGTAAAATACATGGCTTGCTCATGAAGCAGCATATCACCAAATGGCGTTTCAAATTTAAAGAGCAATAAACCTTGAACATTATATTACAATCCATTCCACATTTTTACCGCTCTATAGATGAGACATCACCGATATGATGCACAATTTCATGGAATAATAAAACGTTGGCAAGTTAATGCATGTTCCAACCTCAAGTTCTTTAAGGCTCTAGACAAAGTTTCAAACTTTTGTTTTAGTTGTCAATATTCTGTGGATAAAACTAAAGATATGTTGATTCTGCTTATTAAATATATTTAAAAGTTCTTGATGATTATATATAGGTATTATATACCTATCTACAAATAAATATCGGGAAATAAAAAATCGGCATATATGAAATTTTATTTCCCGATATTTATTTGGTGTTTTTTACTTAGGTATGTTAAAGATATATTTTATTTATAGGCTTACCGGTCTATATGAGGCATTTCATCATAAAAATTAAGTAACTCCGGCCACTTGGTCTCCACGGTTTCCGCTATGTAGTGTAACAACGTTTGTTTGTTTGTCGAGTCTTTTGTGCCTGTTAACTAAGAAAAAATAAATAACATAAAAACAAATCAGAAGAGAAAAATAAAAATTGCATACTTTAGTCAAAAAGCTCATCTCGAAACCGTATACACCGCCATTCCTGGTACCAGTGTTCATGTAGTTGCCCATAAGTAAAATCAACTCCAAAATCCTAGCGAATTTTTTGCTTCGTTTTACTTCTTCACATGCGGCCGTCGCTGCTACAATGTCCTAAAAGAAAATATAAAAATAAAAAACCCGATATCAGCTAAATAAAACAACGGAGCAATGTACTTACAGGTTTTGTATCACTGACCATCTCCACGTAATGATGTTTAAAACTAAGCGATTTTAGTCTCGGCAGCAGTCTTTTCACCTCCGACATTTTAACGCAAAACTGCTCTGCTTCCGTTAGTTCGTTGTAACGATCCGATAATTCGCTCAGCTTTTTTAGTTGGTCTGGTGGTGGTAAATACTAAAATAAAATACATGACTGTTAAATAACGATCCTGTTATACTTTATATCTAAAAAGTATTAAATTTAAGGAGAAAAAATACAAAAATTTTAATAGGAAAAGTTAATTTAGGAATCATATTAATTGAAAGATATAAGTTTCAAGCACTTTATAAGATATAAAGTTCATATTAGTTATATTAATTAATACTAAAGTCAATAAATTAAAAAAGTTTCAAAATAGATGTAAGGATCCTAAAAATACGTACGATAGCTTTAGAATAATATCTAGAACATTATGCTAGCTAGTATTAGAAAAGTGGCTATGTTCATAAAAAATTGGGAAAGTTATAAACAATTAAATGATGAAAAAATTTACAAAAAACTTAAAAAGCAGGACATTTTCAGTAAACCGCTTTTTTACAATTTTAGCCTGGTGTGTTTCGAGTCGTTGTCATGTTGGAATGTGAATTTTAGAGGCATTTTCCATTTCACATAAGGCAGACCTATTCCATAAGCCAAAAAGCTGCACACTATATTGCCGCCACTATATTTTACAGTTGTAGCAACGTACTTTGGGTCAAGCCTTTTTCCTGCAAGACGTCTTACAAATTGACATAAGAAATTTAGATTGATCAGAAAAAAGTCCCTTTTTCCAATTGTGGGTAATCCAGTTTTAATGAAACCTAGCAAGTATCATTCTTGCGTCCCTATGTTTCTTATATAAGAAGGATTTTTTGGCAGGTTCTCTCGCTGGTAATCCACTAAACGACGTTGAATAGTCCCGGAAGACACGTTTACGTCCATTTTTTGGAATCTTTATCACACAGGAAAGCTTAAAAAAACTCTCTATCTGTTTATTTAAAACTGCCCTAGAAAAGGCTATATCTTAATCTCACAAAAAAAAATCAGACTCACAAAAAAAATATCAATAGATAGGCTTTTTCTTTAAAAATTCGCTTCAAGCAAAACCATCTGGAGTCTTTAATTCTCAGATGTAAAATGACCAGGTACCTGCAAAAACCTTGCAATGAAGAATCAACATTTTCAGATTATGCTTCAATATGAATTTTCCATTCAATAATTGGTTAAATAAATTTGTACTCATTTAAATAGATATTCATTGCAAATATGGTTATTTGCTAAACTGTTTTTCCTATGGAGAATTATAAACCTAAACCATGCCTCTTATACTTTTACAATACTATTAACTTAAGATTGTCGCCGTTTTATAAAATTATTCTAAATTTTGCGATATTCGATTTTTTGCGAATCTTACCGAACGCCTACATATTTATAGATTCATTAAATCTTAACTTTCATAAAACTGTGGCATTTATATGTTTTATTCGCGTTGCTTTCTAAAAGTTATAAACCTAGAAACTTACCTGTATTAATTGTTCTGTAACACTTTGAGTTAGAATATTCTGATCGCATCTGAGCAACGCTTTTTTGATGTCGTCATAAACCATGTGTTTTAGACTGCCATTAAGTAAGATCAAAATATTCTGAGCTGTTTTACCGTCCAACACTTTAAGTTCTTTCACTTTTTTTAGGGTACCAGTATTACTAATCCTAAAACATATAAACATTTTAAGTAATTTACTATATAAGGTTTTTAGTAGTTATTTAGTATTGGAACTTACTTATCGGTCGTATCTTCCGTCATTTTAACCGGTTTTGAAGAAAACTTTTTAGCCAAACCGTCTAAGATGTCCGGTTCGGCCAATTCTTCTTCTTTCGCTTTCACCCAAAATGACTTTTCCGATAGTTTTTGTGGC
Source organism: Anthonomus grandis grandis (assembly GCF_022605725.1). Taxonomy (NCBI): domain Eukaryota; kingdom Metazoa; phylum Arthropoda; class Insecta; order Coleoptera; family Curculionidae; genus Anthonomus; species Anthonomus grandis. The sequence goes on from NC_065552.1 coordinate 29,775,203, forward strand.
ATAATCTAAAAGAACAGAAGCTTGAAATATATTTGGTGAACATACTAACAATCATTAACTATTATACAAATCCTTAATTAATTAGAAGTTGTGAAATAAGTTTAGAGAATAATATTATTAATGTTTTGATTTCAAAAATGTCTGCTTTTTATTACTGTACGATTATGACAAATAAAAGGTCTCATCAACACAGTCGCAAATCTCACAGTTATCTTCGGATTAGAACCAGAAAGTAATGTATACAGGATATATGTCTGTTAAATTTTAAAATATTTACGCACTTTGTGGTCAATATAGATGTGTTTACAGAGTTGCTAAATTTTTGTTTATTATATACAGGCTATTACTGAGTAATTTTAGAAAATTTTTAGTTTATTAAATACTGCTACTCATTTTAATTTTTTAAATAAGAATCTGCAATTTTTACTTAATATTTACACACAATTTTTATCGCCTTTAAATTGATGCACGAACACTTCGTACAAAAAATAGGTATCATTATAATTTTGTCCTAAGAATGGAGCCGGTTTCTATGCAATAATATCTCTTTGTTTTTCTTTTTTGTTGTTAAAATATGTTTCTATTACTAAATTACTAAAAATCCAATTTTTTTAAGAAAACATTTTTGAGTAAATTGGTAGTTTAAGTAGCTCTTTTTTCCATAATTCATAGTTTTTTAGTAATTAATAAAACCAATTTTTCTACTAAAGTACTTACTTTACACACTTCCCAGTATTTATAAAGGGTTTTTGTACGTTACACGTGTGTAAGATTTTTTATTTATAGAAATTTTCCATTCAAATTCAAAATAAATTTATTTATCAATAAAATTACAAACATAATTATCAATTTACAATAAATAAATCATTATTATAAATAGGGCCATGCCTCGATTATGAAACCGTTAGCACAGATGCAAACCTGTGTAGCAAGACCCTTTTTTTAAAAAAGAATAATGAATAATAACAAAGAATAATAATAACTATTAACCTGGCCAATATAAGTACTTTTCTTAATACAAATTTATGATAATACAGTTTTTGTTTTTTATTTAACAGTAAAAGAAATACCAGAGGAAGGTAGGTAGACGCGCAAGGGATGCAAAAGAAAACATGGCATGTAAACAAATGGTACTTGTAAAGAAATTTTAGATGGAGGCGAGCGGATACCGAAGCCCTATAAAAAAATGTATACAGCCATTTTCATGGTTTTTAACACCTTAATTGTATTTATTTCAAATTATATTAAGCATTCCATTGCTGTTTCTCAAGGAAATAATTTTGAATATATTTTTGTAAATACTGCTATTGAAAATTGTTTAACATGCTCAGGCAATTTATTCCAAAGTTGAGAGGCTACAAAAACAAAAGATTATTGAAAATTTGTGTGTCTATGCTGTGGGACTAAATAAATTTATCAATCTAGTGTTATACATATGAAGATGACTTTTAAAATTATTTACTTAATATAGAGGCTCTCCCGTTTTTAAAATGTTATAAATAAAGGTGTACATATGGCATTTTCCACGATTTTTTCGTATTCAAAATAAAATCGTTATTTAAATAGGGAGTAATATGATTCCTAAATAGTATTTTGAATGCAAAACGCATACAGCAGTTTTGGTGTTTTTGTATAGAGTAAGCAGTTGTTTCAGTCAAGGAATGAGAATACAATTCTGTTACAAAAAATTAACATTCAATAAAAAAGGATTATTTAACACACTTGTTACATAAATAACTATTTTAGGGGTAATTTACATTTTTTTTTATATCCAACATGTACAAATTTCCATTTGTTTCTGACCTGTAAAGGACGTATATCGAAAAAAAAAATTAAGTTTGAAATAATTTACGGTTGAAATTATTCTTTAAATCTGTTGACTATAAAATTTATTGACCAGAAAAAGCGCTTTTCTAACATCTTAATATCTCTTATTATTTTCTAGAGAGCTATAGTGGCACTTAAAACGGGAAGAAAATACATGTAACAAGCTTTAGGAGGTTTATTTATTTCAAATAATGTGACAAAAATGAGGCGTGGCAAGCCCAGTAAATAAGTGGATATTTAAAAAATTAAAAGTAAAGAGATGTAATGCAGTAGCCTAATAACTTACAAAAAAAAACGAGCTACGATTTTTTAAAGCATTTTTACTTTAAAATATCTTTATGGGATAACGCTACTAGTAGGTACACAAAAACAGCTTATGCATTAAATACAAAAGACAACAATTTGCTGATGCCGCAAAAATAGCCTTTATTAAAGGTTTTATCAAAAATATTAAACTACTGACAAAAACGTTTCAATTGTGCACTGAAAATTCCCATAGGGTACAGTTTTGAAGATTAAAAAATAAATCATAAAATCTCCGATCGTAGCAATGGCCGTGACTCGTTAGTTCAATTTGATTAGAGCTACAGATCACCAAATGAGTAAAGTTTAGTTTTTAATCTTCACTAATTTGCCCCCGTCGGTATGTCTAACCTACCGCTTTCCAGTTGGCCTTTTTCAACGGTCCTTTCACCTCCCACTTCTTCTTGGGTTTCAAGCCGTGTGGTAAAAGATCCGGCTGGGCTAATCCCGGTAGAGGCACCATGCCGAAAGGGGGCGGGGGAGCTCCCATGCCTGGAGGAGGAGGAGGTCTTGGACCGCCTCCCATTCCAGGAGGGGGCGGGGGTATTGGAGGACCGCCACCCATACCTAAAGATGATTTAATTCAGCTCACCTCGACAATTAGATAACTTCTAAACCACGCATGATTTTATTGTTAAAACTTAATAATATTGCCTTCATCAAAACCGATAAACGATCAAGATTTGATAATTTTATCGTACAATACTAAAAATTGAAAATAAGCTACACAAATGCAATGTATAGCATCAATACCACAACTGGCTTATTTATACTAACACAAATTACTCTAATACGATACGAGATACGATTGTTATCTCGATTCTGCACCGCGGCCACACTATTCGGTATATGAATATCCCATACTAAATGGATGGATCCTTACTTTTGAAATTAGACATCATATTGTTAACATTGACACACTGACACTTGCTACTTAAGTAATTTGAAAAGAACCTCAAAGTTGTTCCCGATACTTAAGACTTTTAAAGACTGCCTTTAAAATGGTACAAAGAAGAAATATTATATTTTGTCTGATAAATACGTACAATCTTAAGCATAAATGCAAAAGTTCTTTTTTCTTGTGAATTTTTCCCATTTTATTATTATGAACATCATAAAACGGGACCAGACTTGGGATGCATATTCCAGAATAGACCAGACATACGAGAAATTGAAAAGCTTAAAGAATCAGAACTAAATCTAGTGATAAAATTTAAGATTCTATAGCGTCTAACAATACTTTAAGATCCTGTAACAGTTCTAACCTTCTCAAAAACTTATCAATATTATCGTCGGCTTACAGCAAAAACTCACGTCAATATTTTCAGATTTTGAGATTTTGATAAATATCACTAAGTCTAATGTTGTTCTATCACTGAACCAGATATTAAACGCTTAAAAACTCACTAAGTACCAAAAAAGAAGTCCATAAAAATCACACATTAAGCCTGTTTTGAGTTCATGCAAAAACTCACTAAGTGACTTAATGAGTTTTATATAATAAATGTGGTGCCATCACTGGGATTTAGTGAGTTTTAAACGTCAAAATAAAATTCTGTTTTCTAACCTACAAATTCTTAGTTTAATTTATTATTTTTGTCGTGGCGGGTAAAGTGTACCGTAGTGCGAATATAATTTGATTTTTCTCAGTCATTATTTGTTTAGAAAATGTACTCAAACCGCACAAATAAGTTCGTTACGTTCGATTTACAATCAGTGATACAAATTCCATCTTCCGATGTTTAACCGATGTATTACAGCCGAAAAATTAAAATGAAATTGGAACATCACTGTATAATTGGTTTATAGGCTTAAAGCCGGAAGTAAAACACGTAACCTTATATTCGGACACATGCGGTGGACAAATCGAAACCAGAATATTGCTACTCTATTTCTTTATATTGTTCAGACAACTGCGGTTGATATCATAGAGCATAAATTCTTAGAAAGTGGCCACAGCTACCTGGAGGTTGATTCCATGCACAGTGCCATTGAAAAAGAGAAAAAATATCAACCAGTTTATGTAGTCCATGACTGGATAAGTAATTTTAAACGAGCTAGATCCAAACGTAACCGAAATAAAATTTGGAGATCCATTCATCACCAAAGAGTTTAAGTTTAATGAATTTCTTAATTTACTGGATTTATCCAAGACTTTATTTAGAAATAAGACAACTGATTGTAATAATGATAAAGTAAACTGGTTGAAAGTAAAGTGCTTCAGATTTCAGAAAATACAGCCTGGTATTCTTGAATACCGCTATGATTATTCTGGTGAATATAAAAGCATTAATATTGAAAGAAAATCGAGAGCCACTCAAAAAATTGACTATAGTACCTTGGAAATAAGCAAGTTGTACAAAACTATGCTGCCAATATCAGGTAAAAAAAAAGAAGACCTTTTAAAGTTATGCGAAAAAGGAGTGATACCTAATGAGTACGATGGTTGGTATAAATCGCTGCCAATAAGCACAACATTGAAGGATGTGATTCCTGAACCTGGATATTCTGACTCAGACGGGGAGACGTTTTATTTCTTAGTTACAGTATGTTTAACAAAATTTATTATTAGGATTTGTATTTTTTTTAATAAAAAAGGTATATTACCAAAAAAAGTTTACTAGTTTTTCAACATCAAGTTTATTTATAAAAATTAACTCATTAAGTCAGTAATTTGACAATATTTCACATAAAATGAAAACTCACTAAGTCACATTTTATATTTTTCTTTCCAATTATTGATTAACAAAACACTACTTTTTCAATATTATTTTGCTGTTAGTTTTGAAATAACACACAAAACCATATTTTATTGCCGGAAACTAAAAACTACAAAATGATTTTTTCCCAAAACCACCTAAACCATCGGCATTAGTAAACAATTGATTTTTCCAGAAACTATCATTTTTGACTTAATGAGTTTTTGCAGCAAGCCAATGTTATAATCATAATATGTAATTGAAGATTTAGTTTTAGCAAAAGAACATGATAGAGATTGGTTTAAAAACTTAATTATCAGCAAACATAAGTAAGTTTAAGTCTAGTAAAAAGAAGAATAATATAGTTCCATGTTATTAGTATACCACATAGGTTACCTCAGTCTATACAGTTGTATATTCTATTTAATTGGAGAAGTCTATGAAGTGGTGTAATTATAAAATAGAAATAGAAATAATTTTTTACATAAATATACGCCTTTTTAACAGAACTCTTGTTTATTTCATTTTGTTCTTTCTTGATTATTTAGACTTCCATATTCTAAATTCTCGATAAAATTTGATACTCGTGTGTCAGTCTAATAGTAAATACTCATGTCAACTAAGCATGTTCTCTTCTATTTTATAAGGTTCAATTCTGAGGCTTCTTTGCTTTTTGGCATTTGTACCTCGGACGCACTGTCGTCCCCGAGTACCTTCTAATTTTAAGCACAATCTACAGACTGAGCATTTCATAAATATAGTCTTGGAAATACTAAATTCATACCCAAAAACCCAATATCTTGGAATCAAATGCAATTTCAGTCAACTGACTTTGACAATAATTTCATATTTATTTTATTTTTCAATTTTTAAAAAATATTTGCTCTTGATGAGTTTGAAATTAATCGTAACACGTAACACCTTATCATGGGCTGTGGTAAAAGGAAAGGAAAACTAAGGGACACGTCAATGTTAGACAAGAGCCGATTTTCAGCGATGAATTGGTAAGAACCGCGGTTATCCTTTTGGTTGACAACTTTGACAGGTAAAAGTGACGTATTATTTCCCCACCACTTAAAAATTCTGATTTAAAGAAACAGTCGCTGAAATGAATTGGTTATTGGAAATTAAAGAGTTTATGTTTCTGTTTTTCTTTTCTGTTTGATTAAAAAATGAAGTTGAATTTTTTGATTTTCCAGAGGCTTAGCCACTCTTTTCTCTCGAATAAAAATGCTTTTATTGCATCTAAAATAAATTATGTATAATGGTCATGTAAATTTGCATGGGTGAAGCCATAAGCACCTAGTGCAGGAATTAATTTTAAATTTTCTCTCTTTTAAGGGCGTATATCATATCGCAATTCTCAATCAATTTTTTACAATCTAAGCCTTCTTCTGGACTGTATAACCGAAAGTTTAACCCAAGTCCAAAATCGGGTAATAATTGGTAAATACCAAACGCCAAACAGCTGATCTGTGACGTCACGTTTTCTCCTATTTTAGTTAAAACCAGAATCGGAGAAACGCATTGGTAAATAGAACCATTCGACGCTGAAAATCGGCGAAGAAAATTAAAAAAAGGACTAATAAAAAAATAATTTCTTAAAAATAAATTAATTTTTGATACAGGAAATTAAAGTTTACTAACCTGGCATCGGTGGAGGTGGCGGTCCGCCCATGCCAGGCATGGGCGGCGGGGGTGGTCCGGCACTTCCGGGCATCGGAGGTGGAGGAGGTCCTCCTCCTCCCATTCCCGGCATGGGAGGAGGAGGTGGCGCCCCTCCGCCACTACCGGGTATAGGAGGGGGAGGCGGGGGGCCGCCACCCCCGCTCATCGGGGGAAGTTTTCCCATTTTCTCTATCTAAATAAACAAAATAAAATGGGTAATAAATTAGCTTTAAAACAATATTATGATTTACTATAACAGGGTATAATAGCGGAGCGAATTTCTTACATGTCAAGCGATATATTATTTCGGGCCACAGTTATTTGTACTAATAGTGACGCTACTTTCTCTTTTGAATAAAGGAGTGTGGATTCTATTATGTTGCAAATAAATGCAGACGCTAAAATTCCTCTAAAATAAAGTTGTCTTATAACGAGGAGGAGTTATGAGATATTTAGAACTAAACACACGGAGCTGTTTGGGAGCGTTTAAATACAATATTATACAAAAATCTTATCTTTATACCTATATTTAGATTGTATCTCTTTTGTAAATTGCATATATGCTTAAACAGCATACCTATCAACTATGGTTCGTTGAAAAACACTGAGTGTTTAAAAATAGTCTTGCAAATAACAAACAATGTAGTGAAAATACGCACTTCTTCTAAAAAACTAATCTGCTTACAGCTCGTTTCCGATGAAATTTGAAACATTTAAAGGTGTTTAGTCTTCAAGAATCGATTTTGTGTAACATTGGTAAATTTCGCTTGCTTATTGACGATTGTCACCGTTTCTTTGCTGGTTTTTCAACATTATTTAAAATGGCTAAAACAAAAGAGTTATCGGTAAAAACAAAAGGTATTATCATTGGACTTCAAAAGGCTGGAAACACTAACCGTCAAATTTCGACGGATATGGGAATTCCAAGGCGGACTGTCGATTATAATGTTAGGAAATTCACCAGAGAAGGGACTATTAGCAACAAACCTCGATCGAAAAGGCGAAAGGCAACAAGTTTAAAGGAGGATTTAAATATAATTACAAGCAACCGCAATAGACGCCTTACCTCCCCTGAAATCACAGCAAAAATCAACAAGGAGCGTAAAAAAGCGGTCAGTGTTTCGACAGTAAAACGGCGACTTTATAATGCTGGTCTTAAAGGACGTTTACAAAACAATTTTAAGTGACAATGTACTTCCTTCTGGTACTCGAATAATTGGGGAAAACTTCATCTTTCAACATGACAATGACCCCAAGCACACGTCGAAGTTGTGCAAGCAATATTTAGGTCAATTACAAAGGCAACATCTTCTGAAAGTTATGGTATGACCCCCACAATCACCGGACCTCAATCCTATAGAATTACTGTGGGATGAACTGGATAGACAAGTGTGAAAATCATGCCCTACATCAAAAGAAGACTTGTGGCGGATCATCCAAGAAGAGTGGCACAAGATACCTCAGGAAACTTTGGACAAATTAATTACTGACTACCGAAACTCTGTGAAACTGTTATTAAAAATCGAGGCGGACGGACATGTAGATGAATCCAAAATTTGATTCAAATTTTCTTAAATTTAATTAATTGAAAAATGTATTGTTTGTATTATTCATTTTGTTATAAATAAACCGTTTCATAAGAATAACTGATGGGTTTATTATTCCTAGTTATAACTTTAAAACAGTCATATATAGGCAAATACTTTTGAGCGGTAGTGTATAATATGAGAAAGAATAATGTTGAAGTTGATTGGTTTAACGCTTGTATATATAGGGGCATTTCTTATATGAAAGTTCGGAATATAATGATTTTTAAATTGGAATTATTAGGGACAAAACGCTTATATCTCTGAAATGGAAATATGTGGAGGCTTAAATTTTGATACAAAAATTTTTATAATAAAATGATTTGGTATCTGTCTAAAAACTTTTTCAAAAACCTTTAAAAGTTAAAATATTAACCTTGAAAATTAACATTTAAAAAAAAAATTACTTAAAAATCCTCAAGACAAAATCTTTGAAACGAAGAAAGTAGAGAGACGATCCTAATAAATTGATTGAAAATCATGTCATTTTTTTAAAATTTAAAAGTAACATATTCTTGAACCTGATCTTAAAAGTTAAAAAAAAACAAACAAAATGAAGCTTACCGCCTCAGTTCACAAAAATTGTCTCTTTACGCTCCTTGTTTTCATTTTTATTAACGTTTTCTTAAATATTTTTAAGGTTTCTCAGTTTTATTACTTAATGTTCTTGTTGTTCTTTTATTATTAATTTTTTCTGTTTTGACTTTTGACTTTTTTTTTAATTTCTAGTGAAACTCCTTTAATTGGTCCAACACAATCAGGTTTATCAGACCACAAATATTAAATGAACCATTGTCAATTCTCAAACAAAACCGCTAAGAATATGAAACTATCATTTATATAAGATATCTAAAAATATTAAAATTAACTTACTTTGAAATATAAAAACAAAATTGAAATGAGTAAGATCATTGAACATACCTATTTAATTTGTCCAGGCATTATTTTTTCTAGGCTAATAGAGACATTTCATCTTCTTTTTAATAAACATGCGCCATTTAAAACAGCTCAGATAACAAAAAGAACAAGTTGTTGCATCATAGATAATATTGAGTACCTTATTTCCCTTAGAAATAAAACATGATCCAAATACAAAAAAGTTAAAAAAAAAACTGCAAAAATAACTTCCAGTTATCGTAAATGCGGCATTTTCTGAAACTCTTAACCCTGAGATCACATGTATCAAGCTTATATGGTGAGGATCAGAATTGCATGTTGGCCATTTTGTTTGGCAACATTGACAGGACTTTGCTAACGTTGACTGGTGGAACATCATTTGACTTTGTTTTTCCATGGTTGTCGTAAGCGTAAAAACACTAACCTCACTTTACTTTACTGATTCTAATTAGTCAAATCTGTATCCATTGTTACCCATTAAATTTACAATTAATCCAATGTACATTAAATTATGAATATTTATATTAAAATAGGAACTTACCAAAGTAGGATCCAGTTTTCCATCTCCACTAGCTAAACTTTCTAACTTAGCAAGTTTTGCTTCAGCCTCTCCTCTAGCGACCAGCGCTTCGTCTAGCTGCTTTTGTAATTCCTGCACTTTTCCCGTGTCTACTGAAGGCGGTCTTTCTATTTAAATCATGTAAAAACAAACAAATCGATCAATACAGTATTTAAGCTTCAAAGAAATAAAATTTAATAAATTACCTTTTAACTCTTCCAGTAGGGGTTGCAAGTCTATGTCTAAAGGATGTTTTTTAAAGTCCGGATCCAGCCCCGATTTGTGTAATACCAGTTGTGAAATTACTTCTTCGATTAACTTAAAGAATGCTAATCTGCAAATCAAAATTATATTTAATGTAGGTTATAGTTGCTTAAGCTTCAATAGCTTATTTTTAAATAAAGATATTGCACGTCGAAGTGTTATAGGAAAATATCAAACAGGATAATATTACTCACTTATTGACGTCATCCCTTATAAAGAGCATGTGCTGGATAATACTCAGGAAGTAGGGTTCACAGGTGGTTTCCAAAGTCATATTCTTTAAAACCTCGAAACAGTCTTGGATGTCGTCCATATCGATCCTGACGCGATCGAACCGCTCGTGCAATTCGTCTGCGTCCGCATCCTTTTGGCTTTCAAAGATGTCGTATTGCGTTTTTATCACTGGATTCGTCTCGTTTTTCAATTCCGCTGAGAAATATTTAGTGATTTAAAAAATTAAAGAACGATGTCGAAGTACATACATAAAGACTAACAATTTAAAATAAAAGGAAATAGTTATTGATTTTAAAGGTAAATTATTGTTTCAGTCTAAGTCACAAGTTACAAGCATCCCATTAATGAGAGTGACAATGCTTATCCCTCAAACTATTCACAGAGTTTTAGACATTTGCTGCTATCGCAAAAGACCTCGCACAGGTTTATGATAGATTGGACTGGGTGGATATAAGTAAAATTTATATTGTTGTGACGAATTCATAATTACTTACTTATTTTGTTGAGTATTACGTCACTATTTAAGTAAATATCAATTTAGAAAATTATTGCATTTAAAATGTATTTGATTGAATTAAATACAACGAAAGGTATCGTCAGAGATTTTAGTTCACATTTCTTTTAAATACTTATTCACAGTCGTGAATTTTCTTTTTTCCCAATAATTTAGCGTATAAGATTTTGTAAATTGATATTTACTTAAGTAGCGACCTAATACCCAACAAAATAAGTAACTAATAAATCCACATAGTATTATAAGTCATTTTTAATCATCTACGTGTATAAATCTCAGGTAACTGCTTGTAAATTGTAAAAAAAATATTATATTTGGAAGGCAAAATGAGGCCTGTAAAACTTTTTACCATAATCACTAATCCATTGATATGTAAGAATACTGTCTATCCGTATTAATATATTAATAATTGCATATAATAAAAGTAACTAATTAAGGAAATCGAAGATAGTGTAGCCCAGTTCTGATGAAATCACCTTTAGAATGCATTGTCTTAAAATTTTTTAAGGAAAATTGAGCTCGGTATTAAATTTGTGCTTTTGTATCTCTGCATTAAGTGAACTCATTTAAGTGACATAATTTCGAAAATTATATTTTTTTTTGTAACTGCTGCTTAGTACTATCACAATAATTGCATTGGAACTCAATATACAATATAAAAAAATATCATGAAGTTAACAGTCGTTCGAGTTTATTCTTCTTTCGGTGTGAGTTTCTTGTTGCATAAACATATTCTAGCCTTCTGAAAAAAGTAAATAAAATAAAATATTTACCTAATTTATCATAAAGTCCATTCCTAACAATTTCGTTTCTTAGATGTACCCGAAACTCGAAGTCCTCTGTTTCTGAGAGTAACGCGTTGACAAATTGCAAACACATACTCTAAAAAAAACATATTTTTATTAGTCGACGAAGTTAAAATATAAAATAATAAGTTTAAATATATCAATCCTCGGTGTTTTATAAAAAATGTTATGTGAAGATATTACTTATGTATGAAAGAATCGGATTACGCCTCTAGTAAAACCATAAAAATTATACTTTCTACCGAATTCTACCGAATTGAAAAAAAAAATAAACAGAAAAAGAACAATTGCGAAATACATAATTAATTTTAAAAAGGCCACTAATTTATTTAGACCCCCAACTTTTTTATTACTTTAGCTCAACCCAACATTCTGGAATCGTAAAGTGCACGACAGAAACATTAAAATGATGTAACATAAGTCTGCTCTTTCCATTAAGTTGAAACGGTAATTTATACCTCACTTTTTAAAAATGACTATTAAATTATAATTAGATTTTTGCGTCCTATAAAAAATCAATCAAGGACAAAATATGCTTAGAATAGTCCAACGAATAATCCCATAAATTTTTAACGCATGTTTAGAAAAGACCCTGTATAAAAAACGAGAACAAAGAATTTCCAAACATGTTTCTCTGTAAAAAATAATTGTAATTCCTAAACACTATAATTTACTAAGCAAGCTATTTCCATTTTTCTACCAAATTTACTCCAGATTTAGAACTTGAATGAGCAAAAAATTCACTAAAGAATAACTCGTCATCCGGTGAAGATAACATCTCATTCAAGATATTAAGAGATAATCATGAGCCTTTACTAAAAGCATTACAATACTAATAAATCTATTCTGTTCGAAAAAAAAAAACATTTCCTAATATTCTGAAAAAAGTTGTGTGTACAGAAATACAGAAGCTGCAATAATAAATGTTACAGATTATATAGTAAATATAGTAATACTTTATCAATAAATATAAAACCTTCAGAAGTTTTATTAATCTTCCCTGTGCTTTTGATACTGTACCCCATCCAATTTAATTAAAAAAAACTATAAAATGTTGGAATCAGAGTTCCAACTGTTGGGGCCAGTTTTATTTACTCCTTTGATAAATGATCTGTTCAGAGCTGTCAATGTGTATCCTATATCGATGACGTAGTTATTCTAGTCAGGGATACTTGTTGGAATCGCACCTTTCATAAAGCAGAAGAATATTTATCAAAAGTTCATTTGTGGCTAGAACTGCATCTTCTAACAATGAATGTTAAAAAAAACTATGGATGAACCATTTTTAAGGAGCAATAAGAACCATGTACCATTGCTAAATATTATATTCATGAATATTTATGTTTTACCGGACAGGAGAAATGTCAATGCATGAACATTGTAAATGAAGTGAAATTTGTCAAATAACTGAGGGTCGTTTTGTATAGGAATTTGCAAAAATCTTGTGTGATCATTGGTGAAATCTGTTTTGATGTATCACACAAAAATCTGTGATGAAGGTTTGTAATAATAAAAATAAAAGTTATTCGTCAGATTTTTGCAGTAAAAGCTTTGCAATGATGCACAATGTTTGGACGAGATCTGTTGAAAAAGGTTTTTTTTGCCAATTCAATTTCAAATTTATTCAAAAAAATATACATACTTACAGAAAAATTATTTACTCAGTTTACAATTTCTATACGTCAAAAAATATTTTTGAAGTACATTTTTTGTACATTGAAGTATATTTCCTGTCCTGATTTAACAGAGACCCGCCACCGCATTACACACACTTACTTAAAACTAACAAATTAAAACAATATTCTTTAAAGGAGACAATTATTGAGAAAGTACCTGATCAAAGGAAGTCCTGTGTGTGTTGATATAAATTCTAAATCTTTTGTTAAACAGTTTTAAGTTATTTATTGATCTTATTATAATTGGCAACAAGTTATAAAGTTTCGGGGTTACATATTTAAGGTGAATTGTTCTATTACGATAGCTTATTTCGATGAAAGCTTTTTAACGTGTGACTAGTGCACATAAAAAATATATTGAAAATATAATGGTAAATGGCAAAAATATGAGAACATTTCCTCTCAAATTCATTTATTGTCGTAATATTCTGTTGTTATCTCTATTTATTTTATAATAGGTAGGTAATTTCAGAGAATATTTAGTAGAAGTGTTTTATACACGTTAATATAATTCCTACTTTCTTCTAGATTTCCCTGTGTATGATATTTCATTATTACATTATAAGATAATATACAGGTACGAAAAATACATCGTATGCTACACATACCGGGGTTATTGCTTCAAATATTTGAGATGTAGTAATCGCGTTTAAAAACCAGATATGTAAATCCAGTTTCAATTTTTTAAATGCCAAAAAAAAACATTTTTCCCTTTTGAAAATGGTATATGATATATGTATATTCTACAGTATAATAAATAAACCTTGCCCATATATGGTTAATAACTACACCAAAACCAAAAATTTACTAAAAAATCGCTGAATAAACCTATATTTAACGGTAATAATGTATGATGTGTTGCTTCGTAATTAATTTTTTTAAATATTAATCAAATAGTCTTTGATTTTTATTTGTCCAATTGGTGCCCTTTTTTAAGCAATGGGATTAAAAAATTCGTAAATTCATCATAGGTTCTGTCTATTTAAGAACATTTTTTGACCAGAGATGGACATCTTATCTATCTGTAAACATAAGAGTCCAATGGCTTCTCAACAAAATCTATTCACTGAACTCAAGTAAACTAAATATACTTTTCAAAGCACCTTTTGGAAGGTCAATGAAATTGCCCCAAAGTATTATACACATTATTAATCTATGAACATTTCGACTTAATTGGAACCAATTCTGGACATCCTTTAGAGGATGTGCGCTGTCTGGGGCGTAAGGTCAGAAAACGACTTTACAGAAAAAAATGAAGTGGCAATGTGTTATATCTTAAAGATATTGACAAGAACAAATAAAAATGGCAGCGAACTGCAAACCTTAATAGTTTTGAGACTCGAAAAAAAGTTCGTCGTTTTGAAGTATAAAGTGGTGATTTAAGTGAAGGTTCGTTCAGAAGACAAGAAAGAAGGAGAGCAAAACGGGTGATGTTCAGCGAAATAAGAAAAAGGATGACAAGCTACTTGTAGCTCTTGGACTCTGTAATTGCTTGTTTACTTTTGTAATACTCTAGAATGGAAGTAAACATTTCAATTGATATTAAGACAATTAAATATAATCATAGGTAAAAGCTGAGTCAATATACTTTCTATTTTGTTTAATACATTCTATTAAAAACCTAAAAGTTATTGTATCGTCGTGAGCTCATGAATTAGTTATAATAGAATTAGACCAACTGTGAGGTGACTAAATAGTTGAGGATAAATAAAATCAAAATAATAAAAGTATCTTGTATCTAATACGTAAAACTTATTACCAAAAACTTCTTAATCTTCTTTCTCGGCCATTTCACCATTTTACTGATCTTCCTTCGGGTGCACTTTGCCAAATGCATTTTCACAATCAAATTAAGGAAACACTTATAAATAAAACAAAGACAACAGTAATTAGGCACTTAAAATAGTCACTATAAACTTAAAATATCCTTCTAAAACTATTAAAATGTGGGTTCATTAATTATATACGCCACTTTTGTTTACTAAAAACTAGTTTCTATAGGTCCTTAGATAAGTGAAGATAGGGTATCGTAGCTTCGTATCCAGCAAGATTTTTCGCGGGCAGTTGTTTTAATTGCTACGGCAATTTCACCGGAAATAAAATATTTCAATACAGGAGTATAAAATTAATTCATTAATTACCGGTGCCTTAAGGCTTCACTTTGTTTTTATTGAAGGAATAAGACGTTACGAATCATCTTTTTTTCCTTATCCAAGCTATCTTTTCACTATATAAAACCGAAACAATGTATATTTATGTCTTTAAAAAATCGTTTAAAATGCACTGCGATTTATGTATGAAGAATCATTATTATTATTGTTATTATTAACTGACTGAACAAGATTTCAATGTTGGAATGACAGAATCCTGATACTGTCGGTCGGTTCGCATAAGTGGGTTTATTTCAGAAAATTTACATCGGTTTAGGTGAATTTTTTCAAACCAATTGTTCTTGTGTAGTAACGATACTGTTTTGCTTCAAATACATTTTCAACAAAAAAAATTATTTTTATGATTAGTTTACGTAGAGCATTAATTGTATGGCTATGGCAAAATCAACTGACCAGCCTCTATAGAGTATTAAGTTTTCGATCTATTTTGCTCTACATGTTCATTCGTCTAAAGATTACCGTATTAACGTTAAAAAAATATTAGACATATTTGATAAATGATAAAATTCTATGCATTATTGCAAACAACTGTTATGTCACTTTTCAGAAATGTTTTGGAATAATAAAAAAGACGAATTATAATTAAGGGTAGCCGCGTAAACCTGCTCACTTATCTTAGTCTAACACTGATAAATATTTTAAATTACTATAATTTTCATGCGTATAATTTAATATTTATTTTTAGAATAGATTCTCTTCTTCGAAATGTATTCTGTTAGTATCGGGAGCCTAACGCGATTTTGGGGTAAACAGTCGAACGCTTGAGAAAAACAAACAAATAGATATGACCTATAGGATATGAATTAGTTTAAAGATTAAACAAGTCATTTGGGTACAGATTCTTTTTTCGATTATATAGCCTAGTTTTAGCATATAGAAATAAAAATATCCCTTTAAAAGAAAATATTAAAGTGACATTAACATTGAGCATTTTTATCTTTATCAGAACATTCTTGTTTGCGTCTTTAAATATTTTTTTGATAAATTTCAATGTAAAAATCATCAAGTGGTATATAGGTCGTTAAGATAAATTAAATAAAAAAAAAAATTTGTATCTTGCAAGGAGACTGATAACAAAACTAACTTAAAAAAAACACTATTAAATGAGGTTATTTTGACAAGTGTTTTGCAATTTCATAAGTTTTGAATTTATTTATGTGGTCGAAAAAATATTCAGTAGCCTAGCCGAACTCAATCTATATAATTTTTATGTGATTAATTCTTAGAACATTGAAAGGCTGTTCAAATGATTGTTTCTCAATGTTCTAAGGATTAATTAATCACATAAACCAATGTCCAAAGACAAAGAATAAGCTTTGTATATGTGTGAAATCAAATCTCTTTGTCATAGACGTCTCGTATACAAAATTCATGTAATTTTTTATAATGTTGATATTATACATAAACTTTTTGCCCGACAATTTCAAATCAATACCCAAAGTTTATGGATTGGGTTAAGATCAATGATCAATCTTACTGTGAGATGTAGGACAATTTTTCACCAAAACTATATATAAAGGATTATTCTTTATTTATATATCAATGGACTCCTTCGCCTAAGGGTTGAACAAATAATACCCTCTATTGCCACTAGGACTCATTATTTGATAGTATAAATAAATACATAACTAACACACATAAATACATTCTCCAAAATATACTTTATAAATTTATCAACTAAATTACTTTAGTGCTTAATTGTACTTTAAGTAGTGTGAGTGCACCAGTATGCTATAAAATTTATGACAGTATGATCTTCAGCGAAATGACAGAAATAAAAAAATAATATTTCTACGATCAGTAAAATAAAACAATATTCCCATCCTACCCTATAAAAAATCCCCGTAAAAGTTTTTACTTAATACCCATTCATTTAGCTAGTTTTTACATGTAGAAAATTTTGTTGTTCTTAACATATTCGGAAGGCTATTGTAAATTTTTGGACCAAGATAATAAATTTGTCGATGTGTGTCTGGGATTACTCAGGGTGTCATTATTACGCGAAGAATTTCTTGTATTTAGTCCATGCCCTAGTGTTTCTTTATAGTATATAGTAGCTATTATAAAATAGCCTCCCGTGCAGATCTCCGGGTGGAGCCTGATCTAAGAGGTCCAATCAAGCGTGAAACATTTAAGAGTGGATCTATGTAAAGTAAGTAGTCTGAACACGAGCATAAACGTCGTGCAGCAACAACTGCAAACAAACAGATCTCACATTTTAGCTGTAGCAGAGACAAGTGAACTTGGAAACAACCAAGATTCATCTTGGTTCCAAAGGTTGAATCTTGGATACGACTTCCTCACCCGATTTAGTTACAACTTCGGGCTCGCAGTCTTCACTTAAAGCGACAAACCTTGCCAGCGCGAAGAAGCTCTGGGATCCCCAGGGTTCGATGTTATGTGATTCAAAATAACAACAGAAAGATCCAAAATATTTCTGCTTGCTCTACAGACCACTCCGCAATACACAGTACAGAAGGTTTTTCAACGACCTTGCTGATAAAATCGACCATCTGCAAGCAAACCATCCAAGTGCAGAAAATATTATTACGGGAGACTTTAACGTTCACAATGTCAACTGGTGGAAGTATTCTAACAAGACTGATCATGAGCCACCAAGCGGATATTTTTGCGATTAGATCGATATCTGTAAAAAAACATGTAATGAGCGAAGCGCAAACTTCTCAGTTGCTCAAATGTATCAGATGTTAACTTAGCTCGGAGAGACGACGGAAGTGATAGTCTGACCTCAGACAGAGTTTTAAATCAGAGTCACTCTATAATTGGCCAAAGGAGATCTGACAATAATCCTGGAAAGCTGGCGGCATCTACTCCATTGACTTCAATATCGGTCTCAAAAGTCTCACTTGATATTGGTGAGTCTGATCTTATGAAATATCTAAAGGCAAACTTTGGACAGGACATAGATTTATAATTGAAAATACAATGTCAAGTCTAAGGAATACAAGGCTTTCAGAGTTAAGGCACCAAAAGAAATTGACGAAAATCTGCTACAGCCTCAAAACTAGCCGGAAGACATAGTTGTCAAGAAATTCACTTTTTATTTATTTTTTCGTCCCCAAAACCAAAGGCCTACGTCCAGTTACAGAAAAACCGGGTATTCGGGAAAGGCCAAAAAAATTAAAGTCACAAACGGAGTGAAGATTGTTAATCTAAACACAAGAAGCATTCGACTTAAATCTGCTGACTTGGAGTTGGAACTGTTCTTACACTTAAATGCCTATCCTGAGACTGTCTGCATCACAGAAACTTGGTTGTCGGATATAGAGATCATATGAGGTCGCGTCATACTACTGTAAGGACTCATGTGGTGGTGGTGGTGTGGCAATATTTGTCAGATCTGATTTTAGTACTTATAAACATATAGAAAATAAAGACTTTTCACTATCTGGTAACTTTAAATGTGATGCTGCTCTTCTCCAGGCTGTAAATAGTGTTAAGATTTTAGTTTTTTGTATATATCGTCCTCCTAGCTCTGATTTTAAAACTTTTAGTAAATACTTTAAGAAATTGTTAAAGCTTTTATATAAACCTAATATTTTAATGTGTTTTTGTGGTGATTTTAATTATGATTTTATTTCCAGATGTAAAGAAGCAGTATATATTGTGGACGCATTTAGCTCATATGGTCTTAAACTAGTTTTTTCTGAACCTTTTAGAACTCAGGGATCATCTTGCACCTTGATTGATAATATATTCACTAACGCTGCACTGTTTTCAACTGAAACCTTTGAAGTGGCGTTTCCTGATCATTGTGCTCAGATACTGAGTTTTGACTTGGGAAACCCTATCAGTCACGATTTAAGCAAATTTTCTATGAGTTCTAGATCCTATTCTGATGAAAACATACACTATTTTAACAACTTGTTGTCTAAAGAATATTGGCTGTCAATTATTGAGACTCTGGATTTTGAAAGTAAATTTTCTTCCTTCTTTGACACGTTCTTCAGTTTATTTAATATACGCTTTCAAAATGTAAACAAATCAAAGCCATATCACAGAAAGTCTCATCAGTGGATAACACTATTGATAATTAATGAGGGCAAACAGACATCCTGTAGAAGGAGATTGAAGGTACATAGAGAAAATATCGAAAATGCTAAAAAAGCCTATAATTTAACAAAGTTGCTTACTTCTAACAATATAACTCGATCCTCATGGGAAATTATTAACTCAATCACGAACTTCTCAGGTCGCAGAACAAGGTGTGTTCCTAATTTGGTTACTGATATTGGAAATAAAGTTACTGGCAACCTCAATATTGCTAATACCTTTAATAATTTTTTTGTAGAGTCAGTGCGAAAGATCACAGATAATTTTCAGGCACCCATGGGTATGAATGTGCCTTTCAACAGTTTATCCCAATCTCTTTTTCTGTTCCCTCTCACAGAAGGTGAAACACTTGAGATTATAAAATCTTCCTCCAGGAAAAAGTCATCCGGTGTAGACGAGGTACCTTGTTACTTATTGTTAGCATGTGCTAGGCATATTATCTCACCATTTACCTATCTTCTGAATTTATCATTTCAGTTTGGATATTTTCCTAAAGAGCTAAAAACAGCTGTTGTCATACCTCTTCATAAAAAGGGGGAGACAGCAGAAGTGAGTAACTATAGGCCTATTGCTCTCCTCTCTGTATTCTCAAAGGTCTTCGAAAAATCTTTTAAAAGAAGACTTATTGCGTTTTTAGATTCTTTTGCTATACTGTCATGTCATCAGTTAATATCTGGATAAAAAATTATTAAGATACTTTGGGAATTATAGGAGATACGCGCATTATCTCGATGATGCTTAGGTTACTAGCAGTAAATGTCGTTTGATATATTGTGCGTTGTAGATTTTGGTTGTTGGATTTGGATATGGATG
Organism: Anthonomus grandis grandis; assembly: GCF_022605725.1. Lineage (NCBI taxonomy): Eukaryota > Metazoa > Arthropoda > Insecta > Coleoptera > Curculionidae > Anthonomus > Anthonomus grandis. Next base: position 29,795,294 of record NC_065552.1, read on the forward strand.
CTAACTTCAGACATATGCAAAAATATATTTAAAAAAAACACAGTGGTGGCAACTTTTTTGTTAAGAATATTGTTTTATGCTGAAAATTTTTTTGGTTAGTCTCAAAGTATATATTATTAGTTAGCAAACATCAGAAAATTTTAAAGATTAAATTTTTTAACTGTCACAAAATACAGCGAATTAAAAAAATATTCAGTGAGTTGAGAAGTGAGTGTGAATGAGTGAGAAAAATTGAAAAATCGATTTGACATCATTGTCTGAGAAATGGTGAACTTAAACACCTTGCCTATGGTTTGCAGCTATGCTTATTCTAGGCATTCAATATTCTAAGACAATGCTTTTCCCCAACGTTGAATTCTTTGTCCCTTGCCTTAGGTCCTTTTTAGGCTAGCCTGAAACCAGTTACAGAATGGGTGGATTTCTCCCTCACTTGAGGGCATTAAGGAGTGATGTCATTGGGACATTACTAAACGCTCTTTCTATGTGTTACTTCTTTGTCACCAGATGCGCTTAACAGGTCCAGAAATCTATTTCGGTCATTCAGGGCTGACCGAAGTGGGTATAGTGTTCAAATTTTGTCCATTATACCGATATACCTAGCAGCGATTTTTTCCACAGTTTGTATTAGAAATGATGTTAATCTAGTATGCTTCTGACTTCGCAGTTTGATCTTTAGTTTTACGTATTTTTGGCAGGTACAGAATAGAAGTTTTCTGCCATGTTGTAGAGGTTATGCCCTATGCTATGCATCAGTGGCGGCTTTTGGGGTAGAGCCACAGTGCCATGGCTCTACCTAATAAACGTTGAAAATAAAAAAAATAATTTATTTTTTAAATTTTACTTCAGTCCAAAAAAATATCTGTATATTAATATTTAATACCAATTATAAAATTAAAATACTGGAACGCAGCCAGTGCAAGATTCCGCAAATTTCGCTAATGCGGAATCGAAGACGTAGTTGTCGCGCCAGGCCCCGTATCGATGCATGTTACGTCGAATAATCACAATACGGCAAATTAAATAATTTTGGGCCAGGCTCCAAACCAATAGAATCTTTTCTAGCAAAACGTGCGTGATATTGTTTGTTTTGATTATTCATCGGGCGTTCGCGGTTCCGTAGAGATCTTTTATTTTATTTGGCTGGCGTTTTCGGCTTTGTTGGTGTTTTTTATTTTTATTAAATATTAAAAACAATGAATAAAATTAGTTTTTTAAAAGCAAATCCATTTCCAAATTAGATCAAGGTTTGGCCCTACCTCCCTGAACTGTCACGAGCCGCCACTGCTATGCATGCTCTAAAGATTTTACAAAAATGTAGCAATTGGGTTCCTTCACCTTTTTAAGTAAATTCCATCTGGGTCTGTGGATTTGTATAATTGAAATTCATTTAATGCTTTATTTGGTAGTCTCACGGGTAATTATTTCCAATCATATTTTATTAGCCTTGTTTGTCTTCTAGGAGAATTTGTCAAAATTCATCTTTCAATCGAAAATTGTTCTTTTGTAAATTTTTTTAGCTTAATTTCGATAAAGTAACTATTAACACATGTTAATGTATTTTTTACTTGCAGAATATTTTCGTTCAAAAAAAAATATGTAAAATCCGGCATTGCTATTTTTGATGCACTTAAAGATTGTGCATTACACTTATCTATATTGTGCGGTAATCTGTGTATTTAGTACTCATTAGTGTTTTTTTTTTCTGTTAAAGAATTTTACAGAAATACCCTATTATTTAATAATAAAATGCGAAAAGCAATACTTTATTGTCTATTTATTATTAAAAATATTTGCTGTCTCTTAAATATGCCCACAAACTCTTTTTGGGAAATAAAATTAATAGACATGCTTGGTATGGACTCTTAGTAGGAGCAAATAATATTATAAAAGACATTACCCTTACCTGATGTGGAAATATTTAAAACGCACTTTATTCCTTCTGTACGCCTAATTGCTTTTTGGTATATTTTGTACATTTAAATTAAACTAAATACTATTCTACTATTCTCATAAAAATAAAACGGTAATATATACCCTATATATTATAAGAAACCAGTACACTTAAATGTTTGAATATTTACCTGCAACTCGGCATTATTGCTTTTGACGATTCCATTCACTATAGGTAAGAACCTTTCCCTATTTTGATTCTCTGCTACTTTGGTTATGGCCAGAAGTACCTTACTAGATCCTTCCACCTCTCCTTCCCCTGATATTAAACACATTGGAGCCAAAATCTATAAAACAAAAACACCGTCAATGAAAAATAAAATATTATTTAATCTATCCTTACCTTTAATGCCTGGACCATAATATGTGGCTTATCGATATCTAAACATTTAGCGACACTCTCGTGCCCATTACTATCTGCCAACACTAACTTTATCCCAGCAGTGTTGTTCATGAATTTTTCGAGACACCTTAGACACTCATATTGGAGCTTGACATCTTTACTGCAAAGAAAATAATTAGTTTTAAGATCCTGCAGTTAAATTGTTAACTTACTGTTTTAATCCTACATCCAGGACCTTCAATATATACTGCAGCCCTTGCCCTCCAAACTTCTCAACCCAACTTAAGGGGTTGTTAGCCAATGCGACCCTTAAACTTTCGGTGCAACTCAGTAGTTTATTAAGTTGGATATATTCGCTGCGCATGTGCGTTTCTAAGTAATTTATGTAGTCTTCTGGTTCGTTAAATTTATTATTGCCTGTAAAAAAAAAAATGTACAATTGTGGAATATTATATTGCTTTTAGTCATCTATTACCTGATTCGGTTTTGTTTTTGTTTTGCATAATCAGCATGTACTTCTTCTGTTCCAGGCTGAGGTTTCGAAGAGGTCGCTTCTTGTCGTCATTAAGATTCATGTCACTCTAAATAAAACAAAAAGAAAAAAGTGTTTGTAAAAATAGTAGTATTAAAGAGAAAAAGGCGATTGTAAGGATCTTTAATAGAAAGGTTGTTTCAATAAGAGCCCAAGATTTCATAAAAAACATGGTCTTCTGTAGCAAAATATTGAAATATTTATTGACTTAGAAAATATACATTTAGGAATTATGTATGAAATAAATTATCTTTTAAATGGCCGCCACGGCTTTGCTGGTATATGCGTATCCTTTTGACGAAAATGTCAAAAACGTTACTGTATACATGTGGTGATATTTTCTTGATACATCGTCAAATTTCGGCTTTCAATTCTTCAGTGGTTGCAGGCTTATTGGCATAAACCTGTAACTTCAGATAACCCTACAGCCAGAAGTGTAAAGGCAAATCGCAAGAGCGTAGAGGCCAAATCGGGACACGACCAGGAACAAACTTTTGGAAGATCGTCAATGTTTTACGTCTTGCTGAAATTACATGTTATCAAGATTAATAGCTTACAAATGAGGCACAAGAAACTGTGTTATCATAGCACGATAATGTTCGGCATTCATCGTTACTGCACTACCTTCTTAGTTTTCGAAAAAAAACGGTCCAATTATTTCTGCAGACCATAATGCACACCATACAGTGCATTGCTTTCTGGTGAATCATTTGTGGATTTTCTAAGCCCAGGAGCTTGAAAGCTTGGGCGATTGACAGAATACTGAAAAAGCTTCTACTCCTCGACATAAAATATACAAAATTGATTTCTTCTATATTTCGGACGTTTACGTTTTCGGAAGTTTTACCAGGTGTTTATGGTTTGTTTTTATTTAGGGATATAAATAAATAAAGATAAGAATATAGATATTGGCGATATTGCATTTGCATAAGTAGTTATTGCAATAAACTTTTTTCGTGAAAATGGTGAGTGCGAATGTAGAAAACAAAAGTTAGAAATGGATTCTGAGAAGAAGAAGCTGCTGTTGGTAAATTTCTGGACAGCCAAATAGTTACATTTCCTTTTCTTATTAACAAACCTAATATATTTCATGCTTGACTTCATGCTGATTCTTAAGCTCGAACTGGTTTTACTCCAGATTCATTCATGCCCAATTCAAGAATGAGCCTTAAGCCAGATGCCATACCTTCATTTAACCTCTCAAGGTTAATACAAGTTAACCAGATAAGGTAAGTTAGAATGGTCTTTGTAACAAATGGCTCCAGCAGAGGTGGTAAGCTTTAACTTTAATTAATAATGATAAACTGCTTGGAGAGTTAAACTAAGCTCTTTAATTAATAGTTCTCCTTTATCATAGTAAAAATATAGGTCAGTCCATTAAAAAAATGTATTTTTTTCAGACCATTAATATGCACCAACGCCGACAACGGAATATGCCCCAAATTGACGGATTGTTATGTAGTACCTTTAAAAATATATATAATGAAAGTGAAACTCAATACACAGCAAAACTCGTCTTATTTCTGTATAGAATTTTTGACAGCCTCAATGGTAAACTTTCTCTGAAGCTGATGGTAAACTGAGCAAATTCCTGTTAATTTTACTTTTAGCAAATTTTTTTATTGTCTCTTTTATTGCTGATTTATTGATAGTTATTTAATTTATAATATTTACCATGGAAATTACTGCTGAACCGAGAATTTATTAAATTTTTATTTATTTATATACTATATTTTATTTACTATTGTACATTTACTCTATTCTTTTATAATATCATTTATAAGTTTTATTTTAACATTTTTTCTTATTATCTCTTTCATTGCTAATTCGTTGATAGTTACTTAATTTTTAATATTTACTAAGGAAGATTACTGCTGAATTAAATAGGTTGTAATTCCTTGATGATTTTATTAAATTTTATTGACGTTTATTTACTACAACCATTCGCAACAACCGGCATAAAATCGACCTTACAAATTTTGTTCTTCAAACAACAAAGTTCTAATATAACTTGTGAATATTCTTTGTTTAATTTTTGAAACCCAGAACTATGTATCTATTATGAAATATATGCGTCTTTCAGACATTATAGTACGCAAATAAAAAAAGTGATAAATGAGGGAGGACTGTTTAATGTGGAGACAGAAAAGTCCGAATTTAACAGATTGGGCAGATTGAAAATATGCCTACTAGTTTCCGAAAGAACCACACATTTCCCACTAATTTTAAGCGCACGGTTGTAGAGAAAAATTCAAATTTGGCGCCATACTAAAATTTTTAATTGACAAGCCACAAACTTATTTTGGTTTCCGATTAGCATTACTTCTCGATAGTCAGAGAGCGCAACATTAAATCGACGGTTCAGTGTTTTATTGGCTCTTATAGGAATTTCTTATCTAAGAAGTATTAATCTATGTTCTGAGGTCCAAATGCGACTCTATTAACGAAGCCATCGAGCCATTCCTCAAGGGAACTAATTGGTGAATTCTCTTCACTGTTCATGGTGTGCTGGCAGAAGTTGTTGAATCATGCAGCTGTAAATCTTTGATAAGAATTCGCTGAAGAGTGCCTGTTGAAATTTCCAGTTCTTTGATGGCGAATTGATATCTTTCCTTTTTTTGGCCTTTCTGTCACACTCTTGCGAACTGCCTATGAGCTCGTATCGTGTGGTTTACATCACTAACCAGTACTTTCGAATTTTTTATTATTCTTTTCACAGTAGATGAATTAGAAATATTATTTCGACCAAACAATGGAGGCACTTTACGATTAATGGCAATTAAACTTTACCATTTTGATAATATTTTTTGATAATCAGGACGCGTTGTTATACCGTGTTATAAATAATCCACATTTACTAATTCCCATTTGTCATATTTCGATCTGTCATGAAAAAGTCATGGCGTGCAATTCAAATATTGCATTTTTACTTAAATACCCTTTATATCTATACTGGAAAAGAAAAAGGGGAGAGACTGGTAATTTAAGCATACTTATATGTCATGTTTGAAAAAGCTTATCCCAGCAGAATAACTTAAACTATTCTGTTGTTGTGCTAGTGCCTTTAATAATATTAAACATGGAATGTAGATGCAGATATAATATATCATTGGAAATTCATAACATCTATGAATTTCCGGATAAGTCAGTGTTGAACAACTGGCATGTGAATAAAGTAAATAAACAAGCTATGTTAATTCTCATTATAACAGGCTGTTTTATACTTACAATGATTATCATTACGAAAAAAATCTTGAGGCTCTAAAAATTTTAATGGGCATTATCCCCCTATAATTTTAATGTTGGATTGTCAAGTAATCTCCAGGTTTAGAGCCAAGAGAACAAAATTTAAAAAAAGTAAAAAAATCAGCTGATTCAGACTTAAGGTAATTTTTAGACTCTGCACAAAAGGAAAATTCAAGAGAAGAATGCTAAAGTAGCCCTGAAGAAAGCCATTGCCAAAACGTTATAACGACCATGTAAAATTCAACTTATGTTAAGATACTTTATATTAACTGTTTGTTCATTAATTAATAACATTCCTAAGCCCTTCTACCTTAAAGTATATGGCCTTACCAGTAATTCTTCATACTGCCTAATAATATCCTTTTCAGACATTGATTTAACCTTCTTCTCGTAGTCTTCGTCTTCGGTGGGGAGTTCGGAATCCCCATTGGAACCTAACTGGGAGGTGGGTCTCCCCCCTGTTGGCTTCTTGCCAGTGCCAGTTTTGAACCATGATTCTAACTGAAAAGATAAAATTTAATTAATCCACACGAAATTAACAATTCAATTTTTTTAACTAAAGTGAATAAGACGTTTTTATAACAATTTATGAATTAAGTGGTATAAATAAATAGGAGTGTCAATTAAGAAGAGAATTGATTTAGAATTAATCCTTTGAGATTATATGTCAATATATTTGAGATCTGTGACTTCTTTTTGCCTCAGTGAATAAAACGTTTTTCGACAATTCAAAACCTGGTATTCCATAGAATACAGACGACTATGACACGTGATACCACAAGTTTTTAATCTCTGAAAATACGAAAAATATCGTAAAAATATTAACTGCGTGGCAATGCCACACTCATATTTAAAAACCGGATTGGAAAATGGAAATGGAACTCTCCCTTGAAAATATAATGTATAGAGTATCCATTAAAAACAAATCGGTATATTTTACTAACTTCTTGGTGACTCACTCTGCACATGTAAAATTATTTTTATTAACTATAGAGTTATATAACATAGATTTGGTATACCTATATATAGGAATTTGCTAAGGAACTGGTTTCTCTACCTCGTACCGCTTCATCTTAGCCATACATTTTGTTTTTCGTGCAATTTTCACATTTTATGAAAAAACTCAAAATGTTATTAACGATAAAATACTTTAACCTTCCTATTATCTCACCACACCAATAATCGTTTTAGTACTAATTAATACGATAATACGATAATAAACTACTTTTATAATTCATCCGATATACCTATAGCATGCCAATACGTATATGAATTTTTATTACAGGAAGGAATAGCACTTTAGGTCGTAATATAATATACCATATACCCACATCCTTTAATGGGCTCTAACCGTTACAACGGCAATATTCGTTAATTTTCAAAATGTTTTTAAGAAACAATGGGTTGGTATGTGAAACGACATACCCAAATAAAAATCTGACTCATATCGAATTCTTTTGATAATGGATCAATTTTTTCATTGTTGCTACTCAGTTCAAGGTTGATTACAGAAATGGTGATTATTCGGTGCTGTTGTATTTACTGATGTTTTATAGCACCCAATATTACATATTTCTTAATCTGAAAACAAACATAGACCCAGTAATAAACGAATAACAAATGGTTTATCTCACGGATTAAAAATAACATTCCGCATTATTAGAAGAGTCTTGCGTCGGGTATTTGTGTCAACTCGATAAAGTGTAATACTGATGCTTTCTGAATTTTTCAGAATTGATATTGAATGTTATATGTGTGACCTACACACCTCGCATTGAAATTTATGGTACGGTTTTATTGTCATTTCGACTTTGAACTGTCTTTATATGGGGTTTTGAGAAGGAAAATCGGTTAGCCCTGAATACAATGGGTTTTGCCTATACTATGTTTTTTTTTGTTTGGAATTGCACACTGCGTATAATGAATTCTTGCGTGTAGATATTCTTTAAAGATTTCAATAACAATTGTAATATTGAAGGACAATCAAACAATAAAATTGGCATTTTTATTTTCTGAAACGAATTCTGAATAATTCTGCCAGGAGATCGGTGAAACGTCATCAACTCCAACCTAACACACCTAGCACAAGAACCAAATAAGCGTAGCAACCTAACACAACAAGAATTCAGAAGAATTTGACAGATAGCAACTAACTGCAAAAATGATGTATTACTCGTAGATTAAAAACTCCTGTACCAGAATAGAGTAAAGTCGCACCAAATTTTAAAAAAAGCGGCAAATTATTAGCACGCAACTATAGGTCCATAAGACTAATTATTATTTGCAAAACTATGGAGTCCATTGTTCAAGATAAATTACATTAGGTTAAAAAAATGCAACAGGTGGTAATGAAATTACTGCATTTTACTACTCTTCGGTACATTTTGAATAGATACCCATAAGAAGAGGTTTCATTTATTCACACTAAATTTCAGCAAAATCAAAAATTCATTGGCTCCGAAATGTGTTTTGGGAAATTTGAAATAAATCTTGTGTATTTAAATGCAACAAAACAATACATCTGTGGTGTCATTATGATGGGTATATATTTGTTGCTATGATTTTTTACGATAGATTTGAAAATAGTTAATATTATTTTTAGTGAACATCTCTTAGCCATAGACTACACACTATTTTAAAATTTATTTGCGGTAATTTTTATTTTTATTTTTTTAATTTTTCATTATAATCTTCAGTTATGAAATTAACGTTTTCTGATTATGCATCTAATATACGCACCTGCATCATATAATGCCTTAGAAGCCAAAAGGCTTTACGAGGAACAATTTCCGAATTGTGGAATTTCTGATAGGAGAAATGTTTTCGACGAGTTTGAAGAAAACTGGTAACAATTATATTTTATTAGGAAATAAATGCGTAATTTTAGGAATGTTTTTCAAAGCTAACCGTAATTGCGTCAGTCATGGTAATGGCACCGAAGAAATTAGTAGATGCCTTGTAGGGCAGATCCTTCTACAAGAGTACGAAAATTAGCAATCGAGTTTGAATGGCAAAAAATTCTTAAAACAACAGTTGCATCCCTACCATTTACAAAAAGTTCATGCACTCTACCTGAATATTTTCCATGACGAATGAAGTTCTCAAATTAGATTTTGAGTAAACATATAAATAATACAAACTTCTTTCTGTCAATTATTTTTAGTGATGAAGATGGATTTTTAAAAAACGGCATTAGCAACTTTTAAAATTTTCATTTATGTGCAGACGAAAATCAATAACTCTTGTCAACGGGCAGCATTTAATTGGACCGTTTGTCTTATCAAGAAGGCGAACTGGATTTGAAATTTCTCCAGAACAATTTACCAGAACTTTTAGAAGATCTGTCCATTGGCAATGTCGTCTTAATATATGGTTCATGCATGATTGAACATCACCACACTTTAGCCTAGTAGTTGGGATTTATTTAAATAGACATTTTAACAATCAGTGATGGACTTTTCTATTTAAAAATAAAGCATGATGATTTGAAGAGCAATCTTTACCCATTTGATTAAGAACTTAAGTTTAAATAAATATTTAGATAAAACCTGCTTTAATTAGTGTGATCAAAGAATATATCCTGATCTTCAAGTAAGTACTCAGGTCCAAGTCTAAACTCCACCATTTGAAGACTACAACGGCTATTATTGACCTTTTTCAGTAGTGGTGTCTAAGAACTAAGGCTGTTGCTCAAAGACAACTCTCACTTTAAAGTCCAAAATTTAAAAAATGAATGGGACTATTTTCATTAAATAAAGACCATGAAAAGTATTCTGTACAAATGTTGCTCAGGCATCTAGAATTTGATTAGTTCCTGCACTCCTGTTAGAGATATTTTGATAAGAAAAAGTTAATCTTAATTCTTACAATTAATGAAATATTCTTTAATGGCTTGCCCCTTATCAGTTTCGGCAGATCAATATCTTAGTTATGCTTAAAACTATCCAGCTTTAAAATCACGATCCGAAAAATCCAGATTCAATTCCAATTAAGCATCTTTGGATTTGTATGTATAAAAGGGTGAGATATTGATATTGCAACTGAAAAGCCTGCAGTAGTACACCTTCATTTTAGCTCAAAAATTACCAGATTTAGAGTCAGACGAATCCATATTTAATTCCAATAAACTGTCTTTAGCGTAGGAAGAGACCCGTGCCTTGGCCTCCTCGATCACCTGATCTAATCCCTTATGGGGATAGCTATACAGAAAAATCACCTTACTAATCCAGTTGCCGCTAAAGAAATTTTATTAAGAATTAATTTTCTTCATCTTCAATGTCTTCTGCGGAGAAATAAGGGCCGATATTCAGCAAATCTTTTGTTCAAAGAATAAGGGAATCCCTGCTTTTAGTACTCCTGTATAACATAAGATAATGGATTATTTTTAATATTAATTTTAATATTGGGCTTCATATAAGTGCACAGTAAGATTCCTAAACAATTCCTACAGCCATGAATATTGACACCATCTTCAGGCGCCAAGGAATTTGTGTTTTTCATGTAATGATGAAAGACAGACATTTAGATATGAATTAAGTAGTAATTTATTATCTTTAAACTAGGACTAGTTGAACGTTAATTACCTACATTGCCATTGTATTGGTTGTTCGGTAAATATATTATCATCAGAAAATATCAAAAAATTTGGAATATTTTCATTTTAGGAAATTTAGAAAAAGAAGATTCATAAAGATAAAGATGTTCATTTTAGGAAATTTAGAAAATTTAGGAAAAGTAGCTGAAAAATGCGGGTTTTTTTACATAGAATTTCAAGACATTAAAAATAAAAATCAGTCTCTTTTGGCAAGGGGTATGTTCTATCTTGAAAATAAAATATGAAGATTTGAAATTATCTAGCTGCTAGATTTTAGAAGTAAAAAGAAACATAAAGACAAATTGGATGCAGCTATATCTCTTACTATTATAGTTGTATTTGATTTCAAATATTTGCATTGCAGGACTTGCATGCCACATAATTTCCTGCTAACATTCTTACTTGTTCGTTATGATTGAAAAAGAGCGATGATGACCTTCAATAGCTCTCATTTGAAAAAAGAGAATCTAAAATATATTTCGACTTTTCAAAATAAAAGCAGACTAAAGCATATTGTTTACTTCTTCGGTTGATTATTGATTTCTTCCCTTTTTTCCGCAAATATAAATAAATATCAAATCAGACAGTTGAAGTAACAGTAAATATAACAATGACTTGGAGGCGCTATTTGAAACTGCCTGGATGAAATGCAAAAGTGCCTCAACTACTAAAAAAAAAATGGGCACTTACTTCATTAGGCAGTTGAATAATAAATTTTCAACTCTCTGGAAAAAAGACATTAATCCGATTTTCTGGAAAATCCAATAAAAATTAGATATAACTCAAATGCCTGAAATAATAAGAAATAAGTCCAACAGCCTGAAAGGAATACGCAATAAATTGTCCAAATCCCAGGCAGTTAAAGAATGAATTTTCAATTCCCTGGAAAAATTGAGTAATTTTAATTTTCTAGATACAATAAAAAATAAGTTCAGCTTCATGGAAACAAATAAAACCAACATTAAATTCTGGAACAAAGGAAAAGTTACTCCTTAAAATGAATTTTTAATTCCGTGGAAAATAATTTCATATCAGTGACATATCCCTGTCTCAGTTCTTTAATATCCTCGGTATCATTCTAAAATTGTGTTTTTCTAGTTCAGTTAATTTAATCACGGATGAATACACTCATTTTATAATAATTATTTTCTTTATTTTAAACTGCGTCCAGGATATATGTCTTAGGAGAGCCAAAATATCGACTTTTTCGGACATATTCCTGTCTCAGTTCTTTAATATCCTCGGTATCATTCTAAGATTGTGTTTTTCTAGTTCAGTTAATCCAATTACTGACGGATACACTCATTTTATTATAATAATTCTTTTCTTATTTTTAAACTGCGTCCAGGATATATATCTTAGGAGAGCCAAAATCTCGACTTTTTCGGACATATCCCTATCTCACTTTTTTAATGTTCTCGGTATCATTCTAAAATTGTTTTTCTAGTTCAGGTAATTTAATCACGGACGAATACACTCCTATTACTTGTACTATAATTTTTCATCAAATTTGATTGACACTCTCAAATATTTCGATTCGATGATAAATTGCTATTCAAATATTTTTCCAACAGAGGAAGGATACTAATCGGTCTTAAATGATTTAATTCTATTGGCTTTATTAGTGCAGCTGTGCAGAAAGGCAGGCACAATTTAACATCCCTTATTGATAATCTTGACCAGCATTGAAAGTTATTTTAAAGATAATTTTATTTAAGTTTTCTTGATCAATCAATTTAAAGTTTAATTCGTTAAGGAGATTATTTAATCTAGTTATTTTGCAAAACTCAATAGCAAATGACCTGAACCTAGCCCAATTGATTATTTTGTATACTTTTTTTCTATTTATAATCAAGAAAAGACTATTTATTATTATTAATAATAAATTCTTGTCATACAGTGTCTGGTGTATCTGTATCTGAATAAAAAATTGTGTATTTTAAAGGCATTATTAATATTTTCCGAAATGTATGTATGTTATCTTTTCCTGAATTAAATAAAATTCATTTACTCTCTATAATCTAATGTGCATCTAATTTTCATTTAAAAAATCTCTGTTGAGCCCTATCTCGTAACCTAATTAGTTTTCTAATGTAAGTGGTTATTCATGGCAAATATGGTTTTTCATTAATATTTTTAGTCTTTGTAGGGGCATGTTTGCTTAATATTGAATCAAGTGGGAATGTAAAATATGTGCTTTTGCCTCAATATTACCACCTAAAAATTCTGTGCTTAAATCAATATATGTCATTTTAAGCATTTATGAAAAAAAAAATTTAGGTCACTAGAGTCATTAATTTCAAGCATTTTAGTAAAAACACCTTTAGATGATATACCTACATAGCTATACATTATAGTAACTTGTTCCTAATCCAATTATCACACTAAAATCACAGAAAAATCACTCTTTTTCACCCACATTAAGTACTTACATCGCTAAAGTTGAACATGTTTCTCGTTCTAATTTCACAATATTATGACGATAAGGAAAACCAAATTGGCAAGAAAACAAAAAAATATATTTTGGGACATCAATAATTTGGTTTAGCATTAAGGCGACAAAATACTAAAATAACCGTCAGCTTTCAAAACGATTTTCATTTATAATCTTTGTATTTTGAATAAAAAAATTAATTTTGATGCAATTTTAATCCCATCCATTGAATCTAAGCTTTAAATAGTTGCTTCAAAAACCATTAACAAACGAAAACAAACAAAATTAACTTCAATTATTGCGAAATTAGAACAAGAAAAAATACAAATTTAAAAACCGGAACGGTCGAGCTCGAGAGTCGCGCTTTTCCACTGTAAAATCAAAACAAGACGTGTATAGAATAACAAATATTACGTAGAGCGTGTGCATATGAAACTGTGTTAAAACTAAACTAGCGTTAAATAATAATCAATGCGCGTAAAGCGGGAGATGTTAATGAAATGAGCTAACGAAGTGCGATATTTAGAATTAACCAGAAAAATTACGTTGATTTCCAAGAGTTTCATATTCTTAATAAGTTGATGTCGTTACTAAGAGTTTTGCCATACAAATTCAATGTATTAAATAAAAAACAAAATATCTATACCTAATAATTATGAAAAGTAAAGTTCGCAATACGTTTCAGGGCATACCTAGATGTAAGCTTATCTGGAGACCACCATTTTTGGTTAAAAATAAAACAAAAGAAATTAATTAAATACTATATACAATAGCATTCAGATATAAAAAAAGCAGTCAAATCTATTATCACGTATCTGCAAATGTATGTCTGTGCAAAATCATTAAAAATCTCATAACTGCGAGTGTCATTCCTTATATTTTCCCACCCCCCTTAACTTTTTTGGACCACCCTGTATAAAAAAAAAAATAAAAGTTGTAGGGTTTAACATGTAGTTTTTGCAAAATATAGTATCATGTATACGGAGTGTTGCAAAAAGAATAAAAAAAAACAGAGGAAATATTTTATAAACGGGACACGCTGTATTTAATTTTTTTAAATGATAGGTTTTTTGTTCTTATTTCAAAAATATATGCATTATTACCATTTGGTTCTGTGGTTTTTGAAATATTTTAGTTTAAAGCTCATGATCTGATTGCCTGGCTTTCATTATAGACGAGTATAATATGGCCATTGTTGCTAAAAAACTTTAAAATATACAAAGTTACAACATTGACAAAAAGAGTAATAATATTAAGTAAATTTCGATAATTATTCTCTTAATTTGTCCGGCACAATCATGCATAAAATACTCACTTTACACTCTTGCCAGAGTTTGTTTCCCATTCATAAAAAAAGGATCATTTCATACACTTGGTACATAAATAACTATTTTGTGAGTTTTTATTATACTCATGTAAAAATGCGTTATACAGATCAAGAGAAATGCGAAATATTACGTTTAAATTTTTATTATCGTTCAAGAGAGAAGATGGACGGTTATATTCAAACAGAGCTCTTCCAAATCGAATAACTTTTATCAACGTAGATAGGGGATTCAGCCTTCAAAGGTGTTTTCAAAGGAAGTTTTCAAAGGTATTTTCAAAGTGTTGTATGGGGATGTTTCTCGGCTCGTGGCATGGGACCCATAGTAAGCATAGTGTGCAAAATGGATCGTTTCATGTACAAAGACATTCTGCAAACACATTTAGTGCCGAATATGGATGAAGTCATGCCAGTAACAGCCATATTTCAGCATGACAACGATCCAAAACATGCTTCTCAATTTGTTAAGAGATAGCTATCCGATGAAAAAATAAACGTAATGGTCTGGCCATCTCAATCGCCAGACCTAAACCCTATAGAGAATTTATGGCATTACATTGACACCAAAATCAGCCACCTAACATGGTCTAATACAAATATTCTCTTTGAAATAGTGGAAAAGGCTTGGAAAGAAGTGAACGATGACTATATTATGAAATTAATTGAGTCCATGCCAAGACGATGTGCAGATGTTATAAAGGAGAAGTAGTACTACACGAACTATTGAATTGATTTTAATTTAGTTGTGTTATATATTTTTTAGAATCAAAACTATTTTTTGTTGCTATATTTTTGAATAATAAATTTGCATAAAACAATTTGGTGTTTTATTTATTATGATACAAAAAATTTCTTAGAGAAGTTTTCTTAGAGAAGCTACCCATCCGTCAATAAACCCAAATAATACGACACCACAAAATATGATTCCTGCTGTAAATTTTTGAAATAATAGGTATGAAATATGGATAGGTAGGCGAGGAACAATGAACTGGCCACCAAATAGTCTAGAACTTACACCCTTGAATTAATTTTGTGGAGGCTTTTTAAAGGACAAATTGTATTGTAGAAAAACTCAGGATTAGAATTCTAAATTCTATAAACCCGCTTAACCAGAAAACAACTTCAGAATATATTAGTAATGCAATCTATAAGTTAGAAAGGGACTTTCAAAATTTTATTTTATCAAAATGGTGGGAAAAATCTGCAATTGTGAAATTATACACAATTGCAGATGTTTGCACATGTTAGTCGTATATTAGTTAACTATGTAATAAAGAAAATTATTGGTATTCGGGTTATTGCATTAATTTATATCTATTTTTCACTGTTTTTTTTTACATTAAAATGTATAGCTTTTTAAAATAATAATTTTGAAAAAGTATACTCTAACCAGTTTCTAACGTTAAAACACAAACAATGACTAACACTGAGTGCCAGTCTCACAGTCAAATCATAAAGTTTCAAACCAAAATATTTCAAAAACGGCTGAAAAATGTTATAATTGCTATAAATATAAAAATGTTAAATATGTTATAAATGTTAATAATGCATATACTATTAAAATGAGAATAAAAAGACCTATCATTTAAAAAAAATACATGGTGTCCCATTTGCCTCGACTTTTCTTACAGATTTAGACCAAGTCCTAATAAGTAAACATAATAACGCAGCGTGTATTTTAGTTGGGGATATAAATATAAATTTAATACTTCAAAATTAAACGACGAATAATTATATAAATATTTTGTAAAAAAAAAATGTTGTGGGTTTCTAAGCTATATTAATGGACCAACAAGAACAGTAGCAGACTCTAAATCTTGCATTGACCACTTATTTCTTTATACTTCGCAAAGGATTAAGAATACATTTAGTTTTGGGTTTTACATTATAACGTCAGATATAACAGATCATTTTTCAATTGTGTTCAAGATGCAGTCCCTTTTTAAAATAACAGAATTCACTAATAACCAGCAAACTTTCTATATGCGCCTTAACTATAATAAACTAAAGGAGAATTTAAGAGTGATTCATTAAGATGATGTTTATGACAAGACTCAATGTGAATCTGCTTAAGGATGCTTTATAAATAAACTAAAGAAGATTGCAGATTTTTTTAGATTTGCAAATGAAAACATATAACAGCCAAAATAAAAAAACTAAAGCCTTGGATAACTTTGGGATTAATAAAATCAATCAGGTATAGAGACTTAAAAAAAAAATAAAAAACAAAGAAAACACTGTGCTTCTGAATCAATATAAAAATTATCGAAATACTTTGAACCGGCTAATAAAAGAAACTAAAGCAAACTACATGCTTCAAGATAAAATTTAACAAAACCAAAAAAATCTAAAGAACATGACAATGTGGAGAGTTATACAGGAAGAACTTTATTGTGACAAAAGCGTTAAGAATATTCAACTAAAGGACAAAAATAACATTTTACAACAAGATAAAATTAAAGTTCCAGATATTTTTAATGATTATTTTGTAAATATTGGTAAATCAATAGCGGACAAACCACCTTACAGTGAAACAAAAACTGGCCTAAAAATATTTCCTAGTTTATTCATGACACCTGTAACAGAGGAAGAATTAATCAGAAATATAAATAAAAAAATAATTGAGCTCCGAGGCTTGGGATTATTAGCAAGACCCTAAAAGATATAAAATACTCAATTGCAATTCAATTTGGAAAGGTTCCATGCGAATTGAAAAAGTCGATAACAATACCTATATACAAAGGAAAAGAAACATATTTGCCTGAAAATGATCGTCCAGTGCCTTTGATTAACAACATATAGCTAAAATACTGGAGCCTTGCATAAAAGACAGAATTACCAGTCACTAGAAAAATTTAATATTCTTTCACCCAAGCAGTTTGGTTTTCGACAAAGAAGATCTACTAAGTTTATTTATAGTCATATTAATAAAAATAAAAACCCTTTAGTAATATTCTTAGATCTGGCGAAAGCTTTTGATAGTGTTTCACATAATATTCTTTTAGATGAATTAAGCCATTATGTGGGATAAAGGGAGTTTGCCAAGATTTAATAAAAAGAGATCGACAGCAGTGCGTGAAAATTGAAAATAAGCAAAGTGGGTTTAAAACAATTCAATGTGGTTTCCTCAAAGAACTGGGCCGCTTCTGTTTTCACTGTATAATTATGATTGGCTAAATATAAATACTTCAAGCAAACTCAAATCATATGCGGACGACACAGCGCTTCTCCTATAGGGGGATATCTGAAATGTAACAGTAGAACTAGCTAAAACTGAATTTGAAAAGGTTTGTGAATACCTGAGTGAGAATCGTTTTACGATTAACATAGAAAAAATAAAGTTTCACACACATTAGCATACGTGACTTACATAATTATCAGACTGATAGTATAGACATTCATACTCTCAAATGTTTAAACAGAGACACACCATGTCAATGTACTAAAGTTATAATAAAAGTTAAACATGAACCTTTCAAGTAGGCTTTAGAAGCTCTCTATTTGCACTCGAAATATTTTCATAAATTCTTGCTTTGGTTGTTCACTCTGAGGGAGTATTTAGGCCATCGCAGTAGTGAATGAACTGCAGAGAGCATTTCAGGAATCTTGTAGTTACGATTCAATATCAATTCAACCTTGAGAATATTCACCAAGTCCACCACTTTGGCGAAAGAGATCATTCTAACATTATGGGAAACAAATAATTTATTGCGACTGTAAGGAGAAATTAATTTTTTATGATTAGATCTACTTTCTATCCAAATATTAATTGCGTGATAATCAAGAAATATAGAAAGAACTTATAATGAATACACTTTTTTAAACCCTGAAAAAATATATATAAATCTATAAGGAGTGTTCCTCTCTCTAAACATACAAACTCGTTATACGTATTAAATGAACAAAAGGGGAACTATAATGATGTCATCGACCATGCGGTTTATCAATACAAAGTTCACCGAAGTTCGAGGTTTGCACACATCACGGCAAAACCTGTTTTAAAAGGACCAGTTATTAAAAAAAAGGTACATACGCGATATTAAGCACATAATTGGGATGCCTAAGATTTCAACAAAAAAAAAATTACAATAGACTTAGAGCTTTAGAGAGTGTTTTTGGTCTCCTTGAAGTATGTATTTTCAAAATGTATCTTAAGTATTCTATAAAAAATTACAAAGTGGGTTATCTGTCAAACGCAAAATACCTACTTACTTCAAATTTCCATCTGTTTCCTTAATCAATTTAAAAAAATAAACATCAAAGGCGTTTAATGAAAAAAAATCAAAATTTACATTTACATAATTGTCAATAATCCAAAACAGATACACAAAACTTGAGTAGGTGGCCTATTAAGTAAGCTGTTAAAAATACTTTAGTATTTGTGCAGTCATTTCAGAAAATAACTTATCGATGGCGGATGGAAAATATCAAAAAAATTAAATGACTTATTAACAATAAGTGAATCACTCAGGATTCGGTACAAATGAATAACACCTCTTCAGAATATAGTTTGATTAAAACTTAACGTATTTTGCGTTTTAAATTTATTACAATTTTTTCAGCCGCAAAAAGAGATGAGTAACACTTATGGCCTTGCCTCTCCAACTAGGCAACAATCGAAATACAATCTGGTAGGATGGCGTCACACCATGCAAATTTATACTTTAAGGTTTTCAAGTTTATGTTTGTTTTAAGAAATGATTAAGTTTGTTGACAAATAGTGCAAACATTAAATCACGTTTAATTACATTTCTACACAGAATTAAACTCTGGTACCCACAGAAAATGCAGGTTTTCTGAACAAAGTATCGGCATCAATTAACTGATCTAAAATATATCTTGCTAGTGATCTGTTTAGTAAAATCTTTTTATTGGCATAAAACCCTTATTTTCACAGGTGATAAAAATATATAGGGAAAATAATGATTTAATTCATCTAAAGAAATTTTGCAGTGGCCCGACTATTGATGTTAAACGTCGACATTACGTCAACGTTTAACATCATTGTGTTGAGATGTTAAAATATTAATCTAGTGTGCTATGACTATGATAAGACAGTGAATGTGTGATCAAGGTGGCTTGGAACAATTGATTAGAACAGCCACCTTTCAATCACACACACTCCCTTCAAAGCCAGCATGACGAAAAGATCATTGTTTTAACATACTCATGGCACATACCAAAATTTAAATATCTAGATTGTTTAAACAACGCCGCGATTTTTTTTTTAGTTATTTAATTTTTAGTCACGAAGAAATTGATTGGACAATTTTTTTCCAAAGCCTTTTTGACTACATAATAGACTAAAATTTAAATAAATTAAAATACCTAGTAGTCAGGCCACTGCAAGGTTCTGCATGTTTTTTTGGCACTTTAGTTAAAACTTTTGGCTTAAAAAATCAACCTATAAATCAAACATTTCTATTAACAATTTGGTATTGTCAAATAATTCTGATGGGAAAATTCGTTTTTCTTTAAACAATCTGACTCTTTTTAGGTAACATTTTATACTGCTCTAATTAAATAATATTAGGAATTATTTACTTTTTCAAGACGAAGCATTTACTTTGCGATATTGCTTTCGTAACCAAGCAAATTAAATTAAATCAAATTATATAAGGAAAGAACCACTTATAGATTTGTGTGAAAACATGTCCTGACATAAATAAAATATGTAGATTTTTTTATAGAAGTTTAATTTATGTAACATATTATGCAATTTGTAAGAAAAATTGTGTTAATTATGTAGAACAAAATTAAGAAAATAATCTTTTTTACAACTTTTAAAATCTGTAGGTTTATTTTGTACACATTTGATTTCCAATTATCGTTGAGGAAAAAAAATGCGGTGCACGATCCGGAGATAGTGCGAGATATACATAGTCATAGTGACAATTACAAATAATACAATGGCCAAGCCTTATAGTCTAATTAGTCTTTCTTTTGAAAATAAATACTATTTTGAACAATAAAGCCTACACTGGTTTTTACTTCATTCCTATCTTTTTTCTTAATACTTGAAGAGAAATACAAGGAATGCACAAGTAATTCGTTCGAAATATTAATTATGTTCTAACCGGAAAATGTATTTTGTAGTATGCCCAAATAACTGTTTATTATGTTTCCAGTCAATTGGTGTTTAATATTATGAGATTATGTAAATAATCACTTACGACTAAAACGAAACGACGTTTATAGTATTGATACTGACATGAATAGACCTAAAGATTTATCTTTTGGCCCAGTTTCTTTTGCCGATCTGAAAATTCCAATTTCTTCTATATACGAGAGATCATAAAGTTAAAAACTTATAAGGGCCCTGGTCCAGATGGAGTACCTCCAGCTTTGTTACAGTATTGCAGTTTTATAATCTCTCGACCTTTACACATCGTTTTCAACAAATCAGTGTCAACTTGAATATTTCCTAAATCTGGGAAAGTCAGCTATTTAACTCCAATATAAAAATCTGGAAGAAGGGAAAGATATTACAAATTATACGCCAGTATGTAACATTAGCACCATTTCTAAGTTATTTGGAAAAAATTGTCACTGTATCTTTATCGAACTTAATCTTGCACTATCATGGAGGAACAATATGGGTTCTTCAGAGGAAAATCTACTGATCTGAATTTGTTAACATACAGTAATGACCAAAAGTAGATAGACAAATTTAAAAAATAACCAATACTCTTTTTTTTTCAAAGTATTTTTTTTTTAATTACAAACTAAACCATCTACAATATTAGTATTTTGTAAAATACCCATTATTGTCTATTACAGCCTGACATCTACGTGGCATTGATTCAGTAAGATTGTCTATGAGTTTAAAACCAATATTTTCCATTTCTGTTGCAACCGTTCGAATAATTCACCTTTATTTGAATAGTTTGTATCCCTAATAGCACGATCTACAATTTCCTATAAATTTTCGATGGGATTAAGATCTGGTGACTGGGATAGCCATTTTAAAACTGGTATTTTTTATTCTTCGAAAAATTGCTTCATAATTTGGGAGGAATGCTTCGGGTCATTATCTTGCTGGAATTAAAATCTCAATGGTAAATTGTCTTTGACATGGCAACATAACATCTCTGAGAATATCCCTGTACATGAACCTGTCCATTATGCCCTCTATGCGATGTAACGGGTCCATTCCATAACCTGAGAAGCAACCCCAAACCATCACTGATCCACCTCCATGCTTAACTGTGGGTTTTGTGTACATGGGATTCAAACGCTGGCCAGAAGGACCTCTAACATATTGAATTCCATCGGAATTAAACAAATTAAACTTCGATTCGTCGCAAACACGTTTCCATTCATGCTTTGTCCAGTGTATATGCTGACGGGCAAATTCCAATCGGGCTAAGCGATTCTTTTTTTTAAAGTAATGGTTTTTTTGCTGGCCTACGTGCAAATAGATTATCTTCTACCAACCTTCGCCTTACAGTCCTTGAGGACACACGACAAATCCCTAGAGCCTGTAATTTTATCTGAATTTGACGAGAAGTCATGAAAGGGTTATTCTGGGTAATTTGCGTACAGCTCTAATGTCCATTTTTTTTTGGTCGACCAAATTTATTTTTTGGCTCTAATGATCCTGTCCTTTTGATAATTGTCAAACAGCTTTTCTTTTAACATTAAATCTACGAGCAATATCAATTTGACGATCACCCGCGCGATATGCATTAATAATGCGTTGTCTTAAATCAAGAGAGAATCTAATTCCGCGTGGCATGTTGCACCTTGAGTTAAAGAGAAGCAATACTATACTAATTTTATTTTATAAATATCTAGACAAAAAAATAATTCCAAAATTGTTTTTGTCTATCTACTTTTGACCAGCTATATTAATATTATTGCTTTATCTGATAGCAAGCAAAATATTTAACTGAAATTTATTGGTATCTTTTTATAGACCGCCTTACAAATAACAATAATTTAAAATCTAGGGGACCTGTGGGTAAATCTTTAAACAATTATATGAAAATAATACTTTGTCTATCTACTTTTGGCCACTACTGTATGTTGATTATCTGTCGGAGATTTTGGATTGTTCCGGTGAGGTCCACGCAATATATACCGACTTGTCTAAGGCATTCGACAGGATCAATCATACTATTTTAATTCAGAAATTAAAAATGCTGCTGGTTTTGGCGATAGTATGTTGATGTGGATTCAGAGTTACCTTAAAAATCACAATCAAATAAGAAGAGTACACAATTTCAAATCCAAAGAAATCATTGTGCCTTCAGGTGTTCCTTTTTGCTTAATGTCTTTATTAATGACATTTCTTGACAAGTCTTTCCTTTACTTAATATTTCTTTGTTTTGTTGATGACCTCAAGTGCTTTATGTATGTGTCATCCCTTCATGATGGCCACTAACTGCAGGCTAATTTGGAAAGGCTGGAGCTGTGATGTCAATGTCATCTAAGTGCCATTTTCTCTGTTTCTCAAAAAAGAAAAACAATTTGATTTTTGAGTATCAAATCAACAACCCCTCATTGAGTAGAGTGCCCTTTATTGTGAACTTGGGAGTTACAATTGGTCGCTCGCTATCTTCTGTAGAACACATTCACAAAATGATATCTATTGCTCTAAGTATGTCAGGATGTGTGAAACGTTGTACTGTTGTTATTTTATTGATCCTTTACCTATGAGACAAATATACTGTTGCTTAAATAGACCTACTATTGAGTACTGTTCCTCTGTATGGAATCCCACTTATACTTGTCACATTCACAGAATTGAACAGGTACAAAGAAAGTATTTACGTTGTATAGCTTTGAGGTTTGATATTATGCCTCTGAAAGCTAGAAGGGATGAAGCTGATTTAAAAAATGTTTTTTAAACTTATGAACCCTCTAGTGGATGATCCTCTACTGCTGGCTTCCATGCATAAAACTTACTGTTCCAACAAACCAAACGAGATATGTTCAAACGTTTGATCAACCCTGTCGCTGGTGCACTAATCTGGGCTTAAATTCATTCATTTCTAGATCCTCTAAATTAGCGAATTCTCTTCCTATAGGTCTTGACCTCTTCAGGATGCCTTACAAGTCATTTGTGAGTTTGTTTAGAAGTGTTCCTTGAAAAATATTGATTTAGTTGATGTAATATTATGAATGTACTCTAACTCTAACCCGATTGATTGTTCTGATTTACGACCAATCAGCCTAATGTCTGTATTGTCCAAGATTTTTGAGATTATATACAAGCAGGTGATTGAATACATTGATAAAAATAATTTTCGAGATTTCGTCGTGGATTTAGTACTGCCTCAGCTCTTCTTGGAGTCTGAGACGATATTATTGATGCTTACGATAAGGGCGAGACAACAGCTTTAGTTTTGTTAGATTTCAGCAAGGCCTTCGACACTCTTCACTACAATTTGCTTTTGGCGAAGCTCTTTTCTCAAGGTTTCTTACCGGAAGCTATGCGTTTTTTCAGTAACTACCTGGCGAATAGATCACGGATAACAAGGGTGGGTAACTCATTCTCTACGACAGCCGATTTAACAAGAGCTGTTCTCCAAGGATCCATTCTAGGCCCACTACTTTTTATACTTTACATAAATGACCTAAAAAATAAAATTCGAAACTGTCGTATGGCTCAATATTGTGACGATACACAAATTTATATACAGTTTACCAAGAATAATGTTTTTGAATCCAGGGAATCTTTGGGTCGGTGCTTAGATGCAGTACATAATTATTCAAAACAAAATGGTTTAAAATTAAACCCTAAAAAATAGGATGTCATTTATATTGGCCTCTTGGCATCATGGTGTCGTATGAACTGTGATCTCATGATAGATGGTGAAAACATTTGGAATTTAAAAGAACATAAAAACTTAGGTATTGTTTTTGACATAAATTTAAAACGCAGGTATCTAAAGTAGTTCAAAGTACATAGGTCTCTGAGAAAGTTGTACAAAAGTAAAGCTCACTTAAGTGTTACTCTAAAGAAGCAACTTTGTGAAGCTCTCGTCTTATACAAACTGCAAAAAATACAAAATTCTTGCATTCGCTTTGTTTATAGGTTAAGAAGACGGGATCACGTAACTTTCAAGCTGAAATAATTAAACTGGCTCAATGTACAAAATAGAGAGAAACTTTATTATTTTTGTTTCTTGTTTAAACTTTTTAAAAAACAATTATCCAGCCTACTTACGTAATAAACTTAAAACAGGAATCTCTAGACATAACCGAACAACACGCACGGTTTTAAAATTTTATTTACCCCGTCACAGCACTGCAATTTTTCAAAGCTCATTTTCTTTGTGTGCATCAAAGCTAATAAATGCATATAATATTAGTGGCTATGTTACCAAGTCTTTTCAAAGCTTCAAAAACAGATTATAAACAATATTCTATCTGTTTGTTCTATTTATTTGTTTTTGGATAGTTCTCCTTTTGTTTTATTTTATATTGCTATTATTGTAGAATATCATTTATGTTTTTAAGTATTTATATTGTTAAGTCAAAACGGTCATGCGCTGGGTGAGTTTTTTTTTAAGTCTGAACTTTTGTTTGTTTTTTTTTGTATATTAAGTTAGTTACATATTTTTCTGTATGTTTTATTTGTTTTTTTGATAGTAGTTATAATAATATTGTAATTTTATGGGTACTCGGTTAAGTTAACAACATTCGCGCCCTTCACCGAGTATAAAATAAAGACCTAATTTATTTTATTTTATTTATTTAAATAATTATCATACTTTCTGCAAATAGATCTCTCTCTTTCTGAAGTTCTCTGAAAACTTCTTGTAAATATTCTTTCAAGAAAAAATGGAAAAACATTTTACTTTTTTACTTTTATAATGTTGTCTTCTTATGTTATTATAGTACCCGTATCGAGACTGTATACGAGGAAACGTGTGCCATCTATGTGATGTCATTTTCAACATTTCGTTATAATATATATCAGTGCTGCCTAATTCCGATTGGTCAAAATCGAACTTAATCAATAGGAAAACAAACTGCAAACTATCAAATATTTTGTCAGTAATGTAGAAACAACCCACATAGAGGTTATAAACGAATAACAATATGATGATCTTTTAATGTCCTGATGTCAATTAGCATTGTAATAACAAGAAAAAAAAAGTTGGAACACAAAAAAAAGTATGTGTATTTGTATTACTTCCTATAGGCAATAAAATAACTGAAGTACTTAAATTACTATGGTAATATTTAATCTATATTGAGTCACTAATAATTGATCTGGCGTTTTGTTATGAAGATGGCCCAAGTCAAAAGTGATTGTGCGAAATTAAATAAAATATTTTATGTATTTAAAATCATAAACCCCAGCATTATCTTTCTTGCACTATTACTTTTTTTATACTCTTTCTTGGAAATTAGATACAATGAGAATACCATGTCATACTACCCCATAGTGTAATTATTTAAATACTATATAAGCAACCCGTTCGCTTATGGATGAGTTCCTATATTGGAACAAATGGTTAAATGTGCCAAGTACAAGGCCAAAAAACGAAAAAAAAAATCATAAACCCTTTTTTTTATTAATGTATGTATACATAAAATAAAAATACTTTTTTGATCTTAGGTACATAGAATATTTTCATTCTTTTCTGTCAATCACTTTTAGGTTATTGGGTCATCTTCATAACATAACGGCAGATCAATGATTAAACATTACTATAAATGTATTAACATTATCCTCATCCAGGTTAAGTCACAATATGTATAATACATATATAAGTTAATATAAAAACTTACAATTTACAGTAGGTTAAACTACAAAATAAGTACATGAATTCAGTTAATTTGTGTTATCAAACACAGTTAAAACTTAGTTATCAGTAATGACGTAAAATACTAAATAGGGTACAAAATTAATGACCACATAAAATAAACAAATGACAGAATTAAAGAACACTAATTTATTTTTATTTATTTATTGAAACCTTGATGCTAATGTGCTTTCTCTGTACCTTTTTGTTTTTGGTTGTAAGATAAAAATTATTTTGAATTCTTGTATTTTATGAAAGGACTGTCACATGTATGATTTATACATGATTTTTTATTTTGTTGATATTTAATACGTGAGAAATGCATCCACAAATATTATATTCAGTTTGCTTTTATGACCCAAATTTTAAAAATTAGTTACTACATTATAACTTTGGTCCATTGGAATAAGGTAGATAAAAAGTTAAATACTTTCTCAATCATATATTCCCAGCAATATTTGAATGACAATAGTATGATCTACAATAACTCTTAGATATTTCTCTTTATTAACCATTTCTACATTATAAATCCTTATTTTCACTTCAATATTTTTTTACAATAATTATTATGCATTACCTATAATCAAAAATTTTGTACCATTTAATTTTAATAAATTAATGTTGTTGAATCCATGCAAGTAACCCAAATGAATATTAAGAGTGTAAATCAAGCCTTTAATATCTTTTAAGTAAAAATAGAAAATAGTTTTATCTGCGAATAAATCAGACTAATAAATAAAACATTTCTTATTTGTCAATGTTATGTCATTATTATCAATTTTGAATTACATAGTAGCTTTGTGATGCACCTGTATTAAGGAAATTGGCAATCCAAAGCCAATAACCTATCATCTATATCATATTCTTACCATTTAAACAGAATATGCATTGCTGATTCACAGCTAGATGTATTCTTGAATCATAATTAATTTTATATTAAAATATGTTTTATATAGAGTTGATTATATACCATCCTTATACAATTAATTAAAAATTAATACCTTAATTACTCAATTTATAATATGTATTATGTTAAGAAGTTCTGAAAAATGTTTTTCAGGAAATGTATAGATATCTTAAGCAAACTAAACAACATTTCCACTTTAATTGGGTTGAACATACTAATAAAGAAATACTTGAAATCTGTTGACAAAAAAATGAAAATAAAAACCAAACTGGTCTCAAAGATATATTTCTACTTCCAGCAACAACCTAAAGGGATGGGATTCAAATTAAGGCCAACACTATGTGGTAAAGTTAAAACTATATATGAAAAAACTCTTGTTTTTCTCAATAAATAACAGACTCATCAATGTAAATATTACAAATAAGACTCTTCAAGTTACATCAATATACATTAATAACCTTATGATGCAACCTAATATTCTCTCAATGTCAATTAATATCGAGTTTCAGATGAAACCAATAAGACAACCAACCATAAAGCGACTTATATTCTGTTTAAACCCTGTACACGGTTAATTAGTGCGATAATTTAATTGCGACATTCCTAATCACTTTAATGGGTTTGTTTAGGACGGAAGCTTTTATGCTTTAGTAGACATATTCTACTATATATAAGAATAATTTGAATTCGTAATGTAATAATAACTTACACCAATTTGTGTTTTATGCCTCGTTTTCCTAAAGGATAAACTTCCTAAACCTGTTTTTTTCTTTGCACCCTCCGCGTTCATAGTCTCAATAATCACTCAAATAACCATAAAAATTTGCATGACATATCCACACCCAGGTTAAGTCACAAACTGAGCCATTGTGTATGAGTATGACAAACTTTAGGTAGATAAAATTGTTTAAGATAGGTATAAAAAAACACCTTTGAAATCGCTGATAAGGATTGTAAAACATATTTGATTTTTATCATTTTATTATATTATATATTTGTTTATTTTATATTTTAATATATGTATTCTCATTTAAAACAAAACTCTTTTAATGATCTATAATAATTCTATCTCAATTTAATTAATTCCATAATCAATTAATAACTTGATATATTTAAAATAACGTATATTGCTAAACATCTCTAATATTCATTGAGTTAAGGGGACACCCAAAAATATTAATTGGCGAGTCAGTCAGAAAGCAACGTTTGAGAGAAATGTGTGTAAGTTGGTGTGTTGGGAAAAGAGTCGTGTTTTACTGGTTAAACCAGGCTGCTAAATTTAATAGTGGTGAATATGTGAGAAATAGTTGATCTTGAGTAGATATGTGGCCATTATGAGAAGTTTGTACAGATCTGTTTGCGCATCTTGAAGATGCCCGCACAAGTAGGTGTGAAAGCCTCTGTTCAATTAGGAACGAATGCGCAATTCCTCGAGTGCTGTCTGGTAAGACTGGGGCCTTACCTGGGGCTCGATTGACACGAATAAACAGAAGGATATAGTAAAAATATATCCTTTGTCTAATTCGTTGAGATGCTTACTGTTTAGCGGCAGTGGAGCGTCTGGGGAAGCCCATACTATTTTAGGTGACACTAGCTAGTCGTCAAATAAAGGAAGATAACATGTTTGACATATGTATATATTGAAATGTGACATTGTGTAAATTGATGTTGACTGAGATGATGCAAGGGAACGGAAGTTCCCCGGTGAGTATATTTTATTATTGCCAAAAGTTGACAGAACAGTAAATATTGTTTTTTTTATTATTTTTATGTGATGTTCGAGTTTATGTCTAACAATATGAGAATGATGACTGTTGAGTGAATTTGCATTGTAGAGACCCATTGGCTAAGAACAACTATGACAGGTAATAAACCACATTTTAAAGCGTATTTTACATTCAGGTGTGGGGTACTGCAATCGATTCACTCAACGGCATGTTTCAAAGGGATTTATTTATATCGATTCATAAAAATGTTATGAAAAACCTATCTAATTTTTTAACGTATAATATATTAAAATCTTTAAGTTGAATGCTAAACCTATCTAATATTCATCCCATAATATGGCTTGAAAACTATTGCCTTATTTAGCTTACCAAAATAAACAAATAGCAGAGCATTTAGACCGAAAATAATATTAGGTTCCCGATAAAATGAAAGCTTTAGTTAAAATAAACATATTATGAATAAGATTTTTATTTCATAATAAGCTTATAAGCTTTGATTAATAAAATGCTGATGCTTTAGTGTTCAATATTTTCGGTTATGCACAATAAAAAAAAAAAAAAAAAAAAAAAAAAAAAAAAAAAAGAAAACGTATCCTGTATTTTATGAGTGGACCTATTGATTAAGAAATAAAGTTTAGTTACACAGTCAAATCAAACCATTTTCGAAATAAACAAAGTTTTCGAAGTAAGACGATACGCGACCGATTTTCTTTTAGTAAATAACGGCTTTATTCATTTTGTATTTTTGACAGTCTTGTTTATTTTACGTACTGTAAACAATTGTGATTTTAAGTTTTGAGGTGTTTTAATAATTTAACTTTTAATTTGTGTGTTTAGCGACAACAAAGAAAGTGGGGTAAGTTTATCTTGTTGCTGCCTGTTTTATGCCTTTATAAATGTGTAATAAATACAGTGGCGTGTTTGGTTTAAGGATGGCTGAAGAAAAATCAATGGCTATTCAAAAGAGAAAAAAGATTCATGTTATAGAATCATCTTCAGATGAAGACGAATCGACACCTACTTCCAGCTCAATAAATCCAACCATGAGGGAAGAAAATATAATTTCTAATTTAGCGGGTATGGTTGAAAATTTGGTTAAGACAGTTGAACTGCAAACCAAGAGCAAAACGGTTGGAACTGATGAACAAAATTTACCAGCTAATATTCCACATTTTAATCCTGAAGATAAGGCTCTAACCGTAGCAAGGTGGTGTGACAGAATCGATGAATTGAAAAGTCTGTATAATTGGAGTGACGAGCGCACTAACTATAATGCTTTAACTAAGTTGAAAGGACTGGCAAAAACCTGGTATCGTGGGCTACCATCAGTAAATTTTACCTGAGAAGAATGAAAATTAAAATTAAAAACAGCGTTTCCATCAAAGCGTGATTTTTGCCGTAGCATACAAGAAATGATGCAACAGACTAAGCAGAGGCACGAATCGTACATCACTTATTATTATGAAAAGGAAGTCTTATTAAATCAATGCAAGATAACTGGGGAAGATGCAGTCTCGTGTCTGATAGGTGGAATTCCCGACCCAGTGGTACAGGCTGCTGCTCGAGCCAAAGATTGTCAAACACCGGAAGCTCTGCTTAATTATCTTAGAACTTGTGAGTTAACGCATCCTGGTACTTCGGGATCATTTCAAAATATAAACTACCGACCTAACCAACATTTTAATCATGGAGTCAAACGATTTGCTAAAAAAACCCTGGATTCCAACTGGTGGAGTCTCTGATGATACTGACAATCATAGCGGTGAAGATGGTGTACCGCTACCTTCAGATTCAGATTAGGTTGCGGGGACGCAACATCTTGTCAGGTTGGCCGAATGTAAAACATATTTGATTTTTATCATTTTATTATATTATATATTTGTTTATTTTATATTTTAATATATGTATTCTCATTTAAAACAAAACTCTTTTAATGATCTATAATAATTCTATCTCAATTTAATTAATTCCATAATCAATTAATAACTTGATATATTTAAAATAACGTATATTGCTAAACATCTCTAATATTCATTGAGTTAAGGGGACACCCAAAAATATTAATTGGCGAGTCAGTCAGAAAGCAACGTTTGAGAGAAATGTGTGTAAGTTGGTGTGTTGGGAAAAGAGTCGTGTTTTACTGGTTAAACCAGGCTGCTAAATTTAATAGTGGTGAATATGTGAGAAATAGTTGATCTTGAGTAGATATGTGGCCATTATGAGAAGTTTGTACAGATCTGTTTGCGCATCTTGAAGATGCCCGCACAAGTAGGTGTGAAAGCCTCTGTTCAATTAGGAACGAATGCGCAATTCCTCGAGTGCTGTCTGGTAAGACTGGGGCCTTACCTGGGGCTCGATTGACACGAATAAACAGAAGGATATAGTAAAAATATATCCTTTGTCTAATTCGTTGAGATGCTTACTGTTTAGCGGCAGTGGAGCGTCTGGGGAAGCCCATACTATTTTAGGTGACACTAGCTAGTCGTCAAATAAAGGAAGATAACATGTTTGACATATGTATATATTGAAATGTGACATTGTGTAAATTGATGTTGACTGAGATGATGCAAGGGAACGGAAGTTCCCCGGTGAGTATATTTTATTATTGCCAAAAGTTGACAGAACAGTAAATATTGTTTTTTTTATTATTTTTATGTGATGTTCGAGTTTATGTCTAACAATATGAGAATGATGACTGTTGAGTGAATTTGCATTGTAGAGACCCATTGGCTAAGAACAACTATGACAGGTAATAAACCACATTTTAAAGCGTATTTTACAGGATTTGTGTTTATTTCTGGTGTAGTATTGTTTGTTTTGTTTTAAAAAAACCTTGATTATTCATAATAGTAAAGGTTATAGGAAAAATTATTCCTAATTCCTATTTTATGGAAGCTTTCTGGAGCTCATAAAGGGAAATGACTTATGGATCTATCAGATTGTAATTTATGGGAAATTTAATGAATTGGAGGTAAATCTAAAAAAAATGCCAGGTTTTTAATCAAAAAAAAAACTCAAATATTTCACTATAAACTGAATAATTTAAACCTGAAAAAAAGTGCCAAATTTAAAGATTTGAAAGTGTATATTGGAAGTGAATTTATATTTCATTGAAATGCATACTAATGTATAGAAAGTTAGTTAGTTAGAAATAAAAGCACAAAATTTATAGGTTTAATTGCTCATGCTTTAAAAGACTTCAATATTTATTATCTTAAGACTGCATTGCTAATTTGTCTGGTATATCCTTGAATATGCCAACCAATTATGGTCATCCAATCATTAGATTCAAATTCATATATTAGAGAAAGTTTAGAGGAATCACATCCATTAATTATTTCTTTATATTATCCATAAATAAATCCTTAAGTTAGAAAAGCAGAAGTGTAAAATCATTAGTTATTTCAAGGAACATTTATAGTACCAATAGTTCAATATTCCTTTTACTGTATTAAATATTAATTTAAACATTTAATATGACTATAATATCTGTTGTTATAGTAACTGATGTTAATGTTCTGTTGCCTACTACTTTTTTTTGTAGTTTTCTTGTTTTTTTATGTTATGAGGGTGTGTTTACTTGGATATAAAGTCATTTAAATTAGAACACAATTTCATGTTTAAAAAAAAAACATACAAATTCGGCAAATCATATGTTTTGATACCAAATTAAAAAGGTAGTTTGAAGAAACGCGGCTGTAATTATATTTATTTTTAAATATGCGACTGAATTTTTTAACTTGCTGATATCATTTCCATATTCTCTAAGTTTTTTTTGTTAAGGCTCCGCATCATGGCCATGCGAAAACATCATTTAAAGGGTTTAGAAATCCGGGTAAAATTTGAAAACCGTTAGACTTTTTGACTCAATTTTTTTTTATTTTATGGATAAAAGATCAACACATGTCCGTAATTATATGAAAATCTGAGGATATGCCTAGAAATATATATATTTGTTAATCAAACATTGTTAATATTCAAACGCCATTTAAGAGTAATTATAAATTTTAAATTAAGTTTAAACATAATTATAGACATCGACCAAACCTTTGTCTAAAGGCTAGTCAAATTTAAAAAAAAAAGTTAAACAATTGCTGAAATATTCGCGGATTTCGAGAGCCTTACAAGTGCATTTTTACTAGCAGCGACGTGGCGGCATCTGCTGATTATATGTGTACTTGATACTTGATGAGATGGGAGGTTTTCAGGTTCGTATTCTAAATATTTTATTTAAATTTAAATATAAGAGTCATATTGGAATCAGATCTATATGTTAGTAAAGGCATACTTGAATCAACTAGGTACCTACTATTTTTTAAGGAAAAAGTTGTGCTCGTGTTATTAATCATTATGATTTTATGAAAATGGCAGTAAATTAATTTAATAAATGTATTAAAATAATTAATTGCGCTGAGAATAAAAATTCAGATTACTAAAGCCTATTAAATTAAATCAACACTATTATTAAAATAGCCTAAAAAATACAGGATTAACCAGGATTGTTATTATTCCAGTTTTCTATCAATCTCTCTTAAATTCCAAATTTCTTGGATGGTAAAAATTATATGAATTTAAGGGTTTTATTCTCTATTTGGCAATTTTTAAAAAGGAAGTGATTTGAAAAAAAGGAACTTATTGTAGTGATTAGGAATATTTAGGAATGGAATAATATACGGGGTGACAATTTAAAAACTTGAAATGACCATTTATATTAGGAACGAAAAACTGGAATAAAAAAACGCTCAAAACAGTTTCTATAACACGAACGGGGAACAAAAACGTAGATTCGTCCTTCATTTGTAATGTAACCTAAAATAATATTATTTTTATGTTGAAGCGTGCGCAAAAGTATGTATATCTTTTTAAAATAAAAAAGGGCTAAGTATGAGAATAAGCAATTGCGAATCTTAACATCTTTTATATGAAAATGGAAGGGTTGTTGTCTATAGATCACTTTAGATGGTCAAGGAGCTTTTTGTTAATTGACGATTGAAATTAAAAAAATATTGGAACGTAGTTCTTCCGGAATAAAGACATCGCAATACAAATTTGTATTTTGAAAAAGTATCTTTTTAAGTCCTACAGTTAAATGTTATTATTTCTGAATAAAAACAAAATTTGCATTAAAATTTGTAATAAAAAATGAAATCAGATACAGGGTGTACTTTCTTTTCGCGCCATATAAAAAAATAAAGTTGATGGTGGTTTCTCGGAAACGAAACGTCGGATATAAAATTTAAAAGCGCCATCACGTACTACTTCAAAAGTGTCAATGAGAAAGTGTCAATATTTTTTTGATATCTTTTAAAATAAAGCCAGGAAAAAATAAAATCGATATTGGCAAATTTCCGTTTTTTCCAAATATCTTAGCAGGCCATGGAAATTTTTGAAGTTTCTCAACGGCATGTAAATACGCTTCAAAGTGCACAACTTTTTCCTAATTTAACCGAAGCTGTATCTCCAACAGGTACCGAGATCCCCATGCTTAGGATTCTTATCTTGGACACCCTGTATAATTATACTTGCATAACCTGCACCAAATTTATGTAAGCCAACCCTGAAATTACATCGGATCCCGGCGTAAGAGGGTGCCTGAAATTTTATCAACCGTTCTAAAATAGACATTGCTGCCCCTCAGCTGTGTGGCTAGAAGATAGGTAGCGGAGCCTTAAGTTACATTATTTTCCTGTGAACTACACTCCTCGAAATTTTTAAAAATTATAATAAACAATATTGAAACACAATATAAATCACTTACTTGATGAAAATATAAACACATTTTAAGAACTGACTGAAACCAATCAAATGTCTATTGATACTTACTGCAATAAAATTAATTAACCACCATGATATGATAACGCTATAATTCTTACATATTAATTAGGAGTTTTGCAATGAATTTATAAATAAATAATATTTCCACCATTATGGTTTTTTTTATATTAGAAATCAACAATAATAAATTGTTTAGTCTACTTACAAAGCTGCCAGATTTAGCCTTTTCATGCCTGGATGACATCTCGTAAACTCATTTATTCTCTTCTCTCTTTCTGAATGTATTTCTGTGGTATACTGAATCTCTGCAAAAAAATTCAAATGTTTATATGTAAGTCTACATTTATCAATTAATTCAACTAAATTAATTAATATAAGTCATCTTCACTTAGATTAAATTAAGTACAAATGATGATATAAGCATCAATTTATCAAGTAAAAACTATATAACTTTTAACTGCCAAAAATCAATTGAGATATTGAAACTAACTCTATCCTTTGTAAATGGTATTCCAAAACTCTCTTCTCTAACAGGATTCATTTGGGCAGGAAATCTGCCCAATTGTTACAAAATTGTTTTCTGACCAAAATACATTAAAAAACATTTTACTGTTTTGTTTAGTCAATTACATTATGTTGAGTTTCTTTTATAAGGATATTTGCCTGAAAATATGCTTTAGAAAATAATAAAGTTTAAATATTATATATTTTCCTTTTGATGTCTTTTGTAACACTAATAATATGTTATACTCAATCATTTATTCACACTATCACATATACAGCTTACATAGTTAAAAATAAATAAAATAATATTAATTAAAAAGAAATTACATAAAAGGGCTTGTTAAGACCATATTTTTCACATAAGATACATACTAAAACAAAAGGATTAAAAATAATGACACTTACATGTCTTAAAAAGTTAGAAAAGGTATCAAAATGATAATATTGCAACAACTTAGACTGTTCATGCCCATGTCACTTTTCTGCACCCAAATGATTTCCAAAGATTAAATTCTTAAAGTGGTCAGCAGGATTAAAGCTAATAAAGCAATAGGCCCTGATGGCATTCTGGCATATATCATGAAGGGCTGTCATGATTATTTTTAACAACCATTTAAACATCTTTTTAATTTAATCATCAAAACCTTAACTTTTCCAGATAAGTAGAAGATTAGTAAAATTCGTCCAATTCACAAATCTGGCTCTAGACATGAAATAAAAAAATATTGCTCTATCAGTATTATGAGCTCCATATCAAAGGTCTCCAGTTGATTATCTTTCAGAGTCTATTTCATGACATCTCAAGGCGCATTACTTCATGTCAACACAGTGTTTTTAGAAATCTACCTTGACAAATCTCACCGCCTTTTGTCAATATGTTCATGAAGCTATCAATTAAAAATTTACAAGTTCACATTATAAATACTGACATGAAAAAGGTTTTTGCTAGAGTGAGACACTGCATAATCTTAAAATCTTTGTCAAACTTAGATGTAGCTACATACATTATTGAATTGATTAGAGCATACTTTAGTAAGAGGTTCCAATACATTGAGATTAAAGGATCTAGGTTATTTATCTTTAAGAGCACTTCTGGGGTTCCTCAGGGTTCCAATCTTGGTCCCCTTTTATTTTTGACGGCCATTAATGGCTTAATATGCAACATAAAAGCAAAAGATCTTCTACTTGCTGATGATTTCAAATGTTCCTTACAGATTGACTGCATTGCAGACTGTCACAACTTACAAAATGTTTTCTCTGATGTTGCTAACTGTGTGACATTCATAGCTTTAAATTAAATGTCAGTAAGTGTGCTTGCATGTCATTTACCCGCAATAGTAGCCCTATGGCGTCCAGTTATGTTAAATGATATGGAACTAGAAAAAGTAACCAAATGAAAGAACTTGGGAGTTATTTTTGATAGTAATTTATCTTTTTCTTATACATTTCTTATATATACTTTTAACATTTTGTTTAAGGATGACAGTGCCCAAAAGATTTCCACCTTTTTGCTAGAACCACCAAGGAGCTTAGCATTGATGTCAGCCTCCATCTTTTTGATACCTTGCTGTTGCCAATCTTGGAGTATAACTCCATCATATGGTCTCCCCTATATAACGTTGGATGGCTGTGATAGGAGAGGTGTGAAGGAAGTTTCTGAATTACAGGAAATTTGGTGTTTATCCACCTAGAGGTTGCAACACTTATTGTCGTTAAAAAGATTGAACAGGTTCAGCACAAATTTTTAAGATACATTGTGTTCAAAAGGAATGTTCCACTTCGTATTATCTACCACAAGTTTGAGTCTGAACTTAATATCCATACTCTCCAAACCCGTCATTTCCTTATATAGTTTATTATCTTACCAAAATAAAATCTTTAAGTATTGATTTTCATTATGTATAGAAATGCATTACTCTCAGCATATTCAAATAAAACCTAATTTTTAAAAGTTTCTCTACTTTTGTTTGATACTGTATATTAAAACCTAACAAGAGCTATGAAAAAGTTATTTAGTTATTATTAAAAAATATTAATAAACTATAACTAAATAAATATCTGTCAAATGCATTTTTAGTAAAATTAGGAAGAAACAGTTTGAATTTAGATTAATTTACAAGTCTCGCTTCTAGTATTACCAACTGTTAGAGTATAGTACATAATTATAATTATTATTTTATTTAACATCATTAATGACAATGTTATTATGGGTAATTTATATAATAAGAAACATTGCGAATTGTAAATAAATAATAAAAACAAGTTCCAACTTGGAAATTAATTGACACAAATCCATGTACTGCTTTTATTAGTATTTATATTTTATGTGCTTTAATGCTTAATCTGCTAATAATTGTAGATGTAATCCATTGTAAAGTACAATATTCCTTAGAAATAACCAGCTTTGAATATACTATGACCAAATATTCAAAAAAAAAAAACACTTGTTGATATACTACCTTCATATAATCTGTTAGTTTTGGTGGTGATAAACTGAACTAAACTACAGGTTTTGCATTTTTTTTGTTTCTTTATAATGTAAGGATCAACAAAGAAAGGTGTAATATTTTCACAAATTTCGCTTGGGGTAACAGTGAATCAAACAAAACGGTGGTTGTAACATAACCACTGGTTTGATTTTTTTAACGGTGTTATCTAGAGCATAAACAATGCGGAAAAAAGCGAATTAAAGAAATTTGAGTTACCAGTTAAACGATTAAGGTCACCAACTGCACTTTTACACTGAACCAAGGATTTTTTCATTTATCAAACGGATCAAGCACTTGATAATAATCGCGAAAAATGCACTGAAAACATAAAGTTTGAAATCAAATGCCAAGTTTCACTTCACTCGACTCTACAAATAAACAAATCACGCGAAGTTTGCGCCTGTCACTTTGACAAATGACACGCTGACAGATGTTGGCGGAATAAGGGTTTAACTGTCTTAGCAGCAGTGGCGTGCGTTATTCTTATATTGCGGACGAATTAGGATGTGTACCATAATTTCTTAAGGAAAATGTAAGAATTAAGGTTTAAAAAAAAAGAATTTTACCCATTTTGTACAGTTTGTCTAGGTGTAGTTCAAGGTTCGCGATATCGATCAAATGCTTTTTACATGCCCAATTCACCAGTCATCAATTCTTAGAAGTCAACAGTTGCTAAATATGAATAACAATAAATTTTTCTTTTAACTTTTCTTCCAAGCCACTTTTTCGTGAGTTTTGATGTTCAAATTGTTGTTTATTTCTCATATATATCCTTGTTCCACCTCCTCTTGGTTTTCTGCAGTGATGTACTGAATATAATAAAGAAACTAATTTCAATTTTTTTTTCACTAGTGACGTTCACCGAATTTTAATTAATATAAATTAATAATAATTTGTACATAATTTTTATTAAAAAAATCTTCTACGCTACTGACATTCACTGCTAACTTCACGTAAGTAAACAAAAGAATTTCCCCTTCCAACCTACTTTTCTTTCATTCCTAAAATCCACATCACGTCAAAAGGTCTCCGTCTCACTCTTACGCGTTGCAACATTACATATCTCCGTCCTTACTTGACCTTAAAAAACTTGACAAGAAGAATACCACCGCAGTTCCTGCCATTTGACATTTATGTCGATATATCACTTTGACATTTTAATCAAAATGTCAAATTAACATCGAGTGAAAGCTTGTCGTCGTGTGGCGTTTTAATCGATTATGTAATGTTTAAATAGTTTTTTTTTAGTTTTAAGCTCAAAATAAGTTAAGTGTCAAAATTCCTGTAAATTATACTGTGGCAGTAAACAATGACAAAAGTTTGTCGTTTATGTCTGGTGA
Source organism: Anthonomus grandis grandis (assembly GCF_022605725.1). Lineage (NCBI taxonomy): Eukaryota > Metazoa > Arthropoda > Insecta > Coleoptera > Curculionidae > Anthonomus > Anthonomus grandis. Next base: position 29,834,221 of record NC_065552.1, read on the forward strand.
GGTTGCAACGGGGGTCGAAGTACTTTAACATCAATGCTGTGGAGAGTTTCACTGGGTTCATGCCCTATAGGGATCAGTTGACCACTTGTATACCCGAAATGGTGAGGCGGTTTGACACATTTTTGACAGGTTTATTATCTATTTAAATTTAATAGAAATTTTTTTGTAAATTTCAATTAAGTAGGTCAAATTTATACTGCTTGGGAAGGCCCAATATGGCTTCCTTTAGCAGAGGAAGGTGTTGTCATTTTGACAGGTTTACAAGGATCATAATATTTTAGTTAATAAACCATATTATTACAATCTTAAAACCATAAAAAAACTATTTGAATTTTAATGAGATGATTCATAAGCCTGAATCATAATTTTATAATATACAGTAAAAACTAAACTGTTGGCTCCAAATTTCTTGTATCCCTATAAAATTTTTGAGTGAAACAACATGTAAAACATAAATAATATAAAGTGCTTGAACTATCATACAGTGTCAATTAACAAAGATAAAAGGATTAAACATAAATATAAATAAATACCTACTAATAGTAATAATAGAAGCATAACTAAAGTGATTCATATGCTACATACTAAACAGAAAGTTGGGGTAATTCTTAATTCCAAAAAACTTATAAATGCAAATAAATTATACACACAATAACATTGAAAAAAGTCCTAAATTTCCTAGGCACCTATATAGTATATAAAAATGAGAACTTAATCATATATTAATTTTTAAGATGTTTAAGAATGGAATGTTGCATGTATTTTCTGAGGTTCTTTTCCCAATTCCATAGGGCTAATTTTAGATATACTTCTTGCCTATCTCATGTAACAAGACTGGCAACTGATTATTAGCCTTGTAGCTTGCCAAGTTATTATTTCAAAATCACAAAATATCTCAGAAAAATTATGTGCTCTATAGAAATCTGTTATTCAGTATGTCACATGATTTAAATTTTTTTATAAATATATTCTAAATTAAATACATACCATATTTTCTTTCGTTGACTAACTCTACTGCTATAAAAATGAAAATTCTATGAGAAAAATAAGTGAGAATTTTTCTTAAACTGTGGCAGATAATTTAAAAACAAAAATTAAAATATAGTCTACAATCTTTATAGATTTAAAAAAAAAAATAAACAGAAATAGTATTTTACATAATTATCATTAACTATTAACTCTTGAGGATCCTCCTCCTCCCTGGAGGTACAATTTCTCTCATTTACATTATGTGAATCTGCTCCTTAAACCCTACCTATAAGTGATCATGATCTGTGATATGTTTTCAATTTTTCATTATAAATATGCAGGGTGTTTCATAATTAGTGGGAGGGGTTGTAGAGGGCCTCAAAATAAGCAAGTGTGCACAACAAACTCCTATCTGAAAATCATTAGATTTTGAGGTAAACGGTGATAAAGTTTTAAGAAAAAATCTTATTTTTCATGATAAATTTGAGATACCTGTAGATAATTTTCTGCAAATTAGTATACTATAAAAACTAAAGAAAAAATGGTACTCCACGTTTTTTTTTTTTTAAATCCTCATTTAATTTAGAGTAAATTTCGTCTCCTCGCTTTGTTTTCTCTGTTGTACCATTTTCACAAATTTTGAAATTTATTTCTCACTAAAATTTATTATAAGGAAAAACATTACTCGCTTTTAATGTGGAACTTGGTTCCAGAAAATGAATTTTTGCCATTGTTAATGTTAAAAATAAATTAAAAATAGGTTTTTTCTTAAAATTTTTTCACCCTGTATCTCAAAATATAATCATTTTTGAATGGCATGGGGTTTATGGCACAAACTTGCTTATTTTGAGTCCCTCTACAACCCTTCCAAGATTGTCACACTAATTATGAAACACCTTGTATATACCACTGGCTTCTGTAATATTAAAGGGTGGCCATATTTCTTCCTGTGATACTTAGGTATGTAATTTATGTAAATTTTATGTATTTTATGTAAATTATAAAACACTACATAGAATCAACAAAAGTTTTCTATTATTTAAATAACTGTTTTTCACAGTTAAATGACTTGATTAACTTTGGAAAAAATACAGTATGGTCTTATCTTAATAATTTTGTTACTCCAAATACAAATCAATATATGATACATTTAACAATATGTTTTTACTAAATTCACAGCCAATATTATTTATAAAAGGAAAATTACATTGCAAACCACATCAAGAAATTTTATTCAAAAAATTGAACTAAAACCCCATTGTTTCAATTGTCACTGAATAGGGCTTATAACTGGACCTTTTTCTTTTTGATCCATATACCTTATGCAAATATGTTCTTTTCTGATTTTTTATCTACAAATTTTTTATATAAACTGATGAGGCTATTAGTTCATTTTATAATTGCTAATTGCCATTATTGTATTAATTCTTTTGTGACTATGAATTATTTATCAAATAATTTAATAATTCCACCTCCATATTTTTTATACCATACCATATTTTGCCTTTATAATTTTTTATAATTATTCATTATATCTTCACTAATATGTTTTTTCCAAATAATTTTGGTTGCAAATGTGTTCTTCAAAATCACTCAAATAATGAAGTCACATTAGATCATTGCATCACATTGAAAGGCTACTTCATAAGCTAACTATTTGATGTCAGTAGATTCTACATAAATACTAGACTATTACAAGACTTTCATGAATTCACTTAAAATTTGTATCTTACTAAGTTTTTATTGAAGTTTTTGACAACTTTAATTCAACTATATATGTGCACAGGTCATAATGAATAAACTCACATTCAACATCTGACTTCCATTTAATTCAGTAGAAATTTTGAGGGAAGCTTTTAGAAGTAATTTATAATGTGATTATCAATCTTTCCATTATTATGTTAACACTGTTTTACATAAAATTAGTGTTACAATAGGGTATTTAAAGGTGTAATTAATAACCTTAAAAAGTACCATTAGCATTAAGTAAAACATGATAATGAAATCAAACAAAGTTACAATCAAAAACTATTCTCTTTCAAAAAAATCTTAATTAGATTCATCATAGGCGTGCAAAAGTTAAATATTTGCATTACTAATGATTAAGTTAAACAAATTAATGTCATATTATATATTAAAGTCATGTATAATTATAATTTATCTTACAAATAAAATATAGCTTGCTTCCAATTTACGAGTATTTTAAATATGGAGCTTTTAAAACTCTTATTAAAATGTTTTTTTTATTCTTTTTTTTTCCTGATTTCAGTTGGAAGTATTTTAAAGACTTCAAATGAAGACTTTTTTGGCTAGGAGCAATGATTATATTAATATTGGATGTAGATCTTATATTATGGAAATGCTTAATTGTTATATCAGTTTTCTCCTCTTTATAAAGGTCGATACTAGCAAGAAATAAAGCTGTTGAAGATGAAAACATTATTATTATACATTTAATTAATGGGATAGGGTTTCTTAAGGTTTTAAAATATAAAATAGATTAGTTTTTAAAAGTTTTAAACTTGTTTTATAAGTTCCTTCTCAATCCATAATCTCACATTGAAGCAATGACTCAACAAGAGCTGTATATACCAGAAGAAACACTTTTTCTGGTAGAATTTCTTTTAATCTGTAAAATTTATATACAAGTTTTCTTAATTTTGTTACCATATTTAATGGATTGAGACAAGAGTTAATCCATTCTTTTTCATTTAAGTAGATTTTATCAAAGTTTGGTCCATTAAAGTATATTGAACTTAGAACATTGAAAGGCTAGAAGTAGCATGCCGTGGAACTATGGGCAGGTTTGTTTGCTTGCAACATCTCTGATGCAATGATGCCAAGTGCTTATAGAGAAATGGCAAAAATCACTTTATAATATCATAAAAATTTTCAGTTGTTTCCAAAGGCACAAAACAATACTACTGCTCCCCTTTAATAAAATATCAAGCATTTTTTAAAAATAAATTTGATAAGATACTCTATATCGAAGTTAGTTGAGTTGATAAGATACTCAATATAAGTTAAGTAAATGAAAATAAAGTACGAAGAAACGAGAAAACGGTAATGGCATCGCAACGCCGCTCGATCGCATTGTTGATGTCACAGATACAAGCACTCTTTACCAGTGACGTCGTCAACAAATATTTACCTGATAATTTTTTATTAATTAATAATTAAAGAGTTTGAGTATAAGTAATATTACCATTTATGAGCTATTTATGTGTTTTTTTTAATGGACTTCATTAGAGGAAGGTCCTAATGAAAGGCAGCATTTTTGTCAAAGCATTTTTATGGAAATTAAATATTTTATTAATATAATATTATAGATTTCTTAATAAATCATGTTTTAAGACACAAATTTTTAACATTTTGCAAAATTTTTTTGTTATTGTTATATTGGACAAAACTCAGTTTTACATTACTTACTTATATCACATAATATATACTTCTATGCTGCTGACTTTTTCAAAGGGGCAGTATTGCTTCAGCGGAAAAAGTTAAAACTACAAGGATGTTCAAATCGTGAAGGAGTTGCAGGTTTTTTGTAGGTTATAAGATTTTTATTATGAGTATTTAGCCTGTATAATGGTTTTGAGACATTTAATAGTGACCTATATAATACCTAAGACCAAATATTATATCATATTAATTTATACTAAAAAACAAAGCTAAGAATAAAGACTATGTACAATAGATTAGATTAAGATTAGGCTTTTCCATAAAATCATGTTATTATTTCTTAAGTATTTTAATAATGACTTGAGACATCTAATTCAATTTCTTTGGCGCAAATTTGCTTGTTGCAATCTTCGAATTTTAATTTTTTGTTCTATATTTTTTTTCCATAATCTGGTGACAAGTGATTAAGCTCTTGAAACGGTGGAATCATCAGTGCTTAGGTCCTCAGGATATCATTTTGATTTTACCCTAGAATAATATACATAAAAATATAGTATTACCAAAATTAAAAAGAAAAAATTAAAAAAATGTATTATGATAATCCAATTGATCAATAAAATGTATGTTATTATAGAGAATCTTTGTAATGTCATACATTTGATTAATTGCATTTAATTAAACAAATATAATACAATAAAATACCATATCACTTTTAAATAAGATATATAGAATAGGATGATACATGGCATAAAACTAGTAGTCTATTTTGAGTGTATTTTTACCTTTTCCTTGGCAGAGTCAGGGAATGTGTAGCAGTTAAACAAAAACGGCTTGGATGAGAAATAGTAATTGTTGACCTAGACTCCACGGTTACTGTAGAACTATAATTCTCAGATGCAGTTATTGTTGATGATGAATGATCAGATCTGTAATTATACAAAATTTGGTGTATCAAGAATATTAATCTATTTTAATTATCCATACGTGTCTATATTAGCTTCACTGTTTGTACTATATACCATTTTGAAAGCTAAAGAAGTTTTTGCACTCTTCAGGAAAGCTACCCTTGTAGCTTTGAAGGGTAAATCACTTGGTAAATTAACTGAATTATTGGCTGCTGTGTTTCTAACCAGTGCATCAGAAATCCTAGTAAAAAAATAGTTTTACACACATACCTAATAAGTATTAGGTATAAATAAATCTTATATGAGTAACACTAATACTTTTTGTGAAGAAGCTGTATGTTTTACAACATAGCCCAAGCGCAAGTTTTAAAAGGTTGTTTTTTTAGCTTACATAATGTAGTAAATAAAAGCATGCAAACCTTTATCAATAATTCTAAGGTAAAATATACTCATACTCTATAAATATACTAGAAAAATATATTAAAAAAAATTACCTCTGAGGTAGAGCTGTGTAGAGAAATAAAGTCTGGCTACTGATAATATTATCTCCCTTATATCACTTCTAAGGATGTGATCTAAACAAACAAATATGTTCTTTTTAAATGTGTTGATTTCCATTAATGAAACCCATTGTTCCCTTTGGGCATAATCATTAGGCAATCTATAATAAGTATTTGATATTTAATCAAAAAGCAGAAAAAAATTACAGTAATAAATTAATATGTGGTGCCAATTACTATATATATTATTGTAAGTTGCAATAAGGTAAAACAAAAAAAAATTATGGAACAAATTTTAAAGAAAGACAAAATTAACTTTATACATAGATATCAAACTATATATAGATAGGTACATAGGTATTATGCGTTTTTTCTGCCAAAACAACAAAAAAAAACATAAAATCCTGTAATAAAACCAGGGACAAAATTCTAGTTTTATATCTTTTATAGCCTATTAATAGATGAATATGTTCAAAAAAATATTTAGATTTAAAAATATAAATATGTTGGTATTTTACTCACACTTTCACATTCAAATTTTTATTAGGTTTATATCTATAAGATCCCCTATTCTACATTTATGATGATGGTTACCCCATGATGTGATGTTATGAAAGTATCGGTACTTACTTGTGAAAAGATCGGCTTGAATCACCTTTTTATCATGATGCGGCACAAACGACACAAGTTTTTGCCATCCTAGCAATTTAAAAAAACACTAAAATGTGCCCTTTTTTCCTTTTTAAGCCGAAAATGAAAGAAAATACACGAATCCCGAATATAAACAAAAAGCCGTTTGACAAATGACACAACGCGTATGGTTTAGGCGCTTAAGCTCCGGTGTTGTCGCTTCAAATTTTTTAGAAGCAGTTTTAGGGATAAGAATGTTAATAATTTTGTTTTTTTTTGCTTAAGGATATTATATTTATTCTTAAAATAGGTTAATTGTAGTATTTATACTTTTTATTTTAAATTTTCCTATAAAATATAACAGAAATAAGTTAAATTAACGTTATAATGTTTGTTAAAATATAGCTAAAAATTTCCTCCGTTGGAAATTTGTGTCGACTTGACAACAGAGAATCGGCACATATGTTTGTAAATAAAACACCCCTCTTGCCCCTGTGCACATGTTGGACTCAAACAAAGTTGTTGTTTACTAATTCTAGCCTTTCAATGTTCTAAGATATTGAAGGTATCTCAGGAGTCCATCCAGCACTAACTCGAACCAATGTCTATGAGTTTCATATAATGTATGGTCTATCAATATTATTGCCTCAGTCTGTTAGAGATCCGCGCTCATACTTACACAACATTAAGGTGCCTGAAACATTTTTCTTTAGACCAACAAATTCTAGTGAAATAATGGAAGCTCTATCCTCAATGAAAAATAAGAACTCTTCTGGATGGGATGGGCTGTCACTAAAGGTCCTAATCGCACTACCGCTACCAACCCTTGATTCTTTGGCTGAGGTGATAAATGTTTCACTTTCAAGTGGATCCTTTCCACATTTACTTAAAGATGCCTTGATTATACCATTATTTAAGGGTGGAAACTATGATGACCCATCAAATTTCAGACCCATAGCCATGCTTCCCACTCTTGGCAAGCTTGTAGAGAGATTGATAAAAACTAGGATGATGGAATTTCTGAAACGGCATAATGTTTTTAACCATCAGCAATTTGGATTCCGGACGAAACTGGGTATATCTGATGCTATTTTCAATTTTTTGGAGAGTCTGTACATGGGGTTGTTAAGTCACAGCTGCAGAAGCTAGAAACCTATGGATTCAGAGGAGTTGCTCTCGACTGGTTTTGTTCTTACCTGTCTGAAAGAACACAAAGAGTATTCTTTGACAATGATATGTCATCCCGTCTGGATATGGATGCGGGTGTACCTCAGGGTTCTGTTCTTGGACCAATATTGTTCCTGCTATATGTCAATGATATCTCTCAAATTTCAATTAGGAGCAAATTTACTATCTTTGCGGTTGATACAACATTACTTTGGCATGACACTGACACCAAGAGGTTAAAGAATATTGTTGATGAAGATTCAATTCTTGTAAAGTCATGGTGTGAATCTCATAGATTAACTTTTAATATTTCTAAAACTAATATTTTAACTTTTAGATGTAACTTTGGAACTGTCATTTTGCAAAATAAAACAATAAGTCCTTCTGAAACATGCAAATTTTCGGGTCTGACGATTGATAAGCAATTAAAATTTGAAAATCATATCTCCTCTTTAATAGGGAAGTTATCATCCAACTGTTATGCTATTAGAGTAATAACACATTCTCTGGAACTTGATGTTGCTAAAATTGCCTACCATGCTCTTATTGAGTGTCATCTGAGATATGGTATTGTGTTTTGGGGTGTGTGCTCTCAGTATTTGTTCAGCTCTCTATTTATTTTGCAAAAAAGAGCCATACACTACATGTAGCCCCTGTAGGACATTATTTTTAAAACACTCCGTCCTGACATTGCCATGCCTTCTTATTTTAGAGACTCTTCTTATCCACAAAAAATATCGCCATCAGCTTGGCTCCCTTGGCTTTATAGTAATGGCTTCGTTTAAACCTCTATGTGCCACTTTTTTTTTAAATACATTTCATCTATACTATATTATCAGACTTTGCTGATAAATATTAATATTATTAATCTTGTTAACAAATTTAAAAATTTCTTTTTTATGCCTTGAACTATCAACAAGATAACCCTTAGACAATAGTTTTGTAAAACCTGAATACATCATTTAGTAGAGTCCATATATTCTATATTGTGTCACAAAAGAGACTAAATTAAGGATTTACATAATGTTTTTTTCATATCTTAATTTAAATAATATCTGTGTGAATATAACACTTTTAATAAGCTATTTTGAGTTTGAAAATGACATGTTATGTAAATTTCTTATTCCTTGCCTGATCTTTAAACAGTATTTTCTTATTGACAAAAAGAACCGCAATGGTTTTTATTGGCTTAAGTCTCAATAATAGATTATTTAAAAATAAATAATTAGTATATTTTTTAGGCTCTTGATCTGATCCCAAACCCAGTAATATGCAACAATTGCCGAAATGGGCTGAAGTCCTCCTACGAATTCAAATCCAGATGCCTGCAGGTTGAGAAAAAAATTAGGCAATATGTAGAAACATACCTCACCGATATGACAAACTACGATTTAACACAAATAGACACCTCTGATTTATCTAAACCTGCCAAGTTTGAAGCTGAACATATAGTAAGGTAATTAAATTTTAAAGTGTATCCTATAATTGTAGAATCAAAATAAATTTTGGATATTCTTAGGGTTACACCAGTAGTTAAAGAGCCACCAAGGTTGGTACCAATATTACCAAAGAACAATGAAGAACTTTCACTCGACTTCGCACCTCCCTCCTCAATACTCTCGAATCTCTTAACGGTAAGGGACGAATTGATTTTACCCAGTTCAGGCGAAATTGAAATCACAAATATTAAATATAAACGTAAGTTTAGACGTTAAAGTTGTCTGGATAGAACGTGAATATTAGGAAATATAAGAAGTTTTGTTTAGTCGTATATTTTTGCATATTTTGTAGCCAATAAAGCCTCGAAAATTTCGCAACAATCTGAACCAGCAGAAGTGGAGCTGACAAACACTACAAACCCAATAACACAAGATGGAGAGGGTATGTTTTCATGTAACCATTGCAAGAAAAAGTTCCCGAACGTGCCGTCATTACACAGCCACAAAACGAAGATGCATGAGGAGGATTATTTATGTAATTTTTGCAACATTCCTTTCAAATCATTGCAGTGTTTGAGGAAGCACAATCAGCTTTGTCAAAAAGGTAAGATCCTATGCATTTGATATTTACGATAATTGAGTTAAAAAATGATAGTATTTAATTACAAACTTGCCATACAAATACAAAATAAGACAAATTCTTTTCAAGTCAAAGGGAGACATGACTAGTATGAAATTAATAGTTATTAGGTAAAATTATTGTTTTGAAATAAGACAAACATACATACATTTCTGTAACAGAAATTAAATACATAGGAGTAGGTTTGTGCACAATGGTTAGAATCTGTGTTTGTAAAAATATTTATTTAAATTAAAAAACATAAGCCAAATGTGCCAAAATAAATTAATCCTGGTAACATTAAAAAAAATCCAAATAAATAACTAAATTTTAGGAACACACAATTTTTTCTATTAAAAATATAAAGTGGCACTTATAGATAAGCTTTATGAATAAATTTCTTCTGCTTTGTCATCACTAATATCTTATCAGAATTGATGCTTCAAGTTTTTTTTTATTAATTTTTTTTATTTTTTTAGTATAGTTCTCTGATTTAACTTCTTTTCGCTTGATCTAAACTTCAAAAATTTGGAACTTTTAGTATTCATTATTTCAGCATCTAAGCATGTGTTTTTTTCTTTGAAACAGAGTTGTTTTAACTTGTGGTTAACCTTGAGACTCTCGCGATATGAATCTTTTGTGATTTTTGAAATGTTAATATTTCTGATGAGATTGAATCAACTGATGAACACTTAAGGAGGCCGCACACCTACGATTCAAATGTTGCGCCCCAAATGCTTTTCCACAAATGTATCGGACAGTATTTAACGCGCACGTGTTATTTCATTTGGATCCACACACCTAAGATGCATTTGCTACCAAACGACATTTGAAGCCACACCGCATTTGTGTTTACTCCCCGGATAATCAACCTGTCCGATATTTGTTGCGGCCTGTCGTGTCACGTTTTAAAATACAAATGAAGAACGATATTACACAAATCATTTTATTTATTCAGGCAGTAGAGAAATATTATATGACCACACTTTGCAGGTAACATTCTATAGTAAGCTTGAAATTTCTCATCATCATTTAATAATTGCTTTGATACTTCAAAATTTCCCTTTTTGGAACAACCATTATTATAGGTATAAACCCAGTACTGACGTTTTCTTCGGTTTTGACTGAATAATTGCCACATCATAAAATAATCGTCATCAGAAGACGACGACATGGGTACAAATACGGAACAGAACTAAGCCCTAATATGCGTGCTTGTACCGCATTTATGGCAAATGTACAAAATGTTGAACGAAATTATGTCGAAAGACAAATGTGGCGCCACCTTTGTAACTTAGGTGTGCGGCCGGCTTTAATTCACATTTTTGTCCTCAGTAGCCGCAAGCATAAAAATCCTTTAAGTGAGAGTGAATTAACAAAAAAATAGTGAAAAAGTAATTATTAAACAAATATTTTGTTCAACATAAACTATTGTACGTAAAATACTTATTTATCAAAAAATAGTATAAAAATTTTTTGGTAATTTATATTTACAGTACCTGTAAACATAAATGTGGACTGAGCAAATGCCACCTATCATACACAGGTGGGTCACTCTGTTTAGACATCAGGGCTCTGATTTATTATTAACAGATAAATTCAATAAAAGAGGAGGTTTTTTTTTAATCCTCGAGCAATTCGATGTTATTTTTGAATCGGGTATATTTGACCTCAAATGTAGCCTCCAGTATATTTTTGCATTTCCGGATTCTTCGGAAAATTCTGCACATGTTTTATGTACAATGTTTGTTTTAAATATGTTTAAATAATAATTATAACACTTTATTGCCACATAAATTCTTGAAATTTCTTTTATTAAATGGCCGTCATTAACTAGTAAGATAAATTCTTGCTGTACATTTTCAACTGTGTCTGGAGAAATATTCCTAATTAGATTATGAATATGATCTTTGAGCATATAAAGCATGTGTATTTTTATACACTTAATGTTTGACATAACTCCAAAGAAATTAGGCCAATGGATTAAGGTCTTGTTATCTAGGTCGCTACTCTATTGATCCACGTTTGACTATCAACCGGCCTGGGAAAACATTATATAGGATAACGCTATCCCGTCAAAGTTCTTTAAAAAAGTGAAAATCCTGAGAATTACTCCCTAAACCCGTATGAATTGTCAGCTGTACAGTACCTACAATTTTGCCTTGTCCATAATTTCCTTGTCTATAAAAATTTTCAAATAAACAGTTATTTCATCTGAAAAGCGTATCTAAAGCGTTTCACTAGTCTAGTGTTATTATCAGTTTTTTCGATCATGGTCTGACAAAAACTCGTTTCTGCGATCTGGATCATCGTCTAGTAGCGTAGCTCTTGAGGTCATTGAATTTTAAAAGGGTGCCACTTTTCCTATTTTCGCTCTGTGAAGCGTGCTGTGTACTTGAGCCCTTCGGATTATCGTGTCATGGAATTAAAATGTTCAATTTTTTGTCATTAGGAACGTCAGTCCTTCCTGGGCTCCTTAACAGTTCCAGTCTCGCTTCACTTAGCCTTATTTCTAATAATTGTAGACTGATTTGCAAGTTCTGTGTTCACATATTTATTGTTGAAGATATTTACATTTCAATTTCAAAATGTACACGATCCAAAAATGAAATCCTAAAAAAAAATGAAATATTTAAAAAAATATGTATACCTCCCCTTGTTTTGAATGTATCCGTTAATAAATCACAAACTTGTTTTCTGTTTCTCACAGTTTTGAATACATTTATTTATTTTTTGATTAAATTTGGTGATTATTATCAAGTTTTTAAATTATTACTTTGCTTTTCTGCAGATTTATACTCGTAAATAGGTGTCATGCTTTAATAACTCAACTAACTAATAGTAGCAAATATGATACTTTATATTGCAGTGGCGGCAGCAGGCATATTTATGATATTTCAACGTATATAAAGAATGTGAAATCCTGTTGAAATCGCCACTATATGCGCTATATTTAATCGGATCTGTCACATGTGTGATATAAATTTCTCTCCGGTTCATGTGATTGTCCATATCTTGGTGGATCATTACTCTTGAGATACCCATGCATTTAAATTATAGTTAGTAGGTATATTGCAGTTAATTTAATTTCATTTTGTTGAATATGTGATTATCTTGTTAAACTTTTATAATTGGGTTTTTATATCATATTAATAGTTTTTGTTCTAAATTTTTTGGATAACTTTTGAGATTACTTTTTTTTCTTTTCTTTTATTTTTTAAGGTTTGTTTTGTGTTCTTTTTCTTTAAACTATATTTTTCATTGTTCTGTAACTGTTTCCTGTTATGGGGCAAGTTGCCTCTTGGAAATAAAGGCTTATTATTATTATACTGTCATTGTCGCAATTGTCTTTTATTGCTTGATTATTTTCTTAAATATTTTTAATTGATGAATATAATATAAAACTACTTAATGGCATGGACATAAATACAGAACTTCACTAAACAATAATAATATGTTCAATGTGTTTAATCCATTGATTGATTTTGATAGACTAGCTTAAGAGTAAACGGATCAGTACAGTTTTTAAATGATATCTAGCAATAATATAAAAAAATACATTGTTTAGGTGGATATGGTTAAGGACTAGTTGCTGAGTGGTAATAGCTATGTTAAAATCTGTCATACTGTTTTTTTGTAAGCATTTATCTAATTTTATTATTTTTATTTAGTTTTTTTTTGTCACAATAGCTACATTACCTACTTTACATACGTTTTTTATTGGGACACAATTCAATTCTATGAACATATGTTCTAAGCGTCTTAGATTTAAAAGTACCGGATGGTGGAGTTGTAAAAAACAATTCTTTTTGATAAATTTGATATCTCCGTGGATATTTTTTTGAAAAATTGTAGGTAATTCGTATGTATCCAGAGCCATTTTTCAAAAAACACAATAAAATAATATAACTAATGATAATGGAAATAAAAGTAATACCTAATATAATATTTAGGCTTATGGCTATTCACAAAAATGGTTTTTATTTTTTTTATGCGGAATACTGTGAAAAAGGTCATCAAACAAGATATGCTATAAATGAAATAAAGAAATCAAATAAACAAATTGTTTATCAGAAAGCGGCCCTGGATACAAAAAAATTGCTGCTAAAACAATTGTTCAGAAAAATGTTAAATTTATCGAATAATAGATGTTTTTTCCTTAAAACTTTAGCACCTTGTACTTTTAAATCTAAATTTTAGGATATATATTTATAGGAACTTTTCGGGCCTTAATTTGTTCATGTCCATATACAGTGCCGGCCAAAAGTAGAGAAACTTTTAATTTATTTTCTAATTTAATAATCTATTCAAAATTTTTGTGACACCATGTATTAAAAATGTTTATGTTAAGCCATAAATTCATACTAAAACATTTTGAATATTTATCACAGGAATGTAAATAGTAAACAATGTTTTTTTTTACTTGAGGACATAAATAGAGAAACTTTTTGTATTAAATATTTTAAATTAAATAGGTCTCGTTTGAAGCAGTTCGTTTTCGATTGTGAAGAAGCCTATTTAGTATTAAAATGCCTCGAGGTATAAATTTATCTGAACAAATAAAAAAACTTATAATTGAGAAGCACAATGCGGGAGTGAAACAAGTAACAATCGCTAGAGAACTTGATCTTCATAAAAGTGTCATTTGTAAACAAATCAATTTGTGGCAAACTAGAGGCACTACTGCCAGCATCTCTAAGCCAGGTAGACCCAAAAAAACAACATCTGCAACTGACAAGCTAATTAGACGATGTTCTATAAGAAATCCATTTTCCTCCGCCGAAGATATAAAAAAGGCATGTCCCAGCATTTCCCCTTCAGTTCAATCTATTAGAAGGCGTTTATGTGACGCCAACTTAAAAGCCAGGAGACCGGTAAAAAAACCTTTCATTTCAACGAAAAATAGACAGATTCGTGTAAGATTCGCAAAAGAACACTTACATTGGACCTATAATCAATGGAAAAACGTTTTATGGTCAGATGAAAGTAAGTTCAATTTATTTGGGTCAGATGGTATGAGATGGGTTAGACGTCCCGAGAATGAAAAATTCAACCCAAACTACACTATTCCCACAATCAAACTTGGCGATAATGTGTTGGTGTGGGGATGTTTTTCCGGGCATGGCGTTGGTCCACTGGTGAGAATAGATGGGATCATGAATAGCCAATATTATCTAAACATCTTAAGGAATAATATGCTTCCCTACGACGAGGATAATTTGCCGTTAATTTGGAAATTCCAGCATGATAATGACCCCAAGCACACTTCTAAAATTGTTAAACATTTCCTAACCTCTCAACAAATTCAAGTTCTGAAGTGGCCAGCTCAAAGTCCAGATTTAAATCCCATCGAGAACTTGTGGGAGCACCTAGACAAAAAAATCCGAAGAAGTTCCGAAATAAAGACGAATTATTCCTAAAAGAAGTCCTAAAAGAAGCATGGAGTGAAATTTCCGGAGATATTATACACAATCTTCTTGAATCTATGCCAAGACGGTGTAGTGAAGTTGTGAAGAGTAACGGTTATGCCACAAAGTATTAGTGTGCTTTTATACACATTTTGTATTATAACATAATTGTGTCATAAAAATAAAAAGTTTCTCCATTTTTGTCCTTAGAGAAAATAAATTTTGCATATTTTTATTTGCATATTGGGTCCGGTAAAGTTAAAGGGACGTCTAAAAACCGATTTTTTTTTGAAAATTTTTACATAGAATGTTGGGTATGTACCGTTTTCAACTGTCAGTACAGGATTGTACTGTGCTGATTTTACTGTAATTTGCCGTTCCGATTTTACACAGCGTGCTATTTTGCTCCAAAAAAGGAACAGTTTTCAGCACTGTTTTCACAACCACAACATAACCTATAAAACTTTCGAACAAACATATTTCTTGTGAGAAAGTAAAATACACATGTACTTTTGTGCCTTTTTATTTCTGCAGTGCAGTATGTGCACAATTACGAGTTTTCTAAATAATTTAAAGGGCTAAAGAGCGCAAATTTGTGGTCCTAGGACTTAGGACTTGAGTGAAAAATATCACTTTCTTCACTAGTAATGTAATATAATATATTATCTTTTGAATTTGTACCTAGGTACCTGAAATGCATTCTAAATTCCTCTTCGGAATATAGGTTTATCACGTTTTCCAAATAATTTGGAACGCGAATGCGGGCCTGTCCTTGCAAGCCTGTAATTGGCCAATATAAAAGTCTTCTTGGTCCAGTTCATCTTCCTCATCATCAGTTAATAATAAAACGGAAACGGTGTTTGCCACTATCATGGCTGCTACATTATTGGGGTTCATAGCCATAGCTTTTATTTTGAACAATTTATGTTTTGAACTTGGAAAATAATTCCCACAACGTAAACAAGAAGATTCAAGAAATCAACATCAACAACACTTCTGACAGTTTTGACATTCCCCCACTATTTTACTGTACCTACAGTAGCTTTTATCCCCAGTCAATCCAGTAAAGATTAATGACGTCACTAACGCATTTATGACGTCATTCAGTACTGAATCAGTAAACTGAAATAAATATCGGAACGACGTCCAGTAAATTCAGTACTGACAGTTGATAACGGTACATACCCGTTGAGTGTGGTCAAAATATTGATAAAAAAGTGAGGATGATTGGAAAAAATACAAAATTTTGGACATTATGAATGTTTTTCTACATACGTTAAATACGTAATTATTGCCAACTTGCACAAGGTTTTTTAGCTCTTGATTTTGCTATAATTAAAAAATATATATACTGGGGCAATTTTGGAACTTTTTGGAGGTTATTATTGTAAATTTATATAATTTTTTATCGCTTTGGACCCCTTTTAATTACATATTTTGTAATTTACACACAAGAAAAATAAAACAACAACCTTCTTGACAAAAATGGCAGTGGCTTCACTACGTCCCCAGTAGTATTTTTTGGTTTTGCCGAAAACACTTTTTAGTTGGATGGGTTGGCTGTGGACTCAATTTTAGATAATAAAGGCATAATATAGTTAGATTTTACATTACATGAACAAAACACATTTATCAGGTGTTCAAAAATATGTATTATTTATTTAAATTATTTGATATTTTATGTAATTTTATATATAATAAATATACATTTAAAAAAAAAACATAATTTAAGATATTTAATTATTTATAGGTTAATAATAACGATGAGATTTAATGTACATTAACTTATAGTCAAAACAATAAATATCTTTAAATTAATTATAGGCATTAGGAATAGGAATAAGGCATAGGAATTATAGGCACAAACACCCATTTTCTAATTATTATCCCATTCACTAAGTAGGGCTCAAACGACTACCCAACCCACTATTTAGCGCCAACCCAAGGTTCCAATCCCTTTTTGCAATCCCAACTCCACATGTGCGCCAACCACACAGTCCCATATGCGCACACGGTGCTACCGCCCCGTGTGCATATTTTATGATTATATAAATTAACAAATACTTACCTATAATGAGACAGGACAGAAAATTACGATAATCGTACTAGTACAGTAGCCACTCCCAATAAATATGTGACATTTTGATAGTTTTTTTTATTTATGAATAAATCCGTATTTACATATTTGATATTCCTGATTTGCGTGTGAATGGAAATTTGTGTTTATCACCTAAAGAAGTGATGTAAATCCTTCTAAGTTGCAGAATTTTGTTACTTAAGGCTTTAAATTTAAATGAATAGCATATATAATGGTCAGCGTGATGCCTAGTCGCAAATAGAGTGTAGTTAAGCCGGGTGTAATTGTGTATCATACGTAAGTAGAAAATACTTTGTAATTTTTAAAATTTTGCATTTTTTTACTTCATCCTCACTTTTTTATCAATAAAATGTTCAAACACAACATTCTATGTAAAATTTAAAAAAAAAAATCGTTTTTTAGACGTCCCTTTAACTTTAACGGACCCTGCATATTTTGTAATAAATTATTTGTTTTCAATTTTTTTTTCTAATTATTTTCGTCACTACTAGATATAACCATAAACGTTATTTACAATTACTTCGAATTAGTTTTAATAAGAAAAAAATAAAAATATTAAAAGTTTCTCCACTTTTGGCCGGCACTGTATGTCCCTAAATTTTGTCACAAAATTTTAAAAAAACATCCAGTAAGTTCTAAGAATATACTAAACACGCGACAATTTCTATTCTTTTAGTAAGAACTAAGTCATCTGGTCCTAACGCTCCTTCAGCACAAATTTTAACAAAAAGACCACATTTGCCAACTAAGGCGAAGAACCATCTAAAAAAGTGGCTGTTTAATCACACGGACGTAAGTATGTTTTTGTTTTCATTATTAAAATCATATTTAAAATCACATTAGTTTAATTCATTAATTGATTCGGCATGATAGCACGGGTAATTTGCATTATATAATGAATATCTAATGAATTCATAATTGTAAACGATAACAGGTAATAACAATGGACCGCCTACCAAGATCTTCAATATTTAAAGTTTGGAGACCGATATTTCCAAAACGGCTTAATACTTAGTCACAATTGTGACTTCCTTATTTACTAGTGTTATAAGGATCAAAAAATGTTTAATCTGGGTGGAGAACCGTGCGACATGATTGTGAATTGTGCATTTTATAGGTGTGCACGCGCAAATCGTTTATTTTGCCGGGAGTGCATTCTTGTCATAACCTGAAAAGTTTCCGATTATTTTCAACAATGGCTCGTGCAGGTAAGTTATTATTTATTTATAGAATTTAGGGGAAAAAAGAAGTGCTTAATATTAAATAGGTATAATAAACTTCAATTAAGTGTATTGTTTTTAGAGATTGAAAATATCTTTAAAAATGTTGATTCCAACAATGGTTTTGTTATGTATATCACAATAATTGTGAGCCACGGGAGTTAACGTGGTTTGGTTTTATTTAAGTTGGATACAATTAATTCTTTGTTACAGGAAGAAGTAAGGAAATTATTGATTTGGACCATCTAAGGGATGACGAGGAGGCATTGTTCCAACTTCTAGACGAAGTTGGGTCGGATTTAGAGTCCGAGGATGAAGAAGATTAGTTTAAAATTCACGAAAAATGAAGCTGATAGCTCTTCAGATTCAGAAGATGATTTACCCCTCATCCATTTCCAGACTCTCCAGTGGAAGCATGGAAACTTTAGAAGCAAGGATTTTCCTGTAAAAGAGAACTACATATACTCCATCCATTGTAAAAACTCCAAACGAATATTTTGCTAGATATTTGGATGATGATTTTTTTGAGTCAGCCGCAAATTTCACTTCCCAGTATTTCTTGCAACAAAATGCAAAAGAAAACAACTTTACCTCTCAAGAAATAAAGAAATTTTTCAGAATGAATGCTTTGATGGGATGTATTTATCTTCCAAGGATACATATGTATTGAAATGGAAAATATAAGTTCCCATTAATTGATGGGGTCAGGACCCGACAAAGGTTTTACATGATACGTGTAAATTTACATGTCGTTAACAATCTTAGCGTATCAGAAGAGGAACAAGAAAAGAATAGATTGTGAAGAATACAGCCGGTAATTGATTTAGTTCGCAATAGATGTAAAGCCATTGAAAGAAAAGAAAAGACAGCTTTTTCTATTGACGAACAAATGATTCCTTTTTTGGGAAGATATCTAGTTCGACAATTTATTAAAAATAAACCAAGACCAGTGGGACTGAAGAATTTCGTTCTTACGACATTCGACGGACTGGTATTGGATTTTGAAATCTACCAGGGCAATACTACCCCACTAAAAGATAGGGATTTAGGCTTGGGACCCTCAATAATATTGCGTCTAGCAGAAACATTACCTCAAAATAGTTACCTGTATTTTGACAGATACTTTTCAACTATTGCTTTGATGAACAAATTGACGAGTTTGAACATAGATGCTACAATTATGTGCAACAGAGTGAAAGGATTTGTTTTTAAAAAAGACAGTTTAATGAATAGGGGAGAGTCAGAAGAAGTTGAAGAACCGATAATAAACTTTGCATTACAAAGAGGAAAGATAATAAATCTGTTTTAATGATATCCACAGCTTTTGGAAGACAGCCGGAAACTGAGGTGCAAAGATGGAATAAAACAGAAAAAAAACGTTCAGGCATAGCATGCCCAGCTGTTGTTAAATCATACAACGAAAACATGGGTGGTGTAGATGTTTGTGACCAACTGATGGAATACTATCGATCTTTCTTTCGAATCCGGAAATGGACTCTTAAAGCCATCCTACATTTGTTCGACTTAGCAATAGTAAACAGCTGGATGGAGTATCGAAGGGATTGTTATACTCAAAACGTTCGAAGCAAAGATATTATGGATCTTTTGGAATTTAGATTTAATCTTGGGGAATATCTAATTGCCGGTACTAAGAAGCGTGTTGGAGGCAACAGAATGCCAAGAAAATATAGAGGAAGAGACTAGCGTTGAAGGAAATGAAATAAAAAAGAGAAGAATGCCTTCCAGTTTGCCCTGTGCAGACAAACGCTTTGATGGTTTTAAACACTGGCCAAAGAATGAAGAAATGAAGAAGCTAGTTGAATGCAGGTTAGAAGGGTGCAAAAGTCGGTCCAGAATGCGTTGCCTAAAATGTAATTTTTTTCTTTGTTTAACCAAAGATAAAAACTGTTTTATTTCATTCCATACAAAGTAATAAATTTTGTTTCATAATTGTGCTTTTCTAATGTTGGCTCCCTAGACACACAATTGTGTACTCCCTAAATCCCTCCCTTAACTCTTTCGAATATTTTTTAAAATAATTTTCCGTACCTTTTGACCCAACTTTATCGGCGTAAAATAAATATAAACCCCAAACTCAATTTTTTTTATCTCGGTACTGTAAGGGTTAATTAAAAGTAGGTAAACTATATATATTTGAAATCAGAAAATTCCTCCCTGAACACAATACAGATTTCTTTTTCAATTTTCATTTTTCTTTTTCAACTAATCAGTTTCTTGCTTTCTTGTTGTTCTTCTTTCTCTTCTTGCTTGCAGCTTTGATATATTATACTTGATAAAATAATATCTTTATTTCTCGTTTTTTTAACGTGTAAAATACAGTAATTGGATTGCTAAACAGTGGATTTCTAAATAATAAGTGAAGTAACAAAATAATATAATCACTAATAATTTAAACTCTCAATATGTCCTCCATTATTCTCAATGCAACATAGGGTATCCTCTTTGCAGCCTATCTAAACCTGCAGTTTTAATTTCGTTTTCTTGGTTTAGTCTATAATTTCTACTAATTTCGTTACTAAATACTTAAATAATTAAATTCGCGACTTTTTGATTAATATTTTCATTTCGAAATTTGGTATATCACGTTCTTAAGGTGGCCCAGGAACCCAATTTGGCAAGGTATCCAAAAGGGAAAGATCAGGGCTATGGGCTGGCTAAGCAATGCTTCCAACCTTTCATTATGGTGTTTTCCAGTTTTATATTGAATAAAATTATAATGGACCAATTAGGGGTTTATTATGAAATATTGGATTATTTTTTATGCTTAAACTAGCTTTAACAAAAGTTGTAGGTTAGACGTTTCATAGTAGAAACTTTAAATCATTTTCGGTGTATATTTCCTACTTGAAATTTCGACATAAATCATAATTTTATGGCAAGTTACATCGTCTTACGGCCCACCGTGAAGATCTTTGGTTTTTGAAATTTGGCTCACAATTAATTAAATTTACTTTGATTATAACCTCTGTGTATTTTTTTTCTCATTAAAAGAAAATAATTGGTTTTTAGCATCCGTATCCAACCGACGTAGAAAAACAACAACTAATGAAAGAGACTAACTTGTCCCTATTGCAAGTGGAAAATTGGTTTATAAACGCCAGGCGGCGAATCCTGGCCGAC
Organism: Anthonomus grandis grandis; assembly: GCF_022605725.1. Taxonomy (NCBI): domain Eukaryota; kingdom Metazoa; phylum Arthropoda; class Insecta; order Coleoptera; family Curculionidae; genus Anthonomus; species Anthonomus grandis. The sequence continues at coordinate 29,855,719 of NC_065552.1, forward strand.
CTAACAAGACTGAAAAATATGACCAGTCGCGGAAAAGTACCTAGACCCATTAGGCCAAAACGGGGGAGAGGGCGGGCGAGGAGTTCGCAAAAGATCACCTTAGGTAAATTTTCGAATAAATTTCATTGCTTACTTTTTCGTTTTTTAAAATTAAAGTTATATGTATAGGGTAGACCAGTGTAAAATGGAACACAGTCAAGTTTTATTTCTAGCGGATTTTTTTTTTAAGAGAGCGGAATTCTTTTAGAGATTATATTTTTAAATTATATAAAGGGTGTTTTCAAGTTGAATCATTTATTTTAGCACCTTGTAGAACTCGCCAAGAGGAGTTAATATAGCAACAATCACCTATACAAATTGCATTATAAGGGAGTTACTAATTTTTTAAAAAATCTTCATAAATGATAAAATTATCCTTATTTGTTCGATTAACAAAGATCTTGCAGGGCGAATCCACGACTCTACGAGCTTCGAAAGTAAAATCCTGCTATCCACGAACTAAATTACAAGAATTTTCATTGCTCCCTATCCATCTATTTGGAAACTCATTATTTAGATGTTAGTAAACTTCTCGTCTAAAGTGGAATCCCATCGTGTAGGAACCACATACTCTGTCTCATATTTAGAGGAACATCTTCTAATAATTGTGGAAGGTTGTGTCGAAGGAAGTCTAAGCAAATTTCACCAAACAGTCGAAGTGGAAAAAAGTAGGTTCTCATAATAATCCACCAAGCCAAAAATGCTTAAAACTTTGGTTCTATTTAGGGTAGTTAACCGATGTTCACCTTTTTATAATCTAGAAATATGGAGCTGCAATTTGATTATTTACAAATTGTTATTCAAGAACATCTTAGAACTAAAAAAATCTTGTTCGATCTTTATAAAGAGGATTCGATATAGGTCGCAACGGTTCTGTGAATTTGATGACATATAACGGATCGATTACAGTTGATGTGGATCTTGTCTATTTAGTTTTTGGTTATTGTCACCACGCGGGGGATTGTGGCATCCTCGTTGTTCTTTTAAATACCTTTCCGCACACTACTGTGTTGGCACTCTCCTTAGGTAGTATTATGTCCACTAATTAATTGTCTTCGTAGTTCAGGACCAGTTTTCCGCACAACATAGTCACACAAATGAAATACGCACTATTAAAAGACAGAGACAAATGATCGAACCAAAGTTCATTCAAAGTCCAAATTCGTATTGAAAACCATATAATAACACAAATGTTGATAAACTGTTATACAGGGTGTTTCATTCATTTATTTCACTGTTGGAATATTCATTATTACGTGGCAGTTTCTTATTTTAGAATTTTTACTACAAATAATAAACTCTTACTTAGTGACAGTAAAATTGTCATATAATTTATTTACACGAAAAACTGATGAACTGAAAACTGGAAAACTGAAGTGCTGACACAAGCCTACTTGAAAAAAAGTCAAGGTAATAACGGTGACAATACAAATAACTTAAAAACTGATAGAGTTACATCAAATAAACAAGAGTACCTTTTTTATTCAAAATTGAACTGCCTTTTAGATTTAGTCGTTTTAGCTATAACTGATTAGGCAAAAAAGATATATTCTAATTTACATAAGTAACAGGGTGTAACTAACGCCCCTTAATAAATAAAGCTAAATTCACCACAAAATTTGTAATTTTCATGTAAAAACACAAAGTCGCCAATTTTCAAGACGATACTGCTTAAAATCACAAAATTATTAAGAAATTTCAAATAACAATTCCAACTTTAAATACCCTGTATCTCGTAAACCTGCAACATTTGTATAAGACATGTTACGCTCAATCGCTATATTTTGGTATGTAGTATCTCCAGTTCAGATATTGCCCGTTCTTAATGAATCACCCTTTATATGTTACTTATATGTATATAACATATTATTTTAAATTTTTTAATGCTTTACTTTTTTTATTATTTCATTTTATTAAGGCGATTATACGATACTTCTATATAGGCGATTTTTGGAATGTCAACTCCTTTCGATGAGTTCTAGAAGCAGTTAAATTACTTAACTTTGAAAACACCCTGTATTAAGGATCAATTTTACTTTAGGAGTTTTATAACACAAATGGTTTTTTTGGGTTGCACTTTTTGGTTTAATTTTATTTTAAATTTTAGATAAAGGAATTGATAGTTGTTTGTAATTTGAATATTGAACTGATGGCCCGGGTAAATCTTTTGTAATATAAATTTTATGGTGAAATCTCCTATAAAAGCCTCGTCTCGTTTCGAGGCTGATGGTATGATCATTCAACATATTTGTATATCATATATTTAGAGACTCTAAACGAAGATTTGGCAGATGAAGAGGAATACAACGATGAATCTGCGTCTGCTGCTGATTATTTGATGACCGACGTGGAGGCAGTCGATTCCGCTATAACTGATTTTACTTTCGACGAGAGTAATATTAAGCAGGAAATTGAGACTTTCGCCGATACGCTGGACGAAGGAGAAGGTAAAAAGATATTTTTAATACATATGTGTATATTTTTATGCATTGTTCAAGGATAAATTAAACGCATACTTCCTAACAAAAAAATAGTTATGAATGAATACAAATATATATGACTAACATATAAAAGTGATAAAATATCATTTTAATTTTCTATAAAAAAAAACAAAACGTAAAACAATTTTTTTTATATTAGAGCCTATTTTAGCCATATACGAGGTTTATCATACAAGTTATACAGTCATACTCTTGAGCAAAATGTGAATTTCGCTCAATAGTAAAGTACCTTAGTTATTCTCTATGATATAGAAAATTATTATAAAGAGAAGTTGGTTACAACTAAAAACGTTGTTCAAATATGCAATTACGTCCTGGTGATTAAAATTTTCTCAAATTACCGAAATACCGAAACTTCTCCGAAATAATTTCTTAATTTCTAATTAAAGACTTATAACCTTTCAATTACTTGATGTCTGTCTTCTAACATAATGCATAAATGCATCTCTAAAGCATTTAAATGAATAATACTATGAGTTAATTGTTGTACTAATTTTAAGTAACATTATTAGCTCCTTCAATTCCGCCTTTTCTTTCAAAACAGGTAATTGTTCTATTACAAAAGGTTTTCAATACTCTTCTAATCATAATCAGAGTAATAATCTGAACCGATTCTGTAATGATTCATTCCAAATGAGCAACTAAGAAAATTGTCTTAACTAACCCCATAAGAAAAAAATCGAGTGGCGTCAAATCTGGAAAGCGAGATGGCCAAAAACCTATGTATAACTCTTAACTATAATGCTCTTTCAATGTTTATGTCAGGTTTTGTTTGGGATAAATTATTTTTTAATAAGTCCCTTAACAATGGGGTAAATATATTTTATGAGGTAATACACTTATGTATAGGTAAATTTGCGCCCTTAAAAAGAGGTTCATGCAAAAAGTTTCCTATTTTGTTTTCAAATAAACATAAATTTAATTATAAAAAAAATTATACATAAGTGATATGTTATTGATTGTATGTATATTTTTGGAGGTTTCTGAGATCCAATAGAAATAAGAGTCAGATTTCAAATGAAATTTCCTATAGAGCCACTACTATTTCCTCTGGTCGTGAGATAGCTAATTTATTCGCTTATATTATATTATTATCTGTCTCGATTTCTGATATCTATATCAATTGGCTACTATTGGATATACAGGGTGATTCAAAATTGAGTGCAAAGATTTCAAGGGCGTATTTACCAGCCATAAATAAGAAGTTTTTTTCATAAAAACGTATGTCCTAACTTGTTTCGTTTTTTAGATACAGAGTGTAAAAGCTTTTTAATAAAATTTTTTTTTTTGTTATGAAAATCTGCTTTTGTGTATGTATCTTACTTAGGCTAAGTTAAATTTTGAAAAGAAATTAAATGAATGTCAATAATCGATGCGAATTTCTTATTTGTTTTAATAGGGCCAGGCACAGATTTTGATTTTTTTCCTGGAAACAAAGCTAGATACGAGTAAGGCTCAAGAGGCAACAAAGTTACATTATTGACCACTTAATCTAAAAAAAAATTTTTTTTCAAGAAAACGGAGGCGTATCATAATTTTACCTATAACTAAGAAACGAAGCAACTTTGAACTAAGTTAAGTTGCTTTAAATCGACCTATTTTTACCTCGGGGATACCTCCTAGGATTTTGTACAGAGTTTTTAGAGACACCATGTATAACTGGTGGAATTAAAGATATAATGAATTAGAAATTGAATAATGGATATTGTATTATACAATAGCCGTACAAATTAAGTACGGTTCTTAAAAATGAATTTAATTTCAATTTAAAACATCTAAGAAAAAAAGTATACACAAATTAAAACACTACAAACGCACAAGTGTTGAAAAGTTATGTATTATAGAATCTTGCTTTAAGCGCAAATCTCGACTTGTCCTAACTAACGTATATTTTAGCGTCTGAACCAGAAGAATCAGACAAAACACAGCCGGTGTCGAAGCCACAAGAGGATCGAAAACCGAATTTGTCAATGATGCAAGATCCCCTTGAAAATTCAAACGAAGAACAAAATACAAGTACTGAAAGTAGAGTCGATTCGCCAGCAGAAAGAAACGACGAGGGCTCGGAAAGTAGTGAGGAGGATGTGCCTCTTAGTAAATTAGGTATTACTCCGATCCATGTAAATATTAAAATGGAAGTTGAAGATGTTGACGAAAGGTAATATTCTTAGGAGCTGTATTTTTATCTCAAAATTTTTATTTTTGTTATATGTGAATTATCTTTTTGGTTATGAACCAAGTTTTTTAGATTTCTCAGTTTTGGTCAGTAATGATTATTGTTTTTTTGTAAAAAGTCCTTGTGGGGTTTATTTTGATGATTCTTGTTTTTCTGTATTTTGTTTATTATGGTTAAACCACTTTTTGACATGTTTGTGAAGAAAGAAAAAATGGTACTGTTAATGTTTTATTTTAGTTACTCTATGAGCAAGAGTTCTACCTAATTCTGTGTCCTTTATTGATATAAATTAACAGACCGGATATACAGATAGATACTAAATTTATAGATTAACCACAATTTTCTGTTTTTTTCCTTTAAAGAAATCAATACACTACAACAAAAGAAACATCAAATCGTGATTTCTTAAATATGGTCCTTAGTCAGGCAGACTAAGTTTTAAGAAAATTTAAAACAGAATTTTAAATTATTATGGGGGTAACGACATAAAAATTCTAATAATGTCATTTTCAGGCCAACCTATGCTTTTAAATTTACTTTATGGTGCTTTGACATATTTGAACATTTTTCTCCAATAAAAGTCACCATATTAATTACTGGATAGAGATTTTTTCAATAAATTCGATAAAAAATAAATAGGGCAGACACAGCAATTGGCAAAAAAATCAATTATACAGGATGTGCTATAGCCACTGCAACTTTCTTATTTTAAATGGAACACCTCATATATTAATGCATTTTTAGATTCTAGATAAGATTTCAAAAATGTTGATGTATCAAGATGCGTATACCACCAAAATTGTACGAAATTTTTTTTAACCTTAATAAAAGAACTTCCTAAATTTAATAGAATTTCTTGGCTTTGTAGAATACACGTTGCTTTTGAGGTAACCCTAAAGATAAAAATCTAATGGGGTTAGGTCAGGGGACCTTACAGGCCACCAAATTGTTTCCCTCCGTCCAATACATTTATTTTGAAAAAATATGATTCAGAAATTGGCGTACATTAGCCGCATGGTGGAGAAGTGTACGATCCTGTGGAAAGTAGATCCTTTCGTCTGGGTTTTTATGTTAAGTAGGAAATTCTTCTCTTAATTCTAGTACCAAAGTGTTTTGCAAAAATTGAGAACATTTGTCACATACATTTTGATTTAAAAAAAAGTTAAGGTAATAATTTCTTCAGTTGTTCCTGCCCACACATTAATTTTGCTTGATGTGGATCGGGTTCATCCTTTTGCGGCTCCTAGACAGATTTCATTTTAAAAGTTGTTTTCCTGCTGACTTTGAATTTCAAAACAGTTTTTTAACCTAAATTATGCTCCCGAATTATTTATCTGAACTATTTATTATTGACTTTTCCTGGTATGTAAGAATATCAAGTTATGTATCCTCGTTTACAGACTCAATTCTTGTCCATGAGTTTTAAAATGGCTTTTCATTTGACTTTTTTGATATAACATGCATATCTTCATGTTATGGTCAAATATAGAGCAGCTAACTAAATTTGGTAATTTTATTTAATATCTGGTGGCATATCCTTTATTCTTAATAACTTCTAAACATTGATCTTTCATAGAATGTAAAAGTTTATCAATGTAATCTTGGGATACAGAAGGTATTCTGTCTAGTGGTAACTGGTTTTGGACTTCTTCATACAGTTCAGTCAAGTTTAATGGTTTTTTTCTTATGTCTATTTCATCCCACTTGTTCATGCTGGTCAGAGCATTACGTGCATGTTATTTGCAACAAACCAATCTTTTATTAATTTGGAGGTGTGTTTCGGCTCATTATCATGTTGAAATGTCCATCTTAAACTCACGTTATCCTCGGCAAATGGAAGCATGTGGTCTTCTAGAATGATACAATATACAACATGGTCCATTATTCCCTCTATTTCCCTAGTGAACCCATGCCAAACCCCGAAAAACAACCCCAAACCATAATTCCATTTCCTCCATGCTTCACAGTAGCTCTTGCATATTTAGTTTTGAAACGTTCATTGATGGGTCGCCTAACCCAAGAAATTCCATCAAATTTAAAAAGTTTAAAAGTTAACGGTTTTAATTTTTGCAAAGGCTTATTCACATGTTCTCTAGCAAAGCGAAATCTAGCCTCTCTATCTTTTCTAGATATAAAGGGCTTTTTAGCGGACTTCCTCCCATATAAACTAATTTCTCTTAGTCTTCGTTTTATGGTACTTATAGACATAGACACTTCAGAAATTTCTTCTTTTATATAGGATGCATCAAGGGGTCATTAGCAAAAAGCATTTTAATTTTTCTGTCAACGGCACTAGTAGTTTTGCGTCTCCTACCACTCTTGGAGACTGCTTCTAAAGTAGTTCTTCTGCTAAAATTAAAAATTAATATATACATAGCCTTTGATACTATCGATTTATTTAAATTTAAATTTTTTGCCATTTTACACCGTTTTTTTCCTTTTCTAAGATTTTTTTATTTTATTTGGGTGGGTAAATGGCATTTTGTATCTAATAAGAACTGGACCGATGGAAATCTAATTTTAAAATGGACTTAAAAAATTAGTTGGTCTTCTTATGAGCTTCACAGCAAAAAAATTGTAAGATAAGAATGTTAAGAAAAAAGTTTTCCTTATTCTGAAGTAGACTCAATATAACATTGAAAAGTTAGTAGGGGAAGTCTTGTCATACGGTCTGACTGACTATGAAGTCTTTTCTTTAGAAATAAAATACAATCCTCTAATTTAAGGAATTTTTGGCGAGTATTCTTGCCATCATCAGACTCTAAAATATATTACAAACAGTTCAAAAACATTTTTTTGCATGTGCATCACTTCTTAAATTAGAGGATAAGTATTTTATTTGTGGAGAGAAGACTTCCCTTACCAACTTTTCAATAAGAATATTGTTTATTAAAAGTGTGGGTATTTATGGTAAGGAATGTATAGCCAAGACCAAATATAAATGTTTTATAATAAAATTGTTTTTTACTTGCTGCTTTTTAACTATTACAAAATTTGATTTTTAATTTTGTTGGTCTACATATGAACGATATTTTCAAGATACAACTTATGCATATATTTTTCTTAAATTCAAGTCATAGCTTATATGAAAAATATTTTTGCTAGAGTGAAAATGAGTCAGTGTATTCAACCCTTCATTTTAACAGCAATAGAAGAAGATTATAATATATTTTTCTACCTTGTCTTCTGAAGTTTGCCCGTTCTGCTAGCTTCAGTTTAATAAGAATTTCTTACTTGCTTTGTAATAATGTACATCACAGACTTGAAAGCTTTGAGACATACTACAACTTAAAACTTCCTGTTACGATAAGATAAATCTGAGTTTGATTTTGCATGGAACACGTTAGCACTTCGGTTTCCGGTTGCGGTTTAGGCGACTCGATTGACGATTACTTTTTCATAAAATCGTATGTTTTTTATTACCAGCATCCGATATCCTACCAGTTACGTTGGTGCAATTGATAATTACATTATCTATAAAAATGAAGCTTTAATTCACCTCTAATAGCAATTCATTTGTTAAATTAGTGTGAGAATACGGATCGGGCCAGTTTAGTATCACTTATGTTGTTTTTCACCTATTTGCTTGGATGATTGGTTTTCTCTTGTATAATAAATAATTTTGTTCAATAACTTGCATCGTTGTTACTTCTTAATAATTGGTAACGGCCTAACTGCCACTCATTTAACAAATCATGACTTTAGAAAGTAATAAAAAAACAAATAAAGTCTCTTACTATTGAGAATTGAACCCGGGACACCCGCTTTATGATCTTATCTGATTCACAAAATCAGGAAAAAATCTAAAATTCATACTAAAAATACAACATAAAGTTTATATGCCTATAACAATTACACTTCAATTAAATATAAATAAAAGGCTTTTAACGCGATATTTTGGTTCACAGCGTTTGGTAAATAAGAATCATCAAAATCATCACCCAAGAGCCGAAAGCTAGTTTTTTTTTTAAGACAAATTGATGTAAATAATCCTTATAAGACTAATTATTAGTGATATCGACGGCGATTATACGATGTATAAGACTTTAGGAAATACATTACTCTCACGAGATGTGTCGGTTTTCTAATGTTACTATCACTTTTATTCAAGCTGTGAAAACGAGCGTGTAGACTAAGGTTTAAAATATAAATGGGTGTAGGATTTTTCTTGTTACAATTGTATATATTTTGCACCTGTCTGTTTTTGATTATTTGTTTGTTGGACTGATTTAAAAAAGAAAAATCAAAGTTTTTTTATACATTATTTTTTTATATATAACATAATTTATTATAATTAGTTTAAAACATATTTTATATTTTTTTTCTAGGCACTTATATTGTATATTTTTATACGACGCATTATCCTGTTCGATTCATGATCTTTATTTTTGATTATATTATAAATATAACTATTGGTATACCAAGGTAGTCATTTTATTTGCGTAAAAATAAAACGGCTTTATTAGTTCAAATTTTTTATTATACAATAGTTAAAGATACACATAGCAGCCTAACAAATATTGCCATAAGGAAAATAATTTTTACTTCTTTCCCTAAACATACGGAGAAAAAGCAAATCGAGTTCGATTTTCTCAAATTTCAAATAATAAAAATCCTTTACATTCAAGCATTTTTATTATTTTCCACTATAGTAACTTCAAAGCCGAAAAATATATTATCAATATTATCATAACCTAATTTATTTTTGACATAGTTACTCGTATATCTTTAAAATGGGTATATTTCCGTAACACCTAAAAACTGAGTATTCTTGTAGCGTATACTTACAGGAAGCTACGGTTCTACATAACTTAAAATAATATTTTACAAGCGTTGGATTTTTAGGACCCGTTTGAAGAATTAGTTCGGGACGAGTACAAAAATTAAATTAGTTTTATTGTTAATTTTAGAAGTAGTGTGTAAAGAGTTTTTTTCCATATATGGACCACCCCTCTATAGGGATTAGGTGAAAAGAAAATAAGAAAAATGTATACAAAAATTTTGGGGTTTTACTTTAAATTTTTGAATCCAATGTCAAAATTGCTTATTCTCTTTTTTATGTCAAATTTGGACAGATGGTCAATTTTTTCTTCTGGTAACTTTATAGGTAAAAAGAGAGGAATTTTCTGATTTTAAATATTGGTTTAACTACTATTAATAAAACCGTTTTGGAAATATTGGGCTCTAAACATTTAAATATTGACGATCTTGGTAGGCGGTGCATTGTTATTGTTTGACATTTCCTAGGAAACAAATAATCCTATTATAAATTATATTTACCAAAAATCAAACAATTTATAATTAATATGATACAAAAAATTTAACAAGATTATATAAATTGTATTATTAGTCATGGTGGTGGTCATATAGAGCAGTTAAATACTAAATATCGCTTAATAAATATTAAATCTTAAGGTTTTATTGATTCTACTTAATTCATTTATCTTATAAAACGGCAAAATGATAATGTCTTCTGAATAATTTGAGGGGGGTCAGTGGAAAAGTGGTATAAGTAACATTTTTCCATAATTGGAGATAAGTGCACTACTGTATACTGGTACAAGTTCTATTTCAACATTCTAGCACCATCTATGAATTACTAGCTGAAGCTCAACTCTTAAACGGTCTTTTCGTTTGGGAAAAAGTAGTACAAGTGCACTTATACCATTTTTCTATTTACTAAATTAGTAAACAGTGCTTGCATATTTGAATACGTTCTAGTGTTTTGCCAGTAACTAAAGTGACTTTCAAATAATATTCTTCGTATTTTCTACTAAATGGAGAATGGTAAGTTTGTTTTATTAACTAATTTGTAACCATCACATGTTCGTGTAAAAATTTAAAATTGCCGAAATTAATTTCTAACCTTACTTTAAGAGTTTTCGATTTTTAACGAGCCTGGGTACTTCCAAAACAAATTTTCCTGATAGAAAATCTAACAATGGGAATACTCAAGACAGTGACGATTTGCCATTATCAGTATTAAGAAACCGATAAGGTCCAAGTGTTAAAGGTAAAGTTCGAAGTTGTAAATTTAAAGGAAGTGTCTGCCCTTACAGCAGCATGTATACGGTTTAAAAAACTTTGTTTGCCTGCAACCTCGTTTGAAGTGAAACGGTGTTTTGGGTAAAATGTTAGACTTGCATTCTAAAAATTCGATGGGTTCGAATCCCAGGGATTTATCCCTAACAGTAGACAGATCCAAATTTCAAATCGTAAAATAAAACTATTAATTTCTAACTTTACTTTCAGAGTTTGACGATTCTGATGGTGACAAAACATATTTTCCTGGTAATGATTCAAGCGATAGAGGTTCTGAGGACAGTGGCGATTTGCCATTGACAGCACTGAGCCACACAAACAGTCCAACTATTGAAGGTATAAAAAATAAAGGAAAGAAGAGAGTTAGAAGGCCATAAGAAGCAAGTGCGAAAAAAGTTGCGGAATAGCGGCAAAGCATACGTGGGACATCGGAATCAGCCCCAAAGGTGCTAAAAATTTTACCTCCTTTTCCACGATTGTCGATGCAAGTGTATATAACATCTCTGAAGTAGACGCACGGCGAATTTTTAACGGTTTTTGAGAACTGGGTAGTTGGGATTTACAGACTGCATTTATCTTGTCTTGCGTTAAAATTGAAACTCCCCTGAGAAAGAAAACTAATGCAATATTGCATTATATAAGTTCAAATCTGTTAGTGTGACCTTGAAGAATCAAAGGGTTTGCAAGGTTTTCTTTTTAAAAACGTTAAAAATAAGTAACGGAAGGTACTCACGAGTTGTTAACAAAAAGACAGATGTCGGGTTTGTCACACTTGATGGAAGAGGAAAGGCGCCAAATTCTAGTAGAATTTAGACGAAAACCGCGATTCGGTCAAAGATCATATGAACCGATTTCCAAGATATACAAGTTACTATTGTAGAAAGGATAACCCCAATAAAAAATACCTGTCTTCTTACCTAAATGTACAAATGCTATTTGCAGTTTTGTGAAGAACAAGAGAAACGTCCTGTTAAAGAGTGGCTTTATCGTGATAAACACGGAATTTAATCTCCCATTTCATCAATCGCACACTGATACATGCAATAAATGCGACAGTTTTGATATTTTACTGAAATCTGGAGATGAGGAACAGAGAAGGAAGGTACAAATAGAAAAAAAACGTTCATCAATGCAAAGCAGAGAATGCACAGGAAGAAAAAAGACGGGCGAAGAAGCTTGCTCAAGAGTCTGCAGGTGAAACTGTGGCCATTTGCTTCGACCTTCAAAAAACACTACCTCGTTTAACGACGAATAAAGTATATTACCTGAGAACTCTATGGACTTACAATTTTGCTGTCCACGACCTTGGCAGTAATAAGGCTTTTATGTATACATGGGACGAAAGCATCGCTTGTAGCGGATCTTCCGAGGTTGCGTCTTGTTTATTGAAGTTTGTTAAGCAACTGCCAAAGACGACAAAAAATATTATAGCCTTCAGCCCTACGGGGGCCAAAATAAGAATAAGAATGTATTAAAATTTTGGATGTACGTTGTTCAAAATTTTGTCATACAATCTGTGGACCATAAATTCTTAGAGCCGGGGCACACTTATATGGAGTGCGATGAAGACTGCATTAATTGAGAAGCACAAGCGCCACGCTCAGTACGTATATGTACCTACTGAATGGAATAAAGCCATTAAAGAGAGTTGCAAGAAATTCTCTGTAACACAAATGACATCGGCTGACTTTTTCTGCTTTTCAGAGCTTGAAGGTATAACTACCATTATTCGCAATGACAAGGAAAAAAGGAAGATTACCTGGAGACAAATTAGATGGATAAGACTTGAAAAAGATCAACCATTTACAATGAAATTTAAAGACACTCTAAGTGCAATAATTGAATTTTATGAAGCATCTGCTTGCGATTTTGAATTTTATGCAAATCTTCAAGAGCTGTTGCAGTTTGTACCTCCGGTATACCACAATTTTTACAAGAATTTGGCACATGAAGATTCAAAAAGTCAAAAACGGAGCAGGCAAGAAACGGCACCTAAAAAGAAAATCAAAGCAGGTGCTGGCAGTACAGAAGAGCGACGTGACAGCGACGAAGATATAGTAGATGAAAGTGACAGGATTATTTTAGAATCTGATGAAGATTAGATAAGACAAACTGTATTCATTATACTTTTTTTTTTCACTTCTTTGTTTCAGAATGTTTAAATAAAGTATCTTTTATGTCACTTATACTTCTTTTACCCCAAATCATCATGTATGGCAAAATGGTACAAGTGAGAAAAACTAAGTTTTTTAGAAAAATACAATATTTTTAAAACCCGGATATATAAGTCCAGAAAACATTAGAATTTTTCAAATAGATATACGTAACCATTCTTGGATTTACTTTTACTAGGATTTTACTATTAGCCATTAACTTTGACCTTAGATTACTCAAAATCATGTCAATGTTATACCACTTTTCCACTGACCACCTCATTTGTTTTCTAATAAAGATCAAACACTAACAATAGACAGCGTACCAAGATCTTCAATATGTTATTTTTTTAAAATTTGGAGACCAATATTTCCAAAACGGTTTAATTAAAAGTAGCTAAACTATATATATTTAAATCAGAAATTCGGCTCTTTTTAACCATGAGGTCATATATTGGATGTTACATAAGAAAAAAAACTGACCATCTGTGAAAATTTGACATTTCTAAAAGAAAAAGATTGACATCGGATTCAAAAACTTAAAGTCAAACCTCAAAAGTTCCGTTTAAATTTTTTTTGTTTACTTTCCACCAAAACCCTGTAGAGAGGGGGTCAATATATGAGGAAAGACCCTGTACATATATTTATTAGGAACTAATTTCAATGTATCATCAGTATAAAATGTAGATCTGACTTTTACAAAAATCTGTTTTTTTTTCGTTTATTTTCGGGATTTTAGCTGTATAAAAAGAGTTTGAAAGTTGATGTTTCAAAGGGAAAATTGCAGTTCAAGATGATGGAAACATCCGGACTAAACTCATTCTAAAGAGATAGTACAAAAAAACTAAAATTTGAAGACGCAAGTCTGTAATTTTCGCGATTATTCGTAATTGATGAAATATAGTTATGATAGGGTACAATTAAGAGGAACGCCTTGTTGCAATTTAGAAAGATTTTTCAAGGTCAACTCTTTGTTATTTAATGTCAATCCTTTTGGTTTAAAGAAAATATATGACACAGAAAGTGGACCATTTTACATTCAATTTAATTTCTAATTCTAATTTTATCTAAACTAGACGGGACGCTACTGTTTGACTAAGTCTACTTTGACTAAAAACGGGGTTTTCATGAGGCAGAAAATTTGGTTACCTAAACCGTCAATTTCAACTTTTTGACAATAAACGTGAATTTTTATGAAAATAACATCTCGGGCAAATCTACTTTGTCAATACAGTTAAGCGGATTTTTTATAAGTTTGTAGATATATGTCAATCTTTTAAATTCGATAGGGTGTGCTTTTCTTGATTTTTGACAATATCAAACTGTAAATTCTTATTTAAAGATTAATATCAAAATTACATGCAGTCAATGTTTATTGGAGCGAGAAAAATATGGGATTAATATGAAAAAAATTTTTTATTTGTTCTTTTACACCAACAAAGAAAGTAATTTTTACATTTAAGAAAAAAAATACAAAATTATATATTTATGTATTTTTTTCGTTATTGTAAAAAAGAATTGTTATAAATACGATAAATTGCATATTGTGCCGATAGACGATTTATATTAGTGGAAAAAAATGCATTGGTCATTGTCATACCAGAGATCAGCTAGGACAATATAAAATTATTCGTTAAAGCTCCATATTGTAGGTTATTCGACCACCCTACCAATACCACAGGAAGACGGTGTCATAGTATTTTGTAAAATATCAGGTGTGATATTTTATCACATTTTTTTATTAAATAGTGTCTTTCTTAAATAGGTAAGCACAAGAAATACACCAGTTAAATCAAAAATATTACTTAAGATTATTATTTAAGTGAAAGCACTATTTTTGTTTAAAATGTGAAATTCAATTTTGTAGTTCCCCTAACGGTTAACCAATATATTCACTTCTATTAACGAAAATGTGCTAAACTCTAATAATTATCAAGAAATTATATTACTGTTTCCCTAGTTGATAACTTCAACGAACCCTACATTAGAATAAGATAAATAGAATAAATTAGAAACAGCTGTTCTCGTAAAATCTACAGATTTAGATTCCTTCATCTTATTCATCTTATTACTTGCCACACACTAGGTACTGCAAAATTATAAATTTCTACTAAAAGAAACAGCAATTAGTTAAAAGACAACGAAAAAGAAAAGAACCATGACAGGATTAAACGAAAGAAAACATAGTAGTTTTCAACTTCAAAGTTTAGTGATTTGAAGTACGATGTTCAACAGCGGGGCTATAGGTCGATACACATTCGCGCTCTCTTATTGTTCAAAATAGAAATCTGACTTCTTCCCACCACTTTTTGATCAAAGAACTTTGAAGATGCCTGTAAAAGTCTTGAAGCCTGTAAAAGTCTATTGTAATTTTTAAAATCTTTTTTTTTTGGAGTCCCATTACTGCTCAACAGACCAAGAAGAGAAAATTAGAGTTTTGATGCCAATAAATGAATCAAAGGCTGCTTTCTATAACATGTTTTTCCAACGATTTTCGAGAAAAAAAAGCCTTATTCCAGCTGGGACAAACATATGTGTTTACAATGGGTTTAAAAGTTGTGACCTTATCTAAAGTTTGTACATCATATAAGTACGCACGGATCTTGAGTTGAGCTCACTGCAAAGATTCCAATGATATATTTTGATTAATGTTGATAATAAAATAGAAACTGACATATGTCGAGTGTTTTCCTTAATATTGCCGTAACATTAGCAGATGTATCTCGACTCTGGTTGAGAGGAGGTGGCGATTATACAAAGATCTAAACTCACTTGATTTAGAAAGAAGTAAAATATCTGGAAGAAGACTACAAATTATGAAAAAACTTGGTATCACATACTACGAAACAATTTATAAAAAAATTAAAATTAAGGTTTTTGGCTGCCACAATTGCTTAAGAAGAACTTTTTTATACGATTTTACATCCTCGGCTTTTTTCATTAAATTTCCTTTTTTAAAAAAAGATTATGCCTTGTTTACTGAGTTGAATCAAGAAGATCATTTAATAATTAATCTTCTGTAGTGAAATAGAACGCACTGTCTCTCGGTCGTATTTTTTTGACGATGCAAATTAACATTTTTCGCTATTTACTGCTGTATATTCTATTTCAAGATAGAGACATGTACTATATTGTTTAATTTCAAAAGCTTAATTAAAAGATAATCTTCAAAAAGGTCCTAAAGAAACCTAACCTAAAGTACAGTAGTTTACGTTTTTTGGAATTATTACTGAGACACGAGCGCATTTTTCATAATATATATCACAGACTGACATAGCAAATAAATGTGAATCGACGGAACACAAAAATTAATTTTTACCTCATTATATTATACAAAAAGCCTTTAATATTGCTTCTGAAGAAAATATTTTACAGAATGTTTAAAACCCATGTCCAGACATTCTGTAAAAAAATTAATATTGCAAAATAATCGAATTAACATTTCGAATTTGGGTTTAACACCCAATTTTACCTTAAAACAAATTTAAAAAAAAAACTGTTACTTACGCTACATTTAGCATCCTTAACACAACATCTATGTACAATTATAGTCACAAAGTTAGAAACTTTCATTTACCAAAACTCACTAAATAGAATGTACTTTTTACTAATAATATTTTTATATGCCAAAAAAAGGTAGAGGGCTTCATATTCATGTACATTCACATTTGAGTAACTTTTGATTATTACGTATACTGGAAGATAAAACATTATCAATGTTATTCCTTAAGAAAACTGTTAAGTTTCTTGAAATAAACAATAAAAAAAAACATTTTGGATGGAAATTTCACATAATATAATATAATTTTAAAATACCTAAACCTATTTATTGTAATGCTGTTTTTACGTATATAAGTTCCAAGTTAGTATACTTCACTGCACACCCCAAAAGATATCTCGAAGATAACAATTAAACTAAGAGGTATATGGGAATGTAAAGACAATGGCATTTGTACTATTTATATCGTATACAATTAATTATTTTTACAATCACAACGTAGTGAGGTTTACGTATACTTTGCAACTTAAATCTAAACAATAAGAGATATCTTTTGAGATGATCGCTAATGTTTAAAAATACAGTCTTAACCCTAATTTCTTTTTAATAATTTGACAAGTATATTTATATTTATCCCTATTCGATTGATCGCAACAAAGTCACTGAACAAACCAAATTTCAATTGTCATTTTATGTTGGGTCACGTACAAAATAAAATACGACAGTTCAAGGTATTCTTCATAAGGTTCATGTAGGATTAACCAAAACAAAAATTAAATCTGAAAATAAGAGTCGATCACTTTTAACTTATTGGGATTAGTTTATGTTAAAATCTATTACTTCTTAATACTCCGGACACCTGTTATACTTCAGATAATTTGGATTTTCTACGGTTAGGAGGATTTATCAGGGCTAACATATGATATCTATTGAGAAAAATATAAATCGCCACTGTAGTCAAAATCAGTTTGGGTAACGTAACGTTACCGTAACTGCTGATCGATATGTCGACATGCTACGTAATTTTTTGGAACCAAAACTTAGGGAACTTGAACATCTCGATGTGTGGTTTCAACAGGATGGGGCTGCAGCTCATACGGCAAGAAGGACAAAGGACCTGTTGAGGGAAATGTTTCCAGAACGCGTAATCTCGTTACGTGGAGACGTTGGGTGGCCTGCGCGTTCACCCGATCTTGCCCCATGCGACTTTTTCCTTTGGGGCTACCTGAAAGAGAAGGTTTTTCAACATCATCCCCGAACCATTGACGAATTGAAAGCAGCAATACGCCAAGAAATTACAGGAATATCGCCTCAAATTACTGCTCGAGTAATGGAAACTTTCAGAAATCAGCTTCGAATGTGTGTCGAAAGAAATGGTCGCCACTTGGACTCTGTAATTTTCAAAACCTAATAAAAACAAACTGGCATACCATATATTTTTAGTTAATAAAATATAAATAGCATTTACATTGGCGTTTTTATTAAAAATCAAAATGTGGGAGATCATTTTGCCGGACCCTGTACAAAAATGTAATAAAATAATACTTCTTTTAAAGCTAAAAAGCTTTGCCCTTAGTTTTTTTCAAACCTGCAGATTCTGGGAAAAAAGGTATAGGCCTCTAACAAAATGGCCACCCTGTACATACTCTGTACTTAATTCTTTTTACTAGTGTCAATAAATTGGTACAAACTGAATTTGTCTCTATAATTCGGACACTATGAAAACAATATATGCTCGGACAAGAGTGAATACTGCCTGTATTATAAATAATTATAAATACTTTTTCTTGAAAATATAATTGATAACGTTATTTTAATTAATTTTAACAAATGATTATCTTGTCAGAAATGTGATTATTAACGAATACGGTATTTTTCAATGCTAGAGCCCGAAAAAATGTTGAATTCTGTTAGCAGGAAACGCAATAGAATGTCTAACAAATTATTCATCTCACAGCTACCGTAATTGAAAATTATAAGAACATAATTGAAGGGTGGAAAAGCTAGAGAGCCTAAGTGCCAAAAATTTTAGTATTAACATTTTTGCAAAAAACAGACCTATTTACTGGGATGGATGTCCTATAAGCGACCTAAGTCCATATAACCATTGAAAGCGCCAGTAAACACGCATGACATAAACGTAGGACCTATCTCCAGAAAGGCAGGTCGAGCTTGTGGGCCTAAGTGCCAACAGCGGCGCCTGTCGCATTGTTCCTTATTATTTATTTGTCAGTTTACTTTCTGCTTCGAACGTGTTTGCGTTAAATTTTTATTGCCATGGAAGAAAACGTGCAAATGGAGGTTAAAATAAATAAGAAAAATGACAGGAATAAAAGAAGAGTCAGTGGAAACGAATATCAAACTAAAAGTGGCAGATTGCGGCCTGCAAAATCATTGCCAGCGGAAATGGTAAGTTTATGGTTATGTCAAATTGCTTCCAATAATAATTTAACGCGGAAATATCAATAACGTTTCACGACCAGCATGTTGCTTGGTTAAAAACCACGCCTCTTAACTTTATAGGTAGGTACAACATGGTGTAGATGCTTTTGGTATAAAATGATTGAGCATTTTTGTTTATAAGAGAGTAATTCGCACAAAAACTTTTTAGTTAACTTTAAATGGCTTAATTTTATTGACCAAATTACCAATTCTTTGTATTAGGTACCTACCTAGTTTTGACATCAGTATTGTTTTTGTTGATTTAAATGATCTTAAAATAATTGATTAATACATTTCATTGGATACTTAAGGTTGTTTTTTTGTAGGTAACTTGTAAATGCAAGTACAGTTGCCGCGTGCTTTCCTTTGAACAAAGGTTAAAGCTTCACCAAGATTTCTGTTCACTTGATGAAAAAAACCAAGGAACCTACCTAATGGGAATCATACAAATAGCCGAAATTCAAAGAAGGCGTCATGGCCACTATGACACGCCAGCTGCGAGTCGAAGGCAATGTTCAGTTTATTACCAGATTCCAGATAAAGCAGGAAAATTACTTCACGTATGTAAAAAAACATTTTGTAACACATTCGCTTTGTCCGACAAGAGAGTACACAATCTTGTTTTAAGAAAGCAAAATGGGGAATACATCTTTAAAGAAAAAAGGGGAGTAAAAAACCTAAAGTTTACTGAAAGGGATGAGTTATCTGTTATAAATCATATAAACTCAATTCCGGCAGAGGAGAGTCATTATGGAAGAAGTCAGTCTTCTAAAAAGTACCTTAGTCCGGATCTTAACATCAACCGGCTTTTTCATGCATTCAAAGATAAATATCCAAATTCCGTGGTTACATACAAATATTATAGTCGAATATTTAAGACAAAGTTCCCCAATCTGTCGTTTCATCGACCAAGGACCGACACATGCAAGACGTGCGATTTTTTGGCATGTTCTATTAATTTGAATAACTCCGAAAGTTCTGAGGCCAAAACGAAATTAGCTTTGCATCATAGCAAATACAAAGCTGCTCTTGCAGATATGCATAATGATGTTTCTAATTCAACCTTGCCATCTAGTCAGTTTACTGTCATTTTTATAGACTTGCAACAGGTTATGTTCGTTCCAACATTAACCCATAGTGACATGTTTTATAAAAGACAGCTTTCGTGTTATAACTTGGCAGTACACATTAGCAATATTAATAAGGCCTACATGTGTATGTGGCATGAGGCCACAGCTTCCAGAGGTGGTGACGAAATTGCCTCCTGTCTTCTTACAGTACTCAACGAACCTAATACTTTCTGCTACAAGGAACGGTTAATCATCTGGTAAGATAACTGTACTGGCCAGAATAAAAATCGCATGATGCTGTTTTTGCTAATTTGGCTTGTAGCTCATGGCCAATTTAAAGAAATTACTCACAAATTTCTTATCAGTGGACACAGCTTTCTCAGCTGTGATCGAGATTTCGCTGTAATAGAGAAAAGAAAACGAAATTCAAAAGCTTTTATCCCCTCAGAATTACTCGATATTGTAAAAACGGCGAGATACCATAACCCATTTGAAGTCGGACCCATAGATATGGAACCCATAGATATGGATTCAGTTGGGCACTTTTTTAAAATTCAGCAAACAACTGATACACTTGTAAATACCAAAAATATGAACATTTCTAAAGCCACAGGAATTAGAATTTCTGACAGTCTTTTACGGGAAGGATATATTGAAATGAAAACGTCAAATGGCACATGCGAAAACTGATATAAAATTAAAATATTTAAAAAAGGAAAGACATTTCAACACTTAAAAGAAGTAACATTCCTGGAAAAACCTAAAGGAGTAGTAATAAACCAAGATAAAAGGAAAAATTTATTGGAGATGGTACCGTATCTTGGTAAAGAAGAATATAAGGAATTCTACAGATGTCTTCCAAACTAGTTTAATTTGTTCATTTATTTTAAGTTTTGGTTCTTTTCTTTGTATTAATACAGAATGTTATTTTTTAACTAAAATTTTCGAGAAATAAAGTTTTTTAGTTTTGTTCACAATCCGTTGTTTAAAATACCCAATAATAATAACACGGTACTTAGGCCCTCCAATTTAAAACCTTCTCAGCACGTCAAAGCTAGGCGACCTAAGTACCACAAATTAAAACACGCTCTCCTGTAAAATTATGTTTTTGGCACTTAGGCTCTCTAGCTTTTCCACCCTTCAATTACTTAACATTTTTATAGTTATTTATCAGAATGATGTTTAATAGTTTTTTCTGTAAATAAAATGATAATAACCTACTTGCCCATGCTCAAAACCAACACTTTTATTAGTGAACCAAACTTGTCATTTTATTTTGCTACGTGAACCCAGCATTATTCTCTGATTCTTATCCTCTTAGAATGATCGTTTTATAATATTAAAAGAAGTAAAGAGAATAAAATCACCTGCTATATTTACTATTATTATACACCATTATAATACTGTATGAGCACATTATCATTTATATAAACATTTTTAGCAGTAACTTTAAAATTGCGTATACATCGAGAAAAGTAACTTAGATATAAAGTGTGGACAACGATTGAATTTTTTTGGTTCTTATATGGCAGCGAAACGATTTTATTTGTCGCTTCGTTCGGTTTACGTATATTTATGTAGAAGGTATAATAGAAGTAACGAAGAAGTTTTTTTTTCCAAATAAATCCGTATACACCAAAAGATATGAGATACTGGCAGGCATCTTAATAGTTTTTTTTCCAAATCGGCACCCGTTTTAAACACTGAGGTATATTATTACGTATACAAGGTGTAAAGGAATAAATTTATTTTGTTTTTAAATAACAATTAGATGGTAATTGAGTTTAGGCCAATCAGATGCTAAAAAGAAACTTCTGAGTTTTTTTTATCAATTAGGAGAGCGTGCGTCTACAGCGTGTCTCAAATTCGATGCTCACCATTGAGATCTCAGAAAAAGTAAGAGTTATAAAGTTTAGCGCATGTTTATGTAATGCAAATACAGTTTTAATATTTTAATCACCCGTACCCATTTATAAAATTCAATTGATTGTTACAGACTACAAAAATTTCTTTTAAAAGGGTTTTACTCTTTTTTTCAACCTATTTTTTAGCACTTATTCAGATTGGAGTTAGGTGTCATATATACAATTCTAATAATTAAAATACGTAATGGTATTCAGGAAATAATTACCATATAAAATTGACGTTTTCGAACCCGCTTTGTACTATTGATTATATGTAAATGAAACATTTTAATGTATAAATGGCAATCAAAAATATTATGAGTTTTCTGACACTATTTCGTCCTTCACGAATTTATAATATGGTCTAACCTTTCCTTGCCACCTGAAAATGTCAGCCTACGCAGAGAGTTTTTATATTTCATTGAGTAATATTCTGAAGAAATTATTTTATACTGGAATCACTTAACATTAAAGTGGTATTGTTTTTGACAAAGCTCTGCTAATTTATCTCTGTTCATCTTATATTAAGCTTCTGATTGGCCGTTTCAACGATTGTTATTTAAGAACAATAATGTTATGAACAAATATGTAAATAATAACGATTATTATTCATATTAAAAAAAAACTAATGACATGATTGGAATCGTCCTGGTATGACATAAAAATCAGCCTTATACATAACAAATCTAGTCAATTTTTTAACTTAAATTTTGTCCTTTTTTGCTATAAAAAGCGTCATCTTACCTGAAAATTAACATATGAATCGACCGACACTAATGTGAAAAAATACAATTCTTACCACTTAAGGAACATGTATTTTCTATTGGCTTTTGCACTTCTCCCACTTTCGAACAATCGGTTATTATTAGTTTTACGGTCGTGTGGTATCGAGGTCACCGTTATTGTAGACAGCTGTCAAATTCTCCGCCACCTGGTGGCCGTTTTGGGTAACTTCATTGGGTGGCGGAGGGGCGTCGATTACTAGGCCGCCGCCCTCCTCATCGCTGCTGTACGAGTCGCCCTCGTCGTCTGAACTTGACAAGATGCCTACAGGTAAAAATTGAATTTTCAGAATAAAATAGACTTAAAAATATTAGTAAAAAAGCATACAGTGGGGTGGATAGTTAATATCTCGGTATAAAATCCTATTCGACACTCAATCAATAGCTTTTCGGCTTGGAACAAATTAACATTTTTGAATATACAGATTGGCGAGTGAATCACACATACAAAGTTCCTAACAGGCGAGATGTTGCACCGCCGCCACCGTGACAGTACGCTGGTGTTCGAGGTTCGAGCTAATAATTTTATATTTTATTTTAATAAGAACAACGCTTTAATTTTCAATATGCAATTCACAGCATAAATAAATAAATTTTTGTAACCCAATATCTTCAATATGGCGGAGGGTTGTTGGGTGGGGTCAGAAATAAAACAGGGGCCGTATTTTCGAAACCATGCGAGAATCTTCGAATGCGAACAAAGTCGAGCGGCAAAATTCGCACACGAATTAAAAAGTGCATTTTTGAACAGCATTCGATATTTCATTCGCATGCGAACATGAAATGTAGTGGCAACGTAGCAAAGTCGAGTGCTATTGGAGGCCGTGTCAACCGGGATGAAGACGATAACGATTTTTTAACCTAACCTAAAATTTAAGTTTAAAAACATCAAGGAATTTTGAGGTTTTTTCATGGCGTTTCTTGGGTTTTTGCGAATTGACTTTTTTTTTAATGAATTCAAAAAATAAAAAATATTGCGGTTTTGTGTCGAGTGAGCGAAAGAAAGAACTAATTTCATTTATGGAAGAGCACCCGGAATTAAAGTAGGGCAATTTAACCCAAAATTTTTCGGCTAAAACTGCACAAGCCTTATATAAAACTAGTGGATAGATTACACAGTCTCAGGAGCACATAAAGATCACATCATCGTAATATGCTTAATCATTCTATCGTAATAGGCTTACTTAATTTATATAATTTATTAAATTAAGCATCTGCATACATTTCAAATGGGTCAAGAAATGAAGAGTACATCCTATTCCTTCTATCTGCCAGAGTTTTAGTCTCTTCCAGTGCATCGACCACGTTTCTTTGCACAAGATTGTTTAATCTTGCCATTTGATTATTGCTATTTTTTTCAATAAACAATAAAAAAACACTACGAAAATACTTAACCAACTCACAAATTAAAAAAAAAATAAAGCTAGTTTAAAATCAAAACAAGACAAGTGGCAGAATCGCACACGAACTTGAAATTCGAATGGTATATACCCATTCGATCCACCGCATGCGAAAAAAGTTCGCATACGAAGCGGTCGAAAATACGAATATCGATTTTTCGTGCGAAATCCTCTAATTTCGTATGCGAATCAAAGTCGAATGGTTTCAAAAATACGGCCCCAGAACCCTGTTTACTTAAATGTCGACGTTTCGACTTACGAGGTTTGTCCGGAAAATACGTATAAAAGTGGAATAATATTTTTATTTTACAATTATTCAGAAATTTTAATATGGTCTTCTTCAAGGTACTCCCCTTGAGACAAGATGCACTTTTGCCAACGCCGTTTCCACTGTTGGTATGATCGCTGGAAGTCTTCAGGTGTTAGGCTCTTCAATTGCCGTGTCGTTTCGGACTTGATCGCTTCCACATCACCCAAGTGCCGCCCCCAAAGCACCATTTTGCATTTGGGGAACACAAAAAAGTCACAAGGGGCTAAATCGGGTGAATAGGACGGGTGTTCGTGCTGTCACAATGATTGAGCTCCTAGCCAAAAGCTCACGCGCAACGAGAGATGTGTGTGAAGGCGCGTTGTCGTGATGAAGGATCCACTTGCCCCCTTGAGCCAAATCCGACCGAACTCGAGCCGCACGAGCTCTGAAATGACGCAAAACTTCAACGTAGAAATTCCCGTTCACTGTCTGGCCGGGAGGAACAAATTCCTGGTGAACAATGCCCCGAGAATCAAATAAAACAATCAACATTGTTTTCACATTGGACCTTGATTTTAGCGACTTTTTTGTTCTCGGATCTCCTGCTTGCTTCCACTCCTTGCTTTGAGATTTCAGCTCCACGTCGAATTCGTAGAACCATGATTCATTTCCAGTGATGACCCTATTAAGAAACTCGCCCCTGTTCTCTGCCTCCATCCAATCCTGACAACAACCAACCCTCCTTGCTTTCTGTTCTGGAGTCAAGATCTTCGGAACGATTTTTGCACACAATTTTTTCATTTCAATTATCATCATTTTTTCATTTCAGCTATCATCCTAACTGTCAATCTACGGTCATTAAGGACACAACCACGAATTCGTTCAACGTTTTCCTCAGAAATCGATGTGGAGGGGCGTCCTGACCGCTGGTCATCTTTCACGTCTTCTCGGCCTTCCCGAAACCTTTTCAACCACTTGTTGACAGTTGGTTCCTTTAGAGAATTGTCTCCGTAAACTTGTTTCAAACACTCGAAAATTTCACGACCATTCTTGCCTAGCTTTGCAGGAAACTTGATGTTAATTCGCTGTTCCTCAATCAGAGGGAGCTCCATGCCGACGGCAGGTAGAAAAAGGGTTACTTTAAACGTGTAAACGTAAATTCGCTATAACTCGCAGAGCGCTCTGGCTCGAAGTGAGCGTTCAGTGAATGGTATAGAGAGAGGAAACCGTCGGGCCGCCCCTCCCCCACGCGTAGATACGACGCCACGAACATTTTATATGTACTCTCCGGACAAACCTCGCATATTAAGTCATCCTCAGGACACTAGGTCTAGGTTTCTTTAGTTATAATTAAAATACGTTTATAATAGGAGCCTAGAATTATTTTTGATATGGGTTAAATTGTAGGTGTTATTGTGGGCAAATTAGAATCAACAGTTGTTCTTTTAAACAGGTTTCTGTTTTATTTCTGACCCCACCCAACAACCCTTCGCAATATAAAGTGCAAACATTATAAAAAAACAGAAAATGAAACTATAAATAATAAACCTAACAAATAATTATTTAAATAAAAGCCTCAAAAAGACCTCCTTCTTTAGCTAAACAAAAGGTTAGCCTATCGCAAAAGCTGTTTCTTACTTCCAAAAGAATGTGAGGTAAAATGGAATTGGCAGATTCAACAATTTTGTTTCTTAACTCCTCTAAATTCGATGGCCTATTAGGTTGTTTATAAATAATCTTCTTAAGACAACCCCAAAAAAAAAGTAATTTGGTGATAAATCGGGAGATCTCGGAGGCCAGTTAATATTGCCATTTCTACTAATAAGGCGGTTAGAAAAAGTATTTGTTAAAAATTCTTTTATTCTGACTGCAGGACAGCCATCTTGTTCAAAATAGACTGAACCCAGGTCTATATCAGGGAGAAGTTGCATGGTAGAAAGAACTTGATTTTGTAGCAACTCAACGTATTTTTCGGTTCGCGTTCAAAATACCATCAATGCAATATGGTCATCCAAAATACCAGCCCAAACATTCAACTTCTGAGGATACTGACTACGGAATTTAAAACTTGTATGCTCGTTTTCCTGAGACCAGTAACGAACAATGGAAGGATTGTGTTTACAATGCAATGGAAAAGAGAACTCATCTGAAAACAAAATTTTTCTAAGAAATTTTCATGGTCCATGCCCAGTTCCTCTCCAACATTTTTATTTGATCGTGTTGAACCCAAAACTAAAGTACTACAAACCATTTCTTCCCGTCGTTCTATCTGCTGAACCCTTTCAATAGATGGTTCTTGAGCTTTGATGTGACAATTTCCAATGTCTTAAAATTTGACACAACATTTAAAATAGTCGTAACACAAGGAATCGGTCTATTTTCAAAACTTAACAGTTCAGTATGCAATTACACAGCAAGTTGAGGTCTGCTGATTTGTGCCGTGTCAAAAATAGCAAATAAGACGATCGTAATCCGCCGCGCCACCTATTAACCAGAAAGTAAGCGAGAAGCGGTATTGCAATTTATAATGCATATGTGTAGTCTTCTATTCGTCAACCTGTATACATGTGTATTTAAAACTGTTTTTCCTCAGTAAACATTATTTATATGTCCAACAAAATTATATCCTATATAATTTTAGTTTTTCCTTTGGACCGATGTTGGCAATCTAAATAGCTATTACACATTTTCGTTTTACCCAAAATTCTAGATGCATTTTTTCTATAATGTCCCATACTGTTTTTGAATTTAAAATTTTATGTTAATATGATGATTGCAGGCCAAAACCTAATTGGCAAATTTTTTACTAAACAATGTGATTTGAAAGTCATTTATTTGAATAACTAGAGTTCCTTAAAAGAAATTAATATACCAAAAATCACTTTTAGTTTATTTTAGTCCAAAAATAATATAAAATTAAGAGTAGGTAATAGAAATATATCGATTCGATTACTTCCTAATCGAAACTAGTTGGAAAACACGAGTAAGAAACGTGAAAGCGAAACCGGGTTGTATATGCCGATCAGCCCATAAACTATTTAAAGCCTTAACCCTTATTATCCTCAATTTCCTTTTTTTGATTAAAAATGTTTTTTTTTGGTATTATTTTGTTTAAATAAATTGTGTGAATATATTTGTGTAATTATTTAACCCAAAAAATCCGCCATTTTTTATTTATAGGGCGTTACATATATGTAACGCTAGGACAAAATGGGTACAAAAAAATTACCTTTAATTGACTTTAAATGTTTATTTGGAACGAAAAGGTTTATAAACTCTGTTAAAAATAAAAGAAAAACATAAAGCTTACGTTGTATGGAATTTCATATTACAATCTATACATAAACCCAATTCACATTTTGAGCACATGGTTCTCACACTTAAAGAGCATCCCTTAAATGCACAGCGTCTTCGTTTATTATTAGGGATATAAACCAGCCAGTGATCCAGACGATCGTATCTAAGTTGATCAGACACTCTGTTTGTTGTTGCACTTAAAAAACTAGATTTGGGTCGACCGGCTCCCTTTGATTCGGTACCGTATTTCCTAATATAGGTCGTAGCAATATCTCAGCGAAAATCGAGCTGTACACAATTTTTTTCCAGTTTTCTTGTATAGATACCAAGCATTTTGTATGGAAACATCAAGCATCCATGTGAATAATGACCACCACCACTTTTTAGACCTTATGCCAATGCGGAATCTGGAAACATTCTGATCCATCAAGTCTGTTCCACCCATCGATTTGCTGTATTTCGATTATCGATTACCTGAACACTCTTTTTGTCTTTTCTGGAAAACTTTACGTGAGTAATGGGTTCCATTCCAAAACTTGTGGACGCCATTGTCACAACATTGTTATCCGACCAACGAATAAACATAACTCCACTATGGCGATCAAAAACCGATTCAGAATCACCCCGATGAGCGTTTTTATGAAAATTCGCTTTTGTAGATAACGGTATATCTTTAGGTAGCCGGTTGTTGCCTAGTAGCCGGTGCCGGTTGATGGTTCCCGTACATTAAACATTTTTTTCTCGCATATGTTTCAGGAGATTAACACTTGTAAATAAATTATCAGTGTATAGTTTGTAAGGCAAGTTTTTTTTTCTGGTGGAAACTGTCGTAACATATGAAGCAGCGGAGCCGTGCACTTATCATATAATTTTTTATCGCGCTCAGTAGTCTTAGGATTTTTGCCTTGATAAATGTCAAAATTGACAAGATATCCCGATTTGGTATTCAAGGACCACATTTCAAAACCGAATCGAATGGGTTTTCCATGTATAAACTGCTTGCATCCGTGCTTGCCAAAGTATTTCACAATAGATTCATCATAATCTAGATCTTCTTCAGGCATAAAATATTTTAAAAATCTGGACTGTAGTTGATTCATAAGTGGACGGATTTTCCACGCCTAATCTTTTTCATCCAGCTTATTGTTGTCGGCATAATGTAAGAACTGCATAATTTGTTCAAATCGATTTCGTCTCATTCCGTTTTTCACGATTGGATTTGCCATATCTGGCTGGGAATCCCAGAAATAACGTTTTCCCGGCTTAGGATCATATCCACTTAAAATCAATATACCGATAAAGCATTTCAATTCATCCATAGTGATATTAGGATCTGGGCAGTTTTTAAACATTGCATACTTGCGTGTTTCTTTTAGTATATAGACTAAGAGGGTCTCATCCCAAAATATTTTAAATATTTCAGTAGGGGTCATATTTTTAAAAGTTGAAAAATCGTAAGGTGGAAACGTATTTTCACTAGCAATAAGATCGCCCTTCAACCAAGAATAGGTTCTTTTAGGGAAAAAGTCTTCGCGACAATCTTTCATTTTCTTCGGCATCATAATTTAACACTTGTTCATCTTCTATTGTCACAGTCGCCGTGTTATCTTCTTTTTCAGGATGGCTTGAATGGTTTTTCAGAAGAACTTCAACTTCAGCGCGTAGCTGTCTACCCGACAAGTGGTCTAAATCTCCCTCCTCGTCCTCGTTACCCGACTCTTCATCCGTAAGCACATTTACCTCAGGAGGTTCTGTATAAATAGCATCAATATCATCTTCGTATGCGATTTGTATCGAATTTATACTCTATTATTCTATACTAATCAACATTATTTTAGATAAAAAACATGATTGTGCTAATATTATCAAGTAATAGGAATAATTATAATACTTACACTAGTCGAACGTCCATTTTTCGGCGATTTTTAAAAACACGGTTACGGAAACATGCACACAAAGCGACAAAACAAATCAATATGACCGACGTAAGTGAAATACACAAAGAAATATATTATTCCTACTGATAACTAGCGCCATGTATGAAAGAGTAGCAAAAGTAACCAAACAGCGCCACTTAGAAAACGTGGTTAAAAGCGTTACATATATGTAACGCTAGGATAATATGGGTTAATATCGCTCAAACTACGAATGCCTAAAACATAGAATGCAACGAATACCAGAAACCAAAAATAATAAATTAGAAACTCCCAACAGAACCTGTAAAGTAAAACCTTCCACTCATCTCGATAACATACCAATCAAAAAAATTACTGGATATCAAATGACACTAATGAAATGGTGCGAACCTATATTCATCCCCATCCATAAAAAAGGATAACTTATGGAATGTAATAACTATAGAATAGTAATTCCTATTCTATACGCAAGTAAAGTCATTAATGAACATTTGAAAGCAATTGAAAAGCCAAGGAATACTTAAAATTATATTTATGGACTATACGAAAGCATTTGATTCTGTGCACTGGTTACGTTTTTATTTTTTTACGAAATATTATATTTTCAGATAAATCTTCTTTTGCATTACATGTGAAACACAATCCTTCCGTTCTTCAATATTAGTCTCGGGAAAATGAATACAAGTGGCGTCACCATACGACAAGTCCGTACTCAGTATCCTTAAAAATTAAAGGTGGTATCTTGGACGAACATATTATAGCGCCATTTTTTTATTGATAGTACTTTAAAAGCCCAAAAATACTTTGAGTTGCTGCAAAATCAATTTCTTTTTGTCATTTGAATCCTGCATGAGAAAATTGTTTTAGAAATCAAAATCAAACGCTTACTACCGAAAAACAAAGACGTAGCAGGTGAGTAGCAGAAAACATGCATGCACGTTGTCATATTTCGTCTTTAATCACCTTTCTATGGGTAATGATCGATTCCCTAACCTGTATAGGTTTGTTCCGCAGTCAAAAAAACTGAACAAAGTTTGGTCAGATCACGCAAATATCCCAAGTCAGTGTTTTAAAACTGATATTTGTCATCTATTGTACTGTATTATGGTTAATTAATGCTCTAAACTCATCTACTTAATGCTTGGTTTAAGTAGATAAAGTAAGATTTCTCTCTCTAGAAATTAAGATAGATCAATGCCTGATATCAAAATTATTATGTTGCATAGTGCACCTATTCACTGTAGATGAAAACATAGAACATGGGCACTTAACATAACATAATCATTTACTGAAGAAAAATAACTCAATATTACAGAACTACTAGTAATCAATTATGTTACATGTTAAAGAAGCTACTGATACCTTAACCTGGAAGATATCCCTAGAATTACATGCGAAAATAAATATATATATATATATATATATATATATGGAAGTTGCGAAATCTAGAAGAACTTCTGTTGTCATAATTTGATAATTTGGAGGTACAAAATTATAGTTTTCTTATTGTTTCTCTTTAAATAAAAGTATAATTCTCAACCTTATTTAGGTTTTTTAAATAATATATAATCTGCTGAAGAACACCAAGAAACTGCCAGATTTTTAAATTCCCAATGTAGGGAATGAATTGGAACAATAACCATTTTTGGCCTAGGAGCCTCGACTTAAACAAGATTTTTATATAGGCTACACTTACATAAGCAACTTAAATGTTGGATTCAAGAGCTAAGAATTGGAGATCTATAAAACAATTGTTACCAAAACTATATTATCTAGTTCGGTACGTCTAAAAAAAGTCTATTATATAGAATTTTTCAATCTTATTGTCAAGAATTTGTTTAATTGCTGGATAAATCTTAATATACTATGTTAAGTTTTGCCTTTTATGCTGTATCTTTTTTAATTTTTGGAGAATAAGTCGCAATATTTTCTATAAATGAGATTCATATTTTTATTGTCTGCCTTGTCGTAAGGCGGTTCTGAAAATGAAATTTTGTAGACTGAAAGCTCTTGGCTCAATTCGATATCGATTTACAATCCTATATTTTAATTTGTGTCTTAATTTAAATGCATCAAAATTAAATAAATAATTTAGACTCTTACTACTGTCAAGATTGGCCTGCATACTTCCAAACTCCTGTGGCCAGAACCGCCTGTTATTGTTCTGACTCTTCTTTTTCTTTGTTCCTCCTCCTCCGGGTGAGTGCGCTTGTCCTCCCTCCTGACCTGGAGGCGTGCTGGCATCCAACATGGGCTGTAAAATTCGCCTACGCGCATTAATAAACCAATTATTCACTTGTAACAGCGTCAGGTTTGTTTGGGCAGCGATGTGACGTTTCTCGTCCTCGGTCGGATAGGGATGCTACAAATTAACGTTCGTATTATAATAAAATGGCGATCATACTGCAGGACGTTGATCGTTATCGATGTTCTAAGAATTTTTATGAAATATTCTTAAATCTTACCACTAAGTGTTGAAATAACCACGATCTCATCACGCTGGTGGCATGCTTTGGTAAAACTCCTCTTTTTTGCTTTTTTCCGCCCCTCGAAAAATCGCTGTCGCAGTCGTCGTTGCTGCCCCCAGGGGTGGTAGGGGCAGGGGAGAGGGGCCCCGAACAGTCGGAAGGTGGGGCTGGCACTGGTTGACATAGGTGAGCACCTGAGTAGAAACATATTATTGTTAAACGTTTATTATGATCGATTACCAAACACACAATTCTTTCCGTGTGCCGAACCTTAAGCAAATGTTTTTTAGAAGTGTTCATGGAGTTGTTAGTTGATATACTCTGAATATGCAAGGAATGTCTAGTTTTCTGTTTTACGCGCTTTACGCAGTTTCCGAATTTACGCAATTTGCTATACTGCTTGCTGATATATAAATTATAACATTGTTACCCTATCATCGGCCACTGTAAAACAGGAGCAACTATCGCGAAATGGAAGATCTAGAGACTAAATATGACTGCTGCTGGTGTATACAAACCGCTTTCTCTTGGACATTGAAGATAAAATAATTCTTGACGTTGACGACAGACTAAAACAGTAGTGTACCTATATCAAGAACCATTTTCAGGATGCAGTCTTGTCAAAAAATAGAAAAACTGGAGGTTCAGACAGAATTTATGCGGAAGTCTTTAAAATCTTAAAGAATGAGGAGTAAACGTGATAGTGAAGCTCTTTCATATGGACTACCGATGGGGTGTCATTTCTTCCGACTGTCAACATTTAATTTGGTCACACATTTTAGAAAATCGACTCACAGGAAAAAACTACTTTTTTTTGATAATTATTAGAGGAAATTACTCTAAACATGACGCTCTTGCATATTTCGCTCATCAGGTCAACCAATATTTGAACGAAGAGCTTCCAGGACTACGGATTGGTTACGGTGGTCCTAATAGTTCGCCTCCAAGATCTCGAGACCTCACTGGACTATTATTTGTGGGGCTGGTTTAAAAATTATATGTACTAAGTGAAAGTCGACACTCTAACATTAGAAATGCGGCAGTCTTTGACAAAGAAAGACATGTATCACTGGTTTTCTAAGTCACTCACTAAGGGTCTTCGCAGACGAAGTAGAATGTGTTCAGAGATAATAGCGGTATCTTTGAACATTTGTTAAAAAAGCGCTATAATTAAAATTATGTTAATATAGGAATTTTTGTGTGTTTGTAATTACGCTATATTTTGAAAATAAATGATAATCGCATAAGAACGTGGACATGTTTTTTAAAATAATTAGTGTGGTGCGTTCCGCCCGACTCACCATGTATACAGGGTGTTTTTAAAGTAATTTTAATTCGTTGTAGAACTCGCCAAAAAAGTTATAAGAGAGTTACTTCACATTATTGAGAATTATTTAAAAAAAATCCTTATTAAGTTATCCAGGACTCTTTACACGCTTCGAAAATAAAACCCTCCTGTCCACAAATGAAGTCACGAGAACTTTCAATGTGGTCTTAAAGTTGTTCCAGAGAATTTACTACTCCCTCATGATACACCAACTCTTTCAACAAGCCCCTCAGCAAAAAATCGCAAGGCATTAAATCTGGGGAGCGAGGAGGCCAAGTAATGGGTCCATCGGGCCTTTTTATGCTATGCATCTATTCTGAAACTCATTTAGATATTCATGACCTTCTCGTGTAAAAAGTGCTGGAGCCATATTATGTAGGAACTACATATTCTGTGTATCATTTAGAGAAACTTCTTCTAATAAAATCTAAATAAATTTCACCGGTCAGTCTAGGTGGAAAAAGTAGGATCCAGGTCTAATAACCATGGCATTTATCAAGCCAGGCCAAACATTTAATGAAAATCTATGATGAAAATTAGATCTTTTTACAGCATGTGGATTTTCTAGTGCCCAAACATGATTGTTGTGGAAATTTTTCACTCCATTTATGTAATTGTGGCCTCGTGAGTATACAAAATGAATTTCGTAAAATCTTCTAGGATGATCTTCAGGTTGTATAGCTGGTACCCGTTGATAATGATAAGGATAATACTGTTCTTGTCGTATAGCCTTCCACACTTTACTATGAGAAACTTCAACTGAAGCTGCTATGCCTTTAGTACTGTTGGTTTAGTTGGCTTGTCTTCAACCATTTCTAAATTTTCTTCCTCAATTTGTTAGATTTCAGTTTGAGCAGCTCTGCCAGCGTTGCCTCCACGTTGTTCATTTAAATACCCTGTGTCACGAAGTCTAACAAACTATGTTTGTAAATTTAGCCTAAATAAATTTACAAACATACGTGGCACCGGATTATTTCTTAAAAGATACCTTTTCCCAAACCTGCATGCTGCAGCTGCATTTTGTTGGCACCCTTTATAAGTAGTTATATGTCCAGTGTTCATTGTTTTCGTAAACATGAACCATTTATTCACACAAAATAATCAGATAAATGAAATACGCACTATTAAAAGACTGTTACAGCTGATCGAACCAAGGATTCGTACTGAAAATCATAGAATAATACCGACGTTGATAAACGGGGCAATAAACAAAAAACGGTAACAATTTACATTGTTATTTTTTCAAAACTCTTTTATTATGACCTAACTTTGAAAAAGGTGATTTTTGGTGTATCAACTTTTTCTGACGAGTCCTACAAGCAGTTGAAATAATGACTCACCTTTGCAAACTCTCTGTATAAACCAAGATATTGAACATAATGCTATATAATTATGTTCAAATAATCACATGTACATAAAAACATTATTAAATATAGCAAATATAAAATTACCAATTTGAGAAAGAGGGGTAGATCCATGCACGACCAAACTTTCTGCCACGGGAGGCACAGGTGATGGTTGCGCTGGCAGCCCCGTCGTCTGCTGAAGAGGAGGAGTGGGTCCGCCATAGTGAGGAAGAGAGTAAGGAGGCTGCTCTATCCCTGGAGTACCCGGCGGTCGGTCTAGGGGTGGGGGTTGTTGAGGAACCATTGCCTAATAGAAGCGATTTTTTTTCACAGAATTTGTATACAGCCACTACATTTTACATATAGATTAATATTTAATAAGACGTGCAGAAGTATACAAGGTGTCTCCGATTAAAATTCAAATAGTGGCTTTATTGTCCCAAACAGTTATTGACAAACCTTATTAAATCTAAGTCAGTAAAACTTAGGACTAGTAGATATCAGAAAGCAAAATAGAGTTTCAATAATTTTTGTCAAATCACACATACATTTTGATAATCAGGACAAAACATCATTAAAAAACTCTGTCTAATGGATAATATGCCTTAGTAACTAACAATCTTTTTAAATGCTTTTTAAATCTAATATAAGACTTAGGTTTTCTTATTCGAAGAGGAAGGTAGGTGATTGAACATTTTTTACCCATGTAAATAAAACGGGATGGGAAGGTGGAATGAGCAACCGAAGGGTGTATGTAAGACGAGTTTTAAACGAAATGCCTCCTACAATTTCCTGCTTGTGCTTTCCGAAGATCATAGTTATTGTTTCCAGCATATACAAGCAACAAAGGGTCAATATTCTATTTTGCACAAAAAGATGGCGACAAGTTACACGACACCTTACTCCACAAAGGGCTCTAATTGCTCTTTTTTGCAGAATAAAATACTGTATTAAAGAGATAGTGAGCACATGATCCCTAGAAGCAAATCCCATAGCGAACATGTGCCTCCACAAGGGCATGATAATCATTTTTTGTAATGAAGTTGTTAGAACCTGTAACACTGTGGACTTGAATTCAGCTCCTTATTGATAGTGGCAGAATTCATTGAACATTTGAAACTAACTTTAAAGATTTAATTAAGTCAGCACTAGTGTTATCTTCATTAATATTAAAGATACAGGGTCGGGTAACAGAAACAGTGAAAACAGAAAAAAATTAACATCGCGTTTTTGAGAAAATGTGAAAAATTTACATTTGTTAAATGGAATCCCTTGTATATTTTAAACATTTTAAATGGTAAGAAAACGATCGTCCCACATTCAACTTAAAACATGTTGGAAATGCTCTCATTGGACTTCTTGATGATAAAAAGTTGCAGATTTTCAGACAACTTTACAGGAATATTCTATTATGACAATTTACCGAATCAAAACAAAGAGGGCACAAATATCTTTTTTAATTATTGTGACTGTATTGTGTTTTTTATTGACCAACAAGACGTACGGCAAAGGTAGCGTATAAGCTATACTATAGCAAAGTTGAGTTGTCGAAAACTTTTACCTATACAGAGTGGGCCGCAAAAAAATTTATAAAATATGTATTTTTTTTAAATGGAATGTCCTTACATTATTTCACAAAATGATCGGGACTGTAGCATTACTTTAATAGGACATTTTTAAAATTTGCATGCGGCGTTGCCAGGTAATAATTTTTTTTGTGATTGGTCTTTTAGAAGGTTCGTGAAAGAATTATACCTAACTACGGATTGAACCTAGACATACGAAATTTGTACCACAGTTAGCCTAAGATACCTGTTAAAGACTGGCAGTGATTATTGCAACTGTCAGTCGACTGCAATGATGAAATGTCCAATTCAATGTCTATTTTATCTGGTGTTCCTCAGGGTAGTGTATACTGGGCCCTCTTTTATTTTTAATTTACACCTCAAGTATCTTGCACTCAGTTAAACATTGTAAAATACAGGTCTATCCTGACGGCACTCGATTATATTTGAGTTGTGAATCGGACAACATGTTACATGTCAATAATTTGATAACAGAGGATCTAGATATTGTGAGTGAATTGTCTAGCCAACCTAATTTAAAACTTAATGCGGAAAAATCTTCCGTGCTAATATTTGGCCAAGGCCAGGGTGAAAATAATAAGGGAGCAGTTGAATATACATATTAATGGTATTAATGTATCCTGTCGTTGAGATTGCAAAAAATTTGGGTATTTGGTTGGACACTTAAGATTTAAAACAGATGTAATGTAAAGTACTCAGAAAGCGTAGCATTCTGCGTTATTTTTATTTCATTACTGCTACTTTATATATGAACGTTGTTTAGATATGGACACAAACTATTGAATAGAAAGTTCAAAACTCATGCACAAGATTTATTTTTGACTTGAGGAGGTATGATCATTTCAGTAATAAAATTAAACAATTGGGTTGGCTCAGAATGAAAGAGCGTAGAAAATTTCACATGGATAATTTTCTTTATAAACTATTGAATGCCAACATCTCGTGTGTTCTAAAGAATAAATTTATTTTAAGAAGCATTGCACATACACGAAGCCTTCGTATCATGAATTATTTTACTATACCACGTCACCAGACAGCTTTATTTACAAGGAGTTTTGTTTATAATGCCATTAAATTATACAACGCATTACCTGATAGTTTTGCCAGAATGGATATTATTAATTTATTTACATTGTGCTTCAGTGGTTGAGTAGAATAGCTACTGCAGCTAGACTTCGTCACTGCCTGCACTTATACCAAAGAAATTCTTGTTGTATACAATAAGTAAATAGTTTTCTTTTTGTAAAAATATGTATTTTGTGGTATTTAATGAAAGGCGATTTATTATTATTATTATTTGTCATTTTTGTATTACAGTGTTTGTAAAATAATATAAAAACATTAAATAAGCAATATTTCAAGATTTTAAAGAAAATGAAATGAAACCCGGACTAATTTTATCTATTAAACTTATCCGCGAAATACTTTCATTTTGTGTGAAATACCTAAACTATTTACTTTTTAAGATTTATGTAAGACACGCATAAAACGTACCTAAACCGTACTTTTTGCTCTACCTCTTATACTTTACGCGCTATCTTTGCTGTACGCCTTGTTGACGAACATGCATAAAGCAATGTTCGAATGACCTTTCTAATTTTAAAAAATTGAACTTAAGAAGATGCAATATCTGGATATAGTATGAGATCCAGAGACAGTATTTATTTAGTTATGGTTATTTATAATTATAGCTATATAATAAGAAAATTGGAAAAAATTAGCATTAAATACAAAATGAGACGAATTAAAAAATTACTATTTTATATTGGTGAAAGTCAATTAGAATATTGTCGATATAAGAAGTTAATGGTTGGCGCCTAATATAATTTTTTTCTCAATAAGCAATGTAATTTTTCATAAAAACACGAATTATGCCTTAAATTTGGCGCATAATCTAAAATTAGGTTTACAAAAGAAAGGCTTTGATGTCAAACCTACTTTTTGATAGACCCTGTATATTGGTGATGCAAAAAATCCTGATTTTCAAATGAATTTATTGCATATATTAGCTCCTAGCTGTTACGTTATGTGTACGTTAATGTTATTTTCTAGCTAAATTATTTCAATAAAGTTCATAAGATGGGCATTTTTTTTATAAATACAAAATAAGGCAGTTATATTGGCAGCCTGTTTACTCACTTTAGTTTCAACTATTTTTAATTAAAAACCTTTGGAGCCAAATAAGTTCTTCTCAATAGTGGTTTCTTCCAAAACTTCATCATAAAAGTTCATTATACTAGCGTAAGATAGACAGCTCTAGTCACTACGGTTAATTAAAATCTAATAGAACATGTTGAACGTCAACGCCACGCCGTTTCAAAACCGAATTTAGAATTATTTGGTAATTATATATTTACTTATTTAGGGTTACATTTAACCGTAAATATTCAAATTTTGGTTTGGTAATAATTTGTGTTTAATAAAATTAAGATTTTGCTGTCTTTCGTAAAGATGGAATTTATTAAATCTTCTTGTATTTACTTGATCAGGCAACCCAAGGTTATTTTATCTTGATAAGTTATATTGAATAAAAACCGTAATAAATATTTAAAAATTACAACTTACATGTGGACTAATGGAATATTGTACTGGACTATTGGAGGCTGAGCCGCTTTCTGAATTTCCGTGCGACATCATGCTGTTATTGTTGGACTCTATGCTGTTGTTCATTATGCTATTTCCTAAAATATCTACAAAGTTCCTAACTAAGTATAAATGATCAACTACTGGTTTTACATTTTGCTTACCCTGAGGATAGTCAGACCTAAGCAAATTTTCAGATTGCATTTTCCCTTTCAAACAGGTAATATATCTATTGCAAAAATCCTTACAAAGTTCCTGGACCTTTTCCAATTCTAATAGGTGTATCCTGAGTACCTGAATGGCCTTAATCATCTAAAAGTTAATACAGAAAAAAATTAGTAACTACTCAAAACTAAATTATAAAGTAATGGTAATGAATAAATCAAATTACATTTATATTGCCAATATACAATTTACAATAAATCTCTGTTTACTCATAATTAATTTAAAAAAAGAAATGATCTAAGTAGGAGGTTGCTTGACCACTTCTTTCTCCCGTAGGTGTATCTACCATAAAACCGCAACCATATTGGTGCAATGTATTTCGGTAACAAACATCATTTATAATTTCCAGATTAACGTCTCCCAAAAATAATTTTAACAAACAAAATGGTATTTTTAAAATAATATAAGATTATGAATATGTTTATGTTTCTAAATAAAAGTACTACAATATTACATTTTATTTAAACAAATTCGTACTATATATTCGTATAATATTGTACGATTTTTATTGAGGCACCTTTCAGAGATTCTAGAATATTGCAAATCTACAGATACACTTAAATGGAATTGTCAAAATCACATTTTCTAAAAATAAAGGTTTTACCTATCCTATATGCGTATTCCAAAAAATTACAGCAGCAAAATCTATCAAAATTAATAAAGTTATCACAGGATTGGTTGCACCTTGAATTGTCCTTTTTTAACTATAAAATTAATGTATCCTGTTTTATTTTAAAATAATTAATTTAATGCCCATTTCCTTTTCGTATTCCCATAGATTATGAGAGAAATTAACGGATGAAACCGGTCTAGGAAGATAAAAGTTGGGCGTATAAACATAACCATAATCACCCTTTTCTCTTGTATTCTTGATCTTATCTCGCCTTTTACGACTTTAAATGAGCGGCGATACCACTTAGAAAGAGGATATGTTTTCAAAGTGTCAAGTTACTTTGGCAGGTTCGATTCTCATGGAACCTTGATTAAATCGTTGATAAGCCATAGCTATTATATTTATAGCAGAATTGAAAAACGGATAAGGATATATGTATCATACTTTTTTTAAATAGTTGTTTCATGCTAGTTAAAGCATTATGGAGTTAACAGTTTTATATAGAGTGATTACCTATTTTTATTACATCAAGATGATGCCTGATACTACGGTTATTCGGTGTTATTTATTTGTATCATGAGAATTTTTATTAATATTTGTATGCATATGAATATAGCTTAAAAAAAAGCGCGATGCATTCAAGTTGGTATTGTGCATTCTGAAGGGTTCTCGATTTTAGAAATTTTAGTTCTAAAATCTCGGTCGCATGTTATCTTAGATTTTGGTATTGAGCTTTTTAGTGTTTGAGAGGCAGTAGAGCGTCTGGGGAACATGAACTACTCTAAGATTAATAACAACATTATCATGTATTGATATAATGTAATTTAATACTTATTGAGTGGTAAATGAAGCAATGCAAGAGGGTATGAACTTTGCGGCATGGTCTTCCTAATATTTCGCTTTAATATATATCCTTAGTGACAAATAAATCTAGGCAATAAATAATAAACAGAGTCTGAAGAATTGTCGTGTTGAAATCGTTTTTCGAGTCTTTGGGTGCACCTTAGATAATTTTCTTTCAATGCTCTGTTCAATTTGATCAACTGTTGACGGGTCCACCAGTAATCGTTCCACCAACTTCAAACTATTTTAGCTTACCTGCACGATCTTTGTCTTTCGTATCAAAATCACCTCTTTTGAAGCGTGAAAAACATCGTTCACTAGGTTTTTTGTTTGGAGCATATTTATCATAAAATTGAACCAACAACCGATATCTCTCAGCAGCAGTTTGTTTCAAATAAACGAATGTAATAAAGCTTGCTTGCAAAACGACTTATTGTTATAAGATTCTACATTTTTAACCCAAAAAAGAACAATGTTACTAGTTTTTAGCTACTAATAAATCAAATTTTATGTGCTTATACTACTGTTTAATTCTTATATTTCATTTAAAGTTATAATAATACTTATACTACAATGAAATTCAACTTTTTTTAGTATTGCTTCTAGACTTATTATACCTCTTATATCAAGAGGCCGTATACGAGGCCTCAATGTACAAAACACTCAGTTAATTTATGACTCAGCCAAGGGCTTCGCTTATCATGAACACGGATATTAATTATTTGCCTCTTACAGAATTTATGGATGGAAACACTGCTGTGGTGCTAATTAAAATCTCCACGAAGATGGTATTATCTTGGTGAAACAGAAATTTGCAGAAACTGCACAGCGAAACAAGTTAAGAAAGTTAAGAAAATCCAAGCGGAAATCATGGAGGCTTTTCTGTAAGGATCTTAAGGACGTCCCAGCTACAGCCAAGCTGCACAAAGCCTGTTCAAAAGAGGGCACAAATCCGAGAGGCACATTCAAGAGGGCGAATGGCACACAGATACTTTCAATGAGACAATGGACCTTGCTATTAGAACTGACTTTGCTGACTGCATGTTTGGAGCTTCGTATTTCCTTAGAATCCAATCTAATCCGGCGATAGTTAAATAGATCAGCTATATGCTGAACTAAACGTCATTTAGAGACTCACTTCGTTCGATCCACGGATCTCAGTGCATCTGCAGTTAAGGTATGCCTCCAGGGCGAGGTACTATCTCCTTATTTATAGTCTATTGGTAGATGATCTGATCAAATTTCTTAACCGAAGAGGGCACAATCGGTTATGCGGACGATATTTTCGTAATAATTTGATTGGGACGACTGCACGCAGGGACGATTGCAGAAGGGATGTAAGATGCCCCGAACACCACATGTGAATGATGCCCTATATGGAGAGTTCATTTATAAACACGGCAAAAACGACCATTGTACCATTTACCAAGAAAAAGGGTGATCAACAACTTGCAACGAGGGGTGAAATATCTGGGTCTCGTCTTGAATAGAAAACTCATCTGGAAAACGCACCTTGAATCACTTCTTGGCCAAGAAAAACTTTGGTTGGCAATATAAAAGTGGATCAAGAAGTCTTAATAGATTCCACCGTACTGTATAGGGTTCTGGTATGGTGGAGAAAAATCGAGCAGAAGAAAGCCATACTGAAACTTTATAGACTACAATGACTCGCATGCCTATGCATCACAGGGGCCATGAAATCAACCAGAACGATGAACATGGAAGCTCTTTTACTCCTAATACCACGCAATATAACTATAGAAGAAGAGGACGCTATGAGGGCAATTTCCATCCACAGAAAAGAAAACCTTAGGGTGGGGAACCTTTCTGGTCATCTGGAAATCCTGAG
This sequence comes from Anthonomus grandis grandis, assembly GCF_022605725.1. Taxonomy (NCBI): domain Eukaryota; kingdom Metazoa; phylum Arthropoda; class Insecta; order Coleoptera; family Curculionidae; genus Anthonomus; species Anthonomus grandis. Next base: position 29,898,030 of record NC_065552.1, read on the forward strand.
GGAGTCTGGGATATACTTGTTATAGACACGGTATACAGTTTCGCTACGAAAGCAACACCAAACGATCTCCTAACTTTCACCATATGTTGTCATAAGTTCATAATAAATGTTTGTATCTGGAGTTTTTTTGTATCATTTATTTTAGCCCTATACTTACTTTGTCTCGTCATCCTTCACTCACCTTCTTGGTCTGGATGTGCTCTCAGTACTAATTTCATGACAAAGTTAAAATCTTAGAATGATACAATTTTTTTTATAATTGTTTCTCACTTAATATACCTATTGAAAACTTTGCAGTAGAACGATTTTCCGAAGACCGCCATTCTCAGTGAAACAGAATCATCAGAAGGTACAGTATCAAACACTATTCCAAGGGACCAACTTGGAAGTTTAAAGGAGAGAGATGAAAATGACGTTCAAATAATCCTGATTGGCAATCTGTATTTGGAATATCTGTATTTGATGTGATGTAAATATGTCGAAAACGTAAAAATATATTGTTTGCGACAGTGACTGACCAATTATTTGGTATTAAAGCAACTCTTTATCAATCACAATAACCAGAAACCTTCAGGTATGGAACGTAATTCAAACACAAATTCGTCACATCATACCACCAATTTGCGTTTTTTTAAATTCAGCTTTGAGATCACTTGATATTTTATTGCACATAGAGGTTACGATAATTATTTATTGAGTATATAATCAAAAAGCTTTTATATGACAGTTGTGAAATATATACAGTCCGATAGAGTTTTTGATAAAGGAATAGCATTATTCCGCAATCAGAATTTTCATTCTTTTACTTGTTTCGGAGTGAGTATCTGGAGCGCCATCTAAGTATTATGGTTCAAAATATAAATTAAGGTCGCTGGATCTAAACGGGTAAATCCTGTAAACAGATTGTGATGTTTCATGTTAAGTGTTTCTTGTGTTTTTATCCGGTCTTATGACACCCTTAGGGCGAACATTTATTAAAGGTAAAGCCCACTTCCGCGTTATCCTTCACCCAGTCAACACGTGGTCATTCTTTCCTTTCCGATCCTTTGGATTTCTTTCCCAGACCCTTTCCTGTCTTCTGCCCTTTGCCAGTGGTAGCTGAACCTGTTCACGCCGGTAGCCAGGCCGGATGATGTCGGATGCATCGTAGGGGAAGCGTCACCGTGGATTTCAGTATTAAAAAAATTGTGAAAATATCGATTCGGGGAACAGGGTACATACCCGACGGTTTTCCCGAATCTCCAAATCGTGCTGGCAGATAGCCTTGCAGCAAAAGCCATTAAAACTAGCAAGTCCAAGTCCTAAAGGTAAAGCTGTGCTGTGGGCAATGTTTCCTGTTGATAATGATTACTTTCATAATCTAGCTTGGGTGTGAAATCCCATAGGAGTTCTGTAAGTATCGTTTATACCAGTCTCTAGTTGCACCAAGGACACACATCATTTATTTAAGTTCATTACTTTTAAAATAAATTATTACCTTAAAATATGGCCGACTCTCGGCTTTTTAAGAAGGTGTTTCACTCATCAGAGCCCTTCAGGAAAACAATCAAGACGGTCGATAATCGAACCTGGTAGGTTACAATTTCACAAGATAATTCCCACTCATCATTAGTAATGATGCTAAACATTACTAATGATGAGCCATGATAAAACACCGATGCCAAAATAAAACACTACGAAAAGATTTTACTCCCAAGTAGAAGGTAAACATTAGGAAAAATAATAACAAAGCTGAATCACTATAAATTGAGAAAAAACATACGTTAACCCAAGAAAGGAGATAGATTCACTATCTATAATTATGATTTTCTATGATCTATGATTATGATTTTAATGTCAAGGATCAACCCGATCTAGAGCCATCCATGATAAGAGTGGTAACCTACCTCCAAAACCCATAAATCACGGAAAAAACCGTTCTGCTTTATTGTGCTATATGCAGGCAAGATGTAATATCTCTAGGCTGCCTGAGAAGGATTTGTGGATATATGTAATACAAAAACATAACTGGTTTTTCTATTTATTTGATACTCAAAGATTAAATAAATGTTGAGAATTTTAGCTTATTATTTTAATAAACAACCCACAAAAATTTAAACATGTTAGAAATTAAAATTACTACATTAGTAGAGCTGTTTCTTTCGGTTGCTCCGACAACAAACCTCTCAACTATTTAGTCCATCATTATTATTTAAAATATTATTCCGGTAAATTTTAGTAAATTAGAACTCTACTCACCAGTCCATCAATTTCGGGCTCGTTAGCCAGAAACGGTTTCCGATCTCGTTCCTGGTGTTGCACGAACGCTTGAATGTCCATGTTAAAAGCATCACTGGATTGGGGTTCGGAAGATTGAGTGGCCAGTTCACAGCGTTCAAAGAGAAGTGCCAAAAGAGGAAAGAGCGGATGCCTAAAAAAATCGGATTATTCACAAATTGAATGTATTGAGAAAACTATACTTACTTATAAACAGCCCTTTTGTCAGCTTCGAATTGTGCTTGATCGGTGTCGGGGGGCGCAAAAGCGGCTTGAGGTGGAATCGCCGTATGGGCTGCTACCGGATCCCCCAAAGGGGGCGCCGTGGCGGTGGGCGCCGGCACGCTTAACATCCTGGTGGTCGGTACTGAAGGGACGGAAGATCACCTGAAATGAATGAATAAATCTTTATTTAGAAAAGATACAACTACAATTGTACAGTGAAACCTACAATTTAATCTAAGTTTAAGCATTGTCAAACTAATGGGTAAAAGGGAGGATTTTGAAAGCGACGACATCTTTGTGAAGGAGATACCCACGGAAGATCACAGGTTGAAATTTTTTTTGGTAGTAATATGGATAAAAATGATATCATGTACGATAGTTCTTTTTGGCCAAAGTACATACGTACCTATTAACCCGATAGATTTGATTTCAAGAAACATACGGATTCTTTACAGAACATAAATAATGAGTTAGGTCTACCAAGAGGTGGACATTTTTAATAAGCAATAACATAGTTGATGGCACACCTTCACCTTTCAAGTATCAGCGGAAATAGGCTTTAATGAGAGCCCCTAAGTCCCCAAAGATGAAATTCGAACGTCAAAGCAGGCTCCTTGTTATTTCCAGAATGTTCGCGGACTCCGAAGCTATATCCTTAGGTTTGCCTTGCTGAGTTTGACGTCATCGGTTTAGTAGCAACACGGTTGTCTGATGATGTAAGTAGCAGTGAACTTTTCCCTGACAGTTATAATGTATACATATGTGAGCGAAGATTTGATGCAATCGGTCTATCGAGGGGTGGTGGGGCACTTCGCTTCTTCTTAAAAACCGAGATTATTGATGTTAGTAGCTTTTTCTCCATATCTAACTTAATTGACATAGTAGGTTGTAAGTGTTACTTTAATGATCATGTTATAGTATACATTTTTGTTATTTACACTCCATCTCAAATAACTAGCTAGCATCTAGCTAACTTAGCTTTAAACAATATATAGATTTGTTTTCCCAAAGGCTTAATGGTTACAGAAATGTTCTTGCAATGGGTGATTTTAATGTACCATCTTTTGATACTGATCAATCTGATAACAAGGCTCGAAGCTTGAAACCATTTGAAGACTTGAAGCAATTGAACTCTGTATTGAATGCTAACAAACGTAGGTTGGATCTTATGTTTTCTAACATATATGGACTGGTAACTCATGACAAAAACAACTCATAGGTTGAGGATACTCATCATCCTGCACTGGCAATGATTTTTGATTGGAGCATGGTAGTATAGGACTCAGTAATTTTGCAAGAAGTAGTTCATGTAAATCCTATAACTTTAGAACTGATTTTCCCTCTCTTTATGCATCATTATGTAGCGTGGACTGGTCATTTTTGGATACTTTGAACGATGTAAATATGGCTTGTATCACGTTCTATGGCAAACGTATTAAATAGTTCCAATTTTATGAACCTTTAAAAATACCGCGATATTCGTGAAATTTCGAAAACCAAAGACAAATCGAATAAGGGACTGTGTGCATGATAAGTGCACAAGTAAAACGTGTTGGAGACACGCCCCTGTAATAATATGTATAAACAGGTCTGTTTTCTTTATATCACAGCCTAAGCGTACGCGTCTGCAATCTTTATGGCTACTTAAGTTGCCGCGATCATTTGAATATGCCCCCGTGCAGCGAGAGCTCCCGGAGACGTACGACGGACTCTGCATTAAAATGTCATAATTTCCCTTGGAGTTTTTTATTTCTTTTTCTTTTATTTCCTTCCACTGTTATTGGTTTATATTGGATGCATATTTATGCCGACCATCAGGGCAATGTATATTATTATTTAATTTACGGGGTAAATTATAATGGTAACCTTATCATTAGGCAATTTTCGGAGAAGCTTTCATTTCTACGCGTAAATTAAGACATATAGGTGGCCTGTTTCACGACACCCACAAGTATACATAATCACGTTGAGGTAACGAAATATTGAACTTATTGCTCAATCCATGAAGTGAAGTGAATCCAATTTTAGGAGAGGATTCAGGGACGTTTACCCTTGTGATGGCCCCTTATCTTATGTTTCCGATAAGAAAATAACAACTTCGCTAAATGCTTGGAAATTCTTAATCATAATAGAATCATTCATCAAGTAAAAAATTAGATTTCCCCGCATCAACATGGCTTTCACAAAGGACGTTCATTGGATCGCTACATTGGATCATGATATTTTGTTGGCTAAACTGGAGTCTTTTGGTTTCCCTAATCATCTCCTTAAGCTTTTAGAATCATGACTTTCAAGACGATCTCAGTTTATATGTGTAAATGACGTTTTGTCAAGCGATTATCTCTTAAAGTCCGGCGTTCCTCAGGGATCGGTGATTTGGGGCATTGGATAACCACAATATCCATGTACATGAGGCGATCCGCGATCCAATAATGATGTTTTATGGGATTTAGTTTAAAGGGTCCATTTTGACTCTTCATATGCTTGAATAGCAGTTTGAACCGATAATCAAAGTATCTGTCACAAGTTATCGGATCAGTTCTAATCAAGCGAGTTTTTTCTAAGTAAGGGATACTGGCAGCCTCCTCTAGAGTAATGTCTTTTTGATCAACAACTTTTGTTAATGTCTTGATCAATTCAATCAATGGCCATGCTGTTTCTGCTGCTGATACCGTAAAGAAAAGTGTAGGGATTCCAAATTGACGAATCATACATAGTAATTTTGTCTTTTCGTGCTTCCAATAAGCAGGTGAACTCGCAATTTTACTAAGGAAATGGAATCCCATGTCACTTCGAATAAGCTGGTCTAAAAAATTTGCTTGCCTTACTTAACCAGCTGTATATTTTCCATCCTCATTCCTCTTTTTTCTGAGACATGTTTCAATTGCACTGGATAATTGGATTAATTGACGTTTTTTTAAATGTATTCAACAGATAGTCTGTCCTTGCAAATCGCCTGTCTTTGTGCTGGAGTTGTATTTTGGTCCGCTCAGAATAAGAATATTTTGTAAGAAATTGCTTAGCATATCCACAGAAAAGTGATCTTTATCGATGATGTGTGAGGGAAGCTTAATTCAATGGTATTATTGTATGCCGATGACCTCAAGCTTCTCCTCCTTATTGACTCTTCTGACGACTGTCTCACCCTTCAAAAAGATCTAGATACTTTAATTACGTGGTGCAATACAAACAATCTGAAAATGAACGTCGACAAATGTCAAGTACTTTTCCAATCAATGTCAAACCAATTCTCTTTAACTACTCTATCAATTACACAGCGCTAACTAAGTAGATGAAGATCTCTTCGAGAATTAAGCTTTAAAATCTGGTGAATACAGATTCAATGAGGAGGTGAACCAAATTCTAGAACACCCACTGCATACGATGTTGTCGCTAAAACTCAAGCCTTACATTTGGGCGACTATGAAGTTTCAGAAGGAGACATACCAATGCTGAAACAAGCTGAGACCAACAACATTTCAGTATTAGCAGGGGAATTAATAGATCGTATTAGTTAGTTGCAGTAAAGTTGTTTCACCCTTAGTTGATCATTGACAGGATGTAGCTCTATTTCAAGAAACAAAACGGGATTGGAAAGGGCCGGAAGGTGAGGCTCTCTTAGTTCGAAAAAATCTGCGTTTCAACACCGATCTTTACTTATAGGAAGATGTAATTGGTCGTACGGGGGAAGGTAAGGATAACTGATATTTCTGAAGAAGCTGTTCTTCTAGATCCACGATTGCCTGAGTTCCCTCTGGAATCAAACCCACTTGTGCCCTCTACATGCCTTCAAACCAGTCTATCCTTTGGTCTATGGCAATTACATAATCGAGAAAGGGATTACGTTTCTTACTTTCATTGTAAAAGTAGGGTTCTTCTATTTCTAGAAACACCATCTGGTCTTAACCGAGTTCAGGTGATACCGGCTAGAGGCAGGAAAGTGGTCTAAGACAAAGAATCAGTTGACTGTGAGAAGGATAACGGAAGTCGAGAGAAGTAATGAAAAGTGAGAATGTGATGCTTTGAACAAAAAGTAGACAAAGAACCATATTTTGATTTATAAAATAATTTGCCCGTTAAATTATTTCATAGTCGCAAATTCGTAAAAATTAAAATTACTACTTCCTAAAAAACTCTCTCTAAGAAGTTTGGTTCCGCCTATGAGAAGCCCTGATGATAAAACATACATAACTATCATTTTACAAGCCTCTACCTCATTTAATCCGCACCATAATAAATACTTTTATTGAAGCTCCTTAGTGTATTTAAGATGTTTATTACACACACAGAGAGTATTAGGCGACGATACACACCTCAGGGGCTATAAAGCTGTTTCGAAAATAAATTATGACTTTATTCAGTGGATTTAAATGAATCACTTTTTAGAGGGTGAGGATTCGATCAAATCTTAATTTAGTCAGCATTAATTAAATATTGAGTTAATTCTACTAAATCTACTACATCAAAATCCGGTGAATATAATGCCTTCCTCCTATAAAATATTTGTTTTTTAGCCTTATTTTTAACAAAAAAAATTTTGATAGGGCTTGACAGACACTTTTTGGGCATATGCCAAATTAGTTCTACTCGTAGGGTCATACTTATGGGGCTTTAAAAGGGGTCAAATTTTAGAAAAACATAGTAGGGAATTTTTTAGGAAAAAAAATACAACGGAATCTTGATCAGCAACACCAAAAACACTCCTGTGCAAATTTTTATCCCTCCAGTGTACAGGGTATCCCAATAAAATGGTATTCATTTTAATGAAAATCGTTAATTAGACCCATTTGTCGGGCCGTCCCATATTAGGTATCAGAAATTTATTAAAATCTTTATCGTAAATACAAACTCTATAATAGCTCAGTAATAACACATTTTTTAGCAGTATTACGTTTTTCTCGTGTTTGAAGTCTTTTGACGTATACTTTCCTTTCCAAGGTACTCTATAAATAAAAATCGAGCGATGTAAGGTCTGGGGACCGCGGTGGCCAATGAACCAAAGAAATGTTTGTTCCAATGTTCTTTCCAAGGTATTGGGAAAATTTTCATTAAGCCAAATTCTAACAATCAATTATGAATTCGTGCCCCATCCAATTGTAAATATAAGTTTCCGGGTTTAGGTTTCCATAAAAAACAGACCGTCTATTTTATACTACACAAATCATTTATTTTAAAAGAATACTGTCTTTTCCATTCTACTGCCCAATTTGGATTGTTCTCAGTCCACATCCTAATATTTTGTGATAAAATCACGTCGCTGGTTGTATAATGAAACTTATCGTCATGGTTCAACATTATCCAGTCTCAGTTGTTTTATATTTCGCAGTTAATAAAGTATGTTTTATTACGATTTAAATGCATAAAAAACCAAATCTACGCCCGTGTGGTGGTAACGTTGTTCGTGCGGCAGCAACTTTTAAATCAAGTTTAGGGAAAGGGACAGCATTGAATGGTAAAAAGTAGAGGAGAGAAGAGTGAAGTGAAGGGCCCTCGCCGCTCGCTCGGAAGCACGAGAGATGAATTGCATCGGAATGACTCTTTTTACTGTCAATTCCGGTGTTATTAAAATAAAGGCGGAAAATTGCCTTTTGGGAGTTTTCGTATAGCCGTAACAACTAGAATTGCTAATAAACCATATATAGGAGAAAACAATAAAGTGAGCAAAGGTAATGGCACTGATATTGTTGCAGAATACATGGAAAATCCTGTGACATGAACTTGAACCAGATGCTCTGGCCTATGGCTACGTGATGTCATGTAGTACAGTTTCTCAACAACTTGATCCAACGAAACTAATTGTCTTTAAATACTGGATTCTACTTGGTTTAACTCCTCTGCATCTCTTTTTGAGCAAGGCATGCACGAGAGAGAATTTTTTTTAATTTATTTTTATTTTTATACATAGTCTTCTTCTTGATGCTAACGATGCTGTCATCTCTTAAGCCTGTGTCCAAATGGTAATCGCGGCTTTTTTTTCTTTCTAAAAAAAATTGTTTAGCAAATAGGCAAACCTGTTTAGGAATTTCCAGAAATTTTTAGTTTAGGGAACAAAAAGAAGTCGCTTGGGGCTAAATCTGGTGCGTATGGAGGATGGTTGGAGATTGGTAATCAAACTCTAATTCTCAGATTTTGGCTATGGTAAGTATAATACATCCCCTTAATGAAACAGTTTTTTTGCCTACAAATCTGCCCAATTTATTGTACTTAAACTGAGGCAATTGAGAGCAACTGAAACTGTTCATTTGAAACTTCGTAAGCTCATAATCAATCGCACGATGCACCTTAAAAAATTGGACATCTGAAAATGAAGCCTGTCGCTAAATTTTGCAAGCATATGATTTGGAGGCCTAATAATAAGCAGTTTTGCTAAACCCATCTTTGTTTCTGACAAATACATCGCGAAATGCTCACTCAATATAAAAGTAAAGAGAAACTTAAATTAGATTAAAGAAATGGAGTTGACTTTACAGACGAGTTCTACGCTACCGCAACTAGTAAATATTTATTGAAGCACCAGCCAACTGTGTTCTCTCTAGAGGTCTCTATCTACCATCTTCTTTTTGACTAGACTCCAAAAGAGTAGCTTCTGCATGTATCTGCTTTGTTTTGCTTGTGGTCTCCCAAGCTCTTAAACCTAAGCCTAGTGACACCATCAAGGTCCAGTGGTTTCTTATTCAACATGACAGAGTCTGCTTAGGTTATTGTCTGTAATTTTTAAGGTCGTCAGGTGTCTCTTTCGTTTGCATTGGAAATAATCATAACCATTATCCTTACTACCCTCCGTTGTGGAACAAAAGTCTCTCTCATGACCCAGTTTTTGACTTTATCCTTAGCCTATTTTTTTTTGTCGGCGATGAAATTCTTTATGAGCACCGGTAATTCTTAAACCCCCGGTAGTGTGCACTAAAACTTTCCCGCTGAGTGGTACCACTTGGTGGCTTCCTGCACTGCGCTCTGCTCTATTGCAGTCCTATTGTGCCCCATAGATTTACTCTTTTCTGATATCACTTTTCCAGGTTTTATCGCTTACTCAGCATGTTGGTTCTGGGTCTATGAATTTATTGCTGCCCCCCTTCATTGCAAGTTGGGTTGCCCTTCTTGCAGCGCCATGGCTGCGATGTTCTGTGCTTGGATTATCTCTGGCCTGTTTTGATCTTTGGCTAGGTCCGCGAGATCTTCCCAGCAGTTTTGTACAGTCTTAGACCTAGTATCAAACTGTCCTAAAGCGTTTGCTTCTGCCTGGTCTCCTGTAAAGATTTCGAAGGATCGACTCCTTGGCACCTCTTCTCTCATCAATTGGAAACAGGTCTGGATTCCTTTTATATCCGTAAGTCTGTTGGTTCCAGGCCCAGGTTCAGCGTGAGTTACCTGCCCTGTTGTCCATCCTCTAGCACTGCCACTGCTACCCCGATCATTGATCGTGTGGTCGCAGTATCTTCTGTTCTCAGTGGTCCGTTGCCTTCTTTGATTACGTTTAAGGGTTTGTCTAGAACTTGGTTTTGTCCGTTCTAAGTGCCATACGCCCAAGGTCCTCTATCTTGTCGAATAGAGTATTTGTCCAACTTTCGTTATGATCGTTGCGTCATTCGATAGTAGCCTTTTTCCCTGATATTGCATCAGCCCCTATTACGAGATGTAGTGGGCTCAGCCTATCAGGTTGTGTCGTTGACATCGCTCTTGATATACCCTTAGCGTATAAGCCTGATATATTGCCGCAATTCCACAGAATTACTTCGGGCACTATTAATTTGTGACTTGAACTTTTCCTGGCTAATTTGTCTGTTTCTTAATTTTAGAATCATCTTGTCTGATGACATATCATAGATTGACTTGACTTCTTTATCTTCTATTTTGCAGCTCATTTCCTGATTTACTTAGGCTCATTTACTTTGAAGATGTGGATCCAGCAGCACATTTCCGGTGGAAGAGTTGTTCTCATGGCTCGGATGATGCAGAAGCATTCTAGCCTTTGGACTCCCTATAGTTGCCTGATTGCTTCGAGTTGTGTTGTTCCTTCCCAGCTGTTTGAACCATAGGATGATAACATGGGTCTTCCTACTATATTGTACAGCCAGCTTTTTACTACTATTTTGTATTTTCTGCCGCACAGTCTCCCGCATCTGCCAAGAGCAGTTTTTGATTTAAGTATGGCCTGGTTGGTGTGCCTAGATCATTCTTTGGTCAAAAATGACTCCAAGGTACTTAACTTCTTTCGAGAACGGTTGTAGTTAATTGTACTTTAGGAAAGGAATTATTGTGGTTTTAAGGGAGTTTAGCAATAATTCTTCATTCTTGCGCCACTTGCCAATTATGTTCAGTGCATCCTATGTTCTTTCTGGAACATAATTTATGCTGTTGACTATATAACCAAGTAGTCTATGAAGCTCAAGAATTCTTTTATTTCTCTTCTATAAGTACGTCATCTAAGACGATTGCCCAATACGTCATGTAATAAGAAAACACTCACTTCTATAGACTACTCGAGTATAGCCTCTTTCACTGACACTGTGGCTTTTCTTAAGATCGAACTGACTTCCCTTTGTCTCAGGCTAGCCTCAATCCATTTGCACATGTGGCAGTAAGGGTTACTTCGCCTTTTTGAATCATTACTGCACCGGGCGATTGCATAGTTACAAGAACAAATAATGCCCATTTGGTAGACTCATAGTTAATTATTTCATTAGCTATCTTGCTATTAGGTTTTAATATCCTTGTTTGTCTTTGAGGACACTTTGTTCATCTAGGCATAAGCACGTATTTGCATGCTCTTTTAGGCTCTCAAACAGAAACTTTCACTTTACTAACTGGATTCGATATTTTATATTGAACAGACTCGACATAAAGCTAAATGGCTGACCAAGGATATTGAAGTTTTAATAAGCAATGGCGACAATACTTGGCTTCTATTTTTAATACGGAGGTATGCGGTGATGAAGTATTGTTCACAATTCATAGTTCCTTTTATAATACATATAAATAAATGCAAGTATCCCGTCTACGGTAATAATTGTTACAATGGACTCTTAGGGGGTTTACGGAATGACGAGCTCTGAGGCAATCTTGCAAATTAATAGATTTAGAGGAAAACATGAATAATAGAATTGATATTCACAAACAAGGGCCCTTTACCATCATGTAAACAAAAAATGTTGAGCCGCTAAACCCAATTGAAAGCTCTAAAATATTAAGCTGAAAAAATCCTCTCCATCCATGTTCAAAAAACATTCAATATGCTCAAGCAATATCACAACACACCCTAAACTCTCAATACACCTATTTGACTAACAATGTTTTGATCTGATTCTTTTCTTTTCAATTCTTTTGGATCTTACTATCAAATGATTCTTGTATTAGCAATTCTTTAAGGAATTTAAATATTCTTCTTAATAAAGTATCAGTTTCAGTCTCTGTTAGTTGAATTTTCGTAGAATTTTGGTTGTTGATGGCTTTATACCGATCTATGGAGTTATTATCAATTAGGATCTTACTTTATCAGCGATGCAGAGCTGACCGATGTCCAAATCTTGTGCCACGTGCTCTCCAAACCCGTATCCTTGGTAAATGTATATATAATTAAAATCGTTCCTTATGGTGAATAAGACATTCTCTGGTTTCAGGTTAATATCTCCAAGATCTTCGGCTGACTAGATACTCTTCTCTCAACATTCGATAGATGGTATAAATATGACCTAAACATCTTACTATCATGATTTAGTCTTGACCCTTTGGTGGTTTACGGGATGACAAGCTCCTTGCAAATTAATAGATCTTCAAGAAAACACGCACAATAGAATTGATATTATAAATCAAGAGCCCTTTAAACCATCATGTAAACAAAAAATGTTGAGCAGCTAAACCCAATTGAAAACTCTAAAATATTTAGCCGAAAAAAAGATCCTCTCCGCCCATGTTTAAAAAACCCACAAAAGCTTTTTCCAAACGTAAATTTCGTAAATTGTAAGGTAGTTAAATTCGGTAAGTAAAGGGTGTAATTTAGATTAGATAAACGGACGGGATCTGTATCAGAGGATTAACGACAGGCAGCAGCTACCCAGCTTTTGATAACTTAATTAAACGATTAAAATAGACCGTTGTTGTTTTTCGTTCCGTACTCTAATTACATTAATTTTTTTGGTTTCAGAGGGCGGGGTTCTCAGCTTATCTCCATTGGATATAGAATTTATGGCGTATTATGAAATGTTTATTGACTTACACGTAATATTTAAAAATATTAAGCATTAAATATTTTTAAGGCAGGGAAATTGGATTAGGCTTTTTGGAAAAAAAATCTATGTATAAACAATTTTTTATAAACCGCCAACGCGGGAAAAATAGTCACATTTAACGGTAAAACTGATAATAGCCTAGATGAGTTAAAATTGAATTCAATATTTACATAATTACATGTTTGTCGGATTAATTTAATAGGAGATCAAACGGAGGTCTATTTTAAGAAAGATTCCTTTCCATCTACTGGCTTAACAGTACTTTTTTATAATAAATGGGTTTACATTTAAAAGATTTTTTTACCGTTTCCCATTAAATTAATGTACTTTAAATTTAAGGAGTTTTTGGATGCAAATCTTTTTTTATGGTTAAAGAGAGTTTCTAGAAAAGAGAGAAGGCATCTGTGTTGAAAATTTTGTATGTACTTATGCAAGTCCACATGTTGCAAGAACCGCTAGAAATCTTTAGGAGCAGTAACACATTCATGTATTTCCATGGCCTGCGCAATCCCCTGACTTAAATCCTGTCGAGCACATTTAGTATATGTCGAAAAAGCATATTTTAAATCAAGCAATAGTGTTCCAGACAAGGGAAGAGTTGCTGAACTGTGTGCAAGATCACTGGGTACAAATTGAGCAAAACGATATTGACAATTTAATTAGGAGCATACCAAACAGCAGTTTTTAACAACAAGGGTGAACTTTGTCCCCTGGACCATTTTGATGTGTGTATTTAATGGTATTTATAACTTTAAATGAAATTGAAAGATAGGCAAAAACACCGCCCATAATTAATTAATTATTTATTAAATTTTAATTGCCTGGATAATGACAGGTAAAGAAATAAAAAATCTATTGTTTTTCAATGTTTGTTTGGGCTATTTTGAAAAACCAAATAAAATTATCAATTTAACGAAAAAGAAATGAAAAATTATATAAATAGCTTAGCAGTTGATGCATTACATATTGAGGCCATTAACTAAATTACCAAATTATATTATTCCACTTGGTGCAACCCGTAAGTGGTTTTAATACAGAACTTGATAAGAGATACATTTATCATGTACCATTACTGTTGATCTTCTTCATACCTATAATAAGCAGATGCCATCAATCATCGAGCGTTATGCTCAAGCAATATCACAACATACCCTAAACTGTCTATTTGACTAACAACGTTGTGACCTGTTTTCAATTCTTTTAGATTTTACTACCAATAAGAGTTCATCATAGAGTGCTTGATGAAGCGCACAAGTAGAAGTATCAAGACAATTTCTTATGAATCCTACATTGTCTCTAAGGCAAGTTTTAGCGATAACAGGAACTTGTCATGAATCTATAGGTCAGGTACTTAAATTAACTAATTTGCATCTATACCAAAACCAAAATTTTCAGAAACTGCGTGAAGACGACTCTGACCGAAGAATAGAATTTTGCCAGGGAATGACAGAAAAATTACGTATTACTCCTGAGATGCTAAAAAGATATATTTTATTTTAGCAACGAATGCACGTTTCTTTTAAATAGTTCTGTAAATAAACACAACTGTACAACACATGTTTTCAAGGAAGGACACAGACACTGTATCCAGAAAAAATGAGCGTGTGGGCGGGAATGTGAGGCAGGAGGTGATACTATTGTCGGGCCTCGATTTATTAATGGTAACCTTAATGGCGAAATTTACTCAGCATTTAATTGGCGAAATGTTGGAAACCACCAATCAAGCTAAACTTGTTAAAGAAATAGAAAATCAGTTGGATATTTATGGAGGCAGGAACCTATAAACGAAGATTTATTGCAAGATGGAGCGACACTCCGCTATTCCCGTGAGGCAATTTTTACATGATGCGTTTCCAGTGGATTGGGAGAAAAGTTCCAATGAAATGGCCGGCGAAATAACCAGATCTAACACCCCTCGACTTTTTTCTCTGCGGCCACCTAAAAATTGTTATGTTTAAAACGCAACCAGGTTCACTCCATGATCTTCGGCCACGGATTATTACAAAATGTGCATTTATTCCAAGAGAAGTGTTTCAAAATGCGAGACATGAGTTTCAAATTAGATTATACTTTTGTTTAACCCAAAATAGAATGCAATTTGAGCATCTAATTAAATAATATAACACTTCATAAAATCAGAGTTTATATACATTAAATACTACTCCTAAAGAGCTTTGATTTAAGGTGGGTGGTGTCGGTTAAAATTTCGGGGTTGGAGTGCATCGAGCCCAAGGTGTGACTTACCCTATAACCAAAATATGCTGGTTATAGTTTCCCCTATATACAGGTAGGGGACATTTGTACCAAATTGCTTTTTTCTAACTTTTTTAGTTTCAGAGATATTTGCATTTAAACACGTCAATCTAGATATACATGGGGAAGTTTAATTTTATAAAAATCCTGCAGTCTCCCGCCACTTATTTATACATTGTATATCTAAAGGCTTTTCATTTTACCTTAACCTACGACTCCACTGCAAGTATAGACTATTTCTTCACTGTTTAATTTTATCTTTGCCAAATTTCTGTCAATCACCTTCTCACCTCCAGCTAACCTCATTTTGATATGTCAAATGAAAACCTCAATCGTATGACACTACGTACCAACGACTACTGAGCTAAAATGTCCGGTAATAATGAATATTTTATCGACATCATACTTTGGTATGTCAATATCCAAACATCATTTTAAAGAGTCTATAAAAAAAAGTTTACAGACTTATAAACAGTAAGGGTGTATAAAAGGTTTAAAAAATTTAGTCAGCTCACAGAATTTATTTAATTAAGTGTTCAAGATACGCTCCGTTATTCGCGAGACAATAATAAAGTCGGTTTTGAAATTCTTCACAAACATTGGCAAATGTTTGTCCGCTAATATCTCTACATTCGCGAATAATTCGATCCTTTAAATCATTAATATTTTCAAGTTTTGTAAAATTTGCTTTTTAAATGCCCCCAAAGTAAAAAATCTAATGGAGTTAAGTCTGGCGACCGTGCGGGCCTCATTCAATTACACCACGCTTGCCAATCCAGATCCCTGGAAACTGTTCATTAAGCCACTCTCGAACTGTCAAAGCGTAGTGCGGGGGAGCCCCATCTTGCTGGAAATACAAATTATTTTCGTTTAGTATCCTAACACCATTTTTATCCACTTGAATTTCCAAAGATTGGAAGATTGAAGGATATATTATATTTTCAACGAGGTCTAAATAAAATTGTCCAGTTTAATTTTCGTTACCGTAAATTCCCGACCATACATTAATTTTTTCAAGATTCTGGGTATCGAAAAAGGTGTGCCTTTTCATTATCCTAGTTTCTACAGTTATGCCGGCTAACCAATCTATTTAGAAAAAAAGGTGACTTGTCACTGAAGCCAGAAGCAGTTATTCTTAACTAAATAGAGGTCCTCGTCAATTCGCTGGCACATCAGTTAGCAAAAATCAATTCTCCTATCAAAGTCGTCTTCTCCTGGTCGTTGATGGATTTGAACTTAGTAGGGAAAAAACTATTTTTTTTTCAAAATTTTGTGCAAAGAACCTGTTGAACTATTAGTTAGTAGAACTCCGCGACTTTGGGGATAGATAATGTTGGATCCATTGCAAATTGTCCGAGTACCTCAATTTGGGATGCTTCGTTAACAACCCTTACCTCCATACACTTTTTCTTGCAAGCAGAACCCGTTTCCTCAAACTTTCTTAACGATTCTTGTACATATTTACGGCCTACGTTCTTGCCTAGATGTTTGTCATTAAAGGCCTTGGCGTTTCTACGAACATTTGACCTACCAAAGTTTAAGTTGATAATGTCTTTTATTATCACACATTTTTGATTACCAATCGCTTATACGTCAACCGATTTTGTTTTTTTTTCGGTTTGGTTAAATAAGAGATTCTATGCCCTTTAAAATGATATTGAAATATAATAGTTTGCAGTCGATGAAATATCCATTATTCCAGATATTTTTGGACACTATTCATTTGACACGCACCTATTCAAAAGATATATGTGAGGATTGGCAAGCTTATAAAGAAATCAGGAACTATTTTACAAATACTGTTCGAAAAGAGAAAGTATTTACAATTTCTAGCTCGAAATAATAGTAGTAAAGATACATGGAAAGCTCTAGATGATCTTAATATTTATGGGAAACAAAAACACAATATAATAATACCAAATCATTTAAGGAATCCTGAAAATATAAACAATTTTTTTATAGAATCAGTTGATGCTTAAGCGATAGATATCACTGACGTTTGTATAAATAAATATAAACAGGTACATCCGACAAGCAGTTTTCAGTTTACACCGTGTTTGAAAATTGATGTATTAAATGCAATATCTACTATTAAATCAAATGCCTATGGGTCTGATAGTATAACGAAATCCAAAATTTTTCTGCCCGGTTATAGTCCTTTTTCTTACACATCTTTTTAATGAATGCCTTCTGTGTGGCCAATTCCCTGATCTGTGGAAATCATCTGTGATTCTTCCTTTGCCCAAAAATAAAAAAACTAGTAACGTTTTCTGACTTACGACCTATAAGTTTGTTATATGTGTGCTCTAAGATTGGAAAAACTAATTTACGCCCAAGTGACTACTTATCTAAAGCACTACTCTCTGCTTAGTCCTAATCAATCAGGCACGGCGTAAAGGCAACATCTATTGTATTGCGCGTCCTAGACGACATATATGAAGCAGCTGACAGAGTAATACTACAGCACTGGTTCTGCTTGATTACAGCAAGGCTTTTGACACGATAGATCACAAGCTTCTGTGCGCTAAGTTGAGTTCTTTGGAATTTTCTCTTTCGTCCATTCGTTTTTGAGAGCTACCTATTAGGTAGAACTCAGTCAGTGCGTTTTGAGGATGGAGAATCATCTTTGAGGCCTTTGACTAAAGGCGTGCCACAGGGATCAATTTTGAGACCCTTGCTTTTTGTTATTTATACGTGTGACATATAATTCAACGATATGCGAATGACACCCAAATATATACCAGTTTTTCTAAAGCAAATGCGGACGAAGCTGTTCTTCGATTGAATGAGTCAGCTGAATATTCTAAAAATATTGGGTTGCGACTGAATCCGTCGAAGTCGGTCGTAATATACATTGGTCCTGATCCTGATCGTGAGAGAATGTAAGAATCTCGGCATTATAATTGATTCTAAGTTACGTATTCGCAGCCAATTGGCAAGGGTCCTTCAAAGGTCGTATCAATGTACAATGTACCAAAGTAAAGATATACTTGAACTGCCGTTGAGAAAAGTTTTGTGCAACACATTGATTCTCTCTCATACTGCTTATTGTAATTTTGTGTATGACCCATCTCTGGATGTAACATCAAAAAAAATATTACAACGCTCGCAGAATTCATGTATACGTTTTATTTAAAATTTAAGGACCCATGATCACGTCAGATACACGTTACCTACACTGAAGTGGTTAAATATGCAGGATCGAGAGACGGTACACTTCGCATGCTTTCTTCATAGAATCTTCACTAGTGGCGCTAGTATCTTAGAGATCGTTTAACTTTTAGATTTTCCACTCATGATCGTATCACACGTCAAAATACCCTTTTAAATATACCAAAGCATCGCAGAGCTATGTTTCGACGTAGCTCTGCGATGTTTTTCGTCTGGGCATAGTTTTGATCCGGGACCTAACACTGAGGTTCTGCATGTTTGTGAGAAAGGGTTACAATTGGACTTGTTGGAAGCATTTGAAATAAATAGGGCCATAAACTCCCCAGACTGCACATGCATTAATGAGCAAACCAAGTTTGACAGTTTACGCTTTTTTGATTCAATTAGCCCTAGAAAATAACTTTTACCTTATTGTTTCTAACTCTTTCATCTTATCTTATAATATTTGTATTAGTCAAAATTTAAAATATTTTCTTTAACGCAACGCTAATATACAATAGTTCCTTATAGTACCTTCTTTTAATATGTAGAAATCTGTATCATCCTTAGTATAAATTTTATATTTTAAATCGTAGATGTCCTTATTGTTTTTTTTATGTTTTTAATTTTAATTCTTTTATTTATTGTTGTTTTTTTTCCCGATAACGGGTAATTTTTTGGTTTATTTGGTGAACGTATATGTTTTTTGTAATGTTCTGGTAAGTTCTAAATCTATATTGTTATAGCGAATAAGCTCTTTTTTAAAATTGTCCTGAATTACCTGTATTTTATTTTATTTTAGTATCTGATGATGGCTGTTTACACAGCCGAAATGAATAATACATTTACCTAAGTGTCCCACATGCATTTTTCTTGGAGATAAAGACTTCCCCTATTTGTTATCTTTATATACGCATTCTCCTACAAAATATGGACTTCTATTTAACTAATAATAAGAGATTCTATGCCCTTTAAAATGATATTGAAATATAATAGTTTGAGGTCGATAAAATATCCATTATCCCAGATATTTTTGGACACTATTCACTTGGAGACTGTCGCACGATGGGGGTTCCCATTTGACATATCAAAGCAGGTGATTCACAGAACTCTGTCAAATATAAAATTAAACATTCCCTGTATATCTAGATTGACGTAAATAAATAAATTGTCATCCTGAATGTATTTTCGTGATAAACGTGGTCGTGCCAATAATGAAACCTTTGAAGTCTCTTTTTGGCCATCACCCTTTCGCGACTCACAACAAGCCACTCATAATTAATTTCTTCAAACAGCCCTAAAATAAAAACAAAGCACACCCGACCGAAAAAAAAACGATCATAAACCTCCCAAATGAATGAAATTAAAAGCCCCATGTACCATTTTACATAACGGCGCTGAACTCTTCATAAACCCTTCAAAAAAGCGAGCTCGGGAAGGAAAAGGACGGAAAGCCGGACTAGAGACGGGAGCTAAACAAGGACGTGAAGACGGTGATTACGACCAAGTGTCACCCGGGGAGAGATTCCGGAGTGCAATTATTGCAAGACGCCCTGAGTCGCCCTCCTGCCCCCTCTCCCTTCGGGACCCCCCCCCGTTTTTCTACGTCCCGCTCCGACGCCTCTCCTGCTTTCCCCTGCACCACTCTTCTGCTGCTGGATGGCGTGGATGAATTAAACAGGACGGAGTGTCGTGGCTTGGCGGACAGGGGCGGCGGACCATCGATTTAGACAAGAAATCGAGTTAGAGAAAAATCAGTCGCAATGAAAATAACACAAATTAATATTAGTTGTTAAGGAAAAAGCCCATTCTGAAGTGGAGTCAATGTAACATACATAAGTTTAGTAGAGGAAGTCTTATAAAGACTTGAAGACAAATAAAATGCCAATCCTAATTTCAGAAGTGATGCATTTCGGCAAGTTCTTTTTATCATCAAACTCTAAAATACAGAGGGTCATTGAAATTGGGTACAAAAATCCGGAGGGTGATAGTACTTCTAAAAATAGTAAAAACAGTTCCTGTATGCATATTAAAGGAGTTTAGGGTATTTATAGGAATTTAGACTGAATTAAAAAAAAAACGTTTTTTTTTTTAAATTGCAGGCTTAAAACACAAGATAAGATTTCGAAAAAACATCCTCTGCTATAAATTTTGACCCTAAATCAAACGGTGATACTGAAAAATTATTTTTGAGAATCAAGGATAGGGGTTGTCTCGTGAATATTTTTTTGGAAACGTGGGTTCATTTATTGAAAACTGCATACTTTTCCTACAAAAAAGGTATTCTTGTTGCACATCGCCCAGAGCAATGGTTCTTGAGAAAACTAAAGGCAAAGAGTTAGCTCTGATGTGTTGTTAACATGTTCTTAATAAGTTCATGCTCCACATAAACTTATGAAAGTTATGGCGTTTCAAAAGTAACCAAGTAGTTATTAAATAATTAATTAAAAAATCAAAATTTCATGATTTTTAAAACATATTATTACTTTAAAAAAGGAAATTAAACAATTACCAAAATTCCTTAATAAAATAATGCATTCCTTAATTCATTTATAGTAAATGTTCAACGCCACCACTCATTTCAATGCAGAGATCTGATCTTCTTCTCCACGATCTGCGTATCCTGTGAAATATCCCAGGTGTTGTACGAATTTGATTGGAACAGTCAATAATGCGTTACCGTAGTTGCTCTTCAGCATTAATCGGCATTCAGTAACGCAAAAGTTTTCAGAGAGAAGTGAGAAATCTAGTGGATTAAAATCTGGTGATCTTGCTGGTCAAGCTTGTGGACAACCACGTCCTATCCAACGGCTCTCAGAAACTTGGTTGAAATGATTCCTCACCGCTAGCGGAAAATGAGCTGGTAATCCACCATCATGCATAAAATATATAATCTGCCTCTGTGCTATGGGAACTGAACCTCCAAAAGTTCTGGCAGGTCATGTATTAGAACATTAAGGTAACTTTGACCATTTAGCGTAAAATGTTTATTATCATAAGAAATAGGGGTAGAAAAGGAGTATTATAAGAAACAGGGGTAGAAAATATGTCCAACAAGTCTATCGCCAAGAACTTCGGCCCAAACGTTAACTAAGAATCGAATTTGGTGTTGACTTTCCACAACAGCATGAGGGTTGTCATCGGACCAGTGATATGTATTATGGTAATTGAAAATTCCATTTCTTAGCATCATCCGGGCGTAAAACATTTGCCAAAAAAGGGGTTCTTATACCACTTTTCTTAATAATCAAAGACAGAAGAAGACTTGAGTGAGATAGTCTGCCGGAGCAAGAGCTTGTACCCTTTGGATCTGATATGGATACAGGAGTTGAATATGAAGAGTTATTTACAAAGAATGGAGACTCACGTTTTACCGCGCTGACATTCTCCTCACATATATACTCCCAGATCTTTCTCTACCGGTGCTAAAAAGCGCTTCTCAACATCAGGTGTACGTATATCTTCAAATTACCGCCACAGTCTTGGTTTCTGGGTTCAAATGAACCTATGTCTCTTAGGCGCTGATGGATTCTCGCAAATATCCGGTAAGAAGGTGCCCTGCGATTTGGATATTTTTGGACATTCAAGCGTTTAATAATACTGTAGTTTATATACAGTAAGGAGGCGTAAGTTGGAACAAATGCATTTAAAATTCAGGGGTGTGTTCGATATAAAAACGCTCAGACACGTTAATTTTTATTTTTTGTCGCGATTTTTTTGATGATGAATTCATGTATACAGGTTGGACCAAAAATGAGCTACGACTATTAACTTAATTTTTTTAAATAGAAACACCCATTTTTTATTTTATTTTTTAATTCTGTACAAAATTTTAAGTATATTTCGTATACCATCTCCTATACATAATCTCAATATTTATTAAAAAAATTGTGATTAAATTTTTTATAAAAAACCATGATTTTTTGGAACAGTTTACAAAACAAAATAAACTTTAGATTTTAGATCACCACATAGATAAAAATCCAATGGGGTTAAATCTGGCGACCTTGCTGACCATTCAAGAAAACCCCCCGTCCAATCCATCTATTTGGCAAAATGTTGATAACGTAATTTCGTACTGTCCGAGAATAGGGTAAGGGGGCGCCATCCTGTTGAAACCATATCGAATCTGCCGGTATAAATGGGTTTTCACCATTTGGATAAAGTGCAATTAAACAAGGTACTATCTGATTTTGAAGCAACTCTAAATATTTTTCAGAGGTAAGTGCGCCCTCAATAAAATAGGGACCCACAATTGACGTGCCCATACGTTTAACTTCTCGGGAAATTGTGTGTGACTTTCTATACTCCATCAGTGCGGATTTTGTGGTGCCTAATAACGAAAATTTGCCTATTTACAGAACCATTTGAAAAGAAACTTGCTCCGTCGGGAAAAAACAATCTTACTTAAAAATTGTGGGTTTGCATTACATTTATTCATCATTATTTCGCAAAACTCTATTCTGCGGATGTGTTCATTTTCAATAAGCTCTTGAATTAAATGAATTTTAGATAGATGCCATTTATTCATATGGCAGCAACTTGTCGAGTTGATTTATGTGGATTTTCTTGTAAATCGAGCAGAATATCTAACTGTCCGTTTTCTGGAAGCGTGGGACGGTCCAGGTCATATTTGTCTCTAACATGACCAAAATCTCTAAGTTTTTTTTCAAGTTTGCTTACTACCGAACGTGTAATAGGCCTCTTGTTATCTTGTTAAATAGATCGCAAACTTCGGCCAGTGTTCGAGTCTTGTCGCCATATCCTACCATCATCAAAATTTCAATTCTTTGTTTTTCAGTTAAACGCGCCATACTTTTAAACTTTGCAACTGCACTTGACACTTACTGACACTTATGTAAAGTAATACATACTGTTTCCACGCGATTAAATGGTGACAAGGTGTCAACAATCAAATATACATGTTAAAAAACTATGAAACAACATGTTTGAATATGCTCAAATGACCCAAACAGTAAAGATATTGGAGTGAAAGGTCTGATCTCCTGTCTTTCTGCTGATTATCTCACGGACAGAGAACAAATTAATTAAAAATTGGCATATGAAACAGCTGACATAGTTCCTGCAGCTAACGATCTGTCACTATTTTTTCGGCATACAAGGTAACATTATAACATATCAAATTTTTGAATATACGTAAAAAGCATTTTACTAATTTAGATTTTTTAATAATCACAAACTTCGCTAACGAGTAACTGTCAGTTTTATTTATTTTATTAAATATCTATGGCTACTGTAATCTTATTATTCAAACAATAATTTATTTGTTTCGCTCTCAAAGAGTTTAAAGCCAACTTGCCTAAATTTGGCAAAATTATTAATTTCGTGTACGGGTTAAGTTGGATCAGGGGTTAATTAAAATCCAAGCTCCTCAATACTTTTTTCATTATTGCCAACGTTTCGGCCTATATTAGGCCTTCCATAAAAGTGGAACATAGCTGTATGTTTTAAATGATTCCATTTGGTTTATTCCTTTTGAGGATATAAAGCTGCTGCAACAATAATCATTGTTGTTACTTACACACCAGTTTACTAATTTACGAGACCCTAATCTCAAATATTAAAAAAAACCAATAGTGCCGACCTAATCGGAGACTTCCTGTATACAATTCTTATTGATTGATTGAGGTTTGATTTGATGGCACTAGGAAATCCTATTTTTATTCCTATTCCTTATTTCCTATTTTCTTAATAGGGAGATACGTCAATAAAGTTTTCATTTGGAAAAACATTTAAAAATCGCTTATGCATCCAATCCATTTCAAGTAAAAATTTCCATGTTCATCATATGACCCTTCGAAAATTTGCTTTTTGATTTGTGTCGGTTCAGCGGAAAAGATCGCAGGGTCCAATAGATAAAAAGCACTCGGTGGACCGAAGACACGCCACTATTTGGTTAAAATTAATAAAAAGGACAAAGAGGAACGCGACGGAGGACGCCGCCCGAAGCACGAGATGCTGGATGTTTCCGATCGGAACTGAATGATGTTACAGTGGCGTCTTGTTGGAAAATGTGACCGTTATTAGAATCAATTTAAATTTTATTAGGGAACATGGGTCGGGATGGGTCGGGAGAATTTCAACTTAAAATTGACGTACTCTTTCAAACTTAGACTTTGGATTAAAAATAAATTGTAGAAATAGATATATGGTATTCTAAAAGCAAAAATAACATCTTTAAAGCAAAAAAAATATTAACATTGACATTGTATGATGTATCAATTGTTTTATGCCGAAACGACGGAGAATCGGCTGGTTTCTCGGTGTTTAAAATATCATTAGAATATCAAAGGTAGGGTTCATTGATAGGGAAATGCGTACATTTAACAATTAAAAAATTGATGTTATTTGCAATCATCCTCAATGCATAGCAACCACATGACATTCTGCTACATAAACTTGCTATATGGTTTTCAAATTAGAGGGTGCTATAGATTGACAGGGCTAGGAACCTAGTAAAGGTTAACATCTGTCTGATGCTAGCAAATAATGTAAATTTACCTGCAATTTAAAGTTGCGGCAGAATATCTATATACACAAAAACCAGCAGTCGATCTAGTACAGAAATCTGAAAGACGCCGATCATTCATATTTAAGCTCCAAGAAGTGTTAAAACTGCATTTACCCACCTGAACACGAGTCGCCAGATAAGAAGAAAACCGTTTAAGAGCAATTGCATCCTCCGTACTCAATGACTCTCGACAGAGTCAAATACTCCTTTAAAAAACTAAAAGCGGTCAAGAAAAATTCATAAAAATTATCCAAAAATAGATATCGTGGGGATTTTGTCTTATTTTTTCAAATTTGGGATTTGTGTCTGTCCGTTTATTGTGTTTATCTTTCAAAATCAGAATTTTTCAGTAGGGATGTAAAATGTTAAAGGATTTATTGGACCTTTCTCACATTCTGCTTTTTCTTTTCAGATCACAACTAATCTTGGATTTGTCTGCTAGCATTGAACTAAAATTTCACAATTGGTATATGTTAACCTCGAAAGAAACTAACCAGAATCTGAAACTTTTTGGGTCTTATCGACTTTAAGTATCTCCTATTTCGCAATATTTTACAATTTGAGCAGAAAGAGTTCTACTTCTACTTCTTCTTGCGTATGCTATATAAGGGAAAACACGAAAGACACCTAAATCTATCTGCCAAAAAGATGCAGTGTTTTCACATTATAGTAGTGAACGGGTTTCATGATAGTGAACAGTGGTCAGGTTTTATAATAGTGAACGGGTTTCACTATTATAATGTGAGGTTCGTAGCCTCCATATTTTCTAACATTTTGAGATTCTATTTAGTTGAAAAAAATTCCATCTAACCCAACCCAATCTAATTCAACCGAGTCCAAAACACTAAAAAAATTGATATGAAAGGAATAAAAAATTATTTAATTAAGGAGCATGTATGGCAACGCTGTCACCTCGCGGCATTATGTCAAACGTCAATAAAAAAGAATAATGAAGCAAGATGGAACAATTTTGTCTTTGTTATTTATATGAAAAATAAATTTTCTTTAGACTTAATTTTAAATAAAATATGCCATATTTCATAATATATTTAATTCGGACCGAAATCTAAAAAGTACCAAAAAACAAATAATACATGAGTGTCTTCGGTATGTTTTTTACACGAAAATAAGGGAATTAAAACGAGTTTATAGGTACACGTTAGACAGTTTTTGAAAGCATTAAAAAGTATCACCGGTAACCACTAATTGACATGTATGACATTTGAAGTGTCACATATCATACAGATGACACAGTCCTCTTCATACAGTAAGATAACAGTACCTGGAAGACGGTATCGTGAGAGACCGTGTCAAACGTTCTGGCTAAATCCGTTTTTTACCACAGACTATTTCTGACCTGCCAACACAATTCGGCAATATCATCAGTGGTGCTAATACCACTCATAAAACTAAATTGCTCCTTAGATAAAATTTTATTTTGAGTTAAATTGTCCAGCACTGTATCCTTCAGACATTTTTGGAAAATTTTAGAAAATGTCTTTATAATGCTAATTGGACGGTAGTTATTTGTATTGGTCTTATCCCTAGACTTTTAAATTGGTTTAACGATATCAACTTTAAAACATATTGGAAATTTACCTGTTTTAAAAATTATTTAAAAATTATATGAGCAAGTGAAGGAGGCTATGTACAGGGTGTTCCAAATTCGAGAGTGGCCATTGGAATCTCGGAAACCGTAAGAGTAGAAATACGCTACGATAAAAATTCGATAAAATGACGTTTAAAAAAAATTAAAATTCCGGAATTCCGAAAAAAATCGAAAACTATCAATATCGTTTCTACCTTCTACCGACTTTATTTAAAGACACATCGGAAAACTAAAAACAGTTTTTCATTGCCACTTTTTATGTCCTACAACATGACGCAAAAAAAATAATAATCCGACATTTCGTTCATCAACTTTATTTTTTCTTATGGGCGCCATATTGGATTTTCTCATTTTTCATATATAAAACAGAGTTGATGATAATTTCCCAGATAAACTTGTTAACAAATCCATTGATATAATCCCACTGAGTTCTTATGGTACTAGAAGGAGTAATCGGACATGCAAGTACAATACCTCATTTTAAAGGCAATTAAAAATACTTTTTAAAAATGAGAAAATCCAATATGGCGCCCATAAGAAAAAATAAAGTTGATGATGATCGAAATAAAACGAAACGTTGCATTATTATTTTTTTGCGTCATGTTGTAGAGCATAAAAAGTGGCAATAAAGTCGGTATAGAAGGTAAAAACGATTTTGACAAATTTCGGTTTTTTTCGGATATCTCCGGAATTTTAAGTATCCGGAATTTTAAAATTTTTTAAACGTCATTTTATTAAGCTCCGAATTGCGCAAGTTTGCCTCCATTTAACCGACCCCGTAACTCTTACGGTTTCCAAAATCCCAATGGTCACCCTCGAATTTGGGACACCCTGTACATATGAAATGTGTAAATTTTCGAAGTTATAGCGTCAGCACCTGAAGCACAAGAATCTTTTAACATTGCAATTCGTGTGATAATTAAATTTTGATTCGCTGAGAAACATAGAATATGGTGTACCTGATTTAATTTTTTGCGATTAGGAGGGTAATTTATTTCAATAAGATTAGATTCAATGCTCCTAATATCAGAAACTAGCATTCTATAAGCCCTGATAGCCATATATTGAGGATTTTTTTCATAGTAGGTTGAATTATGGGGAGACCGGCACCCTCCGCTATCTTACGGACGATAGACATAGCTATAATCATAGCGAAAAGCATGCGCTTTACTGTTGTTTCCATTAGTGTCAAATAATAATAATTAGTAATTCAAGTTTATTTAGTCTCCTTTTGTCTGAAACAGTAACAAGAAATTCGTTTTTTTTTTTAATTTTCCATAACAATTACCACGACCAACCCAAATCTAAATTTCAGTGTATCGACAAAATTCAAAAGAAGTAGGGTCAGATTTAATTATGAAGATGACCAAATACTTCTAATGAACATCCTAGCAAACAATCCCTATGCTGATCCAGCAAAATAGAACATCATACACAATAATTTTTGTCTGATTCTAGAGCTGCAAAATCTTTAATCATATTGTAACTTTAGGTATTTTCCAATTTTTAAATAATGCTACCTAATTAAATAATTACAGATACAGCTATCTAATTACATAATCGTCCTATTTGTAAAAGATTTGGAAAATACTATTGACCCTCTAATCACCGAAATAGTTGAAACGAATCCTAATGAATTCGATATAGATATTGCATTCCATCAAGATGGAGCTCCACCACACTACTCCAGACAAGTTCGGAACTATTTAAATAATAATTTCCCCGGTCGTTGGATAATCTGTGGCCAGCTCGCTTGCCAGATTTGACACCTCTAGACTTTTTTTTATGGGGCTATTTAAACCAAAAGGTGTACGAAACTGAACCTGCTTCAGTATTGGATTTATGACAGACATTAACGAATATTTATAGAAATATCGATGTTATAGTGTATTTGAAAATGGTCGGTGTGAAATTTCGGACCGACTGTTCTTGTGTCAAGAAGTTCACGGCAACCATTTCCAGCATCTTCTCAATTGAACTCAATGTATTTATTCGATATATCAAGTTAAATGTTAATGTATTCAGGTAATTATTAAATGTACCACTATTTTGTAGTAGGAATTCATATTCTAGGGTTATAAAGTACTCGTCAGGAGCTTCAAAATGATGTGTCACAAGATCATCCTTTCCCTTTAATTTTTTTTCCAAGATGGCGCCCAGCAGCTATCTTGAAATGTTCATCTGTCAATTCTGCTTTAAAACATAGTATTCATTCTTCAATTGCATTACCTCAAGTTTCAATATTTTGAATTGATCCGTTCAAAAAATAAAGAGGGGGGACATTAAAATAAAAATAAAATATCTATAGTTTGTTTAATATTAATTAAAAATGAGATTAGAAAATTTAAGGAGTAATAATCACAAAGAAAACAATGACAACGAATTTCTTGGAAATAAAGCTTTTTGCTATCATTAGGTTAGCGGTAAACGTGTCACTTATTTCGAAAATACTGTCAAACAGCGGCTAAGATAACGTTTACGTCTATGTTAAGCGTCGAAACATATGCATCTTCGAAAACTATCTATTGTGATGCTATTTTATTAAAGAAAACATTATTCATCTGTAGAATGGCGTTTCATTCGGTTAAACAAATACACAAATTACAACTCATAACTAATAAATCCATAATTTAAAATACATAAATTAATACGTCTCGCCATAATCGATCATAACGTCATAATCTCTCCTTGTCAATCACTTATGCCAACCTAACAAAACGTAATAACTGTCAACAGATATGACGTTATATCAAAAGGCGCGAAATTCAAATTTTAAAATTAAATACTAAACATCCTCCAATTTTTTTTGCTTATAATAGTCCAAAGAAGATTAGCTTACTATTTCATATTTAAAAATGTTCAAAATTGAAGATACTGATACTAGTCGACTATACAGGGTGTGCCAACAAGGTGTACGGCTAAGATAGCGCCTTAACTATACGAGGTAGAGCAAAAAGTTCTACAGCAAAGTTGTAGGGTTGACAAAAACCTACGAACTAAAAATATTTTTATGTAAACTGGGTGTGTCACAAAAAAGTTACTATAAAATATGATTTTTTTAATGGTACGCCCTGTATATTATGGTACTAAAATGTGAGGCAAAAAGAGTACTTTACTTTGGTATAACTTTTTTAAAATTTCCGTGCGGCGTTGCAACGTAATTAATTTTTTTATGTTATTTTTTGCCTTTTAGAGGGTTCGTTTAAAAAATCATAATTAACTTAAAATTAATTTTGTGCCTATGAAACTTGTACCACAGTTAGTCTAGGGTACCTCCTCTAGGCCGACTATGATAATTTGTAATTTTTTGATACAGGGTGTTTTTAAAGAACTTTCAAACTTGCTGAAATTAAATACGCAATATCTCAAATTTTTCAAATGGAACACCCTGTATATTTTTATCTAATTAAGTTTGTCCCTCAAATACCTTCATTTTTTATTTAATATGTCCTATAGCTAAACCAAGTACTTTTTGAGATATTTTACCTTTTCTGTAAAATGGGTATTCTTTAAGTTGAAGTTTCAAAAACATTGGTTTAAATGTCAAATAATAATTGTCAGATTATTAGTTTTATGACAGCAGTAGACAAGATCAATGTTTTTTCTTCAAAAACCATTTTAGAAATTATCAGTGAATTAGTTAATCGATTTTTAATTTTTATTGTTCATTTTGTAATCAATATGAATTTTCCTCGTGAGGAAACTCGAGTTGATATGATATATGCCCTTGGAGCTGCTGAAAGAAATAGCCTTTTGGCATCTAGAATTTATGCGCAACTTTATCCTGAAAGGAGACATCCCCAAGCACAAGTGTTTCAAAAACTAAAAGAAAGATTTGAGAGAACAGGAAGTGTAATTTATGAAAAACATGAACGGGTGAAGCCAATTACAAATGAGGAAAACAGTTTGACAGTAGCTTTAAGTGTCGTTGAAGATCCCCATAAAAGCGTTAGGCAGCTTGCTAAAGAACTACCCTTTAGTGCAACATCAATATCTCGCATGCTTCGAAGCGAAAAATTCCATCCTTACCATATTCAAATGTTGCAGGAATTACTTCCGCAGGATTATGAAACAAGAATGGCTTTCTGTCAGTGGGCGCAAAATAAGATTCGCCAGCCTGAATTTTTAAATTTTGTGCTTTTTTTGGATGAAGCTACATTCCATAAAATGGCTTGTGTTAATAAACATAATTTTCATTATTACGACACCAGCAATCCATTCCTCACCCGAGAAATTTATCATCAACATAGATGGTCGCTTAATGTTTGGGCAGGAATAATAGGACATTACGTTATTGGACCGCACTTTTTTAATGGACATCTGAAAATGAAAATGTGAAATGTATTTAAACTTTTTACAAAACGATTTTAATGTCCTTCTACAAACGTTGCTTGACCATGTTCGAGATAGGATTTGGTTTCAGCATGATGGCGCTCCAGCTCATTATAGCCATGCTGTTAGAAATTTTTTAAATGAGCATTTTGATGGCCGGTGGATAGGGAGAGGTGGGCCGGTCTCCTGGCCCGCAAGGTCCCCAGATTTGACCAAACTGGATTTTTTCTTGTGGGGATATGTAAAGGAAAAAGTCTATCAAACAACTCCTACCACAAGTGAAAATATGAAAAATAAAATTGGGGAGATTTTTCAAACAGTCACGCCAATTATGTTGGTAAAGGTTAATGACTCATTCTCAAAAAGGGTAAACGCTTGCGTACAAAATTTAGGAGGTCATATTGAACACAATTTATAATAATTGTAATTGATCTTTATAATTTGAAATTAGTGTAACGATGTACATTTATGCAAAAATACGTAACCTAAAAAGTACCTACCTAGTATGTAATTTAATTTTGCTGATTTTTTTAGCAGTTTAGGTGAATAATTGTGTTGGTTAATTTTTCAAGTATGTAATAATAATAATAATAATTGTAGGAAAAGTAATAATTCTAATTCTTCAATAATTTTTTCTAAGCAATCTTGATCAAAACTTAAAGAATACCCGTTTTATGCATAGTATTTTACAGAAAAGTTAAAATATCTCAAAAAGTACTTGGTTTAGCTATAGGATATATTAAATAAAAAATGAAGGTATTTGAGGGACAAACTTAATTAGATAAAAATATACAGGGTGTTCCATTTGAAAAATTTGAGATATTGCGTATTTAATTTCAGCAAGTTTGAAAGTTCTTTAAAAACACCCTGTATTAAAAAATTACAAATTATCATAGTCAGCCTAGAGGAGGTACCCTAGACTAACTGTGGTACAAGTTTCATAGGCGCAAAATAAATTTTAAGTTAATTATGATTTTTTAAACGAACCCTCTAAAAGGTAAAAAATAACATAAAAAAATTAATTACGTTGCAACGCCGCACGGAAATTTTAAAAACGTTATACCAAAGTAAAGTACTCTTTTTGCCTCACATTTTAGTACCATAATATACAGGGCGTACCATTTAAAAAAAAATTATATTTTATAGTAACTTTTTTGTGACACACCCAGTATACATAAAAATATTTTTAGTTCGTAGGTTTTTGTCAACCCTACAACTTTGCTGTAGAACTTTTTGCTCTACCTCGTATAGTTAAGGCGCTATCTTAGCCGTACACCTTGTTGGCACACCCTGTAGAACCCCAAAAATCTAAATTTTAAAATTAGAACCGGAAAACTATACGAAAGAAGTCGGAATATTCAGCGTGGTGAGGCAGGCAAAATTCGCAATCATAAAATCGTTAGGGAGAAGGAAATCCACCGGTCGGCCAAATTAGTTAAATTAAATTTAAAGAAGCGCTTCTTAATGGGTCCCTTCGACTTAAATTAGTTGCCTTTCTCGGGCCGCCTCTCTTGCCTCTAACAAGTAGTGTTTCTAATTGCTTTTTTATCGCCCTTCCCTCCCTCCACCGATGGTTTAAATCGCCCCTGCGAACGAATTAAATTGTTTTAATGTCGCTGTTTGATCGTCCTATTAATTACTTTGTTATTGCTTTTCCGTTTGACTATGCTTCCGCAACCGAATATTTATTTTATCTTGATGAAACGTTAGCAGCAGTAAGGGCGATTGAGGGGTGGATCACTGCATTTTGGCTCACACTACATTATTTAAATTTCGCACGTTGTTGCTTAAATTAACAAAAGAACATTTCAACACAGATTCCAAGCACCTGTGCAATTGCCAGAATTGCTCCCAAAAAACACTCATTGTCCATATTTTGTTGCTTTGGACAAATTTTGTAATACAGGCTGGTATTTAGTAAGTATCCGATATTTCACGAGGTGATTTTTTGAAGTATTTTTAGGTAAAAAATTCCTATATTGTCAAAGATTTATTTAAATTTTTTTAGATAACTTCCTAAATAATTAACCGAAAAGTGGGTACCTAGAGGTTTTTGACAGGAAAAAATTGAATTTGTCCTTAATTTAGCTCTTACTTGTAGAGGGCGTTATCTAATTGACTTTTACGACTTTCTTTTTGTATACTCTTGTATTAGGTTTTTGGGCGAAGAAATTAATTCCTTAATCATTTTTTATGCGAAAAAGGTACACTATTAGGTGTCGCAAGGGGCAACCGTTTTCGAAATATTTGATGAATAATTCTGTGAAGTAACTTCTTTTTAATCAAAATGAAATATTTTTAAAGAAAATTGAACAGACGAACACTAAACTAAAATAGGGTGAAAAAAAACAGATAAAAATCACAATAAATGTGGAAATGTCCATCTCCTGTCTGTATGCAGGCATCGGATCTTCTCCTTAGTGATTCGCGTACTCTTTGTCAAATTGCTGGAGTATTTTGAATAGTTTTACAAGAATCTATTATTCGAAATTGAGTTCTTCTTAATTTTGAATAGGTGTTTGATAAACTAAGGTTTTTAGATATCCCTACAGAAAATAATCCAAACTAATTAGGTCCGGCGACCTAGGAGGCCATTTCCCCAATCTTCTCCTCATTGATCCGCGTACTCTTTGGAAAATTGCTGAAGTATCTCGAATCGTTCTACAAGAATCTAATATTCGATACCTCAGTTCTTTTTAATTTTGAATACGTATTTGGTACACTAAGGTTTTTAGGTGTCCTCAAAAAAAATAATCCAAACTAATTAGGTCTGGCGACCTAGGAGGCCATGTCTCCAATCTTCTCCTCATTGATTCGCGTACTCTTTGGAAAATTCCTGCAGTATTTTGAACGTTCTACAAGAGTCTATTATTCGATGCCTCAGTTTTTCTTAATTTTAAACAGGTGACGATTATTAGTAGGTAAACTAAGTTTTTTAGATGTCCCAAAAGGAAATAACTCAAACTATTGAGGTCTGACGACCTAGGAAACCATGGTTGAGGTGCTTCTCTACCTATCCAACGATTAATAATAATAATAATAATAAAAAACGTCTTTTTGTTTAAATGCTACTTAACTAAAATTAAAACAGAAAACTAAATCTAAAACAGAAGTATAGGATCCCCCCAATGACGCAGTTTAGCTTGAATAGCTGCTCCACTGAACTTAGAACATTGAAAGGCTAGAATTAGCATTTCCGTTGAACTATGAGCAGTTTGTTTGATTGTCATCAACATCTGTGATCCAATGATGCCAAATGCTTATGTAGAGATTGCAAAAAAACACTTTATAATATCATAAAAAATTGCCACATATTTTGACAGTTACAAAACAATACTACTGTTCCTCCTTAATAAAATATGAGGCATTTTTTAAAATAAAATATGATAAAATACTCTATAAGAAGAAGTCAATATTAAATGTTAAATGAAAGCAGATAATTTTTTTTTAATTTGAATTTTATATATTATTGTCCATTATTAATAAATTTTTTTGACATCAACAGATAACACTTAATATATTTTTGTACATAATATATAATGTATATTAGAGAACAAGGCAACAACAGCGCAACGCCGCTCGATCGCATTGTTGATTCCACCGACACAAGGAATCTTTACCAGTGACGTCGTCAAAAAATATTTACATGATAAATATTAATTAATAATAGATTATGCTTTAAATCATAAACAATACTACCGTTTATGAACTCTTTATGCATTTTTTAACGTGCTTCATTAGAGTAAAGGTAACCTATTTAATAAAAATAATTTTTAATTTTTTATCTTAATAGGTTTATTTCTATGATCCCCTATTCTACGTTTATGATGACGGTTTTCCCTTGATATGATGTTCTGACAGTATCGGCATTTACTTGTGAGAAGCTTGAGAGTGGCTTGAATTGCCTTTTTTCCATGGTGCAAGTTCACAAAAACCCTTAAGTGAGATCTTTTTCCTTTTTCAA
Organism: Anthonomus grandis grandis; assembly: GCF_022605725.1. Lineage (NCBI taxonomy): Eukaryota > Metazoa > Arthropoda > Insecta > Coleoptera > Curculionidae > Anthonomus > Anthonomus grandis. Next base: position 29,932,577 of record NC_065552.1, read on the forward strand.
GTAAAAACTAAAGAAAAAATACAGAACTTGCCGAATGTAAACACAAAGCCTTTGACAAGATGATATCGACTTTTGCTTGCGGTGTTGTCATTCCAAATTTTTTAGAAGCGATTTTAGGAATAAGAATGTTAATAATTGTTTATGCTTTAAAGATGTTATTTTTGCGCTTAGAATAAGATTTATCTATTTCAACTTTTTATTTTTAATCCAAAATCCAACACCAATAAATTACATTAACATTATTATGTGTGTTAATATATAGCTGATAATTTCCTATTTTAAAAATCTGTGTAAACTTGTCCAGAGAACAGGTTGAACGAAATGTTAAACGAAAAATAGGACCGTGTATCTGCAATAATAATAGTGACACTAACATTCCAAATACCCTGTTTTTGCATTCATAGTGTTTTGTATAAATAGTTTTGCTTTAAAGTTTCTAAATTTAATGGGCCATAAATTAAAAGACTTAATACCATTAAACTTAAAAGACCGTTAAAATTGACTGAATCCGGTTTTGTCGAACAAGACGCTCCCTAACTGACGTACACTGGTGGCCAAAAGTAGATTGACAACTACTTATTTTTCAAATTTGTTTATATCACGGTTTAGGAAATGATCAATTAGGTGGGACAGTACCTGATTAAAAAACAACAGAGCCTATTTGTAATGTTTAATTATATGTAAACTATTTATTCGTAATACCCAATTTTATTAAAAAAAATTAAAAAACTAAAACAATTTTCAAGTGGCCAAAATTAAATTAACAAATTCAAAGCTTACTAAAATTTAAAGGGTTTTATTCAATAATGCGTTGCATAGCCTCTATTTCTTCTTACTTCCACCAACCTTTTGGGCATTGATTTAATTAAATTGTCAATATAGGACGTGTTAATGGATATCCAGCATGCCTTCAAAGCTTCAAAAAGTTCTTGTTTATTTTTGCAATTTTTACATCGGATGTGACGATCAATGTAATCCCAAATGTTCTCGATCGGATTTAGGTCCGGTGACTGTGACGGCCATTTGATAACATTAATTTTTTCTTGGGTCAACCATTGCTTAACGACCTTGGATGCGTGTTTCGGATCGTTATCATGTTGAAAGTTGTGGTTGAGTGGCATAACTTCATCAGCGTAAGGTACCAAAACATCCTGCAGTATGTCTTTATAAATGAAACGATCTATCGTGCCTTCTATCAAGTGTAGTGGACCCATCCCATAGCCCGAAAAACACCCCCACACCATCTCGGAACCACCTCCATGCTTGACTGTGGACACCGTATATTTGGGATCATACCTTGGTTCACAGGACGCCTAACATATCTTTTGCCATCCGATGAACTTTGATTCATTACTAAAAATAACCTTTTTCCATTCGGAGACAGTCCAGTGACTATGTTCTCGAGCAAAGTTCAATCGCGCCCGTACGTTTTTTAAACTTAGCAGTGGTTTCTTTGCAGGGCGTCTTGTTTTTAAATCACTATATTGAAGTCTCCTTCTAATGGTACGACAACTAACTGAACCCACGCCTTCTTCTTCCAAATGCAGCTTGATTTCTTTTGAAGTTGCGAATGGGTCAAGTTTTGCTTTTTTCAAAATTAATTTGTCAACACGACTAGTGGTTGTCTTTGGTCGACCAGTTTTTTTTAGAGGAACAACACTCTCTCAAAAGAGAAAATTTTCGAGCAATATCCGCCTGTTTAACCCCTTTCCGGTAATCGTCGATTATTCGCATCTTAATATCGATCGATAAAGTTATACCACGTGGCATTGTGAATATTTTTCAAAACTAATAGTAAAGAAAGCCAAATCAACAGAAACCAACGCATAAAACTAGGAGACTGAATAAATATGTTGTTTGATATCAATCCAATTTTGGCCACCTAGCAGTCTATTCCAATAAAAATCTATGGAATTTGCTTCTTCAAACTATGTTGTTTACATTCCTGAACACTAATAAGCTCAAACGGTTTTTCCTTTGCTTCAGATAAAATATATCCATACAAATGGAATTTGTCAATCTAATACTTTTGGCCACCAGTGTAAATAGTTCATTCTTCATTATGCAATATTTTACTAACAAATATATTAAAATAAAATTGTCGCCTACATTTCATATTAAGCCATTTTAGGTAGTTTAGAAAATAATTAATAGAAATATGGTCCTACTTAGGTCATATATAAGCTATATACTGTAAATGATCATGATCAATAAAAAACCCATATACAACATTGCAATAATTGAAATTAGAAAGGACTAGAGATTCGCAAAAATGTTTTCTTAGGTTGAGATTTAGTATATAAGTAACGAACACTGTAAAGAATTTTGAGAGAAAAATACAATTTTTAAATTACCACGGAATCTCAAATCATTGTCCAAAATTACTCCAAGATTTCTTACACTCTGCACAACCTCGTGTTACCCAATACCACCTCAAAACGGTTATCTAATTCTTTTAACCAAATAATAGGACTTGATTTTCAGAATTAATTATAATGAAGTCATTAGTTGGTTCTACTTCTTTTTAGACTGAATCAAAAAGACCATTGCATATTATACGCCTTTTTTATGAGATTCACTACACTTTTTATGACTGGAAATAATGTTTATGGACAAAAGGTTTTTACTTTTTATCGCCCTGAGGATAGCCTAATATACCTATGTATTAAAATTTAAAACCTGAGTTTTATTTGACCCCAGATCCAACTCACTTAGCAAAAAGCCTAAAAGATTTTTGGGTCACAAAAAAACAACAATTTCTTAATTTAATTATGTCTTGGATATTATCGAAACTATTACTTTTTAAAGGTTCAATCAGATAATCCTGTGATAAGTTTCTGGTATAGGAATAATTGGAAAGAAAGAATACAGCGCTTAAGATTTATTTAGTCATGTTTTATTGGATTTTTAGTTACATCTTAACCGAACTATGCGATTCGGACAACGCTCCTGATATAAACGTCTAGCGTCATATAAGCGTTTCCATTAGCAAGTCCGCATGTAAAATGCATTTCAGCATAATCAACATAGGTAAAATTTACCATTTAAAAAAAAAATTCTCATTTATTAATTACCTACTACTCAACTGTACGTTAAAATTGAATTATGTTTGAATTTTTACGTGTTAACGCAAACAAAACGCATTGACTTGCCCACTTAATCTTTTTTTCTCTATTAACATTGCTTCACTTTTTTAAAACATGCATCGATTATTTCAAAATGAAATATTTCGATAACGCATGCTGCCAGCGACATCCAGTAGTACCTTTTTCGCCTAAAAATTATTAAATAGTTCTTTCTTTGACCAAAAATATAATACAAGGTTATACAAAAAGTGACGAGTTTGAAGTTAAATTAAGGACAAATTTAAATATCTCATGTCAAAAAACAGCCAGGTACTAATTTTTGTTCAGAAATCGGCATTATTAGGACAAATTTGCAAAAAAATAAAAATAAATCTTTGACACCCTGTATTTTGAACCAAGCACTTTATACCACACATATAGTATAGAAATATAGAAACTATTTATTTTAAACATATTTAAAAAAACATCCAGTGAAATATCCGACACTTATTTAATAAACCCTGTATTATGTCAAATGTGAAAAATATTCCAGTTTGTTATAATTTTACTCTTTAGTTTTCCCCCTTAATTTGCTGTGCAGCTTTATAGCTTTTATAAAAATCTCCTTACAAGCATTCGAGTAATTATGCAAATGTGAGTTATTCGTACATTTTCTTAAAGTAAGCAAGAATCTAAAGTTAGTCGAGGAAATTTTTACAATAAGAGAAATAGCATTTTAGATTATTAACAATATTAATTACTAAAAGGAGTCAGATATTTCCAGTAAGTATAAAACCTAATAATATAATAAAACTTACATTATGTTCTTTTTTATTAGCAGCATTACATTTCATATCCCACACATTAAACTTGAAAATTACAATAATTATTACTCGCTTCTCGCACTTATATCTGATTTATTTGCATATAATAAACATATCGTTGCCACTTGAATCTGGCTGTTTTAGTTTTCCTTTGGAATATTAATGAACCTGAACACGTATCTGGGCTCGGAAATTATTTTTTATTGTTTTTTTTTTTAATTCTATTTAATTAGTTTTTACCACGATATCTTGAAGGGAGATTTTTGTCTATATTTCTACAACACTGTAGCGCCATAATAAGATAACGTTAAAATGCATGTGTCATGCTCAGCACTAAAGCTACAGTGATTATTCAAAAAAAAGCTACAAATCTACTTGTTTTATTGTATCCCTTGTTAAAAATTTTGAAAAATTATCACAATGTCATCGATGCACTTCTTCAATATTATTATCAGGAAAAATATTAACAGCGATAATTCCGAGATGTATTTAATTTCATTGCATTCGTTCTCATCGATATCGTATGGCATGAACCGAGATAGTCATTCCCGTTCCCCGAAATTGAAATTATTTTGGTTGATGAGAAGGCATTTTATATTCGAGGCCTTCGGATACCGATTTTATCCCAGCAGAGTTCGAAGAACTAGAGAGTTAAATTAATGTAAATTCTTAAAACATTGAAAGGCTGGAATTAATAAACAACAACTTTGTTTCGAGTTCAACATATGCACAGGGGCAAGGGGAATGTCTTGTTTACAAACATCATATTTATCGATTCTCTGTTGTCAAGTTTACACGCATTTTCAAAAGAGGAAACTTTCAGCAATATATCAAACTCTTGGTCTCCATCTGTTATTGTCTGTGTGTAGTATTTTATAATTTCTGTTTTAAAAAACAGATTTTGCATGTTTCTTGTTTTGCCTTAATGTTATTAATGTTCCTATTAAGTCTGTATATGTGCTATGGAGGCTGGTAGTCATAAGAAAAAATATACATGCTTACTCCTAAAACCGCTTCTAAAAAATGTGAATGGCAACACCACATGCAAAAGCTGATGTATTAGGACAGTTGGTAATTAGTCTTGTCTTTTAGCTCAATTTTAGTTATGGGTCCATCATGGAGGTTTTTTGCTTTTCTCAGATGATGTTTTTTTCATTGGATAAAAAATTTTAGAATTAAGGTCTGCAGCTGAATATAAGAAACGAAACGAATACATTCTGTGCTCATGCGTTAATCTAGATTCTAGGTTATCAAGAAATTTCGGTTTTTCATGTTCGCATATTCAACTCGTGAATTGTTAATAAACTAAACGTCAGCTATAAATTTTTCTTCCCGCCTTATATTTTTTCCGTATCAAACCAGCCACAGCATCTTCTTTTTATTTAATTTTAACTTAATTTTCCTTATTCTTTATGTTTACATTTTTATAGTTCATAAATCTGTAATAAAGTTTGAAAGGGTCCAATATTAGCCATATAAATTTCAGTATTCCGCGGCATCAAAACATAAACAAGAAACTCATCTAAACCCAGCAGCAAACGTGCCCCATTGTTCCTCCTGCACGACATTAAACCGAAAACCCCCTTTTAAAATGTAAAGTAAGTATGTGTATGTATATTTCGCAGTTATCCAGGATTTGCAAGAATTCTGGATGCATGGATGCGGCGATGCAGCGGCGTCGATGTCGTCGGCGTCGTCCAGGAAACGATTCAGCCGCCGCGACGCCTCTCTTTCTCGCAGAGGCGATCATCCTTCCGGCCCTTTTCTTTTGCCCTATCAAAAGGAAACACAACTATGCTGCTGAACTTTTGCTTATTCGGTAGTTTTTCGGGAGCTGAGACAAACGAAAAATAACGGAGTTTTGCCCATCGATTCTCACTCCTTGTTCTTTTACCTTTTTATTTAAACTTAAGAATAATCACGTATTTCTATTAAAATGTCCCCGCGCATATATTCATGTGAGTGTGCTAAGTATATATAGGATGTCAATTTGAAAAGTTTTAATGCGAGCATCTGAAATGAAAAATTAAGAAATTCAAATTCAAAACTTTTATTTGCCAATATCAAAAATTAGCAAATAGGAATGCATCTCGATTAAGGCTCGGAATCAAACTCGGTTTATTCGAATATTCAAATATTCGAATATTCAAATATCGAGTTTTTGCAAAAAAATTTATTCATTTCTACAAATGTTTGAATACTGGAATATTCGATACACGGCACGGCGTAGTTGTACTAGTTGTATTTGACTCTGGTTGTGTATAAAAGCGAACGGTTAAGTACTGTATAAGGGTTAATTTTAAATTAAGTGACTTAATTAACAGTATGTCTAGTAGTAAGTCAATATGAGTTCGAAAAGCAAAATTTGGCAATATTTTAATAGAACGGATGATCGCGTTGAATGCAAATTTTGTTTGTTTAATGTCAAGAACAAGACAGGAACAAGCAAAGTGAAAACATCTTGTCGGACTTGCATTGCCTTATTTATTTAATGTAACACGACAACTGTGTGATTGTGTAAACTGATCAGTTTAGTGTAAACTGATCAGTTTACACTTGATAACGGTTGGAGATACTTACCAACCGAAACGTCGTGTTACATTAAATAAATAAGGCAATGCAAGTCCGACAAGATGTTTTCACCACTAGGTAGACCACCACATGTTGTCTACCACCTTCAAAAACAGGAACAAGCAATTTATGGAATCACTTAAGAAATAAGCATCATTCACAAATCATTGTGTAAGTATCTCTTGCTCGATTTGAGTGGTTTGCCACTAAAATGTATTAGTAATTAGTATATTAAAAAAGCTGGACGGAAGGCGACTGGAAAAAATCGATTCGCACCGCACTAAAAAGTTTCAATGTCTCTATTTTTTCTATAAGTTTACACAGAAGCTTGGAATTGATCGTATTTCTATTAATACACATTAGACAAAACAAAATAAACTTTGAAACTCCGATACTAATTGTAACTTGCGCTCTATTACCGTTTAAGTGTGAAATTTTGGTATTTCTTGAGAAAAATGCAAAAATTGCCATAAAAAATTTATAAACAAATTTCGACCTACACATACTTAGATTAAAATGTTTGAAATTAAGTCAGCTATCACCCCCTTAAAGGATTGCATCTAGCTTCCGGACACCCTGTATAATTCTCACCATACTAAAATTCTGTATCTTTGAATTGACTGAGTTAATATATGATGTCACTTTTATCTAAAATTTATAAAATAGACATTAAGTATGTATATGCGAATTAAAATTTCGTCAAGGTATATACCAAGATATTTTGTATGAGAGGTGTCCTTTATTTAAATATATCTATTAATTACTCAAGTATTCAAATATTTGAATATTCAAATATATTCGAATATTTGTATGATTATTCGAATAGTGAATAATTCAAATATTCAAAAAAAAAAAACGAAGTGAGTATTCGAATACATAATTATCCAAAATTCTGAGCCCTAATCTCGATTACAAAACCCAAATAAATGGAAAAATCCTAAAAATTCTACACTATAATGTATGTTCGCTAAGGAATAAGCTTAATGAGCTTGCTCCAAGAACATTGAAAGGCTAGAATTAGTAAACAACAACTTTGTTTGAGTTCAACATGCGCACAGGGGCAAGGAACGTGTTTTGTTTGCAAATATATTCATCGATTCTCTGTTGTCAAGTTTACACACATTTTCAAAAGAGGAAATTGTGAGCTATATATCAACACACATACACAGATAAAAATGACTTCTTATTACAAGAAAATATATTATCTTGGCTGTTAATTATCTTTAATTAAGGATATACATTAAGTTCAAACTCACGTTATCTTGTCAAAAGATAATCCACTTTCTTCGCATTATTTTCTAATTATCTTAGCGAATTAAATCCTTGCTATTAGACAACTGTCTTTAAGAATAAAATTGTGAATTTATCGATACTTGTTTAAAGAGTACGTTCTTGCTTTAACGTCACAGGTGCTTTGCGTTGGGTCGCGTAGGTATAACCAATAACACCTCTACAAAAATGTCTTTGAGTGGGTGTTGGTATAACCCCGGTGTTTTCCCTTTGTCGGAACTTTGTCGTTCCAATCATTAGCATGTTAGAGGCGGCATTGTCAACGCGACACGATGTATAATCGCATTTTTGTGTGTGAATTTGGTTCTTTCAACATGGACAACATGAATTTTGAAGTTGAAGTAAGTGAAGTTTTCTCTTTTTTAAAGCGGAATGCTTTGGAACACTTGTGGCCTGTGTTTGAAGGTATATTTATATTATAAATATATGTGGTTTTTATTTCTTTTTTTAAATTATACCGGTACCTATATATGCGTGTGTAGGTTTAAAATACTCAGTAGGGCTATAATGCATTTTTTACTTTTTTATAGGTATACCTAGATTAGTTTATAAATAACTAAATAAGCATGCATTGATTTTTAAAAGCTTTTGTGTAAATTATTATTGTATCTTAAACAAAATGGTGGACGTTTACGTCAAAATATTCTTTAGAAGCTAATATAGCTATATAGCTATTTTCACAGGGCAGTCCTGAACTAGTCCGGGATTGTTTTCCTAAGTTTCGATTGGCCGATGATAAAATGCGGACATATTAAGAGCAATAAAAAAACAGGAAAAGACTCGGGAAAAGAATCCCGGACAAGTTCAGGACTGCTCCTCGAAAACCGCTATAAATTTTCCTAAAAGAAGAAAATATAATCTTAGCAGAAGAGAATTTTCTTACTTAATTTATAAAATTAAAATCTTGAAGGAAAGGTTATGTACTTTAAATAAGATAATTATTTCGAGCTAAGAATCGTACCATTTTAGGACAAAATAAATATCCTCGGCGCAAACATTTATGTAACTGTGAAAAGTAATCCTTTTTTATAAAAATATAAGTTTAATTTTTTTTCTCTTATATCGAAAAATATATGTATAATATACAGTGTGATCGTAATAGTAAGGAATAAATTCAATGTTTCATTGTCATTCATCATGTTAATTTTTTCAGGATATTCTATTAAGTTATGCATAGGTGGTTAGTCTGGTTAGCAGATATTAGCTACAAGTATTAGAGTTTTGGAAATGTAAATAACTTGTAATAAAATAATAAATGTAAATAAGACTAGTGCAATAAGTGTTACAGATTTTTTTAATTTTTTTTTTGATGCTCATAGCATAATAGAGAGTTTAATTTTACGTTGACGTTAAATATTAACGATATAATATAGGATATGTATTTTGTGAAACTTATGACTTCCATAATATAAAATAAAAGTGTGTTATTAATATTTTATCTTCTTTTCTTTTTTAAATCCTCGAAAAAACCTCGTAAAAAGCGCTATAAATTTTGCTTCGATATTTAATATTGAATGCGAAAACTTATTTAAGTGAATAAAATATAAAAAGTAAAATCAAAAACAGTTTATGAAAAATGAAAACATAAGATACATTTTAATAAAAAAATACATTATTATAAAGGGGCTTTAAATACAATAAAGATATTATATACTCGTATCGGTTGTGAACAGTCGTAATCCACAAAAAAATGTAAAATTGTGTGAAGCTGTCTAAGTACCTTTATAATTAATATTAGAGTGTTTTCTGACAGGCTTAACTTAATTTTATATTTTTTTGTGAGTTATATTACGAAATTTCGAAAAGTTATCTTCCGAAACCGAAATAATAATTTTTGGGTCAAGTAAATAATTTCTTAATATAAGATATTTAATATTTGACGTAAGAACTTAATGATCTTGTATCCATTAAATTTTTAGATTTTAAGCCATTCATTTATTTCCGTCAAAGAAATGTCTTTCAGACAAGTACATTTATGTACATATGAGAAGATCACACGTTTTAAAGTTAAGATTAAGACTCTTGTACCAAAAACATAATGACCTTGGGGAGAGAAAATTAGTTTTTTTTCTTCTCTTAGACCAAATAACTAAATAATTTGCTGTCCTTACAATTAGGACATATTTACTTAACAATTCAAAATAGTAGTAGACTAAAGCTAAGGATGTGGTAAGTTTTTCCTAAGGTAATATTCATTTGGCTATATCCAAAGACATGGCGGCCTTGGTTTAAACTCGTTTTACTTTATGTTAAGAGATCCTTTTTATCTGTGTAATCATGTTAATTTAACTTATTGATATTAGTTTTTGGATTAAAAATAAAAAGTACAAATAGATATATGTTATTCTAAGCGCAAAAATTACATATTAAAAGCAAAAAAAATTCTAAAAAATTTGAAATGGCAATACCGCAGGCAAAAGCTGATGTCATCTTGCGAAATGTCATCTTGACAAACGGCTTTGTGTTTACATTCGGCATTTGTGAAGTTCTGTGTTTTTTCCTTTAGTTTTTTGTTGGAAAGGGAAAAAGGTCTTATCTGAGTTTTTTTGTGAACTGTTACGATGGTAAAAACTTCTGTTTGTACCGTACCATGGGAAAAAGGCAATTTGAGTCGATTTTTTTACGAGTAAATACCGATATTGTCATGACATCATATCAAGGGACGACCGTCGTCGAAATCTATAATATCTATAAAATATATAAATATATTAATTTCCATAAAAAAAACATTTACTCTAATGAAGTATATTAAGAAAACGCATAAAGAGTTTATAAACGGTAATATTATTTATAATTTGAAGCATAATTTATTAATAATAAATATTTGTCATGTAAAAAATGTTTTGACGGCGTCACTGGTGAATATTACTTGTGTCGGTAGAATCAACAATGCGATCGTGCGGTGTTGCGATGGCTTTCGATAATAATTCAGTTAATAAGCTTAGTTTACAAGCTACATGAGTAATTGACTGCAGGCAGTTCGGATAAGAAAAAATGGTAGTACATCTATGTCAGAGAAAGGAAAGGCGAATTCCACAGGGATCTGTTTCTTGGGCCCTTTTCTTTTCAGCCTTTTCACAAGTGATCTTTTAAAACAGATAAAATGTCAAAAGTACGCTGATACTTGAGGGTTTATTACCGTGTCCTATTCCCAATATGAGTGTAGCAGTGCAATTATTTGAGGATGAGTTGTCAAGAATTCCTTTGCAACGAACTCTTTAACTATTATATTATGTTAATATAACATGCTGTTTAAATTTTCAACAGCACTGGTACTTTTGGATTTCTCGAAGGCTTTTGATAGTATTAGTCATGAACTTTTAAAAGAGCAATGTTAAATTATAATTGTTTTTTAGATCAGTCAGTACGACTAATACATTCATATTTTAAAAAGAGATCTCAAAGAATGGACTGCATGTACCTATTTATCTGGAGTGCGCCAAATGTCAATTCTTGGACCACTATACTTTTAATCGTTTATACTTCTGTTTTACTTTAAATTACTGTAAACTACAGGCTTTTGCAGATGACACTTAAATTTATTTTCATTTTGAGCATCGTGTACCTAACTAAATGCGTAAGTCTCAAAGCACAATCTTAAACTTAACTGTTAAATTATTCCCAAGTAACATGTTAAAAATAGTGGTAGTAGAAAATACCTCACTTGGTACTCTACTGATTTGATTCATAAAACAAAGCAAAAAAAAAAACTTCATAAAGTAATAGCAAAAAAACCATCTAATCTTGTTGTGGTGAGACATTTTCATGATTTGAGAAAATGTATTAAGCTGCAAACTCAAACAGAATATAAAATCTATTAACAAAATATTGAACAAAATTTAAATTCTGACCAAAAGTCATTTTGGCAGTTCCTACATTCAAAATCCAAGAATAGTGGAATAGCAAGAGAAGTGAAAAATTAATCACTACTTTTACAGACCCCAAAGACATAGCAAATGCTTTTTCACATAATTTTCAGTCAATATTTCAAATTCCCTCAAAAACCAATAAGGACAATGCACAGGATAGCCTCAATTTTAGTGGTAGTATATTTAATTTCTCATTAACTATTGAAAATGAAGTCATTGAAAGTATAAAAAACTTAAAACCTAAAAAATCAAGAGGACCAGATAACATTCCAGCCTACATATACAAGGGCCTAGCAGAATTTATAGCTGTACCAATAAAACATATATTTAATTTAGCTGTTAAACATAAACAATTACTAGAAGCATTGAAAATAGCAGATATAACTCCTGTATTTAAGAGTGGAAATAAAAATGAAATTAAAAATTATAGGCCAATCAGTTTGATCAACATATTAGCAATAATATTTAAAACCTTACTTTGCAACAATTTAACTGGATTTTTAATGCCAAAAATTTCAAAATTTCAGCATGGTTTCCTAAGGGGTAAATCTACTATTACTAATCTTTCAATAATTTCAGAATTTGCTGCCGAGGCTATTTCCAATAAATATCAATTGGACGTAATTTATACAGACTGTGAGAAAGCATTTGATAAGGTTGATCATGAACTGCTGCTTGAAAGGTTGGTGGGCTTTGGAGTTGCGGAGGATCCGTGCTGATATCTGACGAATAGAGTTCAGGGGGTTAGGGTTGGGTCTACAAGCGCGAAAACATTTATAGCAACCTTACAGGTACCACAGGGAAGTAGCTTGGGTCCTCTGCTGTTCTTTAGCTTTATTGATTCCTTACCCGAGTGCCTCACGGAATCTGCTGGGCTTCTCTTTGCAGATGATTTCAAACTCTTCAGGGTGGTCAAGGCCCAGGAAGACTGTGATACATTGCAGCAGGATTTAGATAATTGTGTGGCATGTTTTAGTAATAGTGGAATGGCTTCAAATGAGAAAAAGTGTTCTGTTACCTATTTTACTAGAAAAATAAATCCAGTCTTGAACCAGTATCATATTATCAGTTTATTATCTTAGTTGAGTCAGTGAGGTTAAAGACCTGGGTGTTCTATTTTAGTCTAACTTAAAGTTTAATAGTCATTTCTCCATTATTGTAGAAAAAGCATTTAAAACATTGGGTGTTCTTATCCGCAATACTAGACACTTCAAAATCGCTACAATAGTAAGATTATATAATGCAATAGTTAGACCTCACCTTGAATATACCTCTCAAATATGGATTCCCTTAGAGTCTGTGCACATAGATCAAGTTTTGAATAATAACTCTTATCGATACAAAGTGTCTTATAAAAGTATGCTGGACAGTTTTTCATTTAAAACTCTTTTAGATAGAAGAAAGATACAAGCTGTGATATTTTTATACAAAATATTGAACAACTTTAACTATAAAACCTGTGACTTGGGCAATTATATTCGACTAAATGTACCAAAAATTAATCTTAGGCTTCCAAATGATCAAAAATTCTTTAAGATTGATCCAAATAACAACTTATCCCCATTCAACCGAGTGATGATTGTTGTAAATGAAGTATTTACTCAAACTAAGATAGACATTTTCAGTACTTCTTTAAAAGATTTGAAAGCTTTACTGTGATTTTCCATTTAACTATTATATTTGCGTTGGGAATTCTATACCAGGTTAAGACCCCTTTTATGATTGTTCTTGTTTCTTTTTTATCTCTGTTAATTATTTTTAAGTTTTATATTCTATTCTTATTATAATTTATATTTTTTAAGTTATATTATCTTCTGTTTTAAATTTAAGGCTTAATTAATCTGTAACTTACGACTTTACATGTAATTGCCAATTTTGTGGTGTTTGTGGAATATTACAATAAATAAATCAAATAATAATGTCATGATGTTTAGATTTGATTGAAAGAAATCGTATACAGAAGGTCCAAAATACTTGTTCACATCTGATATTTGGGTTACGAAAATATTACCATATTACTTTTAGGGGGTTCCACTGGTCGAGGATGAAGAAACATGGATATTTTCGTTTGGGAATTTTTTCATTTGTTACTCGTGTAAAACATTCATTCTCGAGTCTTCACGTTCTTCAGACAAGGTAACAATTCCTCAACTTTAGACAGCATAGAAGTACAAAAATGATCCAAAGATCATTTATTGATAATGCCATAAAACTATATAATTCTTTACCAGCGCAAATGGTAGCCATTGATAATGAACAAAACGTATATCCAACTTAAAAAAATACTTGCTGCTATGTTTATAGTAGTATAATTTTTCTGCATGCAATTTTGATTAACCATTTATAGTATCGGTAATTCTTATTTAAGTTTAAATTCAGTTGGTTTATCTGAATGAACAGAGTTCAGTAGAGCAGTTTCTCTAAAGCTAGAATTTGGGAAATTAAAATTATTGTAAATAATATTAATATAATAATATGTATATATATATATACAAGTGGATACCTAGTATGGGCGAAACACGTGTAATCCTCTGACTTTAATTCAATAAATTTGAGACCTGTGACCTAGAGTTTATTTCATTACTATTTACATCTATAATAGGCCTCCTAATATGGCGTCTAATAGAGAGCTCCTTCACAAACCGAGCACAGGAATTCTGTCTCTTCTGCATTTTGTATTTAGTTCCACCACTCAAGGAAGGACCATAACTATATATCCCGGAATTAAGTTAAAAATTTTTTTAATAATAATTTACCATACTCGGATGTTTTGAGTTAAAAATATGATTTATCACAAATGTGAGGCAAACCTAAGTTTTGTATCTCTTCAGTCTATTATATTCTAATATTGTGTAACAACACACAAATAAAGAACGGAATTATTATAATATATATATACACGTGTTTCGCCCATACTATAGGCATCCACTTGTGTATTCCATAATAAAAACAACGGAAAAAGAAGCAGAGAACAACACTACATGATACAAGTCTAGAGTAGAAATTAAGTTAAAATTGGTAAAATCGGACAGAGACGGCCGATTAGATGTGTTATTATAGATGTGTTTGGATGTAGTATGGCTCAACGACGGTATATTTCTTTTAGCTGCTTTATACATAAAGTTATTAATACCAGAGAGCCCCTCTAGTTATCTGAATTTACGGTTTAAAAATCACATAGATATTCTCTGTCATAAACCTCCTTGTTTTTTATTATTTTTATCTGCCGTCAATAAGGTACTAAGAATAATGTCTTTTAAAACGTATGTAAAAAAACTTGTCTTTAAACGATCCGTAGTTCTTCAAGTTTATTTCTTTTCCTAGTTTTCGTTTAATTTAAATTACATGTAGTTTAAGATTTATCTTTTAATAATTCCTCGACAGGTGGTAAGTTAAATACACTTTGTTCAAATTTACGCACCTTTATTATACACATTCTCGCAATAGTGTATTATGTCTTATTTAGAAGTGACTTATTTTTTATTTAAAAAGACTGACAGCACCTAGTAGAAATACGAAAGAATATGAATTTTTCCAATAAACATCGCTAGAAAAAACTACAGGCACTCAAAGAAGAAGACCCCAGAATATCAAAGTTCAATAAAACCAGTTGCGTTAATCTATACAAATATAATCGCATTTAAAGGTATTATAATTTTACCCATACCTACTGCATCTAACCCTAAACCTTGAACACCCTTGGGCCCTTTATTATATGCCCTTTGTTGAAAATATAACCGTTTATATTGTCAACATTGTTATGGCAATACCTGTAACCCAACTGTCAAAGAGTACATTAATAACTGGAGGCACCAGGTACCTAATAAATTATAAAAATCCGCGAAATGAGGGTATTAAGGGTATCCAAAAACGGTTGGGTGCGTCTTAATCTGTTGATTTTCCTCGGCGGATATGCTGATATATGTTAATGGGTACAAGAGAGCCGGGTGGCACTGACATTTAGGTATTCGTTTTGGTCGATGCTCGGTTAAGATATGGTTAATTTGGGTATATCTGTTTAGGAATTTTGTTCCACGAGCTTTGAGTGAAAGACTATCAATATGTCAACATTGTGTTCCACCTTATAATAATAATTATATTTTATTACAATAAACTTGAATATACTATCCTTTTTATGACAGAGCGACGTTGACATCAGAAAAATTGATTAACGATTAACCGTCAATTATCAATTGGGTTTTTGATCACTTACATTAACCTCAGGACCGTATTCGAACCAATTTCTTACAAAATTTGTAATTTTATTTATGTAAAATGTACAATTTTTAACATAAGGTTAAATCAATAAAACATAGTTGTATCGGTTTTTGGGTTACAAATTTTCTAGTATTTGTAAGATGGTTTTATTAAACCCTGCTCAATACAATAAGATTTTAAGCGATAAACTTGATTATAATGTCTAGAATTTTATTCCACTAAAATAAAGTAGAAACTTTTCTTAAAATTCCAATTTTCTTGGCAATATGTTTACATAAATATCTATAAATATCTCTGCAAATAAATATACAAAAGATTGTGAGTGTAAATTTTATTCTAATACTAATAATCATCAATTGTTCTTTAAAACAGCCGTTTTTTTTCGAAATAATATGACAATCTGTGGGTTCAAAAACGTGCAAAAGCACATTGGTAACTGTATTTGTCTCTCCATCAAGGACCACATACATATTACTATACAAAGGCTTTTGACCTCATAAATCATGAAATTCTTTTGTCTATCTTGCATTGTATCGGCTTTTCAAATTGTGCAGTTAAGTTTTTTACTTCTTTTTTGAGTAATCGACAGCAAACACTTTTGAAAAGTTCCAAATCTAATACTATACCTCTATTTGTGGGTATCCCTCAAGGAAGTATATTAGGACCACTTCTTTATACAATTTATGCTTGCCGATTTAAAGACTTTTTAAAATTTTGTAATTACCATACTCATCTTTATTTTCACTTTAACGCTAATAATATAACATCTGCAAATCATAATATTAATACCAATCTCCAACATCTAAATACAGTTTCCAAACAAGATCATTTAAAAATAAACCCTACAAAATCATCAGTTACCTTATTTGGAGGACATAAAAGCCATAGATCTAGAATAAGCGAGGAACTCAAAATAAAAATAAATGACACCCCTATTGTAACAACTAATACTTCGAAATCCTTAGGTCTTATTATTGATTCGGATCTTCGATTTCATGAGCATATAACTGATAAATTAAAGAAAGCATATAGTGCACTTAAATTTATCTATAACCAAAGAAAAGTATTAGGTCAACACAAAAAGCATCTTTGTGATTCTTTAGTGTTATCCAATTTCAACCATTGTGATATCGTGCCATGCTTAGATCAAGTCGACTCTCGTAGAATTCAAAAAGTGCAAAATCCATGCCTTCGTCTTATTTTTGGAATTCGTCGCCGACATCATATATCTCATAGGCTTAAGGATATAGGATGGTTAAATATGTTCAATCGTCGAAAATTACATTGTGCTTCTCTTACTTACAAAGTTTTAAAATTAAAAACACCTTCATATTTATACAGTAAAGTCCAGTTTCGAATAAATACTCACCACCGACGCTTTAGACGATTACATCTAGGGGAGAATGTTCCACAATCAGACAAAGCATGTAATTTTGAAATTCCCGCCGCAAGTTTGACGTTTTTCGTTCGGATAGTGCGGTTATACACGCCGATGTGGTAAACAAAGTTTGAACGCTTTTCTCTTGGTTTTGTGCATTTTTTAATAAAAAATCGTTTTTCAAGGTAAGCTTTTTCTATTGTTGATATGATATTATATATATGCTCTAATTTTTCTTCTGAAACTAGTATTACAAAAACAACCTTTACATCAGATTTTGGACTATTTTGTCGACATTTTATAAGCAAGTTTACTTTTGTAGGTTATGTATGAAGGTCACAGTTAAATTTAATTTTGTATTGTAGGTTGTGTTCCACATTCAGACAGCATGTTTGTTCCACAATCAGACACTGTCCGCTTGTTTGGAGTGTTGTTGAAAAATGAATTGTTTTTGTAAAAATTTAATTTATATTTCAGGAAAAATGGCTCGAGGACGTCACCGAAAAAGCGATAAAGGGCAATTTGATGAACAATCCATGAGAGCTGCTGTTAGAGCAGTCACCGAAGACAAGATATCTTTAAGACAAGCAGCTGAAAGATACAATTTAAAATTTCAAACGGTTTATGAATATGTAAAAAGGCAAAAACAGAATCCCACCAAAGAGATTAAAATGGCTCCAAATTATGCTTGTAGAAAAGTTTTTTCTGAAAATCAAGAAAAAGCCCTAGTCGATTACGTATTAAATTGCTCAAAAATGTGTTACGAACAAACGGTCATTAATATCAGAAAACTGGCTTATGAAATGGCAACTATTAATAATTGTAAAATTCCGGAAAATTGGCAAACAAACAAGGAAGCTGGACGCGAATCGTTTCTTGGATTTATGTCCAGACATGCAGAATTAAGTCTTCGTTAGCAGGAAGGATGTAGCCTCTCCAGAGCGACATCATTCAACAAACACAATGTTGGACTTTTTTCAAAAATTTGGAAAAAGTGTTTCAGAACCATGGAAATTTTTACAGCGGTACAAGAATTTATAATTTAGATGAAACTGCCACCACAACCGTCCAAAAACCTAAAAAGATTGTTGCTCGGAGAGGGATCAAGCAGGTCTCATCCTGCACGAGCGCCGAACGAGGTTTACTGGTCACCACTTGTTGTATTATATCAGCATCCGGGAATACAATACCACCAGTCATGATTTTTCCACGAAAAAAGTTTAATCCTCGAATGACTTATGGAGCACCGCATGGTACTTTGGGATTGGTTTCCGATTCTGGATGGATGACTGGTGAATTGTTTCCAAGCGCTGTAAGGCACTTCATTAAACATACGTCCAGCGCAAAAGAAAACCCTTCTCTCCTAATTTTTGACAATCACGAGAGTTATCTAACGATAGAAGGAATAAATTTAGCCAATGAAAATTGAGTGATCATTTTGACCTTACCGCCACATACTTCCAACAAGCTGCAACCATTAGATGTCTCGGTGTTTTTTTCGTTTAAATCATTCTACAATACTGCCTTACAAACATTTTAGAGCACCCTGGTATACCTGTTTCTATTTTTGCTATCGCTGACTGTGTTGCTTATGCATTTGAAAAATCGATGACTCCCGCTAATATCAAATCCAGATTTCGAAAAACTGGGATTAATCCCGACGACTTTGCAATTAGCAGCGTAACTGATAGGAATGTGGATCAAAACAATGAAGAAGCTCAACGACTTATGGATTCAAATCAACCATCAACATCAAAATGCATTGATAATGTCAGACTCCTTAGTTTCAATATCAGTTAGTTTAAACACAACACCTACACAAAATCACAAAAAAACTTTCGTAAGTCCACAACAATTTAAAGTATACCCAAAAGCTGAAGAACGAAAAAATCAGAGAAAAAAGACAGAAAAAGCTAAAAGTATTATCGCCACAGACACTCCAGAAAAAATCGCCCTAGAAGCTAAACAAATGGAGCGAGAAAGAAAAACAAGTGTTAGAAGAATAAGGTCGTGAAAAGAAAAGTAATCGATGAAGACTCAACATAGGAAGAAAATGAAGACGCGGCGATGCTTGTAACCGAAACTTCCGATGATGATATTGATTTTGTAGGAGAAATCGATCCACCACCACTTATAGATAAGCTTAATAAAGAGCCAGAAGTTGGCGATTTTATTTTGATAGAATTTATGGACAAAAAGAAAAAAAATTATTACATAGCTGAAGTGTTCTGTAAAAAGGATAAGGAATGTGAGGTCAAATTTTTGAGAAAGTCCGTTAAGTATAATAACAGCTTCATTTACCCCGAAATAGAAGACGTCTCATTGGTATGTTTGGAAAACATTAAGATGGTGTTACCAAAACCAGCACATGTGGGAACAACAAAGCGGCAACAATCTTATTTGAGGTTTGAAGTAAATTTTTTAGCTTTAGAAGTTTGTTAAAACATTATTACCTTTTGACTTATTGTGGAACATGCAGTGTCTGGATGTGGAATATGTGTGTTCCACTAACAGACAACTGTCCTTCCTTTGTTAAACAAACTTTTTTAAAATTAGTTTTTGGTTTATGATGTTTGTTCTACCATAAAAACTTATGTTTAGCCTTAATTTATTTTAGTGATAATCATATTTTGGTTGGTTCAATAAACAAGGTCAATACTTGGTCACAAAATCTATTTTGTGTCTGATTGTGGAACACTCTCCCCTACTAACTATTCCGCGGCACAGAAAAGAAGTTTTTTATATAATCTCGCCAATACTGTTAACTCATTAACTCATTTCAACATTTGTCTTATCCTGTGCTACTTTTTTTTTCAGTCGTAATATATATGTATTTATCCCGACATTAATCCTTTTCCTCCCCTTTCCAGTTCCTTATCCCTTAACGCATTAAATATGTGCTTGCTTGATGCTGCTTGCATTTTTAACTTATATTAGGTATCTAACATTTTTATATAAGTTTTTTTTCACTTTAAACGTCATTCTAATATTTTGTTATATTTGTTAATAGGTATTTAAAGTCCAGTGCAACGATATATTAGAATAGTCACCCGTCAAAACACCAGCATTTTACTTCTCAAACAATGTAAATAGAAGGTGGATGACATTGTTTGGCAGGTGGAATGCTGGTGTTTTGACGGGTGACCATTCTAATATATCGTTGCACTGGACTTTACTTAGGCCTAAACAGTTTCTGGCATTGCCTGAAGGCTGCATTGATATGGCCTTTTATTTTTCATGTTCTATTACTATTTGTAATGAATGGTCACTTTGGAGTCATCATTTCAAATCGTCCAATATTAAAGATTTTATTTTGTTCAAATTATTCTTTCTAATGCTGGTACACAAAAGATATCTGTTACTCGTAGAACTTTATTTTTTTGATTGATGGTTGTTGGTTGAAATGTGAGGCAAAAGGTCTACGACATTGCAGCTGCGATGCTATTGGCAGTTTCTTTTATAATCATTTCTTTTTAATATAATATAGAAAGTTTTATTGTTTCAACAAATTACATTATTATAAATAAACCACAAACTAAGTATAAACTAAACTAAATAACATAAAAACACAAATTATTATAAAAAAATATAATAAAAATAAAGTCAAAGCTTTCCCCAGCACAAAGTGCTTTAGTTCCCTTTTAAATTTATTTTATCTTTAATTTTGGGTATCAAAAAAGAAAAATGGTTAAAAAAATGTAAAATAGAATAAATAAGGATGGTTATTTTTTTATTAATACTTATCAAAAAAATTGTGATGTAAATATTAACAGTAATGAGACAAGAAATAGATTCGATTTTGCAGTGCCTAGACATAAGACAACCATGTATGAAATGAGACCCCACAGATTATATGTGTGTCAAAATATACAATACATTACCCAATGAAATTAAGAAGATAGAGGGGTACAGGCAGTTCAAGTCAGTAGCTAGGACGTTTTTTGTTCAGTGGGTGAATACATAACTCATTCAGATAAGCTTAATCTGTTTGGTTTTAACTGTCCATATTGCTAGCAGGTTTTTTTTTTTATATATACCTAGTTTGATAAGTATGTGTCTGCTGGTAAAGTTAGTGTTAAGTGGTGTGTCTTTTACTTTTTATTTTACTTAGCTCTAACTATTTTAATTTTAAACTTTTTAACTTTTAATCCTAATTCTAGTACTATCCTTAAATCGACGACCTTATATTACTTATGTAATCAAAAGAGCAATAAATGAATTTGAATTAGTCTAAATATTCACATCAGGTACATGTTGTAGATATCTCATTTAGTTCTAGGTTTAGTGACCATCAGGTGTTAAGGAGTATCATCCATATCCATTAATATTTAGACATTATATAAAAACTGTTCTCACGTCATGTAGTTTCTTTCAGAGTAAGTTTTGAGGGACTGAATCGATCACAGTTTTTCAATTGTATATACAAGAAATCAAGGCATATTGTCGTCATTTTGTCGTTCAAAATTCATAAAAAATCATAAAAAACCTGAGTCTTCTTGTGCTTACATTGGCTCACTTCTTCAGCACATTTCACAAAGATGAGAGTTAGGAGCAAGAGCAAGAGCAGGATTACTATAATTATTTTTTTTTAATTTATTCATTTATTGTCCAACAGGAAAATCCCAATACAAAAGACAATTATGAGAAGTACAATAGAAAAAAAACTGAAAAAAACTGACCCAAAGCACCCAAATCACCTCCAGCCCACCTAATACTAATCAAATCAAGAATTTTAATGAATTAACTGTAATCAATCGAGAAAATCACCAATAATTTGTGGTGCAGAAGATAATGCTTGCATCACCTTTTTTTTAAAAGCAGTTGTAGAGCCATTAAAAAGGTCAATGTTATTCTCACTATTTAGTGTGTTAAACCATGAACAGGCTCCGTATAAAGGAGCATTTCAGCTCAAGTTGGTACAGGTATTCTCAAGATAAAACTGAACTGGCCTTCTTGTGTGTATAGGAGGTACGAAAAAATTTAATTCACCCAAAAGGTCCGGAGCAACAATTTCATTGCAGCAGAGTTTAAATAGAAAAAGTTGGCTTCTTAGTATGACACAATGTTTAAGGTTGTTAAAAAGTTGAATCTCTGCTATGATCACAGCCTCTTAAGGGGGTAAAAACCATCATCTTTGAAGCTTAAATACTTTAAAAATTTACATTGTACATACTCGAGCCTGTTAATATGTACCTCATAGTTAGGGAACCAGACCATTGCAGCATAAAGCAATTTAGATTTTATCAAGCTATTATATAAAGCAATAAGGCTTCCCAAATTCAGAAAATCTTTTATGGACCTAATGATAAAACCAAGAGTTTTTAATGATGCTTTAACAACTTAATCTATGGGTTTACTGAATGTTAGTCTGTTGTCAATTTCCACCCCCGAGTCCCTGATAGAGCTAACTCGTTCAAGAGCAAAATTATCCAGGTTGTAGTTAAAATTAAATTCATTGTGAAGGTTGGAGATTGACATCATTTTGCACTTTTTAATGTTGAGAGGCAGTTTATTTATTGGGCACCAGGATGATAGGGTGCCTATGTCTTTTTGCAGTTGAACGCAGTGGTTGTTGTTTTCTATAGTACAAAATAATTTTAGGTTATCTGTAAATAAAAGACAATCAGATGTTAAACTGGATGTGATGTCGTTAACAAAAATTGCAAAAATTAAGGGGGCAAGATTACTCCCTTGAGGAGCACCACTCAGAGCTGTATGTGAATTGGACTTATATCCACCAAATTCAACGTAATGCGATCGATCATTCAAGTACCAGTTATTAATGTACCATAGAAAAGTTTTTTTCAACGAAAAACTTTAGGGCATTTAATCGGGCTTGCTTGGATTGGCTTGAATTGGGAGGAACCTTGCACATCTAATAATTCTCTATTGTCTTTCAACAGTAAATTCCCCATTGCATATATAAGTCTCAACGTAGACAATCCTGGATGACTAGGGGTTTGAGGATCTTCTCTAAAAATATGAGATGCCTACATTACCTGCGTAAATTTCTAATACATAATATTTTTTTTATTAATTACTTTAATAAATACAGACAAGTATATCGTGAAATCTTAAAATTAGCTAAGAGTAATTATTTCAATAATATTTTGGAGTCAGCAAGCAATAAGCAAAAGGAAACGTGGAGGATTGTAAATGCTCTATGTGGTTCACAAAAGTCAATTAACACTACCTCAGCAATGAATGCGACCAAACTGAATTCCTATTATTGTTCTGTTTCATCACAAATTGTCAAAAATATCCCAATAACTAATATAAATCCATTATCTCTTCTGCAAGGTGTTTCTGGACAATCTTTTTATTTTAGTCCTGTAACAGTCGATGAAATTTCTAACATCCTCTCGGAAATTAAAAAGAAAAATGCTTCAGGATGGGATAACATTTCTATTAAGGTTTTTTTGTGAGTTTGCATAGATGTACACTTACTGCATTGGCTGACTGCAATAATGGCTCTATATTACTGGGTGACTTTCCCGATTTACTGAAGAAGGTTGTTGTTCCCATTTTTAAACAGGGTAAAGATATTGCGGCCAATTACAGGCCAATATCGTTACTACCATCATTATCTAAAATTACGGAAAAGCTACTGAAAAATAGAATGGTTAAATTCCTAGAATCAAAGGGAGTTTTAAATAAATCTCAGTTTAGTTTTCAGTCGGGCAAAAACACAAATGATGCCATTTTTCACATGCTGAAAAAACCTTTACCTGGGACTTAATAATGGTGAGGGTGCAGCAGTGGCTTTTTGTGATTTGGCAAAGGCCTTTGACTGTGTCTCACATGAAATTTTACTACAAAAATTGGAATTTTATGGATTTAGAGGTTTTATACTAAATTGGATAAAGTCCTTTTTATCTAATAGGTGTCAGAGAGTGCGTTTTGGTGGAATTGAGTCAGAGGAGTTGGGTGTTCCTAATATATATAAATGCTCTACCATTGGTACTACAACATGTACGGTGCACATCATTTGCTGATGACACTACACTTCTTTGGAGTGGCACAGTTTCACATGCCCTCACCATTGTGATAAACCAGGATTTGGTAAATGTTAAAACATAGTGTGATGTTAACCGTTTGTCTTTTAATATCTCAAAGACAATTATTTTTAAATTTCAAGTGTAGTTTAGATGATGTGCATTTGGGTCCACAGCATGTTAATGTTACAAATTGTAATGTTGGCCTTCTTTTATAAAGAAAAATATATTGACTCTCCCTTTGATTTTTATTCTTGAGACTGCTTGCTTAATGTATAAGAAATATTACTCTGTATTTAACTCTTAACTTAAATAATACCTGGTCATCTTTTAACATAAATTTACCAATACCTACTTCTAGTTTGACACAAAATTCAATTTTTTACAAGAGCAAACAAATATTTAATCATCTTCCCCAATCATTACGGAAGAATCAAACATATAAACGTTTTCGACAGCAGGTAAAAAGAATCCTGCTTCATAAGGCATTTTATAGCTTGGAGGAATACTTTAGAGAGCATTTTTGAACTTAGTTATGTTTAAATAGTGATGTCTATTGTTTGAGTTTGTAATGTAAGTACTGTTTAAGCAATAATAATGGATATATTTTAGATTTTGATTTCTTACTTGTATATTTGTGTTGTGCTATTTATTATTTATTTATTTTAATGTTACACTAATATGTTTTAGTGTAACAACTCCTTTAGCAAATTTAGATTTTTATCATTGAGTTTAGCAGATCTAGGGTAGATGTAGATAATAATATTATTATTCGTCCACATTGTTAGTTTGGTTTAATGTAAGTCTTTTTGCCTACTTTATATATAATTGGGTTACTGGCAAAAATTGAGGAATTATTGTGAAGGTTATTTGAGTGCTATAATAAAAAGTGTATAGCAATGCATGGGCTTTAACAGCCCCTTCCTTGGGAGGGATGCTGAATAAAAAGCCTTTTGTTCCAGTATTATATGTATGTAAATATTATAAACTATGTAAATGTTATGGAACAATAAAATGATTTATTATTATTATTATTATTATATATATGTATTTTTTTTTACCACAGCTTTGTTAACAACACCTTGGTGTTTTAGACGAATAAAGCTTTATTTGATTTGATTTTGGAGAACAGAATGAGGAGATTTTGGTTAGGAACATCTTATGGGGTATAGTGTTCAATATAATCTGTAAGTCTGGATAATTTCTCTGCAATTCTAGTAGTGCAACATTATCTCTACTTTTCTAGTCTTGGATTGGATATGCTTGTTCGCTTGATTAATTGTAAGGCCTCCACTTGAACCACAAAAGACCGTAGATATCAGGAAGTTTAACAAATAGTGAGATTAATATTTCCCCCAAAAAAATCTGAATTCCATAAGAGCTGACACAAAATTAATTTCAAATTGACAAATCACAACCCACCAAATATTGACATTAAAATTGGCACATCTCTATAAAAACCGAATTAGGTTACAATGAAAACACGGAGCGTTTTAGCACTTTTAGAGGCGCATTTTAACACGCTAATGGCGTCCAGTTTCAATTAGTACGCAAACGCTAATCATTTTTCACTTAATTTATCACGCATTTACGTCGGGTAGAGTGGGCGAAGAGCTTAACGTAAGTTAAACAAGAGCGCGATAAGTGTTAAGTTGGTGGAAAAATAAAGAAAAAACGAAGGGCGTTTCAATTTACTTTTATTTATGTGTTTGGTAACTGGTTATTACGCTCGCGCTAACAAGAAGTATTGAAAATGAGCCAGGATGATGGTCATTAAGGAAAAAGTTTTTATTTTAAACCCTTAGCTGTGTTTCATTTCATTCTTTTCTGTAGACATTCAGCCTAAATCCAGATTGGTACGTAATTACGGATAGGTGAGGCTGTCCAGCCTATCCGTGACTTTATCCCATCCACTAGAGACTCGAGTGGTTGGTGTTTACAGTTTTGATCTCCCACAATTGCTTCAACCTATTTTTATGCCTTGATTGTAAAAGGGTTCTCGGATCCCATAGAGGTTTTCTGGCATAAATGAATGAAACCAACATTTCATCATCAAATTTGCTTTTGAGGTTTTGGCCACTAAAGATAAAATATTGTCCTCATTGGCGCAAAGCTCGAAGGTAAAACCCTGGTTCTCCTCCATATATATACTAGGAAACCTTAATGAATTAAAAAGCTGTAATAGTCACATTTAAAAGATGTGGAACCCGGGGTTTAACCCAAATTCGACATTCTAAAAAGAATGGTGCAAAATAACAACTAGTAGAAAAAATTTGGTAAAAACTCAAAAATAACAATAAAAAACAAACAGTACAATGGACCAGAAATACGGAATAAAGTTCGAATTAACCAACTTCTATCTGTGTTTTCCTTCACGTAGGTAAGTGAAACCTTTCGGGTATCTTATTGGCTAATCACGTGTGTGGTTGAGCCTAAATCCAATATCCATGCGTATATAAGTTGAAGTTAAAACGACTATTACCACAATATAGGTATAACTAATTCTAGGGATGGAGACCATAAAGTAAATAGAGCCAGTGTGTGTGTGGTATTTAAAAGGAAAGAAGTCTTCTACTATGTATAAAGCCTTTTCCAATAGTAAAGCTTTTAAGGCATGGCGAAAACAGGAAAACATTGTCATAGATTTAATTGTAAAGCGAAGATGAATGTGCATTTTGTTTGCTCTATAGAGTATAGAAGTTTTTACTAATTCCGAGCGTGGGGTTGGCAGATAAATATCATGCTCTGCTTTTCTAAGTAGATAGTTATGAGAAGGCCTCTTTGGAAATTCTGACACATGCTTTTGGATTAAGCAAACAGATTCAAATATAAACAGTGAAGGAAGAGTTAATATTCTATGTTTTTTAAAGTATTCTTGGCAGTGAGCTGTACTGTCAAGTCCCAGTAAATAGTATATCACTCTCTTTTGCAACTGGAATATGCGCTCAAATTGAGTGGCACAGCATGAACCCCAGAATGGAATGGCGTAACGAAGAAGTGACTCAAAAAGGGCAAAATAAACTAATTTAGATGTTAAAAAGCTTAATTCTTTGGAAATAGATCTTATGGCAAAACATGCTGAGCTTAACTTTGTGGATAAGGTGTCGATATGAGATTTATTTAGATTTTAGAGAGCTGTCTAAATATAGTCCCAAGAACTTGACAGATTCAACAATATCCAAACTGGTATTTTGTAGAGTAAAAGGTTGAATGGTACTTTTATATGATACAACCTTGGTTTTAGAGATATTAAGGCATAGAAGATTGGAATCGCACCAGGACTTAATGGTAAGTAAATCATTAGATATAGTTGCATGCAGAGAGGCGATATCTGTAGTGCTCCAAGTAAAGCTGGTATTGTCGGCGAATAGACAAATTTTGCCGCTGATATCCAGATTGGCCATGTTATTAATAAATAGGAGAAATAAAATAGGGCCCAAAACTGAACCTTGCGGCAGACCACATTCAATTGGTTGGCATGGAGATGTTGTCGTATCAACCTTCACGAGTTGACTTCTGAAACTAAGATATGACTTAAACCATTTGAGAGAAGATCCTCTAAACCCATAGTGTTGCAGTTTGTTAATTAAAATATTATGATTAACACAATCAAAGGCCTTTGAGAAATCACAGAAAACTGTAGCTGTGGAGTGTTGATTGTTTAGGCTACAATAAACACTATTTAGGAGCGAAAACATAGCATCACTGGTGCATTTATTTCTCAAAAATCCAAATTGATTCGGTGTTAGAATTCTATATTTAAGCAAAAATGACAAAACCCTTTCTTTAACCAGTCTTTCAACAATCTTAGATAAAGTTGGGAGAAGTGCTATTGGGTGATAATCAAATCAATAAGACTAAAAAATATAATTTCAGTTTTTGACTCAAGCACGAGGCTGTTCCTGCTACTGATATTCATCATTCGGTCAATTGTCCCAGTTGAACCTCTAGACAGTTCTTCTAAGTCACCACTATATGATTGCCAGGAAATTTGTCCAAGATGCTATCAAAAAATATAACAAATAACAGTGGCCCCAAAATGCTAACTTTAATTTAATTTAGCCCTCAAAATCAAGCCTTGTAAACAGGGCTGTACTAAATAAAAATAGTCTATTATTTGATCCATGGACCTAATAGATCTACGCCTTGTAAATGTAGCTTGTGACTGGTATTGATAGTGTAGGTCAAGTTATGTTGATTTTGGTTATAAGTTTGTTATAGGTTCTGGTTAATTTACATATACATTTTTTTTTAATTATTTACTTTATGCACACACAGGTGTTTATGCATCTAGGTGCATGTCAAATTGTGAAAGACTTTTAATAACTAATACGAAATTGTAAATTAATTCTTATTGTAACAGGACCAAGTTGATTAATAAATTTGAATTTCTATTTGAATTTACTAGAACTTTAGGCTTTGGCTACATCACTGGTCTTGAGGGTAATTTGAAAATTTTAGTAATTCTTCGGATTTTAATTACACAACAAAAACCACTGTATAGTCTTTAAACACATCACCACATTTTATTACTGAATAACTTGATTTTAAAAGTGAATAAATTGATATTGTTATGTAAACATAATTAAAATATAGGGATTTCTTTCATCTATGAAACTATGGAAAGTAATTTATGTAAACATATCCATTTGTTTACTTTTTTTGACAGTTGATGCATCAACCACCTAATGGAGAATTAGCAAAATGAAGGTTAATTTAACAGCAGAGTACCTACTTTGATTTTTCTCAATAAAAAGTGTTATTACCTAAAGGATATAGAATATTTTAAAGATTAATTAACGTTGTAAAGTTCGTATATAACAAATCTATCCTAGGCCACCATCTAGTAGGTATTTTCTGTTTATACACTATAATCAGAACAACAACCAAATTTTAGCTAATCTAAGAAACATACTGTATACACTTACATTATTTGCCGATACAGACGATTCGTTCCGGTAGTCTGGCCGTAAATTCCATCAAAGAACACAAAAAAAAACCGGAACCTAAATAAATAAATGAATTAAAAAACGGTGAGTGCTAAGACCGAAACACAGACACTCAAGTTAAAATCCCGCAGTACCGAAAAAACTAAAAACAAAAACCCGCGGCACGCTGATGTTTCAAGGCTACAATAGCAAAAAAACTCACGAAAACCCGCGAAAATAAAAATAATTACTCAAACATGTGACTTCCGTATATTTCGGAGATTTTTCTCATGTTTACATGTCACCTCGACTGTAACAAATGACTTTCTGTCTAGACTACTAGACGTATGTCAATATTCGTCAAAACCAACATGGCTACGCCTTTAATTTCTTATCTAGGACCTGCCTATCATCTTGCCGTCTCTGTCTACCACATTACACGTACATATCGCACTCTCATTCGAGCATGTCTATGTGAGAAGCACTTAGAACACGCCCAACGTTTTAATAATACCATTAAAATTCAAACTTTAGCGCTAAAATGGTCCTGGTGAACTCTGTTGCTTGTTGTTATTTTTGAAATGGCTTTTATTAAATATTGTTGCAAAGTGTTGACAATGGTTTAAACAAGCAATTCAAGAAAAACACATAGAAAAATGGACATGCGCCTTGTTTGCCGGATTCTTTTTGTTCCGACCTACCGTTTAATATTTAATTAAACTTATTTGAGGTCTTAGAATTTGTTAAAAAGTCCTAGAAGTACAAGGATATCAACTCTATCACACGCTCAAAATAACGCCGAAAAAGCATGTCAAATTTTAATTCATAACAAAAAGGAATTTTGGAGAGGATCAGGTAAAATAATTAATGTGGTCGGAAGATTGGCCCCGCCTTCCATTTCTGCGTTTGATTAATATTTGATTCGGCGGTATGTTGACAATTGCCATCTCATGGGCAAATTGACAATTAAAAAATCGATGGTAACATCTGTGAACGTAGAAATCTGTAATGTATAATGTCGTTTTACCATTGTTTGAATATTGGACCCAAATATTCAAACAACGGTCTTAAGCCCGGTCCAGACGCTAGGTTTTGTACAAAGTTTTGTCTGAGCCATCTTAAAACGATACAAAAGTAGAGCGTCCACACTGTTCCAATTTTGTATTAATTAAAGGAACACACGACTTACCTGTAGGAAGTTCGTTCCAAATTATATGAGCTATACTCGTCCAATTAGATTACACGCGTAGTCACACTATCGAAACTTTGTCGAGCACATTTTAAAGCTGATTCATATAAAAAGCCAACAAAAATGTTACCTGCTAGTCCCATCCCCTACCGTACGTGAATCATTACACTGTTAAGGAAAAAACTTCAAAAGGTAATGATCTGGGAGGGTTATATGGGAGGGACTCTAATTGGACGAGTATAGCTCATATAATTTGGAACGAACTTCCTACAGGTGAGTCGTTTGTTCCTTTAATTATATTTCGCTATCCTCGTCCAATTAGATTACACGCGTAGTTATTTAAAGTAACAATAATTACTCTTTTGAAGTTTTCTGGAAGAAAAAAATAAAATAAAATAAAAATAACAACGAAATAGCAATACATTTTCGTACGTACACAATTATTAAAGTAGTTCAATATTAATACTTTAAACCTGTAGATAAACTTATCAAAAAATAATCCAAAATCAACAACTAACAGTAACCCAAAAAAGAATATTAGGCATATGATTAATATTACAACATTAATATGAATTAAACAATTAATATCGGATCCTACACCCGAAAAGTCAAGTTTCAATCAAATAAACGTAAGCGAAGAAATTTTTAAGAAAATTTTAATATGCACAAACAACTAACAATATTAATAATAAAGTGTTGATATTATATCTATGTATCTATCATACACATAGGTAAAAAGAAAAATACATAATATTTATTTCCTATTGTAAACAAATATATTTAAGACTAATTGCTAATTTTTGTTATTAACCGTAACTTCTAGAAAATTTGAGTCATTTTGAAGAGGTCTCTTATAAAATTTAACAAATACTTCAAATGTTATCTATGTTCATTCCCGCTCTAGAAGCCGCTGAAGTAGTTGCATGTCTAACACTATGACTTTTAAATTGATCAGTATTTATGCCGCTACTTCTCATAACGTCTTTTATCCAGCGGCTTATAGACTGCAAAGATGCTTTTTTAAAGGGTTTTCTATAAGTTAAAATTAAATTTTCCTCGCGTTGATTGAGTTGCCTCAATATACCTAAATAATGTCCTTACAACACATAAACCAGGTCGTTCGTTGAAAAGACCAAGTTTTTATTTTTCAGTTATAAATATATGTATACCATTTTCCCTGCGTGAAATATTTTTTAATTTAATTTTAGAAATGGTCTGTTATTCGATGCCCCGAGGCTAACATCATTAACTTTTTTACCAAATTTTCGAGAGGCAACGTTTCTAAAGGATACCATTTTTCGATAAAATCTAAAACAATTATTGGATCCCATGTAACATTATACCTGGAAAAACTTGGTTTTACTCGAAAAGCTCCCTTTAAAAGGCGCTTTATTAACAGTTCATCTGTATTAGAAACATTTAATATTAACCATAAAGCAGATCTGTGCGCGTTTAACGTAGCATAAGCAATATTTTTATTAAAAAGACTACTTAAAAAATAAATTATATTAACGACGCTTGTATTATAAATATTCAGCTTTTTGTTTTTACAATAGAGCCACCATTTTTAAAGAGTTCCGGAATATTGCTTTAGTGTCGATTCACTTATTGATTTTAACATGATCGGTATGGCTTCTTCAGGAATCCCCTTTTCTATAAACGATCCCCTGATAATATTGATGCTGCTAGGGGTATGTTCTTCCACATCGGATGACTGGTTCTAAATGGAGATAAAAGGAGTTTTTTACTAGGTTCAAAAATCAAGGGTTTTGTTACTGATAGTCTTATAAATAGTGAAAACCAAGACTGATTAGGCCAATATGGCACTACAAGAATTTCCTTAGATTTATCTTCTACAATCTTTTTTAAAACGCCATGAAATATTTCTTGCATTTTGCATTTGCTTTAGAAGCAAATAGATCAATATTAGGCTTTCCAAATTGTCTAACAATTTGTGTAAAATTAAATTTATTTAACGAATATTCTGTCTCAAAATTTAGATTTCTAGATTGATTATCTGCTATTGTATTTTCTTTTGAAGGAATATATGAAGCATAAAGCATTAATTTTCGATTTTCACACCATAACCATATTTGCCTACTTAGTCTATTTTATTTCTCGAATTGTATGCCTCCCCATTTTATTTATGTATGTTATCGCAGTCTTGTTATCTACACGGAGAAAAATATTACAATTTCTTGCTTCTGAAACAAAACACTGTTCTATTCCTATTTCTCTGACGTTTTTTGTCTAATTTTTCCAAACTTCTTAAAAGCTTTTGCCAATTGCTCACTATCATTAACACTTCTACGTCTTTTAGGCACTTTATTTAAATTATAAGCTCGTTATAAGTCAAAACCAAATTCGTATTTACTCGGCAAAGCACAACAATGTAATGATTCACGTATCGTATGGGACTAGCAGGTAACATTTTTGTTGGCTTTTTATATGAATCAGCTTTAAAATGTGCTCGACAAAGTTTCGATAGTGTGACTACGCGTGTAGTCTAATTGGACGAGTATAGCGAAATATAATTTTGTATTATAATATTCTCATTTCTCACTCAGTTTTAGTGCATCGATCATGGAGGAAATACTACTTTGGTCAATTTTTGCACTTTGTATTGTTAAAAAAAAGAAACAAACGCAATATTTTGAAAGTACCCACCGTTCAAAGTGGTCGCGAAAATGGCTTCTAAAAAGACAGCACTTTACAAACAATTATATCCAAACAATCATTAAGTGAAATAATTTAATGTCGGGTTCACACCGCAAAATAATTTAACATGAAGAAAATATTTATATGCAGAATGTCTTCCATTTTTACCAATTAAATTAAGTCATTAAATTGTAAATAAATCGAGAAATAAATGTATAAAAAACGGAACCAATTGTCCACACGTACCAATTTACCTGCGCAATCCACGGATATCTTTGCCCTCTCGCGTCTGTTGTCGCTGCAACTGTAGCGTCTCCGCCAGTTGTCCCAAAGTTTTAGATACACTTCCCCAATCACCCGATATAAATGTGATTGAAAATCTGTGGCTCCACTTAGAAAAAAAAATAAGAACATGTAATATTTCTAATATCCAGGATCTTAAGCAAGCTTTATGCGAAGCATGGAATAAAATCGACCCTAATTATTGTGAAAAATTGATTAAAACAGTGCCAACCGGGTTGCAGTGTGTCATAAATAGTAAAGGGTTACCTACGAAGTATTAAAATAATAATAAAATTTATAAATATAATATTGTACGAGTTGACATTTTTTAAATAAAATTTAATTTTTTTATGACATATCTTTTATTCCTTTTTCCACTTTTTATACATTTACTATTTTCCTTTATGTCATTAAGGATGTTAGAAATATTTTTTGAATGTCATAACTTCCTTATAATTAATGTAATATATCGATTTGTGATTATTTCACAGGTGTATGAGGTTCATTTTGAACCACTGTACCGACAAGGTAGCTGATCTAATTTAGAACATTTTAAACGATTAGAAACATGTACAGGCACAGATGTAAATAGCTCCGCACGGAGCTATTTAAATCTGTGGTCTCAGTCTGAGTCAGGTAAAATCAGTCGACATCTACATTTTCGGTCTAGCACTGGTTATAGCCCAGTCTGGGTGAAGATAAGAAGTAATGAGTAATGATAGATGTAATGAGTTAATATTCTAGGACCATAAAGCATTCAGTGGGAGCTTTCAAACGATGTATCGCCTGGCCCCAAGTGAGCTAGGGATCAAAAAGTAGTATTTAGGTTGCTAAATTTCAATTTTTTATATTAACGCATTCAAAAGATAAAAACGGGGTGAGAGGGATTAAGAGCCGCAGTATTGATTTCATCACCTAAAATATTACATGAACATATATGTTCTTTTTGTTGTCTTGAGGTTTAAGGAACTTCAGTGCACGGAACCCTCAGACAGAAATTCAAATTTATATATAGTTATTGTCTGAAACAGGAATCTAATCCTTATAACTAATAAGAAAATTTATGAAAAAATTAGTAATAACAATGCACATGTAATGAATAACAATAATCATATAAAAAAAAACATAACTAATAGGTAGTCATAAAATATGTACAAAAAAAGTAGAAGACGTACATTAACTTAATAGGTTAACAAAATTTTTTGTAATTCTTGACATGTTAAGGAGATCGATATTCAGATTCAAATGGATATAGTTAAACCAAGAACGCCCTGTATAAAGGCTCTTTCTCTGCTAAATTTGTGCTATGTGTTTTGTAAGTAAAAATTGGTTTGTCTTCTAGTATTAAGGTAAGGCACAACAAAGTGTAGAGCTGCTAACAATTCCGGGCAGTTAATATCACCATTACATAATTTCAAAAGAAAAAGCAAACCAGCACGAATGGTTTCCTGATGATGGGAAAGCATATTTACTCTGCTGAGTAACAAGTGCTGATCATATCCTTGTTCGAGGTAAACTCCATCAGTTTTAAAAGCGCGACATATTTCAGTTTAAAGCGACAAGTTTACGTTGAACAGATTCAAGTCTAACAATGTAAATAATATGGTTTGGATATTTGGATACCAGAGTGGGGCCGCATAAAGTACTCGCAATTTTATTAGGGAATTAAGCAAGATGATTCTACTTGATATATTACGGAAGTATGATGTCTAATAATCTTTGCATCACTTGTAGATTAAGTTAAGATCGTTCTGGAGAAGCAAGCAGTCTTCCCAAATAGTTCCAATGCGAAATAGCTTTAGGTCATCAGCAAACAGAAGTCAATTCCTTAAAATATTAACAGAACATATTAAATTAAATTACGAGACAGTTTTTTTAAACTACTACTTAGTAGTTTTAGTTTAGTTTTAATCTTCTCCCGAAGATGCTGATGCTAACATCGTTAGCGAAACACGTGTCGAGAGTAAAAATACAGAGTTTTGGTTAGTGGTAAAACTGTCTCGTTCCAACCATAGGACTATGTTTTTGTTATGTTTAGTATCGGTGCATACCTACTATGGAATTTTTACGGTATGGGAGTAACTTTTTTTAGATCGGATCGGAAGTAATATTTTGGCAGAAGATAGAGATCCCATACCCAATTGAAAATAATGTTGTCAAGGGGATAACATGAACAAGAGAAAAAATGAGTGACAGTAATCAAAATACAGATTTATCGAATAGTTGCAAGGCGGCGTCCAGTAAGGGATGCTATAGAAGATGAAATTATGGCACATATTTAAACTGAGCCAAGCCATAAACTTCATCCGTTTAAACTGCAAAACGTGCAGCATCTTGTTCCTGGAGACGCTCCTCGTCGTCTTGAGTTCTGCGAATGGTTTCTCCGTCAAACAGAACAAAACACTAATTTTCCAGGTTTAATCCTTACAAATGACGAAAAAATATTTTCGCACGAGGGATCATTTAATCCTCGCAATAACCAGGAGTGAAGCTATCAAAACCCTCACCCTAAACACAGCACAGGATATCAGCAGAAATTTCACATTAATGTTTAGGCAGGTGCTCTTGACGACCACTTAATAGAAGATGCGCCTCTCCAGTTGCGGGGAGAAGGTTCCAGCACGATGGAAGTCCAGCGCACTTTGCTCGTAACTAGAGGTGGTCCAGTCCCTTGGCCAGCAAGGTCACCTGATCTGACACCTAGACTTTTTTTGTCTGAGGCGTCATAGAACAGCTTATCTACGCAACACGTGTAACCAACAGAGAAGACCTAGTTGCTAAAGTTCTGGTGGCTGCGGACTTTCTGAGACTGAAAAACGATTCAGGGGTCGTTGTTCGCATACGGGCATCTTGGATCAACAGGTGCAGAAAATATGTGGAAATGCGAGGACACCGAGCGTTTGCTTTGCATTGTTTTTTTTATTGTTTAATGATATTAAACTTTTCGTTGTAGCAAAAAATTTTTGTAAGATCCTTGTATGGATTTTATTTTTTTGCACCAAAACGGTGCGTCGGAGCGTAAAAATGCAAGGGATGTATTTTATTAAAAATAAAAATATTTCGAAAAAAAAATTCTTTTTCAAAAAAACAGTGGCAATCTTTTTTTTACAAAAAAATTAACATATATGTGTGGCAAGTTTGTCTCTGGAAAAGTCATATCACCTGCAATTGCTCAAGAAATCAAACTTCAAAACCTAAAAATTTCGTTCAATTTTTTAATAGAGGAAAAAAAAATTAAAAAAAAAATTCAACACCCTGTATGTAATGGAGCACTTCCGAACATCGGTGTCCTATTTCAAACTACTTCTACATAGCTCCTGTATAATATACTCTAGCATTTTTGACCATTTGAAAGGGGACTTTAATAAATACACTCCATATTATTCCCTACATGTAAAATTATATTTATTTCAGCAGGCGGTTTACACTTATCAATTAAATTCTTGAAACTTTACATAAAAAGAAAATGTTATTTTATTAATTCGCTAATAGAATCATACAGGGGTGTCGGCTCGCGACACTCCCCTGCAGTTATATTAATATTATCATTAGAGATAATTATCGTGTAAATTTAAAACTTAAACTTACAACCGCGCACGACAATGCTTTAAATACCCCAAGAAATAATAACAATAAATTATAATGTACAGGGCCTTGACGCTGGCAAACACCCTGCAAGGTGAGAACAACATTAACAAATTATTTGAGAAGCAGCAAAAAAAAAACACCAAGGGTGTGCATGTTGGTTTGATCACAACAGGCAACAGGAGGAGGAGGAGGAGGGTTGATGGTAGTGGCAACCGGCACGCGTGGCAGTCGTCGGTTGCTGCAACGTGGCGTTGGCAACGTCGCACTGTCGCGTTAACGTTGTGACGACGGGCTAGAAGCAGCTACCCTCTGGCGGCTGCGCCAGTTTCATGTTTTCTTTTAACGTCATCAAACGACGCAATTCTTGCAGGACCGTTTTGATCGTGTACTCGCGTTGCCACCTGGCCAACACCGGCACCATTCGGTTGTCCACCTGAGAACAAGATGTTGTAATTCAATACCATTATTATATTCTAATACAAATTATTTTGAAAACAATCAACTTTTAAGTCATTGTCAATTTGGATTTAGAAAGTCTCTTTCAACAACGGCCGTGAATGAATTAATAAAACTTTTAAATACAGGTTATAATAATGGTGGTTATAACAGGTAATACGAGGGCGGTGAAGATCTGATGGAGACAAAATATGCTGTAGATGGCGGGCATGTATGTTTTGAAGGTCGTGGCTCAAGTATGTGATAACTGGGTTCCTTAGTGTGTGGCCACACATAAGGCGGACAGCGGCGTTCAATTGCCTTAAATTAAATACGAATGGCCACACATACGGCAGAGCGCATAGCGGAAAGACGCGTACTTGCTAGCTAGTGGCGGAGCGTTCAAATTTGTTTCACATTTTCGCGCGTATTAGGTTTCTTCGTATTAAGTTTAGTAGAAGTACAATTAAAATAAGCTCCCAAACCAGCGAGATGTGTAGCCATATCCGAAGTACTCTCCGCCACTTTCTCCGCTACCAACTTTATGTGTGGCCGCACACTTAGCGTGTGACATAGTTTTCGTCAGAAGCACATGTATCACACGCGCGCTAACGACCATGAGTGAACCTCAAGTGCCGACCGCTGTTGCGCAACGTATTTTCATACGTTTTTGAGTGTGGAAAGGCAAAAAAAAAACAACGGAAAACAAACGGAAAATTAATTTAAAACATGGAATTTTTTTTCGAAATCAGTTCTGTAGTGACTGCCTGAGTAGGGCTAATGTGTTTAAATGGACCACAGCATTCAAGGATGGCAAAACCGTCGAGAGTAAAACTCATGACCGTCAACCGCGAACCATCATCACACCACACTTTCAACAACTTTCTGTGCACCCAACGTTGCATTCTACTTTACTCGTCTGCATGCTAACCATCTGAAAACACCATGTGAAACCTGCTTATTGCTCTTTATTCCAGCACGAAGTGTCATTCTTCTTCAGAACAACGCGCCCTCATACCGCGCGTCTCACGCTCGATACAATATCGAAATTGGGGTGAAACACGCCCTTTACAGTCCGGATTTATCACCTAGTGAGTACCACATGTTTGCACCACTGAAGGAAACCCTCAGAGGTCAAAAATTCAACACCTATGACGAGGTAGAGGAGTTTATGCGCACATGGCTGTCTGAGTTGCCCAAGAAATCCTTCAGTACTGGCATAAAAAACTCTTAAAAAGGTGAACAAAATATGTGAGAGTACCTAGAAAAACTGTTAATTTTCATACATTTTTTCCGATTTCTTCCGATTCAGATTATAGCAAATAAACCTGTCAGAGCAGAACCACCCTCGTACATTGGGGCTCTTTTTTGCAATCTTACAAAGGATTGTATCTCCCTACATATTCTTATTGAAAAACTAAAATTGTACAAGTTTGATAAAACCAGTATTAGCTTAATAGTCTCTTATTAACGCGGCAGGAAACAGCTTACATATTTTAACAATAAAAAATCTGAGTTACTGGAAAATGAGATCGGTGTTCCGCTCAGGGGTCAGTGCTGTGCGTGGTTCCTTATAATTTATATAAACGATCTGATCCAGATCAAAGTTTTGTAATTTTTGTGGTGACACTACAGTATTAAAGAGAGCCTTGTCAAAATACACATTGTGGATGCTATGGAGAAGACACAAATATTAGTTACTAAATGGTTTAGTTGTAACCAAATGACATTAAACGAGTCTAAAACAGAAAAACTTTATTTTTCAATAAGATTTGGAAGGTCTAAATAATTCTGAATATGTTTTTTTTCTTGGAGTGCATATATGTAGAAAGTAGACTAACTTGGACCAGTCACATAGCAAAGCTTTGTGTACAACTGGGCTCATGTGTATGCTCTACATGACCTGGTGGACTTTGTTTCTGACAGTGTCCTTTTAACTGTCTATTATTTATTTATTTATTTATTAATGATGGAATACCCCATTAAAAGTTACCAATATAATAACAGCATTCTACAAGCTAACTTAAAGTTATCCAAGATAAGCATCATAAGTACTAATCCTCTGTCCTATAACATAAACAAATCAAATTATAAAAATATGTAAAATATAAACTTAAAAGGTTCAAACATTAAAACTAAAGAACAGATTTGACCAATTGCTTCTTAAATAAATTCACTGACAGGCCAAATACTTTAATGTTGCAACTATCTATTAGTTTACAGTAACGATCTATGGAAGAATTTTGACCATAGTACAGTAAAATGGGATACAGAAAGATTGAAAGGCACCCCTTCTAATCCTAGCTGATAAATCTAAGTTTACGCACTCCAACAAGCTGCTACAATGTAACCATTAATTAGCTTATGTATGAACCTCATACCCGATATATTCCGCCTACGCTCCAACGTAATCAGATGTAAGCGACTCTCCCCGAAAAAAACCCATCCTAAATGAGCAAAATCTTAAAAATGTATGCTGAACTCTTTCCACTATCAAGTTGTGTACTGCCTGATAAGGTGATCAAATTATGGAGGCATCTTCAAGCTTAGAGCGAACAATGTCCCTCCTTTTAAGGTAATAAAATTTGCTTTAGACAAAAATAAACCTATTTTCACCCTGTGCTGACGACCCACAATAAAACTAGTGATTCAATCAAGAGTAGCCACACCAAAACCTAAATCAAACAACCTACTCAAAAAAACCCATGATCAACTTGATCGAACGCCTTTGAAAAATCTGTATAAATTGAGTCACCTGTTTAAAATCCTCCCTGGCTTTGATTAGCCTATTTTGATATAACAACAAATTTGTGTCTGTCGATTAACCAGAAAAAAAGCCAGGCTGATGCATATTGACTAAATTTCAGCACATCCACCTCAATTGATCACTTACCAAGGTATCAGAGTTTGGTAATAGAAAACTGAATGCTCTGTAGTTTCTGACTTTACTTCTTTCCCCACTTTTTAAAACAGGGATTATAAAACTATACTTCCATCTATCAGGAAATGCAGAAGTTTTCAAGAAGAGAAGCACATTTGGTATGTCATCAGGAAACAAAGTATATTTATTAGACAAGCAACAAATCCTATTGAAAATGTCCTGAACCAAAACTGCTGCAAAGTTTAGATTTTGAGAAAGATTACTTGTTGATGCATTGATATTCATTCCAAAATTCCCATTGCTGCTCCTTACATAGACAGTTTCAAAGTAACTTTTAAACAAGTTAACAATGGATTGTCCATCATCTGCAGGTTCTTCATTATAAAACAAGCAGTGAGGATGATTGTATGTAGATTTTAAGTCTGGAACATATTTCCAAAAATATTTAGGATTATTTTTAAACTGTAAATCAATGTTGAAGATAAATTGGGACCAGTCTCTCTTACACTTGAATCTCAACTCTTTTCTCTTTTTGCAAGACAAGTATCTCAATTCAGAAGATAACTAACATAATTACCATAAATAACATAATTAACACTACTCTGCCCATGCAAAGAAGTTACTTCAATTTTATTTTCATTAAACAAAGAAATAAATGTATCACTAAGGTTAAATCTGCCTGTAAGGTTTCTAATCTTTTTTTAGAATTCTCTTTTTTAATATACCTTAAAATAAACAATTAAACCAACAAACTAGTATACCTTGTAAAATTATACCTTTAATATCCTTAACAATGTAAGTAATCAGATGTTTTAACTATTTTAAAACAACACAAAACAGTAATTAGGGTATGCAATTGCAAAGCTGCCATACAATGGATCATGTAGAATGCACTTTAAAAACCTCCAAATAATTGCAGTTTTTATTTTTGAATGTATTAAAATTACATTTCTATGAAAATTTAGATTTCTATAAACCTAAGGCACATCTTTAGTAATTTTACTTCATAGTTACTTAACAAAACACAGAAAAGTTACAATAACAAAACAAAACAAATAAAAGTTTTTTGATAATCTCCTGTATATGCATATTTAATGTTCAATGTTATGCAACTTTTGTATATTGTGACTTTTTTTAATTGTAGTATAGTTTTATTTTATTTATTTATGACACAATAAGGCTCTGTTAATAACATTTTTTTGTTGAGAACAATAAAGCATATTTGAATTTGAATTATGTATCTGAATAAACTTATTGTAAGGCCTTACAAAAGTTAAAAACAAAATAAATGAATAGTCGAGATATGAGTTTAATTGGAGGTGGAGTATTAAATGTTTTAGTCTAACATTCTAAACATCTAAAGCTTCAAAGTTAATGCTTCCATCAGATGTTCTATCCTAAGCTAGAAACTGATTAAAATTAATATTAATGATTATGGAAATTTTCACTACATTCATTGAAGTAAACAAAAATTGTTAATAAATATCTCTAACTAACTAACCAATTGCATCAATGTGCTTTAAAAAAAAATAAGTGTAATGTGCTATATTAAAACACAATTTATTAATTTCTCTCACTTGCATTATAAGAAAATGATCTATGTAAACTTTCAAAGAACAAATTATAAAAGAAATTTTTTGACGAAAATAAGTTTTAGGTTTACTACTTAGTAAAAACATAAACTTACCACTCCTGTAGTACCATTAATACAATTCATGTTAATCCTAGAGATGAATTTGGCCAAGGGTGCCTCATCTGGGTACCCGGCACCACATTCAATTTTAACAGAATACATCCTATTTTCATAAGGACTCCTGGGGGGCCCAATGATCATGCCCATCCAATGAGTCAGGGTCATGTCATCATCATTTTCCAAGCCCCAACTGATTGTGCCATCTGAGACACCTTTTTGGCCTGCCTCCAGCTCTTCTAGCAGTCGGAAATTTCTCGGTACAACTATAAAAACGTTTTTTTCTTATATTACATTGAAGTATGATGGGAATGTCTGTAATGGTGGGGTGTTTATGGATCAAAGCTTTTGTCTACATGGTGACTTGCCTATATGTAACCACATAATTAAATTATGACCAAAAAGAGATAATAAGCATATTGTCTTAATCCTAGATTAGTTTAATATTTATTAATTTAATTTATACCCAAAAAAGTGTACTCACCCACACCGGCAGATGGAGTGGCCATGTTTGTATTAGCCTTTTTTTGACTTTATAACTTTACTTATGGTAAAATTCAAGTTTTACCATAGAAATTGAATCCCCTGACGCTCCTTAGCTGTAATTGATCTGCTGTTTTTTTAATTATTTTTACGCCCCAATACGAAACAAAACGAAAAATTCAAGAGTTT
This sequence comes from Anthonomus grandis grandis, assembly GCF_022605725.1. Lineage (NCBI taxonomy): Eukaryota > Metazoa > Arthropoda > Insecta > Coleoptera > Curculionidae > Anthonomus > Anthonomus grandis. The sequence continues at coordinate 29,975,110 of NC_065552.1, forward strand.
TCGTCACCCCCAATTATCTCTTCTAAACTCTGCTGTCTTCTCAACGTCAATGTTGTCAATATCAAAGCGTCAACAAACTGTCAAAAATTAAGGTACGTTCAGAAATCCCCAATGTCAGTAACGTCGTAAATACTAGAGCCAAAAAAAGTCTCTGAATTTATTAAGCCTGGTTTTTTGTCAGGTGATTGTAATCATAATTTTCAATAAAATGCTATGCTCAGTCAAGCGGATGTTAGAACATGTGCCTCAAGTGCGCAGTCAAACATGTCGTGATCACCGACATAATAAAATCGATTTCTTAAGGCTGAAACTTTATGAACTTTTGTTTTTTTATATGTACATCAAAATTATAATAGCCAGTCAACGTCCTATGAGGACACAGCGGGTCAGTCAGCTGTGATGAGCGTAGTGAGGGTTATAAGAGTGCAATTTGTTTATTAAGCTTGAATTTTTTTTAGCAACTACTACTGACCATATTATTAATAAATAAAACGGCCAGTCAACCATTCCCTAGAACAACGCCCGTCAGTCAGTGGGTAAGAAATTAAATTTTTTCGCTCTCTATAGACGTTTTCACGCGGCAACTCGTTTTTTTATATATATTATTAAAATTCAGCGCGATTATTTATTTTAACATGGCACTTTTTAAATAACATATTTCTTTATTTCATGAACTATACAAAAATGGAATAATTTAATAATTATTATCATCGAATAATTGCTCATCGGAATCTTCAAACTCATCACTATCGTGCACTGTAAACTGCTTACAGTGCTTAAACTGTAAGCAGTGTAAGCAGTTTACACTTGATAACGGTTGGAGATACTTACCAACCGAAACGTCGTGTTACATTAAATAAATAAGACAATGCAAGTCCGACAAGATGTTTTCATGAAATCTGGGGTCTTAATAAATATCCTATGATGGCATTTCTATGAACAGTAAAGGTAAAGTTTATTAATATTGCCAGATCACGAACAGAGGTACAATTTGGAAGTGTATCTTTGAACAAAGAAATAGACAACTTACATTTCTGAAGGTTTTATAGGAGTTTGTTGTTAACTTTACAATATTTATAAACCTTATCAAGATCTGCTTGTAGCTGCATGTAGTCATGACAATGCTTAAATAGACGAAAATCTTTCAAATCAACAGCAAGTAGTAGAAACTTACTACCAAAACTCGTATAAATGCCATTTTCGGCCATATAGGTAGATGATCTGAACCCAATAAATTCCACAAATTCAAATCTATCCAATAAGTTGCAAAAACTCTAGATAGACTCTCTACTAGATGTTTATGAAAGCCCATGTTATAAAGTTGTTTGGAAAGAATTCCATGATTCAACATTATCGAAGGCCTTACCAAAATCTGTGTAGATAACAAGAACCTTAGAAAAGCTGAATAAAATGGAGATTGGGCGCTAGTTCATCACCATATTTCTTTTTCCTGACATAAAGAGAGGACCAATTGTTTGCAAACCACCAAGAAAAGTGCTTGTGCGTAGTGAATAACTAAAAGTATACACAGAAATTTAGTGAATGCAGAATCACAATCAAGAAGGAGAAAAGAAAGAATACTGTCAAACCCAAAAGTCTCTTTGTTGGTTAGTTTTTTTAAAGATGTTAATACATTCTTATGATTTAATTCATAACTTTGCATATCTTGAGAAACAGATTGTACTTGACTAAAATCGGCAGACAGAGTGCAGTTGTTTATCATGCTACCAAAGAAATGTTTAAATATATTACACAACCTATAAGAAAATAGACCACCAATTGTTATTGTAATTTCAAATATTAGGCATTATAGATGTGTTTGTTTCTTTTTGCGGTATAAATTTTCAAAATTTCTTGGGGTCATAGTGCAAAATAGTTTTCAGTATTTGTTATATACAGCATATGTTATAGTATTTGTTATCTTATGCGCTGCATCAATATGGGACTTTATGGATGCTCACAAGGTTTTATAGGCTTTATAGTCAACTAACGGTTTAGTTCCTTTCCATATACTATGCAACCTTTTAAGCTCTTTTCTTCTATAAGAGCTACCACGATTTTATAATACATTTTGGAGTCAATAAGCAAATAAGTGATTGTTTTTATGTTAATGAGCACTGGCTCAACTCAAAGCAATTTGAGCTACTGAATCTTGAAAGCTATACTATCATTTTTATTTTTTGTAGGAGAGAAAAGATGCATGGTGAGGTTGAAATCTGCCTTCACTCCAACATAGAAGCAGTTCCTTTTAATCTTTACAAGTTCTGCCTTAAGCAGCATCTTTCAGATTTCTAAGTAACTTTGATTTGTACATCTCTTATGGATAATTTTGACCTATTTTTTGTCTTAAACTTAGTTCTTAGCAAGCTCAATTTATCAAAACTAACTCTAATATCAGGGTGTTTTAATATCTCATCAATGAGTTCATTACCTTGTCTAAAAAATCAGAAGCTAAAAAGTGTGAAGACTTTAGAATTTTAAGTCAGATGTGTCGGATATATATAGCATTCAAGTTTTATTTCAGCGATGCAGAGACATAAACTGTACTGTGCACGCATGTTTTTTTGACTGCCAGACTGCTTCTGATAGAGCAAAACGTTGAAAGACGGTAGAAATTTGGAAAAATGTAGGGTTGGTTAGAAAGGGGTATTCAGCTTTTGTCAGAATCAGAAATGAGACTACTGAGCAAATGAAGATCCTGAGGGGTGTAAGGCAAGGTTGCACTCTCTCCATTATTGTTCAATATTTATACTTGCCAAAGTGTTTCCGCACATTGTGAAGAATATCAGGCGTAACTCCTTCGAAATGTCATTCCGTACATCACTTAATTTTATGAATAAAACCTTGAAAGCTTTGCGAGATCACCCGATTTCTTTTTGTAGGAACATCTGAGCTCCTGTAGTTAAGGTGTAATCCATATCGTGCGCTGTGTTCATAGTTGAAAAATGGGTTTTGTAATGAATTAATAGAACGAGTGAGCAGTACTTATCTCGGAATTCTAGTGAACGAGAAATGGAAATATGAAGCAGAATTGGAACGAACAGGACTGCATTCAGTAAGATGAAATCACATAAAATTGCACACCAAGATCAAAAAAAATAAATAGCATTTTTTAAACTTGAGTGTAAATTGTGCCATTTTCACTTTCTTGATTCAGTTTGAATTTAGTTAGAAATTAATTTATAGTTTTTCAAATGGAATGTAAAAACTTGAATAGTGCAACGGAATACGAAAACTAGGTCTAGTTTCCACCAGTGCATCAAATGAAAAACGTTGTGAGATTTATAAGCATGTAAGATATCCAACATCCAACGTAAGAACGCACCCTTAATTAGGGCAGATGCGGACGATGTCGTCCAGGTGCGACGAAATAATTCCGCCTTTTTCATTGGTCCAAAAATAATTGTTATCTCACGTGTCATTCATCTGTCAGTTTCAGGGAGTGAATTCAAATAATTTAAAAGTGAGGTTGTGATTTCAGAGGGCCCCAAAAAGATCGAAAAAAGTTTCTTATTGCATTTATATTGTTATTGTTTATAATTATATACAAACCAGGCCTTTAATCCATTGAATTCTAATTGTGATATCCTGTATTTGACATAACACATTCCAATAAACCAAGAGATCAATAATTACCTAAGTTTAATTTTTGGTAACTAACAGTTTTTCTTATTTGTTTTAATTATTTATGATGATGGCAGGCCTGTTTTTGGGTTCTAAGGCTTCGTGCCAAGAGGTAAGTTGTACATCTTAATTTATTAAGTATTGTTACATTTTCATGCCAAAGGACACAAGCTGCTTGATTATCCAATTAATTAATATGCATTAATTATAGAGAAATATAAAATTTCAATTTTTAAATAATTGAAACTCTATCTAAACTCTGAAATGTTAATTAAAACTCCTATTTTAATTTAAATTAGATTGTTAATACTTTGAAAGTTTCATACTTTTTTATTTACTTATTTATTAGTGATCCTCCTGGTATCAGGGCCTACAAATTGACAATTTTACTGACTTGACAATTTGAAAATCCACATGTTGTTCTTATCAAAATTATTACTAAAATTATTTCAAAGAAAGAATCACAATAAGCTAATGAACATATCTTGATAGTCGAGATTTGGACATGTCTAGCACAACTATATATATTCAATCCTCTTTATGAATATACATACATGTGGGTAATAGACCTATTCTAATATTAATATTATAAATTTTAAAGTTTCGTGGCAAATTATTGTAATATTAAATTACCTAAGTCACAACATATATATGCTCCTAAAAATAAAGCAGTTCTCTATAAACCCACAACAAATCTATCATTATATATCTTGCCTTGAAATGAGGAGCAGACTTTCAATACACGAAAGAAAATATGTTTACTGTAACCAGTCTTTATTCTAATCTGATTAACCTACATATAATATAGTCTACAAAATATTAATTTAGCATTAAATATGCAATATACATAATTTTCCATATTAAATCAAATCAAATATACCTATTACTGATGTTGTTGATGTACCAATGACTGATGTTAAGCTTCTTCAGGAAGACATTGATAATTTTTATGGCTGGTGTCAAGCAAATCATATGGACCTTAACATAAAAAAATGCTATCAAATATCATTTTCAAGAGTAAAAAGTCCTATTTCTTACAATTATTCCATCAACCATACTAACTTAAAGGTTACCGATGAAATGAAGGATCTTGGTGTTGTATTGGACAGCAAATTATCATTTGATATTCATATATCGGGTATTATCTCTCGGGCTCATAGAATGTTAGGTTTCATCATACGGTCTAGTAAGGACTTTTCAATTTTTACGATAAAGAAACTATATCGCTCGCTAGTTAGAAGTGTTCTGGAATATTGCTCACCTATCTGGAACCCTTGTTATGTAACACATGTAACTGCAATTGAATGAGTGCAGAATAAGTTTCTTCGTTATATTGGTTACAGGTGTGGTTATATCAGAGATGATTATTCTTATAGTGAATTAAGATTGCTACTTAAAATTGATACTTTGCAAGGGAGGAGACTAAATCTTGAAATTCATTTATTTCACAAGATTATTAATGGTGTAATTGATTGTCAAGATCTTTTAAATCTAGTATGTCTGAATGTACCTATAAGAAGGAATCGGCATACTAATGTTTTTTATGTTCCTTACCTTTCTACAAATTATGGCAAAAATAACCCTATTACAAGAATGTTAAATAATGCAAACTCTATGCAACAATCTGTAGATTTTTTTGGAACTTCAGAGGCAAGATTTAGAGGATCTTTAAGGCATATATTGTGATATATACTTTCATGTTTTTTTTGTATGGCAATGTATATCTATACTGTATTTAGTAATTAGTTCTATTTATTGTAAAATGGCAAGTCCCTAAATAAATAAATAAATATTACATATAAGTTATAAATTACAATACAATAATACCTCAAAACTTCATAATTATAACTATAACTAATAAGAACAATATTTTGACCAATAATTATAGCTCATTAATTATAGCTCAATTAACATATAGTGAAATAGTTGGTAAAAATTTTTTATTAAGTTTAGCAATCATTCACAGTAGAAATACCCCATTATTAAGATTTATTGTCTGCTAATTTTTAAATATGAATATTTAGATTTTTTGTTGAATTTGCAAAGGCTTCATCATGCCAGCTTTCTTTCCAATATTAGAACAAAATGTTTTTCATGCTTTAAACAAAATCAATAATAATAAATACCCAGTGGTCTTATAATTATCTTAAAAGTTAAAATAATTATAGGACCACTTAAAACTTAATTTCTGTTATCATATCCACAGTGTGTTGTACAAAACAGAATATAGACAAGTAGTCAGCTGATAGTAACGCGATGGATTATACTATATTAGTGATTATTATGTCAGCCGACTTTCACAATGTTCGCGATCACGTTTGATATGTATAGCAGGCTCTCAGGCCAATAATTGAAAAATTATCATTCTTACATTTATAATATTTAGTAGATCTAATTTATCTTAGATAGTGATGATAATATTTGTTCAAGATTAATAAATAAAACTATTATATTCTTTTGTTTGTGCCAATTTTTATAATAATAAAAGGGCAAATATTTTTGAATTATAGTTTATCAAATTTAGGTCAGGACATAGTATAACGGCAATAATATTTACTAAAAAATAATATTAGTTGTTATTATATACCCGAAAAACGAAAAAACCCAAACTTTTAAGGCCGAATTCTCGGCTTCTATGGGAGCTATCGGGAAAATTCCAACGGTTTTCTCTTAGTTTCGTCCGTCTGAATTCAACGAGACGATCCGCAAGGTCGTAGCTTTTACGATCGCCGAGATATGGCATTTTTGATGCCCATTTTTGGCCTCAAGAACGGACGTCGAAAACGACTTTTCAGGATTTTTAAAGTGCTCTCATTCCCCTAGTTCTGCTCGGATCCTGTTATAACCCGGTGTTTTCGTAATCTAGGTGATCCAAATAAGACGCTGGTATACTTAGTTTGATTACGAAAAAAATCAATTTTTAGTGAAAAAATTTGATACGGGGGGGTATAGCAGAAAAATGAAAAATTCCAAAGTTTGAAGGCTGATATGTCGGCTTGTATGGGAGCTATTGGGAAAATTCCAACGGTTTTGTCTTAGTTTTGTTGTTCTGAATCCAACAAGACCATCCGCAAGGTCGTAACTCTTCTAATAGCTGAGATATGGCAATTTTGATGCCCATTTTTGGCCTCAAAAACGGACGTCGAAAACGACTTTTTCAGGATTTTCAAAGTGCTCTCATTCCCTTAGTTCTGCTCGGATCCTGTTATAACTCGGTGTTTTTCTAATCTAGGTGATCCAAATAAGACGCTGGTATACTTAGTTTGATTTCGAAAAATATCAATTTTTGGTGAAAAAATTCAATACGGGGGGTATACCCGAAAAATGAAAAATTCCAAAGTTTGAAGGCCGATATCTCGGCTTGTATAGGAGCTATCGGGAAAATTCCAACGGTTTTGTCTTAGTTTCGTTGTTTTGAATCCAACAAGACCATCCGCAAGGTCGTAACTCTTCTAATAGCTGAGATATGGCAATTTTGATGCCCATTTTTGGCCTCAAAAACGAGGTCGAAAAAATACACGATTTTTTAGTTCTGCTCGGATTCCCTTATAACCCGGTATTTTCGTGATCCACTTGATGAGAACAATCCGCTGGTATAGTTAGTTCGAATTCAAAAAAAATAATTTTTCTGAAAAAAATCCAAACGGGGGGGTATACCCGAAAAATGAAAAAACTCAAACTTTGAAGGCCGATATCTCGGCTTCTATGGGAGCTATCGGGAAAATCCAACGGTTTTGTCTTAGTTTCGTCATTTTGAATTCAACGAGACCATCCTCAAGGTCGTAGCTTTTATAATAGCCGAGATCTGGCATTTTTGATGCCCATTTTTGGCCTCAAAAACGAGGTCGAAAAAATACTCGATTTGTTTTGCTCGGATTCCCTTGTGACCCGGTATTTTCGTGATCTACTTGATGAGAACAATCCGCTGGTATAGTTATTTCGAATTCGAAAAAAATATATTTTTTTGAAAAAAATTGATACGTGGGGGTTTACCCGAAAAACGAAAAAACCGAAACTTTGAAGGCTGATATCTCGGCCTCTATGGGAGCTATCGGAAAAATTCCAACGGTTTTGTCTTAGTTTCGTCGTTTCGGATACGGCGGGGTAGTATGTCAACCACAAGTATTCTATCTATCTAAATTTCACTGCATTATCTCATATATCAGCTAAAACTTGGTAGCCTGTAGAAATTTTCTGGCAAAACTGTTTTATTTTGCAAACCTAATTTCATTTTTAATTAATCACGCAATGAACCATCTAAACAAACGTCATTGGGTAGTTAATCATATTCACAAATCTGACTTATGTTAAAAAATAAGACGCTTTATCAGTTAAATTATTACATCACTTGTAACGTCAATACTACCAAGATAAGTAATGTCAGTGTAACCTTATCAATTTCTTAAAAAAAAATTAAACTGCAGTAAAATTTGAAATGTCTGACTGGTTTTATTAGATTTATTTAAAAAAGTCTGGGGTTAAAAAATCATTGTGCATTGTTTTAGTTAATAACCGAAATTGACTCATTTGGGCGATAATGAGTTCTACTTCAATAACGGTGAGTGAGATGATTATTTATTAAACGAGTTTCTGTAATTTTGTTATAATTTCTGGGCAAGTAGTGACTCTAGTTGACAAAAAAAACAGGTTCAAATTATGAGGTAAAAATATAAGACATTGTATTAAAAAGTGCGCGTGAAACTGAAAAACGCAAACAAATCCGAAAACTATTTTTATCTAGAGTTGAAAAGCCATCACGTAACCTTGCAAATTTCGGATGGTTTGCGGCCGACGATAAATTTTTGTTATTTCGAGGGGTTAATTTGTGACATAATAGGATGGCCAGCAAGTCGGTGGTGATTTTGGAGGTTAGTCTTTTTTCACGTTTATTTATTCCACTAATATGCTTTATAAACACGTCGAACTAACAGCACATTAATATTTTGGTTCTTTTTTTAGTTTCCGCGCGACATCATTATTGTTATTAGTTCACCTATTGACCTTCAGTTTGCTTTCGATGATAAGTTCCAATTGACTGTTTGTTTAAATATCTTGGATGATTTGAACGTTCTATTAATGTTTTTTTATAATCCACAAATTGTAAAAATTTCGTATTAAATATAATTAAATTTGAGTGGGATCTCGTCTGTTTTTTTTTTTAAATAATATTTTACTTGTTTGGAGAGAACAGTACACCTTGATCTCTACCATATATATTTTTTAAATATACAATTTATAATTTATTATTATTTATTAAAAAAAAAACAATAAAAATAAACCCTCCTTGATAGACTTATAAGTTGCATAAGCTAGAAACATTACAATTAAAATTTACCTACTTTTCCAAAAATAAAAAACAATTAATAAGCTGCTAGTTATAGCCTAACTAACAATCTGTTTTATATTGATTAAATATATAGGGTGTTCCAAAAATCAACGAGAAGTCGAAAATGGGCAATAGACCAGGGATTCAAGAAATATATTTAGAAAAATCTATCTTGGGTATTCATAGATAACCGAAAAAAATTGACAACTCCTGTTGATTTTTTTAGTCCTGTGGTTACAAATTTTTGAATTTCTTAACAATTTTTTTTAATGTAACCCTGAATAACCCTTCGATAAATTACAAAATCACTAATTATCAGATTTTTGATATTGTGTCCTTTGACCATCATTTCCCAACTTTAACTAACTGTCCTGGAAAACAAAATTACTTTTCTGTTTGGCAAGTGATCTTAAAAGTTGGCGTATCTAATCTAGAATTCAAAATGGTAAGATACTTGGATTCTCCATAGATGAGATTATAATACGCGCAGTATAATGATCTGGCATGGTTTCATTTACTAACTAAACAATCACACGGTTCTCGATTGTCTCGAGAAGAGCCAAAATCCAAATCAAGTCCAATAAACCAAGCCAAATTATTATAATAATAATCTTTATTTAGCAAAAAGCTACATAGATAAAATAGTACAAAAAAATTAATACATTATATGATAATTGTTAATCGTGCTTCCATTGCATTTCCAAAGAACGACAATGGGTGGTATTAATTGTGTTTCATAATAAGATCGGCTCGTTATGGTGGTTCAAGCAAGTTGCGACACATGTTTCTAGGTCGGGTTTTTATGATGACTCGAACAAACAGGGCATCTCGGTTACTTTTCCTGGGAGACAGGCACCGTCCTGATATCACAGTCTAACAGTTGAAATCTATATACTTTGCTGATATTTCCAATGGACAATCACCGCCTCCCGGTAGTCCAGAAATATCCTACCTATGGAAGCAAGTCGAATAACTGAATACAATAAAGAGAAAAGAAGAAAAGAAAAACAATAAGTTAACAATAGGCCCTTAAATTTACTTAATACATGCGGTCTCAATAGCCTCTTAAGCTGATTAACATTTGTACAAGTTCTTACATCATTTGGTAATTTGTTGAATTTAGTTAGTCCTCTATATAAAACATGATTATGCGTTTCACTGGTACTACATCTATTAACCGAAATAAAATTCTCACAATTTATGGTTTTATAATTGTGGACATCACGAAAAATTGTTAATTTATCACAGATTTATTTAGGTAAAATGCCTCTTTTTAATTTGAATATAAATAATTTAACATTAAAAACTATTTTTGCTGAACGGATAACAAACTTAGAACATCTAACATAGTCTTGATAGGTGTGTAGCGGTTACACTTTAGGATTAACGAAAAAATCCAAAAAAGCCAAAATAAATAAAACACGATATCAACACGAATACAGAAAGATGCGTAGTAAACGGAGGATAGCAAAGTACTGCAGTAGCAAAGCTCTTAATTAATGTCCTAAGTTGCCTCACTACCTGTCTCACTTACCCTGTAGAATTATTTCTGAACAGGGAATACCCGTACAGGTACATAGATTAGCCTGGCGCCATTTCCACCCAACTGACATAAATTATTTAAATTTTCCTACTTTACGGGGAACAATAATTAATAAAAAGTGAGAAATTAAAATTAAGAAAAAGTGTACACTAATGATGGCAAATTTGAACATTAGTTGCGACTTAAGTAAAGTTTTATTTCATTTATTTTGACTGTACAATAATTATTATCTTAGCTTAGAGTAGCGGCGTACATTTGACTATGTACTAAAAAAAATACACCCCTATTGAACCAATAATCCAGCAGGTATCTTACTATTTTGAATTCTACATTAGATACGCCAACTTTTGAAATCACTTTTATTTATTGTTTATTGTTCAGCAGTAAAAACCAATTACAAACAATTTGATTTGACGTTATACATGCAAAATTGTACCAGTTTTTCAATTATCTTTGACAAGGTAGAAAGAAGAGAAATAGGATGAAAGATTGATGGATCACCAAGATTGTCATCCTTATGAATTGGAGTCTCTTTGACTGACTTTAAACAACGCGGAAAAGTGCCCACCATCCATGAGAGATTAGACATGTATAAGCAGACGTGATATCAAAGCACCATGTGATGAGTGATCCCATCCTCACCTGAAGAATTTTTGTTTTTCATAAATTTTAAAACTCTTCTCTAACTTCCAAGTCGGCAGGTTAAAAGATGAACGAATCTTCAACTGTTGGGTTCGTAAGATGGCCAAGAGGCTCAGATAATTCGTTAATTCATTTTGTTGAACGCTGTCTGTCGAAGATTTGAAGCGACCGTTCAGAAAAAGTATTGAGTTCATTAAAATAGTATTAATTTCTGGGTCTGCAGTTTATATTTTTCTGCGGATATTATTTATTATTAACTAAATTTATTGCGATTGTCAATGATACTTGAATCTGAGATGAGTTTTCAAGTTAAAAATGGCCGAACCGCCCATTTCTTGTATCACGTTTCATTTTTCCATAACGACTTTAATCGCCTTTAAATCTTATTTTTTGGATATAGTCAGAACCAATAGAAAGAGAAGCATCAGCTCATTGTGAGATGATATTTTGCTCTAAGGCGGACTTCCACATCAAATAAAATGGGTGAAATGTGCATTTTTATATTGTAATAAACACAAGCCTATATTTAAACAGAAAAATCATTCAAATAATAAAAGTTAAACCTTTACTTTGGTTTCTATAATAAAACTCATAATATACACGTACTTAATAAGTCCACAACTCACTTTAATAGATAAATCCTCAAGAAAAATCAGTTTATCAACAACTTATTTGGATACGTACTGTACGAGCTGTAAGCTGTCAATATAATGATTAAAACTTTTTGAAAATCATAAAGCTACTTCTTACTACTTCTTCTAACCTAAATAGTTTGAAAGTTAATTTGTGACAGAATTGGATTTTCTCAAAGGAAACTGCCTTAAACAACAACTAATTTCCCTTAAAATATTTCAAGGAAAAACAAACAGTAATATAAATACAATTTTATTTAAACAGGCAATAAAGTAAATTATTTTTATGTACATACTTAATAATAAAGTATTTAACAATTTTTTTCCTATAAGATATATGTAGCTGCAATCATAATTTTTATTTACATTCACAAGAAATGTTTATATATAATATATTTCATTATTACCTCATTCTCATCCGCAGTTATCAGCAATATAAAATATTCAGCTGGAAGAACTTACAAGCTGAAGTCATAAATTAATAGCACAAAATACGTTTTTTAAACGCATATTAAAATCTAAATTCAATGAATTTGCCCAACGATAAAAATAAATAGGTAATTATTAAGATGGAGAATTTTTTTACATGTAGCGGTTTATTTTTTAGTACTAGGTCTAGTCCTGGTTTTAGTATCATGCTCATGCACATTGTCATGTGTTAAAGAAATTTTGATTTTCTTTATATATAACAAGTTTTCAAAAATATATAAACATGGTAGTTGTTCGTCTTATTTAGAAGTGTTAGAGTTTGACAATGTACAAAAGCCTCCTTACAATCATCGCGGTCATGAAAATTTTTCTCTGCAGTACCATCTATGCCCCTGCATGCCAAGATCCCATAGAAAGCGCAGAATCTCATGCGATACATCTTTTAACAGCACCCTAACATGTATACCCTTGGTACATATGTATGGAGTACTCCTCAAATGAGTAAATGGCATTTCTAATTAGAAGCGTCTTAATAAGAAATAGGCAGATTCTTAACATTGAAAAATTGGATGCATTAACTTTTATTATGAGGTCCCCATTGTAATTTAGAATCCAAGGCTACACCAAAGATTCTGCATCAGTTGTGCTCCCCCATTCATTCATAAACGTATTGCAAATAGCATCTGCTGAGTTTGGCTTTGATTTAATAGCAGCCGGTTTGTACAGAACCTAAGTTCAGCCTTTGCTTTTGCATCTCGAGACTTGAAACTGCCAGTTCCAGTGTATTCTCGGGTTCAGCTATATTTGTATCATCGGCAAAGAGAGTAAGTCAGAAATTGTTGTTGCTTGCAGGCAAATCATTTATATGTATTAGAAAATTGATTGATTCAATCTACGAGAGTCAAACTAATAAAAACTACAATTACAAGAAAGCAAAAAAAATATAGAATGCAAAATAAAAATTATGCCTAAGCTAAATATTGCCCAACAGTAATGCCCAGTTGCTTAAGAGTACGGAAATGCACATCACACAAATGAAAAATATTATTAAAATTTGTGGTCATTATAAAAACAGGTGATTTTCTAGCGACATTGGTTCTAGAAGCCCTATTATAGAAAGTTGTGGAAAGTCACGAATTCACGCGTGGTATCCCAAAGCTTAACATCGATAATAAATAATCAACTTTGTTATGACGGAGTTTGTAAAGAAAATTAAGAGATATAAGCGACCTTCTGAAGTCTAGTGAATCAATGTTAAACTGTCGTAGCAAAATGGTATTATCAATTTCCCTTTGCGGATAAATACCACTCTCTCTAAATTGCAAAAACTTCAGGAATCTTCTTTGGATTGATTGATTGAATTTCTCACTATGAACCCTAAAACTTTATTTGGCCATGATACAATTGATTGAATGTGTGGAATAAAAGTTAATTGAATATCAAAGGTAACACCTATACTTTTGCAATGCACTAGATTTTCGTGATCAATATCATAATCGTAAAACAGTGGTTCACTCTTTCGAGTAAATGTCACCACTTTACACTTAGAAATATTTAATTCCAGTTTGTTGGTTATACACCATTCATGCAAGATATTTAATTGTTCTTGGAGAAAAACACTATCATTAAGACTGTCAATTTTAGGTCATCAGCAAAAAGCAAATTATTGCATGCCAAAACATGGCAAAGGTCATTAATGAAAAGCAAGAACAATGGTCCTATGTTTGACCCTTGGGGTACTCCAGACGACGCCACATACAGGTTGGATTCAAAGTATTGTATGTCACAATTGTCACAGAACGAAATGATCAGTCCGATCAAAAGCCTTTTAGAAGTCCGTATACACCACATCAATTTGTCCGGCATCATCAATCGTATCACTCAAGAACTGGGTCAGTTAAAACACTTGCCAAGCAGTGAAGTAATTTTTCCAGGATAGTTAGTTAAAGTTGGGAAATGTTGTTCAAAAGGCACAATTTTCAACACAAGCTTAGCAAAAATTTGGTAATTTCTTAAAAATGTTAACGGTTGTGTTTGAATTTACTTTTGTAAATTATCGAAGGGTTAGATTACAAAAATGTTAAGAAATTCAAAAGTTTCTGTCCACAGCACTGAAAAGATCAACTGGGGTTGTCAATTTTTTCAGTTTTTTATGATCGCCTATAATTTTAAAATTACTCAATCGCACCTGATCTATTGCACGTTTTCGGCTTATCGTTGATTTTTAGGACATCCTGTATAAATATAGACCTAAACATTAAAACGACCATCTTAATTTTCATTGCTTTGAGAAATTTTTAAAAACAGAAAATAAATTGATTTAATGATTTTATATAATAAATTATAGGGATATTATTATTATCACTTTTTTCTAATTCGCCCTCGTACCTCCTATAGTTTCGGAAATGTCAATAGTCACACATGGTAAATAAGACATCCTGTATATATAAGTATATATATATATACACACAGAAAAATTATTAACCACAAATAAAAACTATTAAAATAGGCAACCGCAAAAGTATTCGAGTTAGAAGATAATAAAAGGCACAAATGAATATATTGTATAATGATTAAAATTTATTAACCGAATATTATAAGTATACTGTTACAAAGAAATTAAGATGTTATTTCAACCTTATAAACTTACAGACTAAATACGAACGAAAAAGTAAAAACCATATAATCCATACAGTGTTATAAAATTATAAAAGAAGTGCTTATGCTGCGGTATCTCGATAAAAGTCCCCGAACCCATAAATTTGTTCTTAATGGTTATATTTTAAGATCCCGATGCCGCCATGAAGACTGTTTATTTAAGCTAGATAAAAATAATTATTGTTGAATATTAGATTCAAATAAAAAGTCTTTGGTATGACTAAAGAAACCCCTCTATTTAAAATTACTTTTAGGTACCTAAATACCAACCTTTTAGTTTTTTAAAAATACGTTTTATATAAGTTATATAAAAATTAAAAATTTACTGGCTAAAAAGTTGTTTTTAACGGTTAAAAAGTACATTTTTAGAAAATTAATTTTTAGATTGAAGAATTTTATAAATTTTATTAAATAACTCTATAGGAGCCTAGAAATTTCAGACCCGCATATTGGGGACCCGAAGAACCTTATGTTGGTAAAAAGTTGTTATGTTTGAAAATAAACTCGCATTTTCTTTTTTTTTAACAGAATTAGATACTCATTAAATTAATATATTCGTGTCATTTTTCTTTTTGGATGCCGAATGAATAAATGCTTCTTTTATTATGATTAGTATTATTTATTATAATAGTCTTTATACTTAGTCTTTATTACTAGTCTTTATTACTAGGGGCGTCTGTTCATGCATCCTAATCACGTTCATCATGTTTTCAAATATGTATTTGTGGCTTTTCACTTTTTTGTTTAAATTTCATGTTAACTAAATGTTCTCATTAATTAATTATTTTCTACACGTCGATTTTCATATATCAACGATAAACGTAAATCTCAAAAAATTGTTTCCATTATTATCTTATTTGAAAATAAAATAAGTACAAAAATTTAAAAACAAAATGTGTCTTAATGATATTTTGTCAATTGAAGCACATCCTTCTCAGTAAATCAATTTAGGTATCAATTTTTCAACAAAAAAAAATTGTTTTAATTTAGTAATTCAAATTTAAAAACTGAAGTATTAAACATTTCACGGCTTTGAGCTCTCTATTATTGGTCTTCTGAATACCAGCTATTTAATGCTGGTTGGGGTGGCTGTTGCAAAACACTTTTGCAAAAATTGGAAATAATTCAAAAGAGAATCCTAAAAATTATATTTACTTAATACACCTTATTATTATTTAATAGAATTGTTATACCATGCAAAGAAAATACTCACTTTTATCTTCAAAAATAGAAGTAGCTATCACCCCGTGGATCATAGACATAATAAACGAAATAACTTACTAATTAAAACAAATCATCTACAGTTATAGATTAGAAGTATTTTAATCCTAGCGGATCTAGATTTTTAATGGCATTCCAGCAGAAGAGAATGTAATTTACTGAATGTATTTAGAAAAGAAGTTGATAAATAAGTCTTGAAAATGTAGAAATGTTACTTAAAGTTACATATATATTTACTCTGTCTTGTAGGATTTTAAAGTATTTTAAAATTTAATATTTTTTAATGTTAAAGCTGGAATGCATGAAATTTCAATGCAATTTGCAGCCTCTTCTAATTGAAATAGTTCTCCGTTATATACTTGTCCAACGTGACATTTAGTTTAACTTAACTATTTTATTTCTATAGGGTGGTGGATACCTAAAACGTGCCTCCCCATCGCAATTGCAAGAAATCTTCAACAAGTATGCATCCGTGGAAAAGAATGGCGAAAAATTTATGACCCCCAACGATTTCGTCATTAAATATTTGGGCCTTTTGAACGAGAAAGACTACAATGCGGACACCGTCCGACTTTTGGGCGGCATCGTCGACACCAGCAAAGACGGTCTCATATCTTATCCGGAATTTCAGGCTTTCGAGGGGCTGTTATGTTTTCCTGACGCCCTTTACAAAACCGCTTTTCAACTGTTTGACACTAATGGAAACGGAATGGTCAGTTTTCGTAAGTATTTTGAAAAGGTTTAAAGATATATGAAGATATATTCTAATGCAAATCTTTAAATGATCAGTCAGTTTCTACTTACACGGGAAAATGCTGCGTATCTAACAGGGCTACAAGATGATAAATCAGGCAAAAAGCTATTGAGTGGTTTAAGAACCCTTAATATTCAAATCTTGTCAGAAAAGTATAGTTAATAAGTCAGAAAGTTGCTTTGTGAAAATAACCTTTTATTCTAATAAAAAAATTACTAATGCTGTTTTTACCTTTTCTTTGGTAGATTAATGTCCTACTTACTTGCTAGAGAAGATTAAATACTGAACAGACATTCATAATCTCTTATAACTTATATCGATTTTATAATGATATTCCTGCAGATCTAAAAGCTTTATCGGAGGGCTTTTTAAAAAAAAAGGTAAAATTACTGCTTTAGAAGCATGGTGTTTGGATACGTCTTATGTGATGCTTTGATTAAAGTTTATAATATAGATAGTGGTAATGGGCGATTTTTGATTGTTTTTGTAAATAAATTCCTGGCGGCTTATGTTGGAATAATTGGAAATTTGGTAGTGAGGCGGAATTTTTTAATGATGTTATCCCAAAAGCCCCCTTTCAGAAGGTATTTTTACCTTTAATTTTTATTCATATTTATTTAACATGTAAGGTTTTCCGCGAAAAAAACCAATATTTAAAAAAAAATTACGTTTCTTTACAGTAGTAAAATTTATTAATTTAAGAAGTTAAGAGATAGTAATTCTTTCAGTTTAAACAAATTTTGTGCCAGCAGTTGCCGGTACATAAATTAGGCAATAAAAATTATTAAGTGAAAGTTAATTGTAATTGAAATAATTGAAAAAGTTTATAGGAGGATTTTGTAGGTGAAATTTTAGGTCTTTATAGTCTAAATTTTGGTTAATGAAGCTAGGAAAATTCCTTTTAAGACTAGAATTAGATACCCTATTATTGAAAAAGTAAATTTTTAAACTAGGCCATTATTAGATAAGTTCTTTAAAATAAAAAAAAATTGCGGTATTTTAGTCTTTTTAAAGGAACCTGTTCTTTAATTGATAATCCACAATTTGACCAATTTGATTTATTAGTTTTCATATCGTTGTAGCATCGAATATTTCCTAAGAGTCAATATTCTCAATTCTTTGGAGAAAAAATTCAAATCAAGATGTAGCTTATAGTTAAATAGAAATGCGTTACAATAAAACAATGTATACGTAGATAAAATTTTGAAGGCGAATTTAATAGTAATTTTTTAGAAATTTTTAAAATGATTTTGCTCTAAAATATGCACATATTGCCCGTCGCTTTCATTTTAAAATGAAATAAGTCATAACGCAGTAGAGGTACCGAAAGGTGCCTCTAGAAGACAAGCTAAAGCTAAGTAAGACCTAATGCTAAATTACTTAACACGTCAACCAATGCAAGCTGAAGAATATGACTTAAAGGAAAATATTTAAAAAATACTTAGCTACATTAAATTATTGAAAATTAAATTAGGTTCAAAAGTAAAAACGCCATTCACACACACGAGAACAGGACTCTTTTTAGCTTTTGTAATTTCCATTTTTTCTCCAAAAGGTCAAGCTTCCTACCTTTAAGGCATTAATGAAGCATTTCAGCTCCCACCCCTGGAGAAAAATTATGTATAGAGGCCAGCAAATGGTTAGCAAACGCTGATTTGGTATCAGTGACATTGGTATTCTAATATTTTTCAAAAAACGCTACGTGTTTTCCTACGTTTGAGACCTATTCTTTCTTTTAGCGGAATTCGTCGAAGTAATGAAAAAAACCGAGCTACATCAGCGCATTCCGTTCAACATGGAATCCCCGTTTGTTCAATTGTACTTTGGTAAGCAAAAACAACGGTTGGTTACTTACCACGAGTTCAGTCAGTTCCTCCATGATTTCCACGAGGAATACGCCATCGAAGGATTCAAGAGAGCGGACAAAGACGGCTCCGGATTCATTTCGCTACTCGATTTTCAAGACATTATGATTAGTATTAAAAGCCATTTGCTTACCAAGCAAGTACAAGCGCATCTTATCGAAGTAAGTGGATAGAAAAAAATGGAAAAGGTTAAGTAATTTCTAAGCTTTTATTTGTACACAGGCCGTCCAAGGAGAAACCCAAAGCAAACGAGTCAGTTTTCCATACTTTATTGCCTTTAATGCTTTACTAAACAATATGGAATTGGTAAAACGCATTTATTTGAACGTAACTAACGGTCATAGAACTCAGGAAGTCAGTAAGGAGGAATTCATGCATTCCGCCCAGGCCATGTCCCAGATGACTCCCCTCGAAGTAGAGATTTTATTTCACCTTATGGACGTTTTACATCAAACAGGGTAAGTTCGAAAAAAAAGCTTGATATTGATACACTTATTTAATATTCAAATAATTGCTGCATTTCGGATCACTTATTGGGTTAGATTATCGCATAGGGAGGCACTAGTAGAAGGGTTGGTGATACGATAAAGTCATTTTATTAAGTAATTTATGGTTAAATTTAGTGTTTTTTAGGCGCATCGTGTATAATGACCTCTATGCCATAGCTCCTGAACCGTATTTTAAACAAATTACTAGTAGATTAGCGGAAATTCATGCTGTTTCGGTAAGTGTAATAATTTTCCATAAGACTTTGGGTGTATTTAATTATGTTTTATTTGGTATCATCGCATCTATGTCTCACATAATGATTAATATTATCGTCTTCATTGGCATATTCTATCATCATTACATTTGTATATTATTGTTATTCAAATACTAAATTTTGCGTCGTTTCTGTCACGTATATTTTAGAGTCCAGAGGAACGGGGAGTGGTTATACAAATCCTCGAAAGCGTCTATCGTTTTTCTTTAGGTTCAGTGGCCGGAGGTAAGTCGTAGAGATTATTTTTGCACGCGATTCTCAATGTGTATTGTTACTAACCTGGCATAACCTTCCCTACCCCAGCTTACTTTCCCGCAGTAAACTGAATGTGATATCTTACTTATTAATTAGGGATATTTGTTGGCATTATATTTTTAAATTGAAATAGCGAAAACAGCTTTGATGGTATAAGATTTGAAGTCTCTTGTGGTTGTTTAGCAGATTTTTTTATATTTTAAAATAATTACTATTACGTTGTTTTGCTCTTATCAGATTGCTAACTGGGTCGTTAACAAAGGTTTGCACTTGGTTGCAAATCTTTAAAAGGTTTGCACAAAATTGGATACATATATCTATGAGTGGCTTTCTATAATATACAATCTTTGTTTATTGACCAAAGCTTTCAAATACATGAACGTTTTCTACACTAGCCTAATCCTGGAAAATGTATGGTAATCAACAAGTTTCTCCAATTATTTGAAACAGTTTTACATAAAACAATCTATCCATCTCTAAAATTTTCCAATCAGATAGTCCAATAATCTTTTTGAATTTCTCATTATAAATCGCACATAATTTATTTAATGATTAGGTTATTACATGTTTCTTCATACTCTAATATTAACACTAATTTTCGCTCTGTATCTAGAGTGGTAAGGCCTGTAGCCAAGGTTTTACCTTAGTGGAAATATTCTGGTAGGTGATTTGCTTGCTGTATTTATTTATATCCATTTGTTACTTGTCTGGATTTATGCTAGGAAAGATGCTGTTCACTGAAATATTATTTTAGCATAATTATGTGCCTATTATATTTAGTGTGTTGTAATCTTAAGAAGTTAGTTTATGTTTCTAAAAAATATCAGCAATATCTGGTATCCGCCAGGCAGTTTTGGGCCTATCCAATTCTTTTTGACATTTTTTAATATATATAGATATTCCGATATTGTAAATGATTTTAAAATATCAACTTCAATTAATTGATTACCTTAATCTACAATACCAATGGAATTTTTTTCTTGTATTTAGAAAAAAATTAAAAATTTATTGTTGACAGACGTGTAAAAAGCACAATTGATGACAATAAAAAGATGAAAGTTTTGAAATCAAAGTTATATCACAGGATTAGAGAAAAATACACGAAATCAAATAGGAACCCGGCACCCTGGTCAATAACAGAGCAGTAGTCGTATCATATTTTGTATGTTTTCAGAAAAAAGGAATTAAAAACTAAGAATAGAAATGTGAAATCCGTTTTTTTCGATTTTTAGTAGATTAAGTTTTAGAGGCTTTTAAATTAATTTAAATAGCAATTATGAAAACCGCGTATCTTAGAAACAGTTGAATAAAAGTATGGCATGTGATATATCAAAATGTTTATAATTTTGTATAGAATCCAAAAATATAATCACATGCGGGGTATTCCATTTAAAATAAGAAAGTTGGTATTGACCACGGCTACATGAGACACACTGTATATAAATTTTTCGTTGAAAAAAAATACGCAATCAAAAATATTAGTCGACGTGTGCGAGCGTTTTTTCGAACACACCCTCATTTATTTCTTATTGAATTTGTTCCATATTTTTGCCGTTCACTGTATAATATTGTTAATATTACTTAATTACCATCTATATTTTTAGCGGAGCTATGCCATTTTAAGAATTCACATTTTTACTTATACAGGGTCTTTCAGAACTATGGGATCAAACTTCTGGGGGTTGTTCAGTGCAACAGAAGAATCCATTTGAGTATAGCAACCCATGTCTGGAAATGCGTCACTATGCCACTACGGCCCTAAGACGCGTTAAAATTTATAAAAAACATTTATTACCTAAATAGGATCTGTTGCATTTATTTTTACCTTTTGTACATGATACCATAACAACAATTATTGTTTAAAATCAACGCTTATCAATGTCAATTCTCAATGTAATTTTTAAACATTTATTGCTAATGGAAAACTTTACCAATCAAGAATTGGCGGATACGCATTTGGCATACGGAGCAACAAACTGCTATGCACGAGCAGCATCGCGGTTGTATCATGAACGTTATCCCGAACGACAGCATCCTGGATACAAAAAGTTTATTGCGATTCATCGGCGGCTCGCTGAGACAGGCATGTTTAAGACCAAGATGCATGATACTGGTGTTGCTCGAACCGTAAGAACGGTCGAATTTGAAGAAGAGGTGTTTCAGCGAGTTGCCGATGAACCATCAAATAGCACATGTGACGTCGCTAAGAATATGAATACGAGTTGAACGCTTCTGTCTGGCTGGTACCATACAAGCAACAACTCCATCCTTACCACTTCCAGAAAGTTCAAGGTCTGACTGCAGCCGATTATCATCCTAGAGTTCAATTTTGTCGATGGCTTCTGGATCACATCATTGCACAACCAAATTTTTTACGATACGTTTTGTGGACCGATGAAGCCTCTTTCACAAGAGACGGTATTTTTAATATTAGGAATAGCCATGTTTGGGACGAAGAAAATCCTTATGCAATTTTTCCAAAAAAACATCAGAATAGTTGGTCTGTCAACGTATGGGCAGGCATTGTTGATGATTATTTAATTGGGCCATACCTCTACCGGAACGGTTAACAGGACCTATTTATCTGCGTTTCTTGGAGGAAGTTCTCCCAGAACTCCTTGAAAATGTTCCACTAAACGTTCGACGGCAAATGTGGTTTCAGCATGATGGAGCGCCGGCTCACTTTGCTGTACAAGTACGCGAGTATTTGGCTCAGCGGTTTGGATGTTGGCACCGTTGGATTGCCAGAGGTGGAGCAGTTTCTTGGCCTCCTAGGTCACCCGATTTAACGTCGCTCGATTTTTTCTTAAGGAGACATGTAAAGTCTTTAGTCTACGAAACTCCAGTAGAATCAGAGCTAGACTTAATTGGACGAATAACAGCAGCATTTGAAATCATTCAAAACGAGGATCAAATTTTTAGTGTAATCCGCCGAAATCACGTGCGGCGTTTAAATCGGTGTATTGAGATTGGAGGAAGACATTTTAAACAATTGTTGTAATGGTATCATATACAAAAGGTAAAAATAAATGCATCAGATGCTATTTAGGCAATTAATATTTTTTCTAAATTTAAGCGCGCTTAGGGCCGTAGTGACACATTTCCGGACATGGGTTCCTATACTCAAATGGATTCTAACACTGAACAACCCCTAGAAGTTTGATCCGTTAGTTCTGAAACACTCTGTATACAATAATATATAAGCCGACATAATATTAAACCAACTCAAATGTTTAGATTTTGAAACAACATAAATTTTACTAATACTCATTTCTAATTTAAAACAAATGATTCAAAAAACTAATTTAGTTTAATATATGTTTTATTATTTAATTTCAAATCGTCCTTATAACGGGTGGTTCAGAAAGTTGTTCATTTTTTGACGCTTCGTATAAAATTTGGTAGGGGGGCTAGAACCGTGCGCGCGTGCTCAATCGATAGCTTGGTTCAGGGAAATTTAGTCACCATGCAGCGCTATACGGGAGAGCAACGCTCGTTTTGTGTACGAGAGTATTTCCGTAACAACAATTCGGCCACCATTGTGCGCCGTAGATATCGGGCACATTTTGATTTGCATGACATTAACCAGTGCCCAAGCCCACAGCTGATCGTAAAATGGGTACGTAAGTTTAACGACACCGGTTCGACGTTAAATAAACGAAATTTGGGTCGGCCAAGGACAACGAGAGTTCCCGAAACGGTTGCTCGGAGAGCGTCTATACGCCGAGAACCGACCTTGTCTTCCCGCAAGCGCGCAGCGGCATTAAATGTCTCCAGATCGTCGGTGCTGCGAATTCTTCACAAAGATTTAAACATGCATCCTTACAAAATTCAATTAGTGCAGGAATAAAAGGAAAATGACCCTCCTGCAAGACTTTTGTTCGCCAACGAAGTAATGAATCGATTTCAGCGATTCAACAATATTTTTTTCTCCGATGAGGCTCATTTTCACCTAAATGGCCATGTGAACACCCAAAATTGTGCTACTGGTGTGCAACAAACTCGCAGTAATAACATCAAAGGCCCCTGCATAGCCCAAAGGTCACGGTTTGGGCTGCAATGTCGGGATCAGGAATAATCGGTCCCTATTTTTTCGAAGACGCTCGAGGCAATTACCGTAAATTCGCAGCGTTACATAGACATGCTTCAAACATTTTTCGCTCCCGCCCTTCAGGAGTTTGAGGGATACAATCGAAACACTTGGTTTCAGCAGGACGGTGCCACCTGCCACACCTCCAACCTGTCTTTGCCTGTCGTTCAGGCGCTTTTTTCCAATAAATTAATTTCCCGAAGAGGGGACATTCAGTGGCCCGCCCAAAGCCCGGACCTGACCCGATGCGATTTTTTTTTGTGGGGATACCTTAAGAGTAAGGTGTACAGCA
Organism: Anthonomus grandis grandis; assembly: GCF_022605725.1. Classification (NCBI taxonomy): domain Eukaryota; kingdom Metazoa; phylum Arthropoda; class Insecta; order Coleoptera; family Curculionidae; genus Anthonomus; species Anthonomus grandis. Next base: position 29,999,204 of record NC_065552.1, read on the forward strand.
ACCGACCCGCCACCCTGAATGATCTAAAGGCCAATATCCAGCAAGAAATTGAAGCGATAACTCCAGAAACTTGCCAACGCGTTATTGAAAATTTTAGGGCTCGGCTTGAGGAGTGCCTGGAAAGAAATGGGGCACATTTGGACAACGTAATTTTTAAGACATAAATTTCCCAAGTTTTCTGTAAATTTTAAGAATAAATTTGTTACAACGGGTTTTTTTTTAATTTAATTTTATAAAATTAACAACTTTCTGGATCACCCAGTATCCTACTAATGCTTATGTCCAGATTCCCTAATAATTCCCACAGTGTTTCAGAAATATTTTAGTGCACATGACAGTTTTTATATTATAATTTAATCCCAACTAAAGGTAACTTTTAGTTCCAAGATGCAATAGAGAAAAGATTATTAATTAAGAGTATAATTTAACAAGAAAAAAATCGCATTAAATTAATATGAATGGCACGTAATAATTTACTGGGGCTGTTCTATTTCACTTAACGTTCCCGGAGCATGTAATTCACTAAAAAATTGTCATTCTCCCAGTCTGATTGACTGTACTGGGATAGGAAAATAAATCAGGAGATAAGAAGGAGGACTAGATTCGTTGATATATATAAGAGAGCTGCGGAGTTGCAATGGACCTGGGTCGATCAAGATGAGGAGAGATGGACAAAGAGAGTGATACAGCGGCAGCCTAGAGAAAAAATAGAATAGATAGTCCTAGAATTGCCCAAAACTGACACGAATGGAAACTCACGCAGAGGCCTATATCTAGAAGTAGATTGGAGAAGGCTGATGAAGAAGAAGAAGATGCCAATAGACTTTTGTTTTTGGATTCTGTGCCAACGGCTTATTTTTCTATATTAATAACTTTAAGTTATCTTTTTGTAGAAATTGGCATTTTTTATAAATAAATTGTCACGTGCACAAAACTTGCTCAACAAAGTAATCTTATAATAAATAATCACTTACAATTCTAGCGGTGGGAGCTACGGCCGTCTACCCTATCGATCTGGTTAAAACCAGAATGCAGAACCAACGCACGGGGTCTTTGGTGGGCGAATTGATGTACAGAAACAGCATTGATTGTTTCAAAAAGGTTGTTAGACACGAGGGTGTCTTCGGTTTATATCGAGGATTAGTGCCGCAACTGTTGGGAGTCGCTCCGGAAAAAGCCATCAAGCTCACTGTAAACCACTTACTATCTACCGCTTTTTGAAATCTTCATTTAAAACAGACTTTTTCTAGGTAAACGATTTGGTGAGAGATAAATTAACGGATAAAAACGGTCGCATACCTTTATGGGGTGAAATTCTGTCTGGTGGCTGCGTAAGTAGTTTACCTTTTTTGCCACGCTTTATATGCTGGAAATGTTTTCTACATTAATTGTAACTTTTAGGCAGGCGGTTCCCAAGTGGTATTTACAAATCCGTTGGAAATCGTGAAAATCCGGCTGCAAGTGGCCGGAGAAATCGCCGTGGGATCGAAAGTTCGCGCTTGGACTGTAGTCAAAGAACTGGGATTGTTCGGGCTGTACAAAGGAGCCCGAGCGTGTCTTTTGAGAGACGTGCCTTTTAGCGCCATCTACTTTCCCGCTTACGCACATACCAAAGCAAGGTAAAATATCTCTTAGTCGTACTATCGATCTCCGTCTAATAGTTGGTAAACAAAGAAACAAAAAACAAAGTCACCGTCTCATAAGGAAATTTTATTGGCTTTTAATATAAAAACCATTAAGATGCTACATCAATTCATAAAAATATCCATAATCTACATTATTAACATTATTTTTAAAATTGGAAATACAAAAGATTCTTTACAGGAAGTGGTTGCCCTAATAGCAAAGAATTTGAGAAAAGATAAAAAATGCCTTACAATCTTTCTAGGCTTATTTAAAGACGCATTTGACGTTTCTCTCATATTAAATTATTTAAAATCTTAAAGAACTAGTGGTGTTACAAGTAATGTTCTGAACTTGTTCAAAAATTACCTAAGTAATAGAAACCAATATGCAAAGTTAGTAATGTAAGGATAGTCAATATAGGAGTACCACAGGAAACAGTCTGAGTACCTATTCGGTTAAAATCTATGTTGACTCTTGAAATAGAGGGTGAAGTTGCAGTTCGTGTAGAATTAAGGAAAGGTCTTTTGAAAGTGAAAGAATTCCTGGATTCCAAAGCTAAATATTACAAAGATATAACTTTTTCAATTACTAATGCTAACCGTCCAAATTATAAGAAAATTTTAATTGTAACATTAAGTGAGCCAATGAAAGCCGTTACAAATGTAAAATATCTAGGTGTTGGCGTATGTTCAATACTTAAAAAAAATTGGGCTTTATTACCCAGATGCTATTTACTAAGAGAAATTCTGTCAAGAAAACTACTTATACACTTTTATAAATTAATTATAGATTCTCTACTTAGGCATGTAATTTCAGTTTGGGATAATACACAATTGGCATATCAATATACCGTAAGAAACATTACAATAGGAAAGAAATATGTACAAGAAGTAAATAAATTTGTTGTAGAAAAGTATTTATTGTTATGCTAGGTTTTTTCTGTTTTGTTTTTCTTTAATTAAGTTGCACATTTGATTGGACTTGGTGTGTCACATTATATATAGATAGGTGCTTTAAAAATTTAAATATACAACATTGCATTTTGGTATGAGAAATTAAAACACAATAAGAAATACAATAAACTCAACTAACATTAAACATAAATTTCATTCTTATACACCTTCACAGGTCACCTTAACGGAGGTGAGGTTTGAGATGAACAATATGTCTTATAATAATTGGTTAACTTACAGAGTGAAGATTTTACAATATTTTTGCGTGACATAAATACAAATATTTTGAACCACGATTTGGCTATTACAAATAACTTCTTCACTGCAATTATCTATTAGTCAATATACCGGGTGGTGCGTCGCCGAGCGGAACATAGGAAATCCCATGTAAATTTTAAGGGGGTCAATTATTGGCTTCCCTGTACATTTTACAGAAAGAACGTAAGATAACTTTTTGAAGAGACCAATCTGGCAAACCCTCGTGCAAAGTTTAAAAAACTTTTAATAAGCGAATGTTGAATTATTCAATTTAATGTAATTGCAAAATTACCAAATTTTCGGTTCAGGTAAAATCAAATAAAAGATAATAAGCCTTATTAGTAATTTTGCCAATTTTTTTGAGAAATGTCTTAGAGACTATATAATTTTTTTATTAACTTTTAAATAATAATCAGTTTGAGCTCCAAAGGGAGGTTCATAAGTTGTGAGCACAAATCACGCTATACTTAGACTTGTTGACTCTATCAAATCTTACCTGGACTGGAACAAAAAATGACTCGGTGTTTTTTACACCCTGTAAAGGCTTTTAACACGGTGCCTCATAAAAAACTGCTAGAAATGCTTAAGCACTACGCAGTGAAGGACACTGTGTGGGACCTCTTTTGAGGCTATTTTAAAGACAGAACACAACAGGTTAGAATAAATACAAGGCCTATTTATATCATGTGCAGGCGACATAGCTTTGGTATTTACCGATGATAGTTGAAAAGGAGTCAAAACTAAAGCAGGACTGGGTATTGCAATGGTAAAGGACTGGCTAGACTTTAACAAACTAACCCCTAATATAAATACATCCATTTTCTTTTAATAAAGCCAACAGACATAATTTGAACTCTTTGCAGCTGCCAGGAACAGGACTTAAAATAAATAAAGCTAAAGGCATTAAATATTCAGGTGTCATAGTTAATAACAACTTGAATAGTCTGATTATATTGGTAGTTTGGTTATCAAGGTGAGAAGGTTAGTCTTCAAGTTTTATGAGGTGCCTAAGTTTATGAACCAAAAACTACTTATACAAAGCTGTAGTTGAGCCTCTATATGCTATATATGACAATATGCTATTATTGTGCTACTGATCTATACATAAACCCGCTCGAACGTCTGAATGTGGTATAAAATTATACTTTCAGAAAGAAAAACTTTATCCTACTGAACGGCTTGTCAACGATAATATACATCAATTCGAAATCTTATCTTTTTATGCCATTTATCTTTTTCTATACAATAACAAGGACTTACAAACAAAAGTTGAGCATGCATAACAAACTAGATAGGTATCCAACTAGAATTTGACTATTCTTTTTTATATTTGGCTGTTTTTATTTTGTATATATATAATTAGCAAGGAATTTTATATATCCTAACATATGTAATTCAAGTATAAACAGTATAAAATACGAAACACATCTTAAACCAATGTATCCAATTCTGCCATATAGAATAAGGTTTCATTAACCTTAATATCTGTTTATTAAATACATGCAGGTTGTAAAAGAAATTATTTTAGTCCATTATGTTATAGAAACTAATTTAACCTCCTTCACATACAGATTGCTTCTAATCTAGGTGCAATAATTTGTTTAAATGGCTCAAATTGTACGGTGTTATTTGAAAAATTAAATAAATAAATTAATCTATGTATGATATGTTTTGATTTTTGTTTACTTTGCCTCCTATAACAACTAAGCTGCATTGTACTACCCTAGGTCTATACACTTTATTTTTCCACTATAATACGCTGATTATTTCAGTTTGGCGGACGAGAATGGCTATAACCACCCGATGACGTTACTGCTAGCCGGTGCAATCGCGGGTATTCCTGCGGCTTCATTGGTCACCCCAGCTGATGTCATCAAGACCCGCCTCCAGGTGGTCGCCAGGGCTGGACAAACGACGTACAGTGGCGTATTGGATGCCACCAGGAAAATTTACAAAGAAGAAGGATTCAGAGCATTCTGGAAAGGATCTATCGGTAAGTTATTTTAAGTATTTTTTTCGAATTTTCTCAAGGATTTTTTAAAAATTTGCAGCTCGTGTATGCAGATCGTCACCTCAATTTGGTGTGACTTTAGTTACATATGAACTGTTACAGAGGTTGTTATATGTTGATTTCGGAGGAAGGTAAGACGAAGATATTTTTATAAATTTGATTCTTATGATACTCAAAGCAGGCAAGTTACCGGCAAATTTCAGTATTATCTCATGATCTAGTAGTTTCATCGAATTTGTGTATTTTGACGCTATTGGGGAAAACACTACAAACGGTTCACATTTCTTTTTTAATTTTTTCTTAAATTTTTTTCCATTATGGCGTTGCAAGATTCCAAATTTGAAGTGGATTGCGACGCTTGTGGATTAAGTTACCAACCAAGTTATGTGTGGTAGGCAAAAATAGTTATTAGTGAAAATAAAATATTAGGTTGCAAAAAAATGGGATAAGAAGTAAGAGAAAGTGGTACACCTAATGAGAGCCCTGTATAAAGAATATCTGGACCCTTTTAGGAAAACAATACAAGCAAGAGATGCAAGATATTAAAAAATCTATGCAGATTATATCGGACGAATTTGATGGATACAATGTTTAAACTTAAGACGTCTTCGGTGATATGAGGAAGGTAAAAATGAGGCTTTAAGAAGGATGAAAATGAGGCTTTAAGAAAATGAGTTGATGCCCTGGAATTCAAGCTAAACATATAGGAACAGATGGAGAAGCGGAAAAGCCTAGTCGTAGTTGGAGTACCAAAACAGCAGGTCGCTGATATTTTACCGGACTCTGGACCAATTGTATTAAAATTTAAAAGTGAAGAAATTAAAATTTTGATGTGCATCAGGTTGAATAAACGCATCAAAATAGATGAATCTGTAAATAATATATACTTTAATGAGGATTTAACAAACTATAATCAATGACAAAAAATACTTGAGGGATAATGATACTGATCCACCTTTGAAAATCAAATACTTTGAGCCACTATACTACAGGAATAATAAGAGGCAATTAATTGGACAAAATATATTGAAAATACTTGAGGAACTACTCTTCAATAATTTAAATCTATTATACATTAACACACGAAGCCCAAGAAATAAACTGGACAATTAAATGAAATATTGGTACAACAGGCATAAAAAAATTAAAAATCTATCAAAATGAAACACAGTTTTATAGTTGCGAGAGGAGGGGGTAGTAGTATCTATGTAAGGAATAATATCAACTTTACGATAAAAGACATGTCCACTATTAACCCAGAAGACTGCAATTTTCTAGTTATAACTTAAGAAAAAACCTAAATGCACTATTAACAGTATATACAGACTACCAAGTAGTTACTTTCCTACATTCCTTAAAGAAATAGACAAAGCAAAGGAAAAGGAGAAAAATTCATGTGTTCATTGGTAATAATCAATATAATCTTACTTCTAGATTCGCTTATAGTTAATGAGTATAAACATATTATATTCGTGAATGATTTTCAAATAAATAAGGTACATGCTACACGAACAACACACAAGTAAAACAATATTAGATCATGTTATTGCAAATAAAATGTACAGTGCCTAATAAAATTGGGTGAACACATGGTTTCTGAACACATTATTACAAAAAACTAAACTAGATGAATATAGAATAGAAGAAGGGCCCATCGCCATTCAAGACCTATTACAATCACGTTTTTAATAATATCAGTCGGAGTAAATCAGACTCATGTTTTAAGTATGCAAAAACTGATATCGAAAAATAAAAGAAAAATCTAAATGTGCGCTATTGAAACTATTAAAAAAAATAGCAAATGGCCACCCCAATTTTATAGCAGTTGTGTCCTTTTGATATTGCTCACTCTGAATATTTTTAGTGTTACCAACAAAAGATATATTAAAATGAAGTTGGCGACGCTGACGTTTGACATGTGATCTGTCATGAACTTATCTAAAAAGTCGTGATTCCTACAATGTCGTGATCGTTCTTCACTCTTAAATAATGAAATCCTTAATTAATCCTAATGCCCTAAATTTATATCCTTAAAATATGATTGTTCAAGAGGATATTGTCCATGTTCTGGAAAGCTTTCCTCTAAGGATTATAGTAGGTCACGAAATTAGTTGCCAGTAAATAGATATTTTTAAATATCTATACCAATAAATTAAAATTCTATTCTATATACGAAAATCTATTCTATATACGAAAATCTAAAAAAGTTTATCACGTATCACGTATGGTCTAATGACGTTAACGTTGCATTAAAAATTAAAATTCTGTTGCTAACAGTTTGCTGAAACCGGACATAAAACTTAACTTTTTACTCTCATGTCATTTATCAACTCTGTTTTTAGAACTTAGTTGTAAGATTACATGTAAAGTAATCTTACAACTAGATACAAGTAATCTTAAAATACATTTTTATGTTGAAATTGCATTAAAACCGTATTTACTACTTTTTTTTTTAACCGTAAAACTGTTTTATTTTTTAGTCGTCCCTCGGGATCGGAACTAAAAGTGGCCTCCTTAGCCGGTGATAAACCAAGTACAAATCCGGACCATATCGGTGGTTATTCCGTTTCCGTGCCTATTTTCTCAGGAATCGAATCAAAGTTCGGCTTATGTTTGCCGAAATTTTCTTATCCGACGATAAAACAATAATTTCACCTTATCTTAGAAACATTTTGTTATACTATATATTGTGAGATTAGTATAAAAATGATGAAGAACGACAACAAACGTAATAGGAGATTTTTTGACCGAATTAACTTTATTAAAGGCAGGCACTGTGATAATATTCATAAATATATTATTGTAATTCTATACGTAAACTTTATATTTCTTTATTGGAAACATTTTCTTTTGCATTTTTTTTTGTCAGGGGTTCCACCTTCGTACATTCTACTACGTAATTTTACATTTTTTTCTTCAAAGTTTGCTATGTCGGACCTTTATTGTTATGATATTGAGCGATTGTAATTAAATATTAGTTATTGTTTTACCAAAAAGTGTTTTTTTTTAAACCCAGATATTAAAAGTTTAATACAAGATTAATTTTTTTTTAGATGGGATGGCTTGGGTTTAGTCAGGCCATTTTCTTGAAAGAAAATCCCACACCTTATTTAAGGATGCAGCTTATTTGACTTTAAAAAGCCCAAAATCCAGGATATTACAAATGAGCAATATAAATTCCCTAAACTTATATTACACAAGAAGTTTAACAATTAACTAACTCATATTAATGTTTAATATTTCTGCAAACTTTGGATGCAGACTATATCTTTAGTACTTTTAAATCTTTTGAATTTGCATTTTGTTTAAATTTCCCATATTAAACATATGGTGTTGTATAAAAAAAGCAGTTATTTAAAAAACAAAGATGATGGGAGGGCGTTCAGTTGTTTTTGAAATAACCGGCTTTTACTTCTAACGGTTTGGCCTATTTTAACAAATTTAGTATCATTGAAAAGAGCATTCAATAAAATTTGATAAGTATAATAAAGTAAATTGATTAAGTAAATCAATAAGAATCAACGAAAATATGATTTATCCGATATTTATAAAAAATATCGGATATTATTTTTTATAAATATCGGATATTAATTTCTATATACCGGATATACATAAAAAAATAGATTTATAACTTGTTTGATATTTTCAAACTTTTCTTAATAACACTGTTAAAAGTTAATTTTAACAATTTATTTTATTTTATGATTTTATGGAATCGAAGTTTATGGTTGTCAAACGAATAATACCTTTTTTCTCAAGTAAATAATTTTTGCCTGAACTTTCTCCCAAATCCCAACATGTGTTTTTACCTACTTTTTAAGAAATGCCTTTGTTACCAGTTTAGCTTAAGTGCACTTAAAAATCCATTTTTCTCCTCAAGTTCACTTAAGTGTTGGCCCCATGACACACGTGCATCCCACATTTTTACCCAACATTTCACCCCGAGTCCCACGAGAAAAAATCAGTATTCACTCCGTCGCCGCAAAAAGAAGTACCTACTCTCGCGCCCCCGAAACACAAGGTTTCTTTCACCAGTGAAGGAATTCACAAAGCTTAAAGTACCGAGAAAATAAGTTAGTCAAGAGCAAGTTGGCGCAAGCAATTCCTCTCTCTCTCACTCTCTTCCGTTTAAGTATTTGTCTAAAGTTCATATATGTATACCTAATTGTTACGATAAAGTAGTTTAAGTTATGTAAAAAGGTCTATAGTGAATAAGTGTGCGTAAAGGTGGAAAACTGAACTGAAAGTGAGTGCAACGTTGTGAGTGCAACAGTGGTTGTCAATAGCTGCACAAACCAAGGTGACGTTAGTGCTAATGCCGTTCCTGGTTCCTGCTAAGTTCCTGCTATTGGTCTTGTGATTCTGGAAGGCTGGTAACGTCAACTAATATTGTAAACCCTGGTAAATAACTTCAACATTGTAAATCGTTCATTAGTCTATACCTGTTAATTATTACTAACCAAAAGGTACAATAAACCTTTATGTAATCGTAAATCACAACTGTGTAATTTATTGAACTGGACCTATGTCATCGAAGGGCTCGTCAATGCAGTAGCCGTTGCTCGAGCAGGTATAGGTAGGTTTTTAAGAAACCCTAATCTATATTCAAACACGATACTAATTTCTAAAATATAATATTTTAAATTACATGAAGAATAAAAATACGCATTAATAGAGCAAAACCACAACATTTTAATTATACCATCTTGAATATACGTGGTAAAACTAAAATTAACCCACATAAATAAAAAAAAAACAACTAGTTAAATTAACTATACTAGTTATATTAAAAGTTAAATTACTTGGTACCCAAAACAAACAAAACTTTTATTTAGAGTATTGAAATAATGTAGCCAGGGGCACATTTATCTTCCTTTTCAGGATCTGTTTCTCCAAACTGACCACTTTATCTTTGGTATTTTGGTTAAAGTATCTAAACAAAAACGTTAGTTGCCTAGCTTTTTGATTCCCTAATTTATTTCTTAGCTTGCTGTGAGCAGTCCAAAGGTTGAAAATATTCGTTGAAATATTCATAGTGCACATATTAGGAATTTTTCTTGCAGCTTGACCCAATCAAAGTACCTTTAAGGATCAATTAGAGTTATAGATTTCCACCATATCATTGGAGGAGTCGTTTTAAAATTATTTTCAAACATATAGGATGGAAAAGGCTTTGACCCCGTGGTTAAAGCTATTACTATTAGAATAAACTTGTCATCTATCTTCTGCAAATATTCAAACGCTATTTGCTATTCTTTGGTTAATTGATTTCCTCAAGGTCTGTGGTCCAAGAAATTTTCTAAATGTGCGGCTGTCCAAAACATTTCCTTTCCTTTTTTAAATTCCTTTAAAGCATTTGAGGGCTGTACCTTAAGATCCTCACTTAACTTCCTCCATATTTCAACTGCCACTGCTATGGTTGAACCATCTCGCTGAATTCTATCCAGTGCTATGGCAACAGGTTTCATTCAAAGCAAGAAATATGTTGCATTATTTGTAATTTTTATATAGGTACACATATAAGTATCGACCCGAATCAAATAAATCCAGGATTAAATATTAAGAATCAAAATTACAATATATAAGACACCAGCCCTAATCTCTCTCCACTTTTAGTTTTGGGGTTATATAAAGCATGAAGTGTATAAAAAAAACAGAACCGTTGGGTCAATAGATAAAAACAATCAATCTCAAAAAACGCTATCAGAACCGTGCAGTGCAGTTTTGACGGGACTATTTATTTTACAAGGACAATATGCTCAAATAATAGCCAGAACATGTAGAAAATTTAACACCATGTATCTAGATGTTATACCAATGGATAAAAAAAGCTTATTTATACTACAAGATACTTCGTTAGCTATATGTAAAAGTAACAAGAAAAAGTATCATTATCGTAAATTTTCGAAATGACTACCATTACTCTCTAAACATTTATAAAATTGTTTTCTGGTGGACATATTGGTCGTTTTTATATGTAGCTCTCCAAAACAGGTAATAACTTGCTGACATAGATAGCTCTTCTTTACTGTTTATTAGCGTACACCCTTCCTCTTTTCTCCTTTTTATTATCCCACAGATAAAAATCAAGGGGTGTCAGATCTGGCGATCTCGCCGGCCAATCCCATGGTTTAAATTTTTCTTGAAAACCGATTTCTTTTGTCGCGATTTAAATCAGCCTAAAGGTGTGATTTCCTATCGACGTCCAGGGTTCGCCCGCCGCGACGTTCAGCAGTAACGACTGGTCGCGGGGATTTTGGGATTTGCTTGAAGCGTGTGGCGTCCGCGTTTCTGTAGTAGTGAGAGCACACCCGCCATAGCAAATAGTACAGTTGACTGCAAATCAAAAGTTGCAGGTCGTCAACATGAATAAAATAAGAATAAGGTTATTACAAGATCCTTATACAAAATCACCTAAATGACGACGATGAAAAGTTTTGCAGGTTCTTCAGGCTTAATAAGGATCAATTTAATTTTCTGTTAAGCCTAGTTTAAAATGAATTAAAGAAGAAACCCACAAACAGAGTAAAAACTCCTATTTCTCAGAAGAAAAATTGGCTCTGACACTAAGGTAAGACACATTTTTTGAAAAATTTTAAATGAGAACAAAAACTATTTATTATGACCAAGAAAACTCAAACAATACAATTCTGTATTTAAAAAAAAAATATTCTTCATAGTTGGAAATATTTGTTTTTCGTTGTGTAGTTGTCCTGTGGGTTCACTGAAGATGTTGATGGTTGAGGAGTGTTAACTGATTCATTTGGAATATCTTCTAGTTGACCTGGCATTTGAAAATATACCACTTGTTGAGGACTTGAAGTCATTTGCACTGGTGAACAGGGATTTTGTGGCTGCTCTGGATTAGTCATTGATGCCTGGAGATTTGTTATTATGGTGAACATTTTTAATTTTGCTTCATTAATTAAATTAGGAGGTAATTTCTTTAACATTAGAGCCATGCTCCTCATAAACAAATCAACTTCGTCTTCATTCTGATTATCTACGAGTTTCGAATACATTTCCATGCGCTCTTTTGACCTTTCTTCTAAAATTTGCAGTAGTTTTGATTTTGCTGTTGTGGATTTAATAAATCTTCCTGATAGTGATGGAGTGTTTGATTTACTGCTGGGACTTGTGCCCATATTTGATTTTGATTTGCAGGTATATTCAAATCGATAGATTCCGGTGACGCGACGTCATATATTTCGTTATCTATCTGTAATTCTGAATAATACGACCGTTATCATCAAAAGTTTGTGACTGTAAATTATTGTCAATTTGACTCTCATCAAAGTTTTGAAGTCACCTACAATTAGTTTAAAAATAAAATTTATCCATACACAAAAAAGTATCATACCTTCGTTCAGTCTTCACCAATTCTAAAAATTTCAAATGTTCCAACAGTGTCCACTTGGTAGGTCGGGATGATGCCGCCGAACCAGGTCCTAACTTTTGCTTTCTTTTATTTTTAAAATAATTATCGCGAATATTTTTCCAGCGAATTTTGCATTCTTCGGCTAAAAAAAAATATTTAAAATCTCAAATATCTTTATATAAGTAGGAACTAGAAACCTAGAGTTTATGAGATATTTTTTATTTTTTAGATCCTTGGCTACTGGAGAGACATTTAGATCCCTGTCATTTGCCTTCCGCATTTCATTCAGCTACATATCAGTTATTATTCGAGAAACACTGAAAGTTTTATGTTCAACATTGGTACCGATTTTCTTGCGACCATGTAGTAGTGAATACTTAAAGGAAAAAGCGTTGGAATTTTGGAAAAAATGGCATTTTCCCAACTGTATTGCAGGAATCGATGGAAAACACATTTGAATTTTTTGCCCCAACAATAGTGGCTCCCTATTTTACAATTACAAAGATTATTTTTCAATAGTTCTGTTAGCAATGGTCGATGCAAACTGCAAATTTCTGTTTGTTGATGTTGGTGCTTACCATAAAGAGGGAGACAGTTCCATTTTTTTTAATTCACATGCAATCAGGTGTGTTTAGGAAATTTATTTCCAAATGATGAATTTCTACCTAATACAAACAGGAAGCTACCTTATGTAGTAATCGGAGATGAAGCGTTTAGGTTACATCGACATTTAATGAAACCATACAGCAAGTTATCGGCTAGAGGCGATAAAAGAAAAACTATTTACAACTACCGACTGTGTAGGGCCAGACGTGTCACTGAAAATGCAGAAGTATGCGATAAGTTGATTATGGTGACTTGTTGTGTTCATAATCTATTAAGAGCTGGATTTTTGGAAAAAAACAATAAATCTTATTACGGATATGATTCAAATATTCCATTGCCAAAGAACATTACTCCATTAACAGGATTTTCTGATGCAACTGGTTTGGAAATCAGATAAATGTTCGCAAATTTCTTTAGCGAAGAAGGAGCAACAGAGTGGCAAAATGACAGAGTCTTTAGAATTTGTAGTTAATAGGTGTGTCCATATTTTTGTATTTTAATCTGACACACAATCTGATAATTATTGAGCCAATGAAAAATATACATACTTATAATAAAAGATGTTTATAGATAAAAACAGTTTTGTGTTTTACTGTCAATACTAACAATTATATAGTGTCCACCATAATGTTCGCTACATATGGGAAATTCGAGCATTTGATCAAGCATTATACATTTTTCCATATCCTACAAGTAAAAAAAATTCCCATATGTAGCGAACATTATGGTGGACACTGTATAAAATACCAATTGAAACATTGGGAAAAATTGATCGACCTACTTGACCTAATGCAACCCTACTATTCACAAAACTGGATTTATCTATATGGAGCGGAAAACAATGAATTTATTCTTAAATACTTACGATTCTTGGATAAAATTGCAGCAATTTCTTTCCATACATTTTCCTGAATTTGGTAATCTTTAAAGTCTTTATTTTCATGGTCATAAATACAAGGATATTCCCGTACTTGATAAATCAATATTTCATCTTCAGCATCTGTGAATTTTTTCGACATTTTGTGTTAATATCTTCAGCTAAACTCTGCTTATATCAAACTGATGTATAGATGGCTAGGGTCTACGTTCGCGTCTCGACATGTTTTTGAGCAGTCGAGACGCAGCCGTTGACGGCCGGACGTTGCGACTTCGAGTCACGACGCTTCAAGGAAAACGACCGCGAACGCTGGACGTCGCTAGGAAATCACACCTTAAAAATTATTATTTCTTCTATTGAAAATTGCCTCCCTGGAAAACTTTGCTTCGTCGGTCCAAATTATTTTTCTTAAAAGCGTTTTTCAATATATCTAAACAGCGTCTTCATGAAATATAGATCAAAATGTTTTTACCGAATTCTACCCTTCTGTTATAGCCCTGTGGTTTCAAAGCCTTTGATGAATTTATATGGATGTACCTACTTTGATATTTTTTGAATTGAATAATAATGCAAGTCTAAATCACCCTTAGCACTTCTAATAGAAGCTTATGGATATGTAAATATGCAAATACAAGTAAAATATGCCAATACATTCATAATATTATCTTTATTGGTAACTGGCTTTGTTTTATATAATATTCAGGTTCTAATTTAAAGCCTTGAAACCTTCAAACTTTCGCCGATTCATTGATGGTAGATCTGGATACATTTCGTTAAATTCTACATGTTCTTGCTATTGTATTTGATCACATTGTTCATGGAAAATAAATAGCCTCACTAAAACCTCATTTGAGTACTTCATTCCATTTTTGACATTTTAATTAAGTTGATCATTATACATAGTGTTAATATTCCACTGTATATGTCACCCAACTAGCAATTTTAGTTACGGCTACAACATTGTTTGACTATATTACTTTATTCAAGTAATAAATCGGTAACTGTTACCAAAAAAATACCTCATAAGTTTAAATAACTGCCAAGTAAAAAATAGTAGTAAGAAATACGTAATATTAAAATAATACTTGACTATATAGTAATTATTACTTTGCGGTAACTCTGATGGTAGATAATACCGCTTAGCGACCTGACCTAATTACCTTTACAACGTCGTTACTATAAAGTAGAAAATATGGGTCGGTGGGACGATTAAATGGGAACTTTTAAGTAAGCGCGATTACAAAGTTAAATTTCAAGTTCTTGCGACTACATAGGAACATCAAAATATTACCACGCAGTAATACACTTTGAAGTAATATTATCAGTAACAAGCCCGAAATAGTTACCCTTATTTCTTCTTTAAAGTAATATTTACCACCTTGGCTATTAAAGCAAATTACCCTAAAGTAATTATTTCTACTATGCAGTAAAATATACTTTATAGTAGCATTTTTTTGAAATAATTTACTTATTCCTAAGTCATTTTTACTTTGAAGTAACAAAAGAAACTTCTTGGTAACTCTAACAACAATTCGCCATATTTTTTTAATTATTTGACTCCATTTTGTGAAAAGGTATTGCACGATTTTATGAGCTTGCTAAAATCGGAATACTTTTACATTTTATGCAATTTTTATTAAATTATAGACTTCTTATATTTATAGGAGTAAAGAGGAGTGAAAAAAATTATCTACCTTCTTTAAAAAATTAAATTTAAATATTTAGACTTGGCATATTTTTTTGTTAAAAGTCATTATTTTAATGAGGCGTTCTTTATTTTTGTCCTATATTGCCTATGTTTAACAGTAAAATTTGCTTCGTTTACATTTTTCAGCTATACAATATCAGCTATATTAAATATGAAGTAGATTAACCCCGATACAACACCATCACTTAGAATAAAGACGGACATATAAAATTATTTGTGTTGACAAAGAAAGAGAATCAAAATGTTTGCATAATATTGTCTCAGTAACTTCTTAGTAACCAGCACTGCACAATTACTACTTTATGACATCCTGAAAGCCACTATGGGACGTTAAAAAGAAGTTCCCGGGACGATAAATTTACGTATTTGCGACAGCAAAATCATTCCCAATTTTGGTAAAAAAGTGGTAACAGAACGGTGCCTAAACGGTTCCCGCAACTAGTAGCCACAACTTTAAAGTATTCTTTATAGTCGCGATTACGTAGCTGTTGCCAAAAATGCTAGTTGGGCACTGTTATTTGGACATTGTGACATTTTCAAGGCTAACTAAGTAATTTACAGAACAAAATTGATTAAAATTATCAAATTTCATGAAAATAAGTATTTATTTCTGAAACGTGGCTTCTTAGATATAGGAATACGTTATATTAAATTAAAGGTATTTTAACTTTCCATTAGAAGATTAAATAGTGTTCAATTTAAAAAAAAATACTTTTTGCCATTTTCGTAAATGAAACATAATTTAATTTCGGAAGACCCTGTATAATGCTGATTAAATCAGGCTGTGGGAAGTTAATCAAGATGGTCTTTTAAAGTTCTGTTTAAAATTTGAGCTTTTTATAAACTTAAATCGCTGAGAAATAAACAAATAGTTATTTCTTGGTTTTTAACAAAACAGTACGCAAAATATTTTTTTTTGAAAAACGATAGAAATAGGTATAGGAAAGTAGGATTAAAAAAGACTCGCACGAATAAATCAATTTAAATATCTAATTTCTTGGTCATTTTTTCTATCACATTCACCACAGTTTTCGCGTAAAAAATTAAATACCACATTAATTTTTAGTTAATCTCTCTAATAAATCTCTAAACTTCCTGAATTTGAACCAATCTAAATCTTTTATTCCCCCAACTTCAGATAAAATTTAGACAAAAAAAAACTAATATCATAAATAAACCATTTATTACAATAAAATTCAATGATCATTACAAATAATAGATAACATGCTAATTAAAAACAATGAGCAGTAAAAAACGTAACTACAAACTAAACGGATTTCATTTATATTCAAAAACAGAAAACTCATTTACGTATTCGTTTCAAGATTTTTCTGTTGTTGTTGCTGTTGTAAAAAGATCGGCTTTCTGATGAACAACTTCTCGGAGGGAGTTGTGTCGCCAGCTCTTCGGTCATGAATGCGTGCGTGTCGCACCAATTTGTCTTTTCTACCAAAACTTTTCGGACATTTCATGCATTTGAATGGCCTCAATCCAGTATGGGTGACCACGTGACGATCCAATTCGCGTTTGCGGATGAAGGATTTCGTGCAGATGTGGCAACAAAACGGTCGGATTCCTTCAAAAGAAAATCAATTCATGATTATTCAAATTAATAATAATAATAATAAGGCAGGGTAGGTAATAATTAATAAATACTAAGGTCTTTTGTTGACTATAAATATTTAAAAAAATATCTATAAAATAATCAATTGGCCGAGGTTCAGGTCATACTGTTGCTGTCCCTCATGCAAATGACAAAATATGTGTACTAATTAAGTTTGGAATGAGAACAAGAATTTGTTTCGGTCTCTTACCTGAATGTCTAGAGATGTGGTACTTTAAATTATCCGGAGTAGAAAAGCTTCTCGAACAAATTTTACATTTATGGGGTTTATTTGCCTCAGGACTTCTACTGCTACTCAAACTATCATCTGTGGTATGGTTTTCACTGAATTTACTTGGTGAATCTTCATTCTACGAAATAAAGTTTTCTTTATTATCATAAATATTATTTCTTAAATATTCTTACATTCACTCTATCTATACCGTCGTAATCATTCTTCTGAGGTGACCGATTCAAACTACTTTCGCTGTGATTAAATTCACTATGGTTAAAAGGGTCCAAATTTATGACCTAAAAAATAAAAATGTTTAAATTCGAAAACAAAAGCCACTTTTCTTTTACTTACCATATTTTCTTCTGACTTTTCCTGGTCTTTGACCACGTCGTTATTAAATTCAGGCAAACCAATTCCGTCTCGACTTATTTGCAAGTCTTTTGACTTATCTTTCATATTTTGTGGCCAGTGACGTTTCTCGTGCCTGAATAATTTGTCTTTTCTTCCGAATGACATATTACAAAAATTACACCTAAAAAATTAGTATTTTGATATTATGCAAGAATAGGTTAATAATTTTATACTAAAAAAAACCAAGAATTAAGGACTATTATAGGTATACAACGTTCTATTTAGTATTTACGGTATTGATAATTTAAAGATATTTACAATAAGATACATAGCGTATATACAGGGTGTAATAGGGTATATATAGAATTTATATACCTTAAATATTACTTTAATCTAATCTTTATTGACAGATATTAACTAGAAGCTATATCAGTAATAATTTTTAAAATTAAAAAAAGAATAGTTTTTAGTTAACATATGTTAATGAATATGAGTGGTTAAGCAGAGTAGAGTTCTGAAGTTTGCTAGTTTAAAATAAGACTCTTGTTTCTAATATACAATGCTAATATGTGTACCAATTTTATCTGGAAACGAAGATGTCCTTTTTCTTCACTTGTAACGATTTTTGACACTTGTTGCTGAATTAATTATTAACATCTGCATATAATTCGAATTTTACCATAATTCTCATTACTGCTGTATGGTATATATTTTTCCCTGGATGTCTGTTGTTAAATATATCAGCTATTTCACGTTAAGTTTAATAATTATCACCAACGATTAACACAATTTCTATTTTTTCTTCCATACTAAACTTCACCGGCATGTTAGCAAATTTTATTTCACGTTCACTGTCAACCAATTCTTGCTATCAAGAAATCATTTGTTTATCAGTGCATCCTATATTTCACGTAACTACAGTTATATTTGTATTATTATTGCAGTTAAAAAAGAGAAAGATTTTTTTCGATACATTTCGATGTAATCGCATATTTAAACGTAGTTTTTAGTTCTTATCAACTTTTCTAAACTGAACAATTTTCGATATTGACAAAAATAAGGAATTTTATTCTCCAGCAAAATTCATGTTTTCTGATGGTTGAATTCTAGGTGTTGGACCAAGCAGAACTTTTTATAAAGATTTTTTTCTTTAAATTAAAATTAAAAAAGTTTGCCATATGGTGCGAACTTAAGTGGACACACTGTTTTTTAATAGCCTTTAACATATTTGAGAAAAAATCAACTACCGGATATTTAATGTTGAATACCTATATAATGTATATAAGTGGATTTGCGGACCCATGTTAGTTAAAACTTTTTTCAAATTTTTAATGAGAGAAGAGCTCATAAAATTAGGCCCTGGATTTTTCGACCACCCTGCATACGTATCTATAAGTTTAAATGAGTCTATTAAGGTAACAATCAAAACAACTAATCGTTTTAGTGATAATATTCAGTGTTAGAATTTTACTGCGATATGAATATAAACAATATTACACTTCAATTTGGTAGCATCAAATTATGCTATATTATCATTGCAGTGATTGAAAGTGAATAACTATGTTGATCTATTAAAGCACGTCAATTTCAAGACATAAAAATAAACTTAATTCTATAAATTGGCAAATGAAAGCAACATGGTATATTATATACTCTAATGTTATTCATGTATTAAGAATAATAATTTCCTATGTAAAAGAAAAAAATCCAATAAAATAAAATTGTATGCATTTTTTTTGCGTAAAAAAACATCTTTAGGTTTAGCATTAATCAAAAATTGACTAGACTATCAAACTTACATTAAATGTTGACAAAATCAACCACATAGCTTTCTCCCTAACAAATACCAATCGTCCTAATTTTAATAGCATCCAGGTAAATGGATTTGAGAATGAAATAAGGGATGTACAATACACTAAATATTTAGGAGTAATCATTGACCAGACAGTGGAAACATGTGTTAAGATTAACTAATAACCTTAAAAAAATTATTTCGGAAATTTTATATGATTAGGGAAATTCTAAACGAACAACTTTTGATATGTGTTTACAAAGCTCTTGTAGAGTCTTTAATTAGATATGCTATAATTAGTATGGGGAAGTTCTTACGAACATGCATTAAAACCTTTAAAGCCAATCCAAAGTTACATTCTTAAAATCATTTTTAGAAAGCATAAAGTGTTACCAACATACCTACTTTACAGTGAAAGAATTCTGGCGATTCGATCTTTATATATTTTAAATGTTTTATATACGAAAACCCTGAAATAGGTGTACATGTTAGTCATTCTTACTCTACCAGGCTTAATGTTGAAGGAAACTTACATATTCCCACTAGTACTACCAACCTAAACCTTAGGTCATTTCACTAACATAGTGAAAGAATATACTACATTTTGCCGCTAACAGTAAGAATGACAGGGAACAGAAAAGCTTTTAATAACAAATGTATCACTTTTATAGCTCATGATTTTGAAAAGTTTTAAACATTATTGTAAATCGTTTTTCTTGATTCAAACTAATAAAACTTTTTTTTTTAAATTCAATTATCAAGCTAATTAAGTTTTGCTATAAGTTTCAGCTAATGGTGCACACTATATCTTATTTTAATACTTATCCAGTTAGTTTTTATTGTTAAACTCTTAGTATTATGGTTATTATGGTACATACAGAAATTAGGTTTTCTAGGTACCATATATACAATAGTGAACATAAAAATTTTTGTATAATATAAACATGTATGTAACAATTTAATTTTGGTAATATATGACTATGAGTATGAGTATTTCTATAAATACCTGAACGGCTTTTGTCCCGTATGCACCATGGCATGCCTATTCAAATCCCCCCTGGATGTAAACGTCCTAGGACACTTCGGACATACAAAAGGTTTCGTCCCCGAGTGGATTCGCATGTGCTTCGATAAATTCGTGTTTCTAGAGAAGGATTTTAAGCAGACGCTGCAAGTATACGGCTTTACACCTGAAACCAAAGTAAAAAACGCCCGTTTAATATTAAAAAAAAAAACACTTTCGAATTTCGTTTTCTTACCTGTATGCACAATAGTGTGTTTCCTCAAGTCAGACCTCCTGGCAAAAGTGCGGTCGCACTGCGGACAATTATACGGTTTATCATTTTTATGTACGTTTTTCATGTGAGCGGAATAAACGAGGCGATCGCCGAAACTCATCACGCAAATCGAACAATTGTACGGTCTATCCGAGTTGTGAGAATTTGACTCGTGCTCCGTACATTCTGCCTAGAACATTAATAACATCAGTTTATTTCGGTTAGTAATTATAGGGTTAACCGTCAAGACTTGAGTCAAAAAAATTGTATGAACTATTAACCAATCGTGACTACAAAAAAGACCACTTTCACTTTGGTCATGAAATTCTAAACTTAAAAAGTTAGGTTTGTTTGTTGGCAGTAATCGTTTTAGGCATTATAACATTGATGTTGTATAAAAAAAACTTAGTATTTTCTTTTAAATAAAACTTTAATCCCCTGTATTTTAAAAAGCATCTTAGGGCTACGGTTTATGTGAACTGTTTGACATAAAATCAAACCACGAATGTCACATTGCCACATTGAGCAATTCTGTAGAATATATGTGTTTTGAGACATTCTGTGGCAAAATAAGAATTGTGAGCAGCTTGAGGCAAATAATCGGACGGATTTATGTAAGATAAAAAGATGGTGTGACGCTAATAAGCTGTTCTTTAATATTTCTAAAACAAATCTTTTAAATTTCAAATGTGCATTTAATAATGTCTTTTTAAGTAATAATATATTGTCTGCTAATGTGAGCAAATTTCTTGGGTTGTATATTGATTCTGGGTTAAAATTTGAAAATCATATAAGCACATTATGTAATAAAATTTCCTCTGGCTGTTATGCTCTTCATGTCATTGTGAATAATTTAAACAGCTCAGTGGCTAGAGCTTCATATTTTTCTTTAATTGAATCCCATCTTCGTTATGGTCTTTGTTTTTGGGGATCCTGCTCTCAGTATGTCTTTAATAAGATATTTATGTTGCGAAAGAGGGCTATTAGATGTTTATTTAGGGTCGGTCCTCGAGCGACTTGTCGTCTCTTATTTGTTAAACGCAAAATTCTGACCTTGTACTGTATTTTTATTTTGGAAACAGTCTGATTTTTAAAAAACATAATGGTGAACTCTCGGGTAAACTAAATGTGGAGAATATAGTTTATAATACCCGGCATGCCTCTTATATCAGATTGCCAATCCGCCGGTCTGAACAAGTAAAAAAAACAGTGGTGTATAATGGAAAGAAAATGTTCAATCATCTACCCTTATCCATGCGCCAAAGTAACAACAGCTTGGAATTTAGGCGCCCTACCAAAGCTTTTTTGTTAAAAAAAGGGCTACTGTAGCCTCATAGAATACCTTTCTGAAGTATTTTAATACAAATTATTAAATAGGTTTGCCATTCACATCTTTCAAATTTAATTTTATTATCTTTATTTCAACGTATTCATGTAATATTTTTTTAGTAAAACATTCTAATTTTATTGTTTTATGGAACTAAAATTATTAAGTATGTATATTTTATGACCCTTCACTCTGGTGATGGTTTTACCTGTGTGTGTTTTCTTTTACGACTGGCTATTTTTAACCTGATTTTTTGTTGTATATATTACCTGGAACAATTTTTGTAACATCTTTATTTTATTTTAGTTATAACTGTATTTCTTAGGCTTTGTTAACAACAATGCATGTTTTGTTTTGACATTAAAGCATATTTTGATTTGATTTGATATAAGAATTCCCATGAGACAACTTACTTTGTCGGTAAAGGCGTGATCACAAAAGCGACACATCGATACATTTTTCCCTTCCAATTCATTGGGATCCACATCGCTATGCCTCGTGTCTGACTCATATTCTGATTCGTAGTCCATCGAGTTCGGATCTACCACCTAAAACAACGCTCAAATTATACATTTACCTCTTTAAAGTAAAGGAAACTTTGTAATCCAAGAATTTCGATTATTCTCTCACCATAACAATATTTTCGTCATCTCCATTGACCATTTGATCATATAAAGTCATTTGATTCTGTTCCTTGTCATTGATGCAAGTGGCCTTGGCTAAGCCGCTTAATTGCCGCAAAGTGGCATCTGATATGAAACACATTTGACGAAATTCCAGACAAAATTCGATCTTGAACAGGCACCTGTGGCATACGACGTTTGGGAGGCCGTCACCTTGACAGACCTACATACAAACAAATAATTTGTAAGTTAAATATTTAATAATTTGTAAAATGAAAATTCTGTTTGGGAATAAAAATTTTGTTTATGGACTTTCTCTTGACTTTTTTTAATTAAAAAATCACAACAGTCAATAGCCAAGTAGGCTGGTGCTTGTACAATAAATAAACACACAAAACTAAAATTGGTAGCTAGGGTGCCAATTTATCTTGCTTTTAAATAAGTAGAGAATGCTAGGCCATTAAGAAAATAAGTCTCGTCTAAAAGATCCCACAGTCTCACTCCTTTAACCACTGGAGAATAAACTCCAACATTTGTCCTAAATCTTGGAGGATCAATTTTAAAGTGACAGTTGTTCCTATCTATATAGGGAGGTGGCTACAAACCCTCTTTAGGTCCAGTAAGCAAGGAAAGTCAGTTTTGTTGAATGATTCAACAGAAAACTAATGACACAGCAAATGAAAATACTGTCAATAGAACCAGAGCAATATTATTGTGTCTATAAAGATAGAGTATATAGACAGAATATCAAAAACAGGTGATAATAGTAGTGAAATTAAATTCTTACAGCAGGAACTCAATGACTAGTAATGTTGAAAATAAATTTATTTTTTACAGACCATTAAAATTGCTAGGAAATTACTTAAAAGGCAAGAAAAATTAAGTATCTAAGTTAAATTTAAAAAATTGTAATTGATTGGGTGAAAATCATTTGTGATGTTAAAAGTTATGCTATACATAATGTATCAAGGTTGATAGTAAGTTTGGCGTACCTAGAATCTATCCTTTGGCATAAACTGGAGTTAGGATTTTCTTAAAATATTGTCACAGTGGTAACAAATCTTGTTCTATTACCCTAAAATATTAAGATCATTGCAATATTGCTGGTTTAATGAAAACTGGCAACACATTTCACTTTTTTAATAGAAGACTCCACATTCTAATTTGTATCATTGCAAGGACCTGTTATTATGATTACCAAATTTTAAAGAAATCTTCCAGCTTTCTAGATATGCCTACTCCACCTCTGACAGAGATAACTTCTGTAAAATGGCACATTATGCAAAATAAATTTTTAAAATTATTTGAAAAATAATTATAAAAAAAACTTTAGAGTTATATTTTTTCTAATATTAGCTTTATGTTATCTGCAAACCTATAGAATCAGTAACTGATTTATGGATAACATTCTGTGAGATAATATGTGTTCAAATATTGAAAAATGTATTTAACATTATTTCAAATTAGAACACCCTTAAATGATCATATCTGTTTTTGTAATATATTAAAAACAAAAGGATGTACCACATTATACTACCTTCCATTATTTGGGAGATATTGGCAGTAAATGGGTATCCTTGGCACTCTTAACATTACATCCTTGGCATTGCCAATAGAATTCATGAGAATTTATTGGCAGCTACTGAAACTCATTGACAGTCAGGAATTCAATTGTATTTTTTCACACTCATTAGAATTCAAATCAGTAAATATGGTTTTGGAATTAAATGTACAGTTTTTGACCGAATGACACACCCTTTGTATATTGCTTACTGTAGTATTTTTAGCAAGATAACTAGAAGAGGAGACAATTTATGTAACAACTTGTATTTCATGAATTGAAGTGCAGTTGTATTATATGATATATCAGCTGTATATTTTTCTAATTAAAGGAAGGCTCTAGTATCTACTAGATAGAGTGAGAATATAAATTTAATTAAAAGATTTGAAATTGAAGACTAGCTTACACCTCATCAATGATCAACATTTGCATGTTTAAATTTTCTAGGACCTGTTTCATTAAAATTAACAAATATACTTAAGAACTTATATATGCTTCAGATCTTTCCTTGATTTAAGAACCATCTTTAGCAGGTTAAAGGATAATGTTCCTAACTTCTATAAAAGCAAAGTCTACAACCTTAAATGCAATGACTGTGAGGCTACTGATAGCAGCAAAACCGGTCATAATTTTAAATCATACCCAAACATCTTAACCCTCCAACCAAGTGACAATGGGTCAACCTTTGTGGTACATTTTAAAACAAGAAAACCTCAATTTTGACGTTAATACAAATTCTAATGTTACATTGTGCCCTAAAAAATTAGATGCCTTTCAGTTGATCGATATTACCAAGGAAGCTGACTTTAAATGGACTGATATAAGACAGGCATATTATGTATTAATATAATTATGTTATGGTATATTTTTTTGAGGCTCTTGCACTAAACTGCCAATGCATACAGTATTTATCAATCAAAAAAGAGGTATTAGATACATGAGTAAAAGCAAAACCACAAGACTCAGTTAAACCACTTTTTATTGGAAACAAATTCTAACACTGGCATCTTGATTTATATTGAAGAATGGGTCCTTCATGAAAAGTATAGGAATATTTACAGTAGTAGTAATAGTCAAAATTCATCTATATATACCCTCAGAAAAACCTATAAGCTATTATTACTAATTCCTAGGTGCTTGACTCTTTTGTTTACAATAGACGAAAACTTTTTAACCATTTACCAAGTAAAATCAGAAATATGTATGAGAAAAAGAATTTAAGAGGGAAGTCAAATGGTTATTTGCTGCGAGAGCCTATTATGTCATTCAGGAATATTATAATGACCAATTTTAATAGTAATACCCTTGTCATCTGCAAATAAAAACACTCAGTGTGGAATAACAATTTGATTTAAAGCCACTGAATTCCACAAACAGGGAATGATCTTTCAACTCTCACGAGATGTGTAAGGCTATGATGGAAACCCATAGATACTATTTTTTCAATGATAAGACCAACCTATCAAAGGCCTTTGAAAAATCTAAATACACGACATCTAATTGTCTTCTATGTCCCACAGATTTGTATGCTTTTTGTAAAAAACAATTAAGATTTGTGACCGCGGACCTTCTACTAAAAAAACCATGTTGTCTTAAAGAAATATGATATTATAGTTGATAAAATAAACTGTCATAGGTACACAATTCAAAGGCCTTCGAGAAGTTGGACAGAATGGAGACGAGTCTATAGTTTTCAATATTGACTGTTTCACCTCTCTCATGTATTAGCATATGCATAGAAGATTGAGTATTCACAATTTTTAAACAAAAATAACCTGTACAGGGTACTCCAAACTTGAAGTAAGAATACAATTAGGAGCAAGTAGAATATTAAGTAGGTAAACTGTGGCAAACTTGCATCTTCAGATATAGCATCCTGACATAACATCCTGTTTCTCTTTTTTTTTCCTGCTGTAAGAGAATTTCTTCAAGTGGCCATATGTTTTTTGTTTTCGTTTTAACTTTAAATACTCCTAATCTTGAAATTCTAATCATCATTACCTTAGTATTTTAATATGTGTGTTATGTAGATGTCAGATTTGACTTAGTTGGTACATTTACTTTAGTTTTTAGTTATTTTTTTCCTATTAACTTAGTATACTTATTACTTAGTATTTTTGTTGGTATATGTAAGTAGCTGTTGATACTGTGATTAATAAATAAATAAATATCTTATGTACGAGTACCTAAAACTGTTGATAGTAAATTTTGAGTAAAGCCAATTGCTCGAAAAAAAAGTATTCACTTCTTCCAGTAACCTAATAATTAAAACTCTTTAAAGATGCCTGCCAAAAACATAAACATGTGTCTAATTATGTATAATAATTTATTGTCAAGATGTGCTGACAAAAATGGCTTTGTTTCCCACTGAAGACCAAGCTGTCTCCCCATTGAATTTAATTAAGTTGAACAGATGGATGCCAAATGAATGGCTAATATATAAAATTTTATCAAGCAACTAAACAAAAATTATTCAATTCTTACCGACAGGGCCGTACAATCGACGATCTTTTTGGAAATGCTCTTATCTTTCCCTTGCACATTATTATAAATACCCAGCATGAATCCATCTTTTTGCATGCATAATCGGCAAACGGTCGCGTAGCTTCTCCACGAGTCTTCCATCTTCAATAGTTATTGTTAATATTATTATAATTTCACAGCGAATGAATGCGTCATTAACGCCGAAAATGGGGCAACCTTACTTTTCAAGCCAACAATTAACTTTAAATCTTTTAGGAATCGAGAAAGAGGAAGCGGAGGTCACCGAAGTCACAAGCAAACGAACGTACAACGTACAATTTACAAAATGTCGCTTTCGACAGCCAGGGCGGATTCCTAGACCTGCGCGTGGGGCCCCGTTCAGAGGCACCCCAGCTTTCATTTCCCTTTCGCTTCATTCTCGAAGCCTTATCGTTTATGCTTAAAAACATGAATAATTCGAGAATTTTCATTTTTCCTAATAATTTATAAATCGTCAATAATTTTATTCTATTTCAGTCTTTTTTTTCTGAGCGAAGTCCCGTTTGTTTCTGTAGGTTTCCAAATATTGCCGCCATGTTATTTATTTACTACTAGGAGTGTTCGAATAATAAATGCCGGTTGCGATGAAAGTGACAGCTGACAAATAATTGACAGTTTACGTGTCAGGTTTAACCGTTACCAATCGAACGTGCCTAGTTGAGGTTCGCAGTAAAGAGGATTTCTCAGGAAATCCAAATTCTGTAAGTGCGTGACGGACTGAAGGAACAAATCCGTAACAGACTTAAATTTATAGCGTAATCTTTGGGGTAAAAATGTAGCACGAGTGCGGAACCCAGGGCAAAATTTAGAAACCATTGGTGTGATTAGTGCAGGTTTGTGTAATCCATTGGGGAACCAATGGTGGCACTTTTTGCCTTGAGCGCACCCAGTTCCGCACGGGCCCACAATCCCCACAAGCTGTGGGAGGTCGTGCGGCTCTAGTTCATATACCGTAAGTAGAAAATATGGCGGCAATTTGATAAATAATTGCATATAAGCAAAACTAAATTTTAAGTAAAGGTAACGTAATGCATAACCTCAACTAACAACAGCCAATTTTTGGATTTTCCCCTCAAGGCTAAATCCAAAAAACCATCGGCAATGCAATAGTGCGGTTTTTTACCTGAACCGAACCAGTGTCGGTGTCGCCCTAGTGCCACAATTTTTTTTACAATGGATGTCGCTATTTGAGTTTTTTTTAAGAAGTTTTGTAAACATTATCAATGTAGCATGTAGTTTAACTCTTTGAGTTAAACTACACGCTAGGGACACGCTGGGATCCGCGAATGTGCCGATGGGGCCGGAACCAATAGTTGGTATCGCCAAATGCGTTGCGGTCGCGTCAATGAAGGGTCTGCTGGACAAGTGGACCCATCGAAGATGGACTGAGTTCCCTGGTATGAGACAGGCCGAAGCGCACATAGGTGGGCCCTCTGCCTGTCTCACCAAAAATCTACTACGCCTAAAAAGACGCGAAATTCGGCTAGTGACAGGTCTTTTAACCCGTCACTGGCACTTAAGAAGCCATCTCCATACTATCGGTATTGCGGACAACCCGGAATGCCAATGGTGCTGTGAGGAGGATGAAACCGTTGAACATGTAGTCGGGGAGTGCTCAGCACTCACGCGCGCCAGGTTCAAATACTTGGGTAACACCTTCAGTGTACCGAGCGACTTTAAGTCCTTCAGACCAGAGAGCCTTATCGGTTTCTCTAAGGCCGTTGGCTCTGGTAACCCCTGATGATGGGTCCATCAGGAGACCTATATGCACAACTGCCTTGGCAGCCCACTGTTTCGTCAAACATGAACTCTTTGAGTGCCACAGTGAAATAACGAAGACCTTTTAAATTTTTATTTGTGGGAAGAACTGGATAGTGCACTATTTAACCTACATTATAAGTCCTACCATAGATCTAAGAAAAGTATATTTTGTATACAGGTATGGTTTTTTTATTTATTTTACACCGATGGTACATTAGCCGTCTATGGAAAACGGAACGTATTATTAATCTGAAAATTTGGTATCCGTGATAATACACAATGCCCTATGGGTCTAAAATATTTTTAGCACTGCAGCCTTCACCCAGTTAACACGTCGTTTTTTTCCTATCCTTTATAACCCGTTCCTAGACCTTCTGTTGCCCTTTGCCAGTGGTAGCTGAACCTATTCACGCTAGTAGCTAAGCCGGATGATACTGGATGCATCGTAAATGAACAGGAGTCATACCCGACGGTTTTACCGAATCTCCAATCGTACTGGCAGATTGCCCCGTCGCAGAGCCATTAAACTAACATGTCCAAGATTAGGCTTGCTTTGACAAAATGGTGACAGGGACGGACTTGTCTCGTCTTTGATAATAAAATTAATAAAATAAATGTGGTGTTACTATATTTTACTGAAAAAAAATGCAATAATGTATACAAGGCGTCAGTTTGAAAACTTTTAATGCAAATATCCCTGAAATTGAAAAAGTTAGAAAGGCGCAATATGGTACAAATGTTATACAGGTAGTGGGAACAACAACCACCAGATTTTAGTTATAGGGTGAGTTACCCCTTGGACCCGATGCACCCTAATCTCAACATTTTAAATGGCACTAACCTTTTGTAATACCTTAAGTTAATGATCTTTTGAAGTAGTATTCACCTGCATAAGAATTTTTCCTAAATTTTATACAGGGTCAAAGGAAGGTAAGGGTTCAATAAAATAAACTCTGCTTTATGAAGTGTTATCTTATTTAATTAAATGCTCAAAATGCTTTTCATTTTGCGCTAAAGAAAAATACAATTTTTTTAACTTATTTCTAAAACTCAGGAAAGCCTTCCCTTGGAATATATCCGTTGAAATATATCCGATGCACACTTTGTAATAAATCTGTTGCCAAAGATAATTAAGTACTTTACGCTGAACTGTTTTTTTAGTGTTTGCTGCTGATCAATATCCAAAGTTTATTTACTAAGTTGGAATACAGATTTTAGGTAACAAAAAGTAGATTTTTAGACCTAGAAAAAAAAATTTAGGAAAGAACACACACTGTTAAGGTTTACGTTAATTAAAACACCTGAATCGTTTTTGACAGACAGAAAAAAAGTCACGTTGTTGTCAACGACTAACTAACGCCGTCGAATAATCCCTCCACTTTCTTTACACATTAAGTGCATTTCTTAAATAAAGAAGTGGTTCACGATGGACTTGTTTGTTTAATTCAACTATAAAAAAATACAGTCCACAATTAACCCTTGCTGTTCCCAGCAGCAGAGACACTACACAGTTTGGTGATCTAGCAGCGGAGCAGCAACAAAACACACACAGTATCCAGAAAAAAACAATGTGGGGGCGGGAATATTGGGTGGTTCTATTGTCTGGCCTCTATTCATTAATGCTAACCTTAAGGGCGAAACTTACTTGGAAATGTTAAAAGCCACCATTCAACCTAAAATAATTCAAGAAATCAGTTGGATATTCATGGGGTTAGGAACCAAAACAAAGATATATTACATTCTTAAGAAAATGGAGCGCCACCCAACTATATTCTTCCTGTGAGGTAATTTTTACATGATGCGTTTTCTGATCACTGGATTGAGTGAAACAATCTAATGCAAGGGCTGACGAGATCATCAGATCTAACACCCCTTAACTTTTTTCTCTGGGTTAACCCTAACACTGTTTAATACGCAACGAGCTTCACTAAATGATCTTCGGATTATTACAGAATGGGCATCTATTCTTAGAGAAGTTTTTCAAAATGTGAGAAATGAGTTTGAAAATAGATTATTCTTTTGTTTAGCCCAAAGTAAAATTCATTTTGGGTAACTAATTAAATAAATTCATAACACTTCATAAAAGCAGAGTTTAGTTTATTTAACTTATATGTTTCTTTGACCTTGTAAAAACTTAGGAAAAATTCTTACGCAGGTGAATACTACTCCAAAGCCAAAGTTAAATTTTTGATTTTTCACGTTCATTTTATTATTGTTGTTGAAATTCACGACTTTTATTAAATTGTATATACTCTAATTTTTTGTGGCAAATAGCAAGTCAAACAAAAAAACTTTAAGGGAATTCATTGTTATTGTAAGTTTTTATCACAATAAGTCCTCGTGCTTTTTAAGTTGTTTTAGGCCGCTAACCTATCGAGATCAACGCTATCTCTTGATGCATGTTTTTAGAAATTACGTTAAAATTTGTAACTTGTGCCATAAACTAATTATGTGAATTATACTTTAGCTGTTAAATGTCATCTGATTTGACAAGCGACAGGTGACAATTAGTATTGACAGCTTTGACAAGTCAATAAGTGTCAGGGTCGTTTGTTATGTTTTTGCAATTTTAGCAAAAAAAATAATAACTTTTTGCAATCAGAAACTTAAATTTTCGTGAAAATGACTTGATGACAACAGCTAAAATACTTCAACTAATAACAGGGGCTGCCTAAAAACTCGTAAGTTTTATCCTGTTTGTTGAAATCTCAAATAGAATTCAGTCAATAATGTTTCCCTTGAATAGATTTAGAATCAATAAAGGGTCTATTTTTATTATTTTACTCCATAAATGTTCAGTTTTCCATTTAAGTGTTTAAGTGACTTAATAGTTTCATAAACCTCGGCTTTTTACAAACTGCTTTTAAATCTAATTTGCATAGTAAACACAACCCAACTATATTTGATCAGTGGGGGCGGTCAATTAACATATAGCTTCATTTTTCTACAATACTGAATGAACTAGGATTTTGTTTCATGTTTCTAAAAACTAAAGTTATTTTATTATTTATTTATGTCATAAAATAGGTTTTTATAATATATAAAATTTAACTTTTTCCACTTTTGACTTATTTTTCGTTAAATGAAACATTTCATCTTAAAGGCTCCAGGATGAACATAATGCGGAAATTGCGCAACCCTGGAGGCGGCTCCAATGCCTCCAGCATAGAAAGTACAGCAGGAGATCCTTCATCTTCGCATACTCAGTTAGGTTTAATGCATTTAAAAAAACTGTTCTTGGAGTATATGCATCCTCCACAACCACTCACAGATCAAGAGAAGGATGATAAGTTGTACAATATGTTACCATTGTTTTGCAAGGTGAGGTTTATTGTAAAATTTTGTCATTTGGAAGATAGTATAACCATGTAAATTCGACATAGGTTTTCGGAGCCAGTCCAACCTGTGATATGAATGAAAAATTCTGGGATATTTTGGCATTTTGCCATCAGGTTTCTGTGCTGATGGTATCAGAGATTAGAAAAAGGGCATCAAACCAGAGTACAGAAGCAGCTAGTTCTGCTATAGCAACTTTTTTGGAAATTGAAAATTGTGAGGAGTCAAGCAATGGTAAGTGCATTGTGTAATTATATTTTATTCTTTTATGAAAACGATAATATGTAAAATCTGATTTTCAAATGCTTATATTTGAATAACAACATGATTTTTTTTTATTCAACTTGTACAGGATTTTTTATCATATATTGACATCTACCTCAAACCAATGATTAAAGTTTATCTATCTAAAACCTCATCTTCACTTGATTATAGTCTTTCTCTGATAGATGAAAGTCTGCAGCATTCATATACAACATATTTAAAACCACTTACCTCAAAAATTAAAATAATACAGAGATTTCACTTTTCAGACAAAATTTATTTCAACATTTAAACCCTCAATTGAACCTTACACTATAAATAAATACATAAACATACCTTAATGAGTCTATAGGCATAATATGATATGATTTTTTTTAACCAAACATTTTTGTTTTTTCTTCTTTCATTGAGAAAGATTTTAATATTGTTGATTTCTATATTTATTTTAGTCCTGTTCTTTTTAGTCATTGTAGTTCATATAAATGTGCATCTCATTTATATAAATGTTTTTATTAACTAGTTTATTTTTAATTTTTGCTAGTAACTACTGTTCAAGTAGGCAAATATTAATACATCTAATATTTCAGTATAATTAATTATAGATAGGAATAATGTTTTATTACCATAAGTATATTTTTAATCAGTTGTAAAAAAATTACATAAAACCTAAAATACCATAAAAATTACACATTTTTTTAATGACATTTTACAAAGTGCCCCATTGAAAAAGCCCAGTAAAGGTTATGGCATTGATGTGAAAATTTAAAAATATCCTTGAAAACATGATTTATGGTCCCAGGATTTTATTATTAAATATTGTTTATTTGGTCAAAAAAAAAACTGTTATGAGTTATGCAATGAGGTTACTTAATAATTACCATATTACATTTAAAAAAAATTGACTAAATAATTGAATAGAAAATATGTCTTAATATATACAGTAGTGGCCATAATTATAGCAACAAGTACATTTTTCCTTCAAATTATATGATGTGGTAGATTAGAAAAAAAACTGGTATATATTATGATGTATTTTTTATAAAGCTTTTTATTTATGTTTATTTTTTTGTTACTTTATAAAAGAAATAAAAAATGGGAATTTTTTTTAGGAAACGGGTTGGACAAAATTATAGCAACACATTTTAGAAAAATCAATTTATTTATTCTCCAAAGTCAAAATAAGATTACAATACAATAATATTCTTCAGTATTTAGTATAGTACCCTTTAGCCCTTATAACAGCAATGCATCTTTTTGGCATGGATAAAATAAGTTTGTTTATAACATCATGATCGATTGACAACCAAGTATCCTGAAGAGCTTCGAAAAGTTCTCCAGCATTTTTGAAATTCCTGGTTCTACACCTGTTATCCACAATTTCCCAAAGATTTTCTATTGGATTTAAATCCGGAGATTGGGAGGGCCACTTCATAACATTAATTTTTTTATCATGGAGAAACTCTTTTATTAGCCTTGAAGAATGTTTTGGATCATTGTCATGTTGAAATTGATATAACAGCGGCATATTTTCTTCAGAATAGGGTAACATAACATTCTTTAATATATCCTTGTACATAAATCGATCCATAATCCCTTCTATTCTGTGAAGAGGTCCCATACCATACCCCGAAAAACAGCCCCACACTAAAACTGAACCACCATCATGCTTAACTGTAGGAGAAGTGTACCGAGGATTAAATCTTTTCCCTACAGGACGTCGAACGTATGCAGCACCATCACTTTTAAATAAATTGAATTTTGATTCATCGCTAAAAATAACTCTGCGCCACTGATCAATAGTCCAGCCCTGGTGTTCTCGAGCAAATTCAAGTCGGACCTTCACGTTCTTCTTGGAAAGAAGAGGCTTTTTTGCTGGTCTGCGTCTAAACAGCTTATTTTCAAATAGACACCGCCTTATGGATCGTTCACTAAGATCGGAACACCCACTGCCATCCAAAAGCCCTTTAATTTTTGAAGAGGACAAAAATGGGTTTTGCCTGGAAATCCGAACAATCATTTTGTCACTTTTTTTTTAAGTTTTCCGGGGACGTCCCGATTTTTTTTTGGGTACTACCAGCCCTGTGTTATTGTATCTTTTCACTATACGTGATACAACTGATCTGTGAAGAGCAAAATTTTTTGCAATGCATGACTGTTTGATGCCTGACTTATACTGATTAATTATAAGTTGCCTCACTTCAACAGACACGGTTTTACCACGACTCATACTGTTATTTAAATAAGTTAATAACTACCAAGAAATCACAATATAAATTGTTTCAATATTGCACTTCAACAGATTGAAAGAGCACTAAATTTCAAATGTTGCTATAATTATGACCAGGTGAAATATTTGCAATTACAAATATTTATTGTCAGCAAAAAAACAGGTAGGCTTTTTTTTATTTTAATGAGAAATTTTGTTTAAATATTAAGAGGCCATCTAAACCAGTGGCGTACTTTTACGATTAAATCATACATATAATAGTTATTATTAAATATTAGTAAAATTCAGATTTGTTGCTATATTTTGGCCACTACTGTAAGTTGAGTAATACCTCAATTGAAAGAAATTTATTTTATATATTTTCTACATTTTGGCACCTTATTTTTTAAATTTGAGTGCTGCGTTGCCAAGTTACGGTTATTTAAACATTGTAAATTACTTATTGACATTATTCCTGTAAGTGTTTTAATTACAAAAAGCTAAGATTATTTATCCAAACATGTCTTTTTAGATTAATATTATTTTTATTAAACTTTTCTATAGTCTTTACAATTATGGCTGAATAAGTTGTTTTAATAATGGTCTTTACAAAAGCACACTTCAAATTTATTTTATAAACACTTTTATTTTTGAGTTGTTCAGAGTGTTCTCCATTGTTCTCCAAACAAACATAAAGTCTATTCTCAAATTCTTCCCGAACATTTTAAAATACCACTTCTGGAAGAGCCCTACATGCCCCTGTAATTATTTTTTTTAAATCGTCGATATTATCAGGCTGAGATTTGTAAAAAACCGTTTTTAAATGCCCCTATAAAAAAAAATCTAACGGCATTAAGTCTAGTGACCTAGCAGGCCATTCTATCGGTCCCCCTCTACCAATCTATTGGTTAGGGACTCTGTTATTCAACTTGCACTAGCCGAAAATGCATTCTTTAACATAATCTATTAAATCACTAATATATAAAAGAAAACTTCTTCAAATGATGCTAAATTTATATTAATGTTTCAGCTGTTTTTTTTTACAATGTCTTACTCTTTAAAGTATTCTGAGTTATGATATATTTTATAAATCACATCTTTTCAAAGTATTGTATAAATCACATCAGTCACAAATAACTTTTGAATTTCCCTCTTAACAATAAATTAAAATTTTTTCAGGTTGGATGCTGTTATCAACTTTAAACCTATTAGCAGCTGGTAACACCGCCTTGATCCAAGTAATGTCAGAAGTTTCAGTGCCATCAACTCTCGTCCGATGTCTCTATTTATTTATCGATCTACCTCCCGACTCTTCACAAAAAGAAACAATCAACAAGGAAGGCGGTAGCGACTTTACGCCTTACGAACGGAGGGTTTTGTTACAGAAGATTTTCGTACAGGTTAGATCTTCAAGGCGTATATCTTCACATGATTTTCATTACATGTACTGATTTAGTTATTGGTGCGTCTATGCAGTCACAGGATAGCTGCTGAAGAGTTAGCGAAGAAAGACGATTTGACACTTTTATTTTCTGGTATTACGTCCAGTTGCCCACCTTATAATGTGATGTGGAGGAAAAGCGCCTCTGAGGTGCTTATGACAGTATCCAGGCATGGACTAACACCTCCTGTTATTGGATATATTCACAGTGAGTGCCGTGTATAATTTTTAATTAGAAACTAAATGTTTTTTTAAGCTTCGTGGTGAATGCTATGAAGTAAATATCAGGGGAAAAAAAAGATTGAATATTCCCAGGCATAATGCAGAGTTTTTCAAGTCCTGTTTCATATATCAGGGAGCTAGTTTATGTAACAAAATACCTGAGAATCTTAAAACATTAAGCTGTCCCTGTTTTAAAAAGAAACTAAAAGATTTGATCAGGAGTGGTAAGCTGTGATGAGTCAGTCTGTAGTAATTTTGTGATATGTAATTTTTTTTTTTTAATTTTTATACCGTGCTCAAAGC
The DNA here is from genome assembly GCF_022605725.1 of Anthonomus grandis grandis. Taxonomy (NCBI): domain Eukaryota; kingdom Metazoa; phylum Arthropoda; class Insecta; order Coleoptera; family Curculionidae; genus Anthonomus; species Anthonomus grandis. The sequence goes on from NC_065552.1 coordinate 30,035,446, forward strand.
TTTTAAATAATGTCATGTATTTTGAAATTTGTCAGTATATTTGAAAGTGGATATTTTATTTGTTATTGCCTAATGGTTAAATCTTTATTGGTAATTGTTAAAAACCGCTCTGCGGATCTATTACCTTTTGACATTTTTGTTAATAAAAGATATTTTATTTTATTTTTTTATTTTATGTTTGTTATATACTGTGTGCAAAACGTCCCGATAATTCGCGAGCGTTTATCGCAAAAAAAGCGTCTTAAATAAGGATATCTTTTAGATCTAGTTTATAAAAATATTTTTACCTATAGAGAAGACCTCAGAATGCACGATATAAATACAAATTTCGTTTTTCTAAATGGAATGGTATTTTATTAATTTTTGAATTCTAGACTGGTTTCTGGATGATTAAAATGTAAAATATGTTATCTTGAATTACAAATAATACTACATAGTTTTATTCTTCAAAATTTATTGAAAAAATAATGTTAACTACCTAAGTACAGGAAAAAAAGTTTTCAAATAACTAAAAAAAATGTATATAATAACTACTTCTTTTTGTCCTTCTTTTTACATCTGCAAAAAGTAGGAAAAAAATAGTTTAAGCAAAAAGATACAATATGTTCAATAGGTGGAAAGGAAAATTAAAGTTGTTTCTATGGAAAAATGTTTCAATAATTGATAAAATACCTAAAGTAACGTGGGTCTATACTTTTATTGTTATGTCCCTCTAGATGAAATAAACATTCTTCTTTAATTTATCTTCTATTCTATTTTTCCTAGTTTAGCAATTGGTACCCTTTGTTGCGTTACATGTCTCAGCTACGCTATTTTCCTGCATTTTATCGTGGCCAGCAAATTGGGGTTTTCTTCCTATCATCGCCAACATTTTCTCGTTGATTTTCCTTGACACTTTCTAGATTCACATTTGACATGCTTCCAGCCTATTCAATGTGCTAACCTTCAATGGTACAGATTATATATAACATTTTGTGAATCTTATTCTGAGATTGAGGTAAAAGTCAGAGATTGTAAAAACGTTTTTGAATCTCATGAATGAGCTCGCTTTTTCCCTCTGGCATTTGATGACGCCTTAGCGATGAAAATGATCGTTCTGATGAGGCTGTAGATACAGGTAACGTAGCCAGAATTTGCAACAGAGTATGAATATTGGGAAACAAAATGTAGATAATGCATCAAGAGCATTTTTTGGCCTTTCTGCTTGAGGCAGCTTAATCCATTTTTGTTTCCACAACTGTAGTTCTGCAGATAACGTATCTAGGTCCAAAAATTCCTCATATGGTAACAAGTCTTCCATTTTTACTATGTGTGCTTCGCACATATTTGGTACTAGACAATATAACAATGAAAGTGATTTTTCGTGATTTGCAAATCTTGCAGATTTTCATTAGTTCTTCTATAAATTGATCAAAAAAAGGAATTGCAACTGTGATTCGAAAATATTCCTCTGCAGTAGCTACCATGGCATTAGAACGATTCTGCTGTCGTGAAACTATTCTAGGTATTTTTATGCATTCTTCATCATCTATAGACTTTATAATAGCTTCAGATTTTTTACAAATATTTTTGAATTCTTGATCTATATTCAGTCTCATATTCCTGACCTGACTAATAACAGTATTCACATGCTCAACAGCGCTAAATAGATCAAAATCCACAGTCTGGAGAATTCTGCATAACGGTAGAGTAAAAGCAAATAAAGTGGACGCTGTTAATATACTGATAAACTCACTGGTCATAATAGCTCGAAGGAACTGCAAAGCTTTTGAAGAAGTTTCGATGTCTCTTACTTGTTTTAGTTCTTCTAATGTTTCAATAATGGGTTTAAAAACTTTAGTAAACCTAATTAGTCCATCATGATTTTCCACCCACTGAGTTTCACACATGGATGTTAACTTAGTCCATTTACTATTTGGAACATGTTCTTTAATTTTATTTTTTAATATCTCAGTGCGCATAGCTGATATTTTTATAAAATTTGCAATAGATTTTATTGTTCCAATATAATTTCTGATACTCTGAACCTTACAGGAATGGGCAAGAGCTAAATTTAAAGAATGAGCACTACAGTGCACATATATTGCTGCTGGATATTTTTCTCTAATTATAGCCTGAACACCTTTAAAACATTAAAAAGTAAATTTAAAAACAAAAAATTTTAGGTATCAGTCGTTTCAATTTTATTTTACGTTATAAGATTTTCGGGGGGGGGGAATTTGGGGGTTTGAACCCCCAAAACCCCCCCTAGATACGGCCCTGATAGTAGGGATGCCGCTGACACTCGCTACGGTCCACGCGGCTTTTGCCTTGGCTAGAGCCGGACTTAAACATTTTTTTAGATATTATTCTCTTGTAAAATAAAAATACCTACATAGTACAAATATTTAATTTTTAATATTAATAAAGTTCATACATTAACAAAATATTTAAACAAAAATAAACATCGCATTTCTACATCTAACAACGACGATATAGAAAATTTTGTAAAAACGCTATCAAAATAGTCACTAAGTACGGCGCTGAACTAGGCGATACACCTATGAACACAGTTCGATAAACAGTGAGCTCGGCATCCGGAGATTTAGAGAATTTATTATCTAATGTTACAGGGAAATATGCAACCAATACATTAAGAGCTGTTTTCTTATAAAAAAATAACAGTAACTTGCCGATTTACACTATGAAAATTAAATTATTTACTTAGCTTTTAATAACAACAATACAATTACACAACAAATTTAAAGTACACGATATCTATAATTTCCATAAGTGTAAAAGTTGATTTCTTTTTCGTAACCTTTAGTATGCTGGTATTTCTTACGAGAGAAATTTAGTCCAAAAAAAACTCACTTAATGTTTTAAATACATCACTATACATATAATGTATTTAAAATATTAATAAAAAGGTATATACACACAACTACAAATTTTTCTTTAAAGGAAATACGGCAAAAAATATTAGATACAAATAATAAATGTAAAGGGTGGGAAAAAATAACTCCTAAATTTAGCAAAAAATAAACAGTACTAATACTAAGCATGAAAATGCTTTAAGGTTTTATGTGAAAATTCATCTAATCAAAACTAAAATTTTTCGATTTTTTGTATTTCGAAAATTTTGTATTTTAACTAAAACTGAAAACTATAACAAAAAAATCTTAACTTAAAAAAGATATGGAAAATATGTACACATATTATATATAGGTTTAAGGAAAATTATTCTGAATCAGAATTATCGCTAAAATCACTGCTGACAGAATCTTCTTAATTTATGTCTATATCATCAATTAATGTCCTTTCCTCTCGTATAATATATTTTTCGACTTCCCGGTTTCGATTCTCATTTTTCTTTGAAGTGACTGTCCTTTGCTATGAGATAATGGGCTCTGATGTTAAAAGTAGTATTTTTAATAAATCCATATTACATTTTGTTCTAGAATACTTGCGTGTGAGAAATAATCGATATTTTCTTGCCTCTTTATGCCTCGCTTCTAAAGCATCTTCGGAAAGTTGTCCTATAAGTAAAGGAAATGAATCAAGTATTTCAGATCCGTGTACCAGAACCTTATGCCTACTTGGCATGTAATACCAATTATATAAATCTAAATATAATTGTTTAGTCTCATCTAAAAGTTTCTTAAACTCTAGTACCTGAATGTGACAGCCACTAGAAAGAGTTCCAAGAATAGTCGAAAAATTTATTATAAGACGCTTGTCTATTCCTGTTATTTCAGAGCTTAAGTCTGGATTGTAAAAAAAGGGAGCTGTATTGCCATCGTTGCTTGACCCGTATCCTTGCTTTGGTTTGTCCATAATCAGGCCCATTTTTTATTTAAAATCTGACTGTATTTTCTTTTTGTTGTTTTCCACTATTTGCTTATTTTCTGCTCCTTTAACTTGCCAAGATCTTATTTGCAATCGATAACTAATGTGAAGTAAGCACGCAAAAAATCTTATCCAGCAGTGTAATGTGGACAAACCAAAGCTATAGTTTTCTACTTTTAAAAGACGGTTGGTATTTGGCAAACTCATTTCTTTCGGACTTGACCCATAGATGATGCATCTGGATATTGCGTTTGTGTCAGAGAGAATATTTGCTACACTACCATCCATCATAGTGAACAATATTTTAAATGATACTATACAAGTAGTTCCGTTTTGAAATTTTAAAATAAAATTATTAAGGTCATTAATTTTATTTCTGCTTTGCTTGGTGAAGTGAGTTTCAACTTGAGGCAAGGGATTGCTCAAATTTAAAAGGGAATGGATTTTTTCATAATTAAATAGTTTTGGATTTTAATTCCGATGGCCATGTCTCAAAAAGATCCGCTCAAAAGATCCGCTTCTTTATTGATTTGACATCCTTTGAAAAAAAAAATATTTAAAGCTTCGTCGCAGACTGACGCAGATAAACTATATACGAAATGATAATATATAAATGTATTAACAATAAAATGTAAAAACTACAAATGGTTTTAAGAGGCTTTTTTTATATGCCTTTTCAAAGTTTCAAATTTAAAGAGAAATATAAAATAATTGCAAACTACTTTTACATTTATTATGGTTAAATGATAAACGACTTTAAAATTTTTTAATACATGATATTAAAGTACATACCTTGTTGTACACTGTCCATGTTTAAAAAAGATTTCAACTTTTAACCGCTTGTCTTGAAACACCAACAAAGTATACTCAAGTTTTAATAACAAACAGGTACTGGTCAACACACGAGATTTTATTATTTTTGGCGCAAATATTTATAAACAAAAAATGCTATTTGCAATAACATTTTTGTGAAATAGTGGCTATTAGTTTGTGGTCTTTAAGATAAGGTATTTAAATACTTCTGAAAAACAAGTCACTTTTTCGATTTTTGTCCATTGGTCGAAGCACTGTGTGCTGGTTTCTTTATGCTGTGGTTTTGACATAACCAAGTACCCAGAATGTTAAGCTTTTTTCCTCCTTGTATGTGACTTTGAATTCATATGCCATTTATTTTGATGCCTAATTGTTGTCCTTCGAGAGCTTCTTGGAAGATGTTTTCAAAGTAAATTTTAATCAGCAGAAAGGATAGGACACATTCTTGTTTTACACCTCTAAGGATCTTCTGTACTTTTCTAATTTTGTTATTAAATATAACTGCTTTTTGTGGAAATTCTGTAGTGAAGTGATCTGCAGAAACACATCAAGCTGATCAATCTTTAATTTTCAAATTTTGTTGCATTGTTCTTTTTTGCGAGTGTGATAAAAAGAAGTTTAAGCCATTTGGTTGGGAATTTTTCTGTGTTGTAAATTTGGTTATAAATATTTAAAATAAATCTAAATATCCATAAGCCTCATTTGAGGTACCTTTTCATAAAGGGGCGCTTTCTTGCATTATTAAGGGGTCCTGCACTTTTTACACACAGTAGTGTATATTAATGTATGTTTTAGGTAAGTCTTGTGTGGCTCTCTGCATAGAAAACATGAAAAAAGTACCAGAAATGGCACCGTTGGAATTAGTGGAGATGTTTGTGACGCTTTTTTGCTTTTTAAAAGACTCTAGCGACGTCTCCGCCACATTATTGGACGATTTTAGACTGGCCCACGGTTATTTGTTTTTATCCGAATTTTTATTAAAGTTAGTATATTACGATTGCATGCAAACAGAACCTCATTATTTTTCCGACTTTTCAGATCAGAAACAGAAAAATCACAAGAGACCCAAGATTCGGTTCGCAATTTGGTTCTGATGATCGCCTCCCTTTGTATGTGCGGTTATATAGAACTAAAGCCCTCTCAAGCGTCTAGCGGTTCCTTATTTCAAATGCCGGGGTTTTTATTACCACAACCGTCCGGCAGAGGGAGCACCGTCAGAAATATCCAGGCGTTTAGCGTTCTACAAAGCACCTTTTTGAAGAGCAACTCGCCCCTAACTTGTTCCACTATCCTGGATGCCATTTCCAGCATTTATCAATCGGATAACGCGAACTATTTTATTTTGGAAAATCAGAACACACTCAGCCAATTCACCGAGAAAATACATCAAAAACCTCCGGAGATTCAGCGGAAGTTATTCGAATTAGTGGAGTTTCTGGTGTTCACGCTGAACTTCGTGCCTTGCAAGGAGTTGATTTCTATGTCGATTCTTCTGAAAACGCACAGTTTGAATTACGCCGAGTGCAGTATCGCATGCACAAAGACACTCCTCACCATTTTAAAGCACAATGTTATTTTTAAGGATGTTTATAGAGAGGTGAGTCGAAGTTTTTCTTTTAACATATACTATTTTTGCGAATATAATATAGTATGTCCGGATAAATACAGTATATTTATAATTGTGATAAATTAAGTTGGGACACTGCTTAGGTTACCAACATATGGGAAACTTTGTTATTATTGGTTTTATGAAAAACAGTTATTCTTTATAAAAGGTTCTGTATGGTCCAAAACCTAAAATAAAATAATCAAATATCAAATTTTATTAGTCGTATACGAGGTTTCCCAAAACATGTGAAATTTGCTAAAGAGTTATTACCTTTATTTTTCACAATATCGACAATTGTTATAAATATGCAATTATATCCTGGTACTTTAAACATATATTTTACAAAATTTTCTCAAATTACTTTTATTTAATACAAACATAACCTTTTCGTTCTAAACGTAATGAGTAAATTTTCACAAAACAAAATAATTAATCATAAGAAATAATCTCTTAATTTTTATTTGAAGACTTATTTATTTATTTATTTAAGTACAAGGCTCTCCTACAGATAGACTAAGCAATCCAATAATAGGAAAGCACAAAATATCTTAGTGAATTTTAAAATACAAATAAGCCATTTGCAAATTGCTACACTTTCACTAAACCTTTTAAATGTCCCAAGAAATAAACCTAAGTAACTTAGGTATTTGGTATTGTCTTTACAATCAAAAAAAAATATTTAAAAAACATAAGAAAATGAAGGCAAAATTAGATATGGGGATATACATATAAATGAGAATTCGACTTTTCCACCTCTTTGTAATTATTGTTTCTTTCTCTTAATTTGTCAAATTATAGCCGAAAACCATCACTTTATTCCCATACTCTTCTAATTCTCAGACTGAGATAGGGATATATAAATGAGAATTTGACTTTACTGCCTTTTTCTATATCATAAATAATGACTTTTATTAAAACAAAAATCTACACAATGAACAAATGCTCATACCTTATTTCTGTTTTAATGCAGTTTAAGTCTGGTGCAAGTCTAGCTTAAAGCTGCTCAACTGAACCAGAACCAACTATTATTATAGTTTATTATTATAAATAAACTATAATAATATTTTAGATATATCTACATATTAGCTAAACTAAAATAAGATAATAGATATATAATAAGATATAAATTTTATCTAAATGACTACACTATTAGATCATTGATTCTTTTATTACACAGAAAATATATTAAAAAATATTAATTAATAGATAAGAAAAAAAATATATATATAAGCAAATATTCCAATAATCTTAAGGTAAGAAATCTTAATATTATTATTAAATTTGGTTACTTTGATTAAATAAGTAAGTCTTGTACTTCATCTTAAAATTTTTAGGGCTCAAAGTAAGATAACATTCCGCTATTGAATTGTCTTGCTTTACAGCGTTGTATGAAAAGGATCGCCGGAAGATTGCAGTAGTATGCAGAGGCATAGTTAACTTTTTTACATTTCTAATATTAATATTGTGAACGGTATTTCGAAATTCTAAACGCTCTTTTATTGAATTGAGAGAAGACGGATTATTTAGCATCTTTAATAAGAAACAAGAAAAGTGCAAAATTCTACGATCATTCATCTTTAACCACCCAAGGTCTTTATATAAGTGTGAATTATGATCAAATTTGCGCAAACCACAGATAAACCTCAAGCAAGCATTCTGCACCTTCTGTATGCGATTTTTGCTCTCCACATCCAAAGAAAAACCATAAACGTAGTCACAGTATGTAAAATTACATAACACAAGAGTTTCACATAAGGTTTTTTGAAGGGATTTACTTAATATGTGCCTGTTGGTGTATAAAATTTTCAAAGAAAAAAATTATTTTTGTATAAGTTTTCTTAAATGTTCTTGAAATCTTGATTGAATATCGATAACAACCTCCAAGTTTTTAGTACTGTCGATAAATGTTAATTTCGAATTATTTATAATTATATTTAAATTATTCTTTAAAAACTCACAATTTTTTTTGTTATCAAAAACCATAACATTAGATTTTTCCGGATTAAGCTTTAAATTGTGATCCTCAGAAAATTGACATAAAAGTTTAAGATCTTCATTAATGCATAATTCCATTTCTTTAAAATCTTTCGTATCAAAGCACATTTACTGTAGATCTGCGTGTCATCAGCAAAAGCGTGAATCTTACAAAAGTTCAATGATTTTAGTAAATCTGATGTATAAATAAGGAACATTAAGGGGCCCAAAATTGACGCCTGGGGAACACCAGATGCTATAGCTGCTCTATCAGAAAAAAATATTATTATTAGACAGCGATTGGAATCTGTTGGATAGGTATGATTTTATAAGCAACAAGATTCGTTGTAAAATCCATAATATTGCAATTTGGCCACCAACAGATCGTGATTTACAGTGTCAAATGCTTTCGAAAACTCCAACAATACCAAAATCGTATTATTTTTTAAATCTTGTGCTCTAAATATATCATCCAGTACATTTTATCAAAGCAACCGATGTGCCATAACCATTTCTAAAAATACATTGAGTGTTAGTAATATTGTTATTGTTCATGCAATACTCATACAATTGCTCATACAGAATTCTTTCAAAAATTTTTGATAATAAAATTTTTGATAAAGCCGGAAGGATACTGATAATGCGAAGTTCATTAAAGTCACTGGGATTTGATGTTTTTGGCAGCGGTTTTCCCACAGAAAATTTTCCATTGATCGGGAAAGTAGCCAATCTTTATACAGCAATTTATGATATGGGTTATATACATATCAATGTAAGGACTGTAATATTTCAGCATCATCACATCATTTTCTTAATAGTATCTGGATCGCCTGGAAATATTGTTTTTTTCCTTTAATTTGTCAAATTATACCCGAAAAACATCACTTTATTCCCATACTCGTCTTATTCTCAGACTGACATAGGGATATATAAATGAGAATTCGACTTTTCCACCTTTGTCTATATCATCGCATCATTTTCTTTTAATCGTCTCTGGATCGAACATGTATATATACGATTATATAAGAAGTTTGCTAGACAATATATATATATATGTCCTTCATGAAAACATTTAAACTATATCGTCTTAGATTTGAAAAACTTAAAACTTGCCCCAATTTAACCGACCTTGTATCGCTTATGGCTTGTTTTCCTTAGATTTGGGACATCCTCTATATACTCAATAATTTCTTTATCCAGTCAATATTAGAAATTATTTCATGTAAGATAAGACCGAAGGCAAAGATTGTAGTATAACAGGTACAAGTAAAAATAAAAGATCGTGAAAAAAAGGCCTTACTCTAACTAAACATCTAACTTTTCAATTTTTTAAATTAACAACAGTCAAAATGGATTTTGCATAAACCCTAGTATCATATTTTGCTAAGTTATAAAGAAATTATATCTCATATTAAAGAAAATATTTCTCAAAACACAAAAGCTTGCAAAATTCCTGGGGTCAGTACGTAAAAATCTATCTATGTATATTCTTTCCAGGTGGGCTTACTTGAAGTAATAGTAACTCTACTAAGTCGCTACGCCAGCTTTTTGGAAAACAAAAAAACATTAAAGGATTACCAAATGCCATTGGGACAAGACAAATTGGGCGGCCTAATAATAGAAGCAATCATTCTATTGTTAACAGGCAGTATTGGAAACGCAAACGTTTTAAGAGAATGTGGCGGTGCTAAATGTGTACACGGATTAGTACAGTATTTAGATTGCAGGTATAAGAGTGTTTGCCATATTCCTGTTATGCAATATCTCTGTTTATATATTGTGCTTGTAGGTATGCAGCGTTAGGTATTATAAAAGAATTAATTTTAACAAGCGGAGGAGAAGACGATATGGCCCAATTATTAAATACCCTGCATTCAGCCCCTCACTCAGACCTGAATTTGAAAATTGATATTTTAGAGGCTTTGAAGTTGTGCTTGAAAGAGTCCCATCGAACTAGAACAGTTTTTCGTAAGGTAGGTGTTTATAATATATTGAAAAAAGTGATAAGAAATAAAGAAACACTATAAATAACATTATAAAAATAGCAGAAGTCAACTATTATAAAACTTAAATAAGTGAATACAAGAGACTTTAGAATGTATAAAATTAGACTACAAACGCTAGAAAAATTGGCCTTAATATTATCAGACATACTTGTCTCAAATTATTATTGATGAAACACAGAATTCGACAAACTTTTTAAAGCATGTAAACAGACACTTTACTAAGTTGAAACTCCTATCCCAATAACACGTATTAAAAAATCGGTCTGTAGACGTGTTAAGACATTGTTAATGCACTTTACTTTTCTGGAATTTTTATGAGACCTGACTGAGAGGGCATTCCAAACTATAACCTCAAATGTAATTTTAAAAATTTTCATTTAAATACATAACCTAACGGATATCTATATAGACCGTAAGAGGATGCCAGGTGGAAGTATATGATTTTATTCCGCTTGCCTTGTTGATGGTCGATAGTCGGCCAGATTTGAAAACGCGTTTTTATCTGTAGAAAATTTTAAAGTGTTTGCATCATTTTATACCGCTTGCCATTGTAATACATGCTCATTTACACTCAAAGACGCTTGAATAATGAAATTACATGAGATTACAGGCGACCGGCTTAGTTCAAAAGGTCACGAAAAACCAAAAAAATAAAAAAATGCATGTTTTTAAACAATTCAATTAGAAAAATGAAATTTTATATGAAAATATTACGCTACAGAAATTGGCAAGCATCGGACATTAACAGATTAACGGTACGAAATTTCCGGGACATCTTGTAAAATTTTTGCACATATATTACTGCTTCAAACGAAGAGAAACATCAATTTCGTAATAAAATAATGTCACAACCCGAAAGGCAAGCATGTATAATAAAACCATCTTATAAATAATAAAGTTGTAAAAAAAAATAAAAAAATTTGTGCAATTTGAAACTGTTTGCCATTTCGCATTTAATTAAAGGGCGATCAGATAAGTACGTGATAAAAAAGGCAAGCATCGGAGTGCAGAACAACATAAGAAACAATTAATTATTTTTTTTAGAGATAATAGGACAAATTTGCAAGTTTTTACAATTTGAAACTACCATTTCACATTTAATTAAAGGGCAATTAGATAAATATGTAATAAAAAAGCATCGATGTATAGCAGAAAAATATATGTAGGATTTGATGTGGATAGGAAGTTTAGGACAAATGTGACTTTCACACAAAAGTGCTAAGAAACTTTTTTACAGAAACCAAAAAAATCAACAAAGGACAAGAACAGACTAATGATATCGTGTAATGGTTTACTTTAGAATGCAAACGCAATTATTTAAGAGATCGGATGGTATCAGGGCCATAGCGATACTTTGCTTTGAGGCTGACAGAAGCATTATTAGACCGAAGAATCTATTGAATGTACTTGTTTTAGAAAAATTTATCGTGATTCGAGATTTCAATGCTTGAATTCTATAACCTCCTACTATCCTGATGATAGAGATTTGTATGTCCGAAACTTGTTGGGATATTATTAGGAACAAACAAAATGAATTAAGCGGATGAAGACTATGCATTTTATTTTCACCATGTATCCAATAACATTTCAATAACCACTATTAAAAGCCTTATACACGTTCGGTGGTTGAAAAATTTCGAATACGATTTTTGCGTAATGTGTAAGAAGGAGACGGAGTAGAGCGAGAACCAACTTGGCTCCACCCTGGGCGGCTATCGCGTCGTCGTTGCGCTTATCAGTCCGGTTAAAGTTCGGTTGCAATCCCTCGCATACCTATGTACGTGTTAGCCGATTATGTTTACAATTTATTTCAACCGTTGGTACGAAGACGGATACAGTAATAAAATAAAAATGGTTTTCACTGTTGATCAAAAGATTAATATCATTAAATGGTATTGTCATGCGGATAGTGCAGAAGAAGTTGTCGGCCGTTTTATATTTGCATATCCTGATCAGCAAGTCCCTACTGCTAAAACAATTTATAATATCTGGCATAAGTTTGAGCAGTCGGGATGTGTAAATCGGTGTGCAAAATGTTCTAGTGGCGATCAGGAAACTCGTCGAACACCTGACGCTAGGATTGAAAAGGAGGTCAAGGTGTGTGCTTTTATGGAAGTAAGTGAACCTTGTTCTAGCTCCCAAATTTCTGAAGAACTTGATATTCCAAGTCGTACAGTGCGTGATATTTTGAAAAGAAATAAGTACAAAGCCTATAAAATTAAAAACACTCAAGACATTTTTCCAGAAGATTTTAATTCTTCAGTCGTGAGATATTGGTCTCGGGAAAATCTACATTTGAGTGTACTATTACGAACTCAATATCCGCAAAAGGTAAATGTTTGGGCTGGTATTTTAGCCAATCACATTGTAGGCCCTTTTTTATTGATGGTACCTTAAACTCTGAGAGATATTTACTTTTATTGCAACAAAATATTATACCCGCTGTACGAAACTTGGATGTTAATTTTGAGGAAATTTGGTTTCAACAAGACGGATGTCCCGCTCACAACGCTAGACAAGTGCAGGACTATTTAACAAACACTTTTCCTGAACGGCTTATTTCCACAAGAGGTACAATACCATGGTCTCCGCGATCTCCAGATCTGACGCCTTGCGACTACTTTTTATGGGGCTATTTGACGGAAATTCTTTACCAACACCGACATGAAAGAGCCATTAATTTGGACGAATTGCGACTTAGAATTATTAATATTTCTAGGTCCATTACACCTGAAATGTTAGCCAATGTACGTAGAGAATTTTACGACAGGTTGGGATACTGTGAAGCCCAACAAGGAGGTGTATTTGAACACCTTATTAAATAATCCATTTAATTAGAATTATTATTTTGTTTAAGAGTTATTTTTCATTTTATTTTAGAATATTGTATTTAGTTTTCACCAAAGGTTTTTAAGATTTGAGCATATTAAAGTTGTTTTTTTGACTTGCGGTTATGAGCACGTTAAAAAACAACATAAATTTTTATCTTTCGTGTGCGCGTAAAATTCCAATACTTGATTCGAGGCTAACCTACCCATCTCCAAGCGCTTGCTAAATATCACTGCGAGCAAGCCGAAATTAAATTCACATTGGGAGCGGTACGGAGAATCGGCGTCGCTATCCGTGGGAGGTTACCGATGCAGTCGTTCTCTGTCTACTCTCTATCTATTAGGTCTAATACATTAAAACTCAATCCATAAGATTCAACTCGCCAAACGTGTATATAAAATCTATTTAGACTTAAATTTCGGAAAGCCATGCTGAAAAACAAATATGGTATTTTTCACTTTTGACAGATAATTTTAAATATTTGATTTCTCTCCTTTTTTTCTTATTGACAAATTGTTATCAAATGAATTTTATATAGTTTAGAATAGATATATTTTGGATGTTTTTTTACATTTGTTTCCACAAAATTAAAAAGTTAATAATCACATATTGGTGTGTTACCACACAAGTGTTTGGATACAGGTTGGCGAATAGAAGACTACATATAGGCATTATAAAGGGTAACACCGCTTCTCGATCTCATTTTGATTGCATACTGCACTGTTGAGTCTTAAAGCGTTATTTTAATTTTTTTCAATATTTATCATTATACAAACTAATCAAACCAGATGTATGAGCCATCATCAGTGCTAATTGTCAGTTAATCCCTGAAGTTTTCCATGGTGGAAACAAATTTAATAGTATCAAAATTATTCTAAGGAACGTAGTACTTTTAAAAATACTTTAACTTTCCCACCATCTAAGAATTACAATAAAATGTAAACAAAACACGAGGGACAGCAATGTGCCTCCCTTTTTAAATACTGTTCGTCCTGGATAGTGTTCTGTATAGTCTTAAGTATTTTTAAATGTACTACGTTCCCATTAAGGAAAACTATTGGGCTTAACTGACAATTATCACTGATGATGGCTCATACGCCGAACGCGCTCTTGCTAAGCTTTTAAAAATAAATTGCTTTGAATACATCTGGTTTGATTAATTTGTATTATCCTTCAAGCAACACAGCCACTTCCCTCTTCTATTTATCATTATGGCTATTTATACCCTTTCCGAAAAAGTTCAGTTGATTGAATAGTTTTATGAAGGCAATTCGGCAGTACAATGCAGGGATTTATTCTCAGTAAAAGTTGAAAATAGACCGACTCCTTGTGTTAACTGTTTTAAATATCGTGTCAAATTGCAAAACATCTTTTTGCCTCCAAGAATTTAGAAATTGATACACACATCAAGGCTCAAGGACCATTTATTGAGGGCCCAGGAAATAGAACGGCGGGTAGAAATGGTTTTTAGTGCTTTACTTTTGGGTTCAACATGATCCAGCAGATGTGTTGGAGAGGAACCGGGTATGCACCATAAAACTATGACAATTGGAAAAAACATAGATACAAGTATTTGAAGTTTCGTGAAGACCAGTGGCAAAGAATGGCATTTTGTGAAACCATGATGGAAAATGCAAATAAAAATGAAAATTTCTTAAAAATAATATTTTGTTTTCAGATGAGTTCTATTTTCCATTGCATGGTAAACACAATCCTTCCATTGTTCGTTACTGGTCTCAGGAAAACGAGCACAGAAGTTTTCAGTTTCGTACTCAGTATCCTCAGGAGTCGAAAGTTTGGGCTGGTGTTTTGGGCGTCCATATTATTGGGCCATTTTTCATTGATGGTACTTTGACCGCCGAAAAATACCTTGAGCTGCTACAAAACCAAGTTCTTGCCTTTCAACTGCTCTTTGATATAGATGTGGGATCGGTTTATTTTTAACAAGGTGGCTATCCTGCTCATAATCCGGTAATAAGACTAAAAGAATTTTTAACAAGTACTTCGCCTAATTGCTTTATTAGTAGGACTGGTAATATAAAATGGCTTCCAAGATCTCCCGATTTGTCACCAAATGACTTTTATTTGTGGGGTTATCTTAAGGAGACTATTTATTAGTGATGTAAATGAAGGAACGTTCCCTTCGTGCTATGGCGAATATTCGCGCACGTTCGCGCCCGATAAATCGTTCGTGCGCGCAAGATAGATCGTTCTCTCGTGCGCGAACGTTCGCCAGAGAATTTTCAGCACGATTCGGTATTCGGCGCGCTTTATTTACAAAAACTACTGTCGGCGTCGGCAACAGCATTAATCACAAAGACAAAGCGGCGCCGGCGCCGACAGCGGCGGTTCCCCGAATATTACGGCCGGTCTTTTTTGTAGCAATGCCGACTGTAGTTTTTGCATGTTATTTATGCATTTTTTGTCAACAAAACGAGTTCAGAGACCGATGAGTCCGATGACGAAGAGAGCGGGGCCTACAGTGTTCACGATTTCGATTCCCTAGTAGCATTGGGCCAGAAAGTTTCGATGAGCTTGACTACTCTTGATCTTGATATTGATCCACAATTAAAGTACCTGAGTTAGGTTAAAACTGTATTTTTGGTTTATTGCAGATTGCAGTTTATTTTTTTATATAAAGCTTTTTTTCGAGTTACTTTTTACTTCTTACATCATAAAACGTTTCTCATGTTATTTTCATGTTACTTTACCTACTTTGTATTTGTATTCACATAGCATAGCACACAAACTATGCTCAGTTTTTAAGAATATAATATCAAACCTGATCGGTAACATAAATTCTTGTATATTCTTTAAAAACCCCTTTAGATATAAAATTTGGTTATTTATGATGAATATTGTTATTCTATCCGGATTTATGAATATTATGATGTTAAGGTTTTTATAAAGTTAGAAGAATAATTCAGTGTCGGTATTTTACAAAGCATTAGGAGAATATTGAGCATTTTTCTAGGCATTTTGAGAAAAAATCATGAAAAATAAGTTTTTGAATACTTTACCACATCCCAAACATAAATTCTCAGTTTTTTTCGTTTATGCTTGTTTATTCTCGTTTATGCTCGTTCGTGCTCAGGGAACATTCTTTTAAATTACGTGCTTGAGAATTTTACATCACTACTATTTATAAACATCATAATAGTAGGCCAAATTTAGAGGAGTTGAGAAATACAATTGTTGAATCTGCCAATTCCATTTTACCTTAAATTCTTTTGGAAGTGAGAAACAGCTTTTACGATAGGCTTACCTTTTGTTTATCTAAATAAGGCGGCCTTTTTGAGCGTTTTATTTAAATAACTATTTGTTAAGTTTATTATTTAGAGTTTTATTTTCTGTTTTTTTATGATGTTTACATTTTATTTTTATTAGAGTTTATATTTTATTTAATTAAGAACAAGGCTTTAATTTTTAATATGCAATGCACAGCATAAAAAAATTGAAATTACTAATCTATGCGGGTTTTACACATGTAATTCCTGCATTAGAAGAATATTATACCAATATTGCGTAATATTGTTTAAAATTTTGCCCAGATATACAGCTTCCTCCGACGCTTACTAAAATAAAATTTAAAATAATCGAGCTCGAACCACGAACACCAGTGTTCTGTCGCGGCGGCGGCGTTGCAACATCTCTCCTATTAGGAACTTTATATGTGTAGTGATGCATTCGCCAATCTGTATATATTCTTATAGTATCGTTAAATGTAATAATGTAAAACTTATTGTAAGTTGTTGTAACAGTGAACAATGACAATTAAGGTTTTACATATTTTTTATGTTTTCTTCTCGTAGACAAATGGATTTGTTTACGTCATAAGCGTTCTGATAGCGTTAGAAGGCAAATTAAATAAACCAGAACATGACTCACGAGTTTTCCACTTACTACTGTTAGTTTTTCAAACAGTATGTATAGCCATGAGATTCGAACCGGCCAACGCAAAAATATTTTACTATGAAATTTGCAAGAATACTTTAAGAGACACACTGAAGCTCTTGGGCTGCTTTTCACAGGAAAAACTGGAGAGAATTCAAGAATTTGAGGAACTAGTACCGGGGCCCTATCAAGAAATTTGTCATAATTTATTCTTTGGAAGCATCGTTAATTTTTGGTAAGTCGTTACAATTTATTAAAGTATATACTTTTAGTAAGTTTATTTAATTTTAGTATACCTGAAGGTATTTCCCCTCGATTGGCTTACGCCACTTTAGTGTGTCGTCTTATGTATGATTTAGCCTTAGATTTGTATGAAAAATCGAACGTTAATACGGCCATGTATGCCATTAAGTCACCGCCCTTATCCAGACAGCACAGCCAAAAATCACAGGTAAAACTAGAGTTTAAAAAAATTTAAATCAGTGTTGATTAATGACGTTTAAGGATGATTTGACGGATGAATCGACGGTGAAAAATAAGCGGGCGAGTGTCAACAGTTTAAATCTGACCCCGCCTTCTCCTGAACCGATCATTGTTCATCCTGGAGTTGTTATTTGTTTGTTTCAACTTTTACCGAGCATACAGGTAAGTGATTTTGAACAAATACTTCAAATATTTGAGTTTTGCCTTCACCTACGGATTTTTCCTTTTAATCGTATTATTTCATTCACAAAATAACGAAATTTATTTTAATATTAAATGTATGTTATATTAAAATAGTGTAATGAATTTAATCTCGGAAACGGTAACCGCGGCAAAACTCTTAACTTAATATGTTTTGCATCTGTTTGCTTTTAGAATGATTAAACTCAGAATAAATAGATTATTCAAACAGTTTCATGAATGGGCGAAGTTAATACTTTGGTTTTAATAAGGTACTAAACAGTATATAAAGTTGAAAATGTTTATTTAAAAACGTACCGCCCTTGAAATGTTGGCTCCTTAAAATTAAAAACTTAAAAAAAAAACTTTCTAGGGATAATAAAAGCAGCTTCTTAAATCCTAAATAAAATAGGGGTTCACGATACCTTATTTTAAAAATTTTCAATTACCCTTTCAACTTTCGCTTCTTTCAGTACTTTTAAAAAAAATCTGGAAAAAAAAATTATTAGTTTACGTATCACGAATTCCAATAAAATTAAGATAATTAGATTTTTTTCGATAATGATTATCCACAAGTTCCATTAATCACTGAAAACTGGTTAAGGAATAGTGAACCAATTCATATTTCTAATTTTGCTATAGTGTCAAAATGTACATGGTGTTCAAAGATTCTTTCTTTTGATATACAGGGTCCGGCAGTCAAACCTGACGGTTTTTGAAATGGGATAAATAAAAATGTTGTTGAAATATTTTAATTATTATTTTTTTATTTTAAAGAGGGGAATTGGAAATCTAACATTCATAATAAAAAGCACAAAAATAACTTATGTAGCAAAAATTATGTCACTTAAATGATGACCACCATTTTCTCTACATTGTACGAGCCTCCTGGAGAAGTTAGTCATGACTTTCTCCAATGTTTGGCGCGGGATCTCACGAATTTCTCGCCGAATATTCTCTTTCAGTTGGTTCAAATTATTTGGTCTGTCAACATAAACTCTTCCCTTGAGGTACCCCCATAGATAAAATTCACAAGGGGGACAAGTCGGGAGAACGTGCCGGCCATTCGATGTCACCCCTGAGCGAGATCAGCTTACCGGGGAAAAATGATCTGAGTTGAGCCATGGACTCTCGAGCGGTATGGGCAGTTGCGTCCTGCTGAAACCAGACCCTCCTGAGAGGGATACGATGGCGACGTAACTCTGGAATGAGAAAGTCACGGATCATGGCAACATAACGCGCTGACTTCACTGTCACTGTTAGGCCATTCTCCCTAAAAAAAAATAAGGCCCTAATACTGTTGCCCTACACACTGCAGCTCATACAGTTACTCTTTCAGTGAAGAGGCTGCTGGTGAAGTTCCTGTGGGTTTCTCGGAGCCCAATATCGGAAATTTTGTATGTTGAAATGAAATTGAAAGAAAATGGTGGTCATCATTTAAGTGACATAATTTTTGCTACATAAGTTATTTTTGTGCTTTTTTATTATGAATGTTAAATTTCCAATTCTCCTCTTTTCAATAAAAAAATAATAATTAAAATATCTCAACAACTATTTTATTTATCCCGTTTCAAAAACCGTCAGGTTTGACTACCGGACCCTGTACTTAATAAATATGATAAATATCACCCGAAGCAGTGATGCTGTTGATGATTTTGCTTTTCTTTATGAAGAGCCTTGTTTTAAATGTTGAAGTTGGTGGTATTTTTTAAGATTCAATTTTGTATGTATCATTCACCAAGATCTTGCAGTGGCTCTTTCCTTACTAAATTAAAAATACTTTAAATTCCTTGCCGACATAAAGAACTGTGATTTTGGCGGATAATTTCAATATTAATTTTGCAGTCGCCGACCAAGGATTGTTGCAAAATTTTCATTAATCAGAATTGTGCATTTCGTAAGAGTATATATCTTTAAAATTCTGCGAATGCTCGTACGAGATATGCCACACATTAAAGGTACACATGCACAAGGTACAAGGCCTGGTGCTTAATGTAGGGTCCGTACTTATTCCATGACAATTGGATCCATTGATTTTTGCCACAAGCTCAATTATGTATTTGCGGTGAACGTGTTTATCTGAATTCATTTAATTAAATATCTGAGTTGCAACATTAGCATCTACCATTTTCGTAATACAGTGATATACAGCGATACAGCGAATACTATACATTCGAATACAGCGATACTCTTTCTGAATTTAAATCTGCAGATATTTTTAATACAAACTTTAATTTACATTTTCACGCCCCAATCGTTGATTCACGTAAGAAATGTGACTCATTTGAAACAAAGCTAAATATTATAGCTATAAAAATGAGCAAGCTATAATCAGTTGCTTTAAACGCAATTCTGCAAGATGCTCAAATTTCAATAGGTGAACAAAACACTACTGTTTTTGCGTGTAATCCCATGAAAACGTTACCTACTTTAGTAATTTCAACTGGCATAATTTACTATAAACGGCAATTATGGACTTATTGCCTTGGAGTGCAATCTGCAAACTTGAGAAGCCACAATATTTGTATGGAATGAGTCTGCAGCTTCAAGAGGATTACAGGAGGTAGGGTCCTGTCTTCGTTATTACATAAAAAATTCGGTTAAAACCAAAAAGCCTATGTATTCGGATGGCTGTGGCAGACAGAGCCGAATCATAAAAATGGCGCTTCTTTGCACTCATGTAGTTCAATCTATTGAGTAATCCGTTGAAGAGATTAAGCACAATTTTTTAGAGATAGAGACTTTGGTCTTATTAAAAAAAAAAATGAAAAGTATCATCCAAACATTGATATTTCCGAAGATTGGACTAAAGTTATTTTAATTGCAAGAAAAAAGAAAGCATTTCAGGTGATTCGTATGGAAAAGGAAATTTTCTTTTCAACTAATACCTTAGAAAGGAGTATTACGAATAGGAGATTATTAATCGAATCCTCTAAAGTGGCGTGGTTAAAAATTCATAGCCTTTTAGTTAAGAAGGAAGATCCGTTTGTTCTTTACTTTCTGTATGCTGTTGGCGATATGCACGAATTTCAAAAAGTTAATATTTAGAAAAGAAATGGACCAGCTTAAAGAATCACTGCCACTTTTGTATCCCAATGGAAACTTTATTATGTCTGCAAAAAAGAAGGACCTCCTGCAGTTGATAGAGTTTATTCCACCAGTCTACCATACCTTCTATGAGAATCTTCAATGTTCCAATATTCTAAAGGATTATCTTTCTATTAGAGACATTGATTTTGATTAAAGCATTTTGTATTTTGATCTTTAATTTCACCGGCATAATTTATTCAAAACGATTTTTTTTTTCTTAAAGGCAAACCACACTATCCCACACAAAATTTTGCATTTTCTGAAAAAATATCAATTTTTCTCAAAAATCTATTTGTATTTATGAAATCTACATTCGAACAAATTTAAGATTTTCTTTAATTTTCAAAATAATAATAAAAAAAGTCCTAATTTAAAATTGCAAATATCTCCATACAACGTCCATTGAGAATGGTTCACTCTGGTTCTCAACGCCTCATATGTTGGTTTGTTTACTATTATTTTATAATACATTATACGAATCTGAAAATGTTTCCTTTTTTATATCGTCACCCCTGTAGTTATATCTTATCTCTTATACACTTTAAACAACAGCTCGGAGTTTTTTGACTCTTTCCCGAAGTGTCAGATGTTGTAAAAGGATCTACACATGGCACCACAATAATTAAAATATCATACTGCAACGATTTTATGGAACATATTATTTTTTACAACAAAGTTATTTTACTTATTATTAGGACAAAAACATGGAAGCTGCATTGTGCTTGCAACAATTCATCTCAGAAATAATAAAGTCTTTGGTGCGATGTGAACGGAACCAGCAAGTGATGTGCGAAAAATCGTTCGTCAGTCATATCCTGGAAGTGGGTAATGTTCCTCTGCAAAATGAGAGTCATCCACTGCACCCACAGTTGCAATACATGCTGGAACGGTTGGCGGCGCAGTCGCTCGAGCCGATTGATTTGAGGACCTTTCTTAGGTGAGTGAATTGATCGGAAAAAATGCTAAGAACATTTTCGTCAATCAAATTAACTATGAGTAGAAATTGAAAAACTTTTGATAAGTTGCTTGTACCGGTTTTAAGGGTAATGTTCCAAATTTGGGTGTCGACATCTGTTGTAGAAAACCCAACATATTAAAAAAAGTGGTTTTGGTTTATTTTAATGTGGAGCTTTAATATTTTTTATAGGCTGAACTTTTGAACTTAATTTTTTTAGCACATTTAATTACTTCTGTTATGCTTTGATTTTCTTTTGCTTTTCACGTTGATATTTTTGAAAAGTTTGTTTTATACAGTTATTAAGTGAGTTCTTTAATATTTCTACGGTTAAAAAACTTTTATCTGATCTATCATTGTCTAAATAGATCATAAAAACTTTAGTGGTGACATATAAACAAGGTTTTGGTCAAATTAGAAACGCTTTCTTTCTAGTACCATTATTTTTAGCAGTCAATATATATCTGACAACAATTTAAAATGCCAAATTTCACCACCATCATTAAAACTTTAAAAAAGCTTTATATTATTCTACAACAGCATTAGCGAAAAATGCTTTGTTAAAAAATAATGTATATCATACCCTAATAAAAAAAGTACTTAAATTATATCATAATATTAAAAGGATTTTTTTTTACGAATAAACATTTTCAGATAGCATTGTCTATGTAAAGCTTTTTAAATACATATTTTTAAACGTGCTAAAATACGCTAATGAAACTTTTAGCACCTAAGTTTTGGTCACCCTAATAATAAAAAAACCATACCTACACATTATATAAAGAAGTGTTTTATTTTATGATGCTTTATTTATATGTAACAACTCAATATCAAACAAAAAAATTATAGAACCCATAAAAAAATCAAAACTCCATTTTATTTGTTAATACAAGATTATCGTTAATTAAGTTTTTATGTAAGAAATGATGTGAAATAATGTGACACTCTCTATCTTCTTAAGAAACAACTTTTTATTACATTTTTAATAATTATTGGTCATCCTCTAATATCACTTGCTAAATTTTCTTCTATTTTTTAAATGTCTATGGGAAGCAATAATAAGGAGGAATAAAAATGTGTCCAAATTAGCTTCGTGCTTCACATGCTCTCTCTCTCTCACACTGCGTTAGAACCGATATAGTCGTGCGACGGCCGGTTTATACTATTATGTTAGTGGTTAGCTCAGGTTGTATCTATATTATAAAAAACTTTAAAAGATCATATATATATATGTAACCAAATCTTTGAGCTTAATTTTCACTGGTTTCTAAAAGTCTGATCAACTTGAAACTTTTCACACTTATCAAGGACCAATGACAATACAATAATTTAATAACAGTTTCCCATTATCCTTATTAGGACTGCCAGGATTAATACATTCTTTTTTATTTACACTGACACACAAGTTTGGTTAACGTTCACAAAACCCAAAACCATATCAATAACATTTAACTGGGTCTGTCTATAGTTGCACGGACGGCCATCAGAATGTTGCTCAATTGTACATTAAATTCATTGTATTTTCTATTTATAATATTGAATCTATCTATCTATAATTAGAATACTTTTTCAGTTACCATTCATTTTACAATTTTAATAATAAAAGTATGAAAAGTTTGAACATGCCGCCGCCTCTGAAAGTAGTAAGTATGTAATATGAGATGCTTTCAACAAGATAATAAATAACAGTTTAAAAAAACTAAAAGAACACGCCTTTATTGCTAAGCGAACTAAAAAGTAAAAAATAATTTTAAATTACAAAAAGTTTTTATTACAGTAGTAGAAGGTCGGATAATCAATCATAATTAATTACCTCAAATAAAAATCATAATAAAATTTAGGTTATTAACAGAATAATTCAAATCAGAATAAAAAGGGTGGGGTGCTCGATATATTAAATATGTCAATTATTCTATTGGCAATTATCTATGAGAGAAGAGTTATGAAAATTAAGTAAAATGCACCCCACGCTTTTTACTTTGATTTTAATTAATCTGTTAATAACTTAAATTTTATTATGATTTTTATTTGAGGTAATTAATTATGATTGATTGTCCGACCTTCCACTAGTGTAATAAAAACTCTTTGTAATGCAATAAAAGCGTGTTCTTTTAGTTTTTTTAAACTATTATTTATTTTTCTTAGATAAGTGGTGTAATAGCTGGATAATTTTACTTTGTTAATTTAATATCGCAGTAAAAATTATGAAATAATTAGTTTCTTACTAACTGTTCACGCCGCAATACAGTAAATGTTTGAATTTGGCGGGTGAACTTAAAAACTGAACGGCCAAATCATTTAAATTTCAATTTCGCGTGAATCGATCTTTATCCACAACGTTTCGGTCTATTGGTACGACTTTGGAATGGGAACGTGGAAGAGAGACGATAGTTTGACAGTAAGAGATAAGAGAGTAAGGTAGTTAATGACACTACGCACCTTGCGTACCTACTACTAAAATAATTATCCTTTTTTCCGCTTAAATTAATTAGGCCCATTATTTTTTATTGGTAATCAATTATTGGGGAGACGCGTGTAATAATTAAAAGTTGCCAAGCTGAGCAGGGTTCCCTGAAGATTTAGACGTGGATTATACTGGGTGAGTACCATTTATACACATTCACGTTGTGGGTACGTTTCATTTATATTTTGTTTAATAATAATTACTTACATACATTATTATTCGTTGCCGTTAAAGTTTTAAATACAGTCCGCTTAAATTTATCAATCTACAGGTTAGGAAATTCCCTTCTTTAGGTTTCTTACCTTTCCTAGGGTTAGTGAAAACATTTTCACTAACCCTATCGATTTGACAGACAAGGGCAATGAGCCTTAAGTCAAAGAAATAGGACGTTTCATACTGTTTTTTTAAAACTACATATTATTGTATTGCAATTTTATTGCTAAATAAATTCAGTTGCTATAAATATAAAATAACTGTTTTTTTTTTAACCATATCTAGGTTTGGCAATCCGCTGAGTTGTCTCCCATTGGGCTCAACAGAGCGAGGGGGCGGAGGTCCGGTGCCCCTCACCCGCATAAAAACCATCGTATCAATGACGACCCCAAAAGATTTTCGTGCGCAGGCCTCTTATACTCTGCCCCCATTCGTCGAGTTTGACATGTCAGCAGAGGGATTCGGTTGCTTGTATCTGCCAAGTATCGCGCCCCAATCTTTATCAGCTCCGAGCGTTGTTGGAGGACTAGAAACGCATATCTTAGGAGGAATCGGAACAGGTTAGAATGTTTGTTAATAATGTTATTTTGTTATAATAATATCGGAAATGTTATTTAGGTGACCGTCTGTTCCCTCCACAAACCGGACTTAGTTACTCCACTTGGATATGCGTTGATAAGTTTTCTGATCCTCGCTCTGATCCGCATTCCGTTCATTTATTGACACTGATTAGAAGTTATAATGGGGGACAAGAAGATGTCGTTTGTCTTAGTATTGTTTTGTCCACCAGGGATAAGGCGATTATTGTATCTACTAAAGAGACGCGCATACCAAACAGTAAGTCAATCAGTTATCTCTATTTTATTTATAGGAGAGTTAGCGACTATATATGTGCGCCACGCCAATACTAATTTTCGTGTTTTTTGACTTATAAAAATTCATATCGTTGGCTGTATGGGTAGTAAAACTATAAAATTTGGCATGTTACGTCTCAATATATTGAGAGATCCTGCTGGATACACAAACAATTTTTTTTGCGGCACCACCGAACGGAGCGGTACTGCCTCAAAGTCAAAAATAAGTAAAAGAAAAAAAATTTGAGTTCTAAATTTGAGTTCTCGTGTGTCGCACACGAGAACTCAAATTTAGAGCCTTTAAACGACTTGAAATTTTCAGGATATAAGGGTTGTTGGGGGCTTAAAAGCTGTATACTTTTTGAGCCAGATCCGTGTACAGGGTGAGCCATTATAAGTAAATAAGTGATAAAAATTCAAACTGCTTTAGAGGCCAAACTATAATTTGAATTAAAAAAACGTTTCGCCGAAAATGCTTAGTTTTTTTAGGAGAAATGACATATTTGGAGGTTTTAAATTTAACCAGTTCTGGCATTTTCAGTTTTTTTGCATTTTTGCTAAACGGTACTTATTTCGAAAAAAGTTTTATGAAAAAAAAGCTTCATTATTTCTCTTTCAAATGCCATATAAGGGAAATTTTTGTGAATCATACAGGGCGAGCAATAATTAACTTTTCCCATGAAGTTTCGACCCAAAAATCATATTTTATTTAATAACTTTCTAGTGGTGCCACCTTAACGACTTATATTTTCGGGTGTCAAATACTATAATAAGATGATTATTTACGTGTAATTAGAATTCTTGTAACAATTAATAGTTTTTGAAAAATTTGAATTTTCGCGCTTTTATACATTTACTGCGTCCCTGTACATTATTAGAAGATGAAACATCATCTGTAAGATCTCAAATTTTGTTTTACAACACATACTACAATTTCAGAATTCCAGCTATATTACAAGTACCGAAAAAATGCGTTTCTTTCAAACAAGGCCATTTTCCTCTGTTTTTTTTTTCGTTAAACGTCACCACAAACGGGTGAAATAATCAAATATGGGCGACAACAGCAGGTACGTCGGCATGTTTTTTTTTTTGGAAGGGTGTCACATTTTCGTTAAATTTTCAACGACAATTATCCGGAAGCTCTCAATTAAAGGTGGTTTCTATTCAGAAAAAGTCTGTCTTTCTGAATATGTGCATATGAATTGAGGAAATTGTGCATTGCGGCCAGCAAAATTCGGCAAAGTTTTGACGTTTTAGAAAAATGCGTTTTTTTACAGAGGAACATTTACAGAGAATCAGGATTTATTGTAATGTGATACGGAACAATCCAGGGTTGGTACGGCGAGTACAGCAGTCCACGATTCGTCGTAAAACATAGATTTGTCCTGCAAAAACTGCAGGGATGGCAGGTCTATAACTTTTTATATTATCTCTGTCACCATTCTTATAAACAGGGGTTAGGCAGGGATAAACAGGGGCTATCACGTCATTTATCAGGAAACGTTCGTAATCTAAGTGACAAATTAAAAAGAGTATGCAAAGGTTTTATTACACTGAAAACACATCTTTTGAGGAAATATGTAGGAATATGATTGATGATTTCAAATTCTTTAAGACTGTTAAATCACGTGAAGACTGCGACAGCCTCCAGTTGGATATTGAGAGTATTAGTAACTGGTTCAAAACCTATGGAATGTCAATTGAATGTTAATAAATGTTCTGTAGTATCATATACAAGAAAAATCAATCCAGTAGAGTATAACTATCATATTAGCGGCATTAAATTAAACCGTTCCATTGAAACCAGAGACTTGGGTGTTGTTTTTAATTCGAATTTCAAGTTTAAAAATCATTTCATGTACATTATACAAAAGGCTCTTAAATCTTTGGGTTTTATAATTTAGAAACAGCAAGAATTTTGAAATACCAACTATAATAAGATTATATAATGCCTTGGCGAGACCGCACCTGGAATATGCGTCACATATCTGGATGCCTATGACAATAACACATATTGATCAAAGTGAAAAAGTTCAAAAAAGATTTGCCAGGTATCTCTATGTTAGAAAGCACAATGGAATCTCTTTTGGATTGGAGAAAACAACAAGCGGTGATATATTTCTTCTTTATTATAAATAACATTAAATATTGTAACTGTGATCTTATAAACTTCATCAAAATAAATGTACCAAAAGTCAATTTAAGGATTCGGAATCCACACAATTTATTTTGTGTTATTTCTGATAGTGTGTTTCCAATGAATAATGTGATGGCAATTACGAACCATTTCCTTAATCAAGTTCATGTGGATTTATTTAATATGTCTTCTGCAGATCTAAGGCTGACCCTTAAAAATAGATATAGGTATAATATAGATTTATAGATACAGTGGTATCCTCCTATATATTTTTTTATTATAAACCATGTTATATATTTTTTTAATAATTTTAATTTTGTTTTTCGTTGTATTTTAAGGTTTTAATTAAATTTTTGTTGCTGCCTTTACATGTAATTACTGTCTGCTCAGTGTTGGTAAAGAGAATCATAAATAAATAAATATTATCGGTTCATAACTTAGTTTATCCTTAAGGCCATTTACAGAATCAAATACCTCAGCAAGTTTAAACTAAATAAATGGGATGTAAACAGAATTATTTACTGTAAAATTAAAGTTGCCTAGATCTATCTCATTAGAGTAATATACGCTAGAGAAGTGGTTAGCAAATAAGTTTGCTATGTCTTCCCTTAATTCAGCTGATGCCATTAAAATTCATAGATGACTTTTGTTTAATGAGTTAATATTATGATTCCAAAACTGTTTGGAGTCTCATTGAATGGCCTGACTTATCGTTGAAATATATGATCTATAACATTGATCAGTTAGTGTTTTGCATTGTGATCGAATATTTGAAAACAAAATATAGTCAGCAGCCGATTGGGTAAGTTTAAAACTTGAATGAGCACTATTTTTAGCCAAAATAATCCTTTTAAATTCTGGAGAAAACCATCGGGGGAACCTTGAAGAATGATGAATTTTTTTGGTGCATAGATTGAAATGGCATTTAAAATAACGTCATAGAAATTATTGACTGAGACATCAATGTTTGAAGGGTCAAAAATATTATTCCAGTCAACAAAAAAAAATTATTTAACCCTAAGAAATTAGCATTGCGGAAATCAAAATAAATAGTGCTATCCGCACATTGTGTAATAGATGAATAGTAGGATAGTAGTAGTTAATATAACAGTAATCCAAAATGAAAACATCTTCTGTTTCTGTTAAAAGTTCGATGAATAGTTTCCAAAGTTTGGCAGAAAGCTGTAAAACTTTATTTTTGCAAAAAAAATTAAAATGCCACAAATATTTACGAATTATTTCAGATGTGGTGGGCAATTGGGAACCGGAGGGCGCAGGCGACAGTGGAGTTCGTCTCTGGTACCCGGATTTATTAAAAGAGTCTCAGTGGCACCATCTTGCGGTAGTCCTAAATCGGGCGGTATTAAAAAATTCGTCGCTGGCTCTCTATATTGACGGACAACAAGTGCACTGTCAAAAAATGAACTACATCGCTCAGAATCCGGGTGGGGCGGGAGCTGCATCCGTTAACATGAACCAAATCACGTCGCTTTACGGATATATTGGGACACCGCCCGCTTGGAGAAGGTTTTCAAGGTTGTGTTGGAAACAGGGTCCTTGTCATCTATTTGAGGAGGTAAGAGAAACGATTGTTATAAATAGCTAATTTCTTTTATTATTAATTTAAAGTTATACTTCATTTTTCGCTTCGATAGTCATTCATAGTTTTCTTTCACTTTTTCATTTTTACTAATTAATCAAAAATGACGGAAGATAAGACCAAGTAATGTTGGGATTATGTATGTATTATTATTTTAATTTTAGTATTTTTTTGTCATTGAAATCTGGCTTATAGCCTATTACATAATAGACTTCTACTTTAGGTTAATTGACGCAGTCATGTTTTTCGCTTGGATAGGCCTTCTGTAGATACTCAAATACTGGCAATTTTCCTTGTTCTGAATAGTGACGTCTAAAAAGTTTATCACGCCATTTTCTTTTTTTTTTAAGGGCAAATTTGAGCATAGGATAAGATCTAATTTATTATTATTATTTATTTGTTTGTTTGTTTGTTTCGCCATCTGTTAGTAAACGGGAAATTTACCAAAATTAAATAATTAAATTACCGGTATATAAATCTAATGGTTTTCAGTCACCTAATGGTTTAAACATGGTTTCAGAACAAGAGAAGCAATATTCAGCATACAAACCTTGATACAAAATTGGCAGGGCTGAAGAAAGGATGTTTTCATGTGTTTTATCGATTATGAGAAGATCTTTAACAATATAAAACATTACTCTCTAATATCGTACCTTAAGAACCTGGGTCTAAATGATAAAGACATTAATTAGCGAGTCGATTAATTAGCAGTCTGTACTGGAATCAGAAAGTAGATATTCAATTGACCAACTTCTCAATAAGCAAGCAGTTCGGTATAAGACAAGGTTTTATTACTGATGTTTTCCAATTTTTACTCGGAAAGAGTCTTTTTTCAGTCAGTTTCAGATAACCCTATAGGTATTAAAGTGAACGGGATACATATCAACAATATCAGATATGAAGATGATACTTGATGTAATATTCGCGGAAAATGCAAACGATCCCCAGGAAATATTGAATCAAGTAAATGAAACAGGCACAAGGTTAGGCCTGCAAATTAATTTTATAAAAAATTGGGACCCAGAACAAGAGATTTGATGTAGAATAGAACAATGAGGAGCAAGTAATTTTTCGTAAACTTTCTCACAAATAAAAATCTTAACTTCAAACTCTAAAATGTTACATTTGATGAGGTCTTTTGTACGATTTAGATGCCTGGACAATAAAAGCAAGTTCCCTAAATAAATTAGAACCATTCGAAATGTGAAGAATGCTGAGAGTATTATAGGTAGACCGACCACTTAAGAAATTAAAAAGTTCTTTGAAGAGCACGAATAGAAGATCGCGTGCTTTTCGAAGTGATAAAACGTAGAAAAAATCATATTTGGGACATATTATGACGAGAACGCTATGAATTCCAACTCTTTATCCTTCAAGGGCTTCTTTTTGCCCTATTGATCTCCAAAAGATCCAGTTTAACACCCTGTTTACATTTGTGCCACAAAGTAGTTTTGACAGAAAAATATTGACCCAAAGATTTGATTTGACCGTAAAATCCAAAAATAGGATGCTCCGTTTAAAAAACTGTATTTTTATCATGTAAGTTTTTTGTTTTTTATCCGCTTGGTTTTTTATTACCATTTTCAAAATTTTCGAGCCAAATACATTGATTATAGTCGGATTACCGAACAGAAGTAGTAAATGATGTGCGCGAAATATAGGCCCGCCCATCGATGCAACCTTGGCAGATTTAGACGAGGAGAATTATGCCTACTTATTTTAAATTATTTTACCGTACAGCTTTGCTTTGTAAGCAGCTTTTTTTTATATAATACGCTCGCCTGTAAAATGGGTCCAAACCGATTTTGAGGCTGTGCCAGGTAATGATATAATAATCCCTTTTAAGTATTTTGTTATGCAAAGTTATGTTATTATATTGGGGTTTTCATCCAAATTTCATCCGAATTTCATAACCATAGGCCTACTTTGATTTTTACAAATTTCAATCTCTAATAATTAAATATGAATAAAAAAAATTATTGGTACACAAAACGTAAAAATCAAAGTAGGTCTATGGTTATGAAATGCGGTATTCGGGCATAATTTTGCATTCTAAACAACTTTTTCTTATAAACTTTTTTTACATCATGCCTAGAAATACTACTTTAGTACTCATAAAATTTTAAAACTGCTCGTACCAAGGCTTGATTTTTAAAAAATAAAAGTATGCTAAATTTCATTTTTTAATCAAGCAGGGCGGGATGCCAAACGGTAAAATTTTAACCACAACATGTTTTGTCATTTTCACGTATAAATTCTCTCATCCTGGGACACACTATATATTAAAAATATTTATTACCTTCTGCTTCTGTTGTAAACTGGACTTTTTGCACTTTGCTGTATGCTGGATGCTCGTTATCACATGTTTTACATATGTTCATAATCACTTCCTTTTCAGCAATGGTCAAATGTTTTCGTACTCTTTTCTTGGGGGGTGTACGTGGCGCGTCAGTCATTATTTGTTAACAAACAAATTAACAAAAAAATAAACACAATCTCAACTTTTCAATATTGCGAAGATTCAAATATTTGAATATTTTAGAAAATTCAACCAAAACGATCTAAAGCTGCACGACTAATAAAATTAAATAAAACCCCAAGTTATGAACCCTATCGAGGCTCTAGGCCACACCTCCGGCGCAGAACGATCACGTGACCACTCCATCTGTTCGGTAACCCAAGTATAGCTATCTTGAATTTGAAAAATACAGGGAGAGTAAAAAAATATGCCGAATATTATCTGAAGTGAAATATCCTGTACATATCTTGGCAAATAATATAAATGTTTTGATCTTCAGGTTCTAAATCCAGGGACGGTCTCTCAAATGTACCAGTTGGGCCCTCACTACATGGGCTCCTTTTTGGCCACCAATTTATCGAATTCATCGGAACCGGTCCAGTTGATATCAGAAGAAAAATTGATTTTTGGCTTAAACGCTAAAGCAGTATCTCATTTGACTTTAAATAAAATTCGAAAGGTTTATAGCAGGGTGGATAATAAATCGATTGGTGAGTTTTAATGTTATTACTTGATAAATCTAAATTTTTTGAATAGTTTTGATTGAAACTTGCAATATTGTTTTCAAAAATGTTTTTTTTTTAATATTTTTAGCGAAACAGTTAGGGATGTCTAGCCACGAGAGCGCAACACCAATAAGAATCCTTCATAATTCCGCAGGCCATCTCGCGGGCTCCGCTAGAACATTGGGCGGTGTAGTTTTAGGTTATCTGGGTAAGTTTTGCTCATGATTTAATGAAGGGAATCTATTAATCAGTTTTTAAAGGAAGCTATGTGAATAGTTTTTCGTTTTCTTGAAAGAGCTTAATATATGTAATAAAGTACTGAGGAAATGTGGTCAAAGACTAAACATCTCGTATATTTATTGTTTTGATTTGGTTTATTTAATATTCCATTTGAAATAAATAATAAAATATTAGTATATATTTTTGTGTGGCAGCTACCTTATTTTACTTTATTTTCCTTACTGTTTAGATCATGTTTTGGAAGTTGAATTGATTGTTATTGTTAACTTTTTGGTTGGTTGGCTGGTTCTCTCACCTTGATCTTTTAACACTTACTATATGAAAAAGCCTGAGAACTCATTTGGAAGAATCCTCTTTTTAAGTTGCTTATTTTGAGTACTTAAGAAATTACTATAAATATCGTATGTTTAATATGGGATATGAAGAGAAATGCAATGTACAAAGCTTACTATTCTTTGGACTGTCTTCTTTTAATTTCTATCCAATTTCAATGAGTTCTTTCTTGTTTTCCTTATATTATTGAAATCGTGGTTCTCTACGAAGAGCTTTGCTGTGGAACATAGACAGCCATTTTTGTTGTTTACTTTTAAATTTTCCTAGTCTAAAAGTCGAGGACATCCGAGATACAGGGTAATAAACTTAATGTATTTTAATTTTGGCCATAAATTTAGCATTTATTCTTCTTCTTTAACAAAATTTGGAATATGAGTTTTTTTATATGGCAAATCTTAAAATTATTGTTTAGGTCTGCCGTCATTAATTAATTTTTTATTTAAAATATTCATTATGCAAACAGTTTTACTTAAAAAGGTATACTTCAAAAATTTCGCTACGATTAAACCTTTCCAGATATGTATTTACGATTCTAAAACTAAAATCATGAGATTCTACTACTAAAATATTTGTTAATTAGTAATTATTATAAATGTCATTGTCACTGTCAGGGTTTATGTTCTTGTCAGTTACTTTGATGAATGGTTGTAAAAATTCAAACTGAAACATTTAATAACGTTATCTATTACCTTTTAGTGCGTTCTTATTGTTAGGTATTGTTACCTATTGCGTGGAACGAACGAAGTGTAAGCCGAAGACCTTGGCCCACATGAAATCCAGACTTTAGCCCATTAGATTTTTGCATATTGTTGCATACATGATAGAGCAATTTTGGTTAAAATATTAACTGCTACTGAGTCATTTAGAAATGAGCAATTATTTTTTAAGATTTGCGATCTTTCAGTAAAAGAATTTTAAAATGTATTGCGACAAATGAAGGTTGCTATTTTCTATATTAAAAATACTCATTGTCTAAATCTATGGCTAAAACTAAAAAAAATTACTTTAAATGTATCGCCCTGTAACTTAGTTGTCTTTGACTTTCAGACTAGCAAAATTGAACTTAACCTCTTTTCTTTTTTAAAGGAATCTCCTGGTAAATTATTTACCATTATTTATGGGACACCCTGTACATATATATATAATTTTTTTGGTAGTGCATTATTTCGCATATATCTTTTTTTATAGGAGTAGATTAGATCCTCATTTGTCAGTGGTACTTTCGGAATCTTAAGTATTATCTTTTATAGGAAACTCTAAAATTAAACAACATTTGAAGCGTTTGGCAAAAAAAAATTTACAATATTCGTAATTATATTACCCATTTTTATGCTCTACACTATTTGCTTTATTAATTTTTAAATCTTAGTCTATAACAGCGGAACTCTATTAAAATAATTTGATGTTGTTTTATGAACAACGGATACAACATGTAATTTTAAGAACTTAATGTGTGAATCATAGATGATAGATGATAATTATTATGCTCACGCCCTCGCCGTCTACGCCATCCATTATTTGGAATTTAACTACGACATGTAACTGATACCAGATGTCTCTAAAGACCCTTAAAAATTACATAATAAATATATTTTTGATTATCATTTCAACAGTTATAATATAATTTAATTTAGACTAATAAGCAATTTGAGTTAGAGTTTGATTCATATTTAAAAGTTTTTATTGATTGCCCAAATTATCATAGATTTCGTCGTTTATAAGACAGTATTTTTGATGAGCAAACGACCACCTAAATTATGGATTCTGATAATTATTAGCAGACTATTGGCCACACTGGTCGAAGTAACATTCGACTCTCCTTGATCTTCGCATCAGGCAATCGTGGACGTTGCCGATATGCCGTTTTCCCTTCGTTTTCTCCTATGAATTTCCCATTAGGAGAATTTTGTTCTGGCATTTGCGTTATTTGTTTGCTTAAACATTCTATGCAAGTTTTGCGTTAAATTTCTAGTTTTTTTTTTGTTGAAGATGATTCTACACCGGTCTCACTTTGCTGCAGGTTGGAATTGTACCCGCACGTTGTCTTTAGAATTTTTGAAACTTTACCGTTTATACGGGATTAGAGTGATTCAATTAGATTTAAAATTTTGTTATAGTTGTACTCTTGTTTGGAATCATGTTTATTTAAGACCAAACTCCTTGCGTCATATTCCTTAGTGGCAAGTTTTTGGTAACTCTCATTGGTTTGCGTGATCCCGTGTTAATATAGGATATTTCTTTTAGGTTTTTTTTTCTTTCTTCTGTTTTCCTCTTTTTGGTTTTTCCCTGTTTTTAGCACTTATCCTGGACTTAAAAGATAAAAGGAGCTAGGATAAGTTTTTTATTGACAGAATAACTAGTTATTTTAATAATAAAAAATTTCTCCACCGACCCAAAAAAAAAAAAAAAACTAGTTATTTTCTGGAGGAATGTTTTTCCTAATTATTTTATTTTTTTAAAGATATTGTAGTAGATATTATTTATTTTTTAAGTTTTCTTTCCTATAAATAACTAAATGACGCCCTAACAAATAAAATTAAGAGAGGATGCGAGCCTTCCAACAATTCTGAGCTATTTCTGTAATCTTTTAGCTAAAATTATACTTATCTGTAAATTTAAATTCACAGCTTTTATTGGCGAAATACGTATAATCTGTAATTTCTTATAAATAATGCACGAGATTTTAGGACTTTGACCAATCCCGTACTTTAATCAACGTTATTTATATACAGTTATAACAATACAAAACAGCAATTTTTACCGTTTTTTAAGGTGTCCGTGTCTTTTGTCCTAAGCCAGTGTCTATGGTAATCGACACGGTGGGCGGTTGTACGGTTCTGTTGGGACTAATCGCGATGGCACAGGACCAAGAAAGCCTTTATGCTGGCGTAAAGGCTTTGGTCTGCGTGGTAAGGAGTAACCGAGTAGCTCAAACCGAAATGGACCAGAGGAGGGGTTATCAGACGTTGGCAATGTTGTTGCGCAGGAAGCGCCATCTGCTGAATTCGCACATTTTGCATTTAGCTTTCGGACTGGTTGGTACAGTGGATAGTGGTCGGTAAGTTCAATAGTATAGTCAATAATTCCTAAGGAATAATGTCTAGAGTATTATGCCAGAGAAGTGAATATGTTTATACAAAAATTGCAAAGGTTATAAAAAATTAAAGATGAACAATTAAATGGAAGGTATTTCGTTTTTCGACCACCTCGTTAATAAAAAATTTTCATGGAAGGTGACTTGGACGGAGAGGTCAAACTGAATGGTCTGCCAGGCGTGGGACTCTGTAAATTTTCTCTATTTAGAGAAGGAAGCGAATAAGGAAGCGAAGAGACAAAGATCGCTTAATGCCTTGGCACTCTATAAACATTTCCTTATAAACTTCGTTGTTGCTCGGGCATAGAGAATTCGATAATTATCTATTCTAAAAACATCAAACAATTGAGTATAGTCCAGCCGTGAATACAAGAAGAAGAAGAAAATGACATTGACAATATTGACATTTTGACTTTATTTTTATTTTGATTATGTCAAAAGTTTGTTGTGATGGGCAACTTAGAACTTAGTTTTTGGCTTTGTTTTACTGTTTTACATTAATTTTCATTGGTTCTAGCGCCTAAAACGCTTAGTTCAGGCACTTAAAACTTTAAAATGCTTTCTGTACAAAGATTTTTAATTAACGAGTTAGAAAATCGGATTAACAGAAATAATATTATAATCTATACCCACTTTTTATCTATAATGATTTGCAATTGCAGGGTGTACTGTTACATAGGATATTATTTACTTGAGGGAATAGATGAGTACTTACCTAGTAAAATAATTTGATTTCTCCTTTTCCTTTTACCCTAAATCACAGAATACAAATATAAATAAAAAACGAAAAACATCATGACATAACACTTCAGGTAGTGACTCCCGTCCATCGCACGTAAAATTTTTTCTCCCTCCTAATAAAATTTCCCCGTTCACGGCGTACGGACGCGACGGGGAGTCCGTGCCAAATCCAAATAATTAAGCCAATAGGTTATTCTTTCCCACAATACACGCTAAAAAAGGAAGAAAATAATATCTTTACAATAGAAAGGTCCGTTTCGTTGTCGCTTAAGAAAGCGAGATCGTCTATATACGTTCTGTAACGAAAAAGCCCGAACGGCGTTACAGAGTACGAAATACCGTAGAGATAGAGAATAAAGAGTTTATCTATCGCTATTTGCGTTACGGAGTCCCACCTCTGATCTCCTGATTTGTTACCCCCTGACTATTTTTTTGTGGGGTCTTTTTTTAAAGTGAGGTTTTTTAAAAATTCTTTAGAACTTAACATTAACACAACGAAGAATTTAACAATTCTTTAGAAGATTTACGACAGCGAATAGTGCGCGAGTGCTAACAAATTACAGCTGAAATATTACATACTGTGCGCGAGTATTGCGAACAGTGTTTCTACTTTTATATGGAAATTGTATAAAAGTATCCGACACTCTTTATATTTAGTCATTCACTAAAAGAATATGAAATACACCATTTCTCTTCCTATTCTGTACGTTATTATTTTGTAATGGAAGTGATAATATGAAGATCTGTAAACTCAATTAAATAAAAACAGGATTAAAAAATATTTGAAATTTTTATGGTTTAATATTTAAAAAAGAAGGTCAGTTTTCTATCATTTTTGCAGTATACTGGGCCGTTTAAAAATTTTGAACTAATAATTTATTTAAAAAGTCTTTTAAGTATCATTCATTACCCTAGCTCGATACGCCTTACTTTTTTAAAAATTTTGATTAAAGATGTTGAAGCTCTATTACAGAATCTGAAAACAACAAGTTAAAACTTGGCCACCACCACATGAAAAGGCCTTTAAAATGAGTTATCACTCGACCCATTTAAAGTTTAAGGGTAGCTGTCACCCCCGCGTAGGTGTTGATAATAAAGGTTTATAAATGCGTAATTATTTTGTCGCCTTAAAATCGAAATCGACGGGTGCGAACGTTTTTTGATTTTTTACGAAGTCTCGGAGAAATTCGGGGTGAAAAGATTTCGGTGCACTAGCCTGTATAATCCTCATATTTTTAAGTATATTTTAAATAGAACTTAACATCTACCCTGAGTATAAGCCTATCCAAAGAATATACAGAACCATAAAAATAAAACTATATTTTTACAATAAATACATTAAAACAGTTTCTTTGTTCAACTATTACAAATTTTGTTCCTATCGATTTATTTTATGGTATACATGATATTGGGCGGCTATGCTTAGAACCGTGTTTGTAAATGGCTATGTTTTCTTTACTCAATATACAGAATACAAGGTACTTCTAAAAGTTGTCTATCACATTTTTTTAAAGATAACGAAAAATATCCTCAAGAGTCTTATACCTTAAAAACTGATATTACAGGCCATTACCCACGATAGTTATTTTAAATAAATAAGGAAAACAGACAAGTAAATCCCGGATTCATATCTACAAAATTGATGAATACAAATTAAAATGTATTGTACAAATATTTATTAAAATTTCTTAATGTTGTTCAATTAAAACAACAATACCTACAATATAAAAAATATTTAACAAAAAGCATATTTACTAGAAAAGAAGAATACCAAGAGCAAATAAAAGAACAAAAGGGGAATAGTAAGGGAATATGAGACGCAATAAATAAGTTTTTTAATAATAGTGAAAAAAAGGTAAAATAGATCAAATAATAGATAATAGTGGCCAACTAATTACTGTTAAAAAAGTATTGCATCGCAATTTAATACATTCTATTCACCTTTCATAAAAAAATAGCAAAACAAAATTCCCTTCCTCCCGAGTCTGTAGTAAAGTGAGAAGTAAATAACAATACTACATTTATTTATAGCACAGATCCGCAGGAGGTTAAGGAAATAATTAATAACTTAAAATTAAATAAAGCACACGGTTACGACAACATATCAGCAAAAACTTTAAAACTCATATCTGACTACATAAAGACACATCTCTTACATTTAATAAATTAAATTTGTAAACAAGGCATATTTCCTAGTCAACTTAAGCAAAAATATTTAAAAAAGGAGATTCCAAATTATTATTATATATTAACTATAGACCCATAAGTTTGATATCCAGTCTAACAAAGGTAGTTAAAAAAATAATTTAAAAAAACGATAGTTTTTTTGACCAACAAGGCTTTAAATCACAATAAAGCAATATTGGGAATATTTTTGTATCTAGCAAAGGCTTTCTATACGGTTGATCATACTAAATTGTTAATGGTGGAACTGAACTTGCTTAAAACGTACCTGTCAAATAGGCTGCAAAGTTCCTCAGGGAACCTTCTTGGGATCTATTGAATCCGAAAGTCGTCACATAAAATATCTAGGTTTTGTAATGTACTCTTATATGAAACAAAATAAACAAGTATCCATTTTGATAAAAAAACTTTAAAAAAGATTTTTACTAATACAGGGTGTCCCGTAATTAATTGGACATAGGTTAATGTAGGATACCTGACATGAAAATAAACCGAAAAAAAAAAATGCGTTTATTTCGAAACCGTTTTATTTTTGGGAGATCAAAGAAGTATACCTTTTTTGACTAGAATTAAATGCTGTTTATTATTTTCACTCGCAAATGTACGTACAGGGAGGTCAAAAAAGTGATGACCTTTTTAATCACTCAATGTTGTTGTATGTGGCGCCATCTAATGGCAATGGCAAAATAGATATCATATTCGTGTTCCTCATCCCAAATAATAAGAGTACGCCAAATTTTAGGTTAATCTGGCCAGTGGATTCCAAAATATTTCAATAAATGTTTGGTAAAAAATTAGTTTTAACACCCTGTAGAACGAAAACCAATAACATTTTGCTAAGCGATATTGAGCTCAAACGGTTTATTTTCATATCAGGTATCCTATATTAACCTATGTCCAATTAATTACGGGACACCCTGTATAAGTGTAAATGTCTTAAAAAATACTCAATATTGAACATTTAAAAATAATATATTTTTCACTGGTGCAATCGCTTATACAGTATGGAATTGTGGGTTGGGAAGGTATTTATAAGAAGCAGTTGCTTGCATTAGAAAAAATCCAAAAAATATTTTTAAGAATAATACTTAATAAAAACAAATTATATCCAACCGAGTTATTTTACAAAGCAAGTTTGCTATTTGATGCTAGACAGTCGTACGTGTATAAATTACTAACGTTACAAAAAAAATACATTAACCAAATGAATATGACATGCCACGGATATCCAACACGCTATCGACATCACTCTCAGATAGTCACTGAAATGAAGCAAAAACAAAAATAAATAACTATGGTTACAAAAAAGCTTGAGTGATCTTCGCCGAGAGACTGTAAAAATAAAATGCTTTTTTAGTAATTTTTCTATTTAGACAGAAATTCTTAGTTACATACTTATGCATATATGAAATATTATGCCTATGCAGTAGAACACAAATAATTGTAATTCTTATTTTATAAAAGGAGTTTAGGGAAAAGGTTTTTAGTTTATATAGATTTATTCGTCTTTTTTTAGATTTAAGCAAATAATTTTCGTCGGATATATGTCATTAGAAAAAAAATGTTTCTGATATTTATAGTATCTTTATATGTTAATGCTTAAGGAAGTACACCTACGCACATTTCATATAATATGAAATCTGTAGGACACACTTCATTTATTTTTTTACCGTAGATGTAAAAATTTATTGGGTTACTTTATAAATTTTATGGAAATGAAATTATTGGTAGTATTGTATTATTACAATTAATAATTTAGGATAATTTCCTAATTCTATTAATTTTAACATTACCTTTCAGTGAATCTTCATCCATTCCAAACAAAACGGCATTTCAGGATTTGCTATGTGATTTAGAAGTGTGGCACGAGGCCCCCGGCGATTTATTAAGATCTCACCTGGAACACTTGCACGAATTGGCGTTCGAATCCAATGAGAAAAAGCACAACATTTGGGTGATGAGAGATTTAGGATTGGTGGAAAAACTAATACATATTACTGCAGATATAAAACACGCTGCCACAAGACAGGTTAAAAGCGCTTAATAATATTTAAATGCAGTTAACTAAATATTCAAGATTCTAGGTTCTTTTTTCGCTATATACTACGTTATTGGGTGGTCAGCCGAGGTCTCACGATTTACTACTATTTGGCCAATTTATAACGTCAACTTTACCACAGATTTCGAATTTTAATGAAAAAAATATTATTTTGAAAGAAGGTGAAACTGAGTGTGAACAAATATTATTAAGGAACAGGTAGCTAGAAAATAACCATAAATCAAAAACTCTATTATTATTGCTTCTATTTGTTCTAAAATTTTAGATGTTTGACTGTTCTGCATCAGTTAGTATTTTCATCACGCAACCAAGTAAGCGAAGAAATTGCCAAAGTACTCGGTTTCGATTGGCTGATCTCATTTATGCAACCCAACATACATTCCAGTACGGTTTTATTGGCTTTGAGGATCTTGGTGGCCGCTTGCTCAAGCCCATTCCTAATTATTAGGTTTGTTACGCATTTTGTTAGCATTTTGTTTTTTTTTTCTAATATACCATTTAGATTTAGAGAAGGAACAAGTAATGGAGGCTGGTTACGTTATTCCGAACAAGTGACCCAAAATAAAATGGCTGTAGTATTGGGATGCCCTCCACATTCCCCTCATGCCGGCGGAGACCATCAAAAGTCAGAGGCATTGCAAATTCCTGGTTTTCAATATTTGGGTACTGTATCATTATTATTTTACGAAAAATTTGGTAATTTAAGGTGCGTTTACACGGGAAATTTTTTGAGCAATCGGCCGCTCAAAAGGAACAATCTGGAGCAATTAATGGAGCAACTCAATCAACAACAATTTCAATAAAATGCGGCAAAAAAACATATTCTTCATTACTCCATATATTTTATAGCGCTTAATTTCCCGTTACCAATTACTGAATATCTGCTAGACATAGTAATTTAAGTGAGTTTTATTTCTATCTCGCTTGCACATATTTATTCTGCGTCTCGCTTGCTCGGTGAGAGCGACAGGTGCGGGGGTGCCAGCGCAAGGCATACATTATCATTGTTATTTGTCATTAACATTTTAACGTCCTTAGTGTGCAATGGAAAGAAAGTGTGGCAGGTTTAGGATTTCAAATAAAACTGATTTTATTTCCAGAAGAATTACCGACGTTTTTGGTCTATATTTAGGTTATCTTCAGGGCTGGACATGACACGTTACAGTTTACAATTGAATAAACAAATAAATTCGTTAAAACATTGAATAAAAAACACTGTAAAACAGGCAGTCTTATTTTTTTATATTTACATTAAATTTCCTGGTAAAATAAATAAGGTAAATGTGTTTTAAGGACTCCATTTTAAAAGGTCCTTGATAGTGTTGATCGCGTAAAATTTTGAGTAAATTAGACCAAGTACTTCAAAAGTTATTTAAGAATTATTTAAAGCATCGTCTTTAAGGGGCCGTATCTTCCTAGGGAGAACCTATAAGAAATTTTTTTATAGGAAAGTTCCACATTAGTTTTTTATTTTCTACCTGAATCCGAGAGACTTCCCACATTTCCCGGGATACTCTGTATATAGCGAATTAAATATAACGAAAGGTATCGTTTAGGATTTAAGTTCATATTTCTTCTAAATACGTGAATTAGTCTATTTTCTTTTTTTAAATAATTGAGTGTATGAGATCAACGAACTAGGTAACTAAATTAGTTGTGTGAAAAATATATCGAGAGTTTCTTGAAGTTACTGGATATCGCTCAATATTATTGTAGAACGTTTTTGGAAATTGAAGCTTGCTGCCATTGCCGTAAATTGCTTTTTAATTTGCCCAATTAAGTACAATTGATCAGTATTGCTCATAATTGAGCCATACAAATTTGATTCAATACAATTTTTATTGACCTGTGTAAGCGCACCTTTAAACAAGTAACAAATTCTACAAGGTATCCATGTTTGGATGATTTTTTTAGGATTACAAAAACTGAAATGTAAGTCTTTAAAATTCAACATTTTACTGTATATTGGTACCGGTTTCGTAGCTTTAAAGGCACATTTTCAGGCAATGATAAACTAAACAACGAATAGAACTTTCCTCTGGCACAATATACAGGTTGGGTCATAATATTGCAAGAAAATTTAAGGGCGTATTCATTCATTAATTATCAATGGCTACAAAACTATTATGGTATAATAATAGTTTTGTAGCTCCGCATCTTGAATTTTGCTCAACAATTTTATACAATTTACCAAACACTTTAAAATTGAACAGTTGCAGCTTGTCGTAATGATGCATAGCGTCCTGAATATGTTGTCAGTTAAGCAAAAAATTATGTTTGGCATCTACATTTTTTGGTATAAAGTTAAAAATAATATGTTACCATCGTATATTTGTAAGAAGGTGAAGTTTTTTAGAGATGTTCATCATTATCAAACTCGAGACTGTAACAATTTTATACTGATCGATAGGTGTAACTCTAACCAGATGTTAAATTCTGTTCTACAGAGAGGCTTACAAGATTTTAATAGATTACCAACAAGCGTAAGAGAATGTGATTCTGTAAATATTTTTAAAAGGCTGGTACATTTATTGTCCTAGGATTTTTGTTACCTTTGCCTAATTGTTTTTTTTTTTTTGTTTTCATTTTGTTTATTCTGCATAGTATGTTGTTTAGAATCACTATTTTAGTTTAACACTTATTTTAAATTTAATGTTAGTATGTGGCTTGAATTATTTTAGTGAGTATATATGCCGATAAATTTTGTAATGAGGTGAGAACAATGATGAGGTGTGGGTAGCAGAAGAGCTGTGTTTGGTATCCATGGAACAACCGGGATACTGAAAAAGTATTCATGGATTAACCGGGATTTGACATGGTTTCTTTAGAAGAAGCCAGTATACGCCCTGTATTCGATTTAGTTCACCAGCCATAGGTAATTAACCCCATAAGCGAGATTCACCTATTGGCGTAACATTTTATCGTTATTTGCGAGCACTGTAAATTTTGATCACATCAATTGTTTTGTTTAGATCTGGTTGTTCCAGTAAGAAAAAAAGACCTTTTTTCTTTTTTTAATTTAAAGTTGTTACTTATAATTTTATTTAAGCACAAGGCGAATTTAGACAATTCAGTGAGAGATTTAAAGTGGACTGTATTTTTGTGATTAAACGTAAATGTGGAAAGGTCGAAAAACCAGCCTTTAAAGATCCTTACCTTAAGGTGTCTGCATCCGGCTTCAGCAGGCCTGCTCTGGACTTCTTGGGTCTTCTAATTCGGGTAAACAATTGCGGAAATAAACGTATAGATCACGACACTGGAATCAATGCGCGATGCGTTAAAGTGCTAACAAGGAAGTAAATCTTCTCTCTGGTCTCCGTTCAGCACAAACCAAAGGAATTTAGAAATTTAAAGACTATCGTACACGCGCAGATTTGTTGTTGTTAAATTAGTTATAATAAAAGATATAGATATATATAGAAAACTAAATTAA
Organism: Anthonomus grandis grandis; assembly: GCF_022605725.1. Taxonomy (NCBI): domain Eukaryota; kingdom Metazoa; phylum Arthropoda; class Insecta; order Coleoptera; family Curculionidae; genus Anthonomus; species Anthonomus grandis. The sequence goes on from NC_065552.1 coordinate 30,079,483, forward strand.
AATGAAATGGTAGTTTTAACTTGGAGAGAAAAACAAATAAATATTATAAAAAGAAAAAAAACTAAACTATTTGGACGTTCACAACTAAATGTGGGCGGACCAAGATCCATATGTTAAGAATAACCTCAAGTGCATATGTGTATTATATTTTTACACAATAAGCGTATATTGATTAATTTATAAGGGTATATTAATAATTAATTAATTAATAATATTATAGTAAAGTTAGTAAGAGCACTTTAGGGTTATGTATGTGGCCGATTGGGAAGTATTTAGATGGACCGGAATAATGCGGTATCCCTTGGATTAACCGAGATGCTGCTGTTCCTGGAAAAACCGGGGCGTTGCAAGTGTCGGGGACCGGGATACCCCGCATTTGATATACGTATTTATTGCTTACTTATATGGTACTCTTGCTGATTAAATATGTTGTTGAATTAGGTTTATGAACATTATTATTAATATCATATTACTTATTTTATTCTTACGGTTCTGCTTGTCACGTTAACACCAAATTGCTCCGAAATTTCGTTTCTTATTTGCGTGGAGGTTTTTCTATCATCAATTTTTGAGATCCTTAAAATAGTTTTATCCATTCAAGAGCAAGCAGTTTTACGACGTCTGCCCGACTTTGGTGCATTTCTTACATCACCACGGCTATCGAATATTTAACTTATTTTCGTTACAGCACCCATTTTCAGCTTCAGGTTTTTCTACCCATTTTATTTTGAGATCACATGAAAAATAACGGTTTTTTCGCATGTAAAATTAATATTTTACACAAATATTTGCACTGAAGAACTAAGACTGAATACTTTAAACACGGAATAAAAATAGTCTCCATAATTTTTTCCAGCCAGAAATTCGTTATCGCCGAGAAAACATAAGCAAAATACCTTGTTGAATTATTAAGCACAATAATTAGTATGTCGGTGGCGTTTTTGTAATTTCCCGTAATTTAAAAGGCTCCAGAAAAATTTAGTATTAAATAATACAATAATTATTAGTGAGTTTCCATACATTTTTTCACTACTGAAGGTTCATAGGAAGTTTTTTCAATATTTTGACCCAAGAAATAAGCCCTTAAATTTTCAATATCAACGACTCACCATGTAGAGTAAAATTTGGCATTTAAAATTTTAAAAAAGTTCAATTAAATAAAAAGCAAATATTTATATTTAAGGTTGGTTGCTGCCCTCCCACCTAGACATTCCGGAAGTGTACTTCCTCCTCACCGCCCTGATGATGGGTCAACCGGCCAAACTGATTCCTTCCGAAACAAAATTCAATTTGGATACGGTGTGGGCCTTTTTATGGGGCACCTCCTTAAATAATCAACCGATTAACAGTGTCGTGCCAAGAATTACTTTGAGTGCCGAAGCGGTGGTCATTTTGCTCGGGATGATGCGAGCTCTTATCCATTCTGAGACTTCCGCGTTGCCCGAGTGGCTGACTGATCATACTACGTCTATTGTACAAGTAAGTGCATGTTTTGTTTAATAAGAATAATTATAATAATAGTTGTCTTATCTTAAAAAAAATAGACAAATATTACAAAAGAAAAAAGAAAAAAAGGGCGAAGTCTGGTCTAAGGCTACTCAAACTTAACCCTAATAAATAATAAATAAATTTCGATAATCATACTCAAACTCAAAAAATGCTTTATTGTCAACATAAACATAGAAGTTGTAGACAAAGCCAATAGACTGTACATTAAAGGAATAAAAACAAGAAAGTAAGTTAAAATAAAATAAAATTATATAAAACTTTGAAAAATACTTAAATGCTAATCATTAAAAAATTCACTTAAACTATAGTATGCTTTACTAGCAAGAAATATTTTCGTCCTTATACGTAGGCTTTTTTTCAGTCTTAAGTTGTCTTATTTCTAGTGGAAGTTTATTAAACAGCTTTTTACCTCCTTATAAGATAGAGCTATGGACAAGTTCAAAATGAGGAATGGGCAGCCTCATCAAATAATTATGTCGTGTATTATAGTGGCTTCCTAAGTGAAGTTCCTATTTATATTTTCTAAAAACTAAGCAAACTGTTTCCAAAATAAAAATACAACACAGGGTTAAAATATTATGAATTACAAAAAGAGGGCGACATGAGTCACGAGGCTTGTCCGCACATAGATATCTAATGGCCCTCTTCTGGAGTACAGACACTGAATTAAAAAGTGAATTTGAACATGAAACCAAATTCCATATCGAAGGTGCGACTCGATAATCGCGAAGTAGGCAGATCTGGCGATGGAGAAATTAAGATTGGTGGCAATAACCCTTAGGGCGTAGCAGCCTGATGAGACCTTTCTACATACATTCACAATATGGTCTTCAAATTTAAGGAACTTGTCTATGGAAAGACCCAAAAACTTACTGAACGGTGGCATGGTGATGGCTTCATTATTCAAACATATATCATTTGTATTACATTTAAAATTAAGGATATTTGTTTTAGAAACATTAAATATCAAAAAATTTGCATCTCACCAGTGTTTTATTTTTAACAAATCTGCACGTATATTGGCCTCCATTTGAGAAACATCAGAGTCGTGCCAGAGGATGGTGGTATCATCGGCAAACAATGTAAATTTGCCAGTTACCTGCAGTTGTAACAGATCGTTCACATAAATGAGAAAAAGTAGAGGACCAAGTACTGATCCTTGCGGAACACCCACATTTACATTAAGTTCCTTAGAGACGTCACCATTAAGTTTGACAGGCTGGACACAATTTGATAAGTATGAACGAAACCACTCAAGGGTAGTTCCTCTGAAACCATAGAGCTCCAGTTTCATCAGCAGCACTCTGTGAGTCACGCAGTCAAATGCCTTGGACAAGTCACAGAATACCGCTGCTGCAACTTCGCCAACATTCAGTCGGTTGTACAGGTGCTCTAGAAAGCTAAAAATAGCATCATTTGTGCTCACAGACTCACGAAAGCCAAACTGCTGAAGACTCAATAGGCCAAACCTATTTAAAAATGAAACCATCCTCACCTTAACGAGCCGTTCCACTATCTTGGCTAAAGTAAGCAATAACGCTATAGATCTAAAGTTAGAAGGACAGTCGCGATCGCCACCCTTGTAAAGAGGAATAATCATTGTTACATTTCTCATTCAATCATTGTTACAATTGTCACATCTCTTTTTAAGCACTCTGGGAAAACTCCAGTCATAAATGAAAACTCAATTGACTAGGCCAAGACTTGCAAAGCAACAAGAGGTAAAGCAAAAAATATTCTAAGAGAAAGCCCATCCCAACCTGAAACTCTTATTCTTAATATTAACCATTAACTGTATAAGCTCTTCCACACTTGTGGAGGCAAAAAAGAAAGATTCGGCTACTACCACATTGCTGAGATAGCTTCTGGGATCTATCTTTTGTGAGATATTGACTGCAAGGTTACTAGCAATATCACAGTAGAAGGAATTGAGGACATTGGAATCTAAGGTACTTGGAATAACCAAGACATTATTTTTGCCCCTTAGCTCATTTAAAATCTTCCAAGACACTTTTGCTCTATTGGAGGAACATACCTAATAATAATAAGAAAAATAATATAAAGATGACATATTAGAAAGGAAAAATAGTTCCCACTAAAAAAAATACTTATACCCTTCTTTATACCTTTGCCGGGTTTTTAAAAACCGGCGTTTTTATTTATTTTAGATAAATAAAAACGCATTTTTTTACTTTTTAAAGCGCCGAGAAAGGCGTTTTTATTTATTGAAATTTTTATATAATTTCAATTTTAGGTTTTATTCCAATTATACCATAATATGCCAGACTTCATGCCGATATTTATGTCATCTGAAGTGTTAAGCGCCTTAGCGGGGACTTTATTTCCTTTTCCGTCGAAATCTATGGAAGACTTGTCGGACAGTAGCGGAGGCTCCACTCCCACGGGAGAAGAAAGTGATATTATGATTGTCCCTAGGTACGTTGTTACAGTTTATTTTCTTCAGATACATAAAGAATAAGAAAATAAAATAAATCCAAAATGTTAGCGAAAGCATTGCTGGATTATAGAACTTTAAGAGGCAATTTCTAAGTTATTCTGGTGCTAAAGTTAATAAAATAAACAGTTATCATTTCAGTATTAATTCTATTTTTGATATCAATAATTTTCAACCCTTATGATGAAACTCAAATTATTAATCATAATATTAATTTTTTTTAATTGTTTTGATTTCACTAATGTCAGAAGTCATATCCTAGCCAATAAGATCCTAGCTCATTCTCCTATATCCCTACTAAAATCATTTCTGGCGCAAAAATATGTGACCTCTGGGAGTCTTGAAGAACAAGCCTTTGAAGAAGGTTGAGTTCTTGGTATTTTTGCCGGTTTTACTCCAATGAAAAGTTGAAAACTCACCTTTTGGGTATTTTAGTTATTGGATACTAAATGCCATACTGCAATAGTGCAGGATTATAAGTGGTGTAGTTAAATCCCAACTTTTTCAAGGTTCTTTGTTCAAGTGTCCAGTTTTGTGTTCCCAAGAAAAGGCCAATTCCATTGGTAAGTCCTAATATTTTCATTTGGCATCTTGGTTTATGATACTCTACATATTATAAATGTAATTTTATATTTACCCTCCTTTCCCCCTTTTCCTTCCTGTTATTACCCATCCGTCCATTCAAATTTCATTTAATCCAAGTAAATAAGATAAATTATTATTAATTTATTATTTTTTTTTCTAAATATAACAACGTATCCCATACTAAGTAATTTCATAAAAAACACATATTTTTTATGCAGATCGCCGCTAGAAGAAGTACCTTTAACATCCCATCCGGCCAGACAATTCGTTATCGACTTTATAAGGGTAATCGTGGTGGATTCGTTAAGTTTGTCCACAACTGGAAAGTCTTCACCCGTAATCGATTTGGTTTTGGATGCTTACCCGGTGGATTCTAGTAATTCGCAACAGGTGGCTTACCAAACGGAGGTAAAAACTACTAAAATTATATAATTTTTCCAATAACGAATTAATGAAATTTAGGTATTGGTAACTTTAATGGATCACTTACTGGCAGCCGACATGTTAGTAGGAGATCAAGCGGCGATTCCGATCGTGCCGTTGGCAACGGCGCATATTCAACACGTGGCACCGAATGTTTTTTACTTGACTGCCCGGATTGTGGATAAATTGTGGCAGGGAGCGTTAAACCGAGATCCACATGAAGTTTTCGACTTTATCGGTAAACCTGTTTTGCTGCTGTTAACATTTTTAAGTATAACGTAATGCTGGTGCTCTTTTTAGTGAAATTAATCGGGCAAGCGAAACGACGCACTACAAATTTATCTCTGGAGGGCCTGTACCACTGCTTGAATCGCACCATTTTGTATTTATTATCGAGAAATACAGAATCCATTGCGGATCAGATGTCGGTGTTGGAGGCTCTACATAAATTAACCACTCATAGGTAAGTTACACTTTTTTTTTTAAATTATGAAACAAAATTTTTGGATTAAATGATTAAAAATATCACAAGATATTTCGAAAAGTCTTATTATTTTTCTCATTTACGCCAGAAGATTTTAATAATGGGGTGTTCTCTCTTTTAATAAATCTTAAAATGTTTGAAATCTTTTTTTTCTGAAAAAAAAATTTCTCCGAATTTTGTTTGCGGAGGGCTGTTTAATTCAAGGAATTTAAATATAAAGTTTTTCCTTTTTTTAATACATCAATATAAAATAATAAATGTCTTTAACAGCCAGGAAAATATACCCTTTATTTTATCTTTTAAACGTGGACAGGAAAAGTATAGGGTTTTTTTTATGTAAGCAATATCTAACCTTAGTGTCAATATAATTTCTAGGAAGTACCTCTTATATTTATTTACACTTGCCCTATTTTCATGTGTAAAATTTGATATCTCGGACAGGCAGAAAAAATCCAGCATTTAATTTGATTAAATGTGGTGTTTTGTGGGTAAATTGGTGAAATGCTAAAGCAAACTATTTATTTTTAGCTAACATTTCGAATAATTTTTAATTCATCTTTAGAGATTGAAGTCACAGTTCTCTCGCGTTAACTGAACACAATATATATTACAGAGATAAAAACGTAAATGTCACAGTTTAAAACAGGTTACGTACTTTATATATATTTTAATTGAATCATATTTATTACAGGAGGTCTGTAATAAATATGATTCGAAACGTTAGCTAGAAACAAATAGTTTTCTTTAGAATTTGAATAATTTACCTACGAAACACCACATCTAATTTACAATATTTGGTCACTAATTAGCATATTTGGCAAGAGTTTCATCGAAAGAGGTTTGTGTAGTGAGATGTGGGCGATTTATGGTTGAACAGGCTAACCTAAAGAGAAGTTTTAAGTCTATCTGCTTTTTTTCTGTTTGAAAAACTAAGATTTATAAACCAAGTACTGAGCATTTCAGTGTCAAAAATAAATTCTTAATTGAAAATGAGATTCTGTCAGCGCCAAAATACAGTATTTCAATAGTGTTATTGTTATTAAAGATTCTGGAGTACGTTTAATTGTTGTAATTCTACAACGGATAAAAACTGTAAATTCAATACAATTTAAAATAAGTTAATCCGCGGCAACGTCGCTTTTCTACCATGCCGCTACCAGCCTTTTGATGTTCTATAAATAACCGCGACCCGCGCGGCGTCTTTGTGCCAGTCGCTCGTCACCTCTCAGCGAGTCGCCTTTGAACCGTCTCGCGGTATCGTCTCCGTTTCAGTTGTAAGATGGAAGACACGCTCGCAGCAAATCAAAATTGAACTTTGTTGTTTTCTCTTGAACTAATCTAACTTTACAACAAAAAACCGCTGCAGAAATTGAAGGCGGTTGAGTGAAGCAGTAATCGGCCCCCATGGTGGAGCAGTTCTTCTTAAATCCTTAAATTTGTAAGTAAGGTCTCTCCTTACATAGGAGAGCGCTACAAGTGATTGGGGCAGTAAAAAACCCTCCCCACATTTGTTGGTCCTACGAGCTCGGATATATTCATCGACTTCACTCAGTTTATGTTGTAAAGATTGCTGCTGTTTCCTGTTTAAAGTTCCTGGTTCCTCCTAATGTTCTGGGTCTCTCCTAGAGTGGATTGGTAACCAAATCTCCTAGTACACAGTACTCTCTCATTTAAATTAAGTTTTCCCAGTGGACAAAAAATTGTACGGAAAATCGCAAATCGCTAGTTAATGCGTAGTGCTCGGTTAGTGCTCGCGTTCTCAAGGACTTATTGGTAAGTTCGTTCCAAACTCTTTGTAAATACTCTTTTGGATTCATAAGGATAATAACTTTGCTATAAACTATTGTGTTAAATTTGTGCATGTGCAAAAAATAAGGTTTTAATCTCTGTTTAATAAGGTGCTTTAAATAAATCTCTTAGCTAAGTATAGCTTAAAGTAGCTCTGACTCAATCTAAAACTGTAAATTGGTTTACAATAACTACTCATGTAAACAAAAACCACTCGGTTCTCATAATTTGTAAAGTTTAACTAGGTTTTACCCTAATTATATGTTTTATTTACTGTTTTATCGTATCTCAGTTCTCTATATTTAATATAGTATATCAAATTCACAATGACAGAACCTAGGGAAAGTGCAGAAGCACCAGACTTGACCGTGGGTGCAAACAAAAGACTGGCTAGTTTAAAGGCTAGAATCACTCGTACTTATAACTGGGTGCTGCAAAACCCAGACTGTGACTCGATCAGTACTCTTGAAATAAAAAAGGAGCAATTAATCTCTTATTTTAATGATTATGAACAAATTCAACAAGAACTTGAGCAGTTTGACAGTACTTTAATTTCCACAGAAGTAGACGAGTGGGAGGCAAAGTATGTCACAACCCTTACTTTAATAAAAGATAAAATTTATGCACACACCTCTTCAAGATCTGGTTCTTCTACTACTATAGTGAATAATTCTAGTAGAAACACTGAAATTGGTAATTCACCAGCCTCATCAAGTGTCAAACTACCTCAACTATCAATAAACCCATTTACTGGGAATTTTTCTGAATGGAACGCATTTATTCAATTATTTTCTACGCTCATTATCCAAAATAATGATTTGACGGATTTACAAAGATTTATATATTTAAAATCCTACCTCAAGGGTGAACCGTTAAATCTTATTCAAAACATTGAGGTTGTTGATACTAATTTTCAAATAGCATTAGACACATTAAAGGATAGGTATGAAAATAAGTCTCGTGTTATTAGCCTTTTAATTAAACGCCTGCTGAAGGCTCCCTCTTTAGTCAAAACAAACTCTCAGACCTTAAGAGATTTTTTAACTCTGTCTAAACAAACACTGCAAGCCCTCAGAAATATGAATGTACCAGTGCAACACTGGGATTTAATTCTCATTGAAATATTTTTAGAAAAAGTTGATCATTCTACTCATAGAGCCTTTGAATATGAAATAGGTCCTAAGTCAATTCCCACTCTTGCTCAGTTTCATGAATTTCTGGAAAAAAGATGTGAAATATTAGAAAAGCTCAGCTTTAATGAATTTAAACAAGAATCTAAGCCATCTAAGGCAAGGGTTACCCTACATAATGCTGAAAACTTTAGGTCAACTGGCCCCTCGACTGGCCCATATTTAAAATGCTTGTTTTGTTCAGCGACAAATCACAAGTTATATCATTGTGATAAATTTAAACAAATTTCTCCACAGGATAGATTTAATTTCACTAAAACTCAACAGTTGTGCAGAAATTGTCTAGGCACAAAACATATGGTTGGAACCTGCAGCTCCCAGGTCTTGTGCAGCTTCTGCAATGGTCGACACCATTCCCTTTTACACATAAGTTACCCAGCAACAAGAAATATTACAAGTACTCCCTCAAGTGCTTCTCAGACCAATAGAAATCAGATTTCATCTCTCTCTTACAACCCCTCTAATAGCGCCCAATTCTCTGGTCATCATTCATCGCAAGATCCTGCTAAAACAGCAAGTTTTTCGAGTCCAAGACCTCAAACTTTACACATAACTACACAACAGGAGGAAGATACTCCCGTGGTTATTCCTAATTCGTCCAGTTCTTCGACACAAGATATATCAGATCCCTTAGAATGTTTTCAGTCTGAAAATCAAACCTCATGCCTCTCAGCTATTGCTCAGACAGGCCAAAAAAGTCATATACTTTTAGCCACAACCCTTGTTACACTGTATACTAAGGATGGAACTCCGGTAACAGCAAGGGCACTTCTAGACAATGGAAGTCAGACTTCCTTTATAACCCAAGATTTATGTAATAAATTAAATCTTACCTCATATTCAAGAAAACTTGAAATTTCCACTCTTTCTGAGAAGTGTTCAATGTCAGATTTGATGGTGGATGTAAAGATATTTCCACATAACAGCACTACCATCAATTTTGATGTCTCTTGTGCAATATTGCCAAAAATAACGTCAAAATTGCCCCAAGTAAATATAAATAGATGCTCACTAAGCTTACCTCAGAATATTAAGCTTGCTGATCCGACATATTCTGTGCCTGGTCCAATTAATATACTTCTCAGTTGTGATGTTTACAATGAAATATTAATTGATGGACTCATTAAGTTAGGAAAGGGATTACCCACCCTACAAAATACTTACTTTGGATATATTATATCTGGATCTCTTCCTGAAAGTTCCTTGAATTATAAGAGGAACCTGAATTACAATACTCAACCTGAGGAAAACTCTTCAGATATGTCAAACTTCTCATTTTTTGTTCAGACTAGCCCAATATGTGATCCTAAACAAAATTCAATAGAATCTCTTATGCAAAAATTCTGGGAGGTTGAAGAAATAGAAAGACCTGCACTCGCTTTAGAAAATAAGGCCGAAGAGATTTTTAAGGCCACCACTACTTTCTTGCCAAATGGAAGATTTCAAGTCGATTTACCTTTAAAAACTCCGAATGAATTTCAAAAATTAGGTGACTCTTTTTATAGAGCAAAACAAAGATTTCTGAATCTTGAATCAAAACTTAGTAAAAATAAGAAGCTCTACTCTGACTATAAATCCTTTATCGAGGAATACATTTCCTTGCAGCATGCTAAAGTTATTCCTCTTACCCTTACGAATGAATTGTCTCACAAAAAGTTCTTTTTGCCACATCATTGTGTGTTACGAGAGGATAATCTCACAACTAAACTCCGGGTAGTGTTTGATGGTTCCATGAAAACCACCAGCGGAGTCTCCCTTAATGACATTATGCTTAAAGGCTATTCAATTCATCCAGAACTCTATGATGTTCTTTTAAATTTTAGACTCTTTAAGTTTGCCTTCACTGCAGACATTCAAAAAATGTTCAGGCAGATCAGAATTAACCCTAAGCATACGTTTTTGCTGAATATACTGTGGCGTGATTCTCCTTGTGAACAATTGCAATGTCTAGAACTTCAGACAGTGACATATGGCACAAATTGTGCACCATTCTTAAGTACACGTTGTTTAGTTGAGTTGGCAAATTTAAATAAAAATAAATTTCCTCTAGGAAGTATGGCACTCCTAAAAACATGTTACGTGGATGATATTCTCTATTCAACCCATGACCTTGATACATTAAAAAAGACTTATTCTGAAGTGACTCAACTTCTTAACATGGCTGGTATTCATTTACACAAATGGTGCTCCAACTCCACTTTATTTCTCAAGGATATTTCCAACTCATCACAAGAGCAAAATTATATAATTGCTCCAGAAAATGGTTCGAACAAGGTGCTAGGACTCTATTGGGATCCAAAGGGTGACTATTTTTCAGTGTCCTTACCCAATCTCCAAATAAAGAATAGTTATACTAAGAGAGAAGTCCTCTCTATAATAGCTCAAATTTTTGATCCAATTGGTCTCATCAACCCAATCACAGTAATTGGAAAAATAATCATGCAAAAGGTATGGATCGCTAAATTAGACTGGGATGATTGTTTAAGCCCAGATATTCACAAGGAATGGTTAAAGTTTATAACAGAATTTCCCGCTCTCAAGGGTCTAAATGTACCGCGACCATTATGGACTGAAACCAATATCTTAAAACTAGAGTTTCATTCCTTTTCAGATGCCAGCATAAAGGCATATGGCTCCTGTGTTTACATGCGTGTTGTTTACTTAAATAAATGTACATCTTGCATACTTATCTCCTCAAAAAGTAGAGTGTCTCCAATAAAAAATATTACACTGCCTAGATTGGAGCTTCTGGGTGCTCTTTTGTGTAGTAAATTGACTAGAAGAGTAGTAACTATTCTACAGGAGCAAATTCCTTGTTCATTTACGGTAAACCTGTGGACAGATTCTGAGATTGTATTAGCATGGATTCGTGCTTCTCCCTCTCGATGGACTCAGTTTGTGTCTAATAAAGTAGCAAAAATACAAGAAGTTGCCTCTAATTATACCTTTAGATACGTTAAATCGAAGGATAATCCAGCGGACATTCTCTCTCGAGGAATGACACCTTCAAATTTGATAAAATCAGATCTCTGGTGGCACGGCCCACCTTTTTTGCAAGATACTTATTTTGACTTAGAAACCTATAATATACAAATCAATGTTCCAAATCCACCCGAAGAAAGGGTATGTAGTCATCTGAGTAAGGTTTCAACGGAACACTTTTGTGATTACTTATCTAGCAGATTTTCAAATTTTACAAGGCTACAACGTAGCTTTGCGTACTGTTTAAGATTCATTAATAAATGTAGGAAATTAGCTCAGGAACAAGACACATCTCTTACAGTAGAGGAGCTTAAAAACTCTGAGAACAAATTAATTGCTTTGGTTCAAAATCAATATTTTTTCTACGAAATTAAACAACTCTTGAATGAGAAACCCCTGAAAAATAAACCATTTTTAAAGTTAAACCCATTTATTGGCAAGGATGGAATGCTGCATGTTGGTGGTAGACTCAGCAACTCAGAAGTTCCTATTGAACAGAAATTTCCTTTATTATTACCTTCAAGATCTCATATTGTGCAACTTCTTTTGAGAAGGGAACACATAAGATTGTGTCATGCGGGACCCCAAAATACTCTATCCAATGTTCGACTTAGGTACTGGCCTCTTGATAGGCTTAGAGAAATTAAAAGAATCATTCACTCTTGCTTAACTTGTTTTAGATTTAAGGCCCAAGCAGCTGCCCAACTTATGGCTGACTTGCCAAGAGAACGTGTGTGTATCTCTCACCCCTTTTCAAATGTAGGTATTGATTTTGGAGGCCCATTTTTTATTAAGAGCTCTAATCTTCGAAGGGCACCAATAACTAAATGTTATATGGCTGTTTTTGTATGTATGGTTACTCGTGCAGTCCATATCGAATTGGTGTCTAGCCTTTCAACTGAAGCCTTTTTACTCACCCTGAAACGTTTTGTTAGCCGTCGAGGAAACCCAAGGATAATTTTTAGTGACAATGCAACAAATTTTTTAGGTTCCAGTAACCATCTCAAGGAGGTTCATGATTTTCTCTCTAAAAATAGTGTCTCTCAGGCTATTCAAACCTTCCTGGCAACTTCTGAGATTAAATGGAAGTTCATACCCCCTCGATCTCCACACCATGGAGGTATTTGGGAAGCCGCTATTAAAAGCGCAAAACACCACCTCTTTCGACTAGTAGGGAATACAAAATTCACATTTGAAGAACTTAGCACCGTTATGACCCAAATTGAGGCTGTGTTAAATTCACGGCCACTCTGTGCCATATCAAATGATCCCTCAGACTTGACATTCCTTACTCCTGGACACTTCCTAATAGATAGATCTCTTACCTCATTTGCTGAACATGATGTGACAAACGTCCCCGAAAATCGACTAGATTTATGGCAAAAAATTACTAACGTTCGGCAAATTTTTTGGAAAAGGTGGTCTGTAGATTACCTTAATAGACTTCAAAATCGCCCGAAGTGGTTATATCCTTGTCCCAACCTTAAGGTTAATGACTTAGTACTCCTAAAGGAGGATAATACCCCAGTTTTACATTGGCCTATGGCTAGAATAATTGAACTCTTACCAGGCAAGGACAAAAGAGTCAGAGTGGTTAAGGTGTTGACTGCAGATGGAACCTTCACCAGGCCAATTACCAAATTATGTCCTTTGCCTAATGGCGCTAACCAAGACTGTTAAGTGTTCTAAAGAATAGATAATGTGTTAGCCTAATTTATATTGTTGTTAGCATAATTTTAAGTTCTTGAAATTTTAGTTTAAAGATGTAGAATTAAGTGTTTTAAGTTCTAAGTGACTTTAATTTGTAACCAAGTTTTGACCTAATGTTTAGAATTGATTTAATCTAAAGGCTACCTCTGTAATCTTAAATCTAGATAATATGTATCTTTCTTGTGCTTGCAAACTTAATCAGTTACTTTCTTTGTTTGAAGTAGTTACTTCAAGGGGGGGGAATATGTTGTAATTCTACAACGGATAAAAACTGTAAATTCAATACAATTTAAAATAAGTTAATCCGCGGCAACGTCGCTTTTCTACCATGCCGCTACCAGCCTTTTGATGTTCTATAAATAACCGCGACCCGCGCGGCGTCTTTGTGCCAGTCGCTCGTCACCTCTCAGCGAGTCGCCTTTGAACCGTCTCGCGGTATCGTCTCCGTTTCAGTTGTAAGATGGAAGACACGCTCGCAGCAAATCAAAATTGAACTTTGTTGTTTTCTCTTGAACTAATCTAACTTTACAACAAAAAACCGCTGCAGAAATTGAAGGCGGTTGAGTGAAGCAGTAATCGGCCCCCATGGTGGAGCAGTTCTTCTTAAATCCTTAAATTTGTAAGTAAGGTCTCTCCTTACATAGGAGAGCGCTACAAGTGATTGGGGCAGTAAAAAACCCTCCCCACATTTAATAAATCCTAGCAATCTCATAGATTTATTTGTTATGGTATAAATAATATTCCGGCAAGACTAACCGGTTTACAGGGACTATTTCTAGGGAGTTGAGTTTGTTCGACAGTCTTGATTTAAAAGTTTTAAACAACAAGAACAACTCCCTAGATCTGATAGGTTACAGAAACCCTGTTAAATTTAAATGATGAAACAAAAAGAACCTATCAGGCCGGCTTCGTGGGTTCTCTGTATGGTCAGTTGTCTCAGTCACCCTCACTCACTCAGTAGTAAAACACCTTAATTCAATTTAACTGGGGTGTTTATTAAAGTTAATATCTACAAAATCTACCTGGTAGTAAATACAAGTAAATATACATAATAGTCTTAAAAATGTAAACAAAAATAAATAAAAGATATATATATATATATGTTTATACCCAAAGGTACCTGAATTCGTCAGTGATCACTTCGGAAGTATTACATAATAAGGCGTAACATTGAAGTTTTAATTTACATAATTATAAGATAAATATAGTTTTAAAGATAAAAATGAGAAGATGATAATAAATGATAATAATAAATTCATGTTAAATCATACAGAGAAATCAAAAGAATATGGTTAAGATTAAAAGAATGTGCTTACGGGTCAAGTCCCATGTTATTCTTCTTTCGGGGGCGAGAGCCCGCGATGGGCTATTTTGCACCACATAGGGCCTAAGGCATGATGTGGGTTGATGGGGCTAAGGGTGGCGAAATTATTTGCTTTTAGGCTTCAGGGCGAAATCCTCATCACTGCTGGGTCATGACTGGCAGTTTATGTACCCATATTCCTGGAGCCCTAAGAGAGATTTCTCAATGGACACACGGAACACCAAATAAAATGTCACCAACGGTGAAAACTACTTACGAAGTTTCGAGAGGCATCAAACTACTAAAAACCATCACCTTCAAAAAATATTTGCTTGAAAATGCAGAAACACTAATGAAGTTTAGTTTTTAGTATTAATTTAGATAAAAATGTGCTGGCGGAGAGAGATGATACTAGATTTATTTCACTACACCATTAATCTCTCTCCGTCACAGCGGACAGCACGGTTCACCTTTGACAAACGCAGGAGCTGGAAAGACCCCCAGATGCGTCGCGGAACTGCTTAAATAGTAGTCCAAAAGACGTCTGGGCGCAAGACCGGAGATTGAGGAACTTCGCTCGTTACTTTATGGGTTTAGCCGCTATGGGCCCAATCAAAGCCGATACATAGATCACTAATAATCAAACCATAGAGTGCCTGGTAGAAGGTACAAATACGGGCCAAATCGTAATAATTCGACACGCGGCGCCACTGGCGTCCGCTTTAGTAAACCGGTTGATCAATTCAATTGCCGTGAAATCTTCTCCATGCACAGCATATTGTAAACAATAACAAAGAATTAAAATGCTGATAATATTGATAGTGGTTTAATGAAAAATAATGGCGAATTCCATTAAGAGTCGAAGGCAATGGTAATTATTATGGTGGGTCTCAGTCAGCAGTCTCGTACTTATAAAGTTTCTAAAGAAAAATTTAGAACAAAGTCATTTTTAAATATTTTAACCAAATGAATAAAAGTTAGGATTCTCCAGATCCCGTCTAAAGCGTAATTAATCCTGTAACATATTTATGTTGTAGTCCATATTGTGAATATGATATATAAAGTGAATTTAAGAATATTTAATAAGTTTACATGATAGAATCCATGCCATTAGCCACTTTAATAAATGATAAATTTAATTACAAATGAAAATGTCTCTTTAATTAAACCGATATTTTCTTTATTTTAGGTTAATCGTATTTGGAGCAGGAAACCACGAATTAGACTTTATCGGTTGCTTAACTTATTGCTTATTACAACTAACTGCCGACATGAGAATCGCGTTAGAAACGAGTAACTCGAACAATTCTATGCCTCGCACCATGTGGCATGTCAATCCAGGGCAAGACTTTGAATCTAGGGATGAACACTTAACTTCTCATCAAGGTAAGTGTATTACAAACAAAAATTAGCATTTTTAGTATATTTTAATAATATCATTTGAAAATTAAAGGTAAAAATTTGATGGCCACAGCAGCAACGAGGGTATGGGAGGAATTATATGTGTGCAAAAAGCCGGCAATCGAAGAGGTTTTTAAAATAACTTTACCGATACCTGCACCAAATGCAAAAGCACCAGAGTTAAGTAAAGCGAGAGAACAGATCTACGATTCCGCCGTAAAACTTTGGCTGAATTACGTCGATGCAGAGAGAAAGGCTGCTGGTAAGGTAAGTGCAGTACGCAATATTTCTTTTGTAAAATTGAGGTTATTCTCATAGAGCTAATTTATTATTAAAATAACTTAATAGATTTAAAACTGCTTTATCATACATAATCAATATTTCCTTTAAATCGGGTAAAATATTGGTAAAAGTAGCAATTTTTAGGCAGTTTTTATTGTACAGGTATCCAGTTAGTTATGATTTTTTCCTTACGAATCAATGCCTTAAATAATTGACAAAAAACAGAAAAACAATTTGTATGTTCGCAGATTAAAAAATAGTGAGAGTGTACAGATCGAACATATTCCCAAAAAGGCGCCCTTGAATTTAATAGAACTTTCCAATTTTACCATTCTTGAGGATTCATCGAACATATAAAGTAAATCCTTTTTTCTAATAAGTAGTTAGTCTCATTTATAATTCAGCTTTCTTAAAACATTAATATTTAATTTAATATGGACCTTTATAATAAAACAATTTAAATTCTATTACAGGAGCTTACCGTTTCAGTGTTTTTATATTACATAAATATTGCAAAATCCTTACCAATTGATCTAGTGTTATTCTGTTTTGATTCTAGTAACTTTTCTTATTCGAACATTATTTATTTGCAGAAAGATGGAACGGCCATGAAAAATCTTTGCAGCCCATTTCTTGTTTAAGTTTTTGATAAAGTGGCATTAAGAATATTTCTGTTAATATTCCATTTATCTTTGTGGATGACACTATTTTACCTGCTCATAAATGTAAGATTTACTGAAAAAATTTCAATTCACTATAATTTAAGGGTGGCCACAAGCTATGTTCTTTTGGACCCTGAGGTTTTTCGCACTGACGATGGTATTATAAAAACTAATTGGTATTCGAAACTTATAAATTTTGAAAAAATATTAATCTTTTATTTACACCACTCTAACAATAATAAATTATTGGCTAAAAATGGCATCATGAAGCAATTAATTAAGGGCAATCCTAAATTGCAGAAACCTAGTATAAATAAAAGTAAGATTTATTAAAACCTAATACCAAGAAAATTTTGTCAATAGAAATTTTTAATACATTTTATTATACAAATTATTATATGTTATATTATAAAAATAACAATATTTTTAAGTTACATTATATAGAAGCCATTTTCCAATTGGTCAGAACCTAATTATACATGATGATTGTAATATGTCGGCCCTATCTGCTTGCACAAACTATATACCAAAAAAAGAAAAGTCTTAATTACTTCTAGTATTCCTGAACCAGTTATTATATTGAAATAAATAGGCAGAGTATGTCACAGATAAAATTCGTGTACAGATAAAAACATTTCATATGTAAAGACTTAAAGAAATATGATCTACATTTTTTAAAATCTATTCTGTGTTTTGGTTTGATTGTGGTGAAAATTGCTTAAAAATGCGCATTAAAAATAATAACTTTTAAGGAGTAAAAGTTTTCAACCAAAGGATTATTTAAACACGTCTAAATATTGTCATTAAACTTGTTTTTAATAAAAGCAATTGCAAGATACATGATAAAAAACAATGATTATAAAACTACTATAGCGCATCAAATAGGGATCAGAAGTTATAATAATAATGTTCAGGGTCTGATGTTTGACGAAAATTCCCTCTTGCAGAATAAAGAGTGCTGCAAGTTCCTAGAAATTACCATTGATGGTCGCCTTCGGTTTGAAGATCATATTTTACATTCACCTGGGAAATTATCTTCTGGATGTTTTGCAGTAAGAATGGCAAAACAAGAGCTGGGAGGGGTGGTTGCACGCTCAGTGTTCTTTTCACTTATTGAATCTCATATTCGGTATGGCTTGCCTTTTTGGGGTTTAACCAATAAGCTACTTACCATTGTCTTTGTTATTCAAAAAAAAGCAGTTAGATACCTGTGTTCTGCTAAGTTAAGAGATTCTTGCAAATCTCTCTTCATTTCTGAAAAAATCCTAACTCTTTTTTCACTCTTTATCTTAGAAACAGCTGCTCTTATTCACAAAATTCCCAAACTACCCTCTGACACTGGCCATTTGACTCGTCGTGTAAATGATGTTCCCCTACCTATTCCTACGTCTTCCCTTACCAAAAACTCATTAATTTACATAAGTAAAAAAATGTACAATCATGTTCCTCTTTGTGTTAGACATATATCGGATGTTAAGAAATATAAAAGAGAATTAAAGACGCTTTTATTGGCTAAGGCATATTATAACCTGTTTTTTTTAGCTTGTAGGATGCTTGTACACAAGATTATTCTTACGTAATATAGCACATTTTCTTTCTTTCTTTCTAACTAAGCTAAGTACCTAAAGCCAGATATTTTGAGTTCAAAAACATTTAAACTATGTAGGGCCAAAGTTGTATAATAGGATAAAACTAAAAATGTGGATATTGAAAAATAACATTGGAATTTAGCAATGCGTGGGCCTTTTTTTTAATAAATTCGATAATGTAAGTTATATTAGTTTTGGTTTAATAATTAAAATCGGTGTAACAACTAGCCAGAACTTCTAGATATACACACAAAATTTTTAACACTCATTATGTGTACTGATGCAGGAATAATATTGTTTAAAATATAAATCGAACAAATAAATAAATAAATGGAAATCACAATGCCTAATATTAACCATCATTAAAATATATACACTACATTTATGATAACTTTAATGGTTAAGAACTATACAAAAATGACGTTTTATACCATAACAACGATTAATATATTATTTACGAGACTTACGGACTCAGTTCCAAAGAATAAAAAATCTATCATGTGTAATGTGTAATTCAGACTAAGGAAAACTCATCAGATGAAAATAATTTAGGTTTAGCTTATCACTTGCCAACACAGGTCATCATTTTCATTTCGAAGAAATGGACATTTTGAACATTAAAGCAAACTAAAAGAGGAGACTTGTTAGTGAGACCATTCACATAAAAGTTTAAGCAACAAAGTAAATATTTTTAATGTAACTGTTTCACTTTGCAAGAAATTGACTGGACAGATTACTCAGGGCCATTCCATAATTCTGTAAATAAATATTGTTCAGACATAAAATAAAGCTAAAATCAAAATAGCATAACACTAATTTTGTGTAATGGAAAACAGAATAACACTTATTAAATAAATTTGCTGGATATGTCTATTACCAAACTTTTAGGTATATTGAGAAAAGTAGTCAGAAATATCCAATGATTCTAAATGATATCACTTTTCTTTGGAATCGCATGGATTTTCTTTAATAAAATTGTTTAATTAATTAATTTTTATTATTTTATTATTATTATTTAATTAATCTAAAAAAAAACCTTAACATTAAAATGGCAAGTTATTGTAATAAGATTTAAATTATTATGTGAAAGACACACCTAAATTTTATGTAATAATTTAATTAAAAGTTAGTGTGCTTGTGAAACTGTCTCTTATAACTTAAAAAGTGGTTTAAAAACCATAATCTTATTCTAATTGCCGAAAATTTATATTTTGTGATGTTACAGTTTTTAGGATTGGTAGGTGTAACTGGTTTGTCTGGTTTTTGATCTATCTGTATACATTATCTTATGTGATGTTTTAGATATATACAATTCTGTGGAACTATCTCTTTAATTTAATCCCCCTTCCATTCCCTTTCTCCATTTTGGTTTTTCATAGATATTACATTGGTTTTCCTAATATCGGGTTTAGACAATTGCTTCCTTACCTTTTTTTTGATAAACTTTTTGACATTTTCAATTTTTTTTCTAGTTTCACTTATTTTCTCTTCTTTCTGTCTGGACGACCTTGTTTTTTTATTTCAGCATCTCTAAATTGCTTATTTACATTACTGTTAATTTTACTTTATATTGCTCCTTATTCTTTTAATAATAAAAATAATAATAATAAGGTTTATTTATGAAACACAAAGTAGAAGATTACAAACATATTTTAAATCTGCAATCTAATATACTTAAATATTCCATATATATGTAAACATAAATTAATATTTCAATAAATAAACATAAAAGAAAATACTTTACCCACCAAATCTCACCAAAGAATTTTTCTTGTTAGTGGAATAATTTAAACTGTTTCCGATTACAATAATTTCATGTACTGAACAATATACAGATCAAAGCAAACAAGCAAATCTAAGTAAAAAAAAAAACAATAAATCAACTATTTAAATCGCATCTTAAATATAATAACGAAACTACATAAGCGATGCATATTTTAAGTCAAAATCAGGGTTTTGTCTATTTCTAGAAATAATCTTATCGTAATCGAGAAAAAAACACACAGCAGGGAAGCAAATGAAACCTTACAGAATACAAACTTCTTGTTTGTATTTTTTTCTACTAGTGCATGAACTTCCTCCCTTTCTTGATCCAACAACCATTTTCTTGAGTTACTTATTATATTGGGTATTACGTCACTTATAGCAAAAATCAATTTAGAAATTTTTATCTCACACGCTCAACAATTATTGAAAAGAAGAAGAAAATAGACTTATTCACGTATTTAAAAGAAATATGAACTTAAATCTGTAACGATACCATTCGATATACTTAATTTAATTTAAGTTCAATAAGTTTTAAATACAATAATTTGATCGAAAAATATATTTATTTTTAATTTTTTTTTTATATGTAATATACAGTAAGTTGGATAGGTAAATAGTGGATACTGGAGTGGATTCATATGTTTGTCTCCCAAAATAAAATAAATAACGAAATTGATTGATTGATTGATTCAAAACATTCTATTTAGGTACCATGGGAGTTACATAACCAATTGCAGTGGAAAATTAACCGCGTGACTGGCGGTCTACACCGATTAGCCAGCAGAACCAAAGTGAGAAAAGAAGAAACTCTACGAACAAGAGCTCTGATAAGTAAAAAACAGGGATTGAATTGGCTGATTAGTCAAGTGGGGGTCATTTCGGAGTTGGTCGAGATGAGACGCCAGCAACACTTAAATACCACACAACACACTCAACGGTAATAAAAATTTTGAAATTTCTTTTATAAAACTTATTAAAATGGTTCTTATAGGTATGTTCATCAAGAGTGGCTGCAAACGGAAAATGAACTGACACGGGAGAGGGGACTGTGGGGCCCGATGGAGCCATGCCATTTAGACAAATGGATGCTCGACATGACCGAAGGGCCACACAGGATGAGAAAGAAAACGATGAAAAACGAACTGTTTTATTTACATTATCCTTATAGGCAGGAACATGAAAAAGGTAGCTATAATGCTATAATTGTTACTAACAAAATGTATGTAGGGGTTACAAAATTTAGTACAAGTAAAGCAAAATAATAGACGAAGGGTCCTGTTTATTTCACAATCTTTATTTCAAGAATTTCGACGCGTTTCGGTTGTTAAACCATTGTCAAGGTGAAAATGATATTATCACAAAATGTCCATAAGAAGGTTAAAGAAGGGCACACACATAACATTACAATACATCAATCTAAAAACATCTTATCACACTTAGATTGATGTATTGTAATGTTATGTATGTGCCGTTTTTTAACCTTTTTATAGACATTTTGTGATCATACAATTTTTCCCTTGACAATGGTTTACCAACCGAAACGCGTCGGGATTCTTGATAGTTGATAGTTTTGCTGCCTTGTCTGTTTTTGACAAATAAATATCTTGGCTTGTCAAAGTCAAAATTTAGAAATTATTAATTTATGGACTTGTCTAAAGACTTTTTTAGTCTTTTTTGAATTCTAGTTCTAGGAGTGCCTGTAAGAATCAAAAGATTTTTATCCATTTTTCATAAATAAATATATTGGGTTCTCGTAGACAAAATTTTAATATTATTGATTTATAAGCTATTCTGAAGACTTTTTTAGACTTTTTTAAAGAAATGAGTAAAATCGAGGCACTAAAAGTCAAGATATTGGAGCTCTTATTCCAGGAGTGCCTGTAAGAAACAAAATACACAAGAGACATCCTTAGCTCATTACTGGTGTCTGTGTTTTCATAAATGTCAGCAAACTTGTTAACCCTAATATTATTATTTATAACTTTTATTTCATCATCGATATCTGATAAGTCATATGATATGTCAGCATTCTGACCAATTAACAACGTTTTAAGTTCAGATATGTCCTCTGATGAAGATGGCGATCTAATTGCCTCACTAATATTTAAATGCGAATTATTGATTTATAATGATATAGTTTTGAAAATATTCCTCTTTACTTTCCTTTTTAAAATTTTGTGATTTGCTTATGTTTTTTCCAATATGAAATATTATCATTTTGAAAAGAATTATACTCTATAAATAAGTATTGGTTTGCAAAAAAAGGTTCAATTTTAACTAGATTATCTAAATTAATGTGAAGGATATTTTTCAAAAGGTTATATAAATACTATATGCATAAAATTTTAGACTCACGGTTCAAAATAATCGATTTTCTTACACGGGCTGTAGCTCTGAGGGAGTGCATTCTAGGACACATGTTTATAAGGAAAAAAGTCCTATTTTGACTCGCAACAATATGCCCTCAATTTTGTAACACTCTGTACTTTAATTTATTTATAGGTATTCAAAAATACAAGACGGCCACAAGTCACCACAGCAAAGAGTATTATCAAGTGGTGCAAAAAAGGCAACACATGAGCGGACTAAACTTGGAGCCCCCCGAACGAAGTGACAGCGTAAATGCGGCCTCAGAAGAACTGTCACCTATGCCTTACGCTGCTTTGCCACATTTAACTAGGTTTGTTAATATAGTCCTATAGTCTTTGTATTTTTCATTAATATTGAACAGGGATATATCTTTGTCATGTTTGTGAAAAGGCTAGTGCTACTGAAAAAATTGCTTGCAGGTTTAATCCGCCGTTAAAAGATATACTAAGAAATACCTAACATATGGAAAAAAAATTAAAGTTTGTCTTATATTTAAAAAAATATTAAAAGGCGAAAAACATAACTATTATTTTGAAAATTATGGATCAGTCTCAATCATTTGTAATATTTGGAACATTTTTGAAATTATTCTTTACCCCTTTCATTTTTTCAAACTCCAAAATAAACTAGTTACTAATCAGCCCGGATTTTATAAGATTAAATCTACAATCTGAAATCTTACTATAACGATTTAATATATTGCAGAAACCATTGATTACGGTTTTCAAACGGAGGTCATTTATTTGGATTTTTCAAAGACATTCGACAGACTAGATCTAGATTCTAGTGTTAAAATTGTCTAATATGGGCATCTTCGAGTCGCTAATAAATCTTTTTAGGTGTTGAAATCGATGTGAGTATATAGGATGTATAAAGAGTGACAATTTAAAACGAAACAAAAAACTGAGTAAAAAACGCTGAAAATAGTTTTTATAAAACGAAGGTGGGACAAAAACAAACATAATATTAGTATTCTTATCTTAAACCCTTGGAGAGGTTGAGATGCACCCCTCAAATCTTAAATAGAAAGGAAGATCAAGTACATTTCCGAAAATTCGTCTCTGTTTATCAAGGAAAACAATAAATTACAACACATTTTTGAAATTTTTTAATATTATTTAATTGTTCAAAATCATGGTTACCGATATGCTGGCTTGTCTCTTAAAAATTTCAAATATGTCAAGCCCGAAGGAATTTTGTATTGGTTTATTTGTTAAAAAAAAGCGTTGTTCATAAATATTTACATTTTATTATCACAGAATTTACTTTAAAAGTAACTTGTACTAGCATTATTAGTTTAAGTTCAATCGGCTCTCAGTTTAATTTAAACTAGAAGCAGTACTTCTTATCTTTTACAATGGTATACAGCATAGCTCAATCATAGCTCTATCTCGCATAGATATTATTATAATTTTTGGTTCCCAGAATAATTGTTTCTTAAAATCAGCTCAACTTTTTAAAGAAAGGTATTTAGGTCAGAATTTAAGCCTGGACTAGAAGTCAAATTTAAAGAAACTGGTTCTGTCAACAATAAAAAGAGAAATCAAGCGAGATTAAACAACGAAACAGCGCAAACTGAAATTTTGGGTCAGTTTGCCATGAATTCAATTTTATGAACTCGCCAAACAGCTATAGGAACAAAAATGAATAAGAAAGGTACTTAAATTTAATAATTTTATCCCTATAAACTACAAATGCTGCAGGAACTTGGTCGACGTAGGCGACCAGGTGGGCCGGTATTATCGGTCCAATATTTATAACACCAAATTTAAATGGCGACATGTAGGCTGAAATGCTACAGAGGTTTAGTGAATCCCTGATAGTGCCGGAATTAAAATATCATACGGAAATTTATGTTTAGAAGAACGCTTATGACAATTCCAACAGGATGTAGGGCCACATTATTACGTACTTCTCGTTAGGCAATGGTTGGATGATCATTATCCTAATCACCTGGATTTAAAGAAGAGCTCCTATTGAATGGCCATCTAGATCCCTGGACCCAACACCTCTTGACTCCTTTTTGTGGGGTTATATAGAATCTGTGGTTTTTAAAACGCAACCCGAGCATAAAATAGTTTAGGAATGCTGTGCTATATACATAGTGCAAACATTTGTGAATGTACATGAAGGATTTGAAAATATGTCTTATTATTGTTATGAAAATAACACGGAAATAAAAAAAAATTTAAATCGTAACTGTTTTCAGCGTTTTCTTTATTCAATTTTTTGTTCGTAATATGCCATTTTAAGTTTTAAATTTTAAATTGTCATCATGAAAATAATACATAGTCACTGCGGGAGTATCTCAAGCCTATATCTTGCCTCCCAAATATTTTAATATATTTGTATAAAGTTATATACAAAAATTAAAATCTATTAATGATTGTTTAACTTTTCAGACAAACCTAAACCTAATTAATAGGTGGTGTAATCAAAATAATGTATATTTAACTGTAATGTTCAATTTTCTATATGACTCTTACCAAAGATAATTATACTAACGAATAGATAACCCACGTAAATGGCAAGCTGTGAACCAACAAGGAGACATCAATGCTTCCTTAAATAAGAATATTTTATGCGCTAACCGTGTAAGAATCGTAGCGACGTTGCCAATTCTGATAACATTTTAAATTTTATCTGTTAGTGAATAATTCTCTCGTGCCGCGCCGCGCCGTATAAAGGCAAAACGAGGTATTCGCAAAAATTATGTTTTGGAAAAATGGATGTTTCAATTAATTTTTTGTTTATTCTTAACATATTGATTTAACTTATTATTAAAAACTTGTGACTATGTTTTTTGCCTTATTTATTTAGATACACTAAGATA
Organism: Anthonomus grandis grandis; assembly: GCF_022605725.1. NCBI lineage: Eukaryota > Metazoa > Arthropoda > Insecta > Coleoptera > Curculionidae > Anthonomus > Anthonomus grandis. The sequence continues at coordinate 30,104,816 of NC_065552.1, forward strand.
AAATTGCTTGGGACTTAATATATACAGAGGTTGTGTCGCCTGCATTATTTGCTTCTGTAAAACTACATAAAATATTACACCTACTATATTATTGCATTGAAAAAATTTGTAAAAATCGCAAAAAATTGTTGAGTCATCATTTTGGTTTTGTTCGCATTAAAATTAAAATTTTCCCCATTGTTATTTCAAACGCTAAAATTAAAAAAAAAATATACGTGCCTAGAAAAATAAAATGATTCCAAATCTATAAAGACTTAATTTTTGGCATTTTTTGCATTGATTTGTCTTTGTACCGCATCGCAGAATTATTATTGATAAGGTCTTAATCTTTAAAGTTGACATTTGAAGTTAATTAGGAACAAAGTGGAGAAATATGTTTTAATAGAATATAATAATATAGGTATGTACTTACATAATATATGTATATGTATTAAGTATATGTATATTATACTACTTGCTTAAGTTATTCTAAAATTGGGTTTTTATATACATGTAGGTAGTACATATTCACATTATTATTCAAGAATAAAAAAATAATATTGTGTTGCTCTGCGCAGTCGCAGCCGCCAAATTAAATTTTGCAACACAGCCAAGCGATCAGCCAGATTTCAACGCGTAATTTCACCGATGGATCCTCGCTCGAAAAGCGGGGATCCTTTTAGGTGGTCAAGAAATTTACACGGGATGGATTTTCTATAGTTTACTATTTTCTTTGCTCTTACTTAAATCTAAAACTACTCACTCGTTCAGATGAATTTAGGGGCTCTGTTTCTCTGTTTCATAGTAAGATGTCTTTTATACTACACTATAATTAAATTACATAGTTAATAAGTCAATATATTTACAAACACTCTTGAGTAAAAATGTTTAGATTCATTGTACCATCTATTGGTATTTTATAGTAATGTTTGTTCTAGGCTTAAGATTGTAACCGTTGTATGGTCCCCCGGTTTTAATGTTAATTGTTTTACTCTAGAGAATGTTTACACTTTTTAATCATCGAAGTTTTAAGCAGTATATACCTTTCTAAGGCTTGTCCACATGATGAACTCTTGGTTCTCATGTATTCTTTCTTCACGAGTTCTCTCCAAAGTTGTTATAGTCATGCTTCAAATCGCAAACGTAGAGAGAATAATTAATATTTTATTAACTAGTTAACAATAAGTTAGAGTACGTATCTACTTCAAAAATTAAATTTTATTCTATCACGTGTTAATACTCGCAATCTATTGACCTTCTATTTGCAGACTCCCAATATAAATTTTATGAGTTGTTTATTTTAACATCGTTTGAAATATTGTTGGGTTTAGGGATCAATAAAATTAAAATCCTATTTAAATTTGCCGACGTTTCGCAAAATATATTTGCATTCTCAGGGAGAGTTCAATATGTTGGACTTAATTAGAAAAAAAAAATAAATAAAAATGAACATTTATACAGAAAGCTTTTTTTAGGTACGTGACATTAGACAATACAAGGATATATACAATACTCTTAAAATATAATTTATCATTTAAGTAAATTAATTCCAAAATAATTTTTTTAGTGCCTTCTTGATTATGATTTTGTACCTGTAAGGTAGCGTAATAAATAAATATAAAATGAAATTCTGCAGTGTTATGTATTTTTTTATTTTTAAAGTAAAAAACCTAATAAGAGTTTAATGTGCTTAGTCTATACTTTTTTTTATATGTTACTATTACTTCCTGAGTAAAATTGGATTTTAATTTAGATTAACCTCGGATACAACAGATGACTTACAAGAAGAAAATGACAATGAAGAGGAACAACCCTCACCACCACCAGATAACCAAACCTTACTGCGATTGCTAGAACACAACGAAAAAATCACTTACATGTTTAGAGTGGCGAGGATTCAAGGTTTAGACACCACCGAGGGCTTATTACTGTTCGGCCACGAACATTGTTACATCGTGGATGGATTTACTTTATTAAAAAATCGCACTATTCGGGATATCGATAGCGTATCACAAAGTGGCAACGAGTACGAACCTATTTTACCCATAACCGGTTCCCCGAGACGCTCTAGGACAATGCGACAATGTTCCAAGTTTTCTTATGATGATATTCGAGAAGTGCATAAGAGACGGTTAGTTCATTCTTATAAGGGAATTAACTGCTCTTTTTAAAATTCAATATTTGTATTGTAGGTATTTGCTGCAACCGATGGCCTTGGAAGTATTTTCTGGAGATGGTCGTAACTACTTGTTGGCTTTTGTCAGGAAACAAAGGAACAAAGTATATCAGCGGTTCATGGCCACCGCTACTGGAATTTCGGACAGCGCTCAGCAATCGGTCGCCGGACAAAAACGAACCGCCCATGTGGAACAAGCTGCTGGATTATTAAGTAATTTGATTGGTGAGACCAGTGTCACGCAAAGGTAAATTAATCAAATTAAATATTAATTAGGTTGTTTGATGCAGATATTTTTTTTCAATTATAGCACGTTTAAAATGATAATTATTTCTAAATATACCGGTATGGAAACAAAAACGCCGACCATAGAAAATTTCATGATATGTTAAGTATATGTTCAGGAGGGGTTTAAGTGGAAAGGAATTTAAGCGAAATAAAACTGACATTGTGTCGAAAGCAAAATTCTACAAAGATACTTTTCGAATAAAATTAATAATAATTTTCAAGATGGAAAAATATATTTTGTTCTTAAATCAGTCTTGCAGAGAAGAACGTTACTAAAGGAGAGTACGTACAAGTTGGTAGAAGGAATTTAATTTTCTATGGTCGTAGTTTTCATGCCTATATACATCCAAGCATATAGGTTGTTTCAAATTCGTCCCTCCCCAACTTATACATTCCGAGATCCCCATAGGGATGTATATAAGATACGAAGTTTGTTGAATTGGGGCAGAGTTGAGGATTTTTGAGCTTTACAATATGTTTAAAAAAATAAAAATTTAAAATATAATAAATAATAATAAATAAATGGTCATATATTTCCAACAGGTAAGTTGCCCAATTACAGGAAAAATTAATAGTAAATCTTAAAGAAAAAAAAATAGTAGAACTTGATAAAGTTCATAAAAAAAACTCAAAGGGGAAAAAAAGAAACAAAAAATATTTTAATACATCATAACCCTAATCTAAACTATAAAATAAGTAAACAATAGAGGACAGTAATAGATCAATTAACCTTGCTAATTATTGCCTTCAAAGAATCATAGAAAATATCACAATGTGTACAATAAGTATTAAACAAATAACAGATATAATTTATTGGCGCTCTAGTTAGCATAGCATAGTTCTAGGACGTTGACAATAAAAAGTTAAGGATCATCTTGCGTTTAAACTGGGAATTATGTACCTAATTTACGGTCTCGGGCATTTAATAACTTTAGTAAGGTCATCAATAAATATCAGAAAAAAAGGGGACCTAAATTAGATCCCTGTGGGGCATCTGAGGAAACCTCGTAACTATGAAAATGGAAACCTCCCTGGTCTAATTAATGAAATTCCGTCTGAAAGTCCATAGAGGCGACATCAATCTGGCCAAAGTGATCCAGCGTAGTTGTATAACATTTCTTCATTCATTTTTATTTCTAAAGCATAATTTGGATTCCTTTAGGAAATTACTATAAAGTTTGGTTTCATCAAGATGGTGCTCCCCCACACAATACACGACAAGTTTCAAATTATCTTACAGAAAGGTTTGATGACAGGTGAATTGGAAATAATGGTCCAACAGACTTCACAGATTAAGACGAGAAATAAATCGCGCGGCGCTCAATATTCATGAGAGAGTGCAATTGTGTCTTGGTACACAGGCACAACGATTTGAGCACTTAATATTACTTTATTTTAAGATACATGTTTTTCTATTTTCATTATGTAATAATACTCAACAATATTCTTAGTAATTTAAGATTTGTAGGTGGTTTCTGAAGGAAAAATTGGAGCTACTACCGAAACAGTAGTTGAACTTTCCATTTTTATTTTATAAATTCTAATTTCCTCCTTTTTATAATTAAAAAATTAAAGTCAGGTAGGATATTGGAAATAAGTAATGAGCTCAGGGATAAAAAGTGTATATAAACTATTATTTATATCTTTCAAATAAACTTATTTCTAGATGGGTCCGAGGCGAAATATCCAACTTCCAATACCTGATGCACTTGAACACTCTCGCGGGTCGTTCTTACAATGACCTTATGCAGTACCCGGTGTTCCCGTGGATTCTAGCTGATTACGATTCAGAAGAATTGGACTTGACCAATCCAAGTACTTTTAGAGATTTCGCTAAGCCAATGGGAGCGCAGAGTCCCGAACGATTAGAACAATTTAAGAAGAGATTTAAGGTACATATAGCAAACATTATGCATTTTTCTAATTTTTAACAAATGTTTTGGTTACTGATACTTAAAGTTTTGTATTTACCTATGTAAGTAAAGGTCGTGTTCATGTTATTTGAAATTCACGTTCCTCAATAAAAATGCCGTTTAACCTAGTGGTTCCAGGGATTATAAGTAAACTAAGGATAAGAAAATATTGAAAAAGCAGAGAAATATTTGACAATGTCGCATGGCTATTAGAGAACAACACAACGAAAAAATATGAACTTAAAACGCTTTTGTTTTTAAATAATTAGGTATTCTGGCATATTCTGATTAGTCATATATAAAAATGATATTCGATCTTTTAATACTCTGGTCAAAATTAAGCAAATTTAACGAATCTAACATACTTGTAATCGATTTCGGATTTTTGGTGATGACATAATTGGACCATTTTGCTTACCTGGAAATTTAAATTGAAATACATACTTAGACCTTTTGGAGAATGCCGTTAACCCAGCATTAATTGAAATTATGGAAAACGACTTACGCTACCATGAAGAAAATGCGATGTTTCAGCAAGAGAGGGCTTTTCCCCATTATGCATTACCAGTTTATACACAGTTTCTGGATGAAACGTTTCCTAGTAGATGGATTGGTAGAAGGGGTGCTATCGAATGACCCGCGAGATCACCCGATTTATCTCCTCTTGATTTCTTTTTCTGGGGACATCATCTGAAATCAAAAATTTATGCCACCCAACCTGAATCGTTAGAAGATTTACGGAACCGCAAAATTTTTTGAATGCCAACAAATAACACCCAATATTCTTCACAATGTCCGGGAACACTTTGAACAGTTACTATTGTATGGAGGTAAACGGAGGACATTTTCAACATTTAATAAGATAATGCGTAAGTACTAATCAATAAAATTAAATTAGATTTCTCTGAAAATTAAATGCCCTTTTAAAAGATGTATCATATCACAACACACCTCTTCCCATTTAAAAAATAAGGGTGAATGTCGCCCCCGCTAAGGGGTTGAAGTTGTGGGGTTAAAACTTTAAACAAAAAATCGCTGTTCCAAAATCAAAAATCGACGGGTGCGAGCGTTTTTGTTTTGTAAATCAAGAATCTCTAAAAACTAGCGCTAAAAGTATTAAACAATACTAATCTTCTGAATGAGATGTGCATGGCTAACTCCGTCAAGCGCCTTCAAGAAATCATTATAAATACTATCCATCTGACTATGGTTTTCAAAGGCGTCAAACAAGTATTCTGATATATAAGCAAATAAGCTACGGTTGATTTGTCCTCAGAAAAACTGTGTTGCTCATGTAAATTATACTGCGGTTATGTCCAGAGAGCTCTTGGGCAAAAAGGCTATCAATAATTTTGGGAATTGCAGATTGAATGCTTATACTCCTGTAGTTAATAATGTCATTTCTATTACCACTTTTATATATCGGAGTCAAGAAACATGCTTTTTAGAGGCCTGGGAAATAGCCTGAATCAAAAGAGAGACAAAATAGAAGTTTAGTCACAGAGAACACCGAATTTTTTAATAAGACCGATGGTATGTAATCAGGTCCATGAGAACACTTAGTTTTGAGGCCGTCAATCGCTTTGAAAGCATTACTTAGAGATATGTTAGGGAAATCAAACTCAATATTATAACGGAAAGTATAAGTGGGAATTGTACCTTCATGTTTTTTGTAAGTTGCTGAAAAATGACGGGAAAAAAATTAATTATATACATTTTTTTAACTGGACGCTCCAGTTTGGCCAGGTTATTAGCGATATCAAGATTGAAGTTTGACTATAATTTATCAATACACTCATCACAAAAGCAAAAGAGATTCTTACACTCAAAATGATAACTTCAAAATATAAAACTTGCAGGCAATTTATTTAAAATTTACCATTAGCGTAGTGCTTGTCGGCATACCCACAATTTTGGGTATCAATAAATTAATAAAAACCTTTATTTCTAGGAATGGGATGATCCGCACGGGGAAACCCCGCCTTACCACTACGGCACCCATTATTCCAGTGCGATGATTGTCTGCTCGTATTTGGTTCGTCTAGAGCCGTTCACTCAACATTTCCTGCGACTTCAAGGGGGCTTCGATTTGGCCGATCGCATGTTTCATTCGGTGAAAGAAGCCTGGACGTCTGCTTCCAAACACAATATGGCAGACGTCAAGGAGCTCATTCCAGAATTCTTTTATTTGCCGGAATTTTTGGAGAATAGCAACCAATTCGATTTGGGGGTGAAACAGAGCGGAGTAGGTAAGAAGAAATTATCCATGCGGCATACATTATTGGTGGGGTACATTTCGTAGTCGTTTTGCATAGCTAATAAGGTTTTATTGCTCTTTATATTTCTGAAATGTAAGGTAGAGATAGAAGATCGCTTAAACCCCAATCAATGAAGTAACTCTTAGGCATCAATAAAAAACAGTATGAAAACTCTTCAGTTTTAAAAAATAAAAATTACCATTTTGTCTTTATTTTTTCAATTTTCATGTCAGTTGATTTTCCGACTTAGAAATAGATACTCTACATGATTCTAGTGGAATCGTTACGGTTTATATATTATATCTTCAAATACATAGAGAATAAGAAAACAAGATAAACCCAAAAGCTTGATTACAGAACTTGAAAAGGCAATTTCTAAGGTATTTTACCAATCAATTTAATAAAAATTTATTGGTTAAATTTATTGCTTCATTATTTTGATTCCTTTAGTTTTTATTGCTGATTTTTGGTTAAGTGCTTTCTTTTCTTTTATTGCGAGATTTGTTATAATAATAAAATTAAGTTTTAATTTTGAAATTTTGGCTCTATATTTGACTCTACAATTTTTTAATAATTAGCATAAACATTTTAGGTTTTTATTAAATAATTAAATTATATGTGTACTGGATGTATTATTACTAGATAATAAAGCCCCATCCGGTGTCTGACTTTCACTGTTCTATAAAAATGTAAAATAACAAAAGTTGCTCTACATATGAGCGATACTGTAGGTACATTTTTGAAACAGTATAGGTCCTCAATGTCCAAATAATTAATTATTTTTTTATGTAGCGTTGGGAGACGTGGCTTTACCTCCATGGGCTAAACAAGATACACGAGAGTTTATCCGCGTCCATCGGGAAGCGTTGGAATGCGATTTCGTATCACAAAATTTACACAACTGGATCGATTTAATTTTCGGTTGTAAACAACAGGGCCAGCCGGCCGTCGAGTCTGTCAATGTGTTTCATCATTTATTTTATGAAGGAAAAGTCGATATTGATAATATCGATGATCCATTGAAAAAGGTTGGCGTATAATTTGTTCTGTAAAAGCGATTCTAATTTTTGTTATTTTAGAATGCCACCATTGGGTTTATTAATAATTTCGGACAAATACCGAAGCAGTTATTTAAGAAACCGCATCCCTGCAAAAAAATGGGAAACAACAATAGAACGTCCGTTATAATCGATCCCGGTTCGTTAGTCCAGGCATTTACTTTACCGCAACCGGATAAATTGTTTTTCCACCATTTGGATAATTTAAGGCCGTCATTGCAACCAATTAAAGGTAAGATTATTTTTATTATTTTTATAAAAAAATTAAAACAACTTATTGTATGGTCTCTATTTTGATTTTTTTTAAATATAATAAAATCTTTAAAAGTATCTGAATTGTGTTAGAAGAATTTGCCAAATGATTTTTTACTTTTTTTTTGTTTTTTATATTTTTGAAATTAACTGGAAAATAACTGTGAAATTTGAAGCCAACATAATCTAGTGATTTTAAGAAGGCAGTATTTTTGGGCTGTGGTATACAGTATTGCGAATTACTTGCAGTCCTGGTTTTATACTTATAATATTTTGTTGAGTAAATGTTTGAGTGTTTTTGCATAAATTCAATTAGAACTATTTACAGAAGTAACGACCAGCATCTATAAAAATATCTTACTATGCAGGTTTAAAATAACCGGAAACAATAAATATTCGTTTTTTTTGTTGATGAAGAAAAAGTTTTGATGGACATAATTCGTTTTGAAAAGTTACTCCTCAAATCATTTTTTTTTGTATAAATATCACAAGTAGAATCCCATATAGCAAACTATCTCGAATTAGGAACTCGATTAAAGAGCAATAAACTTGTATTAAAGTGTTTTTACAAATGTTGCTTACTAAAACATGGATATGTTTATCCCACTTTAAATGCTGATCTATTTATACCCCTAGGCACTTAATACGGGAGACACTTAAAGTTGCTTCAATAGATGTATTCCAATTTCTATTACAATTCTTACTATCAGCACAAGAATATGTACAAGCTTTCAATATCAGGTTGACACTTAACATTAAGGGGAAAATTCGTCAAGGACAATAGCACCTTCATCTGCAAATGCAACTGATGAACCGTTTTCAAAGGGAATCTCCAACATTTCTTTTATGTGCAATTGAAAGAAGATAACTCCTAAAATTGTATCCTGAAGTACACGTACAGATAATACACGCTCGTCACTAAGTAGTCCATTCTTCTTCACACTCTGTACCCTATGATCCAAATAACTTTTTATATTATTAAAAATTATCTATTTTTTAGTTATTTGTTTTTTGAGTAAAATTCAATCAAAACAAAGGTAAAAACACAATGTCATGGTCTCATCAAATCCATATAATTTTTTTTTAAAAGCTACACGTGTTTCGTTCCTATCGGAGCATCATCAGGACTAGACCTACACAGATCACATTACAACAAGCTCCGATCGGAGCGAAACACGTGTAGCTTTAAAAAAAAAATTATATGGATTTGATGAGACCATTGGCGGCTTGCTAATAGGGGCGCAAGAGCGCGCGCCCCCCCCAGTAATTTCATTAAATATTTTAAATTTAAAACTCGTGTGCAGTAATTATTAATTATATTAGATATATTTTTTATCAACCCGCGTTTAAACGTTTAACACAAGCGCCCGTACTATAGGAGATAATGCGATATTCAAATCAACAACCAAAGTGCTCCTGGCGTCCTACGTATACCGCTCTCTGTGTCAAGGTACAGCTCATCTTCCTCTATTTGTCGTGGGGCGCGCTCACATCCGCGTCCATAATTTGACCGAAAAGCTACTCTCGACGACCCATCTTCTCGGCTTTTATCACGCTCGTTACCGATAGCGAGGCGCGCAAAAATTTAGCGCCCCAGTTTTATGGTGGATTCGGCTTTTGTTGTAATGTTTTGTAAATCGGACCGCAGGCGGCAGGAAGACGTTTTTGGTTGTTTATTCAGCAAAATTTTGTTTTTAATCGGTTCCGTGATCGGTGGTTTGTGTGTGTCTAGTTGTGTGAGTATTTCGAGAGTGAACAATACAATAATTATTATTGAAATTTAATAATGAATCGTGTACGCTTTTTAATTAACTGTAATTTTTCAAATCTTTCACTGGAAGAAAAAATAAACATTAAGACTTTAGGCAGACCTTTGCCCGATTTAAAATTACTCTCTAAGATCTGTCGATATTTGAATCAAGCATTACCAAAATAAGAAACGACACCGATAATATTAAGGCTAATGTAGAATTAAACTTTGAAAGTTTAAACTTCAAAAGAAGAAGAACTGACGATAACTTGAGAAGTATTATTGCAAAAGAGGTATGTGATACAGTTGTTACCCAAGCGAAGGACAGATTTTCCTATCGAGGTTATCTTCAAGCAGCTAACTTGTTCGATAAAGAAGCGTATCCAAAATATAACAAGACCTTTCCAGTGGATATTTTAGATAATGTAGTTACTTTTTATCCAATGTTATGTAAAATTAGATTAATAACTGAACTAGAAGTCATTTACTCAAGACCAGATTTCTCACAAAATATTGAAGCTATGAACTTGCTTTCATTTATTTTAGAAAATAATCTTGGCGAAACATTTGCCGAAACAATAAAATTATTAAATATCATTGTGACGACCCCAATGACAACTGCAGAGGCCGAGCGCAATTTTTCCACCCTTAAGCGAATAAAAACCTTCCTGCGAAGTACTATGCCTAATGAAAGACTTAATGCTTTAGCCATGATGTCCATCAATAGAAATTTAGTGATGGAAATAAACAATTTTGATGAAAAAGTAATGGAAAGATTTTAAATATGAAAGACCGTCGAGCAGCTTTTACTTTTAGGAAGTACCTATTGAACATTTATTAATAAGTATAATTTTTCTTCACGTTTTAAAGTTACTTGTTATTGTTTTTAAAACCGCAGAGAGGTGGCAAAAATATTTTAGTGCGAGGTTCCGTGATGTGTAAATGCGATTGTTTTGTAACAATGTTCTTTATTTTTGATTGCCAAATTAAGACATTTATGTGCAAACTTTTTGTGATTGTACCATGATGACTGCAAACCGTCATGTCTCAGATATTATAACATATACTTAGGTACGTTCAGTTATATTTTTTATTTATTAGTAAGTATATATTTATTTGGATTTGTGCGCCCCTCCATAGTCAAATGTCACGAGCCGCCACTGGATGAGACCGTGACTTTCTGTTTTTACCTTTGTTTTGTTTTCGTTTGGTCTCTTAGAGAAAAAATGGATGATACGTTTCTAAATTCAATCAAGTTCGTGTCATACTGAATTTGTTTTATTATCGGTTTCTAGAAAAAAATTGTGGATTTTTGGTGCATTATTATTATTTTAAGAGATAGAGGACACAGAAGCTGCTTAAAAATTAATTCAAGTTTGGATGCAGTGTTCCAAAAATCTTTATGTCTTCTGAAAGTTCTTTAAAATATGCAACGTGCATATTTTATGAAATTTCTAACTCCTCTGCAATATTTCAAGTGTGCATTAATTTTTGTTCATAACATTTTTTTGTTACCATTGTCTCTCAATTTAAGTGATTAAAGCGTTACTGAGTTATGTCGTTATCTTTGGTAATGATTAATTGACTTTTTAGAAGTGAAAGGGCCGGTTGGCCAAATCCTCCAAATAGACAAATCGGTGTTAGCGGTAGAACAGAACAAAGTGTTGATGCCTCCGACGTTTGGCAAATACGTCGCCTGGGGCTTCGCCGATCACTCGATCAGAATCGGCAACTACGAGAGCGACAAGGCCGCGTTCGTGTCAGAAAACGTCGAGCAAAACAACGGGGAGATATTGGCCTGTGTGTGTCCCAGCCCTAAAATTATTGTCACCGCTGGTACCGGCTCGGTAATGCTTCTACATTAATTAATATTCTGTTGAATTTTATTGGTTTAATTTAGGTGGTCACAGTGTGGCATTACGAAGCAAGAAAAAAAAGTCTAATGATAAAACATCGGTTGTATGCACACACCGATGCGGTCACGTGTTTGGCCGCAAGTCCCGCCTACAACGTCATAGTATCCGGGTCACGGGACTCCACTGCTATCATATGGGACTTGTCTAGAGGAGTGTTTGTCAGGCAACTGAGAGGTAAGATATTAAACAGAACATTTTTTTTAACAATATCACTGCGTTAATTAACTTGAAGATAAAAATACTCACCCTGAAAATTTATTGAAACGATTCAAGGTCAATTAAAGATTAAAATTAATAATTATAGTTTAACTAGCCTAAATCCGCAGCTCCGCTAGTGTGGTCGAAGATAGTGGGAAGCTAAAAAAAAGCCAATTTTCAGTGTGGAATTAATATTTATTGGTACAGTTAGAAAAGTTTATAAAGAACCGGTGACATCAACAGGCGGCAAAATCCGCGCATCTCGTTATTCTATCGATCGGGTCAGATGACTATGTCGAGGTCTGAAGACAGTGGAGGCGGCGCACTTGTTGAAATTATTAATATTTATTTGTACTAGGGTTTAAATAGCCCTAGATTTTTAGTAGGTATAGCTAGCGACATTATAAGTGCGTTTGATTTAGTTGAAATACCAACTAAGAATGCATATATTTGAATTTAATTGCTCCGAGATTCGTTTAAAAAAATGTAGATAAATTAAAATGTTATTTTTTAGCATTGTGATGTGCCCATAAAAAATCTAATAAAAAATAGTTTTACTTACAGGAGGATGCAGTTCGCTAATTATTTTTAAAACAGGACTTCAAATAGGTAGCTGAAAATTATTCTTTATTCGCATTTTTTTTAAGGATTAGGTATTAAACGACTTGTGTAAAGAAACAAATTGGTATAAGCTTAAAGTTTTATTTCATTATTTTACATATTATATATTTTTATTCACTATCAGATAGTGTATTACAACCTAAATCAAATTCATCCAATGAAGACCGTTCGATCTCTTCATCAGATGAGCCTGTATTTACTGTAAATTTTAAAGAATCCAATGCTTTATCAAAAAGGCGATGACTTTGCAAATATTTATCCACTCATCATTCGAAATTTCCGCAAATTTCTGCCTTGTCAAAGTTTCGACATCCGCCAATTTAAAAGTTGAATTTCTGCTTGCCACCCAATTCTTAACAGTTGCCCAAATTTTTTCTATAGGATTAAGCTCTGGGTGGTATGGAGGCACACAATGTGTCCATGCTTTTCTATTAGGTCGTCCAACTTGGTTTTTACAGGATACTTTTTTTATTTTCAGACACTATTTCATATAACTCTGTCTTGGTGAGTTTTGCATCAAATGTAAAATTACGTTCCTTGAAACATTCTTGACTACAGGCACATTGTGATAAGCTGCATTCTCTAATACTAGGACGGAATTAGGTAGTAAATTTGGAATTAACTGATTTTCGGCCCATTTCATGAAGTTGTGATGGTTCATGTCCTCATGATAGTCTCCGCTTTTTGACCCTAAAAATAGAAGAATAAAAGATTTTAAAATAATCGTATAAAGTTGTCAGTGTGGTATTAATTATCAAAATATTAATATTGATAATGGTAAAAGTTTGACTAAATATTATAGGTGAAAATATGGGTAGGGAACTGGGACTGAAAAGTATAAGTACCCCGCTTATCCAATCAACGAACTAAGAGTATCATTTCTGCGTATTACATTTTAATATCATTTTTGGTATTACTTTATATAGAAATAACTAAAAAAATTTACCTGAGCGAAAAATCAGTAACCCATTATTTACGAAATCATTTCTTCCCCCAGCATGAAGAATTATCAGTCTCTGTCCTTTGGAAATGGGTTTTCTAATTCCATGTCGACTTTCATCAAACCACCCTTTGTCCTTTGTATGACTGCTATGTATGTAACTTTCATCAGTATATACAATATTACGGCCTTCCTCTTTATATTTTAAAATTTGCTTTAAATATTTGATCCTTTTCAATCGTATGTCGTAAGATTCCATAAGAGCTTTTCTGTTATCTTCCGTTTTGGTCCATCTATAAAAAAAACTTATATGTAATTAAAGGAACATATTAATGTATTAAACAAATTTCTCATGATGTTTAAAAATAAAATTAGCAAAGACATAACTTAATAAAATAAAAAGCTTAATAAATTAAAGAAAGGATAGGTACTCTGCAAAATAAGAATATGTAAATACATTAATCTCCATATGGTTATTTTATGTCAAACCCAAAAAAATACTTAACAGGTGCCACTTTTGTCTAAATAATAAAATATTCTGGTGTTATATTGCAATGTAGGGTAAGTAAATTACTTGGGTTTTACAACTGAAATACACTGTACTTATATTTTAGAGTAGGTCTTCTTTTTTCAACTATGTAGAAATCATAGTTGAAAAAATCATATCTTTAATTTGGGTCAAAGTAATGTTACCAATCTTCTGAGATTTTCTTAACCTTTTTTTCCTTGGACTGGTAAAGGAACAGGAAGGTATATTTTCTATATCTTCTGACTCTTGGACCACTCTTCTGTAAGTTGACTGGGATACTCGAGTGGCAGCTAACGTACGTTGTCTAAAATAATTATATACTATTATTGTAAGTTATCAATACAATAAAAATTAAAATTTGAAAACATCCTACAATAAAATATGAATTTATATTGTTCACTTACCTAACATTTTTCAAAGGAATAATAATTTCTTGCTCTGCTTCTTTTTTTATAAAAGCTTCCACGTTAGAAATAATCTCTCTCCCTTGGCTGTGAATTATTTGTCCTTGTTTACCTACTTTCTTAGGTGAGATCTAAAAAAAAATTAGAAAGTAAAAAAATTAATATACACATGCACACTCTAGGCTGTACATATATACCTACAAGTTAAATACTTATTATTTTGTCATTTAAAATCAAAGTATATTTTAAATAATTTAATTTTTAACAGTAATTAATTTTCATTTATTTTTTTAAATTATTAGACAATTGAATAATTTAAACCAATTTTACTTACTTTTTACAATAAAAATCGGATAGTCTAATTAAAAAAACTATAGTCTATTTCACTATTATACTTAAAAAAAAAACACACAACAGATTTTAAATGCCTTATAACACGATTAACTCACTTCCCGTACGAGACGACACTGAGTAGGCCTTCAGGCTACGTCATAGGCTTTAAATCCCCGGCAGGTACAAAGAAACGAAGTACGGCGGCTGCTTTGTTCTTGCGGTTTCTTTAATAAGAAGCGAGAGAAAATATATTGCGGTCGTCTTTTCTCTCTGCCACCGGATTTTCTATCGATTTTGTGTTGAAAAATGGGTTTGTGCGCATATTGAGCAGCTGGTTCTTTATAAACTTTTCTACCTATAATTTTCTCTATATCCTCTATTGTTTGACAACTTTGACAAGTAATTTTACGTATGTTTCCCCGCCACTTAGAATTTATGATCGGAACGGAGAGTCGCTGAAATGAACTGGTTATTAGGAATCAAAGAGTTAAATAGAACCGAATTTTATTCAAAGCCAGAGCCAGATAAAGTGTTTCGCTTTTCCTGGATTTAAAATAAATAATGAATAATGTCGCGTAGTAAAGTAAGCCCGGAGTATATTGATGTAAATAATTTGAACGTTTTTATATTAAACTAATGGAAGCCTAATCCAAGTCTGTCTCATTTCCAGTGTTTAAAAAAACAACATAAAAAAAGTGTTGCGGGGTTCGTTATACTTGACGTAAGTCCACCCTCTAACTTTTAACGTGGCAGGGTATCCGTCAACCCCTTCACTATTTCTTTGTACAGTTATAGGAGAAAAGTTGTCAAAAACGCCTCGGGCGCCACTCTAAGTAATTAAGGGAGCTTAGAGTCCCCTCTAGCCTCTCGGGTAAGCCTTTAAACAATGGAGAAACCAGGTAGATATTGCAAGTAGACTGTCCAGTTATAATGAAATCTTATTGCTATTCATCTTTATTATTACAAATACGGTAACAGGTTTGGTTGCTTAAAAATAAACGAACAAATGTTTCCTTCAATTTAACAATCCCCCATTACCAATTTCTATGATTTAGCACAGGCAGTTATTTGGGAAAATGTACCGGAAAATTCGGCACTCTATTAATGACGCAGAACAGTATGATTAAAGGGACAGGGTTATGGTGTTTTTGTACAAGCGGTGACGAATGACATTCGTGAAGCAAAGCCAGAAACTCAACACCAATCAAGCGAAGCAAACTTAATCAATCGGTCAACATTTACCCCTGCTCTGTTAATATACGGATAGTAATTATAATATCACGGACCCGGTTATTACTTGTCTTTCACAACATTAAGATGACAAGTAATAATTAATAAATGCGGCTACTGCCTGCCCTGCAAAACATGAAGAAAGATAGTGTCCAAACCACAGTTTTAAAAGGACATAAAGCGGAGTGGAATCAATATAAATATTCTAATAACAAATCACAGATAAAAACTCACAGCGGAAAAATAAAATACCACCGTCTTCCAAGCATGTAAACATGGAATGGTAAAAATGGATAGAGATCTTAATACGCGAGCTTGGAAGCGGACGGTCAACTGTCAACAGGTGGCTCTTACCTAATCCAATTCACACTGTCAACGTTAAGACAAAGACGAATCTCAGCTTGGTGGACCTGGAGCCTTTTTATACCCATGGCTGGAAATTGGATGCCGAAGCAATTGGGATAACTTAATGAAAATAGAGCCTTCCATCATGAGAACTGTACGGATTTATAGGCTATGACCTCATATTGTGAACAAACAAACTTAGTTTCAGCTCTTAAAACCGGGTATTTCTAGATGAAAAGAGCGGGACAAAAGTTGGTCACATGTATACAAGAAAATCGCGGGAAACCGAATCATGATTTATATTATATTTTGCCGAACAGGGCATGTCCCTTCATTTAACAGGTCTTCCCAAGGTAGGTAAACCTTGAAACTTGCATAATAGAACATGTAAACATTGCAACAGCATGAAAGGACAATTCATGAAAATAACTGAAAAACTGGAAGCATAGTGATAAAAAACCTCTTATTTTTAGGCATTTGTGGTTCTTTACTATCCTAAGAACAATAAGGGTTGAAAGCAATGAAGGGCAGGGTTTACAACATAGTCAACACTAAATTTGCAACTAGGTATAACCTATAAAAAATCGAACCTTTCCATGGTTGGAGAGGTTGTCCAAGTTGGTTTCTTTATGTATGTTTATGACTACAAGCCCCTCATGATTCACAAGTAAAGCTTAAAATGTACCTTTTTGTTATTTAAATTATAAATTTAGAGGTTAAATGTTAACGGGGCGAAACTATCTAAGTTTTCTTATAAAATACTGTCCGGGGTAACCCTTATTCCTATAAAATAACGATAAAATGTTGTAAATGGAAAAGTAATTTTCTCAATTTGTTATAATTTAAAATCTAAAAATAATTACTGGTTTTATTAAAATTGAGTGGCACCTAATCTAGCATTCATTCGGCAATTACCGTAAATAACATCCACAAGCATTCTGCCTACTGATAAAGAGCTGTCGTAAGCTGTAGTGTTTAGCAAATAATTAAATTAGCATCCCTTATATAAATATCGCTACATAGCTATACCACAAATTACTCTATCCCATATGTAAAAGTTCCGACCCGATATGTATTCCGATTTATGTTCAGGTCCATACTGCAGTTAAATAACGGAACAACTCATACTCCAGCATACCAACGTATATTAAGTACGAAAATTAATATTTTGTCTGTATATATGTCCGTATCATGGTTTTTCTGCAGCAGAAATTATTTCAGGATAGTTATAGAGAAATTTGTAGTGGTATAGCCTAAACAAGAAAGACAGGAATGGAAAACCCATGAAAACCGACTCTTTAAATTTCTCGCTTGAGATCGGAACACTACTGATTTACGTGAAACGACATATACTACATCCGCATATATACTACACCATATATATTTGTATGCCTATACGTAAAAAATGGTCTATTTTACACTAGAATCTTGGGAATTTGGCTAGTACAGAGGCAAAGAACTCTTATTTGAATCCCAAATAAAACCACCTATTTAATAGAAGTTCGTAATACATTTTATTTAAATTTGTTCCCATTATGTATTTAGGTCACGCTGGTCCAGTAGCAGCTGTATCGATAAACGAATTGACGGGTGACATAGCAACCTGTGCGGCCACGTGGTTACACGTGTGGAGCATCAACGGGTGTCCCCTGGCGGCCGTCAATACATGCGTCGGTAGGGCGGAACGAATGCAACAGATTTTATGTGTCGCTTTTTCGCAGGCGCACGATTGGGACCCTTTAAATGTTATCATTACCGGATCGACGGATGGAGTTACTAGGGTAAGAACATTTTTTCTATGGCAAAAAAGTCGAAGGTATGCTTGAAGAAGCAAGCAGTCCACTCCAACATACAAATATTTTAAATCAAAGAAATTCAATTGTTATATACGGTGATTCAATAATTGGGTAACAAGAGAGTTTAAATTCCTAGAATATCTATACTACATATACTAATAGTCGACGTTAATCTCTTTTCATCATGGTCTAGGAGTATTAAAGTGCGCAATATTATTTCGGAATAAGGAGCGAACGAATTAAAAAGACTATTTTCATATAAAATGTATAAATTATGCTTGAATATTTAGATATTTTATGCCGATGTTTGCCCTATATGGATCCCTACTATCACAGATGAATGATGACCGTATATGGAAAACGGCACGCAGCTTCTGAAAATTTGATAGCCATGGTAACAGATAATTCAGTCAGCTTTATCAATCTGAAATATTTTCAGCACTACAGCTTTACCGCTAATAAATATAGAAAAAAAAACACCTTATTTTTCTACGTTTTTAATAAAATTATTACTAAAATGGCTAAAAGTTAATTTGTTTAAATGGGAATACTTATATTTTATTGAACAGTTGAAATACCTTTCATTTTAATGTAACATATTCCTATACCTAATCAGCCGCGATTTAGAAATAAATACTTATTTTCATGAAGTTTGATATTCTTAAACATTTTTATACTTTAAATTACTTAGCCATGAAAATGTCACAATGGTTTGATAAATAACAGTGATATTTAAGTTAAAATATTAACATTGTGTTTTATGATCAACCTAATTAAAATTTCTAAAATGGAAGATATTAACTATTCAAATAACCTTTTGATGAGGTTATTTATTTTCGATGGACAATGTCATCAAATAATAACAAGAACATGCAGAAAATTTGACGAATGATTTAGGTTTGTCTTATTATTCAATTCAAAAAATATTAGCATTATAAAATGCATCCTTACAAGTTCAGGCTTTAAAACCACGATACTATGACAGAAGGGTAAAATTCTGTGAAAACATTTTGATCCATATTGATGATGACATATGCTGAGTTTCTAAGAAAAAATAATTTGAATAATAATTTTTGGGCTAATTTAAATATACACGCGACAAAAGAAATGGATTTTCATTAAAAATTTAGTTTTAATGTATTTTGCCCTTTAAAAGGTAATCAAGTAAAATTTTTATTTTAAGATCAACCAGTAAAATCTGCCAAAGTTAGTTAGTTTAAAGTAAGTAGTTAATTCATTTATAATTAATTTTTTCGAAAATCTGTCATTGGAATATTTTGGTACTTGTCGGTTTAAATTTGACGGAACCCAGCATTATAGACTTACATTTTTTATGGACATGGAAGTTATAAATAAATCATTTATTATTTATAACTTATTAATTTTGATTTACTGTGCATGGGTAACTTCGTATCCACATTGCCTATAGCCTCTCATGTAGGTAGGGTGGGAGTAACATCGAATAATGGTCGATGAAAGCCATCCCATCGATACTTGAACATTGGAAAGGTTAAACAAAGCTTTTCAATGTTCTAAGCTGCTTGCCAATAGTTAGACGCCACTAAAAAGCACCCGATTCCCGTCACCATTCGGCTATCTCCGACTGTCCCAATCGGATATTTAAATATTATGTGAATGGCGGGATTGGCAGGCAACCAACAAAACGGCAATGTTTGTTGCTAGAACTGGCGGTTTCTGGCAATAATAATAATTATTGATTCTTTAAATAAATTAAATATAAATAAAGGATGCAAACAAGAAAATTAAATTATTAATTTTATACATAATACCCTAATGTAAGTATCAATAAAATGCAGTTTGGTTGAACGATCCAATGGAATGGAAATTAAATTTTTTTTTTTGAATAAATATTTTGAAAATTTTCTTTGGGCGGACATGGATTTATTTGATTTTGGATATTATTTAAAATTACTATAGTTTATTTTTGAGAAAGTGTTATTTGAAAAATTTTTTCTACTACCTTACCTAAGAAAATTTTTAATTTTATTTCCCTGCCTAATTGAATTTTTTATTTGACTATATCTTGCTTATTATTTTTTTATAAAATTAATTTTTTACATTAAATTGTGCTAATTAATAAGAATGGTAGTAGAAGATAAGTAGAAAAAATTATATGAATACTTTTGAATGAATGCTTTTGCTGGATCAAACTTCATCCACGTAAGGACATTATGCACTTTGCTCCCTTTTGTTATACAAATAACTATTATTTTTTTAAATTCTCTATATGTGGGCATATTAAAAGGAAAAGCCCAACTTAAACAATAGGGTATTGTATATTTAGAAAAAATAAATAAATGAAAAACAAAATTTATAAAATATTGTAGTATTGTACTTTAATTTTAATCTTAAATATATAAATGTTATTAATCTTTTTGAAATAAGTACCTATTTTTAAATAACTTTTATACCTAGGTAGATAGGTAATTTTGGAAAGTGAAAGCACAATGGATTTAATTAGTTATATAAACGTACCATATATTAAAAGTTTTATTTTATAAATGCTGCAAAGACATGTATATGACTGATTTGAAAAGAAACTTAATTATTTTATGCTAAAATATTAATTTACATTCCGCAGTTTCGATTAATACTCATACGAAGAAACTGCAAAAAACTTATGAGATAGGTAATGTTTTTTCAAATATTTGCCTAAAACTTATATAAAAAATTATAATACACATATACTTATATACTTAAACCTATAAAAATACCTACTATTATTTAAAAAAAATACTGATGAATAGAAAAAAATCAATTTATTATTTTTATTTACTGCTCTTTCTTCTTCTTTGATGGAAAATTAACTTGTTTGTCTATTTTTCGTTTACCTGTATTTGTCTTATTTACCTGTTCCATCATTGATGTCAGTTGACTCAATCACCTAGACATTTACAGGTATATGTTAATCTTATATAATTTTATAAAAAGATAACTTACTTATCATAAGTTTCATCATTTAAAGATCTTAAAAAGTTTGATATGCTCTCAATTTCAATTTCTCTTGTTGATTTCTTGTTCAATGGTTGTACTGCTACTTGTTGATTTTCAGTCGTCTTCTCATTAACAAATGTTTCAATTTCTACACTCTGGCTAGCTTCAATATTATTGGAAGAACATTCCCCAAGGAGTTCAGCGACATCACCTAAAAGAGAATCGCTTTCCTTCCTTTGCTCGTATAAACATATTAAATGTATGTGTTTGCATATTATTGTTTTAATGCAATATTGTAAACACTCAAATGTGTAGCGATGAAAACAGATCTTACATCATAATTTACAATACAATGTTTTGAAACCAACCTCGCAGACTTCATTTAGGGAAACATTATAAAATTCTTCTTTTGCATTTTTTACAAGTCCAATTTCAGTTACCATATTTGCCATATCAATTTTTTCTGCCATTTTATGAGCTTTTACTATCACTTTATCTTAGTAGTTATCTGTTCTTTCCAATCTCAAAACTCTCTGCCACATCTTTGCGTCCACCAAATCCTTAATTACATCCATCAACCTATAATTTATATTAATATCAACTTTAAAGCCCTTAGATTCGTGCGTAATTTCGATGCAAATTTACGAAACAGATCAAACAGAGAATGATGTGTAACGTTTCAGCGTGAAAGATGAAAATTATTCA
This sequence comes from Anthonomus grandis grandis, assembly GCF_022605725.1. Taxonomy (NCBI): domain Eukaryota; kingdom Metazoa; phylum Arthropoda; class Insecta; order Coleoptera; family Curculionidae; genus Anthonomus; species Anthonomus grandis. Next base: position 30,126,462 of record NC_065552.1, read on the forward strand.
ATGACAAATAAAATATGTAAGAATTTGTAATTTATAAAATACATATATATAAATCCTAGGCTCAACCCGACCCAACTACAGTACGTTACTAGTTATTAGCATTCACTAATTTCCAGTGTAACATAGTACTTGTCTATGGTAACATAGTGTTTAAAAATAAACTTTTCAGGTATTATTTTAAAACACTATAATCAACAATATGGTCAATATTTCACAAAGAAACAAAGGAAAGTTCAGTATAATCGCGATAATCGATCAAATTAGTTGGAGCTTTTTTACGAAAGTAAACAACCAGCCATCAAACGCAAAAAAAGCGGGAAAATTCGTGTCGTTATTGTTGTCATTTACGTCAAACGAACGGAATCGGGTACTTTTTAGTGGCGTCTCATATAGATAGGGTTGGAGCAACATCGAATCTTAAACCCATCCCATCGATACTTGACAAACATTGAAAGGTTAAACAAATCCTTTCAATGTTCTAAGCCGCTTGGCAATAATTAGTTTAAGGTTAGTGTACCGATACCAACGCCTCTATATTATATATTATTTTTAAATTAATTTAAAAAACCGCTTTCGCGGCTCCAAAAATTGTTAAACGTAAGTAGAACCCACAGTCTGGGCTAGCAAGTATATCTAGAAAATTCGTACATTTTGAATGATTACGAATGATTTTGACGAATGTTAAAAAAATGTTATCGGTGTGATATAGTCCGTGGTGCCATCTGTACTTTGTATTTTTTAGATGTGGTCTTTGGATTATGTTCAAGTACCGATAGAAACCTGTAATCCCGCCAAAAAGGATAACAACACAAAATCGAATAATAACGAGCCGTCGCTTGTCAAGGAAAAAAACACTCAACAAGAATCTGGGAGAAATTTGATGAAAAGCGGCTCGGAAAGTAGTTTGGCCGGCGATTTAGGGATTAAAAATAAGGTAGAATATTATTTGAAATAATAGTAAAAAATTTTAATATTTAAATTAAATTACATCATGACCTTATGGTTTACTTGTATATAGATATACAAGGTACGTAAAACCAACTTCATACGTTTGGCATCTGCAAGGTGCTTGTCCGGAATTTTGATATACACCGTATGCAAAAGATCCCGGAATCCATTAATAATTCGCAAAAAATATCCCAAATCAAGTTTGTAGTTTGTATCTTTTAGATGTTTTTTGTAAAAATACATTTACCCGTACAGAGTGTACAAATTCGAGGGCGATCATTGGAATCTTGAAAACCGTAAGGGATACAACGTTCATTTAATTGGCGTAAAATAATCAAAAAAAAACGAAAAAACGGAAATCTTTCAAAAAATATAGTTTTAATGGTTTTCTGTAGCAAAGTATTGAAATATTTATAGATTTAGAAAATATAGATACATTTGTGAATTATCTATCCCATAAAATATCTTGTAAATGACTTCCACGACTTTGCTGGCATATGCGTACTCTTTTGACGAAACACTCATTAACGTTATTGTGGTATTTCATTAATACGGCGTCTAATATCGGCTTTCAATGTTTAGATGGTTGCAGGCTTATTGGTTTTACTCTTGAGATCGATCTTTGTATTTTACGATGACATTGAAAATATATTGATACACGGAAAGGATACGTTTGTTCATTGACTTTGTGAGTGAAGACGTAGTCATAGGTTTATTGCAACCTACCGAGAAAATTATTCCAAAGAAATTTCAACATTTGCAGAAAACGATATTTTTGTTTTTTTTATATTTTGCCTCTTTTATATTCTATATAATTTTATATAGATTGAAATGGTGATATCATGCGAAAGCAGCCTAAAAGAGTGGGAGCGTGAAAAACAAGAGGAAAAAGAAACATGCAGCGATGGTGAAGAACAGAGTAATAATTCTTCTAGCCCTGCTCCGGTAGCTCCTGTAAGGAGAAGAAGATCTAGGGTTCATGGAGGATTTAGGAGTGAAGGTAAAGACTATTTGTTTGAAAATCCTATTTAAAGAAAATGTGGTTTCTTAATGGCATTATCCAAGTATTCAACTCTTATAAGTTCTTCGTTAATGTAAACTATTCTCTCTAACCAAATGATTTTCTTTACCAGGCAGGTTATCTTGAACATTCCTCATAATTTTGTTTTTTCAGCTAATTTATAAAATTATGATAGATTATTTGTTGTGACCATGCCATATAAATAATATTGATTGCATTCAGAATGTTCATAGCAGAATTTTCTCGACCACTGTGAATACTTTTTATCAAATACAAGGTAAATACAGTCCAAAAGTTAATTAGATTTATTCCAGTTTATCTTAGTGTCTAAAATTTCGAAATATTACCGTAAAATGTCCACTTACTATCTGAAAATTCTGCTTACTTTCTGCAAATTTATTCACTTATTTATTTCATGTTACTTCTTACAATTGCAGAATAAGGAAAAGAAAGCTAGCGTTTGCAGGTGAAAATAAAAATAATTAAAAGGTACAAACTAATAGAATAAATCGTAAATGAATAGGTCATAATTAATGTCTACTTATTATTCTGTTTCATTATTTAGACATTTTAATTTATTACCTGGAAATTTCCATATATAAAAAATTATCAGTGTTCAAATTCGCCAAATATTAAAAGAACTATTTGTTTTTTGCCAACGTTTTGAATTATATCGAATTCACATTTTAAGCTCCAAAATAAACAGAAAAAGAGAAATTATTTAAAAAACCTACTTCTCGAGTCTTCTCGAGTTAAATAGAAAAAAATATACATATCTCAGGTACGTTCTCATATGTATATGTTATTCTTATACAGCAATAAATTCACTAGTTCATGTACTTTTTTTTTCTCAAAAAAATCCTTGGCGCGTCGATTAGTATTTTTAGTTCAATTTAGTTTAGTATTATAGTTTTAGTGCTCTTTTTTGTTGAAAACAAAGTTGTTTATAAATAGCAACCCTAATTTTTGATTACTTATTTCTAAGGAGCATATCGACTTATACAAAACTGCAAAATTTCAATTTTTGGGCCTGTAGCTTCCAAGATATGTAATTGTTATAATTTTTTTATTTGAAAATTTAAAACCGGGAAAAAATCTGGCATTTCATATTCGTATTTCATAATAGTATAAGTAGCCGATTTTAATATTGTAAAAAGACTTGTCTTAAGTGTAAAGTCTTTTACTTTGTAACTAATCATTATAAGTCAAATAATCGGATTTCAGTATATTTTTTTTATTTAAAGGCAAATGCAATGTCCTATTTAGCTGAACAGCACTAAGGCTAAAGTCTTAATGATGATTAGATATCAAGATAGAACAAGAACCCAAAAGGAGGTTACGGACTTATTTAAAAATATGTTTTCTGATTTAACACCGATATCGCAAGATAATATTGTAAGCAAAATTAAAAATCAGTTTTGGGAAAATAGTCACGTTAGAAAAACAACTCTTTCTTATAAATCTGTGCTCAAGAAAAATCCCAAAAATAATGTGTTATTATCTGTTCAAGAAAATTACATAACATATCCGCTACACAAAAAGTGAGTCAGTCTTTAGTAGTAAGGGTTCTAAAGGCACAGGAATTTCATCTCTTTAAACTAGCAATTCTCCAGGAATTCAATGAAGAGGATGCAAATAGACGAATCGAATTTTGCGAACAATTTATGAAATTACTACAGAATAATACTGTTAAAACAGAAAATTTCAACGTTTATACTGAACGGAGAAGTAAATCGACAAAACTACCGTTATTGGGCACTAGAAAAACCATGTTGGATGAAGCAAAGCCACACTCAACACCCAGTGAAAGTGAATGTTTAAGCGGGAATTGTAGGCCAGCAAGTTATAGGCTCAATTTTTTTTTAAGAAAATTTAATTGGAGAAACATATATACAGTTTTAAAAATAGAAGCTAATATAGAACAAATAGAAGCTGATATGCCAAATAGGAACATCTGGTTTCAAGAAGATGGTGGGCGCCTTCTCATTTTGCATGTCCTACATACATATATTGATAAAAGAGGACCATTTGAATGGCCACCAAGATCTTCCGATCTACCTGCTTCAGATTTTTTCCTACGGGGATATTTAATTTCAAAGTTTATGTGTTCAAGCCTGCAAACATTGAGGAGTTGAAAAACGAAATAAGACATGAGTGTAGATTAGTTTCTCCAGCAGTTATAAGAAACGTTCAAAATGAATTTCAAGTACCTTTAGGATATTGCCAAATATTAAATGGGCTATATTTTGAACACTTATAAGGAGAAAAATATTTAAGTACATTTTTGTTTTTCTTGAAAACAAGGTGTTTTAATTATCTCGTAAGTCATAAAAAACCTGAAATTTTTAGGTTTTGTATAAGTCGATGACTGCTTAATTTATTTCAAGTTACAGACTCAAACCTGTGATAATATGTGGTTTTTTTCTATTTTTAACGCGAGAAACCTATTACTTTGGCAAGTGTTTTTTTAGTTAATGTCTTATCATTGCTGATACACCCATTACTAACACACCATTTTTTATGTCAGCTTTCTACTATAGAACCCTGAAGATGAGTTAAATATAATTCGAAATGTGGGTAAGAAACACATAGTTTTCCTTAGTACTTGACTAATTTACCCACAAAATATTTATAAAATTGAATATGTAAAAATTATTAATCAAAACTATTTATAAAAATGTCCATTTACTACTCGGAACGTCCAATTATTATTTGGAAACTCCCACTTGTTACTTTGCTTGAAATTCTGACATACTATCTGGTAGTTTCTACTTAGTTTCTAAAAATTTCCCCGCATTGTCTTCTCATATTATGCTGGAAAAAGATTTTGGGGAATAACCCGACTGGGTAATATATAGAGTCCAGTAACCTAATGAATACATATACCAAATTTTTTTATTATTCTATATGGTTGTTCTATATGAAAATTTGCTTAGTTTTATACGAAAAATGTTAGTATCTGTTTAATAATATTTAGTTCGTAGTCTGAGTTCTTTATAGACGAGCGGTTATTAAAAATGAACAAAAAAAAAATGTTTGTTCGATTTAAAGGTGGTCAAAGTACAGAGAGCGGTGGCAGTTTAGAAATTGAAGACGCTTCGGGCCTGAGAACGAGCAAATCGGACACGAGCCTCACCGATTCGTTTGTCATCGTCGAAACGCAAAAGAAGAATCCGATGAAGACACTTCGCGAGGGCTTTAAATGGCAACGGCAATTAGTGTTCCGAAGCAAACTAACGATGCACACCGCTTACGATAGAAAAGACAATACTGAACCGGCGTCCATTTCTGCTTTGGCGGTTTCAAAGTAAGCTAAAACAAAATACACTGCGCACCAAAATTAACGCATAATCTTAGAAATTTAAATTTTTTTAATGTTTGTTTTTGTCCTTCCAGATCATTTTTTGTCTTTCTAGTTAAATTTATAAATAATTATTATAGTATAATAAATCACATAATTTTATTAGAAAATATATAAATTGTGACATAAAAAAAAATCAGTAACGAATATTTCCTCCTTTGGCGTTTATAACGGCTTGACAACGATCCCTCATACTGATAATTGGGATCCTTATTTGATTGTCTATTTGACTCCAAATTTCTATCAATTTCAAATAAAGGTTATTCAAGTTGTTTGGGGATCTTGACAACTGTCTCAATAATCGTCTCCCATGATATCCCATAGGTGCTCTATTAAATTCATATCCGGCTTCTGGGTGACCAATCCATGATAGCGATTTGGACTTTTTCAAGGTACGCCTGTACTACCCTTGTCTCGTATGGTCGAGCATTATTTATTTATTTATAAACGGGCAAAGCCCAACTACAATTCTGTTAAACTTTTACATTCACAATAGTAATACATAATATAGGTAATATACAGAAATACAGAAAATCATTAAGTAATAATAATTACCAATATCTAACCTAAGCTTACTAAAACTTGGCGCAGCAATTTGTTATAAGTTTTAAAAAAGTCAATATCATGATGTTGGTTTGCTAATCTCATTGTTCTAAATATTAAGACCATAGTTAGTACTGTGGATTGGGTAATGAAAGCTATCAGTGGCTCTAGTTGTTCTTAGTGGAGCATGAATGTTGATTTTTTGAAGTAGCTCTGAAGCTCCAGATTTTTCATGTAGGATATTGTAAAAAGTAATATCCCTCCTCTTATGGCGGCTAATGATGGGAACCATATATTATGTAGCATATCAAGTATATCTGCATCATTGTAATTATCCACTATATATTATATTATATTCAATTTATATGCAATTTGTTTTAAAAATTTGTGTTCAACTAGTTGAAGAGCATCAATAAGTAGCCTATAGAAAGGAGACCACACACCGAAAGCATACTCCAGATTAAGACGGACCAGGGCACAGTAGAGTGTTTTTAAAGTAGCAATACTTGTGAAATCTTGAGTACATCTCCTAACAAAACCAAGCATGCAGAAAGCTTTATTGATAGCACTATCTAAGTGAACATTGTAAGCTTGTATCGAAAGTGACACCCAAATTCTTAAAAAGAAGAGCTCTTTCAAGGGTATAGCGACCGATCTTGTACTCGAAATTAATAGTATTTCTAGAACGACAAAAGGTCATTATTTTACATTTAGCTGCGTTAAGTTCCATACCATTTCCTTCACACCAAACTACCAAATTATTTAGATCACATTGTTTTTTTATCGTATAAACAAATAATGAACACTAGGAGTCGAAAAATAAAGAACAATATGTTTTGTAGTGCCGATATCGAAATAAATTAAAGAATTTGTAATGGTAGGTATAAACATTCTTAAACGAAGTGGTATGAGGCGATGAATGCAATCTGTTTTAAAATTAGATATTACATTACATTTCATTTATTTGTGAGGTTAAGTCACGATTTTGAAAAGAAAAATTAGAGATTTATGTAGAATTTTATAAGGAACACAAAAATTGTAAAAGAAATAGTTACCATTTAAAATTTTAGAGGTAGGTGCACTGGATGGAGGTCAGGGGATTGAAAATAACACGACAACAAATGCCTTAAAAATTGTCCCTCTTGATATGTAAATTAACGTGTTTCGCCTAATTTTCATACTATCGTTGGTAGAGGCAATATTAAATGCTGTTCGTCTTCAAATTGTCACCCTTTATAAGTTTTTTATTCTTATGTTTATTTACCTCCAAATGCTAATTTATCGAAAATAATTTAACGTACTGACTGATAATATATTCAATCCATTCAGAACTTTGAAATCTGATTAGGTGAGCATGTTTGCATATCAATAAATGATTGAATCTTTCGTGCCTCACCTCTCTCTTGGTTCCCCGTCAGAGTCGTACTGGATAATATCTAGTAGTAAAAATCTATTGATTAAAACGTATAGTGAAAATCTGATAAAATTTAGAGGGTGTCCCTTTTACAATATAAATTGGTAAAGAACAAAAAACCATATATACAGGTTAGGGAATCGATCATTATGCAACGCGCAAGCATGTATTTCATGCACTCTGCTACTTGCCTGCCCTACTACCATTGCTACTGCTGCTGTTATAAAAAAAAGCATCTAAATTTATAGTAAGCATCTAAATTTGGATCAGGAATTTTTAAAATATTTTTCTGGTGCAGTTTTTACACACAACAGTGTTATAGCCCAAATGAAATCGTAATCTCTTTCGCTAAACAATAAGTTAACCTATCATAAAAAGCCATTTCGTACTTCCAAAATAGTTTCTGGTGACATAGACTTGGTCAACAATTTTCTCTCGTAACTCCTCTAAATTTGTTAGTCTACTAAACTCGTATTTGTAAATGGTGTCCTTAAGATAACCCCAAGAATTAAGAGATTTAGAAGGCCATTAATTATTAAATGTCCCACCAGTAATAGTAAAAAAAAAATATTTGTTAAAAATTCTTTTATCATAACCGCATTATAAGCAGCCGTGTTGTTGAAAATAGACCGAACCCAGGTCTAAATTAGGGAGAACCAATATCGAACACTGGAAGGATTGTATGTCTCATGTAATGAAAAAGGAGATTTTACAGAATCCAACACCTCATAAACTTCTACTTTTTTAAATCCTCTGTAGAACACTCTGTGATTTAATTAATTTAAAAAACTAACAAAACGAACATTTTTGCTAGCGTTTTGGAGAGGCCAACATACTTGGCAAAACATTATCTATTTTAAAAACATTCATACATTTATTTATTGTTAGTCATGAAATAGTCCATACTTGCAGTGAAGTCGAGGTTTAAGGTAAAAATAAAATCCGGGTTTAAGGGAAAAAATGGAGGGAGACTGTAGCATGTTCATTTTACCTTAATTTATTTATTTAACGCGAGAAATCAACCACAATAAAATACCAAGATTAGTAATATGTCTTTATTTGTAATTGATAGGGAACATCGTTCGTTGTACGTGGGCGACACCAGAGGGCGCGTATTTTCATGGTCAGTAAGCGACGTTGTCGGCAGAACGGCCGACCATTGGCTGAAAGATGAAGTTGCCGAAAACTGTGCTAGTTGTTCAGTTAGATTTACAATTTATGAAAGGAGGCACCATTGTAGGAATTGTGGACAGGTAAGAGTTTTTGTTTAATAATACAAATATTTGTTCTTTTGCAACAATCATAATCATGATTTGGAAAAATTGTGAGACTCACTTATAACACCATTTAAAATTGATTGCTATTGATTTTTTTTTAGGTCCTGTAGCCCATTTTCCCAATTTTTTAAATAACAAATCCCTAGTATCCACGAGCCTTTTTTAAATCAATAAATAAATATCGCAACCACTATCTTTCCCCTATCCAATGCTTGTAATGGTGGCAATAAAATCGATAGTTCTAGTGAGCGTGCTACTATTTTTAATAAAACTATACTGGTACTAATCAAGCAACGTATTATCATAAATAAAAGACATAAACCTCCTTTTAATACCTTTCTCCAAGACTGTTGATAAAGTGTTTATTATGGTAATTGGTCGGCAGTTGTTCATTTGCTCTTTTTTACCAAATTTAAAATAATTTTTAACTGTCGAGGAAACTTGCCAGCATTAAAAACATTATTTATTAAATTTAAAAATATGCCTGTAACATAATCTTTTATACTAAGTAAATCTAATACTGTTAATTCATCGTTATCTGAGTTACGTTTTTATTCTAATCAAATTTCACAGTTTGCATTGGCTGCTTCAAAATTTATCAGAGCATTACTAACAATAATTTCATCAAAACTTAAGTCATGCATAACTTTTGAATTTCATCGTTTTACTCATTGACTCATTGTTTCTTTCACCTGTGAAAAGTTTAGATTTAAGTTATCAATTATTTCTGTTTATGTTTTTAATAATTTTTGCATTTATATTTAAAAAGTCAATTTGACTGTTGCTAGATTTATTGTTAAAAAAACTATTGACAAATTTCCATTGCTTTTTTTTGACTTGTATCAGTGCCACCATCCCATTACTGTTTTTATATTTTGTGATTCAGTGATACATACATACATTTTATGATTCTCTTTTGGCTTAAATATCTTACTATTATACTACAATAACTTTGAACCTAGATTTAATGACACTAGATTAATTATGCTTTGGTTATTTTTGACGTATAACCTTTTCTTAAAAAAATAATGCCCTCATTAATCCATATAATCATGATCTTACTTAAATTTTGTTTTGTCAAGTCATGATTTAAATAAAATTTGATTTTTTCGATATAGCCAAAGTTCTTTGAATACGTATCTTTTTTTCGATATGTTTTTTGACTACTTTGTTTTCAAAACAAACTTTTATTGGGCGATTCTTTGATCGCTCCTTGCCTAACCGATACCCTGTAAGACCCTTATTTCCTATTGGTACATCCACTACGTCTCATATTTTTTTAATCATAAGTTGCCTCTTTAATGGAATTTCCAGTGTGTATAGTAAGTAACATTGTTGTCCAGTTTACTTTCCTCCTTTTTTTACTATTTTTTTTTACACTGACTAATTCGGCTTGCATTATTGCATTTATTTTTACCGAGTCTTAATATTTTGCAAACAACCTATTGTATTTTTCATCTGTTTCATCTAATTTTGCCATCACATCCGCCAGTGTGTGGTTTCTTTTTCAATTTTTTTGTCTGCTTGCTTACATGTATTACAGTACCAGAGTTGCTTAGACTTACTAGCTTCAACATAGGCTTTGGAAAGTGGTGCGCATATGTTTCCATATATTGCACTTTTAATAAACCTTCATCATCATGAGACACTTGTTCGTCACAAATACTGCATGCTTTTAGGTTCGCTACTGCCGAACCTGGAACCTTGGCAACATTAGCGTCAAACTCTGTTGAAAATATAATCTTCGCAAAACTCGGCTGATTTATTAATTATTTATAACACGATTTTTGGATCACAAACATTTTTGTCTTTATTTGTACTAATAAATAGAGTTGACAAATCAAAACCATAGGTGTGCACGCTATTGCCAAATCAACACACAATTAAAACAAATTTACGCTTCACTGGTAGCAAAAATTGTACTGAATGCATAAGAATAACTTAATATAATAAATGTAATGAGGTATGTTCAGAAGATTATCAGACAAATAATGCCTTTCATTCCTTATCTTCTAGACCATTTTGATATGTGTATTTTGAATTTAAGAAAGTAATTTTTGCTGGGTTCTATAATTTTAAATCTTTCAGCTCTATCTATGTTTTGCCTTGTTTAAAATACTTAGGCTTATGTTATTCTGATATCAAAAAATTAATGATTACTTGTTTGTAATTTTCAGGTGTTTTGTTCGAGATGTTCCCGCTTCGAAAGCGAAATTTCTAGATTGCGAATTTTAAAGCCGGTGAGGGTTTGTCAAACTTGCTACGCCACACTTAAAGGTGATCACTCTTAATTTTCGATGTTTGTAACCATACCACATTTGGTGCCCTATTTGTACAATTCTTGATGATTAAATATTGTGATTGTACAATCATTGATAAATAAAAGGGCAAACAAACTAGTACAATAATAGACATAGAGTCACCCCCTCCTTATGAGCAGTGTATTATTAACTAGCTAATAAATAAGTGTTGCTTCAATATTACTTTCGTTATAAAATAGGCGCAGATTAATTTTTTTTGTATATTATGTTTCTTAAGAATAATTTTTAGCGTAAAGAGTATATTGAGTATTATTAAGAAGTTTCTTATTAGTTGTAAAAATTAGAAACAAAAAAAACATATTAATATATTTTGTAGCGATGAAAAGTGTCGTTAATGTAATAGTTATGATACATTATATACATATTATACATACGTAAAATAATATTAAATATCAATAATTATATGAATTAATATTGTTAACTGGGTGTGCCACGAGGAATTTCTTTTAAATCCCAAAATTGTTATTTTCATATATCCGCCAGTGAATAATTGAGTTGACTAATTCTTAAAGGGGCTAAGTGATAAAGTATTGAGGAAAATAACAAATATTATTTATATTTTAAATTCCTGAAGTTCTTTTTGAACTCCATTATTTTTTTAATAATATGATTTGGTCAAAGGTGTAAGTTACTTAAATCAATGCATTCTTCCTTTCAGAAATGTATTTTTTTTAATGGAAATACTTATTGTAATATTTGGGTTATCTTAAAATGTTATATTATTATTGTAATTTTAAAGTTAAAAATGATCTGTCGAAGTCTAATGGTTGGAACCTTTAGTTTGACACTCAAATTACGAGACAGTTTTACCGCAAACCAAAACTCTTTATTAATTAATAATTGAAGACCTTGGTGCAAGAACCGGGCAAGTCCACATTTCGTAAATGTTGGGAAAATGAAAAAAACTTTACTATCTGAAAATAAATTTAAGTAAATACATAAATTAATTGAATTGAATGAAAAGAGTCTTATAAAAATCTTGATAAGCGGCTGGGACATATTTTTGGACCAAACTCTTGCAATCCTTTACTTTTTTATCGTTTATTAATAGAAAATTTTTATAACAATTTTCGGTTGGCATTAATACCTGACTTCGTGGGTCGGTCTCGATCAGAGTAAAAGTTAAAAAAATAGTAAGTCCAGCAGAGGCTGAGCATTGAATAAAGCTATTATTTCTATGTGGAAATTGCAAACTTCTCCTTGTTAGTGCCCTTAAATCCTTTGAATAGGGCTTTAAAATGTTCTGTGTGATTATAAATCATTTTTTGATTGACGTTTATCACCTTGAAGTTTTTAGATGTTTAACTAGGTTTCTCCATTCTTCTGCATTGTATATTCTTTCCCTCTTTCTTTTATTTTTTTCAATTAACCCGAAGGAACGGTCACAGGGCAGAAAACTATGTCCTGGCTCTGGATATTGATGGACCACCTGGGTAATATTATTTAACTCTATGTTAGTTAAAGTGTATAAATATTTTACGAGAGTTTGGTTTTTATTCTGCGCAAAAGCATTATCAGAGAATATATTTAGCTCTGTAACTTCCAGAGGAAAATAAGTTTGGATATAATGTTGTAAAAAGCTGATAACTTCATTGGAACCTTTCTTTCCAGTAGCTTCATCATACATATAGAATAAGGCATTTCCACAATGGAATACATCTCCGGCTGGTATATGCGGAAGTGGCAAATTTTGTTGGTAGTCAAAGCATAACGTCTCCACATTGGGATTCTCCTTGGCAAGTGCACTTTTTTGTTTAAGATTTGTGTAAAATACTTCTGCCTTACTTAAATGGACGGTCTTCTCAGTTTGCAAAGCTACTTTGTTTTCATTATTAGCCTCCCCAGTTATTTGGTTAACTAAGCGATCGCAGGTTTGGCATGTGTCGGACCGGGGCACACCAAAGCTGATATTATAGTTCGATGTAAAGTGGCGGTAGTAAAAGTCATATGTGGCCTCTGGTTGACATTGTTCGCCGCTGGCAAGACATTGATAAACAGCTGGCTCATGTTTTTTTAGATACATCATATGCATCTATGAAATATTCATATCTGAAGGTAAGTAGTACTTCCCATCATTTTTTTCTCGTCTATAGTGAGAACTTCTGGGGAAACTTTTTATGTGGTTATCTATTTGCGTTTTTATTTGACAGGGTATTTTATTAGGACGATTTTCGTGCTTTCCTCTCTTATCAGCTGACGGTGTTATGTTTTTCGTTAAACGAGAAGCTAATCGGTCCACTCGATGTTTGGTGATGCCATGAATGGCCATAAAAGCTTTCCTGCACACTTGATATTCTTCCGAGCCCACTCGTATCTGCAAAAAAAAATGAACGAGGTAGTTCTCTAGTATTTGTAGTGTGAGCAATATTATGGAGAGTATGGAAACATGTATCCAAAGAGGTTCTAAATTTACTGTATATATAAATAAAAATAGAAAAAATGTTTGATAAATCTTAATATCGTAAAATCTATTTAAATTTTGCAGTTTTACCTACCTTATATGTATGAGAAACAGATTTTTGCGTTCCTTTACCGGTCCTTGGACGTTTACGGGCTATCAGTTTTGACGAGATTAGCCCTGCTAAATATAAGTCTTGTTTCTCCTCATCTGCTAGTTTATTAAAAGTTTCTAAAACCGATTGTCTGGTTTGCTGAGATATATTTAAGAAGCACCGTCGTGGACAAACACAATCACTTCCGACCACTCTTTTCGGCACGACTTTTTTAGCAGTATTTACGTATTCATCTCCACTAGCCCTTGAAATTTTACGAACATTTCTGGCCCATTCATGTTCACGCCTTGGACGTTTTCGACCTTTTTTAACGTTTTCTGCCTTTTGTGGTTGTTTCCGGATACGTAATTTAGTTTTACGTATCCCCCTATGTGTTCCAGGTTCACCTGCTTCAGTTGGAACATATTCACTTCCCGAGCTTTGAAAATGTCCCGACTCTGAATCTTGCTCCGACATGGCCTATTTAAAATCTAGACACGTACTTAAAGATAATAAGTACTAAAGATAAACAATAAATTAACTAACGATGAACGAGCCAAAAGCATACTAAGCCGGTTAAAGCGGCGCAACGGTTCCAGCTGTGTCACATTCTCACGCAAGCAAGTCCCCACCACTATACGAAATTTGGTGCAATAATCAGGCAAGTCCTGGACTTGCCTGTTTCTTGATCCAAATCGGTTAAACGGGCAAGTCCTTTGCCTTTATATCTTTCACTATATGCCAGGGACTTGCCTGATTCTTGCACCAAAAGACACGCAATTTTAATTTATATGGGTTGATATGTTTAACTCATTTTATGAGGAAAATGGACTTGCCCGGTTCTTGCACCAAGGTCTTCAATTATTATGCCTAAGTTAAACTCATTCATTAAAAAGTTAAACCCCAGAATTTAGTTTTTTTTTTTTGCAATAAACGCTAATATTTGACTAAAGTAATTAAGTTATATAAAATTAAAGTAATTAAGTTATCATATTAGAGGAAAAATGGCAGAAACTGCACTTGGGTCCTTTAAGAAATGATCGATTAAGTGGTACTAGTGTCGGCTAATTGTCTTGATATTTTTTGAACAATTTTATTTACATTCTGGTAATGGGCTATATCGTAGGACAGAAACATGGTCCATAGAAAACGTCTAGGGACCATAACTGCTGGAATACTATTTTGTTTTTACTAATTTCATGTATGGATCATTGCGCTCGATTCTAAAGAGAGCTAATTTTTAAGTAAATCTATATATTAAAGATTTAAGCGACTTCTAAAGTTATCTTGATTCAAGTATTTGCATTGGGAGCCTTTAAGTCTTGACAGGACTGGTCTTAATATTTAACAAATTTTACGGTTTTCCAGGCAGTTACGGTTTTAAAAACGTCTTTGGTAGATCCTGTATAACTGTAAGGTTAATTTAAATATTGTTATTTTAAATTGGATTCTCGAAATACATTATATTTATATTGAATTAAACAAAAATATATGCAGGGTGCCTGAAATTAAGTCTGCACTGATGCTCACTTCTTTATTCTTGAAGATTGTCAAAGATGGTTTAATTAGAAAAGTTGTTCTGTTTCACTCTGTTACATTGCACTTTGAAGATATTATTAAATACATATCTTTTTTTATGGAACAGTTTATAAATGATTAGACTAGTTAACAGCAAATCCTTTTTTTAAATAAAAACTGGTAAAATGTTTAAAAAACACTTTCTTTCTCAAATTAAAAATAACAAAATTATAAATCAGTTTTTACTATTTTTAGGAGTTTTTAATTTTTCGGTTACTGATGGGTTATTGTTAAAACAAATCCAAGTAAAAGGAAAAAAAAACACCTGAGGTAAAATAGAAAAAGAATATACGAACAGTACAGACATAATTACAGACATCCTGTATAAGTTTATTGCTTGCCTTTTATCGGTATGCTAATAAACTCTTTAAATCTTTTACGTGCAATATTTTCTTGTATTATTTATTATTATTGTATTCTAGTTTTATTGTAACCGTATTATAAATTTGTGTGTGATATTATTGAGATCTTTTTTTTGTTATTGTTGATATCTATAATTTAACTTATTTTATACAATTTTTAATTTGAATATATATCATATTCTTTTTACCTGATATTGGTGTATCAATTACCTATTTATTTCCTGGTTATCGAATATCTAAGATACCAATTATCATTGGTACCATTTCGCATAGGAGAGAACAATTTTGAATGATGTGGAAGAACCTTTAGTTGGTTTATTCAATGTCACTTATAACCATTGTCGACTTACGATTAAACCAGTGTATAAATATCACATATATAGTGATAAATCCAACAGTGTATTTTTGCGTCCCAATACTTAATCTCAAATTTTATATTATGTAAAAGAAGAAAACACAGTATTCTCTTCAATAATTATTTTTTTCCTTATATTAAATAATATCTTATATTACATTATATTCGAATTTTTGAATTAAATAAGCATCGTCATGAATTTTTCTGATAAATTAATTAATACAGTAATATCACTATTTAGGCTCGACTAATAACTAAAATTCATAGAATCATATCAATTCTCCGCATTGCTTTTTTTATTAGGACAGTCTTCTTTCGATTTGATTCGTTTTACAAATATACACACCGGCCCACGAACTATGCGCAGTAAGTCGATTATTTCATTAGTCTGCATATGTTCCACGTCCTCGTCGTTTACCTAAAAAACAAAAATAACAGGTAATTTTTGTATGAAAAAATATCAGTATTAAAAAATTAAAATGAAAAAAAAAATACAAAATAATATTTTCCATTTATTTTTGCCATAACCATAAGAATAATGTTGGGTAAAGGGAAATTAACTTTAAAATGTTAATGGAAACTTTAACATTTTAAAGTTAATTATATTACCTTAATAATTCGATCCCCTGGCTTAATTCTTCCGTCCCTTGCTGCGACTGAGCCAGCATAAACTGCGCTGACGTAGGTCACTCCTGCCGCTCCTTGCAGGCTGAAACCTAGTCTACTATTCCATCCTCTGTTCATTTCTATTGCGAGAATCTATAAAGAATTAATAAGCAACTTTAATTGGTCTGAAGAT
This sequence comes from Anthonomus grandis grandis, assembly GCF_022605725.1. NCBI lineage: Eukaryota > Metazoa > Arthropoda > Insecta > Coleoptera > Curculionidae > Anthonomus > Anthonomus grandis. The sequence goes on from NC_065552.1 coordinate 30,142,933, forward strand.
TTATAAGGTCTGAAGCAATTATCACACAGAAAAGTGATACCTAGTAGTATCTTCAGATTATCGGGAGAGAATTAACTTTGTCATAACGAAAAATTGTTTTTTTTTCATTTGTGGAAAGGTTCAGACTTAGTCGACAACAGCGTAAAAATCTTGTTCAAGATATGGGTCCGGCCATCACGAATAATATACTGATTGCCCTCATTACGGAAACTGCTTATTGCTCTACATTCGTTTGGAAACAGACGATAATACCATGAAGTATGTGAGATGCATAAAGTGTCAAAAATGATCGCATGCAGATATGCCGACAAAGTTGCTGCTGCTGTAAAACAAAATAAAATTTGAAACATTAATTGAATGACCCGACAATATAGCAAACGTGATAGAACGGCTTCATAATTTAGTAGGCTTTCCTAAGATTTGTGGAGCTGTAGATGGAATCCTCATAAATATCGATGCTCGAGTAACGAACCTGTTCGTCATGGGAAGCATTCCATCGACTGCATGGCCGTATATGGTCTGACTTAAGATTTTATTATAATAGTAACCGTTCTCTGTTTCGTAAAATAAAAAACGGTTGAAGATCTCATATAAAAGCTGTCATTCTTGAAGATTCCGCTTATCCTTTGCGTCAATGGTTAATTCCACCAACGATTCCTATGGCTATCCGATGAACCCAGCGCAGACCCATTCAATAGAGGTTATTGTTACACCACGAATCGCGTTGCCAAATAAATAAATTTTCTTTTAGGAACAAAATGTACAAGTGTAGAATAAATAAGTTGTAGCTGTAACAAATGTATGAAATTCTCTTATGTTACGAATAATCAGGATACTTGTAGCTATAGCGAGTTACTTGTAACTTGTAGACTTGTTATTATCAGAAATTATACTTCAGAATAATAACCTAATCAGAAATTAATACATCAGAAATGGCGAGAACCGGCACTGCATGTTAGACAGCTTTATGAACTAGATCAATATTTTGTCAATAAAATCGCATCGAACGCTTGACTGAAGAGAGAACAGCTGTTTCCTGAAATAGAAGGCTTTGCTACAGCCATTTAAGACTAGATAATCCACACGAGGAACTACTTAAAGCACATAGTAAAATACCACGATAGGAGACGATAGTAAAACGCGCAAACACAAAATCAGAAACAGCTTGATTGCCTACATCGGCATAACCAGCTCTCAGAGGACTTATCGCGAAACAACTACCCTATATACTATAAGGATATGCCCAAATCAGTCATTGGCACCGACAAGTCTACGATCTAAAAATCTACAATCTACGATGACAGGTCTGTCATTACCAATCGCTGCTTACTCTTTAATACACCTAACATTATTGTGAGAGACAAAGGAAAAAAAGCTATAATCGCAGATTATGTTGTGGGTAAAAATTTTATGAAAGTCAATAGTTTTTAGAGTTTATTATATAAATTTAATGTAAAGGACACTTTTGGCCATTAAACTTGTAATGAAAATATAATAGATTAAATTATATCTCTCTGGTTAGTCATCTTTTGCAAGCTAAGCAGCTTATAGCTTTTTTTATCGTAATGCAAAAGACCAAAAAAATACATTGCACTAATTTAAATGCGATAAAATTAATAACTCACATAAGCGAAATCTAGTTCTTATATCAAAGAAATTTTAAGGCATGTAAAGCAGTTTTTTATGTATAAATTATTATTTCGAGTATTCTGAGGAATGGAATTTAAAAAGTAGTTGTTGAAGGCAATTATTCTATGCACTACTCACTTTATTTAGATGCAATAGACACCATTAATTAAAATTTAATTAATATTTAGGATATTAAAACCAGCTTGCAAAACTTAGGCTTATTAGTAAAGGGTTAACCTAGCAATGTAATGTGGTTCGATTGTTGGTTTTAGAGATATTTATACTTTGGATATTGCTGAGTCTTCTATAGTACAACTAATTGGATTACCTCGAACTCTTCCTCCATAGGAGCAACACTACATTTTGTCGCGTCAGCCTTATTATCCCTATTTGTAGAGTCTTTTTTCAAAATTCCTTTTTTTCTTTTTATGGTATCAGTCTCTTCATTATGGTGAGCTTGTTGTTGTTGTTGTTGTTGGTGATTGTGTTGATGATTGGTGTTACTCTTAGAGTCACTCTCTTCCAACACAAAATGGGCTGACTGGTACGCCGGAGTCTTATTACTAAGATGATAATTTTTCATTTATTCCATGTATTACAATAAAATAATTATTACTTACCTAAATGCTAAGGAAGAATTATTATCAACAGGAATATGGGGCATACTAGCCGGCTCTTTGGGATAGTCATTTCCACCTTCGGGAATAGTGGAATCTCTTTCAGTGCCTAGAAAGGATTGTTAAAAAGCCTCCACGTATATATTTAAATATGTCTACCTAAATTATAAGTGAGGTTAGGTGCGTCTAAGACTTCCGGATCTAAGTTATTCAGTTCATAAGCGTTATGGGCCAAAGAGAAGGTAAACCTTGGTTTCCTTCCGGCCACTGGAGTTTGGTTGGGGTTGTACAAATCTAAGGAATTGGGCCTAAAAAACATTCAACACTAAGAAATAAATAATGAATCTGAAGAAGACAATTAAACCGGTAAAGATACATACTCGTACCTCGAAGGCCTATCACCGTCATCGTCTCCGTCGACTACAAACAACGAATCGAACTCGTTCTCATCGAAATGTTTACACTTGAGCATTCCCTCGTGAAATTGTTCATCGGAAACGATGTATTTTGTACCATCTTCCGGAAAATGTTGATGCTGGTGCTTGGAAAATCTTGGTCTTTCAGGAAGGCTGACCGCTTTACGACCAGCGATGTCTGTGAGCATATCTAGTGCTTCTTGCCTGAAAATTAAACATTTGTAACAGTTCTTGTTTATTTGTTCTTTCTCTATAAAGATGTGTAGATATTTTTATCACTATGTTACAGTCATAAGAAAGAGTTTATAGGTTACACATATTTTCTCCAATAAGTGGAAATGAGTCGGGTATGATTTAAATTTTATTTTATACCAATTTAACATGAGTTTATTGTGGCACTTAAATAAAAAATACGCGTTGCCTTCTTTAAATATTTCTTAAAAAGATTAATCTCACTATCCTAATACCACTTTATTTAACTTCTTAATTTTAATAAAAAACTTAATTGAAATCCTTGGTCAGATCTACAAACACACAAAGTAATTTTGTATCTAAGGATTTATAGGTTTTGAAAATATTATCACGTCAAAGAAGGAGGTCAGAGGTGACTAAAAATGTATATTTGTAAAATTCTTCCAAAGTGTAAAAAAGATTTTTCTTGCTAGATTTTTTAAAATTTCCTTCTTAACTTTAGGAAGCAGATTAACAGGTTTCTTGCCTTTGTACACAAAAATGACTCTCTCGTTTTCAGTGCTTGGAATAAGAAGAGCCAGTGTAAATGTTCTACGAACATTGTATTCTGATGGTGGGATAAGCATAACACACAAATTTGCATTTTAAATTTGTCAGACTTTTAGCTCTTTTGATGAAATCTTCAGTAGGTAAGAAAGGGTCAGAAGAAATAAAGTAAATACATGGACGAAAAGTGACGCACAGTCGAGTTAAATTATGAGCGCAGAATGTATAGTATGTGAATCGAGTTGCGAATCGTAGTGGCGATCCAAGAGAAAACTTGCTCACGAATCACCCAAAAATCGCTATTTGTCTATTGGTGGGCAATTTCAGTTCCAAGAGTTGTACAACTCAACCATATCCAAGTGGCCGATTAGATGTGCAAACGAAGGAATGAAAAAGTCAGTGTGCAACGGGCTAAACGATAAACTTAAGACAAAATTGTAAATTCCTATATTTATTATTTATATTTTTACACTCGGAATATTTTTATATAGTTTTTTATAACTTCGTTACAGTACTGGAGATTTTTGGAGCCTATCCGAATTGCTTATTTACTATTGCAGGAATCAAAATTTTAAAGTTAACTTTTCGGATGAGTGTTCGAATGTCCCACCAGCTTCACTGCTTGGACAGGTATTTAATTACTAAGATGGTAAAGCAGTGTTTCAGCGGCCGAATCCGGAAGGCACCTTTCTTGATCTTTGTTTTTCTAATATCAATGGGTCTTCTGCATTAGCGGATGATTTTTTATTGCCGGTGACTGGCTCGCGACACACTTCTTATGAATGTGTGTTTCAGTACCAATTATGTCAAAATCTCTAAAGTATACAGTAAGTTTTGTTATTTCAAAAATGCTGAGTTTGTATGTTAAATAATTTCTTTGCATTTATCGACTGAATCTTTATAAACAACAGTTCTGGTATAAATATTTCCCGAAATAAGTGATACAGATAATATAATTGCTATATATTTGTCCAACGTTTTTTCTGATAAAGCATTTTAAATATTTGAATATTACACGACAGGGCTTGTAAATCAATTTGATGTCAAATTGACCAGATGGCTTATTCAGCTTGCTACTTCGTGAATCCGTGCTCTGTCTTTTTTGAAGAATTCGTATATTAATATTCGTTATAAGGTCGTTCCACTGTTACTGACTTAATATGTTAAGAAGATTATTATTTTAATGCTTTTGGTAAAGCTTCACAAGTGGATGATATACGGATTTTTCGAAGGCGTTCGACAAACTTAATCATGCGCTTCTACTGGCAAAGCTCCAAGCTTTGGGTTTTGGATCAAATGTTATTTGTTTGCTAAGGAACTGTTTACTGGGTCGATCGCAATATACGCGGCTTAAAAACTTCTTATCTAGCAGCTCTTCTGTGCCATCTAGCGTTCCCTAGGAGTCGCATGTTGCTTTTTACAATCTTCACTAATAATATAGGATTATTTGTAAGAAATTGTTTTTGTCTACTGATTCAAATGTTCAATGTCAATTGATACAAGATGACTTGCATAGTGTTTGTGAATGGTGCAACCTTAATTTAGATATTCTAAAGTGTTGTTCAATAACTTTCAGAAAGGATTCACAGTCTTACATTGTTTGATTATACTATAGGTTCCACTATTTTAAAAAGGATTGCCAAAGTTAGAGATCTCGGAGTAATTTTACCATCCATCTAAGTTGACATTTATGTCTCATATTGAAGAGTTAGTTCAGAAAGCGTATAGAAATCTAGGATTTAAAGCTAGATGCAGTAAATACTTCTCATCCTCTATCTATAAAGTTCTGTACTTTTCGTTAGTCCGTTCTAGTTTGGAATATACTAGTTTTGTATGGTCCTTATTTTATAAATCATATATTGAAAAAGTGCAAAGTAAATTCTTAATAAATTGTTCTTTTAAACTTAAGGTTCCATTAGCTAATGGTGCCACTGATTACAAATCGGTCATGCCAGTTCTATCTTTGGACCAACTTGAGTTGAAGTGTAATAATTCAGACTTTCGGCCGCAAAAAATGACTAGATTTAAAAAACTCTTCTATGTCGACTTTGATAGTAGTTCTTATGGACAGCACAATCCTATAACTAGAATGCAACGTTCTTCCGATAGGTATAGTCTTGACTTGCACGTTTCTTTTAGCAATCAAATCCATTAGTGATCCTCGACTTTAACATGTTTCTTTAAATTCATTTGTAACATTGACTTATGTCTTAATATGATCTAGCTTAAGTTGTATTAATGTCTTCCTTTGTCAAAGGGTTTTGCTACTGCGCATCCAAATCTCATCGGCCACTTGGATATTGTTGAGTTGTAGTCATATTTATAATGAAATGTAAAGGAAGTGGAAGTAAGACCAGTAATTGTTGCAATAACATAAATCGACTTTTAAAGACTACTTACCTCAAGTGGGTTTTCCGAGAACATGATGCTCTAGGACTAGGACTAAGAGCAGTAACTGGAGTTTGCGCTAAGTCCCGATACAATCTCAATTTCACCTTATCTCCGCACTGTCTTAGATATTGCACAGCCTCTTCATGAGTCATTTGGAATATTTCTATATCGTTCACCTAAAAGCAATTTAGATCATTTTCGAAGTAGTTACAGTAAAAGAAACAGTTTGTTACCGCAATAATTTTATCACCAGCCTTAATTCTCCCATCAGTAAGGGCGGGTTCTCTGACTAGAGCCCTTACGTAGTGTCCCAACGGGCTATCGTCCTCTTTCCTTAGAGTGAAACCCAATGAACCTTGCATTTTGGTAAGCGTAACTTCGAATTCCTGTAAACAAGAAACAGGATTACACACAGTTTTTAATATAAATTGCAAGGCTAGTCACCCCATGGTAAAATTCATCTTCAGGCGTGGCCCCATAATAGCTACTGCAAAAATTTAACGTATTTGGTGGCTCCTTACGGGTGGGTGGCGGAGGCGGAACCTCAGAAATGGGGCTCACGCAATTTAAAACATCTGGAGGCGGCCTGGAGATTTTTAATTCTACCTGATTGGAAGCGGTCCTTAGAACTTCTAGGGCTTCCTATAATTACAGAATATTTTTGCTAGGTAATTTCGAATCATGTCATTAGACTCACGTAATTTGTCAAGCCAGTTAATGGTATGCCGTTAACCTCCAACAACAGATCACCCACATTCAAAAGACCACAAGCCGAAGCCGGTTGGTGCGGAAACAACCGTTTCACCCGAACCAAACCGGGCCAGGAACCGACACTTTCTATACCACCGGTGACGCTCAGACCCAACCCCCGCGGTCCTTTATTCAGCTTCACCGTAAAAGTGCTCTCCGGCGTGATGAAGGGGTAACACGAATGTGCCTCCAGGTGATGGTGGCACTGGTTCATGACGTCATGATGACCAGATTCCGATGTAGGAGGTGGTGGAGGATATTCCTCTTCCTGCGATCGCTCCGACCCGTAACCCTGATCCTGGTGGCAGTGTTGCGGGGTTTGGGAGTCGGAGAACTTCCAGTGGAGTGGAGCTCCGTCACCCAAAGGAGGAATTCTTCTTTGGCACTGAAACATTATATTATTAATATCAGGATTACTCGCCTAACCTATCAAAGATTAACAGAGAAGCCAAACATTTAAATCTTAAGATGTGAAAATTAATGACAGTTTTATAAATAGCAAATAAGATCTGCAAAAAAGTTGAAGGAACAGTTATGACACTTGCTATACTAGCAAATGAAGAGAGAAATAATGAAATGATGAATCAGAAGAACTGGAATGGAGTGGAAGACCTATAATTTGTTAACGATAATAAAGATGTTTAATCAGAGTATATCCCTCTGAGACAAAAGAGACTACGGAGAAATATCTAATACTGCAAGTTAAAGAGAAGATGGAGATAAAAGCTCAAGAAAACTCTTATCTTTGGATTCAGATAGAACGTCTGAAGGTGAAACAGTTGCAGACACAACAAATAAAACAAAAAAGTATAATGATATTTTTTGTCAGAGGGTACCAAACATCATACCGAGTGGTGCGTCGCCGAGCGGAACATAGTCCATGTAAATTTTAAGGGGGTCAATTATTGGCTTCCCTGTACATTTTACAGAAAAAACGTAAGATAACTTTTTGAAGAGACCAATCTGGCAAACCCTCGTGCAAGTTTCAAAACATTTTAATAAAACTTTAAATAGTAAGTAAGTAAGTAACTAAAAAAGAAATCATCTTAATGCCAATAGCATCAGACCCAATGGAGATAGACTTTATTAGATATCTCAATATCACTCTTACTCATCTCCCTAAACTTAAACTTGTTCCCAACATTAGGGTGTACTTTATTAATCTAATTGGTATTTAGTTCATTATTAAGAGGTAATGAATTAGTTTTCGGAATACTATTAATAAAAAAAGAATTAAATTGTTCAGCATCGATAACAGTATTGGAGTGAGCTGGTAACTTTGAATTTTTTAAAGTTTTCCAAAATGAAAGAGTTTTCAGAATATATTGTGCTCATGTAACTACTCTGGATAAACCATGCTAAATGTGATGAAAAACTTACTTGACTATTTAGTTTTTCCTCGTCGTTATCCTCGTCATCATCATCCTCATCATCTAGTTGGTAATTGTTAATGGAGCCACCTCCTCCATCCAAGTAGTTAGGAAGACTGCCGCTGATGCCATCGCCACCCCCGCCATCCGACCCACTTCCGTCGCCCTGATGTCTGCCGCTTCCACCCTTTCCGTTACAGATGTTGCCGCTTGACTGTGATCTTCTTCCTGTACATTATACTTTGTTATTTATATAATGAGCACAATTTTTATTAATTTCATAAATCTTTCATAGGACTTTAAAAATATACTGGTCTTTTAAAAAGAAAATATTCACCTATGTAATGAATGGCAAACAATGAGCATTGTATTTACCCTAGCGCAAAGTGAAAGCACAACCACAACTGGGTCTACTTTAACAATGCCTGCGACCTTCGCCTCGGATTTTATCCGATTATTTTCATATACTGTACAAATGGTAAAGTAATTCATGTTGGCAAAAGTTAACTTTAATAATGGAACCGACAAATTATAAAAGAATGATTTTTATTTAACGCTTTCTAGGAAGATAGATAATCTCTTGAACGTAAAGTTTATTGCTGCCAATGAGTTTTAATATTATGATATTAACTGCCCCTTTATTTAACAAAAGTGAAATTTGATCTAGCTTAATCGGAATGCTATCAACCAATCATGCTTTTTCCACCCTGTAGATGCCACCGAGGTCCTTGAGACAATTCAGTGCTTGAAGAATCATAGGTCTTCGGGTTCCGATGATATCTCTTCACGTCTGCTGTCACTTTTCACTGCCTGCGAGCGCTTTAGGTGCTTTGGTTTGGGCAATCAATCAGTCATTTCCTTGGGGCGAGTTCCCATCCTGTTTAAAGGAAGCTATATCCCTCTTCATAAAGGTGGTAATCAGTATGGATTTCAGTCATCTAAGGGCACGCAGGATGCCATTTACAGATTCTTGGAGAGTGTGTATCTGTCTATGAACTCCAAGGAGGCTGCAGCAGCGGTGTTCTGTGATCTGTCCAAGGCCTTTGATTGTGTGGATCATGGAATACTGCTGTCAAAGCTTGATTTTTATGGATTTAGGGGAGTGGTTTTGGTTGAAGTCATACCTGTCTGGTCGCACCCAGAGGGTGGTTGCATCTAGATTTTCGTCAGGGATAGCACACCCTAAACGTGGTGTTCCTCAAGGGTCAGTGTTAGGTCCTATTTTATTTTTATTATACGTTAATGACTTAAGCTCTCTATCACTGCATGGACTAGTGGTTCAGTTTGCCGATGATACTACAATTCTGTGGCATAACAAAGATCAAAAAGTAGTATGAGGATTGTAGAAATAATTTTTAAATTTGTTTTTAGAAAAAATAGTAACAAATCATTTTTCTTTAGGAATATTTAATTTAAAATTCCGTGGGGGCACCACTGGGATTTTTTTTTATATTTCAGGTAAATCATTCCTTTGATTACTCCAAAGGCATGTACCAAAAGTACCTTAAGTAACGAAAAAAATATTCTAATTAATAAATATATAATTATTCGTTTTTTGAAATATGAAAGAATAATTATTCTGAATATAGAATGCGCTGTTAAGTTTGGATACTGCAATTCGGAACACCCTGCATACTACGTTTTTGGTTTGTGAATTAATGTACTTTTTAAAAGAAGGTATGCTGCCATTTTACACCCGTTATGTCGACGATTCTTTTTTAATAGAACCTCAAAATATTAACTCTTGTACAATATTTGAACACTAGACTGAAATATGACATGCGAAATGTTAAATTTATAAAATTATTTGTTTTAGATATGACCATTGTCTCAAATGGTAACAACACCATCTCTTCCAATTCACCGATCTACCAATAACAATCTGGTCAATAGAGCTTTATTACTTTAAGATCCATCTTATAAAAAGATTGAAGTATAAAAAGGTGGCTGCGTTTTATATGTTTAGTATCTCAATTTAATAAGTTATAGTGATAAGATCTACAATACGGTACGAGGGTGGTCCCAGACGTACCCGGCCTGACCTACAGATGTCGGTAGTAGTTTAAAAAATATCAGTGTATTAGAAAGTATACAATCTATAAAGCATATGTTTCCAAGTTTGAAGACGCCACCACAGAATAAAGGATCTCAGAGATCTGAGATCGTTTATTCTGTGACGCCACGTTGTTTAGTATTTATTTGGCAGCCATCAATAATGAACGTTTTCAGTGAATTTGTGAAAATGGAGAAAATTGGTCATCATTATGTGATACAATACTTTTATTTGAAAGGCCTCAGCCCAACCAATATAAAAGCTGAACTGGATTCTACTCTGGGTGAGTCTGCTCCTTTGTTAACAACAGTAAAATATTGGGTAGCAGAGTTTAAACGAGGCCGTACGAGCTGCCAAGACGAGCATCGCAGTGGTCGACCAAATGAGCTGACGACTCCAGAAATTTTAAAGAAAATTCACAGAGTGGATGATCGTCGACTGAAAATGCGCGAGCTAGCGGACATAGTAGGCATTTCAAAAAGTGCGGTACATCGCATGTTAACTGAAAATTTTGACATGAGAAAGCTGTGTGCAAGATGGGTACCGCGCACTCGAGCAAAAACAGTGTCGTGAAGATGTTTCAATTGAGTGTTTAGCGAAATTTAATAGCAACAAAGCAGAATTTTTGCGTCGTTTCATAACCATGGATGAAACATGGGTCCATCACTTCACACCTGAGACAAAAGAACAATCAACACAATGGACTCAAAAGGAAGAACCGGCTCCAAAGATGGCGAAAACCGTTTCATCTGCAGGCAAGGTCATGGCGTCGGTTTTTTGGGATGCGCGAGGGATAATTTTCATTGACTATCTTGAAAAAGGTAAAACTATCAACGGCGAGTATTATGCGAACTTATTGCAACATTTGAGCGAAGAAATCAAGCAAAAACGGCCGCATTTGGTTAAGAAGAAAGTGTTGTATCATCAAGACAATGCACCAGCTCACAAATCCGTTATTGCAATGGCCAAAATTAACGAATTAAAGTTTGAATTGCTACCTCATGCACCCTATTTGCCAGATTTAGCCCCCTCAGATTATTTTCTGTTTCCAAACTTAAAAAACTGGCTCGGTGGTCAAAGATTTTCCAACGATGAAGAAGTGATGTCTGCAGTTAATGGCTATTTCGAGGCGCAAGACAGTTCTTATTATAAAAAGGGTATCGAACTTATAAAACATCGTTGGGAAAGTGTATAGAGCTGAAAGGGGATTATGTTGAAAAATAAATACATTTTTTTCCAAAATTTTCATGTTTTCTTTCTTGGGTCGGGTACTTCTGGGACCACCCTCGTACGTTTGACATCTTCCTATAATTAGACTTTCATTAGACCGGTTTGATTATCCAATTCCTCGGACCATCTGTAGCCCATGTTTCCTATTTGTGTCTTTAACTGCTATCTATGATTTTGCTTAAAATTCTTCTGGGTATTCCAATTTTTCTCTCTGTCCGTACGTTTGATTTTGCTCCTTGCTTGAAACACGGTGTTACATTTCTTCCGGTTATACATTTCGTTTTCGATTCATCGGTATACCATATAACCAGAAGCCTTTGAATTTATTGAATCTTCTCGATTCGGTACTTTCATTTTAAAGTTTCCCCAATTCAAGGTTTCTGTGAGTCCTCTCCTGACGTACGTTAAGGAGCAACCCTCGTGGGAGCAGATCTTGGATGAATATATGCCCAATCCCATTCCCTATCAACTCATAACTACATATTAGTCTAAATACTATCTTGGCACCTCACTTCTTAATATCAAGTATGTCCATAAAAGATTCTCTTAAGGTTACAGCCTGTGTATGATTCAAGACCTTTATAGAGATTTTTTTTATAAATTCATTATTATTTAAAATGGTGAATTTATAAAAAAACATTTCATTATAAATTCACCAACGAAAAATTGACTAATTTGAAATTAATTGACCATTAATATATAAAAGCTTTTCACTACGCCTGTTAACGTTGCATACGATGTTTTTTTTTCTGCTTTAATTGGGTTTCGGTTTATGGCCGTGATAAACTAAATGCGCTTTTAATTTTTTAAATATTTGTGTTTTCCTTCAAGTTAATAACACCTTCTAATAGTTTTTCCCAACACAATAATATAGGTAACTTTTCCCAAGTGTTAACTTATATAGGATTAATTTTAATAAAGTACCTTACAACACGTATTGAAACAAAAGGAAAACACAGCAATTAATATATTCTTAAACATACATTCCATATTGGATTCTATTATATATCAGTTAAGAAATGTATTAATAGAAGGCTTTACATAATAGAAACCACTTTACAGTTCCTTTTAAAGTTTTTTTTGATTACTGCCTGTGTGAACAGTGTGAGCCCAGGTCTAAATAAGCCATATATGCACCAAGAATGAATCAGTGTATGATAGGCAATTTGACACACTTTAAGATCCACTAGGTTAACCATGTTTCCTAACAAAAATATGGATAAGAAAATGGTTTTCAAACGACAACTTGGGGTTTAATGTAACACCCAGACATTTTACTTTATTAAGGGTTAGTAAAATTCCATGAGGCTTTAGTGGAAGAATTACATTATTTGTCTCGGCCATGTTTAGATTTAGTTTCTTAGCAGTAAAAAATCACTTAAAACATTCTTGTTCATTCGTTTTTTCGTCAATTAAAGCTCTTTGATTAATAAAAAAATGGATCCATCAACAAATAAAATTATGGTACCTTGAGGCAATGAAAGCTGATATTATTGACAAATATGAGAAAGAGAGGACTTCTTTATGGACCCCTTGCATCATTATTCTAAAAACTAGTAATCTGCCCTTTTCCACTAAGTTAACTCCGAACCAATCGGAAACTGAGCGGTAATACTTTACAGAAGTGAAACTTTTCTATAAGGATGTCATGAGAATCACAGTCAAAGGCCTTAGATAGGCCATAAAATGTTGCCTATCTAAGGCAAGGTTGCTCACCCTGTTGATTTGCCCCTTCTAAACCCAAATTGCTTATACAACAGCAAAGCGGTCGACGCAAACCAATCCTCTTACTCAAATTACGAGACAGTTTTACCACTAAGCAAAACTGTTTATGTTTACTCTCGACACGTGTTTCGCTAATGATGTTAGCATCTTCGGGAGAAGATTAAAACTCAAGCAGTTTAAAAATAAAGAGTTTTTGTTAGCAGTAAAACTGTCTCGTAATTTGAGCGTCGCACCAAAGGTTCCAACCATAGGACAATCCTCTTAATGTTTGGAGGATAGTGACTCAAACACTTAAAAATAGGTATGAGAGAGATAGGTCCTTAATTTTTAGGTAAGTTCGTATCACCTTTTTTAAAAATTGGTTAGCTGTTAGAAATAAAAAATGGTTGAAGATTAATTAAAAAATATTTTAGAGATTTTATTAGAATAGTAGTTAAATTATAGATGTCTTTACTATGGTTGCTTCTTGCTTTATCTATGATCTTCTGACATCATAAAAAAACATTTGAAAAACTAAACACATTTGGATGTGCCAGGTGGGCTTCAAATAGTAGGCTAACCATAGACACAAGAAAATCATTAAAGGCATTAGAGTCAAGAGAGTCATGATTAGGTATCAGAATTCCTTAGATTAAATTGAATGAACTCGTCCATAAACTCAAAGAGACCTACGTAAGTAGAGAAAAAATAAGAAACCCTCGTCTCGTAAGTCTCGGTCTCAAAATATTTTTTATGTCCTGAAGGTTTCAGAATAAAACAAAATTTTGTTTTAGTGTAGGATTTTATTGTAATTACGTGTGTTTTTCTGTTTATTGTAGGTCTGATAATGCTTTTTTAAACGAAACATGTAACCTTCGGGACGTTCCACACTTCAACAACATAGTCAAGTCAGCCCTGAGAAGGCTTGGGTTCATAATTCATAATTAGAAGTTCTCAGAGTTTTACTTTGGAATCTAAGTACATTAAGACTGCTTTTCTGTTGCTTTGTGAGATCAAAACTGGAGTTTGGCTGTATTATATGGAACCCGCTCTATCAGAATCATGTTGGTCTCCTTGAATCTGTTCAGCGTAGATTTGCTAAGTTTTTGGCCTTCAGGCAGAATGGCATATATCCGGTAAGAGGGTTTGATCATCGGCAACTATTGGAACGCTTCAATCTACATCCATTACATCTCAGAAGAATGATCTTCTGATCTTCCTGCATGGGTTACTGAATGGATTCATTGATAGTCCTGTACTTCTTTCTGGTGTACGTTTCATGGTGCCTAGGTTTAATGCTAGACATCCCCTAACATTCTTTCTACCAAGGCCTCATACTAACATCCTGTTGAAATCGCCACTATGTACAATATGCGCTATATTTAATCGGATCTGTCACATGTGCGATATAAATTTCTCTCCGGTTCATGTGATTGTCGATATCTTGGTGGATCATTACTCCTGGGGTTAAGACCCATGTGTTTAAGTTATAGTTAGTAGGTATATTGCAGTTAATTTAATTTAATTTTGTTGAATATGTGATTATCTTTTTAAACTTTTATAATTGGGTTTTTATATCATATTAATAGTTATTTATTCTAATTTTTTGGATAACTTTGGAGATTGTGACTTTACTTTACTTTTTTTCTTTTCTTTTCATTCTTTTAGGTTTGTTTGTGTGTGTTTTTTTTAACTATATTTTTCATTGTTTTGCAACTGTTTCCTGTTATTGGGCAAGTTGCCTGTTGGAAGTAAATGCTTATTATATTTATCATAATACATATCATGAAAGACTCGTGTCTTATTTATACTTTTTCTGTCAGTTTTATTTGTACATACTTTGTTTTATCATTCTTTTTACCTTTATTTATGTAGTTGTAGTTTCTATGTGTATTTATTTTATTTTTGTTTTTACAATTTTGACTCGTATTTTGTTTTATTTTTCCTATTTTATTTTAGGCTTAAATTTTATTTATACCTTTTCCGTATGTGAGACTTTTTGTGTTTTTGTATATGTATGCCGTTTTGTACAAGCGCACACACTTTTTTCAATTTATTTGGATTTTGTTAAATTTTAAGTTTTTTGTTTTAAATATGGATTATATTATCTTAATTATGTATTACCTTTGTAGCTTAAGCTAAATAATACATTATTAATATTATTATTATTAAAATGGTTTTAATATAACAAAAATAAAAAATAGGGGCTTATAATATTCACAACCCCAACCCAACCCAAAACCATTGTGCTGAATTTAACGATTTTTTATTGTATTTGAGACAATAGAGGATGTGTCGATTTAATTTACGTAAAACCGAGGTGTTTTATTATTTTTTTCACATACAAATAAAAAACTCTCCTTATATTTATAGTATAGCCTGAGCCTCCTTAATAAGTTATTAAGTTATGTGAACCATCTGAGAGTTAATTAGAAACGTTAACCTTCCAAAATTAACAAGACAATTTGCTAAACAATTAAAAACAATTTTCTTTTAATTGTTATATTTTATTTATTTTATGTAGACAGAAAATAAATATATTTTTGATAAATATTAAAAAAATTAGCCTCAGGAAAGCATAGGCAAGTCGTCAATATAAACCATAAAATTTCTTTTTTTTATTAATAAGTAGTTTATTCAAGGATTTTTTTGCTTTAATATAATAGATTTAAGGCAAGCTTCCTAAACTTACAAAAAAAAGTGTTGTTTAAGCCTGTAAATTGCTCAATCAATGCCAAACTTTTAATTATGAATATACACTAGTGGCCAAAATTAGATAGACAAAGTATTATTTTCATATAATTGTTTGAAGATTTACCCACAGGTCCCCTAGATTTTAAATTATTGTTATTTGTAAGGCGGTCTATAAAAAGATACCAATAAATTTTAGTTAAATATTTTGCTTGCTATCAGATAAAGCAATAATATAAATATAGCTGGTCAAAAGTAAATAGACAAAAACAATATTGGAACTATTTTTTTGTCTAGATATTTATAAAATAAAATGAGTATAGTATTACCTCTCTTTAACTCAAGGTGCAACATGCCACGCGGAATTAGATTCTCTCTTGATTTAAGACAACGCACTATTAATGCATATCGCTCGGGTGATCGTCAAATTGATATTGCTCGTAGATTTGATGTTAAAAGAAAAGCTGTTTGGGCAATTATCAAAAGATATGAAAGGACAGGATCATTAAACCAAAAAAATAAATCTGGTCGACCAAAAAAGTGGACATTAGAGCTGTACGCCAATTAAAACAAATTAGCCAGAATAACCCTTTCATGACTTCTCGTCAAATTCAGATAGAATTACAGGCTCTAGGGATTTGTAATGTGTCCTCAAGGACTGTAAGACGAAGGTTTGGTAGAAGAGAATCTATTTGCACGTAGGCCAGCAAAAAGAAACATTGCTTTCAAAAAAGAATCGCTTAGGATTCGCTTCATTGGAATTTGCCCGGCAGCATATACACTGGACAAAGCATGAATGGAAACGTGTTTGCTGGAGCGACGAATCGAAGTTTAATTTGTTTAATTCCGATAGGGTTCAATATGTTAGACGTCCTTCTAGCCAGCATTTGAATCCCAAGTACACAAAACCCATAATTAAGTATGGAGGTGGATCAGTGATGGTTTGGAGTTGCTTCTCAGGTTTTGGAATGGGCCCGTTACATCGCATAGAGGGCATAATGGACAGGTTTATGTACAGGGATATTCTCAGAGATGTTATATTGCCCTATGTCGAAGACAATTTACCATTGAGATTCCAATTCCAGCAAGATAATTACCCGAAGCGTTCCTCCAAAATTATGAAGCAATTTTTCGAAGAAGAAAAAATACCAGTTTTAAAATGGCCATCCCAGTCACCCGATCTTAATCCCATCGATAATTTATGGAAAATTGTAGATCGTGATATTGGGGATACAAACTATTCAAATAAAGGTGAATTAAACAGTTGCAACAGAAATGGAAAAATATTGGTTTTAAACTCATAGACAATCTTATTGAATCAATGCTACGTAGATGTCAGGCTGTAATAGACAATAATGGGTATTTTACAAAATACTAATATTGTAGATGGTTTAGTTTGTAATTAAAAAAAGAATACTTCGAAAAAAAACGAGTATTGGTTATTTTTTAAATTTGTCTATCTACTTTTGTCCAGCGTATATTTAGTTATATCTTATTATTTACCAAATTAGGTGATTGTTTCTAAAGAATGTTTTATTATTTTTATACATGTTTATGTTGCCCATAATATACTTTAATATCTTTATTATAAAATTTTTATATCCTTTGATTTTTTTAAAAAACCATTTGTCTATCTACTTTTGGCCATTACTGTATACCTTATTCTGCATTTTCCATTTTATAAACTTTACCTTGTTTGTATAGTTTTTTGATACCCAAATGCTAAATAAACATCTATTAAATTTTATTTTATGAATCATGTTTTATATTTCTTAATTTTAAATTGTTAACCTTTATAACGCTGACTGGGTTATAAATACCTATTATTTCGAAATGGCCCTCCATCAGAATCCTCGTTCATAATAAAATCGTTACAAAATATACAACACCGCACCCGTATTTACACAAACACAATTGAGACAAATATTATACATTAGCCCTAAAACGTTCCGTTAATTTAAAAATTATCACAGAAAACGGACAGTTTGAAATAGGTGAGAAAAAACACGGTGGAACTGGTATACGCGACTCGTGCAGCACGACAATCAAATAAAATCGTTGAACGTGAAAACATGCGAATGCTGATGGAGAAGGAAAATAAAGTAAAACGAAAAAATTCGCGACTGTTAGCCGGTCTCCCGTACCCGTTGTCGACCGACGACCAACAGTACCAAAAGTAGTACTCTACCCAACTCTGATTTGCTTTACTTAGTGTCTACGGGACCATGTTGAATCGACAGCGGCTTGCCCGTGTATAGTACGTGCAATATAAAGCGCCTTAATACGAGAATTTTATTTTGGGATAACCCAAATAAAAATAACACTGATCACCAAAATTAACGCGTAATCTCAGAAGTTGCATTTTATTTCAAATGTTTTTTTTCCTGCTTTTCTCTTTCCGGCTCATTTTTTGTCTTTCTAGTTTAATTTAAAAATAATTAAAATAAAAATACACAATGTGTTCTCAAAAATTTATTCCAAAAAATAAATCAAAATAATAATTGTGACATATGAAAAAAAATCAATAATGGGTATTTCGGCCTCTGGCTAACGGCTTATTAGTATGTGGGATCGTCGTAAACGTCATTCAAGTTGTTTGGGGGTCTTGGCAACTATCGCAGTCGTCTCTTCATAATATCCCACATGTGCTCTGTTGGATTCATATCCAGGCTTCTAGGTGGCCAATCCATGGTACTCCTATATAACCCTTGCTACTTATGGTCGCATATTATCGTGCATAAGCAGGAAATTACCTCCAACATGGGGCAGGGGCGAATGGGATCACATGATCTTCCAAAACGTCTGTAATGTACCTCTGTGCAGTAAGCCGTCCTGTCTGTGCGACCCTCTATGTTAATCCTGCCCCCATACCATTATTGACCCGCCACCATAACTAACGGTTCCCACTATATAATAATGCACTCTACTGTGCATATCGTTCTAATGGCCTTCGGTATACTCTATTTCATCTATCGTTAGAAAAAAAACAGTATCTGGATTCATCGCTAAACATGACTTGTGCCCAGTTTTCATTTTTTAACCAACGTGTTCACGAGCGAATTGTAGTCTTCGTCTCCTATGCTCTCTGGTGAGTAATGGACCATTAACTGCTCTAGTAGGTCTTATATTGGTCTTCGCTAGCCTTCTCCTGATTGTGTTTTTTGACTTACTCTAAAATTGTAACGTTCCAGAAACTCATTTTGTAACGAAGTGCTAGTCACAGACCGCTGCCACAAGTACAATGGAATTCCTAGAAATAGATCTTTACCAAAGGTTGTAACTCTTCCACGATCCTGGCCTGGTCTTCTAATGTTGCTACCACTTTGCGCAAACCGACTGAAAACTCTGGAGATAGTTGACTATTTGACATTAAACTTTTCAGCAAGCTGAATTTGGATATACCCTTCTTCGTGAAGAGAAACGACTCTAACGCAGTCAGCTTCTGACAAATTACGGTTACTCGTTGCGACTGACTCATTTTGCAAGAACTCAATATGTAAAGTTAAAATCACGTCCAATATCGAAACTCTAGTGAAGTAAAACGCATGAAATTCTGAAAGGAGAAATATCAACATAGATACTTTTTATTTTGTTCATTTTAACTAAACTAACTTTTTGTTAACTAAATAGGTATGGGTTTGTTTACAATTCATTGAAAATCAACGGTCAATAGTCCAGGTTTAACAAATACATGCACTTCTGTGGTTTCATAAATAATAAATATTTGAAATAACACAATTTTTAAAATTATGCGTTAATTCTGGAGCACAGTGTATTTCAAACAACAAAATTCGGTCCTGTATAGATATAAGTCAGAAATGTATCTAATTATAATAATAATACTAGAGAAGGTGTAGGACTGAAAATCGCACCTAAAATTATAGCAAAAGCTTAAAATGTGTGTAATTTTATCGGAACCAATATTCCGATGGCGAATTTTCAAGTGGATTTGAAAACATATTTTATATACATTTTAATTACACCTGGAACCCAACCCAACCATACCCAATTTTTCTGAAGACCCCACTTAAAATTATGCGAATGTTGGATCTAGTTTCGACACTAAGATGTAAGAAAACGGTTCTATAAAGTCATTTTATGCAAGGTGAGACGCAAGAAACTCACCAAACTCTAGGTCACATCAATGTTCAATTTCAAATATTGATATACTTAATCGACAAAATAACAGATATTCGTGTCAGGAGAAAGAAAGTTCGTAATTAATGTTTGGGCAGGAATTATACAATGAATTCATGATGAAAGGAACAAACTTGTTTAAAATTTCAGGTATTTTTTTCTTCTTTTATTTTTTGGACACACGTATTGTCACTTTTTGAAGTGACTTTTTGAAGAATTGCGCGTTTTTTGAAATAAAAAAAGTCTATACAGGGTGCTACAAGTAGAAACTATGGCGTCAACATTAATTTTTTTAAATAGAACATCCTATATATTATGACGTTTTATAATTCTATGAAATATTCTGAAGACTTTCTGTATAGCAAACCATATGCCTAGTCAAATATGACGTAACAGATTAACAAAACATATAAAATTAAAACAAAAGAATTAATTCTAGATTTATTGGAACTAATGTTTAATTGCTTGTCCATTTGATCCAATGCGACCTTTGCAATAAAAGTTTTGGTTACAGGGTGTCTCAAGTGGAAACTATGACCCCAACATTAATTTTTATATGTGATTTCTTAGAAAGTAAGTAGATTTTATTATTTTCGAACAGTTTCCAATTTTAGAACCTACTTGATAATGGTTTTTCATGCATTTGTGAGTATAATTATGATGTTCGTTGTCATTTCACGCATCATGTTTTAATAAAATGAACATTTATCTGAGGAAGAACCAATTCAAAATACTCATGATGCTTGATATTAGAGACAGGATGCGTACACAACAAGAGGTCTATAATCTATTTAATGCAACTCATGCTGATCATCTTGCAATTACTATACTTAATTACTAAACTTATAGATCCACCGTTAGCAAAATTAAATCAAAATTTAGGGAATACGGTCATGTTAGCAATATATCTAAAGGAAGACCTCCAAAAGTATCTGAAGATACTAAGATGAATGTTCTATTAGAAACGGAGAATAATCCCCATGTTGCGATTAGTACAATTTCGAGGAATTGGAATTTGTCAGTAGGGTCAGTGGCAAAAATAATTCATGTAAATAAATATCATCCTCATAAGAACAGCTAATATATGAATTGTTAGAAGACGATTTTGACCGCCGAATGTAGT
The DNA here is from genome assembly GCF_022605725.1 of Anthonomus grandis grandis. Lineage (NCBI taxonomy): Eukaryota > Metazoa > Arthropoda > Insecta > Coleoptera > Curculionidae > Anthonomus > Anthonomus grandis. Next base: position 30,163,782 of record NC_065552.1, read on the forward strand.
TTTGTGAGCAGATTCTTAAGGCTAACAATGACAATAGAATTTAATTCAAAATATTATTTTTTCTAATGAGGTCACCTTTACGTTAAGTATTGAGCAACCTAAAATCCAAGCAATATTTAAAAAATCCTCAAAAACAAGCCAACTATATAAAAAATTAATTGCATTGTTTTGTTCTGCCTAGTTGACCTATTTATGGTAATTACTCATGTAAATTCTATTCTATTGTAAAATTTAATTTACATTTAATAGGAGTTTATTGTGTAGTCTGTTTTTGAAAGTGGTAGATGTTGTTAAAGTAGTAACGTCTAATTTTCGAACTTCCGTTCTCTTTATTTTAAATGTAGACGTATCCAAGTAAACTTATAAAAACAACTTTTAGGAAAGCAATAGAAATAACAAGAAAATAGCCATATAGCAACTGGAGAATCCTACAGAATTTTACACCATTCAGTACAACGTCGGATAAAATCAGAAGAATTGTTAGAAAATTTAAGATCAAGATCGAAAACTAATCCCCTGTGAATATAGAGAGACCACTGAAAGTCAGAATAAAAAAACATCGAAAGTGGACCCAAACAAGAGCGGTTTACAGAACAGGAATACCAGAACACGCTTGGTCCATTGTTCATAACATACATTGGACAGAAGCAAAGATTTTGTGCAAGAGCAAGATTGGAATAAAAGAAGCTTTCTGGAACCAAAATCACGTGAAACTAGGGAAACTTCAAGAAGCCCAGTGTTGATATTTCCAATATCTAAAGGCCCTTACTGTCAGGATACTGCAGGATCTAATGCACCTCACACATGACCGGGCGTCACGCTATTATAAAAACCTGTAGTTACCGTAATAGTTGCGAAGCCAATTGTAATTTTCTGTAACCAAGTTGTTATTAAACATAAATTACAAAAGAGCTAAATACCGATAATAAACCTTTTATAATGGTAATATAAAAGGTCATGCAAAAGATTAAATATAAAATAAATATGTTTTTAAATATAATAATAAGTAAAAAAATAGCTTCAATTTAATAATGACTTGATTTTATTTTTTTTTTGTTTAATAACAATATTTTATCAAACATTGTAATCAGACATCTTAAACTTCTAAATAAACTCGTTTACAGAGTTTAGCCATGAATTAAATCTTTCTTTATTTTTAATTTCTCCTCTAACCTAGGAAAATACTACTAGTACCCTATCTATAAAAAAATAAACCCTGATTAGAAAAAAAATTACAAAAAACAATAACATCTGAGAATGTACGTTTTTCCATTTCAATGTTCTTGAACTGACTATCAGCTGTTTACATTGCACGTACTTTACCAATCAAACAAAATAACAGACCGCCGTTCGTCTGGTGTTGTGCTGCAAACGTTTTCATATATATTTTTTAAAATTTTAAACTCTATTACAGTACTACATAACTAAGAGACTAACTGATGCATTATCGTATTTTACAGTGTGGCAGTACCGGAAAGAAGTACAAAACGGAACTGCGTGACCCGATCGTTTTATTATTGCTCTATGGATGATATCAGACGAAATGGTGAATCAGATTTATTTTAGTATTTTTACCTGTAAGTCCTTTGGCCGAATGCCGACTAACGTTTGCGCCCATCCCTTTCCCATTCACATGGTTTTCGATCCTACTCCTGTGCCTAGATTCACTAATTCTATGAACAGCCTTCTCTGATTTGCAATTCCTCAAATAACTATTACGGAACTTTTGACTTTGCGAGGGGAGTTCGGTGATTTTTGGGAGGGAGAGTTGCCTTACTAGACGCGTGAGGTCTTTATCGTCACTTTCATCATCATCGTCCTCGGTGCTTTGGGGTGAGGAGGAAAAGGTACGTCTTTGATTTGATGCTGAAAATAATGATTCTATTTTTACGTCCAGTTCTAAATTTAAAGAGGCAGATACATTGTAAAATATTCAAGTATATAGTACGCAGACAGCGAAAAAAAGCAAAATAAAATATGTATGCATGGATCGAAAAAAAACAATCTTCCTGCAATTTATAAAATTAATATTTTTATCATATATTAGGTTCTATTTTAGCTTTTAATCCTTTTTATTTATTTTGATGTTTATTGTTTTAATTTTTGTATAAGATGGATATAGCAGAACTGGTAAATGGCATTGACAATGGCTTAGAAGTACCAACAAAGTTATTCAATGACATTTATGAGTTTAATAATTCGGTGCGAAATAACAGCTTTAACATTTTAACCCAAAATATAACCAGCTTTGATAAATAAAAAATAAAAACTTTGATATTTTCCTAGCTCAATTAAAATTAGCCAATTATAATTTTAATGTAATTTTATTTACGGAAACGTGAAAAGTAGATTGTATTGACTATTTCAGAATAAAGGGTTATAATATTTTCTATAATCATGGCAAGTTTAACAAAAAATGATGGGATCGTAGTATTAATTAAAAACCAATAGCAGTATGATTGCGCAGAGCAAATGATTAGAAGAATTAATATTCTAAAGTTTCGTATAAAAATAAAAAGGAACAAAAGTAGTCAGTTTAAACGCATTATATAGACCCCCTGAGTACCTTTCACTTCATCAGCCCTCGTCGCATTTAGGAGTTATAATAGGAGATGTCAGTATTGATATCTTAAAGAAAAAGAGAAGAAATAAGGTGGAATATTATCTAAACATTATTCATGAACAGGGATTTATTTCTTTAATTAATGAATATACCCGCGAAAGAAACGGTCAGCAAAGCTGTTTAGATCACATTTTGATTAACAAAGTGCAGCAACTCTGTGACTATCAAACTTTTATAATTAAAACAAAAATAACCGATCACCATGCAGTAGGTATGTCAATTCCATTAAACTTTGCGAAAGAAAGAATAGATCGCAGCAAGAATTCTATAGTAGATTTTAATAAATTAAAATATATTTTCGCAAATGAAAAATGGAATGATATATAAAGATCTAAATCCCGATACGAGTATGAACGAATTTGTGCAATTTCTAAATAAGCATATTCAAATGTCTATGAAAGTAAGAACTGACAACAGGACAAAGAAAAGAATCCCTTGGATAACAGATGCAATAATAAAATCAATTAAAACGCGGGACAAACTTTACAAACTTTCCAAAGAACACCCCAATGATGAAAACCTTAAACAGCGGTACAGGAGCTATAGGAACATAATTCAAATATTATTACAAAAATCAAAAAATAAATACTACAAAGAACAGCTATTGGGAAATAAAAACAACCCTCGTACATTTAGGAAAACGATAAGAAATGTACTATAAGAAATATAGAAGAGAATAAACATTAAATAGGAGAAATAAAAAATAGCAGTCGGAACAAATAATCAAGAAAAATCAGAATATTTTAATGAATTTTTTGTCAACATGGGAAAATCTTTGGCCGAAAAAATAAAAATTCTAGAACAAAAAACATGCTGACAAAATTTTAATGCAATACACAATTCTGCTTTTCTAAAACCCATAGATAAAACTGAATTAAAAAGCAATGTACTTAGGTTAAATACTAATAAAGCCTCAAGATTTGACAACATAACCCCTTTATTAATAAAAAACACTGCTGACTATATTCTAAGTCCATTATTACATATTTTTAACCTCTATTTTACAACCGGTATATGCCCTACTTATTTTAAAATTTGTAATGTTAAACCAATTTTTAAAAGTGGAGATAAAAGTAGTTGCACAAACTATCGCTTAATTTCCTTAATTTCAGCATTTTCAAAAATTTTCGAAAAACTTCTTAAACCAAGTAAACTTATAAATAAAAATCAATGGTAGACTTTATAAATAAAAACAAAATTTGACTTGAAAATCAATTCGGATTTCGGCAAAACCTAGGAACTGAAGAGGCATTCACGCATGTCACAACAACAAATTACTCATACGCATTTTTTGTCGATCTGCGAAAAGCATTTGATACCGTCCATCTGAATTTATTACTCTTTAAGATGGAAGTGTACGGTTTTTAAGGAGTGCTATTACAGCTGTTAAAGAGTTACTTAAAGGTCGTATCCAAAGAATTACTATTGGTACTAGTGTAAGCTCACAAAGAATTGACGAATATGAAGTCCCCCAAGGAACTGTTTTAGGTCCGGTGCTGTTCATTCTGTACTTAAATGATTTTCTGGATCATTTTTTCAGGAGGATTTTGAAATTGTCTCTTTTGCAGACGATAGTGTGTGTCTCATAAACACTTAGGAAGAAATAAAGATTAAATGCCAAAAGGTCTTAAAATGGGTTAAAAATTGGCTAGATCTAAATGTCTTAAGTCTTAACTGGGAAAAAACAAAAGTCCTACCATACCACATAGATTCTCGATCAAAAAAATCCCAGTTGGGAAACTTAATAATAGTACACGAAGATGATAACAAAAACGCTTCCATGCAAATGCGTTAATAACGTTGAAATGGTCCAGAAAATAAAATATCTTGGTATAATTTTGGATAGCCAAATGCATTTCAAATATCACGCAGAAAATATCCATATAAAGTACCAAACTACAAAAAATCATTTTTATTTTACGAAAATTAAGGTCTTTTATGAATAAAAGTAATTTAAAGACTATATACTATAGCTTATTTGAGTCTATTCTGCAATATGGCATAATAGCATGGGGAAGCAGTTATGAAACTGTATTAAGTAGCGTGGAAAAAGCACAGAATAGGTGGTGTATAAAAACTATTTTATATAAAAACCGCATGTACTCAACATATATTATTTCAAGAGCTTAGTGTTCTTAGGGTAAAGCAACTTTATGCGATCAGACTTTTATGCTATGTTTCAAAGTACCCTCAAAAACTAAAATTGCGTAACAAAAAGATGTACGAAACTAGACAAATAAAACAGATAGTAGTTGAAATACCAATAAAATCTAATAGGGTCTCTCAAAAGTGCATTTCTTATATGACACCTAAAATATGTAATCTGCTTTCTACCGATGTAAAGAAAATAATGCACTTCAGAGCAAAGGTTAAAAAAGCCGTAATAGCCTTTATTTTAAACTCTGAGTATAGAAAATTGAAATCGAGCTTTGCATAAAAACCTCTTTTGCCTGTATGAATACCAAATATTTTAGTCGCGTTATGTTTTTGTGTCATATTATCTTAGTCGTTTTATGTTCATTGAATATTTTACATTGCTCTTTAATAAGTACTATTTTAATTGTGTACATATGTTCTTCTTCTAGTTATTTTATTTATACTTTTTATAGTTTAGTTCTTGTTGATTTTATAATTTTATATTTTTAAAATTGATTAGTATCGGTTAATTAATAGAATTACTACTATTAGTACCAAAAAAATTTCATCAATTATTTATATGCTTTTTATATTATTTGCTCTTATAATTGTTTTATATATATGATAAAATCCTCTTTTTAATGCAAGACACGAGGGATAAAGAAAACTTTGTATCAGAGAAGCACAGCACAAATTTCTTCGAAAATACTTCAAGTTTTATTGAAGTAAAAGTTTACGACCATCTGCCAGCCAACATAAAACCATTAAATCTATGAAATTTCAAATAACTTGCTAAAAAGTTGTTATAGTGTGGATTGATATTTGTATGATCAAAATATTTATTTATATTTATATAAATTGTCTTATATATATTTTTGATATATCAACTTCCTTATATATAAAAAAGTTTGTAATATTCTACTTAATTTTAGAAGACGATCTGAGTGCACCACCTGTGTAAAAAATAAATTAGAATGTGAATCACTGTATGACTTATTTCATTCATCTTGCAAATAAAATTACTTATTTTAACTCTTTGTCTTCTGTCAGTCAAACAACTAAGTAACGATTTCAATTATTTATCAGAAAATCCTATGTGGATGAACTAATCAATTACGTTTTTACCCATATCAAATGCCTTAGAAAAGTCAGTATACACAGCATCTACTTAATACCACTCTCCAAGATATCCAATAATTTACTCTGATAAACAAATAAATTTGTCACTTTGGTACCCCTCTAAACTTATGCTGTTCATCAATAATCTCCTTACAATGCCAATTGAAAAATTTTAATATGCGGAAGAAAGAATTATTCTATGGATACACTTTAATAATTTTTAATATTATTTATATATACAGTATTGGCCATAATAGTTGGAACTTTTAAAAAATTATTATATTTTGTGTGCCTTTTAATTAGCATTTTCTTTTCTTTTATAAAGTTGTTGTACACAAAACTAGTGTTAATTAATTTAAATGTTGACAAAAATTCAGCACCAGTAGCAGTTCGGAATAAAAATGTTAAAAAAGCTGGACAAAATACTTGGAACTAAATGATTTTTATTCAAAAACCACATAAAACATAATTTATTGAAACCATAATATTATAAATAATATTTGGTATGGTAACCCTTAGCATTAATTACTGCCTGCATACTTCTGGGCATTGATTCAATCAAATTTTCAATTATTTGTCTGTCAATGTGAGTCGAGGCTTCAACAAGCTTATGAAATAGTTCATCAGCATTTTTGACTGTTCCAGATGCCCGAATTTTGCGATCCAGATGTTCCCATAAATTTTCAATCGGGTTTAAGTCTGGATTCTGGGCCGGCCACTTTAAAACTGTGATCTTTTCTTGGTCCAACCATTCTTTTACCAATTTTGACCAATGTTTTGGATGGTTATCATGCTGGAATACAAAATTTACTGGCATAGACTCAAATGTGTAAGGCTCCATTATATTTCGCAAATTATCCCAATACATAAATCGATTCATTTTCCCCACAATTTTATGTATTGGCCCAGTACCATACCAAGAAAAGCATCCCCATACTATCACATTACCACCTCCATGTTTAACCGTAGGTCGGATAAACTTTTTCTTGAGTCTTTCACCTTTGGGTCGTCTCACATGAAGTATTCCATCACTGGAAAACAGATTGAACTTAGATTCGTCACTGAATAGCACTTTTTTCCAATCTTGTACAGTCCAGTAAGGATGATCCATTGCAAATTTTAGGCGTAACTTGACATTTTTCTTCCGCAGCAAAGGTTTTTTAGCAGGTCTGTAGCTGTTAAGTCCACCAGAGCACAATCGCCTTCTTACCGTTCTTGCAGAGGAGTTTTACTATTGGAAGGCTCACCTTCATTTCATTTTTGTAAAATTTTGGAATATGACAAAAATGGGTCATTCTGGGAAATATTTAAAATTCGCCTATCTACACGGGCAGTCGTGGCTTTAGGTCTTCCAGTGCTTTTACCTGGTACCACATTTCCAAATATACGACATTTCTTAATTATCCGATACACGGTGTTCTTAGGAACGTTTAGTCTTTGAGCAATATTACGCTGCCTAACACCCGGATTGTAAAAATCTAAAATTCTTTGGCGAATATCGCTGGAATAGACCTTGTCTTTTCCCAAAATAACACAAAATAAAATAAATAAAAAGAACCCACTTGCACACTGGTGTATCAAAGACTGCCTGTTAAATATAATCTTTTATAAAAAGTTCCAAGCATTTTGTCCAGCACAAAAATTTAAAGTATTTCTTATTGTCTGAAACAAGATAAGGTTAAAATTCTGGTATACTTTTTTGTTTACTTATAAATATGTTTATTGATTGGATGTACAAAAAATAAAATATAAATTTAAAACATTGAAAAAAATTTAAATTTTTAAAAGTTCCAACTTTTATGACCAATACTGTATATTCCCCAATATTCCTGAGATGTTTTAAATATCTCCAGGGCTTTACACACCTAATATCTTGTTAAATTAATTAATCAAGCTTCATTAATATATGCAAGAACACTTTTCAGTAATTTAGTCAACATTATGTATACCATTAGGACAATAAATTTGGCCTTATGCTTGTATGCACTTTTTATTTTTTATAATTTATATGCGCATTACTTAAATATTACCATTTAATTAGAAAATTGCTTGTAGAAATTTTATTGGCGAAATGCAAACGAATATGTTGCCATGATGACTATTTCATCAATTTAGTCACTTTGGTGCACAATTAATAATATACTATATGAAGCTCTCCTTGAACCTTAAGCTGTTTTTTTATATATACATAATTATTTTCAACCTTAGATAACTTTTTAAATGGAATATAAAATAGCAAAAATATTTGTATGCAATTGAAATCATCGCATTTTTATGTTACCTTCATTGGAAAAACTTTTTATAAATAACTAAATTGCAAATAGTGATACAACTACAAGTGGCATTTTCTACTATTTTCCTGTTACTTTCCTGATAATAAACAACACGATTTAAATTGTTTATTGATTTAATAATTACTGAACTTTAAATAAGACAATAATCTTAGATTTATTGAGAGAACATTCCAAAGTTTGAAACTCCAGTACCTATCTCTTGTTTGGCATCTTTTCAACCTGTTATTAGATATTATAGCATTGTGCGTCGTGAGATAATACTGTTTTAATTTTTTAATAAACGGTATATTTTCAAGAATAAACACGGATGGAAGAATTAGTATTTTTAATGCCTTTAATGCTCTACAATCCTGAGCTTGAGAGCATGACAAGAACGAACTGAAAGACTGCAAAGTAGGCTGAGCTAATTGAGTCCTGTGATATTTAAGTTTTTAATTGCGTAACAAACATACGTTCTTTGCAAGTCAATCCGCCAAATAGTCCAAATATGTAGTTTACAAAAGTTTAGGGTCAAGATCAACTTTCAAACATTTAATTTTTGAGCTACATTTTATTTATCTTCTCTTAAGAAAGTACGTAATAATTTGTTTACTACAATTTGTTTACTCAAGAGTAATGATTACAAAGACCCCCCACGAACCATTATCTTCGTATTATCAACACTGAGCCTTATGGCATCTCAATATTTAATACACTGCTTACTGAAAACCAACCCTCCACCCAATTTGACACACTGAGTTCTGTCTTTTAAATATGATTCTAGTAACTCTATACCAAAATTTGCAATGTTGTAAAAAAGAGTTTTTTAAGGAGAATGCTGTCATCTATGAAGTCAAATGTCTTGCTAAGATCGCATGACAGGACTGGCCTATAAGACTGTTAAAGCCATGTAAAATGCCAGAGAACAAGTCCAATAGCCCCATTACAGTATTTCTCTTCTTTCTGAATTCAAATTGGCTTCATGAGAAATAATTTTCATTTTCTAAATCAGCAACAGGTTGCTTTGCTAAGTACTTTTCAGAGATTTTAGATATGGGTGGTATGGGGATAGGTTTATAATCCCCTGACATCTCCCGATCCTCCTTCTTGTGGAAAAGAATGGCAATTGCTCATTTAAGGGCTGATGGAAAAGTTAAAGGGACTAGAACAAGGTTTTTGATGGTCTTTATTTTTTGTTTTTATGCCTTCTATTACATCTCGCACTTTACTCTATAAAACTTTTGAAAAATTAAAAGTACTGTTAATTTTTTTGAGTTATGTAACAGAGTAATATTTGGAGAGGGAATATTTTTAACTAAATCAGTAAATATAAATTCAAATTTTCAGCAGTAATATTGCAAAGTAGTTTATTATCTTTACTACATGATGATACACATCAAAACGTTCAACGGATATTCAAAACAAAAATCTTTTATTTAAAAAAAATGGAATTAATATATGATATTTAGTGCTTCCTAAGCAACCAAATAATGACACCAAATCTCTCTATTTATGCAAGGTGCTCGCAGATTTATTCGATATAATTGTACGTAACAAAAGAAGAAAGGTGATGATTTCGACATGGGAAATTTTTGCCATTGTCGGCTATAGTTCTCATATTAACAAATGGTATATACGATCCACTTTCTTCTGATAATATCGTTAATTACCAATTATAAAGTAATATAAATTAAGGATGGAAATCAGGTAAATGGTCAAAAGCTCAACTCAAAATAAATAATGATTCTGATCCGTCTAAGATGACATAAGATACCCATACATGTACACTTAATTTGGGCCACATTATAGAATAAAATCAAAATGTAATAAATCATTTACTTATTAAGTAAAGTAAATTTTTAGAAAGTGTTGGGTAACAAAAAAAAACAAAAACGTTGGTTGGTGATTCAGTATAATCAGGAATATAAGTACCAAAAGAGGTATTGTTAATGTATTTTATACGATCTTTACACAAATATTTTAAGGGAAAGTTCATTGAAGGAAAAGAAACATTTCGTTGAAGTTTGAGCAAAAAAGTAGAAGCCTCGACCGATTGTACCCTATTTTTTAAAAATATAAAACACTGATTAGATTAGTGGTTTTCACTCATTTTTCTAATTCATATAAATATCCCTACAAATTTGATTGTATCCAAAAACACCTACCGTCATGATTGGTAATACAAAGCAAATAAAATAAAGCGAAATAACTTACCCTAAAACCGCATTAAAACATCTACGAAAAAGTTTTCACTCAATTTCGTTACATCAATCAGGCAATGTTGCTTAATCAATAAACGTGATGACTCTACACGGAAGTTTTCCGAAAAATACCAAAATCCTAGTAAGGATGGAGGGGTTTACTAATAACCTACGCTTTATCTAATGTGTGGTTCCAGATAGGTTGCTTTTCGTACAATTTTAATTACTAGCCTTTACCTAGTAAGATATGTTTACAGAAATTGAGAACACTTAAAAATTTGTACTAAAAAGTTTTATACGACCTGAGGCTATGCACCACCACACCATTTCTCCCATTACAATAGTTTGTGCACAAAAATAGGGCACTAATTCAGGCCAAGTTTAAATTAAGTGCAATTTGTGCAACCCTTGATGGGTAGCGTCGAATGTTACCACCAGTATACCAGTTTCTTCTATTTTAAAAATTTGCATATTTAGATTAATAAACTTTAGGATATTCTTAGTTATGCGTAACCTTTGGCCTCGCATCAATTATTTTAAGTGCAATTTTAAGACGCAATTTTTGAGGGGCAGCGTAAAATATTAGAACTTTGAACTATACCAGAAGTTTCTATTAAAAAGTCTTCGGACACATTCCTCACGTCACCATCTAAATTCTTCTATTATAATGTTAATTTATTTAAATTATTAGGCTCTAGGATATTCTTCGTGATATGTACCGATCCTCTGGCCACACATAAGATGTTTTTAGTTGGAACTTTAAAAGTGAACCTTTGAAATAAAGTTTATCAAATGTTCATAGAACATTTAGGTGAATCAAACATGTAGAACGTAATATCCCGTAAAATTAAAATATAGATTTGGCATTATCGAGACAACATCACTTTGAGTAAAGCTCCTCATAACTGTGCAGACCTAATTTCCAGGCATCCTGTGAATTCTACGAATAACTGAAAGGAATTCTGGGAATATTTAGGTAAGTAGGTACATTCCATACATCAGGAATCATACATGACATTTCTAGTCTACTCTGAATATCTATATCAGTAGAATACTCCTAGTATATTATAAGGGAAGGGGTCATTTCTACGCAAAAAAAAACTTACGCGAATATTGATTCAATTCTTTCTTTTCTGAAATGGATCTACTTTTGTTAGAAAATCAGAAATGTTCAATAATATCAAAATATAAACCAATTTTTTTTAGATTTCGAACCTTGAACTAATTCATGTTAAGTATTAACTATTAACATAAGGTCCTAAGTATGTACACTATAAAACTACTATAGAGGGTGGTTTAGGCCTCAGTCATATCAGGCTTTAAAACCACACTAACAATTAATACCTTAAAAACAATAACACGATCAACTCCATTTAATAACAGCCCCACATTTTGATTCATCAGGTACAAATATGACAAATTCCAGTTAGAAAATCGGCTGAGTAGTGTGTCTGTGTCGTAATGCGCCCCTTATTTTATAACTTCGGTCCAGTCTCAATCAATAATTTTAAATGTACTTCGTATTAATTACAACACAACCCACACATAAAGGAACTGACACAGTTTTTGAGTTTTATTTTTTATATGTATCCAACCGGAAACGTTAAAAAGGGGGTGAATTGGTGTCGGCCCCCTTTTCTGAGCCCCAAATTCGCCCGAATGTCACACACACAAGGTGGTTTTCACGGTGTGTCGGATCTTGGGGCGCATAGATAGGCGAGGTCCAAAACAATGCGACGTTGCCACAGGAATTTTGGATAAACAGTGGACATTTATTCAATTATAATGTTTTATTAGATGTTTAATTCGGATTTTTTTTAATACAGCTTTAATCAGGTCAGCTCCAGCCACGATCATTTGTATATCAATTCCATTAGAAGAATCTTACAGTGAGAATTAATTTTTTTTTCTACAGAGTTTGGATTGCTGGGGTTAAATTTTAAAAGGTCGTAGAGAACCGCTGTATTATAGAGGTCACCATTGCAAGGCTGACCCATCTTAAATATCTCAAAATCTAAAGATTAAAAAAAATCTTGAATGAAAAAATTCTATTAGTATGAGTATTAAAATGTAGGCTAAAATGACTTAAGATTCCAATTTAAGACTCTTAGCTAATAAGATTTTACATTATTTTGATGTCTTTTGTTTTATTTGCTTCAAATTTTATTGAAATGATAGGTGCCCAACCATCCTTTGATTTTATGGATATTGTATCCGATCACAGAGGTAGACTCTAATAGCCCATACTTTTCAATTTTTTTCCAGGAGTAAAAATCATGAAACTGTATCAAACGCTTTGTTTAATAAATATAATTGTAGGTTAGTAGTGCAATTTCATAACAAATTTAGAAAATATTTAACGCGAATACATCAGAAAAAAACCTTAAGCCACTATTTAGTCCTATTTTTATTTTCTTCGCCTTAATGTTCTTATAGAAAAACTATTAAGAGAAAATGCAATGCAATGCACTTAAAAAGAAAACAATGTAAATAGTTTTTTCTCAGTAGTATGTATAGCAATTAGAAAACGTGTTATACAGAGTTACTCATGAGGAATGCACCAACGTCCAAGTGAACACATATTCTTATGCGATCCTCATTTTCTTCAAAATATATCGTATTTACAAACAAAAAAAATATTACGTTAATACTATTTTAATTATAGCGCTGTTTTAACAAATGTTTAAAAATACTGCCATTAACCTCAAAACACATTCTACGTCGTTGTAAACGCCATTTGTTGCTATTTTCAGTGATTTATGTCTTTCTTTGACAAACACTACCAAGAGCCTCCCGAGTATCGACTTTTACTTTATTCACCTCAGTTTCAAATCAGCTCCACAAACAATAGTCAAGTGGCGTGAGGTCTGGAGATTTTGGAGGCCAACTGCGACTAATCCATAGTCCTGGAAATTCAAATATTGTTTGGCCTGATGAGCGGAATGTGCGGGAGCTCCATCGTGCAACATTTGCATTCCAATGTTTAAAATAAACTTTCTCTTATAATGCTTTTAACTTATGTCAGAAAAAGAAAATAAGTAGTTAACATCTCCTGTGAGACGATTTTCTAAAATGTATGGGCCAGTTAAATTACTATTGGCCATACCAGACCACACGTTTACCGAAAACTTCTGCTGAAAATTAGTTTCAACTATTGCGTGTGGATTTTGCTCCTCATGAATGTTGCTTAATCTACAAAAAGTATGCGCGATACAACACCACGATTATTATTTATCCAATCACAAAATTGCATACGCCTGGCATAATCTTCCGGTTGTAACTGTTGTACATGGTATATTATCATCATCTTCTACCAAATTCAGAACATTTTTAACTTCTTCCAAACCAGTGTTACTCATACTTTTTTCGTGACGGAACCCTTTTAAAAAACTAAATTTTTAACGGAACCCTAAACTCTAAACTAAAAGCAAAAGCAGTTATATGTGAATTGTTTATTAATAATCATACAAAAAAAGATAGACACAGTAAATAGTGAGTTAGTAAGCAAATGATAACACTAAGTTCATTTAATGCGAAGCATGTAATTGTTTTTTATTCCTCATCAACTGAATAATGTCAGGCTTGATAGAAGAAAGTTGAATTCTCATGTCTGGTTCGGCATCCAGTCTATTACGGTATTTTGTAGCTGTACATGCTGAAAATCCCGTTTCACACAAATACGTTGTTAGGAACGGCAGAAGAACATTCAAAGCTTCTGTGGCAAGTTCACGAACCCTGCACCAAAAATCATTTATTGAAATTGTTTTGAACAATGATTCCATGCTTGAATCCGATGTCATTTCTAGAAATGATTCATAGATCTGATTTGACATATTATCAGGCTTCTGCAATTTAGATGAAAAAGGGTTTTGAATTCATGAGTTTATTTTCAGTTTTGTATTCTGTTCTTTAGAGAAGTAAGATTCAAAAGTCCCTTTCAGATTATTGAGATATTGCATCAATTAAACATATATTTCATTTTGAAATATTTCTGTATCACTAAGTCTATGGTGACTAAGAAACTCACTTAGCAATGAAAAACTTTCGATTTCTCTCTTACCAAAACAAGTAATCCAAAAATCTTATTTTCTTTTAAAGGCAGTTATTTTGTTGTTAGCATTGAAAACTGTTGTCTCTTTTCCTTGTAGTGACAGGTTTAATTGATTAAGTTTTCTAAACATGTCTGCTAAAAATGCTAGTCAAAATAACCAGTTTTTATCGGACAAACGGTCTTTTAAATTAAAAGGAACATCTGTAAGAAAAGCTTCTAATTCTGTTCTTAGTTCAAAAAGCCTTGTCAAAGTTTTACCCCGAGGCAACCATCTCACTTCAGTATGGAGCAATAGTGTTTTATGATCGCTACCATAATCTTCACATAATATTGAGAACAATCGGGATTGTAGTGGACGTGACTTGACAAAATTAATTATTTTAACTGACTCATTAAGAACCATTTTAGATTTGGTGGCATTTTCTTAACCGCGAGTGATTGTCTATGCAGGATGCGGTGGCTGGAACTACAATTCGCACTCATTTTTATTCGTGATACTGCTCCTGCTGTTCTACCTGTCATTGCCTTGGCTCCATCGGTACAAATATCAATGCAATCATTCCAATCGAGTTGGTTTTCTTCAAAAAATATATTAATCGTGTTAAAAGTTTCTTCTCCGGTTGTGTTAGTAGGCAGCGATGAGCACATAAGCAAGTCTTCTTCGAGTAAATGTTTATATGGATATCGCACAATTACTAGCAAGATGGCCAGTCCAGCAACATCAGTCGACTCATCCATTTGAAAGACGAATTTGTTATTTTGAAGCCTTGAAACCAGTTCTTGTTTTATGTTTGCTGCGATATCCCCAATTCGAAGCGTAACTGTATCACTGTAGAAAAATGCTTTACAGATTTTTCGTCGAGCATACATTTTGTTATGTCTACCACACATGGTTTTATTAGCTTTTCAGCGATAGTGTGCGCTTCTCCTGCTTGGCAATGCGATAACTAACCAAATACGATGCCTCTGTGGCCTTTTCATTGACAGTCTGAGTCGCATACGTCATAGTTTTTTGGCTTCTTAATAATTGTTCTTTTTTACGTAGAAAAAATTCTTTACTTTTGTTTTTGAAGTCGGGATGTACAGTTTCTAAAAGTCGGCGCATCTTAGCAGGTACCATCGAACTATTAGGAAGGAGTTTGCTGCATAACATACAAAGAAGTGAGCCGTTGGAATCAACAAGTCCGAGATTAATGTATGATTCGTCATACTTTCGTTTTTTCACCTTCAGTGTGTCATTAAATGTTTTACTAGTTGAACTTGAAACCATAAAACTAGAACTTGACGCCGTCATATCACCTTGATTTGAATTTGACGCATTATCCAAGCGAACCACATTTTTTGCAACACCTTTAAGCCAGCGCTCCATTCTTCTTTAACACTAATTTGATTTGGTCAATTTTATCAAAAATGGTATTTCTTGACGCACGAAATACTTCGAACAACAAGACCTACTATAACAACAACGAGCCCTACCGGAGGTTTCGCGGAGCAACGGGGCTCCGCGGAGCACACTTTGAGTAACGCTGTTCTAAACATTGTCGAGTGGCTCGCTTAGATCTTAGTGCTAGGCTGAGTTCCGGTCTCACAAGGTTTGTTAAAAACTCGTTTTTGTCGAATTTCTCTATTATGGAAATTGTCAATGGTATTCTTGAACAGCAGTAAACAAAAATTTGCAGATTTTTCCAAATTCTAAATTTGAATAAATATGTGGCGTTTTATACGACTTTAATCAAACAAACTCGAAAATAAACATGTCAGATAGACTGACGCTGATATATGTCAGAATAACAAAATGGACCAAACAATCGGTCCCTATAGCTAATATAAATATTAATAATAATAATAATAATAATAATAATAATAATAATAATAATAATAATAATAATAATAATAATAATAATAATAATAATAATAATAATAATAATAATAATAATAATAATAATAATAATAATAACTTTATTAATCTCAGGAAAACATAGGATTCACAAACAGGTCAAATAATCAAAATATAAAAGTAGTAAATTATGCAAAAATTCACTTAACACTAACGATGTTTATAAAATGTGCATACATTTTTTCAAGAATGGGTCCTGTTAACCGTTCCGGTAGAAGGTATGGCCCAATTAAATAATCATCAACAATGCCTGCCCATACGTTGACAGACCAACGATTCTGATGTTTTCTTGGAAAAATTTCATAAGGATTTTCTTCGTCCCAAATACGGGTATTCCTACTATTAAAAATACCGTCTCTTGTGAAAGAGGCTTCATCGGTCCACAAAACGTATCGTAAAAAATTTAGTTGTGCAATGATGTGATCCAAAAGCCGTCGACAAAATTGAACTCTAGGATGATAATCGGCTGCAGTCGTACCTTGAACTTTCTGAAAGTGGTAAGGATGGAGTTGTTGCTCGTGTAGTACCCGCCAGACAGAAGCGTTACTCGTATTCATATTCTTAGCGACGTCACGTGTGCTATTTGATGGTTCATCGGCAACTCGCTGAAGCACCTCTTCTTCAAATTTGACCGTTCTTACGGTTCGAGCAAAATCAGTATCATGCATCTTGGTCTTAAACATGCCTGCCTCAGCGAGCCGCCGATGAACCGCAATAAACTGTTTGTATCCAGAATGCTGTCGTTCGGGATAACGTTCATGATACAACAGCGATGCTGCTCGTGCATTGCAGTTTGTTGCTCCGTATGCCAAATGCATATCCGCCAATTCTTGATTGGTAAAGATTTCCATTAGCAATAAATGTTTAAAAATTGTAAGCTATAAAATTTTTAAACATGACATTGAGAATTGACATTGATAGCGTTGATTTTAAGCAATTGTTGTTATTGTATCATGTACAAAAGGTAAAAATAAATGCAGCAGATCCTATTTAGGTAATTAATGTTTTTTATAAATTTTAACGCGTCTTAGGGCCGTAGTGGCGTAGTGACGCATTTCCGGGCATGGGTTCCTATATTCAAATGGATTCTTCTGTTGCACTGAACAACCCCCAGAAGTTTGATCCCATAGTTCTGATACACCCTGTATAATAAGTCACATGAAAACAAATAAAATTCCGACGAAATACAGTCTTATTATATATGAGATAATCCTAGTTTTTATTTTTTTTAAAATCCCATCTTCTGTCAATGAGCAAAATCGTCTTAACTGTAGATAGAAGCATATGTTATTATAATGTTTAAAATAGTCTTAAATTTATCAATGTTTTTATTGTATTAAATAATTTAATTTGTACTATTTCTCGCCAGTCTAGTAAATGGCAAGATCAAGCTATTTTGATTTTTAGTATCATGGACATGAATATCTGATAACACAGTATATCTAGAAATATTTTTTCTAACGTAAGTGAGTTTGTGGTATATGATTAGGCCATTATTTGCAATGATTTAAAGAAAGATAATAAGAAGCGGTAAATTATTTAAAAAAAATTAGTTACCCTATAATTTAAAAACCTATGAATTCGATAAAAGGATATGACTTTTTTTGCCTATACAGGGTGTTCCTTTAAGATCTGCTAATATTTCAGGAGGAGGTAGCAAATTTGATTTCTTGTCTTTTTTTTGTCCGACGCATAGTTTTCACTTAAAAAAATAAAAACAATTTTACTTCCCTATAAAGCCTTAGCAACGAGCAATAAGGAACATACATAGGCGACTCCGCGACTTTATTTGCATTAAATAGACACGTTACGGCACCTTTTTACTCCCATTTACTTTTTAAACGCGTTAAAAACATGTGTATTTCTTAAATTATTTAAATTTTTTAACTTTTCGCACTTCTTGTAATAAATCTGATCCCTTAATTTGCTTGCAATCGATGAACAAACATTTTCACACCGCATCAGATTTTTAGGGAAGTATTATCGTATAGTATAGTATATATCGTATCGTATAGTAGTATTGTAGTATATAAAAAATTGTTTTTATTTTTTTAAGCCAAAAACATACGTCGGACGAAAAAAAAATAAGAAATCAAATTTGCTAAAAAGTGATTGAGGATCTTAAAAATAATTTTTATTTTAAGAAAAAAGCAGTGGTGTAGTATTTTTTTTCACTAAAAATATTCAATAGAAGATCTGTAGGGTTGCCACTGGCAGAGAAAATATTTTTTTTGCACATCAAAAAATGCGCCTTGATGCATAGAATATATGTACCAAATTTCATAAAAATGTCTACAATATTGTTTAAGTTATTATTAAGAAACTAATTTTTTTTGAAAACTTTAACACCCTGTATCTCAAAAGTTAAGATGTTTAGGACATATATTCATAGGAATTTTTTGTTTTAAAATGGGTCCAGGAATCACCCCTTTAAATATTAGCACGTCTTTAAGGAACACCCTATATAATGTTAAGGGCTTGATTAAAAAATTAAAAAACCTAGATTTTTTGTGCCACTTAATTTACGTCTCAAAAGGAATGTTTTTTTAAACTCATGTAGCTAAGAACATTCAAACCCATTCATACGAATTTAAGATTTTAATTTACGAAAATTCCTGCTTTAGTCATTTTGTGTATTATGTATCAATTATTAGAATCAGGTTTTTTTTTAAATATGCGTTCACAAATATGTTGTCAGGGTATTAAAAAGAATATTAAAAGGAGGCAGTTTGTAAAGGATAATACAGCAGTATATATCACGTAAAATTCATGCTAAAAAAATATCATAATCATACTACTTTTGTATACTTGTATTCGATCACAGTTTTGATGCCTTGCATTGGTTTCAAATCCTTTGCAGAACCCGAATTGATTTGTAAAAATATAATTTGTTACTTAGTCCTATCGTAACAATTCTCGTGAAAAACTTATAAAAATGACTAGGTTAGCTTATTGTTCAATGGTTTTCCAGTTCGGCTTTCCCTTCTTGTTCTTTCACACTTGGTATGGTGGTATTAAAAAGACACAGATTAAAAAGTTTTGCTTTTTTCTTGAGTTATCATTTGCTTGAACTGCAACGGTATTCCACCTTTCCTGGGTCTTATTTATTTTCGTGTCAGCATTAATTTTGTAATATCAGGCCGTAATTCTGACTTTTGATTAACGTCGCCTTTTCTGCTTCTGAGTCTAAATTTACACATTGTGGCTTTTATATAATAGATGGTAATAGTCTTTAGTTTCATTCAGTTATTTTTAGAATACCTTCTTGGTTTGTTGTAATATACCCCTATTTGTCCTTTAGCTTCGTCAGTTTCTTCTTGCTGCGTTCCAGTTTCTATATATTTCGAGACTTCACTTGTTTATATCTCTTCTTCGTTTTATTTTTCGCATAGCAGCTTCGATTAATTTCAATTTTTTTGTTGGTTGTTAGGCAGTATCCGATTTCGTTAAAGACATTGATGTTCTCTTCTGCTTCAGTGTTATTTATCTTATTTGTGATGCATTGCTGTGTCTACGGGAAGGAACTTTTAGGCTTACTTGATGGATTTTTCTCCCTATTGTTGCCCAGCTAAATTCTCTATATTACCCAATCTTATTTTTTAATTTACTATTATGGCCTTTACATGCTTTCTTGTAAAAAAGCTTAACTTTTAAGATTAAGAAACTCGAATTACTACAAAAAAATATATATAATTTTAAATACATGAATTCTTTCAAAGATTGCTTATATATTTAAGTTTTTTGCGTTTGTTTAGTTATGCTTGCTTTTAGTTTATTTCGATGTTATATTCTGCGGAATAATCCAAGAAAGCCAATTCTGTTTTCATTTTAAATTTCAGTAATACAAGGTGAATGAGGTATTTATTCTTATGGTAAATGTATTTTCTTGTTTTTTTCTATGGAAAATTGAGATTTTTACTTTAGGGCTTCATTATTTTTTGATAATGCTATATAGTTAAATAAAATATGAATTTACTTAGCTTTTGGAGTTCTAAATAATTTTCACAATTTTTAGTACACGTTTCATGCACAGTTTTTTTAAACATTCTTATTTTTTTTACTTTACTGTTAGAAACAAAAACATAGACAAAATATTGGATTTTTTGTTATCTTTTAATGTTAAACACATCTTTCTTGAGGCGAACTTAAACAAAAACCATTTACTTTATATTTTAAGCTTGAAAAAGCGTCCATTACATTTTTTAGTTGAATACTCCAGTTTAAAATTTTTTTCATTGTTTTTTTTGTGATACGTCTAAAAAATTGAACATGTTCTTTATGAATTACACATGTTCAAGCTCCCTTCCTTCTTAAATTAAAATAAATCGTGCTTCACATTTTTGACCGTCATTTTGAAAATGGTTTAATATAATTGACTATCATTGCACGCTTATTCGAAATACTTCGTTAACATTTTATATAATCAATAAAATAAAGAGTGTACGAAATCTAAAGTAGCATTGAACCACTTTTTAAAACATAATAGATTAAAATAAATGAATAATATAAACAAATATACAGTAAAAGAATATAAGAGGGTAAAAGAAAGCATATCTAGGCAACATTGGTTTTACAGGGCGCAAACGCCCTTCGCCTTTGCAGCTCCCGTTCGTGATGACGTAGTTTCGGACCCAGAAGTCCTGGCCAAAGCTAAAAAACGGGATCCAGGATATGCATCACCGTCACGCATTATTTAACACCATCAGATGCACGAGGTGGCGAACATATATTGCGCATCGCTATTCATTTTTTTGTTTGTTAAATTTAGGGTTACATTTTTTATTGCTTGCTGAATCGTAAAGTTCTTTCTTTATATTTAAATTTTTAATCTTTTACATACATCAAATAGAATTATTATACAAATAATCATAATAATAATTTGAAGAACTAATTGTAACAAAAACACAAAGAATCAAGCCTGCCTGGAAAATATGAGAAGGTTCTACAACAGCATACACGAAATGAAGGAAACACTATCTGAAGAGGAAGTAAAAAGCTACTGGAAGACTGTATGGAAGAAGGACACCGCATTATATTAAAGCGGAATAGATACAGGCATAATATGAAAGAATATCAACAGTGAAACAAATATGGGATGGCCAGGCATCCCCAGGAAGAAATAGCATTAGTCTTAAGCGACACATCGAACTGGAAAGCCCCTGGAAGTGATAGAATCCCTAACTTCTGGTTAAAAAGACTAACAGCGTTAGACAACAAGCTACCGAAGGCATACAGTGAGATAGTAATTGGTAAGCCTACATATAACCTATCGGAGTGGCTTACCAAAGGAAATGCCCTCATGTATGTACCTCATCCCCAAAGCTCGAAACGCTAGTCCACCCAAAGTCACATGACCAATAACTTCTTTGAATAATGCCTACAAGCTGCTCACGAAGATTATTTGTCGGAAAGCAGTCTAATGCCGATTGAATAGAAAGGCTGTATCAAAAACAACTATGGATATAAAGATCACATTTTGAGCAGTATGACCATATACAAAGATATCAGAGAGAATAAACAGAACCTGTCCATCGCATGGATAAATTTTAAAAAAGCTTTTGATAGGATGCCGCACACTTGGCTAATAGAAGCATTCAAAATTTACTGAATAAACGCTATTCTTTTATTATCATTTATTACAAAATCTATGAGAAGCTGAAAGACAGACCTTAACCTAAGAACAAACGATGAAACCATGACCATCAAGGATATACATATACATATGTGGTATCTAATAAGGGAATTCGATATCTCCTGTGCTCTTTTGCATGGCTTTATAGCCCTTAAGCTATAGCCCTCAGCGGCACAATTACAGGTTACGCCTGCAAAAAGGAAAAACGGAAAATACATTAACGATCTCAACTCAGGAACTGACAGAGCAAATCCAGCAAGTAAAATGCTTCAGCAAAGATATTAGGATGGAATTTGGTCTTAAAAGTAACGTTTCAAAAGGGAATACTAGTACGATCAGAAAATATAAAAATTGTTCTTCAAATAAAAATAACGGCATTAGACCCGCGCGAAGTGTACAAGTGCCTAGGAATCGAGGAACATGCTGGAGTACAACAAAAGCAAATGAGAAAGAAACTAATTAAGGAATATACCAGAAAAGTCCGCGGCATACTGACCTTAGATCTAAGCGCTAAAAATAACATAACGGCCATGAGCTCCTTAGCTGTATGCGTCATCCAATATAGCTATGGCATACTAAAATGGACTCAAACAGGCATCCTGTGTATTAAATAAGTTACAGTGTATTCTTCATCTAGCGACGGAAGCACCTTGATGTCGAGTATGTCTACTGCAATGAACTTATTGTCTAATATAGACATCGATGTCACAGAACCAGCTGGCGTTGTTTTTAGAAGTCTTTATTTCTCAGACCAGAAAAGCTGAATAGTCAAGAAAGCAGCTGAAATGGACCGAAAACATTAATTCTGTCATAATACTTCTAATATAAAATTTCAAAGTTTGAAACAGATTCAATACCAGCACCAACACCAACATCGCTGAGTTTGATGGCGCAAACCCAATACAAAGACCAAAACTCCAGAAACTTAGAACCAATCGAAACACATATGTCGCATTTAAGACCATGCATAACATACAATTATAATTCATTGCGAAACATGATACTTTGAAAACACTTCATACACTAGTAAACGAAAAAAAGGCAATCAATGGCAAAAGCCTTTAGGCCAGTGAAAGATCGAGAAAATACGAATTGCAGTATTGAGGCAAGAGCTGGGAAGAATAACGGAATTCCAAAGAAATGAAAAACCATCTAAAAGACTAAAGACTCGCATAAAGATTATCTAATTGGCACGAATCATACTGACCCAAACTATTACAAACATGTAGCTGAGTATATAGGCATACTGAAGCCAACAATAAAAGCTAAATCAAAGGGCCTGAAAAGAGGGCTTGCAAGTACTCCGAGAGAAAACCATAAAAGACCCTTTTCAACAACATCCCAAAGGAAATTTTATAACTTTCCTTGAAGAAAAAGTGTCAAGAGTGAGGTGTTACAATAGTGTGTGTTTACGTGTCTGCCGACGATATACAAAATCTTAACAGGATGCATTACTAACAGAATTTACCATCATATCTAAAACATTAATCTGTTAGCTGAAAAGCAGAAGAACTTGTGATCGATTCGGTAATACTAAGGCAAGCTCAGGCAAAGAAACTAAACCCTACACCGCCTTTATAAATTATAAGAAAGTCCTCGATAACGTCCCCACTCCTGGTTTCTGGACGTGTTGGAGGTATAAAATTGATGCTACCGCTATTAATTTTCTAGTCACTATTAAGCAACAATGAAGAACACATTTAAAACTATTTAATCGATCACAGTCTCTTACTATCGAACAAATATATATAGTATTAAAAGAGGAATTTTCCTGGGTGACTCGTTGAGCCCACTCTGCTTTTGCTGTTGTGTGTGAATGATCCTGTGAACCATGAATCCTGTGTCCACAATTCTTAATAGTACGGGAAATGAATTTAACATAAGAGCTACCCGAGAAGCCTACCAGACTATCTTTCATCTTATGTACGAGATATGACGAATAACATTAAGCACACTTACACTTTCTCAAAAGTCATTCGGATGGAATTCGGAATAGAAAAATAAAAAACCATGCACATTTAAAGGGGCAATCACTAATGGTAATTATTAAATTACTCTAGCAAATGTGGATATATCCCAAGCTACGAACAAGAAAAAAACTTAAAACCTTGATTGCAAGCAAGCTAAAAAGCATTTGGGCGACTATATTATAAAGCAATTTTTTATTGATAGTACTTTAAGCGCCCAAAATACGTTGAGTTGCTGTAAATTCAAGTTCTTGCTGACATTCAAGTCTTTCCTGATTTAGACCAAGTTTATTTTTAATTTCATTTTGATATAGTATTTAAAATTTGCTACTGTAAAACAACAAAGTCGACAAGTCGCACAGCGCACGAAATGCAAGCGTGCGTATTGCCATATCTCTCCGTTAAAGACCTCTCGATGCATAATGATCGATTCCCCAATCTGTATACATTTTTTTTCTTTGTTTACTATAAGTATTATTTTTATTTTTTTGTGTTTATTGACATAGCTGTATGCTTACAGTTATAGATTCTCTTTGAATCATTGATTGTAATTCTTTCAATAGGTGGAAATATTTTCAAACCATTGCAACTTTAATTTAGATTAGCTTCATAATCCAGAGAAGTCCTGTGCTGCTAATTTCATGGTGCGTTCTTATAAAAAATTCATAGCATATTAAATTGCTTCACTATTTATAACATATTTTTTTGTTCAGTCCACTTATATTGAACACTATCCACCAATGTGTTTTGGTTATTAGGAAGCCAGCTTCTATCGAGTATAAATGCTACTAAGGACCTACTTCTTTTTCAATACAAGTATGTATCTTTTTTTCATAGATATTTTATCCGTCAATGTTGATTTTATGGAATACTATGGTTTACTGAAAGTTCAGAATGATACTTCACTATTAACTGCCTCATTTACTCCCCGAATGTTATTCATGGTATGACATAGCATTCTTGGCTTTATGAGAAGAAAAATCTAATAAAATGAAAGCAAGAATATAGAAAATATCAAAAGAAAAAAGATCGTTTTCTTTTAATTAAATTTTGAGTATTGCTGAGTTTTTATGTTTGATGAGAGAGAACCTATAATATTGGTCATACTTTTGTCCCTGGTATCGTCCACGACTTCAAAATCTCAGATACAGATATAGTTGATAACAGAATATAGTTGCCAATAACTGAATAAAGCTCGGACTACTTACAGAAGTATTCAATATTGATTTTTGATGCTTATTGTAAGAAAATATATTGATGGCAATATAGGTACATCGATAACAATTCGTTCAAACGGTGCCCTAACAAAATGCTTCATTTTTCTTCTGGTTTGGGTCTATATGCCCTTGGCTGAGGTGCATTCCTTATACTATGGTCACCAGCGTTTCACATATTCTCAGATGTTCTCTACCAATGAACACGCTTGCGAGGACGTACTATCCCATATGTGTTTTCTTCTTTCCATTGACGCTCTCCCAGACTATTTTCGGCAGGTCATCTTGGATGATAAATTATTTCCATTAAGCCCTATATGCTTTTAGTTCTAGAGATTTAAAGATTTTTAAAAATATTTGCCCATTCGGGGTTTGGAATTCCTCTAGACTTCAGGTTAAAATGAAGACCAAGCACTGGATTATCAGACTGACCCTGGATTATGCTAGCGGCGTCAAGACTCTTAATGTCAATACGATGCGAAGCAAATACCTCTGGCTGTTGTTTTAATCCTTTTTAACATATTTTTCATATGTTTCAATATAAGGTCTTTTAGATAAAGCATCAGCATTTCGATGATGTTCGCATTTTCTTTGTTCAATTGTAAAGTCATATCTTGTAAACGTAGCCACTTTGTAGGGTTTTTGCACTAAAACAGCCATTTCGGAGGAATATGGTCAATCTTAATGATGAATCTTTGACCAAACAAATATTTATGGATGTATTCAATAGCCTTTACTACTGACAACAACTCTCTCCTGATAACACAATGGTTTTTTTGGCTTTGATAGCGTTTTACTAAAATAAGCTGTCACTCATTCATTATTTTTAGATTGTTGGGAGAAGACGTAACCAAAATACATTTGTATCCACGAATTGAATTAAATAGGATTGAAGATGTGCACAATGTTCTTCACAGTTCTTGCAACTCTTCAAAGTCTGCTTAAAAAGCTGCTTCTTATTGCAATCCATGGGCAAAAACTTTCGAAATATTTTGATGGTGAGCCTTCTTTCAATGGAATGTCCTGAGAACGGAACCTGATTGGAAGTTCCTGGTGGAAGTGTAAGCGAGATTTATGAATCGAGCAACATTGGCCTCAATTGTTGAAAGCCTTTGTCAAGTCTCATCGTATCTTATTTCTAGAATACGTGCTAGTAAGTTAAGCTGATCCCACTTCTGACACCAATTGTATTAGAGCTCCGGAACACACTTTTATCTACAAACACAGGTTTTTAATTCTCAGATTATAAAAGTTTCTAATTGCTTCAACAACCGATTGATTAAAATGTAATGAAACTTTTATTTCTTTTGATGGAGACCAATTGTTTCAAGAGACTACTGTCGGTCAAAGCAAGCAAGCAATTTTTGCTCTTTATCTAATTAGCATTGTAGCATAAACAAGTAATCATAAAAAACAATGAACATTATTTCATTTAAAAAAAATTGTATATCTGAAGTAAAAGCATTCAATTTAAATTTAATATTTACATTATATGTAGCTTTTGTACATTTTCTTAGTATATACATACTTTTGAAACAAGTAATAAAGAATGTGCATAGTATTTGTATTGTAGCGGAACGACCTCTATCTTTGCTATAGTTTGTTCTATTAGAATATCCGGCGTCTTAAATATTTTCTTTATTTGTGGAAATGTATGACATTCTTTAAACCCTACATTTCTGCTCGGAGTATTCTTATGATTATTACCTCGTTTATCACCATTTAATAAAGAAGTGTGGCGCCTTTGACTCCGTGATTCCGTTAAAAGGTTTTAATCCGGGTCAGTGCTTTTATTATTGAAAGGTAAGGTTACAACTGTCCTGTTTCTTGGCTAGCAATTGATATTATCTATTTTATTATTATTGAAAGGTGTTAAAACTAGACCCGAAACTGAGGTGAATGGACTGAGATTTCCCGACATTAGTGGTTTCTTAGACCTACGAACCCCCGGGACTAAAATCCCATTACAGTATTTTTCTCAATATATTTTATTCCTTTTATTGTTTTACGTGAAAAATTATGAAAAAGTCATATTTTTGGTAAAATAACTTTTCATTATTAAAATAACCTTACCTTTTTTAACACGTTTTTTCCGACGTCTTCGTTTGTCGTTTACGAGCTCAACGTTATGATTTTCAATATAAGAATTACTTTTGATGATATAGTTTCCATTATAATCAGCTTTAGACTGCTTTTCTTTATCACTTAATTGAATTTCTCCACTAAAATATTCAAAAATATATTAGGATCATGAAAAATTTAACATTTTTAATGAGCCTGATGTAGGGCAAGTAGCAATATAGTAGTATCGTAATAAAAATTAAAACAAACCTACCGGTTAATATTCTCCTCCTCAGCGGAATCGCTTAAGTCTTCAATATTTTCAATAATGATATCGTCGCTGTCGTGTCTACAATCACCAAATTCTCCATGGCACCTTTTACGATGTGTGGAACTGAAGCTTTCGTCGTTGATGAGTAATGTTCCGGCTCTACTTTTTCTTAGGCGATACCTTTTTGGTTTTGGGACGTCTTCTACCTACAAAGGGATGCTATTAAGACTATTATATTCAAAAAAATAAAATTAGTGCTTACTTGTAATTTATTAGGTGGAAATGACACCACATCAGCTTTTTGCAAAATTATTTTGGGTTTTTGATTCTTCTTCTCATTATTGGTTTCATCATTTTTCTTCAACTGTCTATGATGATGACCAAAAGAGTAATGTCTGCTCCTCATAGGGGCTGGTTCTTTAGCTTCTTGTATCCGTTCTAATATTTTCATATCGCTGTTACTTTTGCCCAAATAGGGTCTTCGAGCCCTTTTACTATCCACATTATTTGACTTCTGAAGATCAATTTCGGCTTTTTTATTTAGATTTTTTTCATCTTTTGGTTTAAGAATATTAATTTTAACATCACTATGGCTCTTACTGATAGAATTTATTTGAAGGTCTTTCGAGATATCATCGCTTTTGGTTCTTCGATGATTTGAATGGATGGGTTTGGTTCTTGTAACGTCGCTGGATCTGAATACTCCACCTTCGGATTTTGATTCCACTTAAAAAAAATATTGTAATTAAGTTGGAGACTATAGATGACTTTATACCACCAGATAAAATTAAATTCTCATATTGGGACAAAACAGGTTTTAAGTTATTGTTCTTTCGAATGGAATTTTTGTACGATACAGGTTATAGGTCACTCAAATCAGAAAACAGTTTTACTACCAACCAAAACTTTATTTTATTCTCGACACAAGTTAGCATCTAGTAGAGAAGAAAACTGGGTTTTAATCGTCTCCCGAAAATGCCATCTTCGTTAGCGAAACACGTGTCGAGAATAAAATAAACCGTTTTAATTAGAAGTAGGTCCTTCAGGTTCCAATCTTAGGCCTATTAAGGTTCTGTTGTGTTGCTATATTATTTAAAATGCCCGCCACACGGCGGAAACAGACATGTGACAAGACGTCAGGGTGAGGTAAAGGCGCGTGCGCCAAGAAGCGGGTCTTCAATTATCGATCAAAAATGGCTACATGTCTTTCGTAATGGTCTGATATAGCAATATTCTTATTACTCAAAGTTGATTCCGGTGCATTATTGCTGCTTACACTCAGAACATTTCAGGTTCTAGGTCAGTTTACACGGAAATGTAAAGTTTTCGTGCAGAACATGCGTACTACATAAAGAGAAATATTACTAGAGATGATATAGAAAGTCATTATTTACTGTTAAAAATGATTGATTCATTGATGAATTCCAGCCATTGCAAGAGTCCTTCTCGAAGAAAACTATAACAGTAGCGAATATCCGTACGCATGAATAAAATCCTGAAAGGTAATCTAGGAAACCCGGAGCTTATTCTCGAAAAACGACTGATCAATGAATGAATTCTGTTCCTTGGAAATAACGCCAAGAATCAAAGTATCCTGAAAACTCAGTATCCTTAAGTTTGCTTAAGGATACTGATAAGGAAGTGCTAATAGTCATAATAAGTCATCTTGATTTTACGTCTTGGACTAGGTGTAAAGCTTAAGGTCTTTTAAGTAACGATCTGAATTGAATAAAGAATTTTCCTGCAGAACATCTGAACTTCTCGAAGGAAATGCTAAAAGGAGCTCACATTCGTCGGCATGAATGACAATGTGAGAATCAATCTAGGAAACTCAGCGTTCGCTTTCGATAAACGACTAATTAGTGGATTATGTCGATTGGAACTACTGACGGGGCTATAAGTTTACTTAACAATCTTGATGGATTTCAGGCGCCTTACCAAGAGTTATCAGAAAGTAAAATCTTGAACATATCAATGAGTCACCTTGGTTCCACGTCTGTAGATTAGATGTTGTAATGTTAGCGTATCCTTCTCCATTAATGAAACGAAGAATTTCCTTGCAAAGGATCCGAACATACCGAAGAAAATTGTGACTCGAGCTAGGAAACTAGAAGTTCACTCTAGAAACACAGCTGATTAATGAATGGATTATGTCCGTTGGAGGTGCTGACATAAAGAACTTTACCTAAGAAACTTGATGGATTTCTGGAGACTCACCAGGACTTATTCGAGATTAAACAACTTGGAGATCTTGGTTTCACGTTTACTGTAAGCTGAAGTAGAATTTTAGAAATAATTCTTGTTTCTTAAATCTGCAGTGACGAATTAAATTCATATTAAATTCCATTCGAACACCACTGATAAAGATTTTAAAAATCTTTCAGATTAAAAAATGCCTTTTGTTAATCCAAAACTGTGCACCAAATTTCATAAAGTTATATCAAGTAATAAATTATAGTAACAGGAGAGCCAGACATGTTTTCACATGCAGTGCTTATAAGGATAATATTTCTACATAGAAAAATATAATTTTTTTCTGATTGACTAGAATAATCATTTAGTGATGATGTACCTTCTTTCTGTAGAGAGAAAATCACAAAACAATCTTTCCACTAACCAAAACTATTTATTTTTATTCTCAAAACGTGTTTCGCTAACGATGTTAGCATGTTCGGGAAAATATTATAAGTCCTTTCTGTAGAATAAAAATTACGGAATTAAAGGCACTGATTAAAATTTCAAAATTACCTAAATAAAATCCAAGAAACAATAACTTGTTGGTATGGGAATTTTAAGTAAAAGCAGTAGTGATTTACTTGATGTACCTACCCTTGACAGCAACGATTTACATTTTTTACGAATTATTATGAAGAACTGATTATATTGAAGGAAAAAAAAACTTAATACATTATCAGAGATGAAGTAGAATTTCCACTATATTTTCTCTATCAGGCAATTTCTTTATGATGCTTTTCCAGGTTCATTAAGTTGGATAAAGAGTTCCAATAGAATGGGTAGGCAAATCTTCTGATCTAGCACCACTCCATTTTTTTTGCAGTCATTCGTAAATAATCATGCTTAAAGAACAATTTAACTTAATAGAAAATCTTTGACCATTATTTTTAATCTACCATAGGCCACAAATATACCAGCTGTTCTCAGTCATTCGGTAACGATCGCGATATCTCTGAAGACACGTGACAAGTATTAAATAAATACTATTTACTTCGATTTAAAGTTCTAGTAGTATTAAGTAATCGTGTTCACTATATTGTAATTAACCAATAATGTAAATAGTGTCTTAAATTAAATATTAATTAATTTACACCAAAAAAGTAAAAACGCTATAATATAATTTTGCCAACTTAAGTGAATTAGTTTGGGAAGGAATTTGGTAGCCAGCTATTTAAAAATCTGACTTTTGGGACTTGTTAATCTGTATCTTTAGTAGTATATTTGTTACATTCAAGTACATGCGCCTATTAGTGATAAAAGTATTTAACCTTTACGATCAGAGTGTAGCAAGTATAAACTGCTTAATAGATTCCGTCTTCGTCATCAAAGGGCAAAGACTTTAGAGTTTATGGGACTCCCATGATGCTGTTAGTGTATATTGTAACAATTTTGTAAACTCAGAGAAACGACCTGATTCTCAGTCATTTCGGAATAACACAAGTCGCACACCGCACGACATTCACAAGGTTGGCAAGAAGCTTCCGCAACAGCGCTCTACCGAGTATATAAAGCGCCGCATCGGCGGTAGTAGTCAGTTGTGTGTTCAGTGAACTAGTGAAAATTAATTAGTTGTAAGCAAATATCTCTAGTAGTCGTAAGTGATTGTGTTTTTGTAGTGAAGTATATACATAAATTAGTTCACTATTTTCGATTGTTTTAATTCATATCTAACGAACGGAATAAGTGATCACAAACTGGCTTTCTTACAGTGCTTCTGATGATGCCAAGATGAGATGCCGTTTATTGAAAGTGAAGAGGCCAGTGAAACAAGTGAAGCTGATAATTATATATGATAAGTTGATAAATATGTCTTCGTAAAAAAAACATATAAATGGGGTGCCACTGAACCAACCCCCCAAATGTAAAAACACCGAAATTTATTAAAATTGCTATGAAATTTTCTTTGCCAAACATCGAACCAGTGAACGCATGGTGGCAAATTTTCTCTGAAGACCTAGGTGCAGCAATCTCAGACATATTTAAAAAGTTCAATCAAAACGCGTTATCAGCTTACTGTTTGGGAGCGAATGTTAGTCTGTATTTAACAAGCAAACCTGTAAAATGCCTTGTAGATGCTTGGACATACTACATATAAAATATATATTTATTGTGGCAAAGGCACTGATTTTTGTAAGCCCATATTTGAAAGCAACAGAAATATTTTTGATGATAACTGATATTCCTTAATGGAGATCGCAGGATATTTTATTATAAACAAGCTTACTTACGTGGGTACTAAGAAAAGAAACAAACGCGAAATACTCACAGATTTTCTGAGTTCTAAAATAAGATCGTTGGGGTACATGCTATATGGCTTTCCAAGTAGCAAAACATTGATTTACAAAATACCATGAATTCTCATTTCTTCGATACATCACTTCAAGCAGGAGACTATGGTTTCCCAGAAATTAATACATTTATAATGACACAAAGCCTGTCATGGATGGTATTAGTGAAAAATGTAGTAAATATTGATGTAGCAGAAGAATTTGCTGTATTTTCAGAATTTTGAAGATTGTCCCAGAGGAACCAGCCAATGCTAAATTACTTTGCCTAGAAATCAGAGACAATATCGTTTTATCCGTGACCTTAAATTAAAGGGGAACCATTTTACTTAAAGTATATATTTTGACGTCTTCTATTACCAGTTAGTCTAAGCTCCATGATTACGAAATAGAAAAAAAATAAACTACTTAATTCCAGCTGAACAAAATAAAACAACACTTTTGCATATTTACCTAATAACCGTCCTTTAGCATCAAACAGTTTAATACAAGGTAACGCAATATTAGGAGATGATTTGGATGTTTTCAACTCCCAATTCCAGCTTTTCGGTTTCTTCAACTGCAGACAGATAATTTCTTTGAAATAATCATCGACGTTACCCATCACTAAAACACTGATTTCTATATCGAATAAATAAACCATACCTGACAGATATACCTATTGTTAAAACTATACCACTGAGAAACAAAATCAATTATCCATATTGTATCCTTTCGACCACAAAACTAACTTTTAGATCGTTGAAGTAAAAATTGTTATTTTCATGTATTACTTGTAGAGCGTGTGTTTTTGTACAAAAATAAATTTTCTCTCGTTGTTGGCATCGGAATCGTGTGGAATCAAAACGGTGGTGATGATGGTGTCGGCATTTTTGGCCTCCTGCCAATAAACGGTGTGTAATTTCGAAAAAATGCCAATGTAACATGTTCTGCTAATGGATTACGACAGAAAAGCGATTAAATTTTTTGTTATATAGGTTATTCCTTAAGAATATTAGTAAATATAAGAATTTCTTACAATATACCAGTAAGATAAAAAAAATGATTTCAAAGCATTCCGTCAGGTATGCTCAAATATGTCAATTGATGGATAGTATTCTGTGATAACGAGCAATCTTATACCGACCAGCTATACCTCAAACTAAATGAAAAATTTAACCTGGGATAACTTAGCGCCTGAGAGTTTTTCCATTTTGGAAATGTGAAAGGTTTATACTGCGTAAAATAAACAGTACACTTTTAATAAATTATTTTTAAGGTCCAGTATAATTTCATAGCAAAGCAGTAAAAATTACCAAGATTACATATTATAGTAATTAACTGGAGTTAAAGCTAATAATAAACAAATGCAAACATGAAGTATTTTGAACTTCTTTTTATTAACTCTCCTAGAGATAACATATTGAAATGACATGTAAGGCTGTGTGTTTTTATGCACATAGGATAGGTCTTTGAGTGGGCCCGTCGTATTTCACCGAGCATTACCTGAGGGCAATGCCATAGTAGGGAAGAAGTCTGGTTCCTCGCTTCTTTTATAGCCTAAGTATTCAGACACCCTAACAAGCTGAAATCTGCAGCGCAGCTTCATCAGTTTTTCCAGGATCTTTATGCCTTTACTCCAGTAAAACCCTTAACCCCATTACCCCATTAAGGCTATTACGGCCGAAAAAGGTAACTTTTTCGGCCTTTTCTCTTTTTTCTATTATTTCTCTATCTTTAACATAGAGAAATGAATATTAAATACTTTTAATTACTCTATGATTTCTTAGTTCTGCTCGGATTCCCTTATAACCCGATATTTTCCTGATCTACTTGATGAGAACAATCCGCTGGTATAGTTTGTTCCAATTCGAAAAATAAAAATTTTTCTGAAAAAAATCCAAACGGGGGGGTATACCCAAAAAATGAAAAAATCCAAACTTTGAAGGCCGATATCTCGGCTTCTATAGGAGCTATCGGGAAAATTCCAACGATTTTGTCTTAGTTTCATCAGTCTGAATCCAACGAGACCATTCGCAAGGTCGTGGCTTTTACGCTAGCCGAGATATGGCATTTTTGATGCCCAATTTTGGCCTCAAAAACGAGGTCAAAAAGTGACAATTTCCGAATTTTCAAAGTGCTCTCATTCCGTTATTTCTGATCGAATCCTGTTATAACCCGGTATTTTTGTGATCTACTTGATGAGAACAATCCGCTGGTATAGTTAGATCAAATTCGAAAAAAAAAAAAATTCTGAAAAAAATCCAAACGGGGGGGTATACCCGAAAAATGAAAAAACCCAAACTTTGAAGGCCGATATCTCGTCTTCTATGAAAGCTATCGGGAAAATTCCAACGGTTTTGTCCTAGTTTCGTCATTTTGAGTTCAATGAGACCATCCGCAAAGGCGTAGCTTTTATAATAGCCGAGATATGGCATTTTTGATGCCCATTTTTGGCCTCAAAAACGAGGTCAAAAAGTGATCATTTCCGAATTTTCAAAGTGCTCTCATTCCCTTATTTCTGATCGAATCCTGTTATTACCCGGTATTTTCGTGATCTACTTGATGAGAACAATCCGCTGGTATAGTTAGTTCGAATTCAAAAAAAAAAAATTTCTGAAAAAAATCCAAACGGGGGGTATACCCGAAAAATGAAAAATCCCAAACTTTGAAGGCCGATATCTCGTCTTCTATGGGAGCTATCGGGAAAATTCCAACGGTTTTGTCTTAGTTTCGTCATTTTGAGTTCAATGAGACCATCCGCAAGGTCGTAGCTTTTACGCTAGCCGAGATATGGCATTTTTGATGCCCATTTTTAGCCTCAAAAACGAGGTCAAAAAGTGACAATTTCCGAATTTTCAAAGTGCTCTCATTCCCTTATTTCTGATCGAATCCTGTTATAATCCGGTATTTTCGTGATCTACTTGATAAGAACAATCCGCTGGTATAGTTAGTTCGAATTCGAAAGAAAAATTTTTCTGAAAAAAATCCAAACGGGGGGGTATACCCAAAAAATGAAAAAACCCAAACTTTGAAGGCCGATATCTCGGCTTCTATAGGAGCTATCGGGAAAATTCCAACGGTTTTGTCTTAGTTTCGTCAGTCTGAATCCAACGAGACCATCCGCAATTTTGCCTAATTTTGGCCTCAAAAACGAGGTCAAAAAGTGACAATTTCCGAATTTTCAAAGTGCTCTTATTCCGTTATTTCTGATCGAATCCTGTTATAACCCGGTATTTTTGTGATCTACTTGATGAGAAAAATCCGCTGGTATAGTTAGTTCGAATTCGAAAAAAAAAAAAAAAATTCTGAAAAAAATCCAAACGGGGGGGTATACCCGAAAAATGAAAAAACCCAAACTTTGAAGGCCGATATCTCGTCTTCTATGGGAGCTATCGGGAAAATTCCAACGGTTTTGTCTTAGTTTCGTCATTTTGAGTTCAATGAGACCATCCGCAAGGTCGTAGCTTTTACGCTAGCCGAGATATGGCATTTTTGATGCCCATTTTTAGCCTCAAAAACGAGGTCAAAAAGTGACAATTTCCGAATTTTCAAAGTGCTCTCATTCCCTTATTTCTGATCGAATCCTGTTATAATCCGGTATTTTCGTGATCTACTTGATAAGAACAATCCGCTGGTATAGTTAGTTCGAATTCGAAAGAAAAATTTTTCTGAAAAAAATCCAAACGGGGGGGTATACCAAAAAAATGAAAAAACCCAAACTTTGAAGGCCGATATCTCGGCTTCTATAGGAGCTATCGGGAAAATTCCAACGGTTTTGTCTTAGTTTCGTCAGTCTGAATCCAACGAGACCATCCGCAATTTTGCCTAATTTTGGCCTCAAAAACGAGGTCAAAAAGTGACAATTTCCGAATTTTCAAAGTGCTCTTATTCCGTTATTTCTGATCGAATCCTGTTATAACCCGGTATTTTTGTGATCTACTTGATGAGAAAAATCCGCTGGTATAGTTAGTTCGAATTCGAAAAAAAAAAAAAAAATCTGAAAAAAATCCAAACGGGGGGGTATACCCGAAAAATGAAAAAACCCAAACTTTGAAGGCCGATATCTCGTCTTCTATGGGAGCTATCGGGAAAATTCCAACGGTTTTGTCTTAGTTTCGTCATTTTGAGTTCAATGAGACCATCCGCAAAGGCGTAGCTTTTACGCTAGCCGAGATATGGCATTTTTGATGCCCAATTTTGGCCTCAAAAACGAGGTCAAAAAGTGACAATTTCCGAATTTTCAAAGTGCTCTCATTCCCTTATTTTTGATCGAATCCTGTTATAACCCGGTATTTTCGTGATCTACTTGATGAGAACAATCCGCTGGTATAGTTAGTTCGAATTCGAAAAATAAAAATTTTTTGAAAAAAAATCAAATGGGGGGGGGTATACCCGAAAAATGAAAAAACCCAAACTTTGAAGGCCGATATCTCGGCTTCTATAGGAGCTATCAGGAAAGTTCCAACGGTTTTGTCTTAGTTTCGTCCTTCTGAATCCAACAAGATCATCCGCAATGTCGAGGCTTTTACGCTAGCCGAGATATGGCATTTTTGATGCCCATTTTTGGCCTCAAAAACGAGGTTACAAAGTGACAATTTCCGAATTTTCAAAGTGCTCTCATTCCCTTATTTCTGATCGAATCCTGTTATAACCCGGTATTTTTGTGATCTACTTGATGAGAACAATCCGCTGGTATAGTTAGTTCGAATTCGAAAAAAAAAAAAATTCTGAAAAAAATCCAAACGGGGGGGTATACCCGAAAAATGAAAAAACCCAAACTTTGAAGGCCGATATCTGGTCTTCTATGGCAGCTATCGGGAAAATTCCAACGGTTTTGTCTTAGTTTCGTCATTTTGAGTTCAATGAGACCATCCGCAAAGGCGTAGCTTTTACGCTAGCCGAGATATGGCATTTTTGATGCCCAATTTTGACATTAAAAACGAGGTCAAAAAGTGACAATTTCCGAATTTTCAAAGTGCTCTCATTCCCTTATTTTTGATCGAATCCTGTTATAACCCGGTATTTTCGTGATCTACTTGATGAGAACAATCGGCTGGTATAGTTAGTTCGAATTCGAAAAATAAAAATTTTTTGAAAAAAAATCAAATAGGGGGGTATACCCGAAAAATGAAAAAACCCAAAATTTGAAGGCCGATATCTCGGCTTCTATAGGAGCTATCGGGAAAGTTCCAACGGTTTTGTCTTAGTTTCGTCCTTCTGAATCCAACAAGACCATCCGCAAGGTCGAGGCTTTTACGCTAGCCGAGATATGGCATTTTTGATGCCCATTTTTGGCCTCAAAAACGAAGTTACAAAGTGACAATTTCCGAATTTTCAAAGTGCTCTCATTCCCTTATTTCTGATCGAATCCTGTTATAACCCGGTATTTTCGTGATCTACTTGATGAGAACAATCCGCTGGTATAGTTAGTTCGAATTCGAAAAAAAAATTTCTGAAAAAAATCCAAACGGGGGGGTATACCCGAAAAATGAAAAAACCCAAACTTTGAAGGCCGATATCTCGGCTTCTATAGGAGCTATCGGGAAAATTCCAACGGCTTTGTCTTAGTTTCGTCCTTCTGAATCCAACAAGACCATTCGCAAGATCGTAGTTTTTACGATAGCCGAGATATGGCATTTTTGATGCCCATTTTTGGCCTCAAAAACGAGGTCAAAAAGTGACAATTTCCCAATTTTCAAAGTGCTCTCATTCCCTTATTTCTGATCGAATCCTGTTATAACCCGGTATTTTCGTGATCTACTTGATGAGAACAATCCGCTGGTATAGTTAGTTCGAATTCGAAAAAAAAAAATTTTTGAAAAAAATCCAAACGGGGGGGTATACCCGAAAAATGAAAAAACCCAAATTTTGAAGGCCGATATCTCGGCTTCTATGGGAGCTATCGAAAAAATTCCAACGGTCTTGTCTTAGTTTCGTCATTTTGAGTTCAATGAGTTCAATGAGGCCATCCGCAAGGTGGTAGCATTTACGATAGCCGAGATGTGGCATTTTTGATGCCCATTTTTGGCCTCAAAAACGAGGTCGAAAAAATACTCGATTTCTTAGTTCTGCTCGGATTCCCTTATAACCCGGTATTTTCGTGATCTACTTGATGAGAACAATTCGCTGGTATAGTTAGTTCGAATTCGAAAAAAAAAAAAATTTCTGAAAAAATTCCAAACGGGGGGGTATACCCGAAAAATGAAAAAACCCAAACTTTGAAGGCCGATATCTCGGCTTTTATGGGAGCTATCGGAAAAATTCCAACAGTTTTTTCTTAGTTTCGTCAGTCTGAATCCAACGAGAACATCCGCAAGGTCGTAGCATTTACGATAGCCGAGATATGGCATTTTTGATGCTCATTTTTGGCCTCAAAAACGAGGTCGAAAAAATACTCGATTTCTTAGTTCTGCTCGGATTTCCTTACAACCCGGTATTTTCGTGATCTACTTGATGAGAACAATCCGCTGGTATTGTTAGTACGAATTAAAAAAAAAAATTTTTTCAAAAAAATTGACCTGGGGGTATACCTACCTGTGTGACATTTAGTAGTTGTTTCATGTTGGGCCGTCGTAAAATTCGAATTTTCCGCACTTAATTGAATTCAGATTTTGTGTTGGATTTGATCAGGCTTTCTTTTAAATTTCATTGTCTAAACGGGTTGAAAAGAGAGTTAGGCCTCATAAGTGTCAAGCTTAGTTCGAATTACTGCTCCATCAGTAGGACAGAGAATTTCTTCTCGGTATCTAGGCAACCCGCGTTTCTCTATATTTTTTTGCGTATGAAACAGATTGGATATAACCAGCTAGTTAGCGCCATCTACGATTTCTTTCGATTACCCCACATTTAATATTGACGTTTACATAACCTCAAGATCATTTTCAAAATATTTTTTTATAGTAGACGTGTTTACTTTTTGTTAAGTTAATTTTAAATTGAATTAATAAGTGAGAAGGAATATGTCTGATAATAAGACTATTTTGGTAACCGGAGGCTCTGGACTAGTAGGAAGGGCCATTCAAAAAGTCATCGAATCTGAAGGAAAAAGCAATGAAACTTGGGTTTTTCTAAGTAGTAAAGATGCAGATTTGTGGTGAGTTTCCATAGGAAAAACCAACAGTTTATGTGGAAAATAATCAGATAATGATCATAAAATATTCAGAACAATAAGTGTTTCTGTGTTATCATAAGTACATTTTTGCATAAACAATGAACCTTGATCTGTTTCAAAGTAAACATACCTACCTCTTTTAAAATATTAATTAAAACCTTTAAATATTATATTTTAGATTTAGAGGGAATATCTTACAAATAATGGTACAATAACATTGATATTTTCAAAATCTAAGAAGGGTTTC
Source organism: Anthonomus grandis grandis (assembly GCF_022605725.1). NCBI lineage: Eukaryota > Metazoa > Arthropoda > Insecta > Coleoptera > Curculionidae > Anthonomus > Anthonomus grandis. The sequence goes on from NC_065552.1 coordinate 30,203,087, forward strand.
AATAATAGGATATCATTACAAATATTTGTTTTATTAACAGAAAATACAAGAATGAAATAATCATTATCTAGAAAGTCTTATTACTAACACAGGATGGAATGTTTATTTCTGTACCTGGGAGGCAAAGAACACTATGTCCAATTTTTACCAAAAATGAGTCTGTTATGTAGTTTTATTCAGAAAACTAAAATCTTTTGTGGGGCATACAACACCAAGTCCAAATAATTAAAATAGCCGAGAAACATCATAAGGTTTTAACACTATGTGCATGTTTAATCAGAGGCTTAAGACACCAAAGTAATAATATCTGTATGCCTTGAATCTCTTGTACTATCTTTGGTAACTCATTTAGCGGCATAGAACACCATAATCACTTGGTGTCATATGCCTCTAAGTAAAGCTATAAAATAGTAGGTGGGGATTACACATAATGTTAAACACGAGCCACATGCCAGTATGATTTTAGGGTTTCAAGGCGGCAAATTAGTGAGTGCTATGTTTATTATTGACTGTGTTTATTATTCTTAGTTACAATAGTTTTGAAAAGAGCTTTAAAAAAATGGAATCAAGAGGGAAACGAATCTTCTCACTTCTTAAAAAGTAAGACAAACAAGAAGGTAAGACTACTTTTTTAAATTAATTTAAGAAATAGTAATAGATAACGTAAATGAATTCATCGAAATGTGAGGTTATTACAAACTTTTTTGTGGAGGTAAGGTTGAGCGCACACCAGCGTTATTTGGCGCGATTGTCGCTAAAAAATTAAATTTTAACTATTATAATCAATTTGAATGTGATTATTTTGGATATAATATAGATAATAAAATATAAATGTTTTATGATGACATTTTTTTTGTGTTTGCTCTATTCCTAATAAATTATAAAAACCTATTGTAAACCTTTTATGCATTTTAGATGCATTTTTATTTTTATTAAATTTTAGAATTGGTTCAATTAAGCATTACCACTAATACATGCTTATCAGCCATGACTGTGAACACTACAGTTACACTACTTTACGTATATGCCTATTTAATGTATCATCATTTTAGAACTGTGAAGTAATCCAAATGTGAATTTTTTAAGTTGCAAACAGAAATGAGTCGGAAAACATGGATGTTAATACCACAGATAATTTGAGTAACAAGTCTGATGGTTCACTAGTGGTTCTAAGGAATGTAGAAGTTCCACTCTTTGGTATGTATCCCAACCATTTGTATGATATTTTAAGAAATCACTACAATAGAACCTCGCTAAGTCACACCCCGTTAAAACACTTAATAAAATTGTACAAATTATGTATAATGAAAAAAGTACGAGTAAAATAGTGTGTACAAAATAAAATTACTTATGAACTAATTTGTCCTGTAAGTTTATTAACTAAAAAATAATTTAAAAGGTATACAAAAAAGTTGCTTCAAATAGTTTTGTACAGAAAAAAGTATAATTCGTACACATTTGAGCAAATGTCATGCTGATGACCAAAAACGTATTTAATGTTTATTTTTTTAAATGCCACTTATAACAGTTTAAAAAAAGGACATACTTTTTTTTTGTAAATTGTTTTTCTCACTATCGAATGTCGTAATTAAAGAATGATGTAGAATTAATGAGGTTCTACTGTATTTGTCATTTTCACAACATGGATTCTCCTTACTAAAGACATTAATTTTTTTAAGGAGCTTCAAGTAATTCAAATGTGACTCTCGAAGGTGACGATTTGGACGATCATGATAGCGACGATTCTTTGAAAGATCGGGATTATTCATTACGACAGTGGTTCATCTGTCGCAGAGGAGTTGGATAATCTGCCTGCAACACCAGCTAATCTAAACCCAAGTATTTCGATGTCAGAGAATACTCAAAAAAGAAAGGTCAAACAAAAAACTCTTATTAAACAAAGTGGGCGTAAAATGATGCGCCACAAAGAAAATTGGCAATCATCAATCCGGAAAGAGCGGTATGCTAGTGGCCAAGCCTATACCAGTAAGAAAGGCAAAGAAGTATTAGCAAGACAAATGAAAGATGCATGCAAATGTTTTGAAAAGATTTCAAAAGATGAGAGGCAAAATATTTTTGAAACTTACTGGAGCAAGGAAAAGTCCGTGGATACTAAACGACAATACATTCGTTCATGCATTGAAGTCAAAAATGCTCAACGTAATAGAAAGTTTGCAAGCTAATGTTTTTGAACATTAGCAATATCTAATACAGTAGTTGTTAATACTTTAAAAAAAAGTCAGGAGGGAGGTATGGTGGAAGAAGATAAACGGGGTAAACATATTCCGGGCAATAAAACACCTGAAAATATACGCCTGCATGTTAAACAACACATCGAGCGCATACCATCCTATGAGAGTCATTACTCTAGAGAACGGACTGCAAAGAAATATCTGGGTTCCGATCTTACACTGGAAAAATTATACCAGCTTTATCTGGAGTGGTGTACAGATCATGACATTTCAAAGGAATTGGTTGCCAAAAAATTGTTTTATTCAAAGGTTTTCAACACAGAATATAATTTATCTTTTAAGTCACCAGAAAATGACACATGTGATGATTGTGATACCTTAATTGCAAAAATTACATGAAGCAAATCGGAAACTGACAAAAATCAATTGCAGATTCAACATGACGCTCACATACAGGAATCGAAAATTCGGTACCATCTAAAGCATGATGACATAATCTACAACGCAACTACAGGTCTGGCGCATAATATGATGAGGGATGAAACTAAGGCTGCTCGAGGTGCTAACGAGGTGGGATCAGCTTTAATTAAATGGGTGATACAAAATATCGGAGATACCAAAGAATTGACCATATGGTCCGATAATTGCTATGGGCAAAATAAAAACTTATCAGTAGTAATGGCACTTTTTTGGATCATTGGAAAGTATCCACAAGTTGAGGTAATTAATCATAAATTTTTATTGAAAGGCCACACCCATATGGAGGCAGATACAGTGCATACTGTTATTGAAAGGAAGAGAAAGAATTTATTACGTCTTAAAGAAATTATGACTCCGTGGGACTGGCAGCAATTCATTAGGCAATGCTCCCCAAAATTCATTGTAGAAAATATGGAAGTGCAAGATTTTTTTAACTTGGAAGAACTTTACGGGACTCTCAAAAACTCACCATTTATCGCCAGAAAAATCGACACAGACAAACATGCTGTCCTAATCTCAAATGCAGTACAACTTCAAGTGAGAAAGGGTGAGATTGGAATTTTGTACTTTAAGACAAAGTTTGAGGATGATTTCCGAAAAGTAAATCTTAAAAAAAATGCAAGATCATTGGACGTAAATCTACCAGAAAAACTTCAACCTGTTACTGAGAGAGGAAACGATATCACTGAACAGAAGTACAAGGACCTTTTATCATTGCTCCCATTTACCAACTCTTACTGTCATGATTTCTATAAGAATCTTAGGCATAACAAACTCGACAATAACGATTACCCTAGTACTGACAAAGACTAACTGTTGTCCGCATACTGATAATGTAATATTAACTAATTCAAAATAAAGATTTTGTTTTATTTTGTCTATTTTTTACAATACTTTTAACAAGAATACACACTATTTCCATCATTATAAAAATATGTTTTATAATTTTTCAGAAGCATAGAACACTATGTCCTTCAAATTCCAAATTAGAATATTTTTTAATTTTTTTCAAAAATATCTTTAAAAAGAAAACTATATAGTTATTAATTTGGGTAGTCAAAGTAAGATAACACATTCACAATTTAACACTAACCTCTAATTGTGTTAAAATTGTTGTTTTTACTGAATACTCACAAATCAAGCGAATGTGTTGTATGCTTCCCGAGTACAGATTTAATAAGTGATAAAGAATGTTGATAATTTGTCTATTGTATACTTTTGAAAAATATCATTGCTTATAATTTTCACTTCAAAACTACAGAACATCACTACAAATAGTATGTTTTTATGTAAAATATATAATTCTTCCATGTGAAATTTCAACATTTTTTTGCTGACAACATAAGAGAAAAAGAATAAAGGATATTTGAAAACTATATTATAAACTCCTGGACAAAATTATCGCACCACTTGATTTTTAGAGATTTTTTTTTAATAAAGATAAAAAATAAGCAAACTTATAAGCATTGTTAACTATGCATTATTAATTAACAAAAACAATTATATTCTATTTAACAAAACGAGATTTAAGTAACTAAATTCAATACAAGGAAAAGCATCGATTTTCACTAACTTCAATTTTGATACAAAAATAAAACAATAGACCCATAATGAATTCTTAATAACGTGTATTGCCACCTCTAGCTGCAATGACCGCTTGAAGTCTTCGCAGCATTCCTCGTATCAAATTATGAAAACTTTCCTGCGGATGTATTCTCACTCCTCACGAGCAGCATGTTCCATGATAAAGCATAAACATAGTTTTTGTCCAGTTCTGCTTTTTATACGAGAAAAGATATTATAACTGTTTTAACTGATATTTATTTTTATTTAAATTTTCTTGACAAAATAATTAGTGGTGCGATAATTTTGTCCAGGAGTTTATTATTTAATTTTCTATCACGTAACTACAACAATAAAACTTATTCTTTTTTTTAGTGATTACAATGCAACAAAACAGCTATTCGAAAAATACAAACCCACACATGTTATCCATCTGGCCGCCATGGTGGGAGGACTTTTTCACAATATGTCACATAACTTAGACTTCCTAAGAAATAATTTACATATGAATGATAATGTGTTACAGATAAGCTACGAAACTGGAGTTAAAAAGGTGGTGTCATGTTTATCTACTTGTATTTTTCCAGATAAAACTGAATATCCTATTGACGAAACTATGGTAAGACATTCTTCACTAATCTCAAATTCAATTTTACCATAAAAAAAAATACTAAATTTGCAGATTCATAATGGCCCTCCTCATCCATCAAATTTTGGATACAGTTATGCTAAGCGTATGATTGATGTAATGAATAAGGCTTATTTTGAGCAGCACGGTTGCATGTTTACGTCAGTGGTTCCTTGCAACGTATTTGGGCCTCATGATAATTATAATCCAGAGTCAAGTCATGTTATTCCAGGGTTAATTAAGAAGTTGTTTGACATTATTAAAGAAGGTAGAATTATTATTTCAGTATATTTCATATTAAATGGGTTTGTTCAATGTACATATTTATTATTTTGTTTATAATTCTAAACATAAAATGGTTTTTTATTCAATTTCAATTTAGGTGGAGATACATTTACTGTAATGGGTACAGGAAAGCCTCTAAGACAGTTCATTTACTCCTTGGATTTAGCGAAACTGTTTATTTGGGTTTTACGAGAATATAATGAGGTTGAGCCTATTATTTTATCAGGTCAGTATGATTAAAATGTATTTAATTTCTTTAATACCATTTTGAAAAAACATGGTTACTAAGTTAAAAAGTATGGTAAATAGCTCAACTAAAACAGAATAATTATGGACATGTTAAAAGGTAGCATTTTGATCTGAAGAAAATGACTCCAAATGCCTGGAATACAAGAAATTACTTAAAAAGTCCAAGGATATGGGAAGTGTAAACAACCCAGAAAAAATTGATTTAATTGGCATAAAGATATCAAAAATTTATTTAAAATGTGGAAAGTTATATAATATACTTTACAGACATGACAAATAGCTTCAAATGCCTGGAATAAAAATGTAAAACTATGCTACGAACTTGTAGGATATACAAGAAATTACTTTAAAGTCCGCGAACCAGAATCCAGAAAAAAGCTTCAAATGCCATTAAGGAACTGATTGCAAAAGCCTGAAACTATACTGAACAGATAAATCTTGATTTTTGACTTCATTGGAGATAGATGATTAAATCTATACTAAATATATATTTGTTAGCTTAGAATTCTTACATTCACTTAAGGTACATATGCGGATATAATTAATAAATTATGTTTTTTGTTACAGTTTATTTAATTGAGCAACGGATGAATAAATATTAGAGCCTGATCATTATAAACAGGGAAAATATTATGTCAATTACATCTTATGATCCTTTTTCGCATTTTATCAATGTGGTCTTACTAAGGTTTATAGCGGATTGATCTTAATAGTTTTTTCAACTGAACTTGCTATTTCTTGTAATAAACCCTAAAGACTTATAAGCTGTGTTGACAATTTTAAGAAAATGCAAAGTAAACCTTATATCACTATAATCTTATTACATCACTCTGAAACATAACTTCCAGGTCCTTGATTTCCCTTAATAATGTTATCTTTCCTTAAGAAAGTCCGAAGAATATTTTAAAAATCACAAAATTCTAGATTTTGATTTTTTTTTTCTTAGAATCTTATTTCTAGTATCTTAAAGTATAAGGAAAATAGATTTCTTTCATTGGTATATAATTCCCGCATTAATACAATTCCTATTAAATATATGGATGCTATTAAGGATTTTTATGTAATTCTTGACAGCTTACTCAACTTCATTGAGCGCAATACTTTAATTAAAATTAATGTTGTCCGCTTGTTGTATTGATCAATGCGTAGACCCATATTTGAGTAATTCACAGAATTAGAATCCATCCAATGTATATAAGATATGGAGCATTGAATAAATCCAAAGCAGATGTGCTATATTGTCCTCATTGTACCTCTTAGATCTAATAAATCTGCCATGACTTATACGGAAATCCTTTAATCGAACTAATGCAGTTCAAAAATGTCAAGATCATGTTACAACAATAATGTTAGCACCTTACTTGTTAGTTTGAATTTCTTTGGTTTTATAAAACATGCAGAAAATTGATTTTTTCTTAAAAAAAAAAAGTTTAATCTAGTTGTAAATTTAGTCGTATTTTCTGTTACTTTCGTACAGAAGTTTTCGCACTTTCGTTCGGTACTTTCCGAGTCCGTAACCCTGTACTTTGGTAGTGAGGTACCTAGGCATACATGAGTAAAAAGCATTAAAACATTCGTTAATAGCCTCACTAGGAATACCCGTATCTTGGAAATAAAGCAATTCCGGACCTATATTTATATAAAACGTTCGTTCGCCAAAGAATCACCCTCGAAGTTTGGACACATATTTAACACACTGTTTACTAAAGTATAATTATATTTCCCGAATAGGGTTTAGTCTATAATATATAATTATAAAATATATATATGTTATGACTTCTTCTAATTGGGCTTGTCCCGTTATTGATCTACATAAATATTAACTTTAACATTTTCCTCTAGTGGACGAATCTTCAGAAGTATCAATACAACAACTAGCCGAGGAACTAGTGAACGCATTCGATTTTAAGGGGAAAATTGTATTTGACACTACCAAAGCAGATGGCCAATTCAAAAAAACCGCTAGCAATAAAAAATTGAGGAAATACTTGCCAGATTTTCAGTTTACTGAATTTTCACAGGCTATTAAAGAAAGTGTGGATTGGTATAAAGAAAATCACGATACTGCTAGAAATTAATCACGATGGGGAATATTTTTTTTAATATATTATAAAAAAGGTATTTATGGAAATCCCATTATACTATAATAAAAATTGTTAATATATTATTATTTGTTGAAATTTAAGAGGTGTTTTTTTTTAATTTAATGAATTCGAGCAGTAAAAACTGACAAAAAACTTCTACTTTCATAAAAAAATTTTAAAAGTTATTTCTGCAATATTTCAAAAGAGGTAAGTAGTATATTTTCATAATTAATTTATTTTTTTGTTCAGTTTTTCATAAGCTCTGCTTCCCATTTTGGCACATTTAAATCTCTTATTAAGTCTTTAAAATTTTCTGTAGTAATAAGGTGGTGTTTTGGTTCTTCTGGTATAGGTAGAAATGCCTTGTCTGAATGTCTGAAACATTTTTTTTTTGAACCGAAAGATGAGCTTGTCGGTGATAATTGTATTCGAGATTCAGGTACTTGTATTTGAATTCAAGTTTCCCATTCATTAAAAAAGGCTCATATTACACACTTGTTACATAAATAACTATTTTCTACTACCGTGCGTAAATTATTCATTTTACTCTTTCCAGAGTACCTACATAAAGTTTACTAGCACTAGTGTGTACACACTTTTGTTATATAAATAAAACATTTTATCGTTTTGGTGTATAATTAGGCGAAAAATCGTAAAACAAACTTTAAGTCAAGAAACTACATCTTTTTTCTAGATACGTATAATACGTGAAATGAGTTTTTGTCTACGGATGTTAAGTAGTATTATACAGGTTGGAGAATCTATCATTACACATAGAGAGGTTCTTAAAAGGCGAAATATAGCAACGCGCACGCGCAACAAATATTTTTCTTTTGCAGTATTTACATATATACATCAGAGTACAATTCACATAGAATCGTAATTTCAAAATGTTTAATATGCTGTGTGAATAATGCATAATGAATATTAAAGCGTTATTCTGATAAAATGGAAACTCTTTAAAAGAAACTTAATATAAATGAATTATTTAAACAAAATCTTTTTTTTTTGGCTAAATATAATAAGTTAACATACCATAAAAGTAGTACCATTTCGTACATCTAAAAGAGTTTCTGGTGAAATTAAATTGACACATTCAACATACTTTTTCCCTCACAACTCCTCCAAATTTGTTGGCCTTGTTGTTGGCAATCTGGAGATGTAGGAGGCCAATATTGCCAGTCCTATTAAGGAAATTAATCAAGCAGTACTATCCACATCTGAAACAATACCAGAGAAAAGTGTGATATGTCAGGCGTTATAGTAAAAAGATGCAGGGGATTAACATGATGGTAAATCCGCGCGGTAAATGGTAAAAACGTATGATTTTCTCATTTTAATGTTGTGATTACGGCAAGGTGTACTGAATATTTAAAGTAATACGTTTGATTAAAAAGTGATTTGAGTTTAGTTTTAAAACTTCTAAAATAGAATTATCTGATTGTGATGGATACAGAAGACTGTGGATTGGAAAAACCTATTAACCCTAAGAAACTGGCCGTATGAAAGATGCCACAAAAAAGTTGAGGTTACAGGCACATGTAACAGGGCCTGATTGTCAATGCGCAAGATTAAAATGTTTTGAAATTATTATTGTGGAAGAAATAACGCGAATTATTTAAGAATTTAATCTAACGGATTGTTACAACGCACAGTCTGCTTATCTTACTAGCTTAGTTTCATTATGTCCAATTTCTCAAAGGCGCCCAAGACGGTCAGAAGAAGAAAGTAATTGTTTTTTAACTGTTTCTTTTCCAAAGTCCGATTTATGCGTGGGGACGTAATTGAAGTACAGGTCTGTAAAAAAGCTTTTATATGGCTACATGGATTAACTGGACGTAGGATTGAGACAATACAGATCTCTAGAAATGCTCCTGCGGATAAAAGGGGTAAACATTTAAACAGGCAACATAAGTTCAACGACGCTGGGAAAACACTATTTTTAAACACAATCAATCTTTCAAGGGCAGATCAAGCCATTCTAACATTAGTAGAAGTAAAAAAAAGATGTCCTTGTCTGCTGAACTTAATGTAAAAAAAATGAATCAAATGTTCAAAGACCTAACGTGAATTTAAACTATGAAAGTTACCGTCATATATTTTGTACCAAATTCAATATTCCCTTTGGCTATCCACGCAGTGATAGCTGCAGTACATGCGAGAACTTTAAAGTGCAAATAGATACATGTTAAAATGAAATACAAATTAAAAAGCTACAGGTACCACAAAAATTACATTTAACCAAAGCCGAGGCATTTTCTAAAAAAGAAGGCGCAATTAGAAAGTCGACAAAATGCAGAGCTAGAAGCATTATGCATGGACTATGGAAGAAACTTATCTATGCCAAACATCAGTACTAATGACCTATATTATTGTCTTCAGTTGTTATTATTTTCGTTCGTTGTCCGTAGATTGTCAGATTCTGAGGTATTGTTTTATTCATACCCAGAAGATGGAAAAAAATGTGCCAATAAAGTAAGCTCGTCTCGTTTTTCTTTGACATTAGATTAATTCAAATAAATTACCTACAGAGTTTAAACATTTAAGAGTGTTTTCTGATTTTTGCGCAGCTCAAAACACGAGCTACACGTGTTTTAAATTTATGTATTATTTTGTTCATTACCATGTCCAAACTTGAGTCTGTAACAGTAACATTTCCTATTCATAGACATTCTTATATGGAGTGCGATAAGGACGTGCGGGGCTATTAAATAGAAAATTTCGAACAGAAATTCCAGAAGAGTGGTTTCGTCATATTGAAAATGCTTGAGTAAAAGCTGCACCGTTCAAAGTTGAGAAAGCTTACAGATTTTCAATTAGAAACTGGAACGAATGTTTTCCAGTAATGTATGTGAAAAAATGTCCGTTCAAAACAAGACCAATCAAGCAGTTAAAGGTCATCATCCCCGACAATTATTTCACCAAAATACGTACAATGGTTCATGGGAATCGTTAGTGATAATACCACCTAAACGAATAACTGGACTTCCTCTTTCCAATGGAGAATTTCATTATCCAACAACTGCTTACGATAGTAAGAATTTTTTACTATAAACGACCATGGTTAAAATTTGTATTGACGTCCTTTTTTAGATGATCTACCGATATCGGCTGAAAAATGGAAAGATTTTTGTTGATTTGATTCAAGTGTTTTTCAACACGCAGGTTTTTCGAGTCTCTCAGGCACTTATGAATGGTTAAATATCATACAATACTTATCTTGTCTAATACGTAATATAAAATAAACATGTTGATTACATTTTGTGTTTCAATACACTAGAAAAACGTGTTAAGTCATGACATACCACGTTTCTTCATTACATATTTTGTAGTTACCCGAAATTATTATTTATTTTAAAAAATCTGTTAAGTATAATGTTAAGGAATTTTGTAGGATATTACAGTTACATCAATAAAAAATCGCCCAAAATACCAGCCCAAACATTCCATTTTTGAGGGTACTGAGTATAGAATGAAAACTTCTGTGCTTATTTTCTTTAGCAAAGTATCGAACAACAGAAAGATTGTGTTTTCCATGTAATGGAAAAGAAGATTCATCTGAAAATAGAATATTTTATAGAGAATAGTAATTTTCATTCGCTTTTACATCAGGGTGTCACAAAATTCCATTCTACACCATTGGTCTTCGGTAAATATCTCTTGAGCTTAGGAATATTTAAATAATTTCTTTCCATGTTTTTTTCTAAATATTGGTAACAGTTTTATGGTCCATACCCAGTTCCTCTCCAACCTCCAACACTTCTACTTGATCGCGTTGAATTCACTTCTAGAGCATTACAAACCATGCTCCTGGACCCTTTCGATAGAAGATTCTTACCTTTTGAAGACAAAAAGATGTTTTAAAATTTGAAGCTTTATAGTTATTTTTCACAAGAAATCGGTCTATTAAACGTAATTGGAAACAAATCCCTACATTGTATTGTTGCCGAATTGCCTCTATAAAGCAATTTAGTAATTTGGAAGGAGTATAGACAACTATAAGAAGTTAAGAGAAGATAATGGCGCATTAAAATTCAACAGTGTAGCGTGCAGTGACACAGCAAAATGAAACATGCCGATATTGTTATTGTTTTCTCTACAAAATAAAAAGAGCAAGTGGCTATTACTAGGCCGGAAAAAATATCGACGAGAGGACTGTTGCCATTATCTTGGACAATGCGTAATCTTCATTTCCCCAACCTGTAAATATATCTTGCAATACACTTATTTTATCTTGAAAAAAAACCGACCCTGTAGAAGCAAACAACTCGTTAATCCTAATAAAATTTTAATCATGATTTGTGCGGAATTTGTGAAATTGGTCTGCCACAGTAAACAAAGCCCGTCCAATTCTTTTAATGGGTTTTTAATTGGAAATATTAATTAATGTAACACTGGGTCAAGTTATTAATTTATGTTTTTATTGGCCTTTATATTGTGCGTCTGAGTCAGTCGTAAGGATATTGCTTTTATGCTGGTATATTAATTTGGGTTTGTTTTATATTCTATAGAGGGGAAGGTTCCCTTAGATCATGATAATTAACAAAAATTATTATATTAAATAAAAGGTTTCCAAAAATACTGCCTCACTTTCTCTTTGTTTTATTTGTTATAGCATGACATTTCGTCCCGAGTTTCAGACTTCTTCAAAGCAACATTTACATAACATGTTTGTGTGTCAAGTCTCAAATCCGAGACGAAACCACACGATGTGACAAAACGTGACGATGTGAACGAAAGTGAGGCTGTATTTTTACAAACCCTTTATTTATAAAAACTATACCCTTTTCCTGAAACCTTCACTCCAATTTCAAATATTATTATAGATATCTTCAGCTCTGCCTCTAAAGTTATAAAGAGAAATAAGTAACAATTTACTCCGTTAATTAATGTAGAAAAAAAATACTATTTACATTATGATGTAACTTTTAATATTAAAAATATATATACAAATATTAAAAACTTAAACTAGCGGTAAATAGGAGTCAAATCTGCTGACGTAGTAATCATGATGGGCGACAAAGAATCAGGCGGCGACTCCAAAATGATTTGTTGACAGTCGTAAGTTTGGCACTGATTGTATTCCTCTTGAGGTAATAATTTCTGTAACGAATAATTAAATACTTTATGTTATTAAGCTAAAAATTCGCAATTAAAAAATTAATTACTTACAGGCATTTTTTTTCGGGAAATGCAAAAGGTACACACTTGCCTATTCGTTGAGTTTGAGTTGGAGTTGTCCTCATCTGAGGTGAAGTTCTGTGTTAGGCGCAGGCATGGTTGGTCTATTGGTCCTATAACATCATTAAAAAATTGCTTCGTTAGGAAGTTAAAGATAAGTTCAATGCTTACCAGCTAAAAGTTGGGTTCCAAGATGTGAAATGTAACTGGATGCCAGTCTTAAGGTTTCTATTTTGCTCAATTTCCTGTCTTTTGGTTCGGTGGGTATGAGGGTTCTTAGAGTTGAGAACGCTGTGTTTACGCTGAAACAGTAAGTACTGTATTTAAATCATAAGTTGATCTTTGAACGAATACTAAACATACATTTCCTTCAACTCATATTAAGTCTTATTATTTTCCGTAATTTTACCATTTTTGAACTAGTTGACCTATAATATATTATAGCAAAACAATACATCAGTTATCTGAAAAAAAAACTTTCAGTATAAAAGTCTTAATATGATAATAGTTCTATAATTCTTTCTTATCCTGTCTTACATTATAATCTAATGGTTTTCGATTTATTTTTAAATATATTTAAAATCTATCGACGATTGACATGATGCCTACGTATTGGAATCACTTTTGATACTCCCATTTATTCTATCATTCGTAGCTTTTTTGTCTAAAACATGAGCAGATTTTAAGAGGTTTTTACGTTACTATTATTGTCTACTGTTTATAAATATTTTGTCTTGTTTTAAGTAAAAAACAAACATGTTTTAGTAATAATAAGGCTGTATATAAATAATATAGTTGAACGTGTGAAAATAAGCATAATTTATAATGCATAAAATCAGTGATTTCTATATACAACTGGAGTTTTTATCGAGAGCGGTCTGAACAAAAATATGTCAGAAACACTCCCTACAAAAAGCCGATTTTAATTTGAAATTACTTTATTACGACATATTTTAAATATAAAACTTCTGTTGTGCGACTTCTTAATATTGTCACATTACCGTGATATCGTTTATTCGCAAATATGAACATATGAGACAGACTTTCAGCTAATCAGGGTGGTTCTCTATGAATGAGAGAAGATATTTACGTATGGTGAGTTTATATCACAATGTTACTTAATTATTACTTAAATCTCCGCCATACTTATACAATAATGTATAATAAAATTCGATTTCAAACCGATAATATAAACATAAAGTTTAAGGGTAAGCTAATGATAATATAGTTCCATTAAACAAAATTGAATAAAGTACTTTTATTTAGCATCAGATAAAACATAACTGTACCGATATATATTTTCAAAATTACATTTCATTTTTTTTTAATTAAGAAAATATTTGAAACCTAAAATGTTTTAGCTACAGTAACTATCCTAAAATAAAAGATGCCTGAAAAAAAATAAATTATTTTATGTACTACATGTTTTAGCTTCAATACTAAAAAAGGACGATACCACGGTTTTACCAGAAATTTAAAGGCCCGCTTTTATGGTTATATTTTTTATGGCCTTTAGTATATTCAAAATTCATATAGGGTGTGAACTATTTCAACTATTTTTGATTTTCCTGTAAAAACGGTCAGACAGGTCAATTTTAATTTCTAGGAGGACTATCAGCTGCCGTACAATACAGGGTGATCCAAAAATAATGTTTATACCTATCTTAACAATCATGAGATAGTGTGCTAGTGGTGTCTGTTTACCTCTAGACAATAAAACAGATTTTGCTCGAATCTATTCCATACATTTTCAAGCATGTCTTAAGGTATTTGTCTACATTCACCTGTCATTGATTGATTTTCTCGATCGTGTTTAAAATTTGCGTCATTAATGGAGAACCATAGATACAGATTCAGATTCTTCAAATTTTCGTTCAATATAGTTAATATTTTATTCTTGATGTAACACAGTTAACACTTACAATACTTCCATTTTGGTAATGCATGCGTTTCTTGAATTATATAATATTCAGCACAACTAGGTAGCTACCTAACTCAACCATTTGAAATCAAGGACAAAGTTTTTCGATGAGGCTGACTGATGCTAAATGTTTTTGCCGGTATCCATGGTTAGTATTTTTTGCAATCGATTATTATCAGTATTTAGTTAAGTTAGTCAAATTTTATCAACTTAAATATCTTCACACCGACTTAAGATGCACTTTATCAAACAAAACTTACTAAGGTCATGGAGCATCTAAAAATTTGTTGGATCCGCTATTTCTATTTAAAAATCAATTTTAGCTAACACGTTAAAAATAATAAAAAATATTCATCTGTAAGATTAAAGTGTAAAAATAGTTTTAATAATCACTAAATATAAATCTTATAAATATAACAAAAATATATAACTAGTATTTCTTATACATAGAGAAATATAACTGTTATATTTATATTTAAGAAAACTACACATGTTTTATCCCCAAAAAGAAAGTAACAAGTATGAAATAAAAATGTGAAAATAGTTAAAATTTATTAGAACATATCAAGAAGAATGTGATTTATTTTTAACCCACTTTCTAAAATTTTCAGTTTTCCCGGAAATATCCAACGCGTATGTATATATTTTTAAAAATCGATGATTGCCATTAAGTAATATTTTTAAATCTGAAGAATTACATAATATCTAATATTATTTTCGAGTCTAAAATTCTATTTAAAAATAATTTTTTACCATATTTTTTTAAAAATATCTAATAGAAATCTTGAAAAAGAAATTGCTTATATTCCATATTTGGGCGCTTTTACTGGATTAGTTATTTTTATTTTGGCATCGGTGTGTTATTGAAGTGAGCAATAACAACAGTAGCACGAAGTATTTGTTTAATCTAGTCTTGGTAATATTGATAGTATTGATAACAATCCTATAATGTTTATATGCTGCAAGAAAGAATTGAGCACTAGTAGGTGGGTCTTTATTATCATCAAAATAAATCCGCTAGAGCAGCAGCAGGTGCTTTTGATAATCATTCGTCTAAATCATACCTATTTAATGGATTCGATGAAGAAACACGGTCAGTACAAAACAGAAAAAATGCAGCATCCAGTGAGAAATGAAGTGGTAGAAATTGCAATGTTGGGCCATGTTGAGATGAAACCTAATACATCTGCTCCAAAAATTGCTACTACATCTGGAGTGTCTAAAAGTACCGTTGATAACATTTGAAAATTACACAAATATTATGCCTACAAAATCAAACTAGTATATAAGCTAAATGAAGATGATTTTGATCGCCGTGTACAATTTTGTAAGTACTTTTGTGATAGGTTAAACCGTGATAGAAATTTGCTGTACAATATCTGTTTCTCGGACGAATACTTCTTTTATTTACATGGTAAAGTCAATAGGCACAACTGTCTATTTTGAAGCAATATTAATCCTCATTTATTTGGAGAAACACATACGCAGCGACCTCAAAAACTTAATGTATGGGCTGGTAGGAGGTCATATTGTTGGGCCTTTTTTTATTAATACAAATGTTAGTGCTGAAAAAACTTCTGCAGGACGCCAGAACAACTGAGTTACTGTTCCGGCAAGATGGTGCACCACCACATGGCTGCTGCCATTCGTAATTTTTTGAATGACGTATTTTCTGGACGATGGAGATATACCGTAGAATGGTCTGCTAGATCTCTCGCTCTTATCCCTTTAGATTTTTTTATGAGGTTACCTAAAAACCAAAGCCACAAAGCCTGACTCCCTTGAAGATCTTCGAAAAAGAATTGTTAATGAATTGTGACCGAAATGTTCGCTAATATTGACACCGGAGATCATTATCAACATTTAATAAAATAAGTGTTAGACACTTCTTATTTTTTTCATTTAAAATAAGGTTTATTTTTTTTATCCGCATTTATTCATATTTCTTGAAAACGAGTTGATAAAAGAAAAATAGGGTTATGTAGGGCATAAAAATACCTTTAATTCAAGGTTTTACTCGACCCCTATTCCCTTTTAAAAAAAATGACATGGGGGCTCTGAGAGGTGAGGGGATGATGTCAGAGAAGTGCAATTTGACAATAAATGACAACATCTGTCAATAAATATCCCCCAATTATTTTTTCATGATTTTCAGGGTGGACTGTTTTGTCTCAGGCATTCTGTATAAAAACAAAGGTAAAAAAATCAATTTTGTAAAATATCTTTCAATAATGTTCTTCAACTGTTAATTCATTTTTATCTTAATATTCGCATAATTTTGTTAAAAAAGTTCCAAAAGTAAAAAAAAAAATTAGACAAAAAAAACACATAAGATTTAATAAACGTTATTGACCTAAAATGGATCTGCAGATAGAAGAATATGAAATAAATAATAAATCAGTATATGTATTGTATTGAACCCTTATAAATAATTAATTAAAATTATAATAAACAATTAAAACAATCATAGAAAAAAACTTAAATAAACCTAATACATTATTAGTTCTTTTTAAAAACTGAACTTATTTTTTATTTCGCAAAAACTAATATTGATGCCTACAGATTTAATAAAAAAAATATAGTTTAATACCTGTGCGTTCTATCCCTTTCTCTTGCATTAGCCTGACTCCTCTGTTTCAGAGGAGTGCTATCCTGACCCTCACTTCTACTTTTCCTCCTCTTATTTGAATGGCTTATAGATCCTTTTGAGGACAACAAACTTTGATGAGAAATCTGGTTGTAGTCGGAAAACGGGATAAATTCCATATTGTCTTAGTTTGATCACTTAAAAAACAACTCACTACATGCAAAAATCACCGATAATTCTTTAGGATAAGTTCAAATGGCACTCAACCTTATTCTGACTCATCCCGCACCCAACATCCAACAAGTGTCGATAATAAACTAAATTTCAAGCTGCGCGCTCTTAATTTCATCGTGAGCGAGAGTTCTGGATTAACCTTCTATGTTGCATTACAGGCCGAAAAAAAAGGTTTTCTTTAGCAAATTATGGCCTTCTAATTATACAGAGTGTTCCAGATTATTATTAGGTCAATCCGTCTAAGTGTCAAAATTTGATTCACTTTTTTACGTTTTTCCTTTAATTAATAAATTATGGTGTTAGCAGGGTATCAAAGATAACGTAAAAATATATATATATATACATACCTATTCTTTTATATCAGGTATCGGTATATCAGGACTATCGGTAGAGCCAAATAGAATAATAAACGTATTCAGTGTAAGAAGTATATTAATATCTGCCTAGCGGTTTTGGCCGGAGGCCATCATCAGGGCTACGACTTCGTTAAAGGATGACCGAATACTATCCTTCTACAAAAAGAGATATTATTATGTTGAGATAATAATACCCGTTTTTGTAGAACGATCATATAACTATAACGATTATATAAGAGTTCTGAGATATTATTATCTTGAAATTTAGGCACACAATTTAATATCATTAAACACACTGCGCGACATCTCTGGAAACAGGTGGAAGGTTAACGAATCTTCCGGACCAATGGTCCAACCAATATACAGGTTGGGGAATCGAAGATTATCCAAAATAATACCAACAGAGCGTCCTCTTGTCGATGGGCGGCAGTACAACGTAGAGATTTGTTTTCAGTTACATTTGAAAATAGACCGTTTCCTTTTTCGCGAACTATTTTAAATGTGGTTTGGAATTTTGACATATCCTTTTGTCATAAATATTACACTTAATGCGAAAATGTTCTATTGAAAGAGTCCAGAAGAAAGAATGACTAAAAAAAATATTTATAGAGCCCCAGAAGTGGATTCAACATGATCAAGCAGAAGTCTTGAACTCAGGAGATATTTTCCAGAGACCAGTGGCAAAGCATGGAATTTTCTAAAACCATAATAAAAAAGCAAATAAAAATGAAAATTTCCAAAGAAATATTGATGAATCTTTCTTTCCGTTACATGGCAAACACAATTCTTTGACTATTCGATCTTGGTCTTTTTTAATTTTTAATTTCGTACTCAATATCTTTAAAAAATTTACATTTTTTATTTATGATACTGTAACGATATTGGAAATGCCGAGAATACCAGCCAATTCTCCTTCATTTCGGACACAAGTGGCACATTGCACGACAACTTTGGAGGCGCGAGGAACGTCAGCAAATCTTCCTGAATTTTGGTTATCCGAGTATATAAGGAGCCGCGTCACCACTGGGAGTCAGTTGCAGTGCAGCTCGCAATATTTGTACGATATTAAAAACGGACATAAATAGTAGTAAGTAAATGCAGTAAAAATAAATATTTCTAGTAATCGTAGGTAATCGTGTTTAATAGTGTAAGTGTGTAAATAAATTAGTTCTGGTGCATCGATTATTTCAATGCCCAAAATACCTTGAATTGCTGTAGAACCAAGTTCCTGCTATTGAAATCATCCCTGAGTTAGATCTAGGATTAGTCTAGTTTCAACCAAATGACTGTCCTGCTCATAATGCGGTTATGGTAAAAGAATTTTTAACAAATGCTTTTCCTAACCGTTTTATTAGTGGCACCGGCTGTATTAAATGGCCTCCCAGATTTCCAGATTTGTCCCCGAGTGACTTTTATTTTTGTTGAAAATTTTTGCCAATTTAATTTTACTACAAATAATTTTTGGAATTACAAAATGGCTTTCGATAGGTTAACTTATTATCTAGAGATTAGAGGAAGGCCTGTTTGAGCCTTTTATCGAAATATTAATTGTACTTATAATACTTTTTGTTAAGTTTATTTTTAAGAGTTTTATTTTTACTAAAATACCGCTTTCATGTTCATTATGCAATACACAAGAAAATAAACATTTTAATATTACGATTCTATGTAAGGACTACATAAGAAAACTATTTTAGAATTGCCTGAAAAGTTTTATTGCAAGTAATAAACTTACCCCCTATATCGTTGTTTTTCAATACGACAATAGTAAGCGTCAAAGTATTAATACTCGTAAGCATGATTACTATTGTCGTATTGAAAAACAATAATGTAGGAGGCGAGTAGTAGAGCGCACGAAATGGCAAATGCATGCATGCGCGTTGACATATTTAGCCTTTATAAACCTTTCTATGCGTAACCATTGATTCCCTAACCTGTATAAAGACCCTTCGCCGCTAGAGGGCCAGTTTAAGTCAGAATATTTGCGCGACTTTTAAATCGAAATAAATACTAGGAAATAAATCCAGTGTAAATAATTAATGTTTCCATCACGTTTAGTGTGTATGTGAGTAGTAAATCGGTTGACTATAAAAACACTACAGAATTTCCAGTGTAAAGTTTGGAATATTTTACGAACAAAGATTGAATTTTTTTGACTAAATTGTTTTTTTAGGTACGATGATCAAATCATACTAAAAACAAAAAGAGAAACCTCTTTAATGACTTATTAAAGGTCTAAGTATAGAAATATTCAATTGCATCATAAATTTGGTTTGAATCTATTTAGAAATATGACAAGGGAATTTAATTTCGGGTATATATATATATAGAGAAAAAGTCCTCCAGCAATATTCTATTTTGGGGTTTATTGCTGAAAGGCTCGGTTAACCTTGACGATAAAAGAAATCGCGAAATAAATTATCGTTGACGTCAATTATAGCAGAAACTTATTTTAATATTTACTGCAGCCCTAGTGGGTAACTTCCTTCGTTTCAGGATATTAAAGTACACACCATCAGGTATTTACTCCATTAATAAATATTTAGAAACCTCAAAAATTAAATATCGAACAGGAACATGGCGAGCCAGCGGCTTGATACCAGGGTTTGATACACTGACAAAGAGGAGAATTATCTGCTTCTCTTGATCTTGTATTATTATTTCTTAAAAGATTTGAACTTCTTATTCCATAATTGTAATAGCTTTTAATTGTTTTTTGTTTATTAATTATAGACAAATTATACTTATTCTAATGTTCTTAGCTTCGTATTATACATTATTGATGGTCTTCTCCAGATTTAAATAATATGGTATTTATTGCTTTCTGTTGTGCTTTTTGTATTTCGTTGAACTATTCCAGAGCATTTCTACAATACGTAATTAGATACTTTTAATTTGATAGAATAAGCCTATTATAAAGCTGTAATCTTCTTGTGTCCACAATAGGAACAATTTTTAAATAATACTGTCTATATGTAAACCTCAACATAACTGATTTGTCAGCACTTAGCCTAAATACCTATACATATACACTAACTTCTTTTAATCGTTTTAATGTTATTGACGTATAAATTTATGTCTTATTGTGACTATCTTTTTTATTTTCTTATCATGTAGACAGTTTTGATAATATTTACATAAAACGTGTGTCATCAGCACATTTACAATACCTTGCTTTCGGTTCGAGATGTGAATGCAGAGTTATATATAATATCAGATAAATTAATGGGATATTCATTAGTTATGCAGTTTCGTTAATCTTCTAGGAATTCAGGCTGAGTGTAAAAAATTTTCGAGTTCAGATGTACATATTCATAAAAAAAATCGAAGGGATACAAATCGGATAATCGCGCAGTCCGGTCAATGGCACCTCTTTCTACCCGAAAATTTTTATTGGAGACTACCGTACAGTAATGGATAATAGGGAGAAGCTCAGTTTGGCTAAAATATCGGCCTATTTTTTATGTTAATGTCGTCAGTCGTTTTCCATAATTTCGATTGATTGGTTGACGGTAATCTCAATAAGTAAGTATCTACATTTAAATCTTCTGTGCTCCTTACAGCTTACGGACTTCTAGCTTCCTCTACTAGTACCAGAAAAATAAACGAAATTCTTAGATCGCTTTCAAATTCCTAGTCATCGTTTGGTATATCTCACATTTTGGAACTTTGATATACTTCAACGCTCCCTGGTAATTTACGTGATTATCAATTATTAACATTATCAATTTGGCCTACGGCTGTTAAAAAGGCCCGAAAAAAAACTCGAGTAATAAAGAACAGATGGTAATTTTGTAAGAAAGCAAATTTACTACACATGGATCACTCAAGTGTAGTAAATTTGTTCACCTATATGTGAGAATGATTTTAAAGTGTAAATAATTATTAAAGTCAAAATTAGCACATATTTATGGATTTGTTGTTAAGATTTTGTAGATCAATTTTATTGATGCTCCTAAAATGCTATTTATCTACGTAGGCTAAGTGCCCAAAATACGCACATTAATATGGTCTAGGATACAAACGTATTGAAATAATTAATACATTTGAATTCATTCTGGAAATACTGCTAAACATTAATTTCTTAAATTAAACAGCTCAGCAGTAATAACAGTTCGAAATCTATTTCGCATCATCCTAGTCAAATTGGTAATGTCGTTTTGCACAGTTGGTAGCCATTGCTCTTGCGCATACATTTTTTCTTTTTCCTTATCTGGAGCACTATTCCTCGATTTAAAACACGCCTTTTCAACACATCCCAAATGTGCTCGATAGGATTTAAGTCAAGGGATTGCGCAGGCCATGGCAATACCTAATTATTTAGTTTCTAGCTTCTAGCGGTTATTGCAATATGCGGACGTCCATTGTCGTGCATAAGTACAACATTTTCACCAAATTTTGTAGCGCATGGATGAATATTGGGTTCTAGAATTTGGTACTGACATGTTAAGAACCCTTTAGTGGAAACCAGTAGGAAAACTAAATGGGTATCTAAACTCCAGCCCAAACCATCAAAGTTCTGTAGTACCAGGTGTTCACGATACCCTCAGCCTTCTTAACCCTTTCGTCCCGAACGGTACACATTATGTACCAGGCAAATTTAAAAATTCCTGTTTGTAAAATAAAGCGTTATGTTGATTTAGTTAGCACGTGTATTTAGTAGCGGCAGTATTGGTGCAATAAAATTAGTTATTTAGGATACTCAAAATGTTTATTTATGCAGTTTTTTTATTAAGTTTTATTTATTATCCAATTGCAGTGTTGTTACAAAGGTAGGTCAAAACTATGTTTTATTTTTGTATTTTTGGGTATGTTCGTATGGTACCTATATGTACCAGCAGGTATTTATGATGGTACACATGTGTACCAACAGGTCTGTAATTACGTTTAATTTCAGCTTCAATATGGATCGCCGCCGTCCGCTTTCACGAAAAGAGCTGGAAATGCTTATTGAAGAATCCTCAGATTCAAAACCATTTTCTGCTGGTCCAGTGATAATTATGAACCAGATTCCGATGAAGAAGCTGGCAGTGATACGTCCGATATGTCTTCGTCGTCTTTATCGGAAATAATGCAAACCACTTTGCATCGAAACTCAGACATAAACTCTGCGCAACCACCACAGGTAATTGTTGATAGAAACCTAGTTCTTGACTGGATCATTCCTGACGAAAAATTTGAGCCTACAACAATCCTTCCTCCTGAAAGAGAGTGTATGCTGGCTTCAGATATCACCAAGCAGTTGACACCTATGCAAATTTTTCATAAAGTATTTCCTCATTCTCTTTATTTGCACATTGCAAATTGTACAAATGAACGTCTGAAAATCCTAAACCAATTAAAAAAAAGGAATGAGAAAATGACTGACAAAGGAGAAATACAGAAATTATTTGGCTGCATGTTCATTATGTGCTACAATCGCCTTCCAAGCCTAAAAAATTATTGGAGCAAGAAGGAGTCAATGGAAAATAGCACAATTCAAAAAACTTTTTCAAGAGATCAACATGACTTTGAGCTCAAAAATTTACTTTGCTTCTCCTCAAAAATCCCCAAATGCTTCAAAAACATATTATATTGAAGATTTATTAACTTGTTTCAAATACACATTTTCAAAATGTCGCCAGGATAGCCAGTATCAAAGTATCGACGAATCTATGACCAAATTCAAGGGTCGATCTTCTTTGAAATAATATATGCCCCTCAAACCAACCAAGAGGGGCATAAAACTATGGCTTCGCTGCGATGCAGATTCCGGCTATGTGTATAATGTCAATGTATATTCTGGAAAAGAGGACCCAATTCCCGCTAAAATCAATCCCTAACTTTGGAGAGCGAGTCGTAACAGCTCTTGCCTCTACAGTTAAAAAAAATGATGTGTTGTGTTTTGATCGCTTTTTTACAACTGTGAATTTGTTACTTTCACTAGACTATGCAGCCTTGAGAACTTGCATGTCCAATCGCAAGAATGTATCAACTATGGGAGAAAAACTCCAAAAAGGGGAATCTCAATTTAGATGCACTTCTTCTGAATTACTTTGTGTAAAGTGGCAGGACACAAAGGAAGTTTTGCTAATGAGTAACTGTCATAAGCCCAATTTGACAACAATTATCAAACAAAAACAAAACCGGTGAACAACAAAATATCGATGTCCAGAGGCCATTTCTTTTTACAGAAAAAAAATGCAAGGGGTTGATCGAGCTGATCAATTTATTGGGCTATATGATCATGATCGAAAATCAGCAAAGTGGTGGAAAAAGGTGCTTTACACATTCCACAATATGTGCGCAGTAAATTCGTGGATAATGTATATTCAACTGAGATGTAAAAATGAGAGCATTTCTTTTCTTTCCTTCCTTACCACACTTGCAGAAGAATTAGTAGCAGAAGGTATATGATATACAAGCTTACCATTACCGAAACAAGGCGCTCCTTCAAGAAAAAGAAAATTATACGGATCTTCAGCATTACATCTGCCTGTAGAGGGATCAACCAGAAGAAGATGCACTAGATAGATGTTCTGAAGAGAAAAAAAAACAAAACAAGTTCTATTTTATGTTATATCATACCAAATAGTTAATTAGGTTCATTTTCGACTTTGCAAAGCCGTTTTTGTATTTATTTTTTTAAATAAATATTGGTATACCATTTTTTCTGTTTTTATGAAATTTTCGATCATACCTGTTGGTACACATGTGTACCACCATAAATGCCTGCTGGTACATATATGAACCACCCCCTTCACCATTCCCTGACTATTGACAAAAATTTATATTAATAAAAACTCATTGTTCATCCTAACAATAACATTTTACACTATTTATTACTTAAACTAAAATATTTTAATTCAGGGACGAAAGGGTTAAATCAGGATGTAAAGCAAACCTTGATTCGTTGGTAAGAATAATGCATGCACATTAATGCAACCCATCTAAGGTCCTAATCTCCTTGTGCGATTTTGACGAGATAGTGTTGGAGGTCTTACGGGACGTTTGGAAGATTGTTTTCATGTAACCTATTCCTTATTATTTAAGCAGTGACACGCCATACAAATTTTGAACATCACTTCTTAATTGCTTGTCAATAATAATGGAGTTTTGTAATGCCTGAAGACGAATAAACCTATCATGTATAGCTTCTTGGAATAGTCTTGTTGGTCTTTCACTCACATTACAGTATTTTCAAGCCTCTGCCATAACCTTCTTATTAAGCTTTTGCGATATCGCGGATATTCATTAAACCCTGTATCATACCAACAGCTCGTAACTGTATTTCAAGAATCGAGATGTTGCTTTTGCAAATAACGATTGAAAAATTAAACTTGACTAGTGCTGTTGTTAACCTTATCGATTCAATTACCAATATCATCTGGAAATTCCTTACATATTCTGGAATACCCTATATATTTTCTTTAAAAAAAAATATATATTTAACGGATATATTTAAACAAAATTCCCATGCTTCTCTTCATCACCAGTCGTCCCATCAAAACCTGGCAAACAAGTGTCAGACATATGTTAAAACTAACCGTTTACCAAAATATTACATAGTGAATTATGACCCTTGAAAAGAGCAATAAATTAGAGGTGACAAATCTCGGGACCTTTGTGCCGCCCTTGTAGTTTTACCCGGCACTAACTGACACATCTTTCACCCTTGTTACGGAAGTCCCGTGAAAAAAAAAATAAGAAAAATATTACCACACCAGATTTCAGAAACCGAATAATATTAATAATTAAAGCAGCGTAATGATTCATTTATTACATATAAGGTCTGGCCTTTAGCTTAACCCATTTGAAATTCGTGTATATGTTAAACTAATTAAAAAAGTCGAACAAAAGCAGTTATAGTGGCGCACAAGTGTTTTTAATATTTTGGTCTTAAATTAACTTTTAGATTGTTATATAAACATTTATTTTTTTCAATTTGCAGTCAAAGAAAGCGAATTTATGGCGGCAAGTGGCTGTTTGAAGTGACGCAATATTAAGTCTTTAATTACCGGTCTGCTTAACACGTTGATTAGCTCATTTTCTTTAAATGAATGTTTGATTTTTTCGAGCAGAATTAACATAGAAAATAAGAATTCCACGAGATGTATTTTAATCTCATTCAATTAAGCATTTTAAAATTGGCTAATGAATTTTGTTGATGATAATTAATAAATGACAAAAGTCTGAAGCCATAATTAAAAAAATAAAAAAAAGCATTTGTGAATAACAAAAGCAGCAAAAGAGATTTTTAGCTTACTTTGTCAACATAGTTGGATTATTTAGAAAATATTATCAATTCATTGTTTTGGGTACATGTGCCGTATAAATCCATCAGTGTATCTAAAACCAGAGCTCCATAGCTAGCTCATAAATTACTAATGCGACGAATTAATTTTACTTTACTATCCAAAAACTGAAAACTTTGATACTGCAAGACACTGAACTGCCCTGTTTTAGGATCCTTATATGTAGATCCAAAACAGTTAAATTCTAAGGATGTAAGTGTATCTTTAATTGTAAAATTATTGCCATGTTGCTGTTGAAATGCGGTCTAAATCTTGTTATTCTAAAGAATTTTTTCGATTCTATTACTATCCGAACATCAAATAAACACGCTTTTGCTAGATTGAATTTACTTGGTTTTGACTTCAGTTTCAGAAGTCAAGTGCAGTCGTAAATTAAGAGTTGATTTTTTTACCATGCCAATTAGACATTTAACATGCGCAAAAGCTAACAGAGCAATTGGAACGATTCAAGCGGGGTTCCGACAAGTTAATGTTGAAATCGTTTTAGAGAAACAGGAACAGTCTCGAGGAGGCGTGGACAAAATCGTAGAAGGTGCACAGTAACCAGATCGTTACATAACCCTCAGTATAAGAAGAAACCCAATTATCCCTGCAACATAATTACGATGTCAGTTTGAACGTCACATAGGAGTCCCGATTTCTGTAAGAACAGTGAGAAATCGTCTGCACGAGGGTGGTTTATTTGCTCGAAGAGCATTTTTTAATGTACCTTTTACACGGATGCACAAGAAAGAGCAAATTGGGCTGCAGAATGGAACTCGGTCTCTTTTTACTGATGAATCTCATTTTGGTTTGCATAGTGACTCAAGGCTTTTAAGAGTCTGGAGAAGTCAGCAAACACCTCAACATCTCAGTGTTGTCCAAGAAGTGAATCCCTTTAGAGGTGGTACTGTTATGATTTGGGGAGGAATCACTCTAGGACGTCCTACATCTCTCTATATATGCCAAAACAATTTTACAGGAATGCTTTATACTTTTGATATCATATCACGTTCGGATATCGTCGAACCAATAAGGCAAGCACTCGGGAAAAAAAATTGTTTTTTGGATGATAATGCACTCCCGCATCGCACTCTAGAAATATGCTTCAAAATTTGGTCATTTCGTATTTTAGGCTACCACTACTTTCTCTAGACCTATACCCAATTGAGCATGCCTGGGGTATGCTCCAAAGGACTCTTAATAACAGAAAACATTTGAAATACTTGAAACTTGATAAAAGCCTAAAAATAGACAGGACTTAAGAATACTGCCTCAATTATGGAAAAACTTGCCTCAAGATCAGGTTTTTGCCATGCCAAGACGCATTAATGACGTTCTGGAGATTCACGGAAGTCACACATGTGTATACATGTGATACAAAGTATTATGATTATTTAGCAGTAGCTTTGTTTACGCGAAAACAAAAAAAGTGTTTAATTAAAATTATTAGTTTGTAATACTTTTTCTTCTTTTATTGGAATTTTATACAGTTGCAAGGAGAAGGAAAAAAAAGATTTCCTTGTAGACTTTCTAAGTGTACCTTATAGTAACTAGTAATTCTAAAGTCTCACAAATTTTCTCATTAAAAGGAACAACAAATTTTATCTAATTCCTAATAAACCAGTGTTAAGAGTGTTTATATATTTCATCTCTCAGAAACGCCAACTGTAAGACGAAAATTCAAAATGAGACAAATAGTATTTTTTTCTAAGTATGGCTTCGCCTTTTTGAGCTAAAAACAGTGGAGCTTTCTTTTTTCCCTGTTCTTTGAGTCGTAACAAATTCTGGCAAATTAGGTCTCCTTACACTTTTCCATGTCCATTGCGTGAGTGCGGCCTTTAGTTAACTGGTCTCGCCACGTCGAGCAGGCCTCTCGTTAGTTGGTGCCTCGCCCCTGAGTGTGCTCTTTCGTGTGGAAGTGTGCTATGAGGGCGTTGTCGTGTATTACCACCTTTAGGAGCTATTGGCTGGTGAGTTTAGTGTATTGTTTTGCTACATGGCAGTAATTTTAGTAAGTATCAGTTTGTATAGAGTTGTATTCCTGACATACCTGATAATGCCCTGTTTTTTGACAGCCTTAGGTCATTCAGAATCTCTGTTGATCATGTCTGTCTAGAAAATAAGAATTGGCCTCACATACGCGTTGTAAATCCTAGTCTTCTATAGTTTGTTATTTGAGTGTAGCAGTGCGTTTACCTTAGCAGTTTGTAGGTGTCGAGGAAAACGCTCAGATACTTGACGTGTGTATAAGAGAGATTCAAACCTTTCGACTTTAGTCTTTTGCCCGGAGGTCTTCTACGTCTCTTAATCGAAAATATAATTGTCTGAACCTTCCATGGATTATATCCGAAAGAGTCTCATGATTTGATGCATTCTGCAGTGCTTCTTCTCTGACCCTCCTGACCCTACTTAGGGATCAGGATTATTAGGCAGATTTCTATTGAGATGAGAAGTTGCTAGATAGGATAATAATAATAATAATACTAACGTTTATTAATTCCCAATACAATAAACAATTCAATATTTACATTGCTGTGAAAGAAATAATAATAATATAATTGTGCGGGATTAAATGGCCTAATTTTCAGCATCCTAACAATTACGTAGGGGCTGTTGAAGCTACGAAGTAAACTGTTTATTTATTTACTAATTTTTATATAATGATATATATAAGAATATAATTACAAAATAAAGAGGAAGAAAGAGAGAGAGAGAACAGTAAGAAAGATCGAAAGAAATAAAGGCGTAAAGAAGAGAAAAGAAGAGATGACACTATAAATGCAGCGCAACGTCACATGTTGTATAATTAAATAGGTTACATATTAAACAAACATTTTTTTCCAAATTGAATTTCTAAGTGTGTGGACTGACAATGTTGAATTACTAATTTTATACATATTTATCAGGTTGGCAGCATTATAGGAAAAATATGATTTAAAAATTTCCTTATGATGTCTTGGAATGTCAACAAGATATCTTTGTCTTAGGTTTACATGATGTGCTGAAGTTCTTAGTTTAATTTTATTAAAGAGGTAGTGAGGGGTGCGATTTTTAAAAATTTTATAATAAAAAGAAACAGAATGTAGCTCTCTACGTGTTGCCATATCTAACCATTTTACATCTTTAAGCTTATAAGTAATGCTGTTTCGTCTTCGTATACCAAAAATAAATCTTAGACAGGAGTTTTGAACAATTTGAATTCGACGTTCTGTTTCATTATCAAGGCATGGGTCATAAATTGAGTCACAAAAGTTAAAGTGGGATAAGACTAAGGAGTCCCATAATGTTTTTGTTGTTTGATTTAAATAATGTGATGTAATCATCTACTTGATATGA
Source organism: Anthonomus grandis grandis (assembly GCF_022605725.1). NCBI lineage: Eukaryota > Metazoa > Arthropoda > Insecta > Coleoptera > Curculionidae > Anthonomus > Anthonomus grandis. Next base: position 30,232,459 of record NC_065552.1, read on the forward strand.
TTATACGTGATAAATGAGCATGGCTGCATTTCTCGATGGAGAATTTGAGCGCTTTCTAGGAACGCCTGATTGCTTGATTCAATAGTCAGAGGTATAGGAAAAAATAGGTACTTAAATATCTCAACTTTTTGCTGCGGATCGTGAATTAGGTTGTCAGTCACCATAAGATATGGTTGTCGTGGATGCAGTTTTCGACATTATTGACCTTACCTTCCCTTACTTGTTACGAATTTTTGTAACTGATATTGATAGACATTACCAATTCAAAGATAAACAGGAAGGTTATCAGAAGTAAGGCCATAAATGATCTGAATCTATGTGGTAGCTGGAGTATTTTTGGCAAAAAAAATATCTAGGATCTCTGATCTGCTTATAAGGGACAAGTGGGTGGGTTCGTCAGGAACGAGGATGTTTATATCAGTAGATAGAAAGTTGTAAGAGTGGATGGTAGTAGGTACGTGGCAAGGGAAAAATTGCAGCTAGTAAAGCCGTTGATAGAAAAAAACTGTACATCTTTAGAATCTAACCGTGGTAGATGCCCTGCTTTTTTCAGTTTTTCATGTATATAGTAATCAAAACATTTTTTGTTGTGCATCAATATTAGTGGCCATGTAAATGCTATTGAAAGCAGTTGGTTTAGTTTTGGTCTAATTAATATTTAGAAAATTACAGAAACTTTCCTAAGCTTTTCTAAGATATATCTGCTTATCAAATAAAAAATCCATTATTTTCACAGGCTTAATCACAGGAGCAAAAAGTTTCAGTTTGCAAATATGTTAGATTGAATTTTCCGCTTATAAATATGAAAATCAAGCAAAACCTGTTAAAAAGCAATGGTTGTTTGTAAAAATTAAGAGCCCTAAACTACATGTATTTCATTTATTTTATTGAACCCCCGTTAATTACATTGCGCTCCACGTACTTTTCTGTAACTTTTTTAAACGTTATCCTTTTTGCTGTTTAAATTATTATTATAAATAATAGTAATTTACTAGAATATTTTTATATTACACAAAAAGTTAGTGTATTCTGCTATTAAAATAAAATACAGTAATACTAATTAGTATGTGTTGTCAAAATCAAATTTAGGTTTTATACACTGTTCTCAGTGTGTCGTCTATTCCGCAAAGCTGCGATAGTCTGCGAATACCTGTAACGGGTAAGCAATAAATGATGACGTTCATGCCATAACCTTTTCATTGTTTGAGATTCTCTAATTTATGTTAATTAACACACATATTTAATTCTTTTTTACGTTTTTGTTTAAATTAAAACAGGACAAGCATTATAAGAATTCCAAACTGAAATCCAGTTCATGGTTCATTTAAAATAAAAATTTGCTTAATTTTTTTTCTTGGATATAGGTAAAAAAAACTACTTCAGATTATTAATTATATATTCTGCCAAGGTTTAGATTTCTATGAGATCATTATCAATCCTATATATCGTAGATCGTCTTTGTTACCTTTGAACGATATATAGTCCTCAGGCAGACAACGAACATTGAACCGCGATTATTGGCAAATAGTGTTACAAACTGATACTTTTTCTTCTTCTTTCAGTATTCTGTCTACAAGGTCTCAATTCTTTTTTATGTTTTTTCAAGTCTGAGGAATATTATTTTCCGATTTTTGCTAAACTATCAATATTTGAATCATTATAACGTAATGTTTGAATATGAACTGACTTTGTAGCCCCGTTAGGCCACAGAATAAACGATCTCGTTCGATCGAGATCGTTTATTCTGTGGTTAGGCCCCATTTCAGACAGGAAATCCATTGTTACATAGGTCACTCACAAACTTAATAAATATACCTCGAGTGCTAATGCATATGGCCAAGTATACCCAAAAATGACCACTGCCTGGTGGCCATTTTTATAGTGCTTGTGTTCTTTTGATGTTGGTCACTCTGAAAATTTTTAGTGTTGCCAACAAAAAATATATTAAATAACGGTAATGAAGTTGACGACACTGACGTGTGAGTATAGCGGATTGCCTATTTTTTGACGATTTGTAAACGACGCTTGGGTATACCGTCTGCAACAGGCGATATAGCTTCCTTCTTATTTAATACGTGGATAATGGATCACCATCCTTATTTGAACGTATTTGGTTCACTGTTTCTCAAAATCGAATTATTGTGAAGTGTCTGTCTATGATAAAATAATATATAAAGTTGTTTATTTTTACTATATAAACCCTTGCTAACTACAAACTCTAATTAAATCATCTATATTTTGATTTTTATAGATGGTTGTACGTATAAATGTGGAAACACTGTATATAGAAGGAAAGTAAAAGTTGTAATAGTAAAAATAGGAAAAAATAAAAGTGTTTTTAACTGAATTTGTTAAATAAGTACAAGCAAAAATTTAAATGAAGATCATCATTTTCATTGTATTAGGATTTATTGTATTAGTTTAAGTTTAGATTTATAAGATTCAAGATTATCAGAATAATAAAACAAATATTTTATGTGCATGCATTTATCTCAAGTTAATTGAAACTTTGTCTCATTTTAGGTGAGAATTACTTTCTTTCATAAGTTTTGCATTGTTTTGTTCCCTACAATTGGCACAACTGAAATTTGTCAGAGTAACCAACATCGAAAGAACACAATTACGCAAAATGGCGACCTCCTAGTAGTGGTCATTAACTTTTCATTAAATTGGCAATCCAGGTATATTTATTAAGTTCGTGGGTGAATCCTTCACGATGACCATTCTTTCATTTTCATGATTGGCAAGTTGGCGATTTAATTCTCTCTCGAAGAAATGCATGTGAGGCTCTTTTTGAAAACGTTCTTTAGGGAAACAGTTTCCGAAGTACCTTATCTCAATAAGGGTCGACTTGGAGTGGCCAGCCCGTTCGCCCGATTTGGCACCTTGCATTTTTGGTGGAATTTTTTGATAAATTTTGAATCTTGCGTATATATCAACCGTCCAAGGACCCTATGTTAGAGTCTACCTATAAGAACTTACAGGCAGAAATTGCCAAAATACGCGCTGCTAAGGGTCATGACGCTAGAAATCGCCTTATTCAATGTATGGAAAACGGGAGGCGTCACCTACTAGATATGATTTTCAAAACTGTGTAAAACGAAACTTTTAATATGTACTTACATTCTTTAAAAAAAATAAAAAATAATGTTTCATAAGATGTGTTTTATTGTATTTTAAACAGAGGAAGTTATATTGCCGCACCCTTGGTACTTAGACGACTGGCACAGGCGAAACTCCCTCTCGATTGCCTGACCTAACTCTCCTAGATTTTTTCGTCTGGAGCTCGGCAAAGGACCTCATATACGCAACAGATATAAGAACTAGGAAAGAGTTGGAGAGTTGCTTGACAGAATCAATCGTGCATTTGACAGAACGAAACAAGAGATGGCGATAAGGGTGACCACCACCGAAGTAAGAAATAGGGGCTGTGTCTATATTAGAAATGACGGATCATATTTTGAGCATGAAAAAAATAAATGATTTAAACAAAATTTTGTTTTATTAAACGGTAAAACTTAAAATTACTCTATAATAAGATGCCTCACTATAATTCTGAGCATTGAGCAGACATCGGCATGAATGATTCTTAAAATAAACGGTACAACTAGGCGTATTTTTACAAAGGTTTGAACTATTTGATGCTTGAATGAAATTAAATAAAGTTGTTTTTAAACAGATTATTTTATTTCAACTCTACAATTATTTTTCACATTTCAATGTCTCTATTTGTTCTCTCACTTAACGCAGATGCTTGGAATTTATTTTATTTGATTAAATAAATAGTTAGACAAGGACTTAGGTATCAATTGTAATTTGCGTTGTATTACCGACTAAGCCTGAAATTTGGTATTGGAAAAAACGCAAACATTGCAATACAAAATTTAAAAATGGATTTTAAGTTATTCATATTTGATTTAAATTATATTATTTTTAATTAAATCATTGTAACATTATCATCAATCGCTTTCCATGCTTTTTCGACTTCTTCATGTAATTTTGCCGCATTTCTGATATTTTTTGTCCGAATTTGGTTGTCTACGATCAAAACCACACATTTTCCATCGGATTAAGATCCGGTGACTGAGGTGGCCACTTCAAAATTTTAATGTTGTTTTAGTAATGTTTAGGATCGTTGTCATGTTGGAACACGAAATTTAACGGTATTTTCAATTCTGCATAGGGCAGCATAACATTTTCGAGGACGTTTCGATCGAGTCGGTCTATTTTCCCGCACATTTTACATAATGGCCCCATACCATATGCAGCAAAGCAGCAAGCAACTCCACAACTTTATTTTACTTTCTTTATGCTTTACTGCCGGGTTAACATATTTAGGATGTAGTCTTTTGCCTTCTGGTCGATGTATTCATCTCACACCATCGCTACCAAAAATGCAAAATTGGTGATTTTTGCATTTTGTTGAAAATGATTCGTTGGAAAACAACACTTTTCTCCAGTCCGTCCAGGTCGTCCAGTTACGATGAAAAGTTGCAAAAACTAACCTACCCAACTAGCATTCATAGTAGCACGAGCGTAGCTAGTTAAATCTGTAGTTAGTTAAATCTAGCTCGTAGCTAGTTAAATCTGTAGTTAGTTAAATCTAGCTCGTAGCTAGTTAAATCTAGTTAAATCTGAGCGTAGCTAGTTAAATCTGTGATAGTAGGCAGGAACGATATTGCGACTCTAAAAGAAACTATAGAGGGGACGGCGACCTTAGGCGGCCACATCCCATATTTGTAAGAGGCTGCGACTAAAATGGGGAATGATTTTGGGTAGCTGGGTAGTGTTTTGGGTAGTTTTTGCCACTAAGGCATTTACTCTGTTGTGCTACTATAAAGTAGATAATTTCGTCCCGTAGATGCCACGAGCCTGCCTAGTTAGTGCGTGGTCACAAGTTCGTGGCAAACTAATGCTTTTTCGAACGTCTTCACCAGCGCCACCTTTATGAAATTGTAAGATTGTTTTAAAATGGCATGATGACAAACGAATCATAAACAGCCATTTTACTTATTATATTATGATTTTTCATAATATTGATTTGAGTTTTTCTTAGGAATATGAAAGTAAATTTATCGACGCAATTGAGTTTACTGATTAAAACTATAGGTTTATATGAAAATAATTTGAAGCGCCGCACCAACTATCTGAATTAACCTTTTTATTTATGTTAAAAAATTATATAATATTACGAAATTTTTTTCAAATTTTTTAATCATTGCTTGGTATCTTGCAAAAATATTTTATGGTCAAAAATGGTTAACATATATAAGGTTTTAATGCATATTTTGAGAAAAAATGCATAATTTCTTAGTTAATCTTGGAGACTACCTCGTAAGCTTTCAAAAAATATGGCCGATACCATGAAAATTACTAAAAAGTTCCATACGCTACTATAAAGTGGTAAAAATTATGAATAATTAGGCCGAAACTACCCATTTGAAACCTTAAGGTATATAATTCAATCAAGTAACAATCGTAACTACCCAGAAGTGACTATATCGAAACAGGAACTCTTTTGGAACTGTATTGCCAAGGGTTTTTAGTGACTATAAAGTGCCACCCTTAGAGTTCCCCGTGCAACCAAAACGCCACCTTTCAGAAGCGCTCGCCTCGATATCGTGGAGACGCGCCGCGCCGCGTAATACCTTGGCCACTATAACATCCTTATTATATATTATGCACCTAGCTAGCTATACCCAGCTAGTTTTCATTGTTTATTTAAAATGTTTTAAATGTTCTTTGTGACTTTTTTAAATCGATTTATATGCCAAAGAGCAAGGATTTATATTACTTATTTTAAAGAATAATTATTGTTTTAGTGCCTGTTTAGTGTTAAGTGTTTATTTAGGGTAATCATAATAATAAATAAATATATATTTTATGTAACCAAAAACAGAGTTTTCATTAGTTGTTAAATTTTTAAAGTATGAAGCAAAAGAAAAAATACAAGCTTGTCTTTCTATTTGATTGCAAATAATTTACATTTTATTTGGTCTAAGCGGTATGATTTAGGCAAACTAAAATCGTTTTTACTTTTATGCTTACATTCATAAATATTTATGTTAGACGATTTAAATGGCAAAATAACAAAATCTGCATAATTTTTTATACCAGCACCGTAAACGTAGTTTCCTTCTTTATCTTGCATTACATACATTAACTCAATAATAATATTATCACTCGTCATAAACCATTTATTTTTAATATTATTAGGTAACATAATATTTTCTGACACATAAATGGTTTTGTATAACCTGTATCCTGCAAGTGCTAAAGACTTTTCTTTAAAATTTCATTTGTCACATAAGGTGTTACTAAACCAGGAAAAGCATCTATTTTTAAGCTTTGCATTTCTGTCAGCCGTTTGGCCATTTGCGCTAATGGCCTTTTACCAGTACGAACTAATGATTTTAAACTAAATAAAAAATTTTCAAAAGGATATGCACTTATATCAGTTAGAGAACCAAACTTTTTAACGTCATTCACAACATGGCACAGATTGTGCACGTTGCTCCCAATAGCATCCTTGTCATATAAATTACTAAATGTTATAGTAAACTGAAATAATAATTTCTCAGCTACATTAATGTGTTTTAAATAAGCTGAACAACTCAAAATAGTAGTAGCACAAAATAAATAAATATAATTTTGATATACTGGACCAGCTAAAATATCTTTAAGGAGTACTGGTCCCAAGTAAAGTAAAAACGTCAGATATTCAGATCCTTTCCAAAATTTTAAATTATTTAGGGGTCTTATTGCTCTGTGAAGTTCAGTTGGCCTTCTGATGTTACATGATATTAACATTTCTGAGAGATAGTCAATATCTTTCCCAGAGAATTTGGTTTTAAAATTGTAATTACCATAAACCCATCCATTAAGGTACTTCTTCATAATACCTAAAAAAATTAATGATTTTTTAAGAAAAAATTAAAAAATTAAAAGATTATTAAATATTATATACATATTACCTAAGTCAAATAAATGTAGTGAATCAGCAATAATTATATCTTCAACCATATTAATGGGCAGCTTCAGTAGAGGTGTTACTTCCTTATGATGATCTTCATCCAACTGATTTCGGAAACTTTAGTCTGTTCTTAAATAAGGATTTTTAATATTTGGGAAATACATATGTCTTCCTCCTTTATCATAGACTCCTATCACTGTACACTTTAAACAACCATGAGCTGAATTAAAGCCTAGTTTGCCTTTAAAGAAATATTATATTTATCGAACAATATATAACATTTTACAATAATAGTGATACTTACCTTTAATAAAACTTCTAGCTGAAGTATCGCACACAAAATATCGAACCAATATTTTAATTTTTCTATTATTTAAATAAAGTCCATTTTCTAAAAGGATATTTCGCTCTTCTGCAAATTGTTAAAAATATTCTTGAAGAGGAGGTTTCGTTGGTCCACAATAAATAGCAATAGCCATTGGCTTTAATTTAGGGTATTCATGTACTTTGAGTAATATTGGCCAAAATTGTAAAGGAGAACTATTAAACGGAGGCAGTCCATCAATATTAAAAATAAGAGAAATAGAAAGTTCTACTGTGTCTAAGTGGAAATTCTAAAATTTCATCAACGGGATTATGTTGATCTAACAGCATTACAGGATCATGCAAAAATTGATTTTCGGGTTCTTGAAATTTGCTTTCTGGCACATTCCGTTTTTGTTTAACTCTCCGGTAAAAGGTACTGGAATGTCTAAACTTTTTTTTATTTACCTTTGGCATTTTACTGTACTCTAAAATAATAAAATTTTATAACAAGTGTAACACTATTAGAAAATTTTGATATTTTTGTGGTTCTGATCTATTATTTTGCTCTTTTAGTGGGGTGTATTAAGTAACGGCAACTTTAAAGTACCGATTTTTAATCCCGGCGACTTTTTAGTGGCAAGGCGTATGGGGCAGCCACTTCATAGTATCCTACCATAGTGACAATAACTATCTTGGAACTATAGGTGCGACTATGTTTTTAAAGATCCTAATTGTCGTAGCCGGCATCACCCTGGAATTTAAATTGCTACCACAAAGTAACAAAAACTATTTCGAGGCATTACAGTAACATTTATAAGTAACTGCTACCATAAAAAGTGACTATAAAGTTTCTGGTCTTTTATCGTGGCATTTGTAAAGATTCGGGTAGTTCCAAGATACTACTTGAAAGTGAACCGTTGCCACTTAATATATGGGTGCTTATCTTCCACAAATATTAGTGGCAGGAACCAGACAGCGACTTCTAAATATACTTTAAAGTAGCTATGTTCTATAAAGTAACATTTTAAGTAGCAAAGTGGATTCAGGAACTATATTTTAGTAGCGAATACTTTTTAACAAGAATCTATTATTGCTAGTTGGGTACTTTCCCTATTTTTTTTAGCATAGGTTTCTTTGCAGGTCGTCTTGCATTCAAGCCAACTTCAACCAGACGTCTTTGAATTGTTCTTGAGGCCACACTAGCACCTTCCAGATTGGCCAAAATTTGGGGGGCTGACATCTTAGGATCACTTGGACTTATCCTCTTTATACGCCGGTCTAGTTTTTAAAAGGTTTTTCTGTGGCGGCCACCTCTTTTGAGGTTTACTACATGACCACGAATTCAACATTTTTTAATAGTTTTTGAAACAACATTTTTTCCGATAGAAAATTGCTTTGCAATATTGGTTGGGGAAACACCTGCTTCATACGCATTTATAATGCGTTCTCTCAGATCAATTGAAAAACTAATTCCATGAGGCATACTTAAATAAGAAGGAGTGCGAATATATTAGACACTTTTAGTCTTAACAAAATACTAATATTACATTTTTGCAAAAGTTGCTTCAATTTTGTCCGATACTGTACTTTCCTGACACCCTCTATAATACTTTTTGATAGAGTAACATTTTGTTTAACATCAAGTTTTGTGCGAGAATGATAGGACGTCCAACATGTCCACAGAAACAAGACGTCATGAAAAAAGTAGATGCGCAGTTAAAAGTTGCCGGTTGACGACTACAAAAAATCCCGCAAAAACGTATTTATTGTATGTCCTAGTTAAAAAAAATCGACTTTTTTTTATTGCTATTTATGCTCAATCATCTTGAATTTTTTTAGTAATAATGAATAATTGAACAGTTCTATTTTTTTAAAACTCAATTTGAATAATAAGGTTTCTTATAAATTGCCTCGAAAAGGCTTTGAATATTCAGTCTTCACGATCGGATTTAAAAATCATTCTATTACGAAATGGCACTCAATTTGGAGGAATCGAATATACAAAGGTTTTATAAGAGTAGTACAGTTTTTTTGACGGGGGCCACTGGATTTATTGGAAAACTATTACTCGAGAAAATCCTTCGAGCTCTTCCTGTAAATAAAGTGTATATTTTAGTGCGTTCCAAAAAGGATGTCCCTGGAGCCAAACGACTTTTAAACCTATTTCAGTCGCCTGTAAGTAAAATAAATTTATTTCTTTGAATTGTAATATACTCACCGAGTTTTTAATTAGGTATTTGATTTGTTGAAAAGAAGTAATGCATCTTTGTTAGAAAAAGTATCAATTATGGACGGTGATCTTTCTCAACCGATTCTTGGTTTAAGCAAGGAAAATCAACAAACAATTATTGATGAAGTTGATGTGATCTTCCATTGCGCCGCTACTGTGCGCTTCGATGAACATTTGAAAAAGGCAACTACAATAAATATAAAAGGAACTAAAGAATTAATTGATTTGGCTAAGAAAATTACAAAACTAAAGGTAAGTAAATCACAAAAGATTTCTTACTTTATTCCGAAGGACTTAGGTAGCCTTATCCATTCCTCAATTTACAGTAAGATATAAACGTAATGCAATGTATAAACGTATACATTATAAAGGTTTTTCAAAACTAATATTAACAGCAAATAATCTCTTTCTTTTTTTCCTTTTTTTTGGATTTTTACAGAATCAGGAAAAATTATCGTTCAAAATGGCGGAGGATCAGCTGATGGTTTAAAGTGTAATAATTGCCAATAAATTATGTTTAACGTTGAATTCTGCACTTTTAATGAAGGTCTATTTTTTAAAAATTTTTCATTTTTGGATTTTCAAAGAATGTTTTTTTTCAAAATATATTAAAACTTATTGGAGAGGTCAAGATTAATGGCTTTTTTTGCCTCAGGAATAGGAACTCCTGGTTTCAAGACTACGTGGACTTGAAATACGAAATATAAAAAAAATGTTTCTAAATAAATTGTATACAGGGTGTCCCAGCAAAAACAAAACAATGGCATTTTCGATGTGAACACCCTTTTTTTTTCAAAAACCTCAGACTCATCAATTTTATTTTCGATAGGGACAATTTTTAATGAGCAAGGCTGATGAGGTTACTGCCATGAGGGTGGCAGTAACCTCCTACAGAAGCGGGTAATGTGATACCTTATTTTAAAGGCTCTGAAACTCTGAATACAACTGCCAAGTTTGAAGTGGCTGCTATCATTTCTTTTAATTCTTTAAAATTCAGAAAATAGCGCAAACTGAAAAGCAGGCAGTTTGAGTAATTCTACTATCTGTTACGTCCTTAGCTCTCCAGCCTCGTATGAGGGGATGAAATAACCCCTAAAATTCATTAAATTAGTATAGTTACTCAAATCGCCAAAGGGCCGCATGTCATCTAATTTTTTCTTAATATTATGCAATACTTTAAAGTGATTAAGGCCTTTTTTTAATAATAGCAGCTTGTTAAGATTCTGGGAAGATTATATACAGGATCCGGCAAAATGATCTTCCACATTTTGATTTTTAATAAAAACGCCAATGTAAATTCTATTTATATTTTATTTTTATTAACTAAAATATATGGTAAGCCATTTTGTTTTTATTAAGTTTTGAAAATTACAGAGTCTAAGTGGCGACCATTTCTTTCGACACACATTCGAAGCTGATTTCTGAAAGTTTCCATTACTCGAGCAGTAATTTGAGGCGATATTCCTGTAATTTCTTGGCGTATTGCTGCTTTCAATACGTCAATGGTTCGGGGATGATGTTGAAAAACCTTCTCTTTCAGGTAGCCCCAAAGGAAAAAGTCGCATGGAGCAAGATCGGGTGAACGTGCAGGCCACCCACCCAACGTCTCCACGTAACGAGATTACGCGTCCTGGAAACATTTCCCTTAACAGGCCCATTGTCCTTCTTGCCATATGAGCTGTAGCCTGTTGAAACTACACATCCGGATATTCAAGTTCCCTAAGTTTTGGTTCCAAAAAATTACGTAGCATGTCGACATATCGATCAGCAGTTATGGTAACCGTTACCCCTCCTTCATCAAAAAAATAGGGACCCCAAACACCAAAAGAACCAACAGCACACCAAACGGTAACACGTTGGCTGTTAAGTGGCCTTTCATGGAGCTGCCGCGGATTTTCTGGTGCCCAGTAGCGAAAATTCTGCTTGTTCACACAGCCAGACAAATGGAAATGAGCCTCGTCACTCGTTATTAAAAGCGCATTTTGTGGGACGTTTTGAAGAATATCATTGGAACATTCTCGGAGATTTTCCCAGTCCCGTTGCACGATCATCATTTTGTATGGGTGGAACTTCAGATCGGTGTGCAAAATTCTTATCACAGAACCATCTGACAAACGCAAAGCAGAGGCATGTTTAACAGCTGAACGTCTAGGAGATCGTTCAACTGCTTCTCTTACAGCTGCAATGTTTTCAGGTGTCCGAACACTTCTGGGTCTACCAGTTGATTTTCTTTTTAAGGCTGAACCTAAAATTTGAAACCCACAACAGCATTGTTTTGCTACCTGGAACTGGATCATGTCTACCAAGCGCGAAGTGAGTACGAAAATTTCTTTGTGTCGTAATCACAGATTCGTTACTTTCGAAAAATGTTTCGCCGTCCCGTCCAGTTCATGGCGACAACAGAAATGGCAAGGCACGCGCAGCCAACCGACTACGCTAAGCTGGCTCCCTCTTTAGTGATTCGGGCTCAGTGGCGGCGCAAAATGTGGGAGAGCATTTTGCCGGACCCTGTATTTAATCCTGATTCATAAATTAAAAATTGCAAGGTACTGCCTACTACTAGTGAAAAGTAGATAAGAAGCAGCTACCCTTATGTCCTTTAAAAAGACTGTTGCTTTAAACAACTTCGCTAACTCCTTTAACCTAGCTCAATATAATCAAATATTTAATTATAAAAACCGACTTTCAAATCTTATATTGTCGGTTTTCAATTTCCCTAATACTTTGTAGCAATGTAGCAATATGGCCTTTGTTTCAACGGACTCGCATCATTACTCACTTGAAATTAGTCTTCCCTTTTTATGTCAGCGGACTCAAAACTTTAGGGGTAACAAACAAGCAAGGACTCGCCTTAACGTACATACAACTTTAGAAAGGCTGATTATCATTGGTCTGACTGGTCATCTGTGTACTCGTCACTACACGTTAACGACGCATGTGCAGCTCTGTATGAAATCGTGAATGGTATATTCAGCTCTTCCACTTAAGCAGAAGCGACAACGAAGATTTTTAGTTTATTACTCCCGAGAGCCCGATTATAAAACATATATGTTAAACTCGGAGAGAAATATTTGTAATGATCCATCTCATTTATGGGGGCTTTTATCGTTGGTAAAAAAGGTCATTCTAGTATCCTCGGAATAATGATACTTCCAGATAATACGGTCGTTAGAGATCCACAGGCCGTTGTTAATGCCTTTCCCTCATTCTTCTATTGACGAGGTACACTCCATATCTTTTGGTAATCTGCCATATATTCATATCTCTTCGGTTGAGTCCTCCCAAGTAATTGCAGCTTGTAAAAGGCTTAAAAATAATCTCACATCACTTATTTACACGGATTTTCAAAAAGCGTTTGACCAAATAGATCATTATATCCTGTTGAAAAAATTAAGTCAGTTTGGGCTCTCAGATAAGTTAATTAATGTATTTCGCTCATATTTGCAAAATAGGTACCAGTTTGTACAGTTGAAAGGTTTTCAATCAGCAACATTTTCTGCCACTTCGGGTATGTCTCAGGGTTCCAACCTTGGTCCCCTTTTATTCATATTAGTCATTAATGACCTAATTGTCTTAATCAAATATCGTAAGCTGGCCTGCGCTGATGACCTTAAGCTACATTTTTAAATCAATACTTTTATGGATTGCTTCTTTCTTCAGAACTACCTGAATGACCTGGACGTTTGGTGTATTGAGAACAGGCTAAGATTGAATGCTGCTAAATGTAGTGTGAATACTTATTTTAGATCAGGATCACCTATCATCTACGATTACTCCATTGACAATACCATTTTGAAAAGACTTGGCATCAGATTCCCGATCTTGGGATTATCTTCGACTACGAATTTAGTTATACAGGGTGTTTCAGAACTATGGGATCAAACTTCAGTGCAACAGTATAATCCATTTGAGTATAGGAACCCATGTCCGGAAATGTGTCACTACGCCACTACGGCCCTAAGACGCGTTTAAATTTAGAAAAAATTCTGTTGCACTGAACCCCCAGAAGTTTGATCCCATAGTTCTGAAACACCCTGTATGTATAGTCTATCCTAGTAATATTGTGAGTTCAGCTTCGAAAAATTTAGGATTTATAATTAAAAATTCTGAATGCTTTACTCTCAAAGCTAAATTTAAATTATTATTTTATTAGGTCAAAATTAGGGTATAGCTGCGCTGCATGACCCTGCATGGAACACTTTAGTTCATTGCAATATTGATTTAACGGAGTCTGTTTTGTCTGTTGCTTAATGGTATCTAGAGGGTGTAAGCATCATCAACTTTTGAACCGTTATAATCTAGTACTACTTCAGTAAAGAAGAAATATCCTTGTAATACAATGTTTATATGGTATACTCAATGTGCTGATTGATAGTACTGTAGTATTTCTTTCTTGTTCCCCAGGCTTAATAACAGACATCCTCAAGCCTTCTTTCTGCCAACGCCTCGCTCTAGCATTTTGTGTAGATCACCCCTATATGCAATGTGCTCTTTAATTTGTGCGATATAAATATCTTCACTGTCCATGTGATCGTTGGTGCAATAATTGATTGATATTATCAGAACTACTGGAATTAATATCGCAATCACGAACCAGTGTTTTAATTTATTTATTTTAAGAATTTATTTTTTATTTTATTTTTTGTAATTATTAAGTATTTTTTTCCTATGTATAACATGATTATATACTGTATATGAATTTCCTGTTATTGGGCAACGCCCTATAGGAAATAAAGACTTATTATTAAATAAAACTAGTTTGTTAAATCTTCATTCTCATTTATGATCCTTTTGCGTAAGTCTTCCAGGGTTTCTGGCTGAGTAGCGTAAGATTTAGTTTTTAAATCCCTCCATAAAAAAAACCAAGTGGCGTCAAATCAGGTGACCTAGCAGGCCATTCTATAAGGGGTCGACGCCTTTTAGTTCAACGTTATCAAGATATTACCTGACATTAGCTGCATAGTGTGAAGGTTAATCTCCATCATAATCGTTTCCGCCTTTGATTATATCTGTTATTCTTGGATTGACCGCATTTTCCAAGAGACCTTGATACATTTCACCACGTAAATTTTTGAATAGAAAAAACGGCCCAACAATGGAATCCTCAAAGATTCCCACCCAAACATTTAACTTTTCAGGGAACTGGGTATGAACTTCGCGAAACTATCCAGGATTGGCATCTGGCCAGTAGTGACAATTATGACGATTTACTTTTCCATTTAGTAAAAACGTACATTCATCTGAAAGGTAAGAGTAGTAGACGCCGATTAACAATGATGAACTCACTAAGCATTCCACAAAATTGCACTTATCTTTCATAATTATCGTCAATTAGTTCTTGCACCAGATGAATGTTACAGGGGTGGAATTTATACTTTTGCTTACTTCTGTACTCGTCACCACTTTTCTGACACTTATTTCTGGTTGGGCATGAAGTAGGACAGCTATTTGCACTGCCTCGTTAGCTACAACAGCATGTTGAACCTAACGCTTTTTATTTAACCCACTGCCAGTTTCCCTAAATTTATCCACTAATTATTGAACGTATTTTCCGTTGACTCGTTTTCCTGGATGAAGGTCATTAAATACTTATATGGTTCTATTGGCACAATTGTTGTACTGAAAGAAAAACTCTATCACCTCAACTGCATCTTACTCTCTGCAGTAGAATAAACCATTGCTAATATGGTTGCAGGTATCAGGATGGCCTTTTAATTAATAAGTTATCCTTCGAAATAAAAATTTATTTCTAAAAAAGGCCCTTTAAAAAAAAATTACCAAAACAGAGTCCAAACCACCTTTTTAATTTTCGCTGTTTTTACAATTTTGAAAAGCTATTATATCCAAAGAAACGACAGCAGCCACGTCAAACTTGGCAGTTATATTCAAAATTAAAATATGCTTAAAATAAGGTACCACACGACTCCTGTTTCCTCTTAAGATTTTAGGGGTGATCCCGTCCCCTTTTTTTTTATGGTAAATACAAGCACAAGAGGAAAGTCCTATGTCACTCTTGGAGTGGTGCTTGCGCGAAGATATTTGTGGGCATTTATCTTGAATCGCTGTGGGTTGTATGCGTCGGGAAATATGTGAGGTGGAAGCCCGTTCCACAAAGAAGATGTTCTCCAGATGAATGAGTCCCGATACAGCGACGTCCTTGGGGTAGGCAGGTATATTCGATGTTGATGAGCCGCAACTGCTAGGCGCGTCCTTCTTGCCGGAACAGCCCTGGGTGGAATCAGGCCTGCCAGCTCAGAGGAGCACTTACCGTGATAATAACGGTATAATAAACAGAGATCAGCCACCTTTCTCCTGTGCTCCAGACTATCCAGACTCTTTGTTAGTTCTGGTTTGTCGATAAGACGAATAGCTCTCTTCTGTAAAGAATCCAGCAGGCTTAAACTATGCTTGGGTGCAGAGCTCCAGACATGCGAGCAATACTCGAGGGAAGGGCGTATTTGAGCCTTATAAAGAGTCAGCAGCTGTTCTGGTGTATACAGTTTTTTCGTTTTGAAAGGCACTCCGAGTTTTTTGGAAGCCGCCCTGGCGATCTCGGCAACGTGGTCATGCCAAGACACACTGTTGGTGACCTCGACTCCTAGAAGATGTAAAATGATTTCATTGGCAATGTTTTCCCTGCCATTACCAGCTCCGGGCCACCAAGGTTAGTCTTCATCGCAAATACTGCAGCCTGCGTTTTTTAGCGTTAAAATTGACCAAATTGTTATCGCCCCACTCCAAGATTGCTCTAATATCGTTGTTGGTTGAAGCTACTTGTTGCTGCCTAAGATTCTGAGAACTTGCGGTTGTCGTTGGCCCTTGTAGGGAGTTGATGGTTTAAGGGTGCCTTGCTAATTAAACCTTGTCTCCTCGAAAATAAAATCCACGTGTCCGAGTGTTATGTGCCGGGTCTGTATGTTATGTATGCTCTGAAACTAAACCTTTTAGAAACTACGAAGCTTTTGCCTATGTATATAGTAAAGCTAAGTGTATTTCATACAAAAAGTTAAGCAGCAGGACTTTATGACATTCAGTTGTATGTATTTTAATTATTTTGTAAGTTGTTAAGATGTGGAGCCTCAACTCATTGTAATAAGTGGTACCTTCTCTTTCTTTATTAATCCATTTGCTCTGTTGATTCGCAGGTATTAACCTCCTTAGTAATATATTTGTTTTAGACGTTTATGTATATGGGAACAGCATTTTCAAACTCCTATCAAAAAGAAATCGAAGAGAAAATTTATCCTACAAAAATCACTGCTGAAAACTTAATTAGTATGTGTAATAGTTTAGATGAGGAATATCTTGACGTTTTAGCGAAAAGGTAAATTGATAATATGGTAAACCTAATTTAAAGCATACACATTTTCAGCTTGACAGCTGGCTGGCCTAATACTTATACATTTACTAAACAAGTGATTGAAGATTATATCCAAAGAGAAGCAACTGAATTACCTATTTGCATATGCCGACCTAGTATCGGTAGGTAATACGGTTTTGCGAACTTATTCCAAATACCGGTTAATGTTTAGTAGATTAACTAAGTATCAATATAACACTTGACTTAGCTTTAACAGAATTGTGTTAGGTTTAATTAAACAAATTTTTAATTTTAGTTCTATCAACAGCATCAGAACCAGTTGAATCTTTTACCGATAATGTGTTTTCACTTGGTGGTCTCTCAGTGTTAGGCGGATTGGGAATTTCCAGAATTATGTATTTTCGAAATATTGACACTCAAATAATTCCTGCTGATTTTGTTGTTAATGAATGTATTGCAGCTGGGTGGCTAACAGGAGAGTATGTCTTTTTATTATTATTACTATTTTTTAAAATATAGAGGGTAGCAAATCTAAAACAGTCTAGGAAGGTTTATAACTTTATATATGAAAATAAATGTATTCTTTAATTATTCATTACATAAATTACATACTCGTTTAGTTTCGTAAGCTTCAGCCCTTTAGCTAGAGAGGCACTTGCCCTTATTCTTTCAATTAAAACATTTAATGTTCTTTAAAATCCGTTCATTAGTAGTATAGAACTATCGGCAAAGTGGATGATTCGCCATTATTTAATATTGATGTTATTTGAATATCTGAGATAGTATGGTTAGGTGTAGTAAAACACTTTCGGCAGAACTAGTAATTTATTCTGAGAGTTATACAGTCAGCGTCTTAAATAACTAGCTTGGCTCAGACTAAGAAACGAATTTTGTAATTTGTCTATTTAAAATGTTTCACGTAATTCCTATAGTAAAGTAGAGAAGTGGATATTGTGAATATTATGGATCTAGAGAATAAAATGAAACAACATATAATAATTTGTTTTTCCAATCTTTTATGCTTGGTTTTACTATTCCTTGAAACCCAGACGTCACAATGTCGTGATATATAAAATTGTTGTGTCTCCCAATAACTTTATTTGTCATCGTTAAACTTGGTCATATTTGTCTTATTTATAACTTTATTTTTTTATTTAAGAAACTTTATCAAGAAACAATTTACCAATATCCCAGTTTACAATATAACTAATGGTCGGGATAATCCTATAAACCAAAGTAAGTTAATATAAAATTTGTTGGCTAAAAATATATTAAATTTACTTGTAGGCTATATATTCGAAAAGATGTATTCGGAGATCCGCAGAAATTTCGCTACAAAAAAAATGATCGCTTATCCAATGGTGTTTTCAACAAAATTCAAATATAACTATTTAATTTGGAGGTTTTTCTTACACACAATGATCGGCTATTTTTTTGACCTTATAAGAAAAATTCAGGGAAAAAAACCAAGGTAAGACATTTTCTATAGATAGAGTTATCCTTATCAATAATAAAACACCCTAACGACTTAATTTAAAACTATACCAAGCTTATGAACCAAGTGAGTAAGCAGATATAATTTGTATAAGTAAGTAGTAAGATACAAGCTCTTTTCGCTCTTTCAGAATAGCTTTCCAGTTGATGTACTGCCACTTGCCGAAGTTATTCTCAAAACTGCAGAACATTCTTTTTTTAATAGCATAGGATAATGATTTATATTTTTTATCCTTACAGGAGTATTCCTTTCAGCACATACAATAGTCTTTCCGACTTCTATCCCTTAACCAAATTTCTTCAAGACTCCCTGTTTAAAGCTTAACTCTAGTCTTCGGTATACCCCTTCCAATTATCACATATTTTAACATTAGCTGTGGATTTTAGTATGTCGAGTTTTATGATTGTCGTTATCACACCTATATCCAGCAGCACATCGGAAAGGGTACCATCTACACACCCGTCAACGAAAACACGGTTGCTATGGTTCTGTAGTGAGGAAATCTCGACAATATTTATGTTTGTACTTATTTAATTTTTACTGGAGCTTGCCACAGGTTGACGATCATGCCTTCGCGTCGTCCTTCTTTAGTTTTCCGGGTTGACAGAAGTGGAACTACCGCCTTCTGGACAGTATTCTCTTAGGTGACCTTCTTTGTCACATTTTTTAATACTCCAACTTCCGGTTCTGGCGGCTGTGTCCTGTCTAATGATATGTTTAAGCGATTCCTCGAAGTCGTTCTCTCCTGGAATTATTAACCGGACACGAATTTCTCACGCCTCTCTTCATGTTCTTGACACATTCGAATTGAAGAGCTCCTGTTAATGCATCTACTAGCTTAGGTGGAGGTGCTAATAGTAAAGCCTCATTTTACCATCGGGCAGTCCATCCAGGAATACTTGGACTGACAAAAGTTCGGTGATCCTTTCCTGGATATGCCAGTGAAACCAAAAGTGCTGGTATCGGATTTAAATTTTGCAAGGACTGTCCTGATTTTTCACACCGATTTTTCAACTGCATCAGGTAGACATGTTCCAGGTGTAATTGGCCTTAAAGCATCTCCATGTTCCTCGTTAATTGATCGTACACTTTATGTTCTTCAGGAAACATTAATTGCAGGATGGCAGCAGCTTCTCCTCTCAAGGGCAATGCAAGAGCAGTCTTCTTGCTAGATGACCAACGTTTGCTTTTGCAGCCGCTTCAAACTGACGCTAATAATTATTCCACGATGTACTATGAATAAATTGAGGTGGTTTGAGGCAGATTTCGTATTGCCACAAGGTTTGTTGTCCACTGCTAAAGATCTATAGGATAGTTCATCAATAGTGTTGATGTCCAATGTTGCGATTCTGCTTTCAACTTCCTGGATGTTGTCCTCGACGAATGAAATATTACGCTTCAAGAGAAGATTTTTCCAAACTGCCTCCTTTTAAATCCTTTTTCAAATTGAAACTGTTTTCCAAAATCATTCCTTCCAACCTGGCATTATTCTCTTTTAGGGTGACAGAATTTTCTACCAGTCTATTAATTCGTTTCTCAAACCTTACAAAATTTGACCGATATTAGTTGTACCAACAAAAACAACGGAGCATCGCTTTCTTCAAGTAATGCGATACATGGCCGCTTCCGCAAGTCCGCTTTATTTCCCGTCGTTTTTATTTTTTTAACACACACTTAGGTTCGATTTATGTTAGTTCACTGTTATTTATTTTTTACCAATACCCAGTTAACTAACATCAAATTTACACCCGCACCCAATGTAGCGTTTTTTTCGTTCATTAAAAGTAAATTAAAGGCTAAGGCAATAGTCAACCAATTTATTTACACATATTTATATCACTATGAAAACACGATCACTTACGATTACTAGAGATATTTATTTTTACTGTATTTTTTTACAACTATTTAAATTTCGCGCCAATATTCGGAACTTTACTTCACTGAACTGACAACTGATAACTATCGACCATGCGGCTGCTTATATACTCGGCAGAACGCTGTTTCGGAAGATTTTCGCCAATCTTTGACGTCGTGCGGTGTCCTACTAGTGTCATTCCAGAATGACGAAGAATCAGCTAATTTCTCGGTGTTTACAATATCGTTATAGTATAATGATGTATTCAAGTGAAACTCTTAAAAGCCTTAAGCTCCTAAATTGCGTCAAGAAAGTACTGGAAATGTTCATTCAAATACGATTTTAGTCTAATGTCAGCAAACGCGTAACCCAACGCACGAACAGCATCCTTATGCTGAAATTTTGATTTAATGAGTGAGAAACACGTTTTTGAGACTTAATTAAATGACTGTTATACCACTGTGCGTCCCAAATAGCTAAAATTTTGGCAAGTATCTGTCGAAAGATGGGCAACCGTATACACTTCCACTTCAGATCGGAGTCTTTTAAGTTCGTATATGTATATCCTAACCCAATCTCTAAGTTGTTATTTTCTTTACATTTTGTATGCTAGTGATATATTTATTGTTTGATCTTTTTTTTTTTTAATAGGTTTGTTGCAGCTATGAAAAAGCTAAATACATTCCAAGATGCCTATATTTTCTTCCTGACGACAGAATTTTTAATGGATACGCGTAATACGGCAAATCTGTTAAAAAAAATGTCATGTAAAGACAAAAAATTGTTTAATTTCGATGTAAAAACTTTGGATTGGGAGTCTTATTTTACGGAATATGTCAAAGGCCTAAGATTTTATTTATTAAAAGAGAGTATAGATACGCTTCCTGAAGGACGAAGACATAATGATTATTTGAAGAAAGTTATGATAGCAGTCGTATTTTTAAGTATATTTCTTGTTTACGTTGTAGGCAAAATTTTACTGTTTAGATTAATACCGCTAGTTTTTGGATTACTTGCATAGCATTTATACATTTTTAATTTATAAAAAAAATTAAGAAAAATAAACAAGATATGTATTAGAAATTTGTTTGTCTGTTTAAGAACCTTTAAGTAGAATTAGAAGAAGATTAGAAATATTCTATGAATGTTTAAATAATATCCGAAATATTTCTTTTTATTAGTTTGAGAACATTAAGGGATTATTTAATGTCAGCCATTTTAATAGTTCTGGAATATTTCATAATGCCTGGTCTAGGTTAAAAAAAGTCACATTTTTCTCGAAAGTATAAAAGGAAAGGCCTATGTTTTATTATCCTTCACCCTTTCTATTAATCAATCATTTATTAAGTTAAGCCAAAAAATTTGATCGGCACTCATCATGAGTCTAAACCATTCTGTTTGAGATAAAAAATAATTTTTTATTTATATCAGTGTCGTTCACGTAAAATTAATTTTGGACAGACAAAAACACATTTATCTAGTCTTAGATTAAAACAAATACTGTTTATAATATTTTGGAAGAAGTGTTTTTTAGATGATATTTATTTATGATAATATTTATAACTTAGCATAGTATTTTCTTGGATTAACAATGGGGCCTATGGAATTGCCGCCATTCAGTTACCTTCACATAAGAATACTGAATACTTTTTAAACCCTAACCTAAATAAAAATATTATTTACTTGATAAATCTTGCTTTTAACTGCTTCCTCCACTAGATAATCATATACAGGTTGGCTAATAGAAGACTACACATAGGCATAATAAAAGGCAACACCTCTTCTCGCTTACTTTCTGGTTTATAAGCGACGCGGTGGATTCCGATCGTCCGATTTGTTATTTTTGGCTTGGCACAATCAGCAGACCTCATTTTGCATACTGCACTGTTGAGTCTTCGGGCGCTATTTTGATTTCTTTAAATATTTATTATTATGGCTATTTATAGTCTTTCCGAAACAGTTCAATGGTTTCATGGAGGCTATTTGGCAATACAATGCAGGGATTTATTGTCAGTAAATTTTGAAAATAGACCGATTCCTTGTGCTCAACTATTTTAAATGTCATGTCAAATTTTGAGACATCTTTTTGTCTTCAAGAATATAGAAATTGTCACATCAGAGTTCAAGAACCACCTATTGAAAGGGTACAGGAGATAAAACGGCGGACAGAAATAGTTTGTAGTGCTTTAGTTTTGGTTTCAACACGATCGAGCAAAAGTGTTGGAGAACTGAGTATGCACCATAAAATTGTGACGAGTATTTGGAAAAAACATGGATACAAATATTTTGAATATTCCAAAATAAGAGGTGTTTCCTAAAGAATAGTAGCGAAGAATGGCATTTTGTGAAACCATCATGGGAAAGGCAAATGAAAATGAAAATTTCTTAAAAAATATTTTGCTTTCAGATGAGTCATCTTTTCAGTTGCATGGTAAACACAGTCCTTCCATTGTTCGTTACTGGTCTTACGAGTACCCTCAAATTGGAATATTTGGCTGGTATTTTGGGCGACCATATTATTGGGCAATTTTTCATTGATGGTACTTTGAACGTCGAAAAATACCCTGAGTTGCTACAAAACAAAGTTCTTCCTGTCGTTCAACTCTTGCCTGATACAGACCTGGGATTAGTCTATTTTCAACAAGATGGCTGTCGTGCTTATACTGGGGTTAGAGTAAAAGAATTTTTATCAAATTGCCTAACCGCCTTGTTAGTGGGACTAGCAATATTACTGTGCAATTTGATGAACATTTGAACCAGGCCACTACAATAAATGTAAAAGAAACAAGGAACTAAAGATTTCATTGATATTGCTAAAAGAATTACAAAAGTTAAAGTAAGTTAATTACAAAAAAGGTCTGATTTTAATACACAAGATTTAGGTAGCCTTAATTAGTTACTCATTTAAGCAAAATTTAATAAAAAAGTACCGTTACTCGTAATTAATAAATTTTTTCCACGACAGTTTTATAATTCGCTTATTATTTGTGCATTTTTAATAGATAATAGCAGCTATTATTTCCCCATGAGTAATGATTCATTACTTATAAGCATTTTATTAAAGAAAATATACAGAAATTCAAACTGAACTGCAAGTTAGATATTGTTGACACGTTGCTTAACAACTTGGCAAGTTATACTAATAATAAAAATCAGTTAAGTAATAAAATTTAGAAAGATTTGTGTGTTCTCGAGTACGTTAAGTAAGTGATTTCAGTTTTTTGATTGAAAAAAAAATGATGGCCAAGTATAATAGCACCAGATTGGATATTGGCACTCCACCTGAAACAACAGATGCAGCGAATGCTACCAGAAAAATCGCGATGCAAATACACTGCTCTCTATCAAAAATTCTATTTTAAGCAGGACATCTTTGCTTTCCGAATTTCCCTCGGTGAAGTGTTTTAGGCCCGATCTTGTTCATTCTTTAGGTAAATAACTTAGCTGGTGAGATATTAAATAACAACTCCCATCTTGTAAACTTTGCAGATAATTCCAATCTGCTCATAGTGGCAGCAACACTTTTTGATCTTCTCCACATAGACCATTTAAGAACAACTCAATACGGGTTCACAAAAAATAGACTTGTTTTAAATCCTAATAAGACTAACTTTGTGTGTTTTAGCCCAAAACAGAAAATTAGAGAGACTTCTCGGGAGGTTTGGTTGGATAAGCATCATGTAATTCTGTCAAGGATAGATTTCTAGGTATTCATGTGGATCAGAACTTAGATTGGACTAAGCATTTAGTGAGTGTTTGTGGTAGAGTTAACAAGACATGCTACTCCTTAAGAATCATGGCCAAATATCTAAATTTAGAACATCTCACAACTGTCTACTATACGATCATTTATTCGGTACTCAAATATATGGGATTATTTTCTGGGGTAACAGTGTGGATGCAGATCGGGCCTTTATAGCACAAAAAAGAGCAGTACCATGCTTAATTTGCGAAAACGCCATACATGCAGAGGCATTTTTAGGGGCTTGAGACTTTAATGGGCCTATATGTATATAGGAGCTTATTATTTCTCTTCAAAAGCCGAGAAAAATTTCATAAATTTGAATCTCAACACCACTATCCAACAAGGTATACATGCCTGAATGTACCAATGCATAGACTGACAGCAACGGAAAGAGAACCCACTTACACTTGTGTAAAATTTTTCAGTAAGATGCTTGATGCAAAAAAATTTGAGCAAAGTTTTAATGTCTACAAAAGAAAAATTAGGAAAATTTTAATCGACTTGGAACCATATACAATTTAAGATTTTTTAAACTGTGTGTTGTAGCAATTCTGTGTCAAGTTAATTTTAATGCAAAATTTGATGTCTATTTTAATGTACTTTAATTTTAGGTAGTACGGTAGTTGCGTAAGTTTATTCTCCGCTAAACAGGCATTTTTATTGTAAACAGTGATGTACTTATTTTTTTGTGTTTGACGCTTATTGTTCAATTGTAACTACATGTATGTATGTTATTTTTTTTTAATAAAAGATGTTTTGAATTTGAATTTAGTTGAACAAAGAATAAGTTAATAATTATTAACACCAGGTACCAAATAGGGTAAAAATAAAAAGAAAGCAAGAAAAACATTCTTATTTGCCATCAGGTCGACTCCATCTATTCTGATTTCTCGAAGGCCTTTGACACATTCATCCACTCATTGCTCATTTTTAAATTAAGATGCTGTGGTTTCCCTAAGTGGTTTCTTTCTTAGATAAATAGTTACCTACATTAAAGAATACAATTTGTTAATGTAAGGGGTTCACTTTCAGTCCCTATTTTGGTCACTTCAGGGGTGCCTCAGGTGTCACATTTGGGGCCTCCACTCTTTAATTTATTTATTTATGATATTTTTAGTATTATCATATTTTGCCAATTCCTATTATTTGCAGACGACCTGAAGCTATTTTTACATATTTTAAACTTGTCTGATTGCCTAATGATACATTCAGACATAGATTCTTTATATAATTGGTCCGTCTCTAATGGCTTACATCTTAATAAGGATAAGTGTTTTATCATTTCTTTAACTAAATCTAGAAAAGTTGTCCCAGTTGACTACCACATAAATTGTAATATACTTTCAAGAGTATCGCTAATTAAAGATTTGGGGTGAAAGAAAGAAAGAAAGAAAGAAAATGTGCTATATTACGTAAGAATAATCTTGTGTATAAGCATCCTACAAGCTAAAAAAACAAAACAAAAATACAATTTCAAAAATTGACAAAACAATGAACAAAATTAAGCACAAGAAGACAAAACTTTTTGAACATACTTGAATTAAAGATAACTAAATAAAACAATCAATTACTACTAAACCTATCATTGAAAAAGTCATCCAGGTTATAATATGCCTTAGCCAATAAAAGCGTCTTTAATTCTCTTTTAAATTTCTTAACATCCGATATATGTCTAACACATAGAGGAACATGATTGTAAATTTTTTTACTCATGTAAATTAATGAGTTTTTGGTAAGGGAAGATGTACGAATAGGTAGGGGAACAACGAGCAGCTGTTTCTAAGATAAAGAGTGAAAAAAGAGTTAAAATTTTTCAGAAATGAAGAGGGGTTTGCAAGAATCTCTTAACTTAGCAGAACACAGGTATCTAACTGCATTTTTTTGAATAACAAAGACAATGTTAAGTAGCCCCTTATTGGTTAAACCCCAAAAAGGCAAGCCATACCGAATATGAGATTCAATAAGTGAAAAGTACACTGAACGTGCAACCACCCCTCCCAGCTCTTCTTCTGCCATTCTTACTGCAAAACATCCAGAAGATAATTTCCCAGCTAAATGTAAAATATGATCTTCAAACCGAAGGCGACCATCAATGGTAATTCCTAGGAACTTGCAGCACTCTTTATTCTGCAAGAGGGAAGTTTCGTCAAACATCAGACCCTGAACATCGCACTTAAACCCCATAATAGACGTCTTTCTTACATTAAACACGAGCCTGTTGGAAGCACACCGCCCTGATAAAATCTGAAGGTCTTCAAGGGTACAAGTCTTAATATAATCAGAATTTTTATGGCTCCATAGTATGATGGTATCATCAGCAAACTGAACCACCTTGCCCTGCAGTTTCAATGAACTCAAGTCATCCACATACAGTAAAAATAACAGTGGTCCCAACACTGAACCCTGGGGAACGCCGCATTTTAGGGATCTAGAAGCAGACAAACGCCCAGACACTGTAACCTTTTGAGCACTATTTGATAGATAGGACTCAAGCCATCGCAACGCTACGCCCCTAAAACCATATTTATCGAGCTTAGATAACAGTATTCCATGATCCACACAGTCAAATGCTTTGGATAGATCACAACGGTGTTGTTTGACAATTCCCTGACTTTTATAACCCATATATATAGTTTGTCTAGTAAAGCCCTTCGTACTCTTGGTTTTATAACTAGAAATACTCAAGACTTATCAGTAGCTGCCTTCAGAGTTGTATAACGAATAAGTGTAAACTTATTCGTAGTGTCATCTCAACCATAGTCTGGTCCCCTTATTATGCTAACCATATTTACAGTCTTGATAAGGTCCAAAATAAATTTCTCAGGACTGGTGCCTGGCGATTAAATGTACGAGATGAGTCTTTATTGGAACTTAAGTAAAGGCTAAATATGACTTCTCTTGAGGACTATCGAACTAGGTGTGATATGATATTTCTTCACCAGCTGATTAATAATGGTACTGATTATCCTGAATTGTTATCGTGGATAAACTTTAGGTACAATACCAGAGTCCTTAGAGAGAGGTTCCCTTTTCTGGTTGAATGTCATCATACAAATTATGGTAAATTTTCTCCAATTAATCGACTCCACATGTTGGGAAACAGATTTAATCAGGCTTTTGACTTAGTGCATAGGGATGTTTTTTAGTTTTTTTTTATGTGTTTTTGCTCAATTGGGAAAAACTATATATTGTTCTATTAATTTTTTTTGGCCAAGGTTATTTTGTGCTTAAATTTTTCTTGAAGTTTTATCTTATTTGTATATCTTGGGCTGCTACATATTAATATACATTTAGATAGGTATATTGTTGATGTATAGAAAATTTGGATATTTAATACTCTAGATACTCAGATCAAGTTCGTTATATACCTTATTAATATATTTGTTGATGGCAGAATAATTATATACATTTAGGGTTAGGATATAATTTATTTTGTAATTTTGTTAGAATGTGGACATCCCGTAAATAAATAAATAAAAAAAAAAATGTCTTTACCCCTTGTAGACATTGGCATTTTGCTTTTTTTTGAGGTCTTAAAAACTGGGCGATACGCTCCTTGGTTCGTTTATCCACTGCCGCATCTACCGCTCTCCCGTTCTGCATTAATTTTCTTTTTTATTATTATTATTATTAATATTTGTTTCGCCTTTGATTTATTTTATACAAATTAATTATTTTTTAAGGGTTATTTCGTCTGTACTAACAGATTAACGGTTTTTATGATCAAAAATTAATTCTTTTTGTCAAAATTTTATTTAGGTTTATAACTGTATTTTAAAATTTTATATAAGCTCTCTGATGTCCTCGTGTGATCTTGTAATATGTCCCCAGTTTAATTATGAATAAAATTTAAATTTTAGGAGATAATTCCGTTTGATTTTATGTTCTAAAACACTAAAATAAAACAGTTACGGACGTTAAATCTGTTACGGCAAATGTGAAAGAAGCTTTAACGTTGACACTGACTTCTTTTTCGAGAAGAACTTTTACTACCACAGTACAAGATGCTGTCTGCACGCCGACCTAGACCCCTCCCGAAATACTTGTGTTATTTGTTATTTGTTTTGACATTTTAAACTTCAAATCAAATAGGTTAGAAAAATGTTCACTCAAGGTAGCGAATTTTTTTTTATTAGAAAATATACATTAATATTTATAAAAAACCTGATAACAGTTAGTTCGAGTGATTATCAGGGATTAAGGTGTGGACATTTGCAATTAAACGTGTTATTTTATTCATTTTCAGACTGATTTTCGACTAAGCTACAATGCGACGAAATCTTAAAACTTTAGTTAAATTATGCCTCATTTCGGCTGTGACGGGTTTTTTAACAGTATTATTTTATCATTCCATGGATAAGGGGGATGTGAATGCACCACAGAACCACCCAATTGCGGCCAAAAGCATTTTAACTAATGAAAAAATTGACTGGCATGACATTAATTTTATTCGAAGGGAAGCCAAACGGAAGGGGCCAGGAGAACAAGGCAAACCAGCCCACTTAAGTGCCTTAGAAACTGAGAGAAACTATGAAAAGCTTTTTAGGGTGAATGGGTTTAATGCCGCTGTAAGTGACAAGATCGCTTTGGACAGATCAATTCCAGATATCAGGCATAAGCAGTGCAAAAAGAAAAAGTATTTGAAGCATTTGCCTTCTGTTAGTGTGATTGTTCCATTTCATAATGAGCACTGGACTACCTTGTTAAGGACTGTTACTAGTGTTATAAATCGGTAAGAAAAAATTTAATCAAGTCAAGGTCTATTAAACCCATTAAAGAGGAGAATATATTTTTTTCAAATAAGTGCTTTTTTAACATTTAGCTTGTTTAATTAGGTGTCCAAAGTATGATTAGAGTTTTTTAAAAAATTTGTATATAAAATAAATAAAAAAATACATGGGACCTTTAGGCCTTAGTCTACTTCTAAAGGCACATACTGAACAAAAATGTTAAAAAATATTCTATGGAAATTATATTTTTATTGGCAATGGAATTTTTTAACAGTCCATACAAAGTCCACAAAGGCTGGAAAGTTGTATCTGAAGGTCTTTTTGTTACCCAACTCGACAATCATTTGTAAGAGAGGTGCTGCCAGTTTTCCAACTATTTGTTCATATTTTAGGTTAGACCTGGAATTTTGTGCATGATAAATTTGGTAGTTTATAAGGTATCTTCTGGAATGAAATGCTGAATAAATTTAGTTTTTAAATGATCTATAGGTGTATGATGTTTGTACATCTCGTCAGTTGGGCCAATCTTATAATTATCAACAACAAAATCGTATACAGAACAACAAGGCAATGTCATATAAAGGAGGATCTAGCTCCCATAGGATACACTGATTTTTCTTATCTAGAATTCATAGAGCCATATATAAACAAAATAATAAAATTTAAAATAAATATTCTTAACATCTAACATAAGTTACAATTATTATCTAAAAGTAAAATGATAAAAACATTTAATCTGGAACCAGTGGTAAACAGCTTTTTTAAACTGGACTGTAGAATCAATGCTCCTAATATCAGCAGGTAGCATTCTATAAGCCCTGATGGCCATATAATGAGAATATATTAGCCAATAAAAAAAAAATCAATAAAGACATATCAGATGTCACTTCCTGTAGCATCTGATATGTCTTTCATGTCATTTGAATTTTCCCAGTAATTTCTTTTGAATGGTAAAACATTTATACTATATAACTAATGTTAGGTATTCCTATGAAAACTTTTAATTCATGATAGAGTTTTTTTGTCTGGGCTGTTTTTTAGTAAAGAGTAATTGGTGGATTCAGTCATAATCTTTTGTGACAAATCATTGAAGAAAAACGGCGTAATATGTCCTTTGGTTATACTTAGAGTAGTCGCTTGATACTCTTTGTCACTGGGCTTGTAAATTGTGGTCAAGTAGGCTCTTACTTTATTTTTTAGAGTCACTTCAGTCTCATCTTCTACATGGGTGCTTCCAGATGCCCATGGAATGAGTCTGCACAACACTACAGCTTCATTGCCCTGTTGAACTAATCCTTCCATTATCTCATTATTAGCAAAAATTATTTCAGCAGCCTGTGCAGTCCTTCCTCATCCTTGTCCGCCAAATCTTTGTCATTTTTAACTGAGTAGTATCCAGTCGCTAAATATATATTGCAAAAACATTTCCCTGGTTATAAGAAATATCCAATGCTTCCTGAAGAGTTATTCCACTGAAATAAAGTGTATGCCACATCTGCAGAAACGCCTAAGGGGCCCATATGCAAACACCTTGGTTTACACTAAAATTGTGATGTACATATAAAGTAATTACCAAATTCATACAATACAGTCTAAGCATAGTTTCTACTTATTGAGGGATATATTTTTATTATTATTACCTTCCATATAATATGTAGTTATTGTAATTTTGTATAAGAGACATAAGACTTGGGGTGAATAAGACTTGGAACCAGATGCTTGGGAAAACCATTTCACCCATCACTCACCACAGAAGTATCCAGTTCATATGGTAAATGCTTTCATATAATCCATGAAGCACAAATATAATTTCTAATTTGTGTTACCTTGCTTTTTTACTGATATGCTGCATTGAGAAGCTGCTCTTGTATACCTTTACCTGGTATGAACCCTCTCTGTTCATCCGATATTCATGAAAGTGGAAATATTCATTAATGATGTGGAGTAATATTTTGCTTGCATGTGGAATGAGAGTTAACTGTTCTGCAGTAGTTATTATATTCTGTCGGTTAGTCATTTGCCCTTTTCACATATTTTAGAGTGTAACCTCTGCATTACATTTGTTCTTTAAGTATTTTAGCTGTGATGTCACCTGCCCCATTTTCTTTACTGTTTTTGAGTGTTATAGCTTTTTCTACTTTTGATTTTAAAATCCATGCTTCTCTTTCTTGTGGTGCTGCTTGTTCTGTGGATGTTGTGGGCTAACTGCCTTATATAATCTTTGCAGGGTTGTCTTTATACTTCCGCTATTATAATTGGATCTACTATACCTTTCTGTTGTGTAGATTGTACTTTGTGTATGTAGTTTAAATTCTCTAGCTAGATATCCTACTTTATCAGAGGGATCGCGAGACTCTGCGAGCTGGGTGTGGTGTGATTCAGTGCATATATTTTTAAAAAATAATTTTTGTCCCATTTACATTCCTATTTAATTTATTTGTTAAGTTAGTGTGTTAGTTTGTCTTCTTTGGCCTATAGGTACATTTTATTGTACATTCAATATCCAGTGATTTTTCTTGATTGGTATGTTATGGATTTGTAGATGCGCATCCTAGTATTTATTATATAAATTATATGCTAGTAGTATCATATTACATCTCTCAAAATTTTTAATCATCTCCCATGTAGAATAAAGAGAGCTAAGACTTCCAACTTTTAAGAAAGCTCTTAGGACCATTGTAGCTGACTGTCTTTTTTACTTGTTGACAGAGTTCTTTAACTGTAGATTTATTGACTAAATTTAGTTAAATTTGTTTTCTTTCATATCGTGTAATTTTATACTATTTTTATTAGCATTGTAGTTTTTTATTGACAATTCCTATATATTGTTATGATGTCGATGGAAATAAACGATTGGATTTGATATTTCTAAAAGTGATATTTAGCCCAAATTTAACTTAACTAAATTTAAAATTTATAATTTTAAAATATTACATTTGAAAAAACAGCAAATAGCTAGCCGACTAGCCTAATTAAATAATCCGGTAACTTTAAAGTAATTACACTTTACTAGTCTAAACTTATTTCATATTATTTGGTATTTTGGTTCTATTTGAATATTTATTTGTGCTTTACTCTTACAGTGGTTTCAACATATTTTTAAATACTTATGAAAAAAACAAATATTTTATCATTTTTTAATGTTAATATCTAATACCCATTGTACTAAAAAACAACTCGTTTTTTATCACCCAAGGTTGGATATTTAAATACCTTTGCCGGCTTTATAAACATTTGCAAATATAGGCTTTGTTAATGTAGTATATTTATTATAAGATTAATGAAATACTTTGTGTTAATTTGGATTATTTAAGGGATTTAGTTGCAAAAAAACCCAGTTAATATTTATATCAACATTGTTTGAGAAGTGTAATATACGGGGACAATGCAAAAAATAAACTCCAATAATTCATTAGGATTAAACATAGGCAGCACTAGATTCAGTTTAGTCAAATACACTATTTTTCAGTTAAACTCTGCTCTACTGATCCTTTTATAATAATTCATTTGCAGCTCTATCAATGTCTATGAATATCAAATTATGCACCACGATTTTTATTTTTTTAGTAGTTTAATAGAGCCTCATTTAAGTTTTAGCCATATTTGTGAATTGTCTCCAAAATCTGGTTACTTTTGGCTCTTGGTAACTTTTCTTTAGGATTGTTGAGCCATTCATTAACAATTGTATCTAATAATAGATTGATTTCAATCTTTTAATATACTGTCTATTCTAGAAATGGTAAGGGTTAGGTCGGTTAATTTCGGTGTCGTTAACTTTGCATTTCTTTAATTTTTCTGCCTTGATAAAGCATTTTTATTGATGTTTAGATCATCCATAATATTTGCTCATTTTATTCATAACTTTATTACTGTAAAAAAAAAATCATAACTTTATCACTGTTTAACTGTTGCTGGTACGCAAATCAGATATATTGACTACCTGTGCATAGTGGAGCAATTCAATACTGATCCCTACAGATATTTCTTCATATGTGGCTCTAAATATTAATTTATGGACAAATATTGCCTAAAAGCCCTTGAATACCCACAAATGAATTGTATCATTTCCTAACTGAAGAACCTTGAACAAATTGGGTCGACAGATCATGTGATCACTTCACCTACATCTGTAGAGCTGCAATTCTTCTGTTACTCCTGCATTGGTTAGATATCTGAATAAAGCGCTTAATATTTCTCTATTCTGTCTATAAATTGTCGTCGTTCTTTGGGTTGAGACTCAATTACTAAGAAATATTTCACTTATTGAATACTAATTATTGAACTTTGGGACCAGTTTATTTAAACAGTCATAATAGTTTTTACTCATACAAAATTTCTTAGTCACTAATGTGATTTTTTTCCTTTTTATATGATCCTTTTTATATTCTAGTCCTAGAAATTCAGAAAAATATTATAAAAATTAATGCTAGCTAAAAATATTTTTTTTTGTAAAATAAATATAGCTTTTATTAAATATCCATTATACAGAATTTAGAAAAAAAATTAAGCAGGGTATGCTCTATGGCAAAGTCTAGAGACTATCCATAGACTACTCCACTCAACCATACAACTGATCAATAATTACATAAGCAATATTTATACAGTCATTAAACAAGTAGCCAAGTACAAGCATGGAGTGAACTACAAATTGAAATCACTATTGACTACATAAATTAAAGCAATACTCATATAAACATTATAAACATATAGGGCATAGAACCAATGCAGCCATACATTTAAACTAAAAATTGATGTTTTATTAGGGTAAATTTATACGAAATTTTAATTTGTTTACACTGAGAGATGAGAGTTCCACAGGAATACATTTTTACAGACAGAGTAAGTTGCTTGAAAAAGAGACTTTAAATGCTGCTTAAATCTAAGATCACAGTCGAGTATAACACCTAAATTACGAGCATGACTAACAAAAGGTAATGTTATATTATTATAATCATGTTCTCGCCTACAAATTTTATTTGATTACGATTACCAAAAAGCAAAGCAATCCACTTGGTTGGATTCCAAACAAGATTATGAGCTTTTGATTACTTTTCTAGTATCTTAACATCATTGTTTATATTTTGTGTGGTAATTTTTATGATTAAAAAGATAGTATTCATGTCATTTGCATATGCTTGTACTTGACAAGAGCATTCAAAATATCCACAGTATATATTAAAAAAAGCAATGGTCCGAAAATAGACCCTTGTGGACCTCTGACTTACTATTCATTTCATTTAAATAGATACTGTTTGAAAAGACTTTTTGGTAACAATTAAGAAAATATGATTTAACTAGGTTTATCGGTCTTTGTTTAAATCCATAGTAGTGAAGCTTATGACATAGCAACTTTAGATTTATCATGTCAAACGCCTTGGAATAATCCTACAAAATTACTCCATGAAAATAGAAATAGGACAAAATAATTATTATAAAGCAATTAAAGTTGCATAAAAGTCCTTTAATATTTTTGTCACTTACAATAACTGTTTTCTATATACAAAAATAAAATACATACCGTTAAAGCTGAAATTTCTCTAGAATTATTTTAAGAATTAATAACATGTTAATTTTTGACCTTCTGTATCTTCACAAGGAAGCATCACCGGACTTGTGATACGGACTTGTGACACGATGTTTACTTATATTTTTGATCTTAAAATCTCTTAAAGAATCATCCCTGGAAGTTTGGCCACCTACTTAACTAACATCCTGTATTTGTTTCTGTAAGATGATTCTGATTATTTCACAACTTGAGTTTAAAAAACAATTAAAATGTCATGTATAAAGATGATTTTACTCTTTTTTAGCTCGCCTCCAGAACTATTAAAAGAAATAATCCTAGTAGATGACTTCAGCACAAAAGATTTCAGTAAAAAGCCTCTAGACGACTATTTAGCTGCGAACTTTACAAAAGTATCAGTAATTCACCTGCCAGAACGTAGCGGTCTCATAAGGGCCCGTATAGCCGGAGCTAAAGCTGCCACTGCCGAAGTCTTACTATTTTTAGACTCTCATACTGAAGCTAACGTGAACTGGTTACCTCCTTTACTGGAACCGATTGCCCAAGATTATCGAGTATGCGTGTGCCCATTTATTGATGTTATTGACTTCGAAACTTTTGAGTATAGAGCGCAGGATGAGGGGGCAAGAGGCGCTTTCGATTGGGAGTTCTTTTATAAAAGGTGAGTTCAGAACATATTGATTTTTGTTTTAGTTTTATTTAAAATATTATATTATAATTAAATTAATCTGGTACTTTCAATCTTCGGATACAACGAGGTTAGCCAGGCATACAGTTTATAAAATAAAAGTAAATTGTCTCCACAACTACCCTGTGAATAAGTTTTTAAATTACTTTCTTATGCTTACTTAGTTCTTCCTTCTTACCTTATTATGTATTTGCTCCATGGTCCCCTTAAATAAAAATCCAGTCACGTTAAATTTGGCAACTTCAGACAACAAACAATCTTTAATATTTAAATATTCTTACGAGCGTAGTTATTCTTACGACGGTTCGTTACTGCATTGCTTCACTGCTATGGTATGCTGCGTCAAGCGATCTCATATTACCAATTTCGACAAAAAAATTCAATTTCTGGATCATTGAAGGACCATAAAACAAATTCTATAGAAATTTAGCTTAAGATTCAAAAATTAAAATTTTATAAAAGTCTTTGACTCGAAAAGCTAAGAATTGAGAAAGAAAAAATAAATTAAAAATAAAAATTGATCGAAGGACCAAATATCACGGCAAAAATAAGGTTTAAAAAAAATACGTCTTGAAGGGTTAAAAATTCAGGACAAAAGTTAAATTTCATTAAATATTTAGACTCGAAGGACCAAATATTAAATTTCCTAAAAATCTAACTGGAAAAACCAAAAACTGTGAAAAAAATGAATCCATAAATGCTACGCGCTGGCGCACTAGTTTGCTCTAACTGTTTATTCATTTAATAATTTGTTTTTTTTACTTAGTTGTATTTTTAGCAATCATTGAATAAACTATTTTTGAATTTGAAAAAAAAATGGAATAAATTAACCTCAAGTGCCTGGAAAAAGTTTAAGTGTATTCAGAAGACTCTTACAGGCAGTTAAAGTGACTCAGATTCCTTGAATAGACCCTCAGATTATCTTTAAGTACCTGGTAAAGGCTTAAGAATAATTAGAAGACATTTCCAGGCAGTCAAAGTGACTTAGATTTCTAGACTAGAATTTGAAAAAAAATTGAATAAAACCGCAAGTGCCTGGAAAAAGTTTAAGTGTATGCAGAAGACTCTTACAGGCAGTAAAAGTGACTCCCTGAGTACCTGAAAAAGAGTTAAGAATAATTAGAAGACACTTCTAGGCAGTCAAAGTGACTTAGATTTCTAGACTAGAACCATAAATCATCCTGAAGTGCCTGTAATAAATTTCAGTTCTTAGAAGAATCTTACAGGCAGTTGAAGTGGCTTAGATTCCTCGAATAGACCCTCAGATTACCTCCAAGTGTCTGGAATAAGTTAATGAGTACTTAGGAGACTCTTACAGGTCCTCCTGGAATAAGTTCTACAAGTTTTAGCTGTTTTAATTCAGGTTATTTGCGGCTACGAGAACGTCTTTTGGTTTGGAAAGTTTCCCTTTGACACATTTTTCTCCTTTAAATGTTATTGTTCTGTCTAGCATCATTCTAAAAAAAAGCCGGTTTCATAAAAAAATTCATCGTCTATGTATCCATTCGTAAATTTGATGAACCTGCCGTTATCCAATCATTACAAATCCCCTCATCTGCTACTTCTTTATCTTTCTAAATTATTCAACCCATACCACTGTACATTTATAATCGTCCAACTTAAGTTGCTTAGCAAAAACGTCTGCTTGTGCTTGTAATATAGGACTCCTTATGGGAATATTGCGACTTATTTGAACTTGAACCATTTAAATAATGCGCCGTCAATGTTTAGTTGTTTACCATGCCTATTTGACACTTTTCTTAATGGAGAGCTGCTTTCAAATGCATCCTGTATTTTATTACGATTTTTCTTATTCATGGATACTACGAATGTGCCACGTAGCAAAATAAAAGAAGTATGCATAAAATGTATTATTACACGTCACTAACCTTACGTCAAATGCTTTTGCAATGCTGACATTTAAGTAATTCTCCAGCTTTCAAGCGCCAAATAATTGCAGCCTATTTCGGCAAACGTAAATACTTTACGTTTTGGCAAGTCGAATTGTTTCTCTTGAAGAAAGATGCAACAGAAAGTTCAAAAAACCACGATATAAAAAAATATTTGTACGCATTCACTACACTTGAATGAATACTAAACCAGTTCTATTTTTTTTCCTTATACAACGGTATGTCATTATAAAGTTATGTAAATTACCAAAATATGTAAATTGACCCAAACATACCTTAGTCTAAAAGTTAATAGTTTGCGAGATACAGGGTCTTAAAGTTACAACTTTATTTTCTATTTTTCCTTATTGCTTATGAAGCATTTCAGATTTTGACACCCTGTATCTCGTGAACTATCAACTTTTGGACTAATGTATAGTTGATATATTTTGGTCTGTAGTATTTCCAGTTTCGATATTTCCCAACCTTTCGCAGACACCCTGTTTGTACTGTATTAATTTTGCGGAGTGAAATTAAATGTATTTTAATCCCTCGACCGTATTCCTAGTTTTTTATTTTTTTATCCACAGACTACCGCTTTTACCTGAAGACCTTGCTCATCCGGCCGAACCGTTCAAAAGTCCCGTAATGGCCGGTGGTCTGTTTGCCATCAGCACTCGCTTCTTTTGGGAAATCGGTGGATACGACGAGGGTCTCGATATCTGGGGCGGGGAACAATACGAGCTCAGCTTCAAAATCTGGCAGTGCGGAGGCGAAATGTATGACGCTCCCTGTTCCCGCGTCGGTCATATTTACCGAAAATACGCACCGTTTCCGAACCCCGGTAAAGGCGATTTCGTAGGACGCAATTATCGTAGAGTGGCCGAGGTCTGGATGGACGAATACGCTCAATATTTATACATGAGGAGGCCGCATTACAAAATGATCGATCCCGGTGATTTGAGTAAACAGAGGGCGATAAGGGAAAAGTTACATTGTAAACCTTTCAAGTGGTTCATGGAGAATGTCGCTTTTGATTTGCCTCTGAAATATCCACCGATTGAACCGGGGAACTTTGGCTGGGGGGAGATAAGGAACTTGGCTGCTCCCGAGTTGTGTGTGGATGCTAAGTTTGGTGGAAAATTCAGTGTTGTGGGGCTCGCCGAGTGTACCAAGGGGACCGATAGCAAATCTGACCAAAACTTCACGCTTACTTGGCACAAAGATATCAGGGTTAAAGGTAAATAAATAATGTAGTATTATTACTGAAAAATGTAAATTATCACTAATAATTTTTTTAAATAGTCGCTACTCAATTATGTGCGGGCACCTCCAACTTGAAAATTTGCACTTTTTAAGGAAGATTCACATCTTCGGTTGTAGGGGTGGCGAAACACTGAAGTTTGGCATGTCTCAATACTCGATGATGAATCTGTTAAAATTTCTTTTATAAGTCATCCGGTATACTGTTAGAATTAAATTAATTAAAAAATGGATCAAATTTCTGTCAGACGATGTTATACAAATTTAAAACCTTTAAGCGATTTTAAAAGATTCAGAGGTAAAAGCTCAAAGGCAGGTTATGAACTGACCAAAAAAGAAAAACAAGTGAGTGAACGCAAAAAAAAACTATACTGATGCATAGGCTAAAAAGTAATTGAAATTTGTTTTACTAGAAAAACAACCCATTTAGAGCTTTTTTGGATAAAAAAATGTCTACAAGTTCTAGAAATTTTAGTTTTTTTGGACTACTTTTTTGCTATTCGCTGTATTTGCTTGAAGTTTCAGAATTAAGTTTTAAAGTCATGCGAATACATTTTTGCTATTGGTTAAAATTGAATTATTTTATTTTATTCTCTCTTGCTACTTCAACACACTGCAAAGCAACTATATAACTCATTATGATTGCGTGAAGTGTATTACTCTAAGAACTCATCTTCATTTTGCTTTCCATTATTATATGGCATTCACTCTAACCAGACTTACCTACTCTTGATATTTTGTTATTTTTTCAAAAATCTTTAACTGTTCACTAATAAGATTTAAACTAATTCTAAAAGACCAAAGAAAACCGTTTGCAGGCGAATACACGCATTTCCCGCAGAGCGAGTCATTATTGAGTCAATATCCTTAATGTTTAGGATCGTCAGACACGGATTGGGATGCTATTCTTTGAATATAGTGTAGCTTACGACAAATTGCGATCTGATCTACTTCATGGCTCTAGGCATGTGCCATATGTTAGCATAGGCCTTATGACAGATGTATAGAGCCTCATAAGAATAGGGAAGAAACCTAGGTTCTACCAAATGTGCTCCTTTACTTATATGAGATATATGCTTTCTGTATTCTCTTGTAATATGAGAGTTCCAATTTAGTTTGTTGTCGAGTGTCACACTAAGGTACTTGACTTCCGAAACATGTGAAAAATCTTGCGAGGTATTTGATAGTTTAGATGCCTGTATAATTATTAGTTTTCTTGTTAAATATCTCTATCTGTGGGGTTAATGGAGTCAACGTTGATTAACTTTTGTGAAAGTTTTAAAGAAATTGATTTAACGAACCTACTTTTTTGATTCAAATAAATGCCTCAAACTAAAATACAAAATAATGAAAATAATACAATAATTATTATATAATATTTTTGCTGTTTAATTTGTTCTTGAATTTTCTTAGGGTAAGTAAGATGTCGAAGTTGTATATTTATGGATAAGTTATAGTATTAGGAGTTTTCAGTTGTGGCAAATCTATGGAGATATTGTTAATGAACAGAAAAAAATTATCATGATTTATTATGACGTCACATTGACTTTTTTTAAATGAGATGCTATTCTGTTAAAGTGACCTGGTCGAATTAGAAACAGTTCTCGTAAATTGTTTCTGGACTTTTTGTACGAAATAACAGAGCATTTTTGTATTTGACTTGTTATTTTGGACAACAGCATACTGATTTTCTTCATTCAAGAGATACTATTATCAATGAGATTATAACAAAGCCATCTAGAGTTTATTTCGTCACAATGGTTCAACCATAAATTGCGACATTAAAATTTGCTAGGTATAATTAGAATTTTAGATTCATTCTTAAGTAGTTGACACACCAACTTAGGCTACATTGGTGTTCATTAAAAATAGGTACTAGAATTACCATTGAATTTTGAATTTTAAAATGTGCATTCTTAAATAGTCCGAGATTTGTAGAATGTCTTTTAAGATGAGGATTTCTAGATCTAGTATCTCTAACGGTGCAAATGAGATCATATGAAATAATTTCAAAAATTATAAATAGAAATTCTGTACTTTCTTGCTGATTATCAGTAGATATGACCTTAATTCTATTAGCGTAAATTTTGTAGAGACAGAGACATATTATATATACAGATCGTGTTTTCGTTCGTTACTTATAGGAAACCGTATAGAGACGAAATTTTGCAACGTCGCGCGTGTACGAGTGCCTGCGACAGAGCACCGCCCCGGCCGGCCCGAGGACGGGATTAGTAAACATGTGACCTTCGTGGGAGTTGCGTCGTTTGGCGACAAAATGTCCCAAAATATTACGCGAAAATCCAGGCATTTTTAAAATATTTATTCTAATGCGGGTTTTACAGACATGACAATGTGTAAAACCCGCATAGAATTGTGATCTTAAAATGTTTAATATGCTGTGTTTTGCATAATGAAAATTAAAATTATTCTATAAATAAAAAGTAAAATATCAACTCTGATAAAAATATAATAAAAAATCAGAAATAAAACTCTAATAAACAAACTTAACAACATATCATTTTTTAAATAAAAGGCTCAAATAAACCGCCTTATTTCGCTAAACAAAAACTTAACCTATCGTAAAAGCTATTTCGCACCTCCAAAAGAGTTTCAGGTAAAATGGAATTGGCACCTTCGACAATTTTATTTCGCAACTCCTCTAAATTTGTTGGCCTACTAAATTCACGCTTGTAAATGGTCTGCTTAACGTAACCCCACAGATAAAAGTCATTTGGAGACAAATCTGGGGATCTAGGAGGCCATTTAATATCGCCAGTCCCACTAATAAGGCGGTTAGGAAAAGTATTTGTTAAAAATTCTTTTACCCTAGCCGCGTTATGAGCAGGACAGCCATCTTGCTGAAATTAAACCGATCCCAGGTCTACATCAGGTAGAATTTGAATGGCAGGAAGAACTTGGTTTTGCAGCAACTCAAGGTACTTTTGGGCGTTTAAAGTGCCATCAATAAAAAAATGACCCTATAACATTGTCGCCCAAAATACCAGCCCAAACATTCAATTTTTGAGGATACTGGGTACGCAACTGAAAACTTCTGTGCTCGTTTTCCTGATACCAATAACGAACAATGGAAGGATTGTGTTTGCCATGTAATGGAAAAGAAGATTCATCAGAAAACAAAATATTCGTTTT
Organism: Anthonomus grandis grandis; assembly: GCF_022605725.1. NCBI lineage: Eukaryota > Metazoa > Arthropoda > Insecta > Coleoptera > Curculionidae > Anthonomus > Anthonomus grandis. The sequence continues at coordinate 30,273,631 of NC_065552.1, forward strand.
CATTTGCGTTTTCCATCATGGTTTCACAAAATCCATTCTTCGCCAGTGGTCTTCAGGAAATATTTCCTGAGTTTTTGAATACTTAAACATTTGTACCCATATTTTTTCCAGATACGAGCAACAGTTTTATTGCTCATTCCCAGTTCCTCTCCAATACTTCTAGTGGACCATGTCGAATCAAGTTTTAGGGTACTGCAAACCATTTCTTCCCGCCGTTCTATATCCTGGACCACTTCAACAGGTGGTTCCTGACGTTTTATGTGGCATTTTTTATAACCTTGAAGACAAAAAGATGTCTCAAAATTTGTAACCACATTTAAAACCGTTTTTGCACAAGGAATCGGTCTATTCTCAAATGTCACTGAAAACAAATCTCTACATTGTACTACCAAATTGCCTCCATAAAACCATTTAGCTACTTGAACTCTTTCGGAAGGGGTATAAACAGCCATAGTGAAAAAAACACGAAAATAACGCTCAAAAATTATTAATGCAACGTGCAGTAACACAGCAAAGTGAGGTCTGCTGACTTCCGGTTCAAAAAATAAAAACGAAAAATTCCGCCGCCTGCAAGCCGCAACCAAGCGGTATTGCCATTATTTTTGGTAATACGTAGCTCACGATAACACGATCTGTATATACATAAAAATATAGGTGCATGTTTTCCGTGCCGTTGGGTTCAAATTTCGGGAGCATAAAGTAGACTTAATTCCAAGACTAAAAAACCCAAAAACTAGGTGGTAGGTGGATCCTTATTTGCTCCAAAGTTACAAGCTTATAAAAACAGACAAATAAGCACATTTAAATTAGCACACCACATAAGAACTTCTCATTTTATCTTTTTTTCTCTCATTTCCCTGGTGTCTGTTTTATTTCACACTTGTTTTAAAAACCAATAGGATTGTGCTATCTTAATGTCACCAAAATAAATGTTACTTTAGTAAATTGTATTAGAAATTCAAGCTCGAAACTTTTTTATTTGTTTTTATAATACAGAGTTATAGTCAGAACACAATAATAATAGAAAAAAGATGACAAATAAGGACTACCTTGTTAATAAAATTAAATATAACTGACGTATATAAATGTAAGATAGAAACAAAACTTATACATCCTAAAAGTAAAAGATGCAAAATGGGAGAAAAAAAGAAGAATAAAAATAAAGTAAAACAAAGTAATGAGATGTAAATTTCAATTGTCAGAGAAAACTTAAGATATGCATAAGGCGGGCGAACATTGACAACACCAAAAATAAAAAATGTATTACATAATAATTTAATTTATAAGAAGCGTTTTAAAACTAGTAAAGCATATTTAATACAAATACATCAACATGCTCAAAATAAACAAATTTAAATGATTCCTTTTGCTCCCTCAGAAGATGCGATTTAATGAAGCCCTCGAAACGGTTAGGCCACATTTATTTTACATCATGTGGAAGGATATTCATCGTTTGTATTGCAAAATGGCTAAAAGATTGTTGAAAATCGGCTGATTTATGTAATCAAACTATTCAATCAAAATTATTTCTACTAAAGTGAGTATGGTCACGAGAATTAAAAAATGCTCCTAGATATGGGTGATCTCCGCTTTTTATTACTCTTTATATAAACAAAAAAATATGTCGTTTATATTTATTAAACATTGATAAAATTGAATTAGTTTTCAAATATGGGGTAACGTGGTTTCTAAAAGCTATATCAAATAAAAAACTATTTAGAGATACCTATGTTAATTTCCTCAATAAAAATTTGTTGAAATATGGAAAAATCACTTGAAGAGAAAGAACTATATCTAAGAGGCATCAACTTGTTGCTGCATTTTGGCTCGTGTAAGAACACTGTGCATATCTGCCACATATACAGAGAATACAAGTAGCCACAATATGGATTTCTATGATACACCTGCAATCATACGTAAAAACTTCGATTTGATATTATTGTTGCCAAATTCTGTTTAAAAAAAAAAAACAATGCATATATGAGTACATATCAAGTATGAATATCAAATTTGCTTTCAGTTTCAAGTGTATTTCTCAGTATTGAGTGTGTTTTTCATTTAATTTCTGTTTACTGCAACTCAAATGCACGTGGAGCAATTAGAAAATACTGACATCGATTTCCCAATAGACGCATCGGAGACGTGATTTTCTTTTTGACAGAGAAATAAATTTGTCAGCAGATTATCCATTTTATTATGAGAAGGTGCACTGTTTATTTGATGAAGACTATCATTGTCATTTAATTTATTTTACTTGGACCCTGACGTCAGTTAAATTTTCAATTATTCAGAACAATCCTTTGGACGGTTGCAACTTCATTCCGATAATATCAATCTGAGAAATCTACATAGATGGGAAGTAGAAAATTCCAAAACAAATACATATGTCTAACTTTCGTCATGAATATACCATGAACATTTGGGGTGGCTCAATGGTCCTTAAATTATTTTTACGAGATTAAATGTAGACAACTACCTACAGTTCCACAGTTACAGTTCACGGAAGAATTTCCACCACTTTTAAAGGATGTTTCAATAATCGTAAGAGAAGATGGTGCGCCAGTACATTTTGGAATAGCAGTCTAGAATTTTATGAATCACAATTATCCACAATGGATTGGTCCTGGCGGTTCTATTGCATGGCCACCTCGATCTCCTGATTATATTCTTCTACAGATTTATTTCTGGGGATATATCAAAGATTTAGTGTACTCACAAGTTAGGGTCAGCGGAAAATAAGAAACGTCACTTCATCTGTTTGCATACGAGCATAAGCCTGTATTCAACATTTTGAAAATTTTATTTATTAAAGATTTGTAAAATAAGATAAGTTTTTTAAATTAAGATTTTTATTTGGTGAACAAATTTAAATCTCTTTATATTATGTTTTCATAGATTTGCAACTTTGTAATGAATAAAGATTGACCTACAACTTTTGTATTTTTCAGTTTCCGAATTAAGTCTTATGCCCCAAATAAACGAAACGATTCATGGTATTTATTCCGCATCGTTTCACAATCAATTCAAAATATATAAGATAAGAAGAAAAAGTTACCATTTAAGATAAATACGTAATCATCTTCAGCTAAAAACCGCAGGAAGAAAGTGGAAAAAGAAAAATAGTTGAACGCGTCCTTTAATAGATTTTTCTCATATGCACATATGCCAATTTCAAAAAAACTCTTAAAAAACTGCTTCTATTAAAAGACATAAATGTTATTGGGGCCTTGCCTTGCTTGTAATAGAACTTGTTGCAATAGATATGCAATAGATACACTTGCTTGCAATAGATATTGACAGAGAAGACTAGATGTACTCAAAATTTCTTGAGATTCAGCTCAAACTATTATCATTACAACATAAAGACGTTATTTTAAGATCTCCTTCAAATTTAGAAATAATATCATAATAATGGCGTATTATATTTTATAGGTAAATCTTTATGTTTCGATGTCTCTGATGCAAACGATAAAGCCTCCGTAACACTATATCCTTGCCACGGAAGTCAGGGAAATCAGTATTGGAAATACGAGGTGGAAAACCAGCAATTTTTGCACGGAGGTAACTCAAGATGTCTGGATTGTGATCCGGGAAAGAAGACATTATATATGACGAAATGTGACCCAGATTCGAAGACTCAGAAATGGAGACTGGAGAATGTGAACTTGACCATGCTGGCTGACTGGGATAACGTTGGGGCGCAAAAAATGAGGTGAATCGTTAAAGTGATTTACTAGAAAATTATGAAATTGTGATTTATAATGGAAATTATCTTGTGATTGCGACTTGTGTATGATTTACGTGTTCTTGCCATTTTTTTGCCAAATTTTTTCAGATAGTTTTAGGTCTCTGTGAGAGTAATTATAGAGTTTGGTTGGAAACGGTAGAAAAACTGGGCCAGATTTTTTTTTTCAAATCGAATTTTTACAGATTTTGTATTTATAAAAAGTTAGATAAAAAGAATTAATTTTAGCAGAAATCTACAAAAGTGGATCATTATGCGAAATCAATTTTAAAGGTAGCATTGTGAATGTTTTTTCTGGAGCTTGGAACCTTAGTTTTAAAACCATTTACTAGAGGTCAGTGATACCTGCCATTGGTACCAATGCCCTTTTTTAATGCAAATATTAGCGAAGTAGAGCCCAATCTAACCTCGAAAGCGAGTTTGTTGTCGCGTGTATTGTAGAATTGTTTATTGAGTTTTATTGCGAGTAGTTAATTGACAACTGATGCCTGGAATAAAATAATTAATTTATTCCAGGCATTTAATGATATTTTGATATTTTCAATACAACAAAAATGGCTATACGTTAAACAGTTAATTAAATAATTCCTTGCGGGCAACTCATGTGGGTCTAAACGACCTGAATTTTTTTTTATTTAACTGTGAAATTAATTCAACTTTAGGATATTATAATGGACACTCTACAGATTAATTACGTGTAAACAGTTTGTTCCTAGGTACAAAATTCGCTTGGCTACAGCTGTTTTAGTTAGAGAGTGATTTTTCTCTCTTCTGCATGCTAATTCTGGTATTAATATTGACTCCAAGAGAGTGGAGAGTGGGAATTCTTATCAGCAAGATGACCTCCTTGACTCAATAGACTAGAACATGGTCTACATAACAAATTGTGATTAGATATATATCAGACAATACGCTACGTTAGCATAGATTTATCATGACATTTCATAGCCATAGATTTATTTTCAAAATTCTTAAATAGTAAATTGCTTTAAAGAAACTGCTACTTTTTGAAATGCAACAACGTCGCAGTTATGTACCATGTACCATGTACGTCTAATGCATTATCGGTCATCTATATATTATAATTTTTATCAATCTTATTTAAATCAATAAACCATAACAACATAAATATATTAATTATTTACAGAATTAATTAAATTTTATTTTACATTTATCTAAGGTTATTGATAATAGTAGTTTTGTTGCCGAATGTTTTGTGCCGAAATTGTAAACGAAATATTTTTCTTCATGACAACACGACAATCAAAGTAATAAAGAAATCTTAATATAATGGCCTGCCGGGTCATTTGCAATCAGTGACCAGTTCAGCAAATAATTAAGGGTACCAACCAAGACTCGAGAATGTTCTGAAATTACTACCAACTCAACTGGTTGCTTCTTTCTTTAGAATGAGATTATTATAAGGTAAAGGTCGTATTTCTGATTATATCTGTCAATGTTTATCTACTACTATAACGCTTACAGAAAGAATGAGTTGACCAGCTAGGGGAACAAACAATTCAGATGATCTTTTTAGATAAATACAAGTATTTTGTGTTAGTTTATATTGCCTGTATTGATGAACGATTCTTGTTGGTTTTTTTCATGTTTTTACAAATTATTCATTTTTTGGCCCAGGTTTACTCATCGATATTTGAAACATTGGTATTATAAAAAAATAATATATAGGAACATGCTAAGTATAGCGTTTATCTTACATGGTGCTTTAAAAGTATGAATAATTTGCTCAAAGCTTGCATATTATACGGTTATTTTTTAATTAAAAGAATAATTACCCGCTCTTTAATTTTCATTGGTCGGGATAGGTAATTCCTGATAAATAAATTTAGAAAAAACTATCATAGTAGACCCGTAAAGAACAATTTTTTTATGTTAATGCTGGATTTATACAAAATAATTTAAAATGGCATAACTGTTTTGCGTTCAATGTTTGTCATTTTACGATTGTTTTGGCGGAACTTGACTCCCAATAAGGTTGTCTTCCCGCTATATCTCGGTACCCTTTTACCATACATTCGGAAAAAAAATATTTATTATAAGAGTGTGGTCAAAAGAAAATGCTAGAAATAATTGTTAAGTTTGTATCTCTTTGACGCTAGAACGCATAACCGCTTTAAAATAGTTATTTTTAAAAACCAATTTTTCAAAAAATTATGTAATGAACAATATTTTTTTCTGCACTTCTTGGAAAATGATTACAAATAGAAGAATTTAATAAAAAAAAATAACAGAAAATTTTATTTATACTGGGTGTCCCAAAGGTGATAAATCAAACTCAAAACAGAGGATAGAGAGAGTCATTTGCAATAAAAATCTTCCTATGTTGTTATGCAATTATGAATAGCATAAAAGTTATACCCATGATTTTTGTAAATTACAGCACCTTGTCAAATAAAAGCTTTTAAAAAATATACAGTTGATTAAACACAATAGGGCCAAGTGGTGTAAAAATGACACACAAGCTTTCATATTTTTTGGGTCTTAGATTCCTTTGTAGGAAAAAAATTATGTAGGATGCAAGTGATAATCAGAAAACTTGCAAAAATAGAAACATAGAAACTTTACCTATGTTATGAGGAAAAAAATAAAAGCTCGGTCTCATATATCTCATATCCTTGGAAAAATGCATTTGCACTAAATATGAGACAGTCCAGATGAAATATGAGACGTAAAATATGAGTGGTAAAATTCACGTATAAACAGTTGAACCCGACTTCTAAACCAAAAATTAGACAGTCATGATAAAATTGAGACACGATTTTTAAAATTTATTAAATAAAAAAATGCAAAAATATTTATAGAAAGTAGTAAGCATTGATTATTAAACTAAATATTGAATTAAAACTTGAATGAAGAAAGCTTTATTGTTTCAACAAATAATATTGTTATAAACAAAGCACAAACTAAATAAAAACTACACTAAATAAAACAAAAGCACAATTTTTTACAAAAAATACAAGATTTAAAAAATATATATATATAATAAAATAAGCGCTTTAATTCCCCTGCAAATTTATTCTTGCCTTTAATTTTTTGAATTGAAGAAGGAAGACGGTTAAAAAATTTTAAACTGGAATAAATTAAGGAATTCTTTGTTAATATTAAGTGAGGTATAGGCAAGTGTACAATATGAGAACTTCTCGTAAAATCAGGGTTATGAGCAGCTATGAGTAAATTATTTAGAGTGGATCAAACAACAGGTTTCTAAAATAAACAAGGATGGCAGTGTTAATATTTTTTTAGGCTAAAAAATGGTTTACAAGATTGAAAACGATTTAACCCACGCACAAATCTAACCGCTCGTTTTTGGAAAATAAAAAGCGTTTGAAAAGGGATCTCGCCACAGGAGCCCCAGAAGCAAATGCCATATCGTAGATGAGATAGAAACATTGAGTGCCAGCAAGTTAGCCTTACACCAATCTCTAAGAATATTCAGATCCGAGCCAATAGTTAGATCTTCTTTTGATGTGTTGTTCCACAAGACAGTGGTGTCATCAGCAATTGCAATTACCAAATTTTCCAGAGATCCTCAAATTTTGAGTCATTAACAAAAATTAAAAACAATAATGGTCCTACTACAGAACCTTGATGCACACCTACAGTGATAGGTTGAACTGTTAAAGTGTTTTTGAAACACCACTGCCTGTGATCTATCAGAGAGATAGGATGTAGGCCATCTCAAGGAAACACCACATAAAACTCCAGCTTGCGCAACAGAATTCTGTGATCAACACAATCGAATGCCTTAGTGAAATCACAAAATACGGCTGCCGCTACACTACCCTCATTGAGGCTTAGATAAAGCTGTCTTAGAAATGAAAAAACTGCATCGTTTGTACTTAGATAGTTTTGAAAGCCAAATTGTGATGTTGATAAAACCTGATTTCTCTTAATAACATCCAGCATCCTACTCTTGGCGAGTTTTTTGACAATTGTTGATAAGAGAGAAATTGGTCGATAGTTGGAGGGAGATTCAGTATCATCTTTCTTAAAAAGAGGTACAACCTTGGCCAATTTAAGACTACTAGGAAACACGCCCAGATTAAAACTTTGATTTACGGTTTCTGAAAAAACAGTCAAAGCAGTATCAGGAAGTGCTTGCAGAATTTTAATGGAAATATCATCCCATCTCGAGGAACTCTTATTTTGAATTCTTTGCATTACATTTATTATTTCTGTTGTATCAGTAGAAAACAGAAAAAAAGATTGCGAGATTGGTTGATCCATAATCCACTTGAGCAAAGAATTGCCAAACTAAAAAATATTCTTACTAAAAAAAATAAGTAAAAAAAGTAAAAGCTTAAAAATAACATAGAGGAACAGGTTTACTACTAATGAAAATTTAGGGAATTATATATTTGTTGAAATCTATTGGAAAGGAATACATATCTGCCGTTATCTAAGTTCCTGCACGCGGATCTGGGGGTGGTAGTTTTAAAACAATATCTTCCTTTACCACATTATAGATTTCCGAAACTATTGAATAAACAAATCTATTTCCATTACGTCGTAAATAGGAAACAAAACTCGTATTGGGTAGCAACTCTCTTACAAAAGCCTTGTAGTGCACAGTCTTATTTTTAGTTTTAAATTTCCAAGACGCCAACAAATGGGCACCAAGGCATCTCTGTCATAAGCATGCACAGATTTCTATCAAGATTCGCAAGTTCTATGTGAATCAGATGAAAAATATGCAGTTAATAAGACATGTTGTAATACTGAGAAGAAACAGATCACTGGCCTAGCGAGAGGCCAATACGCTTATACCTATGCATATTCCATAGTTGCCTTGGGTCAACGAAAACTAAGAACTTTGGTTGTGTTGGAATTGCCTTCGCCGAGATCCTTCTTCGGAAAAAACATCCTAGATGTTTTCTCAGTATTGTGGAGCAATTTATTAGAAATAAACCAGCTCTTGGCCAAATCCTGTGCAGCTACAGAACCCTCCAATATATCAGCCCATACAGACACTGTTGTGTCGTCAGCAAAGAGTGTACTTTGAATTTTCATTGATTTTTATTAAATCGTTTATGTAAACGTATGGGATCTAAAATTGACCCTTGGGGTACTTCAATATATTTTTCTCTTTGCGCGCAAGTCTGACAAATTTTGTAGTATTTGAGCTTCCTTGAGGATGATTCAATGGTTTGCACATGCCAAGGCCTTACTTAGGTCACAACAAAGCACTATATTATACTGCTGTTTCTGAAAACTATCCAAGAGACCCCTGACGAGGTAAAAAATACTGTTGAAAAAAAAGCTTTTATTTTGCTTGAAACCAAACTGGGAACTGCTATAAAAGTAATTATTTCCAAAAAATTCTACAATTTGTTTTGACATGCATTTTTTTATGATTTTTGACACAATGGAAATAAGAGATATAGAATGGCAGCGGCCAGGACTGTTTTGGTCACCTTTTTTAAAAATTTGCACCAAATTGCAATCCCTAAGGCATTCATTTATGAGCAAAGTTAAGGGCACAATAATCTAATTTTTAACATATTTTATTACTCTGACATTGATTCCAGAAATATCACAGCTGTTTTTATTTTTTAGACTGTCAATAATACCGCGGATATGAATAAAAATAACTTCCCTAAATGAAAAACTCTCTGATATATTAAGATTGGCTAGATTACTTAAAGGATTTAAATGGGATGGTGGTATTTTGTCTATTGAGATTCTATGCTGTATTTGAATAATTATTGAAGTCATTAGGATTGAGATTACTGCTCGAATTTATTTTGTTTCATATACTTCACATTTGTTTGATTGAGTTATTTAAGTTGTCATTTGCTAAGATGTTTGCACTCGATATTTCTGCCTTATACAATTTTTGAAATTCCCTTTCGTTTTGTGGAGTATTGTATTGCTCACAAATTTCACCTAACAGTCTCAGATGCTCTCCAATTTCTCTCAACCAGCTAATATTATTCGACTCGTCATCATACTGCTTCTCTGGAAAAGCATCGAGAAATACCTCTTTCAATATATGTAGCCACGAAGCTAGCAAATTTACATTCAGTAGATAAGTTAGTTTCTTTGACAAAGCCCCTTCGAAGTGTTCGATATTATATTGTGAAAATCGAAAAGTCTCTAAAAAGTTTTTTTTTGCATGAGAAACCTGCTGCACGTCAAAAGGAACCAGTAATTGCAAAATTTTAAAGGTGTAATGCGGTTTTTTGTTCCCTGCACGACAAGAACCTATATGAAAAAATAATTTTATCTGTCTAATACACATAAAATTAATATTTTAATAGAGAAGCATTTTGATATCTTGTTGAAACGCTTTGGCCAATAATATATGTATTAATAATAAAACAAACAGATTTTTTGCAAGTTACAAAATCAGTTTTAAATAAGAACGTTGTGTATTTAGATGATTATATCAGTTTTTCCTGCCACATGATACATACATCTTAAAATAAAAGAACATTTTTGTTAATTTTTCTGAAACAAGCCATTTAAAACTTTTTTACTTCCAGCATTGTCGTTTCATCATCACTCTTATAATAAATATTTATTCTGAAAGCTCTACCGTGTAACTATACCGAGGCATACATATACTAGATATATACATATACTACATATACTAGAGCAATTGAAAAAAACAGGATAAAAGAGCTGTCTAATTTCTTCACTAATTTATAATAACGGTAAAAAAAATTGAAAAGGACTAATATTTCAATTTATTTGTTTGTATACATCCAGCTTAAAACGCACATCACACTATTAAGTCATTGTAGGACCAAGTTGTAAATAGATTGCGCCAATTGAATACATTAGTTTTTAAATATTTTCCAATAATTTAAGTATTAGTATTATAATTGTTTATATTCTTACTTACGTTATTTATTTTTTCGCTCTCAGTGCTATCAAGTGCGAAGGAACCACATTTTACACGAACATTCCGTTTAAAAATAAAACTATATTTTTAATACTAAAAAAGTGTTTTATTTATCATATAAAAACATCACTTTTTACGTAAAGTTAATCTGTCGGGAATTTCCACCTCATAAATAGGTTCATTTCCTTCTGAGACCCAAACGCTTCCGTTTTGTCCTTTAGTAATGATGGTTATCATCCCTTCAGCGACATTCCGAGGTCTGAAATTTAGAAAAATCGAAATTTATATTAGAGTTTGGCAGACTTTCCAGAAGAAAAATATACAAATTAAACAAAATAATAGTAATTCATAAATCCTTCAGTCACTATAACTGGGTATGAAAAATTGATTTGAGTTATAAGGGTTTAGTTGCATGTGGGGTCAAGTTGCCAACGAAAAGCCTTAATTTTTCTGTTCGCCCTGAATAAGACCTCAGAAGGCCGAAACGTTGACAAAAAAGAAGAAAAAAAATTATTTTATTTGATCCCACATCCTTAACCCTTCAAACTCAAAACAATTAAACTGGGTCACTAAAATTACATATGTAAAAATTGATGACATGTTTCAAATTTTAGCCGCTGAGTATCATAATTTTTATGTTAATAAAAATATTATCAAAAACAGTTTTGCTTTGATAGTGTAGCTAACCGTGTATACGTTTCCTTGTATACAGGGTGCCTCCGATTAAGTCGGCACTATTGGTATTTTTGTTAATATTTAAGATACAGGGTCGGTTAAATTAGCAAACTAGTAGGATTTTTTCTGTTGATTAAAATGGTGAAAACAGAAAAAAAATTGAACATCGCGTTTTCGAGAAAATGTGAAAAATGTACTTTTGTTAAATGGAATCCCCTGTATATTTTTACATAAATCAAAAGATAATAATTTTCTTAATAAAAAAGTTTATTTACACTAATAGCCTAAACCTAAAAATAACAAAGTTATAGCGATATTAATAATTTTGTCAAATTTAGGCAAGTTGGCTTTGAAATAAATAACATCAAGTAAAACTACTAATTTACAATAAATGAGCAAAAACATCGCCATCTTGTTCAATACATTTCTGAGCACACTTAGGCATACGTCTTGTAGCTTTTAAGATTGATCTTCTATCTATTGATCCAATTATTTGCCTAATATGTGTTTGAAGTTCATCAACGGTTTCTGTATTTTTTTTATACATTTTTTATGTAACCCCAAAAATAAAAATCTAGAGGGGTTAGGTCTGGTGACCTAGGTGGCCAACGAATCGGGCCACGTGTCGCAATCCATTTATCGTCAAACAGTCTATTAAGTAATATTCTTACATCATTTAGTTGATGGGGAGGTGCTCCATCCTGTTGAAAATAGATTTGTTGCCGTCCCTCCAAGTTAACATTATCCAAATAATCTTCCAGCGCTCCAGATAATATGAGTTGAACATATCTCCTTCCAGTCAAAGTGCCATCATAAAACACAGGTCCTATTACTTGGCTTCCTATTAAGCCGCACCAAACGTTTATACTAAATTGATTTTGAGGATTTCTGGGATCAGTAAGGAAAAGATTTTCTTGGGACCAATAGTGTACATTTTTACGGTTAAACATACCTTTGTTTGAAAAATTAGCTTCGTCGCACCAAATTATACGGTTTAAAGTATTATCATTAGCTTCATATGCATTCCGTAACCAGTTGCAAAAAGCAAGTCTTCTTTCGTTATCGCCAGGCAACAATGTTTGTACTGGTCGATACTTATATGGCACAAATTTGTGTTTCTTTAAGACCCGCCAAATTGTTACTAAGCTCACACCGTAAGCTCTTGCTAAATTTCTAGTTGAGTTTTCCATATGAGCTTCAAAATATGCCATAATAGAAATTTCAACATCCTCGCTTACTACAAATTGGTTCCTTCTTCTAGTTCTTTTAAACACGTTTTCGTTACTTCTACATTTTCTGTAGAGAATTAAAAAGTATCTACGGTTTGGCAAGTTACGAGTCTGGAATCTTTGGCGGTACTCTTCTAGCGCTCTGTCACTATTTTTTCGACATACAAGGTAACATTCTAACATATCACATATTTCAATATGCGTAAAAGGCATTTTACTAATTTACATTTTACAAAAATCACAAACTTTGCTAACATGTAACTGTCAGTATTTCTTTATTTAATAAAATCTCTACGGCTACTGTCATTTTATTTTTCAAAAAATTCAAGGCCAACTTGCCTAAATTTGACAAAATTATTAATATCGCTATAACTTTGTTATTTTTAGGTTTAGGCTATTAGTGTAAATAAGCTTTTTTATTAAGAAAATTATTATCTTTTGATTTATGTAAAAACATACAGGGGAATCCATTTAACAAAAGTACATTTTTCACATTTTCTCGAAAACGCGATGTTCAATTTTTTTTTCTGTTTTCACCATTTTAATCAACAGAAAAAATCCTACTAGTTTGCTAATTTAACCGACTCTGTATCTTAAACATTAACAAAGATACCAATAGTGCCGACTTAATCGGAGGCACCCTGTATATATACCGGGTGGTGCGTCGCCGAGCGGAACAGGAAAACCCATTTAAATTTTAAGGGTGTCAATTATTGGCTTCCCTGTACATTTTATAGAAAAAATGTAAGATAACTTTTTGAAGAAACGGGCACCAGTAAAATGAATATTGTCACTGACGTGAGTAAAAGTGTCAATAAATCAGTGACAGTCGATATTTGAAAACAAGTATGAATTATTTAATCGACGAAAAAATAATTATAAATATTTAATATAATTTTATCGTTATATTAAATAACAGTTTAGATAAAAAAGTAATGTTAACGTGTCTTACTTTGAATGTATGGTTGTGAGATTGATAAAATGAAAAAAAAAACATTTCTTGTATTCGGCTGTACGTCAGATTTGACAAAGCCTTATAATAAATTGTTTGCTGGTGGCTGGTGTCTGGTTTTACCTAAACCGAAAATTTGGTAATTTTGCAATTACATTTAATTGAATAATTCAAGATTCACTTATTAAAATTTTATGAAACTTTGCACGACGGTTTGCCAGATTGGTGGCTTCAAAAAGTTATCTTACATTTTTTCTGTAAAATGTACAGGGAAGCCAATAATTGACACCCTTAAAATTTACATGAGATTTCCTATGTACCGCTCGGCGACGCACCACCCGGTATATATTTTCGTTTAAGATTTTATAGGATGTAACAAATATTAAATTCTAAGATTTATATTTTTACTTTTAATGTGTAAGCTATTTTTAAAATAAAGAATCCAAAAATGCATTAATAAATGGGGTATTCTATTTAAAATAATAAAGTTGACAACTGTACAGTCTTCTTGACGTACCCTATATGTTCTGTTCTTGTTGTCACCTTAATTTCACTTGATTGATTATTAGTTTAATACTTAGTTTGATTTAGTTTAGTTCTATAAGTTATATTCTTAAGTGCATTCAAAGTATCGCTTCTTGCTGTTAATATTTTTTGTTTTACATAATGGATTTTGAGATTTGCCTTATTTCCTCGCCTTTCCCTATAATATTTCCTTACTTGCTATTCTTTACTTTTACTACAAGCCTGGTACATACCCAAATAATACGTCACACGCAAGTACCGAAAAGACTGACGCGGGGAATCGAGGTGAAAAACACTCGGTACTAGATCGTCTTACTGTTAATAACCATTTTTACGACCAGTGTTTGCGCGGCCTTCCGCAAAAACCTCCTGTGTTATCCTGATCCTGACTGACCCCTAGGTAAGTCTTTTTACTTTTAATTTAATTCAATCATTTTTATATTTTTCATGCTAAGTCAGCAGGCTGTGGTGTAAAACCGTCCAAAGGTACATGAACCATCGCAACCTATAAATTTTACAGTCTATAGGGCCTCAATTGATTAGAACCCTTTTCTAATCAATGGCACCCTATTAAACACCATATATTTTTCAGAAATCTGAAAACATGCAATAAAATAGAATTGACGTGTACCGAGCGTTTTTAAACCAGGTAATTCGTTTACCTGTAAAAGGGATTTTTCCAGACTTTTTAAACACACTATACATCTAGGTATTCAATCACTATACATCTAGGTATTCAATCACCTTTCATGTAAATATTAAAGAGGCAGTAACAGATAATATTTAGGCGTAAACTTCAGGGTTTTCTCGTGGAAAGCGCTTACTACTTACTCAATGAGTACTATACTAATGTATTTTAACTGCGTTGCCAATAAATTTATTTTTCTGGTTGTATTAAGTCTTTCGTAATTTATTCTGTTTGTAATTCTATGTTATAATTTATAGGTGTAATGTGCATTAATTAAACTAATCTAAATCTTACTTTAATATTGCAATGTATATGAGCTGTTAAATATTAAAACAAATGTATTACTTTGTCAACAACAATAAAAGGTTTGGACTAAAAAAAGCGTATTTTGGCTTTTAGAGCATTTAGAGTCATTAAATCTTATTAAAGATCTAGGTATTTATTTTAATATAATAGTTTATTGTCATTTACAGCATATTTATAAGACCTAATAAAAATGCTTAGTTTTCTGATATGATATACCAAAGAATTCATTAATATTTAACAGACTGGGATGTAACCACTCAAAGAATATTACGCAATTGTGTGATTATGCAACTGTTTAATAAATTCAGTAAATCAAAGAAATTTTTTTTCGGAATAAATTAACGCGTAATATATATTACTACCTGAATACCCGCGGAAAATAAAAGAAAAGTCGAAAAAGGCCTCTAATAATAGTAAATGCAACCCACAATACACAAAAATAAAATCCGAAGCCACGGCTCAATGATTGTACATGCAACCCACAATACACAAAAATAAAATCCGAAGCCTCGCCTCATTGATAGTACATGCAACCCACAATTGCCACGCCGTTTTTCTTGAGGTCAAGGGGCGCGATTAATATAATATAATTATTATAAAACCAAGACACAAATAATCTTAAAAATGATTCGTTAGATGCAGAGCGAGCGGTAAGACTGAGTCGAGTCACCTCTCGGATATCAGTCTCGCATGGACCCGCCTTGTTGTTATGTCTACCAAAATATAAATAATACAGAGGCACTTTTTCAATCGTATTTATTAATCAGTTTTATGCGATATTTATTATATCGCTAACACCCCTTATCGGTGGAATTTCAAAAAGTTCGTTCGTATCCGGGGCCTACATTATAAAAAAACATTGTTGCAGTTAATTTTTTTTTCTTAAGTTGATGCCTGCGAGTCGTTGGTGCGGGCAGTCTCCGTTCAAACTCCGAAGCCACGCCCTCTTAGTTCTCGAGGTCACGGGTAACAATTTTCCCATTTTTTACCCCTTATCGGTGGAATTTCGAAAAATCCGTTCTTATCCGGTGCCTACATTATAAAAGGAACCCGTTGGCAAAATTTTACGTTTCTAGCTATTGCAGTTTGGGCTCTGCGATGATGAGTCAGTCAGTCAGGACAAACTCTTTTATATATAGATAACTTTCTTAAACTTAAACTCTCACTTACGGTTGTGCTGGTAATGATCCAAGCTCCTTAGCGAGCACCTCTCCTAAATTAGGGAATCCTTTTAAGGCGAACTTTCCAGCTTCGGAAATCAGTGGCGTTTCAGTCACTCCCGGACACATAGTCACGAATTTAATGCCAGTCAAGTTCCAATAATAGTCAGTTCCAAAGGACCGGGTCATGCCGAGAACAAAGTGTTTTGTTCCGACGTATACGGGACATCCTGAGAGGGATTGAAGACCCAATATGGAGGCGATGTTGGCCACCACACCACCTTTACCGCCATTGTTTTTGCCCATATATTTGATTGCTAGAAGACTGCCCTCGACTACGGCATTCTAAAGAACGTAAATGTATTTTTTAGACAACGTAAGTATGTTTCGTGATTATAAATATAATTTATGCAAATATAAAAAACTTACACAATTCAAAGCTACTTCTTTTTCCCAATCGCTGTCAAACATAATTCCGGCATTGTTAATTACCACATCCAGAGTTTTAAAGTGCTCTATCGCTTTTTCGAAAGCAACTGAAACGTTTAAAAATTAATTTTAAATAAATTTAATCATAAGTAAGGATTACCGGCAAGTTCCGCCTTGTTAATAGAATTGGTGGTAATGAAAATCACTGTTCCATCTCCATATTGTTTGTTCAGTTCTGCTGCTACGTCATTTCCGTTGGGGCTTATATCAGTGATTGCAACACCCTGTGGATTCATACAATATCAATAACTAAGGTTTCTTTTAATTGCTGCCTTGGCTAATCATAGTAGATAGTCAGAAGAAGCAAACACATGTAATATGTCTATGAAAAAACACATAAGCAATATGCACTGAACATAATAATTAACCTCTCTATAGACGAAGAGATTTTACCATTTTAAAGGCAAAAAAAAAGGGTAGTTGCAGTAGACTATGACTGTGGTAGAAGAATAAATAAATAAATAGCTCTTTATTTCCCCACTTACAGGAAATATAACAAAATTGTTATTTACCTACTGAATCCTTGATAAGCTATTAAAGTAAATTACGAGTACTATAATAGATATGAGAAAAAGATACAATTCTGTATCAACATCAAATGATACAAATTAAATAATATAAAAAACTCCAAGTGCTACAAAATCAATAAAAAAAACCTGCCCTTTCTGCCTTTTTAAATACTATAGAGTAACAATAATATTGTCTCCAAATTCATTCAATTAAAGTTGAAAAAAGTTTGTTTTTGATAATTTCACTTGAATCGAAAAAAAATATCTTTGCCAATATCATTAAAGGACTGGTCGGTACCAACTGTCAGTTAATTTTTAAGTTTTTTAGACGCAAATATTTCATTTCTCTAATCAATCTCTTGTACATATATGGTTTAATTTACCAATATATCCGGTTCATAGTTTGAGGAAGGATCGCACTTGATAAAGACACTCAAGGCGTTCACTATAATTTGGGGAGCAGAATGCTCCAAATATCGGTTAATGATATATTTGTCATATTAATTTGGACACCTCCGTTTCCTACACAATTTGTAAGAAACCGTTGTAATCAAAAATTATATTCAAAATACTGTAAAAGAGTTCGCAGGCCAGGTTTATATCAGATTATTCATATTGTGCTTAGAATATTATTGTACAATAGGGGAAAAGTGGCCTTTCTAAAATTGGATGCTTTTGTAGCGCTAAGAAGTCCAAAAATGAACTTATGACGTTGATTTATAGTTCAATTGTCTAAGGCAAAAACAACAAACCTCAGAAGGTGAACCTTGATCAAGCAGTTACAAAGAATTCTAAGTGACAGCAGCAATACAGTCAAAGGTGCTCCTATACCGCTAATTCATATCTTGAGCTTATAAGCAGAAATATCCTATAGAAAGACAAGAAAATACAGAGCCCTAGAGGATCAAGAGGCCAAAGTAAATATATGATATGCTATCAGATAAAACGACTTCTCAATACTACTTCAACAAACTTATCTGGAGAAGAATGAGAATACTGGAAAAAGTGTTCCTAATAAAAACCGAAAAGTCTCTCTGTTAAACAAACTAACTGTAGCCAGGGTACGAGGTATCCAGGGAACTAAGAAGTGGAGCAATTGGTTGAAGCAGCCAATTCATATGCCCAGGACCATTATGTGACATTGCAGAATGACTTTATAAAGCAATAGTTAAAAACTGGGTTAAAAGACTGGTTACTATCAATAGCTCTAGATAGACACCAGGACATTGACAGACTAAAAGATGTGTAAAAACTTATAATTTATTTGCTACGACGAAGTTGTAAGGAAAAACAGCAGGTCTGCAGAGGACTATGTAAGATAAATAAGCACCTGTTCTTATATTTGCCAGTATTCTTCTAGTGTATTCCCAGAGTACTGTTTCTGCATCTTATGTCCCTCCAGGAATTTTATTTACTAATCGCTGACCTCACTTTTTTGAATGTCCCACCTAACTATTTTTTTATGTTAAAGGAAATAAATTTCATTTATTAAATAAATAAAATTAATCTAAATAACTTACTTTAAGGAAAAACTTGTTTCTCAACTTACTAACCAATTCGCAAACCATTTATTACAACAATGATAGATCACCAGAAAAACAAACTCATTCTGTTCAAGTTGTTATAATACCCTGTACATATTTTCATTTAAAACGCGTTCACAATATAGTAGGTATTCTTAGATTTTTTTTCATTCTATTAAAATTAACATTTCAGATTTATAAACGCCATAAACAAATTTATGTAAATATAATTTAATGTTATCTCATATAATATAAATTATATGAGATAATGCGTATATTTGATTAACAATTCAAGTCAAAAAACCCCCTTTTTTATCTTTTTATCTATCAAGTTAAAATTTAACTCATAAAAATTGAGTGTGTGGAATTTTAATTTTTTTTTAAATAAAAATAGGATCTGTTTTGAAGCTAACCTTGGATATAAATAAAACAGTTTATATAAAAAAATATATATAGTTTTTTAAATTTCTGTATCACACATGTGATGTTGTTTTGCTCCATGGTAAAAAAAATATTTATAGAAAAAATTGTAAACAAAATCAAAGTTTGGCAAGAGAACATGTTTTTAAACATTTTAAAAAGAACCATTTCTAGTTATCTGAAAACATAGTATAATTTTTTAAAATAATATATTTTCCATGAATTAATTAACACTAGAAATATCCTTCCTATCAAAAATCCCTTTCCATCTTCTTGTCGTTCCATTATTTCAAAAGGGCAGTATGGAGAAGGCTGAAAATTATAGACCAAAATCTTTATTACCTATATTAGGTATCTAAAATATTTGAAAAGGTCATAGCTGAACAGGTACTGCCTTTTTTTGAGGAGCATAATCTTCTTGCTAGCGAACAGTTTGGGTTCCACAAAGGCAGGAAAACAAGCTGGACCATGAAGTCCTGTTGGAGAAGATCAAAGCCTATGGTTCAGATCCAACTACTAAAATCATATTTAACACAGCAAGGCACCAAGCTGTTTGATAAGATTGCATGTTGTCTGCTGAGAGGGATATAAAAATTGGGGTGCCTCAGAGCTCCGTTCTGGGTCCAATTCTTTTTCTCATTTATGTTAATGATTTACACTTAGTAGATCCAAATTCAAGGTATACCCTCTTTGCGAATGATACTACCATTTCTGTTCCTCATGGGACTGTGGTGACTTTCTTGTAGGGCTCTAGGGATGCACAGTTGAAAGCTGAAAGGTCATTTATTTCAAAGATGCTGCTTCTGAAGCAGGATAAATTAACTGAAATGGTATTGACTTTGAGAGATCTGGGAGCTGTGGGTAATCCCATTTATTAGACCAAATTTCTTGGAGTTCACATGGATCAGAACAAGTGGAGTGTATTTGTAGAATATCCAACTGAAAAACTCGATAAGAGCCTTTTCTATCAACTCACTGTAAATGTTTCTGATTGAGCATCGAGAACAGCCTATTTTGCCATCTTCGACTCAGCTATTCTATGCTATTCTTTTCTGGGGCCATGCTCCAAATACCCGATATCTATTTGACTTGCAAATAAAAGCTCTTAGAATAATGAGTGGTTTGGGATGTAGAACTAATTGCAGGGATTGTCCTATATTGTAAGGATTATTAATTTTTTTACCACTCATGAAGATATGCATGATTACCAGACAAGAAAAGGGCCAAGTTAATACCACCATGATGTCAAAGGGGTCCAGGATACTGAGCAATTAAGGATTTTAATATATTACCAAATAATATTGATAAACTACCAATTAAATAAGTTACAGATGTTTTAATAAAAATGTTAAAGCTAGATACATAATTTTCTCTGTACACAAATTTGTACAGAACCTAACCTACCATACCTAACCGAATGTATGTGAAAATTATAGCTTTTTTAAATTAGTGATCTAAATTATATTTAAAATTGTATTTAATTAAGTGATTTTGAACCAATGTGAGTGTCTTATTTATAGTTTATTTTTTGATATTTTATGACCATTTTTGGACTAGTACATGACTTTTTTATCATTTATAATATTTAGACATATCTTCCTTGGCTTTATAGAAGAGTATGTCATAGTGTGGGACTCTGTGACTGGTTACCCACTAAAATTTTGCAATGGGTGGCACCAGTTGGTTCCCTGCACTGTGGTCTGCTCTGTTACAATCCTATTGTGCCCCAATATATTTATATTTAGATTACAAATAGGGGAAGTCTTTATCTCCAAGAAAAATGCATGTAGGTCACTTAGGTAAATGTATTATACATTTCGGCTGTGTAAACAGCCACCATCAGATACATGTTCTGTATTTATTTTTTTTTTATATACACATTCTCCTATAAAATATAGACTTCTATTCAACTATATTTATATTTAGTATATGTTATGTGTGTAAAGTCCAACTTTATCTCTAGCATTGACTGCACTAATGAGTTATTCCATATCGAGGAAGCAACTTTCATGCCAGGGGTGATGTTTACAGTTAATCAAGTGGGTATTTGTAATATAAATGAGCTATATGTATCTACACAAGAATTTAATTAATTTCTAGGATGATTAAACTATCTTAGATAATTTTTTGAAATATTAATGAGAAGTGAAAAATTTCTTAGTAAAGAATTTTGTATACTTAATATAGACAGATTCTTGTAGTTTGAGTAATCTGAGTTGAGAGCCAGATTTAGGACGGATGAATCTATCAAAGAGGCTAAAATGGGAATTTCAAGAATAAGAATTAAAACAAATACGTAAGATCCTGCATGGTATTCAAAAGTTTGATTTAAAAGTTAGTACCTATAGAAAGCCTCCTATGTTCTAATATTTACTAGATACCAGATGATTAGCATATACCATATAGAATCCAGATTTTAGTAGGCCCAGCAAGTTAACATACATATAGTATAAAACTCAGAGAAGACTGATGACTGTGACTTAAGGGACAATTTACACTCTCATTCTATAAAATGCCTATTCACATAATTAAAAAAAATAATGTTAGTAAAGTCTAAGATGCCTTCTGTTATTAGTTAATAAGTACCTTAACTCCATTCTTCAATAGTTCCTTAACATAGGCCAACCCAATTCCATTTGCTCCCCCGGTAACCAAAGCGATTTTTCCTTTAAGGTCAAAAGACATTGTTCAAGAAATCAGGATTAATCACTTTTTTAATTAACTCACAATTTTTGTATTAATACTGAAATAGTTCGGTCGCGGTGTGTTTTATATATAAGTGGATCCAATGAAATTATCTTTCTGGTATGTTGTTTTCGAACTTTTATCTGTTTGGCTTGGTGAATTTTATTTATAAACACCGGCCGGTGAGGTAGCGTAGACGTAGACCTATGTACGTCTGTGTTCAACGTTGCCAGAATTACTTTTATCATTAATCTAACTATCCACCCACTCAAGTAATTTTATTAGTGTTACGATTTCCCGTGAGTTCAATAAATGAGAACACTAAACACTAAATTTTAATCACTTACAATCACTTCCTATTTCTAAGCACTTATTGGTTATTCAACCTATTTAAATCACAACTATATACTTAAAGTCAAATCAGGTCCCTATACCGGATGGTGCATCGCCAAGCTAACCATAGGAAATTCCATATAAATTACGATACTTTCAAATATTGATAGTATACCTACAATACCAAATTTCATTTTTTTCTAAAAAGCAATTTAGAATTTATTTGAACCAAACATTTGAAACAAGTTAGGTCAAAGTGTTGGTCAATTTATTTAGTGATCAGTACGCATAATTATTACAATTATCAAAAGAAAATAATTTTGATTAAGTGGTACTATAATGGAGAATAGTTTTGGAAAAATATCTTACATGTTCTCTGTGAATTTCCCTGATAGGCATTTTCCAAGTAAAACAAAAGTGTAGATTATTGTTAATAAAAAAAGAAAGGTACAGTAATTAGTAATTGCAAATGCTCAGAGCAAAACCATGACGCTGGCAGAGCTGGAGAAAATAATTCAAATCTCGAAATCTTACTTCATGTGGAAGAAAATAAAGAAATCAGCAGCAGAACTCTTGGAGAAGTTATAGCAAAAGATCATAGTACAGTATTTCACACATTAAAAAAATACAAATACCATTCTTTTAAATATTAAAAACATCAGGAACTAAAGGAAGGCGACGAAATACGAAGAGCATGTTAATAAAAAAAAGAAAGGTACAGTAATTAGTAATTGCAAATGCTCAGAGCAAAACCATGACGCTGGCAGAGCTGGAGAAAATAATTTAAATCTCGAAATCTTACTTCATGTGGAAGAAAATATAGAAATCAACAGCAGAACTCTTGGAGAAGTTATAGCAAAAGATCATAGTACAGTATTTCACACATTAAAAAAATACAAATACCATTCTTTTAAATATTAAAAACATCAGGAACTAAAGGAAGGCGACGAAATACGAAGAGCATGTTAATAAAAAAAAGAAAGGTACAGTAATTAGTAATTGCAAATGCTCAGAGCAAAACCATGACGCTGGCAGAGCTGGAGAAAATAATTCAAATCTCGAAATCTTACTTCATGTGGAAGAAAATATAGAAATCAGCAGCAGAACTCTTGGAGAAGTTATAGCAAAAGATCATAGTACAGTATTTCACACATTAAAAAAATACAAATACCATTCTTTTAAATATTAAAAACATCAGGAACTAAAGGAAGGCGACGAAATACGAAGAGCAAATTTCTGTTTTGAAGTTATGGAAAAGGCGAATAACCCAGGGATTTTTTACAAAATGTTTGTTTTACGGCGCCTTTACCTTAAATAATGAGCCAAATGTAAAATTGTTGTTACTGGAGTAAAGAAAACGAACACAAATATGTTCTTACAAGGACGCAGTACCCTCAAAAGGTAAATGTTTAGGCGAGTATTTTTGGTCCTAAAATTATTGGACCAATATTGGAAGAAGTTGCACCTGAAAATGAGATTTGGTTTGAAATGGATGGCTGTCCTGCGCACATTTCACAGCAAGTCAAGGAATATCTTCAAAACCTATTTGATGGACGCATAATCGGACTAAATTACAATAGTAATTATAGCCAGCCAGGTCTCCGGACCTTTCATTAAAGGACTTTTTCCTGTGGAGTCACATTAAAAGTCAAGAGTCAAAGATGGCAAACCGAATTTTCCAATCTATTAAGATATTGTATGGCGGTAAATGGAGGATTGTTTGAGTAATTGATTAAGGAAAAATAATGTATTACTTAAAAAATGAAATTTAATAATAAATACTACAAAAAATTATTGTATTTATTTTTAATACTTTTTTATTTTTTTTGTTTTGTTGTTTGGTTGTTTGGAATTAGTTGCAGTTATTTTTTTATAAAATCACTTAGTAAGAAGTAATGGAACTTGGTATGGTGGCCGCTTATCTTACTCGCACCCTTAAAAAACTTTAATACAGTTTTTCTGTAAAATATACAGAGAGCCAATATTTGAAAGTATCCTAATTTATATGGGATTTCCTAGGGCCAGCTTGGCAAAGCACCACCCGGTATATACGCAATAAGATTCTTTAACTAATTTCCACAGACTTTTAACAGAATATTCTTAAGGTACAAATATAAACGAATATAAATCGATTATAATAATCCGGACAAGACAGGGTCTTAGTAAAGCAACTTTGTAACATCCCCTCTTAAATGTGATCGTTCCGATCAGCCTGACCTACATATAACTTAAGCCGATCTAAATGAACTACCTCGTTATCTTTGCCTTAGGGCTGCGCTGGATTCTATAGACGACATCATTAATACTCTTTACTACCGTATATGTATCTTCCCAAGCTGACATCAAGCTTGGTGATTTTCCTTTCTTTCTTTGAGGGTTCCGAAGCCATACTTTGCCACCATGCTGAAATCCTGAACAGTTTGCTTTAAGGACGCATCGAGTCTTCATCCGGGTGTTTGCAATCCTTGGTTGTTATCTGGCCAATTCGTGCATCATCATCCACATAGTCCTTCACTGTAACTTGCTCATTGCTTGAGGTACCAAACACCAAGTCACACGCTAAACGCGAAGTTCTGTCCCAAACAAAATCTGAGCTAGTCTTAACCCAGTCGTATCATAAACTGCAGACCTGTAGGCCACCAAAAGCTTTTGATGTTCATCCGCCATATAAGAAAGATGTTGTTCGATTGTCCTTCTGAATCTCTCACCATGCCATCAGTTCATAAATCTATATATAATCAAATCAGTTCATCAGTTCACAAAGTTTCTGAAACAGCTTGAATTGGAAATTCCGTCCTTGATCAGAACGCAGCTCTAGAATGACTTCAAATCTGTTGAAGACATAGTTCATTAATACTTTAGCTCCTGTCACCGCTGCTTGGTTGGGAAGAGTTGAGACTTCCAGACTTTTAAATAATCCTTGGCGACCAGGATCTACTTATTTCTATTGTTGATCTCGAGAAACCGGTTATATCGATGGCGATTCTTTTGAATGGCAGCCCCATTATACTTTTTCATCATCCCATTTCTTCACCCATGGATCTTGTGCTAGGGCCTTGACTAGCTGCACATGTTGGACATTTTCGGCACCATGATTTTACATCTTCACAGTAGTTAACCTAGTAGAGCCTGTCCCGGATTTTATCCAGAGTCTTATTTACTCCCAAATCACCTTCACTTAATTCACTATGCTTCACTATCTCTTCCTGGACCTGCTTAAATTCCTTCGTTGGGATCACTAACTGTTTCCCAATAATTTTTGCATCAGGGCTCTCCCACGCTCTCATCAACAACCCATCTGAGTCTTACTGTGCCCATAGTGCCTTAAATGTCAACCTTACCTGTATCCGAATCTTCGCTCCATCTCGGTCTTGGTCTGCCGTTTTCCTTCTCCCGAAGAATTGTTGATATATCTTAGTGTTCTCGTTGATCTTTTATTAACTTCACTAACCTCAAATTTAAAACTTCTTACATATTCCACATCTTTCCGTTCTTCTACTTTGGCCCAATGTTTGCATTGTGGTAAAGTCTTCTGAATAAAGCGTCTGCATTATGCGGTTTACCCGACCGATGTTTAATTTTGAAGTGGTACTGCTGCAACTTCTCTAACCATCTTGCGACTGCATATATGGACAAGAGTTTCCGGTAGACCATTTTCGTGACCGACTATATCTGACAATAACTCCTTTCTTGTGACGCAATAATTTCTTTCTGGCTTTAATAACACTCTACTAAAATACTCGATGACTCGTTCCTCGGCATTCTGGACTTGTGATAGCATAGCTCCAATGCCAATATTGCTCGCATCTGTGTCCAAAATAAACTTCTCTAATATGAGATTGGAGCATAAAGCAGCTTTTAGCCTTCGAAAAAGAAGATCGCACTCCGTGTTCTATTAAAAACTATATTTATATTTTGTCAATCTATGCAAAGGCTCAGCAATATTGACAAATCTTGCCACAAACCTTCGATAGTATGTGTAGAGTTCAAGAAAACTTGCGGCCGGAAATGCGAGATGGTGGTGATACAGAATCAATTCATACCATCATCAAACGAAACATCGTAGCTCACTGCAGAATTTCAACACCACCAAATTTAATCTTGTATATAGCAAATGGAAAAAGGATGTCATCGAACTACATTATCTAAAGTCACCATTGGCTTAACAACATTCCAACAGCTAGTACTAGTGGCAAAAATCATGGATGATGTCAAATTAGTATTAGATGTTATAAATGCTCAGCAGTTTAAAATGAATGTAGATAAACATCAAGATAAAGGAAACATTAGAGTCATTAAGTTATCTAAGGATATTACCATACCAGCAAATTCAGAGGTGGTTAATTCCACAACTGGAGCAAAAGAGGGACAAACTGTTTTGTTTGAGCCGATGGAAAGCTGTAAAGTATATGGTTCTGGAATTTTTCCTGCAAATACGATATCTGTTTGATCGTGAGTATTTAATATTGAGTGATCGTGTTTAGTAGTGTAAGTATGTAAATAAATTAGTTCACTATTTTGGTGCATCGAGTCTTTTAATTTACACCTTAACCAACCGGTAAAAACGCTACAATATGATTAACAGCTGAAACAAGGAGAAAACTCTAAAGTAGTGGAATGTAGATGACTACATGCTTACACTGACTTGTCTACACGAAGAATGTCTATAGAATTTGTCTTTATTTACCAAAAGTTTCCTCAATGCTTCAAGCAATGAGCAACCGAAGGAGAGATAGAACCATCTCCAGAGACCTTGGACATTTCCAGTTGTAATAGTAAAGAAAACGACGGATTTACCAACTTCTCTGAATATGTGATATTACTAAGAAAGATACTGAATGATATTACCAGGAAAGACCCAATTTACCAAGTTATCCTCTACCAAGAATTGACGGCACCCTGGACTTGCTATCAGGTTCACTATGGTTTTTAACGCTGTATCTGAAGAGTGGATACTGGCAGGTAAAAATGCATGGACTTTACAGTCACGCTCTTTGGATAAATTGACGACGATCTACTGACAAACACCATGTAGTTACGAAACTTTTGTACGGTTTTCGTTTTGTTTTGTATGGCTTTCATACGGGCTTTTGTACACGTTACGGAAGATTCGGAAGAAATTTGCAAAATCTCTGCAAACTTGGATAAAATGGTATTTCGTTATTCAGCAGACTGTGAAGAAGCGTTTCTAGTGCTTAAAAAAACACTGTGCAAATATCCAATTTTAACGTATCCAATTCCTAGACAAACTTTCATTTTAGATACAGATGTAAGCAATATTGGAATTAAAGTCGTTCTTTCATAAAAGTATGAAGATCGCGAGTAACTGTGCCAATGTGCAGCCTTTTAGTGGCATCTTTGTCGAATAAACTGCAAAATACAATATTCTCTATCGAATACAAGATATTCGAAAAATTCTCATAGCCAAGAGAGATCCAATGAGACATTAAGAGGATATTCTCGAGTACGACCCATAACCAGTGCAGAATACTCGAATAGATCCTTGATTAGATAAATGCTCAACAAATCTTATTAAAAATTAATTAAATACAGGACGAAGCGATCTACTTAAAAAATATAGTACTCCCACAAATTATCAAATTAAGGCACCATAACTGATTTGTCATTATGTTACTTACCCCATTATCTCTCAAAAGAGTAAGTCTGTACCCAGCCTAAGCGAATTTGTTACGTTGCTTTAAAATGAATAATAAATGATTTGGTATATTAAATAGATTAATACGCAGTTGAAATTTAATCAGCTCGTAGGAACACGCATAACATTCGGGCGTGCTCTATTCAGCCATCTTATAGATCAAGATAAAGGATCACGAGGTAGAAAAATAATATGTTTATATTATCACTTTTATTAGAAAAAAATGCATTATCAAAATTTAGAGGCGCATTAAATTTGCCAAGAATTGAAAATTTAACGGAAACTATACACTTTTCCTTTTGCTTTACTGTCGATTTCCCTGAATGTAAATTTAATGTATTGTCGCTTTATACTTGTCGAATTCTATGGGATCTGCACATACATATTCAAGACGCCTTAACGAAAGGCTTAGAATTTAAATTTGACAGAAACTTTTCACTTTTGCTTTGCTCTGTAATACAATATTCTCTCTCTCTCTCGATTCGTGCCCTCCCGGACGTAGATTCCGTGTATTGTCACTTCCTTCCTGTCGAACTCTATTGTTGATTTCCACGTATTCCGAACACAAAATATGAAAGGCTATATGTGGCTATGGAATTCGATAGTATATAGACATTAGTTTAGGTGAACGGATTTAAATTGAGGGTAACAATAAAAGGAGTGTGTCTCTGACAGAGAATATTCAGGTATTATGTAACGCATGAGGGAAGGAGGTGGTCAGGCTGAAAATATTATAGGTGTTTTACAGGAAAAAAGAGTTTGAGTAAACCGTGCGTTATGGAACAGCAAAAGTTTCAAATTTCACAGGTCTCCCGCGCATACTAGTGTTCTCTGCATCTTTTTAAAATAAAATTCATAAAAACTGATACAGATGAAGCGTACCTTATTTATATTGTTTTGTGTTTTAAACTTTAATACAATTGGGATATTATTTACATTGTTACCAACGGTTCCGACCACAATGCATTTAATTGCGCTGAACGTCGTATGGCACCACTCAGCAAACATTTCTCAGGAATTATCTCACCACACGAATACGTTGGTTCATATCTGAATTCGAAAAGAACGACGATCTATATGGATCTCGAAAAGCAAATTTTTAACAAACTGAGGAAACAGTTTAATCAATTTAGAGGCAAATGAAAATAGACGCTTACAATGTCACAGCTGAATATCGCACCAAAGAACAAGATCACGAAGATCTTTTTGTCAAACGTCAAGTTTGAAACGACAACCACGTTTGTGAATCCCAGTATTTGTTACAAGTTGTGAAATGTGAAGATGATTCCTGCTACAGTCAGCCAAGAACTGCACTTGAAACTGCACTAAAAAGTTGTTAGTGAAGGATTTCTGCAACCTCATTGTCTTTTATTACCATGAACTTGTCTTGTTGAAGATTTAAAAATACCAACGTTGCCTCAGAAAAGCACCTGCCGCTTTGATCCACTGTTAGTATGACTGTCGCTTACTTTTTCACCCGATTTCGGAGATTTATTGCAGATGCTTTACAACTTCAACTGTCCTTCTGTTCAAAGTGAACTTAAAACGAGTATGAAACAAATAAGGTCTATATTTCTCATCTCAAAAAAATACCCAAGCAACGCATTCGTATGATGCAAAAACTAACTCTATCAATTCAAATAGAAACGTATCATCCATTTCTTCTCCAAGAGACCAAACGAAAACAAAACAAAGGTAAAAACACAAAGTCACGGTCTCATCAAATCCATATAATTTTTTAAAAGCTACACGTGTTTCGCTCCTATCGGAGCATCATCAGGCCTAGACCTACACAGATCACATTACAACTAACAACTAACTGTTGTGTTAATCACCCAAGGTAATATTTAACAAAAATTACTTCATGGAACATTTTAACGCAGAATTAATTAAAAAAATTTATGCGTTAAGTAACGTACCAGAGATGGAAAGGTGAGGGGTCAGTCTGTTTATTATAATGCATTTAGTAGCAGCAGCAGGCGGTCCAAAGTCCCTAAAAAGGGCGTTACGTAATACTTGAACACTCCCTAGGACTAAGTTATTAAGCACAATATAAACTCAATACTCGTTCATATTTAGAATGAAGAAATTCTTGATCGAATTACTCAATTTACACTTAAGCTAACCGAAAGTTTTAAATATTTTAAGCTTCTCGTACCGATATCTCAAAAAGGGGAAACTATTTTTGCGATGCGGATTATGAGCAACTGTAAGTTAATTATCCTTTATGTAAGGTCTTTGGTAA
Organism: Anthonomus grandis grandis; assembly: GCF_022605725.1. Taxonomy (NCBI): domain Eukaryota; kingdom Metazoa; phylum Arthropoda; class Insecta; order Coleoptera; family Curculionidae; genus Anthonomus; species Anthonomus grandis. The sequence goes on from NC_065552.1 coordinate 30,303,639, forward strand.
CAACCTTCAATTCTAAAATTAGTACAGGATCAATATTCTGTCACATTACATGGTGTTTTTTTTGTACATACCTTGGCATAATCATTAACACCAGATGTTAATTGTTTATATTAAATAGATAAGACGTACTGCACCATAGCAAATATTTTCTTAGTCAGGCACACCGCATGTTAAACATGGTTTAATGCAGAAATAAACCTGAAGTGATTGATATTATTTAATTCAGATTTATACATATATATATATATCTATATTTTCGTCATGGTTCATGATTCGCAATGTTCTGTCACATTGATAAATGATATTTTTTTAGTTTTAAAATCTAATAATAATAAACTATTGATCTAATTTGCAAAGAACCACACTGTATATTAAATAATAAATTATCAAATACTGCATTGCTAAACAATGATAATGAAGTATGTATAATATGCATTTAGTAAAATTATAGTATGCATTTTATCTTTTAATGCAAAATAAAAACTAATTGTTTAATTTTCAATTTAAATAAATATTTAATTTAACCGCATACTAAGTTTGTAAACAAACTGCAAATTTCAGGGTCTACATGCATTAATTATTAAATACGTTATTTAAAAAAATAGTCTAGTCTATTTGACGTGTTTGAAAATACTTAATAAATTCAATTTAAATAATATTATTTTAGGTCGAAGGAAATAGTTATTAAATTATATGATACTACAAAAAACTATATTATACAAAACTATATGATACAAAAAATTCTTCTATTGAAATATTTTTCTGCGTATTATTAATCTGATGAAAAAAGTACCAAAGTGCACAAGTCTTCTGTTTGACACGCTTAACCAATTAATCTTATGAGAGATCCTATTAAATTTTCTAAGAGTAAATATTAAACAGCCACACATATTTTGTATTTTTTAAATTCTAATAAATTTAATAATTCTGATATCATTTTTCTTTTAAATTAGCTATTTAATTACCATTATCAAATAAAATTTTCAAATTCCGCCCGATTTGTTAAGCAATTTCAAGTTTTTTCCCTTGTATTTATATGTATATATTGTTAAAAATAATAGATCTTTACTCTTCTTTCGTCAGAAAAACATAAGGTTAGCCTTAGCAGAGTTAGGTAGTCCCTATTTATATTATCAAGTATATGGTTTTAATGCTTAATATTAAAATGACCGGATATCGTCTGCGAATGTCTGTACTTTGCAAAATTCAGGGAATCTTAAAACATCAGCAGTACATAGCATAAAGAGGGGCGAAAAACCCTCCTTTGAATACTATTTATCTAGTTTAATAATTATCTAATTTTATTCTCTGTAGTTTAACAAAGGGTGATTTAATAAAAGCGCCAAAGTGTTGTATTTCATCGACCCAGCGTCTAATTTCGGCTTTCAATACTTCGATGGTTGCAGGCTTATTGGCATAAATCTATGACTTTAGATAACCCCACAAACAGAAGTTTAAAGGCATTAAATTGCAAGAGCGTGGAGGCCAAGTCTGATCACCAAATCGGGAAATGACTTAATCAGGAGCAAACGCGTGTAAGATCGTCCATGTTTCTCGGGACATATGACATGTGGCACCGTCCTGCTGAAACCATGTCATCAAGACCAACAGCTTCCAAATAAGGCACAAAAAACTGTGTTAACATAGCACGCGATTTACCGTTATTATATTAGCTTCTTCACTTTCAAAGAAAAACGGTCCAAATATTCCTCTACACCATACAGTGATACTTTGTGGATGCATTGCTTTTTGATAAATCATTCGTTGATTTTGTAAGCCCCAAATGCGACAGTTTTGCTTATTAACGAAGCTCATCACTGAAAATTACTTTGTTTGCAAAATCAGCAAGGATCAAATTGGTGAATTTTCTTTGCTATTCTTGGTCTGCTGGAAATAAGTTGAACACTGATAAGAAGAACATTATTTCAACCGAACATTAATGGATGTACTTTACGAATAGTGCCAATTAAACTCTTACCATTTTGATAATAACTTTGACAAGCTGGATGCATTAATGTTTTACCCACGAACTTAATAAATATACCTGGACTGCTAATTCAATAAAAAGTAAATGACCACTACTAGATGGGCGCCATTTTGCATCTTTGTGTCCTTTCGATGTTGGTCATTCTGACAAATTTTAGTTGTACCAATTGTAGGGAAAGAAAACAATTAATGTTTTTGGGAGGTTATGTTAACAAAAACAAAATAGAAAGTTACATTTAGTTAAGAATTGAAGATATTTGCGTGAGATATAAGGTTTTTCTTGTACTTCTTTACGAATTTCGTGAAAATTTATGAAAAAAAGTAATCGTTACTCAAAATGAGGAAAAGTTTCAATTAACTTGGGATAGATGCATGCACTTTAAAGTATGTGTTTTATTATTCTGATAAACTTGACTCTTATAAATCCTAATACCATAAAAATGATGATCTTTATTAAATTTTGCTTGTTTTTACTTAGCAAATTTAGTAAAAAACACTTTTTTTTCTATTTTTAGTTTACGACTTTTACTATTCTTCTATGTACAGTGTTTCCACATTAATAAATACAATCATCTATAAAAATTAAAATATAGATGAGTTTTATGAGGATTTATCACAGTTGACAAATCACACGTCAAACTTCAGCATCGTCAACAACGTTTAATATATTTTTTTGTTGGGAACACTGAAAATGTTTAGAGTGGCCAACATCAAAAGGACACAATCACTATAAATATGGTGGCCACCAGGCAGTTGTTCTACTGTGTAGTGCTCCATGTTTACTAACTCCTATCTGTCAACTTTCAATCTGTCACATCATAATCCTGTGATATTGTACTGACATTATGACATGGTGTACAATTCAAATCTTGCGTATTTATTGAAACACTATTTATATGACGTAATTAGTCTCTAGCCCTCCGAAACCTATTTTAAAAATCGGGAATAAGAGTATTTATATTAAAATAGCTATAAATTTGTTCATATAATAGTTGATAATATGGATATTATTCTTAAATCGGTAAATGTTTTGGGAGTTGGTAAAGGCCTTACTATATGCGGGTTTTCTAAAATTCAGGAAAGTAGTTCTGTTCGGTTCTTTGCGTGACTTCCTATTGAGATTAAATGTATATATGAATTTTTCTAAAACCGGACCATTAAAAGTGTGTAATTACGCAGTTCCTTATAAAGGGTCATTGGTGGTTTAGAGGTTTTATACTTAAGCAGCCTTATCCTTTTCTTCCATAAGATATTTCAAACTCGAGGTTAGCCAAGGAGACTGCGGCTAAGTCATCTTTAGATTTTTAAGGGGTATATGAATATTAAATACTGTAACCTAAAGTTTATTAAATGTATCTGATTTTCTTTCAATAACATTTTCATATAAAATATTTTACCCAGGTAAGGACTCCCAAAAAATGCAAATCTCTTGAAAAAAGGTTGTAGTCAATATTTGTTTAGTACCGATATGTTACGAATTCTGGTTGGACCTTTTTTATCTTAAGATTTAAATTTGCTTGCACCAATCTATGATCAGAGAAATCATCAGCCGAGTGCGCACCGCAGGTCAAATTATTATGTGTATTCAGAAACAAATTCGGGTCTATCAATTTACTACTATGACTTGTAACATATATAGGTTCATAAAATTATTTAAATTGGAAAAATCACCGACAAAATACGATCAAAATCATGAATGTGCAAGGTTATGTTTAGGTGCGGAGGTCTGTAAAAATTTGCAATAGCAATTGTTTTAGTTCCCAGTTTAAGATTAAAACACAATTTCTCCAAAGAGTCCGAAATATCAGAGTTAAAACAAATAGTTCAAACGTTTCAATTAGTTTTAAAATAAGCGCATCCTCCCACTCTATACGCTCTCTTGCAATGGAAAAAATTGTATCCAGGTATTTCAATAATACTGGTATCTTGACTATTGTTAGTCCACTTTTCTGTCAAGAGAATTTGCAATTTTCTCTCATTATTACAAACACGAGTATTTTATAATTATTAAATTCTGTGAATAAAATTATTATGCAAATACACCGAATAATTGAAAGTCTTATAGAAGAGATACGGAGACGAAATATATCTCCTCATGGTAAAATATAAATGAAATCTGATGCTCTTATTAAGAAATGATTTAGTCACTTCGTAATTCTTCTTGAATCCTTTTTCCTGAAATGTATATGTTGTGTTATTACCAGTGTTTGGTGATGGTGGCTTTTTATATAATACATATTAACATTTTCAAGCAATGCGAATTAATAGTCGTCTGGTTGGAATCTTTGGCGTAACACTCAAATCACAAGGCAGTTTTACGACTTATAACAAAGTTCTTTATTTTATTCTCGACAGTTGTTTTACTAACGAAATCAGCATATTCAGGAAAAGATACAAACTTTAATACAAAGAAAGGTTATTGTCTTTTGGCATATAGATGCCTTGATGAAGATTTGAATTAGAGTTTAATATCACGAAACGTTTTCAGGGTACGAGATATGCTCAAACCCAACAGTATTTGGAAACTGCCTCGTATATCAACAAGAAAGGTAGTTAACAAAAAAACGTTAGCGGTATCTTTTGATTTATAAAAAAGTTGCCTTATTAACAGGTTTTCTGAAGTACCTTTTATAAGTTATTACCAAAATTTGACTGTACTATTGAATTATTGGTATACTGAATTGAAACTTCTACGTCTCACTGAATAATAAACTAACAAGCGCCTCATATAAACCCGCAATTTCCCTCATTTATTCAATATTAAAAAATGTATCTAGACACCAAATATCTTCGCCTGCCAATGATAAGTTCCTCCGTGGTAGGAATATTTCCATGGCAGTTTACGTTTCAGGAAGATCCAAAAAACCAAAGAAATTACGCCTTATACTCAAGATTCATGTTGGGAGTTTATATGGTTATTACTCTGCTTTATTATTCTCAATTTTTTATGTTATTAAGAGAGAATCCTCTAAGGCCAGATGAAATTGGAAGATGCATCTGCATCTCTTTGATATCTACCATGACAGTTGTAAGGCAATTCGTGATGAGATTGCATCCAGGGTATAAGAAGTTGTTGACATATATTATTGATACAGAAAGATACATTTTTGCTGGAAAAGATCAGAAGGTATAAAATTATATTAAAAAAATTGCGTATAAAATATAGTTACTGCGAAAGGCATTTTTGTAAGTTTTTTGAAACATATTTAATTAATTTAAAATTATATGAATTATAATGATGTCTTGTATGCAGATGAACTGTTTGGATACATTTAGGATTATTTATTTATTCATCTATTTTGTGTTAATAAGCAAAGTGTTTTTATATAAATCAAGAAATATAAAATGCAAACACACATACAGGTTTGAACATCAGTAATTAATTTTCAATAGGTATTTATCGCAAATGCATTTTGAAATATATTCGGAATGAGGCAAAAAGTAACAAATGTTTAGACTCTGATAGGTCTTAGGCATTACGGTAAGTGCAAAAATATGATAACGTAACTCTTAAAACATCGAGTAAGACGCTTACTCGCTAAAATTTGTCTCTACATAGCGACCAACCAAAAATGCCAAAATTAATTAAGTTTGATAATTCTACGAGCGTCCCGCTGCAGTGAGGAACTGTACTATCTAAAATTATCTTAAACCAAAATTTGCTGATGGTCTAAGTTTATCATTAATAAATATTGTGAACAAAAGACTCGTAAGAGAGAAGTACGTGAACGTAGATTATTGGCTTGCAAGCTGGAATCGAACAATGTTGAATTAAAGTAAAATATTTCTAGATCAGTCTAATATGACTAATTAATAAATTCGTTCCCCCAATCAGTTTATAAGATGCACAATTATGCGAATGCAGAAATATAAAATTTTCTTCAAATACATTTTTAGAAAATTATTTTTCCCTAGGCTGTAAGAAAAAAAATATATAGATTATAAAAAAAACAAAAAACTCTTTTTATTCAACAGCACTCATATTATGAATATATATCATAGGAAAAACATTGAACTATTTTTGATCGTTGAAGCTGTTTTTAGGTTTTAAGTATTTACAACAAATGCACTAAAACCATGACTACTAACTTGGCCAAATATCTAACTTTAGTCGGAATTTTGGTGTTTTTACACGCCCTTAGGCCCTTTTTCACCGAAGAATTCAAAATGATCGGTAATGAAACTGTGGAAATACGAAGCTTTCCGGTCCCTAGTTATGTCCCATTCGATGAAAATGCTCATTTTGTGGTAAGTATTAACTATCATAGATTTTTAATGTTTGAAATGAATAGAAGTGTTTTTTTGTAGAATGCTTACATTTTTACTTTCATATCTCTAATGATTGGTGCATATTTCGTAATCAACACAGACGTCCTGATGTTTCCTTTATTGATGTATCCTATAGGTCAACTGGAAATTTTACACCACATTTTACAAAATTTTGATAAATATTCAGAGAAAATAAAGGGACAATTTCAGACTGAAAACGAAGAGACGGTGGCTTGTGCTGCTTTTTATTATTGCATTCGCAAGCATAAGGAAGTTATACAGTGAGTTTTAAATTAAAAATAAATTAAATAATTTAGTAAATTTACGACCAAATGAAAAAGTGTTCAATTGGTTATATTTTTCTTCATTAAACACTATTTTTAGAGTACTGATTCCCACTTTGCGGAGCAAAATCTCGTATAATTAAAAATATATATTTCTGTGCGGTTATTTGCTTATGACATATTTTTTTTTTATAAATACATTAAATTCTATAAAAGCCGGATAAATTTTTGAAAAAAAGTAAAAAAATTAAGAATAAACTAAAACACAATATGAATATTGCGTTTGTGAACTTACTTTCTATATATTCGAGTGGCATTGAGTGGAAGCACTTATAGATCTCTTCCATTTGGAAACACTAGCAAAAGACCGAAATACGAAAAAAAAACAAATTGAAATAAGAAAGGAAATGCTTGTAATCAGTCAAAGAAAATGATGATATTCCTTAATGAAAACTAAGGAAAACGCAAATTTAAATACCAATAGAACTAAGAAGTCTTTGGTATTAACATCATTCCGAAAAAAGTTCAAAGTAGTTACGAAATAATTAGCACTTCTGTTAATCCAACATTACGTAATAAAGAACTTTCATTTGGCAACACTGTTTTTTATGAAAGCCGACCTGACAGTTCTGGGTTATTTTTAGATTAGTTTGGTTTGGGAATTCATCATGAACAGACTGACGCCGGAACGTTTCCAAATTGTTCAAATTTAGTTTGAAAGACATGGTTCTATTCGAGAAACACATCGGGCATTACGTGAGTTTTATGGTGCTCATAATCGTCCTTCAGAGAGATTAATTCGAGAAACTGTTGATCGTTTTCGCAATACTTTTATTCTAGTCAACAATACGCATCCCGTAAGACGCCGTACAGTGCGCACGCAACAAGCGATAGCTGCTGCGCAGCATAGTGTTGATAATGATCCAAATGTGTCAATTCGTCGTCGTTCTCAACAAGTGAACTTATGTCCATCCACTTTATGGAAAATTTTGCGCAAAGATCTCGGATTGTGAGCATATAAAATTCAACTTGTCCAGGAGTTGAAACCTCAGGATCATCTTTTGCGCCGTACATTAGCTGAATGGGCGGAAGGAAAGATTGCTGTTGATCCACGATTTCATATGAAAATTTTTTTCAGTGATGAAACACACTTTTGGTTAAATGGCTATGTAAACAAGCAGAATTGCCGAATTTGGGGGGATGAGAATCCACTAGCTATTGGCGAAAAACCGTTACATCCAGAAAAACTAACCGTTTGGTGCGCTTTATGGGCCGGTGGAATCATTGGTCCTTATGTCTTCAAAAATGCTGATGGTCAGAACGTTACAGTAAACGGTGAGCGATACAGAAACATGATAACCAACTTTTTTGTGCCTCAATTGGAAGCCGTTGCAGGCGTTGCAGAAATGTGGTTTCAGCAGGACGGTGCCACGTGCCATACAGCGCGCCAAACAATTAATTTACTGCAAGAGACATTCGAGCAACGAATAATTTCAAGGAATGGATCTGTAAACTGGCCAACTCATTCGTGCGACTTGACGCCATTAGATTATTTTCTTTGGGGCTATGTTAAGTCGCATGTCTACGCTGATAAACCCGAAACACTTGAGCACTTGGAAGCCAACATACGACGCGTGATTGCCGAAATACAGCCTGCAGTACTGAAAAGAGTGTGTGAAAATTGGACCTCTAGATTACGCCACGTACGCGCCAGCCGTGGGGGTCACATGCCCGAAATCATTTTTAAATATTAATGCTAAAAAAAATTCTTTAATATAAAAGCAAATTCGTTCATATCAATAAAATATTTTGTGTTTAATTTCATTTTAAAGTTCTCCGCCTCTAAAAAAAACCACCCTTTATATACGTAGGTACTGGAGTATTTCCACTACACCTAAAACGATACTTTATTACAGTATGATTGTTTGAATATATAATTAAGCTTCATTATTACTTTAAACAAAAATAATCGAATTGGTTAATAAGCATCAAATACTGGATAGCAACCAGCTTAGGTTTAGAGCAGCAAAGCCAACCAAAACAGCAGTAGTTAAATTAATCAACTTTATTTATAAGAAACTAGACTTAAACAAAGCAGTAGCTGGGATCTTATTTATTTTGTTTCGTACTTTTGACAATCTAAAATCTGAAGTTCAATCTAAAATCTGAAGTTTTTAATTTAAAGAAAGCATCAGTAATTACTAGTAGGCACAGTTCGGAGTAATTTTACATCAAAGTAGAAGCAGCGCTAATGTAGCACCTGTTTTATTCATTTCTGGGACTTATAGTAAATCTTGCTAATACAGAATGAAGGTTCACTCGAACAACGGGTTCGTAGTTGGATGCATAATTATGTAATGGCAGTAATTCCTTAGGCAGACAATGAGACTACCCAGAACCATATTTCACAGTATGGAATATCAATCACATTGGCACTGGCACTATTAAGTTATTATCCAAATATGAACAGTGGATTTCTATTGGATATCCAATAAACACTATGTATAAATATACTCTTAAGCATCATTGAATTACTTAATATTTTGTTAAAATGCTTTACGAATATTCACACTGTTGACACACATCATTAGCTGAGTATTCCTGGATTATCCATTGGATGTTAATTTTTAAGTGAATATTTGGGGAATGTTGATGGATTATAAGGTGTTATTATAGAAGTAAACACTCAATGTAGACTTCTCTAAGGTCTTTGACAGGGCAAATTAATCTATGAATTACGGTTAACAGTATACCTGTACTCATTTATTTTTAAAATGTGTCTTTTTTTCTTTTATTACGTACAATTTACGTTTTATCATTTATCACTTGTGTATGTAATACTAAGTATAGCTTTAAGGTACTTATTTTGGATCAGTTTGGAATAAAATCGGCTTGATTAATTAAACATTAACAGAACGACATCAGAGAAACCAGAAATCTGGTCTATGGAAGCTTTTTTATAAAAACTGAAATGAAAATTAGCCCACAATATTTCTAATAAAATTACTATTTTACCAGATAAATTTATATAAAACTTACTATTTATTATTTTTCCAATTGTACTTTTAGATATATGGATAATTTTAACCGTTCCATGAGCCTCTTTATGATCTATGACTTTGTTCAGAGTTCTTTGCAGTTTGCTTCTGTGGTAATTCAGCTTTTAGTGGTAATGTATAGAGCAAAAATAAATTTCAATAATATTAATATTTTTTAAAAATATTTTAGGTCCAGACATCCGTTTGGGACTGGATTTTCGTATCCAGCTTCGTAATTTTCTCTGTGAACCGATTGCATATGTATTACTATTATGCCAATGAAGTGTTACTTCTTGTACATATTAAAAATGTATTAGAGAAATAGGTTACATAAAAATTTTTTTTAGAGTGATAGTCTCTCCTCTTCCATTTGGCAGTCTAACTGGTATGAACAATCAAAAAAAGTAAAAAACATGATGATGATTTTCATGCTAAGGACTACTAACCCTTTAAAGTTTAATATTGGACCATTTGGGTATATGTCTTTAGATACTTTCATCGCAGTACGTATATTTTATTAAATATTTCATTAGAATAGTAATACATTTGCGTTGTTTTAGATTCTGAAGGCTAGCTATTCATATATTATGCTGATGTATGAGACAAAGAAAACCTAAATTTTATTAGTAAAAAAAGAAATTGACTTTAAAATTAACATGAATTTATAAAAAAAAGTAAGTTAACAATTTTTTCTAATTGAACTAAGAAACAATTGAGCACGTAATACTTAAAATAGCCAACCCGAAACTTAGTATTATGCTTATAATTATTTATATATGCATATGGCTTTCAATGTCTAATGTTATTTCATAGTTTAAGTATATTATAGTAAATTACTTATAAACTTTAGACGAAATATATTTATCAAGCATCTTCAAAGATTTTTTTTAAATCACATTTTAACATTTTAACATTTCATATTGAACAGTCAAGACCAAGTTCTACTGAATAACATCAAAGAGTACTTTTGACCATGACTTTGAACTTTTTGATATAATACTTCTATATTTGAGGCGTTCAGTTGCAAAACTGCTTAAATCCATTTTTATTCAAAAATGACATATGTGTGGCGCTGTCTTCTTTAAGACGTTTGACATAAGATGTCAAATTTATTTGGCCACAAAACTTGATAAATCCCAAAGAAATTGCCTTCGAAAAAGTATTAACGGTAGCAAAACTTTTTTAATCCTATGTAAATAATGTTTCAAAAGTGTTTTAATCCATTAATCTGCAACGTTAAAAATTTTTGTTAATATAAAGAGTCTTACACACATTGTGATATGGAAGACTCATCTTGTCTTGCTACACCTGGTAAAGGCCGAAAGAAATTGCGAAATCCATCAAACTGGAAGAAAGCAAAAGATAAAGTTCAAAGGTAATATTTTAAATAAATTTTTAATAGTTAGGTAGGTAGGTACTTAAAATATTTTTTTTATTGCAGGTATAAACCTAAAACTCTACCTAGACATCCCAAAAGTCATCATAAAAAAAGTACTTTTGCTTGTGAAAACTTGTCTATGCAAGATATTCGAAGATTTCATGAAAAATTCTATGAAAATACTACGAAAATTGCGCAAGATAACTTTATTTTTAAACATACAGAAACAAATGTTCCAAAAAGGCGCCGTCCAATAAAAGGAACTCGAAATAATTTCGTTTCGTTAAATTATTTTATTAAAACTAAAGATGGCACTTTCCAGATTTGCAGTAAAGCCTTTTTATCTATCTTGGACATTTCAAGGTTTCGGGTGCAAAATATAGCTAAAAATTATTTGATTGACACTATATCACCTAAAGAAAATAGAGGAGGGGATAGGATAAGTACAAAATATGCCGAAAGAAGAGAAAATGTAAAAGCATTTATTTTAAAGTTAAAATAGATTCAGTCTCACTACACTAGGAAAAAATCTTAACGACAGTATATGCCAAGTGATCTATCCATAAGGCAGTTGTGGAAAATATACTGTGATGAAAACAGCAGATTGGCTGTAAAATATGACTTTTTCGGGGAAGTATTTACAAGGGATTTTAATATTAGCTTCAAGAGCCCTGCCACCGATGCTTGCTCGGAATGTATAAGCTTAATAACTGCCAAAACCAACAGGGATAATAAGGCAAAGCTAATATGCATGCTACGTGTTTGTAATCTAAAAACAAAGGCATTTTATGAAGCACTTAAAAAATCTGAGGAAAATACTTTAAAATTATCCTTCGACTGTCAAAAAAATATGGTGTTGCCCCGAGTCCCGGATCAATCAGCTTACTATTCTAGGCAGCTCTATCTATACAATTTTACAGTATGTGAAGGAAATTCCAATGACAAACAGACTAAGGAAAGTATCACTTCATACACTTGGACCGAGAATGTGTGCGCTAAGGGCTCAATTGAAATATCTTCACTAGTTAATCATAAACTTTCTATGGTAAACTTGACTGATGTTACCTCAATAAACTTTTTTGCGATGGGTGTCCTGGCCAGAACAAGAACGTAACAATGATGGGTATGCTGATGTATTGGCTGTATCACTCTAACTCTACAGTGAATGAAATTATTGTGACATTTCCTGTGGTTGGTCACTCTTTTTTACCGGCGGATCGTGTTTTCGGACGAATTGAAAAAAGAGTTAAAAAAAAGGAAGTTACAGTTCATTCTGATGAATAAAGGAAATTTTTTTTCCGTGTTTTTAACTGTGCTTGATATCGAAAAAGATTGTCAAATTTTTAACTGGAAAAAAGCTATAGAATCGGTTATAAAGCCACCTGGGCAGTGGCATTTTAAGTTTTCTCCATGTAAAAAAATTTCAATTTTAAAGAAATGGAACTCAAAAGGAACTCAGGCAGTGTTCGTAAAGGGGGAAGTAAATTACAAAAGCGATTTCGGGATATATAAGTCCGTTTTGAAAAATGGAAAAACCTTGGCTACCTTAAATTTGGAGCCTCTTCCTAAGGAATGTGCAGTAAAACCAGCCAAGCTTAAGGATGTGGATGCTTTATTAAAAAAACATTTTGGTTTAGAGTGGAGAAATATTGAAGAGGTCGATTTAACATTTTATAAAAAAGTAATTGACAACGCCATTGAATCACTTCATGATACAGAAGTTAAAGAAGAAGAAGAAGATGGAATGGAACCCATGGACGAAGACGATGGACTAAAAATTTAATTTTTAAGTTTCATTTAAAAAAAATATTTGTTTTTATATTATAAAATTTTACTTATTTAAAACTCCCTAAATCCTACAGATACTGAAAGAAAACTTTTTAGTTCCATGGTGCGGTAGCAAAACTTGTTATATCCCTATTAATTTTGTCCATAACTACTTCTTTTAAACAAAAATTTACTACTTAGTAACAAATATTTAAAAAAACAGTTGTCATAAATGTGGATTTTCATTTTAAACCACAAAAATTTGTTCTTACAAGAAATCCGAAGTTTTTCTCTTCTCCTGTAAAATTGGTTAGCACAGATCTAAAGAGTTTTGGAATTGGGCGCCTCATTTATCCTGTGTTAGATCGCAGAAGATAATATCGGTCCATAAAAAACACTTAATTACCATTAAATAAATAAGATGGTTAGGCTGTAAACATATGATAAATTGCAAACCACTATTTTAAGAAATAAATCAAATCTTTAGCCTTTTCCATAATTCAGGAAGGACGTGTATAAAATAATTTAGCTGGAGTTCTATGAATAAAATTTTTATTTGAAAACCCGTTCTCTCAATCAATTTAAAAGGTAAATACCGACTTAAATGAAAAAGTTCATTTTACAAGAGGAATCATAAAATAAAATGATTAATCAAATTATAAAATATATCAATTAAGAACTTTTTAATTAAATTTTACTTTCTAGGGGCAGAACGTAAAATAAAAATTTTTAAGCGTATATAAAATTATTTGATTGATGATATGTCGAGGTGCAATAAGTCGAGCCTGTAATAACTGCAATAAAGAGTCCGGGGTATAAAGGTTTTTAATAAGCTACACTATTAATTTGTTAACATTTTCAAAGAAGCATTTTTAAGTTTTGTAACAAAAACGAAATAACTATTGAAAATTTACTTTTTACAAAAATATGCCAGGACCGCTTATTATATAAAATAAATTTTTATTCAATTTTTTACTAGAGCAAAAAAATATCATCATCCCCAGTCATTACGGAAGATTCAAACATATAAACGTTTTCGACAGCAGGTAAAAACAAGCGTTTGATTAAATATGAGCTGAATCATTTATTTTCGACACCTCGGATACCATAAACTGAAATCTTTTGCAACAGAATATTGTATTAGTCCATGTAGTCAAATGCATTGAAAAGATCGCAGACCGACTGCAGAGGAATTGCGACTATTAATAGAGGTCAATAAGTGTTTCATAAAACTGAATATCGCATCTGTAGTGCTCTTGCCTGTCAGTCGTTTATTTGCCAGTTTTCCTATCAATTTAGAGAGCGTGGAAAGCACTGAAATTGAGCGAAAATTTGTCGGACTATCCAGGTTTCAGAGCAGGCTTCAGACAGTCCAAAAAAATTACCGGTAGAAAAGGACGTGTTGAGAGAGTTAACCAATACCTGCAAAGCTGTAATAGGAAGTTCTCTTAATATATTTAGTGTTAGTACATTTATTCCCGGAGAACTCTTGCCTTTTAGTGACTGAAGAAATTCCTTTAAGTCTTGTATTTTGGTTGGTGTGAAAGCAAATGAAATTGTGATATTGACAGGTGACAGATAATCCAAAAAGTTCTTTAGTTATTAGAGGTTCAGTTGTGTGATGTATTCTTTGCAACCGAGCAATAGAAGGTGTTTAAATCGTTTGAATGTATGGGTTAGTCTCGATGGTTCTTTTCTTCGTTGCAGTTGGTTAATTTATTAACTTCTTTCCATGATTCCCCGAAATTGTCGCTATATATAAGCAAAAATAAAAATTTTACACTTATATTATCACAAGAACGAAAGAAAAGGACAAAAAAATTAAATGTAAAGGGTAAAAGAGTGATGAAAAATAATGTAATTCCTATCTTGTGTTTGATTGTACATGATCATGAGATTCTGTTTCCTGATGAGCAGAAGATTGTCAATGAGTATACTGTTGCAGTGGCTGTGGTTAAGTATGCGTTTGAAAACATACGATTGTAACTACCCACATCAAATGACGTTCCTGTATCTGTATAAGCTTGATTTGACAGACTTAGATAGAGATAGATAAGAGATTTTTTGAATGAAATTTTATCAATGGCGGTGGTGCATTTAATGAGAAGCACATTTGTATAGTTAAACTCAGAAATAATGGGATTTATTTCAGCTTTAAAGAATATTTTAGTATTGTTCTGATGGCGCTTGTGAATGCCAACTATGAATTTATTTATGTAAACATTGGTTGCAACGATTTCGGATGGTAGTATCGTTTTTTTAATCATTTGTGAATTGAAAATGGGTGTCGTTAAAGTCCAATTCAGAGATCTACTAGAATCTTTGATGTGCCGCGAATAGTCCGTGTGCCGGTTGCTTGTATTGTCACATGGCATGCATGTTTCAATCGCAAAATTTTATGTGGAAAAAGTCATAAAGTAATATTCTAAGCGATATTTAATCATTATATTAAATAAATAAATGTTTAAAACATTTTTTTTTAAATTATATTTGATTCATAAAATTCGACTACAAATACTCACGTACTATTTTGTTAGACGTCTGACCTCAGTGTCAGCCACTCAAGTGTGAAAAGTTGCACAGGTCCGGTCTTACATTTTTTTTTTAGTTTTATAACGTTAGAAATTCAGGATAGTTGATAGCAAAATAATATTTAATTTAATGATAAGATTTATGTATGTAAAACCAGTTTCAAAATTTTAGAGTGTCTCTAAAAGGTATCGTGGACAAAAAACAAAATTTTAAACTTGCTTTTAAATTTTAAATTTTAATTTTGCTATGGTAGTAAAAATAGTGTTTTTCTTACTATAGCAAAAAAGGGTTTTTTTCCCAGAGAATGGAGAAAGAAGCAGACTTTATTGTGTTGCTGAAGGACAAAGTTCGTTTGCCAATTTTTCCTGCTTATTTTCCTGGGTCGAAACATTTTAAGGTCTTTAGGTATAATACCAAAACAAACACAAATAAAAAAACACACTTCCTCACAGTAAAAACTGCAAAAAATTTAGACGAAAACAGGCCAAATTCTAAAATTTTCACTTTCATAAACGTGTAAAAAGCAAAACCGGCAAAACCCATCAAATAATAATAACCTCTCCCAACTATTAAAGCTGATAGTCCTATCTTTAAAGATCTCTTTAAGAACACGACAAAAGTAATACAAAAAAAGAATTTATCTGCGTACGGCCCCGTAATCCTCAAAATCAGTGGGATAGAGAGAGATACACAATCACTTGCTCAGCCTATGGTAGAAATAGCCAGAACCCAGGTGAGAAGTCTGTGAGTGATTAAAATGTTATATTGTTGTATTATGTGTTGTTGTGTTGTACAATAAATACGACATTGACGCACGGACTATTGAGTGCAGCATCTGCGACAAATCAGAGGTTCTAATAGATCTTTGAACTGGACTTTACTTCCTATTCATCCTGCAATGTATACCAAATGTTGAGCATCAGTTTTGCCCTATGGCATTGAGAAACTCTCTCAAGATTATCTAGAGAGTCTTTAATTATAATAGTGTACTGACACTCTCCATTTGTTTAAGTGTTATGTTATTAACCGCCTCATTAACGTTGATTCTGTTATGTTATTTTTATCTAATTTTATTTAACTTTACATGATTGGTCAATAAAAATTGTATATTTTTGGGAGTAATAAAACACCCTTTGAGAGATTTTAAAAAATTATTTTCAAATTTAAAATACTCGTACAAAGCCAGCTATTTCTTTTCAAATCCTCTGGGATTTTTCGCACAAGACATCACATTTTAAATTACACGTTTTCAAAGACAACAAAAAAACCAATTTTAAGAAAACGTTAAAAACACAAGACGACACATATTAGTCGCCCATTTCCCCGAAACGTAACATTCTTGGCAGTCGTTTAATCGGAAAGTTCGCATCGTCGTCGTCGTGCTGACAACGAAATTAAATTACAGAGCGAAAATGCTGATGTACTGAACCACTTTTCATTATGTGCTGTTCTGCTACTGCTGAGAGCATTTTCCATTTTGTTCCCAGAGACGGCAAGAATTCGCATTTAGGGATGGCGGGCATTTTTTCTATCGAAATAATGTGATCGCGTAATGTACCCACCACACAATGGTTAAAATTTATAATTTGGACGATAGTCAGATTTAAAACAGATTTGTAAAACATTTAAGGATTACACATTTTTATAGGCGAGGGTTTTTTTCTCAAATGCTTATGATAAAGTTCATCATCCAACATTAATAGAATCTTCTATATTATAATCATCTAAATAATAATTATATCATTTGTTCTCTTATACATGAAAATTCAATTATTTGTATTACTGAGCGTTCTGTTGCAGATACACTGAATTATCGTTAACTCATCGTGTTCAGTAATGGCATTAGCATTACTTGCATTAATTGTTTAAATACTTATATTAATCTCACTTCTCTAAGTAAATTTTAAATGACCCCTATATCTAAAAATATGTCTGCTCGCTGAACACCAAAATTCCTCATTGAGAGGAGTGGACTGGCACTTAAAAGGAAACCATTTTCGTGTATTCGAGGCATTTTAATGTATACTTCACTAGTACTCAAATTAAGTAACTAATCCCGTAAAACCTTGCCAAAGTTATTGAAAATATCGGCCGGTAACGGGAGTGACGGACAGCTCAAGTATATAGAAGAAAGGTGATTGGCTGGTGATTGCCTATGGTATGTTCATTTTTTTTATCCTTTTTCTCTCATAAATTTATTGCTCTCACCACCACACATCGTAATGTAATGATATTGTAAATAACGAGAAACCAGCCGATACTCCATCATTCCGGAATGACAAGAAGTACGACGAAGTCTAGAAGGTTGGCGAGAATCATCGTCCGGAACAGCATTCAGCCGAATATACAAGCAGCCGCATCGCCGATAGTTTTTTAGTTCTGTGAAGTAAAGTTCGGAATATTGGCGCGAGATTTAAATAGTTGTAAATAAATACAATAAAAATAAATATCTCTAGTAATTATAAGTGATCGTTTTCGAAATGAAGGGTCTAAATAAATTAATTGACTATTTTCGATTGTTTTAATCCATACCCGATAGCCTTGGAGGCGCCAGTAGATAGTTTTTTACGTAGCGTGTATAGTTGTAATTATATTGTTGACGATTTCAAAATCATCTATTATATAACTTTAGCCAATAAGACTAAACAGTTGGTAGTGCAGGAGCTATTGGAGATTACTTTCTCAAGTTGTCCAAATTGACATCAACAACATACATGGGTGCATCAGCAGATTAAGCTGAACTTTCTTTGCTCCATTTTTTTAAATTGGCAAAAGCCTTCTGTGGTAAACTCTCCTATTAATCCTGTAATGTATTCAGCACCAGGTTTGCCCTATAATATACTCTTGAGGCCCTTGTAGTAGTAAACTTGAATGACATTTTCACTGACAATGCAGTTTCCATCGGCAACAGCGAGGTTCCGTTTTTTAATTGTTTCTTTAATAAGTGTAAGATAAGTTATGATGATCCAGGCGTCAATTATTTTATATTAGGCTGATGAAACAAACTTTAAAGATTTTCATTATATTTGGAGTCAATGATATTCTGTAACAATCTCAAGCTGTCAAAAAAGCTTTAGATTGTGTCAGAGTTTGTTTCATCGAACATTTAATTCCATATGAAATTATTTAAATTTATTGTCAAAACTAATGCTCTCTAAAGAAAATTCGTAATTTGTCAAAAAATTTGAAACTAAATTTCCTTTACTGGAAAACTGCTGGCAATAAAGTGCTTTCAGTTCTCCAAATTTGCCTCTTCTAAGGCTTGATTCCCAGGAAATGAATCTTACATATAAATACACTTGGACGATTTTAAAACCCCATTAAGAATTTACAAATGACCTATTAAATTGCTATTCATGCACATGATTCAAGTGAAAATTATTAATAAAAATATGTGCTTAATTTTATTATTAATTCTGTTAAAAGAACAACTACTCAAGCACATATTTTCGCTATTTTGAAAACAACTTAAAAATTCAAAACATAAGTTCGAGCTAGTCTTATTTGTCCCTACACAACTTGATGTATTTATATTTTGCCAGAAAATAACTTGCAAGCATCGAGGTAAATAGATAACCCGACCCAAGCACTTTTCAAAATCATATGATATTGTATAAGCAGAATCGAAGAAAATTGGCTGAGTAGAAAGGAAACTTATGTTTCGATATTGGCAAAGTTTTATATTATCTGGCATGGCGAACCATATGGCGTCTTATGCGGTCGTACGTGTCTAGTAGTAAAGCTGTTATAATAGCTGTGGCTTCCAGCCAACTTGTGTTATAGTTTTCCCTGCTTGCATGGCCTCTGTGTGTGATTTTTATTTATCGCAGCCCGCACCAATATCGGTTTTTATTGAGAAAAACTATGTCGCGTAAGTAAAGGAGAATAATAAAAGTTTTGTGGGGATATTGGTTTTGTTTTGGTCCAGTTTTCCTTTACTGCGGATAAAAATTAACAATTCAGGAAATGCATTTTCATTTTTTTTTAAATTAACTCTCCATTTGTCGTACCAAGATACAATATAATATTCCAATATATAACCAACATTATTCCAAATGTATAAGGGTGTATCAAATTGGAATAAACATAGTAAGATTGCAGGAAAACTAAGTGATATATATAAACAACCTTCTCAATTGCAGTGTCTTTTAAATTCAGCCTTAATAATTTATATTGCCCTTTTAATAGATTGAATGTGTATATTATAGTTGGGTGACCAGACGCTAGAACAGTAATTTACGAAAAAATCACTATTAATGGATATATTATTATTTATGTAGTCTAAGAGTTCTAATTAGAGGCGCCCAGCTTGTATGTATATAAATAAATAAACTATTTCACGAAAAAACACAACATAACACTGGCTTAAGACTAGACACACAATTACTTTTAAAAGTTGTATGTGTGTCTGTATAATCATCAATTATTAAATATAAGCAGAGAATGCTTTTTATTTGTCGAGTTGTTAAAAAAAATTCTACGCACATACACACATGAAAGAGCAATATATTATAGTAAATTGTCCTATATTACTGTTAGAAGTATATCTTCTTGAAGGTTTAGTAGCCACGAGTTAACTTTTCGTCTAATTCTAGAGAATTTTTTTTTTCTGAGTTTCTGAGGCCATCGATTATATATATATTTTTTTGGAGCTACGATGATCATACTCTTTTAAACTGCGGTATAATGCATTGGAGTTGATGGAATCATTGATTTTGTACAAATCGAGTTGCTATTGAGTAGGTGCTATTGATTATAGAAAATTAAAATCGAGCTCTGCATAAAAACCTCTTTTCCCTGTATCCATACCAAATATTTTAGGTTGCGTTATGTATTTGTGTCATTTTTATGTTCATTGAAGATTTTACGTTGCTCTTTAATAAGTACTATTTTAATTGTGTACCTATGTTCTTCTTGTAGTTATTTTATTTATACTTGTTATAGTTTAGTTGTTGTTGATTTTGTAATTATATATTTTTAAAATTGATTAGTATAAGTTAATTAATAGAATTACTTAAGATAAAATTTACATAACACTAATTATTAGAGCAAGACCGAAGGATGAAGAAACGCTATGCGCTGGCGCACTAGTTGCCTTAGTAGATTTTTTCTGGGTAATTTCAAGAGGATTCAAGAAAGTCTTACTGGCAGACTCTACCAAACCTTTAAATATATTTAGTATTATTGTATGTGACAAACACTGTCTTACCATATTACCTATCGAAGTAGACACCTAAATATTTAATTTCGTTCACTGCACTAATCCGCACACAATTACAAGGTTTTACATTACTACAATCATGATCTTGAATTTTAACAGTACCAAAGTTATAAGGAATTCCTGCTTTTGTCATGGAGTGACACATGAAATAAGTTTCATCAATATTAAGCGATAATAAACTAAAATCTAGCCATTTTTTTAACCTAACCAAGGACTAGTTCAGCTTATTGAAGTACCTCATTCTATGCGCTATCCCTGACTATCAGAGCGGTATCATCAGCGTGACACACAACTTGTACATTTTTAATTATCGAAAATATACTATCCAAATAGAAAAAGGACAATACTGGACCCAGAATCGTCTCTGTGTCACACCACATCTTACTAAAATTTGCTGTAAACTTTGCCTATCTTAACTTGCTGCTAACGATTTTCGATAAATGATTTTAATAAATTTAATGGTATTTTTTTAACTTGTAAGCATTTCAGCAAAATGCCGTGTGACACAGTATCAAAGGCCAGGTCTGGGAATATTGCCATACATTTTATATTGATGTTAAAAGCATTAATTATGTCATAAGTTACCCTGACTAAAGCATCCTCAGTTCCCATACCTGTCTTAAAACCGTACTGATTTGCATTAAGTAATTTATTTTTATCAATACATCTACTCAATCTCAACATAATACATTTCACTACAACCTTACTTATGCTGTTTGTGAGATGTATAGGTCTGTAATTTTGTAACTCATTCCTTGGGCCTCATTTATAAAGTCATATCACTATTGTATTTTTTAATATTTCAGGATAAACTCCAGACTTAAAGATAATATTATCCAGATGTAAAAGAGATACTAATCATGATGATTAATGATATTTCTATATTGAGACTTAACAACATCGAATTCACTGAGATCACACCACTGATCTTTAATAATCTGAATCTGCTTGTCATTTATAATATCTTTGACTTTGAAATATATCTTTAGATCGTCAGCTCCAACATTAGACAGAAAGCAAAAGTAAAACAGGAAATAAGATGGAGATTTATGTAAGGCACATCTTGTGTTCTTTCCATTAGGCTTAAATATAAAATTTCTTGGGATATTTTGCTGAAGTTATTTGTCAACATCTGATGGCTTACTCTGTCAAATGAAATCTGTATACAAAGCATGGTTCTGATGGTTTTCCTCCAAAGATCCCAAAACAAAGTCTGTAAACGTTATTTTAATTTAAAGTGCATATTGTACCACAGCATCTGAATTTTTTATACATCCATTAAAATACATATAGTCTATAGAAACTTTCGTAAGTCAATTCTAAAGTATTAAGATAGTATGTACTATCCTTATGCTTAATATCAAAATAGAGTAGTGGGTGAAGCAAATCTTTCTTTGCAGTCATCACAATAATTGATTTAAAAACATAAACCTGCACGTAGTATATACAAGATAGTTAAATTAAATAAGATCAAACGTATGAAAAATCATAATGATCGGATTCTTGATTTGGTTATAAATAACAATGAAGACTGCCCTAGTAAAAAATCATTAAATTAGAATTCACTATTGCCTAAAGATGACTTAGACCATTGAAAGAAAGTAGCATGCTTTGCAGCTATGCGTAGTTTGTTTGCTTGCAATATGTCTGATGCTATGATGCCAAATGCTTACGTAGAAATTAAAAAAAAAACACTTTATAATACCATAAAATTTGTCATTTAATTTGACACAAAACAATACTACTGTTCCTCCTCAATAAAATATGAAATTTTTTTTAATGAACTGTGCCAAGATACTATTTGATGAGGTCGGTATTTAATGTTAAATGAATGTAGATAATGTATTTTAATGAAAAAGTTAATGACATGGCAACGCCGCTCGATCGCATTGTTGATGCCACCGACAGAAGGAATCACTACCAGTGACGTCGTAAAAAAATATTTACATGATATATATTTATTATTATTACCATTTATGAACTATTTGTTTTATTTCTTGATTAACAAATAGCATATACTTAAAACATATTCATTTAAGACCTTGTGCACTACAAACGTAGGAGGAAGCATCATCAAGTTCATCTTCTATAAAACTCTATGAAATTCTCATGACGTAAAGTCATTGACATGGCAGACGTCATTTACTTCAGCTTAAGCTACATATTTATTATGATCTAAAACTAAAGGACCGTTTACAGGTAATACATTACACACTATTTATGTGTTTTTTTTTAACGCACTTCATTAGAGTAAAGGACCTACCCAATAAAAAGCATTTTTATGTAAATTAAATATTTAAAGATTTCTTAATAATTCATGTTTGAGGATACAATTTTTTTAACATTTTGCATTATTTTATTCTATTAAATACATGTCAGTTTTACATCAAATAATATATACAGGATGCTGACTTTCAAAAGGACAATATTGCTATATCGGAAACTTATTTATCTAATTTATTTTTTGAAAATACATACTAACTATAAATAGGTGTATATAAGTGTTATACCATTTTTTTGCTTAGTTAATAACAAAACATGAAATAAGTCTTGTTAGTAGAACCATGGAGAAAATTACAGTTTTCTGTTTTTTATAGTTACAAAAATTAGTTCACAATTACCAGTTCACAAAAACACTCAAATAGGACCTTTTGTCTTTTCCAACTAGAAACGAATTTAAAAACGTAGAACCTTACAAATGCCGAGTGTAAACACAAACCTGTTTGACTTAGTAGCTGAAAATTTCCTCTTTTGGAAATATGTGTAAACTTGACAACCCAGAATCGGTAAACAAGTTTGAAAACAAAATACCCTTTTGCCCCTGTGCACATGTTGAACTCAAACAAAGTTGTTATTTACTAATTATAATCTTTCAAATTCGAAGAAAGATGATCATCATCCAGCTCTTTAAATTTCTTCGAAAAATTGCCAATCAATGAGATTTAAGTCTGAAACATAACTGAAACTTAAAGGTACTTATAACTTTTAGAGGGCTAACTTAGATTTTCGGCTTTCTTAACGTTAGATTACTCGTCTTTGGAAATTTCTTCATCTGGTGACCATGGGTTTAAGGTTTTCTGTTATCTTTCCAACAGTAAATCGTTTTGCGTCGATATATCACAAGATTTCTAAAAGAAATTATCCTCATTGGTTTACACTAGAAATTATAAAGGATTCAAAACTTAAAAATAATTATTATAAAAGCTAATAAGTTGAATTTCTTTAGGTCTCGAAGAACGAAGAGTGATTTTTCTAGATTATATTCCCTTATATCTATCATACTTCAAACGTTATAAATAATATAATAAATAATCCTAATAGATTTTGTCTTACTATGATACTCCAATTACCGGTAGTAATAAAATAATAAATGCCTTTGCAGACTATCATTGCTTTTTATCCCGTTATAACCTCGTTTTTTTTGTAATTTATGTGATGAGAACAAGATGCTGATGTAATTATTTTGATATATTGGAAAAAAAAATTGGGTAAAAAAAATACATGGAAAAAAAAGGAAAAATCTATGGTCAACAGTGTCAAATGCCTTCCACAGGTCAAGAAACATCACTGCAGTCTTTAAACCATGATCTATTTTAGTTCGAAGTTCTGTTATTATATCAGTATCTCTCGACTCAGGGAAGCCATACTGACACCTACAAAATAATTTATTGAAGCAAGCCTAAAATTAACCACTCTCTCAAATATGTTGGGAAAGACGAGAAGCACTAAGATTGGACGGTAATTGTTAGCATTATCTTAATCGTTACCTTTAAAAGTAGGTCGGACATTAACTATGTAACGTAATAGTATCCCATATTAATGAAAATAAGCCTGTTTTGATACATTTTTATTGTAGTTATATGATCATATATTATAAATATGTAACTATAAGAATTTTCTTATAGGTGTCTTTTATTAAGTGATTTTCCAAGCAAACCAAATCCAGATTAGTCTTAAAGGACATAATAAATAAATAAAATAAATAATATCTCATTTATACCATTATACCATAATGTACAAAGGTGAAGTCTAGCCTAGGGCTAATCAACTTAACCTCAATGTGTTGTTTTAAAAAAGTTAAGGCACAATTTATTCGAATTGCCTCATTTTTTCAATAAAGTCTTTGTTAATATTTTGGCTTAAAAGATGATCATTAGTTCCACTTTACCTAATGCATCAGCAAATAATTTAAAACTTCCACTTATATCTAGTTAAACAATGCCACGAAAGGAACAAAGCAGAACTGAGAACTATATGACAGAGTGAATTATTAAGATAGCTGTCTCCAAACATAATAAATTATATTAAATGCCTGTAAAAAAATTAAACTTAATCTCAGTTGCATCAAAAATATAAAAATTACGTCAAATAACGGGTGGGCCATCTAGCATTTAGAATTTTAACCAGCTGTTATTTTAACTCTGGTCACTCAAATGTTTGGATGTTTATGTAAAAAAAATATAGTCAAAGGTTGTACATTTACGAAATAGGCTATACCCTCAAGCAAAATTGGGAAATATTAAAAACGTTCTTTCAAAGTAGAGTCTTTAACCCAAACGGTAAAAAAATTGTAAGAAAATAAGAGAATTGATTGACCTTCAAAGAAATAAAAATATATCTTCATATTGGCTGGGAGCTCATGTAATACCAATATATAGGAAATGCAATAAATTTAAACCACTAAATTATAGGCCACTCAGCTTAATTGCTCGCTCAGCAAAATCCTAGAAAAAATCATTACAAAAGCTTTGTTATAAAAAACCGAATTATCACTGAGAACCAACATGGACCGTCTCTTCTATAAGTTGAACAATTTTGCTGGAATAAGAAAGCAAATATTGACATTCATAAAGAATACGCACAAATCTAGAACCTTCAGACTGAGGGTCACTAGACAGCTTTTAGAAACAAAAAGTAGTACTCAGTGACGTTGTTTAGGTTTCAGTTCTTGGACCTATGCTATTCAATTGCTATATTGTAGATCTAATCTAGCTTATTTAGATCCACAGTATAGCATGTGAATCGAAAGGTTTGTTAATTTTAACAGTGGAAAACACGGAGGCCGGGACGTAGGGACTAAATAAAACATGCTCGTATGACCACTGAACATCGACTACTTCATTGACTTTATTTGACCAAAGAAAATATTATCATTTACAAATTACTCAGGATTGAGTGAAGTATATGGAATCTAGCTAGCAAGTTCTTGCCCAGTATTAAGAAAGGAAGAATTAAAATATTCACATATATCTCTTGAATTTCTATTTTTCCATTATCTTAAACTAAATATTTTATAAAATATAATTAATTAACATATATGTTGTTCGGATTTCATTTATGCCTTTTCTGGTAAAAACTACGAGTTTTAGTAGAAATTTTTATCGCTACATTTCTATCAATTACAGACTTTTTATTCAGTTGAGATCTTTTTTGTCAGAAGCCTAAAGGAAGAAATTTGAATAAGCAACACCCTATATGTTAATAATTTCTAGGTTACTATAATAATATAATATATAATCTCTGGTATTGTATAGGCATAATACGTTACGTATTATATTCGCTCTAATGGTTGCAATGCTAATGCGGAGGTCAGATCCGCAGGAAGCGGTCAATTTTGGCTGTCGTTTTCAATGAGTCAAGTGTGCCGCGATCAACGGGGCCCCGCAGCGTTACACCAGAATGACTCTAGGTTAGTTTTCACGTTCCCAGTCTCAATTCTCAATCTTGATTGGTTTTGATTACGGCATTATGTTATGTTATATGTAATACAATGACCCTCCTCCTGTTACACTTTCGTTGTATACATTAACGTATTTTTATATCGCTACCGTAATATATCAACTGTTTATCACAGTGAATTATTTGTAAACCTGTTTTTTTTTTTGGTTAATACGGTTTGAATTTTTTTAATATTTATTGCCTGTGACATATTTAATACAGACTGTGAAATGAAATTTAATATTTTTGACTACCTTTCCTACTCTGTTGCTAACATAGTAGTCACCTTTTTGACAACAAAAAATAAGGAATCTACAGGTCTCTCAGGATTTTTTTTTTAAATAGAGGTTTTTCCACAAAAAAATAAAAACGCTCTTTTTGTATTCCCCTTAATGTGGGGTGAATAGAAACACCTGAAAAAAATTTTAAATTAATAAAAAAATATAAATACACGAAAAAAAACTGACAAAAACTCCAATTTCACAAAAAAAAAACATTTATTTCTATAGAAATGTAACAAGTTTAAACATATTATTTAAATTAAACAACTTTGATGCAAATTAAATTTTAAAATGTTTCTTCTTAACGTAGATGCTTCTATGTCGTCATGAACTGGGAAAACCTCTTCAACAACCTGGCTAAAATGAAAGGTGAAAACATCCGGAACTTCTGGAAATCCATAAATATATCCTGACGAGTGTTTGGTGTGGCGACTTCTTAAGAAAGTGGCTTCAATGTCATTTTCTGTAATATTAATGACTTACCCGATAAAATATTTATATCATTGTCTATTTCGATATTTTGTTGGAAAACACACCAGAAGCCAAGTTCCTTTATCTATTAAATCAAGCGAATTAGGAGAAACACTTCGGAACAATTTACCCTCAAAGCAGACTGATGCTGATTAATTATTTGTATCCAACTTATTCTCGGACTTATCGGTGAAACTTGGTAGTAAAGTGTCCATTTCTGAGTCTGCATCTGAAGAATGATCTTGATCTTTTTCCATTTCAGAGTCTTCACTTGAAGAATGATCTCGAGCTTTTGCCATTATTGGCATGAAATTACTAAGGGGCAAATTCATTTTCGGGTCTGAATCTTCATCTAAGGTTTCCATACGTCTTTCCAAATCATTGTCCTCTTGATCGTAAAATCTGCACTTGTAACGCTTTTGCCAGTAAGAACTTGAATTTTACGACGTCTACTCTTTACATTTTGACCATCGCCATATCTCATTGTTCTTATAAGGTTTACCCAAGAGTAGTTATTAAGTCCTTCTTCAATGTTCTGATTCTCATCATTTGTCTCGTCAAGATTTTGCTGCGGAAGGCGCCCCAAGACTTGATCCCTATCTAGTGGAAAAATTCCACACTTTCTAAACCCAGATTGTATGTTTTTTCCAGTATTAGGCTCAATAGCCTTTGACGAGTCATTTAGCAAGAAAGGGAATCTGTCCTTTGGAACCGTGCAATGCTTTGAACCAGCCCCCATTTTCTATTTTTCAAGGATCTGTCGCCAAGCTATTTTAAGAGGCCGGAAAAATGCCACGTCCAGAGTCTGGATCAGATGAGTAGAGTTAGCCGGGAGGAAGATAAATGAAATATTATGTTCTTCGCAAAGAGATACCGTACTTGCAGAAAAATGTGAACTCAGATTATCGCCAATTAAGTACTTCTTTTCCGGTAGATCTTTTATTGCAGGCATGTTTTTTCTTCCCAATCTGAGAAGGAAATCGCATCAAACCAACCTGATGGACTTCTATTAAATCGGACGTCCTTTGGTCCTCCAACTGTCCAAGATGTATACAAATTTTTAGCTTCGTAAACCACGTATGGTGGGAACAATTTTCCATCAGCTGAAGCAGCGTACATAATAGAAACGGCTGACTTCGACGTATTGCAAATACGTTCTGGATAGCGACAGCCCCTTTTCAAGATTACTTTCTTTCTACCCGGATCATCAGTTAAATTTGTTTCGTCGTAATTTATTATATTTAATGGCGGTACATTTTTCAACTCCGTGGCTAAATTGTCAAAATAAGCATTGATAGTATTGGGAGAAACATCAGCTCTTGAGCGCTTGATGTTTTGTCACATTCTAGATCTTAATTCGTTTTTGTAACGTTTTAAAAAAGAATAGATAAAGTCCCTGCCAGGGATATTATCTTTAAATCTCATTATTGTTTTACCTCTACTGTCTAGGTAATTTTTTATCATCATCCTGACGTCCAAATGGTCAAATGGATACCCTTAATCGGAACAAACTATTAGTTGATGGACTAAAATATCTTCTTCTTGTTTGGTTAGGGCTGTTTGTCCTCCATGACGCTTTAGATTTCGGTTTTTGTGGTGCCGATAAAGCACAGAATAATGAATGTTGTATGTTTCGTGAGCCACTCTATAACTCGTTGTCAATTGAAGCAAGGGCTATTTTTAGAGTTTTTTCATCAATTTTCTTATATGTTTTACCTCGAGGATCTGGTTTATAAACGCGAGGCATTTTCCTGCAAAAGGAAAAACAATTATGTTTATATTTATTTTACAAAATTACTTAAAAGTGACGTTATGTATTATATTACATCATAGCAAAAAAAATAAGCAAGACAATACATAACATCACTTTTAAGTAATTTTGTAAAATAAATATAAACATAATTGTTTTTCCTTTTGCAGGAAAATGCCTCGCGTTTATAAACCAGATCCTCGAGGTAAAACATATAAGAAAATTGATGAAAAAACTCTAAAAATAGCCCTTGCTTCAATTGACAACGAGTTATAGAGTGGCTCACGAAACATACAACATTCATTATTCTGTGCTTTATCGGCACCACAAAAACCGAAATCTAAAGCGTCATGGAGGACAAACAGCCCTAACCAAACAAGAAGAAGATATTTTAGTCCATCAACTAATAGTTTGTTCCGATTAAGGGTATCCATTTGACCATTTGGACGTCAGGATGATGATAAAAAATTACCTAGACAGTAGAGGTAAAACAATAATGAGATTTAAAGATAATATCCCTGGCAGGGACTTTATCTATTCTTTTTTAAAACGTTACAAAAACGAATTAAGATCTAGAATGTGACAAAACATCAAGCGCTCAAGAGCTGATGTTTCTCCCAATACTATCAATGCTTATTTTGACAATTTAGCCACGGAGTTGAAAAATGTATCGCCATCAATTACGATGAAACAAATTTAACTGACGATCCGGGTAGAAAGAAAGTAATCTCGAAAAGGGGCTGTCGCTATCCAGAACGTATTTGCAATACGTCGAAGTTAGCCATTTCTATTATGTACGCTGCTTCAGCTGATGGAAAATTGTTCCTTCATTTCAAAAAAGAAAGCAATTTCTGAAATAGGCAAATTTAACTAAAAACTCAATGTCTTACCTGTTTTTAGCTAACCACTGCGAATAAAGTTTTGCTAGTGATGAAAAAAGCACATGTGTTCACTCCGACGGGTGGTTGCTACTGCAATCAGGGCTGCCAACATAAAACATCTTTGGCCTGTTAAAGTAGTTATGGCAACATCTGTTGACCGTTTGAGAACAAATTTGAAGCGTTGGGAGGTTTAATTCCGATGTTGATTTTGTTTAAAAGAAGTTTCCCGTTTTTGTTGCAATTTACCCAGCAGTTTCTATTCACCCCATTTCATAGTATTTGGGCCATTATATATGCTTTTTATATAGTTTTTTTTTTAATAATTGCTAAAAGTAAAGTGGAATTTGGTTTTCTGTTAGCTGCAGAGTGGCGGCTAATGAGATAGCTGGTCAGCAAAGTGAGGTTGGAGGCAATCCTCAAATGATTAAAAGGTTTTGATACCAAGGAGCCATTACTCATGATTAAGTGTGAGTGAATATTAGCATGTATCATGAAGTTCTTAAGATTCGCCATAAGAAATAGGCAATAAAAACAACAAACCAAATAAAATATACAGTATGTCATTTTGGAGCGAAAGTATCTAAAGTATACAGCGCTGAGTATGCAAGCCGAAAGTGATGTGTGCAATGGGTTAATAATGGACATCCTATGTATAATAATTTTGAGCACTTCAAACTAACTTTAGTTAATGGAATTTCAATGACCTTCCAAAAGATGCCTTAAGTTTTTTTTAAATATTATGTCATTCTTCCTGAGCAGTATGAACAAGTTCTTGTCTTTTGAAAATTATGTCTCCGCTATCTAAGAGACGTTTATCCATTGTTTGTTTTATGACATTTCACACCCTAAGAAATAGGCAATAAAAACAAACCCAATAAAATATACAGTACGTCATTCTAGAGCGAAAGTATTCAAAGTATACAGCGCTGAGTATGCAAGACGAAACTGATGTAAGCAATAGATTAATAATAAACATCCTATGTATAATAATGTCAAACTACCTTTAGTTTAAAATCCATCTTTTAAGTGCTTGGAAAATAATCCTATTTTTTTGTTTTATAAATAAAGGTTTAAAAATTCTTATACGGTAATATACTAACAATGTAGTTATGCATTACCCTAAATTTCCGAAAGTTTTTTTAGCGGCAAAAATAGATAAGAAATTTATTAATTGATTAGTTTTAAATAAGAAAGCTAAAACGGTTGTAAAATTAGATATTCAAAATACATTTTTCTAACACTCTGTATTATGGGTGAGACAAAGTTTACCTCATCCACTGGTTAACTTCATCCAGAAAGCCTTTGGATATACTATTTTATGTATCCCTTTGCACTGACAATTTATTCGTCCGGTGGACAACTTTTTCTATGACGGTCTGCTTTTGCGATATTTGCATCATCCTATGGATTTTTTGAAGAAATTAATAGATCTTCGTTGGACCTTTATATTTCCCATAAAGAGGAAACAATATATTTCTAAAAGAGGCAGGTCAATCTCAAATCCAGAGTGACACGAAGAAAAGTTACAGCTACATCCATAGTCTGTTGACTATGATTAGGCAAAAATTCTTTTTCTTTTGGTTTTATTCTCATTTAAACTTTATCGATTCTATACTGCCCACTCCCTTAGGTCTAATCAACTATATTACCAAGCCTGAATAGCAAATAAGTTTAATATATCATCAGCAAAAAGATAGAATAGTTTATTGACACGCACTAAAAAGAGAATGGGGTCAAGAAAAGAGCGTTACGGATGCCATGAAATGCCATGTGTCATTAACAATCTCAAAATTAACATATACTGTTTGTTACGTACGTTGACTACTGTTTGTTACGTAGGACTGCAGCAAGTTAATACATCTATTGCCAAATATTTAAAAAACGAGGTTTTGAAGAAGTATACTATTTTTAAAATAATCGAAAGCTCTTGACGAATCATAAAATGTTGCATAAAAGTGAAAACAGCACTCAACACTCCAGAATTTTGTCACACAACTCCCTGACTAAATACAAAAATCTCATCCATTATTCTCAAAGAGACCAACACACAAAATTGACGAAAACACAAAGTCACGGTCTCACAATATATAATCGCAGGCTACACGTGTTTCGCTCTAGCTGGAGCATCATCAGGCCTTTAGAAGCCAAGGTCATATGTTGCACTACTTCTTAAATGTCGCGGTCATCATATGAGAGATAGTATGAAGCAAACCATTCTCTAACCCAAAAACATTTCTTCTTGCTTTATTACTTGCTCTTGCAGTAATAACAGTCCAAGAATCGCAGCTAATTTTTCTTCTGGTGTGGATGAAGTGTGGCCTAAAAAAGTTAAAATCTTTAGTCCTGATCATACAGTTTGATGACTAAATTTACACATTGTAGATCGTCATATAGAAGATATAGTGCATCAGACTTAACATCTAACTTAGCAACTTGCCTTTTAAGTTTAAAATATGCTGAATATGATTTACAAGCTTGATTAGAAAAATAGTGCTGCTTGGCAATTACGACTTAATAAGGCCTCAATGTAATCTAAAACTACACTTCACCTTATCTAGATGTTAGACATAATTTTGGTTACTCTACTAAGTGATATTGGTGTGCTATGACAAGCCCAGTACCTAGATTGGGGGTCTCGGGTTATATCAACGTGTCAGAGACTATTAGTTCAGAAATATTCACAAGGATTGATAAGATGTTTACTGGTTGTAAAAGTTTTAAGAGTTCATAATGTTTGTGTAACAAGTGGATCCTATAATAAATCATGTTGAATAAAGCGACTAGTGAGTCAAAACTATAATTATTGCATTTACTTGTTCACAGTAAACATGCGCATGACTCTTTTAATCAAACTGTTAAAAATCATATTTACTTAAGGAATATAAGTAATATATTTATTAATAATTTGACATACTCAATAAAGAAAACAGAAAACGAAATACTCAAAAATTCTGACAGCTGATATCCAATAAGTGCTCTAGTAGACAGACCTTCGAGGGTGGTGAAATTAAGTGATAATGTGGCAGTAGCTCTGATACTTGTAGTAGTCATCATCAAAAATGTTTAATTAATTTCAGAAGCAAATGGTGATAATAAAGGAGAGTATAACTTGTGCCGTTTTTTGTCTTAATAATAATATATTGTAAACACCGAGAAACCGGCCGATTCTCCATCATTTCGGAATGACACAAGTGGCACACCGCACGACGTCTCGAAAGGTTGGCGAGAACCTTCTGGAGCAGCGTTCTGCCGAGTATATAAGGAGCCGCGTCACCAATAATTGTCTGTTATCAGTTCGGGGAAATAAATGTCAGAATATTGGCGCGAAATTTGAATAGTTGCAAATAAATACAGTAAAAATAAAAATCTCTAGTAGTCGTGAGTGATGGTATTTTCGTAATAAATAAATTAGTTGACTATTTTCGATTGTTTTAATTCATACCTAATATATAGGAAAAGCGCTACAATATAAAAAATATGTAAATACAAACCTTAATTTATTTAGATCTAAATTAATGCCTAATAAGATTGAACACTGTTAATGCTGCATAATAAGTTACCAAAGAGTTTTCAAATAAGCGAATTGGTAAAAAAATCAATAAGCTAATTATCAAGCAATTTAATGGTGAACCTTCTTTGACTATATGGCTGATAAAAATATTATTTTTTTCTTTTTCAAATCGTCATTATGCTGCATTTTTAAAGCATTATAAGTATATTATGCCTGCGGTGTATTGTACGACAATCTTATGGTTTGAACTAATATTTTAAAAATAAAACAAAAGCAACTTTAGATAATATTTTTTGTTTGGGTTGCTTTATCTACACACCGTCGTATCTTAACAATAAATGGCGGCGTTTTTGGAAAGGCAGGACAATAAACTTATTAAATAATGAAGAAAGTTAATATTATGCATCGAGTTTAAAGTGGGTTAGGTAAACGTTTCAGTAAAAAGCTCACATAATCTGCAGTTTTCTCAGTACTAAAGTTTAACCTTTTTTGTGATAAAAAGTGAGAAAAAACTTTAATAATTTTGTAAAAGATTATATTAAAAATTTTTATAGAGTAATTCATTTTTATTAATTGGACACTAATAGTCCTACCTAATTAAGTTACTACATTTTGAGTAGAACATTAGCCTAAATACACATAGGCTGGTAAACTTAGGAAAAAATATTTAAAACACTATCTTTAATATGCAATTTTATTCTATATTTATTTATTAAATTGGCATAATATTCCCATTACAGCGTAAAGATAGCAACAAAAATATTAACTACTATAATAATAATTAACTGTAAAAATAGTAATAATTACCATAACCAATCAAAACTATGACATTATAATAATTACAGAATACACCATCTACACTAATCAAGTTTAAAATTGATTCAAAGATAAATTCAAAACAATATTAGTGGGTTTGTTCAAAAATTATTATTTTATTACATCTATAGTTTATACCACGAAACGAAGACATGGAATTTTACAGTTCAACAGTTTGAAAACAAAAAATAAATCAAACGCGATTTGCATATCCTAAAGTATTTCTAAATTTAATCGATCAAGTATTATTTGACTATCAAAACTCAAAACTTAAAAAACTTATTTTGGACCTTCTTAATTAAAGCAACATATTGATCATATAAAGGAGAACATGCGATTATAGAATATTCAACTTGTGACCTAACAAAAGGAAAAAAGACAGTCGTCACTATATAAATTGAAAAGTCACTGCAATTGCTCAAAAACCAGATCGAAAAATTACTTTTTCCGAATTTCCAAATTTTCAGATTCCCTTAGTTCTGCTCGAATCCGTTAATCGTTAATCCCTATTTTTAGAATCGCATAAATGTGGGTATCCCCTATATAATTCAAGTAAGGCGAACTGTTTCTCTTCAATCCACTTGACATGAGAAAATATTAATAATACTAAAAACAGTTTATTTATATCGTTCTGAATCCTTCAAACTCGTACCTGCTACAAGCTGTACTAATTGAAACCAGCGCGTCCCTTTGTGATCGACGCAAAAACCGGCAGAAAATGGATTGCAAAGCGCCTCCTGAAGCCTAATACTAATTGCCCGAATTTGGCGCGTCGCAGGCGCGTTACGTTCAATGTATACGCGTCTTTAAAATCAACGAAAGAAAATAGTTTTTTTTTGGAAAACTTTACCGCCCTGTGACTCAAAATTCAAGAATTTTAGAATATATATTTATAGGAGCTTTTATTGCTTAAGTTCATTCAAGGAATACGTTCTTGAATTTTGTCTCGATGTTAAAAAAACACTCTGTATAAAAATTATATGAATTTCATTTTCAAAAAAGTAGAATAGGGCATTCTTTAAACTAATTATTTATTAATACTAATTTTTATTTCTGTTGTCTTAAACCTTAAAACGTTGGTGAAAGTTTTTTTTAATATTAGAAAACTACTTACATTCATTCGTCCAAAAATTTCCAAAGTTTCAATTTAAATAATAATATAACCTTACAAATTCTAAATTGCCAAAGAACGAATGAACCCCAATAGTTCTACAAATTTCACCACATACCGCTTCACAATTCCAATTTAATATCCAATCAAATGATCCAAGCAAGTAAGGAAGCTACTGTTTTGGGTCCGCTCTCAAAAGCCCTTTATTTAACTGTGTTTCGTTTGAAATCGGTCGGAAACAATGTAAAGTCCGCAACTATTCACAACGCCGGATCATCCGCATCCCTTAAGTCTGATGAGCGATGGAGAGAAATCGAATCGTAACGCCCGAATGACATTTTTCTTTCTCTCGGTCTCTTCTGTTCTCTATTCGCCCCCACTCGATCCTCTATGATCGTCTCTTTCCGCCAAAGTTAAACCTGCTTTTTTGACTCGTTTGCTTTTGGGACCAACGAGGACCGGAGAACGAGAAGAGAGAAATTTAAATATACAACCTAAAGTTAAATATTTATGGTACAGTATTTATATTTATTAGTAGGTAGTGAGATACCATATCTCAATAAGGAATAATCCAGGTAGCGCACAATGTCATATCGTCGGCTTAGTACTACAACTACAACTAGGTAACTCATCATTTTATAGAAACGGGTTAACCACTGGCAACTGGCCTATTATGGCTACTTTATTTAATGCGCAAACTAGTTAATTCGCAAAATAGACCGTTTCAGCCGCTGACGCAGCTGATGAAAATATATATGTCTTTAACACACATACCCAATAACACAAATCTACAAATCCTTCTCTAGGCTTGCTGATTGCAGTATTACTGCTTGCCAACATACCGCACAACAAAGCTGAATGGTGAACGCCTCATCAATGGTAAATGCAGATGGCGCTAGAGGCAATAACAAATGTTGGTGAACATGAAGTGAGAATAAAAAATGGTGAACAAATAATGGCAAAGCTAGATTACAATAAGATCCAATCAGTGCTTGTTTTATTTTCTATTGGTCTAAAGAAAATCCTCACTGGATGAGAGAACAATATTACCAATGCCCTGAAAAGATCAATGTTTGGGCAGGAATTTTTGAAGATCATATCATAGGTCTCTTGTTCATCGATGGCAATTTGAATGGTGATAATAATTTAACACTGCTTTAAAATAATGTAATGTAAACTGATATCAAAGGGTAACTAAAATAGTTTAGGTCATCCTCCACTAAATTTATTAGAAAAACCATCTATCCTACATGTTTCGGACATATAAGATGTCCATCATCAGGGATATACAATGAGGGTTTTCATCACAACACATAAAAAGCCACAGTGCTTCTAGCAAGGTCAAAGGTTAAAATTACTAAAAATAAACAAAAAGGGCATATTAAGATGCATGAGAAAGTGCCTAAACAGGGTCTAAATAAACATTAAAATCACATAATTACCACACTAGGATAATTGTTATGTCAACAAGAAATAAGAACCTTTTCGTTTAGTTACCCTTTGACATATTAACTGCAAGTATGGACTACTTCTTCAACTTTAATATCAGATCGTTTCAGCAATATAGAGCATCGCATTATCAAATCAACGTCCGACCTCAATCAAAAATTTCCAAATTAGTGGATAGGGAGACAAGGACCGATGGAATGGCCAGCACGAACTCCCGATCTGACATCATTGGACTTCTTTTTATAGGTATGCATCAAAAATAATCATCATAAACCTCTGGACTTAGTTGACTTCATAGACGAATAACGGTTGCGATTATTTGAATCACGCCTGAGATGTTGAGTAACGTTAGAATGAATTTCTATTTAAGATTAGGATATTGCCAGGAGGTTCGTTGCGAAAATATTGAATATCTTCTACATTAAATTTCTTTTTTGTTCTTTATTTATTTTAAGAGATAAACAGTACTACTTATAAGTTTTTGAGTGTGTTGTAATGAATTTTTGTAACCAAATAACTCTCTTTCTTTTTAATATTAATTTTTGCACTATATTGAAAAAAGTACACTTGGTATCTCCAAAACAGTTGAAAATTTGTTTAGGATATTGTAAATGAAATATGTCTAGAATATTATGAAGAATCCAAAAAATAAGTAATATACAGGGTTGCATTTAAAATAAAAAAGTTGATATTTACAACTGTTACATGACACTACTCCCGTATAATTTTTTTTGTTGTAAAAAATAAGCAAGTAGAAATAAAAATAGAACTACTATACTAGGCAAATGGTATTTATTCCATTTGGCTAGTACCCACTGTATAAACCAATAAAGACCAATAAAGCAAACAAATTAATACCTTTCTCTTTGTGCAAAGTCTTTTTTTGCAGCATTGATAGTAGAATATTTTCTTTTTTGTATCTGAGAGCCTCTGCTGACCTGAATAAAATGCTGTCCAACTTTTTTTCAATATTTTTTTGATACATTACGATAGCATACATTTCCAAGCTAAATCTAAATTATCAAGTGCATTTTTTAAATTAAACTGGTTCAAAACCATCACTAAATTATCATATTTCTTTAACTATCACTATTAACCATATTATTTAGTAAGCACTCATACAACAATTTTGCAACCACTGATGTTATAATTGAGTGGCATAAACAAAAAAAAAGATCAAAATGCAATTCGGCTTCAGATGGATCAGTGGGAGCATTCCTATAAGTAACAATGCTTTACGAGGTCCATTTACTGTAGATAAAAACTTTTTAATTCCTGGCATAAAGCATATCTGAAACCATTCCAGAGATAGTGACTGAATCATCTAGCCTTTGCTCGTGGCATTATATACAACTGGTATTATCGAGTGGACTCGCTACCTTAACAATAATTAATTAACAGCCTCAATTTATATATTCCAGCTGCATTATAGCAAGGGATAAATGCTACTAGATCCAAAAGGCTGCTTATTTATCAGCATTATATAAATCTCATGGATCTCTAGCTATAGCCCCATCTCTTCTACTAAGCTCGAAATTTTACTTGAAAAGGTGATACGCTTAAAGACTCTGTTGAGTCTTCTGGATCTTGTAATGCAAATTGAGGCAGTGTGGACTGCGCTGCATCAACTATAGGCTGGTGTATTACAAGCCATACAGGAATGTCCTCTTATTTTGAAAGCAGTAACTATATAGCACTTAAGGCAGTGGATTGTGAGGGTTTTGTGTCCCATATCGAAGGTAGAGAGAAGTGGCAGGACTCCAATAGTGCCTTTTGCACCTTTTGCTAGTGCCCAGCAAAAGGTGCATGCGCTATGTTCCAATATCCGGGTAACACCTACAGTTTACAACCCAGCGATATTGAGTCTTTTAAACAATAAGGCCTCATTGGTTTTTCCAAACTATTGGCCTTGGTGGGACACGACAAGCCTATTAGGAGATCTATGTAATTGCCTCTTTGGCTGCCAACTGCCTTACATTAGGTGATTCAGTGCTAGCTTTCTAGTGATAAGTTCTTCTTCACAAACTTTAAGAAGCCGTATATCACGCTCTTTTTTTAATTCATTAACCCACTCTGCACTTGGAAAAAAGCAATTTTTACCGTACGTATATTTCTTACTTTATTAAAATAAACAACTAATATAATAATTTACTCGACAAGAGTTAAAGTTGTTTGCTGCTATTCATTAACTGGCGCCATTTTTCCACCAAAAAATTCGACATAAAGAAGGGACCAATAATATCGATTTGGCGTTCAATAATATGACATAACTCTATTTATTTATATTTGTATCTAGCTTATTATTCTATCTGAATTATAGACGCAAGAATGCCGACGACAGAGAAAACTCAAAAAACTTGACAAAATTCTATGAGGTTTAGGTATAAATCAACTATTATTAAAAGTCAATAGTAAATTCTGGTTTTTACTTGAATTTCTTGTATATGATATTCCTATTATTCAATATTGATATTACTAATAAAGGCATATTGAAATAATTACTGTATTTCAACACCTACTGTTTATATTAAACTTTTTTTTAATTAAGAGAGGTAACGATGCCACATTTGATATATAAAATTGAAAAATATAAGGGCTAAGCTTAGAACACTGAAAGGCTAGAATTAGCGTTGCTGTGGAACTATGGGCAGTATATTTGCTTGCAACATCTCTGATGCAATGATGCCAAATGCTTAGGTAGAAATGACAAAAAAATATTTTAAATTATCATAAAAATTTGTCACTTATTTTGACAGGCACAAAACAATACTAATACCTCTTTAACAAAATTTGAAAAACTTTTTTTCATAAAATATGATAAGATACTCTATAAAAAAAGTTAGAATACAGAGTCCAAGTGGCGACCATTTCTTTCGACACACATTCAAAGCTGATTTCTGAAAGTTTCCATTACTCGAGCAGTAATTTGAGGCGATATTCCTGTAATTTCTTGGCGTATTGCTGCTTTCAATTCGTCAATGGTTCGGGGATGATGTTGAAAAACCTTCTCTTTCAGGTAGCCCTAAAGGAAAGATCGGGTGAACGCGCAGGCCACCCAATGTCTCCACGTAACGAGATTGCGTGTCTTGGAAACATTTCCCTTAACCTTAACAGGTCGATTATCCTTCTTGCCGTATGGGCTGTAGCTCCATCCTGTTGAAACCACACATCCGGATGTTCAATTCCCTAAGTTTTGGTTCCAAAAAATTACGTAGCATGTCGACATATCGATTAGCAGTTACGGTAACAGTTACCCCTCCTTCTTGAAAAAAATAGGGAACCCAAACACCAAAAGAACCAACAGCACACCAAACGGTAACACGTTGGCTGTGAAGTAGCCTTTCATGGAGCTGCCGCGGATTTTCTGGTGCCCAGTAGCGAAAATTCTGCTTGTTCCCACAGCTAGACAAATGGAAATGAGCCTCGTCACTCGTTATTAAAAGCGCATTTTGTGGGACGTTTTAAAGAATATCATTGGAACATTCTCGGCGATTTTCCCAGTCCCGTTCACTAAGTTTTTGCACGATCATCATTTTGTAGGGGTGGAACTTCAGATCGGTGTGCATAATTCTTCTCACAGAACTTCTGACAAACATGTTAACATGCCTCTGCTTTGCAGCAGAGGCAGGTTTAACAGCTGAACGTCAAGGAGATTGTTCAACTGCTTCTATTAGAGCTGCAATGTTTTCAGGTATCCGAACACTTCTGGGTCTACCAATTGATTTTCTTTTTAAGGCTGAACCTGTAGCTCTAAAATTTGAAACCCACAACAGTATTGTTTTGCGATCTGGAACTGGATCATGTCTACCAAGCGCGAAGTGGCGCAGCCAACCGACTACGCTAAGCTGGCTCCCCCTTTAGTGACTCGGGCTCAGTGGCGGCGCAAAATGTGGGAGATCATTTTGCCGGACCCTGTATTTATTATTAATAGATTATACTTTACTTGCGAAAAGATCGGCTTGAATCCTTTTCCCCTTGGTTGAGCACAAACGACACAAGTTTTTACTATCGTAACAGTTCACAAAAATACTCAATGACCCAACCTTTTCCCTTTTGAACCAAAAACTAAAGAAAAAACACAGAACTCCATAAATGCCAAATGTAAACACAAAGCTTTTTGACAAGATGACATTTTGGAAGATGGCATCAGCTTTTGCTTGCGGTGTTGGCATTTTTTTTTTTAGAAGCAGTTTTAGGAATAAGAGTGGTAATTTTTTTTTTGCTCCGAAGATGTTATTTTTTGTTAGAATAAGATCCAAACATCAATAAGTTAAATTAACATTATTATATGTGTTGATATATAGCTGAAAATTTCCTCTATACTAGCCAAACGCAACAATGTAAAATCCTTAAAAATAATAAATAGATCCTCTGCTATGAATGCTTCATGTGCCAAAATAATATCTAAGAAAAGAATTCTAAGAAAATTGCTTCATGACCTCGCAACGCAATCGTTAATAGTTTGATTCTTCTGAATAGGTTATGTCAACAATTTATGAAAGTTAATTAAAAGATATACAATAAAAAATCAAACAAGGTAATCTGGTTTATTTTGAAATGAAAGCACTCTATAATAGAATGTGAATGAAACGTGCGACAATGTGAGACTTTGATCACCTTGCATTTTATTATCAATAATATTAGATGATAGCTATAGATATTAGTTGATTAGGCTTTTCCTAGGCAAGTGTACAATTCACACTATTTCTGTTATAATGGTAAGAGCAGTTTTGTTATATTTTAAATCTGAAAAGAATTTGGTACTTTATGCGGATGATATCACATTAATAGTGAATTGGGTTTTATACAGAACAAAAATGGGTTTAAACAGATTTTAATTTACACAATGACTGGTTTTGTTAGCCTTATATTAGCCTTATAGCGAAGGTAGATATTTCACAGAAAGATTACAGAGTTTATTCATTAACAAAGGCATAACTTTTTATTCTACAAAATAATTTGCAGATGATATATTTGGATGAAACCAGTATTTTAAGGCTAGAAATAAACCTCGTAGAAATAAGTATATGAAGTGCATTTTATTTGGTAGGTTCAAGTTGCCTTTGTTACTCAATATATTATTTTATTTCACTTAACTTTCTAAAATTTTCTCACGTCATATTTTTCTTTTAAAATGTAAATATAAAATTTTAAAAAAGCGCTTACTATTTTTTTTTTAAGTATCTGTATAATGAACATTATCAATCAGTTAGTAATTTATTATGCAGACTAGTCCAATAGCAAATGCATACATCGATTATCGAAAAACTGCATTTAGATGTAAAAAAATCCATTCCTGTTTCGAGTAGGTGGTCATTGATGGATCCTTGACTACCTCGAGTATACTGGGCAGCAAATTAATACACAAATGACTTAAAATCATTCGAAAGTTTAAATTTAATAAAATGTATTTTTGTTGTTTCATATTTGTTTAAATAGATTTGTCTATTATGGATTGACATCTTAAAATCTAGCTCAATGAATTATTTTTATATTGAAGCAAACATTTTACATAAAAAGGCGTGAGTCTTATCAAAGAATAGGTCAGAGGCTAGCTGTACCATTAAAATTAGTTTAACTTATAGTGGAAAGAGACAAAAAGAATGACGAGCAATCAAGGAGACCTGGTCAAGATAGTAATTACATCACCGTCGAGGCTCTAGATGGTATTTTAAGAATCTTTTTATCGAGATAAACTTTCTTAACAGCTAGGATTCTGAGAGACACAGCTACAGCAAATATACTTTTTAATTCCTTAAACTTTTGTTCTTGCAGTAAATCATACATTCTTTTCGATAAGATAGATCTCACCTTGCGCCCTGAAAGCAAAGGAAAGGAAGATATTGGCTTAGTTTTTTTACTGCTTCTCTATTCTATAAGAAGCACAATTTGGCCTCTGTTATTACAGGGAAAGAGATTACGACATATATATTTATCTACAAAGAATTCTCTTAAGTAGTAGAGTTTATCCTGATAATGCTTAAATTCATGCAGATCGGTGTCTGAAATCTGTCTTGAATAATATTCACCCACTGAAGACACAATATTTCGAATCTTCGCTTAGAGATCTATGCTTAATTATACAACATAAATAGGTGAGTAATATAACTTTAACAAAACTGATGAGGGCGAAGTATGTACAGAGGTCGGCATAAGTCAGTTAACCAATTTGCATACCAAACAAAAAGAAAAAAAAAACGATACAGAAAAATAGTTTATTGCTTTGATTATTTCTATACAAAAGTAATTATGATTTAAAAATTACATTTTGTATTCAAATTGCAGACCGCCTTCCTCGATGCAGATATGACACCCCTTATTTACGCTTTTGCAGGTTTTATCAAAGAATTCTGGGTTGTTGTGAAGTGCATCAAATTCCTCTTGAATTCTCATTTTCAAGTGTTCAATGTCACGTAATGGGGTGGCGAACACTTTGTTTTTGAGTACTCCCCACAGAGAAAAATCACATGGCGTTAGGTCGGGTGACCGTGCTGGCCACTCAACTCTTCCTTTTCTTCCTATCCACATACCAATCTCGGCATTCAGGTATTCGCGAACTTCAAGTCCGAAATGCGGCGGAGCGCCGTCTTGCTGAAAATAGCGAAATACGGTGACCCACAATCGTAAACTAACAACAAGTAGTGACAAGTACCATACTCCCTACCTCTAATCGCACAAATTCGGTAAGGCAAGCACCGTTGCCGCGTTCGCACTAT
This sequence comes from Anthonomus grandis grandis, assembly GCF_022605725.1. Classification (NCBI taxonomy): domain Eukaryota; kingdom Metazoa; phylum Arthropoda; class Insecta; order Coleoptera; family Curculionidae; genus Anthonomus; species Anthonomus grandis. The sequence continues at coordinate 30,346,818 of NC_065552.1, forward strand.
TTTTGAATAGCGCAGGACAGCGTTAACTGACTTATGCCGACCCCTGTATATGTAATTATAATAAGAAATATATTTTCTTAAAAAGAAGTTTACTTTTCACAAAATTAAATCCAAGGGCAATCTTGTTTCAAGAATGATGAATTTCAATGAAATAACTCATTATCATTGGACTCAAACCAAAACCTAGTGTCGCTAATTACAAATAATTAAAAACAGTAGTTCACTCCATAATAGTTTTAACGGCCTTGCTGCTGTCCGAGCAAATTAATACAACTGTATTGCGGTGTCTGATTTTCTGTCCGCATTTCAATACAGCAAAGATGGTAGCGTGTTCTCCCAGCGAGTATGCTCTAATGGTATATGTAGTCCCACCACAGAACTCTGCACTACCTCTATTGTTAATTCTGGAGCCATCTGTATACCAGATGGTCCTCCTGTTTGGCAATGTAGGACTTTTGAAGTCCTGCCGCCCCTCTTTGCCTGCCATATGGGTCACAAAACCCTTACGATTCACTGCCCTTTAGGAGGAAAGGACATTCCTGTACGGCCTGTAATCAGATTTTTGCATGTAGCCATTTTAAGCCCGTAGGTCATTCCAAACACATGTATTTCACGTTTTGCTTAAATGGAGAAGTAAACCGTCACAACTGCAGGTACTAGAGCGACAGTAACCCTCATTTAATCCGTATAAAACATACCCAGCCTTCCTTTAAAATTAAATGTCTGGGTAAGAATTCTAGGCAATCACATTATTGGACCTTTCTTCATACAAGCCAATTTAAATGGTGAAATTTATTTAAATTTAATTCGAAATGCCATCAATTGCAGAAATTTTAGAAAACGACCCGGATTTAGTCGAAGATCAGCTAGTCTTGTAACAAGATGGAGCACTTCCTCACTACGCTCGTCCTATAAGAGATTTTCTAAATATTACTTTTCCTGGTTGATGGATTGGAAGGAGAGGCCCGATAGAATGGCCGGCATGATCACCTGATTTAACACCATTGGACTTTTTTCTTTGAAGACACCTAAAATCAGCTGTTTATAAGACGCAACCAGAATTACTTGGGAATTTAAGATAACGAGTCGTAAGTTAAATGCCATCATCTAACACCTGAAACATTTCAAAAGGCTCGAGAATAATTCGAAGCTTGATTGTATCACTGCATCGAAGTAAACGGCGAATATTTCGAATAATTTATAAAATAAATTATTCTTTGTATAAAACATTATTAAGTACATTTAGTATTATTAAAAAATCTTAAAAAGTTTCTTGTTCTTATCTGAACCAAAGTAATTCTTCAGTAAAAAAAAGTCCCTTTTCAAATTTAAACCAGTTTTTGAAATGATACCTTCTAATTGTACTTATTTTGCGATTCCCTTTTCTAAACTCCACTACCAGCTTATTTTACACATCTTCTGATTCCCATCATTAGTCTCGAAGTTTAAAGCGGCTAATTTTTGTGATTATAATTAATTAAATTTAAAAAATAACTAATCTATTTGACAAGCTGTTATTTCAACAGGAATAACAGTAGAGGCCTCAAACTTGGCAGTTTTCAAGGTCGAAAGACCTTTAAAATAGAGTCCATCAGCCGACACCCCTTTTCATTTAACATCTTAGGGATAAATCTCATTACCACTTAAGGGGCGAAGCTAAACATAAATACAAGATGTGTCTCCCTCAAAACAAAAATCAACGGGTCCAAGCATTTTTTTGTCGAGGAGGACAGTTATTTAGGGTGGATAGTTTTAGTTGGCATTTTGATTGATTTTGATTTCCTGATATAAAAGTGTGTTCCATAGTTTATTTGGGTTGAATTTCGTTAATCAGTATAATACACACGTCTCCAAAATTCTTGAACCTCCCTATTTAATAGAAACGGTTTAGTTTTTTTTACATCGAAAGTACCCGTTTTTTTTATAAAAAAATTATTAAAAAATTATTAAAAAATGGACAAAATCAATAACATTTTATTTTTATTTATTTTTTTATAATGTTACAAAAAAAAAGGTAGTAACGTTTCTAATAACCAGTATATCTTCCTCTCTGCCCAAGAAATTAATAACAAAAAAACAACAAGGTTATTAATGATTTCTTGGGGGATATTGTTCTATTTCTCTTAACCTGCAATTATTACCTCCTAAAGAGTTAAAGGTGGATGTTCCCTATAATGCATCCTTTTTTGAACATAATCTCTTACATGCTCGATCGGATTTATATCAGGAGATTTGGCCACTCTTATCTCGTAATATTTCCATCTTCTGAGGCCTCTTGTACCCTTCTGGTGCGATGGGGCCTTATCATCCACAAATATGATATTGTCGCCTCTTTTATTACGAAGTGGATGAAGTATATATCTTATGGTTTTTGCATACATGTTGCTTTTCCTATTCCCATCAATCGCAATAAGAGGTGTGCGGCGATTAAAAATTATACTTCCACAGAAAATAATGGTTCCTCCTTGGTATGGAACAATTTCTCGGAGAACAGCCAAGTCTCGCCCAAACAGCATCATACGTTCTAGGTGCGTAATTTTTATGTCATATTTATGTCCATACGTCCATTGTTATAAATATAACGTATTTAGTACCTACTTTTGGATACGTAGTTCGTAAGTATATTGCTTACGTCTCGCGGACGTACATATAAATACTTAGAAAATGTTTTAGCTGCTATGGATTATTCAAAAACATATAAATTTCTGTTAATACATAAAACTATATGCAGGGAAAGAGTATTTTCTTCAAATATACGTATTTTTAAATAATTTTAAGTTTTATTTTTAATATTTCTAAATTCAGTAGAGTAAACTATTTTTATGCTTTTTTGCTTTGATAAAAAAAGTCTACGAATTTGGTATAAACGAGACAACAACTGTCAAATCGAGATTCCCTCTTTCCAAAGGACTAACATACTCTATAAATTTAGTTAGTTTACGTGTTGATCTAGTCCAAAAATTAATTAGGTACAGGATTTTCAATACATCTAAAAACTATAGATAATAGAGTATTTGTCAAAATAATATATCAAAATTATCAAGATCGGTCGCAAAAGCAACCCAGTATATTTGTTGCCCCCACTGACTGTCAAATAAGTTAGTAATTGGCAACATGAGGGAGTTGACACTGTTGACAGTGTTTAAGACAAGCGACAGATGCGAGAACGAACGTCCTTCTTTCAGTCAGCTTGGCAGTATTGGCGTCATGGCGTAAGTTGACAAGAGTTTACACTCCTATGAATTTAGGATTTATCAAAATTCAGCTTATAAAAACATTTTCTTATTACATTTGAATTTAGTTTTACTGTTCACTCAGGGATAGGAAGGATCTACTACCATCTAGCCCAATTTATGGTAAGATGATAGTCATTTATTTTAGTAATTATGAATTATTTAATTAATAACTTGCTTATTTTAAAATATAATTTTAAGGTGCAGTACTAAAAGCAAAAATTGGAAGCACAAAGAAAATTGAAGACTGCATTTCATAATAAAGGGTGTTTTTTTTAGAGGTTTGGATTTTAAGTTGTCAAAACTGTTTCTGGTGATTTTCAATTTGACAGTTGGTGGTGTATTCGTGGTCAGTACAGTATGCCATTTCACAATGAATAGACTTACTCCAGAACAACGCTTTCAAATTGTGCAAATATATTTTGAAAATCATAGTTCAATTCGCGAAACTTACCGTGCGCTGCGTCCATTTTACGGTCGACATAATCGGCCATCCGAGCAAGTTATTCGAAAAACCATGGATCGTTTTCGTACCACGCATACTCTAGTTGATAATACGCATCCACAAAGACGCCATACAGTGCCCACAGAAGAAGTTATTGCTGCTGTGGAGCATAGTGTTGAAGAGGACCCGAATGGGTCGATTCGCCATCGTGCACAACAATTGGGGCTGTGCCCATCCACTTTGTGGAAGATTTTGCGGCAAGATCTTGGCTTGCGAGCTTACAAGATCCAACTTGTGCAAGAACTGAAACCGCGTGACCATTATGCGCGCCGTACGTTCGGTGAATGGGCGGAAAACAGTATTCAGCTTGACCCATTTTTTCAATCTAAAATTTTGTTCAGCGATGAGGCTCATTTTTGGTTGAACGGCTTCGTCAATAAGAAAAATTGCCGAATTTGGAGTGGAGAAAATCCAGAAGCTTTTGTTGAGACGCCCTTACATCCATTAAAAGTCACAGTTTGGTGCGCTTTATGGTCAGGAGGAATCATTGGCCCATATTTTTTTAAAGATGATAACGACCAGAATGTTACAGTCAATGGAGAACGTCATAGAGCTATGATTGCCGACTTTTTTGTTCCTCAGTTGAACCGACTTAATGTGGCAGAGCTTTGGTTTCAACAAGATGGTGCAACATGCCACACAGCGCGTGACACTATCAATTTATTGCGGGAAAAATTCCATGATCGCATAATTTTACGCAATGGACCTGTAAACTGCCCTCCACGATCGTGTGATCTCACACCCCCGGATTACTTTCTTTGGGGATATGTGAAGTCACATGTATTTAAAGATAAACCACAGACGTTGAATCACTTGGAAGCAAACATTCCAGATACTTGAAAAAGTGGTCCAAAAATTGGACTTCCCGATTACGCTACATTCAAACCAGCCGTGGCGCTCATATGCCCGAAATCATTTTTAAGCACTAATGGCATAACAATATCTTTTAAATAAAACCAATACCATGTCAATAAATTTTTTTTTTACAGTTTTATTTCACTTTTCACACAAATTTTTATACCTCTCAAAAAAACACCCTTTAGTTGCGAAGAACGAATGATATTTTTTTGTATTTTCTTAAACGTTTATATTTTGTTTGGTTTTTTATATACATGTTTTGTTTTATATTTCTATATATTTTTTTTATAATCAATATATATTCGGTTTTTATTAATGAGCTATTTTTTTCCAAATACATTTTACCATACAAAAAAAGGATTGGTGTATACGTCCTAGATACGTCATATTATGTCCAATATAATTATGACGTAAAATCCTGCGGAAAGTAGACGTGCTCTATACGTCCATAGTACGTAATACGTCTTTAACGTCTTTTGGGGAGTACGTACAAAATACGTCTTTAGTACGTATCTGTGCTGTTTGGGCCTTTCGTCTGAAAAAAAAGCACGTTACGCCCCTGGGGTAAAAAACTTTGCTCTATGTTCCTGTGCCCAATGAAGTCGTGCAGCTATGTGTCGAAACAATAGTCTAGGAACACGTAAAACTCTTCTAGATCTTATTGACAACATGCCCAAGTAACAATTTGCAGTCACCTAAGTTGAGATTACTCTTATTTTCACTAGTTGCAACGTTGTTTTCAGTGCAAAATTTAGTTGGTTTTGCAACGATGTTTATTTTCGACCAAACTTCGACGTACTGCACCTGTATCGCAATTGTTGTAAAACTGTACTGTTTTTACAATGTATTTTTTTACTACAGATGGTAGCAGTAGTAATTTACACTTAAAACAACGATGTGCAGACGTGTACAATTTTTCGAATCAAAAACTCAGTAAGAACTTAAGAACAACGTTACTTCATCATTAGCAAATGGGTATTACATTGTCTGATCGTCTGTGTTGAGCATTTTTCGCTGGAAGTGGCGGAAAATAGCAGTGAAAAGGTTTGTATTAAATTTTACATGTGGACTACTTTAAAATGTTCTTTCATTCTCTCGGAGTTTATATTTTTTGAAGTGCTTAAGAATTTTTTTTGTAAAAGTTAAAGTTTTTGTCTGTTAAAGTTTGTAAAAAAACGTGCTGCATACGCGCAACAAACAGCAAACAATAATTGAAATATAAAAATTTTACATGAGGCCCATCCTTTCTTCCTCTTGCTTCAGACCTCTTGCTTCGGTCCAAAAGGACTGTAATTAATTTTTCTGTCGTGGCGTCCATCCGTCCAAAAATCAGTTGCTCTAAAAACGTTGCAAAAGCGCTTAAAAGGTTAACGGGTCGTCACTGCGTAACGTTGAGACAACTAATAAAATCTCTTTCAAATTGGTGTAAAACGGGGTTATCTCTGCGGTTAAGACAACGTAACAATGCAACGTTGTGTTGCAATTTGCAACGTTGTCACGTCGAAAAATTGCTAATTGAATGAAGCCTCCTTCTTATAGTTGTAGCTGATATTGGTCTTCGGTAGGTCCTTAAAACATGGCCGCGTAACGCTGTAACTGAAACTAAACGGTTTTGATGGACGAAATTTGTTACATAGCGATCTTCTCTTTCAGTTGTTAAGCTCATGCGACCACTTCCACGTCTTCCATCAACGTTTCAGTTTCTTCGTGGAAATTTACGATACGAACTACCGAACTTTTAAAAATACCCAGACGATTTAAAATTGCGTGATTTGACAAATTAATTTTGAAGTTAAGTTAAACGTTCGTCACCACATTTTTTGTAATCATTATTTAATCTCTAAATAGATAATTTCAATTAAGCAAATCATTTTAAGAATACACTAAATGACAATTAAAACCTCAAATTAAAAATATAATATAAAACAGAATCGGTTCGATCCGATTGAAACTAACACACTCAAACAGAGACCCTCTCGTTCTATTGCCTCAACGCCCCGTGGATCCGCTTCGGCCGATCGCCAACTAAAACTTCACAAGCGACAGTCAGTTTACCAGCGTCGGCCCGTAGACACGTTTCGTCCGTTTTGAGGTCACTCTTCAGTATACTCGCGAATTCCCTTTCGACGACCGCGTATTTTATAGTAGTGAATTATAACCCGAATATCATGTACAAAGGGGGGTGACGACCGGTTGTTCAAAACTCTTCAACCATGGAATCGGATCCTCTTACTGGGGCCGAAAGGTCCTTTAAAGAAAACGACAGTAGTAGAAACCCCGGTAATAATAATCATAGTACTGTCGTCAACATAGTGGTGTGCGTTTTGTGTGTCATAAGTGTGGTTTGCAGTGGATTTAACAGTTGGTACGATAGTGCCATTACATCCCAGGTTAGGTATTTGGAAGAACGGGTTGTGTTGTTGGAGAAAAAATGGGTGGACAATGTGGTAATGGAGAGATTGAGGAAGGAGGCCGTGGACAATTTAAGGAATCGGGTGACGAGAGATTTGGCCGCCAGGAATAGTCAGGAGTTGGTTAAGGACGCACCTGAATGTTTATGTCCTGCAGGTAAAACTAATAAACTTTAAGTATGTTAAAAACCGCAAATATAAACTATGTAGCACTCATTTTTATTCTGAGGCTAGTTATTTCTGTAAAAAAATCGCCAAAGGAAATAATTTTTGGCGCCCAACTGTGAGGTTTAATTAAAACTTTTTCTAGTATTAGAATAAAATTTAAAAAGATAAATTAGATATGTCTATATAAATTAAATATGTCCGCAAATATAAACTTTGTAGCCACTCATTTTTATTCTGAGGCTAGTTATTTTTGTAAAAAAATCGCCAAAGGAAATAATTTTTGGCGCCCAACTGTGAGGTTTAATTAAAACTTTTTTCTTTTACTAGAATAAAATTTTAAAAAATAAATTATTACAAAAATCTTAAAATTTTGAATAATTTCTCAGTATGATTGAAAGAACAATAAATGATAGAAGGTACTTCTTCTGAGGACTAAATTTTCTGAGAAAAACTTCTAGACCTAATAAATTTGCCTTTAAGGATATTTATGAGTTATATATTAGTACCAAGATACCTTTCATATCTGAAACGCCTTTAAGAGGAAAACGGCACTTTATTGAAATAGAAAAGTTAAGGGAATAATACTTTAAAGATCTTTTCAGATTAATAGCGGTAGATAAGTTTGAGTTTTTTGTTGTTTTCTTCGTTATTATCACGGCTTGTCAAAACCTTTAAAGCGGACTTGTTTTTACTTAACAAGAGTTCTACAAAAGTTAAATAAATTCCTATTTCTTCTTGTAAAAGCAAAGAATTGGTCATTTTTTGTTTTACTAGAAAATTATATATACGTAATTTCGGTTTCTTAAGCAATTAGTTGTAGTAAAAACTAAATGAAATATCAAAATAGTACAAGTTTAAATGTTTTTTTTTTTTAATTTTAAAATGGTACTTACATTTTTTTCTTGTAGTAATAGTAGTATATATTTAAATTTCCAGTAAGAATGAATCAAACGAGTACAAAACGTTTATTCATTTTAAGAGACAAAACAAACAATGTACTACCAATTATGATTCAAAATTCGGTTTTTCAGCCAATTAAGATTTATTTTTAATTTAATAACATATTCTTAAAAAGGATTGCTCTTATTATTTGAGGAAAGCAATTCCAAGGACCACTTAACCAGTAACCACACTAATAGTGGTAAATAAGCAATTGAACTTTTGGCACCCAACTGTGTGTTTAAATGGGTAAAATAAAATTTATTATTGAATGCAGTTGGGTCAATACTGAGCGAAAAATAGACGTCGTAATTATTTTTCGATATTACTTGCTTTTTTATTTCAATTACTCACGCCTGCATTAACGATTTTAAAATACTCTTCGATCGGACAAGAGCTTACGATGATGTTCATTTTATTTTATTCTACTAAAAGAATGTTATATAAATATAACTAAAGTAATTAATCCTTTACGTTCTAATATCCAAAATAAACCTTTTCTTCTCTGAAGTATTTAGTTTAACCTTTAACTACTCGCGCACTTTTTTTTCATGCTACTACCCGCGCGGTGTACTTTGTATTTTATGGTCTAAATTTGTTTTTCTTTCATTTTATTTACTCTATGAATTATAAATATATGTGTAATAGATAATTGCCTAATTTAAGTGCATATTTTTGGCAAAAAATCAGTAAGTATGAACAGAAATAATATTACACAAAAAGTAAATTCAAAAAATATATTCTATACTCTATTTCAGAAGTGTGTAGAGCAATAAAACCTCATTAGGTATGCAAAAGTGGTACCTGGTGATCCACCAATATTTTATGCCACTACCTTAGTTGGGTATTAGTTTCAATGTAAAATTCTTTCTTTTCGTTGATTGCAGGTAGTGCCACCCGGTTTTGGATCAATTTATGAGTTTTGCCCATTGTTACCCACTGATAAACATTGAAAACGATTCGCCAAAGGCGTGCAACTGGGACTTGTTTTTTACCTTATAATTAATGTACTTAAATGCTATTTTATTTTAGAAAGTTACTTTTGTTTAAATGGAATAATATATTTTTTTCACAAATTTATTGAACATAATATGTAGAGTAAAACAGTTGAAAATGTCACTTTTGGATCTGGCACTTTTTGAACAGTGTATAACAATTTTAAATTATAATAGATTTTAGTCTTCTTCGTCATCTGACGAACTGTCATCACCTCTTGACATTATAATTAAAGGATCGACTGTCTGATCGATGAGGTTGTCAAGATCCCACATTTTGTCCTCTTGCTTAATTACATGCTGGACTGCTTTTCGCTAATTCTCTGGTGACGCTTCTGTAATGGCTTGATCAAACAGTAGCTTAACATCTTTCATTTTAAAAGTCGTGTTTTGTCTTGCTACAAATCCTTTTACCTGCGCCCATATCAGTTCTATAGGATTTAGTTCGCAATGATATGGCGGTAAGCGCAGTACAGTTATATTATATTTTTCGGCTATATCTTCCACGGCGTATTTCATGAAACGAGTTTTGTGTAAGTTTGCTATTGCCAGCAGTTCTTTTTTTATCAAATTTGCTTCAAACCCAATACCTTTTGCAGTCAGCCAATCGATAATTTCTTGCTTTCTCCAACTTGAAGTTGGCGTCTTCTCTATTCGCCGTGAATGATAGCTTGCGTTATCCATAACCACCACCGAATTAGCCGGAAGAAATTTTATCATTTCACCAAAATAGTCTGTGAGTGATCAAAAGTGTCTTCATGGTAATCTCCTGTGCGAGTCGACTCAATGGTTAGCAGACCTTCTTTTAAAAATCCCTCTTCGCTTCCAATATGTGTGATTATAAGTCTTTTTCCTTTTCCCGAAGGTACTTTAATACCCGTAGACAGGCCTTCTATGAAAGCTTGGCGAGCACTGGTTATATTTTTGTCTTGCTACATTTTTTGGACTATATAACCTTCGTTAATCCACGTCTCATTAAGATAAAAAACTTTCTTTTGCTCCCTGCGGTACTGCTTGATACTTCTCAAGTATTGCGTCTCCAACAAACAATTTCGTCGCTCTCCAGTAAAAGTGCTTGGCGGTTATGCTTTTCCCAGGCAAAATCCATATTTTTTAAAGTTTTCCATAAAAGTTTTCTACTTATCAACGGAATACTGTCATCTCGGCCAAGCTCCATTAAAATTTTGTCTAGGGTGGGTATTTCCTTTTTAAAATAAAAAGAGTGAACTTTTCTTCGAGTTATACATTTAGCAATAAATTCTAGTTGCGATCCTATAGGTTTGAAATCTTGAGTTTAGTTGTGGGATGGGATCGAAGGAATAAAAACAAACGTCACTTTATGTACTGGCCAACGTTTCGCAATAATTTTATTGCTTCATCAGGGCCCTAAGGTAACAAAAAAGACACAATAAAAAAGGATTATTATATATAAACAAAATTTAACTTTTTGGGGTTATGTTGATACCACCAAAAAAAGAAAAAAATAGAAGAACAAAAAAAAACAACAAAATCTTAGATTTGAATTAAAAAAAATACACAACAAAAAAAAAAAAATTATAAAATTGCTTACATAACAGTGTGATTTTGCTTGTCATAAAAAATCATGTTTGCAGAAAAACCGGGTATGCGAGAACACAATAGACGCATTCTTTTTAGTGATAAGAACCAAAACAGTCCCAAAAGTTTACATTTTGATTTGATCTATTAGATTAAAATAAGAAGAACTTAGATTGTCTATATCCGTTCTTTTATTTACCGCATTATTATGTTTTTTTATGTTTATCATTTCGGCTAGAAGTCTCTTTTTAAAAAGCTGCTGTTGGCCCATAATTGTAGTCTTGCCAAAATTAATCATTTTAAACCGTTTTTGTTAAAAAAAAAATATTTTATATATTCTATGTTACCTGTGTGTCCTGTTAACATGATTTTTTATGACAAGCAAAATCACACTGTTATGTAAGCAATTTTATCATTTTTTTTTTGTTGTGTATTTTTTTTAATTCAAATCTAAGATTTTGTTGTTTTTTTTTTTGTTCTTCTATTTTTTTCTTTTTTTGGTGGTATCAACATAACCCTAAAAAGTTAAATTTTGTTTATATATGATAATCCTTTTTTATTGTGTCTTTTTTGTTACCTCAGGGCCCTGATGAAGCTATACATTTAGCATTTTCATTAAGGACTTTTGTAGGTCGTCCTGGCTTTTGCTTGGGAGATTCCACTTGACCTGCTACTTTTCTTTCAGGGCAACAATTTGAAAATGGTGGACTTTCCAATTCCACTCATTCGAGAACATTTTTCAACAATTTCTTGCACAGTAAAACTAGGGTAATCGTGTTTTATGCAATCATGTACATTTAAAATAATAACTTTTTCACTCAGCGATAGTGAAGAATTTTTAGTACATCTTTTCGTTGGACTCAATACCTCCATTTTTTAAATATTGGGATAATAATATTGTGATTACATTACAGCGTAGCAGTGACTACTAACGTTTAAAATATGATTTAAAAGTATTTATAGTCTGTATATATTACCTGACCCCATTTTTGCATGTTACAAAGCGTTAAAAGATAGGTACCTATACAAAAGGATTAAAAGTATTTATTTAGTATTTAATCTCTTTCAAAATAAAGGCATTTAATCCGTGAAAATTAAATTCATAAATATTATAAGTACCTGCGCCTATGAACTACCACGAAATGTAGCCAAACAGAACGGAATTCCCCAGTTTATTGCTCTATACACTTCTGAAATAGAGTATAACAACACGAACACAAAAAGTTATCTATTCACTGCCAGATCCGCCTTCCTTACATTTATGGCATGTAATTACGTTATCACTGTGTTCTTTACACACTAATTGATGACAAGTATTGCATGTAATTGTAGTAACTCTATTCTTTTTTCTGCCGCAGATGAAGCATCTTCCTCTGATTTTTCTGGGTGACTCTTCCTCTGTGTTGTTTACTTGAGCTTTTCTATACCTAGATAGAAAATGTCTAGGTAGGTAAAGTAGATATTGCAGCTCTTTCAGACAAATGAGGTCTCATCAATGACAGAGAAAGCGATTTTAGGAAACGTCTTCTGTATTTGTGAGGAGAATAAGGATGAGTGGCGTTATATAAAATTTGGCTATTAATTCCTGTTATATTTAGTAACTGAAAGAACAAAGCCAATGGCCAACAATCTCCTTGTTCTTCTTTTAACAGAAAACCTATTGCACATTTTGTCCACTGTGTCCACACCCCCCTTTGTAATATTATAATCCAATATAATTTCAGATTTGTTGGTATCTGGGTCAATGGAAGAGTCGTCGTGCATAGTAGAAATCAAAACAACGCATTTATCAGCTCCCGTTTATTTTTTTTTTGTCCCGATAAATGTTATTTTATCTTGTAACAGCTCCAGTGCCAAAGGGTAACTTGAATACCAATTGTCGCAAGTTAAATTCCGGTTACTTCCTTTCTGTTCTTCCAACAATCGGTGAACTATGGCAGTTGGCGAGTTCAATTGATTGTATTGACCGTCTGGTTGTTTTCCACAGAAGAGCTCTAATTTACTGACATAAAATGTTTTAGCATCACAACCTTTAACCCATATTTGGCAGGTTTGTTGGGTATGTACTGGACAAAGCTGCACCTCCCTCTAAATGCAATCAACATTTCATCTATGGTCATAAATTCACCAAGAGAGTAGTTTTTTCCTGAATTATAAACAAATTTGTCCAAAATAAATCGCACCGGGGCCAGCTTATCGGTTTTTTTCTTTCGTTCCTTGTTCCTTTGTCATCAAATCTAATATTTGCAAGCAAAAAAAGAAATCTTTGATAATTCATGCAAGCTCGAAATATTTCTGATCCGGTTCCGTATTTCGTCCATAATTCCAAAAAATTGGTGTGATTTTGCTTCTTACATCCAGATAAAAACAATAACCCGATAAAAGCAAGCATTTCCGTTTTTGTAACGTCCTTTTGCGTCTCTTTCTCGATTGAAATTTGCTCGAACTTTAGAAATTTCCAAATTAGTATACTGAATGATCATTTCATCATTAACAATTTTTGAGAAAGCACTCGTCTCATCAGTTATGTCACGGGCGCATTGCTTTCGCCCTGGTAGTATTTTTAATATATTTTTATTTTTGGGTTTAGTAGATTTACACATAGGGTAAGTTTTATACCAAATAGTTGTTTTATCCTTGCCAACATACTGACCTTCTCTATTGGCCACTAACACGGAGAGAGGAACATCTTCAGAGCCTGAACTTTGATCATCTTCCTCTTCATCTTGTTCTTCTTGCTCGCTTATTCCTTGTTCGGAGTTTAAATTGTATTTATCTTCCTCTATATCTTCATTTTCATCAGATATGTCACTTTCCCCGCCAATTTCTTCTTCGGAATCCGTATCACATATAACCTGGACCACAGCTTCCAATTCATTTTGGGTTAAGCTTTTCAGATTTTTTATCTTTATTCGATGTCTGAAAATAAAAAATATATAAATTAAATATACAAACGTGTACCAACAGAGGTAATCTTGTACTCCCACTTAGATTTTTACTTTGAAACTTCATACCTATCTTTCAACTTATTTAAATTTTTATTTAATCACACTCAAAACAAATCCATTTCTAATAATATTTACATATGCACACACTTCAAAATAAACGATTTTTTGTTAAAAAACTAAAAAATATATTATTTTAATGTACTTACATAATTACTCACGTTGGTGTATTCTGTACACCACGACAAACTTCTCGGGATATTCGACCTTCTACTTAGGCGATCAAAACCGTATTGGCACTGCATTTGGAAGACACATCGAGCGAAGCATAGCTAGCTCGGTGACGCCGAAAAAGTGATCGTATGGAATCGGCAGTGGTTGGCACCAACTTGGTGTATTTTTTACACCAGTGCGAGCAGTTAAAGGTTAAGAAAGTTTTCTAAAAATTCACAATCAAATTGATCTCGCACCAAAGATTAATACAACAATTTAAAATAGCAAATATTACTAAAATTGTATAGCAAAAACTCCATGTTTTTGGCGGAGTGTCAATTTAAAAACTTTCCACCTTTAATATCTTTCTTGCAGTAAAAAATATGAAAAGTTAGAATGATATGTCAATCTTATTTGTCTATTCACTGAATCTGTCAATAAAACTTTTCGGGAGAGGAAATATGGGCATATTCTTAGATTTAAGTTAAGCTTTCGACACTGTGACATATCGAATTCTACTCAATAAACTAGATAAAATAGGCATAAGAGGCGTTGCGCTTAAGCTCTTCAGAACCTAAAGAAACAGAACCCAAAGTGTAAAAGTTAATAACAGTATAAGTGAACCTTCACCGGTCGGGTTCGGTGTGCCACAGGGTACATTCTTGGGATCAATTTGCTTTTATTTGCTAATTATTTGACGATAAATGCAAACAAATCTAACTTTATTTGTTTCTCAGTAACTAAATATAAATCTGCATTTCTAGATAGCCTTAATATTCACGATCATAACTGTTTAGATCATTTTCAGTGTGAATGTGACCCAAAAATAAAAAACACAACATCTGAATCTGAAAATCAAAAATCTCAAATTGGTTGGCGCATATAGAATATGTGTCAGAAAAAATCAGAAAGCTCATTTTAAATTCTACCAACTAAGGCAGTTTATGGAATATCATTTACTAAGGTTAGTTTATTCATCTCTCATAGAAACTATATTAAATTAATGCATTGCTGTATGGAATGCAACAAATAAAACAGGCAGATGTCTCCTTATTTAGGCCTTTAAAAATAATTAGAAAAATACTGTTATTAGCTGGAAAGGAAAAACTATAACAGTCCAGTTACAAAGGCAGTCTTTCCAGCTTTGCTGAATGTTACAGTGGCTAACATCTTCGCAGAAACAATTAAAAATGGGTTTAGAAAATGTGGGCTGTTCCCATTTAATGCTGATGCAATTGATTTTGCAAAATGCATAAACGATGAATCACGAAGTCAGAAAATAATGAATTCAAATGAAGAACCTGATAAAGCTAGTAAAGCTTCTGAATTCGACGTGCCGCATTTATTATACATAAAATCAACACTGTTACCTAAAAGAGCTAAGAAGAATCTGCTAAGGAGTTAGAGAGATGGCGTTGTAAAAATGCCGAAATCAAAGAAAACAAAAACGGTAACCAAAATACCTTACCATTGCCATCTTCCCTTATTGCTAAAATAGTTGAAATTCAACAAAAAACTCCAATGAAACAACCAAATTTACATCAACATCAAAGAGATTCTTCACCACATTCAACTAGTGCAACACCAAGTACATCACATTCTCAAAATAGAACTCTCAATAAAATCAATTCTGATGAATATAAGAAGTCATCCTGTTATTTCTCTCCTTCGCAGCCTAGTTCTTCAACACCTAACAAACCTTGTCTCTGGTAAAACCTCAAAGTCCTGTTTTAGGTTCAGATTTAAGCGGTACTATTGATTTCGATTCACGAAATAATAGTTAGATTATATTTTATGGCCTGAGAAAATTCCTGAAAAAAATGAGTCCATGGCTAAAACAAAATATAGAGAAAGGTTGCCATATGCTGCGACATCAATAAAATGGATTTAATTTCATAGAGAAAAGGAAAAAATGGAAGCAAAGACCCAAAGAGCGCTTATAAGAAAAAAAAAAGAAGAAAAACCAGTAAAAGCACCACGAAAACCAAAAAAAAAATTAAAAAGGTAAGCTCAGATTCAGAAACTTAAAATAAAGAATGGAGTTCTTCGGGTTGAAGTAATGAGGATTTGCCAGAAGACTTCAATGACCTAAGAAGAAAAGGAGAATTTATTATTGCTGCTTTTCCTGGAAAGAAGAAAACATATAATTATGGTTGTATAATACACAACCTTTTTAGTGAAGAAGAAATAGAGGTTCAGGCCTTAAGACTAACCGGGGATTGTTAGACTATTTTTTCTGTTACTGAAAATGATGTGAGTGCTATTGATAAGTCTCAAATAGTATGTGTATTGGAAACCCCAGAACTAATTGGTACTGGGGATAGAATTAAATATAAGTTTTTCAAACCTATTTCTATTTAAAACAAAACTTTAATTCTTTATAATCACCTTAAATAAAAATCTTCGATATTTGTCTTGTGTTTTATTGCAAGTGCCGTTTGTCTCATATGAATTTGTTCAATAATTACTCAATAAAAGAATGGTCAATTACTGGAAAATATTGTGGTCAAGTATTAGCATCAATTGGTCAATTATTAGAAATTGTGGGTCTTTTAAATCTATTATTTTTTTCTTTTCACTTTACAAAGCAAGACCGATTTTTTTTGTTACTTAGCATGAATCCTAATAGTGCAAAAAGCTGAGAAAAATTACTAAACTTGTGTAAAATGGTAAAGCGAAAATACATTAACTATCTATTTCTCAAAGTTTTCCTTAACTGGTCAATTGACCCTAATCGCATTTCAAAGTTGCATAACTATTAAACTTGCCTGCATTGAGATTTTTGGTTTTCAGGTTAGAGTTTAGACAAAAACGATTGTGTTTACTTATGAAAACAAAAGTTGGTAAAAATTGCATTAATCTTTAACGGCTGTGTAAGACTCAAAAAATATTCTATAAAAATTAAAAAAACTGCTGATTTATCTCTCTCAAAAATCTTTTTTTTTTCAATGATGACTAGAGGATCCTTAAAACCTCATCAAATCAAAGATCTTATAATAGAGCAATAAAATAAGAAAAATAAATTGCACGCAGTTCAATTATTTATAGTTTGAATCAAACGTAATACTATGCATAAAATAGAGGTCGTATCTATATTTTAATATTACTTATTTTTTTATATTTATTTTAATTCAGAGGTCTGCATAGTCAATTAAATCATGTACTAAAGAATAATATAACCATTTAAAACATGATTAAAATATTAGACAAAATGCGCGCGTTTGACAGAGAAATGATACAACATATACCAATGTTTTGGTAAAGGCTTCTTGTATCAAATGCCTTGGAGAAATCACTATAAATTGCATCAATTTGATAATGGCTCTATAAAGCTAATAGAAACATACGTCTTGGTCTCTTTTAAATTAGGATGGTATTTTTCGCCTAATTATTATCAGATCAAAAACTAAGATTATCAGGTAAACCTACAGAGTAGAATTAACGTTTTAGATGGAATAAATTAGGTCTTAAAAAGCCGTTTTATTTGTTGAAAAAATTATGATAAATACGGCTATTTTTGTTTAATTCGATGCTATACTTTCGTTAAATTTATCCATTTTGAGGGTAAAAACTTTTCACAGCTTTAGCATAAATGGCATTTTGACGGTATGTTACCAATGAAATTTTACTATAAATTTGGATATTTTTTTTTCACGAGCAATTTCAAGCGACCTACTTGAAATTTTTGAGTATTGCAGCCTGAAGGACAGTGATATATATACTAAAGAATAATAATTGTATAGGCGGACTGTCACTATAAATGAATTAGAGTAAGTTTTTTATGAAATTATAGCTTCTGATATATGTTTATTATTCTACTGGGCTTTCTTGTACCCAGAAGAATAAATCCTATTATTCTACATAATTTAATCTATAGAAGACATATTTCAAAAATAGCAATAGATTTGTCACTGTGACCTTCATTTCATTATCTCCTGAAACATTTTATTTTAAACAAGTAAAGATCATTGGATCTTGTTGATTTTTTTAAAATACATCTGCAACTTTGAGTAATATTTTGCCACTTTAAAAAAAGTATAAAAGGATAAATATATAAAACAGTAAATAGTTTAGTTTGAATATATTATAGAAAAGTATAATTATTTTTAATAACCTAAATCCTTTATCTTGCATACTTAGGAATAGAAAAATTTTATTTGTAGGATAACATTTATCCATTTGCGAGATAAGATCTAGTTTCCTAGACCTGTTATCTTTGAAGGACTAATAATTTGAGGATAAAAAAAAGTGAATTTTTACAATTTTTAAGTAATTTAACCTTTATTGATCCTCTTAAAAAATATCATAACTTG
Organism: Anthonomus grandis grandis; assembly: GCF_022605725.1. Lineage (NCBI taxonomy): Eukaryota > Metazoa > Arthropoda > Insecta > Coleoptera > Curculionidae > Anthonomus > Anthonomus grandis. Next base: position 30,364,955 of record NC_065552.1, read on the forward strand.
ATGTTTTGATACCATAAAATTAGAAGACGATGGTTCAAAAACCATTATTATACAGAAATATGTAAATGTTTCTGAGCGGCTTAAGTGCAGGTATTATTTACAGGAAGACATAACGAAAGGTGATAGTAAAACCAGGTATTTCCCATCACCTATTTATATTTAAAGGTGTTTTTTGCTTTATGGTAGCTTCCTCTCATGACGTAGCTCTATTTATTATTTTTTTGAATATTGTATATTATTAACTTCGTTCAAACATTTAAATAAATAAGCATTTACTTATATTTTTAATTGCCATTATCTCAGGAATAACTTATAAGTTAAAAAAACATATTTTTTATAAGGATTCCAATAAATATCCTAGATACAAGATATTTCTTTTAAAAAAACCACAGTTAATAATATCATCTGATAAATATATGCAACAAATTCCGAACACTTGGTTTTACCTTTTATATAGACAAGCTAAGTTGCTTGAAAATATTTACCCATCCTTTTACAATATATTGAAATAGCCTTTATAAAATTTATTTGCACCTAAACCTAACAATTTTAGGTAATGAAAATCATTTTAGTTGATTATTAGGAAATAATACAACAAAATCCAAATAGTCGACATAACTAAAGTAAAAAAACATTTTTTACCCTTTAAAGTTGCATGTATACAAAATGCCAAATATTTGCTACAATGTTTCGCTGAAAAGGCCCTTTTTGTAAACTAAATGGTCAAACAAGGGCTTATGCATCACCAAAATTTAAAAGGTTTATCGTGTTCCTTACAATTCGATAATACCCTTTATCATGAGGGTTAATGTAAAGTCGATTATTATTGTCAGGGAATTCTATTTAATTGAACCTAACCCTTCCGACCCCAATACATTTTTTTGACACTTCTGATGGGTTCAAGTAATATAATCTTAAGCCTATTTGCAGAATATTGAGTATCGATTGGTTGGTTAAAAAAATCTAATTTTATTAGGTGCACATTTTTTAAATTTTTAATGGATTGCCTAGAATTGACTATTAACTTTACCTTTTTCAAGGATTATTTGTATTATTTAAAAAGAAAATATCTGAATGCTTCAACTACAGGTATTATTTACAGGAACAGAAAGAAAGGTCAATAAAACCAGGTACTCGGCATTTTCTATATTTAAAATTGTTTTTGCTTTATGGTGGCTGTCCTATTCATCATTTTGGAATACCACGCTCTGTGTGTTCTTTAATATAAAGGTACCGGAAAGAAATTATGAACTTGAGAATTTTAATGTTATAGAAGATTTCTAGAAAAATAAAAAAATCCACATAATTTAAAGTTATTTTTGGCGCCCAACTATACATATACATTCGTTTCAAGCCCCACTAGCAGATATTGTTACTTAGCGTCAAATAAAGATACAAAAACCATGCTATGTTTGCCTTTGTAATTATAATAATAAAATTTAGAGCTTTCTGAGGCAATTATATTAATGCGTTTGCCATCTATAGCATCAATAGTGTATTCGAATGACATTCTTTACTCAAAAATAGTGCGAACAGCCTTATAACTTTCTTAAGGGTTGGAAAACTGAACAGAATAACAAATGTTAAAAAAAAGTTTAAAATTTTTCCATGTAACAAAATGATGTTTCTATTTTTAAGCAATTCATTGACAATTTACTTTCAACTGAAGAAGTTGTGAATGCTGAAATTGAATAAGACACTATATGAATTAATGAAGATATTCTCTCCTATTTCCGCTCCTATTTCCGAGTCTGCTCCTCCTATTTCCGCTCCTAGCACGAGTGTCACGCCCGCGCCAATCGACGAAGCTATCCTAAGTGAGCTGCATGAGCGCCAGAAAAGGGCCAACAACATAATACTTTTTAACTTTGATTCGAAAGAAGGCAGAGCTGATGTTGTCCAGACTAAGAAGCTGCTGACTGACTTGTGTGAAACTACCGTCAATGTGCTGGCTGTTAGTAAATTTGGGAAGCCGAATCGTAACGGGCGTCAGGCTGTTAGGGTGATCCTTGGTAGTACAGACGATGTTAGGCTTGTTTTGAAGAACAAATTGAAGATTGTCGGTAAATTCTTCATTGAGACGGACATGACGCCTCGGCAGCGCAATGAGTTTAAGGCAGCCAAATCGGAGTTAAAGCGACGTAAAGAGGAAGGAGAAAACAATCTTGATATAAGATACATTAATGGTTCCCCCAGAATTGTAGCAAAAAACTAGATTCGCCTTTATTTTCACATGCTAGTGATGCCCACTTAACTTGTTTTTATCAACATGTTCGTGGTCTTAACACTAAAACCGAGACTTTTTTTCTGGCCGCCATTGCTCAGGATTTTCACACCATATGCATCACCGAGACATGGTTGAGGCCAGAGATATCTAGTGGTGAAATATTTCCAAAGACTTATGATGTTTACCGGTCGGACCGAAATTTTGAATCCGTTGATGCCACACGTGGTGGCGGAGTTCTCTGTGGAGTTTCTAAAAACATTGTGTATGAAAAAATTAGTTTGTCTGATTTTTTCTACAGTATTGCGCCCTCTACCGATGTTGTTGGCTGTAAATTTACTATTAGGTTACAGATATTTTACATGATTGTTTTGTACATCCCACCATCTATCACATCTGTAATTTTGAAGCAATTTCTGGATCAGTTTACACTTTTAATATCAAAGCTAAACCATAATGTAATAATAGTGGGCGCTTTTAACGTTTCTGATTTCTCTATTAACTCACTTACAGGTAATCATGTTAGTCAAAAGTCTATTGCTATGAATAATTTTGCAAACACTTTTAATCTTGTTCAGTGTAATCACATTCTAAATTATAATAACAGACTATTGGATCTTGTTTTATCTAACTTCACCCGTACTGTTTCGCGTAGGGACGTGCCTTTTGTCTTGGAGGATTTGCATCACCCTGCACTGGAAATTGATTTTACTGTCTCAGGCCAACGTGTCCATAATTTTCAGCTTAATAAAAATTTATTTCATTTTTTTAACTTTAGAAAAGCCAACTTCCATCAGAACATTTATAGGAAAGAAAAGGCTTTCAAGGACTTTAAAATGTACAATTCTCCATTTTTTCAAAATAAATTCCATTCTCTTAGACGCTTTATCAAACTACAAATACGCAATAAATATAAGTTGTATATATCAAACACCGAAAGGAATATTTCTTGGGACCCATCTAGCTTTTGGAATTTTATTGGTTCTAAGAAGGCTGGCACCAGGATTCCTGGTATGATGAGGCTACCCGATGACATGGTAATTAAAGACCCACAAGACATAGTTGATGCTTTTGCACTGTTCTTTGGTGAGGCATATATACAATGAAATTTCACTAACCATTCGTCGACGTCTGCTAATGTGCCCGACTTTGACATTTCCAACGTTGATGCTTCCCAGATTATTTTGGCTAGTAAAAAACTCAAAATAAGTTAACATCTGGTGTAGACGGTGTGGCTAGCTTCTTGGTTAAAGATTGCATTGGTGTCCTGGCTGATCCGCTGACCTACATTTTCAACTTAATACTGTCAACAAAACAGATTCCTGAAATTTGGAAGACTGCTAAAATATTACCTATTTTAAAAGCTCTGACTAAAGACTCTGATCAAATCGTGAACTACAGGCCAATCTCATTACTCTGTAACTTCTCAAAAATTTTCTAAATTATCTTGAATCGGTCGCTATTTAGTCTTGCAAAAGAACTCATCTCTGTAGACCAGCATGGATTTTTTAGCGGGCGATCTTGTGTTACTAACTTATCCTGTCTGTCTAGCTACATCTGTGAATCACTTGATGTTATTACTAAAGTCGATGTTATTTATACCGACTTCCAAAAAGCCTTTGATCGGATAGATCACTATATTTTGCTGCATAAATTAACTCTGAATTTACATTCGTTCCATACTTCAACAACATAGTCAAGTCAGCCCTGAGAATGGGTTCATAATTAGATGTTCTAAGAGTTTTACTTTGGAATCTACGTTAAGACTGCTTTTCTGTTGCTTTGTGAGATCAAAACTGGAGTTTGGCTGTATTATATGGAACCCGCTCTATCAGAATCATGTTGGTCTCCTTGAATCTGTTCAGCGTAGATTTGCTAAGTTTTTGGCCTAAGTTCAGGCAGGATGGCATATATCCGGTTATAGAGGGTTTGATCATCGGCTGTTGGACGCTTCAATCTACATCCATTACATCTCAGAAGAATGATCTTCTCTGTAAAATTCCTGCATGGGTTACTGAATGGATTCATTGATAGTGTACGTTTCATGGTGCCTAGGCTTAATGCTAGACATCCCCTAACATTCTTTCTGCGAAGGCCTCATACTAACATCCTGTTGAAATCGCCACTATATACAATATGCGCTATATTTAATCGGATCTGTCACATGTGCGATATAAATTTCTCTCCGGTTCATGTGATTGTCGATATCTTGGTGGATCATTACTCTTGGGATTAAGACCCATGTGTTTAAGTTATAGTTAGTAGGTATATTGCAGTTAATTTAATTTGATTTTGTTGAAGATGTGATTATCTTGTTAAACTTTTATAATTGGGTTTTTATATCATATTAATAGTTATTTGTTCTAATTTTTTGGATAACTTTTGAGATTGTGACTTTACTTTACTTTTTTTCTTTTCCTTTCATTCTTTTAGATTTGTTTGTGTGTTTTTTTTTTAACTATATTTTTCATTGTTTTGCAACTGTTTCCTGTTATTGGGCAAGTTGCCTGTTGGAAATAAAGGCTTATTATTATTATTATTATTATATTTAAGAAGACCAATATTGTAAAAAAAAGATAAATGATGACCTGAGATTAGAAGATTACAGTGCGTAATTATTTCAAAAGACCTCCGTAACTACTTGACCGTTATGATCTGATAGGAAAAACTATTGCTATAAAGAAGAAGTCTAAAAACGACTCACTATTCTGATTTATCAGCAACTTAGATCCCTAATATTATTTCTCACAAATTGGAGTAAAATTATTTTACATCGGAGGAGAACTCAATTAAGTATTGCGTTTAGTTTGATAATATGTAATCTCCTAAAACATAATTTAAGATAGCTAATTTGAAACTTGAAATTACGAGTAAATCTGATTCAATAGTAATTGAAAGGTTTACACTATAATTTAATGGGGGTGAGGAATTGAGTGAGACGAAAGATGAAAAGTTGAAAGAGAAGAAAAACAGAGGTTAACGCTTTGGCAAGCAAAAATAATGATCAATAATTACCAATTGAAACTCCTTCATATTTTCGAAAATATATGATTTAATTTTGTATTTAAATGTAAGGAATTTAATTGGAAGAATATTTTGTATAAAAATTGGGTGCAAATAACGTAGTTCTTTAGAAGAAAGAAATTTAAGCGTTTGATTTGAGGGTCTATGAGATTGGGTATAAAAAATATCCATTAAAAAAAAATTAAGATTAATAAACTTTTTTGTTATAAGCATTTCTTAACGTAAACTAATCAATTACAATAAGGAAACCGAGAAAACTGATATCTTCGGATCGATTATTAAAGGGAAAGATTGACACACGTCAGTTGCAACCTAACGTGTATCGAAATAGAAATTTCGATCTATTTTAAGTTTTTATTTTGCATTCGGAAACAGTTTTCGTTATTGAATTACAAAAAAAATCCTGCAACGTGCGTTTATACTGGAGCGACAGCTAACTGCGTTTGGGATTCCCATATAAGTTTATTGCTTATGGTGTATATAATATTTCAGTAGTATAAACAGTTGTTTTATGCACCGTTTTATTCATTTTAAACATTAAATTATCATGGAACTCGATACTGTTTTACCCGGGAATAGTTCTGATGACAATATTCAAATGGAGAATGAAATAGAAATTCCTTCATATCGTTCGGACAGTGATTCGGAGATTGAAGAATTAGAAACAAAAAAAGCGTGGCAAGAGTAAGCAGTGGCTGGCTCTTTGTAAGAAAATTTGCATGTGTTAAAGAAGCGGAGGAAGTTGTTCGTGCAGAAAATACTTGGTCTATTTTAATAACACATATGACTGAAGAAGGAAAGAAAAGGTTTTATCGCTGTAACAAAGTAAAACGTCGTGACCCTCAGTGTGCGGCACAAATTTATTTACTGTTTGAAGCTACATCAAATGCTGTTTTGCTCTATCGCGTAGAGGCTGCCTATAACCACGAGTCGATTGGAATTCGTTTTGATTACGGAATAAGTCAGGAAGTTAAGACAGAAATAAACAAACTATTTGATTTACATTTGAAGCCTAAAGCTATTTTAAAAAGTCTTAGTAAGATGGAGGGAGTAAAATTACCATCAATGAAACAATTGAACAATTATCTATCAAGTCGTAGACGTGTTAAATACGGTTCCTCAACTATAAGTCTAGGAGAACTGGAGCGATGGATATTAAATCATACAGCAGTTCCGGAGGACATACACCAAGTGTTTGTACTTTCTTATTATATATTCGAGAATGAACCAATGTCCTTTCGCTTTGCATTGTCTACAAAACATTTACTGGGGTTAGCAGAACGTCATGCAAATATTATCCATACTGATGCGACATACAAGTTGATTTGGCAAGGGTTCCTGGTATTAGTTGTAGGAACTACAGATAAACATGAAACATTTCATCCGATATGTCTAGGAGTTTGAACAAACGAGCGTCAGGACGATTTTACCATGTTATTTAATAGTTTAAAAGAACAGGTTTTGTTTGTATACGGACATTCTCTACAACCATCGGTATTAGTTTGTGATGCCGCAAAGAGCATCCAAAATGCTTTTACAGAAGTCTTTGGTCCTGAACTTATTGTGAGAATGTGTTGGGCACATGCAAAAACAAAAATGCAAACCAGGGTTGAACAAACTTGCTCAGATAAAAACGCCCGAAAGAATATATTACAAGACATTGATGCTTTACAGTCCGTTACTTCTCCTGAACATTTTACTAGCGCATCACAGCTTTTTATAGGGAAATGGAAAGGTTAACTCAAAATCGCAATTGGTACCTAGGTGCTGCCCCAGGATCACCAGCCACAAACAACGCACTGGAATCGTTTAATAGAACCATAAAAGATAGCAATACATTATGCGAAAGATTTCCTTTGTCTCGTTTTCTGGTTGTCGCATCGGAGATGGTTAACGAATGGTCCTGCAAAACTACAGAGGAGTCCTTTTCAATTACTCCGCTTGTTAAACTTCCTGATTGGACAAAAGCATATCAATGGGCAAAATTAGACAAAAAAATAAAGGTGTTAGAGGCTGACACGAAGAACAATGTCTATATAGTACCAGGAGGTCAAGTATTGGATGTTCAGGCTGAAAAACTTTTGATGAATTCAAAGAATTTTTTTTTCCACTTGGAGAGTAACAGTTCCCAAAGAAAAAGATGATTGGATGAATGGTAGCTGCAATTGTCCACAGTTTTTTAACATGTATATGTGCAAACATCTTCTGAGCCTAGCAATTAGATTAAAATATACAGTTCCGCCTGTAGAGGCAAAAAATATCCATATTGGACAAAAAAGAAAGCGTGGACGTCCATCAAAATCCAAACCTGCTTTGGTAATTCAGTGATGTTTTTCATTTATTGAAGTCTTATTAATAATCTGTTTAATCACTCTTTTTTGTTTTGTGGTTCAAATACTGTTTTAAAAATGGCATTTTTTGTTCTTTTTGTTTTATAAATAGAAGACAGTAAAGTATATTTGTGATGCCTATTTTTGTTTTATTTTATGCTCACTAGCTTTTGTCATATTATAAAGTATGAAGTTCAAACAGTTTTTAGAAGCTTTATTATTTAAATAGCTATCCAGATTAGTATAAAACAGTTGACAATATTAACTTTATTAGATGCTAAAGATTAGATGCTCAATAAGTATTTTTGTTGCTCCACCCAGTTTTTAAACATGCTAAAAAGTATAAAAACTGATGTTCGATTAAATACTACCCATTAAGATTTAGTCGCGATGCGTTCGCGACTTAAAAGTTTTTAAAAAATAAAAATGAATATCTTTGGCTATATGCGTGACGAAATGTTGAAACTTTGCATGTCACTTCATAATGAATCAAAAACTTTAATAACTATGATGTTTAAGGATGCCTAAGAACTGTATATCTTTAAGACAAGATCTGTTAACAAGGTTGGTTATTCTGAGTTAAAATAAGTAAGAAAAATCAATCTTCTCCGGAGGATAAATATCTGTCTGGACAGGAAAAAGTGCTTTGGTGAAAATACTTTATTTTTAAAGAGAACAAATACATTATTTGAGATATCCCAAGTTTAGTTCTTCAACACATATTTGAATTTCAAGATTCTAGTAATAGTTCAAGTACCCAAAATATGCGATTTCCTGAAAATGTCTATTTTTCATGTTTTTTTCCATTAAACATCAAAACAAGGATAATCAAATCTCATATATCCTCCAATAAATAGGAACCTCTATATGGATTTTTTGGACGGTTCTCACAATTTCGTGAAATTATGAATGAAAGTTATGATCTGGAAAATAACAGTAAAAGGTAGCATATAACTATAAAATCTTTGGGCTTTTAGAGTATATACTTATCAATCATAGAAATTCTGTATACTAGGTAGGAAATATTGACAAAGCTTTAACGTCCTTAAAAAAAATTTTTTTTCAATCAATACTACTTAAATCCAGTGGCTCAATAGCAACTAGACACATTTTATTCATTTAAAAATAATCGGATTTACATAGTTGATCGTATTTAACTATTTGGAATTAGCGAATGAATTTTGATAAATATTTGACATATTGAGTTTTAAGATTACAGGACTACCGTAACTTTTTTGCCATTGTTGCGATTTGGTTGAAATTTGGTATTTATTTAGGATACAATTATTGACTTTTTGTGATCCTGTAACCCCTATAACTTCTTCCTTTTTATCTATACTTAAGACTAAAAAGACGACAGACCGATTATATAACACCTGATGATTCTTTGAACCATGATACCCTAAGAACTGATCGTCTTCATTTTCATTCGAATTAATTTTCGGCCCTTCAAGTAACCAGACCTGACTATACAGTGTGACCCATTTGTTTTCGGGTCACCCTGATAAAAGTTTATTTTTGGTGCGATTTTGCTCGGGTTTTTTTTAAATGTTAGGTCTAGAAAAACTGCATCATTATAACAAAAAAAAATCTGCCATGCAAATTCCAAGGCCTACTAATGTTAGTTTTTAAGGGCCAAATTTTAAGAAACCATGCTAGGGATTTTTTTAGCAAAAAATCGTGCACACTGGATTCGGCTCTCCCAAAACGGCCTTATACCAAATTTCATCAAAAAATATTAAGTAATAACAATTTCTACTAATCCACTATTGTTTTCTATTCATTTTACATTCCTCTTGCCTACATTTAAAATAAATTTACGGACTTGCTCTGGAGTAATTTCTGAACAAACCTGGATTATTCTGACTTATAGATCTTCTAAATTTTGAGGTCTTGATTTGTACAATTTTCCTATAAGTAAGCCCCAGAGAAAAAAATCGAGTGGCGCTAAGTCAGGGGATCTCGGTGGCCAGTCAACGAAAGGACTGTTTCGTCCTATCCAACAGTTTTCAAAATGTTGATTTAACCAGTCTCTTACTAAACGAGCATTATGGACAGGATAACCATCTTATTCAAATTAAGGTGATATCTTAAGGGTAAATCTTCTAATGCGTTCGAAAATTCATTCTCAAGAAAATTCAAAAATTCAATTGCATTCAAATTACCATTAAAGAAAAAAGGGCCAATAATTTTGTCGCTTAGTATTCCACACTAAACGTTAATTTTTTGCGAATACTGTCTCCTTGCATTTATTATAAATTCTGGATTCTGCACGGACCAGTGGCGGCAATTTTGACTGGAGGCTACGCCATTTGTGGTAAAAGTGGCTTCATCGCTAAAAAGGATTTCATCTAAAAAGTTTCTGTTGTTTAAATAATCTCCCTGAAGCCAATAGCAAAACTCTAATCTTCTTGCCTGGTCACCATCCTCTAAGGTGTGCAAAAATTTTGGCTTAAATGCTTTTATGTTATTTTTTTCTAAACATCTTCTTATACTTTCTCTGGGGATGTTAAGGACCAAACTAGCCGTTCTAACACTACTTCGAGGATTGCCGTTAAAATATTCCAAAATGTAATTTTCATTTCTTCTGAGCCCACGCCGTCCATTATGTCTATTTTTAAGTAGATTTTTCGAAACAGATCCTGTTTCATTAAAAATTTTATTAACACCTTGCACAGTACTTAGACTTACTGGTCTATCAGGATGCCTAATATTAAATTCTCTGGCAGCTTCTCTCATCATACGCCTGTTACCACCAACAAGACGAACAATTTCAATTTTTTCTCTTAAATTTAAATTTTCCATGATTACTGATATTATCTAAACACGTTCTATTACCACTTTTGACAGTTAGATGTCAAATGTGAGAATTCAATATTTCAATAATTTTTAGACACAATAGAGTTCAATATTTCAATAATTTTTAGAGACTATTTAGAAGTAAAGCGCATTTCTTTTTTTTATCATATTAATATTTTTTGGTGAAATTTGGTAAAATATTTTTTGGGAAATAAGGCCGTTTTGGGGGATGCCGAATCCAGTGGTGTGCACGATTTTTTGCTTAAAAAAATGCCTAGTATGGTTTCTTACAATTTCGCCCTTAAAAACTGATATTAGTAGGCCTTGGAATTTGCATGGCAGAATTTTGCAAAATCGCACCAAAAATAAACTTTTTATCAGGGTGACCCAAAAACAAATGGGTCACACTGTATATGATAATTTGAAGCTTTTGATAAGAAATACTTTTAATCTCTTCACTTAAAAGATCTAAACGTTCCAAATTGCTCTCCACGAATCAAAAGCATAGAAGCGAAGCGACTATACTTGCTATTTCTAATTTCATTTGCCATAAATAAACAAGTAATAAAAAACAACTCATTAAAATTTTGAATAAAAAAACCAAACAGAATCTTGTTATAAAAATATTAAATTCTTTTACCAGATAGAAAGACCATAGAAAATATTTATTCCTATACCAATCACTTACATAAACCTTTGCCAAAAATACAATAAAAAGTGAGAATATAGTAGCGCAAGAGTAACGGTCAGCACGACAAACAGACCTAAGTGTTCTCTTTTGTAGTATAGATGCAAAGTGCTACTATTAAGAAGCACAGCACGATTAGAATAAAATTCCCCATTGATAATGAGAGATACAATGAAGTCATATTAATATATATATAATTAAGATAATTCTGGTTGGTAGAGACATAGCAACAGTTCAGAGGTGTGAATGTATACTAATAAGAAAAAGTAAGTTTTTTGTTTTTTCACAGATATTTATTTTCCCTAAAAGCCTAAATCTCTATCTATGACGTCTTCTAATAGTAGAGAACTTACTATAGGTAACTACTTTAATAAGAAAATCTTAGTCCATATTATATAAGTATTATTAATTTAATTTTACGCTTAATTATAATAATGGCAAAAGTTAAATCTGATCCTTAATATCCTAAATTTCGGGTCCCCTAAATTTAATTAAAGTTCTAAGACTGTGTTATTAAATTAAATTCACATTTAGGCCTAAATTTGAGTTTATATAGGTATATTTTTGCAATTACACTTCAAATATTTATTTCTAAGAAGTTACTTTTGCTCGAAAATTACTTTTATATTTTTTCTTTGTGTGCTTATATAAAGCTTTGTGTAAATCTGAGTGGCTAAGCGAAATGTCACTTCTGTCGGTTTGTAAAACATAGGTTATTATATTAGCAGATTTTAAAATGTTTATTGTATTATTTCTTGACATTAGGAATTACTTATTGTCACTTTATTAAATGTAAAATTGTTTTCAGGAAATTCCAATTAACACTTTAAATCCAAATAAAATATTTTTAAAGTTAAAACCCTATAAAAAAAAACACATTTTTGGATTTGAAAATATTAATTGCCATCAAAAAACTTGTTGGTAAGTTATGGAAATATAAAAAAATATATAATTAATGTGTAGTAGTACTTGTGCAGTACGTAGGTAAAGAAGTAAAAAGTCAAATATTTAGCCATGATCGTTTTTGGTGGTATCGTAGCTACGTACAAGGAAACCTAATTATAACTTGTTAAATTGCATCCTGTATGCTCAGTATATTCTAGGTAAAACTACAACTTTTCTATCGTTTTCTTTCACAACGTAATGAAAACCGTGCTAGTCATATTATATTTCCAAATATAGGTTAGCCATTTGACAAGCCAAAGTTTCAGGTCGATAAAATATCCCTACGATTACACATTTGTGCTTATTATTCGCTTGTGCATCAACTGATTTAATTTTTATTGGTACTGTGGAATTTTACGAATGTATGCTATTTATATAAAGTGCTTTCATTTCAAAACGATCCACCCTTAACAACTTTCTTAAAAAAAAAAAAAAAAAAAAAAAAAAAAAAAAAAAAAAAAAAAAAAAAACACGTCAAATTAAATATACAGGGGGACGTTTAATTATGCATTTACTGAAGTTCTGTCAATCACCTCCTCACCTCCAGCTAACCTCACTTTAATATGTAAAATGGGAACCCCCATCGTGTGATACATCATAGTAAGCAGCGTAAAATTCTCTATTCAACGGTACAAAAAAAATGCAATCGGTAAATGTGTAAGCAAATAGTTAGCGAAAATGTCTAGAAATAATGAATATTTTATTTATGCCAAACTTTGGTATTTTAAATGAATACGTTTAGTGTGGTACCTACATCATTTTAAAATTCTTACATTTTTTATGATAGATCAAAAAAAATACAAGCAATTTAGAAGTTAAAATGTGTGGTAACAAACAGTACATTTAGTTCAATTATTTATTTTTTTAAGTAAATAATGTGTACCGTTATTTGCAAGAAAAAAGAGTGTCTTCAAATTTTTTGCAAAAATCTTTGCAGTCCTATAATTTTGTATGTGTATTTATTTCACATATATTTTTTGCGAAACCTACCTAATAGGTACAAAAAAACACTGCAATATCTTACATTTTTAAGGCGTTTAAAAAGCAGGCGATTTATTATTGTTAAAACTGTCAGTTTGACGCGTGCAATTTTTCAATTTTAGTTAAAACAGTGAGTTAATAAAATGGAGTATACGCTAGTCGAAAGAATAGAAATAATTTTCCTTTATGGAGCTGAAGATTGGTGTGCTCGCAAAACCGCGAGAGCATTTAATGAAAGGTATCAATATAAAAACGTGAGCCATAAATACGTATTAGAATTGATACGAAAATTTGAAGAGACGGGATCGATTTGCAATAAGAAAAAATATGAAAATAGAGTTGTCGATGAAGCATACCAAATTGAAGTACTAAGACAATTTGCTATGGCTCCAACTTTGTCTATACCAAAGGCCGCAAAACTAACAAATATTTCCACTGGTTCCGTACATAAAAAGTTTCAAAAAAAAAAATAAGTTCTTTCCTTATAAAATTCATATTCTTCATGAACTCGGAGAAGATGATTTTGATAGGAGAATTCAATTTTGTGAAGTGATGTGCCAGCGAATTGACGACGATCCCCTTGATTTATTGAAGAACATTTGCTTCAGTGACGAATCGACCTTTTTTTTTAAATGGCCTGGTGAACAGACATAACTGTAGATACCGGGATAATGAAAATCCGCATGTTTTTCGGGAAGGCCATACCCAATATCCCCAAAAAATTAATGTTTGGGCAGGAATTTATGGGAATGAAATAATCGGGGTATTTTTTTTGGAAGAAAATTTGATTGGCGAAATTTATTTAAACCTTTTAGAAAATGCAATATACCCTTCCATCATCCAATCTATGGAAAATCAAGTAGATCAACATGGTGCTATATTATTGAATGAAAATAATATACATTTTCAGCAGGATGGAGCTCCCGCGCGCTACACTTTGGTAGTTCGAGAGTGGCTTGATGAAAATTTTTGAGAAAAGTGTATTGGCAGACGTAGTGCAATCGAATGGCCTGCGCGGTCTTCGGACCTAACCCCACTAGACTTTTTTCTTTGGGGTACTTAAAAAGCAAAGTTTATAAAACCCCACCTGAGAGTGTTAAGAATTTAAAAAATAGAATATTTCAAGAATGCAGAGAAATTAGCGGGCAGCCAATGTTCGTAAGGAGTTTAAAAATAGGCTTTTTTATTGTCTTGCTAATAACGGCGCGCATTTTGAACATATAATAAAATAAATTTGTTAAACTAATTAAATTTGTTTTGCTACTCTACCGATTTACACTTTAATTGCTTCTTGGTCAATCAATTTTATTTTTTTTTACAACCATTGATAGCATAATGAATGCCCTTTAAAATAATGTATCACACCATGAGGTAGTCATTTGACATATCAAAGTTTGGCGTAAATAAAATATTCATTATTTCTAGACATTTTCGCTAACTATTTGCTTACACATTTACCGATTTCATTTTTTTTGGTACCGTTAAATAAAGAATTTTATGCTCCTTACTATGATGTATTACACGATGGGGGTTTCCATTCGATATATTAAAATGAGGTTAGCTGGAGGTGAGAAGGTGATTGACAGAACTTCAGTAAATGCATAATTAAACGTCCCCCTGTATATCTAATTTGACGTGTTTATTTTTTATTATTATTTTTTTTTTTTAAGAAAGTTATTAAGGGTGGATCGTTTTGAAATGAAAGCACTGTACCACAGGATAGGAGTTCCTATTTGATATATCAAAGCTTAGCTAGATGTGACGAGGTTTAACAGACTTTATTAAACGCACAATTTAACCTTCCCCTTATTTAATGTGGTTTTTTTAAACCGTATAACGGCAACTTTAGAAAAAATTAAAACACTCTATGTGTATGTGCTTTGAGTGCCGGTATACACGATCCGGTTTTAACGGATGCGTTTCTACCGCATGCGATAACGCAGAAAAAACGCCTCAAAAAATTTTAATGGTTTTGTCTTAGTTTTGTCCTTCTGAATTCAACGAGACTTTTCGCAAGGTCGTACCTCCTTTAATAGCCATGATATGGTATTTTATGATGCCCATTTTTGGGCTTAAAACCGACGTAAAAAA
This sequence comes from Anthonomus grandis grandis, assembly GCF_022605725.1. Classification (NCBI taxonomy): domain Eukaryota; kingdom Metazoa; phylum Arthropoda; class Insecta; order Coleoptera; family Curculionidae; genus Anthonomus; species Anthonomus grandis. Next base: position 30,380,037 of record NC_065552.1, read on the forward strand.
ATACTCGATTTCTTAGTTCTGCTCAGATTCCCATATAACACGGTATTTTCGTGATCTACTTGATGAGAACAATCCGCTGGTATAGTTAGTTCGAATTCGAAAAAAAAAATATTTTTCTGTAAAAAATCGATACGGGGGGGTATAGGTACCCGAAAAATGAAAAAGCCCAAATTTTGATGACCGATATCCTGACTTCTATGGGCACTAGCTTAAAAATTCCAACGGTTTTGTCTTAGTTTTGTCCTTCTGAATAGCTCCTTTAATAGCCGAAATATGGCATTTTTGATGCCCATTTTTGACCTCAAAACCGACGTCAAAAAAATACTCGATTTCTTAGTTCTGCTCGGATTCCCTTATAACCCGGTATTTTCGTGATCTACCTGGTGAGAACAATCCGCTGGTATAGTTAGTTCTAATTCAAAAAAAATATATTTTTCTAAAAAAAATCGATACGGGAGCGTATGTATATATGATTTTTTAGTTCTGCTCGGATTCCCTTATAATCCGGTATTTTCGTGATCTACTTGATGGGAACAATTCGCTGATATAGTTAGTCCGAATTCGGAAAAAAAAAATTTTTGCTGAAAAAAATCGATATTTTCCATGAAAATTGTTAATATAGATTAAAAACAGAAGAGGGCCAAGGATAGAGCCCTGAGGTACTCCACAACTATTCTGCAATGACACGGAGATTTTTCCTCTACAGTATATTAACTGCCTATGATCACACAAATTAGACTTGAGCAATTGAAACCTGCACCTCTAAACCTCAAGCTTTTCTCAACTGCCTCAATCATGATCACATAGTCGCATGCTTTCGATAAGTCACATAAGAGTACTACTAAAAGGAGGCTTTCATTTGTACTTAAATAGAGAAAATAGCATCAGATATTGCTTTTCCACTTTTTCTGCTTGACAAAAGGCCATTAAAAAAAATTAAGAATATACACCTCGTGTAAAAGTATGCGGTCTTATTAATATACAGTGGCTCTGTTTAAATGAAAATTCGTTTACGTCAAGTAGTCATCTGAATATGACTATAAATACAGCTGCGATCAATTACGAATTTTACTGGTTAAACACATTCATTAAAACTACAAATACGATTTGTATTTCGAAAGTCTCTCAATTTTGTTAAAACAAATAAATCCTGAAATAAATCGATCGGTGGTTGTGTTCGGCTGGATTATTCAAACTTGATTTATAATTGGAGATTTTTTACGATTGGGAGCTTTGCTTTTATTATTGTGTTTGGGCTTTTTGGCCAATTTCAGAGGCTAAACCGTATTTTCCTAAAGTTACTTAAGGGTTTTTATTGTATAACAATTTAAATATAAAATTAAAGATAGTTTAACCTTTCCATCGTTTTCCTTCCATAACAAAACCTAAAATATTATTCGATACAAGTGATCCTAAGGGTCTAAGAAAAGCACACGATCAGTTCTATGGTCATGGTTGTATAAAATTGCAGCTGAGCACTTTATAAATGAAATTAAGTATCAAAATTGCTGGAAAATGAAAAATGAACAAAATGGTTTTCATACTAACGATTTTTTTAAGACCATAGAAAAATATTAACAATAACCAATGCCTATCTACTTATACACCTAAATCTATACTGAAATTTTGTGAGTGCTTCATGATAAACTAGAGGAGCACGGAAGTTTTTGTTTTCCATTCCTATGGATATTTGTTAACAATATAGGTAACACGTATAGGTATATAACCGTTTGCTTGTTCATAAAAAATATTTGCACTTTTTAACTGACGAATTACTGAATTATCGGCACAGAAGATACGATTTATAATGTGCTTTAAAGGCTCAATAAGGAATTAGTAATTTTGTTTAATCACCCATCTGAATATTTAATTGTCGTTACTTTTCACGGCATTTTGTAGGGTATTGATTTGGTTCAATAATTAATTCTTTTACTTTTTTTATGTCCTGTAAGGAAGTGTGGTGCCATCAAGGATTTTTATATTATGTTATATTATTATAACCTCGATTATAACCTTGTTCCGAGGGTGTATTATTGTTATAATGCGTCACAACCAAACTGTATTCAGAGGAATCAAGCATACAATAAATCAGTCTATTACCAAACCTTGTTATGGTCTTATTTCATACACCCTATGGTAACTACCTTTCCACATGGCGACCCTGCCTAAAGATCCAAGGCAAATTCGGAAACTATTAAGAATATGGGTAGAACAAAAACACAAATTATAATAACTATTCTTTTATTTTTATTACTTAAGCAGCGAATGAAGCAAAAGTCGAAAAAGGAATAAATATTAAATATATCCCTTTTAATACAGACTAATACGGACCTAATGAATCGGTCTTTGTATTAGTAAAAAAACAACGTCAGTTATTATACAAACGCATTTATATTACAGTTGCTTTTTGTTTTCATAAAGAAAGATGACCATGTGGATATTGGCTTAAACTAAATATAAACATCATAAACCTCTCCAATAATAGAAATATATTGAGTCATATTTGTTGACTATTAAATACATCTATTTCAATAGAAACGTTTAAAACGTGTGTGAAGTAAAACCGTTGCAGACCGCAAAACCCAGTATAGTCTATGTATTAATGGCTAAGTACCAGTAATTATGGGAAAATCCATATCGAAAGAAAGTGATGTAACCAGTTCGGGTGTGGTTAACTCAAACTTTATAGTCGAAGGCGAAAAACCATTGTCTGAGTAAACAATCCTAAACTTCTATACTTAATGAATTTAAGCTTTATATTAGTATTTAATATTATAACATTATTTGTTAAATTGGCTACCTATGAGTAGCGTAAAAGTGACATTTGAGGACGTTTTAACCAAGTTATCAAGTTTAAAAGACGAAATTTTCAGGGAATCAAAAAGAGTCTTAAAGAAAAAGGTATATATTTCGACAATAGCGCGTATTTATAAAAACTTAAGCGATAATCAGTATCAATCTATAAAAGTTTTATTTAGCACTTGTAGAGATAGAGTTATTAGATCGTTCGAGGTTCTTCGCGTCTATTATAAAGTCCCTATTTCGATTTTAAAGGAAATTGACCCTGAAATTAAGGACGAAATCACAGTTTATTTAACAAGTAGTGACGACGACGACGATATTAACGAACCGATACCGATAATAAAAACCGAGACAGACATTTCGCTCACAATGCCTCTGTCTACGTTAGAATTTTTTAATTTTGCAAGCAAAATTTTACCAAATGAGTTCGATGGTTCTGCCGATAAGCTGACGTCTTTTTTGGATGCGCTCACTCTCCTTAAGGCAAATGTTGAGACGCACGAAGTTAATGCCGTCGCTTACGTCAAAACCAGACTCATGCGTAGAGCTAGAAGTTTGGTAGGCTATAGGAACAGTCTCGACTTGATCCATGCAAAGCTAAAGGATGGCACCAAGCCCGAAAGCTCACAATCAGTGACAGCCAAGCTACTTAAATTGAAGCAGCGAAACGACTCAAAATATGCTACCGAAATAGAAGAACTATGTCAAAAGCTGAAGACAGCATACGTTAGCGAGGGCGTACCGGAACAACTGGCAGAGACATATACCACCAACACGACCATCAAAGCTCTGGTCACAAACGTAACTTCCGAAAAAGCAAAGATAATAATGAAGGCTGGAAATTTTCAGACTGTGCAGGAAGCGTTGACAAAATTTGCCAGTGTAAGTACTGAAGCCACCACCAGTACGGTATTCTACACACAAAGAAATAATTATCGGGGTGGACCTATAAGAAATAATGTTCGCACAAGGGATACTGAAAGATTTTTAAACCGATCCGATAATAATTATTATAACAACCGCTACAATGCAAATACGCAGAACAGCAACTACAATGAAAATGGGCGGCAAAATAACTACAATGACCGTCAATATAATAACAATCAATATAATAACCAAAGAAGAAGTTTAACCTTGTTATGGTCTTATTTCATACACCCTATGGTTTTTTTTTGGAGAATTATTCTTTAATTTTTCTTGTAATTTTTTGATTTTTTTAATTTTGTTAATAAATTTCTATATTTTTTTGAACTTGCTTAAAATATCAATAGACTATTTAATTTCTTTGGATTTTTTTTTTGGTTGACACTTGAAGATCGTTTGTGATCCAGGGTTTAGGCATTGTTTATTTTGCGTGTAATTTGCTTTTCTCTATAGTGTAGTGTCTGTATTTTATGTGTTATAACAAAGTGTGATTTCCAAATGAAAAGAGAAATAATAATGAATTTAATATAAGACCAGAACGTTAGCGAAACTTTAAAATCATATTAAAATATACCCATACATAGAATGATACGAATACTAAGAATGTCTAATTGAAGAATATTTCTTACTCTCATAAAATTCCGCGTAAATCCATTTACATCTTTTCAGATTTAAAGCCCCTTTTCAGTTTAGGAATTAGACTGAATAAATCACAAATAAGTGAATAAAATTCCTGTAAAAATTAGCTTTTTAGAATTTAATACGAAATAAATGAAAGCAAAGTGGTAATATAAATTTTAGTAATATTATTTTCTTGTAAAAATGCCAGGATATAATTTTGTAAGGTAATAAAACATTATTGCTTGTTTTGTAATAAAAGAGCTGCAGAGAAATAACAATAAACGAGATTCTAAAGTAGAATAGCAGAAACTGAGAAGTCTGCAATTAATTAACTCTGACCTTAAACCTTTCGACCCCAATGGGACAAATAAATCCCAACATACATTTTATTACATCTGCTGGGCGTTATCTGTCCCGTTTTTAATGGAAATTGTCATTAGCGGGTATTTTAAATCCTCGTTTCCACCGGAGGAACAAATAGCAACATTTTTGTTGCCTTGTGTTTCTTCTTGTTTGTGAATTTAGGAACTTATTAGCAACAAATGTAAACTTTTTGTTTCCACTGACAGAACTTTTTGTTTCTGGCAGTTTCTGGTAACTGAAAGAGAGCAACTTAGTGTTTCGACCGCGGTTGATAAACATGGATCAAGATGATGAAATAGCTGCAGCAGCGGCGGCCTATATAGTATTGTCGGCAAAAAAGAAAAAAAGAAAGCACAAATATTGGGTGAAACCAAGTCTCTGTGATAGAAGTGAATATGGTGGCATGCACCTACCCAATGCATTAAAAAAAGACGATCTACACATAGCAAATAATATAAATAATGGTAGTGTCAAAAATTTTTTTACGAATGTTCAGCATCGATTTTGAATGATTATTATGTCAAGTTGCCCCAAAAATACAGAAAGAAGATACCAATTATAAACAAGCCATTTCACCAATGGAACGTTTGCTGCTCACACTGCGATTCCTTGCAACAGGCGATTCTTACCATTCCTTGATGTACTTGTTAAAAATTTCAGTACCATCAATTAGTAGAATTATACCAGAAGTATGTGGAGTAATCGCTGAAGTTCTGAAGGATAAACTTAAGGTAAGTAGATACCTCGGTAAATATACAGCTTTTCAATCAAATGACATAATATAAGGCATTTAACTAAAATTTTAATAAAAACTTTTTGAATTGTAAGAAAAAAATTAACCAGATACTCTACTTAAATTTTAAATAAAAAATAAAAAAAAATATAATTAAAAAATTAAAGAGATATTGTATTTTACAAATAATGTTGCATCAGTAATGTACATCAAGTCCTGCATCTGACATGGCCAGACGTATCGCATCAGATATAGATGATTCTTGAAGATTACTACAAGGCTGCTTTTCTTTTGAGAGTGTCGTGTTGTTTATCTCTGTTTGAGGAAGATAGTTAGTTTCATATGAGCTATTTGGTGATTGCATAGGTGTGTATATTGTTGAGGCTGGTGTAACAGAAGCATTGGAACTGGATGAGTAATAGTTCTGGTTATCTGAATAATATCTTGCTGTGTTGTTATTGGCCGAAGATGTATGTCAACCTTAATACCATGGAAATGGCCGATCATATTTACCCATAGACGCTTCATACAAAATGTTAGAGATTAAAATGCTCTACCGTGTTTTTAGCGTTTTTATTTTGAAGATTTTCGATTTTACAGGCAACTAACTCGCCGAAAATTTGAAGAATCTCTTCCTGTCGTTCGTCAGTTTCCACCTCAGCTTGTCTTTTCTTACATTTCAGTGTTTTAATAATTTTTCGACAGGCAGCGACACGCTTTTTGGAGGTCATTCTGATTGTAAATGCCGAAAAGCGAGCACGTCGTTGGTTTTTGACACTGTTTTTTTACAAATTTGATAGTTTTTGTGTGGTTTTTGAAACAATCTGTTTAGTTCAGCATATATAACAGCAAGGTATTTTGATGGTTTTTGCATTTTAGGTGTAATATTTGGCTATGGGATATATGTGTCCCAGTGGGTTTTCTGATAGGGTGATTTATATCCCAATGGTATTTTACAGTATGTCAAGAAAGAAGTTGACTAGGGCAGAACTTGAAAATCTTGCTGACAATTTAGAAGAGTTGTCATCCGGAGAAGAGGTGCAATTCCCATATGAAGACTCTTCCTCAGAAGAAGACCCATTCGATAATAGTGAAGAGTCCGACGAGTTCTATCAGCCCTCGGATATTTCGGACGAAGATAGTGGAGACATTGAAAGTGATGCAAACGAGAACCTAACCCAACCCAACGACGGCGTTATTTCTGCTGAAAATTCAGATCAAGAGGCTGAAACTCCTGTTACAACTAACTGGTAATATAATTTGGTCATTACCTACAAATACCTATGTCCCAAGACTTAGCATTCCAAATGAAAGTCAATGTATTATACATCCTTCAGTTGCTGCCTCCCCGCTGGACATATTCGCTAAAATTTGTTCTCGAAGTTTATTTACTTTTATTGCTGAGTCTACAAACCAGCAAATCAAAATTTACAAAGAAAATAAAAAAAAGCAGGCGACTTTCACTGATGCAGGGGAGACTATGATTACTATTGGCTGCACATTAGTTATGTATTTCAATAAGGTACCAAAACTTCGCCATTACTGGTCATCGCATCCATCTTTGGGAAACATGGCCATCAAATCGACCATACTATCCAAGCTTTATTTCAATAATCCAGTCAAGCCAGAAGGTGCCAGTAACATTTAGTATGTACAAGAGCTTCTATCTTGCTTCAAATATACGTTTCAGAAATATCGATCCGACAGTACAAGTCAAAGTATTGACGAGAGCATGTTGGGCTTCAAAGGAAGATCTTCACTGAAACAATATATGCCACAAAAACCTGTGAAAAGAGGTATAAAATTATGGTCTAGATGTGAAGCCAAAACAGGATATACATACGATGCAAATGTATATTGCGGCAAGGACTACGTTGAAAGGAGCGGAACTTTGGGCGAAACTGTTGTAAAAAAATTATGTGAAACTATACAAAATCCAAACGTAGTTCTGGCCTTTGATCGATTTTTTACATCAGTCCGTTTGATGGATTCCCTCCAATACCCAGCTGTGGGAACAGCCATTATTACAAGAAAAGTCATGCCAAAAAAATTCATCGAAAAACGAAAAATGTCTAGCGATGAATGCGAGTTTTTATTAAGTCAAACAAACTCTATTGCGATCAAATGGCAAGATACTAAGCAGGTTATTCTTTTGAGTAATTGCCATACCCCTGATATGACCTCTGTGAAGATACAAGACTGGGCAGAGAGTTGACGTACTATGTTCCACTGCTATTGAATACTACAATGAAATCATGCATGGGTGGTGTGGATCTGGCTGATCAGATGAGTGGTGTGTATGACTTTCGCAAAAAATGATGCAAATGGTGTAAAAAAGTATTTTATTGACTTTTGATGATTGCTGTTGTTAACAGCTGGGTAATATATAATGACTTACGGCATACCCAAAAAAAGATACCCTTACTGAAATTTTTATTTACCTTATCAGAGGACCTAATCGAACAAGGACAACAGCAAACTTCAGTCAAACTTCGAAGAAACAGTTGTGGAAGGCCATCAAAGAGATCAAAAGTAATGAAAAATGTGGGTGATCACCTTCCAATAGAAAGATCGAAACGGCGAAGATGTGCTCGTTGCGCTCTTTAGAAAAAAGAACGTAGAACCACTACTATTTGTGCCATGTGCGATGTAGGGTTTTGCAAGCATTGTTTTGCGCTTTATCATTCGTCCTAAAATACTTACCTTTGCGGGTTGCCTTTTTGTGAATTAAAAAAAAATAAAACTTTTGAAATACAAAAATGTGTTTTTTTGGCCCCTAGGGATATTTATAACCCACCTAAAAATCCCGCTGGGATATATTTGTCCAACAATTTTTTGCTCTCCCTGTATATATTTTTTTTATTTTAACTAGTATATATTGTCAAATGATCTCTTAAAATACCATAACTCGCAAAAACATCCTTAAAATCATTAAAAATAAAATTGGGTCCCAAAGGGTTAAATATGCTAGTGATTTTGACGCAATAAAATTATAGAAATTATAGAAATTTAAGAAAACAATTATAATATTACCAAGAGTTATGAGTAAATAATACTGCAAGAAATTACTTTTATTATTTTTAATCTTCCCTGATTTAGTTTTATGATAAATTTTAAATATGACATTCTAAATAAACCAGACTATAAAACTAACAACAAACTAACTTATATAACAACGTGCCTCCAATGCTTCTATTATTATCATTGTTAATTATCCTGATTATCTAAAAGATGTGATTTTGCAGTTACCCGGTACAATAACATTTGGTCATTTTCATCTGGTCTTTATCCGGATCAAAACGACATGAATTTATTTGTTTTTTTTGCTACCACCGTTTTAGGAACTTCATGTGTCATTATTCATTTTATCCTTTACACCTCTTTATAAGTTCTGCATATTTTCTTTATAGTTAACTCTTGAATTGGTACTTGTTAACACCCAAATTCTATAAAGATTACGGAGTTGTATATTGGACATAATTGTTGATCCTAATGTTATTTCTACCTTTGGCTTGGTGTTTATTATCTTAGATAAGGTTGATGCGATCGAGATCCATTTTCATTTCCTCAAATTTCCCTTTGTTTCGACTGTCCAGGTCTACACACTATTTAGACACAAATAGCAGTCTATTCTCTGTAGAATTATTTGAGCAATTTTCTTATATATCTTGGTGTTTTAGAGATAGATTACTGAAGATAAATAGTTCGCATTCAAATATTGAACTTTATGTTAGTTAGTTATCATTTACTATCACTAATTATCGAAGAGAACTTTTTACGCAACTCCACTTTCACTTTCTTGTTCTTCGGATAATAACAAAAATAATTCAGAAACTCACTTATCTTTAAAATATTTCATGTAAATTTTATAGGAAAATCAAAAAGTGAAAATAGTTTCCTCGTAATGGCGAAGAGAAGTGCACAAATAGTTTTAAAATTCCGGACAATTTTGCCATCTAGCATCGTAGTCCGCCGCTTCGTTTACCTGCTCTTTATCTCTTTGAACGAGATTTTGCATTTGTAAGACATAAGGGAGGCGTCCTTTATCTAATTTATAGCATTTTGAATAAATTGAACCTTAAATTTTACTGATGGAAGATCCTCGTTTATTGCACATTTTAAATGTTAGAGACATCCGTGTTTTTATCAGGCTTTAAGATCTATTACAACCGATCAAATGTTCAACCTGATTCGAGAACGCTAAAAAAGATTGGCCATTTAATCTTTTTTTCGGATGGAATGTTTCATTGCAATTATATGCTGAGTTAAGTATAAATAATTAAATAAATTATGATCAAATTAAGATTAATTGATTTGTTGAATATTGTAAACACGGAAATATTTCCTTTTTCTTTTTAACACTTAGCTTGTTATTTTTAACATTTATAGATTCTAAGAGGATTTTACAATTTTATGACGCAATTAATTGCATTGGATTGACAGTTTACGATAGAAACCGTGATTTTATAGTTTACAAGATTATTCTCGAGTTTCTAATAATTTTGTAAGGGCCTTAAAAAGGCAAACAATTATATATTTTATGCATTTTGACCATCTATTTATAAAAATTGCCTAAAACCGAATTAAGTAGTAAAGGATTACTTCTCTATCTTTGCATTCTTCATTCGACTTTACACATATTTTCTTAAGGAAATAGATTTTCTAGTGAATATATAAGAAATATCATGATCATGAGTCATTTGCATACGAGCTACATAGGTTAGTGATATAACAGTTTTATAAAATGTTAACATGTAGTTTCCATTAGAACTTTCTTTAGTTCTATGAACAATTCTAGTGTATTGCAATATTTTTTTTAACTTAACCGAAGAACCAACCATAGCTTATAAAACGTTGGCCCAATCAACGTAATAAATGAAACAAACTTGTGGATTATTTTACAATTTGACTTATGTACTTACCATACTTACTTAATAGTCTAACCGCAACTATAAGTAAAGTAATAGAGAATAGGGGTAAATCTTGCAATATCTCAGTCTGCCGATCGTCACTGCAACTAAATGTACCTACTAAATCTCTGAGACTACGACTTACCTGCGTTGACCTTAGAGCGTTATTTCACTTTGTGTACTTACGTCCGTAAGTACGGAATTGATTGAAGGGATTAGTTTTTACAAGGCCAATATATCTAATGGGAATTTATATGGTATTCTTATGGTGTCAGCTTTTAACAATTACCAATTGAATTCTTGCATCTAGACATTAGTGGACTCCAGAAATCGTTAAAGCCGGCAAAATTGTAAATAAATATAGAATAATAAATTCACTTTATTGGGAAGAGCAAGCCTTGCTAGGTTATTAACTATTAATAAAAAAACTTTTATTATTACATTTTATAAGAAATGCTAATCGTTTTTTCAGATACCAATTGGTGCATTTACTCAAAGTCAGTTTCATCAGTCGCAGTCGCTGACGTACGGTCAGTTATCCTGGGTACTTTTTCAGAATTTAGTCTGAAGTTAACGGAGTCAGCAATACCAAATTTAACAAACTATTTACAAATAACGCACGAACTAATTGCTGAATACTTATTTTAGCAATTAGTTCGTGCCTATACAGTGCTTTCATTTCAAAACAATCCACCCTTAATAACTTTCTTAACAAAAAAAAAAAAAAAAAAAAAAAAAAGAATGCAGAGAAATTAGCGGGCAGACCCTTGCCAATGTTCGTAAGGAGTTTGAAAATAGGCTTTTTTATTGTCTTGCTAATAACGGCGCGCATTTTGAACATTTTTAAATTTGTTATACTAATTAAATTTGTTTTTCTACCCTACCGATTTACACTTTAATTGCTTCTTGGTCAATCAATTTTATTTTTTTTTCAACCATTGATACCATAATAAATGCCCTTTAAAATAATGTATCACAGCATGGGGTAGCCATTTGACATACCAAAGTTTGGCGTAAATAAAAAATTCATTATTTCTAGACATTTTCGCTAACTATTTGCTTACACATTTACTGATTTCATTTTTTTTGGTACCGTTGAATAGAGAATTTTACGCTCCTTACTGTGATGTATCATCACACGATGGGGCTTCCTATTTGACATATTAAAGTGAGGTTAGCTGGAGGTGAGGAGGCGATTGACAGAACTTCAGTAAATGCATAATTAAACGTCCCCCTGTATATCTAATTTAACGTGTTTTTTTTTTTTTTTTTTTTTTTTTTAAGAAAGTTTCTAAGGGTGGATTCGTTTTGAAATGAAAGCACTGTATATTGCCATTGGTCAACTGGCTAATAGATCACAAATTATTCAACTCCAAATGCAAACGCTCTTTCCTCATATGTTTTTCGATTCTCCATCGCATCCATACTATAATTAGGTACCAGACCATTCCACCTTGTGGCACGCGATCTCACTTGTATGAAAGCTGTAGTTATTTTGTCTATTTACCATTTATTATAGTTAATTAAATTCTTGTGTACCATCACTTGGATTATATGGTATTCAATTTAAATAAAAACGATACTTAACATTCATGCGGTCTTCAGCCATTTTTGTCAGGTTAGAATACTCGTCGTCTATGCGATTTATCTCAAACCACTTTCACGAGGTCACATAAGTCGATTTGCGTTTTTGCCATACGTTCCCCGGTAAAATTTAATTCATCCATTTTAAAAATAAACAAAATTGGTCTACAAATATTTTATTTTTAGCCTCGTTATTACCATTGCTTCATTTAAATTACTTCATAATTATTAAAAATGCATTTTTTTAAACACATTTTTTCTTTAGCTGAACGGGTTATACCGATACTTAACAAAACACCTAGATATTGTTTTAAAAAGAAAATTTGGTACTTTTGTATGCATTTAATGTAAGAAGCGGTTATTTATCTAATAAATAAACCTTTACAGAAATTTTCAAAAGCTTTTATATTTCTTACTGAAAATTGTCTGTCATATGGAATGCATTTTTCTTGATGCATATCTTTTAGGACTCATATCCTATAGATCCGAATTTATAGTTTGCTTCAAACTAGTCCAAACAAAGTGCCAAAGTTGGAACTGCGGACTTAACTGCACTAAAGGGAGAATACATTTAAGGAAGGAAATTATAGTTGGCCCTCAGTATACTTATCCAATTTTTCTTCTATCCCACTTTTAACGGAAAATATTAGGAAAAAAGTATTCCATAAACTTATTAAAATCTTCTTATTGCAAAAAAACATGGTCAAAATAAACTCGTAATAGCCCTGAGTGCTGTATTAAAAAAACGTAGGCGGGTTCAATTTCAATTTTCAATAAAAATCCGTGATCGGCTGGTAAATGGTTTTTTTGATGATTTCTGATTTTTGACTTTTCTGATTAATTTAATAAAACATTACAATGTTTACTTTGTAGCTTCTAAACTCGAGGATTGCAATATTATGTAGCGTTTTTACTGTTCGTTTAGTGTGTGAATTAAACGAATACTCGATACACAAAAATAGTCAATTATTGATTTATTATAATACATTTATAACGTTATTACGTACACGTACACACTAAACGCAATGACATAAGATTATTTAAAATAGTTATTTACACTGTATTTCTTTTGATTTAAAATTCGCGCCAATATTTAAACTAAAACTTAACTCCTAGCGGCGAGGGCTCCTTATATATTAGGTAAACCACTGGAACATTCGCTAACTTTCTAGGTGTGTCCAAGATAAAAGTGCTGTTGTGATCAAAGTCGCAGAAAAGAATAAGTTAGTAATGTCCTTTTAGTTTTCTACTATACGAATAAAAATCTTCTTATAAGTTGAGTATTATTTATCGCATCATTTAAAAAGTATTGAACCTACATTCATATGTAATGTGTGTTTTGAGAAATAATTGTCAGTAGTTCGAACATTTGATAATATTGGAAATTATAATTAGTTTCAGTTCTAGCGAAATATTGAGTTACAAAATATTGGGATTGAAAATAGCATTTTCGAAAATAAAGCATATTCAAATTCGCAGTGTGCAAATAATATAGCAGTTGCGTGGATAACTTTAATTAGTCGAAATACTAATGAATGTATTCATTGATACATCAGTGTAAGTAGGTTCGACGAGAGCATATAGGTTATTTTTTTGTTAATTTAAGCAAAAAAACCAATGGCATTGGATGCAGAGACTAAGAGTAATAGCTTGAAGCTATATGCGGATCAAGATCCTTTGACTTCTTATATCTCATATGACGCACGGATTAGTCACAGAAGTTTTTATACCAGATCGTGTGTCCCAATACGTCAATGTACCTTTCCTGCGTCACAACAATTATACAACACGTCAATTTAGATATACAGAGGGATGTTTAATTTTATATTTGACAAAGTTCTGTCAATCAGTTCCTCATTTCCAGCTTACTTAACGTTAATATATCAAATTGGAACTCCCATGGTGTGACACATCATTGTAAGTAGCATGTAATGTCTATTTAACAGTGTCAAGGAAAATTAAATCAGTTAACGTACCAGCGAATAGTGAGCTATAATGTCTGGTAATAATGAATATTTTATTCACGTCACAGTTTCGTATATCAAATGGCTATCGTATAGTATGTTACAATATTTTACAGGGCTAACAATCTACAACCCGACGGTGTATAAAAAATGTAAGTTTATAGACTCATAAACAATAAGGGTGTAAAAAGGTGTTTGAAAAATTAACAATTTAATCACTTCACAGAATTTATTTTTATAAGTGCTCAAAATATGCTCCGTTATTCGCGAGAAAATAATAAAGCCTATTTTGAAATTCCTCATGAGCATTAGTAAGTATTTGTCCGCTAATATCTCTAAATTCTCGAGTAATTCGATCCTTTACATCATTAATATTTTCAGGTGGGGTCTTATAAGCTTTGATTTTTAAATGCCGCTAAAGGAAAAAATCTAGTGGTGGTAAATCTGGCGACCGTGCGGGCCACTCAATTGCACCACGCCTGCCAATCCACATCTCTGGAGACGGTTCATTAAACATCATTCTTGAACTATTAAAGCGTAGGGCGGGGGAGCTCCATTTTATTGGAAATACAAATAAAATTTCATTTAGTATCCCAACACCATTTTCATTCGCTTGGTTTTTCAAAGATTTGACTTAATGAACTGTTCATTACCATACATTTTTGTTGAAAATAAGATTTTCTGCAAATAATACAGAATTGATGTATAAGATTTGCGTAAAGACTGCAAAAATTTGATCATATATCAAACAGTTTGCGCAATTTTTACTGGTTGAATCTAGTTAAGTAATTTAAATTACATGCTTGTCTTTTGAATTAAATGAGCTTAAATTAATCTAGTTTATCTACTTATCTTTCTAAGAAGCTATGTGCATGGAAACAATACTCAAAACACAAATCTTGCTATCTTTATAATATTCCTAGTCACTATACCGCCTTATTCCAGAGATCGTTTTAAGACAATAGTATAAAAACATTTAATGATTTTCCCACCAAAATCAAATTGCTAAAGAGTAGTCAGATATTTAAGAAAAAATGTTAAAACCTTGTCTTGTCATTTAAAGGTTTTTCTTTTGTCTATTCAGGAAATTGTATAATTTTTATTGTATATATGTCAGTATTGGGAATTTAATGAATTTACAATTTTAAACGCAGAAAATTGAAGAAAAATTTTATTAGTTATGATAAGACCAATAGAAGCATTTAAAACCACAGACCAGCGTAAAATAAAAGATGGTGATGTTACCTCAGCAATGTGCAAAATAGGAGGATAAGTTAAGTACTTAGATGGCTTAGAAACAGAACTAATTTTGACTATTGGCTTTTCATTGTATTTACACATAAAAAGCTCCACTACAGGCCTTAAGGAAACTTTATGCAAACGCAGTATTCACTCGGAAAATTGGCTTGCTAAGGCACCTTATTTTCTTATGGCTGAAAACATGCAGTTCCATGGAAAACTACATAAACCAGGCTATTGAAACTTTCCAGAAACATAAAAAAACGAGTTTCAGCATCGACAAAGAATGGATCGGATCGTTATTTATTATTGGCTGGATTAACAGACAGGTATGCATAAATGATAATAGCTCTAGAGCATGTAGGAATTTCAATCAGTGCAGGCTCCATCAAGAGCAAGTTGCTGGATATGGAGGTAGAAGGTTCGAGCAGCGATGACATAAAGGGCGCATTGAGTTTTGAGTTTTGCATTGAGTACTGGCAACTATTGTAAACAGTTGGGCAAAGCAGTCAAAATACGACGCTAGAAAGCCGAATGTTAACGCAGGTCCATCTACGTCAACCAGGCCAGCTGTTGTTGCTAGAAGGAATAAAAACAAAAAAAATATTTTTTTTAAGTGTAAACAACCCGGTCATTTCATGTCAAAATGTCTAAATTCGGGAGATTCTTTAGGAAATTCTTCTAGATATGCATTCAGTGTAGTATTTTTAAATGGTAAATATTGCAAGGACGATTTTTTACTTGGATTAAAATGTAAGTAAACACAATCACAAATGTAAGTTGGATTTCAAGTACCATAACTTTAAATGCTAAGTTATGGGACATTGTAGTTGCAAATGAGGAAAAACTCATTGTCAGGTGTGTCGACGAGGTTAAGGTTGTTTGAATTTGAAACTAGCAATAAATACTTTAAGAGCCAAGACCTTAATAAAATTACTTGTGTTGTAGTACTGTGTTGGGCATAACACTAAGAAATGCATGCCGCATCGACAAAAGTAACTGTATTGTTTGTTGCGAGGGAAAACGGATAAAACTGCCTTTTCCACACATGGTTCCAGAAGTAATGGTTTGTTGGGGGTTATTCATGGAGACGTCTGTGGACCAATGGAAGTAAATTCTATTGGAGGAACAAGGTACTTTTTCTTATTTGTTGATGACTAGAGTAGGATGTTATTCGGCTTTATTTTGTCACTTGACGCTGGCTTGGGAAAGCGATTTTGGGCGGAGGCAATAAATACTGTTAGTTAGCTCAGGAACAGGTCCATTTCCAATGAATTGGATGGTAGGCCTCCATTTGAAATTTAGCATGGTAAGAAACTGGACTTATGCCCTAACAAGATATTTGGAAGCAGCGTTATGGTCTATATTGCGAGGAAAAGGAGGCTCAAGTTAATTAAAAAGTGCTGAGATTATAAAGGACTACCGGATATACGACTCGGGTAAATATGATGTCGTGACGAGTAAAGATGTTCATATTCATGAGGATATTAAGTTAAAAAAGTACCCAGCAGAGGAGTTCTCTGAGGATTCTATAGTTTACATATAACCATAGACTGGATCAGAGGGACAATACCTCAGAGTTGGATCCAGAAGGCAGTTCTATGAGTAGTGAGTATGACTCTACTAAATAAGAAAATTTTCAGGATAACTTAAATGACATAGACTATGTACCCGAAGTGTCAGTCTTAATGAAGACGAATAGGCAGTAGTTCCAAGGCGATCAGGAAGACAACGACTAGTAAAGAAGTGTCATGATTATGTCATATTTTCTGTCCCATAACAGAATATTCAGTGTGTTCTCTAGAAGTATCTAAGAGATGCTATCCAGACATGATGGCAATCAGTAGAGAGAGGCAATGCAAGAGAAGATCGTGGATCTTAAACAAGTGTTTGTAGGATAATGAGACATGGAAGCTAGTGGAGCGTCAAAAAGACTCTCCAGTGGTCGAATGTTTTTAAACTAATTGTGTGAATTTTTAAACTAATATGTGATAGTAATAACAACAAAACGTATTCTGCGCGTTTAGTAGCAACAGGTTATACACACATCAGGGAGTAGATTACCTACAGACCTTCTCGCCTGTTGGTAGGCATTCTACTTTTAAGTTGTTAATAGGCTTAAGTGTAACTGTAAACCTAAATATTGTACACCTAGATGTTACAATAGCCTTTTTGCAGGGTGAGTTAAGTGAGACACTTTTCATGCCAGAGTGGTTTATTAAACAAGATTATAAAAACTTGTTCTCAATTTAAAGCGTACCACCAGTGTGGTACCAAAAGGTTGAGTTTGTTTCAATTAAGTTAGGTTACAGTATGGTTAAATTTGAACATTGTATATTTATAAAGTCAAGTTGTGGTAGTTTAATCACAATTAGGGCACTTTATGTGGATAATTTCATAATTTTTTTAAATAATAAAGTAGGTTTTTCCAGATAATTTTGATATGAAGGAATGGAAGACGGTTGAGACTTCATAGAAAAGAATGTGAATTTAATGAAAGTAAATAATACTGTTTTATTAGTGCCCGTAATGACAAATTTAGCTAAATAACTGTTTTTTTAAACTTGTTTCTTATGTATAGGATAGTTCACAATGCTTTCGTTTAATGTCAAGTGTTAAGAGACTAAGGTATCTTCAGAAACCTATCTATTATTGTTTGAAGTATCAAAAGGATTGTAAACCGCTGTTAGGATATGTAGATGCCGATTGAGCAAATAGTGCGGTTGACAGACAGTCATATACTGGATTATGTTTTGTTTATGCTGGTGGTGCTGTTTCTTAAGATAGCGTAAAACAAAAGGTTGTAGATTTATCTAGCACAGAGGCCGAATATATGGCGCTTTCTGAGGCTTCAAAGGGGGCAATTAATCTTTAATCATTCTGATTCAATTAATCCGAAATTTCTTAGGGGAATTAACAAATTCTTTTGAGCCTGTCATGGTATTTAGCGATAGTCAAACCACCAATTCAAGCTATCTTCAAAACAGTATTGAATAAAAGGACAGAATATGTTGACGTCCGTCACCATTTTGTCAGGGAAGTGGTGCAAAATTAATTAATCAGGCTTGAGTATTTAAAGACAGAATGCCTGCTGACATTTTTACCAAGGCTTTAGGTTCTGACAAACATCAGAAAGTTTTAGTTTTGTTAGGTTAAGATCAAGATATCTTAGTTGTTAGTTATATACATTTAAGTGTTTGTCTTGCTTTTTAAATATTTTTAACTAGTTGGGGTGTGTTTAAAATGTGTAACGCTCTCTAGACATTTTTTTGCAGCAACAAGCAATTTAGTGTATTTAAACCATATTCACTCTACTACGTCAAATAAAGTCAATCAGGTAGTAAATTTTCAGTGGTCATACCAACGTGTTTTATTTTTTCTCTACATCCTGAGCCCTGTTATTTCCACTGTTAAAATTAACACGATCGACTATTTCACCTGACAGCATTGTGCGCCTAGAATTATTATTTACCTTTCTTTAACTATTTTTAAATTAGCTATTAGTTAGCTAATCAAACTTTTATTTATGAAACCCTCCAAATACCCACAGATCTGCTATAAGAGACAGCTGAAACTTGAAAACCCAGACCCTTCCTATAATTGGATTCAGCAAGTAAAGAATTAATTTTTTTCAAAAATTGATTTTGGCATGCCATTTATATCATTAACGAGTACCTACCTATAAAGAAGAATAAAGTCTTGTTGTTGGATAAATTTAAACAGGTTCGTGTTCAAAAAGACCTTGAATTTGCATCTGCTTCAGGATTTCCACGTTCAAATGCCAAAAAACTATTTACAATTTAACAGAATTTCTTTTAAGTATTTAAAGTTTCTTTGCCAAGTCCGGACTGCCAATTGCTGTTTTTTTAAAGCTATTTTTGATGGATTTTCTTATCCTATAGATCTTGTCGACATATGTAAAGCAAATGTAAAGCAGACCTTTCAGCACATATTTTTTGAGTGCGCCCCTCTTCGTCAGTGTCTAATTAATTCTGATGAGGTTGTATTTAGTGTGCACAACTTTATATGCTTTTTAAACAACATATTTCCTCAAAAAGTTAACCCTGTTGTTCATTACTTTTTAAATATTTTCCGACTTAGAAGCTTCATAATTATTATTTTTCTCCTAACTAAAGATTCTATAATCAAAATTAGTATTATATTTTTCTTATGATACATATTATATGGTTTTGGTTTATGTAATTATTTATTGTTGTATGATTAGGTTAGTGATTAGTTTATATAGGTTATAACTATAGCCCTTTTTTTACGTTACAGTTTTTAGTTTTTTATATTATCCAAAAAATTATTAATCCAAAAAAAATATCGGTTAATAAGAATTCGTAAAAACAATTTATAAGGTCCTAAATCTGCTATTAAATAAGGTTTAATTACTATGATAAAAAAATTGTTAGCTTATGCATATAAAATGTTTTCATTATTTAGTGCTTTGATGCGTGAATAAAAAAACAGTCAAATATTAAATTGAAAATGTTACTTTAACGATTCAGAAAGGAATTTGTTTGTGTGACAGTTCCTTTCAGTCATGTGATGGATTCTTTCAAAACGTAGACTAATATTTGCTCCCGCTAAAAAAATTTAATGCAGCATTTAATATTCAGATATTGGGCGAGGCGAGAGCCGGTGTGTGTGACGGACCACCCAGCGATTGTGTGCTGAAACACGAGAATATGAAGACCACGTTAATTATCGTGCCCATAGACAGTTTAGAATTAATGCTGGCTTGATTATCGCTTTTATTTATTGTACAATATTAATTTTAAAATCTACGTTCGCAATTATCGTCGGCTCGTTTATGTTTATCAATTAAATGGCACTTTTGCAAATAATTATGTAATTAATTAATTTTCTAGGTAGAATATTAAATAAATATTCCCACAGATTTGTTTACGACGCGTTATTTACCTACATAACCAATAAATGTCATTTTAACAAAGCGAAAAAATGAAATATGTTTTTGTTTGTGTCATAAATTATGGACCCCAAAGTGCCTAGAAATTCAAGGTTTTTTTTTAATGATTTATTAAGAAAACGAAACACTTCAATGAAGTGAAAGATTACAAAATCGATGAAAATAATTGTTTTTATGTTACTTATAACAATTAACTAAGCTATATCGAAATTTAACATTTAATTTAATTTGTTATAGTGTGGCTTATTTAATGTGTGTATTTCGTACCAACCATCTTCGTCAATATTTGGGACCAGTGGGCTCTAGTTTTTTATTTGGAAATTTTACCCTCTATAGGGCATAAAAGTGGTGCAATCATTTTTTAAATTTCGGTATAGTTGTACTCTTATTTGAAAACCGTAATTTCACTCGAAAGCAAATTTTATAACAACCTTCAGGAGTTTATTTAAGACCCAACCCACTGTGTTACATTCCATTCACAGTCGAACACAGTCGTACAGTGGTACGTAATTAGTAACTATTAAATAAGGTATGGTTGAACACAATAAAACACAAGCGATTTAATTTCAATATCGATTATATTTCTTTTACCGTAATTCTAAGCTTTATGCGTGAGAGCTTATTAAGAACTCACTAAAAACAGTGTTGTTGGCAATATATATTTTTTATACACACAAAGAGCGGCATGACTGCTTTATACACAAAATCTCTTATTCAGTTAGATTAGAAGGCCAGTCATTTAGGAAATCGTTTTCTAAACAATCTTTTATAAACATACACGAATATGCTTTTTGCTTATTAACCAATACACCCCCTCAAAAAGGTATGAGTTTAAATGTTTTAAAAATTTACGGCTTACGGGGAGTAACAATGATCCAACATTTGTTGCACGATCCTGTACATATAACTGGGTTGACACCTCTTTGCAAGCATATAAGGAATCGAATTTTTCCGGAATTTCCCTAGCTGTTGCACAGCCTAGGGGTAATTGAGAAAGTATGATGTCATCGAGGTATTCGATTAACTTACCTTAACTTACTATTTTTCTTATATTTTTATATTCTTTCCAATGTAATTTTTATAGTAATAGTATTTGACTTTATGAATAATTCCATTTAAGCTATTTCTATAATTTTTGTAGTGACTAGTTTCAGTAGATCACGATTTATTATTGATATAATGATTGCATTACTTTTCCAAGGTTTTTAAATATTTATTTATTGTTTTTAATTGCGTTTTGGGGCCTGCATACAATACTGAATATTCGTGTCTACGTCTCCTGATAACATGCCAAAAAATTTTTTTGAGTCTTGATATTATTAACTACTTTATTATTATAGATTTTGTATACAGTATATATGCTTATTATGTGCTTATACCCTTTTGATTTTGGTTAACCCTAAAGGAAATATACCATGCCTCTTCAATTAAACAACTGTCAAAGAAAAAAATATGTTTAATTATTTGCATAAATATCTGATTTTGATTGAGAGATGGTTATCTTATTGTTTAAACTTTCTGTCAGAAATGCAAAAAAAAACTCAATAATTTTACAGTTTAAAATATCTACTTAAGATGCCATTTAAATAAAATGCGGTTTCATCCGAAAAAGGACGTTTCCATACAAAATGTATTGAGCATGAACATTTCCATCATTTTTTGCAAAACTGTATGATATTATCAATATTATCTGCTGATTTTGTGAACAAAATTATTTTCGGTAACAAGACGCGTTTTTACCTTAATGGCTTCATTAAATTCCAAAACTTATTTGTGGCTTAGAAAATCCACAAATAATTCATGAGAAAGCAATTCATCCACAACGTGGCACTGTATGGTCCAGAGGAATATTTGGACGATTTTTGTCCAATCGAGGAGAGTAATGCAATAATTATAAGAACTGCCTTAATTGGATGATCTTCTGACATGTGGTTTCAGCAGAATGGTACCACATGTTATACCGTCCATTGTGAAATATTAACGATAATTTAGTAGCAAAACCATTGCTATAGTTTGTTATTGATTCTAGTGATTGGGTGACCATCATCGCGATTTACATCTTTAAATTTCTGTCTATAGCTACGTTTACAACGCGCGGATTTATTAGGTCCATGGATCAAATGATGGACTATTTTTATTTAGCACAGCCCTGTTTACAAGGATTGATTTTGAAGGTTAAATCAGTACAGGATTATCTCTAAGATCAAAGTGTCAGTTGAAGGGAGTTTGTTAGTTTAGACGAAGAATTATAGGACATAACCTCCAAATTTTTAAAAGTGTTATTGTTACTGTTACTCTTCCCCTTCTTTATTTTTATGTACAAAAATAAAAACCTCGTAAGCTAGTCAAACTTGTCATTTTGGTACTTCAAAATAGGTCCTAGGTGTTTACACCGAAAAAAATTAAATTTATTTGCCCTGTTTGGGAAGCATCAAATTCGCGTATCAAATTTTAGTGCGCTGCCGTTTACACCGAAAAAATAGTCCTCGTGACGTCATTTGATCCAAGTAACTAATATTTGGTACCCCCGTTGTAAAGGTAGCTTATCGGTGTGTCTAAAGTCACAAGTTTATCGTTAGACAGGGTGTCAATTTAAAGCCTTTCAATGCAAATATCCCTGAAACTCAAAAAATTAGAAAGGCGCAAATTTGTACAAATGTTATACAGGTAGGGGGAACTGCAACTACTATATTTTGTAGCGGGTTAGGAAGAGTGAGAAGACTTTTCTCCACAAATAAAATGTCAATCATCCTCTGATTATACACTACATAGCTGTAATGTTTACTGTTTGTAACATCACAGTCATCTATCAATCGATACACGAGTCATACTAATCTAACAATAATTTCTTTTTATCCGATAAAAATGTTTATTTACTAAGTTGCAATGCATTCTGTTTTAGACTTTTTGATTTTGTGGACTGTATTATTTTTTGAGATAAATTGACATATAATAGGGTTCTTAATAAATTTTCGAACGCACAAGTGACGCATAATGGCTCACCTTGTCTTCGTTGAAGTTGGGCTTGGTGGCGCTACCATTTCATCCTTCCTTCCATATCATCATTCCTTATATATCCAAGTTTAAGTCTATTAAAATTAATTTATTAATTAATTATTACACGAAATGACCGGCGGTCGATATTCATGAGGCTGTTAACTGTTTTAAAAGCCTACTTGAAAGTGCAGATTTTAGGTACTACTGCACGTACTTCCTTCCAATTTTTGGCCTGCATTGTGCAAGATCAATAAAGTACAAGCCCGCAAAACAATGTGCGTATTTCCGCTAAAAATATATTTTAAATAAAATAGTTAATTATTAAAGAATCATCTTATAATTTTTGAATTCAAACTTTCCTTAAATAACTAACTAAAAAAAATATATATATTCCATATTAATTAATCTTGGATTGATATCCAACAGTTGGAATGTATGTTTTAGGTCCTACCAGAAAGTAGATCTTGGGACTTAGTTTGAAAAAAAAAGTTTACATTGTATATCGTCTTGTGACTTTTTACCGACTCACCCAAAAACTCCACACAATAAACTAGAAGCAATATGGCTAAAAGAATTGAAATAATTTATATTTATGGCTCGCAAAATCGTTATGCTTTAAGGACTGCTGCATTTTTTAATGATAGAAATCCTGGAAAAAAATTAAGTCATACTTACGTGAGGCAACTAATTTTCAAATTTGAAGAAACGGGATTGATGGAAAATAAAAAAAAGTTTGGCGTAGAATATTTGATGAAGCGACACAAGTAGAAGTATTAGGACATTTTGCTATAAATCC
Organism: Anthonomus grandis grandis; assembly: GCF_022605725.1. NCBI lineage: Eukaryota > Metazoa > Arthropoda > Insecta > Coleoptera > Curculionidae > Anthonomus > Anthonomus grandis. Next base: position 30,403,903 of record NC_065552.1, read on the forward strand.
TATATTGTCCCTTCGCCAAGCTTCAGCAATAACAGAAATTTGTAATGAATCTATACCTCGTATAACGTACTAAATTAAGTTATTTTCATCCATACAAAATGCAAACTTTTTATAAATTGCATGAAGCCAATTCTGACCGAAGAATAGAGTTTTGCGAGGAAATGACAGAAAAATTACGTAACTCCTATTATAGCGACGAATGCACGTTTTTTTTAAATAGTACTATAAATAAACACAACTCTAGATACTGATGGAGTAATGAAAATACGTATTTGAGAAAAGGACACACACAGTATCCACAAAATATCAATGTGTGGGCGGGAATATTGGGTGATACTATTGTCGGGCATTTACTTATTAATGGTAACCTTAAAGACGAAATTTACTTGAAAATTAAAGAAGTAGTCTTCTCTTGTAGTATAGTCAATGTGTAACTAAAACTACTTCGGTATCCTCCACTAAATTTATTTATTTTTTTTAATCCGACATGTTTCGGACATATAACATGTCCATCATCAGGGATACTATAAAAGAACCAAGGAAACTTATAAGCTATAGACTCAAATCGTTAAGTTACAAAAGGTATTAAAAGACCCCTTAATTTGTGTAAGTAATTTTAATACCTTTACTATATCTTTTAAGTTTCCTTGGTTCTTTTCTAGTATCCCTGATGATGGACATGTTATATGTCCGAAACATGTCGGATTCAAAAAATTTGTAAATAAATTTAGTGGAGGATGACCGAAGTATTTTTAGTTACCCATTTACTTGAAAATGTTGGAAATCACCATTCAACCTAAAGGATGCTACTCCAAAAGACCTTTAATTTAAGATATCACAAAAAGGGTAGTGCCATTTCAAATTTTGGGGCAAAATTTGAGGTGCATTGGACTCAGGGAGTGATTCACCTTATAACCAAAATATGGTGGTTGTAGTTCCCCCTACCTGTATAGATGCCAAGCCGTATCGAATTAGAAAGACCTGGGTAGACATACACAGCTCTAAATAACCAAAAATCTACAATAGATATCTTCTGAGGTTGTAGGCTGAGGTTCTAGCCAAAAGATGGATCAAATTCTCGATAAAATACACACGTGCTTAAAATATAGGGATATTTAAAATTTTAATTTTTTGATAACTATTTCTTTCTTACCTTAATCTATGTTGAGCAGTGTAACACTGTTCTAGCAACATTTATTGACTTAAATTCATTTGCAAATACAGTTTTTTTTAGATGACTAAAATACACCATATCGATAACGTACAATAATATTAGTTCTTTGTCAAGTCAAAGTCAACAGTCGCGCCAGTCGACTAGCTTGGGCTCAGGAACATTACATTTGGGAGCAAAATCAATGGCAAAATGTTTTATTAACTGATGAATCTCGCTTTGGCTTATATTCATATTCTCGGAGATTACGTCATGCACAAAAGGTTCGCAGTTATAGAGGAGGCACAATTATAGTATAAGCAGGAATTTCTCTTGAGGCTCGAACTGAGCTTATTCTTCTGGATCGTTTCTTATCAGTAAACCGCTACGTTAGAAATGTTCTAGTTAAATGTGGCTGCTCCAGACGTCCAAAATATTGGTGCAAATTTTATTTTAATGCATAATTTATCTGATTAGATGTATGATAATGCCACTCCACACATAGCTAGAATCACACGAAATTTTTCGAAAGAGCTGTTTAGACTGGTCAGCTCAATCACCTGATCTTAATCCTATAGAGCATGCCTGAGATAAGCTTCAGCGAAAAGTTCTTTAAGGCCAGAATCAGTTTCAAAACCGAGATCAGCGGTTTCAAGCACTTCAATGGGGATTGAAGTTCTTGAAACGAGCAGAAGAACTTGGGGATTCAAATAGGGAATTGCTTCAGTAGTAGCAATTCCCCAAGAATATCTAGATAACATAATCCTTAGCATGGAAAGACGTTGTAGAACCATAATCAATGCACTAGGATATCATATTCCATATTAATTTTTTTTTTGTAAAATTTTAAATAGAAGAGAGAATTTTTTGTTGTTTTGCATATATTGTGACTAAATTTTAATTTCTCTCGCCAAAATCAGTATTTTGATATCACATCATAATTAATTTGTTATTAGGGTATCTCCACTTATAATGGTTACAATAAATATTTTAATTTAAAAATTTAAAACCACTTTGTAATTAAAATAATTCAATATTCCTAGATTTTGAGTATTAATAAATTTTTAATACTTTAGTTCCACTGGCGCAGGTAAGTTCTACTTCTACTCCTTCGAGAATTAAATTCACCCATAAATTATTTAAAACGTATTTTTACCCGTAATTCAAATGCTACAAAAATTAAGTAGAGTTGGACTGACGAGTCCGAATTCCCCGAGGCCATGACAGACGGGCATTTTATCTACTTCTACAAAATTTATGGGCAATGACCATTTAAATATTCTAAAGAATGCCATGGAACTTCATATTAATAACATTCTTCAAACTAATGTGTAAATTTGATATAGTATTTGTGTTTCAACTGGCATTATGAAAGAAAGTTTCAAAATTAATTAGAATTAGATTTTTCATTCAATTAGGCTCTTTCAATAAGCCAACTAGCAAAACTACAAAAATCATAGGTCATTCAAATTCAAACCAATATCTATCTATTTATTAATACCTATTAATACTATTCGTGCTTAAAATCTTTTCTCCAAATAAGCACGAATGCTTAAAAATTAACTACTCGTTTTTCGAACTCTTCGAACTCATATCATCAGTAATACTTAAAACGCTAGTTCTATTACCGCTGGTAAGTAATTACTGTTCGCTAATGGAAGTAAAAGTTCTATAATCCTTTATCAATATTTCTTATCTCGATGGATAAAATAAAATAAATAAGACAAAAGAAAGATTATAAAATCTCGTTTAAAGGGATAAGACAGGTAAACGAACCGAACCGGGCAATAATCAAAGTAAGCAAAATTGTTTGAACTTTTACAAGCTATTTATGCAATGGCCTTTTGAATATCGATAGAAAACTTGCTTATATAATTTGGATGCAAGGCTTTAAGGTTAAGTGAACTTCTTTTTTTAAACAAAAGACAATAGAGACGTTTTCTTTATCCCCCACGAAAATGTTCTAATAGCCCGATCCCATCCCACATACAAGAACCAAATTTATTGAAATTTCATGCGCCCTTCAACGAAATTAACATATCTCCGCGGGGGGTGCGTCTCTTTCACCCCTGTTTTCTTTTTAAGGGTAATAAAATAACGAAATTTGGAAATACTAACTGACAAACTGATCTTAAACAAGCAACAATCACGGTCGTTACGAAAACGAGACATTAAATGGATAAAAGTTGAAATGGAGGTTGTTAGTATAATAAGGGGATGAAGCTACCAACGGGGTTTCGTATACAATGAGATGTGATTTATGCGGGAAGAATATTGTTGAAGTATTTTGCTAGAGAGTGGTTGCTAGGAAAACATATAATTTTATATATGAAATCAGCAGCTGATTGTAATTGGATTTACATAACTTAATACTAACGAAGATATTCACATTTATGGCTTTTAATGATTTTATATTATGAAAGGTTGATAATAAGATAAGCAAATTATGTAAATGAATTCATTTTAATTTAATTATAAGTACTTATATATATTAATCATTAAACTGGCTGAGAGTGATGTAGATGCATAAATACAAGGTGTGCCTTAAATAGATTCAAAATATGCTTTATTGACAAAACATAGTTATATAGTGCTTTCATTTCAAAACGAACCACACTTAATAATTTAACACGTCAATCTAGATATGACGTTTAATTTTATATATGACAAAGTTCTGTCACTTCTGTTTCTCACCTCCAGCTAACGTCACTTTGATATGTCAAATGGGAACCTCCATCGTGTGTAAGCAGCGTTAAAATGTCTATTCAACAGTACCAAAAACTATTAAAATTCAATAAATATTAAATTAACCAAAAAAGCAAAATCGGTTGACATATAAGCGGTTGACATTTTTATTAACTTAGACTTTGATAGATCAAATGGTTGCCTTATAGTGTCACACATTATTTTAAATAGCAGATAATTTTCCACCTTTGTTCGCCAAAAAAATGGTTGCAAGTTAAATCGATTTACCAGTAAAAATAAATGGTAATAAACTAAAAAATAATAACAAAAAATATAGGGTAATAAACAGTTCAATGGGGCCAAAAAATCTTTCTCGAAAATACAATATATCCTTCAATCATCCAATCTTTGGAAAACCAAGTGGATGAAAATGGTATTAGGATACTAAACGAAAATAATTTGTATTTTCAACAAGATGGAGCTTCTTCCCGTACTATGCTTTGATAGTTCGAAAGTGGCTTAATAAACAGTTTCTAGGAATATGGATTGGTAGGCGTGGTACAATTGAATGGCCCGCATGGGCGCCAGACTTAACAGCACTAGATTTTTTCCGTTGGGGGTATTTAAAAAGCAAAGTTGATAAAAGCCGATCGAATAATTGCGAATTAGCGGACAAACACTTGTCAATGTTCATGAGAAATTTCAAAACAGACTTTATTATTGTCTTGCGAATAACGTTTTAATTTTTAAACACCTTTTTACACCCTAACTGTCCTTAAGTCTATAAACATTTTTCAAACACCGTTGGGTAGTAGATTGTCCTTGGAAGAAGTTTGTAGGGGTGATTTGTAAATGAAAGCATGTTATATTATGGTATATTTTACATTAGGTTTAATATAAAATTACAAAAAAATTGTGTCATACAACAATCAATATTTGAAATAGTTTAAAGTTAGTTTAAAGTATAATATTGCAAATAAACATCTAATAGATCTATTTTACAAGGCAAATATCACATCAAAGATAACTCATAACGAAATTCAATTAAAAAATAATTTCGTTCCTTTGGTCACTGAACTGTTTAATAATTTTTAAATTTTGAACCAAGAAATTCGTTCACATTAATGATACCAGATGATTAGTTAAATAGACATTATTTAACGAACCTTTAAATTACATATTTTAGAAATATTACAGCAATCACCTTTTTACATTATGTAAGTCTGACTCAATATTTGCTGCAACTCTTTTAGGTGTCACTGCAGAATAGTACTGCTATTTGCAGAAATGGTAAAATATCTTAAATAGTGTCTTATATATGTTATATATGATATTATATCTTATCTATTTCTTAACCCATTAGTGCATGAACTTAATATAAATTTGTAATAAAAATTGTTTTTTATGTATTTTTTCTTTTTGAACACACCTTCGAAACAATTTTTTGGATAAAGTCCACAGTCACATTTTACACAATCATATAAAGTTACTTTTCGTCTTGCATACTTGGCACCTTCGATCAGATTCATTGTACCGAATTAAATGTCTTAGCTTTTTCATAAGTACCCAGCCATTTAAGATGCTTGCATCTAATAAATATGAAACTATTGGCCAATACCATTTGCGCTGTCGCATTCTTGTCCTATACAAAGCAATCAGCCCATCCATTTTATCAACTCCTCCTATAATATGGGTCCATTTCCTGAAAAAAAAGTGTCCATTTCCTGAAAGTACTTCATGAAAAATCAAAACCAAGGGGAAGCCACAGTTTTGTTTCTTGTCATAACGTTACTTTTGTACAATGGAAGGACAACAAGGTTGTGAAATTGGGTACCAACTTCGAAAGTAATGACATTGTTACCACATCTAGATGGTGTAAGGAAACTAAAACTAAAAAACAAATTCCACAACCAAAAATTATAGCTGGATACAATAAACATATTATGTTTATTGTACAATAAACAATTTATGTACAAGCTTATATCCCTGGCACTTCCGATTTATGTAGTAAGGACATAACCACGTCTCCACCAAGACCAAAAACTTTTTCTGCATCTGATTTGCCAGTGTAAATCTCAAAAGAAATCATGTACCCATTACTACTGCACAGAGCCCAGTTTTTGAAGCCGAATCTTATCGGCTTGCCCTTGATGTACTGTTTGGCATAGTGTTTGCCATAGTAGGGTATCATGCTTTCATCAATTGAAAGATGTTCATCCAAACCTCCGTGTTTTTTTGAAATTCTCATTCAGTGAGTTCAGTAGAGGGCGAATTTTGTAAAACCGGTCACTGCGATCAATATTAGCATTATCGTTGAAATGGATGTGGCGAAGTAACACTTCAAATCTATTTAGTCGCATGCTATTTTTTAAAATGTTTGGTATATCTTCTGTTGGATTCCAAAACATCCTCTTGTTCGGATATTTTGCATAACCTGAAAGAAACATTCCTCCAAGTAGTACATATAACTCTTCTTTTGTGAAATTTAGCTCCTAATTTTTTTGTTGGCCGTATTTATTGGTTTCCTCAACAATCTTCGATGTGAGATCTTCATCGTTTTAAATAATCTAACGAATTTTGGGCTTCTTTTGCTTCTTGAGATGGCTCTCGTGGTACACAGTTTGTATTCATAGAAAAAATGGGAGTCATCAGATATTCCAATGTAAACATCAAGATTTTGTTGAACTTCACCGTCATTTTCTTTAAATAATGTCTGCAATTCATGCAGAGATAATCTGCAAAATACGAATTACGAATTACACTGAGGATTGTCTATTTTGCGTAGAGTCCCTTATAAAGGACAGAACAACTATTTATGTCTAAGAAGACAATAACACATTTTTGTTTTGCAGACAAAATTGTATGATGATTCTAACCTCAAACACAACATATTTACTGAATTTTTTTACCCTGGTTTCAAAACCTATCGATATAAAAAATTAAAACTTACCCTCCATTTCAAGTGGAGTAAAGGATGCATGGTCACATAAAAATACGAAATCAAAACGCTATCTCCGATTTCTGTACATGAACTGATTTTACAACAAATACCGAACATCTAGACAAATGCACGAGGTTATCAAAAAATTAAAAGTGCGCATGTGCTTGAAACCAGTGGCGTCCCTTTTAAGAGACTCTACGCACTAATGGGTTAATATGTAAGGAAAAATCAATAAAATAAATTAAGAATAAGAAAAGTCACACAGATCTTTAAGGAACACATGTGTTAGTTCTCATTTCTCAGTTAAAGATTTGACACTGAAAGAAAAGTTACTTACCCATCAAGTATGCATACATACTATTTTTCTAAGTCCATAGGCCTCTAATTTGCTTAGCAGTATTCTTTAGCTAACAGTCAAATGCTTTTGGCAATTCACAAGTGACTGGTCTTAACAAAATTTTGCGTACTTTTTTTTGAGTGTGTTGAAGTTATTCCTAAAATGATTTTTGTTTAATTGAACATGGTAAAACTAACTATTGTAAAACGTGCCTTGTATTTTTTAATGTGTTACAATTGATATCGTGTTTACAACACGGTACTAATTCTAGGTGCATTTGGCCTTTTAATTGGCCATTACTTTATTGACATACTTATTTTTTTAAACGTTTCAAAAATAGCGTAAACAATGCTAAACACATAAATAATGTAAATTCTAAAATTTAATTTATGCTATTTTAATTAATTTTAGATAAATAAAGCGTGTACTATGTTCATTTTCAAAAATAAACCGCCATCGAAATAAACCAATTAAAAAAATAGATTGTTTTTATTTAGCAATGGCTCTATTTAATTTTAATCAAAAAGAATTACTAAATACGTTTTTAAATTGATAGCATAGTGATAACATGAGTATTCATTATTTTTTATAACTTTGAAAGATTTGTTGACAAAAAATTTATTAATGACAGAAAAACTATTTCTCATTAACATTTTACTAAGGATTTTTGATTAAAAAACGAAATATTTTTTTTTAACTTAAGTTCTTCAGATTCTACTCAGATCAAATATATACCTACTTAAATTTAAAAAAAAATGATCCTCTACTGAAGAACCTTTTTAAAATGACTTTTTTCAAAATCACTTAATTAACGTTCTAATTGACTGTATTCAACGCACTTTAATAGAATTTTTCCAAAATGTTTTCACACTTACGATGGCAAAAAATCAATGTCTTGAAATTCTATTATTCCCACTATGTCTTCATGAATCATTGAAAAATTGATAAAAATTTTATTGACATTATTTACGATATTATTATTGACGAAGTTCGGTTTGGAAATGAGTCGAATTAACGCTATATTTGTCTTCTGAAGGATAAATACTCTTTTATTATTGCAATTGTTCTGTATGTCCGTAAGTCATGATTTGTTAAAGGAGAAATCTTTTAAAGTTCCGATATGAAACATTGAGTTCTTAAGAAAGTAGATTTGAATTTGCTCTTAATTTAAAACGTTAATTCTTTTAAATAAATGGTTTTACTAGTAGCCCTAATTTTTAGTACAATCAATCAGCTCAATCTTCTAATTTTCAGTGATTTTTCTTGTATAATTTTCAGTGATTTTTCTTGTATAAGACTCTTTTTGGGTCACATTCTAGGATATTTAGGTTATTTTGTTGCAAATCCTCTTGCGGTTTGAATATTCCAGATAATATGTACAGAGTGGCCCAAATTCGATTGGGATCTCGGAAAGAAAAAAATATCTTTTTTATTTTTTTCTGAGATTATTTTTAATTTTATGTTAAAATAGATAAGATTTTACTGAAGCATTTTTCCTCCCTTTTTAGATTTAGAGTAGCCGACGTTTCGTCTTTTAGAAACCATAATCAACTTTATTTTGACTGTGCTCCTTCATTTCCGTCTAAGGACATCGGAAAAGAAAAGTGCAGAAAAGTTGACTTTTCTGAACCAACTGATTTATTCGCTTCAGGCAAAAAATTAACAAAGATAGACGAAATATAATCTAAAACACGTTGTTTCTCAAAATCACTATAAAATGAGCATTACTAACTAAAGTTGGCTAAACTAAAAATGGCCTCTCCTCGAATCATTCCTTGAACAGATTACTTGATTTACCTTTAATGCTCAAAGAAGCTGAAGGGCACACACGTCTTCATGACTATCAAATCTTTAACTTCAAATTCATCAAGACTGTCGAATTTCGATTTCCTAAGAGAACGATATGCTATATTAAGCTCTAAAGAAAGATCTCGAAACTTAGAGGGTACATAATGTTCAATATTGATTCTAGTTTCCTTCAACTCTCGACAAAGAGCAGTGAAATTAAATGGTGAATTTATAGGTTGAAGATCCATCTTTCTTAATAAAAAAGGAAGAATTTTAAATTATAAAATTTTGATCCGTAAATTGTCTTGGACTGGTATGGGTACTACCTACCAAACATTTTACTCATGACACCAGTATATAAGTCAATTCATCAGGACCATGTGTTCTAATAATATCTCCGTTTGCATAATTGATCTGACATATAAGCAGCTACAAATTATTCCTCCATTAAAGAAATTAAACTATCCCAATCATTAAAATATTTTACCATCAGGTGGTAAAAATGTAGAAAATTCTACTCAAATAAATCAGTTCTTTAATTCTTTGCAAAAAACTATTGAAATTGACTTCTGAAGAATATGACAACTTAAAATTCCATTTATATATTAGTACTGATTTAATTGGAACACATAAACATTGAAAGCAGTTGCATTTTGAGCACTTGATGTTACTGAATGGGATATTAACCTCTTCATCTTTATCAACTGTTTTGCCTTATTTTGATAGACCAGCACTAGTTCAGGCAAAGCAAGCAGGAGTTTGTCGTTCTACCAACATTTGTCGCTTCACTCATGGGATTTCGAGCAATTGTATTAGTCAAGTGAGGATTAATTTACAGAGCCTAAAAGAAACTCAATCGGACCCTTCAGGTCACTTTTTTAGTAGATTCAGAAATTTCTGCCTTAAGATCAACTTCACACTTAATTTCAAGATGATTATCAGATTACATCTCTCCATAGCCAACATGTTAGGAAAATGCTTTGTATGGCCTTTTTATTATGATATTGATCAGAAACGCCGCGAATTTTGAGTTCATATTCAAGCTTGTTCTAGTTACTGATACTCTGAGATATAAATTGTGCCATTGCAAAAGTTAAACTTTCTCACTATATTAGCAGAAGGACAAGATCTATACAAAATGTAAGTATTGAAAAGTAAATAAAAAAATATTGAAAAGTATATATTGCAAAGGTGTCAAACCTTATTATCCCTCTTTTAAGTAAATCTGGGTATACATAAAAAAACTCCTATATATATTTATGTCTTAACCATGTATTATAAAGTACAGTTAATTTTGGTTAGAACGTTTTATCTTTTAAATGCTTATTGTGAAATGTAATTTTTCTGATATTCTTTCTTTTGATTTACTTCTTGTTCCCTGTATTCTGTCTTGTTCATTAATAAGAAATGCAATTTCATTCTCATATCGGAAACCCCTTAGTATTTTCGATTAAAGAGAAGATATACCATTTCCTGTTTACCGTTTATAAATAAAGTGGTACCTATAGATACCATTTCTGCACTCCCACGTGCACGTAACTTTAACCTCTTGATTAAGATTTCTGTAAGCGTCCAGCTGGCTCGAATCATAAAAAATGCAACATATGGCCTACGTAAATGGTCATAAATATGTCAAGGTTTCGGTGACATACGACAAGTGGATTGTTACTGGACTTAAAGAGGATTTAAAAAAATTAAGGAATACATATTTTTTAATATATAAATATTTAATTTTAAATCAACATTTTACCCACAAATACAAGGTGTTCTATAACTTATGCATTGTTAACTAACTGGATATAGTAAATGTTAAAATATTAAGAAGTAGAAATTATATTTAGTACCATGTAATGTCTACGAATGTCTGCATATGAAAACATTTGCACTAGTAAATCTGCATAGGTAGCCTTATTAAGCATTAAAAGACAATCGAAACACTTCAAGCATTAATCAAGAAATCAACATTATCAATTTCTACTTTTTAAGAATTCCTACTACTACTAAAATTGCTCTAAAAACTTATAAAGACGTCTACACATATGGTTAAAAATTAAGTAAAAAATATTCCTCAACATAGTTAAAAGCTTTTTCAACAAATACATTTTCTACCCTTTTTTTTAAAATGCTTATGGCATGTTAATTTTCTAACTGAAATGGTAGATGGTTAAATATTGTCTTACTAAGGTAATAAATAAAATTATAAGTCAAGGCTAAAGTGGGTATTGGAAGATTTATTTTAAGAGAACTTCGACTATTTCTAACAGGCTTCGCTAATAAAGTTAAAGAGTATTTCTTATGCATCAACCATACAGTTTCCATAATAAAAATTGATGATAAGAGTTAAAAAAATGTTAGATATAAAATGGGTTTTACAAGATTCTCTATATCCTATATTACACAAGAGTCTCAATTCACGCTTTTGTAAAACAAACACTTCATGAAATATATATCCAGAGCAGCTTTCTCAAAACCAAACTTCATATCGCAAATCAAATGGGAGTGAATTAACACAAAATAAACCTCTAATTTCTAATCGTTCGTATGGCAAAATATCCTGATGCAAATTTTAGGAATAATTGTTCTATATGTTTGTCAAATTTCAATTTGTCATCTAATACCGAACCCAGAAATTGATTGTAGTTTGCTGTCAAAATAGGATCTGTGTTTAATACCACATTATCAAGTTTACCTTTAAAATTTAAAATATGAGCCTTTCACAAATTAAAAGACAAACAGTTACAATCACGCCATTTTTTAATGTTATAGCCAGATCCGTGTTTACATTAGCATTAAGGACATTCATATCTCTATTATGCCAAAGCAAAGTGGTATCATCGGCAAAGACAGGTTTGACAGGTAGGAAAATCGCACTTTTTCACGAATTTTTTCACATTACACAAATATACTTATTCGGGGAAATGTGAAAAATATATAAAACTTCAATTAACTAAGGAGGTAACCAAGTAATACAAATTTTATGTTTTTATTTTGAAAATAACTTTTTATACCAAGTACATAACTTTTCGAGGTTAATTCGTTTTCAAATAAATAATAAATTTCATTTAATATGTTAAAACAATATATTTCATTATTGTCAATTAATTTTTTTAAGAATCTAATAGTTATAAAAATCTAGCTTAACAAAATACTTCTTAAAATAATCAGATATATACGAATAGAATAAATATAAGCGGCTTTTCTGAAACCGAAGTTCTGCGAGCTTAAAATCTACTTAACTTAAACCTACACTTGTCACATTAGATTGTGTGGGTGCTTTTTCCAAGTCGCTTACAATATTATTTTATTTAATAATGGGTGATCCAAAATAATTACTATAAACAAAAAAAAATTGTCATGTTATAATTACTAATAAAGCTTAATTATTTTAAATGAGGCATTTAACCTTTTATTTTGGTATGAAAATCTTATACTATGATAGATACATCTACTTCGACTAACCTTATTACAATTATATATCTTATATCTGAAACTATTAATAATAGTTCAGAAGCTGGTATTACCTATACTGAATTGGAGCTCGACCTGTTAAAGACCACATTCTACCAGGCAAATTTTAACTGCATTATACTTTTATTGTTTTATACTAAAGCCAATTATTGCTAAATTTTGAGATTATCCAATTGAAAGCTTTTGATCATCAACTCCTGGTCATGTCAAATGCGTCGGTTATAATTCAAGTGAAATAATACCAATTTCTGCTATTGGACTTTGCCTTTTAATTCTTCACTACGAAAATGGCACTAACGATAGATGAAAGGATTGCATTTAAATAAATCAAGTTATTAATATTATTATTAAATGGTACAAGAAAAACAAACTATAAATAGATTACTATTTCTTAAAGAAAAACTTCCCACACCTACATTAATAAAGATCTATCAAGTAGGTACCTACTGGATAGTTTAAAGATTGAGAGCTGAGAAGTTCTGAAATATGTTCAGAAGATCAAAAGTATGGAAAGTAAATTTCTCATGTTTGCTTTAAATGCGATGTAGTCAATTTAAGCAAAGAGTGCTTTTGCAGCTTCTACGCTTATACTCTCCTCGTCTATACGCTAGAAATCCTCAAAATACCATTTTGCTAGAACTAACGTAAAAAAACTTTTTTCTTTGCATAGAGCATATAATGCATCTGTTTAGATTATGGTTAGATAAACAGGGATGGTTTGAAAAATTTTCGATCTAATAACACAGTTTCTTGTTTTCTCCCAATAATACTTCCATCTATTTAATTCATTCAAGTAGTATTTGGCATCTTCCTTATCAAAATAGATGTACAGGAAGATGATGGCCTCTTCGTTTGGAGACAATCTTTGCCTTGTAAGCATTCTTTTAGAATTAAGGAGTAAAAAAGAAGTTTTTTGTGGGCTAGACCTGGTGACTGAGAAGGCTGGTCAAGCAGTCCAAACTGTTATTCAGGAAAATTTTCTTTTGATCCTGTTTAAATAAACTTCATGGATATTTTCAAACACATTAGTACCACAGAACCGAAAAGACTTAAAAGACTCGATTGTCCCTCTGCAGCTTACTGTTTTGAGTGAATTTGTGTGTTCGGTATCAAATGGGGTATCCATGTTTGCTACACAATAATTAAACAATGCCAAAACTATGCCAAAAGAGCACTGAAAATGTGTATTCGAACAAACTTTTGATCTTACCTAAGCAAACGCAGCCTCCAACGCGCAGATAGCTTCTCATGTCTAAATCTTAAATTAATATGTGATAAACAGGTTCTTTGGACATATATCTCTTTTACTTTAATTCGATGTTTGTCAAAGTCAGTAAAAATATGCTTTATTATCTGAAGAACCAAAATTTTTTATAGAAAAAGCACACATTATCAATTCCTACTCGTTAAACATACCTACTTAGTAAAATTACTCTACAAACTTATAAAGACTCTTACACATATTGTTAGAAACTATGTAAAAAATATTCTTCAATATTGTTATAAGCTTTTTCAACAAATAAAATTTGTTATTCTTTTTTTTGAAATGCTTATGGCATGTCAATTCTCTAACTGAAATTGGTAGATCTTTAAAGAATTTCTTACTAAGGTAATAAATAGAATTATAAATCAAGGCTATTGTGGGTACTTAAAGATTTTTTATTTTAAAAGATCTTTAACTAATTTTAACAGGCTCCGCTAATAAAGTTGAAGAGTATTTCTTATGCATCACACATGCAGTTTCCAGAATGAAAATTTATGCTAGAGTTAATAAATATTTAGATATAAAATGGGTTTTGCTACGATACATTATGATGAAGATAAGATTTCCTACATCCTATATTGCACAAGAATCTCAATGCACGCTTTTGTAAAATAAACACTTCCTGAAACACATATCCAGAGAAGCTTCCCCTAAAGCAAATTCCATATCACAAATGGGAGTCAATTAACGCAAAAAAAGGATTTTTGTTACTTTTTTGTTAAGGTTGTTAAAGACTATGAAATGTTCAGTAATCTTAAAGCAATCAGTAAAAATCAGGCCGATCAGTTCTACTCAAACTATATTGAGCAAACCCAATCTTCTATTTCCAGTGACCCCTTAATATTTCTGGAAATATATAAGAGATAAGACACAAAATAACATTATTCCATGTACTGTGAAATATTTAGATGCAGTGGGTGAAAATGGCCATGAAATAGCATCTTTATTTGCACAATATTTTTCTTCAGTCTACTCTCCTAATGAATTTGATGTTCAAGAATTTACGCAGCCTGATATTGCATGTTCTTTTGATATTAATGAAATTCATGTACAAATTCAGAGAAGTCTTTGAAAAGTTAACCAATGTCAATGTTAATATTCCAGCTGTCTTCATAAAACACTGTGCTTTTGCTTTGGCACGTCTACTATGGCTGATTTATAATTTGTCTTTCACAGACAGGTAGTTTTCCAACCTCATGGAAGTTAAATTATTTGACTCCTATATTAAAGAATACTGGTCAGAGGGATGATGTGAAAAACTATCGTCCTGTTTCTCTGGCTTATCACTCTGCAAAGGTTCTTGAAAGGTTTGTCACGTATTTTTTATCAGAGAAATTTAAAAACATAATCTCAACTAAGCAGCTTGGGTTTGTCAGGGGTAGGTCCATTACCCCTAATTTGTTGCTTTACCAAACAGCTTTGTCGGGGGCCTTGGAGAATGGTATGTCGGTTGATTCCATATATACTGACTTTTCCAAGGCCTTTGACAGGGTTAATCAGTCTCTCCTGGTTACGAAATTATCACTCTATGGCATCGGTGGTCTTTTGGCCTGGTTGAAGTCATATCTGTCTGGAAGAACGCAGATTGTAAAGATAAATAATTTTTGTTCTAGTCCTTTTCCAGTGACTTCTGAAGTACCTCAGGGTCCCTATCTTGCCACTTTTTTATTTAATCTTTTTATTAATGATGTTGTTCATTGTTTTGATTATTGTAATGTGTTACTTTTTGCTGATGATGCTAAGATTTTTAGAATTATATACAGTAACTTGGCACATCATGAATTTTGTTCTCATTTTCACAAATTTGAATTATGGTGCAAGAACAATAGAATGGTCCTAAATGCTAAAAAATACAAATACATTCAATTTCCATCAGTCCATCAGTACCATCTAATGAGTTCACTTATTGAGAAGATATCAGAGATACGTGATCTTCAGGTGCTTTTTGATTGCAGACTAACTTTTTCAAAATATTGAAAACCTGTGTAATCAGGCTTACAAAATGTTGGGTTTTATTAAGAGGCACACTCATTATTTCAGCAGTATTGAGCAAACTTCTGCATTTTTCATTGGTTCGCAGTCAACTTGAGTCAAATTCATGTAATGTGTTTAGAAAAAGTTCAACGTAAATTCATAAGATATATTGCTTACAAGCTTAATATTCCTTGTATTGATATTAATTACAATGAAATGTATAGATTGGTAAACATTGAAAAGTTGGAGACTCGACGTAAAAACTGCGATATTGTCACAATATACAAGATTCTTAACAATATAGTACAGTCTCCTGAGTTGCATCAGCTTAATTTAAATGTTCCTCCTACTACAGTGCTCAGACAGACTAGATTATTCTACCTTGAACAACATCGTACACTGTATGGTGAAAACTGTGCTATAGGTAGAATAATGATTAACTCAAATAGTGTTATTATAGATTTGTTTCATTGTTCTCTGAGTTTACTTCAATGAATTTTAAAATCTGCTTAAGTGCAATATAATTTTATATCTTGACTTTGCTTAAATTGTGTCTTCTTTTCTATTGGAGTTACTCTGTTTTAAACCATTGTTGTCCTTATATATTATTTAATTTTATTGATGTTACCTGTTATCTGTTATTTATGCTAGATATTTAATGATAGTACTAATACTTTAAGTACATTATTGCGTTATAAAATCGTATTTTATTGAATATTTATTATATACTATATTTATTGTGTAAATTGGTTAATTACCGTAATATATTGAATTGAATTGAGTTACCTCTAATCTTTAATCGTTCGTATGGCAAAACATCCTGATGCAAATTTTAGGGATAATTGCTCTACATGTTTGTCAAATTTCAATTTGTTATCTAATATTAAACCAAGAAGTTTATTGTAGTTTGCCGTCAAAATAGGATCTGTGTTTAATACCACATTGTCAAGTTTACCTTTAAAATTTAAAATATGAGCTTCTGACACATTAAAAGGCAAACAGTTACAACCACGTCATTTTTTAATGTTGGCCAGATCCGTGTTTAAGGACATGAATATTTCTATTATGCCAAAGCAAAGTGGTATCATCGGCAAAGACAGGTTTGACAGGTAAGACTTGAGCCATTGTAGTATTGACCCCCTGAAACCATAGATTTCAAGCTTCTTTAGTAGAATGGCATGTGACACACAGTCAAAGGCTTTTGCCAAATCACAAGACATCACTGCCGCCGCTGCTCCCTCATTTAACTTCAGATGAAGTCACTAAAGAACATATAAAAGATTGAATAATTAATATTTTTTGATGGTTGAAACCCATACTGGCAGCTATTAAGTACATTCATACAAATATTATTCACACATTATTTATACTTTGTCAAAGAAGGTAATAGTGAAATTGGCCTGTAATTTGAAGTAATATCCTCACCTTGTTTAAAAATAGGGACCACAACCCGTTTCAGAAGATCTGGAAAGTTACCCTGTAAAAATGAGTCGATAAGTTTTTCGATAAATACTACGACACTGATTAAAATAACTCATGAAAAAGAGATTATGAAGAGAAAATTTTCTTATTCAGTGTAAGGATCTCATATTTCTAGCAGCTCTTCTAAAAGGCCTTTAGGCATTCATGACTTTCTTGCCTTAGATTTCAAAGTTAAAACTGGGAATATATTTTAAAAAATTTCCATAACTTGGATGTGAAACTTTAACAGAGAGTTCCTTCCACTACACACCTGAACACTCCTCAAAAAACTTAAACTTAAATCTATGGCCCGAAAAGGAGGGGCGCGTATTTTATAGCCCTTACATTTTGTTCAATGAAAAATTGGGTCATGACATTCTCGTGATCAGATATACTAGCATAGGATATAATACAGCGCAAGATAATTTTTTTCCAATATTGAAACACACAAAATCCAAAATAGATTAAGTATTTTTTTGTAACATGAGTATCTCAACATGTATTTCTAAGCCAAATGAATTTAGTAAATAGTTAAAACTTTTAACTGGATGTTGGTTTCCTTCAGCATAATTTATGGTAAAATTGCCAGCGAGAAAAGCAGATGCACAACTAGCTAAAGATTTTGGAACATTTTCCAACCTCAAAAAAAAATTATTAATACAGGCACATGAAGACCGATAAGTACACATTACTTACAAACTTAAAATATGTTAACAGATTGTACCACCCTAAAAACCATTTCACTACAAAACGTTTAGTATACTTTGTTTAGTACCATTTGGTGAACTTGAACTTAGTAATGTTATTATTGGTGGTTTCAGTTGTTGGGTATCCTGAACGTTTATCGTCAGGTACCCAGCTACCAAACATTCCACAGTAGTAAATGACGTCTCCGCATATAGCATCCAACTTATCTTTGGTTTTATAATAAATTAATTGATGATTGAATACTAAATTTATACTCTTCAAACTCACGTCGACTCTTCTTATCTATAAGATTGCTCATCTTTGGAGTCCAAATATTTACTGGCTTTTATTAACTAGTATTATCATCTTCACATTAAGGTAACCTTTCAGAACACTTTCGTGGATACTTTCTTTTATTTAACTACAGATATATCGAGATAGATATATCCTCAGTTAATTTTTTAAAGTGATTTAATAACGTTTTCTTTCTTACTGTATTTATTTAAGTATTTAAATCTCGCGTCAATATTCCAAACTTTACATCACCGAACTGACAACTCTCGACGATGCGGCTCCTTATATACTCGGCAGAACGCTATTCTGGAAGATTCTCGCCAATATTCGAGATCTCGTGCAGTGTGCCACTTGTGACATTCCGGAATGACGGAGAATAAGCTAGTTTCTTGGTGTTTATAATATCGTATCGTGTATATAATATTTTGATTTAATTATTACAGGATTGTTGTTTTTTCCACTATATTACTGGATTATTAAGTGGTGCAAATAAATAAAAACACGTAAGAAAATAAAATCTTACTCTCAAGAATTGCTGCGTACTAGTTATGAATTTAATTAGTTTTCAAATTATTATATGTTTTTCGAATTAATGTTTACTTTTAATACTCTGTATCTATATATTTTGCTTAAGTTTACTTTCAAGGTAAAATCTGAAATATTGATTGCCTTTTAAACACAGATCATAGAAGTCACGCGAACCTTAAGGGCGGTCTATTTCCCTAAAACCCCAACTGCTTAATTAAGTTCTCGTGTCGATTTTTATCTGAAATTGGATCTCTTCGTGTCGGAAAACAATAAGACAAACCATAAACATCCCAAAAATATCTTAAATCTTTCATACTAAAGATGTACCACCGGCAGGTAAACAGTTCCCAAAATAAAGCATAAAATATAAGTGTCTTGATTTGGGTAGGAACCAGGTAGAGAGAAAAGCTTTTAATGTATACCAGATTAGATGATTTTTATAAAAAATATATAATAGATGTGTTTTGAAACTGCTGGCCCAAACAATTACATGATGGAATGTGACGTTTTTTTTAAGCAGATGGTTATAGAAGCCGCGTATAAGGTTTTTTGTTAAAATATTTTTAGAATAACTGAAAAGTGTCTTTTGGTATCTCTTAACTGATGCGAAAGTGATAGATTCAGTCGAAAATAAATCACCTAGCGAGAGGAAAAAATAAGTTTCTTCTTTTCTTCCTTTACGGGCTTGTAAAAAGGTGGTGCCCTAAGAAAAATGACGCTTTTAGATTTGTTAAGAGAAGACATTGTAATTTTGTCAAAAATTAAGACATATACACTTTAATGCAGTTAATATACTTAGTTTAATTTTCTAAGCATGGACTTTAGTTGGTTCAGTAGAGTAGCTATTAGCTAGACTGCGCCAAGTGGGGACTAAGCAAATTGTTAAAAAAATTGAAAAAATATTGTTATCTGATTAATAAAAGTCATTTATTATTATTATTTTCTGTTTTAGCTTGCTGATAGCGGTGTTGTCAATTTCATCGGCCTGAAGGCAAGATGAATTTTGCTATGGTAGATTTAGGAACTTTCGAACAATGTTCCATGTATTCAGTATAAGAGATTTCTGTATAGTGACCATCGTCCAGGAGGAAAGACCCAATGCGTTAAGGTTTTTGGACAGTGTTAAAGGCACAATTCCAGTGGATGAAATAACTAGTATATATACATTATCTTGCCTCCATTGTTGTTTTATCTCGTGAGCTAGATCTGCGTATTTAGCAAGTTTAGTGTGTGTCATTTCTAGGACATTATTGGTATTTGGCACTGCTATGTCAATTAGAAAGGTTTTCTTTTGGGGTCTGTTTATACCAGATATAATCTGAGTTTATCTCAGATTATATCTGGTCTGTTTAAAGTCGTCATTCCCAAGTACGGTTTCTGGTTTGTACTGGTAATAGGGGCAAGTTTCGCCAATTAGATAATAAAGTTTAGCCAGTTTTATTATTATTATTATTATTATTATTATTATTATTATTATTATTATTATTATTATTATTATTATTATTATTATTATTATTATTATTATTATTATTATTATTATTATTATTATTATTATTATTATTATTATACAATGCGAGTCTATAACTTGGAATAAATTCGATAATAAATAAATGGAAGCATGTTCGGAAAAACGCTTGGACACGTCAATTGAGCTTGTAAGTTGCGCATTTTTTACAATATATTTTTTTTATACAGGGTGTGCCAACTAGGCAAGGCTAATACCAACTTTCTTATTTTAAAGTTTGAAATCTTAATGATGATTGGGTACAGAGATAGAACGAGAACCCAAAATGCAGTTTTGAATTTATTCAGACTGAAATATCCTAATTTACCAACCATATCTCAAAGTACTATAAGCAAGATTGAAAAACAGTTTCGGGAAAATGGTCACGTAAGAACAATAACTAGTTCTTATCGATCTGCGCTTAATGAAGACAGCAAAATTAATGTGTTACTAAAGAAAATCCTAATATTCCCACTAGGCAGGTAGCGCGCGAATTGGAAGTACCTCTTCAGTACTAAGGGTTCTTGAAGCAGAAAAATTTCATCCTTATGAACTAACAATTCTCCAGTAACCCAATGAGGAAGATGCAGACAGAAGAATTGAATTTTGTGAACAATTTATGGAATTAACGCAGAATAATAATCTTATTACAAAAAACATTCTGTTCTCCGATGAGTCGACATTTATGCTGAACGGAAAAGTAAATCGTTAAAATGTTATTGGGCACAAGAAAATTCATGTTAGATGAGGCAACGCCACACTCAACACCTAGAAAAAGTAAATGCTTGGACAGCAAGTCATAGGCCCAATTTTCTTCGAAGAAAATTTAAATGAAGCAAAGTACTTACAGCTTTTACAAAAAGAACTAGTTCCAAATCTAGCTGCACTATTGCCTGATCCAATAGATGCTGATATGACCTGTTCAAAACTATCTGGATACTATTTTTCTAGGCAGATGGATTGGCAGGATTGGATTGGCACCTTCTTAATGGCCACCAAGATCGCCCGATTTGACTCCGCCAGATTTTTTCCTATGAGGATATTTGAAATCCAAAGCTTATGTGACCAAGCCGGCAGATATTGAGGAGTTGAAAACTGGAGTGAGGCAGGAGTATCGAAACATTTCTCCAGAATGCATAAGAAACGTTCAAAATGATTTTGTAGTAGGGTATAAGGTGGGGCAAGTTGACGAACGGGGCAAGATGACAAATTTGATTTTGATGGAAATCATAAGCAAAAATCTGCAGTATATCAAACTCTGTGATGTCTGGTTGGGACCTAGTAATACCTTAAAAAGATAGGTGGCGCTTAATTCACTACATTCGAATTTATGCTTCAAAATGTGTGTTATGTTTTAGTTAATTTTTATTACCATTTCCCTTTTTTTAAATCTCCAATCTTCAATATTGGGTCTTCAAGTAATTGCTGCCTAATTGGGTAAAAGTAGAACTATGAACTTGCCTTATTTAAAGTGAGTGCCGAAATGTGCACACTTTGCCTTAAAGAACATTGCCTCACCATCACATCCTAATTATCCTAACTCTCAGATGAATGTATAATGTTTTCTCTATTTTATGTAAGAGTTAAATAATTATTTTGTTGTTCGGAAGAAGTAACAAATGTGAACTCTTTTAATGGGACAAACGTTAAGAGAAAAATTCTCACCATAATACTTGTCACAAACACCGTAAAAATTAACCTGTTAAACCAGAGACAAAGCACAACCAAAAGCCTTAAAGGCAATAAAAAAATCTTTGTCTTAATGATGTTGAATAAAGAAAAACCGGTTCTGCGGGCCGGAAAGTGACTTTAGAGTGTGCCGGAACGATTTCTTGTCGCCCATTAATGAGTCGCATTTTAAATGGTGGAATTTCTCTTCTCTTCTCTTATACCTTGGGAATTCGGACTATTATAGCTAGGCAAATTTAACACTTCATGACTGGATTATAATCAATTATCGGGCGAATTTATTTTCAGAGAAGGAAAGTAAATTTTAATAGTCTGTCCGAGAAAATCACGTTTTTATTTCAACATTGTCGGGGTTTCTTTATGGAACAAGTGCCTTTTTTTACCAATTCACCGTGTGCCTTGCTAACCATGGTACTATCGTATTTATACATGTTCATTCTTTTTATATTTTACATGTTTCATATATTTCTTAAATCTTGTATTAATCAGACCTTAAAACCCTTTACTCAAATAGGTTCAAATAAATTTGCAAAAAAAGCTCTTGTGTCAAATTTTACTGAAGTATAGTAGAGTTTCTTAGGCTGGCATTAAATATATTTCATTGCCTTGAGATTTCTCATCTATTCTATAAAGTAGTTCTTGTCCTGAAGATGCTAACGTTAATAGGGAAACAGGTGTAGAGATTTAAACAGTGTCGTGTAAAAGTGGTAACACTATTCTTAGTGGTGGACGATGGAAAAGACGAATTCTAATTTATTTGAAGAAGCTTTGAAGTTCTAAAGCATATTTTGCATGGAGAATAGTAAAACTATAGTCTATTTCAAATAGGTAGAAAGTAATAAAACCTTCTTGGAATTTAAAACCTTAGTTAGAGTATGCAAAAGAGATACAGGGTGATCCTCCAAGAATGTATACCATTTCCATAGTTAATTTATTTATGTTAATTAATATGTAATAATGTAATATTGTAATAATTCTTTTAATTTAATTTATGTGTAATAATGTCTCATCTCATCTTTAGATTTTCAATGACGAGCCAATGAGCAACTTGATCTGTGCGTACTTCTTTTGGAGGCACATGTTGTGTTGGTCTTCGACTGCGCTTCGCCGCTATTTCATTTTCGACACTACTGCTTGGCCTTCCACGCTTATTAGGTGCACCCTTCCCTACATTGCATAAACATTTTGCAATCTCGGCCCTAAAGTCTGCCTGACTTAGAGTTTTTTTTCCTTTTTCTTGGTATACCCTTTTGTACAAAAGCCAAGCATTTACAATGGTTAAATCCAAGAAATGATAGAATATTCTTATGTACCATTTTCGACTTTTTCTTTGTATTCTATATCGTCCCATCATGCTGTCTAATAAATCTACCCCGCACATGTGCCTGTTATATTCTCGAATTACATATGGGCAGTCTATTTCAATTATTTTCTTATCTTTTCTGTCTATCTGTTGACTTTTGTTAAGGGTTCTTTCCCTGCAAAAGAAGAGATCAGAGCCACATACTTATTGTCTTTCCATATTACGTTAAAAACATCAACTCCATCAATGGTTGAAACATATTCCTCACTAGTACCCCGGGGGGACTTTTTTAGAGCGGCTCCGTAGAAAGTTTGCAGTCCGTTACCCTATTGCGCCTAACTGTACCCAATGAATAAATACCTTCCTTGGCAAGATATACCATAAGCGGAATGCTGGTGTAGTAGCTGTTATGATATAAGCGAAAGTTTTGTTGTCGTGGTATAATTCTTGATAATCTGACCACAATATTACCAGTAGAACCCAGATCGAGTTCGTTATTCTGCCTTTATAAGTTATCCTGACATGTGTAGATTTCAAATCTAAATGCATAGCATGAGATCCCCGCCAATACGAAAAATTTGAAGCCCCATTTATGAGGCTTCATAGGCATATATTGCTTTATATAATGCCTTACTTTGGTAGAGGACATTTGCTCATCAATACTAAGATGCTGCTCTAGTGATACAGAGGAAAATTTTTCATTCAAATAATCACATAAAGGTCTTATTTTGTGAAGTCGGTCATGACCAGGTTGATCTCTAGGTACAAAGCTTTGATTGTCATTAAAATGAATGTATTGGCGAATCTGTTCAAATTTATTTACACTCATGAAATTTCGCACTTGTGGAAATTCTAAATCTTCACTCCAAAATGACCGGGAATTAGGCATATGGACTAAGGACATATATACTAGTATTCCTGCATACTGCCGGATGTCAACATCTGTAAATGTCGGAGGCCTTTTTGGTTTTGCTTGAAAACTATAAAGATTCGTTTGTTGTACAATGTTGTTTATTAGATCTTCAGAAAAAAAAATAGTAGCTAAAAAATTGATACGGGGTGTTCAGCTGCATGATGTTATCATCAAGTTTTGTATTTCCGTGAAAGCGCTGCCGTGAAACTGATCCTCAAATGAGGAAAGTTCGCTTCCAGGTGATGTTTTTTTTATGTTTTACACCTTTTACTGGTTTTTTATTAGGGGGTGGGTCTTGCTGCTTGGAGCAAGATGGCAAGCTGAAATCAATATCGTTTGACTCATTTTGTATAGTTATCTCTTCTTCGCTGTCGCTTATAGACTCTTCAATAAAATCTTCCTGAGGCTCGTAGGTTTTATTCTCCAAACTTTCCGAGTCGCTCTCAACTTCATCGTCACTTTCCAGACCTGTAAAGTTTTCCCAATAATCATGCAAGGCTTGCTCTGATAGAATCTTTTTGTAACGTCGTTGATCACTCATCCTGTAACAAAAAAAAATTATATCAATATCTATACCCAAAATGCATACTGTTGCCGAAACGCAACAAAGCGTGATGTCAGATTTAGTTCCCGAATGCATAATGTAGACAAAAAGCAACATAAGAAAATCGCCTATTTACAAGAAATATAAAAACTATTTTGAAACTACGCACTTATTGTAATAAAATACATACCTTACTCTTTATAAAACACAATTTTTGAACAGTGTAGCTCTTATTTTTCTCAAGTAAACGACACACTAAATTTTATTTACTAAGCGTCCTGCTGAATACGTCAAACAGCTGATTATATTCCGCTACAAGTTAGAGCCTGTACACCTAGATCCCCGACTGTTTCATGCGATGGTATGTAAACAATTGACTACAGTTACACGATGCAGCACGCTGAATTTCCTACCTAAACTCGTTCGTTATTGGGAAAAATATGTATGTTGCCAAAAGTCAACGGGATGCATTTAAGGGTTAAAAGGTTTAAACAAACGTAAATAATATGTAATATTATGTTTTTAATCATAAAAAATTATATTTTTCGTCATCTGATTTGAATAAACGCTAATAAAATAACATAATTAATTTAAAAAAATATTATGAATAATTATAATATAACTGTCATCACTCCGTGAAATAATAATTAAAGAGTTAACTGCCTGATCGATCAGATTATCTAGATCCCACATTTTCTGCTCCTCTTTAATAACATGCTTGGCTGCGTTTTGCTGGTTTTCTAAACTCCTTAGTCAGTTCCTTAATTCGTTAATATTTTAAGTTCTTTCATTTAAAAAGTGGTATTCCGTCTTGCAACAAATCCTATCAGTTGCTTCCAAATTTATTTAATTGGATTTAATTCACAATGATATGCTAAAATAGTCCTCGAAAACATCTGCTTTCGTATCCTTGTGCTAATATATGCCAGATTACCTGGCGAACGGCGTTACCAAATTAGTATATTAAATATTGTGCTTGTTTGTGTTACATTTAAAAATCGCTCCTACCTGTACCCTTCATATAGTGTTCAAACTCTACTTTTTCCCGCTTTATTCATTAATTTGGTACTAAATATACCTACGCCCTTGAAAAACCACAAAATTCTCAAAAATTTAATATACTAAACAAATATAATTTAATATACAAATTAATATAATTAATAATATGCTAATCTGTATTACATTTAAAAATCGCTCCTACCTGTACTCTTCTTATAGCATTCAAACCCTACTTTTTTCCCGCTTTATTTATTAATTAAGTACTAAGTTTACCTACGCCCATGGATAACCATAAAACTTTCGACGATTTAAATTTATTATACTCTCTACCCATTTGAAAAACAGTATAATTTAGCTCATAACTGGCAGCACCTTCGTTATTAATAAGTCTACGAGTTTTTTCAAACAGACTTTACGGACAATGAAGTTTACGTTATTTGCCAAGTTGGTATATTAAATATTATGCTAATCTGTGTTACATTTAAAAATCGCTCCTACCTGTACCCTTTTTATAGCGTTTAAACCCGAACTTTTTTCCCGTTTTATTTATTAACTAAGTACTAATTTTACCTACGCCCATGGATAACCACAAAATTCTCGAAAATTTACATTGTATTACTCTCTACCTATTTGAAATACAGTATAATTTAGGTCATAACCGGCAACACCTTCGTTATAAACATGTCTGCTAGTTTTTCCAAACAGACTTTACTAATGCATTGTATCATCAAAATTGCCATATAAATCCCAATTATCGAGAAATTGCATTTCATGAAAAATTTGGCATTAATATCTGGTTGGGAATTAAACTTGTTTCGAATATCGGATATATAGGAAAAGACATTAGTGAAAAACCAAAATAATCGGTACTATCTGGTTGCAAAATAGTTATTTGATTATCTATGTGAATTGATTAATAATAATTTAAGTACCCAAAAGATGGATTGGTCACAATTGTTTTATAAACTGGCCACCCAATTGACCGAAACTGAGATCTTTTGATTTTTTATGCATAAGACTATTTAAAAGACTTTATACATCAGATGTAGTCCCTTAAATTTATAATAATTTTTAGACAAAAAATATGGTAAAGCAAAAAATTATCATAAATGCCACATAATATACCAAAATAATTATAAAAAAATGAAATTTTGCTTTACTTAACATTCTACTCAAGAAATTACTTTATATTCATTCAATATTTAAATTTATTACCTCTTCTATATTAAAATTATTTTTTTGTTCTATTCACTGAAACTTCCTGCCTGCAAGATGGTGCCTTATCACATTGCGATGGTCAATGTAGAATCATTAATAATTTTGTACCCAACAGATGGATTGGAAATAATGGTTCTATAAACTGGGTGGCCAGATCACTCGATCTAAGCCTATTAAATTAACTTAATAAAAAATAGATATATTGCTTAAGTTTAAATGACCTTTAACAAAAAAATTGTAATAGTGCTTACGGAATAAAGGTATTCTTTAAATTATTCAATATATCTTTTAAATTAATGACGATTTTTAATTAAAATGTAGCTTACAATAAAATTAAGATGTAGTAGAATATACAATATGTAGTAATAATCAGCTTAGCTAGTAAGAAATCCAAGAATAAACTTACCCCTAGGTGGTAACCCTAGTTTGTTAGATGGCGCCATCTGGTGATTTTGTCTAATTTATATTTTAAAGTGTACATAACAGATTCTAGGCACTCTTAGTTCTAATGGTGATTTTATTATCAATTTTTTGTTAAGGGATGATAAAAGCCTTAGAATTCCAATAGAATGGTTTAGTTGAAATACATGCCTGTCTCAAAAGATCTTCTATTCAACTAATGACACTCGTGAATTGACATTTTTTTTCAAGTATACTTCTATGATGCATTCACTTAGTGATACTTAATGCGATTATATAAATTCTAATGAAAACAGAGGAAAAAGTTCGGTTATTTATTTATTAATTTATTAATTTATTAATTTAAGTCTTTCTACATAAAAACCAACAATAAAGCTTTTATAATTATTAAATTTAAAAACAAAAAGACAGGAGTCAAAGTCTCATGCGTACGACAATTACCTGAAACCTAAGAACTTACAATCCAAAAGCTATATGAGCTACATACAGTTCATACAAATATTTTAAGGTAAACGATTTCTTACCTGAAGATTTTCAACTTTCTCTCTAAATTCCCCAAGATAGCTTCTGAACTCATACATAATTTACCGCTTGCACATTTAAACTACACTTTCCAGTTAATAGCTTTGTATTTATTGATATATATATATATATATATATATATATCATGAACAATTGTGATTTTTAGGAATAAATACTAAATTCATTAAACAAAATCGAAATATTATAAAATATCAATTACTAATGCTTCTTAATTTCTGAATAAATGACCCTTTTTTCCGGTATTCTTAAGTAAAGTTGTACCGATTTATAAAAAACCCTCCTAATGATTTAACTGACCATAGATCTATTTCAATAGTATGTATTTTCTCAAAAACATTACAACTTTACTTTAAATCTAATGGTCTTTTTAGTAATAGTTTCAGAAATGTTGTGCTTAACTATATGGTAATGTAGTTGAGCACAACATGGCAATTAATCACCTTTTGGAATTCATTGGTGCCACATTTTGAGATTTAGGCAAAGCTTTCAATTGTGCCTCTTTTAGAAGTCCTGCAATAAAACTAATATGTTGACTAACTGTCTGACAGATCTCAGGTGCCTTTGATACCTTTATCTCTGATATTACAGAATTAAAATTTCAAAGGAATCAGTACGGAAACTGCTGCTTTTATTTATTTATATTAATAACCTTGGAAGAGGTGATCCTGGAGCTTATCTTATTATTTAAGGGAAAAGCCTTTGCACTTGGTAATCTGCACCTGAGAATACAGGTAAATACCTTGGATGGATGTGACTGGCATTGAGAATGAGCCGGTTACGTTTCTAGTAATAAACATTGATTTTTATGAACTTCTGTAGGATGCACATGTCGATTTTTTTTGTCTAAAGCGGCAATTTTATCTTACTAGTTGCAATTGCATATGTCCATTCAAGAATCTCATATGGTATTCTGGTCCATTCAGCACATGCCGTCTATTTGCTTTCTTCAGAGTAAAAACACATTTCTTAAGTAAATATTTTAATAATGCCTAGTTTCTATATCTATTGCTGTCAATTGCATGTCAGGTCGTATACTAATAACTACGAAAATCTCTAAAGATGTACGTTCACTCATTTTAAACTAGAAACAATTTTAGTATTCATACTAAATAATTTCAAAGGATTATTCGCGTAAAAATAGGGGCGTCTTTCTATGGACCACTGTTAATTAATTAATTTCCATTTCCAGGAAGATTTCGCCCCTTATAAGTTTAAAAACATGTCTTGTGTCAAAAAGATTTATTATCTAAGATTATTAAAAGATTGGTGAAGGTGAGAATGATATTCTTTTTGGGGAGATTTAACATTCTAAGCGCTCCATAGTTCGGGTGGTAAGAGGCCAACAACCCAGGTGATACGATTTTTGATCTCCTTTAATTTCTTTATGGCCCACTTAATTCCGGTGAAGTTTCTGCAGCAGTGTTCTGTGACATATTTAAAGCTTTTGACTGTATGAATCACAATCATAATACTATTGTGGAAGTTGCAGAGATATGGCTGTAAAAGGTCTTCTTTGAGTTGGTGTAGCTCCTATCTATCAGGTCGTGTCCAAAGAATTAATTTGGTGGTCATTGGTCACATTTGTTGTTTTATTTATCCCATTCCTCTTCAAATAAGATAACGTAAGTCTTATATTAGATTTAAAAAACATTTAAAAAGATTATTAGTTACTAAGGCATATTATGCTTTAGGCGAGTTTTTTAATTATGTTCTATCATAATTACCAAATATGTATGTGTGATTTGAAAAACAAATCATTGTAACTCTATTTTGCGCTCTTGTATCTACTAATTCTAAGCTTTACTGACTGAGATTAAATAAGGTTTTGTCAATAACTCTGATTAGGGCAACAAAGCTACTTTTTGAATTGAATTATAGTAAAAACAACTTTCTTAATCTTACAGGTTATGTACATTAAAATTAGGCTTGTATGCCTAATATTTATATTCTGTTGATTTCTGTAAGTTTTTGTATTTGTAACATCAATAATTTGCTTTGTCTTTTCCATTATCACATTCTTTAAATATTGAGTAGTAAAATGTACAAAATATATACTCAAACTCAAAAGATTCAAAACCAAAATGATGCATAATTATATAATACGATTTCATATCAACAACCTGATCTCCTCATCTTAATAACTTTTAATAGTTGGCCCCCTTTATTATAAATGTTTTTAATCGGTTGTTTAGAGACGTTTTGGCATTGATTCAACCAGCTTATTTGTGTAATTTTGTAACAGTAATCTTGTAATCTTCAGTAATTTTCATGTTTTTTCTTTCAACTCTTTATTTGGCTTTCTCTAGGAATTTTTCCGTCAGATCCAAATAAGCTTATTATTGAGTGTCACCTGTGGGAATTCTCAATTTCTATGAGATTTTCACGGAAAACTGCATGCGTTTCTTTCTTACCTGAAGAGCTGGATAGTTTATTTGAATGTTTATGAATGTTCTCCGGATAGTTTCTTGGTTGCAGGTTTTCTGAAATTAAAATTCTATTTCTTTACATTTGCTAATTTTAGCACACTTTCTTAATATTATTTTGCATTCATTAAAAATCTCTTTTGTCGCGTTCATTTAAAATATTATGGTGCGCAACTTTTGATTTATTCTCTATCATATTTAGATGACTGTTATTTCTGATAAAATGTTGTACAGTAGACGTACAGGGTGAGTTTTTCAAAGCGCGGAGTAGTATTATGCATTGATGATATTATTTATCGATGACGTGCTCCTGGACTAATATTTGGTTAAGCATTCTTCACATTTTAAAAATATTTTGGATTATACAGAGTGCTCCGAAAAAGCAGAGCACTACAAAAGTTAATTTTTTTAAATGGAACACCCTGTATTGCAAAACATTTTTGAATTCTTTGCGTAATTACCAATCTTTTTTGATAATGGTTTAATATGCCAAAAACTAATAGTTTAGGAGATAAATCAAATTTTGTTAAAAATTTAGAATTTGCACGCATCTCTTTAATATTAAAATTTAGCACCTAAATTTTGAATACAGACTTAATTTTTATCATCAGAAGTAAAATAAAGTTACTTTGATATGCGTGCTATGTAAAATTATCCATTTTGTTATACAGGGTGTTTTTTTTTGAAAGGCCAAACTTGCCCAATTTTAAATATAAAAATCTCTTTTATTTTAAATGAAACACCCTGTATATTTTCATGTCATCTAATAGCTTACTTAAGAGCCTATAAATTTTATTAATAATATTCTATCCCTATCTCTAATAGTTTTTGAAATATCTTATATTTCTTCATTTCGTGTTATTTTTTTCTTATAAAATGAAACAAATTTATGGACGTTTCTTTTTATTAAATTCACTTATTTTTATATAATAAAAGTTAATTTCTGTTCAACAAATGTTCAAAGGTATGTCCTCCTTGTTCGATACAAATATTAATTCTTTTAATTATATTTTGTCGAACATGGTATAACATTCCTGGTGTTACGGTTTGACAGGCATCCCTAATTCTAATAGTCATATCCTCCCTTGTAGTTGGTTTTGTTGCATAGACTTTATCTTTGAGATAACCCCACAGAAAGAAATCTAGCGGCGTAAGATCGCAAGACCTTGGCGGCAATGCAACAAATCCTCCGCGACCAATCCATCTTTGGGGATATTCTTGATCCAAATATTCCCTTACTGCACGAAGAAAATGGGGAGGCGCACCATCTTGTTGAAACCACATACTTTGCCGTTCCTGGAGATTGACTTCTTTTAATAATTCAGGCAATTGCTGCTGTAAAAATACTCGATATGAATGCCCATTCAAAGGTTCATTAAAAAAATATGGTCCAATTATACGGTTATTATGGATGCCGCACCATACATTAAGGGACCAATGATTCTGGTGCTGAACCTCACGTACCCAATGAGGGTTCTCTGTTGCATAATAGTGCATATTATGCCTATTGACAGCACCATTGCTTTTAAATGTCGCCTCGTCGGAATACATAATATAGTTAACAAAATTTAGATTAATTTCAATTTTGCGAAGTAACCATTCACAAAAAGTTACACGTAGCTAAAAATCTTGATTGTGAAGTTCTTGATGCAACTTAATGTGATATGGGTGGTATTTATATTTCCGTGTTGTCCGGTTTACCGTTGTCTGCGAAACATCAGAAAGTAAGGCTAACCTACGGCTACCAATGTGGGGATCCTCCTCAATTTGCAAAAGAATTTCAAGTTCTTTACCTTCATTTGCCACCCTATTAGCAACATTACGTTTTGGCAGATCCACGCTACCAGTCGTCATAAATCGGTCCATAACAACGCGAAAACTGCGGGAATCGGGTGTGCGCCGTTGAGGATATTTTTCTCTATATAGCCTTTGAGCTAGCAGACAATTTTTATTTGCTTCACCCAAAACAAAAATCATATCAATAAATTCATTTCTTGAATAATTCATTTTTAATATTGAAAACAAATATCTAAAAAACACCTTAAAACAAATCTAACTATTAATCTCTAATTAACTAATGTAACTGTCTTTTTGTTATTGAGATTTTTTTCATTTGTTTCCACGGCGCCTTGATGGATACATAAAAAATACGAGGTGCTTCAAAACTTTAAGTCGGCATTGTCAGTTTTTACAGGAGAAAACCAGAAAAATCCATGATATCTCAAAAACTGTTAGATATAGAGATAGGACATTATTAATAAAATTTATAGGCTCTTAAGTAAGCTATTAGATGACATGAAAATATACAGGGTGTTTCATTTAAAATAAGAGAGATTTTTATATTTAAAGTTGGGCAAGTTTGGCCTTTCAAAAAAAACACCCTGTATAACAAAATGAATAATTTTACATAGCACGCATATCAAAGTAACTTTATTTTACTTCTGATGATAAAAATTAAGTCTGTATTCAAAATTTAGGTGCTAAATTTTAATATTAAAGAGATGCGTGCAAATTCTAAATTTTTAACAAAATTTGATTTATCTCCTAAACTATTAATTTTTGGCATATTAAACCATTATCAAAAAAGATTGGTAATTACGCAAAGAATTCAAAAATGTTTTGCAATACAGGGTGTTCCATTTAAAAAAATTAACTTTTGTAGTGCCCTGCTTTTTCGGAACACCCTGTATAGTCCAAAATATTTTTAAAATGTGAAGAATGCTTAACCAAATAATAGTCCAGGAGCACGTCATTGATAAATAATATCATCAATGCATAATACTACTCCGCGCTTTGAAAAACTCACCCTGTACATACACTAACCATTTTAGTATTTTTTTTACTGTAATTATGTCTACGATGATTGACATTTGCATATTATCTATTATTTGATTTGTTGCATATGCTTTTTTTGAAGTAAAACTTCTTTACGCTTGCTTGTGTTGGCGAATGCGTTACGAAAACTGTAATCGAACGAGGCGAACGCTAGTTGAGAAGGAGATATGAGTTAGTGGACATAGAAAGAGTTACGGTTCGTATATTACTGGAAGAGCAAGAGAGAGCAGTGCGCGCGCACATTTTTCTTTATCTCTCACTTTCATAGTCAGTATATGTATATTTACAGGATGTCCCAAAAGTATGAACACACCCAAAAATCTTGGGAAATATGGGCGCTAGAAAAAATCTTTAAATACAAAAGTTTTGGGGAATCAATCGGTGCATCTGATGGTGACCTTAAACTTGACCTTGAAAATGAGGTTCAACGTCAAATCCAAGGTCACCGTTGGGTTCCTCGTTAAGACTTACCTAGGGTATGACCTTTATTTGTTTTCTTTTACCACTGAACTCGCGAGATTTTTAAGAAGTCATTATTTGACCTCTTGGGATTACTTCAACCTCATACCTCAATACATACCCGGACGTAAAATTTTCCGCTCTTTCAGAATCCGGTGTCAAAAATAAAGGTTCCCATTTAAAAAAATCGCTTTGACCTTCAAATAACCTTGAAGGTCAAGCTCAAGGTCAAGTTTAAGGTCACCATCAGGTGCACCGATTGATTCCTCAAAACTTTTGTATTTAAAGATTTTTTCTAGCGCCCATATTTCCCAAGATTTTTGGGTGTGTCCATACTTTTGGGACATCCTGTATATATTTTAGTAGTCAGTAATTCGTTTGCAAGCATTACGCGAACGGTGATTTCTTGATTATTTCGTAATTTCAATTGATTCTGTGCAATTTTATAAATTAATTTTTGTTATTCAAATATATAAATATATTAATTATTGTATGTTTAAAGTGAATATAAAATTGATTTTAAAGTTTTTATTTTGTGAATTTTCGGGTGAATAATTAGAAATTATGGCAGGAGGTGATACAGACTCTGAATATGAAAGTGGTGCTCTAGGACCATTAACTAGGAAGAAATTATTTACGGAAATTGTCCATAATTATACATATGAATATTGAGATCACTGTATGTGACATTAAAAAAAGAATACTAATAAATAAGTCTTATTCAAATTATAAAGAATTTTGGTTTTCCAAAACTTGACAGCTGTAAATAGATTTACAGAAAACCGATTTATGACGATTTCTTAAAGTGCTTTAAGCTTCGTTGATCTTAGAAAATTCTCACATAGTGCCTCCATGCAGTTTTTACTTATCTAACCTGATTTTTAACAGGAGAAGTGATGTGACTAATGCGATCTTAATATTAAGCAACAGAACACATTACAGCTCGATACATCATTGAATTTTAAGTAAAATTGATTGCGCATGTGTAAAATTCAGTTAAATCAAGGTCACTTATCGTCTCTAGCTTCGTTAATCCTAGGAAACTCTTAAATTGTCTCATGGAGCCTCCATACGGTTTTCACTTACTTAACCTGCTTTTAGACTGAAAAAGTGCTGTGACTAATTATCTCGATATTAAGCAATAGAATACATCAAAGCCCGATACATCACCTATCGTACATACAACTTTGAGTAAAATTGATTGCGTCCATAAAAATTTTGTTTGTTGTTTTAAACCGAAATCACTTATCGCCTTAAAATATAAGACAAAAGAATCATTATAATTTAATATAGAAATGGTAGTAATATAGAAACAATACTTGAGTTAATATTCTATCTAATAAAATTCCACTCACTCTAAAACCACTTAATACGGTTACTGCCTTATAATACAGGGATGCGTCGCAAAAACTCTTAAACTTCTGCAAAAGAATTATATTAAAAAACGAATGTATTTTGCGCTGTAATCTCAAATTACCGATAATGTCTATTATTAACAATTTTTTTTTTTTAATATTGGAATTTTCTTTTAGCCAAAGTTTTTCATTAATTATTACTAAAAGGAAAACCTAGAACCATGAAATAACTACCTGCCCCATATCACTATAAAAATATGGTGGTGTATGGTAGCAATTATTCTTTGTAACTTTTTGCACATTGTACTGCCACTTCTTATCGTTCCAATTATAAAAAACGAACCCCATAAAGCTATATATTCCTAAAATAAATAATAACGATGGCAGGACTTTCGCCTCATCGTCTTCGATAGTTCAATATTCAACAATTCCCCAAGATTTTCTTATCGACGTTCAATCGTCTAAGGCTTCCTGCGCCAAAATTTAAATATAAATTCGTTATGCAAAAAAATTGACACATCGACGGTATTATTCCCGTGTCATCCAAGAAACCCTCGGCACTATCTAAATTGGTTGCCCTTTGTGTCGATGCTGGTTTTCCCTCGTTTGGGTGTCGAAGTGCCAGCACCAGAACTGGAAGTTTTCTCGCTACGACCCAACGCGACGTTTAAATTACAACTTGTGCGCTCTCAGATACGTATCTTAAATTTATTTCCGCGGCTTTTTTGAAGGAAACACTTTATGAAGTTTTGACAGGGGAAATTTACCGACGACGGCAAAAGCACGATGGCGGTATAACGAATTAACAAGTAGCTTTTAAACAAAGGGTGCTATATAAATAAAATTATATGTTTTAGGAAGAAAATATTCTTTGATGATTTTACTTTTAGATTTTAAGTCTAAAATTGTACAAGAAAAACAGTCATATATATTCACGCAATGGTACATAAAGGCTACATAATTCTCTGCATTCAACTACTCAAAAAAATTGTAATAATGGGCCTACCAGATTAAGCAATAAGACTCATAGAGTCAGAATATAGGAAAACAGAAATGAATAAGCAAAAAAGACCTAAAATTATATAACTATCTTGTTAAGAAACAATAGATAGTTATATAATTTTACACCATACCAATGGTTATAGACTCTTTGCACGAGTATCAATTTTTTTAAATTCATATCTATTTAAATAGTTTGCCTTTTCAGTTCCAAATACCTTAATCCATGTTTCAAAGCAGGCCTATTGGATGGCGCCATGGTAGAAAAGTGAAAATGGCACTTATTAATTTAAATGATTTACATTTACAGACCTATTAGTCCTTCTACGTATATAATAGTCTTATAGCATTAAAAACTACATTAAAAAAACCGCTTGTAATACATTACTTTTAAAAACAAATTGGAAATTATTAAGTTCTGCTTATTTGTGAATGGTTCACTATAACTCATCGAATATAAAGGTGTTTAGTAAATTAATATTTTCCATCATTTTGGAAAGCATCCCCATACCAATGCGGTAATACACAATCATTCAGAGACCTTTGACTTAATAATTTGATTGCAGTAACATCAGTATAACTACCATTAGTTTCTTTAAAAGCCCTAGTTATGATCAAAAATAAACTCTTGTAATCGATTTTCTGTTACTACAGGTTTGATAATGCTACAATATTTCTTTTTATATTTTACCTCCTTTATCGATATCGAATTAAGGATAATTAATATTATGAATTTCAAAAAACTTTTTTCAGGCATGCCACAATATTCTATTTTAGGTTCAAGAGACTTTGTTCAAAAGAGAAAGAAAATAATTAATGAATATTTAAAAATAAAATAATTAGATAGTAAACGTGTACAAATTGAAAGAAAAATTTTGGAAATTTCCGTGGAGGAAAATTTGACGAAAAGATTTTTTTATCAAAGCCTGAGAGAAAAGTTTAGAATCAAACCACTCTCAACTGCCTAACCAGAGCACACAAATTCTAATTAAAAATGCACGAATATTTAATACGATCAGAGAATAATACTTTAGATTCAGTCGCATATAAATTTAATTAATTCTCATTAAATTACTATGTTGATCTTTTTGTAACCACAATAAAATTTTCTATATTATTTGGAAAACCAAGAACGAAATGTGACAATGGAGATAGCTCTAATGTTTTTGTTAATAAAACTTGTCAACAACTCCAATTCTTCTATAAAGAGCCAAACTGAAATATAGACAAAAACATACCCTGATGCTTTCCTGATGTAACTCAATCTTTTATATTGATCATTTCTGTTCGACCTTAAATTATCAAAAATTTCCAAACTGATAACTTAAAGTGGACAATAAATTAAAGGTAATCCTATCGGTAACTAAAACTTCCAGTAGTTTTGCAATCAATAAGATTTTTCATATGAGATGATTTTGTATGTGCGGTTGTTTATTTCGGTTTTTCATCATTTAATTCTTTATTGTAATATTCTCAGTCTGTTATACATTGAACATACTGTTCTCTCTCGCTCGCCCTTTATCTTCGATCAAGTAAGTAACGTCTTACAACACATGCCTTCCAAATGCAGATGTCTCTTCAACTCAGTACCCTATTAAGTGACCAAATAAATAGATATAAGTAGATTTCCACTTCTCTCTGCCTACAGTTGATATACTAATGATTTTACTCTCCAGAAGCAAATGTAGCACTCTAGAGCATTTAACAGTTTCATTCTGCATTGAAAATTTGTCAAGTTCCATCTCGTTGGTACTCTAAGGCTAAACCTGCTTTAAATTATATTATTATTTTCAAAAGTTTTATTTAGTACCATTATGCAATTTCTTCCCCTAATCAACTTCGTTTATTTTACATCTGCTTGGTAAATAAGTGCCTGTCAAAAGTATTGATATGTTTAAGATGACATATTAAACATAAGTAAGCTTTCAATGTAGGATTCTCTTTTTATTATTGCGATAATGGACAGACAGGAAAGATGGTAACTTTTAAGAGCCTATTTTCTATTCAGTGTTGATTTACTGATGATGGTTGCGACTTTATCCGTTATATTTTAACCTATTATTAGTGTGTATATCCAATAATTGTAATGTATTTCACTTTAATTTTTTTAGGATTTTACTAGAAAAAAAACAGAATAGGGACTGTTCTTATTGGATTTATTGAGAGATCAGCTTTTTTGTATAATTTTTTTTATTACTTTGCACGCTCTGTTGCTCTGGTGCTTATCCGATATTAGTGATTCGTCATCTGCCTATGCTTAAATATAAAATCATTGTGCTTGCATGGGTTGAATTACAGAATCGAATGAATTATCTTCTAGTGAGGTGATAAAATGATGGTAAGGTCTTTTCATGCATTCTCGTTTTTTACCTCTAGTTGATTTCCTATTTCTTCTTTGTACAAGTCATTCGTGCAATTTGGATCTAAATGTTCAAAAATCATTGTAGTTAGGAAAAATATATTTTTTAGTGTTTGCCATAATATATATAGCGGAGAACACACGTAGGCGATCGCGACTTTCAGCAATGCAAATCGTGATCGCTGGTGTAAGTGAACAGACATATTGCGATTGCGATCCAGTTTATACCAAAAGTGAAAAATGTGTAGTTTAGAGGAAGAGGCACTCATTCTTGCTATATTATTAGAGGAAGAAAATTGTACTAATGAAACAAGAAAGTAAGTACATAACCTTATCTTTTATTTGCTTTTTTTTTGAAGTAGTGCATATTTTATAACCGTTTAAAATAGACGTTACACGCTAAATAATATAATTTAAATTATAGAAGAAGGAGAAGTGATATTTCGGTACATGATATAAATAAAAAGCTGAACGAAGAAGGAGAATTTCATTCTGAACTCCGTAAGGATGAAAATCGGTTCTAAACGTATTTCAGAATGAATTTTAATAGTTTTGATGAAATACTAGATTTTATTAAAAAAGATATTACTACATTTAGGGAGCCTATTGGACCAACAGAACGGCTAGCAGTTACATTAAGGTAATTGAATGAGCATTTATATTTTATTCTTATTTTTATTAAAGTGTTTTACAACAGCTAGATTACATAGTAATAAAAAATACTTAATAATTAATTAGTCAATATTGTTCGTACAGAATTCCTCATACCAGGTTGTTGTAGAACTTTCTTCAGATGCAGACTTCCTGAGCAGTACAACTGTTTGTCAAATATGAACGCTGTGGGGGGAGTTTGGCATGGTTGATACTTCCATGGAATTAAAAGCGGAACTATTGCTTGGTTGGTTTTGTCTTTGCATCCGGATTTCACTTAATTCTTGTTCCATTATTATTTTGGCAATTTTATATTTGACCATTATCCGTCGACAACTTTTTTACACTTGCTGCGTACCCTTGAAATGTTATATCAGTTTCATCTGTAATGTTAGATTTCTGATTTGCAATGTGTCTCTCATCTAGGAATTTGATAACTTTATCAACAGATGAGGCTTGTGGGTTAGATGTCGAGTCTTCCATTGATTTTCTCTTTTTTTTTTATTTCGTTTAAATGAATTTTTTGATATTTTTCGATGATTAGCTTCACTCCCTAGTATACTTTCACTTTGTAAATCTTCGTTTGTATCACTACGTTCTTCGCATTCTTTGCTTGCAAACTCATGAATTTCTGTTTCGTCAGTTACATTAGTATCAGTCTAAGCAAATTGTAAAAAAGGTCTGAAAACTTCCATCTGTTGTGCCCAAGGCCAGGTTATGTAGCGGCAGATAGGTTTAGCAGCTTGTCCAGTTTTTGTCTTTTCGGTGCGGAGATATTTTAAGTAACAATCTCTTAGGTTTTTCCAGCGTTTTTTTAGATCGTTACATAAATAAAAAAATATGTTTTAATAATACCTACAGAAAAAAAAGTTGCAGAAAACGGTGAATAGAAAACTGCGAAATCGTTGATGGTAATATGTGACACTTTTGTGGACCTCAATGTCCATTTTAAGGAGGTAAATACAACAGAATTACATTTGTTTTCTACTAGCGACATTTATTTTTTAGCAAAAGAAACTTTATTACTTTGAATAGAACATGCTGTTTTTTATATTCATTATTTTAAAATATTTTAATTTTAGATTTTTGGCGACAGGCGATTCATATAAAACAATTGGTCATAGTTTCAGATGGGATTCTCAACAGTTGCTTCAATTGTTGAAGAAGTTTGTGAAGCAATTTGGAAGAGATTATAACCAATTTATATGCCAGAGCCTACAGCAGAAATATGGGAAAAATCAATTTTGAGTTATAAAAATGTATGGCAATTTCCTAATTGTTTGGGTAGTATAGACGCGAAGCATATAACTATTAAGTGTCTACAAAACAGTGGATCAAATTACTTTTCTTATTTGAAAAAGTTTTCAATTGTTCTAATGGCGATTGCTGATCCTGAATACAAATTTATTACCATAAATGTAGGTGGATATGGTAAAAACAGTGACGGAGGTAAATTTCAAGTATCGGCTATAGGTAGAAAATTTGCAAATGGCACTTAATGTATATAATAGATCTATATCAGATAAAGATCATGATGAAATTCCGTGTGTTTTAATAGGCGATGAAGCTTTTACATTAAGTACTTATTTAATGAGACCATTTCCATGCAGACAATCCAGATTTAATCTAAATAAAGAAACATTTAATTATCGCTTGTGTAGAGCACGTCGGGTTGTCGAAACTGCATTTGGCATATTGGCACAAATGTAGACTGTTTTTTAGGCCATTAGAAGTTAAAGTAAATACAGCTGAAAAACTGGGCAAAGTAGCTTGCGTATTGCACAACCTTCTACGAATGTTAAAAATGTTAATCAACAGTTTGTATACTTACGAGAGAATAATGATAGACCCCTAGTTTTATTTAACAGCTTGCCGGTTGATGGAAGAAGAGCAGTAAATTTGGCTTTTGACATACGTGAGAAATTTGTTACTTATTTTAGTACTTTATAATAATTTGATTAAACTTTTCATTACTTAACTAATTATATAATAAACAAAATGCTTATCTGTGTGTTTTAATCCCATATTCTTTGCGATTTCGTCCCATATTTTGTTATTTATACGCACATTTTTGTAATCTGGATGGGATTAATCAAATAAAACATGATACGTTTTTACATTTTCAATCAATAATTCTGTAAAATCAGTCATTTTATCTAACCTCAACTCAGTGCGACCTGCGATTAACGTAAAGGAACACAGATTGGCGCGATCGCGTTCGCGATCACGATCATGACCGCGGTGGCGGCTGATCGCAGCTGTGGAAAATAAACGTCTTTATTCATATCGACGCGATACCACTCCACGAAAAACGCGACCTGACAGCGTTCCAGACAGCGGTAGCGATCAGTTGGGACTTGTCGAGTTTGGCCGCAGATCGTCAACAATATTTTGGGTACATTTCATACTTTTTTTGATAAATATGGATACTACAACAGAACAATTAATTGAATTGATTAAAAAACATAGAATTCTTTATGATTTATCACATCCGGAATATAAGAATACCAGAATCAAAAATAAGGTGTGGGATGAAATAGGAGCTTTGCTGAAAATAGATGGTATGTATATATTATATTATATTACAAAATTTAACGGTATTTTCATTATTTTTCGGTATTATATTACAAAATTTGTATGACATAAAAGTTTGACGCGAGAAGTTCGTTTTGTTATTTTGTAAATTATCACAAAATTACTTGAGTCAAGATCAAAATTGCATATTATATTTGACATTTAGATACTTACCAAAATCTTGCAACAAGCTTTTATGTCATACAAATTTTGTAATATAATAAATTGACTCTAGTTTGATTTAATTTAAAATTTATTTTTCATTTTTTAGGGCATTTTAATAAAAGCTTGTTTGTAAAAATGTTTCTTTTTTTTAAATTATTTAATTTGAATTTTTTTTCTTTAAATGAAACAAGTAATATTTTATTATCAGGTTATATTGTATGCAGCTTTAAGAAGATAAAGTAATATAGAAAAAATATTAAGTATTAAAAAAATGTACAAAATTTTCTCGTATTTGAAACGAATAGTTTGTCGCTCTTCGCCCGTCAGCTGGAAGAGGATCTAACGCTCCTATTATGGGCTCTGCATCTTCTAATAGATGTGAAAAAAGTAGATTTTTTTTTTCCGTACGTAAATAGTTATGTAAAACACACGTTGCTTTGATAACTTTTATAGATGTTTCTACTTTGAGTTCTAAGGGTCTGTAAAATAACCTCCATTTTTGAGCTAAAATGCCAAAAGCATTTTCGACTACTCTCCGTGCACGACATAGGCTTATTGTATTTTTCTTTTCGAATATCGTGACGTGATAATCTGTAAGGGAATGGTCTCATTAGAAAGGATGTTAAAGCAAATGCTTCATCGCCAATAAGTACACAAAGAGTTTCTTCATTTTGACCTGGCAAGGCTCTATTGGGAGGAATGTTCAATAATCCTCTGGACATCCGTTGTCCAAAAGAGGATGCTTCAAAAATGCCACCATCACTGTTTTTACCATAGCCGCCGATATCCACACAAACAAATTTATATTCGTGGTCCACAATAGCCAATAATACAATTGAAATTTTTTTAAGATAACAGTAATAATTTGAACCGCTATTAGGAGGGCACTTGATTGCGACATGTTTCCCATCTATACTCCCAATACAGTTGGGAAACTGCCATGAATTCTCAAATCCGGAAATTGTTCTTTCCCATAGCTCTGTGGATGGTTCGGGCATATAAATAGGCTGTAGATGTTTCCATATTGCATCACACACTTCATTAATAATTTGACTCACAGTTGAAAATCCCATTCTGTAGCTGTGGCCGATTGTTTTTAAAGAATCTCCAGTCGCAAGAAACCTGCAAATATAAATCAATGAAATTACGCAGAGTTGTCGCAAATTCACCTTTTCCAGGTGCATTTGTGAATTTTTTATTATTTATTATAACTATTTTTTAGGTGAAGATGCAAAGAAAAGATGGAAAAATATTCGCGACTGCTACGCAAAGCATCTTCGATCTGAAAAGACGCATACAGGTCAGAAAGCCAAAAATATTGATCGATATAGAAGTTGGCCTTGGGCTGCTCAGATGTCAGCTTTTAAGCCGTTCTTGCAGTTTGCTCAAACGTCAAGTAATGTTGAGGAAACAGTTAATGAAGATACTCAAAGTAGTCAGGAGGAGAATCACTTGAGTAGAAGAGAAACGGAAACATATGAATTAACCGAAACATATGAAAATAGCTCTGATGTAGATCGGTCTAGGTCATCCGCAAATACTACGGAAAATTAAACCATTACTCCTCATCTATTGAAAAAAACTGCACCTAAGCGAAAATTTGTACGAGAGAACAATGAATCATTGTTCAATCACCGTTTCTCAGGTTTTGTCATATTTGAAAAATAAAGATAACAATTCACAGGGTACGAGTTATGACGACCTTGATTTGTTATTTTTGGGACATGCTAAAGCGATTAAAAAACTATTTTTAAAACGTCAAGCTGTTGCAAAATATCGAGTTGCGCAAGTAATAATGGAAGAGGAATTACGTGATATAGAGGAAACCACAACTGGTTCATCCTTTTCAGTAACTACAGGTACCAGACTTCATACACCTTCTGGCGTAAATTATCAGCAAAATTCGACATGTCAAACAAGTAATTAGTTTTCGAATTCACCACTTAATTCATATGCTGCCACCTCACCACCGGAATCGGATAATTCTCAAACATGCTCAGAAGCAACCACATGGTATGAAACTTTTTCTCGAAGGAATTTATAAGCTTTTTTTGACAATGGTATGTTGTTTGTGTATTTAACAGATTTTTTTATGTATCCAAGTAAAACATACGCAAGTCGAAATGCAAATAAACAAAAAATACAAACCAATAAATTAGTTTTCTTACCGTAAAGTAACTGCTAGACGTTCAGCGGTTGTTATAGGCTCTCTAAAATTAGTATATGCCTTTTTTATATCTTCTTCAATCAGTTTTAATATGTAATCAAAACTTTTTATTGGCATTCGAAAATATACAAAAAAACCTTTCTTCGTCTTGTCTAAGTTTAGTAAATAATGTATGAAATTCTCCTTCTAAATTACGCGTTTGATTAATTTCGTGCACCCAGATCCTTCTCTTTCTAAAAGTATAATACAGTATAGTAATTAACATAAAGGATAATTCACAAATATACTACACAAGCAACAATTATTATTAAAATACTTACCTTTCTCTGCACTCATCCTCACATAAGGCTGCAAGTAACAGCACCTCATCTCGATCAGTCATTTTTTTTTCAACAAACAAGCTATAACTACATGGCAAAAAGATGAACTGGTCGCCACCGTAGTCGTATTTAGTCTGTGTTAAAATGATCGCTTACGATATCGCGGCTGTGATCGTGATCGTGATCACGGCCGCGATCGCGCCAGTCTGTGCCTTCCTTAACCTGTTGCGTGTGATCGCGTTGGACACTGCGATCGGTCGCTGCACGAACGCGAACAGGTCGCAGCATGTATGTGCTGATGTATTCGTTTACGTTTGCTAAATCGGATCGCTATCGCTATCGCCATCGCGATCGTGGTCGCTATCGCGTATGTGTGTTCTCCGCTTATAAAATCAAAAAAATCGTCAGTAAAATATTTCCTTGTATAGGTGTAGTGTAATAAGAAAATGTTTACATCTATTTAATTCAAGAGGTAAAACTTCTACGATATCTAATATTTTATTTTTTAAATGTTTAAAGGTCTGCAATAAGCTGTTGTTGAAAAAAAAAACACATACATTTTTTCTGAGCAATACCTAAGTTTTTAATTTCTTATATGAATATTATGATATTTAAAAGTTGGTTTTTATCAGTTTTATTTTACCAATAAATGTAGAAATATTAACAAGTTTAAATATAAATTTCTTCTTAACGTATGAGTAGGTTACGTACTATTTACTTTATTAGTAACTTATAATATATTTTAACATTGAAATTATATTCACTTTGACTAATAAATTGACTTTGGTAATAGTAAATACTAATAATATCAAGTTTCAAACTAATTATTGTATTTTTATCACAAACGGA
This sequence comes from Anthonomus grandis grandis, assembly GCF_022605725.1. Taxonomy (NCBI): domain Eukaryota; kingdom Metazoa; phylum Arthropoda; class Insecta; order Coleoptera; family Curculionidae; genus Anthonomus; species Anthonomus grandis. Next base: position 30,448,769 of record NC_065552.1, read on the forward strand.
TGCTCTGTGAAGTAAAAAAATGTCTTGCAAACTGCCGAAAATAAGTTTCCGTTTAGCAACATAGCGGTGTCGAATTTTAAAATTCGCTTAGTCTCTAACTGGAAAGATCCCTTTTCCTCCGGAAAACAGTCTGTTATCGATTTAAACGCTTCGTTTGATGTGTACCAGGGGCGGCAACTTTCCTTGCTATTTTTTTTCGATTTATTTCCCAATTTCCATTTTAAGTCCCTTCGGGGTTGAATAAAATTGAAATATTGATAAATTGGCTTAATTAAAACTACATAAACTACTCGTATATAATCTAAACATATCACTGCGTATAATCAAAAATAAACAGTCGTGAAATGGAAAAGCAAAACAGAGCAAATCTATCGGCAATAATCTGGTATGAAAAGCACGATACGCAAAATTAATTCCGTTTATACAAGTTTTAATGAAGTAATTATGCTAAATCCATATTAACGTATAATTGTATAATATAAAATAGTAATTTACCAGTTGAATTTATTATTTGTCGTTGTGCTAAAGGCATTTTGTGTTAAATAGTTCGTCTTTGAATGGGTATTGTTATGGTGGATTTGTATTGTTAAGCATTTGTTTTAAAATATTATTGATTTCGCACCATAAATATTATTATTAACTAAGATAAAAAAAGTCCATCTATCATGATATGTCAGTGAGCAACTACGTCCATTTTTTAAGCATAGTTATAGTAGTCAGTAGTATAATCTTGCTCTAATAAAAATAGCGTTTGGTGACTCAATAAAAACGATACATACTGTAGCGTTTTTACCGTTCGTTAAGGTGTGAATTAAAACACTCAATGCACAAAAGTAGTCAACTGATTTATTATATACACACACACTAAACAAGATCACTTAAGACTATTAGAAATATTTATTTACACTGTATTTATTTATTACTGTTTACGTCGATTTAAAAGTCGCGCTAATATTCTGACTTGAACTAGTTTTCTGGCGGCGACGGCTCCTTGTATACTAGCTGATTCCGGATGATTCGCTAAACTTCCATGTGTGTCCAGAGATGTCGTTACAACACGATGAAAATTTCGTAACATTAATTGCCGCAACTTGTCAACCCCAATGTAATAAAAGGAAATTCTTTACATCTACCCTACTAGATGTATTTTTAATCTGGAGCAAAAATTTTTTCTTCGCTTATTGACAAACCCTCTAAGAAAATTGATCTTCCTGAGTTTCTTCTTGAAAATTACTTTGACATCGTTTTTTCTCAAAATGTATGAGTGTCTTTTTTTATGATTTGAGTCTCATGACTAAAGTCTGGAAGACAGTAGCGTACCGCCCTAGCAAGTATGTCCTGCTAGTATATAATCCTCCACCACAGAATGCTGCACTAGCTCTATTGTTTATTCTAAAGCCATCTGTACATCAGATTAGTTCAGCAATTCATTCCCATTGTAGTCCTGCCACTCATTTCCGCCTGCGATATGCTACACAAAACTCTTACAATCCACTGTCTCAGGTGCCATATAGTTAGTCACTGTCCATCAGAAGGAGACGGTATTTCTATACGACCTGTGATCACATTTTCGCTTCGAATCACAAGGTCCAGGGTGGAAGACTCGACATAGTCTAAAACGCTCTAGCTGGAGCCGTCAGTATGAAACCCGTTATGCTTAGGCATGCAAGGTGTTGTAATCTATCCGTATTCCCAGTATTATTTTTTTACCTCTTTTGGGGTTCGTCCATTATGCCCTAGTTCACTTCAGCCTAAAGGCTTATTGTGCTCATTCAGATATTGCATTTATGGTACCCAGCCGAGCAACAAAAAATCTATACTAGCCGTTATAGATCTTTTGCTGCTGTGGTACCTAGTACTTTTGGGTCCAGTATTTCTCTCACAAATATTTGTTGCCTTGTCGAACTGTCTCTGGTTCCTTTTCGTACAATCAGCAATTAAGGTCTCCTTTAATAACTCCAATTCTGTTCAGGTGTTCTTTAACGGCCATGTGTCCCGTTCTGATAACTATAAGTGTGCTGAGTTTATTCCTCCCAAATGTAAGGAGGTCTTTAGTGATTTTTCTCGCCAATTTTAAAGTTTAGAAACGTGTTTTCTCTCTTCAACTGTCCTATTTCTGTCCAGTGAACTTGATATTTTCTTTTTACCTAGTCCTTGATCTTACTGCGGATGGCGCTTCTTGGCACTCCCAGCGCAGATTCCGGTCCGATGGCAGGTGCTGTAGAACCTTTTCTTGCTAACTCTTCGGCTTTTTAATTTTTTAGAATACCCGTATGTCTCGGAACTATAAGCCTAACTGAATTTCGGCCTCCCAAGGTTTTCAGTTCTTTAAGGCATGTCCAACTAGTTTTGATGTAACCCTAGGGTTCGATAGGGCGCTTAGGACGACTTGGCTATCTGTTGTTATTAGGATTTCCTATAGGTCCTCCTAATATCCCTCTATTTTCCAAGTACATTCTAGCAAATATTTCTGTCTGAAAAACTGTGGTATGTCTTCCAAGCGGATGAGACGTTTCATGCTTAGGCTTTTATCCAAAAATTTCAGTTCCCTTTCCCTTGTCGATCTTGGGTTCATCTGTGTACTAAATAATATCTCCGTCTAATATGCAGTTGCTGTCATTCCATTCTTTCTTATTGAATATTTAACTTTAAAAGGTGTGCGAAAGCAATAATGGAATCATGTGATCCCAAATCATTTCTGATTTGTTGATTTATCTGATCCTTGACATTCCTTGATGCCCTGTCAAGTTAGCTTGACTGTTATTCTCATTAGCTTCAGTCCCAGCTTTGCTTTTCCTTGAATCACCAGGTGTAATGGTGTGAGATTAAGAAGGACTTCCATGGATGCGGTTGGTGTAGATTTTATAGCTCCTGTTATGCCTAGCCATTGTATTTTGACTAACTTAAGCCTTGGTCCTACTTGAAAGGTTTTTGGCCCCATTACATCAGCATAAGCTATAGTGGGCACCACTACTCTGGTATAGATCTAGTGTGCCATTTTGGGCTGTATTCCCAATGTATGCCCATGCATGCGTTTGGTCGTCAGTAAAATTGATTCCGATCGCTTAGTTACTTTGTCAAGATGATGGTTCCAGCTTAACTTGGAGTACAAGATAACCCACAGGTATTTTATCTCTCTTAACATAGGAATTTCTTTACCATACAAGAATAGTGGCTCAAGGTCCTCAATCTTTCGTCTTTTGGTAAATGGTACATATGCCGATTTAAGGGGACTGATCTTCCCTCTCTGTCCTGTTATTCACGATGTTTATAGCAGTTTGCATTATTTCTCTCACCGTTGTATTAAATTTGCCTTGGACTAGTATCAAGTCATCTGTATATCCTAAAATTCTAAAGCTTTTTTCCTTAGTTTTTTGTATCAGCCCGACTATAGGCGACAGAACAGCCCTCTGTGAATATTCCTGATTTACAGAGACTTCCAAAGTTTGACTCAGCAGTTCGCATCTTACTGTCCTGCCTCTAAGTATGCCTATATGATCCAGCGTCTATTCCAAATTCTTCTGCGGGTTGCTTTCTTGACTACTTGTTGCTAGTACTCAGATGTAAGAATTTAAATTCAATTTTTCAACGCTGATTCTATGTCTCCAAATAGAAATCACCCGAAACCGAGAATTTATGATCAATTATTCTTAAATTCATCAATGTACACGCCACTTTAAATATTGCGATTTTGACCGGTGCACGAGTCCGAGTAGAGAATTACATGTGATTTTCAGCTTGCTGTCTAATATTTTTGCAAGCATAAATGCTAGGTTTTAGAACACTTTTTCCCTTTCTGTCCCATAAATATTTTTGTCGAAGGAATATAACTACGCTATTGATGTAGTTAATTTTGGATACAGAAGAGATTTTTGAAGATCGAATTTGGCAACGTAACAGGTATTTGATGCAGAATCTTTAAACGCAGAGTATGTTAAGAATGTATGTAAAGATGAATTGAATTTTAGTAGATTTACTAATACCTCAACTGACCTGTATAGAGTTCAGATAAGGTAATATTAGAATTTGTACTTATACTTTAATAAACTATAATTATCATACTGTACCATTAAATTCTGATGTAGAGGATTTGTATTCTAGCGACTTATAATCTGAATCTAATTCAGAAAAGTCCATAAGTGATGCATCTAACTCCATTGGCTTATTACCCACTAATACACGTAAACAAATGCACAAACAAATAGCACGTGCTACGACTTTATGATTTGGACTTGGTCTACTTTGGCTTTCACTTAGAACATTGAAAGGCTATAAGTAGCATGCCCTGGAACTATGACCAGTTTGTTTACTTGCAACATCTCTGATGCAAGGATGCCAAAAGCTTATGTGGAAATTGCAAAAAAAAACATTCTATGATATCATAAAAAAATTTCACTTATTTTGACAGACTGCTGAAAACAATACTGCTATTCCCCCTCAATAAAATATCAATTTTTTTTTTAAAATGAACTGTGATAAGATGGTATTTTAGAGATGGCAACACCGCTCGGTCGCACTGTTTTTGCTACCAACACAAGGAATCACAACCAGTGACGTCGTCAAAAAATATTTACATAATAAATATTTATTAATAATAGAGTATGCTTTAAATATAAATAATATTATAATTTCTGCACTATTTATGTGTTTTTTGATGCACTTCGGTTTAAGATACAAATTTTAACATTTTGCATAATTTTATTGTATTACACAAATATCAGTTTAACATCAGTTATTTTATATCACGCCAGACGATACAGGGTGCGACTTCAACTAATCTACCTTATTACTTTATTGAAAATACATAATAACTATATAGATAGATACATAGATATTATGCCATTTCATATTTACATTCAAGTTTTATTTAGGCTTATTTCTAAGATCCTCTACCTTTATGAAGACGGTTACTCTAAGTGTGATGTTATGAAAGTATCGGTATTTACTTGTGAAAAGATCAACTTTAACTGCCTTTTTCGCCGTGTGGCTTTTTACTTTGTTTACGATTGTTTTAGTTCACCAAAACACTCAAATGAGACCTTTTTCCTATTTCAACCAAAAACGAAAGAATTTTAAAAATGTCAAGTGTAAACACAAATACATTTAACTTTGACAATACGACATTTCGTTTATGCTTGCGATGTTGCTATTCGACATGTTTTAGAAGCTTTAGGAATAAGAATGTTAATTTTTTTTAGTTTATGTTTACTCTTAGACTAGGTTATATCTATTTTTACGTTTCATTTTTAATCCAAAATCCAATACAAGTAATTTATATTATATGTTATTATATACGGCTCAAAATTTCCTCTTTTTGGAAATATGGGTTCTCAAATATTTTACATTTTTTCAGAATCAAAAAAATCTACAGCTATCTGTTGTCAAACTGTAGTAATAGCGACTCGATTTACTATGGCCCTGAAAAGATATAATTTTACTGGGTAATTATAGCGAATTAAATCCATTTTTTCCAATTATGAACTTAATTCACCTAAGCTTTGAAGGCATTGATCATTTAGATCGGTGATTTTGTGATTTTTATAAAAAGTTGGAATTTTACCTCTATTTTAGAATTTGCTGTATCCTTGCATGTATCCTTCTATATGATTAAGTCATATTTTGTGAAATTAAAAAAAAATGTGTTAATGCCATTAACCAACAACATACCTATACCACTTAAACTAACTTTACCATCTTAACCATCCCTACCTAAAACTAAATACGGACGCATTATAACTTTAGCCAAGTTATTAAACTTCGGGCTACCTGGAATTTATTTAAGACTATTCAAACCAAGTTTGACGAAAATAGCTCTGAGGGTGGTTCGTTATAATAATTCCTTTTAACAGAAGACAGCCGAAGACATAAATCATCTTTGAAATGCGCCGTTCATTGCGTAATTTGAAAAATGTCTCTTTTCTCCAGTGTCGTTGAACTCTTATTCTTTTCGAGATATAGAACGTATATTATGTCGTCGCCTTTCAGGCAAAATATTGACAGAAAATTAAAAATCGAGTTACATCGGGTGCAAAATACCAAGATTTGCGTTTTGATTTTCAGGCAAAGTATCCGCTGGAAATAGCTTCATTAACCTTTTTCTACCATTAAAAACGTATGGAAAAAGTTGTGTAAGCTATCTGTGAATTATGCAACTTTAGCTTTAAACGCATCAAATACGAGTTAATTACTTTCTTCTCTTTTAAAATCTAATGTTGGCCGCTTAAGGAAAAATACATTCAAAGAAAAAACTTAAAATTACTCAAATGAGCAAAATTTACGGTCTGGGAATATGCTAAAAATATTAAAAAACAAGCAAAACAGAGTCTTTTATCCGAGCGATACGAGCAAGCTCAGGAAACGAGCAAAACTCAAAAAGTCAGGCAATAAAAATAAAAGTACTGTCTACCAAATTTATAAGAATTTATTGTTATTTAATTATGTAACGAAACTGAAAAGTGTAACAATATTAGCTATGAATGGTTGTTTAGACACGCTCTTGTTTTTTCTTATGAAAAACGACATCAATTTTTACTTATTTTGGTAACTTTCAAATACGAGAAAACTGCACGTTTGATCAAAATTTTCGAATATATATTAAAAGTAAAAATAGAAAAAAACTAAACATATTATACGTGTTTCGCCCCCAAAGGCATCACCAGACCTAATCAACAGCTTCTGAAAAGCACATTCTTAAAACACAGCAACGTGCACACTATGAACAGATTACGAACACATGTGTGCCCATCCTATTTTAATTTTAAAAAATTGTTTCAGACTTTTGCTTTATGTTATTTTTGACTAAACTTGTAGTTTTTTTTGTAATAAATAAGTTTCTTCAAGAAAAAATGGACGACTACGTTAAGCTTTTAAATATGTTTAAGGCACATCCTCTAATAGTATAATTTGGTCAAGTCTACGAATAAATTTTTCATTATGCACTGTATCAAAGTCCGACTCCTCAATCAGGCAACTGTCAAATTCACAACTTCCTTTGCTATCTATTTAATAAGTCAAATAGCACATACATAAATTATTCTTTTTCGATAAATCATAATACAAGTTAAATTAATCTGTCTGTTATACAAGGAAATTTACTTAATAAAAGACAAAACGTTATTAAACTTTAATCGTCCGACCCCTATGTCATGTTAGTTTCAAACTGATGGCATATACCCGGATAAATTATAGAATTTAATACAGATTTAGCTGCAGCTGTCTATATTACGACTCGTAAACCCATTGCGAGGCGATATTTTAATAGGAAAAGATTTGAATATTTCAAAAGAAAAAACTACCGCTCCCTTATATAAGTAAAATTAGATTGAAAAAAGGGCATATTTTAGCAGGAAAAATCTGGAACGTTAAGGTAGATCCGATTATAAGGGATAATGAGATAAGTTAATCAGCAGACGGAAATAGAACAAAGAAGGCAAAGTTGCAAAGTTCTCGTTAACTCGCCTGCGATTCAATTAAACAGAAGTTTAAAATAGAGTAATGAAAAGTTTTATTTCGGTCTAGAAGTGGGTGCTTATATGAAAAGTTTAAAGTAGAAAACGGTAATTAAAACTACAAAGTGCTTTAAAGTCGTCTTTCGATGAAATTAGCATAACCCAATTTTGTATATGACAAAAACCAAGATGTCTTCATGAAAATCAATTCTCTATAGTATTTAAGAAAATGAATATTAATTAGATTATTTTTTCCAATTGACTTCAAAACAATTTTTTTGTTGTCAGTTTTGTTCTTGTCAACCTTATTTCTTAGTCTCGTTTTCATGGTGTTTACTTTTTTTATTAGTTCCGAAATGGTTAATGGCTTTCCTATTTTTCGTTCTATTTCTGTGGCTGCATGTTTTAAAATCTCGGCTTTTAAATTTTTTATATGTGGAATTTGTCATTTGGTGAGGATTTCAGGTCTTTCTTGCAAGTGCATTGCTAGTAGTAGATTGATACCTTTTTGTTCATCATTCTCGTCGACTGAAGGTATTTTAGTTACACTTACAATCAAAACACGGTCAAATTAATGCAGACGCAACTCGACTGTTTGCGAGTTTCGACAGGAATGGCCAGGCACAAATGCTCATTTTATTGAAGCAAATGCTCTTGGGTGTAAGGAAAACTTGAGTAGATGCTTATAGTCCGACCTATTTCTCTAAGCTCTTGCTTTGAGCGTTTGCTTATACTCCATGAGCAATTGCTTTATTTTTATTTATACGGGCCATCGTGTAATATACAATAGCATATGATAAATTTTGGAACTTTTTCTATGGCTCCCTGCAATTTATATTGTAGCATCGGAAATCGTTGACACATCATCTTTCAATTATTACACGTTTGTAAAATATCCTAAGGTAATTTAATATATTTAATAAACGTATATTTTATAAACACCCTGTATTCGTTAAGTATCTCAACCGCCCGAGAATTATCTTACATCCTTGAAAATCCATACCCTAAATAATAATATAAGCAGAGATTGAGAGAGACGCAAAGAAGTAAATGAGTCAGTGAGTGCTAGCACTTCGGCTTATAAAGAGCCTTGTACATAGAGTGGTCATAGTTGACCAGGTGTAGTGGTGTGTCCACTAAGTGGTTATTAGAATGGTTGTGATTGTTTTGTGCACAGGTTAATCATGTCGACATGTGAGTAATATATTATATTGTTGTATAAGTCAATGGCTAGATTTTTATGGTATACCAGAGTTTGTCGCTGTTTAGCGAGGTATTATCAAGTTGTGGTCGATTGTATAGCAATCGACAGGGATGCTCTCTGAGCGCGCAGTTCCTTCGAGTTGGTCTTGTGAGTTATAGAGGGCCCTCACTTGTCTCGGAATATGTTATCTTAGTTTCCGAGTGTTGAGATGCTTACTGCTTAGCGGCAGTGGAGCGTCTGGGGTAGCCTTAACTATTTTATTTTATTTTTATTTTTATTTTATTTTAATTACACCACTCCACAGAAAAAATTCCAATTATTGAGTGGGGGAAAAAATACAATATTATACAAATTACAATCCAAAACTAGAGAAAAAAAAAGAATACATTATTAATAGCAATAGTTTCCTACAATATTATACAATACTTGAATAAAAAATAATTTTGTTTATGTCTACTATCTAGGAAAAGCGTACTCTTTTAATTTCGGACAAACTGCAGTTGAATATGTCACATTGATCCTGAACAGAATTAAAAGTGCCACATGCTCTACGCATTGGAGAATATTTACAAATATTCGTTCTAGGTCTAGATAGGTAAAATGTGTCAGAATTTCTAGATGATATGCGGGGCACATGAAGATTTACATGTAATAAGTCTGGCGAATCAATTTTATTATTAAGAAGTTTAAATAAAAATTTCAGATCAGCAGATTTTCGCCTCTCCTCAAGACTACTAAAGGAATACCTTTCTAGTAGGCGTTGATGTGAAAAACCAATTTCTGGGTACACTCCGTCACATTTTTATGAAAGGAACTTTAAGAATTTACGCTGAACATTTTCTAGTTCATGTATATGATTCATATAAAATGGTGACCACACAGAAGAAGCATATTCCAGTATTGATCTCACATAAGAAAAATACAAAATTTTAAGACTAAAGATATTATTAAAGCTATGTGCGTTCCTAATGACAAAACCCAGCATTCTGTAGCTCCAATTAACAATGTCCTGAATGTGTGGCTGAAAGGAAAGAGTGCTGTCGAATGTCACCCCCAAATCCTTGAACTCCGTTGATTTTAGGGGACACCAGCTAGTCGTCGAAGAAAGAAGATATATATGTAAATTATAAGCAAACATAAAGTAACTATATTCATGGTTGTTGGCATGACTGAATCAAGGGGACCGAGGTTCCCCGGTGAGTAAACTTAATCTTTATTAGAGGGGTCAGTACAGTAAATCGTAAACATTTTTGTTTCATGGTACTCTCCACCATGTACATCTCTTGCTGTATACATGGTGGAGCCCGCTGAATAAATTGCATTGTCAATACTCATATAAGTTTAATTTTAAAATACCCCATTCCTTTGCAAATAAATTATTATAAGCACGTACTTGTTGTGTATTAGGATTTCTAGAAGGTGCCATTAGCCACGGTATTATGCCATATCCTTCATCTCCTAAGAGTAGTGCTTGCGACCACTGAAAATCATTCCTTGTAATATTTGAATTTTCTGAATTGCTCCAAATACGTGAATCGTAAACAGATCTTGGCCATAAAACGTCTACACTTGTAAACCACTCATCTGAATTGCATGTGGCTTGGACATTAATGCTGTGATATCCTTTGCGATTAATATATTTATCGCTATGAATAGGTGGGTTTTTTATGTTTATATGGGTACAGTTCAATTCTTAGTTCTCCTACTCCTGATTGGAAACCCGGATCACCAACGTATCTCAAAAATATTTTTATTTTATCAATGTTACATATAGCACCATCTCTTCTTTCTCCAGATTCTGTACCCAAAAAATGATTTGATATCTACTCTGCGTATTCTTTAGTAAATCGATGTAACACTTTAAAATTATGATCACAGGTACGCCTTCTCAGTTTTTAATATTTTTTAGAACGCAAATTAAGAATAAACTCAGCCATAGCTCTGACTTAGTCAAACTGAAGTCTGCTGTATATCAGACTCCAAAATTATGGAGTACATTCTCCTTCCGAGGAGCATTAACAAATTTTTATTCATAGGAAAACTGACAATGAACTCACAATAAATTATACATATGAGTACCTACTCAAGTGGAGCATCTGCTCCCTATTTTTATTCATATGACATGGAGTATTTGCTCCAAATTCCTGAGTAGACACTAAATCCTCATTTTTATTCATACGACTTACTAAGTTTTACAGTTGAAAGAAATCGAGTAGAAAAATATTTTTCGAGGTTAATTTGTATTTTCGTAATCGATGTATAACCGTTAATAGATAGATATAGATAATTTAATAGACCGTTAATTTGTACTATCAGGAACTTTTGGCAACTTTTATTTTTTTAACTTAAGTTATAAATTAATGTTTTATAACTTTATTAGAAAACGTTAATATATTCTTTAAAAAATGTAATAATAATAATAATAATAATAACGTAGCTATATATTTGATCTTTTAATATGAATCAAATTTAAGATATATGCAAGTGCATAAGAAACTAATATTTTTCTAGGGATCCTGTTCTAACTGGCATTATATATGCCCTTTTTTTGGTGTTTTATATTCTCCTTGGTAAGAGAAAATGTCTTGTACTAATCTTATTAATAAAAAAGTATAATTTCACATTCTTGTTACATCAACAACTGGTTAATTATCACTTCTATTAAAATATAAATTATATTTTCCATATTCATCAACAATTCAATTAAAAAAAAATTTACTTAACTGACAAAAATTATAAGGTAATAAAATTTAAAAACAAATTATTGGTCTACCTTTTCAGTTTAATCAGTTTACTAGCTAAACAAACTATTATGCTACTTACATATAATAAACATTTCGACTTACATAACCCTAAAATCTCTCTCAAAGGCAATTAAAACACGGACGAATATGCATTTAAATACGGTTACTTTCTCGCATTAACGTTGTGTATGCACATTAATGCAGGTCAGGTGACCGCATCGCATCGCCATCAAAATTCATGGAGTAGCGCACGTTAATAAACCTCGAGGACTTCGAGTCCCTTGCGAACCCTATATAATATCCAGGCAAATATTCGGCTGTGTGAATATCTATCCAGGCTGTTTGCCTTCTTTTGTTTCCAGGTGCAAATAATACGGTTTTCAGGTTTACCTGAACACGTATTTTATGGGTTTGTTTTGCTTAATGGGGTTTTGTGTCATAGGGTATTTACATGTTTAGAGAATATTGTATTTGATAAAAGCTTATTAATAATATCAAATTATACTGAATAGCACAATGAAACCACAATAAGTATTAAAGTATTAATTTATTTTTAAATATTAATTTATTTTTTAAATCAGAATCTAAAGATGATGTAACTAAGAATAGAAATCACTATTATTTCCATTGGTAATTTTTATCGCCCTTCAAATATAAACATAGATCTTCTTTTAAAAGATTTTGATAATATTTATAAGTTGTTCCAAATTGTAATGTGGTATTATGTTAAGGAGACTTTAATGTAATTTTTTTTTTATTTTAATAAAGTTGTCCTAAACTGTTTCGACTCATATAACCTTGTACAGATACCTAAGAATATTATTGATGATACCTTATGGATCCAGTTTTTATTAATGATACTACAAACTCGTTTTTGTTGACTTGAAAATCTAATAAACCTACACCAAAACCTGTTACGCATCATTGCTTTAAAAATTTTGTTTTAAATGATTTTTTATCATTTTAAATTGAAAGAAGAGATCAGTACAACCATTCAAAAAGAGATCGATAATCTTATTCGCTCAAGGCCAAGACGAGGCAACCAATGTATCGAAAACAGAGGCCGCCATAAAAAATATTAATATTGGTATTTTTTTTAAATTAGGAATTTTGATAAATTAATTTTTGACACCTAATTTGGTCTTTATAATTTTATTATCGAAAAAAATATGTTCTCTTTTGAATAAATTTAGGTCTCCCAAGTTTTTTGACGATATGTGTATTAAAATACGGCAAGTCTACAATACATCACTATGTAATTGGACAGAAAAAGAACTGACATTTATTTTACGCTAGGTATACGTTACCGTATTTATTTTATTTTGTGCAAAAAGCATCTGTAATAGCAACCACAAGACTATTAACCAAAAGCTGAAATTCCGGTTAGTTGAGACACTTTAATGGCTTCTTCAAACATGAAATAAAATTACTACAACCGACATTCCCTTCTTTTGTTTCACACTAAGTATAATGTTTATCTTGATTTTTTAAAATAAGTCTTAACTTTATGACTATTGCCGGAAAGCATGTAATTCGCAACGGTTAGATAAAACTGATAGAATTTATTAAACTCTGTTATCAATTAACCGCTCTTATAACCTAGCAATCACAACAGAATATGCCGATTTATTAAATTTACCATTTAATGATAAATTTCCACTATAGCAGTTATATGTTATAACTCACCAAATTGACAAATATTTATGTTTTATGGCCATAAAGTTTATGCATATTAGAGAAATACCAAGAACCTCTTAAATAGATTATATTTTTTGGCGACGAAGATTATTTTTCTTATATCTGTATAATTTTTAATGTACAAACAGCTAACATAAAAGTTAAATAATAAATTAGTCTGTTAAAAACACTCTGTCTGTGGTATTTACCTATCTATCCGAGTCACCCTATATTGCCCTATATTGCCTTAAATTAAAACAATGCCTTGCTTGACCCTGCCTAAAATTTTCAAAAGATGTCCTAAAGTAAATAAGCATTTAATACAGATATTAAAATAATTGATATAAGCAGGTATCTATATTATAGCGAGTTAGATATAAGTTTCTAGATAATTAAACTTGTGGCTAAATGTGCTCGACACAAGGCCATTAAAAAAAATTGTCTGTATTTTTTTATCGGGAAGCTTACTTGCTATGTAGGCGTAATTTTAATGTTTAATATATTAGGGGAGAGTGGGGCAAGTGCGTTTCTACAAATATTTCGGGCAACCGGTATCATAGCACGACAATGATCAGTGCAGTGTACATGTCTATTAGCGCGTATTCTGTCCTTAAGCATTTAGCTGAAAATTACTAAAATTAAGGTAAATATTAACATTTTTTAAATTTTGCGTGTTGTTTTATAATATTTTAAGAGAAATCAATAAGGATTTTTTTCCCAATTTAAAGGTATTTTCTTAATATTGTATGAAGTGCATACCATAACCTTATATTTGCTTAATACCGCGTTATGATTAGAATGTTGCCACATTTATCTGTCTCTTCAAGATTAAAATTTTTATATTTTAGGAACGATTGGAGTAACTGAGTCGGGCATGACTCACTTACCCCACTGTAGTATAAAAAGTTCTTATAAATATATTTTATATATTGCAGAGGAAAAATGGTGCGTAACTACGTGCGCAAAACCCAAAAAGGATCATACTCAGAAGATGCCATTCGTGGTGCCTTAGAAGCGATTCAAAATAAAGAGATGTCAATTAAAAAAGCCAGTGTCACCTTACAATCACGATTAAAGCGTCGACTGCTCACTTCACTTGTAACCACGGCAGGTTCAAACCCGTATTCACTGAAAAAATGGAAAAGAAATTATGTGAACACATAATTTTGTTGGAAAAACTGTTTTATGGACTTTCGACCACAGATCTTCGAAGGATTGCATTTCAATTTGATGAAGCCAATCAAATAAGTTATCCTTTTAATAAAGATCGAAAAGTTGCAGGAAAAGACTGGGTGAGCTCATTTTTAAATCGTCAGAACATCCTCCCCATTCGAAGACCTAAAGCAACCAGCATTGCAAGAGTAACAGGATTTTTCAAATCTAGGGTTAATGATTTTTTTCAAAACTTAAAAAAGACCTTGGACAAGTTTAATTTTTCGCCGCATCGGATTTTTAACTGTGATGAGACGGGGATTACCTGCGCTCAAAAACCGGGAATAATTTTAGCTGAAAAGGGAAGAAAGCAAGTGGGAAGATTAACTTCTTTAGAGAGAGGAAAAAACACAACTTTATTAGCTTGTGTCAGCGCTACAGGTACGTTTATTTCACCATTTATGGTCTTCCCTCGTGTTCGAATGAATCCTATTTTTTTGAGCGGTTCATTTCCTGGAGCAGTAGGATTTCCTGCTCCATAAGGCTGGATGGATGCTGACCTATTTATCAAATTTTTAAAATATTTAATAGGCTGCACTAAAACAACAACAGCTTATCCAAGTCTACTGATACTAGATGGACATTCAAGTCATAAGTCCATTAATTTAGTAAACCTGGCTAGAAAATCAGGAGTTTCTATTATAACCTTACCTCCTCACACATCAAATAAGTTGCAACCGCTGGACCTTAGTGTCTTTGGACCATTTAAAACCTATCTGGCAGGAGAAATAAATCACTGGCTTACAAATCATCCAGGCTCTAGGATCACAGAATATGATATGGCTCCTATTATTAAAAATGCACTTATTAAGGCTTTTACACCAATAAATATTATTAAGGGTTTTGAAAAACAGGAATCTACCCATATAATCCAGATGCATTTCAAGACAGTGACTTTGTGCCAGCCGAGAACATTCTTCAAAAAGAATGTAGGACAGAAAACATTAATCCTGTCGAGGGTCCCGTAATAAGTGATGAAGTCTTGTTGAGAAAAGATGATATCCAGAGTACTTCTAAAGAATTAGTAAACAATTTTGAACAAGAGCAACGATCATGTAGTTATGTTTCAGTTTCAACTTTAAGCCCAGTTCCAAAACCCTCTCAAAAGAAAGAAAATGCCAAATCCAAATCTAGGCGCATAGAAGGATCGAAAATAATAACCAGTTCTCCTTACAAAAATCAATTGACAAACATCATTTACAAAGACAAGTACTAGTAATGGAAAAAAAATAAAAGAAGGAATTTCTAAGCAAAAGAAGCAAAGTGCCACGTCAAGAGCAGAACAGAAACAACACAACATAAAAACAATGCCGGACGAAGAGAAAAACACATTATGCATTTACTGTCGTGAGACCTACGAAGACACTTGTTATGAAGAATGGATAATGTGCATGCAATGTGGTACCTGGTTACATGAGGATTGTTCCGATATTGAGCCAGGTACTAATAATTATGTTTGTGACAATTGTCGTTGATTAATTAGCATTCGAACTTATTTGCCCCATGTGGGTGACTCACTTACCCCTATAACTTGGAGCAAGAGAGTCATTTTTCTTTTTTTGTTTTAAGTTTAATATTTTTCTAAAGAGTTAATGTTTAACTTATTTTTAAGGTTATGTTAGTTTGAAACCAATTAAACTCGTGTTACAAACGATGAAAGTTTTTTTTATTTCTAAAACTTAGTAAGTTATACGCCGCAGAGTCTTAAGGTGTCTCACTTGCCCCATCCTCCTCTAATACTTCGTTGACGTCACTTCGAAAGAATTAAATATTTTATAGACATGTTTGGCCTGCAACGTGTCAGAAATCAATAAGAATTTCAATTTTTCCTAAAATGTTTGATATTTTCTACTATATTAGCTTAAATGATTTGAAAATCCTATATATTTAAATTTACTTACAACTAACAATATTTTATTATTTATATTTTTAGTATGATAATATTCGCTTGATATATATTTTAACAATATTGAATCACAGTTAAAAAAAATGAAACTGAAAAAAAATTAAACGTTTATTGAAAAGTTGAAAATTGATTAGAAAGTAAGTGTATATTAAAAATGAAACTAACAATTTTTCTTTTTATAATATTATAGAATTATATGGAAATTTTTTTTTACCAAACTATATTGGTTTATGTCAAGCTAAGAAATAAAAACTCACAAGGCTGGACTTGATGTAAATAGCGATTTTAAGGTCGGTTAGGTTAAAATATTAGTAAAAATCTAATATTCAGGGAAAAAGATTTAAATTATGGTTAATGTAGACAAATTTTTAAATTAAGAATAAAATACAATAACATATTTTTAAAGGAAATCTTGACACATGATTTGAATACCAGGAAGAACTTTGTTTTGCAGCAAC
Source organism: Anthonomus grandis grandis (assembly GCF_022605725.1). Lineage (NCBI taxonomy): Eukaryota > Metazoa > Arthropoda > Insecta > Coleoptera > Curculionidae > Anthonomus > Anthonomus grandis. Next base: position 30,465,418 of record NC_065552.1, read on the forward strand.
TCAAGGCACTTCTAAGCATTTAAAGTACTATTAATAAAAAACTGGCCCTATAATATGTTTATCTAAAATACAGCAACATTTAATTTTTGAGGATACTAAGTATAGATTTAAAGGCTTCTTGACTAATATCAAATAATGAAAAGATTGTATTCTTCACGTTGAAAAAGTACTTGTGACAATAGAATATTTCGAAAAACCATTTTATTTTCATTTGGTTTTTTCATCGTGGTCACAGAAAATTCTATTCTCTTCGGGAAATTTGAGAGCAAAGGGTGTTTTGGAAAACGCTTAATCTTTAATTCCCCAACCTGTATATTTATATACCTAGTATTTGTTAGCATATCATGTAACTAATGGATTTTATCGTTCTAATAAATAAATTAGGTAGGTTCGGATTAAATATATAAAGTCTTGTTCTTGCAGAAACTAAATTGTTAAGCTAAAAAGTATCATTACCCTAAAAATATGTACCTAATATTATTGCCGTTGATTTGTGAATGATCCTTATTATTACCTAGAATTAAATTGAGCTCCTCGTTTCAGCTTAACTATAAATATTTTATAAAATGCATACCTAACGCATTTTTTTATAAGATTTTATAGTATTGGTAAAAATTCGCCATTATGGCTAACATTTGAGATAAATAGTAGCCAGCACCAGCGTTGGTTACGTCCGTCCATTATGCGTCAATTCAATATGAAATATGAATTAATAGAAAATTCTCACATCACATACTTTTATGAGGGCGCCAATAACGTCTTATTACATTTATAGTGACAATCATGAGCAGTTTTAATTAACCTCCACTTGACTCTACGGGTGATCAAAACTATTACCAAATATGTAAGGCTTAAAGGTCAAGGGAAATTATTTTCTGCTATTTATCCCATCTAAAACGTTTTAATGTTTGTTTATTTATTTGCTTACGTAAAATTTACGTTTAAACAATTGCTAACTTATTAAGCCAAGCATTATAAAATAAGAGTGAAGCTAAAATGTAACCACAATGTACCTCATTAACAGCTAAAATTAACCCAAGCTATTTGGTAATAAGTGGCTATCGGGATTTCAATCTTCTTTGCAAAATCGCCAATAAGGAGCAAAAAATATCGATGCCTCTTGATAATGAATTAGTTAACTCTATCATCAGAGTCATAGATTTCAAGCTAGTTGCTATCAATTTCAGTTCGCGATTTCATATTGATTCTCATCCAAAAAATTCCATTATATCTGTAATAACAACCTCAATGGAATTATAGAAGTTAACTTTCCGGAGCTCGCGCGCGGACTTTCACTCCGCAACTATTTTATTTTGTCGTTAATTTGGACAATCGACAACCCGCAGTGCTGTAATATTAGCTTTGTTTTGGTTCCGATTTTGGGATGATTCTAGAACTGCGCAGAACTCGTTGCACTGTTTCAATTCTGCATAGTATGGAACCCGAATGCTTGACGCACTGACAGTAAACAACTGATTCTGATTGTTCATTTACTAAACACAAGTTGTTTTGAAATTCTGAATATTGCTTATTGCTGTGGTTTTGGACCTTTATATTTTTTTAAACATTAGGACTGGAATAAAAATGTCAATAGATCTAAAAAAAAATAAATAGATATTTCTTAGGTTAAGTGAAATCTATCTACAAGAAAAACAATAAACATTAACAAAGCATAAAAAAAACTTACTTACTTCTTCTTCTTCTTCTCAAATTTGGTGAAGTCGAGTAAAATTGTAAGGATATATTTTTTGCGCATATGCGAACTGCCTGATTCTGAATTGATCCCTACTCTCGAGGAGGGATTTTTGAACGATTCTAGGACAATTCTGAACCGGTCCAAAAAAAACCAAAACACCAAACTTTCAATTCGGAATCAATTCTAATTTAACCAAAACGCATAAAACAATCTGCGCATGTGCAAAACAATTCTAGGACGATTCTAACAGGAACCAAAACAAAGCTATTAAGTATCTTTCTATCCCGGGTTCTCCTACAGTCAGTGCTCATTTGTGCGTTGGTGTGTGCGTTTATTGCCAAATTATAGCCACTGCGGACTGTGAGTCCACGCGCGAGCGTTCTTTTTAAATATTTTTATGCGTTTTTTTTTTGTTAAACTTGTTGTGCAATGGTGAGTGTTAGCTTTTATTATTAAAATTTAAGATAGATTATTATTATTTGTACACTTTTATAGATGGCGTGCTTTTGGAGGCGAGAGGAGGCTCGTTTGCAAAAGCTCATGCAAGAATGTTTAGAAGAAGATGATGAGGAGCCAAAGAGTGATTTTGAGGACCAAGAAGATGATGGAGAAGAAGACAATTTAGAAAGGCAAGATTTGGATAGTGATACCGAACAAGAAACTTCGGAGACGGAAGCCACTGATGAAGTCGCTAGGGGAAATTACCCTGTGTTTATTGGCAAAGATGGAACTGAGTGGGCCAAACAGATGAAGAAAAGAAATGTGAAAACCAGGGCGGAGAACTTGATAAAGCTCTTCCAGGGGTAAAAAGACCTGCGAGAGACCTAAAAAGAGAAATTGACATTTGGAAGCTTTTTTTTACAGACGAAGTACTGAATTCAATAGTCAAAAATACCAACAGACATATTGCCATGAGTAGAGGCAATTACCAACGTGAAAGAGATGCAAAAGACACGGACATATTAGAAATACAAGCACTGATTGAATTGCTTTATTTATCTGGGGTATTGAAATCTAATCGACTTAATATTGAGGAAATATGGACACAGAATGGTACTGGCGTCGAGCTTTTTCGACTAACGATGTCCCAGTGTCGATTTCGATTTCTGCTAGATCATTTTCGTTTTGATGATTTGGCAAGTAAAGATGAACGAAAACAGACTGACAAGCTAGCCGCCATCCGGATAGTGTTTGATACAGTTGTTGGTAACTTTGATTCAGCCTATACACCTTTTGAATGGCTGACAATAGACGAGAAGCTAGAAGCATTTCGGGGGCGTTGTAACTTTAGGCAGTATATACCTAGCAAACTTAATAAATATGGGCTAGAAATATTTGCTATGGTAGACGCCAAGACTTTCTACACCTGCAACATGGAGGTTTACGTAGGAAAGCAGCCTGAGGGTCCATTCCAAGCGAGTAATTCTCCCACTGCAGTGGTGCAGAGATTGTGCCAATCAATAAAAGGAACCTGTCGTAATATTACAGTTGACAACTGGTTTACCAGTATGGAGCTACTCAATTCCCTTCAGTCCGATTTCAAGCTAACTTGATTAGGTACAGTTAGAAAAAACAAAAGGGAATTGCCACCTGAATTTTCGAATCTTTTGGGTCGTCCACTTTTATCGTCCATGTTCGCCTTTCGTCATAACTGTACTTTAGTATCATATACACCAAAAATGAAAAAAAACGTGCTGCTTTTATCAAGTATGCATTTTGACGATAAAATAGATGCTTCTACTGGAAAACCAGATATGATATTGAACTACAACTCATCTAAAGGAGGTGTTGACTGTATGGACAAGCTATGTGCGTCTTATAACTGTGCACGTAATACAAGAAGATGGCCCATGGTTGTGTTCTATTCGTTACTCAATGTATCGGGAATAAACTCTTTTGTTGTTCATTCAATGAATAATAATGAAAGTATACGACGAAGAAAGTTTTTGCGATCTTTGTCATTTCAATTAGTGCAATAGGGCTATATTCGCCGTCGAATGAGGCAAACTATTTCTTAGGCTACGCAGTTGAGAATAAAAGAACTTTTCGGACTGGAAACACCTACACCTGAGCCCCTACCAGCAGGACAACGTGGACGTTGCTCATACTGCGATAGAAAAAAAATAGACCTTCTCGTTTTTTTTGTATTGAATGCCACAAATGTGTTTGTTTAGAGCATTCACTTGTTATTTGTCATGAATGCCGCTCAGAATGAAACACATTTTTATTTTTAATTTCTAGAAAGTTTTTATGTGTTGTTAAATGTTTATTTTAATTTTTTTGTAGTAATAAGTTTTGTTAAAATGCCAAAATCAATGTATTCGATGAATAAAATCTTAAAATAAATAAAAATTAACCTTAATTGCCAATAATTTTTAGAAATATGCACATTTGAAGGCTGCGGACTCTGAGTCCGCATGCGAGCGTCCTTTCCAAAATACTTAGCGCGAGCTCCGGAAGGTTAAGTGACCAAGCCACCTAAACCATTAAGGATCTAAAAAATAGTATAATATTTTAAAGTATAAATTTAAAAAAAAATCGTTAAATAACCAATAAATCCGAGCATTTTTTGGACTTCTCTAACATTTCCCTATCTGTAAATGACAACGCTATTTATTTGCACCTCAAAAATAAAACTTCATATAAAATTTGCATTTCTACTTTCCCACGGAAATGTATTTTTGTGAATTTCTATTAGTTCTTATAATAGTCTACTATAGTTAGCCTATAAACCGATAGGCTGCGAATATTTTGATTTGGTGATTGCCTTCACTATATACATATTCCACTATTACCGATTTGTATGTTTATCATAATTTGCGATTTCTATGGGGTTCCTTGATCCTAATGCCACTACGTTTCTTTATGGTTCTTATATATATATAAAGCAATTATCGGTCAAAGATAGCAAGAATCTTTGCTTGCTTATGCTTATGAAAATGCTCATTTTAAGGTAAAAAATTAAATCTTGTATAAAATACTAAAATATTTTTTCTTTTCAGGTATGTTGATCTTTGCCATCATATATCACTTGTCACATTTTATTACTACAACTACTGTAAGTACTTTTTTTTATACATTTATTAAAATTTACAAATTACTTGCAAATTGAAAATAGAACAAAATTAATTATTTAATACGCTTAACATAAATTAAACTCCAAGCCTAAATTAACATTTTAAAAATAATTCTAAAGCGGAATCATAAAGATACTAGTGATTTCAATACTTATAAATAGAACATGTTCTAACCAACAACACTTTTCAACAATGCTAGTAAAATTTTCAATCGTCACCCTAAAATTTCAAAATTCCCGGGCACGTTTTCGTTCTATAAACATTTCAAGACGCTTTAACATAACTCTCTTGTCATCCTTATAATGAATAATCTTTAATTATCTCTTTGTTTTCCTTGCGAGAGACGTTTGTCAGCAGCTCGCGCCTGCTGTATATTATTTTAATTGAATTTTATTTGATTTTGTAGAGGGTTGTAACATGAACGAGCAAATTTATGTAGGTATAACTTCTCCCCTTAGTTTAGTCATACAAAAGGTAATTCGAGGAAAATATTTGCCACACAGTCACACAATTTCCGTGCGAGCACGTCGGTAATGGGGTGAGTCATTCTATTTTTTGTTAATAAAACGCTGGACGCCTTTAGGGCGAGATTACTTGCCTTGATAAGGTGACATTTAGTGATAAAGACAGTTCTTTATTGAGTAAAGAAATCGTTTGCTATATACAAACAATTTTTTTGTCAAGGGAATATACGGTACCCCATAAATATATACATTAAATTTACATTTTACTTTATAAGCTTTGGGCAATGAATGATAAATCTTTCAGAGAAAAATGTGGGGTCATCAATCATCTCGCTCTTCTATATGAATTATTTTCCTAAATTTATTGTGCGACCTTTCACTTCATTGGGTATTATGACCCTTGCCTCTCCGGGCCTTTCTATAACTGTGAATACTAATTGAATTTTTTGAACCTTATGCGACCAAACTTTATGTTTGAACACATTATTCAATTTTAAGTACTGCGTGAGTGTTCCTGAAATGGTTGTGAAATAAAACTTAAATAACCATCAATTTACAAAGTTAAACGGTAATTTTATAAAGTTCGCCTAAGGTATTAGGCAAGTATTATACTATTGGGGAAAGATAATTTTTAGACGAGGCATTTTTAGCAACAAGGACGCTGAAAATGTACCACACAAAAAAGTAAAAAATAGTTGGTTATGAGGAGTGTTAAGTGTAAATAGCACAGAACACAGATATAGAGAAATGCGTGTTGCCTAATGAACAGACAGAAATTCTGTTGACAGCTTTATTGACGTTGTTGACAAAGATGGGGGCAACCATCTTGGGTGGCGTGTGGCGGGAAATTTAAGCCTGATCTATTACGCGATTTTTAAATCTGAAGTAATTTGCAGAATTACAGAACTTGATGCGTTAACTGACGAGTGACGAGGCTCTGCTAATTTTTACATTAAAAGCTCATTCACAATTCTAAGATTTTTTTATTAAAATTGAGCTCATTTATACCTGTTCGCTGTAATTATTACTCTATGAACATTAAGTAAATCTTTGTTATTCTTGTAAAAAAAGAAACTATATCAAGAGCCATTTTAATTAACTCAAAAAAAAAAACAAATATATAACAAGACAATTTATAGGCAAAACTCTCATAGTATAGCTACATTAACCAGTTCCAATTAGCCGTAAAACAACAGACCAGACAACAGCTATTAATTCTAATTACCCAAAGAGTGTTTTTAGAAAGGAAACTGTAGGGAAAAACAGGAACAGCAAAACGTATTTCACGATTAACTGGATGGTTTTATTAACTCTACCGGATACATTCGCTAGGGGCCTTGTAATTCTAGGTAGAACCGTTTTCTGGTTTGAATTAACTAACAAGAATAATAAACGAGAATTAAAAATATAAAAAGAACTTTAAAAAAACCGGTGACTTTATCAATATTCATCTTTTCATACAAGATAAATCCACCCGGATTGCCACAAGAGTTCCCTCGGGAAACCAATAATCTATCACGAGGAAAAATCCATTTCTCCTCTTTGAAATTTGCTCTTTCGATGCGAGCCTCCGGCCCCAGAGCGGCCACAGGGGACGATTCACTTTTAATCTGATTGATTGGTTCACTTTGTTTTCCTGTCGTTCCTGATTATCCCGGACTCTCCCGCCCGCTCCCGGATCAGCCGCTTTGTTTTATTTTCATTACGGATCGCCGATCCCTCGCGTTGATATAATACTGGAAAAACAACAAAGAGAGAAATATGGAATAAAATATGTGAAATGGTTTTCTACCTGTTTATCTGACAGATATATAAATATACTTAAAATTTTGTGGATCTTTTATGACGTGGATTTATAGGTCTTTTGTTTTGGCAGATCACCAGAATAATAAAATATATTTCCATGTTATTATCCGAATATTTATTGCAAAATTTGATATGAATTCACAAGTGCCTATTTTTGGTTTCTAATTATTTATCAGAACGAAACTAAAATATTAAAAAAATGTATATTATTAAAGACGTGCATAGATAGATCTTGAATTTGTAAGGCAAGCGGAATGTTCCTACGTAAACTGTATGTGTTACCTAGATTTCGTAACCTAGTGCGCGTAAGTGCTACGCACTCTCCGAAATGCAATTTCATGGTCTGCAATTTCATCCTTTTTCAAATACCATCGGCATTCCGGGATGTCTGTTGTTGTCAGGTGCTTTCGTTCATTTTAGGTGGGTCCACATGTCCAGCAGATTCTTCATTAATGCAACAGCTACACATTTGGCTATACCAATTATTGGTTTGGGTCGTTTTGTAGGTCCCAGTCTAGCAAGGGAGTCCGCTTCCTCGTTTCCAGCATAACCTGAGTGACAGGCACCCAGACAAGCTGAACCCTGCAGCCCACTTTCACCAGTTCCTCCAGGACCTTTATGCACTCCAGTACAAGCTTGGTGCTCACTTTTTTGGCCGTAATAGCCTTAATAATAGCCCTGCTGTCCGAGTAGATTGATACGGCTGTATTGATAGAACTTTCCTTTATATAAAACTTCACCCATATCAGAAGAGTGCCACTTATTCCGATCTCAGTCAGCCAAGTTAGCAAGTTATTATAGCCTATTTTATCAAATGCTTTGCTAATATCAGTGTATATGCCATTAGCCTAGGCATCCATATGGAGATGTCATCTCATGGAGATTGAAGTCAGTGTTAAAAATATTGCGGACAATAGACCTTCCCTGGTAAGAGTTATGATATTTGAAAGGTACGATATTTTTAAATGAGTTAAAAACTATTGATAAGCCGTTATTTAAAGCAAAATTGTTAAAATAAAAATAAAAAATAACTCTAAAACTGAGTAAGTGAATATACCAGACTTATGCGTTTTTCAATAATTTTAACATTCTCACAATCACTATAGAAATAATCAATAGATTTAGTGATCTTAATGCATAAAATTAAGAAAAGATAAAATTAAGTAGTTATTTTGTTTAACTTATATTACTTTCAACCATTGATTTGAACATACAGTCGGACATTTTCACAATTCAATTTCCTTGTAATAGGAAAGGCATTAAGAAGCTCTAGTTGATAGAGACCTTATCTTGTAACCATTACTGGCTTGTTATTTCCCCAAATACAGGAAGACATGATTGCGTAATTGTGTCAATAGAGAGTAATAGTAGACTGTATTAATTTACAATTTTATTTCTATCGAAGGACCAGCAAGGAGAGCTTTTATGACTGAGGCAATAATTACATAATAAATGAAACCAACTTTTAAGATACAAAATAAGTTTATTTATTAGCTCCAAAGATAAAAAAATGGATTTTATAGTATTTGTTTAAACTATATTATAATTATTACAGCAGGTGTAAACTATGGTCTGTCTTTGTTATCTCTAAATAACGTTAATTTCACCTTTTTCATGCTTTTTATCAGGTAGCAATTCTTACTAATTAGTAACAATGCTGCTTAAACTCTAATCACAATGGGTACTTAATCCGCATCCATAAAAAAACTTACAACGTTTAAAAGATACGTTACCAGTTTACTAATGGTGTAAAGATAGAGCTCCGTTTTTGGGTTTTTAGGAATTAGGCACCAAAACTTAAAAGAAAAAAAGAGAAAGACAGACCCGGTTTAGGTATTAGGGGTAATAGGGTAAACTTTGTCCACAACTTGTCACTGTGAGTATGACTATGACTCACTAATCGACTCATATACTTTCTCCGACAATCACAACTCGACTATGAATTGCAACTCTTGAACCTGTAACTGTTCACCAAGAGTCTGGAGAGAGGCCCATATTGGGGTGCAAGAAGTAATAGGAAATAGGGATAACTCTCACTTGAGTGAGCAAGTTCTCATTTCGGGCATGATTATGACTCACAACTCGACTCACACACTACATCTTGGTGGCAGTTATAAACAGACTTGAATATCAACTAAGATTAATTATGTACTGCAACTTTAGAACCGGTAATTGGTCACCAGGAGTCTGGAGAGAGACCCATATTGGGGTTTAAGACGTAATAGGGAATTGGAATAATTCATATGCAATTTCTCACTTCGACCATGCCTATGAGTTGCTACTCGATTTATATACTACATCTCGGAGATAATGACTATATTCACACAGTCCTCTCTGTAACTAAGTTCATAGAACATTCTCACTGTCTTCAGCTGTAGTCTGAAAAATTCTCTGTGGGTACCTCTATTCAAAGTTTCATTCTACTGAGGGCAGCAAAATATACTATATAATATATATAAATGATGCTGCCCTCAGTAGAATAGAATATATTAGAATAATCGAGTTTAAAATGTATAAAAGCTTCGACTGGTAAACTCAGGTCTTAAGTGTGCATCAATGTACTAACTTCATCAATGTATATAATCAATATAAATCTAAAACGCAGATTAAAAAGAGAAACATAGCGTCTTTCCTACTCCTGTCTACGGCCAAAATGTGCGGCATAGTACGTGTTCTGTTTGCTATGGACACTCAAGAGGAGAACCATTGGCGTTCCCTTTTTAACTTAAGACTTTGCCTATGAATTTCTATTGCATATTAATGCATGGTTATATTGCCATTCAAGAAATAAATTGGTTAGTCATATATTTTACAAATTTTCTGTAATACCATATCTCTATCAATATGTGATGACTTTTCCCAAAACGTCAGTTTATATCTAGGTCTACTGAACATACCCATGATAAGCTGTACATCGCATGCACATTAATAGATATAAGTGACTCGAAGAGCAGAGATGTTAGACATTAATGTTAGCTCCCCAATTCAATTGAAATAGCGTATCAGATGAGACCACCATCAGCCCTTTCCAATTGGAGCTTATTGTATTGGTTAACCTATTTCCGATATAAACTATTTGGGTTTTTGAGATATTTATTTAGTTGTTTTCCGTAAAGTATTCATCTTGCGCCCTTTGAGCCAGTAGTGAATAGACCAAAATGTTGTTTATATCTAATGCATAAGCTATCAAATTCTACGCACAACCTATGAGAATGGTAAAATCACTTAACTTGGCAGCTGGAAGGAACGATATGTTCTGAAAAACTCAAAAGATGGTATGGTGACCTAGACACCTTTCAGATAGTCTATTGATTAAATTAAAAAAAAACATATCAGTCTCATTGGTTTTTCTACAGCTCTACCTGATCACATTTTTATATTTTGTGTCTGATTTTTACTTTTTTTTTCTTATAGATGTAATGAGCCTTTGTTACAGTTTTTAAGTCCCTTTTTATCTTCATTATCTTTCTAATGGTGAACTCCCACATCTTTTGTACGCAAAAGATACGAGAAAATGCGAGTAAGAATATGATAGCAGAACCCATAAAAAATATTATAGATTTATAAACACTTTGATAGAAAACTTTCACAAATGTTTTTAAGGTAAATTTTCTGGAAAATGCATTATTTACCAACACTGACAAGATTCTCTTTAGGATTTTCACACTCATCTGAACTCTGTTCACCCCAGTATCTACGCAAAAAATATTAAACTGAATTAAATCAGATTTTAAATTTATGAATAAAATTCTACTATTGGTTGGTCCTTTATTAGTAGCATCACCAGCTGGTGAATAATAGGACGTACTCTAAACTAATAAGTTCTTGATTGTAATTTAAATGAAAACCAGTGATATGAACTGCAACTATATTTCAATAACACTAATATTTAATTACAGAAGAAAAAGACATGATGTCTTCTATCGAGCGAAAAACAAGAGTTGATCATAAGAGACGATGTTAATATATTAAAATCTGAGCTTTTTAGGAACTTAAATGGATGAGAAATAAACAATTAGTTATCCTGGTTTTTACCGAAAAACAAACATTTTTTTTTCTCGAAAACCGCTTTTCCATATACGGATAAAGTACCATCGATCGTCAACCACCCTATATGTGGCTCTCGACATAGCTTGGTTTCTGGAGGAAACGCAGTTCGAAGTAGTAAGTGGCTGGATTTTGGCTGATTCTGGTTCTAATAATAATAATAAAAATAATTACATACATTAATTACAACACTGTTTTTACCTAAAAAATTCTAATAGTTCCTAGTTCTTATACTTATAGTAGACGTTTGTACCTACCCAAAACACAAGTACACTATACCGTATGAAAAAAAAAAACAAAAAACAACAAGACTTAGTGGTGTGTCAGCAAGTTATTTTTATATAGATATTTGAATTTTGTTGGCGTGAGTATTTTCATTTCAAAAGGAATATGATTGTATAATAGGTAAACATTATAAGAGAGAGATCTTGCAAACAAGGCAGTCTTATGGAAAGGAGGAGATATTAAGCCCCTATACCTTAGGTTTAAGTTGTGAACATCTGTTCTAAACTTTATTTTGTTGTACAAATAAGGTGGACTTTTATTAAATATTATTCTGTGGAATAAGACAGCGGAGTAAAATGTACGGCGATTTTCCATATCCAACCAATTGCAAGTTTTGAGTTTGTGAATTACTGGCTCAAACTTCCTTACGCCAAATGCAAACCGCAAACACGACCTCTGAACTCTCTGTATCCTGTCCCTATCCTGTTTGGTTAGGCATGGACCATACAATGCATCACAATAATTAAAGTGACTAAACACAAGAGCATCTGACAATGTTAATTTTAGTTTTTGACTTAGTGCACGCCTATGTGGATATAACAACTTTAAATTTGCATACGCCCTCTGTACACACGCAGATACATGCTCGCTGAATCTAAAATTATCCCCAAATTCATAGATTTTTTTTCAAAGGTAAGCTCTGAGTTATTTAAATTAATTTTAAGTTGGTTTTCTAAGTCAATTTTTTGTTTTCCAAAAGCAAGTATTTTAGTTTTTAAAGGGTTTAATTTTAAGTGTTGTTTTTCGGTGTTTGTCTGTTTAAGTGGAGTTTCGAACTAGTTGATTCAAATCTTTATTTATGTTAAGTTGAGTTTGTGCTATGCTATTAGGTGTGACAGAGTATAATATTTATTTATCATCAGCAAAACTATAGTGAATACAGTGTTCAAGGGCATGTGTGAGATAACAAGTGTATATGCAGAATAGTAACGGGGATAGCCCGGAGCCCTGTGGAACACCACAGTGAAGCGACCCTCTGTCCGAACATCCCTTATTAGTTTCTACATATTGAACCCTATTAGATAAATAGCTTTTAATTAGATCGACAGCACTCTGTGAAAATCCAATATGCAATAGCAAAGCGAACAGGACCTGGTGGTTTACTTTATCAAATGCTCTTGTGTAGTCTAACAATATCAAAACACATGAGCTTCCAGAGTCTATATTTGACATTATTGAATCAACCACGTCCAACAATGCTGTACAGCAACTGTAGCCTTTTCTAAATCCCGATTGTCTCAAGGGAAGGATATTGTGTTTATTCAGGTGTTCTATTCTAGCGGTTAAGATTTTTTCAAATATTTTCGAGTAGGGTGATAAAATGGATATGGGACTTAATTCTGAAAGGTTTGTGGGTTCTTATTTAGTTTTTGGCAATGGAAAAACCCTAGTAATTTTCCAGGATTCTGGAAATTCAGATACGAGAATACACGAGTTATAAATATTAACTAAAATATTTAAAATCTGAGGCCAGCATAATTTTAGCATTTCACTGTTAAGACCATCCGGACCAACGGCATTTGATTTTATTGATGATAAGGCAATGTAAACTTCCTGTTCATCCGTCAATCTAAAAGAAAAAAGCTCAATAAAGTTTTTTGCCGTACTAGTAGTATATAATATAATCAAGTCCGGATCTGGTGTTCAAAAAGTCAAATCAAAAAGTTGTTTATTTCATTCGGGTTATTAAGATTGTTGTTTAAAATATTAATATACTTTTTGTTTAAAATATTAAGATTCTTTAGAGTTTTCCATAAAATTTTTCCGTTGCCATTGTTATTCTCTAGTAAGTGTTCTAGGTAGGCTCTTTTTTCTCTATTTATAACACTAGTAGTTTCGTTTTTAATGTATTTATAGTAATTCCAATTTAGAGGGGTTTTATTTTTTTTAAATTTGTTATAAGCCTGATCCTTTCGCTTGATAAAACATTAAACAGCATAAGTACACCATGGCTGGTTTCTATGTTTATAGTTAATTGTTTTATAGGGAGCTAATTGATCAAATAAGTTAAGTATTGTATTAGTAAAAAAATCAACTTTCAACGCATGATTATTTATATAATAAGTATTATTTAAAGGAGATACAGCCAGGCAGTCGAGGACGCTTTGTTCATCTATTTTACTTAAGCATCTTGTTCTTATGGATTTGTAGGTGTTTACTACATTTTTAAAATAAGACTGACCAAATACTAAATAATGATCAGAGAGATTATTTACTTTATTAGTACCGTAAAAATCTTGCCTGCCTTCCTGCGTAGAAACCAAAATAATATCGATTAGTGTTGAGCTATTATTTGAGATTCTAGTTGGACTATTAATTATTTGTTTTAGATCAAAGAGTTCTATTGCTTTCATGAAACTCTGTGATTTTGTGTCCTCTATATTTAGCAGGTATAAAGCAATTGTATAAAGTTGTGATAAACTATTCTCAAGGGTATCCAGAAAATCTGAGACAGAGCCTGAAGGAGCCTGTATACAGTGCCTATTATAACGTTTTTGTTTTTAAGTTTAATTTTAAGCCATACCTTCTCTAGTACTGACGAACAATTTAAATGTAGCTGCTCGAATTCAATTGAATTTAAAATAAATATACCAATACCTCCGCCTCTGCCTGCACTGCGATCTAATCTTAAAAATCTATAACCATCAACATTTAAAACATCGTCCGGTATACCACAATGCAACCATGTCTCACACAGACCAACAAAGTCAATTTTTTTTCCAACAAAAATGTTTTAAATTCCGCCAAGTGAGGTACTAATGATCTTATGTTATAAAATGCGAATGAGAATTTTTTCATTTTTTTAAGTCCGATTAACTCTTGAAAACTCTTCAAAAAATGGCAAATGTAATCATGTCAATAGTTAAATTTGTTAATTAAATTGAGTACTTCAGTAACGTATTTATGCAAAGAACGAGAGAAGAATACAAAAAAGTGTTCTTTTTTTTCTTTTTTTCCCTTAAATAAAAAACGATAAGTTGATATAAGTTACAGATTTGTGGCTACGTAGGATAGGTACTATACTAACTTGATACAAATTTTAAACTCGAAATCAAAAACTTGGGGATCTTGTATATAAAAGTAAATAGAAGCTTATATATAAAAAAAAACAGGATATGAACAAAAGTGCCAAAGAAAAAAAAAAAGAAATAAAAAATTCTTACTAAGTTAACGCATTTCACCTTTTTACCCCTAAAAAATTACAATGATTGTTCCAATTGTTTCTCAGTTTTTATTATTTCACTTTTTCCATTTTTCGTTACATAAATTTTCTTACTTTTTGACCAGGCGTTTTCTTTTCCGAATTTCTCTTTAGCTAACTGCAACAGATGGTATTTGTGGTTTGTTAGTTCTTCAACAACGACCATATTGGATCCTTTAAGTATTTTTTTCTTGAAAAAAACTTCTTGCCTGGCTGCCACGGAGTTAAAAAACATTCTTACCGGCCGCGGTTTGCTGTCAGTCGAATTTTTCTGTACTATTCTATGACACGCATCTATATCTAAATCATCTATTTTCAATTTAACACCAAGGGTTTGCTGCACTTTTTCTTTTAGTTTTTCACCATTGAATTCCTTTAATCCATAGAGCCTAAGCTGCTTAGCTTTCGAATTTTGTTCTAAATTGACTTTCCTCCAATTTTGTGTTTAGATCGGTGACTTGCGCTTGTAGTTTATCTATTTTCTCGGAAAATGACTTCGAAATAATCTCGGCAACTGCAGTGGCCAAGGTCGCTTTGAAATTCTTGTCGTATAAACATTCAGATACACACTGTTTAATATCGTCTTTTTGATTTTTGGTTAAAGGCATTTTTATGTTTTTATTTACTTTTTTATTACAGCTAATTACCTTTAATTTTTTGTCTGAAATTAACTCTGTCTTGCTAGCCTATCACTCTGGAGAACTTTTATGTTTTTAAACTTGCAATAAACTGTAGATATTTGCTGTAATTTAGGAGCGATGTAAAACACTCTGCACCAAACATCAAGATTATTCTCATTATAATCCGTTTCTGGTGTAAATGGCAGGATGATTCTTCAATTCAACTATACTTTACTTGAAGATTTAAAATTGATTTATTCGGTGCATGTTAATCGTCAGAGAGAAATAAAAGAACAGGACATTAAAAGAATAAAACTTGAACGACATATTATCTTGACAGGCAGACTTGACATGACGTAGAGTTGTACAAAAAAAACGTTATACTTAGAGTTGTGTTAAAACAAAATTGTACAGTAGGGGTGCTCCTAAAAGTAGCGTACAGTTAATAGTTCTAACTCCAATATAGATCAACGACTGGGAATTTTATTGTTCATTTCAGGAAGGACGAGAATCATCAAGCGATCACTCTCATTGACCATTTTTCTTCTTATGAATAACCTTGATACTATTTTTAGTAATATTCTATTGCATAGCTTGAGTCTATAACCCTATAATCTTGATAGTCTTTTGGACCACTCTCGAATAATTTTCAAGTGTGCTCTCTCCTGCCCACTGGTAAAATCCACCAAGAGGTCGAACGATGGAAAAATTACTAAACAGGGCCTTATATAACTTATATAACTTGATTAGGGTATTTACTGGAGTCTTTTATCTGAAGAAGGGTGGGATGCAGAGCAGAATTAACTGCTTGATAACACGTTTTTTATTAAAGTAGGTTAAGGTCTAATCATACAGGAGTAACACCTGTAATAAATTGGTATACTGATATCCTTAAAGATATGAGGGGTAGGCTGGAAATTTTTGATGGAATTTTCAAACTAAATCCAAATTTGGTGACTGTAATGACTAATAAGCTAATTTTTGGTGATTATAGAAAAGTATACAGAAATATACAAAAATAATAAAACAGGCATTCATATATATTCTCAATTGTTCTTCGAAGAATACAATACTTTACTTCCTTTGTAACTTTCGACTAATGTAATTAGTATTCTGTCTAACGGTGTGCCTTTTTACAATTCGTTTTTTTTTAATTGATTACTTTAAGAGCTAAAACTAATAAAAGAAAATCCATTAAAAAGTGAACAAAAATTCCTATCGTAGCCTTTTTATCTTATTCATATAACTGTAAAAATGTGAAAAAGGTCACGTATAGGATGTCGTAAAGGTATCGAAGATCAAACCGTAGTACGAGACCGGTAATCCGCGATATCTCGTCGGTCCTCGCTGTACAGCAAAAGCGGCACTAAAATGAATTACTGAAACCGGATTCGACAATTTACAATCGTCCTCCGACTCTCAAATACCTTGATTGCCGCCATCCGGACCCCGGCTCTGCTATCAGCTCTCTATTCCGTCTTCCTTTCGCCTCCTGTTCCGCTTTTTTTTTGCTTTTCTTTCGGATTAGATAGGATAAAGTCGAGGATAGAGCAGGGAGATAAAGCAAATGGCTTTAAGTAGCAAAAAAGACGCTATTATGTGATTGTACTCTTAATCATTTGTCTTTGGGGCGAATGAGGGACATTAGAAAAACTATAATTTATTTACTTATACGGGCGGCGGCCACAAGAAGAATTAAGGCATAAAACTGGGGAATAAAGAGAATTAGATGGGTTTTTTTAAATATCAATTTAGTTAATGATATTGAAGCATTTAGTGATAATGAAAATTGATGAAGATTTATTATCTACTTAGAAATCTAACAGCTTATTGATTTTAACTGGGGATTTATAAAATTGTAATAATCGTCATCGCTGCTTCAGCTGGACACCTCGTAATGCCGTTTTGCTCGATATAACCGTTTTTTTTTCTCTTGTTCTTTTGCCCTTTCTGTTACCAAACTTAATAATCCTTGTCATGGACAGTAATGAGAAACAACGTTAAAACTTTTTTAATGACAAGCAAGCAATATTGTCTTTCACTTTGTCACCAATTATTAATATTACACATATCCTACTACTTTATCATTCAATATCTTCGATGGTCCTTAATACGGAATAAATAGTAATTTTCTTTGAACTCCATTAACTTTATGTACACTGGTTTGCCCAAGATCCCAAGATGACAGACATCCTCATCTTGGATGCACTGTATAGCTGGAGAGACCTGTGATATAAATTATCTACAATATACTCTAAACAGCGAGAAACCAGCTGATTCTACGTCATTCCGGAATGACAAGTCTAGAACATTGATCGTCTAGTTTAGCCGAGTATATATGGCACCGCATCGCCGATCGTTATAAGTTGTCAGTTGAGTGACGTAAAGTTCGGAATACTGGCGCGTAATTTAAATAGTTAAAATTAAATAGAGTAAAAAGAAATATTTCTAGTAGATGTGAGTGATCGTGTTTTCGTAGTGAAGTGTGTAAATCAATTAATTGACTATTTTCGATGTTTTAATTCATATTAACGAACGGGAAGAACGCTACAATACCTATTGGTGCAACTATTGTTTTTCTATTTATATTTATGTGACGATCCCATGATAATGTTTTATCAAATACATACCTAAATATTTAAGTACTCTGGAGTACTCTAAATTTTAACAATAAATTATTATTGCTTGAAGGATTATTACAGATGAATATGTCATTCTATTTACGTTTAAACTTAATTTATGTGATTTAGTCAATTCTTGTATTAAATGCAGATAATAACTCATCTCTTCTTTTTTCATTGGACTAATTTTCAGAATATTTTAGAACAACATCGTCAGCAAATAGTTTAATTTGTCCTTTCAATTATAAATTTGAATGAACTTTTTGCACAAGATCGACATCCTCATCGAAAAACCAACTGATTTTACGTCATTCTGGAATGACAAGTGGCATATCGCACGACGTCTAGAAGATTGGTCGTCTAGAACAGCGTTCCGCCGAGTATATAAGGCACCGTATTGCCGATAGTTATTAGTTGTCAGTTGAGTGACGTAAAGTTCGGAATACTGGCGCGTAATTTAAATAGTTAAAATTAAATATAGTAAAAAGAAAGATTTCTAGTAGTTGTGAGTGATCGTGTTTTTGTAGTGAAATGTGTAAATAAATTAATTGACTATTTTCGATGTTTCAATTCACATTAACGAACGGGAAAAACACCACAATACCTATTGGTGCAACTATTGTTATCCTATTTATATTTATGTGACGTTACCATGATAATGTTTTGTTAAAATAGATACTTAAAATTTAAGTACTCTAAATTTTAACAATAAATTATTATTGCTTGTAGGATTATTACAGACGTATATGTCGTTCGTTCGATGTATAGGTATATTTACGTTTAAACTTAATTTATGTGATTCAATCAATTCTTGTATTTATGCAGATCATGACTTATCTGTTCTTTCATTGGACCAATTCAAAATATTTTAGAACAACAGCATCAGCAAATAGTGTAATTTGTCTTTTCAATTATAAATTTGAAATTGATATAATGTATACAAGAAATCATTCAATACCCAATATGGAGCCCTGTGGTAATCCGCAAGTGACCTCTGACTCTAAACTAATTGTGTCATGGTACTCTACTACGATTTGCTTACCCCCTTTTAAGTATTCTAAAAACTAATTGTATGTTACACATCTATCCGATCCAATTTACCCAATGCAATCGCATAGCCAACACACACTGTCAAATACCTTTCGCAGGTCAAGAAACACTATTGCAGCTTCTTTATTATGATCTGTTTGAGTTTTGTTATTACATCAACAGCGATACACTCCATAAGCAGTTTTCAGGTCGCACCCTGTTTAGAAGTTGATGTTTAAAATTCAACATCTCCTATTAAATCAAATGCGTGTGGTTTTGCTGAGATATCATCTCACGTCTTGCACATCTTTTTAATGAATGTATTCTTTATGGCGAATTCTTCCTAATCGGTGGAAATCCTCTATGGCTCTTCCTTTAATCAAAAATACTAGACTAGTACCTAACATTTTCTGATTTACGACCTATAAGTTAGTTGTTTATGTATTGTAAGATTCTAATAAATCGCTACTTATCTCAGGTACTTCTTTTTCAATAGTCCTACTCAATCAGTCTTTTGTAAAGTCTATAGGACAACCTCTATTTCAGTCCCGTCCTAAATGATTTATATAAAACAGTTCTTCTTGATTGCAGCAAGGCATTTGATCGAATAGATCACAAACTTCTGTGCGCTAAATTGAGTTCTTAAGGATTTTTATTTTTCGTCATTTATTAATATTTTTTGAGGGCTATCTCTTAGGTAGAACAGAGCTTATGCTTTAGAGTGTAAAGGACCCTCTTTAAAACCTTTAACCAAAGGTGTAACATAAAGATCAATTGGTATATGCTCGCCTTTTCTTATTTAATACGTGTGATATGGATTTTATTATGAACGACTGTATGATACAGTAAGTATTATATTTCACAAATCTTCAACTATATTCCCAAAATATTAGAGATTAATTAAATAATGAAAATTTTAAAATGTATGTCAAAAAAAGGGATACATCAGATGGGCAAAGAAAGATTTAATAATTTAATAAATAATAAATAGGATAAGTAAACTAAAAAATTGCAAATCTTGGAAATTGAATTATTACAAACCAAAAACCACTGAACAAGACAAATACAGATATAACCCAAACCTTAAAAAAAAAGACATTTAATACTAATTCGTCAAAATTTAAATTACCTGCAGCTACGACCTGGGAAGTCCGGAACAAATTGTTATTATTATTTATTTTTATCTACGTTTTATTCTTGTTATTATTATGTATAGGTGTAATAAGGTCTCAAGTACAAGTAGTATACTACTACTTCTGTGATTATTGTTTATTTACTGGTAAATTGAAATTAATCGTTTTGTAATATTTTTTTCATTATTGTAAATAAAATGATTTATTATTATTATTATTATTATTATTTTTATTATTATGGTGCAACGATACGCGGATGATACTAAGATCTATACCAGTTTTTCTAACGGAAACACGGATAAAGCTCTTCTTGGATTGACTGTTTAAAGTCAGTAGCTGATTGTTCTAGAAATATTGAGTTACGACTGAATCCGTCAAAGTCGAATGTAATCTAATAAGGAGAAATCGAATAATTTGGCTGTTCATCCATCCCAAATTCCAATTGAGAGGCAATCTAAAAATCTTAATTCTTATTTAAATGTGGTCATTTAGGTGCTTTAAATATATATGTCATTCAAAAATCTGTACAAAAGCAGAAATATACTCGGACTACAGTTGACAAGGGTTTTAAATGAAGCCCCGGTTTTTTCTCATACCGTATATTGTAAATTTTGGAGGTATGGTCCTTTCCTAAAGGCATCATCGGAAAAATCATTACAATGCTATCAGAGTTCTTGTATTCGTTTTATTTACAATTTAAGGGCTCATGATCACGATTATCTTCATGCCCAACGGCAATCGCACTCCTCCCTGGAAAAGGGGAATCATTCACTTATCCCAGATATCAGAAGGATAGCTCTAACTACCAAGCTCTAACCTCTTCAGTCCACACGTCCAGCCCGCTGTACATTTTTCAAAATATATTAGTACGGGCTCACGACGACAACGTGATTTGGAGCCCGCCGTGCAGCGGACTGGACGTGCATACATACGCCAAAAAATATTTGGTTAAAAATATTTGGCAACGTTGGATTTTTTTCAGTTTTGTTTTGACGGAACAGGTGTTGTGTTGTAAATCATGGCGTCGTATCAGAAACTAGGTAATATTTGCATTATTTTCGATTGTTTTGATAAAATACTAATTAAAATCAAATAAATTGACTGCTATTTAGTAAATCAACAAATATACGTACAGAAAATGTAACGTCGCTCTACAGAGTGTTCGGCTTTTGATTTTGTGCAGTATTTTGGACGTCGGGACTGTATTTGGTTCAAGTTTTTACTTTTTACCCAAAAATTAAATTTTATTGTTGTTATTATTTCGTCTTTTTTTTAAGGTGGTATGCAACCACTGACGGATAAAGATCTTGAAGAGATTCTAAAGTGAATCAAGTCGAGAAGATGTCTACCTTGATCCAGAATGGCAGTTACAAGATGATCATGAGTATTGGACACCCCTGAACTATTTTTATGAATACTTTCCAAATTATTTTTGGGAAAATTTATCAGAACAAAGTAATATTCGCGCCATGCAAGCAAATGAAAAAAAACCACTAAAGTCAACAGCCAAAGAATATCGAATTTGACTGGAATACATAATATTTTAATGGGCATTTTTGGACTTCCACGGCTGCGTTTGTATTTTATGAAGGGAATTGAAATATCTTGCATTACTCATTACTTGCATCGGCTATGGAAAGTTCAACCTATCATCGATGCGATTCGTAAAAAGTGTATTACTTTACCAAGGAGTAAAGAATTGAGCATCGACGAGCAGATGATCCCCTTCACAGGCAGTACTGCTCTCCGACAGTACGTTAAAAACAAGCCAAATCCAGTAGGACTCAAAAATTTTGTTTTAGCTACACCTTCCGGACTGGTTTTAGATTTTATGATTTATCAAGGTACAAAAACTTGACCAGATGGTTCTCTCGATCAAAATTTGGGAATAGGTGGATCGGTTGTAAAGAAGCTTTCAGAAGATTTGTCGCCAGGGCACATAATTTATTTTGATCGTTACTTTACTTCAGTCAATCTACTGGATCATTTACTAACAAAAGGAACTTTGGGAACAGGGACAATTATGAACAACAGAATTCCGCGAGATCTAAGGAGCAAAATAAAAAATGATAAAGAGCTCCTCTCGAATGGTCGTGGTTCCTTTGATGAGTTTGTGCGAGAAGACAAAAAAATGACCATTCTGAAATGGATGGACAATAGATCAGTAACAATGGCATCAACATATTCAGGCTCTGCGCCAGTAACAGAAGTACGCCGATGGGACAAGAAAAATAATAAGTACCTTCTTGTTTCATATCCAAACTCTGTCACTAGTTACAACCATTTTATGGAAGGAGTGGACATGTGTGATAGACTAATATCTTACTATCGCATTTGTATGCGAACAAAAAAATGGCCGGTAAGAGTTTTCTGGCATTTTCTGGACTTGGCAATTACAAATTCGTGGGTTGAATACGCCAAAACTGCTTCGCTCGTGGAGATAGAAAAAACTTTATCATGGATTTACTTGAATTTAAACTGTATATCGGGAAATCTCTTGCCCTTGGGGCACAAGCAAAAGGTTTTCAAGATCCAACTTCTTCATTAGATGAAAAAACAAGTCAACCTGCTAAAAAATGCAAGAAGTCGGAGATGCCACCAAGAGATGTCAGGACCACTGGTGATGAACATCTACCAATATGCAGTGTTAATAACAAAAATTCCTATATGCGCTGCCGTAATCAAGGCTGTACAAAGAAAACAAGATATTTTTGTGTCAAATGTAAGCTTTATTTATGCATTTCTCCAGATGTTTTTTTGAGTTTCATAATTAGAGATTTAAGTCCAATTGTCCAAAATACTGGCCATGTCATATTTTTTTCTGTAGTAATTTTTTTTTGTAAAAATTTTTTTTTGCTTCTTTCAAATCCTAATAAACCTATTTTATTAAAAGTTTCACAAAAAAAAGTAAAACAATTCCTTGGGACTGAAGAAGCTAATAGAGTCGTTTCCATGTTATCGAACTCTGTTCTTTACTTTTATTAACAAATAATACACTTAATCTAAACACTTAAACTAAAATTGCATGATATCTTTCTTAAAGTAGTTGACGTTATCTGAGTTTACAATGAACTCTCTAATGATTCGAGGTGTGGATAATAGCGTGGACTTCTGCATTAACTTATGAATGCTTTCCTTCATGCTGAGTAGTTTTTATATTTTTGATCAGGCTCTTTGGCATTAATCCTGTTTTTTATTGTCTTCGTATCTGGTGTTCTAGACCCTTTACTTAACAATCTTTGCATAGTGCTTCGGTCTTAGGATGTTATTATTAGGAGTAGCTACATCAATAAGGATTGTCTTCCTAGAAATTTTTAACGATTAGGTCACGCCTATTGTTAGTTACTCGTTCGTCTGTAAGTACGGTGGAATCCCAATATAATTTGTGTTGCTCATTTTCAAGAACTGGTTCCAGCTAATTATTGTTATTATTACTATTAATGCACATGCAAAGGGCTCACAGAACCTTGAGATTAAATTAATCAAATAAACATTAATCATACCTTTATTTTCATTCCTAAATATCCGTTCCAAATTATAATTCATTCTTTAGAAGTTTAGTATGGACAAGTTAAGTAATATTTTAGGAGCTTCCTGAGCCAGTCTTCAAACGTCTCATCACAGACTTCTTATACTTTCTAACTTCACATCAAATTTTCAGATTTTTTATAAGTCTTTACTATCTATTAAACTAATACAGTTGACACCATATATAAATGTATCAAACTGTCACAACACTAAAAGCATACTTAATGCATAATGCGTAACCATAATTAATGCCTGCATTGTTCCACTTCAGTCCGTTTACCTGAAGTGAACATTGAAATATTATTACAGGCTGGGCAACCTCTTCTGTTTTCTTCTTTTCCTTTTTCTCGTTTTTGTTGTGGCTGCGGCCACCCAGATGTGCAGAGGCCATCTTCGGCAGATTCGCATAAATTACCTGCCACCAAATGAAGATATAATAGATTTTTTTTAATCTTAATTGCCTCCTTTTGCTGATGCAAAACTGTTTTGAGTGGTTTAATTTATTTCTTTCGAGCGTATAAGTGGGCATTTACATTGTATCGTTTTTTTTTTGCCACCGGTTTAGTTTTATCTTATCTCGGTTTAATTTCTGTGTTGTAACGAGATACACTGCTTACGCTATCAATTTGGTGCAGTAAAACCTCTTATAAGCACACAAATACGGTTTGTTTGTTAAACAAAACATAAAGTTAAGAAGTTTAAGCGTTCTGCTATGCTTGCCTCTTGCATTAACATAATAAACAAGAAATTCAATATGCTAACATACATATAGTCCTGGCTGCTAGTGCAGCTTTCTAATTATAAAAATAATGGATGTGTACTTAGGAACAGTAAACGCAAATTAGTGTGAAAGTTTTATATGTTAGGGCATACCTTATTTTTAGGAAAAAATAACGTAATCTGTTCTCGATGTTTAAAGTGTGAAATAAATATTTTAAAGAACAGGGTAAATGGGAAGTTAAACGAAATAAAATGGCTTTCATCAAAGTTTTCTAGTCTTAAGATGATGATAAGTTTAAATTATTTTCGCAATCATTAATGAGGTACTTATTTTATTGGGTATTACGTCACTTATAGCAAAAATCAATCTAGAAATTACTATCTTACACGCTCAAAAATTAAAAAGAAAAAGAAAATAGACTTATTCACGTATTTAAAAGAAATATGAATTCAAATCTATAATGATACCGTTCGATATACTTAATTTAATCTAAGTTCATTAAGTTTTAAATACAATAATTTACTTAAGGTATAATAGATGTTTTATGTACCCAGGAGCTGAGGTTTAATCTATTAATCTCTGAGCTCGTTTCTTCTTTTCAATATCCTATCTAACTTTGTTATAAATATTAAAATTAAAAAAGGGTCCGGTAAAGTTAAAAGAACGTCTAAAAACCTTTTTTTTTTAAATTTTTACATAGAATGTTGAATGTGGTCAAAATATTGATAAAAAAGTGAGGATGATTGGAAAAAATACAAAACTTTGGAAATTATGAAGGTTTTTCTACATATGTTAAATACGTAATCATTGCCGGCTTGCACAAGGTTTTTTAGCTCTTGATTTTGCTATAATTAAAAAATATATATATTGAGGCTATTATTGTAAATTTATAGCATTTTTTATCGCTTTGTACCCCTTTTAATTTTATATTTTGTAGTTTAAATACAAGAAAAATAAAACAACATCCTTATTGACAAAAATGGCAGCGGCTTCACTATGTCCCCAGTAGTATTTTTTGGTTTTGTCTGGAACACTTTTTAGTTATATGGGTTGCCTGTGGACTCAATTTTAGATAATAAAGTCATAATACAGGGTGTCTACTATAAAAAAAAATACAAGTCATTTGCAACAAAAAAGTCATATAATATTTTTTCGAAAAGTTGTTAGTTCTTCTGGTAGGTATTTTTTGATTTTATCAAATTTCTTTATTTTTTTTTTCATATAAACAAGAATATCTCCGTTATTCTTACCACCATATAAAATTTAGATATACCATCTGAAAGAGAATTAAATTTGCTATAAGATGGGTATATTTAAGTTTTTGAGTAATTTTTTATACTGGGTGTTATCAGAAGTTAAATGTAACATTTGTGAAATGTGCAAAATTAGTGGTATCTTCTTCATTGTCTTTTTTCTTGTTCTAAAATTTGGTAAATAGAGACATGTTTTTTTTCAGCAAAAACTACTGCATTTAATATGCTTTCCAATGATATACTTACTTTTGTGATAGCTATTTGTTTTCACAGCAATATCATGGGCAAAAGAAAGAAAACCACAAAAATTGAAAATTTTCAAATTTTATATTTCTTGATCTTTTGAGCACCAATGCAGTGAGTACTTGTAGATCTAGCCGTAAACAAATAACATATCGCGATATTCATTCTTTAAGAAAAAAGGCAGGTTTTCCTTCTTTTGTAAATAGCAATGAATCCGCAAAAGAAGGAAATTCACAAACCATGTATTACTTGATTTTAAAACAAAAGCATAGATATTTACAATTTGACAATACTTAAGACTATCATTAAGTTTTCACTTCGACTTAAAATAGTTAAATAAGTAATTTGATTTAAAAAATAATGCCTAGTTTCACAAACATTGAATATCGGAACATCTTATTTATTTACGGTGTCGCAAATGGAAACTCGCGGGAGGCAGCAAGGGAGTATGCGCTTCGTTTTCCTAATAGATGGCAACCCCATAGAAGTACATTTGCACAAGTGTTCAGACGCTGTGGGGAAACTGGTTCCTTTCGAGGTTTGCGGATTAGAGAAGGTGGTCAAAATGGTCAACGCTGGAGACAAGAACCTGCGATTATGAGAGCTGTTACAGAAGGTAGATCTAGAAGTACTCGCCGCATTGGTGTTGCATTAAGGATTCACCATTCCAGTGTACATAGAGTTCTTAAAAAAAATAATTTGCATCCGTTTCATTTGAAAAAAGTCCAGGATTTATTGCCAGTGGATTGTGAGGTGAGACTTCAATTCTGTAGGTGGTACTTGAATAAGTTGCAAGAGTGGGGAACAGATCAAATATTTTAGATAGATGAAGCAACATTTACAAGAGCCGGAATAATGAATTTAAGAAACAACCATATATGGCATACAGAAAACCCTCATGCGACTGTTGTTTGACATTTTCAGCATGAGATAAGGGTCAACGTATGGATAGGATTAATGAGAGGTCGCTTTTTCGGGCCTGTAATACTTCCTGATCGGCTCAATTCCAATGAGTTTTTTAACTTATTAAATAATGACCTTGTTGACTTTCTGAAAGAAATCCCCTTAGCCGCTAGACAGGAACTTTGGTTTCAAATGGACGGATGCCCAGCCCATAATGGCAGAATTGTGCAAAATTCCTTGAATCAATGCTTTGAGGAGAAATGGATCGAAAGATACGGTTCGGTAAGATGGCCGCCCAGAAGCCCTGACCTTACGCCCCTTAATTTTTATGTCTGGGGCACATTAAAATCTAATGTTTATAGTATTAACATTAATACTCGAGACGAACTAATTAATCGAATTAGTGTGTGTTGCAATGAAATGCGACAAAAACGCGTTGAACTTGAACGGGCTGTGGATAGTGTCAGAAGAAGATGCATCAAATGTATTAAACAAGAGGGAAGACATTTTGAACAATTGTTATAATTCTAGGTTTGTTTAATGAAATTTTGACTTTTTAATTTTGGTCAATTAGGAAATATAAAATTTAAAAATTTTTAATTTTTGTGGTTTTCTTTCTTTTGCCTATTATATTGCTGTGAAAACAAATAGCAAAAGTAAGTATATCATTGGAAAGCATATTAAATGCAGTAGTTTTTGCTGAAAAAAAAAGAAGTCTCTATTTACCAAATTTTAGAAAAATGACAACGAAGAAAATACCACTAATTTTGCACATTTCCCAAATGTTACATTTAACTTCTGATAACACCCGGTATAAAAAATTACTCAAAAACTTAAATGTATCGATCTTATAGCAAATTTAATTCTCTTTCAGATGGTATATCTAAATTTTATATGGTGGTAAGAATAACGGAGATATTCTTATTTATATGAAAAAAGACAAAGAAATTTGATAAAATCAAAAAATGTTAAATACCAGAAGAACTAACAACTTTTCGAAAAAATGTTATACGACATTTTCGTTGCAAATGCCTTGTTTAATCACCTCTTAAAGTTTGGTGGTTTTTATAGTAGACACCTTGTATAGTTAGATTTTACACTACATGAATAAAACACATTTATCAGGTGTTAAAAATTAGGTATTATTTATTTAAATTATTTGATATTTTATGTAATTTCATATATAATAATACATATTTATATTTTGTAATTTAATATACATAATAGAATTTTTGAGCGTGTGAGATAGTCATTTCTAAATTGATTTTTGCTATAAGTGACGTAATACCCAATAAAATAAGTAACTAATTATAAATTCGTTACAATACAGATTTTACTTGAAAATGCACTAATCGCAAAAATGGCAAAAATTTTCTTCTACTGTATCTTGTTTTGGCAGTAAACTGACGATATAATTTATTTGTAAGTAAAGGTACACTCTTGAATTGAAGTGGTTATAATATGCAGGTTAGAGAGGGCAGGAAGACTTGAAAAAAGACATTAATGAAGAAAATGCTAATCCTTTAAGTCAAGAGAAAAGCATTTCGATGAATTGACTCATCATCATCAGACTCTTAAGCAGGCCGCACACCTACGATACAAATGTTGCGCCACAAATGCTTTTCTACAAATGTATCGGACAGTATTTAACGCGCGCGTGTTATTTAATTTGGATCCACACACCTAAGATGCATTTGCTACCAAACAGCATTTGAAGCCACACCGCATTTAGTGTTTACTCCCCGGATAATCAACCTGTCCGATATTTGTTGCGGCGTGTCGTGTCACGTTTTGAATTAAATATGAACGACGATGTTACACAAAACATTTTATTTATTCAGGAAGAAGAGAGAAATTATATGACCACACTTTGCAGGTAACATTCTATAGTCTAAATTTCTCATTATCATTTAATAATTGCTATGACACTTCAAAATTTCCCTTTTTGGAACAACCATTATTATAGGGATAAACCCAGTAACGACGTTTTCTTCGGTTTTGAAATAATTGCCACATCATAAAATCATCGTCATCAGAAGACGAGGACATGGCTACAAATGCGGAACAGAACTAAGCCCTGATGTGCGTGCTTGTACCGCATTTGTGGCAAATATACAAAATGTTGAACGAACATATGTCGAAAGACAATGTGGCGCCACATTTGTAACTTAGGTGTGCGGCCGGCTTTACACTACATGGTAACGAGTAACATTGCAGTAACGTACTGGTTTCGGTTTTGCATGCTACAGGTATCGGAGTAAAAGGAGATTTCTTTTATATTTTCCGGAATATTCTGAATCCACTGAAACAACGCTGTTCCGATTTCTGAGCTGCCTCTTTGGCCGTTAATCATCGTTCATGCATAGCAAAGTGCGTGATTCAGTGATGCTGTGTCATATCTTTATATTCTACATTTCGAAGTATTTGTAACTATTCTAAATTTATTTCATTCTAAAATGCAGAAAGGGTAACGCTGAATAAATACACAATTGAGCTAGTTGCAAAGTTTAGAGAGACAGGATCAGTTGCCAACTTAGTTAACTTTAGCCAATCAGTTAACAACTATAGATCGGCAGATAGTTGAAAATGAACTTATAAAACTTGCTGTTTTGAAGTTCTAAAGCACTAGGCAACTACATTTAGTGTATGGCATATCTCGTACAGAATTTTTAATTTTCTTTAATTTAATTTCGCCTCTACAAAAATCATTTCGTACAATTATTTAACGAAGATTATTGTTTTTAATTCGATAGTTTTTAGAGTGGATTCGTACTGGGTCTAATCGGTGTTGAGGGTTTGCAGCATGCTTTCTTGGCACTTCAGCACCCTGCTCAGCTTGTCCTTTTCTTTTTTCGCATTTTCCAGTTTTTTCCAGGTGGCTTTACGCTCGATTTCCAAGTCGTGTTCTACTTTTTGTTACTTATTTTTTAAGTGAGTTAACCAAGCTGGTTACCTTCTACATTGGCTCTGCTACATTGATACTACAGTGGTCTAGTTTTTTTGTAATTTCCGAATAACATGTCCTGATTCGTAGGTGAGCTTTTCTTGGTCTCGGAGTTTAAGCTTCAGCTCAGCCGCTTTGACGTTATTTTGTTTGTGTTAAAGAGCATGCGCCATTTAGTTCGTTGATTTTGGCCTGCTAAAGTATTGGAAACATAATTTTCATAGTAAAAAATGTTGTTGCCTAAATTAAATAGTATTCAGTTGAAAAAACAGGCAGCTTGTCACGCAACATTATCTGCGAAGATCCATATGCATGTAGTGTCAATAACTTAGCACGCACTATTTTACAATTTTGACGGCTCATAACTCAGCCAATAATTAGGGTTATTATTATGGGTAATAATTATGGTTCATTATATATTTGACAAATGGTCAGCATTTTCTCATTAATGTAGCCTATGAAATATCCTGGTCATAAAAGTAGGTAAAATAAATGAAGACATATGCGTCAATTAGCGATTTTGAAATATCAAGCTATATTTGAAATAACTGCAAATTAAGTATCTAAAATTAGTCAGTCGATCCTAATATTATTTTTTTTGCAGGTAAGAAACACTACATCGTCCTAGAAAAAAAAATCCTTCCATTGCAATAAATATGCACAAAAGTAAGTAATATTCTTTATTTTAAATAACTAGCAATGATTACATATGCCTATTATGTGCACGCTACTTCACACTAAAGTCGCCACACCTAAAAATCAGTTATTACAATAAAGTACGGTGCCTCTCTTTAAAGGCTGACACATCCAATTATAATAAAACATGGATCTTTCACTGATAAAATTCCAGCGGACGCATTGTAATTTTAGTTTTAAAATTCAAACTACCATACTCACATTAATAGGCAGAGTTTTAATAATATAGAGAAAGTCAAAATAACGGCTTTAAGATGGACATTCTAAGATACGAAAGTCATTTTGAAATTAAGCGAGGCATTAACAATGCGCCTTTTAATGAGATTGATTAGAATAATTAGGAGATCGTGCGTGCCATGGTGTGGTTTACACATTTTTTTATTGTGGAATACGGGATGTTCTGTATAACTATTAAAATTAAATTTAAATAGTTTGATACTAGTTTATGGATAATAAATAATGTTTAAAATTTTGTAGAAAAATTATTGGCATACGGTATTGTATAATAAAAAATGCTATAAGGCATAAATAAGCATAATCTGTTTTATTGCTTACATTTTCTTGTAAGTACATTTTAATTAACCAGAAGGTGATAATGAGCCGTCCTTATAGTAGGATGGATTTAGAAATTCGTTTTATTTAATAGTAATAAGCTAAATCAAAAATCAAATCTTATTCGCACTTAATTTCTTGTGGCCAGAACATGTTTTCTAGAAAATCAAGAAGCCACTCAGTTTAATTTAGAAAATTACGGTCTTCATCAATCTTCCTAATAGAAATACATATCTAATTAGCCTATCACTTACCAATCAAACGCTTAATGAAAGTTGTAACAATCTTTCAGTTACTCAGGTGATGTTTCCTCCTTTTAATTATGGTTGTCTTTCTTCCTGTCTAAGAAATTTAAGTTTATTGGTAGATAGAAAATAATCGCAATTATGACTTCTAAAACTCTCTAATAATATTCAATAGTTCCTAAAAAATACCATAATTATATCTCTTGAGTTTCTCATACAGCTACTGGTAATGATAGTTTTATTGTTCCTTAAACATGTATTATCACTATTGTTCTTATATAGCTTACAAGTTTTTGTTTGAAAATACGTAGTTTTTTGTTAAACCACTAATCTCAACTCGCGTAAAAAACTTCATTCGTTACTAGATACCAAGACCAGCTTCTTATGATATTAAAAATTATTAATATCTTTTCATATTAAAAAGAACGTAAGATTCCGTTTTAGATTTTTTTCAAAATGTCTTTCTATCTATTTATCTATGGTTAAGGAAAGTAAACCTGTCTATTTAAAGTAGTCTGAACCCACTTTATCTGACATGGATTCATTACTTTATTAACTAATTCGTTCTCTTCTGCTCCTGAACCTTGTAGAGCGATTCGAGGCAATGAGGACTGCACATAGACTACATGTCTTGTCATCAATCTCTAAGGTTAAGCTCATTTCACTCCTCAAAATTAGACCCAATGTGGCAAATAATACATACAGCATTGGGAAAACTACAGGGTTATCCATTTTATGCTTGGGAAGGTAAAGTTAAATAAAACACACAAGATATTCAGATGGAGACGAAATTTTTATTTTGTTTTAAAGACTGAATCATTCCATTATATGTGAAACACAATATCATTTAAATGTCCACCGCGGGACCTCTGACAAACTTCAATCCTTTTAAGAAAATGTTCAATCACTTTTCGACACATTTCAGGTGATATCTCGGCTAGAAATTCACGAATGTTGGCTTTAAGTTGTTGAAGAGTTTGAGGGTTATTGGCGTAGACACGATCTTTCGCATAGCCCCACAAAAAAAATCCAAAGGTGTGAGATCACAGGATCTTGGGGGCCAATAGATTGTGGGAGAGTACACGCAATGAAACGACTCTTTCACTAGTTAAAAGATGGATTTATTTGAAAGACAAGTTGAGAGAAAACTTACAAACGACGACAACTTCAATAAAAAAGTAAAAACGCTTAACGGGAGAAAACTAAGCACGCTATTCTAACCTACAAAAAAATTGGATGGTGCAACGTCTGCCGTGAACACAAAAATAAAGTAAGCGTACGTGCACAACGTTGTCAAATTGAATTGTTGTTACATACTCTGCAAGATGTTGCTATACATTAACATAGATATCACCTAATCTTGAAATTAAACGTCCTGGAAACTTCTTTTGCAAAAGAGCTCGGTCGGCCTGTGTTGTGTGACTTGTGGCCCCGTCCTGTTCGAACCACATGTCTTCCAGATCTTCTTCTTTGATTTTTCTCTAAAAATAATTGGTCAACATGCTTCCATACCACTCAGAGTTTACTGTTAAGGCTCTCCCACGATTGTTTTCAAAAAAAATGACATCACCAGACCATAATGCACACCATACAGTCACTTTTTCGGGATGCAAAGGCCTTTCTACGATCACCTGAGGATTTTCAGAACCCCATATGCGGCTATTCTGTTAATTTACGTAGCCACACACCGTAAAATGAGCCGCATCACTGAAGAAAATTCTGCTCGAAAAATCAGCATCAGCATCTTGTTGTTCAAGCACCCAATTTGCGAATGTTCTGCGTTGTCCATGGTCTGTAGGCTTAAGTTCTTGAGTGAGCTGGACTTTGTACGGATGGAGGTATAAATCCAAATGCAAAACTCGCCACAGCGAGCCGTAAGACAAACCCAAATTTTGAGCACGCTGAGGAATTGACAATTAAGAACAAGCCTAGTCAAGACATTTATGGATTAAATTAGGGTCTAATTAAGACTGTAAAAACTAGCCTATTCTATTAAAGATTCTCTTTCTGTCTTTGGTGACCTACGGGCTAGTAAGACTAGTCATGAACAAATCTGTACATTGAAAACATTATTGTCATAGTAAAATAGATTGTTGCCTAAATTAAATAGTACTGAGTTAAAAAAAACAGGCAGCTTGTCGCGCAATATTGTCTGCCAAGATCCATTTGCATGTAGTGTCAATAACTTAGTACGCACAATTTTACAATTTTGACGGCTCATAACTCAGCCAATAATTGATTTTCGGGAAAAAAGCTAGAGGACTTTTCGTCTTTAAATGAGCGGGAGAATACATGGTTTTGCTATGCTCAGCCGATTCTGGAGCACCCTGGTTCATTATATATTTGACAAATGGTCAACTTTTTCTCATTAATGTAGACTATGAAATATCCTTGTCATAAAAGTAGGTAAAATAAATGTCTGGATATAGATCATAAAAGAATGTCCTCTCTTTCTGCTGAGCAGTAACTATATGGTACCTGCGACAGTGGATTTTAAGGATTTTGTGAACCATATTGCGAAATTCAATACAATTTTGTTTAAATTTATGATATTTGTTCGTTTTTTATAATAAAGAGGTAAAACCCATTTAAGTTATGCATTAAATTTTAAAATCTGTACTATTTAATTGGTTATTCTTGACTATTTCATTATTATTCGAAATATTATTGGTTTGGAAAAATATTTTATGCTCAACTATGGGCTGGTAAGAATAGTCACGAACAAATCTGGTCACAGACCATACAAGAATTATTATTATTTTATTAGATTAAAGCCAAGAATTTACATTCTGTATAGCTCTATGAACTAAGTAGGCATTACAATATATTTCAATAAATCTTCAAATGTCAGCTTTCAAATTTAAACACTAAACATGTCCAATTTATCCAGACGATTCTTAAAACAGTTTACAGTAGGAGCAGTTATGATATCTACGGGTAACGAATTCCAAACATCAAACACTCTATTAGGCAAAAACATTTGACGTGTTTTTGTTTTACACATCTGTTTTTTAAATTTTAAAGTTTGACCGCGAAGTCTAATATCCCGATTTCTTTCAACTAGTTCGTTTAGATCACAGCCCAAATAATTATACAGGATTCTGAATGTAAAAATTAAATCACCACGAAGCTTTCGTTTATCAAAAGTTAGCAAGTTTGCATTTGAAAGTCTCTCGCTGTAGGTAGGTCTCGGCATACGCAAACCATACGTAGATCAACGTGGTATACAGCTTCATAAAATTGTAAAATGGAATTTTAACAAAAGCTTTTTGCAGCAGATACAACATAGAATTTGCACGTTTCACAATTGAGGCAATATGCTGGGACCAAGAGAGATCCTTAGTTACATTATTATTCCGAGATCACAATAAGATTCGACTTTTTTAAGTTCAATAATATTTATTTGGTAGTGTAGCTGGGGATTATTTTTTCCTAAATGTAACACCACACACACTTGTCCGTGTTAAGAGGAAGTAACCATTCACTGCACTACTTCCAAATAGTGTCCAGATCGGTTTGCAATTGTTGATGAGAAGTTAGGGGAACTGCATATATTTTTGTGTCGTCAGCAAACATTGATACCCAACATTTTAGTTCTGAAGGTAAGTCACACGTGTAAGCCAGGAACAGGAGAGGGCCGAGGACGGAGCCCTGAGGGATACTGGATAGAATTTTGACATGGTGCTCCCCACCCTCACACTAAACTTTCTATTTTTTAAAAAGTCTTCAATCCAATTAAACAATTCTCCTCTAATTCCAAGATGTTCTAGCTTATGTAACAATCGTTTCGTGGTAACTCTATGAAATGCCTTAGCAAAGTCGAGGTAGATGACATCTATTGGTTGATTTTTATCTAAGGCTGTTATCCACTGGTTAAGGCATTGAAGCAGGTTTGTAATCGACCCCTTACAAATCCGTGTTGGATATTGGGTATTACATAATTTTCAGTAAAGAATTTGCACTCAAGAATGTCCTCTTTCTCTGTTAGGCAGTGACTTTATGGCACTATATTGTGAAATTCAATACAACTTCCCTTAAATTTATGATATTTATTTGTTTTATATAATAAAGGAATCCATTAGCTATTCTTTACTATTTTATTATTATTCCAAATATTATTAGTTTGGAAAAATATTTTTTGACAAGTTATGTTAACTTAAGATTTTATCGAAATCACTACTTTAAAATTTCAAAAATCAGATATTCTAAAGTTTCTGGTGTAGGAATGTTTGGGAACAAAGAAGATACATCGAAAGAAACAAAAATCATCTTTATTTAGACTTAAATCATTGACTTTTGAAATAAACTGTTGGCTGTTTTTGACTGAAAAACATTCGTAAGGTAATTTTAATGTCTCAAATTGTTTTACCAAAGTAAAGCATTTTAAATTGAATATCACATAGTAGATCTAGTCGAGAAAATTATGGAATAAATATAGGTCTAATTGAGTCTGTAAAGAACTACATTATTAGTCCGTTTACCAAACTTATAAATATTTGTTCAAAAAACTGTGTATTTCCAAATTGTCTTAAAGGCGCTTTGATAAAGCCAATTTTTAAAAAGAGAGATCTATTTCACGCAAAATTACAGATATATCTCTGTTCTTCAAGTCATAAATAACTGTGGTCACAGGCCATACAGGCATCCTCTGCTTCTGATGAGCAGTCACTATATGGCACCTGCCATAGTAGACTGTAAGGATTTTGTGACCCAGGCCAAGAGGTGTGGCAGGACTTCAATGGCCTACATTGCTAAAGAACCGAAAGAAGAGAATATCTGGTATAAAAATGGGGTTCTGTGAGGGAGTCCCATATACCAGCAGGCAATACTCACTGGGGAAGCACGTCACTATCTTCCAGGCCGAAGTCTTTGCTGTAATGACATGCAGACACCTGACAAAAGTCCTGAACTGTGGATAACGCAATAATGTGGTGTCAATCTGCTCGGACAGCGAAACTGCCATTAAGGCAATTACGATCGAAAAGGTGAGCTCTAAGCTCGTACTGGGGTCTATAAACGAGGAACTGCTGAAGGTGTGGTAATCTGTGAAGTTTCAGCTTATTTTGGTCCTTAGCCACTCAGGTTGTGCTAGAAATAAAGAGGCGGATCCCTTTTCTAGACTACGTAACGGTTGGTAGGCCATAAACCTATAATTGGTAAAGTCAAATCTGCA
Organism: Anthonomus grandis grandis; assembly: GCF_022605725.1. Classification (NCBI taxonomy): domain Eukaryota; kingdom Metazoa; phylum Arthropoda; class Insecta; order Coleoptera; family Curculionidae; genus Anthonomus; species Anthonomus grandis. The sequence continues at coordinate 30,501,656 of NC_065552.1, forward strand.
ACTTTTGCATTAATGACGAGTCTGCTGGATAAGTGGAACTTTCGGAAATGAACGGGCACCTGGCATGAGGCTAAGGAACACATAGCTAGACCCTCTGTCTGTCTCATTAGACAACTAAGGCGCTTGAAGAGACTGGAAATTGGGCTAATAACCGGACAGCCGTTCTAAGATGCCATCTCCTTACCATAAGTATTGAGGACAACCCGAAATGCTTATAGTGTTGGGAGGAGGATGAAATTGCCGGCCACGGATAGTGGTGACCGAAAAGTGTTCAGCTCTCACACGCGCAAGGTTCAAATATCTGGGTGACACCTACAATTTATCCAGTGACATTAAACAGTCTTTCAAACCAGAGTGTCTCATTAGTTTTTCCAAGGCTATTAGCCTCTATTACACCTCTGTGAGGCAGCACGGATCTATTAGAAGATCTATGTACCTTAACAGTTCGTTTGACAGCCTACTGTCTTACAATTACATTACATTAATTATAATCTATTCCAATCGTTTGCATTCTTTAATATGCCTTTAGGAATCATATTTGCTGGCTTGTCATCATATTGAGGCCCTGGCTTTTTGCGCCTTTATATTCATATGATCTATCCTTTGCACAGGTTGTCAAGATGTTTTGTGGATATTTTCTTATTGGTTTAGCTAATTATTGTTACATTTTATTTGGAGTTTCTGATAATAGATCGTTTTTTATACTCTGTTGGAAAGTCTTATATAGAATCTCTATTATTACTTCCTTGCCTAGTCTGCCAATTAATCTGTGTAACATTATCCAAAGGTGAGTTTTAAGTCATCTGATTATAATCCTAAAATTGCTTAGTTAAGATAAATGTTAAAACGATGAACTTGTTAAAAAATGTTAAATATATATGAAATAAATATATCAAATAAGTACTATGTTAAAAAATGAGCAGTTTTTCAAAATATGCTCCGAATTCAAAATTTCTTTTTCTGGTTCAAGACCATTCAAAAACTACCCACGAAAAATTTCGAAAAAATGGTTTTTATTTTTTTCTAAATAAACTATAACTCGGACAACTTTATGTATCAAATAAAAGTTCTTGGGAATATTAAGAGGTACTCGTCTGTGAAAACGAATCGGTTCTAGCTATTATAGTATCGGAGAAAATTGGAAAAAACTATTAAACGTAAATATCGAGTTATCAAGAGCCAGCCCTATGGAAAAATTTCAATTTTTTTATTTCTCAATCCTGTACCACTTCATAGTACCTTTAAAAAAGTTTATTACCAATTTGACTTTAAAATGAACTGAAAACCTGTTTCTTTGCATTTTTCGATTTTCGAACAAAATCCGGGGTCAAAATGACAATTTTTTCAAAATATGCTCCGAATTCAAAAAATTTTTTTCAGGTAAAAGTCCATTCCAAAAACTTGTAAAAAAGCTTTATGACAAAATTTTCCACGATCTACACGAGTGCCACAATATAAAGGAAAAGATTAGGTCCCATAAGAATTCATGTATGGGGATAAGACAACCGGGTTTTTCGTGGCTTTTTTTGATTTTTCGGTTTTATTTTTGAAAGCCTATAGTAATAAAATATAAAAGGAATTGACAGGAGAAAAAAAAGGAGTAAAAGAAACCATCAATGAATTGAGTCGAAGCTATAGAAACCGAGATATTAATAAGAAGGTGGAAAAAACAAAAGAAAACTTGTTTTTTCCCATGGTACCATTATTTTTCCTAAAATGATTATTGGCAAATTTTAAAGTAAGTAGGGCTTTTTTTTTCTTCAGAAAAGCTCGATTTCCTGTTTTCATAACGATACGTCAAAAACAGCTTGAGCTATAGAGAAAGAGCAGATTCGAAAATTAAATTTTAATACCCTGTATCTTAAATATGAGCGATATTTTACTAAGACATGTTTGGCTCAACATCGATATTTTCACGAGTTCAACCTAGAATTTCTTTTTAGATTTATTCATTACCGACCATCCTGTAATGGAATAACAATTACTTTATTATACTAGTTTTAAATGATTTTATTATGCAAATCTTAAAATTTGTTACTTATCCATTACATACTGCTTTAAAATAACATATTCAGTAAAAATCTGATTTGATTTATTGTTACTAAAAAACACAAATTTACTTAATCTTCTTTTAAAACTTTACCTTATAAATTATAAACAGCTGTTCCGCCCACAACGTCCTCTTTTTCTCAGGATGACAAAAAATTCCCTAATACCTTAATTCAAAGATAAAACCCGCCTTTGTTGCCCAGTTAAAAATCCATTCCGAGGCGTCAATGGAATAATTTAAAGTAATTTAACGTTTATCTGAGCCCGGTCTTATAATACGAGGTATTTATCTAAGTACGTCCACGTCTTTGAAGTAATTACGTTAAATTCTTATCTTAATACGAGTCGAGTGAAAAAAAAAGTTCACCCACGTACGACCCGATTGTCGCTGTCCTGTCGTGCACGTAGTAAAACGTCGTTTATTTGTGTCTCTCGTATAATCATTTCAATTTTAAAGAGATTTCCGTGTTTTGAAATTGCTGTTTTGATTGGGTCGTTTTAGAATGGTACTTCGTTTAATAATTCATTTATGGATTGGCTTTAATAAGGTTTCGTTTATGGAAATCGTTCTGAAATTATTGCATAGAACGTGCATAAACAAAATTGTTTATTATTATTGTTAAAGCAGTTGTTAGATTATTATTTACTTTTCCTGTAAATACTCACTCAATTAGGATTCTTACCGTTATTTTATCTAGTTTAACAACCTTTACGAGTTAAATACAGAAAATGCCGAACAACTTATTTATTTATTTAATAATAGTTTATTGTATTTAAAAATTGAAAACATTGTGCACGGATATCAAAAAGCAGTATTGTAAAATACATTACAATTTTGCTTAAATTTATGATATTTTTTTTTATATAATAAAAGAAGTCATAACCATTTAAGTTATGCATTAAATTTAAAATTGTGTACTATAAAAATTGAAAAAACCAATATGTGCAGATTAGTACATCAGTTTTTATAATAATTTATGTTCAGGAAGAAATTTGGAAAGGCTGTTCTCGACTTTTTTATTATTTTTCGAAATTGTATTATTGGTTTGGAAAAATATTTTGTGACATGCACAGTCTTGTAAATTTAATTATTTCTTGAATATTATCGAAACCATTATTTTCCAAAAGTCCAATCAGATATTCCAAAGTTTCTGGCATAGGAATGTTTGGGAACAAGAAAGATACATCGAAAGAAATTGCATCTTACCTTAGAATTAAATTATTGACTTTTGAAATAAACTGTTGGCTGTTTTAGACTGAAAAAACATTCATAAGCTAATTTTAATACCAGAAATTGTTTTAGCAGATACTTTGAAATATTGCAAGTTGAAGATTCTAAAGTCAAGACAATTGGTCTTATTTTATTGCCAGAATTATGGATTTTTAGACCTAGTTAGTTCGAATTCGAAAAAAAACATTTTTTCTGAAAAAAATCCAAACGGGGAGTATACCCGAAAAATGTAAAAACCCAAACTTTGAAGGCCGATATCTCGGCTTCTATGGGAGCCATTGGAAAAATTCCAACGGTTTTATCTTAGCTTCGTCCTTCTAAATCCAACAAGACTATCCGCAAGGTCGTAGCTTTTATAATAGCCGCGATATGACATTTTTGATGCCCATTTCTGGCCTCAAAAACGAGGTCGAAAAAATACTCGATTTCTTAGTCCTGCTCGGATTCCCTTATTACTCGATATTTTCGTGATCTACTTGATGAGAACAATCCGCTGGTATAGTTAGTTCAAATTCGAAAAAAAACATTTTTCTGAAAAAAATCCAAACGGAGGGGTATACCCGAAAAATGAAAAAAATCAAATTTTGAAGGCCGATACCTCGGCTTCTATTGGAGCTATCGGGAAAGCTTCAACGGTTTTATCTTAGTTTCGTCGTTCTGAATCCAACGAGACCATCCGCAAGGTCATGGATTTTACGATAGCCGAGATATGGCATTTTTGATGCCCATTTTTGGCCTCAAAAACGGACGTCGAAAACGACTTTTTCAGGATTTTCAAAGTGCTCTCATTCCCTTAGTTCTGGTCGGATCCTGTTATAACCCAGTGTTTTCGTAATCTAGGTGACCCAAATAAGACGCTGGCATACTTAGTTTGATTTCGAAAAAAATAAATTTTTGGTGAAAAAATTCGATACGGGGGGGTATACCCGGAAAATGAAAAAACCCAAACTTTGAAGGTCGATATCTCGGCTTCTATGGGAGTTATCGGAAAAATTCCAACGGTTTTCTTAGTTTCGTCGTTCTGAATCCAACGAGGCCATCCGCAAGGTCGTAGCCTTTATGATAGCCGAGATATGGCATTTTTGATGCCCATTTTTGGCCTCAAAAACGAAGTCGAAAAAATACTCGATTTCTTAGTTCTGCTCGGATTCCCTTATAACACGGTATTTTCGTGATATACTTGATGAGAACAATCTGCTGGTATAGTTAGTTCGAATTCGAAAAAAAAAATTTTTCTGAAAAAAATCCAAACGGGGGGGTATACCCGAAAAATGAAAAAACCCAAATTTTGAAAGCCGATATCTCGGCTTTTATGGGAGCTATCGGAACAGTTCCAACGGTTTTATCTTAGTTTCGTCCTTCTGAATCCAACGAGACCACCCGCAAGGTCATAGCCTTTATGATAGCCGAGATATGGCATTTTTGATGCCCATGTTTGGCCTCCAAAACGAGGTCGAAAAAATACTCGACTTCTTAGTTCTGCTCGGATTCCCTTATAACCCGGTATTTTCGTGATATACTTGATGAGAACAATCTGCTGGTATAGTTAGTTCGAATTCGAAAAAAAAATTTTTTCTGAAAAAAATCCAAACGGGGGGGTATACCCGAAAAATGAAAAAACCCAAACTTTGAAGGCAGATATCTCGGCTTCTATGGGAGCTATCGGGAAAATTTCAACGGTTTTATCTTAGTTTCGTCCTTCTGAATTCAACGAGTCCATCTGCAAGGTCGTAGCTTTTATAATAGCCGAGATATGGCATTTTTGAGGCCCATTTTTGGCCTCAAAAACGGACGTCGAAAACGACTTTTTCAGGATTTTCAAAGTGCTCTCATTCCCATAGTTCTGCTCGAATCCTGTTATAACCCGGTGTTTTCGTAATCTAGGTGACCCAAATAAGACGCTGGTATACTTAGTTTGATTTCGAAAAAAATCAATTTTTGGTGAAAAAATTCGATACGGGGGGGTATACCCAAAAAATGAAAAAACCCAAACTTTGAAGGTCGATATCTCGGTTTCTATGGGAGCTACCGGGAAAATTCCAACGGTTTTGTCTTAGTTTCGTCATACTGAATCCAACGAGACCATTCGCAAGGTCGTAGCTTTTACGATAGCCGAAATATGGCATTTTTGATGCCCATTTTTGGCCTCAAAAACGGACGTCGAAAACGACTTTTTCAGGATTTTCAAAGTGCTCTCATTCCCTTAGTTCTGCTCGGATCCTGTTATAACCCGGTGTTTTCGTAATCTAGGTGACCCAAATAAGACGCTGGTATACTTAGTTTGATTTCGAAAAAAAACAATTTTTGGTGAAAAAATTCGATACGGGGGGGTATACCCGAAAAATGAAAAAACCCAAACTTTGAAGGCCGATATCCTGGCTTCTATGGGAGCTATCGGGAAAATTCCAACTGTTTTATCTTAGTTTCGTCCTTCTGAATCCAACGAGTCCATCTACAAGGTCGTAGCTTTTATGATAGCCGAGATATGGCATTTCTGATGCCCATTTTCGGCATCAAAAACGAGGTCGAAAAAATACTCGATTTCTTAGTTCTGCTCGGATTCCCTTATAACCCGGTATTTTCGTGATCTACTTGATGAGAACAATCCGCTGGTATAGTTAGTTCGAATTCGAAAAAAAAAAAATTCTGGAAAATATCCAAACGGGGGGTATACCCGAAAAATGAAAAAACCCAAACTTTGAAGGCCGATATCTCGGCTTCTATGGGAGCTATCGGGAAAAGTCCAACGGTTTTATCCTATTTTCGTCCTTCTGAATCCAACGAGTCCATTCGCAAGGTCGTAGCTTTTACGATAGCCGAAATATGGCATTTTTGATGCCCATTTTTGGCCTCAAAAACGGACGTCGAAAACGACTTTTTCAGGATTTTCAAAGTGCTCTCATTCCCTTAATTCTGCTCGGATCCTGTTATAACCCGGTGTTTTCGTAATCTAGGTGACCCAAATAAGACGCTGATATGCTTAGTTTGATTTCGAAAAAAATCAATTTTTGGTGAAAAAATTCGATACGGGGGGGTATACCCGAAAAATGAAAAAACCCAAACTTTGAAGGCCGATATCTCGGTTTCTATGGGAGCTACCGGGAAAATTCCAACGGTTTTGTCTTAGTTTCGTCATTCTGAATCCAACGAGACCATTCGCAAGGTCGTAGCTTTTACGATAGCCGAAATATGGCATTTTTGATGCCCATTTTTGGCCTCAAAAATGGACGTCGAAAACGACTTTTTCAGGATTTTCAAAGTGCTCTCATTCCCTTAGTTCTGCTCGGATCCTATTATAAGCCGGTGTTTTCGTAATCTAGGTGACCCAAATAAGACGCTGGTATACTTAGTTGATTTCGAAAAAAATCAATTTTTGGTGAAAAAATTCAATACGGGGGGGTATACCAGAAAAATTAAAAAACCCAAACTTTGAAGGTCGATATCGCGGCTTCTATGGGAGCTATCGGGAAAATTCCAACGGTTTTGTCTTAGTTTCGTCATTCTGAATCCAACGAGTCCATCTACAAGGTCGTAGCTTTTATGATAGCCGAGATATGGCATTTCTGATGCCCATTTTTGGCATCAAAAACGAGGTCGAAAAAATACTCGATTTCTTAGTTCTGCTTGGATAATAATTTATTATTCAATATAAGCTAAAACATGAATTCACTATAAAAAATAGATTTTAAACTAGTCTTATAAAATACTAAATAAGACTTTTAACAATAAAAATATCATCTAACAATGCAAAAAAATTAATAAGGCAAGTTTTGGAGTAATAAGTAAAGAAGTAGGTTAGTTTGGTGCATTAAATATTAGAATATAGCTTTATGATTCTTTTTAGAATCTCTAATACACATAAAAGTTAGTTTTACAAAACAAAGAAATTTAATATATAATTTTATGTCTTTGTGAATCACCGTTTTACTTATCCTTTAAGAGGTAATATGTGTAGAGATGGACATTAATACAGTGTAGATGTTCATATGAAAAAGGTCATACATAAAAAATTTAAATATGTAAAAAAATATTAATATCAGAGATCCAACTATAGTAGACCTTATCTTTGACTTATAATTTCAAATTTTCATTTTTGAAAACAGCTCTAAAAATTATGTTTAATTTTAGTCAATCTTCCAAACTTGTTTAAATCTAGTTTCCATCATTTATCATTTGATTTTAAATTTAATAATCATCTAAATAGGACTGCCATGTTCGTTCTTAAAAAAGAAAAACTAACAATAGCAGCTAATCGAAATAAATGACAAACGGTCCGCCCAAGCCCTTCCTCAGCCCTTTTATATTTGAAATAAGGGTGTTTGGTCTACGGATCATCACGGCCACTGGCAAATTCAATTTAAATTACATGATAAATAATGCATTGTTAAAGTCTATAGGATGGCAATTATAGTTGGCCATTGTTGGCAAAGCTGGCTCGCGAGTTGCATACATTTCATGATATCCAGTGGACTAAAGCTGTGACAATCGATTATGTACTTTAAATTAAGGTGACCATTCGCCATCGTTACATATTGTAATGATAATTGAGTTTGTCGCAATCATATTTGTTATTTTAATCATAAATTTTGCTTATAGTTATTATGTTGCGATTGAAGAACAGACGTGGTATTACAACTTTTTCTTAAAAAACTTGATTTCTTCGTTCCCCAACAAAATTGTTTTTCCCTCTTGAAGCTTGTCTCGCTTGAATTAAATTCTCCTAATTATGACATTACCAATTATTGATAAAGCGCCGGTGTCCGATTAAAAGACCTGTGGGTTCAGCCAATTAAAGTGAGGCACCCTTTTGACCAACATCGCCGATGTGGCAACTTTCAGAAACTACTTCTCGTTCATTTTTGGTTACACACGTTTAGCATACAGATTAGTCTCTTAACGTCTAGCCTCCTTGGGTAAAACTAACAAATAATTTAAGTTTGGACAGCATTAGTTGTATACTATATTTGTGTAAATAATAGATCTTATTTAAACATAAAAATTGCATAATTCTTACAAAACCTGTTTAATAATAACTAGTATGCTACTTACACTAACCTCAAGTCTATTTTTTTACCAGTCAAAATAATCCAATCAAATCTTGAATCAAAACCTCATACGCATATCCTTTGTTGAACTTTGTTGCCCCCTTCTATGTACTAATGTGACACAGATCAGCTGTTATCTTAATCTTAAGCAGAGTTTACACCTGTTGTCATATGGCAACAACAGTCTTTTATGGGTTAGGCAAAACTTTAATACCTTTATATATTTCATGAGCCAAACATTTTAGAGGTTACATTTATATGAACTTATTAACCTGAAATTAGACCAGGAATCCTTTTTTTCCAATTATGCAATATCCCTAAGTAACACCCTGTTTAACTAAGACCCAGAAATAAGTTAAAATTGTGTATAGAAAATTTCGTGGCTTAATTGGATAGCCCTAAGTTTTAAAAGAATAATCTTTAATACTAATATTTAACCCTTTTATTGCTCCAGTTGGTCCACTGTATGGCGATCTCTATTAACCGTCATGTTACACCCCTGATAATAAGGGACTGATTGCGATTCAGTGGACTATGAAGCTTTAGTTTGTCCTGTCTGCTGTCTTGTTCCCTCGCCCCGATCCTGCCTGTATGGAACATGTGTAACCGCCTGTGTTTATCATCGGCTTTAGCTTAGAATCGGTTTACGCGTAGGTGCGTCCCTTATTAAGGGACCACGATGGCAAATTGTGCGCGTGTGAACTACCCTCTAAGATAACGAAGAGGTTATCTTTGCGGATATATGCGCAACGAGACGTGCTTGGGGAGCGAAATGAGAAAATTAAACACTTTATCTTTAGGAGAAAATGAAAAAAACAGTCAGACAGATACCCTATTTAAGCAAAGAAGCCTTTGCATACAAGAATCTTCCTAGTTGCGCTAGGAGACTCGGGAGGGTGATTCGTTAGGTTGTTTCATAAAAAAAGTTCAACATATCAGGTTCATATACAAGATGGCGATGTTGTTGTAGACAACAGATTAATATCGCTCTATAATTTTTACAATTTTTGTAATTTAAGTGAAGAATTAATTGCGATTTTGTGGTCTGGGGGTGAGCTCTAACATCAGAGTGTGTGTCCTAGTAATTGTTTGCCTAAATTAGCAGTTTCTTTTAGTGAAAATTTACCATTAGGTGTGTATTATCTAAGTATTACCTAGTAAACATGGTTCTCAAGTGCGGATGCGCGAGAAGTTAAGTCCATCATAAGTAGCGTATTTAACGAGAAATTTCTTGAAGAGGTAGCCACGAAAGTATTTGACATACTCGAAAGAAAGCTGCCAGCGAAAAGAAGAAAAAAGAATTTCCTCCTTAGAGAAAAAAACTAAATAAAGTATCTGCGGAAAGCAAACACCTGGCCATTTCATTAAATGCCGTGGAACAACAGAGCCGCAGAAAAAATCTGCGCATATTCGGACTTCAGTCAACTGAAAACGAAGATTCCGCAACATTAAGGCTAGCGTCCACTATACGGATCGCATCGGGCCTCGTTGCAACGCAATAATACTCTCTCACGTGGAAACAAATGAAAGTGCGTCCACTCGAAGCGCGTCGCATCGGGGCGGAACGCAACGGATTTTTGTTTTGCCTCATAGGCGGATTTTTGCGGACGGCACGTTGCGACCCGTCTCAAGTTAACGTAGAGCGATAGCAGCACAAACACATTTTAGTATTTTTGGTTAATTCTTTATTGCTTTGCCCACAAATTAACTAGGAAATTAATTAGAAATGGACGAAGACTTGCTAATATCATTAGTGTCCCAGTATAAGGAACTATACGACACGGGAGATGCGAGGTACCACGACGAACAGAGGAGAAACAATATATGGCAAGAAATTGCAGATTTATTGAAATTAAGGGGTGAGTACATAGGTATTTCAGACGCATTTATTTACCTAATTAAATAATAATATGTCAGATACATATATGTAAAATAGACGGTAGCGAAGTATATATTATTCGTTATGACGAAATTCTCGTCTTATGACCTGTGATTGCCAAGGTAGTGATCCGAAATTCGATACAAAATATTGTTTAAACTTGTCCCGAATACTGAGAGCAAGTTGTGTTGCATTTCCACTAAAGTGTGGTAAATTCACTAATCCTTCCAATGTTTCATTATTTTTTTTTAAATCGTCTTGTAACCCCACATTGGTAATTAAAAAGTTATGTAAACCACACGTTGCTGCCACTACAATGTTAATATGTTCAGGGGTCATGGATATTCGTCTTTCGTATATTCTAAACCTTCTGCATAGTATGCCAAACGCATTTTCACTGACCCGTTGTGCTCGGCTTAGCCTATAATTAAACACTTTCTTCTCTTCAGAGTCTAAAGTCTGGTTACCAGGATATGGTCTTATTAAATGCCTTCCCAAAGGAAATGCTGCATCTCCAATAATAACATAAGGCATAGTATCTTCAGTGCCAGGAAGTGGTTTGTAATGAGGAATGTTCAGTCTGTTCTCTGCTAGTGCTTTTCCGAAATTGGAATTCGAAAAAATATTTCCATCGGAGTTTTTCCCTAGGCCGCCAATGTCGACCGCCAGAAATTTATAATCGGCGCCTACCAAAGCTAATAAAACCACACAAAATATTTTTTTACAGCCAAAGTATTTCGATCCACTTTTTGCGGGACATTCTATAACAACTTGTTTCCCGTCTAACGCCCCTATACAGTTGGGAAAATTCCATTTATCCCAAAACTGACAAGCTATTGTTTCCCATTGTTCTTCCGAAGGTGTGTCAATTTTCATTCTCTGCCATATTGCTGTACAAGTTTCGTAGACTATAGCTATTACAGTCTTTTCTCCTAAACGAAAACTGAAAGCAAGTGATCGAAAAGAGTTGCCAGTCGCCAAAAACCTGGAAAAGAATTTAATTATTAGTGTTTATACCCGCAAAAAAAAAGAATATTGTTTATTTAATATATCCATACATTTTCTTTTTAGCATCCGAATGTCGGGACCGCTAGAAAAGGCTAAGAGACAACTTTAGGCGCGCAAAAAATTTGCGAAAAACCAAGAGCCGCTACAAAGAATAAGCCTATTTAAATATGAGGAAGAAATGCAATTTCTAACTTGTTACTTGGAAACTCAGGAAAAATGTTTAACAAACATTTCGAGACAGTCGAGTGATGATGAAGAAGCTGTGCTTGATAACATGTCGCCACCATCTACACCAGGGTCCCAATCCCAAATGAGTTTCAATTCAACTGCTTCATGTTCAAAAAAAAAGAAAGTACAAGACGAATATGGCCAGTTCTCAACCTCGGCAAAAACACTGTTTCAGTCCTATATTAAGAAAAAAGTATGACCAACCTCGCCAAGAACCTGACACAGTTTTGACAAACTTTTCCTGAAGACATCCAAATTCGTGTAAAATGTTCCGTCTTTAAAATTATAAATGACGCTGAATTGGAAATGTTACAGCGAAAAGCAAGCCATGAACAATATTTTAATCGTCCTACTGTGCGGAGCCATTATCAGGAACCAGTCCGAATGCCAGTGTTACAGACAGGTCAAATTGCAACGACTGGATCAAATACTATGGTCCAAAGCAATGAACTTAGTTATTCGTTAGGATGGCAAGTTTATTCTCCAGTTTCACCTGGACAATCCTCACCAGTCGCACAAGCTGGACCAGCTGATCACGCAAACAAGACATATATGCAGATAGGAGAATTTCTAACGTTTCCTGAACGTTGATGTTAGTAGACTAACAACTTAATACATTTATATAGAAATTAGAATAAAATGTAGTAAGTATAAAAAATATGAATTAAAGTTTATCATCGCAGAAATAATAGTTTTTGATTTCATGCCGTGGAACATTAAAAAATGAGCTATGATCACTTTGCATAAAATTATTCTGATGCATGTTTCTTAATAAGAATACTACTTACCTGAGACAGACAGGCAGTCGTTCATATGGCTCTACTGGTTCTCTAAATTTAGATTTTTGTTTTATAAGGTCGTTATTTAAAATATGCAGTATTTCTTCAAATTTTTCTTCTGATATACGAAAATATTCAAAAACTTTGTAGGGTCTTTTTTCAAATCTGGAATTAAATGGTGAAATTCTCCGTATAGTTTTCTTTGCCTGCATATATCGTGAACCCACATTTTATGTTTACGTTTCTTTTTTTCCATTTTTTCTTCCTCTTCCAGCAATATTTGAAACAGGAACAACTCTTCATCAGACGTATCTATTTCCATTTCAGAACTTTTTTATCAGTTCAATGATTAAAATGACTCAAATTTCAATAGTGTCGAAAACGCTCGTCCCACCCCATCTACAATAAACACAAAAACGACTAAACTGAAACTGGCTAAACATACAGTATACCTAAAAATATCCGTCTTGCTGCGTCTATAGTGAACGCAGTTGCAAGAAATGCGGCCCGGTCCGCCCCGCCAGGATCCGTCTGAAGTAGACGCTAGCCTTTAAAGGACAAGGTATTTAAAATATTTAATACCGATCTCGGAACAAACATTTCGAACAATTCAATAAAAAAATGTCACCGTGTGCCATCAAGAAATCCAACTGATAAACCTCAGGCAGTGTTGGTGCGGTTTTCGTGCATCGAGGCCAAGCAATCGGTACTTAAATCGCGACTTTCGCTTAAAAACAAACAAATACAAATCAAAGAAGACTTAAACAAAGTGCGTTTAAATTTATTTGAAAATGCGGTTGGAAAATTTACTTTTAAAAATTATTCGTGGGTTTATAACGGTAATGTTTACGTCAAAAGGGTGATCAAATTCATAGAATTACTGACCTGGGGACCTGACAAATATATAAATTATCTTTTTTTTTTGGTGAGTTGAAAATATCTTATAGAATTTGATGATAGGGACGCTAATGTTCATTCATAATTTAATATATACATATTATACAGAGTGGTCCATTTAACTTGAGACATCGCAATATCTCGAAAACTAAACATATATCCAGAAAATGTTTCAGGTGAAGTTTAAATGGTTTCCAGGGGGCCATAAAACGACGTCATTGGTTTGACCTTGAGTGGACGTCTTCAAGGTCAAATGAAGGTCAACTTCACTTTTTTGCACACAAACCTCTATTTTTTTAATAGTATCTGATTTAGCGTTAAAAAATAAGTAACTTTCATCTGACACTTTTTTACATGCGACCTTTCCTTTTCAAGGTAATAATTCTTGATTCTTTTACAAATTTTTTCCTTGACAATGACATTTGTCCTTGTAGGTAGTATCTGATGATTTATCAAAAGGAGTGAAAGTATCTTATGATAGAATTTTATCATCAACAGAATCGAAAACTTGAACAGAGTGCAGCATCTGTAGAGTTGGTGGATCGCGATATACGATCTCCTTCAAATAACCCTATAGAAAAAATCTAAAGCCGTCAAATCAGGTGACCGTGGCGGCCAGTGGACTGCTCCACCGTGAAATATCCAACGTCCATTGAAGTCACGATCCAACACTTGGCGCGCAACGCGTGAATAATGTGCAGGACAACCATCATGCTGGTACCACATATTTAGTCTCACTTCAAAACACACATCTTCCAACAATACTGGTAGAATCTTCAGCAAAAAATTACGGTATTTTTGGTCATATGACTTTATCATTGATGATGCTACACTAGACATTCACAAACCATGGCCGCTGATATTCTATCGCTCGAAACCACCTGGAATTTTCAACTGCCCAATAATGCGTGTTATGACGATTAACTACACCATAGTTTGTAAATGAAGCTTCATCGGTGAATAAGACGCGCAGAAAGAAATTGTTAATTTCATGCAACTGATTTTGGGCCCATTCACAAAACAACACTCGATTTTGGAAATCATTCCCGTGAAGCTCTTGATGTAACGACAAGTGATACGGATGAACTTTCAAAATTCTCAGAACACCTGTTTTGGAGATTCCAAAAGCAGAAGAAATTGATCGTAAGCTGACTCCAGGATTATGGGCAACTGCAGCTAAGACGGCAATTTCATTATTTTGACCGGTAATGCTTCTCTTTCGTGATCGATTCTCACACTTCCATCTGCTATGAAGTGGTTCACTATACGATAAAATGATGCTCGCGATGGAAGTCGCCGTTGAGGATGTCGCATGGTATACAGTTCAATGGCTCTATTAATATTCCGTTTAGATTCACCATAAATAAGGACCATTTCAACTTTTTCATTTATTGTTAGGCATTCCATAGTCACTCAACAAAATAGTGAAATACTTGATAAGTGAATACTGTGAACCAAAATAATCTCTCATTTACTTTATTCATTAGTGTTTGTTTACAATCGCCTAAAATACCTGGGATAAACACGTGAAATCTGTTCACTATAGAAATTTTTTGCATCCTAACATTGACCATTGATCAACAATGCCTTGCCACAACAATATTGAAGAATTGCTGAACCAAAGCTATTCCTGTTTCTAATGTCACTGTCAAGGAAAAAATTCGTAAAAGAATTAGGAATTAATTTCTTGAAAAGGAGAGGTCGCATGTAAAAAAGTGTTAGATGAATGTTACTTATTTTTTAATGCTAAATCAGAAACTTTAAAAAAAATAGAGGTTTTTAAGGAATTTTGTAATATTTCAAATTTTGTAAAAGTGAATACACCTACCTATTAGTATTCTTTGTGCTTAATTGCAGTAATTTCTTGGTGACTAATAAACGTCTTATTATTAATATTATCATTATTATATCATAGTTAAGAAGCACTGTATATAATAGAATTAGAAAATTAAGATACCAATTTAGTATGTCGTACATCTATCTAGAGCAAAACTACAAATTATTCTATCATCAGATAATGTCTGATTATACCCTGTTCTTGTCTCGCACTTATAAGGACAAACAACAAGTTTGTCAGGCATCCTACAACTAAAATATGGCGCAGACGTAAAAATTGTACTCCTTCGGTGAAATTGGCTTAAAGTTTATCGGTATTACGACTCTGCACAACCCACAGATTGCCGTGTCACCCACAGCTAGTTTGTTTGGTGATTTTATCGTTTATTTTTGTTTGGCTTTATAAAGGGTTTCTAAATAAGATCACACAAAAAAAAATTTTTTTTCGTGTAAAGAGAAAATTTATAGTTCACCTGAAAAGAATATGCGTAGTTAAATATTTAAATAGCAACCATAAAATCTCTGGCACAGTTTCAACCTTTTGTTAACATTTTGTATGGGTCATTTTTAGGACGTATAAAATTTTAAATTGGAACGAAACTGATGACAAATTTTTTATGCAAAGGGAATTTCCAGATTACGAAAACTTAACTGCAAATTTCCAACATTTAGTAAGTCCCCATTAAAAAAATTTATTTGAATAAAGTGGAGCATAGTGTTTCCTATGCTCCACTTTATTTTTTCCTTTGATGTGTATGTATATATGTTTTACAATAATAAACTGGATAGCTATGATCAGTGGGTAGACCAGGTTTATTGTAGGTGAAGCTATTTGATTCTTTATACGTATATTTTATTTTATAGGCTTCTGAATCTTTCGAAGTAGAGTTGTATCGTTTCCACACATAGAGTAGGGTATTGTAATTTTAAGGCAGTTGGCAGTCAAAAATGCTATATAGATCTCCTAATGAATAAGTCGTGCTCCACTGAGGGTTATCAGAGGCGAACAGCTCTGGAAACACCAATAAGAGACTCTAATTTAAAAACAATCAGTGCTAATCCCTCCCTAATAATGTGGTCTGCAATTTCATAGTCCTTCCAACACCATCGGCATTCCGGGTTGTTCGCAATCTATAAGGTTATCTATAAGGTGCGATAATCAAGATTTAGTGTTGCTAGCTGAATTTCACGCTTCTTTAAATGTAGTAGTTGCCTGGAAAGGTAATCAAAGGAAACGGCCCTTCAATGTCTGCCTTAGCCTGTTTCCAGCCAGGTGTTTCTGTCCCTCTTCGGAAGATCCATTTTTCGAGTAGACTCTATTGATACAACAGCAACAGATTTGCCTATACCGATTAGAGGTTCGGGATCTACCGGTTTCCTAAATCCCAGTCTAGCAAGGAGGTCTCCTTATTCGTTTGTAACATAGCCTGAGAGACCAGACATCCTTACAAGCTGAATCCTGCAGCCCACGTTCACTAGTTCCTGCAGAACCTTTATGCACTCCAGTACAAGCTTGAAGCTAAGCTTTTCAACCATAATAGACTTAATGGTAGCCCTGTTGTTCAAGCAGATTAATGGGATTTGGATTTTCTGGTTGCTTCATTAGCGAGTATATGCTGTTGATATATGAGACTCCACTACCCAATCCTGCACCAGCTTCATTCATTCTGGATCCATCCGTATATCTGCCCAATAGGTGTGGTTTGGTTAGTCTATGAGCAGTCGTCATTGTCTCCAATTATAGTCGGTTTTGGAGCAGCCGAATCTAAGGCTGATGATATTATGAAAGCTATTAATGAAGGACTTAGTTTACTTGATTTTTCCAAGGCTTTTGATATGGTAGATAATTGATTTTTACGAGTTAAACTTGATATAATTGCATTTACATTTTTCTTTTCAATCTTTTCTCAAAGATAGATCACAAAAAATACTTTAAATAATTCTACGTCCAGTAGTGTCTTAATTAAATTAGGGGTTCCCCAGGGTCCTATTTTATTGCCTCTTTGGTTATTGTATACATTATAAAAATAATAATACCAAATCTCACTACTACCAAATTCACGCAAGCCCTTATAATTACTAAGATATGCAAGAGGCAGTTAGAAAAATATCTCAGATCTCAATAAAATGACCACCTTATTCTAGAAACATAACCTTAATTTAAATTTAAAAAAAACTAAATTATTGTATTTTGCTAGCAAAGCTGAAAGAGACATAGTCAAGTATCTACATAACTTAAGGATTGACAGCCTGCGTATACCCTTTTATACAGGAAAAAATCTTTAACAAATACTTATCCTAACGGTCTTATTAGTGGGACTGGCGATATTACATTTCTACATTTGTCCGCAAATTACTTTAATTTTTAGGTTTATTCTAAGCAGACCATTTACAATCCCGAATTTTGTAAATACACAAATTTAGAGAAGTTGGGAGAAAAATTAGTTAAATGTGCCGATTCCATATTACCAAAAACTCTTTTAAAAGTACGAAATGACTCTTATGATAGGAAAACATAGTTTTTTAGCCAGAAAGGCAGATCTGTTCGAGCCTTTTATTATTGGAATTAATTTTTGTTAAGGGTTTTCATTTTATTGTTTTATAGTGTTTTAATTTTTCTACTTTTTCGCCTTTAAGCAGCTCTCTATGTGTATTGATCGATTCCGCAACCTGTATAACTTTATACCCTATAATTATCAATGGAATTACAAAATCGGAAAAAATAAAATGATTATCTCCTTTCATTTTTAATAATTAATAACTATAATGTACTTGAATAAATGTTAAAAAATAAGTGTACTATAAGTGTAAATATACAATTTCATTTGATATTATACCGCGTCCTGCAACAGTGCGTCGGTCTTCTATAAAGCCTAAAAAAATTAGGTTAAAATTTTCTAACCTCTTAAAAAATTTTTGGGATCTGATACCGCATATCTGGAAAATATTTTAAAGTATACAGGGTGCTTCAAAAAAGTAGGGCGATATAAGCAGCATTTTTTTTAAACGGAATGCCATTCTTTTTATTTTATTTTTAAGACCGCCTTAGGCTGCCTAGTATATGCACTAAATATGGCTACTTTGTCATGCGCAGTTTGACTGCAATAATTTTTTTTATAAAAAAATCTAAAAATCATTACATCATTTAATTTCATCTTGATACTAGAAATGTTAATTTAATGTCAATATTGGACTTAATTGGGATTCTAGAAGAATGGAGAATTACTTTGACTTAAATTGTTTCCTTCTGTCATATACAGGATGTTCGTAGTTAGCAATCATATTTTACGAATTTCAAAGCTCCATTTCTCGCTTTTTTTAAATTGAACGCCCTGTATATTTTTTATCCATTTAATGAAGATTTAATGCATGAAAATTTTTTATTATGTAAACATATTAGCTATCTTTAGTCGTTTTTAAAATATTCACGATAATTATCCGTAGATAATAAAATGTTTAAATAAGAACCAGGAAATCTGCATTCTTAACAAAATAGGTATTTTAATACCTTTTTTGTTGCCAAGCAAAATATTTCACCTGTTTCTCTAAATAAATTTTTGACATTTTGGTGAGAATATCATTTTGTGTATTATCAGCTTAAGTATTCAGTTATTTGAATTATCGTAACTCTTGTTTCAGAAATCTAATCTGAACGAAAATTGCATACTTATAAAATGCATTTTAGCAAAGACGAACTTGTTGACATGATACTTATGTTGGGAGAATCTGAAAAGAATTGCCTCTTAGCCTCTCGAATGTATGGGGCGCGCTATCCTGATAGAAGATGTCCAGAAGAAAAATCTTTTAGAAGGTTACTAGCAAGATTTGTGGAGACAGGGAGTGTTTGTTACCCCAAGAAAGATAGAATGAGGCCTGTTACTAATCAGGAGCAAGAGTTAGATGTGTTCTTAACGGTAACCGAAGAACCTCACCTAAGTCAGTCAAATACCGGAGCAGCAGTTGGAATAAGTGAAAGATCAGTGCAACGAATTTTAAAAAGAAATCATTTTCATCCATACCACATCCATGAACATCAAGCACTTTTTGATAGGGATATACAAAACCGACTTGATTTTTGTACTTAGAGCAGAAATAAATTACAAAACGACCCCACGTTTTTTAATAATGTCCTATTTACGGATAAGGCAACATTTCATAAAAACGGATCAGTAAATAGACAAAACTTTCATTATTATTTATCCGAAAACCCCCATTTTATGCGGCAGATCAGACTACCAGCATAGGAGGTCATTAAATATGTGGGGTGGAATTATTGGAAGCACCATTATCGGTCCCTATTTTTAATTGGTCATCTCAATGGAGAAATGTACCTTCAATTTTTACAAAATGAACTGCCTATATTACTTGTAAATGTTCCATTAATTACTAGAAACCGAATGTGGTTTCAACAGGATGGAACTCCTCCACATTTTTCTCGAAATGTCACTGAATATTTAAATGTAACCTTTGAAGAAAAATGGATTGGAAGGAATGGACCTATTAATTGACCAGCCAGATCACCTGACCTAATAAAATTAGATTTTTTTTATGGGGTTTTGTAAAAAAAATTGTTTATAGTAGAAATCCACCTACAACGGCAGTAGATATGGAGCAGAGAATACGGGATGCGTTTGCTCAAGTAACTCCACAAAAGCTACATGAAGTAGAAAGAAGTTTTCAGGAATGTATTAATTTATGTTTTGAACAAAACGGAGGACATATTGAACACTTATAATATACAGGGTGTTCCATTTAAAAAAAGCGAGAAATGGAGCTTTGAAATTTGTAAAATATGATTACTAACTACGAACACCCTGTATGACAGAAGGAAACAATTTAAGTCAAAGTAATTCTCCCTTCTTCTAGAATCCCAATTAAGTCCAATATTGATATTGAATTAACATTTCTAGTATCAAGATGAAATTAAATGATGTAATGATTTCTAGATTTCAAGCAGCCATATTTAGCGCATATACTAGGTAGCCTAAGGCGGTCTTAAAAATAAAATAAAAAGAATGGCATTCCATTTTAAAAAAATGCTGCTTATATCGCCCTACTTTTTTGAAGCACCCTGTATACTTCAAAATATTTTCCAGATATGCGCTATCAGGTCCCAACATTTTTTTAAGAGGTTAGAAATTTTTAACCTTATTTTTTTAGGCTTTATGAAAGACCGACGCACTGTTGCAGGACTTTGTATATACAATTTGATTTGATAAGGATGCATATTCATTTAATTGGTTTAAAAAAAGCTATATCAAATACAGATTATTTTATAGCTTCAGTTTATATAAAATCAATTTATTTGGAAATCCCATTGATATATCTTTCTCCCTTGCACTCATGGAGTTCTTATGGGAATTACTAGAAGGAGTAATCGGACATGCAAGGGCGATACCTCATTTTAAAGGCAATTAAAAATACTTTTTAAAAATGAGAAAATCCAATATAGTGTCCATAAGAAAAAATAAAGTTGATGATGATCGAAAAAAACGAAACGTCGGACTAATTTTTTTTTTGCGTCATGTTGTAATACATAAAAAGTGGCAGTGAAAAACTGTTTTTAGTTTTCCGATATCTCTTTAGATAAAGTCGGTAAAAAGTTAAAACGAATTTGACCAATTTCGGTTTTTTTCGGATAACTCCCGAAGCATCCGGAATTTTAAAATTTTTTAAACGTCATTTTATTAAGCTCCAAATTGCGCAACTTAGCCTTCATTTAACCGACCCTGTAACTCGTACGGTTTCCGGGATTCCAATGGTCACCCTCGAATTTGGGATACCCTGTACATAAGCTTTATAATGCTGTTTGGGAATTCCCATTTAGGCAGAACATTTTTCATCGTTATATAGAAATATAAAACTATAAACAGTCCATGATGTTATTCAGGCCCTAACCTATGCATAAATATAATATATGTATGTCCCCTTATCTCTATAGAATATGAATACTGTATATGTTCTCTTTTACGCCTCTTCACGGCCATATTCGGTTCCAACCGAACACAATCGCCCGTCAAATTAAAATAAATTCAAACCAACAATATATTTTAGTAGTCTCAATTCTAAATCCATTAGACCAAAAAATGAGATCTAGACTGGTAAAAATTTAATTAGATCAAAGCATTCAAAGTTATTTTGTTAGTAAAACTATTATTAAAAAAACTAAATTAAAAATAAGATTTTTTTATTATATTATGCAGCCGCTTTATAACAATAGCACGCCTCTGACGGCGGCAGAGTTCCATATAAATTTTTGTGGTGGCTTAATATTTGGCTTCTTCAAGTAAAATACGAATAAACGGACTATAATATAAAAAATAGCAAAAAGTGTATATTTCTATTAAAATATTTTTTTGCGGAAATGTCAACTTAATATAAAATAATGCTATTTAGACCTTTGCAATGAGCATTTTTTTATTTACAGATTCAAACCCATATATTTGTTCTGTTTCGTTACTTACCAATAGCATTGTACCACGACCATGATTTAACAATTGCAGAGAAGGTTTTTTAAGGGAGTTTACCGAAACCAGATGTTGATTCAATAGATAAGACGACTAAACTTCATCTTTTGAAGTAAGCTTTAAGCAGGAAAAATCAACATCTTAGATGAAATCAAATGACAGCTCTATAGAATAAATCTAGGAATCCGTGCGAGCGGTTATAGCAAATTACCATTTCTGAATACAAAGAGAAATTAGGGTTAGTAGTTAAGTAAGTGCAAATAAATATATAAGAAAAGCTAAAAATAAAAAGCTGCTGGCTTCGCAAGATAAGATCGTTAGGTAAAGAAAAAGACGTCTGGCGCAGAGAAAAGTTTTTGAATTTAAAATAATTGTATCTCCTTAATGCCTTAATGAAATAAGTAATTACTCCAATTTTAAGAAGATGAAGACGGAAACTCTTTTTAATTCTCCAGTATTAATCTAGCCAACAACAGACGTTATGGCAACCAAACTGTATCCAAAAAAATACACTTCATTAACACATGCTTAATAAAATCTATTTTTGTGAAAGTCATTATGAACCGAATCAAATTGCTGACAACTCTCTTAAACTAAGTGTCACTCAGTTTTATTACCCTAAACCCACACGAGACATATTATTTACTAACAAACCGATAAATAAAATGATTTTTTTTGGTAGGCGGGCGTGTAAATATTACTCTAAAGTTTATTTACGTTTGTTTTACAGGCCATAAATTGGCGAGGCGCCACTACACATTACATTTTACAACCGGGGGTCGTTTTAAAAATTGTCCCGAGAAACAGAGTTGTTTTATTTAGAATTTATTTTAATTTGACGGGCGATTGTGTTCGGTCGGAACCGAATATGGCCGTGAAGAGGCGTAAAAGAGAACATATACAGTATTCATATTCTATAGAGATAAGGGGACACACATATATTATAATATTTATGCATAGGTTAGGGCCTGAATAACATCATGGACTGTTTATAGTTTTATATTTCTATATAACGATGAAAAATGTTCTGCCTAAATAGGAATTCCCAAACAGGAAAATAAATTTTATGTACAGGATGTCTCAAATTTGAGCCTCACCATTGGGATCTCGTAAACTAAAAGAGATACGAGGTCGGTTAAATTGAGGCAAATTTACACAATTTGGTGCTTATTAAAACGCCCTTTTGAAATTTCAAAAATTTCGAATAATTCCGAAGATATTTGCAAAAAAAAACGAATATTCGCGATTTCAATTTAATTTTTCAAGTGATATTTTTATAAGGACTCGTGAAGAGGTAGACTCGTAAAGAGAAAGACAAAAATATATTTTTTCATGGCATTAAAAACACCTTTTTTTATAATAACGTATTAGTAAAAAAGCTTCAACACTATAACATAAAAAGAGATAACATAACATAAAAAGAGGTTCAAAAATTACATAGTTAGAAAATATTCAAAGAGTAATCCGCCTGCTTGGATGCATGCATATTACTTCTTGCGGGCATAGCCCTGATCTTCCTTGTTAGGTCTTGACGTAAGGCTTCAAGATTTTGTGGCGTATTTTGATAAAGATGGTTTTGAAGAAATCCTCAAAGAAAGTAAACTAAAGGGTTTAGGTCGGGGCTTCTAGCGGGCCAACATACGGGTCCTTGGTTTCCAATCTATTCATTTAATAAATTGGTGATGCATCGTCTATTATGGGCTGGTGCACCGTCTTGTTGCCACCATAGTTGACGTAATACTTCCAAAGGTTCTTCCGTTTTCAGATTTCCTTCAAGAAAAAACGGGCCAATAATTTTGTTGTGCCACATACCGATGCATACATTAAATGATTGTCGTTCCTGAGGTCTTCCTTTTTGATTCTGCCTTGGGTTTTCTATTGACCAATAGTTTTCGTTCTGTCTATTAAATAGTTTATTTATTAAAAAACTGCATTCATCTGTCACTATAATTTTATTTAGGAAGTCGGCATCTTTATTAACTTTATCTTACAACTAGTTACAAAATTCGCATCACCAGGTCTTAGTGTTTGACTAACAAAAATTTTATGTTTATATCCACGAATATGTAAAGTTCTCCAAACTGTCATTCGCGGTAGTGCCACTTCGTTTGAGAAAACTCTAGTTGAAGCTCGAGGATTATTATTTGCCTTAAAAATAATTTAAAATTATTTACTTTACTTTCTACTCTGCAACGGTTTTAAAATTTACAGTGTCTAAGATAAGTTGTTCCTCTTCGGGATCGACTCGTCTTCCGTATTTAATCTTTGGTTTAACAAAACTTCCGTATTGAGCTAAATTATTATCAATATTAACAAAATAAGTGTAATCCTTATCATGTCACTTTTTTCTTCAGAAGAAAAAGGCATTTTGGTTAAATATGCACTAACGATTAGTGAACGAATACAGTGAACTGTCAAAATATTTAATGGTTTAAAAGTAAACAAATAATAAATGATTGTCAGCGTAAAGGACGCACCGCTAATTTGATAAATAATTGCTAAAATTTCTACATATTTATATTAGGGCCCAAGATTTGAAAAATGCTGCTTTAATTATTGTATTATTTATGAACCTTTTTTTCGTGGTTATTTTAAAGGAGAGGGTTTTAATCCCATTAAAAATATATTTTTTTGCCTTTCTCTTTAACACATAAGCTGTTATGGAAATATCCATTAATATAACATTTTTGAATAAGTGCGATACCATCATTGGTTTAGGAACATAAGGGGCTCTTAAAATCCGTAACAAAAAATCCAGGGCCGTATTTAAAAAAGCAAACTTGATGATGGCAGCTCAAATACGAAACGTGGGTTTGAAAATCTGACAACACCATTGTGTAAAAGAGAGGAAGTAGCAATGAGAATGAGTAATTTATTTTATTATATCTATTCAAATAGAGTTGTAAAAAACTAAAAATGAAATCGCGTTTATTGGGTTTTTTCCAAATATCTTCGGAAGTATTCGGCATTTGTGAATTTTTAAAAGGGCGTTTTAATGAGCACCAAATTGCGCAACTTTGCCTCAATTTAACCCAGCTTGTATCTCTTTTAGTTTACGAGATCCCAATGGTGAGGTTCGAATTTGGGACACCCTGTCCATTGTGGAAAAAGAGTCGCGCATAATGTAACCTGCAATCTTGAGTCCTTACGTCCCTAGACCTTTTGGTAAAATTCGAGTCAATCAGGTATAGGCTATACATATAGTGTGGTGACTTTAACTGGAATAAATTCAGTTAAAACTAATCAAATTTTATTTCGCAAAATTCCTGAGACCCGTCGATTTTTGTGTATTTTTTTTACATTTCAAGATAGTTTTTGTATTTTTTCACCTACAAGGGGGGGTCCAAATTAACCCAATTTTTTTTTTTGAAAATGGAATTTTTCAAATGGAAAGCCACTTTTTTTAAACTCTCATTGAAAAGGGCCCTTTTTCCTGATTAAATTGCCCTATTTACTTTTGTGATTATCTAAAGGAGAAATACGAAAAAAAA
The DNA here is from genome assembly GCF_022605725.1 of Anthonomus grandis grandis. Classification (NCBI taxonomy): domain Eukaryota; kingdom Metazoa; phylum Arthropoda; class Insecta; order Coleoptera; family Curculionidae; genus Anthonomus; species Anthonomus grandis. The sequence goes on from NC_065552.1 coordinate 30,526,566, forward strand.
AATAAAAACCATTAAATTATTAAAAGTCTCGAAATATTTTGTGTTGGTAAACTTTTGGCGCGTTTGTTTATTTTATTGGTATCGAGACATTTCCTGACATTGTTGTAGTGTCACTGTTAAAGTGAATTTTAACCAGTTGTTAAATAAGTGAACTTATATTGAAAAAATACCTTATTTATCCGAATCCCACAAGATTGAAATCTTAATGAGGATTGGTTATGGGGACAGACGTACTGAGGTAGAGGTTGTACACTTATTCAGGCAGAAATATCCAGATTTGCCACCTATTAACAAGGTACGGCTAGTAAAATCGAAAGCAGATTTCGAGAAGTTGGGCACGTGAGGGATGTTTCAAGATAAAGGTCTTCTAAAATCGATGAAAACATCCAATTAAATGTATTGTTAGCGATGGAAGAAAATCCGGTAACTGCAGCCAGAAGAGTAGCTCGCGAAAACTCTATTCATCATAAATCTGTGCTAGAAATTTTAAAAAGTGCAAACAAACGACCTTATCAAATGCAACCTGTTCAAGAGTTATTGGAAGACGATTCAGATCGCAGAGTTCAGTTCTGTGAATTAATGATGAACGCCATTGACGAAAATCGCATATCTTCGGAGTGGATCCTTTTTTCTGATGAGGCTACATTCATCCTAAATGGCCATGTTAATAAGCAGAACTGTCGCTACTGGTCTGACGAGAACCCACACTGGGTAAGGGAAACTAATACACAATATCCCCAGAAAACTAATGTTTGGGCTGGCACAATTGGCAGGCAAGTTATAGGGCCCATATTATTCAATGATACTTTAACTGGGGAAAGATATCTAGAATTTCTTGAACATCAACTAGTTCCAGTCTTACGTGCCTTATATCCGAGTCAGTTCGATCCAGATTTGTATGATGAAAGAATCTGGATGCAACAAGATGGTGCTCCCCCATATTATGCCCGTAATGTACGCCAGTATTTAAATGACAATTTTTCAAACAGATGGATTGCTAGAAGGGGTGCAATCGAGTGGCCGACACGTTCTCCCGATCTCACCCCACTTGATTTTTTTCTGTGGGGACATTTTAAAAGTCAAATTTGTATGAGCAAACCAAGAAACCTAGACGAACTCCAAGAACGTATTAGGCAAGAAATCCGACAAATATCTCCAGAAGTGTTAGAAAATGTTAGAAACGAATTTTATTATCATCTTGGGCTTGGGGACCAAATATGTTTTTTTTAGTATATGAAATACTCTACATGTGATTGTAAATTTAAGTTCTACTGGGAAAAGTTCGATTTGAGTTTTCTTTTTTTCTTTACTTTTCATCTGTTTTTAAGATAATAGAAAACTATGAGCATGTACAAATCTCTAATACTACTTACTAATAATAATCATTAAAGTCTTGATATTATCTTACCTTGACTCTAAGAGATGTCAACTTTGAGTTTCTGATTTTAATTTTACAGCATTGACAGACGAAATCTACCGTTATGTTGGTGTCTCTTAACCATCTTAATTTACACATAAACAAGAAATATACACTTATTTTTTAACAGCTAATATTTATTAGCAACTATTATAAGTATATTATAGTTATTAATTTTTTTGAAATCAAATAGGATATTCATTTTATTTTTTCCGATTTTGTAATTCCATTAGTAATTGTCGCGTTTTGAATTCAATTTTATTATTCTTTATTTTATAATTATAAGGTATAGAGTTATACAGGTTTGGGTACAGTTAGGGTAATATGTATAGAGAGATGCTTAAAGGCCAAAAAGAAGAAATATTGAAACACTATACAAAAATAAAATTAAAAAACAAAAATTAAGTCCAATAATAAAAGGCTCAAACAGGTCTCCCTTTATGGCTAAAAAACTATGTTATCCTATCATAAGAGTCACTTCGTACTTTTAAAAGATTTTCTGGTAAAATGGAATCGGCACATTCAACTAATTTCTCTCCCAACTTCTCTAAGTTTGTGAAATTACTAAATTCGTGATTGTAAATAGCCGGCTGAAGATAAACCCAAAAATAAAAGTCATTTGGGGACAAATGTAAAAACCAGTCCCACTAATAAGACGGTTAGGATAAGTCGGAATATGAGCAGAATAGCCGTCTTGTTGAAAATAGACGGATCCCAGGTCAAAATTAGGAAGGATTTAAATGGCAGGACGAACTTATTTTAACTTGCTTAAACCATATCCATTCAAAAATTAGCCAGGGCCAAACCGCATATTTAATTACCGACTCTCACGTGCAAGAAGAATAATTGAAAATGTATTTGGTATTATAGCAAATCGTTTTCGGGTATTAAGGAAACCTATACAACTTTGCCCTGAAAAAGTAAAAAAAATTGTTTTGTCAATATGCGTTCTTTATAACTTTTTAATAACCAGAAATTCGTCGAAAGCAAATTATGCACCGACAGGAATTTTCGATACAGAAAGCGATGGAGGTATTATAAATGGTCAGTGGCAGTCAGGAAGGTATGCCAAAACAAAACTTATTGCCACTTAATACCAGAAATCTCCATAATTGTTCCCAAAATGCTAAAATGGTTCGAGAAGATGGCAGAGGTTCCATGGCAGTACAAATACATCTAAAATGATATATAGGTTAAGATTTTGACTACTGATTACTTTAAACACCTAATATAAAATACTTTAAATAAAACAAATTATAAATAATATAAATAATAAATAATATAAAATTAATTTTCGACTTTTACTTACCAGATTATCTTCTGTACAGCTTTGAACATTTGCAGCTAACATTTTAAAAAATCAAAGAATTCCCATGTGCTCTTATACACTTCATTTGCTCCTTGTCCACTTTTTTTCTTTTGAATTTTTTTCCACTCCTGATTCAGTTGTGTTCTTAAGTTGTGTAACTTCCGTTGAATTTCGTTTTCAGACGTTTCAAATAGTTCTGCTAATTTTTGAAAAGCACCCTGTTTTTTTACTCTGTTTTTAAAGTCTTTGCAATGTACATTCCATAATTCTGGGTATAGTTCAACATTTTCAATCAATAAATTAGTGTCGTCCCTACTCCAAACACGCCGGTCCACCATTTTTTTTAAATACACGTAAATATTTCACTACTTGCTGCAAATATTTCGGAACAGTTTCGATATTGATAATTGCAAATTAACTTGCTGAAACACGCGGTGTACAGTACAAGCTCTAGCAAGTCAGCAAGTACTTGCCCGGCAAGTAACCTTTCTGCAATATTACTCTACGGTGGCTGTTTGTTTACACGCGCTGCAAGTAACTTGTGAGAGTAACTCTAGTGAGTTTATTTGCTAGTGGACACGAGCCATTACAGAATGAATCTATTCCTTTATCAAAAAGTATCTCGGAATATAGAATATGAAATAGTAATTTCCCACTTATTTTCATATTAATCACAATGAGTAAATTAATTGATAATAAAATGTACCGAACTAAAAAATGTCTATAGCGTTTAAAGTAGAGTATAAGTTAATCATTTCTTTACTCTTTACTGGAACTAACTGCCGGTTGTTTATTTAAGATTTACTTAGTAAATTGGTGAAAACGGTGCAAAAACCGCCGAGTGCCGTCACGCACTCGCCGCTCGCTCTACTCCGATTCCAAGTTGATTATGTTATTAAAGGTAATTTAGGTTTGGCCAAGAACTTAGCCTGAAAGGCAGTGCGGCCTTACGTGTTTTTCAAAATTACCGCTTAATTAAATGCTTCTTAGATGGTGGTCCAGAAAAAACATGTATGCCTATAAGAAATATTTAATTTTTTTTTCAACGTGCCAAGGCAAACTGCACATCATCACAATGACAATTTATTTGTCTTTTTGAAGAATCTCTTCGCAAAAGAAAAATATTTATACAGAAATAGATACACATGCAGATACCGTTCGCTCAAGAACCGAAAATAAACAAACACCGAAAACGTTTTCGCATCTTAATGGATCGCAGGCTTAATTGAAACCGTCGACATACAAATCTGGGTATTTGTTATTTTCCTGAAGTGAACTTACTGTCGGATTTATTGCTCTTGTAGCAGTTAACGGCCCTGCTAAAAATATAGTATGCGTTTTATGCCTCTTGTTATGAGGTTTCGTGAAATTAAATCCGATTGGAGATAAAAGTCTAGGAATATTTTACGACTGGATTAACGAACTCCAACCTTAAGAAAGAAGTAAAGGCCGATTAAAATAATGGTGTATGTAATGAAGAACAGAAAGAAAAATGGAAATAGATTTTAAGAATATTATAGTAGTTACTCGTTAAAACAGTGCAATATTTTACGTGAGGTAAAAACGACGATAAAAAGTGGGTTTTACAAATATTTGTCTCTCTGGTTTTGAAATTGATGTCTCGAATTAGTGATGTTCTCTATTCCTAAATAAAATATGGCAATATTTCATTTAAAATATCGATGGCCTAGGCGCAATACCTCGTATAGTTCAGTTCAGAGATCTATTAGAATCTTTGATGTGCCGCGAATAGTCCGTGTGCCGATGTTGTTTGTATTGTCACATGACATGCATGTTTAAATCGCAAAATTTTATGTGGAAAGAGTCATAAAGTAATATTCTAAGCGATATTTAATCATTTCATTAAATAAATAAATGTTTTAAGCATTTTTTTAATAATTTATACATTTGATGCGTAAAATTAAAAAAACTAGGTTAATATAAGTTAAAAAATCTCCGTACTATGTGAAAACCCAAGAGTAAGCTTAGAATGAGTATAGATATTTTTTATTTTAAATATTGCGACAAAATTTAGTTATTTAAAAATGTAGCACATATGTTCAAAGGTACTATTTAGCTTAAATTAATCTAAAAAACACGTCCATAAATACTGAACAATATTAAAACAATACCCTATATACGACATATTAGTCATTGTCATGTTTGTTAATTTATATATTTATTGTATTATTCTAAAAAGTAAATATATACTTGGACTTCCTTATATATTTGGCAAACGGCCAAATTTTAGTCCTGAAAACTACTTAAAATAAATGTCAAAATATCGGCCAATTAATAAAAGATACTAATATTACTTTTTTTTGCAGGTAAGGAATGCTTTACATACCCTAGATAAAATTTCTCACATTGCAATACATGAGTAAGTAAGATTTTTTTACTTGTTGTTATCTAGATTTATTCCTAGTTTAAGAGAAGCTACTGAAATATCTAGGTCTATACCAGGAGTGCCTAATTAATTTAAAAAAAAAAATGTGTCACCCTACAGTTTAAAATCTAAGACATCTAGGAACTTTTGTTCAACAAGTGCCCGGATTTTGTCATAAAATAAAATAAACAATCTATATATGACATCAGTACTTAATTTATCAATGTTTTTTTTAAATGAAAGAGGACATCACAGGAGACTACTTGATTGAGGCCTTATCAAAAACTAAGTTGTCATGTCGAGTCAAAGGATGTCTTTAATTAAATTTCCTATCTTTGCAATCATTAAATGTGCAAAATAAAGAAGTAGGAGAGACTATTTAAAAAAAATCTTGAGACAGCCAATCCGAATGACACTAGAGAAATACTTAATAGAATCGCAAAAGCTGAAAACCGCAACTAAGCTGATATGATTACTATGATACAGAAAAGTGTTAGTGAGAGAAAATAAACAAGCAATGAAATTTCCAAAAAAATTATACTACTGTCCCTTGTATAAGAACAAAGTTTACTTATTGGAAGTGAAAATTGTATGATTTGGATACAATAAATGCCTGGCTTTTTTATTCCAGGCACTCAATACATGATGCACTCAGAATGCCTGGAATAGTAAAACCAGTTCAATTGAAAGCAATGAATTTTGTGTTGAAACGTCGTAGATGCACTGAACTGCCTACAAGTAGCTTTTAATTAATTATTTATGCCAGGCAATTGAGTCTTTTGAGTCAAGGACTTATCTAAAACGCCTGAAATTATAAAAAAGTAAATTTTGAAAATACGAAAAACCTCTGACTTCTTTAGTTTAGCACACAGTAAATGTCTAACAGATCAAAAGCCCTAGTGTAGTCCAGGGAGACTATAAGAACCGCAATGTCTTGGTCTCATGCTTTTATTATGTTGTCAGTTAAGTTCAAAAGAGCAGTAGTAGTACTATGACCAGACCTAAATCCTGACTGATGAACTGAAAGTAAATCATTAAGATTTAGATAATTGTGTGTGCACAGTTCTTTCAAGAATTTTAGATAGAACAGGCAAGAGGCTTATAGGACGAAGTTCATTCACAGCGGCAACTTTTCCGACCTTTGAAACAGAAAGAATTATGGACTTCTTCCAGTTCTCTGGAAAATACCGAGCTTCAAGCGAAGAATTTACTATATGTGTCAGAGCTACAGAGATTTTGAATGAATTTATGTATATGTACAATTAAAAGAAGCAAAAACACATTTTTTTCTTTCCTTCCTCTAGTGCACCTCAGGTTGTAATGGTTTAACGTTATCTATCATTTCTGTGTGGTTCTTTTGCTGTTGTGGTATTTAGTTCTTCTGGGTCTACTGTATCCTTCTCAAATATCTGTTGCTTTCTGCGATACAGTGCCTACCAAACACAGGTTATGTTACAGTTTCCGCGGTTCTTTTTTACAAGGGCGGCAGGTCTTCTTTATACTCACCAATTCTATGAAGGTGTATTTTGATGCTGTTTTTTAACGTAGGTTCATATTATATTCTTACGTGTGGTAGTCTTTGGCACCCCTAATGCAGGATCTAGTCAAAGAAAGGCTAGAAGACCTCTTTTAGCAAGTTCATATGCTCTCTTAGTTGCTAGTATACCGGTATGACCCGGTACTCAAACAAGGTTGACATTGTTAGTTTCGAAATTCTGCCGTGGTTCTCGTTTCACTTCTCTCTGCTTGGCTACGCGACTGAAGGGAGATGAACGTTATTTCTAATGTTTTAGGCATCTGGGATCTTTAATGTTCTGTCAAAGCGAGTTGACTGTTACTATATCCGATTTGCTTTAATGTCGATCTGGGTTTCCCTTGAAAAATGAAAGCGGCTACAAGTCAAGTTTGACCTTTATATATCCTGTGAGTATAGTTTTATGGCTCCTGTTATATCTGGAAAAGCTAGTCTTTGTAAACATAAAAAGCTTCTGTTTTGCTAATTTTTTATGTGTCTTCTAACAAATAAATCAGTTGTTATGTTTATACGAAGACACTAACATGCAGAAGATAAATTTGAAAAATATACTCGACCCAAAAGATTGCTCTGTACCATTTCTGTTGTTATGGGGTATAACGAAATAAGTAAATATGTTAGTGATGAGTGATATAAGGGCTGTTAAGGGTAATGTTCTTTCAAAAAAATTATAAATTTCATAAGAATGAATATTTGACTAAAGATACTGGGACTGAACTACTTAAAAGTAGAAACAAATGTTTCAAAATATTAGAGAAAAATACAATCGTATCAATATAATTTATTAAAAGTTGGTCTTAAATCTTTGTTAAATAAACATTTAAAATTCATTAAATACTATAAAGGTTATAATGATATAAAAAGAAATATGCCATATCCATTTAGGTTATGCCTTATTTTAAAAGGTTCAAGTTTTTAGGTTAATATTTTCACTAATTTCATATATAATTCAAAATTCCCTAACCTTTGTCTAATGTTTTTCATAAGCCCTGTATGGTTTTTTTTTAAAATACATTGAAAAAAATCTCTTTACACTTTTACATTCTTACTTTTTCCAAATAAATAAACAAAAAGGGCAAACCAGCAAAAAAAAATTGTTTCATGGTTTTACCAGATGAAACTGTGCATCTATGCACAATCTTTCATGTAAATATCTTAATAGTAAATAAGTTAATATTTGATGACAGCTGTCTAGGTTTAATTGGACTAATTCTTTTAGCAAATAAAGGAGTTTGACCTGTTCTATCCCGTAAAGTCGCATTACTTTTCAGTAGCTGCCGGCTTTTAAAAGAATTATTATGCGGGTTTTTAATTAACAATCTAATTTCAGCCATCTGTCAAAGTATAAAGTACCATGTTAAGCCAGCATATTGTAATTATATTATTTTTTATAAGTCTGATATAAGAGACTTAAATTAAAAATGATTCGAAATTAGTAGTACTTTTTACGAAGTTACTTTAGAGACTCTCTGGGTATTTGATGAACTCTTTTCCCGATACCTGCCAGGTAATTTCAAATTTGTTGATAGTTAAGGCTAATTTATTGGGTAATGAGTTATATAAGACATTTTTATTCAAGATGTTTTAATGTTGGGTCTCTAAACCACAAATTTTTTATGAATAATTTGAGGCGAAATACGGGACTAATTGCAGTAGTACAGTATGTATTGCAGTTTATGATATTAAGTATTATAAAAGTAGTATAATAAAAATTGAAGTAAAATCTCTTAGTAACAAATTAACTTAGAGCAATTTTTATCTGTTGGACTGAACTCTGTAGTGGACTTTATCAAAATATTAAAACCAGCTTCACCTGACATTCAATTGTTATCACCCTTCTGATTTCATGTACAGCTAAATTTCACCATTTTATTGCTATATATAGATCATCTAAAAATAAAACTGTTCTGTGTTGTGTATGTAAAAGACATAACATTTTTTTAATGAAAAATGAAAAGAATACTTTCTGTCAGCAAAACTAGGCAAAGTATGCAATTACTCTTGTGTCAAAATAATGTTGCTCACTAGAAATAATACACATACCCAGTCACATTTAAAACTAACAATAAATTTAACAGACAGTAAGTAACAGTCCTGACAAATTAGAGCAATTGCTTTTCTTAGCAAGAAAACAATTGCGAAGGCCACCAGAAATAAAGCAACAAAGCAATCAGTTAACAGTTCCTTAAAATTCGTAACGTCGAGTTCTCTTAATTCGATCCGTTTTATCTTTTTCTTTACTTTACGGACGAACAGCTGTAGAGTGTAGACTCTCTCGGATCCTGTCGCTGAACCGCTTGATTGCGGACGTGGCACGGTAACAAAGCACACACACAATGCCTGTAGCAGACAAAAAACGAGTGATATGCTTAGGAACTTTATCTCGCCAGCCTGCCCTTTTTCACTCCCCTTTTTTTCTGATAGATTGATTTCGAATGGCACGCAGAAAAGAAAGAAAAGTTTTTTTTGCGACTATTATATCCCAGTCAGACGAATAATCAGAGAAAGTAAAATTTGGGTTTTTACAGGGTTAGATATCTGACTGGAGAATTTTTTTCTAGATATCTAATTTAGAAAGCTAAAGAAATAGATTTATTATGAAAAGTGTCAATGCAAGCTGTTACAACCTGCATTTCACACAAAATTTGATGCATGGTATTTTACGTCTCAATTATTTCTTATTAAAAAAAATTTAATACTATTAACTTAATTATTGGTAAATTTGACATTCCATCACTTATTATTGCAGTAAAATATTAACAAAAAAAATATAAAAAACTTATATATTATAGGAACACCCGAATAAAGACTTATGACAAATAACAATGGAGTTGCCTTAGATCTAATATTTATTAGTTCAGATTTAATTAGTGTTAGATGTGCAATACATAAGATTTTTGAGAATAGCTTACACTACACAGCAATTAGCTTTGACCTTTGCTGTGCAGAAAATCCTGGTGATGTGAAATATAAGGAATATTTTTATGATTTTGATAACGGAGATTACATGGCAATTATTGATTGTCTTGCTAGGATTGACTGAGATCAATTGTTGTAATATTTTCAATTTCCTATAAAGTGATCTACTCCTTGATAGAAAGGTAATTAATGCGAGCACTTAAGAGTGTTTTAAGAGTGTGCAACAATACATTAATAAATTAGCAATGAATCTTGCATATATTCAAAAAAAAAGAACCAGTTTTAAGCCTTTCCTCCAGAATGACATACAAAGATAAGATTAACATTAATATCTCGAATACTGCTGTATTTGCAGAATACTTTTCATCCGTCTACTCAGATGAGCAGGTCAATGACATACCATTTTTGATTTTGATTAATCAATTTGTCTGATCACTTTAACTTTGTCAACGCAGGATGTTTATACTTCTTCTAATAATAAGCTGTGGATGGGATTCCGGCATTCTACCTAAAGAAATGCGTTTGTGTTCTTACAAAACCGATACTGTTTATTTTTAATAAATCTCTGGGTAGTGGTTCTTTTTCCAATATCTGGAAGAGACGTTTTCTAAAACCCATTTTTAAATCTGGTAGTAGAAATGAAATTTTTAATTATCGAGCTGTGTGTAACCAATCTAGAAAAGCAAATTGGATTCATAAAAAATAGACCTACTGATGCTAATTTGGTGCTGTATGTCAACTCTTACATCTTTACAGCTGCTCGGAGAAGAGGCTTCAAATTGACTTGATAAATACAGAGTTGTTCCCAAGTTTTTGATCGGGATAATCATGGGGTACTCTTGCAGAAGCTTAAAACTTTAGGTATTGTGGAGCATCTTCTTTAGTGGATCTTGGGATTCATCAGAGGTAGTCCCAGATTGTTGATCTTGGAGGCACATGTTCCACTAAAATATTGGCGTTATCAGGGGTACCACAGAGCGCCCACTCAAGCCCTGTTTTGTTTTGCCTCTTTTTGATTGATTTGGTTTGGAAGCTCAAAAATTGTCGTGTGCTTATGTTCGCTGATGATGTGAAGCTCTTTAGGCTTATCCCATCCTAATATTATTCTGTGCTCAACAATGTAGCAGTTGATGTGAAAACAGTGGTTTCTGACTTGGGAATATTTATTGACTGCAAGGGTTGTCTCTTTTTAAAAGTTAATCAGGTTTTAATCAGCGTTCTACTGCCGATTTTGTTTTATTTACTTTTGGACTACTTTCTTACTCTCTTATTAGGCCCATTTTGGAGTATGGCTCAAGTGCGTGGTCCCCTTCACGTAACTGCTGCATTGAGCAGATTGAAAAGACTCAAAATAAATTTTAAAGAATATCTGTTTTTTGATGTGGTTACACGAGAAAGGAGTATTTCAATCAGTGGGTCAGGGATAACCTTGACTTACCCACATTAGAGTCAGTTATTAAATGCTACTATTAAATGCTATCCTGAGTTATTATCTCTTGTTAAACTTAGAGTGCCTTCCAGATTGAATAGACAATCATAAATAATTTCAGTCCCATTCCACCATACTAATTATGGCATTATTGAGTCAATTACATGAATGGTTTTGAGTGCTAATGGCCTGCCGAGATAAGTAAGCTTTTTTGACTACATTTTTTATCGTTGTCTAGGTATGCTATGTAACGCTTTTGTAAATGGATGTCGTTAATAAATAAATAAATATATATGATGATACGAAGGTTTCCATGAATTTTCTAATACCACAAATTATTCAAACTGAGATACAGAAGTCCAATATGTCCAAACAAACCCGAATCGGTTTTTGTGACCTAGAGAAAGTGGTTTCACATAAACCGCATGACTAACGAGAATTCTAAACAAATTGCATGGATGTTCAGTATTGTTTTTATTTAAATTACATACGCAGAACTTACATTATTGGTAATTCGTATGAGAGTACAAAACAATTCTAGTGACGAACGAATAAAATAGGGCGAATTCTCGGAAGCTAGATTATGCTTGTTGATTATGTTGAGGCATGCTTTAAAGTAAGGCATGCCTCAACATAAGAGAAGCTAACTGTACGAACTAAAGATTTAAAGGTAAAGCTATGCCCGACGCCATTGGATACTTATATTAAGAAAGCCATCTTGCTCACAATGACTTGGAAGGCTCTCTCCTAGCGGGAATTAACATTAACAAAATTGCTTCCTCTGCTAGAGGCGAGAGTGGGCTATGCTTCGCCAAACCTTACATAATCAACATAAGGAGATTGGTACCAATCGGATGGCAAATATTAATAAAATCTACTCAGATGGCTCCAAACTAAGAGAGGCTAGGCTGGTGATGTATCATATACCTCAGGAATCTTCAATTAAATATAATACATTAGATACTATGCCAAATGCTCTTCAAATAAAAACATAGGTCTCAACAAAACAACTAATCAGCAGGAACGTAATTGCAAAATATTGAATATTCAAACGGACTGTAAATAGACAGTTCTTGCGCTGTGTAGACCAGGCTTCATATCAGAACTGGGACAGCAACGCCATTGTATCATTGTAGAAACTTCTATATATCTAGATTAAGGGACACAATCCCAGCAATCTAACCAACAGGGTCGCCGCTCTTAAAGCGCTAGAACCGGAGCCTTTGGTGGGTCTGTTGAACATCAGACAGCTAATCAAATCACACTGGTCATACTTTTGAAAAGGCGGTCGATATTCTTGACTAACTTATGTAAGGAGCTTCTAAGCTACCCGGATATATCGAAGGGAATTCGGAAATTGTGTCTGAGTGGAAGAAAACTACGTCTGGTAACATGCATCGTCACTAGACACTATCAATTAAATAGTCACTTATTTAAATTGAAACTAAGCACGAGCCATATGTTTTTCAGAGTGAAACTACGAAGACGTGACAACGGAGTACACATGTCGCAATTGTCCTGCTTTCTCATCAATACGTGGCAGAATCGGCGACGCGACGTACTCGCCCTCGTTAATTCAATGAGGTGGATGAGGATGAGATACGTACAGAAGCGCACGGTCTATGTCAACGGTCGTCAACAGAATAATAATAATTTGTGTATACAGTGCATCACAAAAGTTATGTCTAAATTCATTTAAAATTCAGGGGTGTATTCGAAAGAAAAACTCTCGGATCCGTCGATTTTTATTGTAAGTTCCGTATTTTTGTACGTGAAGTTTGTATATACAGGGTTGCTCAAAAATAAATTATGACCATCAACTTAATTTTTTCAAATGAAAGCACCTTTATTTTATTTAATTTTTGAATTTCCCTTGGAATTCTACGTATGTTTCATGCATCATGTTCTATACCTAAAGTCAACAGTTATCGAAAAAAAGACGACCAAACATTATTATTGAAATTCACCTTACGAGTCACCTTATCTCTGACAATTTTAATACAGAGCAAAATTTCATTCATTCGTGTTTTTTTATTGTTGGCTGGTGACCATGTATTTTCATAGAAAGTATATGACAGTTGTACGCCAAACAGATATTGTCAAGTGTGAAGTGTACGAGTAAAGTTGCGGTTTTCACAATGGTAAAGTTAACGGAACGAGAAAAAATAGAAATTCTGGGCATGGTTGGGTTTGGTGATGAACACGTACTCAAAGAGAAGCTGCTCAATTATTCAATGATATCCATCCTGATCGTCCTCCGATATGTCAAAAGGTGGTGAGTAGAATAGAGGCTAAATTTAAAGAAATCGGTCATGTTAGAGATCCGCCGAAATCTGGTCGTCCTGCTCGAGATGAAAATGAACAACTTGACTTTTTGCTTTCTTTGGAAGAAAATCCATGCACTCCTCTGCGCACATTGGGGCAAACTTACACATGGCGAAATCTATAGTTCACCGAATAGTTAAAAAGCACAAATATCACCCCTACAAAGTTATTCCTGTGCAAGAGTTATTTGATGACGATTTCGATAGGCGAAATGAGTTTTGTGAACGCTTAAAAAAAAGCAATTCAAATAATAATTAATAAATAACAAATAAGATTTTTTCCGATGAAGCCACGTTCTGTTTGAATGGTAGTGTGAACAGACAAAATTGTCGATAGTGGGCAACAGAAAATCCGAATTGGATGATGGAGGTAAACACCCAGTACCCTCAAAAACTAAATGTGTGGTGTGGAATAGTGCGCGGAAGAGTAATAGGTCCCTTTTTCTTTGAACAGACTTTAACGGGACAAGTGTATCTCGATTTTCTCCAATTTGAATTAGTTCCAGCATTACTAGCTTTGTTTCCAAATTCATTGGACCCAGACTATCCTGACGAAGAACTAATTTTCCAGCAAGATGGCAGTCCTCCGCACTATGCTGCCACTATGCGTACATTTTGGGAAGAAATCTTTCCCAATCGGTGGATAGGGAGGAGAGGACCTATCGAATGGCCTGCTAGGTCGCCTGACCTAACACCAATGGACTTTTTTTTGTGGGGATGCCTCAAGTCGAAGGTATTTGTTAAGAGGCCAAATACTCTAGACGAATTCGCAGAGAAGTGCGCGCCATAACTCCGGAACCGGAAATTACTGAAAATGTGCAACGAGACTTTATTGATCGCCTTGGATATTGTCACGCCGTGAATGGCAACCATTTTGAACATTTAACTTAATTTTTGTTCTTTTTTTATTTTTTACATGATTCTTCTTTTTTTCGAACTGTTGACTTTAGGTATACTTAGGGCATGATGCATGAAACATACGTAGAATTCCACGCGAAATTTAAAGATGAAATAAAAACAAGGTGCTTTCATTTGAAAAAATGAAGTTGATGGTCGTAATTTATTTTTAAGCAACCCTGTATATACAAATTTCACGTACAAAAATGCGCAACTTGAAATAAAAATCGACGGGTCCGAGCGTTTTTTTTCGAACACATCCCTGAATTTTAAATGAATTTAGACATAACTTTTGGAATGCACTGTATAACAAAACCCCGCGTGTTTAAATATGGAATTGCCTGGTACATAACGGTAGTGTAGACGTAACGAATATTTAAAATATATATTGGATTGGAGCAACTGAGTTAATAACGTGAGTGAGTAATTTGTTATATTTCTCTAAAACAAAATATTAAAGCACATACAATTTAACGTTAAGTTGATTAACTAAGTAACTAGCTTCTAATGACATATCAATTCTTCCATAAAACCAGTTAAGGTAGTTAGTACAAGACTTTTTTTTTGTTGCTCTGTTTAATATTATTTCTTTATCCGTTAAGATACTCCTCTTGATTTTATAATAAGCTCTTGAACTAGAAAACGTTACTCTATTTAAGTAAATACTCTATATTAAGAGCTGGCTTAAACTAAAAGGTTAACAATTATTAAATAAGTACAAAAACACTATTATGAGTAAGAAGTTTTTTTTTGCACAAAAAGGTAAAAGATCTAACGTATAAATATCTTTTTTTTATGAGTAAAGTAGTTTTTTCTTTTAAATTTCGTACTGTACATAAGCCGTACGCTCGAAATCAAATGTAAACGAGGCCATTTAAAAGAGCGCTCTGAAGTGATTTGATTAATAGGACAGGATCAATTTGTCGTGAGGGAACATCTGTTGTTTGTCCGAGTTAATAGACCATGTGGGAACCCGAATATGAAAGAGATATTTTCTAGATTTAAAAGCCTATAAATAGGCCTATGTGTTTTAAGCTGACATGAAAATACTTTATGTAGAAAAAAAATTGAGGTTCAGGCGGCAGAACATAAAAGCTGGATGACAAATTTCTTTAAGACATATTTTTAGATAAAGCGAAATAAATAAAAAAAACTATAGATTTTCTTTTATAGATCTTTTGATTGGTTAAATCCGGGCAATGCTGATGACTGTTTAAATGAAGACTTGTCAAGTCTATATAATTTATCTGTAAAACATGGCTTACAGTTAAACCATAAGAAATCTGTTGCCATGTTGTTTACCAAACAAAATTTAAGGCAGCACCTATTGGAAAATTTAAAGATACAAATTAATAACGAGCCTATCGTATTTCAAGATATTTGCAAGAATCTCGGTTTGTACATTGATGTAGGATTAAGATTCTCATATCATGTGACGTCAAAATTGCAGAAAGCCTATTCAATGTTAAAAACTTTATAACCGCAACGCCATGAGTGTGGATACTAAGCGAATGCTGTGCGACTCTCATTCTTTCTCATTTTAACTTTTGTGATACTGTGTATGGCCCTTGTTTAGACAACAGAGATAAAAAGCGTACAAAAAAGTTGCAAAATGCATGTATAAGGTTTATTTTTGGTATTCGCAGGTCATATGGAGTGTCGCACAAGTTGAAAGATCTTGAGTGGCTTAATATGTCATCGAGGAGAGAGTTACATTATGTGGTATTTTGCTACAATATTCTTAAGATGAGGTGCCCACAATATCTATTGGATAGGGTGGTATTTAGAGCTGATATCATCATCAGGCTAATGTTAGAAATAGACCGTGTTTAGATATTCCACGACATCGAAAAGAAATTTTTAAACGATCATTTTCTTATAATATTGCTTCTGTAGTAAATAAATATATTACTGATCTTTCGCTAACGACAAACGGCTTCCGACAATGCATGAAATCTAAGCCCCAGAATATTATTTAAAAACAGAGCAATGAATTTAAAAATATGAATTTTGGATTTGCTATAGGTTTTTATTTTTGTATATTCTCTTTTTCATTTTATTTATGTAAAAATGTTTTAAATGTATTTCCTCGATTTTAGTGCACTATTTATTTATTTTTCTTTGGGTTCTTACTATTAGATACTTTTTTTGGATAAATTATTCTACTTTATAGGCTACAACAGCCCTCAACTGGGTTGAGAAGCTGCTTTTAATCCGCATTTTGTCTGTCACTTTTTAGAGAAAAAAATGAAAACTCCAAGTCTCAGTCTCAAAATGTCTTTTTAATTATTCAGGTGACATGTTTCGCTAATGCAGCATCATCAGACCTTATACCTAGATGACCTGCTAAGTCAATTTTTTTCTCTAGTTACGTAGGTCTCTTTGAGATAATGGACGAGTTCTTTCAATCTGTCACTTTTTGTTACAGCTTTGTAAACATATGTATATGTTTACTTATTCATTCTTACTTCCATATTATTATTTATTTGTAATTTGATAGTCGCGTCACCTTGCGAATACGTTGACCCCGAAATACCATTAATTTTAACTTTACTTGCATAACTTACATTTTTAAGGTTTTCAACTCGATCTTTAAAAAGTACACTGATAGATGTTCCTGTGTCGATTAAAAGTTAAAAATTTTGATTTTCGTATTTTGCCCAAATAAAATTTAACCCATTTATATATTCTTCATTGGATACGAAAAAATTTTAACCCTGAAGAACCTGCGCCATCTTGTACACTACTAGGCTGTTCTTCCTCATTCAAGTAGTATGACTTATTTCCTCTATAACCTCTGTTTGACTGAAAATTACCTCTATTTGAATGGAAATTGCCTCTATTTGATTGAGAATTGCTTTTTGGGTTATAAATATTTCCGTTTCCCCTATACAAATTAAAATTTTGACGAAAATTGGAGTTGTTATTAAAATTTCTTACACCATAGTTTCCCCGTGGAGTAAAATTCGTACCTCGTGAATATTCTTGCCTACCAAAATGCGATTGACCTCGAAAATTGTGATTTCTACCACGCATATTGTATAAAGGTTTTGAACTTCTATAATGTAACTCCTCGTCCTTTGCTCCAGCAATGGCCTCTGAGAAAGATTGATAATTCCGCGCCCTTATTATAGTACGCAAATCATTGCTATGTAAATAAATTGCATTTATGGCTATTCTTTCGTTCACTGGCCTAAGAATATTTTCAGTTTCCGTGTTACCCTCCGATTGTGAAATTGTAAGCTCAACCAACATTTCTTCTATTCATTTGCCAAATTCGTTTAACGATTTAGACCCCTGTTTAGCAGAATTAAGTTTAACTGATATTGCAGTTGACGATTTCTTTGAAATAAAATGCAACCTGATATCTTCAATCAAATTAGCATTATCGCGATATGTTTGTTTAAGTCTTATTTTTGCTCCTTCAGAAAGACGCGTTTTCAATACATATTATGTGGTTAACAACTTTTTACCCTCGTCATTCAAAAGCGAATCATACCAACAAGTTGCATCAATGAGCTGCTTTTTAACAAGCTCAGAACCATTTATTACAGGCAGCAAGTTAGCTGCTGTTTTAAGGTCAAAGTTTTTCATCTTCTGAACAACCACAATCGATATTTAAGGCAGAGTTACTATCGCTCTGTTTAGACGATTCCGTTTGTTCAGTTTGAGATAACTTAACCTACTTCCTAAAATACTACCTATAGCCTCGACATATTTTTTGCATATTCCCTTACTTCACTAAGAACTTTTTCTTCATGTAAATCACTATTAAATCTTCATTTTAAATCTGCAAATTTATTTTTTACCCTATCTAATTTACTCACATAACGTTGTGTCTTTCCTATGTCCTTCCTTCTATCGTCTGGATCTTTCCCTAAATTCCTGTGGAATACCCTGACTTCCTCTAGGACGTACCTAAATCCACTAGGCACTGACATGGATACAAACAATACACATTTTCACGGCTTTACTGTTTTTACACTATACTATACTTGGTCTACTCCTAATCACTTCTTCACGAATCTTCCTCTCCAACCGTTTTTTGCATCTTACATAACAAAAAGCAAAAATACAGACTGCTGCCACTACTACCAGCAATACAGTTCGGATATCTGCTACACGCCACTCAGCAACACTGGCTGTTGTTCCACCACTGCTTCCACTCTGACCAATCACGGTCTCCTCCTTAGACTGATTCTTCCTCATTGTGGCTGTGCCTTCTTTACTATTATTTTCTTCTTCTAGGTGCTTGTGATGTCATTGCATTAAGTAAAATTAAGTTAAGAATCCATTTTTCTCCGGTTTAGCAGGATCGCCATGTAATATTATGTTGGGAGTTTGGGGAAAGTTGGAAATGAAAGATGCTACCTTAAGAACGGCTAAAAAAGTAACTATATTTCTAGTGTTTATACATTTTTCACATTACCAATGTAATCATAATAAGTGCCTACGTGATGGAATAATTAATATGTTTTTAATAATATTACTCGTTTACTTACAATAAGCACGTTATAATATACAGTATGTAATAATTATATTAATACCTAAACTATACCTATACTACAGGATTAATAAATGTTATTAATATTATTATTATTATAGAGTTTTAGATCAAGCTTTTACTGCACCTATTTCTTCCACAAAGGCAAAAATGTTTTATTAATTACTTCATATTGTATTCAGTGAATGCATTGTATAACAATCTATGAACATTTAAATCATCGCATCTGATTACTTCGGCCGATGACTGGCGAACAATGCAACGAAAACATTAAAATATCAATGCTTTGGGATAGTCAAACGTCTATTAAAATGACTCGTCTTAATTGGTTTTAATGGGTTGATTGATGAATGTATTTAATGATTATGTATTTGTGTGCAAATTTTTATTCAAACATCTTTTACCTACGACTCGGTGTTTTTTCTCTTCTTGTGTTCCATATATTTTTAGTTTAATAGTTCTGAATACCAAGCCATATGGTTTTCTTATACTAGGCTTTCTTTAAATCAGGGGACTATTTATGTGGTTGTTAATTTAGGTAAATCCTTACTTATTTAAATGCTTATAATCAAAAAGAACATGGACAATTCTTTAAGAAGAACTTAACGTTCAGGAGCTCTCTTATTACTTAGTGTGATCATCGTATTAAGGCAAAACTCGTATTAAGGCAAGTATTTTATATTATCTATTTTGTTTTTGTAAACTGGCTCTGCTGTATATTGAAATAAATAAATAAATAAATAAATAAAATATAGTGAGCTATCCGATCAAAGGCTTTTTGGAAGTCGGTATAAATAACATCGACTTGAGTATTAACATTAAGTGATTCACAGATTTCAGAAACTTTCACGTCATTTCTTAGCTGACCACTAGGAAAATTATTTTGCTTCTTAAGCTTTTTATCCCTGGAATCGCAGTCAGTAACATCGCCATTTTGGTTTTCGACTGTAAAAAGTCCAGTACCATCAGGAGGCGTAGGTATGTCATTAAGACGCTCTAATTCTTTTAGTAGCTCATCCAACCCCAAATCCCTTTATATATATACAGTGACCGCCTACAGTTCCGCATAAATTCGATAAAAATTAGAGACATGATTTTTTGAGAAAACGCTCAGACCCGCTGATTTTTATTTTAAGTTGCGCATTATTTCACATAAATTTTTGTATACAGGGGGAACAAAAAAAGATATGACGTTATCGGTCATTTTTTAAATGGAATGCTTTATTTTTTATTGCATTTATGAAATATAGGCGAAATTCCAAGCAAGTTTCGAGGATAAAAATAATGTTATAAACACTTCCTAATTCCTTTAGTAGCACATCCAACCCCAAATCCCTTTATATATATATATATATATATATATATATATATATATATATATATATATATATATATATATATATATATATATATATATACAGTGACCGCCTACAGTTCCGCATAAATTCGATAAAAATTAGAGACATGATTTTTTGAGAAAACGCTCGGACCCGCTAATTTTTATTTTAAGTTGCGCATTATTTCACATAAATTTTTGTATACAGGGGGAACAAAAAAAGATATGACGTTATCGATCATTTTTTAAATGGAATGCTTTATTTTTTATTGCATTTATGAAATATAGGCGAAATTCCAAGCAAGTTTCGAGGATAAAAATAATGTTAACACTTCCAATTGTTTCTATTTCCATGGTTGCTCTTGTAAAGAATATCCATTTTCGAATGTCACTGTCAGTTCGAAAATTAATAGTTTTTATCAGATATGATCCATTTACCCTTTTAAAAGGATAGCAAATATTTTACGAAGACTTTATCACAAAAAGTCATCTACCGTCGTTTGACTGACAACACCTAGTTCAAGGAACAACCCAGTTTATCCCTGATTTATTTCAAAAAGCTATTTTAGGAAACGACTCTCTAATACCGCAAAATCTAACAGTTCCTACAATAATAATATCTCACTGTCGTCGTTTAAATTGGCCAGCTTAGCCGTTATCACAGCAGAATCATCTTTGGCCAATCCGTGGCAAATATTCCGTCCGCAATCGCGCAATAAGAAATCGCTACGTGGCGGAGACTCTCAAACAGCCTTTTCCGTATGTACTACAGCAGAAATAAAAGAAATTTACAGCCTCAATAAACCGCATTATAACGTGGAGAAACGGAGAGAGAATTCCCGGGAAAATATTATGGTTTGGTTTCCGTATTACCCTTTTATTTCGCCATAGCGGCGAGAGGGAGGGAAATAATTCATGCGGCATTTTGCATATTATGGTAAAGTCTGCCTCGAATGAGAATGGCAGATGGTTGGTGAATACTGTGAAAAATATAAGAACGCTATTGCTATAGAAACGGTGGATTTATTGGAAAGGAAACATTTCAGGGTTTGGTTGAAGTTCCTAAACATTTCTGCAATTAATTTACTGATTACTGATTTATTTGGTCATTTGATACTACATATACAATAGAGTAAGACAAGTCAGAGAAAGGAACTGATAATCCTAATTAACTTATTTAAAAGAGTAAAACTATTATAAAAAAAACCTAATTACACATATCTAAAACTTAGAAACTATAATAACTACAAAAGTACCAACAAACAGTACAAACAAAGTACAAACATTGACTAGGAAGTAGTGACTTTCAGCATGTTGCTAAATTCGTTGATATCATAGTCGACAGAACTTATAATAAGACGTGTTAGTCTATTTTAAATATGTTGAAGTTATCTATTTGTTTTAACGAAGCAGGGAGTTGATTAAATAAGCTTATTCCTTTACAAAAGGGAGTCTTTTGCAAAATAAACAAAGTTAAATTTTGGCAAATTAAGAGCATCCTTACATCTAACATTATATTTTAATTTAACCTCTAATTTAAATTAGAGGAATAGGTTAAATATGTTTCACTATATTAGCATCTTTAAATGTATTGAAGATTAAATTGTAATAAAATGCAGAAACTTAACTATGACAGAATACATTCACTCCCGCTGACTATTTACATTTCATTGTTACAAAGATAAACAACAAAACTGATGAAAATAACAAGAAACGTGGTCTCCTTCAAAGACCCATGGACAAACCCGAAAATGCTTAGAAGTCTCCCCATTGCCCCCGGCGATGCAGAATAACAATTTCAAAAAACACCTAATCTAATACAATTAGAACTACCAGGATTTCCAATAAAACCCTATGGACCCTCCAAACAAGATGAACTTCCACAGCTAAACCCCTCAGGTGAAATTATTAAACCAAGCCGAAGTAGAACCCGAAATTAGCTTAAGCTAAACAACAAAATAAGAGCACAATGGCACAAAAACCACGAAACCACATTAACACGCAATAATACTACGATACATTTTATATTTTAGCCTCAAAGAAATTAAAGAAGTAATTCGAGAATAATTGTAGACTTAGAACATTAAAAGGCTAGAATTAGCAGTGCCGTGGAACTACGGGTAGTTTGTTTAGTTGCAACAACTCTGATGCAGTGATGTCAAATGCTTCTATAGAAATAACAAAAAAAACACTTCATAAAAGTTTGTCACTTATTTTGAACGACATACAACAATACTATCGTTCTCCCTAATAAAATAAGAACCATTTTTTTAAATAAAATATGATAAGATACTGTATAAAAATGTCAATTTTATTAGAGAAAAATGCAACAACATCGCAACGCCGCTCGATCGCTTTGTTGATGCTACCGACACAAAGAATCTTTACCAGTGACGTCCTCAAAAAATATTTACACTATAAAATTTTTTATTAATAATAGATTATGCTTTAAATATAACTCTTTATGCATTTTTTAACGTAATTCATTAGAGTAAATATACTTGTATAATAAAGAGCATTTTTATGGAAATTAAATATTTTATAATTATTATAGATTTCCTAATAATTCATGTTTTAAGAATACACATTTTTAACATTTGAATAATCCATTTTTTTGCCCACACAACAAAAAACATAAAATCAGTTCTGGTAATAAAACCATGAACAAAACTCAAATTTTTTTATGCTTTATAGCCTATGAATAGATAGGTACCTATTTTCATAAAAATATTTGAATTTAGAAATATAAAGATTCTTGTAATTCACACACATTTCATATTCAAGTTTTTATTTAGGTTTATTTCTATGTTCCCCTATTCTACGTTTATGATGACGGTTCTCCCTTGTCCACAAGTCTTAAGCATCATAACAGTTCACAAAAACACTCAAATAAGACTCTTTTCAACTAAATTAAAAAAAAAACAAAGTTAGTCTAAGTAAGTCAAAGTGGTTTGACAAGATGACATTTCGCGTATCACTGAGTTCTTGCTTACGCTGTTGCCAATTCAAATTTTTGAGAAACGGTTTCAGGAATAAAAATTTAATTTTTTTTTTTTGGTACGAAGATGTTATTTTTGCTCTTAGAATAGGCTATATCTATTTTTACTTTTAGTTTTTAATCCAAAATCCAACACAAAGTAAGAGTTTTATATATGTTAATAGTGTGTAAACTTGGCAATAGAGAATCGGTGAATATGTTTTTGAAACAAAAGATCACCTCGCCTTGAGTCTAGTCTTTCAATATTGTAGAAGATGTGTAAGATTGTAGACCGTCCTGTGCATCAATATGTGGCCATTTAACTGCTAATAATAATTAAGCACAACAACAGTTAGAATCTTTGAATAAAATAGTACTAATCATAAAGAAATTTGGAATAACGCAAGTGAACTAACTTCTTCTGAAAGACACTCAAACAATTTTCAATTTTCTTTCAAAAAAGATGAAACTTTTCTTCAAGGCTGCAAAAGACACAGAGGTAAAATTAAGAAATATACTGACAATCTCTTAAAAAGTACTTTTCAATTGCAATAATATATTCATAACTTATGCACGTACCATGTCTTATATAAGTCAATTTTTATACCGGTAAACCGATCAATGGCTAGAATTTCTTCTTTCTTCTTTTTTGCTCTGGCGTTCTTTTCTACTAGGAATTAAGGAAAAACATATAAGGAAATATCTCATTTAATAATTTACAAAATAAATTATCGATATATTCTCTAATTTAGTCTAATAAATGACCCTAAGTAACATGAGACAATGTTTACTGTTTACTCTGACACCACTCGCATTAAGGGTGGAACCTAATGGGTGAGTGGTTAATAAGGCCCTGATATACTTAGTAGATATTTCTAAAAACATAATTCGTTACTGTAGTCGAGTTCCATGATTCTTTATTTATTCTTATGCACAATGGCAACCAATTCATTATCTAACTAAAGAAGTGAATTTAAGTTCTTCAAAAAAAAGTTCTTACATGAGAACTAATAATATAAGTTATTGAGGTATATTCTTCAAGTTGATCTATTATTGGTTATAACATTTTCCTTTAATTTTTAAAACTCTCGACTATAATGCCTACCGCCTGAAAGGTGGAGCAAGTTTTTGCCTTTTTATTTGAAAAAAAGTGTATACTATCTCGATTCGCTCGACCAAAACCAACAATAGAAATTCTGCTTTTCGCAAATGGCGCCATGACCCATGCCCTGCAAGTCGTGTCAATTTTGTTGCTTTGAGAAATGCATGCAAGCAGACAATACCTAAAAAGAAAAATATATTGAGAGAGTGAAAACAAACTTCTCAATCGCCCAAATGAATCAAGATCATTCTGGTCTGTAGCAAAAGCAATTAGCCAAGGTTTCTATAGATCAAAAACTCTACCATTGATTAGGGAAGATTCCCTTGCAATTACCGCAATGGAAAAAGCAGACTTGCTGGGTCAGATGTTCGCATCAAGGTCTACCGTAGACCCACAAGGCAAAACACCACCGACATTGATTTTCTTCGATGCCAGAGATAGTCTTCCGTCACAGAGATCTTGAAGGAGTTAAAGACTAATAA
Source organism: Anthonomus grandis grandis (assembly GCF_022605725.1). Classification (NCBI taxonomy): domain Eukaryota; kingdom Metazoa; phylum Arthropoda; class Insecta; order Coleoptera; family Curculionidae; genus Anthonomus; species Anthonomus grandis. The sequence goes on from NC_065552.1 coordinate 30,551,182, forward strand.
GGCCACCGGCCCTGATGGAATATGGCCAATAGTATTTAAAAAATGTGGCGGTCATGCTGTCACCACCGTTGTGTAAACTCTTTCATACAGAAGAGGTCTGTTCTTCACTAACCGAAAATTTGCGCGCATTTAAGTCATACCCAATAAAAAAAATATATTGCACATCAATTACCGTCCGATTGATTTAGTCCCGACAATCGTCAAGCTAATAAAAAAGATTTGGATTTCATCAACATAATTAGGGACCGTCAATATGGCTTTGGAAAACACAGGTCTACTGGCGATCTGTTGGTTTATGTCACGCAAGTTTGGACCGAGACTGTCAAGAAATATGATGAATCTCATACAATAACAATTTCTGAGGCATTCGATAAGGTCTGGCATGAAAACCTCTTAAAAGAACTGTATTCTTGTGATTTACCACCAACTCTCGTTGCTTGGCTTGGAAACTTTATCAAGAACCGATCAATCCAGGTCGCCCATTGATGGACACACCTCTTTCTTTCTGTTGGACTAGCCTCGTTCTGTTGTATACCAACGACCTTCTCGACAAGACTTCTAATTTAATTTACAGACAACAATTGCTGATGTTACCTTAACATTATTTAAGACTGGGATCAGTGCAACCTAATTGAGTTTGATCCAGCTAAGACTCGGGGTTGATGTATTTACAAAGAAAGCTGCCTCTATCCCCCCAAGACATATTATGTCCGATCTTAATTTGTCGCTGTCTTCGTAAGTTCGCTTGTTAGGTGTAGAGGTTGAAAGCAATATTTTGTAGCGGTAATAGCTAAATCAGCTTCTCAAAAACTTGGCGCTTTCTTCAAAACAAAAAAAAGCTATATACACCGCAACAACTTTTAACTTTTTACGAGGCTCACATTCGTCCGTCTCTTGAGTATTGCTGTCACATATGGAGCTCTGCATCCAAACACACTTTGAAGCTGTTTGATTCTATCCAGAAGCGGGCCACGTCTTATAGGAGATTCAAAGAAAACAAAAACCTCGAGCAGTTTGGCGCATAGAACGAAGGTGGCGTACCTCACTCTGTTTTAACGATACCATCGCGGTAAATGCTCTTTTGAACTGGCTCATATTATTCCATTTAGAGATATGCACGATGAAGGTAAGTATCTACTCGAGAGGCAGATGCGACTCATGAATATCGCGTGCAAGTCTGTGGACATCAAGTCCCAAAGCACGTCTTTCTCGAACATCTTGCAGAAATTTAAGAGAAATATCCACAGACACCTTCGTAGTACTGGCGCTACTCGTGATACACTGATTTTCCATTTTGTGCCAGTGTATATTGTAAAAAAACTTGCAATAACGATTATATGCAATAATTCTGCCTAGTCAGCATAAGTCGGTCTCCTGGACATCCCAGTGATAATAGGGCGCATGACAGCAAAAATAGGGCATAGAATAAATCTCAGTTACATCGCATGAAATCTTTGGGACGTCTCATGGAACAGTACGGGCAAAATGGGATTATCCTAAGTTGATCTTATAGACATTTTTTGGATAGTACTATAAACGTACGAGACACTTATTGGCTGTCCAGTGGATGTATATGGGACAACAATATTTACGCTTTTCGTATATTTATAGGATATAAAAGGGATGGTAAAAAAACTATATAAAGGGGTATATTTTCAGAAAAAATCACTTTTATTTTAATATTATACAGTGACGATTTTTATTTCTTACTTTTTAGCCTTTCAGGGGCGTGGCGCAACCACGACTTAATCTCAATGTCAATATTTTCTCATGTAACTTCAGCTTAAATATAATTTAGGTACTAACCTTCTGGCAGCACTATACTGTGGCACCTTAGAATGAAGCTAAATTTAAGGGAAATATGAGGGACTAGTCTAGTCAAAGCCTCTATTTTAAAATCACTTTTGCTGACCATCACGACCAGAAAACACCGATATAGCGACGAAATCAAAAGTTGTAAAATAATCAGTTGTACAAAGCAAATATCATGTATTACAAAAAATTTGTTGCCGCTGGGCATCAAACTTTACAAATCTAAAAAGAAAATGGAGGATGCAGAACATCAGTCACAACAGCACAACGAACTGAACGCCCCAACCTCAATGTGCATTGCAATCACAGAGAGAATTGATGACAACAGCGACCTCACGATGTCATGGAGTAGAACTAAACAGAAACGGCTTAATAAGGCGCTAAATTTGAATTTTATTTTATTAAAATTAGTTGGGAATGTACTGTTCTTAGGGAAACTACAGCCGATAAAGAAAATATTACATGGAGCCTATTTTATTTATGTTGACCAATATAGTACGTCCCCAGGACAATAAGTGTTTACTGGGTACTAACTAGAGTTCGACCCAAGTTGAATATAGAGAAGGCCGAGTACCAAAAAAAAACTGGCAAAGCTGGTGAAAGCATAACTCGGCAGTGTTTAGTAGCAACTAAATCCTAAATATCCCAAGGATGCTTCTTTCAGTGGCTAGCGTAAGTGGGGTATCGAAGAATCAGTAAAGGCTGCGTCTCTGTTTTCCTGATGTATTTCTCTACAGCATTAAGAACATCATAGCAATATCTATATTAGTTCTCTTATTTTACTTATTACCAACTTTGCATTATCAGAAAAACTCGTTAACACACAATGAATTAAAATCATCCAAGCGCAATCCTCATAATCACTGATTGAGTAAACTAACCGTTAAAAGGGCTGAAAGGTCTCGCGCCTAATAGGAACATTAACAACTCGAACGCTAAGAGCTCCCGTAATTATAAAAGAAACTAACAAAAAAAAAGAGAGAAAAACGAGAGGGCGAGCAATTGAAGGATAAATTGCTCATAAAACGATCGTCGGCGGGAAAGGGGGTAGGGCGGGGTCGCTTACATTAAATATTAATGGTGTATACTAAGTGCACATGATGACACAACGTCGAGCCCCTGCAGGAATTGCAACGGGGATCAGACCGAAAGTAATTACGAGACGAGCGCCATTAGAGATTGGAAATGCTGCGCTAATTTGCCTGTGCCCCCTCCGTTATACCAATTTTCATTAACTAAAAGGACATATACCCTGATTTTGATGCCATATAGACACGTAGTTTGTCTCGGCACTTGGTTTTATGACATCGCAAAGGGGTAGTAAAACATTTATTGAATATTTTTTAATATTAATAGCACTTTAACAATATTCAATATATTTTTTAAATCTATATGTATAAGTAAATGTCTGTCCGGAGTGTCAACTTCACCTCTAAAGAGTGCTACGTAGTAACATGAAAATGAGCATACTTTGCGTTTTTACCCAGGGAAGCTTATACGTACGGTTTTAATCGCAGATTGGTGGTAATTTTTGGATAACTTAATATGGCAGAGGGTTTTTGAATTTAAAAATTTGCTTTATTTTATTAAGTATTGTCCTAGTAAAAAAGAACATTGTAGCGTTTTTATCGTTCATTAAGGTGTGAACTAAAATAATCGTTACGCGAAAATAAACAACTGATTTATTTATACATTAACACTACTAAACACGATCCCTTACGACTACTTGAAATATTCATTTTCACCGTAGTTACTTTTACTATTTCTGTCTCATTTAAATATCGCGCCAATATATATATACACTCAATTGTCAACTGATTCCTAGCGGCGATGCGGCTCCTTATATACTCGGCTATACCCCATTCAAAGCGGTCTATCGGTAATTACCGTTCCTAAATGGTATTAACCAAACACGTCCAAGCGGTTATAGTTCTAACCGTGTTGAGATACGTGACGTCACCACTTAGCCCTTTATACGTCATCAATTTGGAACAGAAATTACCCACGTCCGGAGCTGTTTTCTAAACGTCAAATGTCAAAAATATTGAAATAAGTGCGGGAAAAAATAAAAACAAACAACAAATTATTTCCTTTTTAAAGATGACACAAAATTTATTCTGGCTAATAAGTTTTATTTTTTGATATTTATGTTTAAAAACTAATTACATATAAGATTACTGGCGTCTGGGGTATTATTTGCAAATAAACAAAATGACAGCGACAGGTGACAAGTTACGAAGTTACTTAAACCAAACACGTCCAACCGGATACGATTGATTTTGTTATAAAGGGACTGTTCAAGATCAACCAAGAGCTTATATATTATATATTTATTTTACTTTTATATGTAGCTTTTAGCTAAATAAACTATTTCCGCATTTCAACACAGCAAAAACTTCAGCCTAGAAGACAGTAACATGCTGATATGTGAAAGCCCTGCACCAACTCTATTGTTTCTTCTATGGTCACCTTATTTAGCAGCAAAGGCCCATTGGCGTGCTGCCACTCCTCTCTGCCTGCGCTGTGGATCACAAAACCTTGTAATTTACAGTCTCACGATCCTGACCTGTGGCACTTGAGTTCTTGTCAGATTATTTCGAAAGGGATGTTATCAAATGCCTCTTCACTATCTAGGAACGCACCCAGGTAGGCCTTAGCATTGTTTAAAGCACCCTCCACCTTTTTCACGAGGTGGTGTAGAGCCAGGTCCGTAGATTTGCCCACCTGGTAAGCGTATTGTTGCATATGCAATGGTCTTTTGAAGATACCTTCTTTTAGATATCGGTCACTTGAAATAATTTTTGAACGATTAATTATACTTAATATTCCCTACCTATAGTTGTTTTTCTTGGAAAAGGCCTGGGGTCTCTTAACATAACATAGTTATGGGTTTCTTCTGTTTTCTTAGTTTCTTTTTAATTTAATATCGATTCAGGCCTATAATTAAAATATAAATTATTCCAACCCAACCCAAAAATTTTTTGGAAAAATTGAACCATCCGAGTTAGTTCCACTTCTGTTTAAGAACCGAAAAGATCATTGTTTAATGTAATAAAATTTTTGTGGTTTACTACATTTTTATATTTATACCTGTAACGTTTATGGACTTTTTATCGCCCTGAGGAGTGCCCAATATATGTCGAAACGTTGGCAATATTAAAATTTAAAACCTGAGTTTTATTGGACTTCACATCTAATTAACTTAGCAATCTCACTAGCATAAATAAAAATATAAAATGTAATATGTCTACAACATCGTGTGCCATATAGACATATTACATTTTATATTTTTATTTATGTTAGTGAGAGTCAGTGTGTAGTTTTTGTATTTAGATCAGGTATATCTTTTCTGTTAATTAAGGTTTTGTTCCTTAATATTTAATTTTGTTCATTTTATTTAGGTCTGATGATGCCCTAATTCGGCGAAACGCGTAACCTTTTAATAGACGCTTGATTTGTGAGACTTTGTCTTTGATTATACTTTCTCCTCCTTTGATCATATATCTAAGTCTCTTTGAGAATAATGGATCATTATTTTGAATTAATCTTCTGAGTCCTCAAGGTTGGAACAGGAGAAACGTATTGATCCTCCTTGATCTACTGTCTTCAACGTAGATAACGAATTTTGTTTTTGTCGCATTAAATTAATATTTGTTGAACGAGATATTAAAAATCTCGGAACGGATTATCGTGATGGAGAATTTAAACAACTTAGTACGCATTTGTAGCAGTGCGTTAATCGATGATGTATCAAAAGTAGAATCGATTTTGAAAAGTAGAATTGTATATTCCTGCAGTACACTTTTTGAGATGTTAATATTGCTTATCAGGGTATCATGCTTTTCTTCTCTTACGTTATAAGAAACACCAGCCATTACCGTAACAAGAACCACTCCATCTCACGAATCCCATGAATCTTTAAATACAAAAGACAATTTAATGGTCTCAAATTATTTAAATGTTTTGAGCGATGATGAACTACACCTGTTGGAAAATTTGTGTGGAACATAAAAATTCCAATGTTGGTACCGCATTGACTCCATAATGCGAGGTTGCCAAGCGGTCAAACATATCTGAACAACTTCGCGTCTGATATTTTTAACTCCTTGGCGCATTCAGTTCTGCACTAATAGGAATTTGTCTTATATTTAATTTCATAGCGGTGCAATGTCCCATGGATCTTCTTCCTTGACACAGCAGTCTAGTTTATCATAAATTAAGGCAAGAGTGACACGACTGGTTGCTATTTGAGCTTCGGATGTACAGTTCTGTATATGTGGGCTAACTGAGTTCCATTTAGACCAATATCAATCCGATAACCAAACATTTAGATACCCTTGTACGGACACCTCAGATATACTAATGTTGGTTCATATAGACATCAATTTATATATTTAAAATTAGTATTTTACTACACTGGAAAATATGTGTAAGAATAAATGCTATATTTGGAGTAATTTTCTTTATGAAAAAAAGATACAAATAGGGACGGTAACATATTATTAGAACAATCTTTATAAAATTATAATTGAAATGTCCTTAAAATTGTGATTAAAAGTGTTGCAATTTGATAATAAATTACATACAATATATCGAAAATCTGATATATTGAAAGTAGGACATACTGTTACAAAATTGAATAATCATAGACCACACGAAAAGTAGAAAGATTTCCAATAATATTGTAGAGTTTGATGCTACATCCTATGAGAAGAAAGTGAATTATTTGTAAGACATCATAGAAGCAAAATATAATAAATAGCTAAAAATTGTAAGTTTATTTACTACAAGAAATTTGGCATACCTGCACAAGTGTATAAACTATGGCTATTCTTCTAGGAAAATTTGCATTAACGCTGTAACGTTTTTTGCTACGTTTTATATATAAAAAGCTTACTATTTTTCAGGTAATATCGAAATAAAATTATATAAATTGCTGTTTAAAATTATATAATTAAAGTATTTTTCTGAGTAAGATTTCTTTAGCTAAAATAGGGTTAATAAAAATGTATAATGTAAAAGTTTAAGAGGTACATACAAACGAAACTTCTTATTGATTGTAAATATTACTGTTTATATAAGATACATTTAATTGGACTCTACGCTGTAGTTGATTTTGAAGATGATGAAAGGTATTAATTTTAAAAACCATAAAAATGTTGGGCCACGCTGTATGTCAGACCAAATCTTGTCACAAAAAAAAATACTAGCACGTACATAAGTAACAACATACATAAGTAAAGAAAATATTTTATACTAAATTTGAAAATGAGAAAAAAAAGATCAAATAAATGCTTAAAAAATCTAATTCTAAAGAAATAGTAATACTTAAACATATTAAGAAAAATATACAGAATATTTTAATATAGAACACGTAATGTAAGTCGAATATTTGTATAAAATCCCAAAAAGTCTATTAATTTCTTGACTTATGAAATTTTCTTAAAAAATTGACGAAGAGCTTTTGCGGTCAAAAGTCTCGAGAACGGGAGTCACATAACCACAAAACACAAAAGATAAAGAATTGGTGGTTTCATGCAAACTGAGAGAAAGTTCTGTGACAGATTTGGTAGCGACCTCCCGCTTGGCAACGGAAGCTATTACAATTAATTTGACAGTTGGACATTTATGCTTGGTTAATTTGACCAATCAGGATGGCAGAAAGGCTAAATTAAGGCGGTAAAATCAAATTTCCTTTGATAAGAAATCTCGTTAATCTTTTTTAATCGCAACCATTTAAAAAGATTTTTGATAAAAAATAATTTTTACCACAACATTTTTTGAGTAAAAAAAGGAATCGAATAATGTATATAAATTTAAAAAATGCAGCCATTTTCTTAAAAATTGTAAGATATTGCACGTATAGTGAAAATTAAAACATATATGTTGTTAAGGAAACCGTCACAAAAGTTTGTCAGAAAAAAAGATTACTATTTTTGAAGCTTTTTCTAAAAATAGTTAATTAATTCTGGACAAGGACTAAGACTAGACTTACTACTTTCACACATTTCATTGTAGCAAAATATGCGACTCACTATTGGGCTATTTACCACTTGACGAGTTTAGAATACTGTCAGATTTACTTTGATATGCCCATAGGCTTTCTTGCTACAAGTAAGATAAAATTTGCTACAATTTGTAAAAAAGGGCGACGCAACATTGTAGTAAAAAATACAAAGCTATTTTTCACAGTGTAGTGCCAGTTTTTTTAAGTAAATTTAATAATTGTTTTATAGTTACACAATATCATTTTGATTTTTCTTTAAACACTGGGAACTTAGTATATTCGTATATGCGAAGTAGAGTATAAATTATAATAATGTTTGAAGGGGTATGCCACAGATGTCGCACACAGGCGAAAATCGGGGAAAAGCCGGCCATAAATAGTAGTAGTGCTGATATGAACCACAAACATATTTAATCATAAGAAAATGTTAAAACTAAGGTAACACGTTCATTTTAAACATTTTTTTAAATCCCCCCCGCCCCCCTTGGGTTCATTTATTGCATTACATAGGCGCTGCGTAAGTACGCATTTCCTTAAAAAAATTTCAGAATGTTATTATTTCAACAATTTTTCAGTTAAAAGTTTAAAATTCATAATACGGAAAATTTTTGAAATAAAATTCAAAATGTTGAGACTTTTGATAATATAAGTACCTGAGTTTAATAAAATTTCTTATTATAAATTACTAAATAAAGTTGTGATTTGTTTGTTTTTGTGCTATTTAATTTTATAAGTAACCTTTGCTTTGTGTGTAAAAATAAGCAATTAAAATACATGTTAAGAGTAATATATTTAAGTATGTAAAGTATATACAGAGCTTACTTAATAATAACTTTGTAATAATAGTAAAGCCTAACCTATCTTTATAATAATTAAAATCAATCAATATCTTCACTATCACTTTCATCAGCAGAAATTGTTGGTTCATCAAAAAATGCCAAAACTTCTAAAGGATACTGTTTAAGCTTTTTAGCAGATGATTTTTTCATATTGGAGATTAAAGGATCAGAAGATATTAAGAGATTACAAAATATATCTTCTATGTTTTGTTTTCTTGAAAACTTCCGTGCATGAAATTCTCTGAATCTTTTAATATTTTTATTTCTTGATTCCTGGGCTTCTTCGCCAAGTTGCCCAATTGGAACCAAAAAATATGCTATTATATCAGAACTGTGCATTAAGATTTTATGCACGGAAGTTGGCATATTGTACCACGTATACAATTCTACAAATTTTCTGGCCGTATCATGACAGTAATCCTTAAAACTATCGATTTTAATATGAAAACCACTAGAAATTGTTAATAAAATTACTCTGAATCTAAATATCAAATCTTGATTAATGCCTGTAATTTCCGAAGCTTTAGCAGCATTCTCAAAAAAACGGCGAGCAGTGTTGCCGTCATTAGTACTTCCAAAACCAGGTTTTGGTCGGTCAACCAATAGTCCCATTTCTTTAAAAAATAAGTCTTGGATTCGTTTTTTGGCATTTGCAAGTTTTTTTTTGTTTTCCTGGCCTCGCGCTTGCCATTGCTTAAATTCCATCTTATAAGATAGATGCAGCAAACACTCAAAAAAACGAATCCAAGCATGTAAAGATGACAAATCAAATTTAAATCTAGATTCGTCAGCAATTTTCTGTTTTAAAACCTTATCGATATTGTTAAAATCTTTGAATATTAGATTACACAAATAGCATCTCTGAGTTGAAGTATTTTCAGTAACAGCATTACACAATTTGCCATCTATCATTGTAAAATATAAAATGTGTTTTAAAAACACATTGTTTCCTTGAAGATCAAGCTTTGTTGGTTGCAAATCTGAAATTTGTTGGTCAAAATATTGCTTTTCTCTCACTGATAACTCTGTTGTTTCATGCCTAAACTGGACTCTAAGAGGCAAATTAAATTTAAATTATTATATTTTTCTTGGTTTAAAGAATTTAAAACTTCTTTTAGGGTCTCAAATAACCTTAAAGATGTATGATCCAGCAAACTTTGAAGAGGCACTTCAGCAACATCCTCAGAAATGTTTAGGTTTTCTGGGTAGCACCTTTTTTTGCGGCAGTTATTGGGTCATAATAATTAGGATAAAGAGTGGACCTATGGCTTTTTGCCAAATTTCTTAAGATTCAATACAATCTTTCTTCAAATGATTCAATTGATTGAATCAATCATTTTGTCAATTTAGCCTCTACAAAAAGCGATAAGGCTTCGTCCGCTGAAAATGGTATTTCACATTCTTTTTCAAGAGATTTTTTATATTTTGATGCATGGGTTGGTGATGAGAATGCAACATTTTTTAACACATCTGCTTCATCCAGTTTACCTTCGGACCTAAACTTCATTTGAGCAGCAAATGTTAGTTCTTCAGGGCTTCGATCTGCTCGCATCTGTTCAGTTCTTCTTTACTCGATAGAGTTGTATCCTGCATTTCGGCTAGTTGAGCTTCATTCATTGCAGAAGAAAATTCCAACGCAATATTTAACCAATCTCGATTTTTATTTTCAAATGCAGTTTTATTTCTTGATGCTGATGACCATTTTGTGTCATATTTCTCGATGAATTTATATATGACTTTTGAAGACTCTTCTGACAAGCGTTCAACTCGAATGGTAGAGGTCACTTTTTCTGCCAAATAACGGCACTGCTCCATTCTTTTCTTGGACTGACAAATTCCTAACCAACTGACAAGTTGGCTTCTTTTAAACCAAGCAGATTTTGTTGCTGTCCCTGAAATAATAAGTAATTTTGTTAATTATTTTTCATAAAATTTTGCCATTTAAAATTGGTTGCCATATTGAATTTTAAACCCATATGGCAATTTTTTTATTTCTATATTAAATTTTCTATTAAATGATGTTTTATTTTATAAAAATTAATTTATTCTTCAAGTTAGTAGCAGAAAATTATTTCTTGCGTTTTGGACCTACAATAGCATTTTATACGAATTTGGACCCGGACTACAAATCTTTAAAAATATTTTTTCGTCAAGATCGCAAATTATCGCAGCAACTTAAGATTGGATCTTACAAAGGACTTATTAAGCAATAATTTAAAACTAATTTAAATTCGGGAAATTACTCGAAATCATACTTTTAGTTTAGCAGATCAGAAATTTAAATTTTTTAAAAAAATTAACTGTTAACTTTTCAAAAAATCAGTAATAAAAAAAAGTAAAGAAATATTTTTAATTAATATAATTTTTAATATTCTACTTACCACTAGCAATAGGCTCCATTGCTGCTTTACAAAATTTTCACCCACACTTTGCCGAAAAACTAAATTTAAATTACTACTTTTTACAGGCGCTTTTGAATCACAATGAAATAGTCTCCACGAACATCAACTTTCAACTAAAATATTTCTGCAAGTGACAAGACGAAAAACAAAAGGGTAATTGTTTATTATACCCAGGTAACTAGATAATTGAATTATACTCAGAATAGGCCTTAATTGGGAAGTTGGTATTTCCGATTTATGGCCGGCTTTTCCCCGAATTTCGCCTGTGTGTGTCGTGTCCAAGTTTTCATTTATTTGTCTTTTAATACCTTTGTCCCCTAGATCATTTTGATGTGTCTAGTTTTTTAACTATCTTAGTGTTTTGTTCTGTAACAATAGTAATCATTATGAGTGGTCTTTTTCAAGTATTCAAAATTAACCTCTCGAGCCCTATTAATTTTTGAGAATATAAATTCTAAAATCTGCGATCGATCGATTTGGAATTTCTGCAACTGATTTCTTTGGAAATTCCTATTTTATTTCTCCGAAAAATTGACAATTTAATAAATTACCGATATATTCCAATTCCATAATAAGGGATACAATATAGAAACTAGCAATAAAAAGAATAAGTTGCAAAACGTAAGAGATTTGGAAGCCCAAATTAAAATTTCCTTAAATAAAGCGAACTTAAATGAATATAGTGAACACGATATTTTTCATCCACTTGAATTTCACCGTTCACCTGCAGCGTTTACACACAGCATCAAATATAACATAACATAAAATACATATTTGAACGTGATTTGAGTCTAAGAGCACGTACAAACAGCACTTAAAACGGGATTTAGCGGGATGCCTTCGGGATCGGATCCCCCGGAATGTCACGCCGTACAAATATTTATTCCATTTTCACTCGCCTCCTAGAAATCAATATCAACCAACCATACTCCGCGAAAGTGGATGATGGACCTCAACCTCGAACGTTTTACAAACATCAATTTCTTCATCGTATACATTATGTACGAAGTATGTAGTAGGTGGAGAGTTTAATCAAGCAACTTGTGTAAATAGAGTTAGAGAGGTTAGAGTGCTTAAGAAAATATTATGGACTTTTTTAGCAGGTTTGTGGTTAGTAATGACTTTAGGTACAGGGTGTTTTATTTATAGTATTAACCTGTGGATAAACTCAGTTTCTTTTGTGCTATTGAATATGAAACAGGAGACCTAGAAAATGCATATTTTGAAGCGGAACCTCTTGGCCGAGAAGCTTTCTAGGCAATATCAAGTAAGTTTAAAAGAACATACATATATACTACGGAACATAGGAAATCCCATGTAAATTTTAAGGGTGTCAATTGGCTTTCCTATACATTTTACAGAAAAAATGTAAGATAACTTTTTGAAGAGACCAATCTGGCAAACCCTCGTGCAAAGTTTCAAAAAATTTTAATAAGCAAATCTTGAATTATTCAATTTAATATAATTGAATAATTCAAGATTCTAGGTTAATTCTATAATTTCTAGGTCATCTAAGGTCATAAAAATTAATTGAGATTTAGTTACATTATAGTTAATTAAACATCATATAATTGCTATTCTTATGATTGGAAACGCTAGAAAATTAAAAATAGCTAACGTTCCACTTCAATCTAGCTACGAAAAAACTTAATTCCCATTTGGAATTGCATTTCGCAGAAAATGGAAAATAAAATTTCCCCATAGTGCGGCGTGGTGCTTTATTCGAAAACCGCTCAGACTGAGAGAAAATTTAATCCTAATGGCGTTAAATTGGCCGTGAAATTGGACCCCGACCGCCAAGCAACAATATCGAAACAAAAAGTTAATCGCGAACGGCGTGAAAAGATGTGTCAGTTAAGCTTTTAATTTAGATTTAAAATGGCTGTGAGGAGCGTCGAGATGAAAGGAGAATAGGTGTTTACATTTTTTTTCATTTAATGGAACTTTAATATTATCAAGGCGTATTTTTTCAATAGGACCTAATAAGAATTTTCATAATGTAGTTCTTCTTTATTATTAGAAGATTAATTAATGTGTGACGATAGCTAAATAATTTACTTTTTTGGACAATAAAACGTGGCTGAATCAAATGTTAGACTAGATTCAAATCTTCAATCGATTTAGGTAACTGTTTGAAACCAAATCCATTTGAAATTAAATATCGTTCACAAAAATAATATTGGTGGACGATATTTAGTTGTAGTACAAGCTGCAAGAGTGTAAAAGGTTCAAAATTTTTGTATTACATTTATATATGGCATTAGATGACATCCGCGGCAGCATTTATCATTTAAATTAAGAAAAGTTATTGGATTTTATTCTATAACAGAAGGACATTGCAGCCAGTGGGTCTTAAGTATCTTAACAAAACAATAATGGTTTTTATTTCCAACAGGCTCTACCCATTTATAGGGCAATGACTAAATAATTATTGATTAACAACTTGAGAACATTGAGAGACTAGAATTAGTAAACAACAACTTTGTTTGAGTTCAACATATGCACGGGCAAGGTGGGTGTTTTGTTCACAAATATATTCATCGATTCTCTGTTGTCAAGTTGACACACATATTTAAAAGAGGACATTTTCAGCTATATATCAACACACATATTAATGTTAATTTAACTTATTGGGGTTAGATTTTATATTAGAAATAAAACGTAGAAATAAAGGGTTTTCCATTTTTAGTGTTCGATGTTTGACAACAGTTCATGATAAATGCAAGAATGGTACAGTTGTTAAATTTTGGCAGAGTACTCAGCTAGTAGTAACATTTTACTATAAAATGCAACACGATTAGACAACGCGTAAAAGTCATTAAAACTTATTATCAAAACCAGTGTTCAGTTCGCCAAGCGTTCCGTGCACTGCGTCTAATTTTTGATATTCATGATCGTTCTGCAGAGTCAATAATTCGTCGTCTAATAACGAAATTCGAAACAACCGGATCGATGGTAGACCAGGCGAGGCCTATACATAAAAGGAACAAGATCACTAGAAAATATTGCTGCAGTCCAGGAAAGTATTTATTAGAATCCAAGACAGTCCATCCCGCGTCGTCTGCAAGAACTTGGACTTACTCAGTCGTCAACTTGGGGAATTTTTCATCTTAATTTGGGTCTTCACCCGTACAAAGTGCAATGGACTCAAGAACTGAAACCCAAAGACCACAGACAACATTGCATATTTGCTGACTGGGTAGTAGTAATGGTAAGGAGAATTTGACTGGGTTCTAGCGCACTTAAACGATCCTGCTTTTGGACAAAAAATCATCTTTTCTGACCATTTTTGGTTAAATGATTTTGTTGATAAGCAAAATAGTCTGATATGGGGCGATGAAAACCCACGGGACATTCATCAGGTTCCATTGTACTCTATAAAAGTTACTCTTTGGTGCGCGGTTTGGTTCGGCGGAATAATCGGTCCTTATTTTTTTGAAAACGCAGAAGAAGGTGATCGATATCGGAGCATGATAACTAATTTCTTTTGAGCAAGATTGCATAGGATGAATCTGCAAAACGTGTGATTTCAACAGAATGGCGCTATGTGCCATACTGCACACGATACAATAAATTTATTATGTGAAAGATTCGGAAGTTCCGTTATATGGCGAGGTGCCGAAATCAACTGGTCACCTTGTGGGGCTTCGTTAAATGTCGAGTGTATGCGGACAAACCACAAACGGTTGCCGCCCTAAAGGCCAACATAACTCGCACCATTGGTGAGATTGGGCCAAATTTGTGTCAGAATGTCATAGAAAATTGGATCTCTAGGACTCGAACGACTCAACGAAACCGCGGCGGTCATTTGGCTGATATATTTTTTAAATATATGATTTGATTTTGATTAGATAGGTACCTTTATTCTAACGAAGTACGTTAAAAAAACCCTTAAAGAGTTCATAAACGGTAATATTACTTATATCATGTAAATATTTTTTACGTCACTGGTAAAGATTCCTTGTATCGGTGGAATCAACAATGCGATCTAGCGGCGATGCAATATTGTTGCCTTTTGCTCTAATATACATTATCTGCATTCATTTAACTTTGAATATTGACTTTTTCATAGAGTATCTTATCATTTTATTTTAAAAAAATCCTTCATATTTTATTAAAGAGGAACAGTAGTATTGTTTTGTACCTGTCAAAATAGATGACCAATTTTTATGATATTAAAAAGTGTTTTTTGCATCAGAGATGTTGCAAGCAAGCAAACTGCCCATAGGCCACGGCAAAGCTAGTTCTAGCCTTCCAATTTTCTAAGAAAATGGGCTACCTACTAAGCTAAACTATTTTTTTATTAACAACCTTCCACAAAAAGCTAACTGAGTGGAGCCTGTGATTAAACATCGAGTCTTGACAAAAGAAGAACTTGATCAATGAGCAAAGTAAATACTTAGTCCTGGCATTAATACTAAGAATTTCAAACAATAGAACCATATTCAAGCCTCGATATAATAAAACTATAGAAGTTCTTATTACTGACAGATCATCAAAAAGCCGGCAATTCCTTTTCATAAAACTTAAAATTTTCAAATTTGGGCTTAAAAACAAGAGCGAAAGATGACTTCTTCCGAATTTTCAGAGTGCTTTAATTTCCTTAGCTTTGCTCAAATCCTTTAATCATTAATCTCTATTTTTCGGATCCCATAAATTTGGGTATCCCTTGTATAATTCAATTAAGGCAAGTTACTTCTCTTCAGTTCACATGACAAGAAAGTATTAATAAAACTAAAAATTATTTTTTTATATCGGTCTGAATCCTATTCCCTCGAACCTGCCACAAGCCGCACTAATTGAAACCAGCGCGCCCCTTTGTGATGGTCGCAAAAACCGACAGGAAATGGATAAGAACGCAACGCGTCCGCGCCTCCTGAAGCTCGTAAAGGTAAAAACATAGTGGAGCGGCGAGTCAAGAGTCAAGCGGCGAGTCAAGCGGCGCGTTTTTGATTCAAGATGCAAGCGTCGCTTTCACATGTACATAGTAGAGCGGCGAGAACTGCTGCGAAGAGAGCTTCATGTCATGAATTCAGTCAGCAAAATGCTGTCTGACAGTGAAGATGATTACTTGTTGGAAAATAGTGCTCTTAAAGTGTTATGTCTTAAAGGTGTTAGAAGTTATGCTGTTCATCCATTGAACCAAGAACGTCATACATTGGGCGAATACTATAACCTATTTCCACAACTAAAGGAGTACCCTGATCGGTTTTTTCAATACACCAGGATGGAGCACAGTACCTTTGTGTATATTTTAGATCTCATACAACCTGAAATCGTCAAGCAGCCTATTGAACCTGAGGAGAAGCTGGTTATAACATTGAGGTAAGAAACTGACTAGATAATAAAAAATTGTAACACATTTTAATGGCTAATATTGAAATAAATATGGGTTACGCAGTACAAAAGATAAAACTAGAGATTGTTTTATAAAAACTTAAGTTCTATCATATGAGTAGTCATAACCACGAGACCACTGATCCAGATCTAGGATGTTATTGTCCTGAGATGTTGGACTTCTGGAAGGTGGAAGAGAAATGCCTGTAGACACAAATGATTGACGAGTGGAGCCACAACTACTCGTAGACGGTCTAGAAACGTCGTTTTTGTACGCATATTTCAGCACTAAATTTTGAACATCATTTCGAAAGAAAAGTTTATCGGCTCCATTGATTTTTTGTATGTGAGGCAAAAGACTGAAAAAACAGCATGTCATCATCTGGCTTTTCTTCTGCTCGTCTTGTCCGCTTTTCTTCTAACATCGCCATCTTCTTTTCTTCGATCTGTATCAATTTCTTTAAGTCCTGACTTTGTGCCCTCCTCTTATTGAAATTGTTTGGGTGGACAAGACCTTCCTTTGTAATTTTGTCTGTGGAAGTTGATGAACTGTGACACTGACATTGCCACCGACGCTCCCCTCATTACTTTTATTTAGATCTTCTGTCACGTTTTCTTCCACAACATTCTCGTCGTTACCAGTTGGCTCTTCAAGAAATGTTTTTTCAGTCTGCTCCTGCCCACTTTCACAGTTTCTCTTTATATTTCCAGATGTAGGCCTAGTCTTGAATTGAGACCTCATAAAGTCTAACAACAAAAAATATGGCCAATTAGATTTATACACAGAATCAGAGCTGGATCCCGATCTTTCCTCTTGCATTTTTCTTACTTCCTTCCTGTAATAGTCCCGTAGCGATTTCCATTTGCTTTGAGCTTCTTTAACTGAAAGAAGAGAAACTAAGAATTAAATTTAAACATGATATTAAATATTACTGAAAATTACATAATATGATATTTTATTGCAGATACTTGGCAACTGGTTCTTCATTCAAAAGTTTATCATTCTCATTTCGTGTTAGAGCTTCTACAGTTAGCAGGATAGTGAAAGAAACCGTTAATGTTCTATGGAATGTTTTGCAACCCCTACATATGCAACATCCTTCAAAAGAAATCTTTGCTCAGACAAGCAAGGAATTCAGTCACTCGTGGAATTTTCCAAATTGCATGGGATGCATCGATGGAAAGCATGTAAGAATTTCGTGCCCACCACATTCAGGCACGATGTTTTACAATTACAAAAAGTTCTACTCCATTGTTTTGCTAGGAGTTTGTGATACAAAATATAGATTTCTTGTAATAGATGTTGGTGGGTTTGGCAAGCAAAGTGATGGAGCCACTTTTGCTTCCTGTGACTTTTACCACATGATAAAAAACAATCAAGTTGATATTCCGGATGATGCTTGTTTGCCTGGAACTAATTTTACGACGCCATTGGTATTTCTCGCAGATGAAGCCTTTCTCTTATCTGTGCGTGTTCTGACACCTCACAACGTAGAGAATCTCAATGATGAAAAAATGGTCTTCAATAAAAGGCACTCTAGGGCTCGAAAAAGTATAGAGTGTACGTTTGGAATCATGTTCTCTAAATGGAGACTTTTGTCTAAAAGTATTGAAACTAATCATCAAACTGTAGACATAATAGTAAAATGTATGTATGTTCTTCAAAACACTATCATAGATAAGGAGGAATTTGAGAGGCATTTAACAGAGGTTCAAACAGTTGAACCCAAGAACATTGAAGTACCAATAGGACGACGTCGAAGAGGACGCCAATCAAGTGATGCTCTTTTGGTGCGGGACACATTCACACGATATTTTAATGAGAATATGATTCATTTCTCAAGAGACTAAAGAAACATTCGTTAAAAAAACGGTTCGTTGTGTAAACAATCAGAAAAACGTTTTTGGAAAACCTATAAAACAAATCTAAACATTTTTTCTTTTGTAAAGTTACCTTTAGGTCAACAATTTATTTTATTTTTTGTATATAAATAATAAATATTTAGAAGTATTACATTAGTAGAAAATTGTTTATTGCCCTCCTAGTATACACAAACGTACCTGTACAATTATTTTCTTCACCTACTTCTTTCCATAGTTTGTCCAATGTATAATGATTCAGCTGCTGATTCCATATAGGTTCTCGATTCCGTATTGACAGAATAAACAACTCCACGTTCATGTTGTTTAAACTTTTATAAAAACCAGAACAAAAAACAACAAACACGCCGTACCACCTGCAATGGAAGCCCCAAATCGACTGGAGCAGCGCTTCAAAGAAATCGTTGGTGATTTCACGAGCGATGAGTCAAGCTTCATGTCGATGCATGCAGCACTGCTCGCCGCCTCACTATGTGCGCATCAACTTGATTGTATGGAAGATTTTAAAACGCGCCGCTTGACTCTTGACTCGCCGCTCCACTATGTTTCTACCCTAACTAATTGCACAGATTTGGCGTGTCGCGTGCGCGTCCCGTTTAATATATACGCGCCTTTAGTAAAGAGAATGAGAGCGGTCTTCTTTGAGTTGACCGACAGCCCTGTCGTCTCGTCCCAAATTCAGGCAACCTATTGTTAAATTTTGTTCAATATGATTGCATTCATTTGTAATAGCAAATATGGTATTAACAAGACAACGATTTAAATTTAAAACTTCACGTATAGTGTTAACATTCCAAAAGTACATACATTTCCCCTTTCAGTAGACAGCACAAGTGTAAAATGGGAAAGTGGGTGAAACATTGTCGTTCTCTCTTTAACCTAAGGCTTTTCCTATGGTTTTCTAAGCATAAGTGCCATTTAATACAGAATTTGACCAGTCGTGTGGGTCTGTAACTCACATAAAGGTATGCGAAACATGTTATCTGACTGGTTTTTATAAAATGATGTGCAATAACATATATTTATTATTTGTTTCCCCCGCGTGCGCACATTGATTTTTTCTCGCCATACATCTAATAACTTGTTTTTGACCAATAAATACACGACACGCATACGCTGAAAAACCCCAGAATTGGATCCCATACAGAATCCTAGAGTGGATTATGGCATAGTATAGATATACAAAAATATACAAAAATCTGATACCAATATACTAGCTTTAACTCATTGCCTTTTACTCCATAGTTCGCAGAAAGTTTGTTCCATAAAAGATTTAGGTTGCTGATCACATGATGATCAAAGTAAAGCACAGCAATAATATTGTAGACTGGTGTATTACAAATGCACTTTTCTTCAATAACAAAAAATATCCCACTATGTCTATAAACCTGAATCAGAATATTGTTACAATAGTAATGGTACTCCTCTTCAAAAATTTACAAATGAAAGCGATTTCGGTGTTGTGGTTGACTGCAATCTGGCTTTTGCGGGCCAAATTGTGAATGAGGCACCCAAAACAATGGGCTTCATTATTAGATCTAGTAAAATCTTTAATATGGAGTGTTGTCTAAAGTTGTTTGACATTCTGGTATTACCCAAAGCAGGGCTATGACCACTATGTACTTTTACAGAAATCTCATAAATTAACCTATTTAAAAGATAATCATATTATTGGGAAAAAAAAACGCATTTCAAAAGTGGCTGTTTCCAACAATGTGCTATTTAAAAAAATAAAGTAAATGCCAAAATTAATGGTTTGAATAGGCGTGTACCGGGTGTTTCAAATTCGAGCCACATCATTGGGATTTCGGAAACGGTAAGAGATACAGGGTCGGTTAAATTGGGGCAAAGTTGCATATTCTTATGCTTAACAAAATGCCGTTTTAAAATTTAAAAAATTCCGACTACGTACGAAGTTTTTCGGAAAATACTGAAATTTTGGAAAATTGTTTTTATTTTTTTGTGAGGTTATTTGAAAACATATTTTAAAATAATTGACACTTCATTATTGTCACTTTTTCTCCTCTACCAGATGGCGTCGTCAAATTTAAAATCCAACGTTTCGTCTTTTGGCAACCATCATCAACTTTATTTTTTTAAATACGGCCCTGGAATTTTTGTACTCATTTCAATTCCCCTTTTTATTCTTAAAGAAATGACATATCACATAGTTTAATTTTCCAATATTTTGATTTTGAAATAAAAAGTAATAATTTATCTTAACACTATCATTTATTGAATAAATCAATGTTTTTGACGAAATTTTTTAATTACTAACATGGTAAAAATAGTATAAATTTGATATATTATACTAAATTTTAACAATAACAATAGTAACAACTATAATTTATTACTAATTTGTATGTTGAACAACACAAACTAAAAATAATAGAACTTAATGCGAAAAAATGCAATATTTTAAGTTTAAAGTAAATATTCAAATAGTTGACCCTGCACCTCAATACATTTCTGTATCCTTCTACGTAAATTTCCAGACACTGCCCGCTGGATAGTCCTGGCTCGTATACCCCTTAATTCTGTCAATAAATTTGCACGTAAAATGTTTATATCATTTGGGGTGTTCTTAAATAGTCTGTTCTTTAAATAGCCCCAAAGAAAATAATCCAACGGGGAAAGATCGGGACTTCTAGCCGGCCAGCGCACCACCCCTTGATTTCCAATCCACTGATTAGGAAAATTATGATTTAAAAATCGTGTGACATTCCTTCCATTATGGGGTGGTGTACCATCCTGCTGCCACCACAAATCGCGGATAATATCAAGAGGTTCGTTTTCAAGAACATCGAATATATTTGGCAGAATTAAATCTAAATAGCGCTCAGCAGTTAAATTACCGTCGTATATAATAGGTCCCAAAATTCGATTCCTGTAAAGACCCACCCGAACATTGAAAGAATTATGCACCTGTCTTCTTACTTCGCGGTTTTGTCTCGGATTTTCGACTGAATAAAAATGTTCATTATTCCGATTAAATAGCCCGTTGGTCGAAAAGTTACATTCATCTGTCCAAATTATTTTGTTTAAAAAGTCTTCATCATCTTGCAGTTTTTCGTTCAACCAATTGCAAAACTGAAGCCTTCTATCGGTATCTCCGTGCCTAAGTTCTTGACTGATATGAAGTTTATAGGGGCGATAGCGATTTTTTCTCAATACTCTGTGGATACGGGTACTTGGCATATTCAATTCACGGGAAAATTGTCTGGTTGAACCTTGCGGATTTTGAGTAACCTTTAACGAAAGCTATCTGATAAAAAGTTATTGTGAAAGTATATCGTTGTAAAACTTACAGCATTAATAATCGCCTGCTCGGTTTCAGGATGCACTCGAGTACCATACATATTTCGAGGTTTAGTGAAAGTTCCATAGAGGCTAAGGTTCCTGTCCAAAGCTCCGAAATACGTATAACTAGGTTGGGGGCGCTCTGGATATTGCTCCAGATATTGTTGGCAGGAGCGTTGCGAATTTCTATTCAAAGAATAGTAAATTTGGACCATATCACGTTGTTCGCTACTGGAGAATACCATTTTTGATTTCACAAAATATCGAAAAAGCCAAATGTCAAGCAGATATAAACAATTAATGACAGATGGTCGTCCATTTTTTTCTAATTCAAAGCCATCTTTGCTAATAAGAATTTTCAAGTTATTCAGCCGGAGACTTCAGGCCTGCAGAAAAATTTGTGAAAATATAATATAACATATTAGCAATATTTTTACCATGTTATTGATTGAAAAACAACATCAAGACAAATTTTATTTCAAACAACAGGACAGTATTAACTTTTTTTTAATAAAAGTAAATTTTTGACATCAAAATATTGGAAAATTAAACTATGTAATATGTCATTTCTCTAAGAATAAAAAGGGAAATTAAAATGAGTAAAAAAAATTCCAGGGCCGTATTTAAAAAAATAAAGTTGATGATGGTTGCCAAAAGACGAAACGTCGGATTTTAAATTTGACGACGCCATCTGGTAGAGGAGAAAAAGTGACAATAATAAAGTGTCAATTATTTTAAAATATGTTTTCAAATAACCTCACAAAAAAATAAAAACGATTTTCCAAAATTTCGGTATTTTCCGAATACCTTCGTACGTAGTCGGAATTTTTTAAATTTTAAAACGGCATTTTGTTAAGCATAAGAATACGCAACTTTGCCCCAGTTTAACCGACCCTGTATCTCTTACCGTTTCCGAAATCCCAATGATGTGGCTCGAATTTGAACACCCTGTACAAGATTTAAGTCATAAAGTGCAATGAAAACTATTTTTCCGTGATTACTTGATTAAAAATTAAAATTTTGAACGCATTCATGGCACCCTATTTTAAAATTAGAAAAAATAGTTTTTCTATGAGTATAAAAGAAAAAAGTAGAAAATACAGCATCATTGTTTTCAGAATATTATGTTTTATCGAAATACGTAATAATATACTAAGTGTCCTATTAGTAATCTGTAATTAGCCCTCAGGCTGTTAATACTTAATATATAAATAAATAAATTAATGATGGTCTGCTTTTTTTAGCTCCGTTTTTTCAACTCTCCCCATGGTGATAAAAAATTTAACGTTTAGTCGATTACTGATTATTTATTTACTATATTCACTTTTTATGTAGAGTTATTGTATTTATCATAACTTCCCCATGATTCCGTGTTTTAACAGAAATGAAGCTATTAATCCCATCGTATAAATCACATACATCTCTTTAAATTACAATTAACATATCTCAAAATCTCACATAGCGTAGGTATCTTTAAATAAATAAAGGATTCTGTACTCCGACGTTAAAGCCTTAATTCCTGTTAATTTATAACTCCGTCGCTCGACATCAGACTTTACAACCTGAACCAAAGTTTAACAGTGTTAAAACTCCGAGCGAAAACTAAATCAGCGGGCGAAATTCCATATAACGGGGCATACGAGATAACGGCCCGTGATATTATGTAGTGTACAAAGTTAGTTTTCCGCTTTATCATCAGTTCATAAACCATCACGGACATATTGCATCCTAATTTTCATAGCAGCAGCGGAAACGATTTTCCGGGGATTCCGGGGGAGCCCGTTAAGTGCGTTGCGAAAATGGTTTTCCGTCGCTCTATAGAATTAGGAGCGCTTAAATTGCTAAGAGACTGTTAGAGCTGGTCTTAATTGCTCAAATGAATGGCGAATATAAATTTATAATGACGTTGAGTTATACTCTACCCTCGGCGCGCACCGATTTTTTTTTATTTCGGGCAATTACCGCTAGGCACTCGGATTTATCATCCGGTTATTTGGGTCTTTGGGCTTTTTTATTGCCCTCCTCAGATTAATGATCGAAGATGGATCTCTAAGGTTCTGCCTTTAGATCATTTTTAATTGGTTATTAAATTGCCGTTCGGAATTATGATTAATTGTTGAATATTTTTGTTTTGTGGCATTGGTTCTTAGGTTAAGTATTAGTATTGAGATCTTGTCTATGGCTATAGTAATAATAATTAATTTGACCAAAACTAGACCATTTTCAAAGAATAGCCGTCCTCAATACAGGGTGTCCGAGACAAAACAGTCCATCCTGAAAATCTTCAAAAATAAATTGTTTAGGCAAAAACGGCCGAACATTTATTGACAAAAATTGAATTTCTCCGACGTCATTTTTAACCCCTAGAGAAAGATACCTTGAATTAAAGGAAATTTTATTCCCTACATACCCCTATTTTTATTTTACGCATTTTCAAAGTGCTATAATTCCCTTAGTTTTTCTCGAAACTCATTATAACCCGGTGTTTTCGTGTTGTAGGTGATGGGAACAAGCCGCTGGTATAGTTAGTTCAAATTCAAAAAGAATCAATTTTTGGTGAAAAATTCGATGCGTGGGGGTATACCCTAAAAATGAAAAATCCCAAACTTTGGAGGTTTATATCTCGGCTTCTATGGGAACTATCGGAAAAATTCCAACGATTTTGACTTAGTTTCGTCCTTCTGAATCCAACGAGACCATCCGCAAAGTCGTAGCTTTCATAGTAGCTGAGATCTCGCATTTTTAGGACCCATTTTTGGGCTCAAAAACGGGGTCAAAAATTGACTTTTTTTCCGAATTTTCAAAGTGCTATAATTCCACTTCTTCTGGTCGAATTCCGTTATAATTCGGTGTTTTCGTAATGTAGGTGATGGGAATAAGGCGCTGATAGGGGTTTCTATAGCTATTTTCGAGTTTTAAGAAAATCGTATTTACGCATGTTCAAAGTGCTATAATTCCCTTAGTTTTTCTCGAAACTCATTATAACCCTGTGTTTTCGTGTTGTAGGTGATGGGAACAAGCCGCTGGTATAGTTAGTTTAAATTTAAAAAAAATCAATTTTTGGTGAAAAATTCGATACGTCCCCACGTATACCCTAAAAATGAAAAATCCCAAACTTTGGAGGTCCATATCTTGGCTTCTATGGGAACTATCGGGAAAATTCCAACGATTTTGACTTAGTTTCGTCCTTCTGAATCCAACGAGACCATCCTCAAAGTCGTAGCTTTCATAGTAGCTGAGATCTCTCATTTTTAGGACCCATTTTTGGGCTCAAAAACGGGGTCGAAAATTGACTTTTTTCCGAATTTTCAAAGTGCTATAATTCCACTTGTTCTGGTCGAATTCCGTTATAATTCGGTGTTTTCGTAATGTAGGTGATGGGAACAAGCCGCTGGTATAGTTAGTTCAAATTCGAAAAAAATCAATTTTTGGTGAAAAATTCGATACGTCCCCACGTATACCCTAAAAATGAAAAATCCCAAACTTTGGAGGTCCATATCTCCGGTTCTATGGGAACTATCGGGAAAATTCCAACGATTTTGACTTAGTTTCGTCCTTCTGAAACCAACGAGACCATCCGCAAAGTCGTAGCTCCCATAGTAGCTGAGATCTCGCATTTTTAGGACCCATTTTCGGCTCAAAAACGGGGTCAAAAATTGACTTTTTTCCGAATTTTCAAAGTGCTAAAATTCCACTTGTTCTGGTCGAATTCCGTTATATTTCGGTGTTTTCGTAATGTAGGTGATGGAAATAAGCCGCTCAATGAAATGAAAAATGAAAAATCCCAAACTTTGGAGGTCCATATCTCCGGTTCTATGGGAACTATCGGGAAAATTCCAACGATTTTGACTTAGTTTCGTCTTTCTGAATCCAACGAGACCATCCGCAAAGTCGTAGCTTCCATAGTAGCTGAGATCTCGCATTTTTAGGACCCATTTTTGGGCTCAAAAACCAGGGTAGAAAATAAAGCTCAAATAGTGTTTATTGGCTAATATTAAGTATTCAATGGCGGCGATTTTTGTTTCCTTGTGCTCTTTTAAGTTTGTATGTTTAGTACTCTATTCTATAGAATTGCACAAGCCACTAGGTATTTTATAAATAATATTAGCCAAGTTTTATTTACAACTGCATTGAAGCCCCATAGCCGCAGATGCCAGACAATATATCGTTCTCCACCAAATTCTATGGTCTGTACAGAATATGTAAATTTTGGAATATATAAACAAAATATTAACACGACTTCATGTTACATCATGTAAAATAAGAAGTTTCTCGATCAATCCTCGAAGGGCTTGACCATGAGAATCTATATTATTCTTAGTGTAATCATATATAGCTTACAGAGCTCTTCAGACACCATTGTTCCTTTTTATTCCCTTGCTCTCCGAAACAAAGGATATCAGTTTATTCTACTTTATATCATTCTATCAACAATGAATAGTCCATTCTAAAACCAACACTAAATTCTATAAATTTGGCCTTGATACGTTTCTGTATTCTGAGCATTTTTTAACTAGTTCCTCGTTTCCTCCTAAGTCTCGAATTAAAATTAAGTTCCTGTTATTGATCCTGTTGATTGTTCCTATTGAATGAATTTACATTTTTGGGATGTTGGAATTTCCCCAGTATCTGTAGATTTCTAATTAGGTATAAGAGCTATATCGTCCTTACTCTTCTTAGCCTGCATCAAGTCTGCTTAAATTAAATGATATCTCCAGTGGAGCTATAAATTGAAGCTCAAAAATCTAAATGGGACCATACAAGTTTCGATCTCAAATATTTTTTTAAATTCAAAAAGTCTGTTACACGTGTTTTGCTCCTAAGAGCATCATCAGACCTTAAAAATCTTAGGGCTACAAACGCTACAACATAATATCCAGCATGCTGGATATATACCTGCCTAGAAGCGGTGTGGCCCTGGGTTCGACTTGCAGATATGGCATAAACCAACTATGTTTTCAACGTAATATGATGTTTATTACAGCTTCTTGATGTAATAATTCCCTTACCTTTAAAAATAATTAATAACTATTAATTCCTAGCGTTTGCTCCCATGTTGTCCGAGTTTTAGTTTAATGCAGGTATTAAAGACAATCGATAGACCTTGTCAGGCTGGTGATATAGAGACCGCCAACTCAATTAAAAGCCACAAAAATCAATGTTTTTCGACTTTTTTGAGACTAATGAGTCTGATTTGTATGCTAAGCGTGCGTACCTAAAAATGAACGATAACTAGTTTTCGAAAGTAACCACATCGGCGCCATTGATCAGAAGTATACCTCTGATTCGCCCAATGCATATTTTGACAGTGTTATTGTTTGCGAAAAAGTAATAACAATTTTAAGGGCAGAATACTGCCAAATTCAGAATAGCCAATCAGTGCAGGATACACTTCTAACTAACAGAATCTGATTGCTACTTTGCAAACCCAGTTACCATTCAATATTGCATACGCATCACCTCATTTTGGATGCGCGTAGATTAGTCTCCTTTTTTAATACCAAAACTATGTAATTTTGTAGTTAATTTATAATAAGTATTATAAAGATCGGGAGTCTTTTGGCAAGATCTGCCAAAATTTCAGTCATTTTACTCACGCAGTTGTTGCAACAATTGTCTTAGTGAGTCGGTGTGAGTGTCTTATCTTATGAAACCATTTTTGGAAGGGATCTTATGGATGCTAAAAGAAAAGTTGGACGGTTCATTATTATACGTCCGAAACAAAATATAGTCAAGATAGTAGACTGTGAAGGGGTAATCAGCCGTTATTTTAATCGATTGAATAAGTTGAAGGCAAAAATTTCCGAAAATGGGCAAATTTGCAAATCTTAACTGATCTTCGTAAATAATTAATTTGCAGATAAATATTCCGAGTACTATTTTAATGAGTTAAAGCAATGAAGTATCATTGGAAGACGAGTGTAAAGTTACAAGGTATAAAAAATATCTTGTAGTATTTTCAGGCTTCCCTCGTACAATAACATTTATCAAAATTGCTAAGACTTTTCGGATTTACTTTTTATTAGAATCCTGAATTTTTCTTATCAGATCATCTTCTCACATTTCCATCTTGTCTCAACACCTGGTACGTCGGCATAGAGGACAAAGACAAAACACCCAACATTTGCCGAGATCTTGTTCAAAGCCGTCAAATTAATAATGCATCCGCTTAGAATTGCAAATGCTATACCGTTGTTCCTACGCTAATATACGTTAAACGTTATACAGATTTTCCCTGGAACGTCGCACAGATTGTATTTAAAGTCTGGGTAAGATTAGTTTGTGAATTTATATTGGATTTTAATCGATTTAGATAGATAATTTGAAATGCTAAGCGTCTTAATTTAGTAATTTTTAACAAAAGTTCGGTATAGGGCTGTTACTTAAAGTGGCTTAAGTCGCTAATGTATTCCTGATGATTATGCTACGCCGGCTTTTCTAGATTGCTATCTGAAAAGAGGCTCAAATTAAAACTTCACTGACTAAGTATCCTTTGGATATAGTAGATAATGAAAAAGTGCACACATACTAGATTTTACTCGGAATTTTACTATTTACCACTTTTGATTATAACCCAAAGTAATTAGATATTATTCCTAGGCCCAACACTGAATGTAACAAGTCCAGTTTATCGTAAATACAAAAAAAAAAACGAAATCCAGAATTCCACGTCGTGCCACGAACAGCTGCTGTCCTAAATTTCCGAAATCCGCTCGGAGCCCATCCATAATTCTTGGCATTGTTGCCTCCGAGTATAATAAAGCAGCCGTAAAACTGCTCGACTACGTGTTTCATTAAAACCGGGGACTTTTCTTCGGCTTTGCGTGCCTCTGACATTTTTTAAGGGTCCTCTGGATAATTGCCGAGTCGAAAGATGTCTCTGGGGGTTGACGGCTTCATCCTCCCTCTGTTCCGACTACCCCCTCGGCCCCTTAGCCCTTGTTTCTGAGTTGCACCACTTTATTCCGTGCCGCAGCGTCGAGGGCCCTTGACATATTAGGTTCTCTGTTGAGTGGTCTTATTTACAGTTTTTTTTTAAATGGGGCTATAAATTGTTTGATTTTACCCTCGGTTGATGATTTGAGTTCAACAGGTTTATTGAATTAAAATAAATTCAGTCAAATTAAGTGTAAACTTACGTATTATTACATCTTACATGAACTGGACCTTTAAGAAAATTACATTATACTTGTTGACTGGACAACTTCTTACGTTTGCTACCGAAACGTAAGAAGACTGCAAGATTAAGAAAATAGGAGATGTTTCCTAAGCCTGACTTTCATAATATCCTCTCTCTTCCATATCTATTTACATGGTTCCGACTTTTCCTCTTACAGCACCTTAAGCGTAAGCTTCGCAATTAGTTACCTATTTTATTAGGAATTGCGTCACTTTATTGAATACAAATGTTTAACTTTTAGTGAAATTTCCACTCCAAATGGCTGGAGTCACAACAAGCTCTTTGTGTTAGCAATGGAAGAGACCTGGAGAGTTCTTTTCCTGTGATCAGACAAAGTGTTTACTTTGTAACCATTAGACAGTATAACGTTGACTTAGGTATAGGTCAAAAATTCTGCTTTAATAACGGAATTTGGGTTAATAGGGTAGTCTCATTCAAACAAATTGTCTAGTTACTTCAGATTTTGGCAATGTTCCAGGCCCTAAAAGGTTACCTAAAGCTTTGATGGACTCTACTGATATTAAAATTTCTGCCGGTTAGCCCTAGAAATGTTAACTATTAATAATTAACGTACCCAGATTAACAGTTTTTGTCTTAAAGGTACTTTTTAACACTTTCCTCTCAATCATAAATCACAGATATTGTCATACGTAGATTCAGAATGTTGGGTTTCATTATACACATCTCTCAGAATCTCAGAGGTATTCTTAGTTTAATACTTTTATATTTCTCTTATGTCAGATCTGTATTCGAATATGCTTCTCAAGAGTGGTCCTCCTTTTATCAAACCATAAAATATCCAAAGAAGATTTCTGAAATTTTTACGATTCAAGTGCGACCGAGTATACCCGGAAACTGGTTTTCCATACACACAACTGTTGGAAAGCTTTTCATTTCTTATCCTAGAAAAATTAACTGATTTGCAGGTTTTATATAACTTGATTGATTCGCCTTAAATGTTACAATAGCCTAATTTTGTATTTGTTTTGCATATCAGCTAGACGCCTATAAATCTTTCACCTATCAAGACCTAGTTTGTTACTTGGGTGTCAAAATTTTAGAAAATTTCGACGAGTATCTTTTGTGTTTAATACTAAAAGTTTTGTTAGTGAAGTCGTCTATGTCATGAATGGATATATAATGCCGAGATGGCTTACCTGCATCACATTTATAGACTTGCCGATGGCAATTCATTAGAAGCTAGTCGGTTGTACCAGAAACGATTTCTTAATCGTAATGTGCCTAATAGAAAAACCTTCGTGAAAACCGTAAAACCGAAGCATTGAACCGAAATGGAGGACCCGGAAGGTCAATGATAGTAAGAACGGTAGAACTAGAAGAGAATGTGCTGCTGGCCATGGTAGAAGAAGATTTAGGTACCTCTACTCGAAAAATTGTAAATACTTGAAATGGAAGTAACGGGACAATTGGGCAGTAAGGAAGATTCCTCATTCCAAATTGTCCTGGATTATTGAAAGAATATTTGTTCTACCCATAGCACAAACAACAAGTTCAAGCACTTCTTTTTGCAGATTTTCTTTCACGTATTACATTCTGTCAATGGATTTTGCACCTATTGGGTCTTTTTACGGATGAAGCCAGTTTCTCAAGAAATGCAATAAAGAATTTTCTGAATTTTCACATTAACCATGTTTGGGCAGAAGAAAATCCACACGAGGTGCTTGAAGATCGCTTTCGATATCAGTTCTCGTTAAACGTTTGGGTGCGAAAAATAGGTGACTTTCTAATTGGACAGGTACTTCTACCATGAAGACTTATCGGCGAGGTATACCGCAACTTTTTGGAACAAACGCTACCTCAGTTTCTGCAGGATGTACCATTATGGCTATAAGAAATGCAATGTGGTTTATGCACGATAGTGCACCAGCGCAATTAAGCATTTTGGCTCGATAGTTTTATCAGTAACATACGGAGATCGCCCTAGGAGCTTTCTTAGACATTGAGGGAGCATTCGACAATACATCATATGACTCAATCAACCGTGCGATAGCAGCACGAGGAATACATCCCATGATTGGCGGCTGGATAACCCAAATGCTAAATCATAGGAAAGTAGCAGCAAATCTCAACAGCACAACGGTTAAGGCCAAAGTGTGCAGGGGAACACCGCAAGGGGGCGTACTGTCACCGCTGCTGTGGAACCTTGTATCGGACAGCTTGCTGACACGACTGGAGAGGCAGCTTATCCTCGCTATAGGATATGCTGACGATATAGTCATCCTTACACGAGGGGGTAGTCAGGCTCATGTATTCGAAAAAATGCAAAGAGCCCTGACTACTGTCGAGCACTGGTGTGAGGAAGAACAACTAAGGGTAAATCCCACAAAAACTACTCTGGTTTCCTTTACCAAAAGAAGGAAACTAGAGCCCATTAGAAACATAAAATTTTATGGAGAAAATCTGCGACTTGAAGACGAGGTCAAATATCTAGGTATAACCCTAGATAAAAAACTCAGCTTCAAGAAACATGTAATCCAGGCTACAAATAAAGCCACGAAAACTCTTATGTACTGTAAGAGAATGTTCGTTAGATCATGGGGACTGTCACCAAAAATGGTACATTGGATGTACACGACAATGGTTAGACCCATCATTACATACGCAGCACCTATATGGTGGCATGCGGCAGAAAAGAGGACTGTAATACAGATACTCAACAAAACACAACGAATAGCATGTCTAGGCATAACAGGAGCGATGTCAACAACGCCGACTGCTGCCCTAGAGAACCTGATAGGACTAAGCCCGCTACACTTAGTGGTACGGGCTGAAGCTATAACGGGGGCGAAGAGACTGCTGTCAAATGGCGCAACAATCCTATCGAAAGATGGGCACAATGCCTTATTTGACAAGATACAGGACCTTGGGTGCCTGGCCCTAAGAACAGACAGAACCAAGGTCACATACCTAGACAAACCTTTTGTCATCAAAGAGAAAAGGGGACCACTGGACGCAGAAGCGAACAGGCTCAGGCAAAGAGGTTACTCAGTATGGCACACGGCAACCAAACGATCCAAGATCGGGGTAGCTGTGGGCATGGTGGAGGACGAACAACAGGGCAGACAACTTATGCTAAACCTGGGCCTCGAAACAACAAATTTACAGGCAAGCATAATAGGAATACAAACCTGTGTCCAACTGATGAGAGAAGGGCTGCCAAGAGGCAAAACCTTCGCAATTTTCACAGGAGACCAGGCTGCAACACTTGCACTACAACAGTTCGAGACTAAGTCAAGGACTGTGCAAAGCTGCTGGGAGGATCTCAGGAACCTCGCCGAAGCGCAAAATAGGCCAGAGATAATCCTAGCAGAGAATATGGGCAACAATAAGGCTGCAAGAAGGGCTATCCAACTTGCAACCCAGGGAGCCAGCAACAGCCTCGTAGGCCCTGAACCAACATGTTGTGTCAGCGATAAGACCTGGAAGAGGGAAATCGGCAACTGGCTAACAAACCAGAACAAATTCTACTGGGAGCAGCTGCCAAAGATGGAACAATCCAAACAACTTATAGGCAGCCCACCCTTCAAGAAGGGTGAGAACATACTGGGCCTCTCCAGACAACAACTGCGAAGGGTCGCAGGGCTACTTACAGGCCATGCACCCAGCAGGAAACACCTGCATACGCTAGGGAAATCAGTTACCTCGCTACGTAGGGGATGCAATGAGGAGGACGATACAACTCTTCACATACTGTGCTTCTGTGAAGCATTTAATCAAACCAGGGCAACATTCCTGGGGGAAGAGAAACCCTCACCAGAGGGTATAAGAAATCTACCACTGGGCACAATCCTGGACTTCCTTGAAGCTACAGAATTGAACCTGTGGGACTAAACATATGGGACACAATAGAACTGCTCTTCTTAGCAGACCGCAGTGTAGGGAGCCACAAGGCACCACCCAGCGGTGGAGTTTTAGTGGGTATAGGACGAAACAGACTCGACACTGAGTCCCACACTACTGGGGGCGGCGCCGCGTAACCAGTGTTCATAAAGAATTTCTCCACCGACCCAAAAAAAAAAAAAAACATACGGAGATCGCTAGATTGGGCAAGATGGACTTCACGTATAGCCTAATCGATCTCCGGACTTAAACCTTCTGGATTATTTCCTTTGAAGATATCTAAAAACAATTGGTTTGTCCTATTTCAGTGGAAGATGTAGAAGATTTGAGAAATCGGATAATTAGTGCTTGATGTAACGCAATCAAAAACGATCTTCATGTTTTTGAAAGAGTTCGGGAGTTGATGAGGAGAAGATTGGATTCTTCATCCGAACGGAATGTAGTTATGTTTGAACAGTTCTTATAGATTAAGAAATATTACGTGTAATTTTTGATAATAAATAGTTGGTATTGTCAACATTCCTGTTCGAGCCGTATCTTCAAACAACGTCCTATCAAAAATCATAAAAGGATAAAATATTTTTAAAATAGTCCAAGGAATAATCCCTTAAATTTTTGCTATAGATGCTAAGATACATATGAAAATAAACTAAAACCACTACTATATAGACTACTAAATGAACTAGTTATTTATTCGATAATACATTTGAATCTCTCTTTACTCTACATAATTAAAATTAGGCTCGATTAATCCCAAATAAATACCATTTAAATATGGACCTGTGAAACAACTATCAATTTCGAATTTCAACGAAAAGATTTACATATTAAATTAAATCAAATAATGGAAATTTTTGTTTAAATGCATACTGAAGTGACCGCAGAATAAAATAAGCCCGAGGCCGAGCGTGTGTATTTCATTTAACGACAAACGCACCAAATTTGTTTATTTGCCAAATATTTCTAGGCGGACGAGCAGTACGTAATGTTATTTTAAAAAAGCATTTTCATTAGACTTTTTTTTGATTTTCTCTCTGGCTTGTTTTGTGTAGGTGATTGATAACGTTTTGCCTATTTGTTTAATGTTGGCTTTTGTTTTTCGAAATAGCTTGGTGTTTAATTGAGTTTCGCACGTTTTTTTCATTTGACTAATCTTTAGCCAGTGTGACAAGCTATAGGTAAACCTTTTTAGCTAATTTACTTTTGTTTATCAAATGTAAAGCTTTCATTGTTGACTGACACTAATGACATAAGTTTAGGTCCTTCGATGATCTTTTGTACAACGTTGCCATATTTTACATATTCTTTTAACCTAAATATTCTACAAGTAAAAAATACTATAACATGTGTTAATATTTACTTTAGCTAAATACATGTTTACCTTAACATTTTTGATAAAAGAATGATTTTCGATTGCAAGTTAAATTCGATTTATTTGAATCGGTCTTTCCTCTACATAGTCCAAATTAGGCTCGATTAATTCCAAATAAATACCATTTACATATCAGAACTGGGGAACAACTATCAATTTCGCATTTGCGCGAAAAGATTTACATATAAAATTAAATTAAATACTGGAAATGTTTGTTTAAATACATACCGGGAAGACTGCAGAATAAAATAAACCAGAGGCCGAGCGTGTGTATTTCATTTAACGAAAAACGGATCCAATTTGTTTGTTTGTCAAATGTTTCTAGGTGGACGAACAGTATGTGCGTAATGTTATTTTAAAAGAGCCTTTTCATTAGCCTTGTTTTTGATTTTTTTCTGTGGATTGTTTTTAATAGGTGATCGATAACGTTTTGTCTGTTTGTTTAATGTTGGCTTTAGTTTTTTAGAATTGCCTTAATTTTCATTTGAATTTGTTACGTTTTCTTTTGATGTAAAATGGCAGCTAGTGCAGTATTTAAGGGATTTTTTGTTTAACTTTACTTTTTTAAACCTAAATGTTTGGTAAGTAAAAAATATATTAACATGCATTGATATTTACTTTACTATATACATGTTTAAATTAAAAAATTCTATAACAACATAATTTTCCATTGCAAGTTGAAGATCAAGTTTAAGAAAACACAAAACTTACGTAATGATAAAACCATTGTTAATGCTGCAATATTAAATATTAACTTGAAAAACCTCTTAAGTAAAGCAGAATTTGATAAAAATGTATTAATTCTGCTGTAAAACTATAGCAAAGCGTGTGCCGAAAAAGGATATGGAAGTAACAAATTTCTTGTATATTTTTTTTAGTTTCTATAATTAAGTCATAAAAAAATAGGATTTATGGAAATAAAAAACTTTTAATAGAATGTGTAATTTACGTACCAGGTACTTAAAAACTTATTTCGTAGCGTACACTCTTAAAAATAGGTGAATAAAAATTCAACAATTGTATAGATTTTACAAACAATTTGATTCTGGAAATGGTACAGAACCAATTTGTGTAGAATTTCTCTATGCTATTGTGTTTAAACAACTGTGGTTCTATAATCAACAAATTGTGTATCAATTTGATTTATTTTATTGTATATATAGTACACTATTTGTGGACTTAAATTCGACAATATTTTATATTTATTTAATATAATTGTTCAGTAAAAAAGCAAACTCTTAGTGTTTTTTTAACATGGTATGTACAGGAAAAAAACACAATTTGTGCATTTTAAATACACACGTTAGTGTAGGTTGTTTTAACAATATATTTTATTTTCTTTCATTTCAACTATTAAATTTTATTACAAATGTATAAT
Source organism: Anthonomus grandis grandis (assembly GCF_022605725.1). NCBI lineage: Eukaryota > Metazoa > Arthropoda > Insecta > Coleoptera > Curculionidae > Anthonomus > Anthonomus grandis. The sequence continues at coordinate 30,586,551 of NC_065552.1, forward strand.
AATACTATATATTGTTTTATAAATTTAAATATAGTGTAGGTTACTTATTTTAGGTTTGTATATCAAATTAACATAAGAACTGGAGTTTTTTATTACAATGTTTTGTATTTATATTCATAAAAATTTAAAATACATTTTAGAGAATTTCGTCATAAATCTGTGTAGTAATAAATTCTAGTGAGCTTGGGAAAAACAGGATAAAAAAAGCTGTTTTTTTATTTTAACAATTTATTTAATTGTATGAAATATTTTCGAAAATTCCACCATTAATACATTAAAGCAATGTATTAAATCTTTTCTTCAATCGTTTCAAACCTAAGTTTTTTCCATAGATATTTTACACTGTCTCCTTTATAGCTCCATGTAAGTTTAGGGGATCTTGGTGGACACGATATATCTACAGGAGCCTTCCTTCCTATCCAATAAAAAAAAATCTTAATTATTTGTTTTAATAGTAATAGCCTAGGTAATTTTTAAGAAATTTTTAAAATTTAATTTTAAAAGGTTTTTAGTTTGTTGATAATAGTTTAGTTACCATAGTCACATATCCAAACATTATTTATTTTCTTGTTTCCATAGCAACTAGACTAAACCAAAATAAACAGCAAGAAAAATGAACAATGGTTATAAAAGCTTATTTTTTAAAAACAACCCTATCATGTGATACATCATTAAAATCAGATTCCGAGATCCCTGTACAAAACATCGAAAAAAGCTCACCCTGTATATATCGTATTTTTCCTCCTCTCTAAGGTTTTAATAATTAAGTAGGAACTTTAGTTTCTTATTTAAAGGTTAAATTTAAGATTTTTGAAAAGTGGCAAACTGTCTTCTCCCTGGTCTTAACTGGATGCCACAGGAAATTGTTATTGTCATGAATGTACATCTTTTATGCTGTAGAAATCTTAAAAACAAAGTAATTACAAAAAAAGATGATCTTCTCGTTAACTTACCAAGTCTTCGACCCTATTGGATTTTTGTGCTTAGTTATTTTGATACCTTTGTTCAGCTTTCCCCATTATGTTTGATTGGTAATGTTATGCAAAGAAAATCTTACCTGGGTTGAACCTATCAATGAGATCATGGGCAGATCATTTAAATTATAAGTTAAAGCCTTACCTTATCTATACTATTAGCCTTATCTACCTATCTATAGTTGTGAAAGTTATACTTGCTAGATTTAGTATCTGTGGACTGCGGTTCACTTTTATGAAAAGTTTGATTTAAGTTTAAACAAACCACATTTATAAAGACTTACATAAAGCATTTCAATGCAATGACAATATTTGGTTTTTCTAAACCAAGTTAACCAAAGGACGAGAGTGTGAGAGCTAGTGGCTGCCCACAGTGACTAGGTATATGTAGGTATAGGAGTTCACATTTCCTTATAATGCTACTACAGGACTTGAAAAGGACGGTACAGGATTGTCAGACAGTGCTATGATTAAGTAGATACCATTTTGTAATACAAATTGAAATACAAATGCAATAAAGGTTACAAATTTAACCGACCTCTACATTAAAATTGGATAGGTACAAAGATAAAAAAAGATGTAAAAAAAGTAAGTATACCTACTTATCTATTCTATAAGTAAAGTTATCAGCTATCACTAAAAAACTAAATAGGTACCAGCTACCTGTATAAACATCAAAATATCCAGTAAATTCCAAAGTATACAATAAATGCAAAAAAAATATGGTGCTTACCTAATTACCTACCTACAAACTGCTCCTGGAGTTGGTCCAATAAACCCCACTCCTTAAGTTTATCTTCAACGAATATATCCATTTTTTTCTTATGCAATTTTAACACTTAACGAAACGAAAAAACCTTAAAACAAATTAATGCCGGCCGATTGATTGAAGGACTGAAGAATGAACAGTTGAACACCTGTGGCACTGGGAATTATAGCAATGCTGCCATCAAATGTATCTTAAAGATTACACCGCTAATTAAAAAAGTTACGTTTCCTTTTTCCTTACGCGTGTTATTATCACGATATTATTTAAATAAATAAAATTAGAACCTATGCTGATTGGGCTTATTTTTAAATATCCTATTAAATCATTTTCAATTAACTTTAAATCGACTGCAAATTTTGATGCATACCTTTACAACTGTTTAATATTGAATCTGGCAACATTGACGCTAACAACGAAGTTCTAGCGGCAAAGGCAAGGGCGTCGGGCGCGTCCTCCTTTATACACAATTGTGTATAATAACTACATAATACATAGTTTAAAATTCTATAATTGTGAAGGGCTATTAGCAAGAATCTTTTTTATTCTACGCAATTGTAAATAAAATCAACACAAGCCAGAATAAAAAAATAATTAAAAATTGTAGTAAAAATATACTTGGTTATTAGATTTTTTACCAAACTGCATTGGATTTAAAAAAAAAATGTGGAATATTTATACACATTATCTTAATAATTAATATCCACTTATGGTGTATTAATTTAATATGCAATAATTGTATAAAATATACACATTAAAACATATACAAAATGCGTGAGAATTTTTATACAGGACTGTGAAATATTATCTAACAATTGTGTATTAAAATTAAACATTTTTTTTTACACAACAAAATGTAAAAAAATCCATCGGGATTTTTCTGTGTGTAGTCGTTTGTAATTTCGAGATACAATGAAACGGTCTAAACTGATTTCTGTAAAGTTTTCAATAAAAGTGATCATTCTATGACATCAAAGATCACAGGTAGCAAGTGACCGACAAACAAGGAAGAATAAATCTCCATGAATACTATGAGTATCGCCATAGGTCACAACATTTGGGAAAGACAGTTCTACTGTGGATAATATTAAGGATTATGTCACTTGATTAGGATAGTTAGAGCTGGCCAGTTATCAATGAGGTATTCATGCATATTCTTATAAATTGTTAGGATGTTTAGAGTGTGAGGGTTGAGAATATTCAAATTTGAATAAGCGTTTGAAATTATATGCACTGCATTTGAAAATTGTTAGGACAGAGAAATTTTGTTGAACTTTACGTTCAACATGAAGGTATAGTTTATTAGATGCTTGCTGAGGAAAAGTACTTTTCAGTTCCTTGGACTTTTTATTCTTACAGGAATTCATTAATCCTTTTCTACGATGTGTGATAACTTAGGTCTTATCTTTAATCTCAGAGATAACCATTGATCTTGCTGAATGGTAATGGAAAGACCAAGATTTTTTTTTATTTTTTTTTTCATATTCTTGGTGAATCTCGTATAAATTCTTACTGTTTTTTGTTTACTGCTCGTACCGTTTATCAAAATTTACCTTATTGTATAGTTTTCAGTACGAATCTTTGATTTGATCAGGTGTATCAATCTCTTAATAGTGCATATTTCATTTGTTTGACTATTTTGTGCAAAAAATGGCCCGAAAACAATGAACTAGTGGACATAGTACTTACCTATGGAGAGTACGTACCAAGAGAATATAACCACAGTATGCAGGTTGTATGCAGAAAGATTTCCTTTAATAAATTATCCGATGCCACGTATGTTTGTTAGAGGGTATTTAAAAGAGTAACGAGGTGGCCAAGCTGGAAGAGCTGCTCAACCTAAAGAAGACCCAAAGATGAGTAACTTGAAGTTTCTCATATTAAAGTGTGGAAGGCAATACGAGAATAATAGTATTACTTTTATCATTATTAACGAGTACAAGAGTTACAACCTGAAGATCATCCTACAAGAGTTATATTTTGCCAGTGGCTTTTAGAACACTTCAACCATATTTGTGTATTAGAAAATCCGCATGCTGTAAAAAGATGTAATTTTTAACATACATTTTCATAACTTAAAAGTTATAATATAATTCATAGTACTAACTTTAACAATAATTAGTGTGATTCTTATTTATTCATATTATCTTAATTAGATAATGAATCCACTAGAATGAAACGCAAAATTTTACTAGACCACAAATTAGCCTGTGTTCAAAATTTTTCATTTCCTACATTGATACCAAGATAAAAAAAAGTTTTTGTTTTCTTTGTAAATAAATAAATAGGTTATTATACTATAAGGAGCAGAGAAGCAAGAAGCTGGTAAAATTTGTAATATAGTTTTCGAAGTTTTCGATAGTATGCTCATTCCAGCGAAGATGTTGATCAATGTATAAGCCAAAATATTAAATTTTATTCATTTTCTGTATACTTGAACAGGTACAAGTAGTATTTAATAAATTACAGGTTGTGGCATGAATTTTGATAACAGATTGTTCAGGTTGATCGGCAGGCGTTAATGAAAATGCTATACATTTAGTTTTTATAACGTTTAGGCTTATTTTATTGCTACTGATCCATTTTTGTAAGCCGCTAAGGCCTTATTTTGACAGTTAAATGTTGCTGTCAAGAAAAAGTTCAAGTCATTATTCATTGTCCCAATTCATTAATATAAACCAAAAATAAAACTGGTCCCAGGACTGTGCCTTGAGGTACTCCGGTGCCAATGACCGTCCCGCTACTTAATGTATCATTACACCGCACTTTTTGGATACGATTTTCTAAATGTGATTTAAAAAGGTCTAATGGCCTCTCACTCCAATACGCTCCAGTTTTCTTAATAGCAAGGAGTGAGCGACCGTGTCGAATGCTTTAGCAAAATCCATGTAGATTGCGATGCATTTTTTACTTTGCTGCATTTTAGATAGTATATCCCGGTACCAAAAAAACACAGCATCCTAAGTACTTTCACTTTGCCTGAACCCAAACTGTTTATTATAAATAAGATTTTGTGATTCAAAAAAATCCACTAGGCGGGCTTTAAAACATTTTTCCCATAACTTGGAAAAGTTACTTAGAAGTGAGATTAGTCTATGTCATTTGATATGGGTCGCCACTTTTGAAAAGTGGAATAACTTATAGCATTTAAATTTAAACTATTTCATTTAAATGGTTGGCGTGGTAAATGGCATACTTATTGGACCCTACTTTTTCCACCTCGACTGACTGATGAAATTTATTTAGATTTTCATCGGCACAATCTGCCGCAATCATTAGAAAATGTTCATCTAAATGTGACACAGAATATGTGGTTCCTATATTATGAAGCTCCACCACATTTTTGACGAGAAATTGATGAACATCTAAATAATAAGTTTCCGAATAAATGGATAGGGCGCAAGGAACCCATTTCTTGTCCTCGTTGTTTCCCAGACTTAACGCCTTGCGATTTTTGCTTTGGAGATTTGAAAGAGGTATATCATCATGAAGCAGTAACTATTTGGGAAGAACTTTAAGAGCGCACGAATAAATGGGGACAATTTTGAACCATTTTTGTAAAAATGTTCAATAATGGGAAGTAAAGTCGAAATTATACTCATTTGTAGTTACGTCATCCAGGTGAGAAAAAACGTATGGCATAGATATTTTTGCCAATCAAAATTAGGTCAGAAACTTTACCATCGCCTTCAGAAATTAATAGGCTACTATGTATTTTTATACGTTCAGAGATTAACAAATGATTTATTTTAGCAGCATATTATTATATTTTTATATTCGTGTAAATCCTTTCATTCCCAAAAAATTTAAAAAAATCTTGTAGTATTTATTGTATTATTAACATACTTAACAATTAACAAATATTATTATAATTAATCATAAATAATCGGACATAAACAACAAGTCCGAAACGGAATTGCACTTTAAATTGAGAATGTGATAGAGCGAGCCGTAGATGCAACAAAATTGAGCACAACAACGATCGCAAATATAAAGAAGAATGGGATGAAATCAGATCAGGATTACGCTGCTCATATATTTTCCAAGCAAAAGACCGCAAAAACCAAATCTACAACATATTTGAAAAGTAGAATTCGGCACGAGCAGTAGACGTAACAAAACCGAGCTTACAAAAATTGTGAATAATGGTATAAAATTATTTTAACTCACTGGGAAAAATTTAAATACTGACAATTTAATTTACGTTCATGAAAAAAATGCTGCTTGAAGGAATATGTTAACACATTAAAATGAAAATACCATTCCAGAAAATAAAACATACAAACTCAAAAAAAACACGCCATATTGCATTACCAAGTTAATGAAATTGCAACGATATGATTAAATACTTAAACGACGATCATAAAATAAAATTTGGTAGAATAAAAAAAGCTTAATCAATCTCGTCAGTATTGTCAGAGTCAGAACTGAAATCAGAGATATTGTCTTCGTCATTGTCGTCTTCGTCAGTCGTAATCACAAGTGGCAGAATGTCATAGGCATCACACACTTGTATTGCCTCCCAAGCCTTTTCAATTACCTTTTCTGTATGAAAAACATATTTTTGCCAATGATTTATAGAAATTTCGTTTATTACCCTTTCCCATGTAGTCAGAACTTCTGAAGGTGACCCCTTAAAATTGAAAATATATTGATCATATTTTCGTTTACATTCCGACCATACCATTTCAATTGCATTAAACTGGCAATGGTATCGTGGCAGTCGCAAAATTTTGTGTCCTAAAGGTTTAACATATTCATCAAGGAAGGACTTTTTTTCACTAGGGCAGTTTCTGCGTGCAATACTCCATATTTTATCTCTCATGGCCTTTTCTGGAAAGCCAATATTCTTTTTCTTCAACCATTCGGTCAGTCTCTGCTTTGTCGAAGATTTTCTCGGGATTTCTTCTAATAAACCAGAATGGTAACTTGCATTGTCCATGATTATAAGTGACTTTGGGGGAAGATTTGGAACCAGCTGAGTTTTAAACCAGTTTTCGAAGTTTTTCCTGTTCATATTGACATGATAATCTCCCGTCTTTAACCCATTCTTGAATATTAAATTTCCACCCTTGAGGAAGCCATCTTTGGTTCCGGCGTGGACCACGATATAACGATGACCTTAAAAATAAAAGATAATTCAATTCTCTTCATTTAGAAATCATTCTTCCAGAACATAAATTTAATATAATTAATAAGTAATGTTCCATGCCCATACGAGTAGTGTATGGAGTTAAATTCCCTCATATTGTCTTAAAGAGAAATTATACGAAACTATGAAAAAAGATGAAATTATGAAGTTAGAGGGCCCTTACAAGGGCAATAGTTTTTATTCAAAAAAACAAAACTAAAAAGATAACCAGATAATTTTTACCTTCACTGTTTTTCCTTGAATCCGTGTGCTTGGTGTCATCTTGCCAGCTACTACGAAATGATCCCTTGCTAAATATCCACGTCTCGTCAATGAAAACTGGAGTAAAACCTTCCGGACCTACATTTCTATTTTTGATATACTCCCTTAAAAAATGGATTCTTTTATGAACAATATTTGGCAAGTCCATCAAATATTTTCTATTATTTAATTTTTTCCACTTGAAGCCTATACTATTGATCCATCTTCTTAAGGAGTCAATGGAAAACTCAAAATATTCAATTTCTTCCCTGAACTTTTCTCTTATTGTTGCCAATATTACATATTCTTTTCTGGCGTAAGTACATAAAATAAATTGTGTCCCGAAATCTATGTTTCAAATATGTTGTAATTTTGATTTTTGCTGTCTTTTGCTTGGAAGATATACGGGCTGCGTAATCCTGATCTGATTTTATTCTTCTTTATATTTGCGATCGTTGTTGTGCTCAATTTTGTTGCATCTGCGGCTCGCTGTATCACATTCTCAATTTGAAGTGCAATTCCGTTTCGGGCTTGTTCCTTTTCCAGTTGAAAAAAAGCCATTATATTTAAAATCATCAGCTGCGATTGTTCATTATACCTATTATATCTTTTTTTAGGCATGATCTAACACTTTTCGAAATAACTTTCAAGAACAAGTTGACAAGCCAATATTTTTGATTGACAGTGACGGATATTTCACATAACCTAGTATATAAAAGATGAATAATCATCAGACACCAATTTTTTTTCAAAAGTTTGTTGTCGCCGCTGTTCGGAATATGCTAAACAAAGATAAACAAAAATGACGTCATTACAAATGGGTATAATTTCGACTTTAACTCTTATTATACAACTTTTATATAGACACTTTTTAGTATGTGGGTCATTCTCATTTAAAGTCGTCAAACCAATAGTGAAAATCGTTCATTACAAAATATTTAATATTATGCAAAAAAACAAACAAATCATTTTCTAATCATGTTTTATAACACAATTTGGCAAAAGCAGTGCAATTTTTTTTTTATTTTACCCATTTTTGAGTGATTCTGCTTACTGAACTTTGTCAGGTTCGTCACTATTTCTTAAAAGTCAGAAAATTAGCCTTAGACCCAGGTTAAGAATTCTTTTTAAAACATTAATTATTGCAAGAAGCCGATGGGTAATTTATTTTTTTTAGTTTCTATTTTTCTATAAAAAGCAATACCATATTTTATGTGTTTTTCTAAATAGTGACGAACCTGACACTGATGTAACAAACCTGACAATGATGCTAAAAATTGATAGAAAACAAACACATTTAAATAATAATTGTTTTTTTTTTATTAAATGGCTCCAATTACAAAAACATTTAACCAAAAATGTAAATTCTAAATTTAACCAAACATAACAAAATAAACTCTAAATTTTAAGTAACTCATAACAAATAATAAAATACTTAGGTTAAATTAGTTGATGCCTTCCCCATTTTCAAGCCAAAACGGCGTTTTAAACTGTAAAATTCGTTTAGTTGCATTAGTAGGTGCTTCAATAGAACCCACTATATCTTCAAATTTATACCAGATCTTGTCTTCCTTGATTGGCCAAATGTATTTATTGACTCCTACAGAATGCAGAACTTTAATTTCACAGGATTCATCGTTATTTGTATCAGTAACAACGCCCGGATATATCACATTGTTATATTTAACAAGCAGCCATTGATCAATTTTTACATTTTCAAAGGTCACAGGTAAAAATTGTTGTTGTTGAAGCTGTTGTTGAGGAGTGGTATCTTCTGGGTTATCGTCTGAATCTACAGTTTCACAGTCTTGATAATACATCCGTTGCAATGAATGACAATCACATGTTGTAGGCAATTTCTTGCAAATACACGATAATTCGCGTCCATATAAATCGGACTCAGAATCTTTCAAAATAATTTGACCTACTTTCATAATGCCTTTAGTCATTTTGTAACGATTATTTATTTCTTTTTTGGAATCAAAGTTAATGACATCTTCTAAATCGATCCAATAAAGTTTCACATTTACTTTTCCTTGAAGAATCCTAAATAACGCTTCTGCATCTGGAATGTCATTCCCTTTACAGACAAGTCCATCAGCTACTCTTTTGACTGCAGCCCCAACACCATCCGGAGCACCCTTACCATGCGAAGCCTCTGAAAAGTTCCATGAAGCATTTGAAAATCCATAATCTCTAAAATATGTATTCAAATAAAAAAAATTGTCCTTGTTGCGGTATTGTGATGTTGGGCCATCACTAAAGAAGTTAACAGTTTGCACACCATTTTGTTTTAGTTCTTCTAAAACAGGACGTAAGTGGGCCCAAATAGCAGGAGGGTCATGCCGAGTACAGGAAGAAATGGTACATATACTTTCAGGAGGTTTATTGTCATAGTAAACTACAACGGTATGGAGACTGGCCTGGTTGTGTGAGGAACCGAAATGCATTGCCTGTATTTCTGAACTCATTTTGCATGAGTAATTTTCAGAAAAATCTATATGTACAACAGCCTCTTCAAAAGTTAGTTCAGAAATACTTTTTTGCCTTTGACTGGCTTGATGATTTTTTTTAAAGACATGCCAACAGAACATTGTTTTTAGTTCTGCATTAAAATTTGTGCATAGGTTCTTTAGCATTCCAGATTCACGGATAAGCTTTGTTTTATTAACAAAAAATGTTTTGCCTGATTTGCTTCTTTCCTCTTTTTCAAGTTTCCAAAAGTTCCAATTAACTAATTTATTTGGATCTTTAATATCCGCGAGGATTATAGCGGCCTGATCTTGGCATTTTGGGCAGATATTTTTCATGCAATCTTTTGATTTTACATCACACGTAACCAGCTTACATACGTTTTCGATGTTGCGTTCTGTGCATATTTTTTCTTTTACTAAAGTATCCAGTTTATGCTGTATATTGGAATGTTTTTTGCACAAGCAAGAATCTCTATCGGAAAGTTTTGGTTTCACAACCCAACAAGGTCTATGCCTGCAAAATGTCGCAAAACTAATTTTACTACATGGAAACTCTTTGCAAAACTTTTCATAAAGATTTTTAAGGGTTTCCTTTAGCAATCTTTTCTGATATTTGATCTTGCCTCGTGTTACTGTTTGTTTTTTCCCGGTGTTAACGTAGTTATGTCATCTCTATTAAAAAAGTCTCGTATTTTTTTATGAAGTGGATGTAAAGTAAGTCGACATCTTCCTTTCCCTTTTGACATTGTAGTTGAAGAATGACATTGGAGTACCTTTTGAGTTCTTGTTAAAAATTTATATTTTTTGACAATGGTTCCACTAGTGGCTCTAGAAATAATTTGCTTTTCTTTTTCGTTGTTTGTTTTTGAGTAATTGTCTTTTATTTGTGCAACTAGTGCATTATGAAAAACTAGAGTTTTTTTTACAGTTTCAGGAACATTATATCCTTTGGTATCTTGGATGGCTTTACTGTAAGGACTAGCTGTTTCACTTTTATGACTCCCTGCCACAACATTCTTTTTCTGGTATCGCTGGCAACGTTTCTTATACTTCCGTAAAGACTGCTTTGTTTTTTCCAAGTCCTTTTCCAAACGCTTGATTTTCCTGTATGCAGCAGTTCTGTCCTTGCGAAGTCTCTTTCTTCCGGAAGACCTGTTAGCCTCTAAGTAAGATTGATTTCTTGGAGGTTCATTTACTATTCCAACATCTTCCATAGGAATATGATCGGGCAGGGGTATCGGACTTCCCGGTGGAGTATTTTGCTGAAGAAATTGGTCCTGTTCACGTTCATGTTTTTTTATCTGCCGACTTTTCTGTTGGTACAATCTCCATTTTTTTCTTTGGTAACGCTGCTCCCTATCGGAAAGTTCTTCTATAGACTTTTTGGACTTCTTTGCCCTCTTTCGGCTTTTTTCCAAATATTCTTGTCTTTTTTCGGGGTTTTCTTTCAGTTTTTCTCTATAACGCTTTGCACGTTCAGCCGGTGTTAACGGCATTGCTGAAAATAATGTCTACTTTACTACTTTTAACGTCAGGTTCGTCACGAACTTGTCAGCTGCGTTACGAAAGAATAGTAACGCAGCTGACCGTGACGAACCTGACATTTTATTAAAAATAAGACTATTTGACTATGACCGGCGACCGGTATTTTATTGTAAACATAACCTAACTTTTAGTTTGCTTTGGTTAACAAAATACAATAATTAGTTTTAAGAAAATATAAAGAAATTTAAAGTTATTTGCGTGACGTAACTGACAAGCAATAAACATACTCACCTTAAAGTCACAAGAAAACACTTTTTTAAACACAGTATTTAACTAAAAAAACACTTTCTTTACACTGCGTAGCGACACTATGGTTTCATTTAGCAAGCAGGTGGTTAACTGGAAATAGTAAATTGGTCCATATAAGAATTTTACGCTTTCTTAATAGTAGTGACGAACCTGACATATTTTTTAGAGACAATACTTTGAAAGAATTTAATAAATACGAAAAGCAAAGACGTGTTTCCTATAGGCGAAAAGTTAAAAATTAAATCAATATTTTTTAGTTATCTAAGTAAAGCCTAAGTAAAAAACAATTCCTTAACGAAAAATCATGATAGTATGAAAGCAACTAAGAAAGAGACCGTGACGAACCTTGACATTTTGTGACTTTAAAATGAAATAAAATTACATTGATAAAATCAAGATATATTATTTCCTAAACATGTGATTAATCCGTGTTTAGTTTTTATTTTAAAACATCTAATCGACACTAACAAACAAAACCTGAAGAAAAAAGTCTTGAAGACATCAAATATCAAAGTTAAATGAGAATGACCCATATTACCTTTTTTTGACGAGTTCAACATAAAGGTAAAATAAATGACTTATCTTTGAAAACTGTGTATTATGGTTGAATTTAAGTGACGCAGATTTGGTCATACCATGCAAATTGCGTCATTTTAAGTTCCAGACACTGCTAGTCTTTTTGTATTTTAATTAATGGAGATTTAAGGTAAATAATAAAATTTTTTAAAAATATATTATTAAAATTAAAATTCCATTTTCTTGACATACTTATTTTCAGTTTTTAATCGCTTATTTCCATTTGGACATATATTTCTGTGTAAGAAATAGTTTACCACGTTAAACAAATTATTCTTGAATTTCTGTCCCTATCTAAGTTTCTTTTACTTCTTCAGTCTACATCTGGAGGATACTGTTATCAAGTCATTCTTGTAACTGAAAAAAGTTAAAGTTATATTAGTGTTATTACACAGTCGTGTTTTTTACACCAGTCAAGTAGAAAATAAGAATATTAAGAAAATATCATCTTAGATAATAAATCTTTCTCTAAATTTTAGTATAAAAAATCAAATTTCATCTGGTCAACTTTTGACGCCTGCTATACTGATATCCACGGTTGCCAAAACGTGCATAATGTCTCCTTTAGTCATAAGTTCCTGAACAACTTTAGAAAGTCAAAAATTTTAATTTTTTAATAATTATCGGTTTTCTTATAGGGCCTCCAGGTCCCCCAGGTCCACCCGGTCCCCCGGGAAAGAGAGGGAAAAAAGGCAAAAAGGGAGAAGCAGGCGAACCAGGGATAGCGGTAAGAGAACGAATATATAATAAATTTGCATCGATGGTTTTTTTTTTGTAGTTATTTTTTGCTTGTTAGTTATTTTCGTAACTGTTGTGATTTTTGTTTTTTTTTTCTACCGTAGGGAATCCCAGGCACTCCAGGCAAGAACGGCTTTCCGGTAGTAAATTATTTGATTACTTATATTTTAACTCTTTTAGTGCTTTTATAGTGCATCGCTACAATCATAATGTTATATTCTTTCTTTTTTGAATCCTTGTTGCATGTCTACATCCACTAAGAACTCATAGATAAGAAATAGTATCAAACCGATTCATTCTTCTTAACCATTCATTTATCTTCTTTCCTCACTTTCTTCTCTTTTCTTCCAAATTCGTTTCTAAAATTTTTATTTTATTCCTCTAGGGTCCCATTGGACTGGAAGGTCCCAAAGGAGAGCCAGTAAGTTATAGTTTTATTATTTTTAGATTTAAATAATGTGTTAATAATAATGGACGTTTCAAGGATTCAAAAATGAAAATTTGCCTTTATCAGACACAAATTGAGTAACGTTTGTTTATACTATTTTGTTCCCTACCCATTTATAAGTCAAGTTTCCGTGCAACGTTAAAATGCGCAGTTGCTAGTCTATCTAGATTGTGAAGTAGTAACTACCATGGACAATTTTTTTTTAATATTTTAACTTAATCATAATTACTGAAGGCATATTTTCTCTCTTTATGGCTAATTTCAGTCAAGTCGACATAGTGGCCTATGACAGACTCATTTGAAATGAAACGTGCGTCAATTTATACGAATATTCAGTTGATTCAATAGATGGATCAGACATTATTGAATAATTAGGATCTCTTGGATAAATAATTTCCACCCATGTCACGTAAAGTAATATTGATTGTTTTTTTTGTACCCGACAGGGCAAACTTAATTTTCTTGGAACATTGTGATTTGATTCTGCCACTCTTATCTACATTAAATTATAATATTCATAGATATATTAAACTGGGGTCATCCTCTTTTTCCAAATTCGTAACTGGTGGATATTAAAAAAATAATAATAAATTTCTTCTTTATTTAGACCTGCAGAATCTAATGACTTCAGGTTTTTTAAAGGAATGCTATGAAAATTAAAACATACACATCAAAACATTCTGTTATGGTTTAGAACATATTCTGAATTGTGCTGAGGTTGCATCACTTCACATGTATGGTGACGATACTATTAAATAAATTAGCAAAATAAGTCAATGAAGATAACTGTTAGATAAAACAACTTTACACTCAAGGGTATCTAAGACCCGATTTTATTTTTAATGATTTTAAGGATGTTTTTGCAAGTTATGGTATTTTAAGAGATCATTTAAAAATATATACTAGTTAAAATTAAAAAAATATATACAGGGAGAGCAAAAAATTGTGGGACAAATATATCTCAGCGGGATTTTTAGGTGGGTTATAAATATCCCTAGGGGCCAAAAAAACATATTTCAAAATTTTTATTTTTTTTATTCACAAAAAGACAACCCGCAAAGGTAAGTATTTTAGGATGAATGATAAAGCGCAAAACAATGCTTGCACAACCCTACATCGCACATTGCACAAATAGTAGTGGTTCTACGTTCTTTTTTCTGAAGAGCGCAACGAGCACATCTTCGCCGTTTTGATGTTTCTATTGAAAGGTGATCACCCACATTTTTCATTACTTTTGATCTCTTTGATGGCCTTCCACAACTGTTTCTTCGAAGTTTGACTGAAGTTTGCTGTGGTCCTTCTTCGATTAGGTCCTCTAATAAGGTAAATAAAATTTCCAGTAAGGGTATCTTTTTTTGGGTATGACGTAAGTCATTATACAGGGTGTTCCGTTGATCATGTTACAAACTTCTAGGGTAGATAGAAAACGTCAAAAGAAAAACAAAAGTTCATATAAACATGGGTCCGGAAAAGCTTTCTCAGGGAGCTAGAGCTCTTTGAAAATAACCTTAAAAAACTAGTTTTTTTTAACCCTTTCAGTACTGACCTGTTTACTACCTATTATAACGTATGGACGGCTGCCTTTCACTGTGGCGGGTAGACGGCTGTCATATATATAGGTTACTGTACCAAAATATAGATTATATCATAATAGAAATGTTTCTATATTTTTATTATTATTTTTTTAATCGATTTAATAATAAAACATATTGAAAACGTTTAAATATTTATTACGAAAAGAGTAGCAAACAAAATTTATTGATGAATGCAAAAAATACATAAAAGAACTAACATTTTTCCAAATTCTATAGCTTATTTTAGTTCAAAATTTAATATTTGTCTTTAGTATGATAAATCTCGAAACATGGAACTATGCACAAACCTACGTTACACTCCCTGCACACATATCTGGAAGCCTTTCTCTTTTTTTGGCCTAAAGTGACACATCTTCTTTGAGCTGTTTTGAGTTTTTCAGTACCTGGCACTAAGTTTGGAAAATGTCGCTCCCTTAATCTGGAATTTATTTCGGTGTACATCACTGTTGGTTTCTTCTCGTACCTATACCTAAAAATTTCAAAATATTTAGCTAAAATAGTGAAGAACGAGAAACAAACACTACTAACCTTAGAAACATTTGGCGAATAACATTCAACTGGAACTTGGCAAGCGAAATTTGAGGTTTGCTTTGTGGAGTACATAGCATGAGCATTCAGCATACAAATGTCTAAGCTATGAACAAACAATTTCCGGTACCATTTAACTGTCTTATGTAGGCAATTAATGCTACTCATCATCATGTCAGAACGAGCTACTGCTCCCATGTTTGCATTATACTCAACCACACACAGCGGTTTTTTGACGTGTTCTTTTGTAGTCCTGTCGATTTTGTTAAGAGTAACCATTTCATTTTTATGCATTGTGGTTATCAATGTTACTTCTCGCCGGTCCTTCCATTTTAAAACGAGACACTTGTCCGAACTCCTCCAGGCAATGTCTCCTTTACTTAGTTTTTCATTAAATACAGGCATGTGCAATCTATTAAACCTTACAGTGTCACAGGAATTGGTTTTGTGATCAAATAAGTAGCTTGAAAGTGCAGGACTGCTATAAAATTATCAGTAAAGACTGAATGACCTTTCTCTTGATAAAGCTGAAGAAGCTGGACAACAATATTTCCAGAAATTCCTAAACCTGTAATGTTTTGTTCTGAAACGTAAGTGCATTTCCCAATATAAAGAATGAAATCGAGAAGGTATCCAGTCTCGCAGTCACACAAAACATAAAGTTTAATACCAAAGCGGTGGCGCTTGGTTCGAATAAATTGTTTAAAGCTGAGTCTTCCCTTAAAAAGCACCATACTTTTATCAACAACTAGGTTTTGAAATGGGTAAAATTCTGATTTAAATCTTTGTTTAATAAGCTCTAGAACCTTTTAAACTTTTAAACAAACGATTTGTTGTGTCTTGTTCTTCATTATTGGCAAAATGCAAATTTCTTAGGATCTGAAAATACCTGTCTCTTGAGATGTGTTTTCTAAAAACAGGAGAAAATAACAAGGGATCCAAGGACCAATATTCCTTTACTTCTAATTTTTTATTTTTGGGCATTAGCATTGTAAGAGCAATAAAAGTAAAAAATTCATTTAAATTAAGTGCTTTCCAGTTTTTTTCTTTCTGTTGATCTGCATATCTATTGGTCTCTTGGATAACATATAGAGCAGTATCTTCAGTAAAAAGATTTAAAAAAAAATCTAATTCTGGCGAATTTTCGGTCAACGTCTGATTTTTTACTCCACTATTTACCATATCGAATTCATGAAGCTTGGGTTCAAAATTTAAATTGGTCCATTTCAATGTGTCGCTGTAGTCGGGCATATCACAAATATTTTCCTGTTGTTGTAAATTCTGTTCATCATCTTCCTGCTGTTCACCAAGCTGGTCGTCTGCATCCCTTACCTCGTACTCCATGTTGTCATCACTCTCAGTTTCGCTTGGCAAGTATTCACTTCCACTATCCATAAATGGATCATAGCCACTGTCCTTATCAGATAACTCACGTAACAAGTATTTTATATTTTGCACTTCGCGTTTTTCTAACCCACAATAATTTTCCAAATCAGCGCCGCCATTTTCTTCCGCTCGGAATCTTTTCGATCTTGATGGACCTGGTTGCTGTTCGGACGACATTATAACCGCCTATGCACATTGCACACTATAAAAACTCATCTAAACGCAAATAGTAATACTGAACAAACCACTACTGAAATAACAACAAACAAACCCTTACTTCGGCAATTGTCGTATATTTTCGCTACTGTCATATATATCAGTCGCTCGGATGCCAGGTACCGTTATCATGACCGATATATCGGTCAGCCGTTCATACTGCAAAGAAAATTTTAAACTTTGTCCAATATTTATGTCAGTCGTCTAAGGGGAATGTTTATTATGATGTCATATATATCGGTCAGCCGTTCATGTGCCAATTTAATATCTGACATAGATATATGACAGCAGTACCGAAAGGGTTAATAGCTCCGGAATTACTTTAGCTACCGCAACCAATTTTGGGAGGTAAATTATTGTTAGTACGTTTATTCTTTTGAACCTACTAAATAAAAAAATATTTACCAGGGGCTTCAGAATCAGGGGGGTATTTGGTAAATTTAGGCCCATTTCTTCAAGACTTTAATTTCTGTCCGTTTGGGCCTTAGATTATGATATTCCTATGCTTTTTACATAAAAAAGGTGCTCTTAGTAAAAGTCGGTAAATGGTAAATATCACCGTTTTTGTGAAAATTGACAAAAAGCAAGTTATGAGATACAAAAATGAATTACCTATAAACAGTTAAAAAAAATCTGGCTTAAATAGAAAATAAATGTTTAAAAAAAGTTAAGGTAGCCACTTTATTAAATTGGTACTCAAATTAATTAACTGTCACTTTAATTACCTTGAGGCATAAAATGTTTAAATGATTTTAAGTGTAATAAAAAACCAACAAATTAACAATTTTAGAAACGTAAACAAATTTTATTAAAGATTGGTATTACAAAAATAAACTTAAAATATTAATTGCTCAAAATGCCGGCTGCCACGATCGATACATTTATTGTATCTACGCACCATATTAAGGTTGACGTGGTTAGGCTGTTCCTTAAACCTGAGCGGTAAAACGGTATTTCCGTCCTTGGATTTACAAAAGGCGTACCACCAGATTCCAATGGCGCCTGAAGACATTGAAACAACCACCATTATAACTCCGTTTGGCTTGTATGAATATTTGGTTATAACATTTAGTTTGCGAAATGCTTGCCAATCTTTTCAACGATACATAAATCGAGCTTTAGTTGATTTGGATTATGTTTTTATCTATATCAACGATATTTTGATTGCGTCATCATCACCTGAGGAACACTTTCAACACTTACTTGTGGTCTTTCAAAGGCTTAAAGAGTTTTACCTTCGTTTAAACGTGGATAAGTGTATTTTCAATGTTCCGGAATTAGAATTCTTAGGTTACTTGGTTAACCCAAAGGGCATTCGTCCCACTACTGAGAAAGTTGAGGCAATATGTAATTTCGAGAGGCCAAAAACAATCGCGGCCTTACGTCGTTTTTTTGTAATTTTACATTTTTACCGGCGATGCCTGCCTAATGCCGCAATAAGTCTCGCATCACTCAACGCATACCTAGCACGTTCTGTGAAAAATAACAAACGGGAAATTGTTTAAACTCCAGAGGCCATAAAAGCGTTCGAAAAAGCGAAATGCGATTTGGCAAATGCGACAGTGCTAGTTCACCCTCGTATCAATGCGAATATTAGGGTAGTAACCCATGCGTCAGATCTTTGTATGGGAGCAGTCTTGGAATAATCTTCCGATGATTCTTGGGAACCTTGCGTTTAAACAGCGCAGTGACAAAGTATCCCCTCGACAACTTCGGCAACTGTCTTTTATTGCCGAATTTACCACGGAATTCGTCCATCTGGCTGGTTCTGAAAATGTTACTACATTTACACCGTAACACATACGCCGATTCGCTTTCTCGGATTGATGCTCTTCGATTACCGCTAGAATTTAATTTAAACGATCTCTCTGAGCATTAAACGGTTGATGAACAACTTAAAGTTATTAAAACGGCTCAGGACCACCCATTAAAACTTAAGAAAATCCAATGGGGGCCTGACAATGATGCGCTAGATTACGAGATTTTGGGTGAAGAAATTCGACCATATGTACCTAAAGCTCTTCGCGAAAGGATCTTCCGCATGGTCCACCACCCAGCACATCCCAGCGCCAAAGTCACCGACCACCTTATTCGTCAGAGATATGTTTGGCCCAATATGCAACGAGACTTTAAGTCATGGTGTAAAGCGTAGACTGACTGTCAGGCGTCAAAGGTAACCAGGCACGTCAGGACCTTTCCGGATCAATTCGTTTCCTCGGATGGTCGTTTCGACCATGTTCATATAGATATTGTCGGTCCGTTGCCACAACACGATGGCTATATATACTGTCTAACTATGATTAACAGATTTTCGCAATGGGTTAAGACCACATCAATTAAAGACAGCACAAACTATCAGGCGTGGTTTGGATTACTTCAGCAGCTGCGGAAATTCTGGCCACCAGGTCTTCTTCTGACTCGACTGGAGTGTCATATACGAGACTTTTCATATGCCGCCAAAGAAAAAAATCTAAGGGTGTCAAATCGGATGAGCGCGCTGGCCAGGTGACAGGGCCTCCGCGGCCAATCCAGCGCCTTCCAAAATTTTCATTTATAAACACGCGGACAATAAGTGAAAAATGAGCTGGCGCTCCATCGCGTTGTAGCCATAAGTTCTGTCGTATATTTAGGGGCAGATCATCTAATAGTTCTGGCAGTACATTTCTTAAAAAATGTAAATAAATATTTCGCGTTAAACGAGGAGGCAACATAATTGGACCAATTAAGCGTTCTCCAACAATGCCAGCCTACATATTGACCGAAAACTTATGTTGATAGCTCCTAAAATGAATACCATAAGGGTTTCCCTCACTCCACACATGATTATTCTTAGAATTAAAAATGCCTTCTTTTGTAAATAAAGCCTCGTCAGTAAAAAGGACATATTTTGGAAATTGAGGTTCTTCTGTACACCGGTCAAGAAACCACTGGCAAAAATTCACGAGGGGCATAAAATCATTGGGTCCTAATGATTGCACCTAATTTTGCAGGTGGTAGGGCCGAAGAATCTGTTCATGAACAACGTTCCATACCCTAACATGATTTACATGCATCGCATCAGCTACTGCTCGAGTACTTACTGATGAGTTATCTTCAAATCGCTGAAGCACTTCTTCCTCAAAATCCGGGATTCGGATGTTCCTTTGCGCGCCATTATCTTGGCGTTTTACGGAGCCAGTCTCCCTGAGCCGTTGATTGACCCTTTCAAAAAGTGTGTGAGCTGGGATTCGTCTTTCGGGAAACCGCTCTTCATATAGTCGAGAAGCAGCTCTACCCTTACATCGAATATTCATTCTTCTTATTCAGCAAAGTGTAATCTTCCATTACTTAACCATAATAAAAAGGGAATTATAATCATGTAAAAAATACTGACAGTGGCAATGAATTAGCATTATTATTATTATTAAAATAATTAATTCAGGTGCTGTATCTTAGTTTGGTTTTAGCCAATTTCCACAAAAACGGTGATATTTACCGACTTTTACTAAGAGCACCTTTTTTATGTAAAAAGCACAGGAACATCATAATCTTATGCCCAAACGGGCAGAAATTAAAGTCTTAAAGAAATGGGCCTAAATTTACCAACTACCCCCCTGATTCTGAAGCCCCTGGTAAATATTTTTTTTATTTAGTAGGTTCAAAAGAATAAACGTACTAACAATAATTTACCTCCCAAAATTGGTTGCGGTAGCTAAAGCAGTTCCGGAGCTATTAAAAAAAAAGGGAACTCTAGCTCCCTGAGGAAGCTTTTCCGGATCCATGTTTATATGAACTTTTATTTTTCTTTTGACGTTTTCTATCTGCCCTAGAAGTTTGTAACATGATCAACGGAACACCCTGCATATTAGAAATATTTTTACAAATATTTTTTTAATGCAAATATTTTTTGTCTAATTTTAAGTACGCTCCCACTGTTGCTACAATCGACTAGGTGGCATTATTGGTTAGCAACTGCGCATGGAAATTTCCAATTGAAGGTCCCATATAATAAGTGAACATTACTGTCAATTTTATTTTCAAAGTAAAAATAATGTACATAAATAAATTTTAGGGTCTACCAGGCGATAAAGGACAAAAGGGTCAAACAGGAAGTGCGGGCATCGATGTGATACAAGCCGTGAAGGTAAACATACTTATTTATTTTTTATGTGATTTAATTTTAAATAAAATTGCCCAAAATAGTTGACAAAAAGTTCAATTTCTTCCTGAAGTAGCTTAGAAATATATTTTGAAAAGACCCCTACTGTCTATGCTTATTTTCATTTGATTTCATTTCTGTTTAAAAGCCGCCGGGAAGGGTAAGTAACACCTAAAATATCGAAGATTTTATTTATGTTGCAAGGTTTCTGAACGTAGTATAGATTTTTCATTAGATGCGTTAGATGTTAAATAAAAAACAAAATTTAATAAATTTCTGCCGCTTGAAATATAATTTTTCCTTAGAATATTTATTTTAAATTAAGTAAAACAAACAAATTTCCATCTAGGGTTTTAAAAGATCAGTGACAACTCTACGAGGAGGGACGCTAGGCTACGCCGAGATCGTAGCTGTCAAGGTAAATTGACAGCAACCTCCCCAATCATTGGCGTAGTTTGTGTATTTGTGGTGTAGATATTAACCAAGAATGTCTATTTTATTACCCTCCTACTGGAAACTGAGCATACAGCAGCAGTTCAATATTCCTAAAAATAGGCATTCTAGTTTTATATGTTGTTTTCGCATGTTTATTTTGTTTTAGGTTATGGGAGCTTAGCAGTTTATTTATGATTAATCCTTTATTATGATTTATGGTAAATTATGTCTTGGTTTTTTAATTTATAATTAGTGTATTTTTAGGGGCTGCAAGAAAGGGGCCATAACATTACCGGGGAAACTCTCATTACACTCAAAGTGAGTTGGTTTAATTTGCTATTATTTTAAATCTTCTTAATTTTCTTTTTCTAAATGATTTAAACGAATTAAATATACAGTTAAATTATTCAAAAATGAGCGACAATCTACTTTCTTGCACGCTTTTTCACCTAAATACATGTTTTAATGTTGGTAAAATGCATGTTATAGCTATATTATTACCTGTATAAATTGCATGTAATTAACTTATTATATTAATACTTTCTTTACATATTTTACACTTCTTCAACATACTTTACTCTTTTTGAGAATATAAACCGCGACATAAAACATTTTTATTTAAAAGGGAGAGCCTGGAGAGCCAGGTCCTCCAGGCCCACCGGGTCCTTCAGGTCGCGAGGGTCCCTCGGGACACGATGGCAGGCAGGGAATGCCTGGGGAGCCTGGACCAGCAGGTGAAAGGGGCGAACCAGGGCCTGTCGGTCCTCCTGGACCGCCTGGAATTGATGGACTTACCGGACCAAAGGTAAGGAAATTTGTTTACTTAGACTTTTATTTATTTAAATATATCAATATTCTCGTACGCTATATAAAAAAAACACCTCAGATGAATCCATCCAGGGAACCACAATCCGTGGAGGACTGAAACAAACCACTAACCAAACCTATATAATCATGCCAAGACATATTGCTTCTGCCTTCCAACATTTCCTTATAACCCGGTGTTTTCGTGCTCTACTTGTTGAGAACAATCCGCTGGTATAGTTAGTTCGAATTCGAAAAAAAAAAATTCTGAAAAAAATCCAAACCCAAAAAATGAAAAAACCCAAATTTTGAAGGCCGATATCTCGGCTTCTATGGGAGCTACCGGGAAAATCCAACGGTTTTGACTTAGTTTCGTCCTTCTGAATCCAACGAGACCATCCGCAAGGTCGTAGCTCCCATACCAGCTGAGATCTCGCATTTTTGTGGCCCATTTTTGGGCTCAAAAACGGGGTCGAAAATTGACTTTTTTCCGAATTTTCAAAGTGCTATAATTCCACTTGTTCTGGTCAAATTCCGTTATAACCCAGTGTTTTCGTAATGTAGGTGATGGGAATAAGCCGCTGATAGGGGTTTCTATAGCTATTTTCGGGTTTAAAGAAAATCGATTTTTCGCATTTTCAAAGTGCTATAATTCCCTTAGTTTTTCTCGAAACTCATTATAACCCGGTGTTTTCGTGTTGTAGGTGATGGGAACAAGCCGCTGGTATAGTTAGTTCAAATTCGAAAAAAATCAATTTTTGGTGAAAAATTCGATACGGGGGGGGTATACCCTGAAAATGAAAAATCTCAAACTTTGGAGGTCCATATCTCGGCTTCTATGGGCCCTATCGGGAAAATTCCAACGGTTTTGACTTAGTTTTGTCCTTCTGAATCCAACGAGACCATCCGCAAGGTCGTAGCTCCCATACTAGCTGAGATCTCGCATTTTTGTGGCCCATTTTTGGGCTCAAAAACGGGGTCGAAAATTGACTTTTTTCCGAATTATCAAAGTGCTATAATTCCACTTGTTCTGGTTGAATTCCGTTATAACCCGGTGTTTTCGTAATGTAGGTGATGGGAATAAGCCGCTAATAGGGGTTTCTATAGCTATTTTCGGGTTTAAAGAAAATCGATTTTTCGCATTTTCAAAGTGCTATAATTCCCTTAGTTTTTCTTGAAACTCATTATAACCCGGTGTTTTCGTGTTGTAGGTGATGGGAACAAGCCGCTGGTATAGTTAGTTCAAATTCGAAAAAAATCAATTTTTGGTGAAAAATTCGATACGGGGGGGTATACCCTGAAAATGAAAAATCTCAAACTTTGGAGGTCCATATCTCGGGTTCTATGGGCCCTATCGGGAAAATTCCAACAGTTTTGACTTAGTTTCGTCCTTCTGAATCCAACGAGACCATCCGCAAGGTCGTAGCTCCCATACTAGCTGAGATCTCGCATTTTTGTGGCCCATTTTTGGGCTCAAAAACGGGGTCGAAAATTGACTTTTTTCCGAATTTTCAAAGTGCTATAATTCCACTTGTTCTCGTCGAATTCCGTTATAACCCGGTGTTTTCGTAATGTAGGTGATGGGAATAAGCCGCTGATAGGGGTTTCTATAGCTATTTTCGGGTTTAAAGAAAATCGATTTTTCGCATTTTCAAAGTGCTATAATTCCCTTAGTTTTTCTCGAAACTCATTATAACCCGGTGTTTTCGTGTTGTAGGTGATGGGAACAAGCCGCTGGTATAGTTAGTTCAAATTCGAAAAAAATCAATTTTTGGTGAAAAATTCGATACGGGGGGGTATACCCTGAAAATGAAAAATCTCAAACTTTGGAAGTCCATATCTCGGGTTCTATGGGCCCTATCGGGAAAATTCCAACGGTTTTGACTTAGTTTCGTCCTTCTGAATCCAACGAGACCATCCGCAAGGTCGTAGCTCCCATACTAGCTGAGATCTCGCATTTTGGTGGCCCATTTTGGGCTCAAAAACGGGGTCGAAAATTGACTTTTTTCCGAATTTTCAAAGTGCTATAATTTCACTTGTTCTGGTCGAATTCCGTTATAACCCGGTGTTTTCGTAATGTAAGTGATGGGAATAAGCCGCTAATAGGGGTTTCTATAGCTATTTTCGGGTTTAAAGAAAATCGATTTTTCGCATTTTCAAAGTGCTATAATTCCCTTAGTTTTTCTCGAAACTCATTATAACCCGGTGTTTTCGTGTTGTAGGTGATGGGAACAAGCCGCTGGTATAGTTGATTCAAATTCGAAAAAAATCAATTTTTGGTGAAAAAATTCGATACGGGGGGGTATACCCTGAAAATGAAAAATCTCAAACTTTGGAGGTCCATATCTCGGCTTCTATGGGCCCTATTGGGAAAATTCCAACGGTTTTGATTTAGTTTCGTCCTTCTGAATCCAACGAGACCATCCGCAAGGTCGTAGCTTCCATACTAGCTGAGATCTCGCATTTTTGTGGCCTATTTTTGGGCTCAAAAACGGGGTCGAAAATTGACTTTTTTCCGAATTTTCAAAGTGCTATAATTCCACTTGTTCTCGTCGAATTCCGTTATAACCCGGTGTTTTCGTAATGTAGGTGATGGGAATTAGCCGCTAATAGGGGTTTCTTTAGCTATTTTCGGGTTTAAAGAAAATCGATTTTTCGCATTTTCAAAGTGCTATAATTCCCTTAGTTTTTCTCGAAACTCATTATAACCCGGTGTTTTCGTGTTGTAGGTGATGGGAACAAGCCGCTGGTATAGTTAGTTCAAATTCGAAAAAAATCAATTTTTGGTGAAAAATTCGATACGGGGGGGTATACCCTGAAAATGAAAAATCTCAAACTTTGGAGGTCCATATCTCGGGTTCTATGGGCCCTATCGGGAAAATTCCAACGGTTTTGACTTAGTTTCGTCCTTCTGAATCCAACGAGACCATCCGCAAGGTCGTAGCTCCCATACTAGCTGAGATCTCGCATTTTGGTGGCCCATTTTGGGCTCAAAAACGGGGTCGAAAATTGACTTTTTTCCGAATTTTCAAAGTGCTATAATTTCACTTGTTCTCGTCGAATTCCGTTATAACCCGGTGTTTTCGTAATGTAGGTGATGGGAATAAGCCGCTGATAGGGGTTTCTATAGCTGTTTTCGGGTTTAAAGAAAATCGATTTTTCGCATTTTCAAAGTGCTATAATTCCCTTAGTTTTTCTCGAAACTCATTATAACCCGGTGTTTTCGTGTTGTAGGTGATGGGAACAAGCCGCTGGTATAGTTAGTTCAAATTCGAAAAAAATCAATTTTTGGTGAAAAATTCGATACGGGGGGGTATACCCTGAAAATGAAAAATCTCAAACTTTGGAGGTCCATATCTCGGGTTCTATGGGCCCTATCGGGAAAATTCCAACGGTTTTGACTTAGTTTCGTCCTTCTGAATCCAACGCGACCATCCGCAAGGTCGTAGCTCCCATACTAGCTGAGATCTCGCATTTTTGTGGCCCATTTTGGGCTCAAAAACGGGGTCGAAAATTGACTTTTTTCCGAATTTTCAAAGTGCTATAATTCCACTTGTTCTCGTCGAATTCCGTTATAACCCGGTGTTTTCGTAATGTAGGTGATGGGAATAAGCCGCTAATAGGGGTTTCTATAGCTATTTTCGGGTTTAAAGAAAATCGATTTTTCGCATTTTCAAAGTGCTATAATTCCCTTAGTTTTTCTTGAAACTCATTATAACCCGGTGTTTTCGTGTTGTAGGTGATGGGAACAAGCCGCTGGTATAGTTAGTTCAAATTCGAAAAAAATCAATTTTTGGTGAAAAATTCGATACGGGGGGGTATACCCTGAAAATGAAAAATCTCAAACTTTGGAGGTCCATATCTCGGGTTCTATGGGCCCTATCGGGAAAATTCCAACGGTTTTGACTTAGTTTCGTCCTTCTGAATCCAACGCGACCATCCGCAAGGTCGTAGCTCCCATACTAGCTGAGATCTCGCATTTTTGTGGCCCATTTTGGGCTCAAAAACGGGGTCGAAAATTGACTTTTTTCCGAATTTTCAAAGTGCTATAATTCCACTTGTTCTCGTCGAATTCCGTTATAACCCGGTGTTTTCGTAATGTAGGTGATGGGAATAAGCCGCTGATAGGGGTTTCTATAGCTGTTTTCGGGTTTAAAGAAAATCGATTTTTCGCATTTTCAAAGTGCTATAATTCCCTTAGTTTTTCTCGAAACTCATTATAACCCGGTGTTTTCGTGTTGTAGGTGATGGGAACAAGCCGCTGGTATAGTTGATTCAAATTCGAAAAAAATCAATTTTTGGTGAAAAATTCGATACGGGGGGGTATACCCTGAAAATGAAAAATCTCAAACTTTGGAGGTCCATATCTCGGCTTCTATGGGCCCTATTGGGAAAATTCCAACGGTTTTGACTTAGTTTCGTCCTTCTGAATCCAACGCGACCATCCGGAAGGTCGTAGCTCCCATACTAGCTGAGATCTCGCATTTTTGTGGCCTATTTTTGGGCTCAAAAACGGGGTCGAAAATTGACTTTTTTCCGAATTTTCAAAGTGCTATAATTCCACTTGTTCTCGTCGAATTCCGTTATAACCCGGTGTTTTCGTAATGTAGGTGATGGGAATAAGCCGCTGATAGGGGTTTCTATAGCTATTTTCGGGTTTAAAGAAAATCGATTTTTCGCATTTTCAAAGTGCTATAATTCCCTTAGTTTTCCTCGAAACTCATTATAACCCGGTGTTTTCGTGTTGTAGGTGATGGGAACAAGCCGCTGGTATAGTTAGTTCAAATTCGAAAAAAATCAATTTTTGGTGAAAAATTCGATACGGGGGGGTATACCCTGAAAATGAAAAATCTCAAACTTTGGAGGTCCATATCTCGGGTTCTATGGGCCCTATCGGGAAAATTCCAACGGTTTTGACTTAGTTTCGTCCTTCTGAATCCAACGCGACCATCCGCAAGGTCGTAGCTCCCATACTAGCTGAGATCTCGCATTTTTGTGGCCCATTTTGGGCTCAAAAACGGGGTCGAAAATTGACTTTTTTCCGAATTTTCAAAGTGCTATAATTCCACTTGTTCTCGTCGAATTCCGTTATAACCCGGTGTTTTCGTAATGTAGGTGATGGGAATAAGCCGCTAATAGGGGTTTCTATAGCTATTTTCGGGTTTAAAGAAAATCGATTTTTCGCATTTTCAAAGTGCTATAATTCCCTTAGTTTTTCTCGAAACTCATTATAACCCGGTGTTTTCGTGTTGTAGGTGATGGGAACAAGCCGCTGGTATAGTTAGTTCAAATTCGAAAAAAATCAATTTTTGGTGAAAAATTCGATACGGGGGGGTATACCCTGAAAATGAAAAATCTCAAACTTTGGAGGTCCATATCTCGGGTTCTATGGGCCCTATTGGGAAAATTCCAACGGTTTTGACTTAGTTTCGTCCTTCTGAATCCAACGCGACCATCTGCAAGGTCGTAGCTCCCATACTAGCTGAGATCTCGCATTTTTGTGGCCTATTTTTGGGCTCAAAAACGGGGTCGAAAATTGACTTTTTTCCGAGTTTTCAAAGTGCTATAATTCCACTTCTTCTCGTCGAATTCCGTTATAACCCGGTGTTTTCGTAATGTAGGTGATGGGAATAAGCCGCTGATAGGGGTTTCTATAGCTATTTTCGGGTTTAAAGAAAATCGATTTTTCGCATTTTCAAAGTGCTATAATTCCCTTAGTTTTTCTCGAAACTCATTATAACCCGGTGTTTTCGTGTTGTAGGTGATGGGAACAAGCCGTTGGTATAGTTAGTTCAAATTCGAAAAAAATCAATTTTTGGTGAAAAATTCGATACGGGGGGGTATACCCTGAAAATGAAAAATCTCAAACTTTGGAGGTCCATATCTCGGGTTCTATGGGCCCTATCGGGAAAATTCCAACGGTTTTAACTTAGTTTCGTTCTTCTGAATCCAACGAGACCATCCGCAAGGTCGTAGCTCCCATACTAGCTGAGATCTCGCATTTTTGTGGCCCATTTTTGGGCTCAAAAACGGGGTCGAAAATTGACTTTTTTCCGAATTATCAAAGTGCTATAATTCCACTTGTTCTGGTTGAATTCCGTTATAACCCGGTGTTTTCGTAATGTAGGTGATGGGAATAAGCCGCTAATAGGGGTTTCTATAGCTATTTTCGGGTTTAAAGAAAATCGATTTTTCGCATTTTCAAAGTGCTATAATTCCCTTAGTTTTTCTCGAAACTCATTATAACCCGGTGTTTTCGTGTTGTAGGTGATGGGAACAAGCCGCTGGTATAGTTAGTTCAAATTCGAAAAAAAACAATTTTTGGTGAAAAATTCGATACGGGGGGGTATACCCTGAAAATGAAAAATCTCAAACTTTGGAGGTCCATATCTCGGGTTCTATGGGCCCTATCGGGAAAATTCCAACGGTTTTGACTTAGTTTCGTCCTTCTGAATCCAACGCGACCATCCGCAAGGTCGTAGCTCCCATACTAGCTGAGATCTCGCATTTTTGTGGCCCATTTTTGGGCTCAAAAACGGGGTCGAAAATTGACTTTTTTCCGAATTTTCAAAGTGCTATAATTTCACTTGTTCTCGTCGAATTCCGTTATAACCCGGTGTTTTCGTAATGTAGGCGATGGGAACAAGCCGCTGGTATAGTTAGTTCAAATTCGAAAAAAATCAATTTTTAGTGAAAAATTCGATACGGGGGGGTATACTCTGAAAATGAAAAATCTCAAACTTTGGAGGTCCATATCTCGGGTTCTATGAGCCCTATCGGGAAAATTCCAACGGTTTTGACTTAGTTCCGTCCTTCTGAATCCAACGAGACCATCCGCAAGGTCGTAGCTCCCATACTAGCTGAGATCTCGCATTTTTGTGGCCCATTTTTGGGCTCAAAAACGGGGTCGAAAATTGACTTTTTTCCGAATTTTCAAAGTGCAATAATTCCACTTGTTCAGGTCGAATTCCGTTATAACCCGGTGTTTTCGTAATGTAGGTGATGGGAATAAGCCGCTGATAGGGGTTTCTATAGCTATTTTCGGGTTTAAAGAAAATCGATTTTTCGCATTTTCAAAGTGCTATAATTCCCTTAGTTTTTCTCGAAACTCATTATAACCCGGTGTTTTCGTGTTGTAGGTGATGGGAACAAGCCGCTGGTATAGTTAGTTCAAATTCGAAAAAAATCAATTTTTGGTGAAAAATTCGATACGGGGGGTATACCCTGAAAATGAAAAATCTCAAACTTTGGAGGTCCATATCTCGGGTTCTATGGGCCCTATCGGGAAAATTCCAACAGTTTTAACTTAGTTTCGTCCTTCTGAATCCAACGAGACCATCCGCAAGGTCGTAGCTCCCATACTGGCTGAGATCTCGCATTTTTGTGGCCCATTTTTGGGCTCAAAAACGGGGTCGAAAATTGACTTTTTTCCGAATTATCAAAGTGCTATAATTCCACTTGTTCTGGTTGAATTCCGTTATAACCCGGTGTTTTCGTAATGTAGGTGATGGGAATAAGCCGCTAATAGGGGTTTCTATAGCTATTTTCGGGTTTAAAGAAAATCGATTTTTCGCATTTTCAAAGTGCTATAATTCCCTTAGTTTTTCTCGAAACTCATTATAACCCGGTGTTTTCGTGTTGTAGGTGATGGGAACAAGCCGCTGGTATAGTTAGTTCAAATTCGAAAAAAATCGATTTTTGGTGAAAAATTCGATACGGGGGGGTATACCCTGAAAATGAAAAATCTCAAACTTTGGAGGTCCATATCTCGGGTTCTATGGGCCCTATTGGGAAAATTCCAACGGTTTTGACTTAGTTTCGTCCTTCTGAATCCAACGCGACCATCCGCAAGGTCGTAGCTCCCATACTAGCTGAGATCTCGCATTTTTGTGGCCTATTTTTGGGCTCAAAAACGGGGTCGAAAATTGACTTTTTTCCGAATTTTCAAAGTGCTATAATTCCACTTGTTCTCGTCGAATTCCGTTATAACCCGGTGTTTTCGTAATGTAGGTGATGGGAATAAGCCGCTGATAGGGGTTTCTATAGCTATTTTCGGGTTTAAAGAAAATCGATTTTTCGCATTTTCAAAGTGCTATAATTCCCTTAGTTTTTCTCGAAACTCATTATAACCCGGTGTTTTCGTGTTGTAGGTGATGGGAACAAGCCGCTGGTATAGTTAGTTCAAATTCGAAAAAAATCAATTTTTGGTGAAAAATTCGATACGGGGGGGTATACCCTGAAAATGAAAAATCTCAAACTTTGGAGGTCCATATCTCGGGTTCTATGGGCCCTATCGGGAAAATTCCAACAGTTTTAACTTAGTTTCGTCCTTCTGAATCCAACGAGACCATCCGCAAGGTCGTAGCTCCCATACTAGCTGAGATCTCGCATTTTTGTGGCCCATTTTTGGGCTCAAAAACGGGGTCGAAAATTGACTTTTTTCCGAATTATCAAAGTGCTATAATTCCACTTGTTCTGGTTGAATTCCGTTATAACCCGGTGTTTTCGTAATGTAGGTGATGGGAATAAGCCGCTAATAGGGGTTTCTATAGCTATTTTCGGGTTTAAAGAAAATCGATTTTTCGCATTTTCAAAGTGCTATAATTCCCTTAGTTTTTCTCGAAACTCATTATAACCCGGTGTTTTCGTGTTGTAGGTGATGGGAACAAGCCGCTGGTATAGTTAGTTCAAATTCGAAAAAAATCAATTTTTGGTGAAAAATTCGATACGGGGGGGTATACCCTGAAAATGAAAAATCTCAAACTTTGGAGGTCCATATCTCGGGTTCTATGGGCCCTATCGGGAAAATTCCAACAGTTTTAACTTAGTTTCGTCCTTCTGAATCCAACGAGACCATCCGCAAGGTCGTAGCTCCCATACTAGCTGAGATCTCGCATTTTTGTGGCCCATTTTTGGGCTCAAAAACGGGGTCGAAAATTGACTTTTTTCCGAATTATCAAAGTGCTATAATTCCAGTTGTTCTGGTTGAATTCCGTTATAACCCGGTGTTTTCGTAATGTAGGTGATGGGAATAAGCCGCTAATAGGGGTTTCTATAGCTATTTTCGGGTTTAAAGAAAATCGATTTTTCGCATTTTCAAAGTGCTATAATTCCCTTAGTTTTTCTCGAAACTCATTATAACCCGGTGTTTTCGTGTTGTAGGTGATGGGAACAAGCCGCTGGTATAGTTAGTTCAAATTCGAAAAAAATCGATTTTTGGTGAAAAATTCGATACGGGGGGGTATACCCTGAAAATGAAAAATCTCAAACTTTGTAGGTCCATATTTCGGGTTCTATGGGCCCTATTGGGAAAATTCCAACGGTTTTGACTTAGTTTCGTCCTTCTGAATCCAACGCGACCATCCGCAAGGTCGTAGCTCCCATACTAGCTGAGATCTCGCATTTTTGTGGCCTATTTTTGGGCTCAAAAACGGGGTCGAAAATTGACTTTTTTCCGAATTTTCAAAGTGCTATAATTCCACTTGTTCTCGTCGAATTCCGTTATAACCCGGTGTTTTCGTAATGTAGGTGATGGGAATAAGCCGCTGATAGGGGTTTCTATAGCTATTTTCGGGTTTAAAGAAAATCGATTTTTCGCATTTTCAAAGTGCTATAATTCCCTTAGTTTTTCTCGAAACTCATTATAACCCGGTGTTTTCGTGTTGTAGGTGATGGGAACAAGCCGCTGGTATAGTTAGTTCAAATTCGAAAAAAATCAATTTTTGGTGAAAAATTCGATACGGGGGGGTATACCCTGAAAATGAAAAATCTCAAACTTTGGAGGTCCATATCTCGGGTTCTATAGGCCCTATCGGGAAAATTCCAACGGTTTTGACTTAGTTTCGTCCTTCTGAATCCAACGAGACCATCCGCAAGGTCGTAGCTCCCATACTAGCTGAGATCTCGCATTTTTGTGGCCCATTTTTGGGCTCAAAAACGGGGTCGAAAATTGACTTTTTTCCGAATTTTCAAAGTGCTATAATTTCACTTGTTCTGGTCGAATTCCGTTATAAC
This sequence comes from Anthonomus grandis grandis, assembly GCF_022605725.1. Lineage (NCBI taxonomy): Eukaryota > Metazoa > Arthropoda > Insecta > Coleoptera > Curculionidae > Anthonomus > Anthonomus grandis. Next base: position 30,618,829 of record NC_065552.1, read on the forward strand.
CCGGTGTTTTCGTAATGTAAGTGATGGGAATAAGCCGCTAATAGGGGTTTCTATAGCTATTTTCGGGTTTAAAGAAAATCGATTTTTCGCATTTTCAAAGTGCTATAATTCCCTTAGTTTTTCTCGAAACTCATTATAACCCGGTGTTTTCGTGTTGTAGGTGATGGGAACAAGCCGCTGGTATAGTTAGTTCAAATTCGAAAAAAATCAATTTTTGGTGAAAAATTCGATACGGGGGGGTATACCCTGAAAATGAAAAATCTCAAACTTTGGAGGTCCATATCTCGGGTTCTATGGGCCCTATTAGGAAAATTCCAACGGTTTTGACTTAGTTTCGTCCTTCTGAATCCAACGCGACCATCCGCAAGGTCGTAGCTCCCATACTAGCTGAGATCTCGCATTTTTGTGGCCTATTTTTGGGCTCAAAAACGGGGTCGAAAATTGACTTTTTTCCGAATTTTCAAAGTGCTATAATTCCACTTGTTCTCGTCGAATTCCGTTATAACCCGGTGTTTTCGTAATGTAGGTGATGGGAATAAGCCGCTGATAGGGGTTTCTATAGCTATTTTCGGGTTTAAAGAAAATCGATTTTTCGCATTTTCAAAGTGCTATAATTCCCTTAGTTTTTCTCGAAACTCATTATAACCCGGTGTTTTCGTGTTGTAGGTGATGGGAACAAGCCGCTGGTATAGTTAGTTCAAATTCGAAAAAAATCAATTTTTGGTGAAAAATTCGATACGGGGGGGTATACCCTGAAAATGAAAAATCTCAAACTTTGGAGGTCCATATCTCGGGTTCTATGGGCCCTATTGGGAAAATTCCAACGGTTTTGACTTAGTTTCGTCCTTCTGAATCCAACGCGACCATCCGCAAGGTCGTAGCTCCCATACTAGCTGAGATCTCGCATTTTTGTGGCCCATTTTTGGGCTCAAAAACGGGGTCGAAAATTGACTTTTTTCCGAATTTTCAAAGTGCTATAATTCCACTTGTTCTGGTTGAATTCCGTTATAACCCGGTATTTTTGTAATATAGGTGATGGGAATAAGCCGCTAATAGGGGTTTCTATAGCTATTTTCGGGTTTAAAGAAAATCGATTTTTCGCATTTTCAAAGTGCTATAATTCCCTTAGTTTTTCTCGAAACTCATTATAACCCGGTGTTTTCGTGTTGTAGGTGATGGGAACAAGCCGCTGGTATAATTAGTTCAAATTCGAAAAAAATCAATTTTTGGTGAAAAATTCGATACGGGGGGGTATACCCTGAAAATGAAAAATCTCAAACTTTGGAGGTCCATATCTTGGGTTCTATGGGCCCTATCGGGAAAATTCCAACGGTTTTGACTTAGTTTCGTCCTTCTGAATCCAACGAGACCATCCGCAAGGTCGTAGCTTCCATACTAGCTGAGATCTCGCATTTTTGTGGCCTATTTTTGGGCTCAAAAACGGGGTCGAAAATTGACTTTTTTCCGAATTTTCAAAGTGCTATAATTCCACTTGTTCTCGTCGAATTCCGTTATAACCCGGTGTTTTCGTAATGTAGGTGATGGGAATTAGCCGCTAATAGGGGTTTCTATAGCTATTTTCGGGTTTAAAGAAAATCGATTTTTCGCATTTTCAAAGTGCTATAATTCCCTTAGTTTTCCTCGAAACTCATTATAACCCGGTGTTTTCGTGTTGTAGGTGATGGGAACAAGCCGCTGGTATAGTTAGTTCAAATTCGAAAAAAATCAATTTTTGGTGAAAAATTCGATACGGGGGGGTATACCCTGAAAATGAAAAATCTCAAACTTTGGAGGTCCATATCTCGGGTTCTATGGGCCCTATCGGGAAAATTCCAACGGTTTTGACTTAGTTTCGTCCTTCTGAATCCAACGAGACCATCCGCAAGGTCGTAGCTCCCATACTAGCTGAGATCTCGCTTTTTGGTGGCCCATTTTGGGCTCAAAAACGGGGTCGAAAATTGACTTTTTTCCGAATTATCAAAGTGCTATAATTCCACTTGTTCTGGTTGAATTCCGTTATAACCCGGTGTTTTCGTAATGTAGGTGATGGGAATAAGCCGCTAATAGGGGTTTCTATAGCTATTTTCGGGTTTAAAGAAAATCGATTTTTCGCATTTTCAAAGTGCTATAATTCCCTTAGTTTTTCTCGAAACTCATTATAACCCGGTGTTTTCGTGTTGTAGGTGATGGGAACAAGCCGCTGGTATAGTTAGTTCAAATTCGAAAAAAATCAATTTTTGGTGAAAAATTCGATACGGGGGGGTATACCCTGAAAATGAAAAATCTCAAACTTTGGAGGTCCATATCTCGGGTTCTATGGGCCCTATCGGGAAAATTCCAACGGTTTTAACTTAGTTTCGTTCTTCTGAATCCAACGAGACCATCCGCAAGGTCGTAGCTCCCATACTAGCTGAGATCTCGCATTTTTGTGGCCCATTTTTGGGCTCAAAAACGGGGTCGAAAATTGACTTTTTTCCGAATTATCAAAGTGCTATAATTCCACTTGTTCTGGTTGAATTCCGTTATAACCCGGTGTTTTCGTAATGTAGGTGATGGGAATAAGCCGCTAATAGGGGTTTCTATAGCTATTTTCGGGTTTAAAGAAAATCGATTTTTCGCATTTTCAAAGTGCTATTCCCTTAGTTTTTCTCGAAACTCATTATAACCCGGTTTTTTCGTGTTGTAGGTGATGGGAACAAGCCGCTGGTATAGTTAGTTCAAATTCGAAAAAAATCAATTTTTGGTGAAAAATTCGATACGGGGGGGTATACCCTGAAAATGAAAAATCTCAAAGTTTGGAGGTCTATATCTCGGGTTCTATGGGCCCTATTGGGAAAATTCCAACGGTTTTGACTTAGTTTCGTCCTTCTGAATCCAACGCGACCATCCGCAAGGTCGTAGCTCCCATACTAGCTGAGATCTCGCATTTTTGTGGCCTATTTTTGGGTTCAAAAACGGGGTCGAAAATTGACTTTTTTCCGAATTTTCAAAGTGCTATAATTCCACTTGTACTCGTCGAATTCCGTTATAACCCGGTGTTTTCGTAATGTAGGTGATGGGAATAAGCCGCTGATAGGGGTTTCTATAGCTATTTTCGGGTTTAAAGAAAATCGATTTTTCGCATTTTCAAAGTGCTATAATTCCCTTAGTTTTTCTCGAAACTCATTATAACCCGGTGTTTTCGTGTTGTAGGTGATGGAAACAAGCCGCTGGTATAGTTAGTTCAAATTCGAAAAAAATCAATTTTTGGTGAAAAATTCGATACGGGGGGGTATACTCTGAAAATGAAAAATCTCAAACTTTGGAGGTCCATATCTCGGCTTCTATGGGCCCTATTGGGAAAATTCCAACGGTTTTGATTTAGTTTCGTCCTTCTGAATCCAACGAGACCATCCGCAAGGTCGTAGCTCCCATACTAGCTGAGATCTCGCATTTTTGTGGCCTATTTTTGGGCTCAAAAACGGGGTCGAAAATTGACTTTTTTCCGAATTTTCAAAGTGCTATAATTCCACTTGTTCTCGTCGAATTCCGTTATAACCCGGTGTTTTCGTAATGTAGGTGATGGGAATAAGCCGCTAATAGGGGTTTCTATAGCTATTTTCGGGTTTAAAGAAAATCGATTTTTCGCATTTTCAAAGTGCTATAATTCCCTTAGTTTTTCTCGAAACTCATTATAACCCGGTGTTTTCGTGTTGTAGGTAATGGGAACAAGCCGCTGGTATAGTTAGTTCAAATTCGAAAAAAATCAATTTTTGGTGAAAAATTCGATACGGGGGGGTATACCCTGAAAATGAAAAATCTCAAACTTTGGAGGTCCATATCTCGGCTTCTATGGGCCCTATTGGGAAAATTCCAACGGTTTTGATTTAGTTTCGTCCTTCTGAATCCAACGCGACCATCCGCAAGGTCGTAGCTCCCATACTAGCTGAGATCTCGCATTTTTGTGGCCCATTTTTGGGCTCAAAAACGGGGTCGAAAATTGACTTTTTTCCGAATTTTCAAAGTGCTATAATTTCACTTGTTCTGGTCGAATTCCGTTATAACCCGGTGTTTTCGTAATGTAGGCGATGGGAACAAGCCGCTGGTATAGTTAGTTCAAATTCGAAAAAAATCAATTTTTGGTGAAAAATTCGATACGGGGGGGTATACTCTGAAAATGAAAAATCTCAAACTTTGGAGGTCCATATCTCGGGTTCTATGAGCCCTATCGGGAAAATTCCAACGGTTTTGACTTAGTTCCGTCCTTCTGAATCCAACGAGACCAACCGCAAGGTCGTAGCTCCCATACTAGCTGAGATCTCGCATTTTTGTGGCCCATTTTTGGGCTCAAAAACGGGGTCGAAAATTGACTTTTTTCCGAATTTTCAAAGTGCAATAATTCCACTTATTCAGGTCGAATTCCGTTATAACCCGGTGTTTTCGTAATGTAGGTGATGGGAATAAGCCGCTGATAGGGGTTTCTATAGCTATTTTCGGGTTTAAAGAAAATCGATTTTTCGCATTTTCAAAGTGCTATAATTCCCTTAGTTTTTCTCGAAACTCATTATAACCCGGTGTTTTCGTGTTGTAGGTGATGGGAACAAGCCGCTGGTATAGTTAGTTCAAATTCGAAAAAAATCAATTTTTGGTGAAAAATTCGATACGGGGGGGTATACCCTGAAAATGAAAAATCTCAAACTTTGGAAGTCCATATCTCGGGTTCTATGGGCCCTATCGGGAAAATTCCAACGGTTTTGACTTAGTTTCGTCCTTCTGAATACAACGAGACGATCCGCAAGGTCGTAGCTCCCATACTAGCTGAGATCTCGCATTTTTGTGGCCCATTTTTGGGCTCAAAAACGGGGTCGAAAATTGACTTTTTTCCGAATTTTCAAAGTGCTATAATTCCACTTGTTCTGGTTGAATTCCGTTATAACCCGGTATTTTTGTAATATAGGTGATGGGAATAAGCCGCTAATAGGGGTTTCTATAGCTATTTTCGGGTTTAAAGAAAATCGATTTTTCGCATTTTCAAAGTGCTATAATTCCCTTAGTTTTTCTCGAAACTCATTATAACCCGGTGTTTTCGTGTTGTAGGTGATGGGAACAAGCCGCTGGTATAATTAGTTCAAATTCGAAAAAAATCAATTTTTGGTGAAAAATTCGATACGGGGGGGTATACCCTGAAAATGAAAAATCTCAAACTTTGGAGGTCCATATCTCGGGTTCTATGGGCCCTATCGGGAAAATTCCAACGGTTTTGACTTAGTTTCGTCCTTCTGAATCCAACGAGACCATCCGCAAGGTCGTAGCTCCCATACTAGCTGAGATCTCGCATTTTTGTGGCCCATTTTTGGGCTCAAAAACGGGGTCGAAAATTGACTTTTTTCCGAATTTTCAAAGTGCTATAATTCCACTTGTTCTCGTCGAATTCCGTTATAACCCGGTGTTTTCGTAATGTAGGTGATGGGAATAAGCCGCTGATAGGGGTTTCTATAGCTATTTTCGGGTTTAAAGAAAATCGATTTTTCGCATTTTCAAAGTGCTATAATTCCCTTAGTTTTTCTCGAAACTCATTATAACCCGGTGTTTTCGTGTTGTAGGTGATGGGAACAAGCCGCTGGTATAGTTAGTTCAAATTCGAAAAAAATCAATTTTTGGTGAAAAATTCGATACGGGGGGGTATACCCTGAAAATGAAAAATCTCAAACTTTGGAGGTCCATATCTCGGGTTCTATGGGCCCTATTGGGAAAATTCCAACGGTTTTGACTTAGTTTCGTCCTTCTGAATCCAACGCGACCATCCGCAAGGTCGTAGCTCCCATACTAGCTGAGATCTCGCATTTCTGTGGCCTATTTTTGGGCTCAAAAACGGGGTCGAAAATTGACTTTTTTCCGAATTTTCAAAGTGCTATAATTCTACTTGTTCTCGTCGAATTCCGTTATAACCCGGTGTTTTCGTAATGTAGGTGATGGGAATAAGCCGCTGATAGGGGTTTCTATAGCTATTTTCGGGTTTAAAGAAAATCGATTTTTCGCATTTTCAAAGTGCTATAATTCCCTTAGTTTTTCTCGAAACTCATTATAACCCGGTGTTTTCGTGTTGTAGGTGATGGGAACAAGCCGCTGGTATAGTTAGTTCAAATTCGAAAAAAATCAATTTTTGGTGAAAAATTCGATACGGGGGGGTATACCCTGAAAATGAAAAATCTCAAACTTTGGAGGTCCATATCTCGGGTTCTATGGGCCCTATTGGGAAAATTCCAACGGTTTTGACTTAGTTCCGTCCTTCTGAATCCAACGAGACCAACCGCAAGGTCGTAGCTCCCATACTAGCTGAGATCTCGCATTTTTGTGGCCCATTTTTGGGCTCAAAAACGGGGTCGAAAATTGACTTTTTTCCGAATTTTCAAAGTGCAATAATTCCACTTATTCAGGTCGAATTCCGTTATAACCCGGTGTTTTCGTAATGTAGGTGATGGGAATAAGCCGCTGATAGGGGTTTCTATAGCTATTTTCGGGTTTAAAGAAAATCGATTTTTCGCATTTTCAAAGTGCTATAATTCCCTTAGTTTTTCTCGAAACTCATTATAACCCGGTGTTTTCGTGTTGTAGGTGATGGGAACAAGCCGCTGGTATAGTTAGTTCAAATTCGAAAAAAATCAATTTTTGGTGAAAAATTCGATACGGGGGGGTATACCCTGAAAATGAAAAATCTCAAACTTTGGAAGTCCATATCTCGGGTTCTATGGGCCCTATCGGGAAAATTCCAACGGTTTTGACTTAGTTTCGTCCTTCTGAATACAACGAGACGATCCGCAAGGTCGTAGCTCCCATACTAGCTGAGATCTCGCATTTTTGTGGCCCATTTTTGGGCTCAAAAACGGGGTCGAAAATTGACTTTTTTCCGAATTTTCAAAGTGCTATAATTCCACTTGTTCTGGTTGAATTCCGTTATAACCCGGTATTTTTGTAATATAGGTGATGGGAATAAGCCGCTAATAGGGGTTTCTATAGCTATTTTCGGGTTTAAAGAAAATCGATTTTTCGCATTTTCAAAGTGCTATAATTCCCTTAGTTTTTCTCGAAACTCATTATAACCCGGTGTTTTCGTGTTGTAGGTGATGGGAACAAGCCGCTGGTATAATTAGTTCAAATTCGAAAAAAATCAATTTTTGGTGAAAAATTCGATACGGGGGGGTATACCCTGAAAATGAAAAATCTCAAACTTTGGAGGTCCATATCTCGGGTTCTATGGGCCCTATCGGGAAAATTCCAACGGTTTTGACTTAGTTTCGTCCTTCTGAATCCAACGAGACCATCCGCAAGGTCGTAGCTCCCATACTAGCTGAGATCTCGCATTTTTGTGGCCCATTTTTGGGCTCAAAAACGGGGTCGAAAATTGACTTTTTTCCGAATTTTCAAAGTGCTATAATTCCACTTGTTCTCGTCGAATTCCGTTATAACCCGGTGTTTTCGTAATGTAGGTGATGGGAATAAGCCGCTGATAGGGGTTTCTATAGCTATTTTCGGGTTTAAAGAAAATCGATTTTTCGCATTTTCAAAGTGCTATAATTCCCTTAGTTTTTCTCGAAACTCATTATAACCCGGTGTTTTCGTGTTGTAGGTGATGGGAACAAGCCGCTGGTATAGTTAGTTCAAATTCGAAAAAAATCAATTTTTGGTGAAAAATTCGATACGGGGGGGTATACCCTGAAAATGAAAAATCTCAAACTTTGGAGGTCCATATCTCGGGTTCTATGGGCCCTATTGGGAAAATTCCAACGGTTTTGACTTAGTTTCGTCCTTCTGAATCCAACGCGACCATCCGCAAGGTCGTAGCTCCCATACTAGCTGAGATCTCGCATTTCTGTGGCCTATTTTTGGGCTCAAAAACGGGGTCGAAAATTGACTTTTTTCCGAATTTTCAAAGTGCTATAATTCTACTTGTTCTCGTCGAATTCCGTTATAACCCGGTGTTTTCGTAATGTAGGTGATGGGAATAAGCCGCGGGTAGGGGTTTCTATAGCTATTTTCGGGTTTAAAGAAAATCGATTTTTCGCATTTTCAAAGTGCTATAATTCCCTTAGTTTTTCTCGAAACTCATTATAACCCGGTGTTTTCGTGTTGTAGGTGATGGGAACAAGCCGCTGGTATAGTTAGTTCAAATTCGAAAAAAATCAATTTTTGGTGAAAAATTCGATACGGGGGGGTATACCCTGAAAATGAAAAATCTCAAACTTTGGAGGTCCATATCTCGGGTTCTATGGGCCCTATCGGGAAAATTCCAACGGTTTTGACTTAGTTTCGTCCTTCTGAATCCAACGAGACCATCCGCAAGGTCGTAGCTCCCATACTAGCTGAGATCTCGCATTTTTGTGGCCCATTTTTGGGCTCAAAAACGGGGTCGAAAATTGACTTTTTTCCGAATTTTCAAAGTGCTATAATTCCACTTGTTCTGGTTGAATTCCGTTATAACCCGGTATTTTTGTAATATAGGTGATGGGAATAAGCCGCTAATAGGGGTTTCTATAGCTATTTTCGGGTTTAAAGAAAATCGATTTTTCGCATTTTCAAAGTGCTATAATTCCCTTAGTTTTTCTCGAAACTCATTATAACCCGGTGTTTTCGTGTTGTAGGTGATGGGAACAAGCCGCTGGTATAATTAGTTCAAATTCGAAAAAAATCAATTTTTGGTGAAAAATTCGATACGGGGGGGTATACCCTGAAAATGAAAAATCTCAAACTTTGGAGGTCCATATCTCGGGTTCTATGGGCCCTATCGGGAAAATTCCAACGGTTTTGACTTAGTTTCGTCCTTCTGAATCCAACGAGACTATCCGCAAGGTCGTAGCTCCCATACTAGCTGAGATCTCGCATTTTTGTGGCCCATTTTTGGGCTCAAAAACGGGGTCGAAAATTGACTTTTTTCCGAATTTTCAAAGTGCTATAATTCCACTTGTTCTGGTTGAATTCCGTTATAACCCGGTATTTTTGTAATATAGGTGATGGGAATAAGCCGCTAATAGGGGTTTCTATAGCTATTTTCGGGTTTAAAGAAAATCGATTTTTCGCATTTTCAAAGTGCTATAATTCCCTTAGTTTTTCTCGAAACTCATTATAACCCGGTGTTTTCGTGTTGTAGGTGATGGGAACAAGCCGTTGGTATAATTAGTTCAAATTCGAAAAAAATCAATTTTTGGTGAAAAATTCGATACGGGGGGGTATACCCTGAAAATGAAAAATCTCAAACTTTGGAGGTCCATATCTCGGCTTCTATGGGCCGTATCGGGATAATTCCAACGGTTTTGACTTAGTTTCGGCCTTCTGAATCCAACGAGACCATCCGCAAGGTCGTAGCTCCCATACTAGCTGAGATCTCGCATTTTTGTGGCCCATTTTTGGGCTCAAAAACGGGGTCAACATCTGACTTTTTTCCGAATTTTTAAAGTGCTATAATTCCACTTGTTCTCGTCGAATTCCGTTATAACCCGGTGTTTTCGTAATGTAGGTGATGGGAATAAGCCGCTGATAGGGGTTTCTATAGCTATTTTCGGGTTTAAAGAAAATCGATTTTTCGCATTTTCAAAGTGCTATAATTCCCTTAGTTTTTCTCGAAACTCATTATAACCCGGTGTTTTCATGTTGTAGGTGATGGGAACAAGCCGCTGGTATAGTTAGTTCAAATTCGAAAAAAAATTGGGAAAATTCCAACGGTTTTGTCTTAGTTTTGTTCTTCTGAATTTAACGAGACCATCCGCAAGGTCATAGCTTTTACCGTAGCCGAGATATGACATTTTTGATGCCCATTTTTAGCCTCAGAAACGAGGTCGAAAAAATACTCGATTTTTTAGTTCTGCTCGGATTCCCTTATAACCCGGTATTTTCGTGATCTACTTGATGAGAACAATCCGGTGGTATAGTTAGCTTGAACTGGAAAAAAAAATTCTGAAAAAAGTCGATACGGGGGGTATACCCGAAAAAATGATAAAACCCAACCTTTGAAGGCCGATATCTCGACTCCTATGGGTACTAGCATGAAAATTCCAACGGTTTTCTCTTAGTTTCATGAAAGGGCACTGTCGTGAAAGTGTTTTGCTCAGATGGCCTAAATAAAATGCTGAGTCTTACCCCTATTTCAACATGAAACTGAATGATTTATCCCGTTAATGGGAATGCAGAACGGCTGCCTATGTAAACTCAAAACATCCTGTTCCGTTAGAAAATTAGCCATGCTTCCGGAGTCTAGAAGAATTTGAACCCTCTGAAGATTGACAAGAATATCTTAAATATCTATTTCAACGGTGGATAATAAATCTGTAGATGTATTCAAGAGGTTGTGCAAGTGTTGCATTGGTGTTGAAGTTATTTCTGCCTGTTTATGATTATTTTCATTGGGAACTGTACTAGAAAGTTATCCAGTCGGTGGTATTAGCCATTGAAGGAGAAGAATTATTGGGAGACTTATTTGTGGCTAAGTGAGGAGTAATGTGATGCACATAATCACAAATTTGACACCTTAATGAACAGTTGTTTGTAAAATGACATAACTTAACAATATTAGTATGAGTTATAATTCACATATTTAAATCTGTATTACCCGCGGTTTTATGGAACCTTCATTCCAAAATTACTATTCATTTAGACAAATTTCATTAAGTATATTTAAAACTAAATTATACTACTAATATTGTATACTTCAAATAAATATGATTTCCCGTTTATTACATGACAGGACAAAATTGGAATATTTCATTAAAAAATGATTAGCCATTTTATTTGAAATTTTTAAAAGCTTCCCTAAAAATGCAATTTAATTTCAAAATTAAGAAAGATATTAAATATATATTACAATGGCAGTTTATTTTCATATTTTAGGGTGATAAAGGAGACAAAGGCGAAAGAGGGTTAACGACAACGATCGCGGGCGACGTTAAGTTCCCTACTGGCATTATCGAAGGACCACCAGGACCCCCAGGACCTCCAGGTAGTACAAATTACTTAATTTTCCAAGTCTACCAAATTAGCTACTTCGCTTGACATAATTCGCATTGCCCTATGTTCTGTGTGTGCGAAATAAGTATTATGATTTATCAGTGGTTTATTAGGTGAAAAAGGCGACCCCGGTCCACTGGGGCCCCCAGGAGCCCCCGGCGATAAGGGAGCCCGAGGCAAGAGGGGTAAACGGGTAACGTAATTACATTTTGTATCTGCTGCGATGATTTTATAGCGTACAGGGTGGCTTATCGAAATACGTTATTTTAATATAATAATTTTTAAACTGAAAATATTCAAGCAGATAAAATTTTAGTATTAATCTATAGAATATTTAAAAGTTAATCTAAATATGAATTCTCTTTTGATAACGTAATTTCATTCACAAAGCTACTCAAAACTATATTCCCATGTGATTATTTAAAGTGGCAATTCTACTTCATAATCTAATATATTCCTATAATTATAGTAAATTGCAGTGAACCATTTCATTTCATTCAAGTGTTACAAAAGGAAACTAAATATTGTTTGAAATGCCCCAGAAACTGCATAAAATCAGGAAGCTACTAAAGTATGAAGTTTTATAGAGCATGTTTAAGGATGTTTTCTGCAGATAATGAAAAAGTCAATATATCATAATATTTAATAGACCCTCAAGTAAATTTTGTTATCCCGATTTCATAATACGTCCGTAGGCCTTCATTCATATTTCATTCTGATGAATAATAGGATAATTCCTGCGAATAGGTTATACCAGTGAGGCTAAACAAATTATGAAAATAAGAAGTATTCTCTTTTTCATTCATCAACATTGTAGCTTGGTCTTATTACCAACCTTTTTATCTTTCCAGGGTTTACTCTCAATAACTCCAGGTTCTATGGGTTAAATTCTTCAAAAATTTACTTCATTACTCTCAGTAGCTGTCGACACCAAATTACTACTCTATTATTTATGCTAAATAGCTGATTTGTCTTCATTTTTATTTATTGATCTCTTAGTGTTTTGTTTTTTTTTATTTAGTAAATTACAAAAAACGGAATTTATTTACTTTTATACTCTGTCAAGTAAGAACGTACCAAACACGTAACAGCTGTCGGTAAAGGCGATTATTAGTAAATTCAGTCTAAACTAATAGAGGGAATTATTGATACAATATTAATTAGGTATATATTAGTCGACATCATAATGTGTCAAACAGTTGATTAAAGAAATCCGGAAAATTTAATGAGTATGCGGATAATCTTGTCGAAAGCATGCTACGTCGATATCGAGCGATAATTGTTGCTGATAGTGTTTGAAAAACATTCTGCAGTAATTGCATCGTTTCAACTATGTAGAAATAATTTATGTACAAACATATTTATAAATCAATTTCTCTGTACTAGCTGGCACGTTCTTACTTGACAGAGTATTATGGTAATCGTTACTTAAAAGTCTATTTTTGCATTACAAATTTTTTTTCTGCATTTTATAAATGAGCATGTACAGCATTCTTGCGTTGTACCAACATGTCACTATTACTTTAAATTTCTGCTCAGAGTTGCGTCTTTAAATCTCCACAAAATTAAAGACCTTTCCTCTAAATTTATGGAGATATTGCTCTCCATAAGCGTTTGTGAATATGCTTCGTACCTGATAACAAAGAAAAAGAGGGCTAACTAAGGAGCCAAAAGTTCCTTTAGGTAGATTAAATGATATTTTTACTTGTTACTAGAAAAAACTGGTAGGCTTTAAGTATTTTAGGTACAAAGCTAGAATAATTTTCACAAAAAAATTTGAATCAACTAGCATTATACAGGGTTACTCCCGCATAAAATTCATATTTCTTTTATTTTTAGCAAAACGGTGAAACACAAGAGATACTTTTATAAGCAAGGTGAAATTGAACCCTAAAAACTTAAATAGAACAATGGTTTGAGTGATATGAACCATATGAAAGGATAATAAATCCCCTTTTTAATGCCGCATTTTTTCGTAAATATTAAAACTACTAAATAGTATTTGCTATAAAGGTTTATATTATTTGAACCATAAACCAGAAAGATCCAATATGACCTTGACACTAGTTTTTTATTACGAGGTATTTTAAAGTGAACATAAAATACGCATACCTGATCTGTCCAGTTTTTTCAAATTTCTAAGTAACATCACTGTAGCATTATCAAAGTTTACTGAATAAAATACACAAAAAAACAGTTGCTGGCAACGAGCAAAGCTAACGTAATTTATTTCCATAATTTTTTAAGATGCATTTTATGCATAAAAGACGTTTTTTTAATTAACGATTACACCCAAACGGTAATGTGTTTTTATACCATAATATCCTGTGCCAAAATTCAGTTCAATATTTTAAACCGTATTTGAAAAATTTATTAAAAACGAAAAAAAAAATAAAACTTTAACACCCTGTATCTTAAAAACTAATTATTTTAGGACCCATGTTTATATGAACTTTTTGACTTAAAATTGGTCCAGGAATGTCCCTTTTAAATTATGACATACTTTTAAGTAACACCCTGTATATCCGTTGAGCGAGTCAATCTCGAGCTGTATGCAATGGGCCATAGGAGCTCCGTCAGGACCAACCTTAATTCTTGAGAGTATTTCGTGAGGCTCTCCTTCTCCATCAACAGCTCGTCCCTGGAGGCCTTCAGTACCCTCGCCATGTTCTCCCTATATCTCAACAGGTTCTCCATCTTGCTTATTTGATGGTCTTGTTTCTCCACGAGCATCTTCTGCTCACTATCGATAGACTACCTCATCAGGAGAGTTTGCCGCGACCTTCCTCGATCATCCGCTGCAACTCCTCGGTTAGACACTTGACGTTCTGCTCCTCCAGAGTTTCCTGGCGCACCTTTAGCTGCTTTATTTCCGCCCCTCCGTCGATTTTTCCGTTAGTTTTGCCTCGTTCTCCTCCAATAACATTTTGTATTTGCTAATGCACTCCTGCTGCTTGGACAGTCGCTTGTCGGTCTCTGTCGGGCAGTTTTTCTCCCTTTGTTGCTGCTCTTCTTCCTTACGGTAGACCCTCTCCTTCTCCATTTTGCGGATTTTGTCCTCCAGCTCGTGGATTTTCAGGTCTTTGCTCATGTTGTCGATGTACTGGTCCTCCTCGGTGGTAGTGAAGGCGCTTTGTTCGTCCCAGCAGATGCTGCTGGAGATTTTCTACATGTCCAGTTTATTGTCCTCGCTCATACGGGCCAAGTAGGCTTCGAAGGCTGCGTACTTTTGTACTGCCTCGTCCCGTTCAGTTATTACGTTTTACAGTTGGATTTTTATGGAAACCAGTTTATTGGAGAGGGTGTCGATTTCGTTTTACATCTGGATTTTTGTGGTGTTTTTTCTGATTCTATGGTTTTAGAGTGGATTCGTATTGTCTGTGTTGGTGTGGTCTTGTCGGTGTTGAGGGTTTGCAGCATGGTATCTTGGCGCTTCAGCATCCTGCTCAGCTCGTCCTTCTCTTTGCTCCATTGATTTTTTTATGTCGGTTTTGGTCTTTGAGGTGTCGGAGTTTCTTTTGGAGCTCTTGGTTGGCCGCGTCGGTTTCTCTTTTAGCGTTTTCCAGCTCGGTGGCTTTTATATTTTGCGAGTTTGAATGGTTTCGGGACTTTATATCCCCGGTGGCTTTCCGCTCGCTTTCTTTGAGGAAGTTGACCAAACCGGTTAGCTCCCCCATAGACTTGTCGTAACTGATCCTACAGTCGTCTAATTTTTTTTTGTAATTCCCGAATAATATGAGCCAATTCGTAAGCATTTGCACTTCGGTTTTTAGGGATTCGATGCGTCCGGAGACTTCTGAGAGGTCCACTTTCGATTTGGTGATGCTTTCTAGGAGGTCCACGATAAGAGCTCGTCTGGTCAGTAGCTTCTAGCAAACGTCGATGAGGGTCTTAGGGATGTCTTCTAGGGAGGATTTCATGCCGGCCACCACTTGCGGGGACAGACTTTCGTCCCCTCCGTAACTATTGAGTCTATTATTGTAGTCATGATAGGAGAACAGTTTCATGTCGTCCAACTGCACGGTTTTGTGGTGCTTCTCGAGCTGTTTCTTGATCTGCAACAGGTTCTGGTAAAAATTCAACACCGGTTTTTGCTTTTCCAGTAATTGAAAATGCTTGACCTGCATCAATATAATTGGTATGATGGTACATAAAAATTTAATTACCTATATACTTAAACGCACTTAACAAAAAAAATAGATCATTTAAATCAATATTCCCTTCTTAAATTATCCTATTGTTGCTATTTTGTTTTTCTATATTGTCTCATAATCCTGATGAGATCAACAAGGTCGCAACATGGTTTATTAAAATCTGTTTACAGTTCGAATTTGGTTACGCATTTATTTACAAGTGTTCAATCAATATGCTAAATAACCTACTGTTGTTGTATTTGATTTAATAAAATCCCGCAGATCTTGAGGTCGGTCTTTTGTCGGTAAATTTCGTCTTGAATTATCAAGAGAACGACATTTTTTAAATAGAAACGTGACTGGCCTGTTTTTATTTTTACTAGTCATATATGTTTGTTTTTTCCTTCGAATAATCGCTAGGATTTTTTTAATAATTTTTTCTCACATTACTTTATTAACTTCAATCAAGCCCACAAGATCACACGAGTATTGAGGGTCATTGCAAATGTTAATAACTATGGAGTTAAAAACATGAAAAGGTAAATGTTCATAACAGATATACACCATAATAAATTTGTCAGTGTTTTAAAGCCACCCTGTATTCAACATTTTTTATACAAGCTTATGAAATGCTAATTGAGCATCAACCATATCTTTTGCCTGTTCTTTTACCTCTCTTCCTCTGGTTCCTCTTATTTCTATGCTTCTCACTTTTGCTTTAAAATGAATTGGAACAAATACTGCAACATTTGAACACGCGGGTAATGAACTATCATGATGAGAATTTTGGTTGCATGTATGTATGTGCAAGGGATACATTCAAACCTTAAGGAAGTTTTTATTATACAGGGATATTTTTTTGAATAAACAAGAACTGTATTAAGAAGATCCTCTCCAATTGAACCAGTAATACGCAAATAATTTTTTAAATCAATTATGTTTTTTTTTTAATTTCTAAACGTTACAAAAATTAGACCGGATAAAGGGTGGAAATAGGTACAGAATTATTTAATTATTTGCTCCAGTATTGGTTCACAAAGCCTTCAAGAGTTTTTATTTTATGTGGTGACAAAACATGCCACACATTGGTTAAAATTCACAAATGAAAAAAAATTACTGGTAAGTATTTATTTATTTATTTAATTATGTATTATACACCATTTACACTGCACTTTTTAGCAATAATTTACACAGCAAAAGCACATTTAATCCATTAATTTCTGGATGCAGATTTTAAAGGTAAAACATCTATAGAGTTTAAACAACATTTTGTAATTGCCCTCGACATTTATTCGTTCCTTTATTCAGAACCTATTAAGATATATCTCTTACTTGGCACACCTCTATTTGCCCTCTCAACACAGATCTTTCGGAATATCTTAAAACAAAAGGGCAAAAGGGCTGTTCTTAAGCCTAATTGCTGATCCGTCTTTATTTAACTTGGCCCTTCGATTTTGCAATTAAATTAAGTGGGATACAGGGAAAAGGCAGCAAAATTGTTTTACATATAGATTAAAAGGAGCCAGTTTTGTGTTAAAGGAATGTCAAGGATATTTTGAGGGTCTTTTAAAAGCTATTGACCCTAAACTGGGTTGCAAAGTTTTTAATGGATTTTTGATATTTAATAAAAATAAGCTAAAGAGTTACTTTATTAGGGATTATATTAACTTTTCTTTAGAGGTAATATAATTAAACGGTAAGAAAAAAAATTGAAATTAAAGGCCACATTTTATTTTAGACATTTTTTAACATTTTTTAACATTGTAGAAAAATATTTCAAAGTCAAAGTCAAAAAATGTCTTATTGTTCAGGAACAAAAATATATGTAAGAACACAAAGTCACGGTCTCATCAAATCCATATAATTTTTTAAAAGCTACACGTGTTTCGCTCCTATCGGAGCATCATCAGGCCTAGACCTCACATTACAACTGATTGCTTTTAAAAAATTATATGGATTTGATGAGACCGTGATTTTGTGTTCTTACCTTTGTTTTGTTTTCGTTTGGTCTCTTAGAGAAAAATGGATGATACGTTTCTATTACAAAAATATGTGATAAAGTCTGATACCTAACAAAATTTGCACTAAATCAAAATCAAAATAGACTAAAGTGTAAAGATTGTTGTACGTAATTATCCTTGTATCAATATGAGTAAGGCTGTCGTGGTAGTATTTTGTGACCTATTTTTTGATTATTTGTGTTGCTGCTGTGGAATCTTTATTTTTGTAGATTTAAAAGAATAGTAAATGGTTTAGTTCTTATTTGCGTTTACGTAGGTAAATAATGTCTTTTAACAGGTATCTTCACAGGAGAGAGAAGATAACTAGATACCTTTGCTTTTATGGTATTTATTTATGTGGGTGGCAGAATATAAGCATATATACAGGGTGGCTATTTGAGAACGAAACAGAGCCTATTTTGGATCCCTCAGAACATTTGCGAAAAAATCCTAGGACCCGTCAATTTTTGATTCAAGGGGGAAACATTTTTTTGCTAGTTTCGCCTCCCTGAGGGCAAAGCCCTAGCGGGGGTGACGAGGACCCCCAAAATTTTAAATGGAACGGGGGGTCGAGTGATATCTTATTTTGATGGTATTTTTATGTGGATTGACCCTAAAGTTTTAAATCGTTACTATTTGCCTAGTCGATACAGGGACTAATAAAAGTTACAAAAACATGTCAGACACCCTGTATAGAAAATATGCATAATCATTTTACGCGGCGCTTTATAATCCCATATATCAAGCTTTAAAAGAATATAACAAATTGCCTACAGAAATTAAAACAATTATAAAATTTCCTAAATTCAAAAAAGTGTTACATCGTTATTTGGTTAAAAATAAATAAATGGGGAATATTAATATGTTAAGGGTTGTATATATATTTGAAGTTTTTAACATGTTAGGATTTACAGATTATCACTGTTGTTTAATTTAAGCCTATTTCCTTGTTACCAATGAGTATTAAAGGAATCTTATTATTTTATAATATATTGTATGTACCTTATAAAGAAATAAGTATTTTCCAAAAGACATAATAAACACACTGATAACTAAAATATTTTTTCATGTAGAACCACCCTTTAAATTATTCGAAAGTTATTTCCGAACACCCTGCTTTTAAGAATTCTATATGAAGGAGTTTTTTGCAAGGTCAATGCAAATAGAGGAAAAAATTAGTCTTGTTCTCGAAATATTTACCAAAAATGCATTTATGTATATTATGTCTCCAATCGGTTAATACATTTAAATGCTTGATAAAATTATGGCTCTGCAATCAAAATTAGGTCTGACAATGTTTAGTTTTAAGATAACATGTCGTCTGACACTTTATTGAACAAAAAATACATATTTTTTAAACTTCGAGTTTTTTATTGTATTTCAGTACAACTTCTGTTTTTATTTTGAGAATTTTACAGTAGTTTTCTTTTTTCTCCGTTGTAGGATAAAGATAATACGTAATTTTGCCCATAGAAGAAAAAAAAATACTTCGAAATTCCAGTAGAATAAAACATGATATTTTTCACGTTGTTTAATATTTTTATGATATTTTTCAGGTCCCAAAGGTGATTCGGGTCCCATAGGAATTGCTGGACTAGCTGGAGTACCGGGAGAGCCTGGACCACAAGGACCGCCAGGATTACCAGTAAGTTAAGCAATCTGAAGCAAATATTCATTCCGTAGTATCAACATTTCAATGTCAATGCTATATTATTAACATTTCAAAGACATCATCCAGAAAGACTAATCTATTGATTTAATAGGTTTAGAAAAAACAGAAACTTAATTTAGTTTATGGCGATGTTTCGATTATTTTTAGTCATCCTTAAGGCACTAAAATAGAAAATAGTTTTTTTTTGTCGATAAAAAACATACACATAACAACATCTGTTCCTTTAATTATTTTTTCAATGTCTTTTATAGAACTGATAATATACTTAGAGGTATTAGGAATAGACAATATAAGGAATCAAGATTTTGAATAATATAATATGTGATACATGAAAAGGGCAGCAAAGCATAATAAAATCAATATGGATATAAACCATCAGAGCCAGTTGCCTCTAACTTTATTAAATAAATATTGTGCACCCTGAAACTCGGTTACAACTTTAAATTGGAGTGACTCATTGATTTTTGCTTTTTGTATCGTGATAATACTCATCTAGTTTATAATTTGTATTTCAGTTCAGTATAAAGTAAATAAAATATTTAATGTATATTTAACGAATATCAGAAACTAACTTTGGAATATGTATTGGGCTTTTAGAGTCATACACACTGACCTTTTTTATATCCGGTCATTTTTTAAAAAATATTTTCAACAGAGAATTTAGAAAATCTTATAGTTCCAGTCAAAAGCACTTTGCTTGCTTATTTGGACAATGTCTTATTTTTTTACGGATAATGTACCAGAGCGAAATATATTATCAGTTATCCATTCTTATTTTAGTGAGATATTAAATCTTGTTAAATCTGTCAGCTAAATTTGTAAACCTAAGATCCTCCGATAATTCAAAATCTAGATAAATTGATAAACTAAATATGATTGAAATGAGCAATAAAAATGTATTTTAGTTATATTAATCATCAAACATTGTTGCTTTATTTACTTGGTAATTAAAAATAATCTATATTATAATTTATTTGAGTAATAAATAGAACATTTGGCTTATATTAATAACAATTAAATTCAATGGAAAAATAAAATGCTTCAGTAATGAAATCATCAACATAAACTCAAATTGGTTTCAATCGTTTTATTTTTTTGGTCCCCTTCTATTAACAAACATGTTTTTTTTTACATTTTTCATTGGGTCACAAAGATGACCGTCAAAAAAGGTATATTTAGTTAGCAAGACCCTTTTAGATAGACTTTACCCTTAGACCCTTAAGATTTTTATTGTTTTTCATTTTATGTTACCCCTGACGTTTATTATTATTGACGAAGTAGAGAAAATAAAATATTTTATTCAAATTAATTTATATCATATTCTTCTTAGGGTTTGGTGGGTCCAAAGGGTGAAAAAGGTGAATATGGTGACATCGGTCCACCAGGTCTCATGGGTCCTCCAGGACTCCCCGGACCGCCAGGCTATCCGGGACAAAAAGGCGAAAAGGGTGAAAAAGGAGAATCGGTAAGAGCGATATTTTAAATTTCTGTTTATTTCAGTTTAAAACTAGAGGCATTTTCATAAAGTAATTTCAAGCCATAAATCTTGTTTTTGTTACGTTATCCTCGCTGCCCCACTAATTTGCACACCGTTTCGCAATAAATCAGAGTTAAACTATGACTTGCAAATAATATATAATTTATATGCGCTACATTATATTTATATATGGCATTTTCTCTGTTGCAGAAATACAAGAAGTTGAGGCGACGACAGGTAAATATTAAATTTATTATGTATTAATCCGTCTCTTCTCGTTTCCTATGCAATATGTGATAGATGTTAACGTACGAGTTTTTTTTAAGTATTTGTACATACTTGATCTATTATAACAGGTTTTAAGGTTTGTTTTATAGAGCTGGTGTGTACAGAATGACCAAATTATTTGAGAGTGACCATTGGGCTTTTCTTTGAAAAATTTTGAATATTTCTAAATGTTACCAAAACAATAATAATTTTCTGACAGTACTTATAACCCTTTTCATGAAGGTTTTATTCACGAAATAGGTGTTTGGTAACTTTTTAGTAAAGAAACTCATAAAAGCAAACGGATTTTTGTACAAATGCGAATTATCCTCAAATCTCCATTCATCCATTTTCGACGTTTTTCTTGCTACGCTGAATAATATCTACTACTTCAAAGATAAAATAAGGAAGCTTGCTTCTGCGCAGTCAAAAATTGGTTTTTATTCAACGAAATAATTATCATTGTAAAGGACTTTTACAAATAACATCGCCTTGAGCAACAATTATTTAAAGATTAAAATACTTACGTGATATTTATTATTTTTATGGTCGTTTCAAGTACATACATGAACAGCTATATATTATACCAGCAAGCATATCCATAAAAAATACTATCATAACCCAGAATATTCGCAAAAATTGATACCAGGCTAGGAGAAATTGCGATATTTAAGTTAATATGAACACAAATGCATAAGAGAGTAATCTGCAAAATTTTCGACCTTAAGGCTGGACGCACATAGAAAGAGCAAAACAGTTTTAGTCAAAAACGTTTTTGAGTAAAAGTGTTCCATGTTGTTGTTCCCATGCAAATTAAATGAGTCGACGCACACTGGTTAGTCGCGTGCCTTAAGGCTCGTTTAGGCTCGTTCGTAGCCGATCGATAGTTCTAGCCTGGACACTTATCCCCGCTTCCATCGATACCTCACAACAGAAGCCGAAATCATGCGAGGCGACGACCGCATCGCGATGGCAAAAATTCCGCGCTGGGGCACATATCGAATAATAATATTTCACTGCAGTTATTATTGTAGTTTATAGTGTGATTACGCATTTAAAATTTTAAAATACCAAACTATTTTGATACTCGCTTTGAGTTTTAAAAAGAATAAAAATTCGGTATTTAAATTAGGTGGGTAAATTAACAATTTTATTTTTAACTTACATTTTACAATCTTAATTTTATTTAGAATAATGCCTACCTCTTGCTGCATTCCTGTTTAAGCTCAGAAAAAATTAAAATGGATTTAAAATTTTTTTTTTGGTTTTGATTATCTTCGGAATCATTCAAATTTTCGATTTTTTAAATAAGCAACAAAAATTTGGCGTAGGTACCTACCTAATTTTGTTTTCGGCATTAACATTTTTACGAAAAAGTAATACAGCAATGCAAAAACTTTCCCATAGCAACCAAGATAACCCACAAAAGTGTCAGGAATAAGTTTTTGAAAAATTGTTTTTTTTTTTCAAAAATCTTTAAAACCACATAAAATATAATATATATATTTTTTTTATATGGCATATTCTTTTACAAGTAAATAATCTGCAACTTTGGGGTAAATTATCCATTTTCGTATTTTGAGGGTAGACGAATTTAAAACGCCGTTTATGTATATTTTTCCAATAAAATAAATAATAAAAAATATTTAAAACATTTATCATATACCTAAAAATACGTAATAATAAAAAAAATATATTATCTTGTAAAATGTAAAATATTGGGTCCCGCGGTATCTCCACTTAGTCGTTCCACTGTACGGCGTGCGCCATCAAATCTCGGCTTCAATTTTGACGCCACGAAACCAGCGTCACGGCTAGAACTCTCGATCGGCTACGGCTCGTTCCGTCATAGTTAAGCACGGGGCCCACTGAATCGGCATCGACCGACTCGGCATGGTCGGTACAATCGGCCGGATTTGCTTCACATGTATATAAATGGGGCCGCGCGCACTGAATCGGTTCGGTTTTCTCCGGCGACGATCTCATATTGTGGGGAGGGCAACTTTTGCCCATTGCACCGAAAGCCTGCGACTATTTTAGCATTTTTTCGTATAGAGTGAGGCACTGTTTCAAAGAATTTTAAAAACCGTTGATTTGATAAACAGGAATTTAAAGAAAACACAAGGCTCAAACTAAATAACATAGAAAGTTATCACGATGGATGCCATATTAAGAGACTGCAACCTCTAGTTTTATATTCATCAAAATGTACTACATTTTAAAACTTGTTGGTACATATTGTAAAATTCTTTTTAATTTAAACAGGGAGACATTTGCAATTATGATTTTCTTTTGAAAGTCGAAAAAAAATGTAAACTTACTGCCAGTCGTTCTTCCGGCCGAATCGATTTCCAAAAATTTGTCTCTTGTTTCAGAATTTTCAAAAGTTCATAAAATTTGGACGCAGACATTCTAAAATATTTGAAAAACATTGCTTCGTCCTCCAGCAAATCATAAAATATATGATGATATTCTCCGAAATCTCTTCTTTTTAAAAAAATATCATGAACCCAAAACCTCCTACGCTTTTCTACCGCTTCTACTTCAGCACAGGCTACTTCAATCATAACATCCTCTTTAGAATCTGAGGACCTACTCATTTTTTTTTAAAACGCTTAAACGGGAGCTTAATCACAATACTTCTATATGCTCGAATAGTCGAACCACTTTTAAACGTCGTCGTGTCTTCGTTCTGCCGATTGTATGAGCGCTAGTTACGGACTGAACGGACCGAACGTGCCGATCCGACCGAGCCGATCCGATTCAGTGGGCGCCCTCCTTTAGGCTGCTCGACGTCGATCGCTGGATCCTCGTTTTGGGTTAAAACATTGTGCACAGAATTGTTTGCTTCCAGTTTATTATTGGATGGCTGCACGAGCAGTGTGAAGTAGTAGGTGTTATTAACCTTTTAATTATGGAAGTGGATGCAGAAAAACTAATTGTCAGGGTAGAGGCTAGACCACCTTTAACCAACTACCAATTAAAAGATCACCATAATTGGGAGTTGGTAGATAAATTATGGGAGGATATTTCAGTAGATATGAAAGCAACAGGAAAAAAATATAACAAAGTAAATTTTAACGGTTTATTATTATCATGAAGGTGACAACTTAAGTGGGCACACTATAATATACAGGGTGTTCATTTGAAAACTTCCCACCACGGACTTATCGAAAACCACTGTTTAAAAAAAACGCCGAAATACGTCAAAAGGTTTGTCAAGGGGGACAACTTTCTAACCTAAAATTACTTCACCCCGTTTCACCCTCTGCCTCCCAGGGTCATCCCCTTAAAAATTTTAAATGGCAAGGGGTATCGAGTAATAGTTTGTTTAAAAGGTCTTTCAAAGTCTTTTATTTTGACGTTTGATTTTTTTTAAAATCGGTCGATTCGTTTTTGAGAAAATTAGAAAAATCTTTGTTTATCTTAATGTGTTCAGATAGAAAACAAAAACATGAAAATATCAGTTTTTATCTCAATAAGTGTTCGAAATGTTGCCCGTTAGGGTTTGCCAAATCTACAATTCGTTTATAATTTAAAACGGAAACTACCAACATAAACAGCAATTCCAAAGATTAGACGTGGAAAAAACTAAATAACAACCTGAATTTTTTTCCGCATTCTTTTGATCAACCAGATATCCTGGGCGAACTGTATTTATTGTTATACCTGCTTAGTTATTTATAGTTGCTAAGGAAAATGTAATAGTGAAAATTTATTTGTTGAATTAAAGATTTTACTTCCAAAATGGTTTACACACTAGCCGAAAGAGTGGAAATTATTCTAATTTATGGTGCCCAAAATCAATGTGCTCGGCAAACTGCCGTCACGTTTAACGCCAGACATCCGAAGAAGATAACTTCTCATAGGTATGTTTTGGATCTTGTTACTTAGTTTACTGAAACTGGATCTGTGGCAAATAAAAAACGTGATCATCGGCGAATTTTGGATGAAGCCGCTCAAGTTGAAGTTTTGGGTCATTTTGGAATAAATCCTAATACTCCATTACGCAAAATTGTTGCTGCCACTGGTATTTCATTAGGCTCTGTTCACACAGTTACCAAACTTCATAAATTTCATCCATTCAAAATGAAAATATTGCAAAAGTTAACCGAAGACGATTTCGATAGGCGAGTTAAGTTTCGTGAAAAAATGACTGAAGCGATTAATGATAATACTATTCATGTAAAGAATATCTGCTTCAGCGATGAATGCACATTTTATCTTAATGGATTTGTTAATAAGCATAACTGTAGATATTGGAGCAATAAAAATCCTCATGCATTTGTAGAAGGGCATACCCAGTACCCTCAAAAAATTAATGTATGGGCAGGCATTTTAGGAAATAAAGTGATTGGGCCATTATTTATTAACGAAAATTTCCGGAAAATACCAATTTATGGAAAATACCATCAATCCGCTTATCACTGAATCCATTGAAAACCAAATCGATGATGATGGAAACCCTATACTTGATGAGGCTGAAATATATTTCCAGCAAGACGGCGCTCCTCCTCACTATGTTCTTCCCGTTCGGCAATGGCTAGACGACGAGTTTTCAAATAAATGGATAGGGCGAAGGGGGCCTATAGAATGGCCTGCTAGATCTCCTGATATAACGCCGTTAGACTTTTTTCTATGGGGTTATTTGAAATCTATTGTGTTTACTCCCCAACCTGAAAGTTTGGATGAACTTCGCCAACGCATTATCGACAGCTGCCATGATATCTCACAACATCGCATATATCATTGTTTGACCCAAAACGGGCAACATTTTGAACACTTATTGAAATAAAAACTGATATTTTCATGTTTTTGATTTCTATCTGAACAAATTAAGATAAACAAAGATTTTTCTAATTTTCTCGAAAACGAATCGACCGATTTAAAAAAATCAAACGTCAAAATAAAAGACTTCGAAAGATCTTTTAAACAAGCTATTACTCGATACCCCTTTTCCATTTAAAATGTTTAAGGGGATGAAAAAACAAAACGGGAACAAAAAAAAATTATTCTTATTTATAACAAAAAAACATAAAAACTAATTCAAGGTGCTCTAAAATAAAACATAACATTGAGAAATATAAATTTTTTTACTTTTTTCTTTAAAAAACCCATGGTACATATTTTGACCCACCATACCACTGCCTAAAGTTATTTTGTATGGTAGGACTGAAAACAAGACTTGTTCTTTCCCAAACATAGGGGAACTTGACACACGCTGCAGGTCCAGTTTGTGCGTATTTCAAATTCCTTGGAACTACAGACTGCACATCTTCGTCTACTGGTTCGTACTGGCTGATGTGTACTTTGAGTAAGTCTAATCGTTTCTGGTTGGGAAGGTTTCCTTTTTTGATGGGTGTTGGTAATGGTTTTTCGGTACCCTGTAATGATGTTACCAATTTGTCAGCAACTAGATGTTCAATAATATTAAAACGAAATTCTTTCATGTTCATTTTAGGCCCTTCAGATAACTTGTAAAGCACGTAAGCATTAGCAACAGCAGCATCAATAAAGAAAAACATGATTCTATGCCATCATTTTTTGCTTTTTCGGTCGAGGCCGTAAACTGCCCTCATTTGGTCAAATTTATCTACTGAGTTCACATGTCTATTGTAATCAGTCAGCGCTATTGGGCAAGGTATGTTTTCTACACTGCCGTCTTTCGCTTTCCTTTTTACCTCAGTTTTGTCATCTGGGTAGTGATAATTTGAAAGAAGATGAACTGTTCTTTTATCGCATGCTGAAAGTCCTGTAGAACTCACGTACCAGTCACAGTCACCCCTGTGCATTGCTTTATCTTCCAGAAATTGGGGCATTATTTTCCTGGTATGTCTAACAGTACCACAGGCATATAACTTTTCTTGATAAGTTGATTCATTAGGGCTACATTTGTAAAAAAGTTATCAAAGAAAATTTTATGATACCTATGTTTTAAATTTTGTGTCATCTGAAGCACTACTTTGGTACCCAAACATTTTTCTGCAACAGGACCGGTTTTGCCACAATATATTTGAAAATCCCAGCAATATCCAGTGCTGTCAGCTATCATCCACACTTTATAGCCTCTCTTTACTGGCTTTGCAGGCATGTATTGTTTGATCGTAGATCGGCCTTTAAAATTTATCATAGACTCGTCCACTAATAAAAAATTCGTGAGGATGCAGACAGGCTTGAAAATGATTGGATTTCAGCATTTCTAAAAATGGTCTTACCTTATATAATTTATCAAAATTATCGGAATTTCGGTTGGGCTTGACAACAACTTCATGTTGTTGTCAAGCCCAACCGAACAGGTGGAACCGTTTTATTATTCTTACTCCACTGTATTTTTAATAATGTTTTTAATTCGCTCAGTGGAATAAGGTCTTCGGGGTCCCATTCCTCCGGTTCTTCAGATGATGATATTACCATATTATTCGGTTCTGATAAATTATTTGTGATTTCTGGCTCGTCTACATCATTTCCATTACAACTATCATTATCCGAGTCGATATCTGATGGAATGTCTACAAATTCACTGTCCGAATTTTCAATATTCTCAATTTCATTATAAAGATCCTTTTCAGTTAAACCAATAAGCTTAAAAGTAATGGTTCTGGTAAATCGGTCACTTGCCATATTGTGCTCCTAGCTAAAAAAAAACCTTACTTGTATGGTGGGACAAAATTTACACAGAATAGTAAAGTAACTCAATAATTTCAAGTTATTTAGTATAAAACAGTTATATAAAAAGTATATCAAATATTTTTAACAAAAAAAAACAATAAAACTTGAAAAAAAAAATAAAAATATCTTACCCTTTTTAGAACGAAACGTGCAACAACAAAACATCAACAAACGAATAACCACTTGAATCACTAGGCACAATCTAGTTACAACACGGTTTAATAAATAAACCGACGTACATTACTGGGAAAAAAACAATTGTACAATTGTACAATTGTAGGTGGGTTAAATTTTACTCCAACATACATGTAGAGTTGTATAATAGGTGCGTTAAATTTTGTCCCTAAGTACTTCAAAGGGATAACACTTCGGATCTCATTAAAGAAATGTTTCTGGACTTAAAATATGTGCTTCTAATTTGCGGACATTCTGTCTATCGGCCAAATTAAATTTTTTGTCAATAAATAAAATGGATATAGGAGCAGATTAATTTCTTACAATACCCAATACATATAACATAGATGTATTTAAATGCTTCTTATTTATTTTATGATTCTTGATGATTTTTATGCATATATATTTTGCTTTTATTTTTTTCTTAAATTATATTTTTGTTAATTTTTTTTCTTATAATTAAAGATGAGTTCCTAGTTTTTTAATCAACGATCATTTTCCTTATATTAATAAATTCAAATTGTGACATACTAATTATATAAAATATAACAACCATATTATTTTTGAGATAAAATTCGCACATGAAGCAAGTTTATATTATGATCCTTTGCCCTTTTTTAAAACTGTTGATTTCAAAGTTCGAAAAATCCAGAAATATGATAAAATCGTTTCACATCAAAGTAGAACAGCATCTTTTTTGTAATTCTCTATTCTGTTTCAGGGCGACGGAACGGGCGAAATAATATCTGCAGGAGAAATGGTAAGCAGACGCTGTTTGTTTTTTGTCTATTTTTATTCTCAGTTCGAGGGTTGTTTATTTCTAAGCCCTTTGAACTCGTATAGTAACGATAAGGACTTTTGACTTTGAGGTATCTTCTTTAAGGGCGGATCTACGATTTATGTTAATATTTTTTTACAAAATACCATTTGATTTAAAAAAGTTTTATGAAATATTTGTAATGTTGTTGGTAAAAATATAAACTTCTTTAAAGTAGGAGTTCAACTATCTAATTTACGCTTTTAGTATTAGTTTCGGTCTTTAGGCTTATAATAGCACTCTATTCGCAGGTGAACATTTCACCACTCTCCTAAGAATGTTTGAATAATACCTATATATTTAAAAAAAAACAAAAACACAAAGTCTAAGCCTCACTTTATTGTATATGTAGCTACAAGTGTTTCTCTGATTTTAGACCATTATTATACCTAAAAATAATTATAAAACAATATCAGATATAAATAAAAATGAAATTAAAAGGAAACTAACTACTACTAACTAAATGAATCAACAAAGCTTTTAGACCTCCCAAGAGCCTTTCAAACCTTAACCATTTGAAATACAAGAGATGAATCAGCAACCTGTTTAAAAAGGCTCAGGTCAGGAGGTCCTCAAAAATGACTATTCAGAGAGGCCTTCAGCAAAAGATATCTTTCCAGAACAAGACAATCAGAAGGAGGTATACTAGAAATAAGGTTCTTGAGGTCCAATGATATTAATTTGGAACTTAAAGTATCCACTCTTAAATGTGGTGGCTTCTCTTAGAACATTATTTAATCAGGCAGTCAAATGGTAGCAAGGAGAATTTGTAAAAGTCTTGATGTTGCTCTAAAATGAACGAGTCACGTGTAGCGCCATACATAAATAATTGTGAGATTGTGTGTTTTTGTTTAAATTTAAAAAATAATTGTTTCCTCTCTTGGAGAAAATAGATGATATATTTTTGTTGGAAAATACACTTATACGCATTCTGTTTACTGCTATAATACAAATTCTAAAATAATAAAACCCTTAAAATCTTATTGTTATTTCATTCACAAATTAACTAGACTACTGATCATGATGTGTCTTCTACACCCACTCTTAAGGCTTCCTAGCTTCTATTTTAAGAAACAACGGATCTCAGAATAAGTTTTCAAATTATTGATCCATCTCAGCTTTCCCTATCCTATGTCAAGTTTTTAAATCTGTCTAAAAAATAAATAAACCAAAACTTAGAAACAATAACAAATTAAACAACAATTTTTTTTTTCAATATTTCAGTATTAACCCATTAACGCCTGGTTAATTTTTTTTTTGGCAGAGAAATATCAAATGATTATTTTTTAGGTTTTTAGGATACAATACAAGGATTGACAGCAATTTTTTAGTTTTATTGGTAATACTGTAGCCGAAATTAAATGTGATCATATGGTAACACTAGGTGTTTTAACTACCTAGTTATAACAATTTGTAAAAAAATACAAAGAATTGTTCAGTGTCATTTATTTTAAAGTAAAAAACAAAAACTGTTATTTTAGACTAAAATCTACTTTCATTGAAAAGCTACTTTGTATGAAATAAAGAAAAACAGTCAATACAAAGACCCACGTCGCATTTTTTGCACATTGTTCTTCCCACTGCAGAACAGCCCTCTCCAGCACAACGTCGCCGTTTGTTTTGGGGAACTCGAATAACCAAATGATCCCTTTTATCATACCGAATATCATCCGATACCCTGTTCAAGGAAACTGAGCTTGAAGATGTGGAAACTTTACGAGGACCTTTTGGTGGAACTCCAAAAGAGTTCAAATAAAATTTCGCTATTTCCCTTCTAAACTCTAATTGCGGAAGAGTTCCTCCAGATTTCTTGTGGAGTTGCCAAGCATTCTGCACACACGCATCCATTAGCCACGTAAATATACTCCACCACCACTTTTTACCCCTTATACCAATGCGGTATCTCGATATATTGTTGTCCATAAGGTCAACGCCGCCCATATAAGAATTGTAAGTTCCAATTACAAACGGCCGAGGCACTTTTTTTTCGGCACTTGAATATCGGCGCACAGATCCAATTGGTTGTACTCCAAAACATGTTGACGCCAGAGTGACAACTTCATTATCAGCCCAGCGAACATATGAAATCCCATTACCCTTATCAAGGATAGATTCGGTAGTACCTCTCAGTTTTTTTTCAAAGGTCTTTTTTTCTGTAAGAGAGCATCCCTTAGGTAATCTCAATCTAAATATTTTCACGCACAGTTCCAGTACCTTAATACCCTTTATCTCGTAAATATTTAAGGAGCTTTACGCCTGTAAATAAATTATCAAAATAGAGTTTATATGGTTTGAAACCTTTTACTCTTTCTACTTCTTTTAGCATTTGCACCATGGGCGCTGATGCTTTACCGTATAATAATTCATACTCAGGGGAGCGGCGGGGGTTATTTCCCTGATACATTTCAAAGTTGATGAGGTAACCGGAAGCCGTATTCATACACCACATTTTATAGCCGAAACGAACTGGCTTACCTCGAATAAACTGCTTGCAGCTGTGTTTTCCGAAGTATCGAATCATAGATTCGTCGTAACATAGATGCTCTTCAGGCTCAAAATAAGCTAAAAAGTTTTCCTTGATCTTGTCCATTAGTGGACGCATTTTCCACACTTTATTAGACAGCTCTGGTTTACAATTATCAGCGAAGTGAATAAAACGCGAAATTTGCAAAAACCGGTCCCTGCGCATAGACATGTAAACCAGTTCATTTCTCATGTCATTATTTGAGTCCCAGTAAAACCTTTTTCCTGGTAAATCAATATACCCACTAATAATAAGAATGCCAATGTAGCATTTCATTTCTCCTACAGATACTTTAGGGTCCGGACAGTTTTTGAATAAGGCATACCTGGACGTTTCCTCGATCATCATATGTATGATGTCATCATGGGTAAACAATTCTAATAATTCCACGGGACTTAAATGTTGATATGGCTTGAAGTCACATGTTGGAAAAATTTGGTGATTTGGTTGCAAATCTCCTTGGACCCAGTCGAAGTCCTCTACATCAACAGTAATTTGTGTTATCGAAGGTGCTTTGTTTTGTGATGGCGAAGGAGACCTATGTTTTGGTGAAGCTCGAAGTGATCCAAGACTTCGCGACAAATCATCAGAACTGCACCCACCAGCTCTGGTGTTGTCCAGGAGTTTTACTTCGGCTTGACCTCTAAGTTGTCTGCCAGATAAATTGTCAATAAATCCACTACCATCTTTATCCCCGGAGTCTACGTCGGTCAGAACGTCCGGATCGGGTGGTTCAATAAATATTTCGTCTATATTATCACTATAGGCAATCTCTAGGGCATCTTGAAGTGAGAAACCCCTCCTATAACAAAAAAAATAAATTTACAAAAAATTCGGTAGTGTAACCGCCTAGCGTTACCATACGGTAACAGGCTGATATATACATCTGTAGCTAATATGGCATAACTCAGATTTCGACAAAAAAATAACTAGTACAATATTTGATATGTCTTCTCACTGGCTAATAAAGTTAGAAACGGTTTCATAAAAAAACTCGAACAATATACTTACACAAAGTTTGGCTCCATAGCACGTTTACGCAATATCAAAAACACCTAAATAAATTACACGCACACGTGTCTGGTACGAACGTCGTCTAGACCTGTTATGAACTAATCAACAAGTTGAACTATTTTTAAGAGACTGACAGCGCCATCTCTCCAACCGGCCTAAAAATAGAGCCGCAGCATCCTTTACAGAAAGCATAAATAATTGTGACCATACGGTAACGCTAGGCGTTAATGGGTTAATTTAGACTCAAACTCAAAGAAACAAAAGAAGCACCACCTTATGATTGATATTTGGAAGAACATCTATGCTTAATTTCATAGTTTGCTTATAGGTCAAAGTATTATCATAGATACTTATCATATTAATGCACCACACCACAAGGATCAGTGCTAAGTCGTATTCATCTTTTTATTTTTGTGAATGCTTGCCTTTAGGGAACCAGTAACCTTATTGAGATCACTACTTTTAAAATCTACCTTCCTACCTATTTAGGTATCTCTGGATATAGCTATCCAACTAGAAATGAAGATAACCTAATCTTAATAATTATATATATTCAATTATCAAAAAAATACATATATAGTATCCATCTGCAAATTTTTATTTAGCTAGTGACTTCAATTTATTTTCAACAGTCATTGTTGGTGTCAGGTAAGCCATAGTGCTTTCTTTTCAATTCACAACAAGTTCCTAGTATAAATTATAATCTTCATCCATTGTACCTTCTGTAACGATGGACTGGTTGCATTCAATCATATGACATATCAAAACACTCTTAGAAAAATTGCTAAACAACTGCATGCAACATTCCTATATCTGATAGTTATTTTTAATAAGCCGAGGTAGATGCAAATAACTACTTTGACCCAGATTCGTTGTCTCCTGACTTTCTCAAAATTTTGGACGTATATAAGATCGTTTACTAAAATACTGACAGAACTGCTTTTCAACATATATTTTATAAGCAAATGATAATTAATTTGTAAACTATTACCTGTTAGCATATTACTGTATTAACAATGGTTTGTATGTCAGTGTCTTCGGGTTTGCTTAGAAGGATCAGTTTTCGGAAGAACAAGAATCAGCAAGGTCTTTACTGATTTCCTGGACAAGGGCTTGGAGAAGGGTTGTAGACTATGCGCGCACTTTATACTATTGTAGAGTTTTTCCGTTCGTGCGTTAGGTGTGAATTAAAACAATCGAAATTAGTCAATTAATTTATTTATACATTTCACTTACGAAAACACGATCACTCACGACTACTAGAGATATTTATTTTTTCCGGTATTTATTTACAACTATTTAAATCTCACGCCAATACTCTTCACCGAACTGACAACTGACTACCATCAGCGATGCGGCTCTTTATATACTCGGCAGAACGCTGTTCCGGAAGATTCTCGCTAACCTTCGAGATATCGTGCGGTGTACCACTTATGTCATGACGGAGAATCAGCTAGTTTTTCGGTATATAAATTATTTCCTCTAAAGCTTTTGAGCGGGTAAACCATGGCATATTACTACATAAGCCTAGGAGAATGGCCATTAATGCTGATTCTCGAGTTGGCTAAGAGTATACTTTATAGGAAGGACTCAATTTCACTTAGAACTTGAATAGTTGTACTAGGCACTGGAATGTTGAAGCCATTAAAATATTATATTGTTTTATCACATCTTATCATGATTATGGTTGTTCTGTATTGTCTCTCTTCTAATATTGAGATAGATCAATTAATGGATCGAAGTTGACTTTATACACAAAAAGCCTATGCTGCAGCAATCTACACAAGATTTATTGTAGTACTTTCGAGCTGTGTTAGAGCTCTTAATTAGGCCTGGCTTTTTGATCAGTTGAATTGGGCTTATAGGCTTTAATGAACTTTTTACCCAGCCTTTGTTCTATCCTTTAAAACCGCCAGCTGATTAGTCTTAACCTTAAAGAGTCCAGCAACAGTGCGACAGACTGGCTCGGGATCTATTAATTTGTCACTTTCTTAGTAAATTGTCTGCTTTTTCATTGCCACCTTGGGCTTTATGACATCAAGCATGGGTATGACCCATGCTAGATTAAGCTAACTGGATATCTTTTACTAGCTTGGATTTGATTGTCTAAATATTTAACTATAATATTATGTTAGATATTTCTTTCTCGGATGGGCATGGCATAGTGCTTATGGGCGGCAACTTTTGTATAGACTACTATGGCATAATTCCCTAAACTCGTGGAGATGTTTGTTTTTGACTTTTATACTATATGCCTTAACAAATAATATTCCTGAACCTTGAATGGTCATTGTTTCGTGCTAGTGTAGTTTCATTTTAGTAGAGAGCTACACTTCCAGTCCAGCCTTTTTCAGAAAGGTGCTTGTTCAAGTAATATTGAGAATTAATCTTGTTTTAAGACGTGTTATATATAGATTTGACATTTTGATCTTACTCTATTTGCCAGCTCACAGCTTTTATTTGCCCGTCCATGGGGATTTGAACTTGTTTGAGCCTGTATAGGATTGGACTAGTATTGGATAGATTTAGCAGCACCTCTATCGATGTATAGGGTGTAGGAGTATAAGTATAGAGGTTATTCTCATGGCTCCGGTGATGCACAAGAATGCTTGCCTCTGGATCCTCTAGGCGATTCCCTTTGATTATCAGGAAGATATCATTTGCATAACCCTGGATGGTCTTGTGTCCTTTTCGGTTAAGGAGCCTGATGATCAGGTCATCCACCAATACAGATCATAGAAAGGGGAGATACTACCCCACTCTTTAGGAAACCCTTAAACACAGTAACGCTAAGATCCGCACAAGGCCCTAATCGACCATTGGGACAGCATACAACTGATCAAAGGTTGGGTCGATCACCTTTCTTAGGCCATTGAACTAGTCTGTACAGGGTGTTTCAAAACTATGGGATCAAATTTCTAGGGGTTATTCAGTGCAACCGTAGAGTATAGGAACCCATGTCCAAAAAAGTGTCACTATGGCACTACGGCCCGAAAACGCGTTAAAATTTAAAAAGAGGATGAATTGCCTAAATAGGATTTAAAGCATTTAATTTTTGCATGATATCGCAATAATTATTTAAAATAATTTCCTCCAACCTGAAGATACCGATTAAGACGTCGCACATGATTTCGGCAGACTAAAAATAGGATACTCGTTTTAAATGATTTCAAATGCTGCTATAATTCGTCCAATTAAGTCTTGTGCTGTTCGATTTCTACTAGAGTTTCGTAGACCAAAGACTTTCTCTAGATTTTTTCATTTGTCCTCACAGGAAAATATCTGGGGACGTTAAGTCAGGTGAGTTAGAAGACCAAAAAATTCCACCTCTGGCAATCCAACGGTGCCCAAGCCGCTGAGCCAAATCTTCACGTACTATACAAGTACAGCAAAATCGCATGGAGATTTTCTTCGTCCCAAAGTTGGATATTCCTGCTATTAAAAATACCGTTTCTTATGAAAGAGGCTTCATCGAACCATAAAATATAGCGTAAAAAATTTGGTTGTTTTTGGTTGTGTAGCACCTGCCAGATGGAAGGTTACTCGTATTTATATCCTTAGCAATGTGACGGATGCTACTTGATGTTTCGTCGGCAACTCGCTGAAAGACTTCTTCTTTAAATTCGATCGTTTTTACGGTCTACAGTTTCTACTGTTGCACTAAATAACCCCTAGAAGTTTGATCCCTTAGTTCTTAAACACCCTGTATAGCCATAATTTAATTTTTGGGCTCAGGCCTCAATTTCTGCCACAAAATCATGCATCTACCTAGAGCTGTTTTTGTCTTGTTTATGTGTGAATTCTAGGTCATTCTTTGGTCAAAAGTGACTTTTTAAATTTTTTATATAACGGTTTCTGTGTTCGTTTAATCTTGGTTCTTTCAATGTTTTCATGTATCTTTTCTTTGCTCCTATCCTAACATTAGTTGTCAATTATGTTTAGTGCATCTTCGTATGTTTGCCTCTGACTACTACGACCAAGCCTCTTGCGAAAGACAAGCAACACATTATTTAATTTATTACTTCTACGAGAACTGACCAACATAATGGTGATAAAACAATTTCTTTCTGTGCCTTTTCATAAGATTAAACTGATTGTTCTTTGTCTTAGGCTAGCCTCAATCCGGGCTATAATCTGAAAATGACTTAACTTAAACTGTTGAGATATGCAGAATATAAATAAAAATACTTGCTGATATAACTCATCATCATAATGATGATAAGGATCCTCATAAGTACCATCAAATAAAAAAACCTAACTGGGATCATTCCTCAAAATATTCCAAGGTAGCAAAAGTGCAAAAACACGTCATGGTCTAATCCATTTTGCTGTACTTTGCACTATTTCCCTGAATAAGTCAGTCGATATGCACTACTATGCAGAACTCGTCTTAATCAGTATTTTTTATTCCTGCCAACAGAACCATTCAAATCCAAAATGTCAATAATTTCCCTTTAAAGAATACTATCGAGTTTTCCCGTTGAAAAATCGCCATTTATAGGATAATTATTGCTACATATCCTAGCTAATTTCTATTGTACCTATATATATGACGAAACTCAGGTAAATTAATAGGCCCCGATAGAGAACTACCACCACCATATTACAGATGCCTCTTTTACATGCATTTTTATGGCTTAGCGTAAGCCTGGATTTATTTTTAAATAAAATATGTCCTCACTGGTCCACAGTCCAAATAAAATGATTGCAGCAAAAAAATTCATCGGGGCATGGTGCATTCGCATTCATGTATCATTAAAACTAAAATCAGCAATGCTGCTGTTTCTTAATTTAGTATATCGCCCAAATCACGGTTTTCATGTGCTGTTGAAGAGAAAAGTGTAGTAGTAGATGCTCTACTCGGTAGTTGCTCTAGATTGCACTTCTGGCTTTTTCTGACTTTCTCGGAAACTAAGTTTTATCTGCTAATAAGCTTAGATATTACTAAATAACTATGTTGAATAATACCTCTCAAGGAAAAACCTTACTGATATTACATGATGATTAAGTAACTCCTCCCATTACTTCTATTTGATCTACTTGTCATTTTTGATCAATAATACTCTAATGCAATCACATTCGTATTGGATCCAAATTGCCCTAGATATCATAAATACAATGGAAACATTTTAAAAATGTCTTTTTATTTATTAAAATAAATTCTATGACTTACAGTTGACTTAAGCAAAATGGAACATTGATCATTTTAAATTAAAAACACTGATAGGAAAGAAAAGCTGCAGGATAACATTAAAAAGGGTATATTAGAATTAACAAGAAAATGAAACGGAGGAAGAGTATTAGTCGTAAGATTTAATTTAGGATAAGACTTTTTATATATAGAGCAAAGGATTAATTAATTAAGGTAGGTAAAGGTTGGTGGCTTAAATAAATCCCTGACTTTATATAAAAAGTTTTTTTCTTGAAAATGAAAGTCGTAAGACCCGTAAAACTACAATGTACTTTTTTAGAAGCTGGATTCCATTCTCGGGTTCCAGATAATATTTAAAATCCATAACAGCTTACCATCAGTAAATAAATAATAAATAAATAAATATGTCTTTATTTGGTATCAAATGACCATTACATTTGCCCAAAAATGCGAAGATTAGCTAAAGCTACTTTTATCTCTTAACCCTAATAGTAATAATTACAAATGTTTTGATAAACAAGCAGTAATAGTAATAAAAAAATTAACCAAAGAACATATTGAGAGAAAAAAAATTAATTAAATACATTTGTAAATCCGCAGAAAACAAAATACTAATTGTGCAATTGTTCCTCCAAGAACAAAGTTTTATAATCATTTTTAAAGCGAGATATTGGAATTGAAAAATTAGGTCTAAATCGATTATAAATTGTTACGGCAATGTAAGTATAACTACGTGAGAAAAGTGCTATGGTGTGGCAATATTAGAGTCTTATGTGTTATATCTCTATCATGAATCACATTTATTGTTATTAATTTCTCTAACAGATATTTTGGCTTTTGGTTTTTATAGAGCCCACACATAAATGTAAGAAAATGAAACATAAAAAGAAATGACAATTTTAGCCACTGCAATCGATAGATATGAATGGACACATGATCAAATTTTCTTAAATTACACACAAATCGACAACACGTATTTTGTACACGTTGCAGTTTCGGCTGGGTTATCTTATCAAGTTATTTTACCTGCAAGTACACGGTTTAAAAAAAAAAGACGTTTTGTCCAGTATTTTTGTCAGCTAATGCTGTGGCAATTATAGAATAATGCAAAACTAGGTGAAGATAAAATGAAATAAGAAAGAAAGAAAGATTGAATTGAAATTGAATTGATTGAAAGCTTTCCTTTGTTAAAAGGGTTAACTCAACTCGCAAAGAAATACAATCACCACATTATCCGGAATTATTGTCCACTTCTATTCCACTTTAACATAAACCTTATCCTTTTTGAATGAAAGTGCTACCCTCTATCCCGATACAAATCCGATATTTATGAGAATAATATTACCACCCTGAATAACTTAAGAAAAAAATCTACGGCCAGGAGGAGTTAAGGCTGGCACCGTAAGAATTTTTCCGTTAGGGGTAAGTTTCTTGAAAGGCCTATAAAACCCCAGCGGAAAATATTGAGATCGAATCGTGAATTTAGAGGTTTTAGCGAACAAATTCTTGCCAATGTTCTTGAGTAATTTTAAAATAGACTTTATTATTGTCTCACCATAAAGACAACGCATATTTTGAGCATCAAATAAATTAAGCGAGCTCATGAATAATTGTGATCTACATTAGGAAATTTTGGATTGTTTCCAACATTTCAGTGTTGTTCTTATATTTAAGGCTCCATATTAATTAGGCAAACTGCAACCTACCAAACGTATTACAATAGTAGAGGTTAAATATTTTTACTGTTGTAAAAATCAGCAGTCCTAATGAATGCTGGACTTTTATTACAATCATTACGCAATTTGCCAATATGTAAATAAAAGACCTCTTTTAGAGACAAAAAAACCTCGTGATATTTAATATGAATAGAGATATTTATTTTACTGTATTTATTTACAAATGTTTAAATTTCGCGCCACTATTTCGAACTTTACTTCACTGAATTGACAATTGAGAACTATCGGCGATGCGGCTCCTTGTATACTCGGCAGAACGCTGTTCTCGAAGATTCCCGCTGACTTTCGAGATGTCACGGTGCTAGTAGTAGCTGGTTTCTTGGTGTTTACAATATCGTTACAATACTCATTGATTTTCTTTAAAGAAAAACAAGTTATGAAAGCATTCGTAAAGGGCATGACAGTATAAGCTCGACCCCATTTTTAAAACTAGTTTTAAGTCATCCGCATAGCAAAATAATTGATACCCTGAACAGAGTTTGATGGTATTTATGTAAACCACTAACAAAAGTGAACCAAGATAGGAACCTTGAGGGACTCCCGGTGGATTCATCATCGAGAACATCATTCAAGAACCAAATTCCAAATAAGCTACCAACTTTGCTAGATATAACAAGTATAATTTAAACCATCTCAAGAGATTGTCACAAATTTTTACTTCGGTCAACCGGTCAATTAATATTATATACAGGGTGCCAATTTAAAAACTTTCAATGCAAATATCTAAAAAGTTAGAAAAGCACAATTTGGTAGAAATGTTATACAGGTAGGGGGAACTACACCCAACATATTGTGGTTAATTACCGATGCACCCAACCACAAAATTTTAAATGCCATCAACCTTTTTGTGATACCTTAAATTCCTTAAAACTTACTTTTTTACCTTAAAACATCTTTGGGAGCAGTATTTGTCTAGACAAGAATAAACTCTGTGTTTATGAAGTTTTGTTTTATTTAATTTGATGCTAAAAATTCATTCCATTTTAGGCGAAACAGAAGTACGAGGGCGGGTCAATAAGTCCGTGTCTTTTTGGATAAAAGACAGGTTTTTATATAAAAAGTTATTTTATTTTTCAACATAGTCTTCTTTGAGTTCTATACACTTAGTCCAACGTTTCTCCAGTTTTTTTATCTCTTTGGAAAAATATGATTTGTCGAGGTCATCAAAATAGGCATTTGTTTGAGAGATGATTTCGTCGTTGGAGTCAAATCTCTTTCCGCCGAGCCATTTCTTTAAGTTTGGGAATAGGAAATAGTCACTGGAGGCTAAATCTGGAGAATAGGGCGGATGAGGAAGTAATTCGTAACCTAATTCATGGATTTTTGCCATGGAAACTGCACATGTGTGGACCCTTGCATTGTCCTGGTGGAAAAGAACTTTTTTTTTGGCCAAATGTGGTCTTTTTTCTTTCAGTTCCTCATTGAATCTATCCAATAAGTTGCTATAATATTCTCCATTGATTGTTTTCCCCTTTTGAAGATAGTCAATGTGAATTATACCGCGTGCATCCCAAAAAACGGTCACCATGACTTTATTGGCTGACAAACCCACCTTTGCCTTCTTGGACGCCGATTCACCCCGAGAAATCCACTGTTTTGACTGCTGTTTGGTCTCCGGCGTGTTGTGGTGGATCCACGTTTCGTCCACGGTGACGAAACAGTGCAAAAATTCGTCCATATTGCGGTTGAATAACGCGAAACACTCCTGGGAAATTGTCACACGGTTGCGTTTGTGGTCGATTGTGAGCAAACGCGGCACCCATTTTGCGGAAATCTTTCTCATACCCAAATTATCATTCAAAATTGAAACTACTGAACCATGTGAGATGCCTATGGCTTCTACAATCTCTCTTACTTTCAATCTCCGATCGGCTAAAACCATATCGTGAATTTTTTCGATTGTTTTGGATGTAGAGACCTCGACTGGGCGTGCAGAAGGTTCGGCATCTTTCGTGCTTGTACGGCCACATCGAAATTCAGTAAACCACTTCTTTATCATGGAAATGGATGGTGCAGAGTCCCCATAATATTTATCAAGCTTAGCCTTGGTTTGAGTGATGGTTTTTTTTTCGTAAAAAATAATGCTTAATGAGCACACGAAATTCACTTTTTTCCATTTTCTTCTCAAAACGAGTGGTAGGCTGCTGGACGCAGCTTGTTCAAATTTTGACAGGCGTCAACTGACAGTTTTCTGTTGACAGGAGCAGAGTTGCCATTTCCATTAAAGGGCGGGAAATTCAAAAAGTCACGGACTTATTGACCCGCCCTCGTATAATCTATTTTCATATTTCACATTTTGAAACACTTCTCTTAATCTCTAATAGATGCACATTCTGTAATAATCCTTTGAATGAGTGAAGCTGGTTGCGTTTTAAACACAACAGTTTTTAAGTAACCCCAGAGAAAAAAGTCGAGGGATGTAAGGTCTGGTGATAGCCACAATAGACCCAGGGTCGCAGTACTCACAACAAACCTAACCTAAATCTGGTGATCTCGTCGGCCATTCCATTGGACCAATCCGCTGATCTGGAAACGCATCATGTAAGAGCTGCCTCATAGGAAGAACATAGTGGGGTGGCGCTTCATTTTATTAAAAATGTAATAATCTTTGTTTAGGTTCCTAGCTCCATGAATATCCAACTGATTTTCATGCATTGAATACATACAACTGATCTTTGTACATTTATAACAAAATTCAATATATGAGGGTAAATGAGCTGTTCAAATAACTTGTGAATAATTTTCTAATTGATCTAAAATTCTTTATTTTAATTATTTAATAATTATGAATTGGAATGACAGATTTCCAAATATTAGAAAAATTCCACAACTAAACGATTGTTCAAAAATCAGTGTTAATGAGAAAGACTGTAAAGCAGAACATCCTTTTGCAAAGATGGTTGGGATCCATCTGGCCCTGATCCCTTCTCTTTTAGATCCCCCAAACTTTATTGAACTTATGCTCTTCCAAAATTAAACCAAGGGTTTATTGAAAAAATTAATAAAAATCTACATGGACCAAATCAGAGCTCTTTTAAATAATCCTTACCACATATCCTAATGGCAGTGGAGGATTTTTTGAGATATGCTAGGGAAGCTAGCTATAAGCGCTTTCAACTAGCTTTTGTTTTTAACTTAAAGAATCTTCTCTGGCATTAAATTGATTTCTCTGTCAAACGATTCTATAGTATTAAATCGTCATTAAAGTTAATAATCCTACCCTGCAGTCCACGCGACTTGGTGTTCATCTTAACCAACAAAGGCGAGTTTTCTTTCTGGTTAATTGTGCTGCAATGAACCTCTTGTTAAAATTTTACCCTTCTAAGTATCGCTTCAACTGTAATGTGTCAACGTATTAAAAAGATTTTCAATTTTTTGATTGATTGAGGTTTAAGTTTCTCTCTAATTTCAGAACTTCAATGTAATCTTTTTCAAGGAGTATTTAAGGCTTTTTTGTGTTCAAAGGTTCGAAAGATACACTATGTGGAATCCTTAATATTCATCCAATAAGGCAATCGCTTTTTCTAGCATTCGTAGGACATTTAGAGGCAAAGTCCACTTTAGACTTAAGCCGTCACTGGCGTCTTTAGAGTCACAACCTCTTTTAAAGTTGCCTACCTGCTTAATACTGTTTAACAAGCCATCACAAAAAAACAATTTAATACGTGACTGTCATGAGGGTCTACATCACTGGAAGTTAATTTTGAACACTCTCTGCATATGACATTTTATACACATCGTACGAACCACCAAAACCACCCTTTAGTTATTCTTCAAACTTTAAATGCTATTAAAGAATCAGTTCGGGTTTTAGGCCAGGTATGAGTACGTCACATGCAATTTATGAGCTGATTTCAAGGGTAATGTCTCACTTAAATGCATTGCATTGTTTTTGGATTTGGCGAAGGCATTTGACACGGTATCCCATACTAAGCTTCTTGAGGTTCTAGAGATGCATGGAATTAGAAGTGATGACTACCTATCTAATAGGGTTTAGGTTGTCAGGATTGCAGAGTCTCCAAGTGAATCTAAAACAGTTCAGCATGGTATTCCACAAATAACAATCCTTGGACCCATTCTTTTTACCATCTATTTAAATTGCCTTTGTAGACTTGACATAAAGGGGAGCCTAATGACACAGTAGTAGTTTTTTATGCGAGAACATGAAATTTGGCAAGATTGATCCTGATTGCTGGTTTTAATAAAATTAGAATATTTTAAGCTAACTCTAAATACACAAAAATCTCATTACATTGCTTTTTTTATAACAATGACAAATAGACCGAAATACAATCAGATTTCAGTTAATACGCACATAGAGGAACCACTGAAGGAGGTAACACATTACATTAAATTACATTAAAGATTTGGGGATTGTTGTTGATAAGTGCTTTAGTTAAATAAAAAAATTAGATTTTGCATACATAAATTCTACATTCTACGTAATATGAGCAAAAAGTTGATTCTAATGCTATATAAGGTACTGGTGGAACTCCTCATAAAATATAGAATAATTGTGTGAGGTGCAATTCTTGATCTTACTCAAATTCATGTCATTCAGAACCACATTATAAAAATAATTTTCAATAAACCCAGACTTTATCTCAAGAAATAAATGATATAAAAACCTTATATATCCTTGTAGTGCGTAGTTTTATACATAATAGTAAACACTTAAAATCAAGTATCGTATTACATGACCATAACACGCGGGTTATTACAAACACTAATCTAAATATTCCACAATACAAATGTGACTTAAATCAACATTTTATGATATATCTGGCACCCAAATTTTACAACTTAATACCGGCAAACATTAAACATGTAGAAGAAAATAATATGCTGTTCAATAAATATTGCTGGAAAAACCACCAAAAATTCATATTCCTTTTCTGAAAGGATTTTCCTATATAAACAAAATATTAGAAGGAAAAAAATAAATACGTTCTTTTTTTTACTGTATAGGTATGATTTGTGGTAGTATAATAATATATATTATATAATGTTATATTTCTGTTATTTTTGTGTTTTAACTAAGCAATAATATTTCTGGTTTAGATCGTCGGCCCCCCTGGACCTCCTGGACTTCCAGG
The DNA here is from genome assembly GCF_022605725.1 of Anthonomus grandis grandis. Lineage (NCBI taxonomy): Eukaryota > Metazoa > Arthropoda > Insecta > Coleoptera > Curculionidae > Anthonomus > Anthonomus grandis. The sequence continues at coordinate 30,662,534 of NC_065552.1, forward strand.
AACCCCAGGACTCCAGGGACCCCCGGGAATTAAAGGGGATAGAGGAATGGATGGAATTAAAGGAGAACCTGTAAGTATTGCACGTATTTATGCTACTTTTATATTATTTTGCAGGGATAATTATAAATAAAACCTAAAATATTTAATTCGTTTTAGGGTGAAAAGGGAACCAAAGGTGATCCAGGGCCAATGGGGTTGCCTGTAAGTACCTAAAAAAGTTTATATTAATTTATTTTATTATAAACATTTTTTCTTAGGGACCAATGGGATTAAGAGGAGGTACAGGCATGCCAAGCGACTATCCGAAACTAGGAAACCCCACACGAAAATCCTTTTTTAACAATTAGGCTATGAAACACACGCCCGAACCCCTCAAAAAAAAAACTAACCTAAATTAGGATGTAATAAAGTGTTTACCATATCTGTGTTAAATATTCCATTCGATGACCCACAAAATAAAGTTGAAAAAAATTAATGGACAATAAACTTTTTGCTTCATTGCTAATATTACGTATGAAGGATAGAAAAAGTAGACATATATAGGGCGAATTGGAAGAACTTATGAATAGAAATTGAAACAAACTTTCAGCAAAAACATATTATACTTAACGAGCTTTAAATATTGTTGTTGAAATGTAGGAAATTCCAGAGCTCCCTGTATATAATAAGAGAATGAAAAAGGCTGTGTGGTTTGCCTAAAAAAGTTTCTTTGTTTATTATTACAGATTAAAACCCGATATAAATTCACCATTCTTTCCACAATCTGCTGTGAAATATACACCAGATGTTTTGCTAAGATTTATTACTTTATTACTACAAGCGGGTAAGAATTTGTTTATCTCCGACACTACAGCTGCAGCTTATTTTGTATTTTGCGTTACATGCCTTTATTAGTTTATTCCATTGGTTAAGCTCCTGAATAATGATAACCACCAATGTTACTGTTACTGTTTTGATACCGTAAAATGGGGTGAATAGAAACAGTTTCGGACCTTTCCTACTCTGTTGCTAACATGGTAGTCACCTTTTTGATAACAAAAAATAAGGAATCTACAGGACTCGACTTGTAGATCAAAAAGCGCATAATAGATTTTTTTTAAATAGAGGTTTTTCCACAAAGAAAATAAAAACGTTTTTTTCCTATTCAAATTTGCTATTCTACCCACACGAGGGCGAATACGAACACCTAAAAAAATTTTTAAATTGATAAAAAAATATAAATACACAAAAAAAAACTGACAAAAATACCAATTTTACAAAAAAAAAACATTTATTTCTAAAGAAATGTAACAAGTTTAAACATATTATTTAAATTAAACAACTTTGATGCAAATTAAAATTTAAAATGTTTCTTCTTAACGTAGATGCTTCTATCTCGTCATGAACTGGGAAAACCTCTCCAACAACCTGGCTAAAATGAAAGATAGAAACATCCGGAACTTCTGGAAATCCATAAATATATCCTGACGAGTGTTTGGTGGGGCGACTTCTTAAGAAAGTGGCTTCAATGTGATTTTCTGTAATATTAATGACTTGTCCGATAAAATATTTATTTTCTTGTCTATTTCGATATTTTGTTGGAAAACATACCAGAAGCCAAGTTCCTTTATCTATTAAATCAAGCGAAATAGGAGAAACACATCGGAACAATTTACCCTCAAAGCAGACTGATGCTGATGAATTATTTGTATCCAACTTATTCTTAGGACTTATCGGTGAAACTTGGTAGTGAAGTGTCCATTTCTGAGTCTTCACTTGAAGAATAATCTTGAGCTTTTGCCATTATTGGCATGAAATTACTAAGCGGCAAATTCATTTCCGGGTCTGAATCTTTTTCATATAAGGTTTTCATACGTCTTTCCAAATCATTATCCTCTTGATCACGCTTTTGCCAGCAGGAACTTGAGTTTTACGACGTCAACTCTTCACATTTTGACCATCGCCATATCTCATTGTTCTTAGAAGGTTTACCAAAGAGTTATTAAGTCCTTCTTCAATGTTCTGATTCTCATCATTTGCCTCGTTAAGATTTTGCTGCGAAAGGCGTCTCATTTTGCACTCCAAATTGCGTAACTTTGCTTCCATTTAACCGACCCCGTAACTGTTACGGTTTCCGAGATGGTCACCCTCGAATTTGGGACAACCTGTACAGGACAGTGTTATAGGATAGTTTAAGTTTTCGTAAAAAAATGGGAATAAGTTTAAAGTCACTCTACACAATTTTTATTAGACCTGCTATATATGTCTTAAAAAATCTTTTAAAAATTCTTAAGCACCCACTTCCATTCAGTTTTTAAGACTAATTTAAAAAGTTTCCGTGAAACTTTAGAATGAACTTTAGAAGTCGCTCTACAATTTTTTTGCAATTTTCGCTGTACTGCCTACGTAAATCTGCCTACATGTCAAAAACGAATCAAAAATCTATTTCCATGTCAAATTTTGTATCCCATATATGTACACTTGACCACCCACTACTGTTCAGTTCCTAAGACTCTTACTTCAATAGTTTCCGTCAAAATTGCAAAGAACTTTAATGTCAATCTACAAATTTTTTGCAATTTTCACTATACTGTCAATTTATTCTAAATCTATCCATTTCTCGAAAATGGATCGAAAATCTTAGCAAAATTTTTAGTGCTCCGTATAAACGACATTTAAATACCAATTACTGTCTAATTTTGGACTACTTGCTTTCATAGTTTCAGTGAAAAATTGAAACTATAAAGACACTGTACACTTTTTTTACAATTTTCACTAAACGACCTGGACAAATTTATCCACATCTCAAAAACGAATAAAAAATCTATAAAAAGACCTTATGTTCTGTGTACAGGATACTTGAAAGCCCACTACTACTGGCCAATTTTGACACTTTTTTAGGAAATTTGTGTGAAAAATTAAGAAAAACTTTACTCTACACATTTTTCTCAATTTTCTGCTTTTATCTCAAAAACTAATGAAAAATCTTTTAAAAATTCTTAGTGCCTTGTGTACAGAACACCTAGGCGCTCAGTACTGTCCACTTTTTAAGACTCTAATTACATAAGTTTTCGTAACAAATTGGAAAGAACTTTAAAGTCACGTTACACATTTTTTACGATTTTCACTAAACCGTTTGGATAAATCTGACCATTTTCAAAGATGAATCAAAAATCTTTAAGAAAAAATGTAGAGTCGCGTGTAAAGGATCCCCTAAAACTGTCCAGTTTTTGAAATTCTAACTTCAACAATATCCTTTAAAAATGAGGATTAATTTAAAAAAATATTTTGACCTAACGAGCAATAAAGAAAATAATACTATAATAAGGACAGAAAAAGTTTTAAAATTATCCTTCATTCTAGGCTGATGTGCCTAAAGAAATTATTGGGTAATACTAGGATCTTATTAGCTTTTTATAATGTAAAAACTGAAGCCACACATTTTTTTAATCTCAAAGACTATCAATTCTAGATCAACCTAATGTTATTTATTTAATACCCTGCTGTGACAAACATTATTTCAATTAAATACCAAGCGAGATGGTCTATATTCAACTAATTAACAGTATCACTTTTCCAATCTAAGCAACATATATAGCAATTTATTAAGTAAATTAAGATAAGCAGCTTCTGCTGGCAAAACTTAAATTGAGATGTCTTATCCTAATCTTATCTAACCGTTATGACATATATGTAAAATACGCTTTGTTTTGTTTCTCACTAATTTTTCTACAACTATAAAATATGTATATTATTTTAGATAATACACATTTTACATCTTTTTAAGTTAACCAATTGGTCAGAATCATCTCAATAATTTTAATGAATAAGAAATCTTGTGTATTACATTTGAACACAAGTCCTTAAAATGCAAGCAATTTATTGATTACAAAACCTAATCTATTACCAGAAGTAAATCTCTTAAATATAGTGTAGACCATTATGTAGGACTCAAATGTAATATTATTTTATTTTTATTTTAGAGAAATATTAAAAATCTAATACAGAAAAATCACCGGTTTGATAATTATCTTTTTTAAGCAACCCACACAACCTAAAAAAAAAGTAATGTTAAAAATTTGTATAAATTATTTTTACTATTCTGTATGTACCTAATGTCGTGATTAACATTTTGAAGCTGTAACTATTTCGCTCGCGATGTATGTATCTTATATTATGTTTATTTATTTTTTAGTGTAGACTTTGAGCTTGCGCGTTACTAGTGTATAAAAAATGTTACTACGTATTATATTATTATCTTATTTTTGAAAGATTGTTATAAGTAGTTATAGGACAATAGTAAAATCAAAAGTTCGCCACTTTTTTTTTCTAATTGTTCGTCCAAGAAAGTACTTAGATAACTGCCGGTTAAAAAATTGTTTTTTTTTGTCCAGCCGCCATACAGTTTGCTCCACTGTACTTAAATTCCACCCTTTTGTCTGTATAAATTATACAACTCAGCTTGTATTTAACATTATTCTGTAGTAAAACAAGTGTATTCGTTGTCGAATGTTAACAATGAATAGTCCATTCGTCCAGTATAACCCTTAGAGTTACTAATTTAATTGTAAGAATATTAATTAATATATAATATGGATGTTTTAAGGGATTTTTGCAATAGTTTGGTTCTAGAAGACACCCTTTTTTAAGGTAGCTCTCTCCTTGCTAATTTTTAAGCCGGTCACTTTTTTTTAATTAAGTTTGCATATACAGGGTGTTCAAAAAGTAGACGGAGATATTTCAACAAGTGATACATACAACAAATACATTTCCCCCTCAGCAGACAATGCAAATGGCTAATTGAGGAATCTGTGATCCATGGGCTTTCTTACTTTAAGGCTTTGCCTGTGAGTTTTTTGTTAAAATTAATTTTTGGGTAGGAGTTCGTAGATGTAGGCTAAAGGTACATACAGGGTGTTCGAAAAATAGACGGAGATACATCAACGGGTGATTCCTTGTAAAAAAATATGAAAAAAAGTTTCTATAAACATCGGTTCGGAAATGCACAGTTTTCAATATACAGGGTGATAATTTTTTTAATTAATTATTTTTCTAGGGGAACTAATACTTGTCAATGTCAAACCTCCATGCAGAAATGATTTTTTGTTATCCAAGACACCTGTGATTGTTTTATTAAAAATTAATAAACCAATTTTGTCCAGTGGCATGCAATAAAACGGTATTTATTTTATTTGTCAAAAACGAAAAAAATACAAGATGCAAAAAAGTTGTATTTTTAAATGCTTAATTAACTTGACACAACATATTACAGTTGGAAAAAAGGCAGTGACGTATATTTTTTTGCCAATAACATTTGCTAAGATGTCCCACGGGACGCCACTGGACCTTATAATTTTAATCTAATTAGGGCTAAATTAGCCTCTTAATACAACAAGTAATACTGCCAAATTTCAAAAGAATCAAGTAAATTTTTTTTTATATTAATAAAAAAATAATATTTATCACCCTTTATCTTAAAAACTGGGCATTTCCGGACCCATGTTTATAGAAACTTTTTGTCATATTTTTTTACAAGGAATCACCCGTTGATGTATCTCCGTCTATTTTTCGAACACCCTGTATGTACCTTTAGCCTACATCTACGAACTCCTACCCAAAAATTAATTTTAACAAAAAACTCACAGGCAAAGCCTTAAAGTAAGAAAGCCCATGGATCACAGATTCCTCAATTACCCATTTGCATTGTCTGCTGAGGGGGAAATGTATTTTTGCATAGTGAATACTAAACGCGACGTAACTTTTTTATATTCAAGTTGGGTCGAAATCTTGTGAGTAGAGCGGAATAGAAAAGAACGCTATCGTTTTCTTTTTGACTTAAGATTTAATATTACAAATTAATACATCCGCACCCAAGACATGAGTTGGCCAGACCTGAATATGTATACGTGGCAACGAATTCGTTGTAACTACATGACTGCTACCAACAAATATCAGTGCTGAATGAACCTGCCGACGTACATCCGTGAAGAATTACGAAAATCTAACCATTTCAATCTTAGGTAGTTTCTTAGGTTTTCTTAGGTAGTTTCTTGATTGACGAATAAAATTAGTAAAGGGGGTAAAATTAATAAAATTTTAACTGATGCGTAAAAAAGTTGGTAATTTTAATAACATTTTGTCAACATGTCTCTTATTAGCCATATGATTTTTTTTGTTTCATGAAGCAAATCAATGTCGATGTCATCAAAAACCGTCAAATAGAACTTAATGTCATCTGCAAACATAAAAACCTTCAATGCAAAACAAATCATTAATGAATAGCCAAACAGCCTAGGAGAGCAGTTTCCTCCTTAAGCCGCGTATCCACCTGACAAACGGAACGTTTAGAAACATTTGCAATCATTTACAAACACGATGTTTTGGTCACTCACATTTGCAAACGTTTGCAGGCGTTTGTCACTGTTCCGCGAAAAGTCGGTAACTTCAAAGGATTTGACTTGTTTGTGGATTTCTGGCTGATTTCAGTGGAGACGCGATATTCTACGTTTGTAGATAAATAGATATTTACCTAGCTCGCTAATGCTTTCATGATGGCGGCACATACTTCAGGAATTATTCTAGAAATGAGCTGCTTCGAAACTCTGAAGAGGTACATAAGACTGGCATAGGAATCTCCTGTCGCTAGAAAGCAAAGTGTGATGGCCAGTCTAATTTCGGCAGAGACGCACTCTCGATAGTTCGTGTCAATTTTAGATATTTCTGGAGAAATTCTTGAGAGCAAGAAATCAAAATCTCTTGGCAAAACTCGAGTAAAATTTTCGAATAAGCTACTCCTGTCAGTTTTGATATCAGAAATCGGCTGCATAGAAACTCTAGTTTTTAAAAAATGAGACACCCAAAATCTACGTTTCCTTCTTTTTTTCTTCTTTTCTTTTTCTATTAGTGCACAAAATACTAATGCAGCACAGGCGGCAAGTTTCTTTCTACTTAACGGGGCAATTTTTACAATTTTTCCATTCTCGGTTTTCCTCAAAATAAAAAAAAGACCTGGATACGCGACAAACGCTCTCAAAACTGTTTTGTGAACAATTTCAAACAACATTGTGCTGATCGGTGGGTACTTCATTTTGCAAGCGTTTATCAATATTCGCAAACATTTACAAATGTTGCTACAAATGTTAATGCCAGTGGATATGCGGCTTTACTGACTCTCATCTTTTACCTTTAATAAAGCCGTAAAGCCACCTTAACAGTATGTCAGAAAAAATCTTCCACGGCTTCTCAATCAATAGTCCGTGACTTACTTGACTAAGTGCACTTATCAGGGCCTCTTTTAGGTGATGAAAGGCTTGGGACTCTTGGGATTTTCGTTCTCCTTCTAGGGGCTTGGTAAATGGTTTTGCGATTTTGGCAAATCCTTCCACATAGAATCGATAATAAGTGCATAATATCAAGACGTTGCATAGCTTATGCTTGTCTTTAGAAACTGATCAACCTTGGATAGTCTGGACATTTGCCTTTTTAACAGCAACTCCTTGACTGGAAACGACGTGATCCAGATACTGCACAGCTCTTTGAAACAGATGCTATTTCTTTGGGCTCAACTTTAATCCAGGATCTCGTAGCTTCAGGAATACTTCTGCAAGATTTTTCATGTGTGGTCCCGAAATGATTTTCCTACCACAACAAGGTAAACCTGCACAACAATTGCTGTTCAACGATAATTTCCTTAATATTCCAGTTGGAATATAGAACTTATATAATTCCATACACCTGGTCTATACAGTGTGACTCTGTAACTTGAGATAAATTTAGTAGTTCATATACTTTTTTTCTCAAAAAAATCCTCGGACCCCTCGATTAGTATTGTTAGTTATACTACTCGTATATAAATTAATATATAGTGTGTCCCAAAACTAAAATACGTATTATAATGTTATTTATGATTTTTTTTAATGGCTTTTATTGCTTCTAAAGAGCATATCGATTTATTCGTTTTTTATGACTTACAAATTCCAAGATAATTGAAATACCTTCTTTTCAAGAAAAGCAAAAATTTACTCAAAACGTTTTCCCTTTATAAGTTTTCAAAATGTAGCCAATTTACTATTTGGCAATGCCCTAAACGTCCTTAAAATTCGTTTATAATAATCCCTGGAAAAATTAATCTACACTCATGCCTTATTCTGGTTAATAACTCCTCAATGTTTGCGGGCTTGGACACATAAACTTTGGATTTTAAATAGGAAATAATATAGGAAACAATCCAAAGGAGTTAGATCGGGAGATCTTGGTGGCCATTCAAAAGATCTTCTTCTACCAATCCATCTGCCTGAAACTAAGGAATCCAGGGAAATATAGTATCCAGGTACTTTCGAACAGGATGTGTAAAATGGGAAGGCGCACCATCTTGTTGAAACCTAATGTTCCTATTTGGCATATCAGCTTCTATTTAATCAGGAAATAAAGCAGCTAGATTTGGAATTAGTCGTTCTTATAAAAACTGTAAATCTATTGCTCTATTTAGGTTTTTTTTTAAAGAAAATTTGGTCTATAACTTGTTTGCCTACAATTCCTGCCCAAACATTTACCTTCTCTAGGTGTTCAGTATGGCCTTGCCTCATCCAACATGGATTTCCTTGTGCCCAATAACGGCAATTTTGTTGATTTACTACTCCGTTCAGCATAAATGTTGATTCAACAGAAAAGAGAATATTTTATGTTTTAACAATATTATTCTGTAGTAGTTTCATAAATTGTTCGCAAAATTTGATTTTTCTTCTTGCAACTACAAGATTTGTATGCACTAACCGACATTTTTGGTCATAACTTGGAAACTTAAGTAAGATTTTTTCAAATTTTTTTTGCAACACTATACTATGATTCCTAAGGACGGATTTGAGGGTAAAAACATCAGCTTAAGTTAAAAATTGAGGTAGCTAGGGCTATTTTGGTTGGGGCAGTTTTTATTGCTATTTTTTTTACCAAATTCTAACTTTCCTTAGAAATATCTTAAGAAGCAGTAGGAATATTCTAAAAAGGGTTTTGGTGCAAAAAAGCGCATTTCCCACCAAACAATTTCATATGAGAACGATTATTGTACCTCAAAAACTTGTTGAGTTAGAGACAAGTTTGTCCACCAAGGTCCTGTAGCCACCTAATTTGAAGTTTTTAGTACCATATTGAAATTCAAGATTTTTATGCATTAGCCGACATTTTTGGTCATAACTTGGAAACTACTTAAGATATTCTCATAATTTTTTCGCACTAGTATAATATGATTCCTAAGGACCGATTTGAGGGTAAAAGCATCAGTCTAGGTTAAAAATTGAGTTAGCTAGGGCTGTTTTAGTTGAGGCAGCTTTTTTTTGTTACTTTTTTCATGAAATTCTAACTTTCCTTGGGAATATCTTGAGAAACAGTAGGAATATTCTTAAAAGGAATTTGGTACAAAAAAGCGCATTTCCCACCAAACAATTTTATATGAGAACGATTATTGTACCTCAAAAACTTGTTGAGTTAGAGGCAACTTTGTCCACCAAGGTCCTGGATCCACCTAATTTGAAGTTTTTAGTACCATATTGAAATTCAAGATTTTTATGCATTAGCCGACATTTTTGGTCATAACTTGGAAACCACTTAAGATATTCTCATAATTTTTTCGCAGCACTATACTGCGATTCCTGCGGATGGACTTGAGGGTAAAAACATCAGTCTAGGTTAGAAATTGAGGTAGCTAGAACTGTTTTGGTTGGGGCACTTTGTTCACCAAATTCTAACTTTCCTAGGGAATATCTTAAGAAGTAGTAGCATGATATTTATGTATGCAATAATATTTTTGATTTTTTGTGTTATTAGATTACACCAAGGCTCTCAACACTTTGAATTTAGGAATGAGGCTTTCACAGTTAGAGCAATTCTGGTGGTGCCCAAATAATGTATGGAATGCCCTACTACTGACTCTCTCTATATTATTATTAAAAAAATTACTATATACTCTAAAATCTGTTGATTTCTGTATCATTTACTGCTCTCAGAGAACTTCAGCCTGTTTTATGCTTCAACTCTATTAGTGAAAATGCACAGTCAAGAGTCAAGGAAAATAGTGACAGCAAAAAAATAAAAAAACAACACTGATGATTCTTCTTTATTTTTCTGCACCCTCTTAATTGAGTTCCTGGAGGATTGTGAGTTTAAAGGGATGAATTTCTGTGCCTTCAGAATCCTTACTAGTGAAGACTGACTCAATTGCAATTCGTGCACCAGTTGTCTAGTGGAAATGTGACTATTTTGTCGAATCTGATTTTCATTTTTGCTTACAGTACCTTGCAATATCGGTGGTAAATTAGAATGCATGTTTCTGAATAAGTCTATAACCTCATTTTGAGGCCTTGTTCTATGTCCATATCCAATCATCATCAATGCATTTAAATTTAAAAAAAAGTATTTAATTCTAATTATTTGACTTTTGATGATCAATTAAAAAGTAAAAAAGACTTTACACTCAAGACATTCTTTTAACAATGTTAAAATTTACTATTGCACGTCACTTTATGCTCGTAGTAATGACATCACTATATTGGACTTACTGCCTGGACAACGTCAATTTATCCCTCAATCATTCCATTATAATTTAAAAAAATAACAATCAAAGGAGTTAAATTAAAGAACCGCACTGTATAAAATCCAAATATTGCAATAGTTTTAAGTTTAAATAAAATAATGAATCAGACCCGCTATTGCAAAAATCCTGTAATAGCAAAACGCAGCTTTTATATTATTACACTTACTAATTATTGATGTAAAACAGGCAAGCAAAATTATATGATGTAAAATAAATTATAAACGGATATCATTTTATAGGTGTTACATTTATTAGCTTAGACTTTGTAATATACAGGAACTTACTACGATACGTGACTGATTTTTATAGTATTATTAAAAATGTAAAATGTAAGTATGGATAAGTAATAATATATGCGGAGTCTATTATGTGTATTTTGTTCGTTTTTTGCATTATTGATTTTCCTGCCTGCAAAAAATAAAATATTTTTTACGAGCTTTGCATCATTAAATGACAATGAAGAATGCATGAGACCAAGGTAAGCATGTTGCAAAAGAACATTTTCAATTTACACCTTTTTAATTAAATTTTGGAAGAAATGTCTGTTTAAAACCACAAAAAATAATTTTTTTTAAAATAACCTATTTTTTTCATTTGAAAATTACTTAGAAATTCTTTTTTTTAATACAATTTCGAGCGACTAGTTTCTGACAAGTTGTTGAAGTTATTTCTAATTTAGCAAACTCGATTAATTTTTCCTGTATTTTCGCAGTGAAAGTGAAAAGAAAGAAATAATTAAACAACAATAAAATTTTTCTTTTTTAAATAAAACACATTTTTTTATCGTCATACTCTTTATGAAATAACAGTAATAAAGGGTTTTATCATGCAGTAAAAAATTAAATTTCGTTATTTTCAGCTTAGTTTTGTTTAAAAAGCGATTTGCTAGTGAATCGCTTTTTAAACAAAACTATGCTGAAAATAACGAAATTAAATTTTTTACATACTCAAAATTCGACGAATTAGACCTTTTATATCTCTGTTAACATATGAATTTTCTAATCGATCTCTCATATGATTCTGAATCAACTGAGATGCTAAGGTTTTAATGAAAGTGAAACGGGACGTATCATTATTAGGAAAGGAAGCATACATTATAAAAGAGTTTACACTGCAAATATCGACAATTTTATAAAAAATTGCCAATGGCCATCGTCGAGTTCGGCGACTACACGTATATTTAGCACATTTCTCATCCATGGCATCAACTCCTCCTTTCATACAGTTATAAAAGGCATTTATTTCAGTCTTTCCTGTTGCTTCATCAGTTGTTTCACAATGGTGTATAGTTGATAAAATAATGCTGCTTTATAACTGCTTATATTTTTTTAGGAGTATGTGAAACGATAGTCATATTTTTTGTAAATCCGTAAAGCGTATCACTTTGCTTACGATCTTTTGTAGGAAGAAGTTCAGGAGGAATCTCCTTTTTATTTTTTCTAAGGGTCCCCACAAATGTCAATTTATTTGCAAATAGGTGTTCGGCAAGTTCTACAGACGAAAACCAGTTGTCAGCAGTTATATTCCTATTGGAATTGTACAAACATTTGGCGAGCCTTATGACTGACTGAGTTGGTTTACAAAGTTTTTTCTCTTCATTCGTCACTATCTTTCCCTGCATAAATATATGCGTTGTATAAATATTGGGTTCTTGCATCTGTTAGTGCCATTATTTTTAGGCCATACTTTTCTGGTTTAGAGGGAATGTACATCTTGAATCTACATCTGCCTCGAAATCCCACCAACATTTCATCTATGCAAGCATTCGCGCCTATCGTATAGGAGTTTCTGGCATTTTCAATGAATAAGTCAAATAATTCACTTATAGCAGCTACTGGATTTTCCTTCTTTCGTTCTTCCCTGTCATCTGAATCGTCGAATCGTAAAGCTGTTAAAATATTAAGTTCTAACTGCCTATATGCACAACCGATTAACATTACAACGTTTGATAACCACACAGACATATAAAATTTACAATAAGTTAAAGAATAGATATTTAACAACATTCTAGGCTAACAGAGATCAGTAATATAACTGCTTATTTTTCGTTTAAATATAGAAGGTGAAATATATTTTAACTCAGGAGGAATTTTATTATATTGCAGATGAATACAGTAACTAAAGCTCCTCTCAAACAAAACAGTTTTATGAAGAGGAGGTGTAATAAAATGCGTATTTCTTAAGTCCAAAACATGAGCGTCATATCTAAACTTAATTTTCTGATAAAGGTAATTAGGACATTTTTTAAAGATAATTTTATTAAAGAGAACAAGACTATGTAGTAACCTCCTTTCACTCATATTTAGCCATCTCATCAAGCGTAACCCACTACTCACACCTCTATCAAATTTTCTCATTCCATTAATTAGCCTTACACAACAATTTTGAATGTACTGTATTCTTTTTATATCACTTATCAAAAGGCAGGGGCCATACAAAACATCACAGTAAGTGAAATGGGACAATACAAGACTGTCACATAAAACTTTTTAGTTCCTTATTAAGGAGCTGCCTCTGATTATAAAGTAGCTTAAGGTTAATAAAAGCTTTTTAAATACATTGATCAATGTGCTCAGTGAACCTCAACTTAACATCTAATAAAACTCCAAGATTCCTAGCCACATTACTACAATTTATTAGTTGATCATTCAATTTAATCTGAACAAATTTCTCGTATGTGTCTCTGGAATGCAATCTACCAAAAAGAAGAACCTTACATTTACTTGGGTTTAGAGTAACAGTAAGAAATCTATGTCGCGGAGTCTGCTAGACTCCATGTCAGTAGTTAAGGGTTAAATGACCTTCTAGATTTCCCGATTTATCTCCAAATGATTTTTGTCTTTGGAGACATTTCACGAAGAAAATGCATGGGTCTAATTTAGATAAAGTTCATGCCAAAGTAAATATAAATTTACATACTAGGTTAGAAATTACACACAGCATAAAAGCAAAACAAACAAAGTATACTTTTACAACAAAATAACAAAAAACTATTTAACATTGCCAACTTCAACATTTCTTTAAGAACCTCATATTAGAAAGCAATTTACAGTATGTATAAATTTATTTAATGGCCGTAGAATGGCCTGCTAGATCTCCCGATCTTACCCCTTTGAATTTTTTTATGGGGTCATCTAAAAACCAAAGTCTCCCTTGAAGATCTTCGAAATAGTTAAAGAAAAGAAAAGAAAAGAAAATGTGCTATATTACGTAAGACAAAACAAAATGTGTACAAGCATCCTAAAAACTAAAAAATTCCAAATTCACTTTAAATTTCAAATTTCAAATAAACATAACATCTAAAACATTTTATCATAAAATTTACACATTACCAAAATTAATTATAACAAAACAGATTGAAAAAATAAAAAAAAAGCATCTTTTTGATAAATTTGATTAAAAAATAAATAAAGCAGTCAATAAAACAGAATTTAGAGGAAGTAAATTAAAATATTTAATAGGAAACAAAACTACACTAAAATGATGTCAGAGCACAGGTCAAAAGGTATCATTAAAAATCGTCAAGGCTCTAATATGCCCTGGATAATAAAAGTGATTTTAATTTCTTTTTTAAATTCTCAACTTCTAAAATTTGTCTGATACATAGAGGAACATGGTTGTAAATTGTTTTGCTAAGGTATATAAGTGAGTTCTTGGTGAGGGAGGATGTAGGGATTGGTAAGGGAAAATCGTTAACCTGACGAGCCATATGATCAGTGTTAGAGGGAGGTTTAGGACATTTATGAATAAGAGTAGCTGTTTCTAAGATAAAAAGAGAAAAAAGAGTTAGGATTTTTTGAGATATAAAGAGAGGTTTACAAGAATCTCTTAATCCAGCGGAACATAGGTATCTAACTGCCTTTTTTTGGATCACAAAAATTATGTTTAAACAACGAATGTCAGTTATAATAACGCTAGCAGTACTCGTACCAATTATTATAAAACTTCACCACTTATTGTTATGTGCAAATTACATAATCAATTTCGATCTCGTTATAATTTGTGGAATCACTAGACAGGCTTAAAAAATACTCTCTATAAGATTTGAGGCATTTAATAAAAAGTATATGTAATAAGCACTGCATTCTTTTCTTTCCAAATTGTGTGTTAGTATACAGAATAGTTTTGATTAAGTTCCAACTACTCCGTAAATGGATGTATACCTGTAGAGTTTTTTACTAAATAAATAAACGGAAAAGGTCATAGCTCTTATAATCTTAGGAAGATAATTAAAAAATGTTATTCCCTAATAGTCAGGAGCATGTTGACACTTTGTCAACCGTCGATATTTGGGTGTAAGGTGGTGTTGGGTGTAAGACTCCTTTTAATGAAAGGGAGATAGTCCAGGATATACTGGGAAGGCAATGACAATATACCAATCTCCACAAAAGTCTGTCTGCAATCATCTCTATATCCCACTCCTGCCATAACCCAAATGGCCCTTGTTTGAAGACCAAAGATTGGAGACGCCCAGGTCGCAATTCCCCATATTATTAGAGCATAGGATAAAACATAATGAAACAAAGCAAAGTAAGCTGTCTTTAGGGCTGGAAAGCTCACACATTGAACTAGTTGTTTTACGGCATACACACGAGTACTGAGCCTTTTTGCCACCTGCCCTATATGAACATCCCATTTAAGTAGTGAGTCAACCCCCAAGTCTGTGTCTGTGACTTGGTAATGTGTATTGGTCACATTAACAAGATTACATAGAGAGAACACCGTCTGCCGAGTTTTGCTCTGATTAAGAAGCAATTTTTTTTGCATCAAACCATACTTTAGCATCCGACTGTGCAACCTCTATTCTCCGAAGACCCTCCTTAAGAGAGTCAGCTGAAATAGACCGGGTATAGTGTCATCCGCAAAGAGAGTAAAAGCAGCATTTATGTCAGCTAGGGGTAAGTCGTTGATATAAAGTAAGAAAGAATGGGGCCCAAAACTAAGCTCTGCGGAATTCCTGCACTTAATTCCCTTTGTTGGGACGTCCTCCTCCACAATCTAACAACCTGTATCCTATTTGCCAAATATGATTTTAGAAGAGAAATGTCTGGAGTGGCAAAGGTGTAGAATTTCAATTTGTGAATAAGAAGGTCAGAAGATTTAGTCATGACTATTGAAGTAATGCAAAAACCATTTCTTCGTGCTTTAGCTGAACAATTGAATGCCCTGCACAGGTCACAGAAAAGAATTGCTTAATACCTTACAGACCCAAATAAATCCAGTTTCCTGTTAACAAGATCAACTATACCCTACCCAGTATTCCTGAAACCCAAACTGTAAGGCAACCATTGTCCTCAAGAAAGGAAACAAGTCGTAGTGACATGCATTTTTCAATAAATTTGTAAACTACTGGTGGAAGACTAATAATTGACTTATAGTTTGATGCGTCATTAATATCTCCCTTTTTAAATATTGGTATGACCATAGAGTTTTTCAAAATATGTTGAAGTGGGGTCTTTCCTCAAGCTGGACCAATTTGGGTTCTGATTTTTTATTGTTTTTAATAAATCCACACTAAAGTCAAAGATGTCCCAACTAGTTGTAAAAACAGCCCTCATTTCGTTGTATGATAATTCTGAGGATGTAGATTAATTAGTTGTCTACAGGGTTAATTAAGGCCTTGGGTAATTTAGGTAGAAGATCACATGTTATAGTGGTAATCAATTCACTAAAATTATCTGGTGTTAAATTTAAAGGAATGGCATTTGTGGTAACTAAATTTCTATATTTATTTATCATATTTCACAAGGTTTCTGTTGAACTAATTGCAGATTTAATTGCTTTGTCGTTTGCAGCTGCTTTGTCACCTTTTATTGCCGTTTTATACTTGTTTTTAAGTGACTTGTAGTCCCTGTCCGTTAGAGAGTTATGAAATTGCTTATTGAATACACCCAATAAGCCCAAATGCTCTCATTTATTTTAAATTTGTTGTTAAACCAAACAGTGCTACTGACTTAATCAGAGTGAATGTTTTTCAAGAAAAGCTTCTTAATATGCACGTTCCAATTTTTTATGTATGTCATTAGTTTGATTTCATAAATTTTCAAATGATATGGACCCTATTAAGTTCTAAAACACAAACGTACCCTTTTGAGTTATAGGTCTATGGAAACTTTTTTCAATTTTATAATTAAGTTTTAAGGTGATAATTAAATTGAGATGACCAGAAATGGTTTTTGGATCAGAGATGAGGATGATTTCTATTGACTTGAAAGTTTCATAAATATAAGTAACAATAAACTATAGGCATAAATTTAAAAAAAGTTTTTCAACCTTCTTAAAAATCTGACAGTTATCTGCAGACTTTTTAGCAACTTTTTTTTTCAAATTTTAATTAAAAAGGTGTAATTTTTTAATTTTACTTGATTTTCATTGTTTTATTGCTTCTATTTGCAGGGTCCTCCAGGTCTGGATGGAATGAAGGTTAGTATTAATTTATAGTTATCATCAACATCTAATTAAAATAAGATTTTTTAGCAATTTAATTTATTTTAAAATAAATAGTTATTAATTGATATTATTAAAATAAATTTGAAATGTACACGAACAACTTTTCTTTTAAGAGTTATGAAAAATTATTTTCTTTTCACAAATATTATGTGGTGGTGATTTCTAATGAACAAGAAGCTTCCATATAAGTTTACAGTTAAGAAATCACATGTACATTCACATTATTTCTCATAACAAGCTTTATATTGTTTAAACAAGCTTTTTCCTTTGCTGGGGTGGTACCCAAAGTCAAATTTTTGATATGAGAGCAAAATATGTTATAATTTTTGTAACAGGTTTAAAAACCAAGAGCCATGATTTATAATGTAAAAATTATTAGTAACAAACAAAAAATAATAAGTATATTATATAGGGTGCTCAAGGGGAACCAGGAGCTAAAGGAGAAAGAGGTGACCCAGGACTACCGGTAAGTTCTGGAAAAACTGTTTTTCTTTATGATTAATGTAATTTGTTACTTTCAGGGAACCGACGGGATACCTGGCCAAGAGGTAATATTTACTACATAAGTCAATACTATATGGATACTAATAATTGTTCATAATTTTTAGGGACCCAAAGGTGACAAAGGTTATAAAGGAGACGCAGTAAGTTGATAAAAAAAATATTAAATCATGGTTCTTGGATGCATTGAGAAGAATTGTCAACGAAAAATAGGATGTTTTAAAGAAATTGTTGAAAAAGTTTTTTTTTCAAGGGTCCTATCGGAAAACGTGGAAGGAAAGGCGATAAGGGAGATAAAGGCGATCAAGGAGTGCCAGGATTAGATGCTCCTTGTCCATTAGGTACCGATGGATTGCCTTTGCCAGGGTGCGGTTGGAGACCACCGAAGGTAAATCCGAAAACAAAAATTTGAAAAAAAATAAAAAATCCGTACTAGTGTACTTGTTTTTCCCTTTAAACGCGCTCCAAATCTTAGGTCATAATATGCCATTAACAATTACACCAGTACTCAACCTAAATAACATTTGAAGGGATAAAACACGCAAAAATAACAAATAAAAATTACTGAATAACTAACTACTTATACTAATATCGTCTTCAGATTTTAGCATGTCTATCAACATGTTCGTATCTGTTTATAAATCCTTACTTAAATTGTCTTTAAAGTCAGGTTTCCTTATGAAAAAAAGAATATAAATATGAAAAGAGAATATAGTCAACCTTGCCACAGCTCTTAGATGGATTGGTAAGTAATGAAGCAACTTTCATGGCAATGTAAAAACCAAATTGTTATCAATTAACAGGGTTTTCAGGGAGATCGTTCAATATAACTAAGTTATAATTGCTATAGGGTTATCTCTTTAATGCTGTTGATAGGGGTTCATAGGATGATGCTCCGTATAGAGAATTTTCTAAAGCATTTGACAAAGTCAACCATTCCCCACTATTAGCCAAGCTCAAGTCCTTTGGTTTTGGGAAAAAAAAAATATTTGATGATTCAAAGGTTACTTGCTTGGTCGATTACCATACATTCAATTAATGATTTTTTACATACTTTACATCTCTTTTATGTGCATCTAGTTTTCCAACGAAGTCTCATTTGGATCCATTACTTATTTAATGGTATTTATTATTGATATAGGTTTGTAAACAATTATAATTTTCAATGGGTAACTAAAAATACTTCGGTCATCCTCCACTAAATTTATTTAAAGTCCATAAATGATTTTAAAACGTTTAGATATTTCCATAATTACTCGATTTGAATTATTCTATGACGATTCCACTTCGCTGTCTACTTATAATATTATATGATTTTTAAAAAAACTGCATGGGTCTTGACAACTTAAGTTTATCTGCAAAGAAAAATTGCTTAAAGAACAATTAAAAAAAAAAGAGAAAAGTTTTTTTCCTTACTAGAACAACCAAGGTTTATCTTCAGACATTTAATTTCTAAAGCAGTTACTTATTAGCGGCAGCTTAATTCTATAAATTACCAGATTAATTAAATTACCAGATTAATTAAATTACAGATGTTTTCGGTGATCATAGCATATTAAAAATGCATGTATTACAGGATTTATCAAGAACAGCACCAGCTCCTTCTCCCCCGATCGCTCCTCGTACAGAAAGCGAGGAACAAACGGAAAACGGCGCCCCTGAAGAATATGATGACCAGGAAGGACCCGAAGAGGACTACGAAGAGTACCCCGATCAAAATATGGCATTGACGGTTTCTGCATCAGCTGTTTAATTTTTTTTTTAGATCATTTTGTACAAAAGTATTTATATCAGTATAACCATACCCAGTATTGTCTTTTTGGTGGTAGTTTAGAAAACTTTTTTTTTTTAAGTTGACATTTTTAAGAACAAAACAAAACATAAACATATTTAACATAAAAATTTCCTTTAAATTTTCTGATTTATTAATTATAGCTATAAGTCGACGGTTTATCAATGAAACTTGAAATTAAAACCCTTCATAATCCTGGGGGATTATGAAGGGTACCCCCCACCTCATAAACTTTCTGTTATTTGCTTTAGCTAGAAAAATTTTACAATTATTATATTGTTAATTTTTGGTTTAGGTCTTAGTTCCTTGTTTTATTTTATTTAGAAACTGTTATAAATTACAACCCATCATAAGTTTTAAAACTGTAAATATTATTTTAACATCTTTTTTAAATAAATGATAAAACCCACGTTTTACATCTATTTACCTCATTCAAAAAATAAACTCTATACCGGCCCTGCCAATTGAGATCTGGGGTGCGAAAATTAGTGCATCAAGGTGCAATAACAAATTTAAGATATCAGTTAAAAAGAGTACGATAGTGGGTCGTATGAATAAAAATGAGCATTTAGTATCTACTCATGAATTTGGAGCAAATACTACATGTCATATGAATAAAAATAGGGAGCAGATGCTCCACTTGAGTAGGTACTCTTATGTATAATTTGCTGTGAGTTCATTCTCAGTTTTCCTATGAATAAAAATTTGTTGATGCTCCTCGGAAGGAGAATGTACTCCACAATTTTGGAGTCTGATATATAGCAGACTTCAGTTTGTCTACGGCAGAACTATGGCTGAGTTCATTCTTAATTTGCGTTCTAAAAAATATTACAAACCTAGAAGGCGTACCTGTGATCGTGATTTTAAAGTGTTATATCGATTTACTAGAGAACATGTAGAGTGGATATCAAATCACTTTTTGGGTACAGAATCTGGAGAAAGAAGAGGTGGTGCTATAAATAACATTGATAAAATGAAAATATTTTTGAGATACGTTGGTGATCCGGGTTTCCAATCAGGAGTAGGAGAAGATGTTGGTGTTCATCAAAGTTCTGTCTCAAAAGTAGTGACGGAAGTTACTGAGAAGCTAATAGAAAAATGTGGTCTGTGGATAAAATGTCCTCACACTGCTGCCGACATAATAGAGGCGAAACAAAAGTGGCAATCAAATTATTCGTTTCCTTGTGCATTGGGCGTGATAGACTGTACCCACATAAAAATAAAAAAGCCACCTATTCATAGCGATGAATACATTAATCGCAAAGGATATCACAGCATTAATGTCCAAGCCACATGTAATTCAGATGAGTGGTTTACAAGTGTAGACGTTTCATGGCCAGGATCTGTTCACGATTCACGGATTTGGAGCAATTCAGAAATTTCAAATATTGCGAGGAATGATTTTCATAGGTCGCAAGCACTACTCTTAGGAGATGAAGGATATGGTATAGCACCGTGGCTAATGGTACCTTTTAGAAATCCTAATACACCACAAGAACGTGCTTATAATAATTTATTTACAAAGGAACGTGTAATAATTGAAAGATGTTTTGGTCAACTAAAACAACGATTTCCGATGCTACAATATAAAGTGCGGGTATCTATATAAAAAGTTCCAAAATTTGTCATATGCTGTTGTATATTACACAATGTAGCAAAATATTTAAAAGATGAGCTAGATCCTATGGAGCTCCCATTAGAAGATATCCCACTTGCGTATCCGGCAGAAGAGGAGTTGGATAATAATAATATTAGAAGAAGCGGGCAACGGAGGCGATCTGAGTTAGCAGATGTCATTCTTGCTCTCGCTTGAAGTAAGTAAAGCGTGGAAAGAACTTATTTATCATTTTTATTATTAACACTTTAGAAAAATGTTTTTGTCACATGTTAGAATTCTTTATTTCGTAAGTGATTCTAAAAAGTATTGACACATTATAATTTGAAATATGCTTGTCCATTGTCAGCTTGAATGATATTATTATTGCTTGAATTAGATTGTTCATCAACATCTCTGTTTAGCTGTCTCTTGAGTTTTTCCTCTTTCATTTCTAAAACTCTCAGTTGTTTCAGTAAAACTAGTCTTTGTAGTTCGTTATTCGAGAGTTGTTTAGTAACGTTTGTTTCATATTCTTCGAGAGGACTACCTTTATTATGTTTCTTTTTTTTAGGTGCATGTTGTACTGTACTAATAGCATCATCATTTGCTGCACTCGTTTCAGAAGCAAAAGTTGATTGCCTAGGGATTGTATCTTCATGGCCGATTTTCGTCTCTGTTTGTTGTATGCCGACGGATAATGCTCCTAAAATGAAAAATTAAGTAAATATTCATACAGTTTTTATATTAAAAAATGGACAAGTGATAAAGTTTCGTAAATAATATTGTAACTTTTTTTTATTTCTAAGCTAAAAAAATGTCTGTCTAAAATACTTGATCAAATGTTAAACAATAAGTAATTAATTATTATAAACAACATAACGTTATAAATCATTCAATTTTCACAAAATAATAAATAATAGCAAACTTTAGATAGGTTCACTAATATATATGGTAATTTAAATAAAGTTACTTATGAAGAAGATATTAATTAATTTACCTGGAACTTTTGCAAGTACTGGATTTGTGTTGCCTTCCATGATTTCCAACAAAATCTTTTCCCAATCCTGCAGCACAATTTTCTTATTTCCAGTCCTGTTTATGTCAGTCTTTTTCTTGAGTCTGGATTTCATATTATTAATTTTTTTGTACATTTGACTTGTCGTTATTTGTGACCCGAAATTCAGCTTCCACTGTTTGTTAATCAGTTCTATTGCTTGGCTTTTTGACTTTCGGACAGCTGGTGTTTGTGACTTGGATAAAAGTATGGGAACATCACGTAGCATGTTTACAAATCCCATTTGGGATTCGCAGACTTCAGTTTCTCCTTCACTTTCACTCATTGCACACTGATACTTGAATTTATACTAATACACGAATATGCGAAACGCGGCACTTGTTTATTTGGTGTTTTTTCAGGTGCAGACTTGTTTGGAAATATCGAGTATCTACTTTATGTATTCGGAGCACATACTCCTCTCAGCGAATTATTTTTATTCATATAAAACGGAGAACAAACCAGCACTTCATGCTCATGAGTACATACTTGGAGTTTCAACTCAAGTGTTATTCATAACAGCCAGTGTTTCTGCTACTTCCTTCTCTACTAACTAAAGAGCGATTCAAATTAAACGTAAAGTGGCCGAAAGGTAAGAAGAAAGTCTCTTCTTTAAGTAGGCATTTTATGGATTTAATTTTGTATGGATACACTAAAGAATTTTTTAAGAATTTATATGAGTTTATTTTTAAGTCTTGAGAATTTAAGTTTTTGTTCCTACAACAGCGATTCTCACGTCTAGTTGCCGATGTTCCGGCATCCAATCTGCTGTCGTAATTGGTTACTTTTCATAGAATATTAGAAAAAAAATACCTCAGATCATAATAGGTTGAAAATTGATCCAAGTAACAATTATACCAGCTGTTTTCCCGTTGGTGCAAGTTCCAGGTGACATCTCTGGAGATACATGGAAGATTAGCGAATCTTCCGGAACAACAGACTAGCTAATATACATCCCTCGCCGCTAGGAGGCCAGTTCAAGTCGGAATATTGGCGCCACTTTTAAATCGAAATAACTATAACTTATAGTAGTAAATAAATACAGTGTATAGTTAAAACAGTATAACAGTATATTATTATAGTATGTGTAAATCAATTAGTTTCTTTTTCGGTACATCTAGTGTCTAGATTTGTAAAATGTTAGGGATTTCATTTATTTTATTTTTTCGCCAACGCGGCAACAACGATTCACGATTTCCTGGAACCGCAAAATCGCGCCATCGGGACCGTCTCCGTCGTTCGTTTGTGCGGTGCCGCCACTTGACCTTAGCTTTTCCATCTAATCGCAGGAAGAGGTTTTCTTTTTGTTCGCGTCATTTACGCACGACGACTTACTTTCGTATTTTTTAATTACGCCACCACCTTGGCATTTTTACTTTATTTTAATATACATATTTTATATACAGATTGAATATACAGTCCACTGAAATAAAAATCTTTGATTTAATAATTACACGCGACCTGTAGGTCCAATTACATACATGTAGTGTTTTAATTATTGAAAAATATAGTATTGAATTCTACGAAGACACAGGAGGTACTAGAAAAAAACATAGCACGAGAATATAGACTAATACAGCTTTCCTTTTTTTTACGAATAGAGGTAGTTGTCATATTGTTATAGACGGATAGTTTTTTAATATAGGATTGTTTATTTTAAGATACTTAATTTTAACATATTTTTAGGCCATTGTTCAGTAAAAAGTTCTTAAAAAATCAGATATGTATCCCAAATATATGGTACACGTAGTGTATCAAACATCGGACACCCTAGAAATGTAATCTCCGAAATATCAGTCTAAAGGTATTGTATTGCTGCAAGATGAAGTCAAATCATGTTAAAGAAATAAATAGTCCAAATCTTCAAAACAAAAGTTAGTTATCGGTCATGGGATAAATAAAAATCATTAGCCTAAAAAACAACTACGACTTTTGGAAATTGCTTATAGGTATACATGAATACGGGAGGCAGTAACCAACAAAATGACTTTTGACCGAAATACTGTGGATTCACTTTCCTGAAAACATCTTAATGATTCTATCTAGAAGAAGGCGATACGTCTTATTGGAGATCCAGAGAAAACTTGAACCTTGGACAGTTTGGCTCACCGAAGGAAGGTGGCGGTCCTTACTCTGTTTTATCAATACCATTATAGTAAATGCTCTTTCGACCTGGCCCATATCTTTTCACCAAGAGCTATACACACAAGATCTACTCAACAGGCAGATTCAACTCATGATACTCGATACCATATTATTCGCTCTTCTGTGTCAGTGTATTCCATAAAAAACTAGCAACGAGGCAATCTTAGAATGAGTTTACCATTAAGGTCATCACGAAAATTGAAAATCTGTTAGAAAGGTACTGAGTGACACTTCGGATCAAATAGACATATATAACTATTATAAATGTGCTGCAACAAGGCTCGGAAACTCGAATAAGCTGACTAAGACAATCTAGCTTATGTTTATATTCTGGTGAGATGATCGCGAGTCAGAGTGGCGTTTATAGCCAAGCCTCCTTCGGACTAATCAACCTTACGTCATTTGCTCTAAAGACACTCGAAAAACTGCTAGACAGACACATTAGGGATTAACCCTTAATTAATCGTCCTCTTTTTCAAGATGCTTACGCAACAAGAAATTCAAGGGAGACAATGCTAAATAGGTTGATGTCGGAGGTAGAGGAGACTCTGGAAAACTAAGCGGTGATGCCGGCTGCCTTCCTGGACATAAAAAGTGCATCCTATTTGAATCCTTCAAAAGAATCGTAAGAGAACATTAGGAACAAAACAACAGGTGGAAATTAGAGTGCTTAGGACCTGCGAGGTAGAGAAATTCCTCTGTTGAGAGGCGTGAAATGCTTAGCGGTAACCCTAAGGTTAAAAAGTTAAGTTAAGGCGGACTAGAAGTTAAGCTGGAACCAGCATTTAGGTAAGACAAGCAAGCGTTCGAAAACCCTCCTTATGATGGTTACACTAACGCATGGATATATGGGGCTTAAACCAGAAGACGGTACACTGGACTTAAACCATTACATCTGCAGCTCTGGAAATATGGACGAGCCTCAGGAAGAAAAAAGAAAAGGACCAAATATGATTCATATAATCATTATTTTTTATACTCCATTCTGTAAGTACTTTTCCTTTTGGTCATGATGGTCATCTTATCGCAGTTACATATTCTACAGGAAGCACTGATGTTTATAGTGTTTTAAATAGGTGCACTTAAGCTTGGAAGATTTTATCTGTTGATAATTTAAGGGTGGCGATGGTTTATACCAATAAACTAGTCGACTTCGAAAAAAAAATCTATTTGAGGACCCGCATTTTTTTAAAATTTACGTTTTTTTTGGATGGATAACCCAAAGAATTTTTGTCTTAAGTTTGTTATTAAAGACATACCTTGCATGTACTTTAATGCATACATTTTCTGTACCTATCTATACTAAAGATTTGGACGTTGGCCTTGTTACGTAAACATCGTTTCTGGTGGTCTAACCTTAAAACTTTGAATACACATATTCAATATTCGCATATTCGGTATTCAATGTTCTAACACATGTCAATATTCAAGGGTCTAACGCATAATACATTTTTTAGCACTGCAACTCCATCAGCTGCTTTTTTTACAGAGGAGATTTTTATTTTACGACCTCTCAGAAACTTCTTTAATTTCATTCGTTTCTCAAAGATAATGGATATTATTTTAGGTACAATATAAATTTTTGCATCGAAAACGATAGATCATCAGATGAACGCCCTATTTTAAAGGCAAAGCTGGACTCAAAGTTACACCGCACAATTGAAGAATAAAACTAAGAAACTTTGAGATTAAAAACTAAAGCCGAACGCTTGCTTGATTACACAATACACAAACGTTTTTTACTTGGATTAGGTCTCATTCCTCTATTCTGTTGTAAATAAGTAGTCCTAGAAGTACGCAATCTTATAAAGAAAACACCACATAACTCCATATCTTTATTTCTCAACATAATCCACTTTTAGATCGATACACTTTTTCCAGATATGTTCAATAGTTGCTATACTATGTGTATAGTGAGAACCGTCAATTTTCCCAAAATAGGCATCAACTGCAAAGTCTACCTCTTCATTGTTGTCTTTTACCACTAAGTTTGGAAATATTTCAGACGTGATTCTCCCCTTTCAGTCCACTGTTTCGACTGTTCTTTCGTCAAAGTGTGAAATAATTAACTCATGTCTCATCAAAAACTCGGTCTAATTGCTGCAAAACAGAGTCAAACACTCGAATGAAACAACTTGACGACGCTATTTTTTCTGTTCAAGTGTGAGCAAACGCACCACCTATTGCTTTATTATTTCCTAAAATTCATTTTTGAAAAGTCGACGATCATACAAGTTCATTTTGCGGATTTTCTTGTCAATTTCTAACGTTGTTACTTAATTGAGTCGATCCCTGCAATATTGGTCAGCTAGTGCGGCTAGTTGTAAACTAGTAAGCGGACACCAGCAAAGTAAAAAATGGAAACTGGTTGGAATAAGATATTTCAAACTAGTTGCGATAAGTTCGCATAATACTTGCTGTTGGTTCTCTTTCCCGTTTTGATATTCGATGAAATCATCCTAGGCACATCCCATATAACTTGACTCTATAAACTTCCCTGTAGTGGCAAGGCAATTTTAGCCTGTTGCGGAGTCGATTTTTCCTTTTCAGTCCACTGCTTCGACTATTCTTTCGTCTCAAGTGTAAAATTACATAAGGATGAGTTTTTAATATCGTACTGAACACTTTCATTATTGATGTCTGAGAAGCTAATTTTAATCTCTATTTGATTTTAGCCATAGTGACTTTTTTCAAACAACCCCCATCTATACGTCGGGTCGAATACTAACCTCGTATACCCTATAATAAGTTTTAAGATTATAAATACTTCTATAATAGCGTTTGAGGGATGAAGAGACAAGAAACGTCCTCCGTATTTAGCGAAAGAGAATTGTATCATGATGAATCCGTTATTGTGGTGGCCAAGATCATTGAGTTCGAATTGCTTCCTCACGCACCCTGTTCACTCGACTTAGCTCTTAATTAATATATAGGATTTTCTTAACAATACCAAAAAACAAAACCATATTTTTCTTATAATCATTTATTCATCTATTCACATATTGTATAAGTATATAAAAAATATTTAAAAATATACACAACTAGGCTAAGGAAGCGTTTTTGGAATGCAATAAGGCACATATTGGACGAATACTTTTATTGAGTTTGGTTTGACTGATCGAAATAACGGTTATTAGTAAAAATACGTGTCTGATAAATTCTATATGGCACCAAGATCTACTGTTTAAGGGTCTGAAAACTCAGACCTAAACTGAGATCGTGAACAATTAGTAGCATTTGTTAAACATCTGTCAAATATTTGAGAGTTGTTAACAGTAAGTACATATTAATAATAATAATTCAAAAGGCAATAAAATAGAAGATCATTAGTTGAGGTATTTTTAACTCCAATGGCAGCACGTGGTTAATATTTTTATAAGGCTTAGTTTATGGCTTAGAATAGGTTAGGTGTGTAAAGGTGTTTAATTATTTTTAACAGGAATTCAATTTTTTATCATGCTTGTCAGTATTAATATTTTTTTAAAACATTTTTAAAATATTTTAAGCTCAAATTTCGTAACAGATTAAAGCATTTAGTAAGTAATGCTCGGATATGCTAAGTGACTTATACTGTATATTATTCAGCATATTTGATCAGAAATAATTAAATACTCAACTTTTAAATATGTTGGAACATACATTAAGAACTTTCCATTTTATGAATCTCAGTATTCAGAGAGCAAGGAACCGATCACTAAGATTACTAACTGTTTTATTTTAAATTTTATTAAAATTAACTATAATCTCTACCTGTTGAATTTCGCCACTTTAACCCTTTCGGCCCCAATGGGACAAATAAATCCCAACATACATTTCATAACATCTGCTGGGCGCTATCTGTCCCGTTTTTAATGGAAATTGTCATTAGCGGGTATTTTAGGGTTTTAACAATTGTTCGACAGGCAGCGACACGCTTTTTGGAGGTCATTCTGATTGTAAACGCCGAAAAGCGAGCACGTTGTTGGATTTTGACACTGATTTTTTACAAATTTGATATTTTTTGTGAGGTTTTTGAAACAATCTGTTTAGGTAAGTTCAGCATATATAATAGCAAAGTATTTTGATGTTTTTTTTTTGGTTTTTGCATTTTGGGTGTAATATTTGGGTATGAGATTCGTACACTGTATCAGTACAGGCCCTCCTAGGAACATCGGACCACAAATTGATAACAGTCTCTTGCCAGGTGGATGTTAAAACGCAGGATCCTCCGATGCCGCGGAAGGTATGGCACTATAAATCAGCAGAGTGGAACCATCTTCGGGAATTTTATCGCTCATTCCCTTGGAAAGAAGTCTGCTTTAGAACCAATAACATCTCAGAATGTGCAAACCAAATTACAGAGACGATCTTGGCAGGAATGGAAGCTTATATCCCTTTTTCTACTAAATGTAGATCAAACAACGAGCAATGGTTCAACCTGAATTGCAAAAAGGCAGTAAACACTAAAAACGCAGCATATCGCAAATGGCGTCAACATCCTTCCACCGAAAATTGGAGGAACTTTTTAACCTCCAGAAATAGCTGCAAGCGAATTATCGAGGAATGCAAAGAGAGTCACAACAACAGGATCAAAAACAAATTGCTAAACTGCCCAAAT
Organism: Anthonomus grandis grandis; assembly: GCF_022605725.1. Classification (NCBI taxonomy): domain Eukaryota; kingdom Metazoa; phylum Arthropoda; class Insecta; order Coleoptera; family Curculionidae; genus Anthonomus; species Anthonomus grandis. The sequence goes on from NC_065552.1 coordinate 30,691,234, forward strand.
GGAACAAGATCTTTCTGGTCGGTATCGAAAGCCGTTAGTCAAGGATTTGCTAAGTCGGCCTTGCCACCCCTAACAGCAGATGATGGTTCTATCGCGGTAACAGCAAGGGAAAAAGCCAACTTACTGGGTAAACTCTTCGCGTCCAATTCTACTCTTTCTAAATGAAAGTCAATGTAGAGTTGAATGATGCTGCAAATGCCTCCCCGCTGGACATTTTCACTAAAATTTGTCCTCGGAGTTTATTTACTTTTATTGCTGAGTCTACAAACCAGCGAATCAAAATTTACAAAGAAAATTAAAAAAAGCAGGCGACTTTCACTGATGCAGGGAAGATTATGATTACTATTGGCTGCACATTAGTTATGTGTTTCAATAAGGTGCCAAAACTTCGCCATTACTGGTCATAGCATCCATCTTTGGGAAACAAGGCCATCAAATCGGCCATATCCAAAAACAGGTGTTTGTTTTTACTATTCAAGCTTTATTTCAATAATCCAGTCAAGCCAGAAGGGGCCAGTAAGATTTACTATGTACAAGAGCTTCTATCTTGCTTCAAATATACGTTTCAGAAATATCGATCCGACAGTAAAGTATTGGCGAGAGCATGGTGGGCTTCAAAGGAAGATCTTCACTGAAACAATATATGCCACAAAAACCTATGAAAAGAGGCATAAAATTATGGTGTGGATGTGATGCAAAAACACGATATACATACGATGCAAATGTATATTGCGGCAAGGACGACGTTGAAAGAACGGACTGGAAAAACGAAAAATGTCTAGGGGTGAATGCGAGTTTTTATCAAATCAAACAAACTCTATTGCGATCAAATGGCAAGATACAAAGCAGGTTATTCTTTTGAGTGACTGCCATACCCCTGATATGACCTGTGTGAAGAGAAAAGACAAGACTGGGCAGAGAGTTGACGTACCATGTCCCACTGCTATTGCATACTACAATGAAATCATGGGTGGTGTGGATCTGGCTGATCAGATGAGTGGTGTGTATGACTTTGGCAGAAAATCATGCAAATGGTAGAAAAAAGTATATTATCGACTTTTGATGATTGCTGTTGTTAACAGCTGGGTAATATATAATGACTTACGTCGTACCCAAAAAAAGATACCCTTACTGGAATGTTTATTTACCTTATCAGAGGACCTAATCGAAGAAGGACAACAGCAAACTTCAGTCAAACTTCGAAGACACAGTTGTGGAAGGCCATCAAAGAGATCAAAAGTAATGAAAAATGTGGGTGATCAGCTTCCAATAGAAACATCGAAACGGCGAAGATGTGCTCGTTGCGCTGTTCAGAAAAAAGAACGTAGAGCCAATACTATTTGTGCAATGTGCGATGTAGGGTTGTGCAAGCATTGTTTTGCGCTTTATCATTCGTCCTAAAATATTTACCTTTGCGGGTTGTCTTTTTGTGAATAAAAAAAAATTAACATTTTGAAATACAAAAATGTGTTTTTTTGGCCCCTAGGGATATTTATAACCCACCTAAAAATCACGCTGGGATATATTTGTCCCACAATTTTTTGCTCTCCCTGTATATATTTTTTTTAATTTTAACTAGTACATATTGTCAAATGATCTCTTAAAATACCATAACTCGCAAAAACATCCTTAAAATCATTAAAAATAAAATTGGGTCCCAAAGGGTAGGTTAACCCTACTTAGCTACTTTAGAGTTTCAATTAGAAATTCTTCGTCTAGTTTTGAGGAAACAGATTAATAATAATGGACTTAAGTGGTTTTTGTTTTTGATGTGTTTTTTTGCTTAATAAGCTTTTGAATGGAATTGAATTCTTATTAAATACTGACCGAAAAAATATACAGAATACCTGTGCAAATATTTCCAGAGATACCCAAAACATTTTAAATTTACCCTTCATCTTTCGATTTCTTAAAAATCAATGGAACTTAAAATAAAAATATGGCATTCTGTCAATCACAACTGTTTAAAAAAAATAAATCTACAAAGAATAACTGATTAGAACATTGATATTTCTGTTTTCTTATAAACTAAATTTTACAATTTATGAGCGAATTGAGCTTATTTTAATAAATAAAAAAAAATATATTCTTGATGTAAAATAAACGTATTTATATAACTTGAGTATTTGTTTCACTTGTAAAAACTTCACCCTTTTGTTGTAGAAACTTAATTTGAATATGGTTTCATGATTTCTAAATATGACTCTAAATATGGAGGAACGATATCATCCTATCGATGCTTGAAAGGAAAAAGGTCATAAGCGACATTTTTTACAAAAAAAACTTTTAAACACTACTAAATGCGATTTTTTTCCTGCGTCGGTTGGACTACTTTTAAACATGCTACGATTATCTTTGTGTCGCTCAAGTCAATCATGAATTTTGAAGAGTATTAAATCTTTTATTTACAAAGCGACCATATTTCTGATTTATTTTATTAAAGTGTTACTTAGGTTATCTACCAACAAAAAAAAAACAGTTAAGTCTTTTTAAAAACCCACATTTTTCCCATGTGTGGCATTTATCCTGGTTTACCTTGAAAACATTATTCAAAGGGAAGGCACTTGAACTGCTTTTCCTTTATCGTGACAAAAATCTATGAGTTACTTAAGTAGTTTTACCTGAATTAAAAATTCAAGAATTATGGCGCTTATCCTGTTTTACCCAAAGGTAATTCCGAACTAAATGGCTTTTAAGTCATTTTATTTGGTATCATAAGAGAACTATGTGCTGGTTAAGACATTATTGCAGTATTGTAGGGGCCTGTTTTTTTAACAAAGTACATCGGTGTGTGTTCGGACTTGTCGTTTAGATAATATGCCTTCGTTGTCCTGTCGTAATTAAAGAATGATTGTTTAGTCGCTTAGTACGCTGGCAGCAGTGGTAGGTGAATGTTGTGGAAACGAATTTAGGAAAATACCTCCATGAATGTGATATCTTTAGGCTTAGTGAAGTGAAGTGAGTTCTTTTTTATTATTAGTGAAGAGAATTTAACTATTAGATAACTTATTTTATTATTTATTTAATAAACAGTGTGGAATTTTAGAAAACAATGAATAACGTTAGAGGGAAAATGTTGGTGGATTTAGCTAAACGCTCAACAAAACCTGGTGAAAGCAAAGAGAAAATTCGCAAAAACCTACTAAATTCAATTGACTGTCACAAGGTAATTATCATTATTGCATCTATTTTTTAAAGAACGTATTCCCAAAGCGCTATAAAGTAATAATTTGTTTTAACTTGTAATAATTTCAGAATACTCCTGAAGAAATTTGTACACCTACGTTAGTATGTGAAAGTGCTTCAAGAAATATGAAACAAGAACAAATGGATAGTGTAGAGGTATCGTAAAACTTCATAATTTACCTGAAGGTATTTTAATTTAAATTATCCTTTCAGAGGTTAATACCGGCAATATTTATGGATTCCCAACAAATTGTTTTTGAAGTTTGATGATATAGAATATTCCTTCACAGAACTGATTGATGATGCTCCTTCATCCGCAAATATAGCAGAACCGGTTACCTCAGATCATTTAGCAGGATTACTAACAAATCAACCCGCTAATAGTTCCTTTCTAACTCATAGTGAACAAAACGTGTTGGAAACAAACAACATTTTAAACTGTCCTGGTCATTCAACAGTCATAAAAAGAAAATCACTTAAATTTGAAATGAAATAAAAAAGGAAAAACTTTGGCATACATGGATTATTTATCTGAAAACGAAGCTTTCTTAGCAGAGGTTTATGGAAGTGACGATTCGGATTTATGGGAAGGAGAATCTGATTCTTCATCTAGAAATAGTTGTGAACGTGTGGAAAAGAAGCAGAAGCAAAAAAATGGCAATGAAGGAACAGGTAATGGGGAGAAGGAAAGTATTGTTGGAAAACTCGGCAGCGTTATTAAAAAAGAAAATAAAAAGAGAGTTAAAAAGAAAGCCAAAAAATCCGGCCAGGAATATACAAAAAGCGACGGCACTTTAGTCTCTGCCAAAAAACTAAAGCCCAATCCGTGTACAGGTAAAAAATGCGGCAACAACTGTGAAATTGTGACTGAAGAGAAATTACCAGTTAAACGAAAAAGATCTACTGGATCAGAAAAACGCCAGTACACTTTTAAGTATTTTATAAACGAAGGTGAAGACAAACGCGCAGTTTGCCTTCAATTCTTAGCTTGTACGTTAGATGTGTCTCAGAAATTTATTTATTATACAATAAGTAACGCATCATTTGGTTCTGCCCAAGAAGATATGCGAGGGAAGAGCATTCCACCAAACAAAACCAAAGAGACTGCCAAGGTTGCAGTTTTGTGGTTTCATTCTTGAAACTTTATTAAATCCCTTCCGGCCATTCTATCCCACTATGCTCGAAAAGATTCAAATCGTGTGTATTTGCCGCAGGAGTTTAAAATCTTATCTAATTTATATCAAGTTTACAAAAAGGTTCACCTTACACAAGGAATAGACGTTGTTGGGGAGAGGGTGTTTAGGAATGTTTTTAACGCAGATTACAATATTGGATTCCACATTCCTAAAAAAGATAAATATCTTCAATGTCTCAGATTTGAGAGATCAGATATCACTGATGAAGTTATGCAGCAAGCAAAGATAAAGCATTTAGCTGAAAAGGAACATTCCTACAACCGTTTTAAAGCACACCAGAACATTTTCAAAAGCGACTCTGGAACTCTATGTGTGAGTTTTGATTTACAGAAAGTGTTGAATACACCCAAAGGCGAAAGTATGCTTTTATACTATTCACGCAAGTTATCGGTGTATAACCTACTTTTTATGAGAGTTGCACACGTGATGTATTTTGCTACTATTGGGACGAAGTAAATGGAAAACGTGGAGCAAATGAAATGACAACTATTTTACACAACTATATTTGCTTGGTTGACAAACGTGAGTCTGTTACTCGTTTGCTCTTTTAATGTGATTGCTGTCCTGGCCAGAACAGGAACCGGACTATTCTAGCTATGTTACATGCGACCCTACAAAATTGTAAATTTATTGAAACTATCCAAATAAACTTTTTACTCACAGGACACACATATATGCCGGTCGATTCAGTGCACGCAGTGATTGAGAGAAATACAAAACATTCCATAATTTGGGCTCCTTCCCAGTGGTACACAGTTTTTGAGACAGCAAGACAGAATCCAAGACCCTATAAAGTACAATATTTGACCTATAAAGATTTTTAATAAGTGGGATACGCTAGCAGACAAATATTTTAAAGGAAACCTCCCAGGAAAAATAAGCAAAATCCGTATATGCACATTTAAGAAGAAAGATCCTAATAAAATAATAATTAAAAATTGTATGGATAAGGAGGCACCAAGCTTTGGTATTAAAGTTCAGTCAAAAGTAAGAGTAACTCCAAAAGGTTGTTATAAATCCCCTATTCCCATATCAAAGCTAAAACATGATGATTTAGTTAAATTATGTACGAATAAGGTAATTCCAGCCCTGTTTCATAATGAATATGTCAACATTCCTACTATTAGAAATTAATTGAATGAAACACATAGAAGATGAAGACATTTTCCAAATGTAATTTTTTTTTTGTTTATTACTTTTGCTAGCAATTCAAGAATCCAGTGTTTTTTCTGCCATAGATTTTTAAAGCTAAAATTCATTTACCAAACGTGAAAAGTTTATTTTGTTTATTATTAGTTTGTTACTTTAGTTTTAAGATTTGATATTAAAGAATTCAACGTTCTTTTTTCTGCATTTTTTGTCATAGATTTGAAGATAAAATTTTAATGGTTTTTTGATACTTTTCAATGCGTTTCAAATACAGCACAACTTATATTTAGACCAATTGAAATTTACTATTATAATCAAACGAGCATGTGTTAATTATACGAGTACCATTGATTGACCAAGATTTATTTATACACCCCCGGATAATCATTTATCTTGCTTTGCGTTTTCTATGTGGCACCTAACCTGTTTTACCTGCTTTAAATACGAGGTCTTATTGGTGGTTAAGACTTTTTACATCGATTCATATTTCATAATTGTTGGATTTAAGTCTTTATACTTGAATTTGTTTTAATAACTAATTTACTTAACCGACATTATCTCGACCTCATATGGAATTAATAATTATTTAAACTAAGGAAAAGAAAAAGAATGACCCAAAATTTTATTTGCAGTTGCCAAAATTATAAATGGCATGAAAAGTTATGAATTATTTTCAAAAAAAAAAAATGTTTAAATCGTCCTGCTAGAAAATCAATAAATTGTCGCTTATGACCTTTCTCCTTTCAAGCATCTATCAAGCAAGTATGCCTATTATTGTAGATATTATATTTATGTACTTATAACTTCATTATATTACAGTCATATGAAATACACTCTATTTCATTCTCTTACCGCCTGAGTAAAAAATTAAATCGGCCGAGTAAGTGGTCAGTCTCTTTTAGCATTCAGCCAATAATTCTAGTTTTGTATAAGACGAGACTTCCAATTAATCAGTAAATTTGTGTCAATCAATACAACTGTGTTTTATCGAAAAACGCAACATCTATACTTAAAAAAATGCCTTTGCAATTGCTAAATAAATAAAATGAATCACATAATTACAAAACATACTTTTTTTTCACATTAAGGAAAAGTCAATGAAAATACTCAATTCTGGAAGAAAACTTAAAATTCAACGTACGATCAGTCTAAACCAAACCCAAACAAAGTAGAAAAAATAATACTTAACAAAATACTATCGCTTAGTCTTATCGATAACAGCATAAGTTTGAGCGTTCACCTCCAAATGGCGCATGCTCCTATTCAAACTCTTCGCCCTCACGGTGGCATACCCCAAATGTGAATCGTCCGCGGATCGGACACCTTCTGGCTCGCCCACCAACTCGTACTCGTTTCGGCCAATCACGATCGTCTGTTTGGGCGGTGCGACCCCTAGCGGACTTTTCACTTCTTTATAGTCGGAATTGTTGTCGGTTCTGTTCGTGTTAACCGGTCCGAAAAAGTTGAGGTGGTCGTAATTGTCTCGATCTAAGTTATTCAGTTTTTGTATCACAGCCTTTGAGGTGGAGGAGCACGGGGAGGTTCTGTCGAAGTTAAGATTGTTTATGGGGCCCCACGAGGCGTATTCGCAGGGATCGCTCGGGGTAGAGGTGTCATCGGGTTTATACACTGAAAATAAAGGTTTAAGATGAAAGTTGAAGGAGGTATGTAGATAAGCAGGGTATTCCGCATTATAAGGGATAAAATGTCACTATGTGTTCTTTAGGTGAATTCGAGTCATTCGATTCAAAAATGGTGTAAATCCAATTTTAGGGAGGAAAGGATTCTGGAGGACTGACCCTTTTCATGGCTCTTATCTTATGTTTTGTTATCTATTGTTTACTCTAAAATTTGTGTCTCTTGCATTTTTTCGATACAATTAATCGATTTAGAGAAAACTTGTAAATGAAGACGGAACATTAAATGCGATTAAACTAACAAATTAGAGAAAAAAGAATTGGATTTACATCGTTTTGGGATGGAAAGAGCACCCAAAAAATGAGAACTTCAATATTTCAGGAGATTTGATGCATAACTATAGTTATCGTTCCAAATAATCGATTTTCTTCAAGCAATTTGCACGGACTGCTAGCTCTGAGGGGGATGCATTTTAGGAGATATGTTTATAGAAAAAAGGCTGATTTTACCTCCAATAATACGCTCCTAAAATATTTGCTCCGAGCTTTGTAACACCCTATATATTGCGACAAAAAATTTCCGATTTAAATTATTAAATCGTCGAAATTTGGTTTTTCTTTAAGTTAACTTTAAGTACTTAAATTTTTTTTTAATAATTACAAAACAAAAAAGTCAAACACCAGTCAAAACTTATTGTAATTCAATTATCAGTGTTTATTTGTGTGAAGTAAATGTCAATCAAGAAAATCAGTAATGTATCTCAGGTCTTTTCTTTTTTTACGTGTTTTTGGATTATCACTGATTGTTAGGGTAATTATTTCGTTTTTTTAACTATTTTTTTTATTTCCAATCTTCTCATCTGTTGAAGAAGGAACTAATGAAATGAACTAGCTAATTTTTTTTTGTTTGGTTTAACGTTTGTATTATTAAGTTTTTAATGTTGTTTAACTGTTGTCTTTTTTGTATTTATATTTGAACAAAGGCTGTAATTCTTGCCTATTTTAAGGAAAGTGACTTGTTTCTATTTTATTAAGTAAATCAATGTCTTTATTTCAGTGACTGAGGAAGCTGGAATTAAACCGGCGAAATGTCGCACTAAACTAATAGTTTTTTATTCCTACTCCTAAGTTCCGACGAACCCTGCCATTTTGCAAAAAAAAGTCAAAGTTCTAAAGGTTCGTCTTCTGTCTTGAAACTACTGTGTTTTATATTTTTATTAAACTATATAATTCCACTTTATTGGTTTTTAGTTTTTGATCTAAATTTTAAATATCCTTTTTTTTATTAAACTAATTTCGTCGCCTACTTGAATAATAATTATTCTTTGCTCTTTAGATGCTGGCCTACGAAACCCTTCGTTAATACAGTTTTTTCATGGGTATTCGAGGAATAAATGTAAGTTTAATCCATGTAAATTGTCGGACGATTTTCTTCTCTATATTATTTGTTTTATTTTTGTTTCTATTATTTTTTTCCTTTTCCATCGAAATCCCATATCTCTTATTATTTTTCTCAAAGTTTCAGAATTATTTGCATCATTTACCTGTAATCAATATTTATTTCATTTTTCCGTAACATAAAGTTTATTATCACACAACAAAGAAGACTCTGTCAAAATCGTCTAACTTGGATTTCGGTGCATAATGCGTTTAATAGAACTTACTACCGTTGCGAAAGCAGCACGCTCCTGAACTTTTCTAAAATCTTTAAAAAGCTGATTTTCTACTGCCTCTCGTTGCATAAAAAAATTACGTTAGCTATAACCTTCCTCGTGTGTTAAAATTGCATATTATTAACAATTAAAAACTTAATAACAACGATTTTTCTAAAATACAGCAGATAAACAATGGGTATAAAAACACTATAGATTTTGTAGCCGACTGTACAAGTATTTCGTTCTCAAAAATGTACGAAATAACCGCTTAATAATGTCGAATTTGGCTGCGGTTCGGTGCGTTTAGGAAGGGGCCTGATTCAGGTCTCTAGAATTATTTGACAAGCAATACTTAACCTGACAAAAGTATTTCTATTGAACAACTGAACCTCAACCCTCAACATTTAACCTCGGTATGCGAGTACATTAAAGTCAAAGTAAATGTCTTTTAATTTAGAATTTAAAGTGTTGAGTTTGTTTTGAGTAGTGGTGTTTATTTTCCTCCTTAATCGAAGTTATTTTAAGGGCTGTCTCTGTTGTGTGTTCTGCAGCGAGTATTTACAAAATAGGGTGTTGAATGAAATAAAAGATAGTGCTGACGAAATCATATTTTTGATAACAAATTCTTTGTCGATAGGTTAAGCAACTTAGTGTCATTTTAAAATATCAACCCTAGAGCAGTAAAGATAAGTTTACACTGAATGTAGATACTCCGATACTAAATCGTCATTTGCAAGTCAAAATACAGGAATGTCCCAAGGGGAACAGATTGAACTGAATCCAGAAAAGTTGATTACTAGAGCTAAGAAAAGTCCAGTACTTAATTTTGCTAATAAAGTATTTAAATCGTACTTCATATTTAACAATTTATTTCTTCCTTCAACACCGGTGATATACAACCAAGTTAAATATGCTCCTACTAGCAGCAAGAGTAACGCTTGTGCGTTTGGATCAAAAGGTCCTTGGTTTGAATCATAGATTTCAAAATCGTTTTTGTTTTCTTAATCAATAATAAATAAATTTTTTATACCGTCCAACGTAACCTACGTTCCAACGAATCTAAGTTCAACACCGAATACCACCCTTGTTATTCAAGCTTTAATTTAATGTCTTAAATGTTTTATATAAGGATATATTTATTATTACTTATTATTAATAATCGAATACATCCGGCTGATATTGTTTTTGCATTAAAAATCTGATGATTGCTCAAGATATCCAGATGGGCAAAACTTAGGGTTTATTTTAATTATATTTTTAAGTCAGTTTGTTACCTTTTATTTACTTTCTTGTGAAAATTTCCACACATAAAAACAATTGTTAAAACTGAAAAAAAAGGTTACTCACCTTGTTTTACCTTCTGCTGAGGATAATACGGTACCGCCGGTCTCGGCTCCTCCTTTCTTTTCCCTCCATGTATCAGCCTCCTCACCTTATCATTCCTTTTAATATTATAACTATCCTCTTCTTCCATACCCATCTGTTTCCATGCCTCCGTAATATTATTCACCTCGTCATAATTATTATTATGTAATGCCGCGTTCTCCGCTATCTGGTCGACCTGCGTATACTCTCTATTGCGGTTAATGTGTACCATCGGTTTGGGCGCAGTACTGAATTTATTTAAATTTAAAAACAAATTCGAGGTGGAGTTCAGCGTTCTCGGCATGCGCGTCAATGACTCGTTGAAAATTGGAGCAGAATGGGTGCTAATCGGACCGCTTAAGTTTTCGATGGAGGTCAATGTAGAGGGCGCTACGTGAAGTTCCGAGTCGGCGAAGCTTTGGATAGAGGTGGACAGTGGCAGGGGATTTCGAGAACCGGCCTCCATACTGAGCGCGGTGAGGAGTTGGAGATCTTTACTGCAGTCAGTGAGGGAGGGACTTGCTTTGCCACGAAGGATTTGGCGCATGCTTTTCATTTTTGAGGTTACATACCTATAATACAAAAGAAATGCTTAAAGAATTAACCATCCTTTGTAAGTTATTTATTTTGTATTGTTTCCAATTTGTTAGCATGCACCGCAGATTGCGGAGCCCAGACGACGGAGGCAAACCCCAAACGATTATAAATATAAGTAAAATATAATGCTTTTCGAGAGCTTGTAGAGGTTAATAGCCTACTATTTCTTACAATTAAATTAGGCATTCGATTACATTTGATGCTTAAGTAATTAATATGTTCTGCGAAAGTTAGCTTTTGATCATATATGACACCCAGATCCTTCAGTTTATCAGTCCTTTTTAATTCCAATAAAATTATAGTTGAATTCAAATAAATCCGACACATTGATCAATTTCCAAAATACAAGTCACATTATTCTAGGGAACAAACAGGCTGCATGTATCTACGATCGGATACTACAAACGTTATGTACAACCTGTACAAGGAAACATCAGAGAGCCAATCTCATTTTCAAAATATAAAGAGATTTTTTTGAGTAATTTTAATCTTAAGAGAAAGCCACTAAAAAGAGACACTTGCAATACTTGCGACAAACTGGAAGTTTTGAAAAATACGACAAATCTTAAAGAGCAAAATAGGTATAAGATGGAAAAACAAAATCATTTAACTTTAGCTAGTGAGACGGGAAATGCAATGAACGCAGACAGAAAAAGGACCGAGGAAGACGAACATCTTGAAGTACTCACCTTTGATATGGAAAAAACATTGCCTCTTCCTTGTATACCGACAAGTGTTGTCTTTTATAAAAGACAGCTCTGGTTATATAATTTGGGTATCCACACAGGAAAAAAATAATAAAGGGCATTGTTATTTATGGCTGGAAGGTATGGCAGGTAGAGGGGCTGAGGAAGTGGGTTCCTGTTTACTTCGGCATGTAAGAGAAAATGCTGATATGGCTGCTTGTAAACATCTGATTTTATGGTCAGATAGCTGCGGTGGCCAAAATCGCAATATCAAAATGGTTTTATTCCTTATGACAATGTTTGAAGTTAATCTTTCGATAGAAAAGATAACGTTGCGTTTTTTAACATCTGGTCATAGTTATCTACCTAATGAGACAGATTTTGAAGATATCGAATGCGCATTAAAACTACAACAAAGATTGTATACAGCTGATGACCATATAAATATCATGAAATCATGCCGCAAGAAAAATCCACTTGTTGTCCATAAAATGGAAAAATAATTTTTTTTTTGTACTACTAAAATCGAAAAAAATATTGTTAATCGAAAGGTAGATGTGACAAACAATAAAATAAATTGGCTTCAATTTAAAGAAATCGAAATTTGAAAAGACAGTCCCTTCAGAATAGTTGTTAAAACTTCTCTTAAGGATGAAACTCACCAGGAAATTAATATAGAAAAAAAGCGTGGAAGACCACAAAATAAGGAAACTTCAAAAACCAACTTTAAAAATCTACTTGAAAATTTATGGCCCGATGGAAAGCCTATTCCAGAGAAAAAACTGGAAGACATAAAGTTTTTGCTTCCTCTGATACCAAAAGATGCAAAAATATTTTATAAAAACCTCGTAGGTGATCCAACTATTGAGGAAGACTTGGAAGGGTATGATGGGCAACCGGATTTTGACATTGAGGATGAAGCAGAATAGAATTCTTGGGTAGCTGGTAATGTTCCAAAGAAATAGCAAGTTTTTTTTGGCGTTTTAATTTGCTTATAGCATATATTATTAGTAAATAAAGTTTTTAAAAGGTAATTTAATTTTACTCTAATCTTATTGTTCCTTTTATTTAACTAGCCTTTTATTTTATTTTAAAACTATATGTTTCGACTAACAGCCCTACTGCTGATTAGGTTTTCGATCAGCCGAAAATATTCTGGAAGGCTGACTCAAAATAAAAAGTTCCTGTATACGTGGCTTTTTTTAGAACTGTAACATTTTAAATAGTTACTTTTTATTTTAAATAAAAAGTAGGGCTCTTAGTCAAAATATACAGTTTTAGAATAAAATAGCTTTGCATAAACGAGCTATGCGACAAATTTGGCGTGCGGTTCAGTTTTGTAAAATACAAATACCCAATAATATGTAAAAAGCATTACAAGACTAAGCGACGATTTTTATCATAACTTCAAAAATGTTTAATTTTTTGCTAAAAGCTTTTGTAGAATGATTTGAAATAGTGCCTTGTATATATCTTGCAAAAACCAGATCTTCATTCTAATTTATTTATTTTTAAGACCACTTGAAACTTAATTGTGTTTTCCCAAAATTGTGATTTTGGCGCTTGGTCGCGTTATGCATAACTGCGTCCAACTGAAAGCAATCACCGAGATTATTGAGCAAAAATCTTAATATCGTCTGCGTAAAGTAATATTTTGGAGAAAGTAAAACATTTTATAACTAATCATTTAAATAGATTTTAAATAATAAGGGCCCCAAGTGGGAACCTTGAGGTACGTCTGAGGTAACTGGATACGTGAAGGACTGGTGGCCATGTACAGTGACATACTGGGATCGATTAAAAATGTACGACGCTAACCACCGAAAGAGATCTCCATGAACTCATACTCCAGCAAGTTTCTGTAATAAAGTATTATGATCAATTTTGTCAAATGCTTTGCTTAAGTCGGTGTACACAGAGTCCACTTTGTTTGACAACTCACAAGTCTGACGATTCATCGAACAGAAATATACATACATGTAATTCAAAAATAAATTTGTGTATCTATAAAGCTTATAAAAGTATATCCCTACCATTTAATTTGCAGTTCTACTAAAATGTATAACCTCTTCAATCAATCTATCAAAAAATTACTTTTTGTACTTTGATTAATGAATTATTTATATACTTCCCTTTGCAGGCTCTTATTTACAAGGCTGAAATAATAAGTTTTAAGTAAGCAATGAGTCAATCACTACAAAAAAATAGTATTAGAAAAAACAAAAAAAAACACAATAAAAAAATAATTTATATACAGGCCTAATAAAATAAGATCCAGATATACGGTACGTACAAGGGTATCCCAACTCTATTCACAGGCGATTTTTTTCGCTCCCGTATATGATATGAAAAAAAGTTAAGATAAAAAGTGTTTGTTTGGAAATACTAATTTTGCTGACAGTATTGGTAAATGTACAGAGTGTCTCAAAAGTTTTCATTATCAAGTAAGTTTTTTTCGAAGGAACACCCTGTATATTTTACTAAATTTTTACTCTTCAGTTAATTTTACATAAAGGATGTATATACGTCAAATATTGATGGTTTTTGAGATAATTGCTTATTATGAGGATATTATTTAATTCTTATGCAATCCGCTATTAAGACAGTTAAAAACGATTGTAAAACTATAATAATTTAAAAAACCTTATAGTAAATGTTCAAACTGCTGACCTTTCTCGGTTTGACAGAGTTCGTATTTTTTTATTAGCTTAGTGTTTAAATTCAAATTCAAAAAGTAGCTTTATTGTCCCAAACAGTTATTGACAAAGCGTTATTAAATCTAAGTCAGTAAAACTTAGATATATAGATTATAACTAGAATATAGTTACAATAATTTTCTTTTTCAAATCACACATACATGTTTGGTAATTAAGACAAAACCTCATTGAAGAACTTGTTTAAAGTACAATATGCCAAAAGATTGTTAGTTATCTTTTTAAATGGTTTTTAAATCTAATATAAGAGTGAAGTTTTCTTATACCTAGAGGAAGCTGATTGAAAATTTTTTTACCCACGTAAATAACACAACTTCTCACTTTCTCTGAATGTGGAATGGGCAACCGAAGGGTATATGTAAGACGATTTGCAAACGCTCCTGCCTCCTACAATTTCCTGCTTGTACTTTTTAAAGACCACAGTTATTGTTTGAAGAATATATAAGCAACAAAGAGTCAAGATTCTATTTTGCACAAAAGCATGCCGACAAGACACCACGACACCACACTCCACAATGGACTCTAATTGCTCTTTTTTGCAAAACAAATACGGTATTACGGTATTAAAGAGATAGTGAGCACATAATCCCCAGGAACAAATCACGTAAAAACTACAAGGGCCTGATAACCATTTTTTGCAATGTAAACATCTAAGTTCCTAGAAATTATTCTAAGGGCATAGCATCCTGATGACACCCTACTGCACACTTTAATTATGTGTTCCCAGAATTTGAGCCTGCAATCATTTGTCAATCCCAAAAACCTGCAACACTGTTGAGTTGAAATCGGCTCCTTATTGATAGTGATAGAAAGCATTGAACATTCGAAACTTAACAGATTTGTTTTGTATTAAGTCAATTTCTATTGCACCATTCCCTAATCATGTGCAAGTCAGCATCCAGAAACATTTTCAGTTGGTCGATGTGTTCAATATGCCAAATGATGGTGATATCATCTGCAAACATAGTAACCCTACCCTTTTTGGGGAGCAAAAGAAGGTCGTTAACATAAAGAAGAAACAATAACGGCCCCAGGATAGAACCTTGGGGAACCCCTGTAGTATTAGTGGTAGAGGCGCTTCTTATTACTTCTTCCGGAATTGCTCTACAAGAACGTGTTATTATGTTCTCTGAATCTTCCTAATTTCTTAGCTCCTTAGTGTAAACTTGTTCCTTTAAATATCCCCACAAGAAAAAAAACTAGCGGTGTTAAGTCAGGTGACCAGGCTGGCCACCTTTTATCTTAACTTTTTTTCATATAATATACAGAAGCAAAAAAATTGTCTGTAAATAGAGTTTAGACACCCTGTATACAGATATACACCCCACATTCTTGAGGCTAAAAAAAGCTATTATGGTACTGCAACACCATTTACAAAAAGTTTCAGCAGCAGTATTCTGAATTTCATTATCAAAGGCCTTGGAAACAAAAAAATTGTTGGCTATTTGGCATTTACCCGTGAATCTTCGCGCTTTTTGACGTTTCTTTTTTCAATTGGATTTTCATCTTTTATACTTCCTGTAGAATCATTTAATATATACCAAATAAATTAAACTATAGGTCAGAACAAACATAGAGGAAAACCGAAGATCTTAAATTTTCGGTTTTCCTCTATATTCGTTCTAGTAGAGTCGTCCTTTAACGAAATCAAAGCCCTGATGATGGCCTACGGCCGAAAGTGCTAGGCAGATATTAATATATTTCTTACGCTGAATACGTGCTGTTCTTCTATTCCTCATTGTCAACAAGATTTTCAAAATAGGATTTAATTTTGGACCCTTAATGTAAACTACCTTACACAAACTTACCGATAAATCTCGCCATGATTAGGATGCTCAAAGTAAAAAGTGCCCTCACCCGAGGCGCATTTTCTACCGGCCTCGAACGTAAATTTCCCACTTTTATACCCGTATTTCCTTATAAAACTAAATGGCCAAGTGTAGAGCACTTTATTATCATCTAAACTGCGTAACTGTAAGGCAGTCGCTTCTACTTTTAGAATATATTCAGTACTGTCGAGATTGCAACGCAGCGATGCCTCTGATGTGTGAAGTTTTACCAAGAAAATACCTAAAACGTAGAATTATTAACTTTAATTTGGCCTATTAGAGATACACCATCATACGAAATAAATAATTAAAAAGAAACAATATACCTTCATTAGTAGAACAATATAAATCATTATCCTGTTCGACCTCGCTAACTTCACTCCTCTCGTCGGGAAATGCCACACCACTAATGGCCTTGTGCCAATTGTGCAGACTTTCCTCGGAAGAGGCACTGAATTCAATATCAGAATTTCTAGTTACAATATGCAGTATATTTGTTGTTTTCGGTGTGATTTTAATCACATCCTCAAGAGTTATGATTTTCGGTGGTCCCGTTTTTATTTCGTTGTCATACAGTTCGATGCGGGCGATGCCTGTGCGGCTACGTTTGAACAGGGCCGCATGTTTCTTTTGCCAAGCTTTCTAAAAATGAAATTTTATTAAAAAAGCATGAAATTCGTAAAAAAATTGAATTTTTACTTGATCCTATATTTAGGATCAAAATTCAATCAATTCAGTGTTACTTAAACTAATTTTTTAATCACATTTTTGTATTATGACCCTATTTCATCTAAATATATATATTTAGATGATTCACTGAATCACTAAATATGAATGAATAAATATATATATATATTTAGTGATTATATATATATATATATATATATATATATATAATCACTGTCGTACATTTTTGAATAATTTGCGTGCAGCAAGACATTCAAAAACTTGAGTGGCAAAAATGTTGTATTTTAGTTTTTTTTATATTGGCACACAATAACTGCAAAAATACTACAATTGCAATCTGCATTAGATGCTTTTTATTTTTCTAAATGAACCATAATTATATTATATATTTACATAAATATATTTAGATGATTCACTGAATCACTAAATATATATATATATTTAGTGATTATATATATATATATATATATATATATATAATCACTGTCGTACATTTTTGAATAATTTGCGTGCAGCAAGACATTCAAAAACTTGAGTGGCAAAAATGTTGTATTTTAGTTTTTTTTATATTGGCACACAATAACTGCAAAAATACTACAATTGCAATCTGCATTAGATGCTTTTTATTTTTCTAAATGAACCATAAAATTTTAATTAAAATTGAACTTTAGGCCTTTTTATTAAGTTTAAGTAGCCTGTATGTGTTCATTAGTGATTTATAAATGCATACAATACAATAAAAAATACAAGTAAACAAGGATTTTATTACAAAAACAGTATTTTTATTTTGTGTAAATTTAAAAAATATCAATTTCTAAAAAGGAGGCTTGCATTGAAATCAAATTTGAGAATGAGATATATGACAAAACTTGAAATTATTAAGATTTAGAATAAAATCTTTTTTTACCTATATAAACATACATATGTCAATATTGTAACCAAAAAAATCGGCGATTTCTAAGTGCTGCTAGATTTTAATTTGCATTCATTCAGGTCTTATAGCAGCTAAAAAACACTTCTTCCATATACAGGGTGCGGCATAACTGTCTCCCTATTTTTAACCTTCCCTCGTAATGCCGTGCGGCGTCGCAGAATAGTGGAGGTACCGCCACTAAGAGCCGCATGGGAAACAGTTTTGTTTAAACATGTTTTATGTATGCCAGGGAGGGTCTTACAGAAAAGATGTGTAAGAATTTAAGTAACTTAATTTCAAGAGATCACTGTAATACAAAATTTAAATGAAATCAAATTTACAAAAAAATTACAGTTAGTTGGTCTTATTTGTTAAGTGTATTAAAATATTTTTCTTGAATTATTTACCTCTGGTAAAATGCTTTTTTTTATAAAAGGTAAAAAACACGAAATCTATAGCATCACAAATACATTTATTAAAATAACGAAGGTTACATGTTTCGCTTGACTAGAGCATCAATAAACCTAAACAATAATTAAAATTATGTAACCCGAAAAAAGGAGAATTCAACAAAAACTTACCATAACATACACAAAACACCTAATATTTAAGTAAACAAAGATTACAATAAAGTGGCACTATCTATGTACAAAGAACTCAACTAAACAATCAAATCCTTTATACATTTTAGAAATCTAACCATCATTTAAGAGTCTAGAACTACTTGAGGTTATTAAAAACTAGGTGGCCATCAAAATCAAACCTTTCATTAACACAGGACAGATCTGGGCTTTTAAAAGCTTTACTAATCTCCATTGTCTCCAACAAGTCTAGTTTTTTACTTTTGTTGCATTGATGCAGTATTTTTATATTTTGGCTGTCAGGAAAATCTTTAGTTTTAATTAGATGTCTTTTTAAGGTATTATTGGTTTTAAAAGCTGGGGTTATGCCAAAGGGAGAAAAAAAGCGGGATAATTGTGACGAAATTGGTCCAAAATAAGTAAATGACCTAAAAGTTTTGATATTGTTTGTTATTGTTTGTTAAAGAGTGCCCTGCAGTGTACGTCGGCCAGTCTGGTAGGAAGATTTCTACTAGGATTAGTGAACACAAGGCCCAATACAATAAATTTAAAAATACCGAAATCACAGTGACCAGATCAGCTTTTGCTAATCACCTTCTCGACTCCAAACATGATTTTCCTGACAGCCAAAATATAAAAATACTGCATCAATGCAACAAAAGTAAAAAACTAGACTTGTTGGAGACAATGGAGATTAGTAAAGCTTTTAAAAGCCCAGATCTGTCCTGTGTTAATGAAAGGTTTGATTTTGATGGCCACCTAGTTTTTAATAACCTCAAGTGGTTCTAGACTCTTAAATGATGGTTAGATTTCTAAAATGTATTAAGGATTTGATTGTTTAGTTGAGTTCTTTGTACATACATAGTGCCACTTTATTGTAATCTTTGTTTACTTAAATATTAGGTGTTTTGTGTATGTTATGGTAAGTTTTTGTTGAATTCTCCTTTTTTCGGGTTACATAATTTTAATTATTGTTTAGGTCTGATGATGCTCTAGTCGAGCGAAACATGTAACCTTCATTATTTTATTAAATGTATTTGTGATGCTGTAGATTTCATGTTTTTTACCTTTTATAAAAAAAAGCATTTTACCAGAGGTAATCCTTGGTGGCACCAAATCATAGACCATTTAAATTAAGGGTAAAGAACTTTTAAATTTTAAATGCATTCCACATTTTTTTTTAAATATTCACTTGAGGAATTTTTCTATGCTAATTTTAATATAAATTTATAACAAAGAATTAAGTGTTTTAAGAATTTTTTGTTAGTATTGTTAGATTAATTTTATATGTATATGTAACCTTAAACTTATTAATATGTTTGTCATTAATTACGAGTTTTAAAAACTGTAAAATAGTGCTGCAAGTCTCTGACTTCTAAATGCTATAAATTGGACCTTCCTATGCTTGATATAAAGCACAACAAAGTACAGAGCAGTTTTAAAGCATAGGGCCTACCTTTAATATCTTTCCACTTGGGGGTACAAATAAAATACCCTCCAAAACAGGCCTGTGAAAGTGTGGATCCATGATTGTAGTAAGGTATTCCAAAAAAACACTGTACTGTAAAACCGCATATTAATAAAATGGTCAGCTAGGCATTTTAAATGCTAAATATCTAAATATAAAACGGAATTAAGGGAACTTTCGAATTATGGGAAATATTTACATAGATTATTATTTAATTTTATTTATTTACATAGACAAAGGGAGCTGTCGTAAAATGTCAAATGCAGTTGAGCAATAATAGCTCCAGCGTTTATGAGTACTTTATAGGTTAATCACTGATGCCGCGGAATAAAATTCTACTCAAAGTGTGTATCGGGCCTAAGATTAAGGTCCCATTTATACGGGGTGTTCCGTATCGTTATCGTTTATTATAAAATACAGGGTGTCCCGAAATTACATCGCAATATTTTACCAGCCGCATCTTTGTCTAAAAATAAGACAAAAAGTTCATATACAGTATGGTTCAAAAGTGCATCGTTTTTAAGTTACAGGGTGTTTTATGAATAATGTTAAAGATGGTTTTTTGGTAATATATCCGGAACGCCTAGTTGTAATCTTTTGAAATTTTCAACATTTACTATTGGTTTTATTAAAAACTGATTTTGCAACCATTTTTGCCAAAATGTATACAGGGTCGTGTAAAATAAGTGGTCGGTAAAGTTTAAATTGTTAAAACTTTTTTTCTAGCAACTCCGTGATAATTTTGGTATTAAAATTGAAAAGAACAAACATTTTTACATAAAAAAGGTGCTCTTGTCTAATTTCGATAGGACCTTCCGTTTTCGAAAAAATCAATTATTAATAAATCATGAATTGGTATTTCAAAAAGTAACTACAAATAACATCTTGTAAAATAATAGTTTGCTGTGTTTGTTGACAATTAGTTTATTTGTTAAATTTTGTTTAACGTTTTGTTAACATTTCACATTTTTTAAATTTGCTTTGGCAAAGTAAATTAGTTCTTTTTTGTGATTCATTTTTCAAAAATTATGGATAGATTTACAAATCAAGAGTTAGCTGACATGCATTTTGCTTATGGTTTGTGTAATGGCAGTTCTTTAGCGGCTGTCCGTGAGTATCGCCAAAGATTTCCCCTAAGACATGTTCCAGATCGTCAAGTTTTTATAAACACTCACCGAAATTTATGCAATAACGGAAGTTTTCAAAGAGCTCGTGGACAAGGCAGACCACAAAAAGATTATAATTTAGAAAATGTTTTAAATGTTTTTGAAGAAAATCCGGGGGCAAGTATAAGAAATGTGTCGAACCACACATATCCCTCGCTCTATAGTAAGTAATTAAAAAAATTACTTATTGCTACGATAGTAATTTAATTTTTATTAGATTGGAAGAATGCTAAGATCCCAAGAGTTCCGTTTCATTACCAGCGGGTCCAAGATTTAGAGCTAGACGATTTTCCGTTGAGGATCCAATTTTGTCAATGGGTAATTAATATTCCAAACTTAATTCCTTCCATTTTATGGACGGACGAAGCCACTTTCACACGAAATGGTTCATTTAACATGCATAATATGCATTTTTGGGCAGATCAAAATCCAAGAGCCATAAGGCGTAGTAATTTTCAAAGAAGGTTTTCGGTAAATTTGTGGGCGGGATTAATCGGGGACCAACTTATTGGCCAGACAGAATTACCCAATCGGCTAACTTCGGAGAATTATTTTCATATGCTGGAAAATAATCTTGTGCAGCTTCTGGAAGAAGTTCCTCTTATCTTACGCCAAAACATGATTTTTCAACAAGACTGCTCATTTTGGTCGCAATGTGCGTGAGTGGATGAATAACCATTTTCCTGAACGTTGGATTGGTCGAGGTGGTCCTATAAATTGGCCTCCTCGATCTTCAGATCTAACTTCGTTAGATTATTATCTATGGGGACATTTAAATGAGTTGGTATATGCCGTGGAGATAAATACCCGTGAACAACTGATGCAAAGGATTAATTGGGCTGTTAATGAAATAAAGAGAAATCCATTTTTTGTTTTAAGGGCTACTCGCGCATTAACGCGTAGGGCAAGATTGTGTCTTCAGCAAAATGGAAACCACTTTGAACATTTGTTGTAATTTGTGCTTTTTTGTTTGGTGTTTTTATATTTTTTTACGTAATAATTTAATTGTTCCTTTTTTTTACCTATTCAATTACATTAAAAAAAAACAATTTTTGATGTTAAATAAAGTATTTGTGATAGTCTTAGGTCATGTTTATCCCCAACGGATTTTTAAGATGCTTTTTAATTTTATTAACTGTTACCAAAATAACTTACGCGTTCTCTTTGCAAAACATTTACATCTAATTTTTTCAAAAACGGAAGCTCCTATCGAAATTAGACAAGAGCACCGTTTTTATGTAAAAATGTTTGTTCTTTTCAATTCTAATACCAAAATTATCACGCAGTTGCTAAAAAAAAATTTTAACAATTTAAACTTTACCGACCACTTATTTTACACGACCCTGTATACATTTTGGCAAAAATGGTTGCAATATCAGTTTTTAATAAAACCAATAGTAAATGTTGAAAATTTCAAAAGATTACAACTGGGCGTTCCGGATATATTAACAAAAAACCATCTTTAACATGATTCATCAAACACCCTGTAACTTAAAAACGATGCATTTTTGAACCATACTGTATATGGACTTTTTGTCTTATTTTTAGACAAAGATGCGGCTGGTAAAATATTGCGATGTAATTTCGGGACACCCTGTATATTATCTGTAGACCTAACTGTAAAATTTTCAATAATTGAGTTAGCTGCTAAGGCCCGGTTGTACAAGTAGTGGTTCAACTTAAGTTCTACTAAACTACAGTTCTTCGTTGAACGTAGTTCAGAGATTCGTGTGTTGTTCCAGTACAAGTTTAGTTAAACTAGGTTTTATTTAAAGTCTGCAATGGCCACATAAAAAAAAGAGACCTATTCATTAAAATTAATTTACTTATTTGTTTTTTGTCTGTTGCCTATTATTAGTATTTTTTGAACAGAAAAAATACCGTAAATTCCGAAGTGTTGTTTGTTTAAAAGTGTTTTGTGCCACCTTGCTGCCTGCCAAACCGTTTGGGTCTGCTTATCTGACATGGAGAAAAAAATTAGGGCAAGCAATTTCTCTGTGAGAGAAGAAAATGTTCTTATTAATTTAGTAAAGAAATACAAGGAAAGCATAGAATGTAAGAAAACGGATCACAACAATAATGAAATTAAAGCAGAGGCCTTGGAGAAAATTTGTCATCAGGAATTTAACAGTGTTCTCGAAGAGCCCTTTAGAACTGTTACATTTCTAAATAATAAGTATGAGAATATAAAAAAAGGGCCAAGGAAAAATTTATAACAATAACTGCAAGCGAGAGTGATATCCATGAAATATTAGGGAGCCAACTTACATTGATGCTACTGCAGGTTTTTTTTAACTTGTTTTAAATAATTTTCAATCTTAAATATTGTAAAATTGTTAGAATCAATTGTTATTCCGATTGAAAGCAAAAATGCTGACGATATTCTAACTAAAATCTAAAAGTATTTTTAAAGTCTGTAAATAGTGTAATTGAACTAATTTTCATACTTTTTTTTGTTTGTTTCAAATCATCATACTTGTCCGTAACAGATAAAATTTGTTCAGAAATTCTATCTACTATGAATCTTACAGCTTGCTTTTCCAACCTAAATCTTGCCTAAAATTCTTTATCATCCCAAATGTTCAAATGATCCGGTCTATCCCTGTACACCTGTGATGATCTAGGGTGTACAATTTTATTTACTAATTCCAGAAAATTTCCGTCATTCGTAATATCTTCCCAAATAGGATCCATTTTTATATTTATGGTTTGTAAACTAAACCTAGGGTACCTAGTAACTAATAAATTAGCACCTCACCAAACAACATAATTATTGAAAAGCGGCTGTATTTACATAAATAAAAAATATCAAAATGATAGACTAAATATTAATTTAATCCCGAAAATTTGCTTGAACTCCCTTTGAACGCTCCAAATTGGACGTTCAAGATAAACTTCAGGTTATCGTTTGAACGCCCATTGTTCAACCGGGCCTTAGTGTTTAAAAAATATCCAATACATCATGGGAAAATATCGACTTAAGTACTTTATGACGCGTTGCGGCTAGATGATTGTTGCGTCGATTTACATGTTACTAGGTTTGAATTGGATAAATAATAGCCACATTAAAGTCAAAATGTGCTTGATTTGTTTAAAACAATAAAATGTTATTTACAAAGCTATTAGAAATACCAACTTTACCTATAAATAATGAAACAGTCAATTGCGCCAAAAAATTCAGGTGGAACGCGTATTGTTCGGAGGAATAACATCGGAAATTCATTTTCTGTTCATAGTGCTAGAACTTCGAGAGTCGTCGTTAGCTGCAGATATTGAACTGAGAATGGTTTTAACTTTAATTATTATTTAAACGGTGGTTTAGTATTAAAATCAACAAGTTCTTCCAAATACACTGAAAGTAGACGCTCAATCAATCTTAAAATGACCCAGATGGTGACCATAACTCAGAGCATTAATATTTTTGTGACTTTTATCCGTCATCAGAGCGTAAACTTTCTTCAAATGGTTGATCTAATGAAAGCCCGATTCCTTACCAAAACGCGATTCTGGCTTTTTACGTTGAAAAATTGTCATGAATCATAAATATACGCGCATATATAAGCTACGCAACCCAGACGGTCCAATTGTGTTTTCTACGTTAGCAAAAATGGGCAAGGACTTCGAGTGTGCAAGCATTCTTAATAAATCCGCCCGATATAACCGAAACGACAATCCCAACCGTTATTAGGTCCAAAGTAACTTAAACTGGAACGATAATAGAGGACAGCATTAGAATCACAAAAAGATTGATGAAATTTTGAAATCCATATGTGATCACATTCATTCAGTCCCTCGAATTAAAAGACACTACGTTAGAAAAAACGCTAAAAGAGAATTTGTAGCTGGTGGCCTTTAAATAACAGAGTTATATCGAAACTATTTAGCACAGAGGTTTTCTGCTAATAATCCTGCAGCAAACTATGATAAATACTCAAGAATATTCAATAGTGAGTTAAATATCGTTTTTTTTTACCCAAGAAAGACCAATACGACCTGTGCGAAGACTACACAAATTCAGAAGAAACTGAAAAACCAAACCTCGAAGGTAAACGTAGAAATCATCTTAAAAAAAAAGGATTAAGCTAAATTGAAAAGGACAGAGATAAAAAAGAGAATGTCAAAAATAAATAGATCTTGTTAGCTGTTTACGATGTGCAAGCGGTACTACCGGTGCCACTGGACAATCTTCGGCTTTAAGTTCCGTTTAATTTGTTATAATTTTACCGTGAATAAAAAGGATTTATTTAATACATTAAAAATTCTAGTGTTTTGTCACATTTATTACTATTTTTATTATTGTTGGTAGAGAGTAGATCAGTTGGATACCCTCCCAGTGAAACTTGAACATGCGCTGCCAAAAATATACGAAAACATAGGGTTCTTTGCGAATTCGTTAGTCACTTTGTTAACAAAATCGTCCAAGTTTTTAAAAATGTGTTGCCTGTGTACACTCATCATAGCGAGGCCATTGAGTCGAGTTTCAGACATGGTGCTCCTTAACCAGGTTTTGATTCTCCTAAGGCTACTAAATGACCTTTCAACTGTACAAGTCGTACAAGGTAATGCAAACAAGGATCTGTAAAGCCTTCTTAATTTCAGGAAAGAAATCATCAGTTTCCTTGAGGATGTCCACAACACTCGTTTTGACCAATTCTGGTTTTTCCTCCTATATTTTTTTCCAAAGCTCTATCTCATTTTGGATATTTGTAACACCGTAAAAATTTTTAAATTCCTCGCAAGCCTCTTCAAGTTCTTCCAAAGAAATGTTTTTCATTTGCGCAGGATGTAGTTTTGACATAGTAAATGATGGTCTATTTTCTTCAGACAACCTTATTTCTAGGGAATTTATAATTGAATCCAAATAAGGAATTGTTATGGACCTGCGCCAAAATTCTGAGGGGCTTTTTGATGGATGGTTGCTACGGTGTTCTTGTCTTTCAGCAGTACGCGGTATTGATTTCATATCCAATCCAATTTTTTCCGCAATAACAGAAGCATCTTTGAAAATTTCTTCTGTTATTTTTTTGCGATTCTCACGGTGGTTTTTGATCAATTTTAAAATACCATCAATATGCTGTGATGCCTGAACTGCATCCAAGGAGACTAATTGGAGCACGTTTACTGTTGGTTCTAAAAAAGAGGAATATTTGGCTATCAATCCAAGGCTAAAAATAAACGAAACTTTGGAAGCTGCAGCATCGAGCTGATATGCATGTTTCCTTGTCGCAATATTGCCATCTCGTGACAGGGTTTCTAGTGCCTCCATTATATCACAAAAGTTCTCTTTAAAAACTCTGATGCTTTTGTATTTCTCGCTCCACCTTGTTTCGCACAGCTTGGGAATATTGGGTGTTAATTTTCTTCTTAGAACCGATTCACAAAAAAATATAATTATATCTTTGATGGCCCCAACTGTATTTCGGATCTCCGGCAGAGCATTCAGATCATTGATTACCAGGTTGAGTTTATGTGACGAGCAATGAAAAAATAGTGCTTTCTTGTATTTTTTACGCAAAATAGCCTGAACGCCACCTTCTTTTCCAGACATCGTGGAACAACCATCGAATCCCAAACCAACGCATTTATCTGGATCGAGATCCTCTTTCGTCAGCAATTCGTTTATTGCCGTGGCAATCGATTCAGCGTCCAAGGCTGTAAGCTCATCAAATCCGAGGAATACTTCTTCAATGTTGCTGGTTTCCTCATTAAAATATCTTATGCCAACTGAGAGCTGTTCCTTTCCAGATATATCCGCTGTTTCGTCTGCTAAAATGCTATATGCTTGCGATATCTTCACATTTTTGATGCAATCGGCCTTAATAACATCTTCACAAATACTGATAATCTCATTTTGGATGTCAACCGATCGATAACTTGCATTTTACTTTCCATGCTCAAGATGTTTTTTTAAAATAGTGTCTCCTGCGTCAATTTGCATCTTATACAGCCCTTCCAGAATATCATCACCACAGCTTGCCCCCCTTAATGCTAGGTCGTGGGATCCGCAAAACGCAATGCAGGAAATAATCGATCTTATAATTTTTCTGTTTTTTTCAAGACTTTCCTGAGAGTATTTGTTAATTTGCACATCTACTGGCACATTATCAAGAAAAGATTTAGCTGCTTCCAATGCCGTCTTATGAAAGTGAGTATCTGCGTGTTTTCTGCAGTATTTATGAACATCTTTGAACTTACAAAACGGCCTTATAATGAACGAACCTAAAACACCTCTAACGGAGCTCAGATTGGGTGGAAATAGTGTACAGAATTTACAGAAGGCCCTTTTTTGTTGGCGAGAGTATGCTAACCATGGTGAGTACATTTCCAACTAGGAATGATTGAATTTTCTTTTCAGATACTGGGCGTCTTTGGCAAAGTTGTACGTTTTCCATAGTATCCGTAGGTTCTTGGCTCAAAGTGAGCGTAATCGTTTCAATTCACTTTTTCTTGCGAGCGCTTCGAGCCCCCGAAATGTAAATATGTATAGGTATAGTAAAGCCTTATCTTAAATTGAAGTTACCTAATAGCCTAATTATTAAGTGAAATTAGAAATGAATAAGTGATAAGTTACGAAATATACGTTTTCAAAAGTAAAGTTCAAAAGTAAGGTTTAGCGTTAACCTCTAGGCCTCTGCAACTGCCCCCCCCCCCCCCCCTGTCCCTCTCTGGCGACGCCCTTGTAAGTGAATAGGAGCATGCAAATATCGTCGTTTATACACAACATAACTAACATTAGCTTTCAACCTTTTTTTTGATATTAATATAACTTTACGGTAAGCTTTTTAAAAATATAAGCAAATCGTTAGTATAGGTCGTAAATTGCTCAATCACTGAACATTTCTGGATTTTGTGGCAAGAAATCGATAAGTTTAAGAGTATGGATTACGTAACCATCTATTCCACCAAGGAGTAAATTTTCTTGCAGATCTAGATGCTGTTACTAGAGATCCAATATTATCAGTGTGCATCAACTTAGCAAGTTGGAGTATCAAAAATAACTGACCAATGTTCAAAGGTGCGTGCCTACATTCATATCATGATCAGATGATGCAGTGTTTGCTCATTCTCGTCTAGCCTATTGTATCTAGATTCGATAGACTATGCAACAATATAAGAATATGAGCGTGAAATAATAAATGTCTGTTAATCTATTGGCCTAAGAGCACTACTAAATCTTACGCCTATCTTACGCTATATGAGGCTATTATTTGCAAAACTTGCCTTTTGCTCGTAAGCCTTTTTTTGGAAAATCGAAAAAAACGATTAAAGGCCCTGTAGTATTGCAAAGTTTTTAAAAAACAGGGTTTTTTATTGCAAATAACCAGTTTTGAAAATACATAGGTACCTTAAATTTAAAAAAAAAAGTAATTAGTTCAATAAAGTAAGTTATTTTGTCATACAAATAAAACATTGAAATTCGCATTTCTAATGATACTTGTTTAAAAAAACATATAAAGAAAAAAACAGAAAAAAAAATCCTACACTTTTAGCTTTTCCAATAGCATTGTTGTAATTGGGCTCACCTCGGATCAGAACATTTTTATCTTTTTTTACAAAAATAAACCGCTTTGCCTTATTAAATTCAAAGTGCCATGAACTAGGCAGCTTAATAACACGTTTTGCTTGTGTTCTCCAATCAAAGACATCCCAATCGATACCGATTTTCCGTATAGTGGAATGCTTTCTAATTAAATCATCGTAGTCACTAATTTTGACGATAACAGGCATTTTTTTCTAGAAGCCAATAAGCCAACATTGCCATCATATTCGTGTTTTTGTTTTGTCCGCCGCAACCATCAGCGAACAAACGAACTGATTTTATACTGGGATCAAAATCAAAATTATTTAGAGCATGTTGAAAAGCTGATGCAATTGTATTAGAATCTTTGCGGGAATCAATTTCTGTCCACAAGTAAGAAAACACATTGCTTGGCCTTAATTTATCTTTAGAAGTTCCAGCGACAATGGTAAAATTATTATAGTTGATTTGCTGGCTAAAATATGCTGCTTGCTCAGGTAGTCTTGGCAGTGCCAAGTTTTTCTGGCAGTTAAATGAAAAGTAAGTTGTGTTGGGTTCAGGATTTTTAAGCAGTTTGAAAAAAGCCTTTGCCTTTGCGATATGAACATGATGCTGAGTGACTAAGTTTTGTCGAACATTTAAAGAAGTTGCTACTTTTAGCTGCTCCTTTGTTCTTAAGCAAGTAGAACAACAGTCAGTTAGCGGAGTTTCATAGCGATATTGTACTTAGCATTCACATACTTTCAAAAATAAGAAATGACGATAATGGTTGAAAAGTTTCTTAAAATTTAAGTCACATGGCAAGTAAAGCAAGTGATCACACTCGTCTTGTTTCTACAGTAATGAGACTCGGTACATGTAATGGATTCTATAAATTGTTTGATGCAGTTTCGTTTTTCGTCATTTTTTGGACCCGCTCTATCACCACCCCTACGTTCCCTTGGTATCTCTCCTGTTACAACAAAATTTCTTACAATTCTTTGTATGCGGTCCTTGCTTAAATTTGTAATTCCTAGAAATGACTTAGCACAAACTCTAATCATCTCTCCTTTGCTCAGACGAACGTGGTATTTTATTGACACTGCGGCATGATTAGATTTCCCCCTTTTTGGTTTTTCTCCCTGACTGTCTAGTATCAAAAGATCTTGGCTAATTTTGTTTTTTGACTGGTAAAGATAGGCATGAAAATCTTTAATTTGCTTCATTGTAAGTGTGGAACAATAATATGGTAATCCGGGTCGTCCATTATGTCCACAAATTGAAAAAGCCGGAAGAGCTTTTGGTGTATTTCTGTAACAATATAAATTGACAAAAATTACACAATAGCTGCATACATAAAACATAATATCGATACAACTCATGGCTCACGGCTAGTAAACTTTTTGTTAGCCCTACTCGACTTTAAAAAAAAAGAAATTGAAAAAAACAACTGACACTGCAATAAAACTCAAACGATTACCGCACAAGTTCAAAATAATAAGTTTAAGATGAAGTTTTAGTTTTTAATTACCTAGCAAGTTTAGCAACATTCCTTTTATACGTTTCTGGCTGAAGAAGTTTTTTGCGTCCTTTTCCCTGTGGACTAGGTTTAACAGACATAACATTTTCACCAAATAACTCCATATTAATAAAAAAAACTTTTTCTTATTCGCCAAGAAAACACCTGTGTAGTTGCTTGAATAAAAAATACTTAAATGCCGTTCCGAAAAAAGTTTTTGTAAACAACCCTACAACAGCTGCTACCGCGTGTTAATCACGTGATTTAACAAGTTAAGTTCATTGGTGTCAGAACAAGGAGCGAGTTTTGCAAGTAAAACGTCAAAGCAAAGAGCTAGTTCTGCATATAACTGTAATTTTCTTCTCAGTATTTACATGCTAAAAAGAGACTTTTAAAAAATTCTGATTTTATCATTTGATTTCCCTTCAAAATTTAAATAAACTTAGCAAAAAGAAAAGAAATTCCATGATTTTATCGATTAGCAAGTTTTGCAAATAATGGCCTCATATCTACTATATCTTAGGCATGGTAAAATTAAAAACGTATATAATACATAATTTTTTACCACCCATAGCCAAAATAATGATTCGGTCACATTAGACAAACAACGTCATACCACAATTTACTCTAACCCAAATGTGAAAGTTCAGGCTCGATTACTATTAGGTGTCAGAGCTTGTCATATTTCAGCTCGACAATCTAATTATCTAACGAGAATAATAGAAATAACCCTTTCATTAAACTAGAATATTAATCTAATGTAGATGCCGAAGAGATGCCTAAATAGAATTGGTGGGTATACCGAAGAAGGACCTGTGGTTGCAAAAAGAAACCAGAAACTGTTTAATATTTCACCTGCGCTTGCGAAGCACTGTGTAAAAGGATCAAAAGACCTGTACAGGTTAGTGTAGGCCGCAGGGCAGTAGTGCAAGGCATATGGATTTTACCCTCTTTCTGTATCAATCTTTTGATTACTATCCGATTTACTATTTTATTCGTTACTTAGGTTAGAATAATTTTGTATACTTGTATAGTTAATTAAATAATTTTGTATCATTACACGAATTACATTTTTGTCCATTCATAATCCTTTTAATACTTTAAACTAAATTGCAAGAGTTGTCGTTTGAATATAAATCAATTTAACGTAGCAAGACTGGTGTTTTGATTATGAAGTTTAAGTTTTAATTAAAAAAGAATGCCTATTTTTTGTTTTTTTATTAATTATTTTTTCTCTTCCAACTTAATTGATTAACTTTTGTGTATAATTTTAAAACTTTACGCAGCTTCAATTTTCGCTATTATATATCAAAACGTGAGTTTTTTACTTAACAAAAAATATAGTATTATTAGGATTAAACAAATAATTAAGAAATAAATAAATTAACAAAGACTATATACAGATATCTTAAAAGTCAGGCCTTTTGCCTATTTATTCTCGTAACACATCTTCTCTCTTTGGGATCCATTGCATTGTCACTCCAACCCCAGATTGCACTATTTTCTTCAGCATAGTTTTCGTTGTTTCTCTTACTGTTTGTCCCTCTACCCGTTCTATTTATTCTAAAACAAAAACCAAAGAATTAAAAAAAATCTGTATATATATAACTATTGCAAGTATACCTATTCTTAATCATTCCGGGCGAGGCCGTCTTTAAATCGGTAGCCCAACCAATCTTAGCCATTAAATCTAAGAAACAAGTGGTAAAATTCAACCGGTAATTCCCTAACTCGGCAGTTTTATAATCCCAAGGGAATACGTGATGGTAGTTATGCCAGCCCTCACCGAACGCCACAAATGCCACGAATTTATTTTCGGTTGGTTTAATGTTACTACAAATGAAAATATGTTAAAACGACACACATGAGATTTGCCGTTAAATTTAAATTCTTACCAATCATACGGTCTCGTTCCGTAAATATGCGCAGCACTATTTACTAACCAAGTTCCATTTAATGAAAATGTATATTTGCCCACGCAGGTTATAAAAGAAAGCCAGCCATCCTCTCCCCAAAAATACCATGGAATCAAACTGGGTATTATAAAGGTCCAAATTATGATTAAAGGAATATAATATCTACAATATAGAACGATTAAATAAAATAAAAATATTATATTGCTTATATACCTCATTTGAAACTGTACAACAGGATCCGCAAGAACATCACTCATATCAACATTTTTACCTTTAATAATGACATCTTTATGTTTTTTACACATGAGCCATCCCATGTGTGAAAAGAAAAACCCTCTTCGGGCGTTATGAGGATCTGCGTCGGTGTCGGTGAATTTGTGATGGGCTCGATGATCTCTCACCTAATATAAAATATTTTTATGGGAAAAATAAATACTAAGTTTATTTCTTACTCTACAATTTCTTCAACACTCTGAATATACTGAATAATGCTAGTACATGTCAGTTTTATTATTAATTTATAAAAATAATGATGATACTTTTTTACTACAGCTATGTTCGCATTTACCCACTTTTTAGGAGCATCTTAAAAAGAAGAACACTTAATATGTATCCTAAACGTGAAATAAATTGTTTTGAACTTTATCAATTACACGCTCGAGAATACTATGTTATGGCTTTTGTATGCGCTTTCGCTTAAATATCCTCATCAAAAAATTCGTTAGAGTTAAGTCAAGTGAGCGAGCTGGTCATTCTATTTTTTCCTTTTATTCTTCATCCGTCTAGGTTGGAAAATATTATCAGGTTATTTCGAAGGTTCCTTAATTATCGCGATTCAGGTAGCTTAAGCAGGACCTACTTCAAACTAATTAACTTTTGAAAATAACTTTCTCTATTTAAAATTTCTTAAAAGAAGAAAGATTTTTATATTCTGTTAAATAATATACCTGCCCATATGTTTAGCTTGTGAGGATGCTGAGTATGAACTTTGAGGATCCAATGAAGATTTTCTCTTAACCAATATCTCTAATTTTGCCGATTAAAGACGCCATTCAAAATATTCATTTAATTCGTGGATTAAACACTTTCTAAGGGTAGTATTTCTTCTTATAAAGAATATTGTGTACCGATAAATATTTTGAATTTCACTTACTCTTTAAGGGCATTATTCAATAGTTCATAACCAACCAAGCATGTATACTCTCTTTTACTTAAGTACCTACATCTTATTCTCTGATTCTTTTATGCTTAATCTTCTAATATTCTAAAAATATTTTACATACAGAGGAGGCGAAAGCAATAAGATATACCCACGTATACCAGATTAACAGTACAGTAAAACGTTTTTACTCTAATTGTCACAAGACTAAAACTCCATCTAGTGTATAGTAAGGCTTCCCAATCAGAAACTTCCTGACCGCTTTCTTAAAGTTCTATTTACATCTAATTTAAAATTTGGTTTAAACAATTAAAAAGCTTTTGAAAATTTTTAGTTACGATGGAAATCTTACAAAATGCACCAGCGAGCTGAGAATAATTTATCTGCTGTTCGATTTCAGAACTAAAATTCTTATAAACTGCACAAACTGTCGTACTAATGAATAGAAATTAAAGAATAATGATCTTTAAGATAAAGAGAGTTTTACAGGAATCTGCTGACCTGAAGAGTTAAAAATCATGCCAAAAAATACTATAATTATAATATTTACATTGAAATATATAGTTGAGACCAAGAAAGCTGAATATTCAGTTATTGTTAGAATACACGACCGGTCAACGAAGGTCTTGAATGCGGAAATCAAAATATGCATAGGTATTTCCGCATCCAAGAAATAAATTGGCTCATATTAAGTTGGTCTTAATATAGGGTGTTAAAGAAATTATGGTTGTAAAACACTCACGCTAGCTTACCCATTCATGAATATCATTTTGTAAGGCAGCGCTTTGGGCTATCATTAAGAATATTCTTAAGGGTAAATTCGCAGTGTATGATCTGTGTGCCCATAATCTGTGGGCGCCCGCAGTTATGCCAAATCCTGCTATCATCATCCACATGTAGTCTAAAAATATACACATTACAAAATATAAAATAATCTATCAATGTCAACATACGAATCTATGTACACAAGTAAGAATACAAATTTGAAGTAATTAGTTGTTAAAGTGACAATAATAAAATTGTAATAGATCACAATTATAGCAGTTTATGTAGGGTTTTACAAAATTCGTTGCACATATTTTCAGAGCGTATTGTAGAAGTCAAAATAAGACTTTTTTTCCCTTCAGAGGTACAGCCCGCGCAAATTGATTGAAGAAAATCGAATCTTTGGAACCGTGACTACAATTAAGCGTCGAATCTCCTGAAAATTTGCATGTCTGAGTTTTTTGGGGCCCTTTCAATTTTCCATCCCAAAAATGTAAATCCATCCAATCTTAGGAGAGGATTCAGGGAGTTTTACCCTTCTGAGGGTGTTTCGAATATGAAAATTAAAAATCTAGCAATATCGTCTAGTTAGCTATGAAAAAATACAAAATTTTGGTTTCCGGAAATTTTTGATACAATTAACCATTTTTGACAAAATCGCTGATTAACGAAAGAGGAGCGTTATTAAACCCGACGCCGCGCCGTGACAAATTCATTATAAGGAGAAAATGTAAGAAACGATAATTTCAGATTTTATCATTGCTAACTAGATGGCATTCTAGATTTTTCAAATTCTTATCGGAAGCCTAAGCCTAATATAAACCATCATAAGGATCAGCTCCTCTTAATCTGGGTTTACACCATTTTTGGGATGGAAAATGTCAAAAGCACTAAAAAAAACCCAAAAAAAACTTATTTTTATTTCTAATATAAATACATAAAAGCTTCTTATTAATTTTGTCTATGAATGCTTGTCCTTGGCGGAAATTTTTTCAAGAGTATTTAAGGTGTTAGTGGTATTGAGACAATTATGCACAAAATTTGAGAGGTATAGGTTTTTTTTAGAGGTACGGTTTTCCATATTGAGCCAGTTAGATTTACAATTTTGTAAGTAATATGGTCATGCTTCCTGATTCCATACATAAATCGAGTTTAGTCAAGTACATAATCGAGCATGCGTTCTGTACCCTTTGTATTTTCTGTTTATCGAGAGCGGTAAGACAATATGGACCGTATATTCAGTAAGCAGTTAACATTTTGGTTTAAGATATACAGTCATATAGGTTTTGTCACCAAGAATACCCTGCTTCTGAATCTACCATAGTTCTTACATGTTAGTTTCGGATTCAGATATCTTAAAAACTTCACCTCACGAGGGTTGGTAAAATATCCCATATTTTTATTAAAAATACGATTTTAAAAGTTTTTTGTGTTTTACTCTGATTGAGCATCTATCCTACTGTACCTCACGCCACATTGGTACCTTCCCTCTAAGCTAGCAAGATCTTTATCACTAACAGTAAGAATGGTATCATCCGCAAAAAGCATGCATTTAGCTAAATCACCCATTGGTAGGACATTTATAAATATCAAAAAAAAAATTGGTTCAAAGACAGAGCTCTGCCATTTTTAGAAAGCCTTGAGTAATAGTAACTCTTCCACTTATACTATTTATGTGCGCTCAATAAGATATGATTCTAAAAGTTTTATGGTTCTTATTGTGTAAGATTGTGCAAATTTGTATAATTTTTTTTAGGGAGATCGTGAGATATACGATCGAAAGCCTTGCTGAAATTATAGAAGTGTGCCATGAGATGTTCGTGTTTCTCAAAAATCTCTTTCAATTGCGACACATTATAATAAACATCTTGAGATTGTTAATATAGAGTATAATAAACACTGATATGTAAAGCCTGCTTCAGAAAAATATTTTAGAGATGCCTGTTGCGTAATATTTTGCGAAATTTTATTGCACCTACTACATATACTACATCAAAGTTCGATGCTTACTAACGCCGTGCTTAAAAACAACAATGTAGCAGATCGTACAAAATGCATACGTGCGCGTTGCAATATTTCGACTTTAAGCACCTCTTTATGCATAAAAGTTGACTCCCCAACCTGTATATTATTTCCTTTTTTGAAGGTAATAATGAAGTCCGATCTTTTTTTTTGGTCAAGAACTATCACTTAACATATACAAAACTTGCTACATGGCTTTTTCGCTAATTGAAATCAATCGTCCGGACTTTAGTTCAGTACAAATAAACAATTAAATATTAATTTAAGAAAGCAAATCAGTAAAATACCTCTTAGCAGTTATAGATTTACATCTAAAATAGGACCAGCCATGTAGGGTATCTATGTATCTCAGGATTAAAATAAGAAGTATTTATAAATAATAAAATATAAGAACCGTAGGAAACGTTCTTATAAAATTGAAAATAAATTTACCGACTCAAAAGATTGGCCTAAGACAAATTTTATACAACACAAACACAATACCAGACAAAATATTAACCAGCACTTAAGACATCCTTTTCAAATATAGCTTCAATCTTATATTTGGAAATTTTACAGCTTTCAATACATATAAAGGGCATGACAAACATCAAAATTTTTTAATAAAAATGTCAAACAGCTTATCTGTAGTAACCTACGCCTTTTTTGAGGTTTCTTTGATATAACCAGGAGTTATAGTGTGTTGATATATTAAATGTTACGTTGCTTTAAATGTTTTATTTATTTTATATTGTTTCCCTTATTTTGTATTATTTTATATTGTTATTGGCAAATTTTCGATTATATTTTTAATTTCATTTCACCTTTCCTTCCTATTTTAAAATATTTTATTTATGAAAGTCGCGTTCACGGTTAGTTTATTCATCGCTTTCATTTTAGTTCGAAAAAGAGACTCAAGAATCAAAAGCGCATTCTAGAGAATGAAGAATCGCTAATTGCAACATTTAGGCGCGACCTCGAATTTTAAATTATTAGATTCTTGGTATTCGAATAACCATTCCAAGCATTCGCCTCACATGTATGCGAAAGCAACATATTCTGACAATAATTCAATTCCCTTCACTAACCCTCACCAATGAATGCAATGGCAAAGAACTCACTAAAAGATTGGCCTCATTTAATATGTTAAAATCACCCAAACATAATTGTTCAAAAAATGCGGTAAATAGATTCAGAGTTAGAAAAGCAGTAATATTTATTTTTATTTTAAGGATGAAAATATTATAAAGGCGACGGTGTATTCGAATGAAACTTCTGGAAAAGGTTATTAACCTTTTCCAAATATTATATTTTTAAAACTTACAGACCTTACCTATATACGTACTTAAAAACTATTTAAAAAAAGATGAAAAAAATCTAATATATGTGAAATCTAATATTTTTTTTTATTTAAATAGTAAATAATATGTAGTAAAAACTTACCAAACACAAAGGTGGCAAACTTCATTTTAAATGTAGCAAACAAATATAAACTGTATAAGAGTATACTATGTAAAACAACAAAAACGGCAACATTTTTCCAAACTATTTCTAATTTATATTCAGTTTTTTTCTTTGTGGTTTTATCGCTAAAGTTTGCTAGAGGGCCAACTTCTTGAAAATTCCAATCCAGCTCATTTTGGAAAGCGGATTTTGTTTTAGGCACGTCCCCTGATAAAAAGAGATCGTAGGATTGTTTTGAGAGTAGAATTTGAACCATTTTTTTGAATTTTAATATTATGCAACTACTAGCAATAATACTACAATCAATAATATATTTAAATGTTTTCAATTCTCTATCTTACAGAATGTCTAATACTAACTAATACAAAGCTAAGTATTACACATTGCGGTTTTCTTATATACCAGAAAATCGGCACTAAAAATTTTATGAGCCTCTTGGTAATGACACGTTTAATGCCCACCTTTGTTTGTTTGATGAACCTTTCCTATATTTTATGTATTTGTGCTGCATTAACCGATTCAATTAATTGCACTAGGTTTTTGTGCTTCTATTGTTCAATTTGTGGAGCAGAACGAGGTATGAGTGAAAATTCAGTCTGTTTTTAAAATATATTAGCATACGTTAAACTGTTTCAACAATACTATACATACATTAGTAAGTAGGCGTAACAAGAGTAATAGATAAAATGGAGGGTGAAAGCATTTTGCTGAAGATCTATTTATTACGAAATGGCAAACATATAGGAGAGTTATTGATTTTTTTAAAATTTCTTTACAAAAAGAAAATATTCAACGTTAAAGCTTATCTCTTTTCGACTTTTTAATTTTGGCTTGCGACAATCGGATCTTGATAATTAGATAAGACATTAAGATGCCAATTTCAGGCACAGATGGAAGAAATTGACTGAATTAGATTTAAGTTCCTCGTTTATATGAAAAAAAAAATACAAAGAGATCAAAAATAATACAAGATGATCCCTAGTTAAGATAGCTTAGAATCTCAATAGTCGACAATCTATTTAAGTTGCCCTTCGTAGCATTAATGAGGTTTTTGAATTCCGAGTACATTGAAACAGTTATGAGGCACAGGAAGCTCAGTGATTTTGATGCAGTTAAATTGAAATAAAAGCGGGATATTGGGGACGTTAATCTGCATAAAGTATCCGTCACTAGTTCCCCTAAGATCGTTACAAAAAACTGCTTTTGCCTTTATTACCTCATGATTACACCGCAAAGTTAAATAATTTTACCAGAACGTTCACGGCCTCAATACTTTAGATAAGTTTTTTGCAGTCACTGCTAATGAGTACGACATTTTTTGAATCACGGAGAAGTGATTAAAGCCATATGTTTGCGGTACTTTTTCCTGGGACATATGATGATACAGGTATGTCTGTCTGACCGTGAATTTGAAACTATTCGCGCTACTCAAGGCGGTGGTGTTTTGTAATAGCTTTGTTACTTCGGTTGACGTTGTTTGCTGTAAAATTAACTTCAAGTCTTAGGACTTATATGTTTTTATATTGTTTATTAAACCAACGGTCGCATTTGAGAATTTTAAACAGTTCTTTAATCATTCCACTCTGTTATGTTCAATGTTCAGAGTCCTATACTTGAGCCCAAATACTTGTAATGTTATAGTCTACGAACTTAATAAATATACCTGGACTGCCAATTTAATGAAAAGTAAATGACCACCACTAGATGGCCGCCATTTTGTGTGATTGTGTCCTTTCGATGTTGGTCACAGACAAATTTCAGTTGTGCCAATTGGAGGCAAACAAAACAATTAATGTTTTTGGGAGGTTATGTTAACAAACACAAAAAAGAAAGTATGTACATCACTTCCGCGTCATCCTTCACCCAGTCAACACGTGGTCGTTCATTTTCCTTTCCTATCCTTCAGATTCCTTTCCTAAACCCTTTCCTACCCCTTGCCGTTTTCTATAACGTGCATTTAAGTATTAAATTTTCTGAAAGTTATCGATTCGGGAAACAGGGTACATACCCGACGGTTTTCTCGAATCTCCAAATCGTGCTGGCAGATTGCCTAGTAGCAGAGCCAATAACCTAGCAAGCAAGCAGCAAGCAAAGTATGTACATACATATAGTGTATATGTATATCGTATGTACTATGTATTCTATGATAAACAACACAGACAAACAATTCACAATAATTCAGTTTTAACAAACAGTGAGCCAAATACGTTTAAATAAGGAGGAAGGTATATCGCCTGAGGCAGACGATATTCCCAAGTGTGTCCTTTAGAAATTGCCAAAAACTAGGCAATCCGCTATTCTCACAATTGAAAATGTTATTTAGAATCAGTCATATGGAGTGATCATGTCGAATCGTGATTTTAGAATCCCAATGATGGTTTAAAAACAATGTCAATGAAAAAAATAAATTTAGTTCGTGCCAGGTCACACGTCAACTTCATACCGTTATTTAATATATTTTTTTGTTGGCAACACTGAAAGTGTTCAGAGTGATCAACACCAAAAGGACACAACCACTATAAATATGGCGGCCACCAGGCAGCGGTAATTTTTGCGGTTTTTTTTGTGTAAATAATGCATGTACATATTATGCTTTATATGACATACTGAGTTAAATATTTTTCGTATTTGTTCCACTTAAGCTCGAGAGCTTATTAATAATAGATAAATAAAGAAAAGGCCCTTAGAAATATTAAAAAGTACAAATCTGTATTATATCTAAATAGACGTACAATTATAAAGTATGACCATTGAAATCAGGGTCAGTCTAGAATTCTCGGAATAGCAATAATGCGGTTGTTACAGATCCGCAAGTAGATAAGAGTAAACGCCTTGAGTAATTCTTTAACATTTACAGCGTCTATAGACCTCGAACATCTCTCAACTTGCAATAATTCACCTCACCTTGACATTTCCAAAGGCGATGCTTCTCAAGTGATTTCTGCCGGTAGAAAATTTAAGCACAAACTGCCATCTGGCGTCGATGGTATACCTTTGATTGCATTGGTGTCCTGCCTGATCCCTTGACGTACAATTTTAACTTAATGCTATCCACAGCGCAAATTCCGGACGACTGGAAGATTTCTAGAACATCATCTATATTGATAGCCAGAGATTCTGATCAGGTACTCAGTTACAGGCAAAACTCAATACCTTGCAATTTTTCAAAAATATTTGAAACTATTTTGTACTTAGTTCATAGAATAAGAGGATTCATTTTCAAATAAAAAAAAAACTGAACGAGATACTAAATACTTTACAGTTAAGTCATCTGTTGTGGCCTAGTGGAATGTCTTATTAACTGTGGAAATAAGACCGGTAGTTGCTCTAAAATAATATTAGCCAAGTTAGAGATTATACAGAAGATAGTAATAAAAACTATATACAATCAGCCTTTATTATTACTCTACTTCAAATAATGAAGTCGTGGATTATTTTTCGGGCCCAGACTTTTTAATGTTATTCCTCTGTAAATTTAAGAAAGCAATAACTTATCAAGACTTTTAAAAAAGAGATTCGTCAGAGGGTTTAAAAAAATAGTGATATAATACATTCTGAATTGGATTAAAGAATGTTTTAACCTTGTATTTAGTGGCCTGGGTTTCCAAAAACAAGAATTTACAATTTATTGTCAATTTTATGTATGAATGTTCCTTAAATCCACGTTTAGATTATGCAAGTTATTTTTTACTCATAATTCCTCAATTATAACCGTCACAAAATCATGCAATTTGGCAAAAGAATTCTATTAGACATGATCCCCATAAACCGAAATTTTGAAATTGTCAGTGGCGTAGAATGTGGAGGAGCACACATGCCTATTTTTCTCCACAACTCTTTAATTGACAAATTTGGTACAGTAAGAAATAATTTGGAGAAAACATCATTTTTTCTAAAGTCACTTTTTTCTAAAAGTTACCATTTCAAAAAGTCGCCTAAAATTACCATTTTCAAACAAAGAGCGTTTGAAGAAAATCTGTATGAAATTCTAATAGTTGAGGAATAAATTCCTGTCCTGTCTCATCAAAGCCCATTTAGTTCATATTGAAAAGTTACTTTAATACATTTTTTAATTTCATTACTTTTATTATTAAGTTTGTAACTTATTGTCAAATACACTTTTCGTTAGCAACAGCAGTTGAGCGCGTACATCAAAGCAGATTGTCTAAAGTGACCGTCACAAGTGTCAATACACTTATCCGCAAGTCTTCTCTAAGAGGTGTCCTTAATTTTTCGCAAATATATTGCGAATCTGATTAAATTCATTTTTAATTCGCCACGAAGATCATTCGTATCATCAACGTGTGAAGTAAACAATTTGTTTCAAATGATCACACATATAAAAGTCCAATGGATTGAAGTCGGGAGATCTGGCTGGCCAGGGTATCGGATCTCCGCCTCCTATCTTTTTTAGTGATAGTGTACACAATTCAGTTTCCATGGCCAACTTATCTTTTCTGATCAACTATTAGAATTTGATACGCATGACAAATTTTCTTCAAACGCTCTCTGCTCGAAAACGGTAAGTTTAGGCGACTTTTTGAAAGAGTACCCACACCTTTGACATGTGTTAAATACTAGGTCAAGGATGTATGGCCTCAGCTTGTTTAATAAGTGCTATGTTGAGAAGCCCGTTGGAAAGAGAACCCAATCACTTCTTAATACGTATATTAAAATATTAAACACTTAACATTAATAACACGAATACATGGCTAACCCCCGAGACAAGTATACACGTTACACAACGATTGGATATGTTAACAGTACGAGGAGTGACGACTAACCCCGGCGACCGCTTCTGACCTTTCTCCTTATCCCTTATTCTTTCGTGGAAATTATAAAGATAAAAGAAATATTATAATTTTTAAAAACATGAGATAAACAGGAAAATAGGTATTTTGGACCACTAAAAGAAAACAAAAAAACTCATCAATAAACGTTTACTTTACATTCAGTACATTTATACAACACAATTCCACTAAACAATTTCACATTTTACAGAAGAAGACCTTCTAAATTAAAAAATAAATAATATAAATTAAAATATAAGATTACTAGTACATCCATCGATTGAACTATCCACGATATATATAAAACGCTCATACGCCAAGAAATGCTTTTTATCTAAATATTCGTATTTAAATTAGTAAATCCCCTGTGAACATATTGCTATGAATAATAGGAGGGATACGGATGGTGATAACCAGTATTAACCGGTGAGGTCATGTGACTGCGAGGGTCGATTGGCGCACCGTGATAAGTAGGCTGCGATACGCTCCCGTAACTGCTAAATGTTGGCATAGAGGGCGCAGTCGGTGCGACGGCACCCGTTGATAAAAGGTGGGTTTCCCCCAAAAGTGGCGGGCGTTGTTCCAACAGTTGGTCGGATCCTTTAAATAATAATAATAGCTTTAGAGTCATTTTATGACGAAAATTATTATTCCGTAGAGATGGGCAAAAAATATTTTTTTAAGAAGCAGCTACTGCTTTTTTCAAAAAGCAGCAGGTTAGAAGCAAGTAGACTAATAGGTGATTAAAAACTGTCTTTTAGCGGCGGTATAACTTAAAATGGAAGAATGGGCTATTGGGCACTGGTTCTTGACTTGATACGCGTAAACGATGTTGGCGTAATTAAGTACATACATACATATTGTGTAATGTAGTCTTGAAAAGATAAATGCTTTCTGCTTTTCTAATTCTATTTTAATCAAATACTCTATAATGTTCAAAAATAATAATCAAACAAGGCAGCACTTTACAATTCAGCAATATAGAACTGTGGAAATCAAGGTCGATGATTGGTCCCGGTTATGATAAAATCGGGGAATCACCAGTCACTCGACTAATCAGCTGGCAATATTTTTGCCTTATTGGGCATCTCCACGTATATATGATTTAAGATTTCATTTCTTAAAATAGAAATGTTTTTTCTTGTTAGCAAACTTATTGGTAATATACCTATATGTATATTAACATTCGAATTTAAGCTTTATTTAAAGTATTCATTAAATGAAATAGCTTTGAACCGCAGTTTTCGTCGTTAAACAAAATCTATAATATAAATATAAATACATCAATTTTCAAAACGCGTCATTCAAACTCCGCTGGTAACTCCTTCGAAGGAAGTAACTCGATTTGAAAATTGTGAACTGTGAACACAATCTAACTCAACCGCGATTAGTTCACACTGTATAAGTCGACCGCTTCCCACATTTATATAGCAATGTTCACAGTAAACTGCTTTTTAGTAGCAGTTTTTTTCAGAACTGAAAACTAGGGTGAAGCAGTTTCTAAAATAGCAGCCCATCTCTATTATTCCGCAATTACAATAAAAATTTTGCCAAAAATCATTTGCTAAAATGAAGAGTATTGTATCAAAGCCAACAAATGGAATATCCACGCCAATAATATAAGATCAAATAAATAAGGAAGGCGCACATAGCATTTAAAGTGATATAAGATAATTTATATATTTATTTATAAAGAAAAGAGCTCAACAGTATAATTATATGCATAAGTTACATAACTAAATTGTATAGCGGACAATGACAAAAAAATAGTTTACATATTCATAATAAATCTTTTACTGTTCGAATGAATCTCAGAACAATTGGGTTTACACACTCATTAAATAGTGAGGAGACTCCATGTACTGGTAATCTTTAAATCAAGTTAGTATGAGCCTACCACAAGTTCGTACTAGAAGAAAAAAATTCAGAAATTCTTGGAACATTGTGGTGCCACCACCTTGTGGTGACTTTAAAAGACAAATCTTCGTAGTAGTTCTTCACTGTTTGACCCTCTTGGGGTATAAACTTTAGGAGTCCAAATGTCCTCCACGCATTGTCAAATTAATTTACATATCTCTGATATTTAGATGACCAAATAACAGAGTTAAACTCTAGTCTACTTCTAACTAAACAGTTAAACAGAGCCGTAAGCACAGTAAAATAGTTAAAAGATATGCAATTTCGCATAATAAAAACCTAGCATCTCCCTTGCACCAGAGACTACCGTCTTGATGTGTATTAATTAATACTCCCAAATCTCGTGCACTTCCATTTTGGTCAGAACGCACTCAAAATGGAATCACCAACATGATAATTGTATTTTTTACGGGAGATCTCCTCCTACTAATAGACATAATCAAACACTTGTCGACATTCAACAACAGCCTATTCTGAACACACCATTCCTGGGTTAAAGAAAAGCCATGTGAGCAGGCCAATAAATGATTCGCAAACGCTGATTTAGTTTCGATGATGTCAGAATCCCTGTACTTGTCCACCAAAGCTGTATAATCTTCTATTCTGGTGGAAATTTTACGCCCCGATTGCCCTATGTAAATGGCATGACAGTCATTATATTTTAATAAGTATATCCCTGATTTTGAAAAGAAATAAGCCTTATCTATCACATTAACTAGTTGCCTTTTTAAATTATTCGTTGTTTTGAAGGCAATTGTGAGATTTGAAGATTTATAAGATTAATAATATCAAGTGGAGAACCATTATTAAAAGCGATATGTTTAATTATGTTTAGCTGAGCAAGAAAATCTTCTTTAGAAAGGGGAAAGTTAGGTTGGGTTGGGTTGGGCGATAAAAAGAGGAATTACAACAACCCATAATTTTCTTCCTTAACTGTGAACGAGATATTTGCGTGAAAAAAGTTTATAGAAATTAAGAAATTTGCCAACTCTAGATCATTGCCATTCCACA
This sequence comes from Anthonomus grandis grandis, assembly GCF_022605725.1. Taxonomy (NCBI): domain Eukaryota; kingdom Metazoa; phylum Arthropoda; class Insecta; order Coleoptera; family Curculionidae; genus Anthonomus; species Anthonomus grandis. The sequence goes on from NC_065552.1 coordinate 30,736,103, forward strand.
CCACAAAAATATCAATGACAATCCGTTTCTCCAAATCATTCATAAAAAGCTCACTCAGAAGATGAGAGGCAAGACCTCCCTTTGATAGTCCAGTAACTAGTCTTAAATACCTGATATTAAAAACGAAAAAAATATGATCAAGTACTAGCTTGAGAAGTGTTAAAAGGTCATCAACAATAAGTCTCTCAAACGTTGACTTCAGCAAAAGAAATCTGACCAAATCAAGGCAATCACAAGGTGGAATGCTTGGGAATAAATTTTTAACATCCAGAGAAATTAATTTCGAACCCTCTGGAATGCGGATATTTAAAAAAAAATCAGTTAACTACTGAATTTTTTGTAGAATAAGTGCTTCTAAAACCAGTTACATATTTTAGTGCGGTATTTAACCGTCTAACAAATTGTAACAAGGTGAGTTTTCCAAATGACACTACTGTTCTAATAGGACAATTGGGTTTGTGAATTTTAGGAAGGCCGTAGACGACGAAAGTTCTCAATTCATAGAATATAATTTTTCTTTTTTAATATGAAAAAATTCTAAAATTAGATTACACTTATCAAGAGTTTGTTTAACCTTAGAGAAAACAGAAGTAGTAAGGTCTTTGTTTATATTAACAAAGTCACCACAACCCAAAAAATAGGAGATACATGGATAATATTTCTGTGGTGTGGACAGGCAATGATCTAGAATTGGCGGATTTCCTCATTTTTATAAAGTCTCTTGACGAAGATATCTCGTTCACGATTGAGGAAGAAAAAGATGGAAGATTGCCTTTTCTTGATGTGCTTAATTATGGGTTAAACGCGCGCCTCTCAATCTTAAGGATTGCTGGATGGTTCCCCACTTGAGTGACATTTTATTTTTTATATGTTTATTTTTATCTACGATGAATATTGTTAAGCTAACCCAGTTTTTGATTTGTTGTTAGTTGTAATGTGATCTGTAAAGGTATAGGTCTAGATAAAAAAAATTATCATATTTTATGTATCTTTTTGTAAAATTTTAAATTTATTTTTAGGCCTGATGATGCTCTGATAGGAGCGAAAAACGTGTAGCTTTCAAAAATTATATATATGTTTAATGAGACCGTAACATGAATTTTTTACTTTTGTTTTGATATCCTGCCTGCAAGCTTATGCAATAATATTCTCAATAACACCTTATCGAATGCCTTTGCAAAGTCTGTGTAGACTCATGACCGCTTTCCCTCATTTATTTAACCAGCCAGAAATCTGTGTCGAGATCAAATTGAAATATAGCCTTTAATACACCAGTATATAAATTTATAATCGGTGTATAATTGCAAATTTCACTTCTATCATGAAAGGGAGTTCCATCTAGTGCCTTCACTTTCTCCGAAATATATGGAATTGGTTTCTTATCAGCGAAGTAAACACTAAAGTCAACTAAGTTTAAAAGTCATTTGCTATGTCCTTACCGTTACAGTACGTAAGTTTTTTGAAATTATTAAAAAAACTGGATTTTTTTCTTCTATTTGTAATTCTTGCACGATCTTTAGATTTAATGGCAATACATTTTGCCGCGTAAAACGGCCTTAGTTTTTTAACGGGAAATATATTTACCTGACATATGCGTATTAGTTCCTAAAATACGTTCCGCACTCGGATCGGGGAGGAGACGTCCGGGTGTTTCTGGAATAAGTCGATTCTCGTTTATTCTGGTACTCAAGTCGCCTGCCAGGAGACGTGCTTGGTCAAAAATTCGATGTTTGTTGGTCAAAGAATGTTCAGTTAACAACCTACAAAAACATATTAAGTTATAATTCAAGTAAATTATAACTTTACAAGTTGAAAATTTATGTTTGACAAATTTCGTAGAATTTCTATCACCTGTTTTTAAAATTTGACTTTTTTATCCGGACAAAAGAAAATGGGAAACTATTTAAATGTAATTGTGTGGAGATATACAGGGTGCGGCACAAAGAGCGAACGTTTTTAGGACAGGTAGTGATTGCCCATTAGAGAAGGGAGGGGTGTACGTCAGCACTGAATGTAAGTGCTTTGACTCAAAGGCATTTCAATTCAATTCAAATTCGGCTTGATAGGTCCCTATTTTTTTGATGAAAAAAATGGGGTTATCGTTTTAATAACGTCTGAACGTTAGGTCAATATGGTAAACACCTTCTTTATCCCAGAGTTACAAAGAAGACGTATTGACCGTGACCGTTTGTGGTTTCAGCAAGATGGAGTCACGGCACACACTTTAATATTCAGTATAATATACAATTTGATTTCAAGATTCGGTGACTTTTTTTGGCCTCCTTAGTCCCCAGACATGTCCATGTGTGATTTTCTTGGGGGGCTACCTCGAATCCCGCGTCTATGAAAATAATCCTAATACATTAGATGAATTGAAAGATGCAATCCGTCAGGAAATTAGTGAAATCAATAGAGATTTGTTGTAAAAACTCAAGGCTAGTTTCCACGAACGCCTTCAACAATGCGTCGATGGAAACGGTCACCATATGCCTGATATTGTTTTCTACAACTAAAAATCCATCCGAGTATTATCAAATGCTATGTCTTTGTGTATGTTGGTCTACCAATAAATTTTCTTTAAAGCAAAAACTAATGATTTTATGATTAGTTCAAAAACATCCTATTCCTCTGCCGCACCCTGTATTATAACGGTTATTCTTATACTTAATCGTATTGCCATTTTTTTTTAAGAAATGGGATTAACAAGGCACTTAATTAATTTTGTTAATCATTTATCGCGGAGTTGTTTATGCTAAAGAGACTATATTTTTTAAGTCAAAAGTCATTTTAAACTTCATGGGTCTTGATTTTAAGTTTAATGTCATCCATGTAAACCAGTTTGACCATAATTTTTTAATAAATTGTTTCCCAAGTTAAGGAGTTTCACAAATTATACCGGGTGTTTCACTAAGCGTGGAACGCAGCGAGATGAAACTGCAGCGATATAATCTGACATCATTTGATTTTTTTTTGAAGAAAATGCTGGAAATTATTATTAAGTTCGAAGTTTGGCTACTAGGGGAGGCATAATCAAAAGGTCAAAAATTCAAATCTAGTTTTCTCCGGAAAATGTACACTTAAAGTACCCTTTTTGAACATAATTAGAAACCTTTTTCATCATTTTAGTGAAAGTCTCGTTGAGAGACACCTCCATAAAGTAGGCGAAGATAGTGACAGCGTAATTTCGGCAATAACTGGAAAAGTAAAAAAGATAGCCAACTGCGGCTTTCAGGGTTTCAAGCTTTTCAATGCTATCAAAATTATACCATGCTATTTAATTCAAATGACGCTTCCTACCAATTTTACTAAAAACCTCACAAAAACTATTGGATGCAATATTCAAAAGTACTTTAAGTTAGTTAGATTTCCATATACAATTGGTGGCTTCTACTTCAGGGACATCTACAGGAGTGCTATTTAGTAAACCAATGCATTTACAAAGGTACATTAAATTCTGGAATGTATGCCTTTAAGTTATGTTTTTTTTAAAGCAATTTAATTTATAAGAGCATTTGCTGAATTTCCATCTTTAAAACTGATTCTTACTTTGTTACGATCTATGCTGTCGATTTCTTCAATTTTATTGTCTAGGTCGAGATGACAAGAGAAAGTTAGATCATTAAGATTTTAGATTAATAACTTTGACAATAAGCTGCGAACTTTGAATTAACGGAAGCTATAAAGAAAGAAGGCGAATTATGGAATTTCAATAGAAGCTTCTACCTAATGTTATTATTTGTTTTAATGCTGTTTAATTTTCTCATTAACTCCAACAGATCGAACATAATTCGAATACAAGTCTAACAGTTTATCAAAGTCTATAAGATTTCTTCTTTTTTTTTTAATGAATATTTCTTTGTTTGGTACTACTAGTATTGGATTTGATTAACTGAAATAGAATTTATTAACCAAACATTTACAAATAAAAATATTAAAAATATTGTGTAGTTAAACACTTACCTGGAATTAGTAATCTGATGCAATGGCAAACTCCTCAAACTCAGATCCACACTGTGTCTTCCAGGAGGAGTCAAGTCCAACGAAACCACCCTAACCAAATCATATGGAGGCGGTGGAGGTGTATAATTTAACCTCAAATCCATCCTGTCAATCTCCGGATATAAGTGGTGATACCTGGAATAGTTGTGGAATCCTCTAGTGGACATGTCCAAGCCTTGAAGCTCAGAATTCAAAGCTAACGGCTCGAATTGTCTTTCAGATCTGAAGTCCGAGTCTAATAAATCTCGGTTGTCTAAGCTCATATTTAGTAAATCGGAGTTTTTCGGTCTGCTGGTTAAATCGGTGTTCCAGGTCTCGTAACGTTGTCGGTTTAGGTCAGAATCCAGAGTATTTTCGTAGTGACGCACTCTATAAATTAAATTGACAAAAAATGGATGCAAAAAGCCTAGAAAAATAGAAAAAAAAACTGTAATATCACCTACACTTACCTTAAGTCAAGATCAATATCACATTTATTCCTCAAATCGGCAGCCAAGTCATGATTGAACTTGTCCTTTTCATCCTTCTCTGCCAGATGGCGCGCTATATCGGACATTTCCGTTTCTGTTGGTTGAGGTTCTACTGGATGCCCACTACCATTATTATCATCGAATTTCAATCGTTTAAAATAGTCGTAATATAATTTATAGGCCGATTTTTTATACATGGACATATCCATTTCCGAATCGTGTTTCTCCTGCTCTAAATTGTTAATTCCAGTGTTACTTTCGTCCGAAAGATGTTCCGGGTTCACATTGGTGAAATCGTAGGTTCTTGGGCTGGGGTTAGTCGCGTAATTATTAGTTTCTGTAATATGACAGTTTGTTATTTTACGAATATAATTTATTTTGTCTATATAACCTACGTTCGAAATGTAAGCTAAGTACCCTGAATTGCAGTTCTCATTAAAAAACTAAATAATTTTTGAAAGTGCTCTTGTAGTATATGTTCATAGGAAAGTTTAAGTGTTAAGTCTAGTCTTGAAATAAGTCAAAGAATCATGTTTATAAGTAAAATAACACATAATTAAAAACTATTAACTATTTGGAATATAAAAATGCAATAAATATATATAGCCACAACGGTGAACAATCAAAAAATTTTTTTTATAATTTTTTAATTAAGAATTATAAGAAGATGTGAAGAGAAGAGAGAGAAAGAGGGAGTAAAGAAAAAAAGAAATGTGCAAATTAATGCTTTCGAACCAACTTGGCTGTAAAGTTTCTTTTGAAAACTGCTATCAATAAAGAAACTTGCATTTATTAATTACACAGGGGATTTTATAGGTAAATGTTTCGGTTTTATGATGGTAGAAATAAAAGGTTCATAAAAGTTAATAATATTTCGTATATTAATGTTATGAACATTGATGCGATAATTAATTTTATAAAAAATACTGCCGAATTTAAAATTAAACCATCCATTCCGGAAATTCGTAAAATATTGTTTTTCAAGGTTGTGTTTATGTCGGCAAAGTTACAAAATTAAACAAACGAGTATATATGACAAAGCAATAGCCTTAGATTCTATAGATAATATTTATGTAACTAAAACAACGTTAATATCGAATATGCATTTTTCAAAAAATGGGTTTTTGAATTCTATTATATTTTTGCCTAGTTTAGTTCCAATAGTGCGCTTGTTCCGTCCGTAAACGAAAAAACAGAAAAAAAATAGAAGAAGCGGCACCGTCGCAAAACATCCATTTACCCAGCGGGGAACGCTGACCTGGTCGGCCGAACAGCGTTGCCAACTCGGTGTATTTTTCAAAAAAATGGACAATTTTAGTGTTTCGACGAGAATTTTAACATGTTGAAGTTGAAGAGTGTCTAAGATGGTAAATTTTTTATTTTATTTAGAGAATATCTAGTGAAATTAAGTATTTGCTTTTTTTACTTCTGAACACAGATGGAACGATCTATTATTAAAAAAAATTACGTCTGTATATTATGTAATGTAAACCCTTGTAAACAATTGTTTCTTTTAGGAAACATTTTTATTAATCTGTTTTATATCAATTTATACTTGCTTGTTTATTTAAAACAAAGTTTGTTCTAATTAAGCAATACAAAATACAATTACTGTTGCAGAATCCTAGCCGAAAAGCCCATAAGGTTTTACGACAAAGGGGTATTTTCCATTGAGTATGAAGCTGTAGATCCACTAAAAAACCATTTCCTGTGAAACCATAATGGCGCTCTGTAGATGTGTCGTCCTTATCATTCTTCTAAAATTTTTAATCGGCATAAGAAATACAACATCTGTAGAAATAAAATTTTAGAGTACATAAACAGAATCTCAGAGCTGATTATTTTGAACTAGGTGTATTTTGAATGAAGATGTTCTGGCAACATGATGACACAGAATTTTTACATCATTTAGAGGAAGTTATCATTACACTATGATGTGGTTATTATCTCGTTAATTACTTTACATTTACTCTGGTTTGTCTTACTCCTGTAGGTTCAAAATAATTTTAAATAAATTCACTGGATGATGTATTGCAAGGAAGTGCAGGAGATCAATGCGAGTTTCTGAGGTTTAAAAGCTGCTAGGTAGCTTCTTTTCCACTGACTTAATCGCTGAAATCTGGAAAATTTCGAGATTAACTTTAGAGAATTTTGAAATTTCATAGTGGCAACACTGCGAACGAGTAAAGCAGATCGCCACGAACTATGCAACCGTGCACATCATGAACTATGCATAAATTTATACTATAAGTTACTTTGTTCAAGACGGCATTTTTGAACGATTTATAATTTAACGAATTTTTATCAAGCCTGTGGATTTGTGCTTAGAAAAACTTAAAAACCCTAAACAACGCTTAAGTGATAATTAATTTTGTCTGTCGATATTGCAGGTAAACTAGGCAGAAATGAACCGTAAATTTGAGTATCGTCTACATAGAAGTAATATTTGCAATATTTTAATATTGTAATTAAAAATATTTTTGCTATATAGAAGTGAGCCAAGCCCATTGGTAAATACACTAAAATTTATTGGGTTCCTAAAAGCCAATATATTTTGCAATAACAATCATGATAGTTATTATGATCCATCATATCGAACGCTTTGGTATAATCCAATAGTATGAAGTTTTATTTCCAGAATCTTGAGAATTAACAATTTCGTATATAGTAATATCAGGCTCTAAATACCGACTGGAGGTAATATATTAAATCTACAAGTGATACATAGAAATTATTTGAGTTTCCCTAGTTTTTTCTAACATTTTTGAGAAACTTCGCAAAATTGATATTAGGTAATTTAATTTAAAAGGGATATTAACATTAGTTAAATACCAAACCTTATCTATTTTTCAGTTCATTGGAAAGTATGAGTTGTCTATAATTGCAATTTTCTTTGAATCCAATGTTTTTGTAGTAGTGAACAGTTTGGTTTTAGAAGTGCTAAATTAACAACAATGTCAAATAATCATTTTATAGAAATAGTAAATGATGGTCCTAAAAACAAAGGGAATTCACTGGAGCCACATTTTGCGATTTTGCGAATTGATAAATCTTTCAATTGTATTTCCTTTTAAAATCGTTGCAATGAAATTGAGATATTACAATTTTTCGAGCTGTAGCATATAATTAATAGAATCCTATCTCTCAGGCAGATCTCAATTTGAACGGCTCACAATGGGGTTCCTTAAGGATCAGTGCTTTTTTTGATATATATAAATGATCTCGAAGGCAGTGATCCTGGTGCTGATCTTATTCTCTTTGCCGACGACACAACCTTAATAAAAAAAGACATCTGCACTTCACACTCAATATTTTAACTGTGCCTTGTTTATACAGTTAATCCAGTTAAAACGTCATTAGTTTTAATACGTGATAGAGAATTGAAAAACAAATAGACTTATTATTATTCCTAGCTTTAACACCCTGTATCTTTGTTATTAAACATTTCTGAGAGAAATTTTATAATGAAACTCCATTTCTTTTTAAAATCTCTATCACGTATTAAAATTAATGACGTTTAAACTGGACCACGCTCTATATCTACTATTGTCTATCGCATGTTAGGGCCAATATTGTAATAACTATGACTTTATGAACTTTTGAAGATGTACATTCACATTTCACTAGAAACAACTTTAATATTCAGACCGAATTTTATCGAATTTATCTTTTTACGCCACTTTAATCTAGACAAATTAGAATATTGACGTTCAATAAATTTAAAGTAGCATTAAAAAATATCTTGTGGCTAAGAGTTTTTTTAGTATCAATGAATAATAACTTTACTGACCTTACAAACTATGCACATTAGATTTAAGCTTGTGTAAGTGTGCCTATGCTTTTGGCCAATATATAATTCATTGACTTGTGTAAGCTTTTGTGTTAGCACCAATAAAGTTCTTTGTCTTCATCTTTGTCTATACAACTATTTATGATATGGGTTATATAAGGTTTATATATTATGAAAGGACACCTGCACCAAAAGTTTTAGATTTTATATTATATATAATTTTATAAATAATTTTCATTCAGTAAATATTAATTTACATAATAAAAATCCAGCGAATCAGCTTTAGGATTTTTATTATTCTATCTTATTTAAGTAAAAAATTTGTTAAATCGTTTACTTGTCAATATTTTTTAGGAGATCTGGAATAATTTTTTTTTAATTATATTTTTTAAGCTCACCCGATTGTTCCTTTGACCTGCAACTCTTTTTTTCTACTTTTTTTTTCAGCTTTAATAGCACTTGTTAGATGTCTTAGATTCTTATAGTAATACAATTGCACATTATCCTAAGTGCACTTAGAACAATTGATTGTTTAAATACGAAGATTTTTCATAAAACTGATGATATCTATTATACAGGGATTATACGAGTTTTGTTTACCATCGTTTAATCTTAATGAAGCATGTATTTAAAAAAATACCTAATATTCTTAATGTTAAAAATTCTACTTTTGAATCTATGTTCTTAATAAAATAAATCGAATTGCAAGATGCACTTTCAACATCGGCTTGACACTGAACATAATTAATATGGTCCGGGGACCAAAACAAATATGAAGTATTATGTGTTTTGGCATAAAGGAAATACATAAAGTCATAAACAAGTGTGTGATCTGAAATATTAACATCTCGATTGCCAATACCCTGCACAATGTTAGGACTGCAACAAATCATACCAATTATTGTAGAAGTTAAAAAATTATATACGTATTTTCGATGGTTCTGAAACTATTTGACATATAACGATAACTAAAAGTATCTAAAATATTATTTAACTGAATAATACGAGAAGCATCATTATCAAAAAAAAAAAAAATCATCAAAACAAGCTCGGTCCTACGCAGAAAAATCAATTAAACCATGCTCAAAATAATTTACACGAAATAATTCCACGAACCAATGTACGTACCAATTTCGCAAAAATTCCTTAACTTGGAAACTTACCCTCATGCCTACCGAATCGGTATCCCCTATCCTTCTCCAAACTGGATCTACTGTTCTCTTGCTCGAAATGCCCATCTGGCAAAGTGGCATACCCAATATTGCCATGCTGCGCATGTTCCAACTCATCAGTAACAGATATATGATCATTAACTGACGGAGATATCAAATTGATATCTTCGCTTTCTTGCAAATTATAGGCTACCTCGTTGTGGGAAAAATTGTAAATATTGTTTACTAGAGAGTCGTTGTTGCAACTCTGCGATACTTCCACGTCGATATCGATGCTTGGCTCGTTGCAAACAGAGTCCAAAGCAGCCTCGACCAATAAGCTGGCGTTCGAGGTTTCTCTTCGCGTAAATTCGCATATGGACGTGTATTTTCGGAATCCGGGGTCGTCCATGGGACGTGGGAGTTGTTGGTCAGGTTTGGGTGGTTCCATATCGAAGGTGCTCAAATCTTTAACTGAGTTGTTGGTGGATATATCGTCCGCTATCCACTTTTTCGAACCTACATATTCGAAATAATTTTTTTTTAAATATTCTATATAAAGCAAGTAAATGAATTAATAAAATATTAGAACTATTTTATGAATGTTATTATCGAGATAAGGGAATAAAGGAGTCACCCCGTATGTGAATTATAAAGTTTTTGTAAACTATAAAGTGACTATAAGTTTACTCAATTTTGACTCAAAGCAATTAGTGGTTATAAACTATATAATTCAATTCAAATATTATTTATTGTCTAATAGGAATCTAATCCTAATCACTAAGACAATATATGTAAATATAAATAATGCATATATTATGAAAAATAATAATAATCATATACAAAAACATAAGTAATAGGCAATCATAAAATATGTACAAGAGGTACATTAACTAAATAGGTTTACAATATTACTTGGTAATAATTTGTTAAAATGACGAGAAGACACGTTAAAGAGATCGACATCCCGATTCAAATGGGCCAAGTTAAATCAAGAGCTTGCTCTGTATAAAGGCTCTTTCTTTGCTAAATTTGTGCTATGTGTTTGTAATATTTCGTCTTCTAGTATTAATGTAAGACACAAGAAAGTGTAGAGCTGCTTGCAATTCCAGGCAGTTAATATGACCATTACATATTTTGAAAAAAAAAGCAAACCTGTAAAAATGGTTTACTGATAAAGGGAAAGCATATTGAATCTACTGAGTAACAAGTGCTGTTCGTATCCTTATTTGGGGTAAACTCCATCAGTTTTAAAAGCGATATTAATTTCAGAAATTGACGGTGAATAGATTCAAGTCTAACAGTAGAGTTTGTGTACCAGGGGCCCAATTCTTGACGGCGATAGAATAGAACGATTAATAAAGCATCCCTGGGGATCGATCCCTAACTCATCTCTACTCCCTCGCGTCACATCTTAAAATTTGTATTCTCGACAGAAAAGGAGAGAGCAAATTTCAAGGGAAAGCATAGCCGTGTTGCCAAATATTCCAACCAATTATAGAAGGGTATTTTTGACATTTCAGGTTGTGGGGGAGCTTGTTTTTAGTAGTGGGGATAGTTTTATGGGCTGCCGGTTTTTTTTGCTGTTTAGTGTTTTCGTTTAAGGCTGTTTCATCTTTTAAGAGTGTAATGGTCTGATTGATGATAATGATAAAAAGGGGTCCCTTTGTGAAAGATTATTTCTCGGAATTCTCCAATATTCATTAGCATCTTCTTGGTTTTGCTCAACAATATCCCACACCAAGATTGCATTTAAGTTCATCTTGGTAGCAAATTAGAAAAGCAGAAATACGATTAAAAAGAACTACTTTAAATAACCGCAATCAAAGACAAATTAAACAATAAATATTTATAAACACTACCACCCCATAAAATAATAAAAACAAAACAAATTTACCAAAATGACACATGACATACAAAGTGAAATTAGTGCGCTTGCGTTACCTACATGCGTTCCCTGCAAAAAAACCAGTAGAAGAAATTTTGATCTCCAGGGACCAACCTTTCTATCGATTTTCAGTAGAGCGAAGTTCAAAAATACGGATTTTGTGTTTTTAATAGAGCCACGACCCCTTTCTATCAGCCATTCTACTCCCCGGTTTTCAAGAATTGGGGCCCAGGGTGGACCCGCGTAAAGTAATCGCGATTTTATTATGGAATTAAATAAAATCATTCTACTTGATATATTAGGGAAGTCTGATGTAACTCTTTAAAATTTAAAATTTAACTTTATGAAGTCATATATGTATATGATTGCAAAAATTAAGTTTCTTGCCAATAGTGACACCCAAATGACTAACATATTCACAGTTAGAAAAAGCTGTACCATTTAATGCATAGTCGAAGCAAATTTCATTTTTTAAACCAATGGACATATTTTACACTTTTCAATATTAAGAGGAAGCCACCAGTTGTAGATTAAAATAATATCGTTTTGGAGCAGCAAACAGTCTTCCCAATTATTGGCAATGAGCTTTAAGTCGCCAGCAAACAGAAGACTATTCCTTAAAATATTAACAGATATGTCATTGATACAAATGGAAAATAAAAGAGTAGCAAAATTGCTACCCTGAGGAGCACCGCTAGCTACATACATACATAGATTTATAAACATACAAGCTAAACCCATTATACTCATGTGCAGCATCTCCAATAATCAAGAACTTCACTGCCATATGGTATATGCCACACTTAATGAATACGGATACTAAAGGTGATGGAGAATTTTTGAAGAAAATTTGCTTCAGTTCACTCTCTCCTATGCAAGGTAGGGTGTCTGGAAATGTTGCCTCAAAGAATCAGATGCGTTTTTCTGGATTATCGAGATCTTTAACATGCTGGAATGGCATAAAGAGGGTTACTGTCCAAGATTTGTCTTGGTTAGGGAGGGCTATCGTCACAAATTCACCTGAAAATTTGTCGTGCATGTAACTAAAACGTAACAATGCAAACTATAGATTAAAAACTCAACTTCCAGATGATTCAGTTGATATTAAGGATGTTTTCATAGTGTTTAAAAAGGGAACAAAAATTAAGGCTTATACTTATATTTTTTATATGTAGTTGACTAAACGTAATGTAATTGATAATCATCGTAGGCACTCTATTAGTTAGCAATGTTTATATGTGCTTTATAAGTGGATTAATCATTACTCTAGTTCTGGTACGAATATCTTTATATCTGTTAAAAAGTAAAGTGGAAGACAAATTTAGCTATTCCACGACACTTTAATGTAAAAAGATCGTAGGTTTTTAAACTGCTTATATGCCAGATAGGAAGTAAAAAATTGTACAAGATTACAATGAACATTAAGCCTGATAGAAAGTTTCTGAGCAAGAAGTCCATGGTCCATCTTATCAAAGCCTTTGGCGAAGTCCGTTTAAATTACGTCTAGTTGACATGTATTATTTATAGTCTCATATGCAGTCTGAAGAAATGCTGTTAAGTAAGTTACTGTTGATCTGGACTAAAAGAAACCATACTGGATTTTTTCCACCACATTTTTTTCTCCCAATTTAAAAGTGGGACAAATCTTGGCAAATTTCTAGTCTTTAGAAAAGGTATTTGTACAAAGAGATAAGTTAAAGTTTAATCGTGAGTGCCTTTTTAAGATGAAAAATTTACTTTGTTAAAAGCCTGTTGAGGTGTTAATTAAAAAAAAACTAACAACGGTCTTAAGAAAAGCAAAAAACAAATGACTAACTAGATTCTTGTAAACCTCTCTTTATATCTCAAAAAATCCTAACTCTTTTTTCTCTTTTTATCTTAGAAACAGCTACTCTTATTCATAAATGTCCTAAACCTCCTTCTAACACTGGTCATATGACTCGCCAGGTTAACGATTTTCCCTTACCAATCCCTACATCCTCCCTCACCAAGAACTCACTTATATACCTTAGCAAAAAAATTTACAACCATGTTCCTCTATGTATCAGACAAATTTTAGAAGTTAAGAAATTTAAAAAGGAATTAAAATCACTTTTATTATCCAGGGCATATTATAACCTTGACGATTTTTTAATGATACCTTTTAACCTGTGCTCAGAGATTATTTTAGTGTTTTAGTTTTGTTCCCTATTAAATAATTTAATTTACTTCCTCTAAATTCTGTTTTATTGAGAGCTTTACTTATTTTTTAATGAAATTTATCAAAAAGATGCTTTTTTTTTCTCAATCTGTTTTGTTATGATTAATTTTGGTAATGTGTGTAAATTTTATGGTAAAGTGTTTTAGATGTTATGTTTGTTTGAAATTTGAAATTTAAAGTGAATTTGGAATTTTTTAGTTTTTAGGATACTTGTACACAAGATTTTATTGTCTTACGTAATATAGCACATTTTCTTTCTTTCTTTCTATGCTATCACTCACCTTTAGACACCATTTTAACAGCTACTGGTGGTTCCGGCTCCATCTCATGATTCATCGGATTTAATGGGGAACTTTGGTGCGGTGAATTTTTAGGCATTTCCAAATCTGACGTATCAAAAATATCACTATTCTCCTCCAAACTATTACCACTACTGTTCTTAATCATATTTTCATCGTCGTTTTGTGCTATAGCTTGTTCTTCTTCTTCATCACTAGTATGACCATTATTATCGTTATTATTATTTTCAATACCAGTTTTATTTCCATTATCGTCCTTTTCTACACCACTATAGGCCTGAATCGTGTAAGAAACTGCCCGCTCGATTTTCGGCATCGTTTTATCGTCGAATTTGTGAACTTTTCGATAATGATGCTGGAGACACTGCTTGGTTGTGAAGGCTGCCTTACAACTATCCACTTCACACCTTAGAACATGATTTGATTATTAATAGAAATCAAATTACGATATTATAATAATGAAAATATACTATTTAATAATATTTTTTTCTTTTTGTGATATTGTAGTCACAGCTCTTTTATAGACAGAAAGTAACAGTCAAGAGATCAAGGTCCTTTAAAAAACAGTATTTTTTGACATTGAAAGAGAAATGTTATGGAAAGGAGGTCTTGTTACACCCACTTTCTTTAAAGGTCTTAAAATATATTTTATATGGTTTTTTAGTTTTAATTTGATAGCTAAGCATAAAATAAATAAAAATATAAACAAACAAAATACCGTCAACGTGGGTGACTTGAAATCAGAGGGTAAAGTGAAAAAATGTACGCGCTCGGACGGATATTTAAGTTATCACCTAAATGCACGGGAGCAGGCTGCATAGGCACTGCCGCGCATTTGACCTTGGTACATGATTACTTTTAGGCTAAAACTTATCGCGCCATTCTAAATTAGTGTGCCGTAGCCGTAGGTCAAAGTATTTTGTGAACCTCTAGAACTTTTACTTCTGAGCCATAGTTGGAAATCAGTCAAAGGTATGAATTTCTAATATTAGATGGAAAAAATAGTTTTGCTTCAAAAAATTGTTTCACATTTTTTTTAAATTTCTGTAAGTCTTGGTTATATTTTTAGGGTGACTTGAAAAATCATGCCACAGAAATATAAGAAGAAAATTGGCGGACGGCGATATGTGAATTATACAAATGACAACCTAGAAAGTGCCCTAGCCGCAATTAGAGATGGGATGTCCTATTCCGAGGCTTCTCAATCATATAACATTCCTTTGGTGACCCTATGGAGGAAGATTAAGAATAAACACCCGAAAAAGTTTGGGAGACAACATGTTTTAAGTAAAAGAGAAGAAAATGCCATTGTAGCAGCTGTTGTTACGGCGGAAGAATGGGGCTATCCATATGAGGAGGAGGATATAAAATTATTAGTTAAAAACTACTTGGATCGAGCCGGCAAACAGGTGACCAAGTTATCTAATACCATGCCTGGAAAAGATTGGTGCACGGACTTTCTTACAAGGCATAAAGATGTATTAAAGGTTCGTTTGGCTGAAAATATAAAAAGGTCTAGGGCAGGTGTCAAGAAAAGTTTTACATGAATATTTTGATAAATTGGAAGTTTCTCTCAAAGACGTACCACCAGAGAATTTAATAAACTATTACGAAACAAATTTTGTTGATGATCCCGGAAGGCCTAAAGTTGTTATAAGAAGAACTATGAAGCACGCAGAGAAAGTTTGTGATTCCACCAAGTCTGCCCACTCAGTCATGTTCTATGTAACAGCGGCTGGACTTTTGTTATCTCAATACGTTGTCTACAAATCTGAAAATTTGTGGTCCACTTGGACTCAAAGTGGCCCTGAAGGTTGTATTTATGACCGCAGCAAGTCTGGGTGGTTCGTTGTTTGAGGATTGGTTCTTCAAGATCTTTGTTCCTTATTATAGATGTCTAGATGGCCCAAAAGCTATCATTGGGGACAATCTAGGAAGTCATTTGTCAGAGGCTGTAATAAAAAAAATGCAGGAAGAAAATATTAGATTCATTTTCTTACATCTTACAAGGCACAACCCCTTGATGTGTCCTGCTTCAGACCAATCAAGATTGCCTTGGGACAGCAGCTAAAAAAATGGAAAATGTCAAATCCAGGTGTGCTACAAAAAGATCATTTTCCTCGAGTTCTGAACAGGATAATCAAATCAATTGCTCTTACAGTTGGTAAAAATATCAAATCTGGATTTGAGACTACAGGTGAAAAGGTCCTTGTTAAAGTCCCAGACGACAATGAGACTGACGCCAATAATAGTGTTATATCATTAGTTGCAGAGTCAGTTACATCTCTTTTTAAGGAATCCAGATTTAAAGAACCGCGAGCCAAACAAATCAACCGTAAGAAATTGGTAGTGGCGCCCGGAGAAAGCGTTACAGATCAAAAGATTTCAAGCTCTACGGAATCGGAAAATGAAACTATAATCGAGCCAGAAGAAGATATATTGTCAAATAAAGGATCAGAGCAACTTGAAGATATTGAGCTGCCCTGATTCGTAAACCCAGTGCAAGAAAAAAAATATATTAACTCGGAAAACTTACAAAAAGTCGTGAAAGCGCAAATCGCTC
Source organism: Anthonomus grandis grandis (assembly GCF_022605725.1). Lineage (NCBI taxonomy): Eukaryota > Metazoa > Arthropoda > Insecta > Coleoptera > Curculionidae > Anthonomus > Anthonomus grandis. Next base: position 30,752,463 of record NC_065552.1, read on the forward strand.
TAGACAACTTGGTAGAAGGGGACTTCATCTTGGTAGAGTTTACTACACTAAAGAAAAAGCAACAAAGATATCTGGCAAAAGTAATGGAAGTAGAACAAAGATTTATACATTGCTCATTTCTTAGGCCTTCTGAAAAAATCAAAGATGCCTTTGTTTTTCCTCTTAAGCCAGATATTAGTGACATTACTATGGAGCAGGTGATCAGGAAGTTTGAGCGTCCTGAAGAGTTAAGGAGAGGAGCACTACAATTTATTTTTTAAAAACAATGTTAAATTAGAATAGTGTTTAAGCTATATTTAGTTTATATTTTTTATACAAAATAATGTTTTATAATTGGTACAACCAAAGAAATTAGTTTTAATTAACTAATTTTGTTTCGATACACCCTTTAGAGCGGATGACTTTCATTTTAAACGACTTTAAATCCCATTTTTCAAGACACCCGTATTGCGGGTGACTTAAAATTTCCTGTTTATTATTTTTTTTTTGAAAACTCAAAGGAGTTTGAAAGTTTTTTTCCCCATGTATTTTTCCCAATGTATATATTCCCCAAACTTATGTGCAAGTTTTCCATATTTTTTTGCAAACCAATTTTTCACCCGCATTGACGGTACTAACTTTATAACCAAAACAATATAAAAATGTATATCAGTTTAAGAACAAGCATCATTCTGCAGCAAAAATTCTTTCGAAAAGTCGATTTTTATTAAAATGCAATGTGTAATTGTCATGAAGTGAAAATGATTACTAATAACAGTTAAAATATTTTTTTCGGTAAAAAATAGATTCAAAGGAACTTGTAGCTAAGTTTATAATTACTGGTACAGTATATAACAAAAAAACTCCCGGTTTATTCGTTAATTTCAGAAAAAAAACAAGTTCCAATAATAGGTAAATTGATAGTAAATCCCAACAGACTATTCAGATTCTGTCAGGTATCCGTAAACTTTCTGCTTCCACTGGGTAGACTGTGTAGAGTAAAGAGTGTAATAAGGAGGAAATTATATCTACAGACATAAAATCCGAAATTAGTGAAATGAACACAAACCGGAACAAAAAGTACAATTTCTTCAATACAGTGGTGGCCAACTAATTAGAAACGATTTAAAAAAATACTTTATTCAATGTTTCAGTTCTTTAAAATAAATTAAAACCAACTTGTTGTAAAATTTTGATTGTTCATCACAACAGGAATATATAATTTATTTATAGACATTCCACTAAGAAATTTGTAAGGAATGCAGAATATAAACAAAATTTATAGATAACACGGTTGGTCATCTACTTAGAAACGACGAAAATAAACGCGCGTATAGTTCATTTCAAACCTTTGTACTGGTAACAATTTGTGTTTTTTGTATCTGCAAGCCTTGTCTTTGTGTCTTTCACAGTTTAAAATGGGTAGAAAAAAATTGTGATCCATCAATGCGTAAAATAATTTTTACGCTAAGGGAAAGAGGTTGGACTTATAGTAAAATAGCTGACCACCTAAAATGTTCAAAAAAGTGGTTTTCTATGCACTCAAACACATAAAAGAACATAAAACGTACGAAAATATTCCACGCAAGAGAAGATCTAAAAAAACCAGCCAACGAACTGATGAAACTATTGTTCGAATGGCTAAAATGAATCCATTTTCAACCTCCAACCAGATTAAAGAAGAACTTTTTCTAGCTATCGCGATATCATCACGAACTATAAGACGACGACTTAATAAAGCCAACCTATTTGGACGAGTATCCCGCAAGAAACCACTGCTAAAGAAGAAAAATCGCCAGGCTAGATTAAAATTCGCTAAGGACCATATTAATTGGACCATAAAAGAGTGGAAAAAAGTATTATGGTCTGATGAGACAAAAATAAATCGCATTGGTAGTGATGGTAGAATATTTGTGAGAAGACCAAGGGGTGCGTAATACAACCAGCACAGACAAACATGCAGGTGGAAATATAAAATTATGGGGATGTTTTTCGTGGCGTGGTGTTGGTCCATTAGTGAAAATTGACGGTATTCTTGACCAAGAAAAATATAAAGATATTATGGAGAACCACATGTTGCCGTTTGCTGATGAAACTTTGCCGGTATCTTGGGTTTTGCAACAAGACAATGATCCCAAGCACACGGCTAAGTCTGTAAAAAAATGGTTTGACGATAACCATGTTGATCTACTTTATTGGCCCTCATGTAGCCCGGATCTTAATCCCATTGAGAATCTTTGGAGAGACCTGGAAAAACTTTTAGAACATAAAAATATTAAAAACCTTAAAGATCTGGTGGAAAAAGCAGAGCAGGCGTGAAAATCGATACCACTAGCGAGATGTCAACATCTGGTGGAGTCAATGCCCAGGAGATGTAGAGCTGTCATTGAAAATAAGGGATTTGCTACAAAATATTGATTTATTTAGGGTTTAGAGTCTTACTTTGTTTTTTTAAATTGATAATTCTTTGGTTTCTAATTAGTTGTCCAATTCAATATTTGTATAAAAAATTAACTTTTTTTTTAAAGTATATATGTGAAGACAAATCCACTAAATTTATGGTAATATTAAAGGTAAATGTTAGTTACGACAATGTGCGAGAAATTTAAGAATAAACAATTTTATTTACAAAAGATTTATGATTTTTATTAATTTATTCACACTGTTTCTAATTAGTTGGCCACCACTGTATCCTCGTTATTTTTGAACTAATACCTAGAATCGAGCTTATACGTTTTCAAATTATATATGATTGCCTTAATCTGCCACAAAAAAACATCTTTGATCTTTTGATGTTGTTGAATAAATATGTAGTAGAAGGTTGAATTAAGTAGCATCAAAGTGTGACTATTTGCATTGTATACCTATGCCTAAATAAAGAACATTATAATTTGTGATACTACTTGGATTTATCAAGGTAAAAAAATTAAAACCTGCAAGAAACAGCGTTTAATAGTTGTTTAAAAAAATTTTTATAAAAAACACCCTGTATAATAAGTAAAAACATGTTCCTGTTTTTACTTATTATACAGGGTGTTTTTTATATATTGCGACAAAATTCAGGAACGTGTTCTTTGGACAAAAATTCGCAAAAAAGTTCCTATAAACATAGGTCCTAAAGCTTTTAGATTTTGAGCTACAGGGTGGTAAAGTTTTAACGAAAAAAATGATTTTTTTTCGATAACTTAAATACCCCTGTAGATATTTGTCTAAAGATTGGTATGCAGGGTCTGTGTATCCAGAGCCATTTACCAACATACTTTTAACATTTTTATGTTCTTCAGCGGCGTGTGTGCGGTCTTTCCGCTGAATACTTTTATAAAGAAAAATGGTGCGGTGCTCCACTGGTTTTTCTTGTATTAAAAAATATTTTTAAATTCCCCGTTCTATTTGCAACATTTTTGATCCCTTGGACTTTGTCCGTTAGATGCACGGTTTTCGCACAAAAAATTAAAAAACATTTTTCTACTTTGACTGATCGCTAAAATTTATTTTTCTATGATCGTTATAAAAAGTTTTTTTTTTAATTTTATTTAAAATTTCATTGTAGTTCATAATATGTCGCTTTATTTAACATGTTAAAAAAAGTGACATATGAGTAACGTGTTAATATTTCACGCTTCCTAAATCGCGAAGTAGCCTGTGAACATAATTTTTTTTAACGTAACTACGGACAACGATAATCACATTCTTGTTTAAGAGTTTAATCTTTTTACCACATTCTTCCTCTGTCCACGATAAAGTTGACATTTGTAAGATTTTGTGATATTTTAAATCATAGTCACTGTCCGCCAGTTGACAAGATTAATTTGTTAAAAAAATGGCTAACAATTACACAAATAATGAAATGTGCGATATGCACTTCATTTATGGACTGGCTAACGGAAACGCACGAGAAGCCTTGCGTATTTATGCTGAACGTTACCGGAATCGTGTTATTCCTCATCACTCCATGTTTACGCATTTACACCAACGTCTAAGTGAAACCGGCAGCTAAAAAACTCACCGCTGAAAACGGACATCCCCGAACAGTTACTTCTCAAATTGAAGAACAGGTGCTCAATGAATTCGAGGAAGATCCGACCACAAGCACTAGGAAAATTGCTCAGACGGTACACATTAGTAACTTTACAGTTTGGAATATTCCTAAAAGAAACCTTTTATACCCGTATCATATTCAGCGGGTGCAGGCACTTTTGCCAGGCGATTTTCCGAAAAGAACGGCTTTGTATCGTTGGATGCAAGAACGCATAAGGCAAGATGCACCGTTTATAAGAAAAATACTCTTCACCGATGAGGCTAATTTCTCCAGGGACGCAATTATGAACTTCCACAATAACCACATATGGCATTATGAGAACCCACATGCTGTGGCAGAAAACCGTCATCAGCACCAGTTTTCACTTAATGTATGGGTCGGCATTATTAAAAACTTTCTCATCGGTTCACGGTTTTTTACCAGCAAGGTTGACTGGACAAGTGTATCAAGAATTTCTTGAAAATGAATTACCAGCTATGCTAGAAGATGTCCCCATTCAGCTGAGACAGCAAATGTTTTTTTTTACATGACGGTGCTCCAGCCCATTTTAGTTTAGTGGCTCGGCAGTATTTAGATATTACGTATCCAAACAACACCCACTCAAAGACAAGGCCTTAGTGCTTGGCGCGTGACGTCATCGATGTGGGCCACCGATTTTTAAAAACCAAGGGATTTCATATGCTAATATCTCAATATTTGGCTTATTTTAAAAAATGCTAGGAGTTCAGGAAACATTCAAAGGTATGTTTTAGTTCTGGTTGAATGTCAGGTTAAATATTATGGTGTAATATTAAATGCAGACTCCCAACTCCCCTACATCTGCGCCAAAATTCAACATATGTATTTAGGTATTTTTTATTTTTTTATACCATCAAGTAGTAAAAAATGTTATTATATACACATAAATACATATATTGACTTTAAAAGCTTAAAAAGCTTAGGTATACTCCAGTTCATGTAATTTTTTAATTGCAGAAAAAGAAGCACATTTTTTCTTTGAGGTGTCAAAATGAAGAAAATAAAATTTTTGGTCTAGTTTAGAGTTAAGCCAATTATTAAATACACATTTAAGTATGTGAACTGTCTCAAATAGGTAAAATAATGGTCTCTGATTATCTATGGGATGAGGATAAAAAATGCTAAGTTGGTCTGCAGTTGAAAAATGACTAATGGCTTTCCCGTTAATGGCATTATTATCACACTATTAAAAAACTATGTACCCAATCTCCTCTAAATTTTCAATAATTGTCTTAATAAAATTATGAAGTATGTCTGATGTAATTTTGGAGATGGGAGCTATATGAACTACTTCCTTAAAGCTGGAACACACGCTTGTAATCATAAAAGTAAATGCCGAGGAAGCTAGAGACTTATTATTGACTGATGTTCCAGTGATATTACCACCTTTATAGTCCATGTAAGGGTCAATATGAATTTCATCAAAAAGTAGTGTCACAAATCTCTCATGATGCTTTAGTAAACTAAACACATTTCGGGCATAAGTTAAAAACATTTTTTTTTCATCTATGTGGGGATCGGTCATGTGTTTGTTACAAATAGTCAAATACCCATTATAGTTTGAGGATGTGGTAAAATTAGGGATCCATAATCTCTTAAATACTTGTACGCATGAGGACTAATAGTATAGATTAGAAAAGTCAAAATTATTGTACTACTTGAATATCTGTACCTTTCCTTTGCAGTTGTAAGCAAAGCTAATTGTTCACAAATAAAATCTAAAGAATGCACTATTTTGTTGTCTTAAATGTTTTTAAAACTTTTTAGTATGTTTGACACAAAATCGAACACATGTTTCATTTTATTTATGTCATTCGATGGTTTGGCATGTTCGAGAATAGTATTGCCAAGGGTATTGGTAGCAGTCTCGGTAGCAGTATTTGGATTTAAGTCACAGTCGGGGTTGTCATTATTGGTAACATTTTCCTCCAAAGGCAGGGTAATAATAGTAAGGTCTATTGCTTCAAGTATTGCATATAAATCATCTAAACTATGGGAAGTATATGGAGTTTTAAATTTTTATGTTAAAACACAAACTGGCTCGCTATATAAAAAAGTTTCAAAAGTTTCAGCCGTGGTTTTAGTAATTCTATTGTAAAAATTTTACCTGTGTTGGAATCTTGAATTTAATATGTATACTAAAACGTATAATAAAGTACTCTTTATTATACTACCTTCAGGAAAATGAGCTTCACATACTTTGGTGTTGTTTGTGGGCTCAAAGTCATCTCTGTGTATGGCTTTTACCCATTTTCCCCTTAGATTTAGGTATATCCTTAGGAAAACCGAAGACATATAGTTTCCGATACAACCCGGAACACAACACTTTTGAGGCATATTTACACTCTGGTATCAACTACAAGCCGAACTAGGAGAAAAACATTAAATTAAACACGAACTAAAGTATTAAAGTTTGATATAAACAAATAAAACCGCGACCGAGAACCGGTTTTTCCGAGGATTTTTCTAGTCCGAAATTACGATTTTGCGATTTAAAAGTACGCGAAGAGTTTACATAAATATAACATACAGGTTTCGCGGAAATAAACAGTTCCGATTTTAGGAAAAAACACAAAAATTAGCTAATGTTTACTGCGAATATCGTCAGAAATACCGGCAACCACAGAACATAAATATAAACAACCTAACCTCTCGTTTCATCAGGTGGTACAACTAGTAGTGCGCCGTTGTCAGATTTATATAGAAAGAACTCCTATTGGCAAGTAACAAGGTATTAGATAAATGATAAAATTTGAAAAAATGGAAGTTTAAATTATAAAAAGAGAAATAAGGATGCACTATTTTTTTAACTAAATTGTAAAGTAAGAGCAGTTAAAAATATAGATTTAATTATTTTAAGATAGTAATACATCATCCTAACGTTCACGGCAATCTGCAAAGTCTGGCAGCGTTGCAGGCAGCCTTCCGCGGACGAACAACGGCAGCGTCAACAGCTGAATTCACGCGAAAATCAACCTGAAGTGCATGGCCCAAACGTGTGACGTCACGAGCAAAATTTTTTGGAGCGCTTTGTCCTTTTGTAGAGGTGTTATTGATCCAAATCGTTGGATAGGTCGGTAGTATTCACCCTTGGCCCCCACGGTCTCCCGACTTAAATCCGCTGGATATTTTTTGTGGAGCCACCTTAAATCACTGGTTTATAGAAATCCAATTGATAATGTGGAGGAATTGCGTAATAGCATTATAACGTCTTGTGACATAATTCGGCAGACACCAGAAATGTTTGAACGTGTCCGCCAATCAATGCGACGTCGATTAGATGCTTGTATTGATGTTGGAGGAGCACACTTTAAACAACTTTTGTAAAAATAATAATATTAATTAAATAAATAATAAAAAATTAAATATTTTTTTATGACTTAAAAACTTGTATTTTAAATTAAAGATTGTAGAAGCAAAAGTTTTACATCCTCAATTACAACTTTATTAAATTGGGCTAGCTTTTGTACTAAATTAATTAATAAAAATTTTATTATTTATTATTAAAATTGCAATAAACTAAAAAAAAAAACGAATGATTACTAAAATAAAGAAAGTCTAATCAAATCTGAGCAACATGTCCATGGTTTTTAATTTTTTGTGCGAAAACCGTGCATCTAACGGACAAAGTCCAAGGGATCAAAAATGTTGCAAATAAAACGGGGAATTTAAAAATATTTTTTAATACAAGAAAAACCAGTGGCGTACCATTTTTCTTTATAAAAGTATTCAGGGGAAAACCGTTAAAAATGTTAAAAGTATGTTGGTAAATGGCTCTGGATACACAGACCTTGCATACCAATCTTTGGACACATATCTACAGGGGTATTTAAGTTATCGAAAAAAAATAATTTTTTTGTTAAAACTTTACCACCCTGTAGCTCAAAATCTAAAAGGTTTAGAACCTATGTTTATAGGAACGAACGTTTTTTGCGAATTTTTGTCCAAAGAACACGTTCCTGAATTTTGTCGCAATATATAAAAAACACCCTGTATAGCTGAAGTCAATACCGTCTTATTGGATAATATTTTTGTCATAAGTTATTGCTGCTTTACTGTAGATAAATTGAGTATACGAATTACAATAATTTCCCAGAAGCCCTAATTTTTTTTCATTAAAACTAATTCAAAAAATTTAGGACATTTTTTGCAATTCAATTTGCATACTAGTCAAGTTCATTTGCATAATATAAAAACTGTTCTAAGAAACTTATACTTTTAAAAAGAAAACATCCTAAATTGCTTATCGCATAATGTGAATTAAACTGATTAGACCAATTTAAAAAAAGGCACAAAGTACTTACTTAAAAGGTTTAATTCCACTATGTGTCAGCATATGAATTTTCAAATTAGAAATATTTTGAAAAAATTTTCCACACAACTTGCATGAATTCGTAGTATCGGCTTGTTTTTCGTGCACTTCTTTGTTATGCCTTAACAAGCCCGGCCTCGTTCCTAATATTTTCATGCACTTTTGGCATTGGAAATCTTTCAGCGCATCCGAATTATCTGTAAATAATTAAACATGAAAACACTGCTTTAAATAATATGTAACATCAAGTATTACCGCTGTGCATCCTTTTTATATGAATTTTTAATTTTTGGGGCTGAGAGAACTTCCGGCCGCAAAAATCACAGAGTGATTTACATCTGAGGGGATTTAAGGAACATCCGTATGATTTATGCATGTCTAAGTAGCTCAGTCTTAAGAAAAACTAAGAAACAATTACGTGTAAGCAACAATTGTAAGAGATGTTTTAAAAAATATAATTTATAATGAAGATCATAAAACCATGGAACAAATATTATAACTCACTTTTTTACAATAAGGACATTGATACGCTCCTTTGCCGTTATGCTTTTCAGTGGCGTGTTTCCTTATATTTTCCTTTCCTAAAATAGCGGCTCCACACACTTTACAGTGGTATTTTTTGATCGTCAGGCTATACCTCAAATCATGAAATACCGAACAGTGCACTTGGTAGTATAAGATGTGGTCAAAAGTCATATTGCACCCACCACATACTAAAAAGAAATAATTTGTAATTTTTCTGATATAACTTTTTATTTCTTTAGAACTTTACAAAGAGTTTGATGCAGTAGTCAAAAACAAGTAAAATAATGTTTATTCTACGTCGGTCCAGAGTTACCCTTTCAACATCTTGCCCAAATACACTTAATGCTTTTTAAAAAAGTCTTAAAAAAAGTTTTTGAATTTTTGCAATAACATCAACATATCGATAGCAATAGTCTAATAGGATGTATCCCACAAAACCCAAATTTTTCAGGAGGAGGAAAACACCGTATATTTTTTTAAGTATTTAAGAAACAAAATGTTTTTTTTTTAATACCTTTTTTTTCTATTATTTGTTTTAAATTATGAGATTTTTTTTCACTTATTTTTGAAATTGGCGGCAATAAGTGGGTTACGTCTTATTATAATATTATGACTTTACTGGATACAACATATTTCTTTGTAGTTGTCATGTTAGCACGATAACTAAATTCTAAATATTGTGGGTTAAGACAAATTAAACAACGATTATATTTAAAACGAATTTACTTTATTCCTTATCAAAACTTTTTTAAAGAAAAAAATTAGGAAACAGAAGTTTAATTCAAAACAAATATTGAAAAACGAATCCAAATCTTTACAAAACGGAACTCTAATATGACTATTTTATTCCCTTACTTTTTTTTACAGCCTCATCAGTCTTTCTTGTGGAACTTTTATTTTTTTGTACTTCTGTATTGTTTACCTTTTTGTTTGATACTTCTGTTTTTTCGTAATATTTTATTAGGTCGTAAAAACAGTGCGTGTCTTTTGGAATCACTTTTTTTAACTGTTGTAAATCCATCCATTTTTTCTTTGAAATTTCTAACCTTTTACTGTATAAGGGCCTGGGTAAGTATTCATCCAAGGTAATTCCTTTTTGTCTTTGTGGTAAAATTGCATACGGATCGTCGTATTTAGTTTTATACAAGATTTCCCCCCAAGGGAAATATTTTAGACATCTTTCAAGTCTGACACCTTTAACGGACTGTTTAATTTTCCTGGGCGAATTGAGTTATATCTCATCAAGTTCGGGTTGTCAAAATTAAGAAAGTACGAGTGGTCTAAATATTCAACTTCTAAAGGCATTGTAATTTTTTATTAGAATATGGGTATCGATATGTAAGTTGCTTTGGACTCCATAGTTCAGCACCATATTCCATTGTGGATATGACTAGAGCATAATACAATCATAATAAGGTACTTCCTAAACTAAGGTAATTTGTAGGATGTTTAATTCCTGGTAAGGATTAATTTTCAGATTATTTATTTTACAAAAATAAATAGTTAGCAATTAGTCTATAATATTAGAAAATCTGACTAATATAGTAAAAAAATTACTTTTCTTCATAAATCTATACATATTGTTATAAACAAGACAATGACCTAGTAGAACCTTGACATACCGCTGAATCAGCAAGACAAATAAATAAATAAATAATGACTTTTATTAAAACAAAAATCTACATAATAAATAAATGCTCATACAATACCTCATTTCTGTTTTAATGCAGTTTAAGTCTATACTCAACTAAACCAGACTTTTATAAGCACTATAATAATATTTTAGATATATACCTATTAGTTAAACTAAAATAAGAAATATATAAATTTTACCTACATTACTAGACTATTAGTTTATTGATTCTTTTATGACACAAAAAATATATTAAAAACATTAATTTAATCAAATATTCCAATAATTTTAAGGTTAAAGAAATCTTAATATTATTATTAAATTTGGTTACTTTGATTAAATAAGTAAGTCTCTATTAACATAAAACATATAACATTCTGGTATTGAATTGTATTGCTTTACAGCATTATATGAAAAGGATCGCCGGAAGATTGCAGTGGTATGTAGAGGCATAAATAACTTTTTTACATTTCTATTATTAACATTGTGAATGGTATTTCAAAATACTAAACTCTCTTTTATAGAATTCGGAGAAAATGGATTATTATTTAGCATCTTTAATAAGAAACAAGAAAAGTGGAAATTTCTCCAATCATTAATTTTTAACCACCCAATCAAATTTGCACAAACCACAGATAAACCTCAAGCAAGCATTCTGCACCTTCTGTATGTGATTCTTGCTCTCAAAATCCAAAGAAAAAACATAAACATAGTCACAGTATGTAAAATTAGATAACACAAGGGTTTCAAATAAGCTTTTTTTAAGGGATTTACTTAATATGTGCCTATTAGTGTATAAAATTTTAAAAGAAAAAAATTATTTTTGCATAAGTTTTATTAAATGTTCTTGAAATCTTAGTTGAATATCAATAACAACCCCCAAGTTTTTAGTACTGTCAATAAATGTTAATTTCAAATTATTTATAATTATATTTAAATTATTCTTTAAAACCTCACTCAATTGTGATCCTCAGAAAATTGACATAAAAGTTTTATATCTTTATTAATGAATTCATTAATGGTTGTTGACCTCCATGTCAGGTGTGAATTTTAAAAAGTACTATCAACAAAGTACCTATCACCTCCATAAAAATATGGAACAGCCATGATAATTCTGTCAGAATAAATCAGAAATATTAGAACATCTACTCGATAAGTGTCAATTAATGACTTGCCAAATATTGAACCACCAAAATGGCTAGTCTGTTAATCAATATTTATTTATTCAATAGTAAGAAACAATTTTTCCCTCATGAGACCTTATTTAAAAGAATATTTAAACATTAATAAACCCAAATAGAATTAAACTTGTAATATAGTATAAAAAACTCACCAGTTTTTTCAGTCTTCTTTTTACTATTGCTGCAGGCCAGAGTATCTTGCCAATACAATAACTCATCACCAGGCTTTATTAATTTAATACTAACTAAATACAGACTACCTTCTCTTATAACCACAGTCAAATTTCTATCTTTTCTATTTGGAGCAGGCCTAACATACCTGAACCAATTTGAACTTTGAACATTTTCACAATCTGTGTAGACATTACCACTTCCTAAAAATGTTTTGAATTTATTTATAACTTTGACTCTTACATTAGTTTTGTATACCTAATTGTATTTCCCAAATATACCTCATATTGCTGTCATCACTTATATCCACTTCTTTTACTGGAGTACCTATTAATGGGCCAAATTCTGTAAAGGGTTTTAAAAGAATTTTAGTAGTGACCCCTGTGGCATCTTGATCAATAAATTTAAGGCAGTTTGGTAAAGAAATTCTACAAAAAAATGCATTAGGTTCACAAGAGCTTATTAATTCCAATTCTTACCTGGCAAAACTAGTACTAATATCTTCAGTTTTAATACAGTTACCATCAAAGCTGACACTATCAAATATTCTGACATAAGGATTATTTACTTGACACTCTTTATCATTATGATTACAATCACAATATTTACAACCACCTTGCTGTGAACTTTTATTTTGCACCCCCAAAAAGGCAACTCTTTTTTTAGGTAAGTCTTCTGAATGTGTGGTTTCTTCCTTTATATCTAAAATTGCAAAACAATCTCGTTCATTCTCTACTGGAGGTTCAGACTTTATTGTTAAATCGGTTTTTAGTCTAAAGTCTTGCAAAATCACTGCTTTACCTTGAGAGGGCCTTGAGCCGTTATTAATATATTCTTCAGCAATATCCAGTAGTCGAATAAGCAAATCTTCATTGGACCCACATAAAAAATGCCTTTTAAATCCACACCAACGTCTTAGGGTATCCACTCCTATGTAGAGTTTAAGGACTGAGCTAGAGTCATAGTTTGGGGTTTCTGTTGGGCATGTTTCCTTGTAAAATCCAAGTCGTTCTTGTCGGTGCTCTAATGTGGCTGTCATAGTTTAGTGGGAGTAGAGAATTCTTAGGTTTTTGATTATTATGTTATAAGTAAAGTTGTATATATAGGTGTTTTAAGAATTGTTTTTTTTTAGGCATAATCTTTATGAGTAGGAAAAAGGAATAGTAGAAGACACGTTTTTCGGTATAAGTGTTTCGACTTACGCTGTCTCATTTTTAACAACGGCAGTAATAAACCCAACTAAAAATGCTTATTTTTGACTAAAAAACATAATTATGCCTGAGAAATGTAAACAAATCGATTGTTTTGACATGTAACAGTTGACATTAAATATTGACGTTTGTGCCAAAACAGGCATTTTCAGACGATATATGAAGGGTACATCGAACATTGCATAAAGGTCTATTCACACAAATCACTCGGGACTCATTCGACGAAACAGTCACATTTACTATAAAAAATATATCGTTGCCTTTAATTTACACTACAGAGTACCTAAAATAAGAAAAAAAGAAAGAAAGAAAGAAAATGTGCTATATTACGTAAGAATAATCTTGTGTACAAGCATCCAATTTCAAAAATTGACAAAACAATGAACAAAATTAAACACAAGAAGACAAAACTTTTTGAACATACTTGAATTAAAGATACCTAAATAAAACAATCAATTACTAAATAAAGGTAAACTTGTCGAACATCATTTACACGATGAGTCAAATGGCCAGTGTCAGAGGGTAGTTTGGGAATTTTGTGAATAAGACCAGCTGTTTCTAAGATAAAGAGTAAAAAAAGAGTTAGGATTTTTTCAGAAATGAAGAGGGGTTTGCAAAAATCTCTTAACTTAGCAAAACACGGGTATCTAACTGCTTTTTTTTTGAAAAACAAAGACAATGTTAAGTAGCCCCTTATTGGTTAAACCCCAAAAAGGCAAGCCATACCGAATATGAGATTCAATAAGTGAAAAGTACACTGAACGTGCAACCACCCCTCCCAGCTCTTGTTTTGCCATTCTTACTGCAAAACATCCAGAAGATAATTTCCCAGCTAAATGTAAAATATGATCTTCAAACCGAAGGCGACCATCAATGGTAATTCCTAGGAACTTGCAGCACTCTTTATTCTGCAAGAGGGAATTTTCGTCAAACATCAGACCCTGAACATCGCACTTAAACCCCATAATAGACGTCTTTCTTACATTAAACACGAGCCTGTTGGAAGCACACCACCCTAATAAAATCTGAAGGTCATCAAGGATACAAGTCTTAATATAATCAGAATTTTTATGGCTCCATAGTATGGTGGTATCATCAGCAAACTGAACCACCTTGCCCTGCAGTTTCAATGAACTCAAGTCATCCACATACAGTAAAAATAACAGTTGTCTTAACACTGAACCCTGGGAAACGCCGCATTTTAGGGATCTAGAAGCAGACAAACTCCCAGACACTGTAACCTTCTGAGTATGATTTGATAGATAGGGCTCAAGCCATCGCAACGCTACACCCCTAAAACCATATTTATCGAGCTTAGATAACAGTATTCCATGATCCACACAGTCAAATGCTTTGGATATTCAGGACACATAGACGCTCTCCAAAAAGCTAAAAACAGCATCATGAGTCCCTTTACCAGCTTGAAATCCAAACTTTTGCAGACAAAATGCCATTATGATGTAAAAAGCACAAAATTCTGCTTTTTGCAAGTTTTTCAACTATCTTAGAGAGGGTAGACGGGACAGGTAGAAGGGACGGAAATTACAAGGCTGATCCAAATCTCCACCCTTATAAAGAGGGATAACCACTGCCTCTTTTAAACATGAAGGAAAAATGCCAATATGTAAAGAATTGTTTATGGCAGAAACTAAAGCATTTAAGGCTGAATCGGGCAAAAAGAGTAACAACCTCAAAGATATCCCATCAGCTCCAGATGATTTATGGTTTTTTAGGCGTTTGATTTAATTTTTTACTTCGGTAAGATCGACAGGATGAAAGAAAAATGAATGCTCAACCGACACTTGTTGAAGATAGTGTAAGGTATCAATGTTACTACGAATGCCCTTGAGCAAGATATTAGGTATATCACAATAATAGTCGTTTAAAATGTGGGGATCTTAACTCCGGTTCAGATACTTTTCTATGGCAATGTCTAAAATCATTAATAATCGACCAACACTCTCTTTGCCTATTTGATGACATATTTAAGCGATCCCTATAATAATTAGATTTTGCTGCTTTAATTGTCTTTCTGTACAGACTACGGTATTTCTGATGATATACAAGGATATTTTCATTTGTGGTATATTTGCATAATTTAGTCAAAAAACGGAGGTTTTTAGCTAAAATTCTAAGGCCTCTTGTAACCCATGGTTTTCGTTTCTTAGTTTTAAGCCTCATTTTAGGAAAGCACTGATTGATCTTATCACACAGAACTTGAAAAAATAAAGTAAGTGGGTCAGAATCCGTTTCAAGTGCATTCCAATTTATCGAAGCTGTAGCAGCAGAAAAAGCATTGAAATTTCTCCTGCTGAAAATTCTTCCCATATAATGAGATAAAGATAATACAGTATTATATGGCATTTTAGCAAGAATAGCTTCATGGTCGGAAATACCAGATGGGAGTACTGTGCATAAAACGTCATCAAAATTTGTACAGAAATAGTCAATTGTAGTTGCAGATGAAGAAGTTATTCGTGTGGGAGAAAGAACGTGCATTTTCAAGTCGTAAGAATTTAAAATACTTAAAAGAGAAGTACGTAACAAGGTTTTATCAGTGTAGTTGATATTAAAGTCACCAGCCAATATAACCTTAGAGTGTAGGGACAACTGGAATAAAAGAGAATCAAGTTTGTCCAGAAACATAGCAATATCTCCTGTAGGTGGCCTACAAAGAATATATAAATTAGAACGCTTACAAAAAGAAAGAGAGAATTCAAAAACATATAGATTGTTGACGACAAAAATTTGATATAGGAACATAATCAGATATTAAAAAACATTCACTAGGCCTCAACCAGTACTCAGTCAGAAGTACAATATCCGGAAAATTTGTAGACAAGAAGAAAAGTTGTAGACAAGAATTCAATAATTGGAACTATTTGGAAAATAAATATGATTAATCGATATTAAAAATTATTACAATACCGACTGAGTCACGTCAAGAAAAATGCGGGATATTTGAATTTAGTATACAGCGGGAGATTTTAAATTAAGGTGTGCGGGTACTCCGCATTCATAAATATATGTCGTTAGTAATTGTTAGATACGAAAAAGGTTAAATTTAGGGAAAACGTATCATATAAGGGGCAAACAAGTTTTAAAATCTTTTCCAATAGATAATAAAAAGAAATAGAATTTTTCTTAGCATTACTTATGGGCTAATTTCAATATTTCTCACTATTTTTCATTTGAAATTTCGTTTTTAAAAAATATAGTTTTATATGGCTGCTCATAAAGATCATAATATATAAATCATCCAAAAAGAAAAACTAAAACTAAACTGTCAGGTAATAAAATAAATAAATAAAATAAAAAAAGACTGTATGAAATAAACGGCAAAAATATCAAAATATGGTTAAAAATAAAAGCAGTTTTGTTGAAAAATATTAAAATGTGAATTGAAATACCTAGATTTGTATAAATTATAACATTTTCTATATTCTCTATAGTTTGCGGGTTAAATGCTACCAAAGGTCAGAGCCAAAAAGGTATTGTTTCCATTATAGCCTTTGTTTCGTTCTCCCTCATTTACTTTTTACTTTACTTAGGGGTTTTTTTTTAATGTAATTAGTCATAAACTTTACAATCAATAATTTATTTTTATTTTATTTTCTTATAATAATTTACACACACTATTTACTTTACTTCTACTTATTTTGCATATAAAAATAGGCCTGGTATATCACACTCGTTTTTTTTGGTACCTTATTCATATTTAACTCGACCTATACTACATTTCCTTACTCTCTTACTCCTATGCTCCTTTCCTAAATCTTATACTATGCATCCTACTTCACCTTATGGAGCCCCCGGGACAAGGAGTAAGCTATTTGGGCGAAATTTGACGACGAAACCGGTGTGCAGTACCAATCGAATCAGTAGTGCAAAATGAATCTAGCACTAAATAATTGTGTAAAATAAATACGCCTAAATGCGACGCGTCATGTGTATCCCTTGATACAAGAGGGATAATTGGGGGGTTATTTTACCCGTCGCTAATACTACTAAGGGTAAGTCGAGTACTTTCTTCTTTGGTACTTTATATTTTTTTCTTTAATTATTTAATTAATTACATTTATTTTCGCTATTTTATATAATTTTACGGTACGTAATCCCTAAGGGTGCGTCTTTGGACTAGAAATAGTTCCTTGATTTCACTATGTTGGAGCAGCGGCCCTATTTGCTATAGTTTGGCCTTGTTAACTTTTTTTATATTTTTTCTAAATTAAATTATTTAATTCAGTAATAAGCTAATAAGTTAATGTAATACGAGATTTTATTCATTCAATAGCATTTTTGTCTCTGGCCTATAAGTCGACTACTGGTCATGATTATTTATAATTTAGTCGTGTTTAGCATTAAAAATAAAAGTAACCTTGTATAAAGGTACCTATTCCGAAAAAGTGTAGTTTTTTAATTAGTTGCAATTTAATATTTTTCTATCGTTTAGAAGAATACTATACAGTTTCTAAATTGTATCACTTGGCCATGACATCTCGTCATTAGAAAATAATCAAGAGATACAATAATATCACTACTTTGTCATTTGCAAATTGTCAATAATAAATCATGTCGAGAGCAAATAAATCCAGGCAGGCAACCATTGCCTCAGAAGAACACAGAATAGATTTATGTCATCGGCTGCCAAAAGTTATGGATAAGATTTAATAGACATGGATCACATAATTTAAATTAGAAGGCCGAGCTAAATGAGTAGAATACTGCAAAGCCTTGGATGTTCATGGTTTAAACATGGATGACTTAGTCGAAGGCACATAATGACCATGAATCGACTGAGATCTAACCAGCGCTCTCTGCCGGAACATCTACAACGGACCAAAGTAATACATGATAACCTCTGTGGCTGTTATTTTTGATTATGTTGGCTATTTACATTAGCAGTCTAGGTATATTTATTAAGTTCGTGGGAGTCAGCATATAAGGACGCTTTATGTTCTTTAAAAAAGGAGTTGCTTGTCGAGGATCTGAGAAGCCTGGAAATTCCCAAACTTGCATGTGCACTCCATAACCTGGACTCTAGGATGATCGTAGCATGTTAGAAGTAGTCTTCAGAGTGCGTGCTAGTTTTCTTCTGTAGTGCTATACTTCACAACGAGAGAAGCGTTAATTGTTATTTCTACAAAAGATGAAGTTGCAATAGAGGAATCTTCTGCTGATATCGACATCCATCAGCTTCGAAAACGTTTTGGGATAAAATGAGCTTAGGCGGGGGATAGTGTAACGATATTGGCAATGCCGCGAATACCAACTGTTCTTCATTCCAGAATAACACAAGTGAGCACGACATCTCTGGAGGCGCGTGGAAGGTTAGCGAATCTTCCGGAAAGTGGTCCGCCGAATATATAAGGAGCCGCGTCGCCGCGGGGAGGCTAATTGATGATATTTAAATCGAACATAAATAAATACGGTGTAAATAAATATTTTTAATAGTCTGAAGTGATCGTGTTTAGTAGTGTAGATGTGTAAATAAATCTTTTAATTCATAGGTGTGTGGAAAGGTGTAGTTACCATAGAGTGTATGAAATAAGACCATGACAAGGTTTGGTAATAGACTGATTTATTGTATGCTTGATTCCTCTGAATACAGTTTGGTTGTGACGCATTATAACAATAACACAACTCGGAACAAGGTTATAATCGAGGTTACAATAATATAACATAATATAACAAACCTTGATGGCACCACAGGTGCGAAACAGCAAAAATCCTACAGTCATTAGATTTTAATCTAGAATTTAAAATATCATAATAAGTTGACACCTTCTTCGGGTACAACCGGAAGTGCCACCTAAAATTATTTTAGCCGATTCACCCCCATTGACTTGAAGTGTTGCCAAATTTTTTAGATTTTTTTTAATTATAGTTTTCCTAAAATCGATCAGTGCCGTTCCTAGAGATTCACCCTGTATAGCTCTGAAACTTGAGGTTATGGAGTTCTATTAGAATATTTTTTTGCCATTTCTGTTTACCTTTACCAAAATTTTACATGGTGCCAATTTTAGAGTAACATATAGCTCATTTATAATGTTTAAATTAGAGGGTATCTGAAGGTAGACAACATTTCTATATCCATAAAGGTAATAACTTTTTGGAAGACGAAGAAACCCAAGCAGAAATAGAAATTACAAATGCTTAATCTAATCAAAAAATATATTTATGTTAGGATAATATTTACATAATAAATAAATGAAAGTGAAAGAATATAGGAACGTTTCCCTCCGAACATCCTTGTCGCATAGATGATTTCCGAATGCCGGAGAACAGCTAGTTTATTTATCTAAAAGAAATACTTAACAATTAATTATTTAGTAAATAACAATATACCTAATATATTTAGTTTTTTTATGATATTATTTTATTTAAAACTTCTGTTCTAGCAGTATCGTGCCCTGATGCCTTGCATCACTTGTATTACCATTGGGAGCCACATCTCTGCCTAACTACACAACTTGCCGTTAATTTAATCATCCTCGTAACACATATTATAAATGAAAACACGCTGGATAAATATTTTAAAGTATAAATTTACATACATGCAGCTTTGACCTAATTTAGTGGTCTTCTCTTAACAAATCTTATAATCTAGATCGTATGCATTAATTAATTATTATACGCATACCTACTTGGAAAAATCATGAGAGTCTCCCTTGAATATATTTTTTATCATTTATCAGCAAAAAAAAACATATTTATTTTGACAAGAAAACTGTACATTTGATTGGCATTGCTTTTAGATATTTGTAAATATTTTTTTAATAATTAGCGATAAGAAATGATACAGTATTATGATGGCGATCATCGTACATAAAATTACTGTTCTATGTAAATAAATTCTTAGACATTTTAATTTCCGTAATGTAGAAATGTTCCAGGGGTAAACAGATAATAAAATTGGCAATTTAATTTACTTCAATCATAATTATTCAAGATTTCAGCACGTGTGTGGGTGAGTTAATCTGTAAAAAGGGTTAAATAATTGTGGACATTTAAGCGTTTGCTGAATTTATTAATAATATTCGAGAGTGCTGTTGTAATTGCATTACGGGGTTTTACAAATTAGTCAATAAAATCAACTCTTGCATTTTATGGCAGGTAGCAAGATACTTTATCTAAATATCTCGTCGTCTTTAAGGAAGTGAATGCTTAAATGATTCTAAGAAGAAAACTTAAACTAAACTTTTGAGCTACAGCGTGTTTTTTGCAAAACATTGTTTTTGATAATTCCTTAAATATTTATTGTCACACCTTTAATGACTTCATTGGTAAAGCTAAAAAGTTTTCAGTCAGAAAGTTTCCGATGTGGCTCTTCACTGAACTAAATAAACATAATATGCAAATTCAAAGACTAGCTTTATTATCACAAACAGAGTTAAGGTAAAATGAAGATCCTTTAGTCTCCCTCCACTTATTTATTAAACATTTAGTTAACTTAATATTCTCTACATATTTCGGACACAGTGGTGTCCATCATTAGGGAGTAAAAGGTTTAAAATTGGTAACAGGCACACGCCCCAGAGTTTGATTACATATCAAAAACTTGATGACTAAAAACTACTTGACAAGTGTCGAGTAGTGAAACTCGACACGCAACTTGTACTTGCCGTTCGGAGTCGGTAAATCACTCGATGTCAAAGGCGCCAAGTATCGAACTTGGCAAATCTTTTTCTTCGCGCCACATTACTTGGCGACTTTGGGTTAAATACGGCACGTTTTTTTAGCAAATGATGGAGTGCTCTAATGAGGTAACCTTTGAATTTTTGGACCTTTATGAGAAAGAAATAATTATTTGGGACCCGTCTCACGCATTACACAAAAATCGAAATGAAATCTACAATGCATGGAAGCGAATTCATATGGTCTTAGAAAATTATATTAAAATCACTCGTGACTATTACATTCCTGTTGACCGGCATATTGGACAAAAGAGGTTCAAGCTTCTCCATAAAATGAACCACATTTTTAGAAGGAGATCTGTAAATAAACCAACTTATGCAATAAACCATTAAGAATTCAAGAACTTTTCGAAGTCATTATAAATTATAGAATATTTCCTCCATGATAAAACTCACTTCAACGACATTTTGAGACAATCGTGTTATCAGTCAAATAAATTGGCTCATTTGGCCTCAACCAATTTTCAGTAAGGCCAACCCATAGACTCAATAAATAGTTTAAACTCACCCATTTTATTTTTAGCTAAATGTATGTTTAATAATATTGTGCTCCTGCTGGCACGCAACTCCTCCTGGCTTTCTTAGTATTACAATGTTGCCAAAAAAAATTCTTAATACTGCAATTGTCAATAGAATCGGAAGGCCGACCATAAATACCAATAGTGCTCAAAGTCAAAATTTAAAAAGTCTATGAATAACTCTTATACTGCCGGTATTTAAATTTGAAAGTTCGTTAATAGTGTTCTTAATATATTTATAAGTATATGGAGAGCAGAATGAAAAGTCGCACCACAAAACTAAAATTAAATTTGTATCTACCTATAGATAGTAATTTCTGCTATATATATTGTACCTATAGATAGTAATTGAGAAAAGGATTGTTTAGTATAAGTTAAATTTAAATAAACAATAAAGCTATCATTTTCTCCGTGTTCAAAAGACTAGCGAAAATTGTTATTTGTAACATATTTACTAATGCAGTTGCTGAAGACAGTACCTGATATTTTAAAACAAGAACCCAATATATTTACCACGGGACTTGCGCAACCTCGAGAGCTGCTTGTTATTCAAGAAAATAAAGCTCATCAAAATATAAACTGAGAAAACAATTAAAAAAAAATATGAAAAATTTTGATCTTTTGTTAGTAAACGAAAAACTTGTTCCCTTCCGCAATAGCCTTTATTATTTAAATAGGAAAAGTCAGGTGAGGCAATCGCTAGTTTGTTTGCTAATTACTTATCAAGTGATTATTAATCACCTGTATCTGTACGTAATATTTTTGATATTCCTATGCCTAAAATATTTATTTCCACCAGTCCGTTATCATCACCATATGATTTTAGGTATATTCAGTAATCTATGTTCTCTTGACACAAACAAAGGCCCTGGACCAGATGGAATACCTAAATGTTTTATAAAAGATTGCAGTTTTAACCTATCTAGATAGTTGCATCACATCTTTAATCTCTTTTTATAAACGTGGGATGTTTTCAGATTGTCAGAACGTTTTAAGTCAGATAATAGAGTGCCTATCACTAATTATCGTCCTATATGCATGCTGAGTGCAATTCTCAATGTTTGTGGCTTGGTACATCAAGGTCTGTAACTTTTTGCAGATCAAACTATTAGATCCAATATTGCTGCAACAACAAAATAGGATTTTGACTTTGTCTCTGTTACCAGAGGCCTTGGCGTTGCCCTTAATGAAAACTTTTAGTTTATTGTTCATTTGGGTAAAGATGTTGCTTAACCCGTAGCTACTACTGATGGGTCCTAAGGACCCATCCTATTTTTAAATAGGGTATAATTTTTAAGTTTGGCAACATTGGATACTCGCTGTCTCGGTACTCCTCCGCAATACCATACGCAATATCATACGTGATTTCGCTGACATAGATTCATACTTCAGAGTTCAGTATTCGTTCGTGCCGGCTAGGTTCGAAGGCAGTGTTTACTGGATCAGGAGTAAATACGCGACAAGTTAATAACTGCTTATTGGTTTGAAAGTATCTATTTCGTTGTTATTTTTTGCAAGGTATTTATCTATTTCACAAGAATAGGTACTAGTGGCCATAAGGTATAAGTTAATAGATATAAAATGTGTTTTTTTACTATCTTTCAGTAAATGCAACGCAATAACGTCCAGTTCTAGGGCATTGTCAGAAGATGCATTAAGAAATATTTTAGACTTTGAAGACTTTTGGGAAAGTATGGAAGACTCAAACCAAATGGGCTCGAGCAAGAAAAGTGTATCCGTTGGTGTTCCAAACATAGAAGCTGTGTTAGAGGAACTAGAAAGATTGGCTGAAGAGAGTGACGAGAATGAAGAGGACAATGAAATACTGAGCGACCACAATTCCGAAACAGAGCAAGAAAACTTCAGGAACAGTTGGTATGGGAAAGATAATACCAAATGGTCAAAACAGCAGGTATTAGAGGTAGGACCCCTGCTCATAATTTGGTTACTATCTTGCCTGGCCTTATTGGCCCTGCTCGTAATAATCCTCCACGTGAGCCTGTAGATGCTTGTAGTCTACTAATTTCTAATGAGATGATACAAAAGTTAGTTGAATTTACCAATTTAAAGATAACCTTCACCAGAGAAAACTAAAAAAAGTCTAAAAGGTTTTCTCAGTCACAAACTAAATTTTGGCCTTCGTTTACTGAAAATACCAACATATGTGAAATCAAGGCGTTTTTTTGTTGTTGTATCTTCAGTCCATCTTTAAATCTAATCACGAAGACGTCCGTTCTATGTGGGCCACAGATGGGACAGGAAGACCTATTTTTTGTGCTACTATGAGTCTGGCCAGATTTTCGTTTTTATTGAGCTGTCTCAGATTTGACAATGTAGAAACCCGAGAAGAAAGAGTAAAAACTAATAAGTTGGCCGCTGTGTCGGAATTATTTGATGAGTTTGTAGCTAGATCAAAGTCATGTTATTCACCGGGAATTTACCTAACTGTAGACGAAATGCTTGTGCCGTTTCGAGGAAGGTGTGGATTTCGGATGTATATTCCGAACAAACCTGCCAAATATGGAATTAAAGTGCAGGTTTTGGCTGACGCTAAAACCCATTATCCTCGTAGATGCAGAGATTTATGCCGGTCTCGAAATAAAAGTTGATGGTGCAAAAAAGCCTACATTATCAAATCCAACAAGAGTAACTTAGGCTTGTGGAGTGTATTAAAGGCACCAACAGGAACATCACCAGGGACAACTGGTACAGTCCAGTGGAACTCGTCGACGAACTCAAGAAAAACAGTTTGACGTACGTGGGAACGAAAAAATAAAAAATCTGTACCACCTGGATTTTTACCGAACCGAAAACGTGCAATTCATTCATCAACGTTTGGATTTACTTCTTCAACCACCATAGTGAGCTATGTACCAAAAAAAAGTAAAAGCGTTATATTACTTTCTAGCATGCATCATGACAATTCTGTCAACGAAACAACCAAAAAGCCGGAGATAATTCATTTTTATAATGAAACAAAATCTGGAGTTGATGCATTAGATGCGAAATGTGCGTTGTATTCAGTATCCAGAAGAACTAACCGTTGGCCAATGGCAATTTTTTTTGCTTGTGTATAAATTCTCGAGTATTGTACCAATTTGCATCAAAAGGTAAAGAAATAAAATGATACTCATTTATCAAAACTCTTAGGAAGCAATTCATAGATGAACATTTGCGACTCAGAATGGCCAACAAGAAGGTGCAGTCAAATGTACGAATCCTCATTGCAGAACTTTTGGGGGTTGCGAATCCAGTTTCTGAGCAGCCTCAAGTACCTCCTTAAAAAAGTCAAAGAAAAAGGTGTGCCATATGCCCCACTAACAAGGATAGGAAAACTGCTATCCAGTGTGACATATGTAAGTTGCCCATTTGCAATCAATGCTGCAAGAAATTGTGCTCTAAGTGTTCTGAAAAATAATTTTAGGTTTTTTTCGGTTTATGTACTGTAATATACCCAAGTAATTTTAAATTTTTGAATAAAAGTTTTTTTATTGATTATATGGCAATTTTATTATTATGGGTCCTAAGGACCCATCAGTAGTACATATGTAATAAAAATGTGTCGGTAGTAGGTCAGGGTTAAAAATTCTCTACTGTACCCTTGTACATCCTCACCTAATATGGATCTTGTATCTGGTCCCCATACTAGGGAATTTAGATTAACAACCTCAAATTAGTTGAGCATAAGTTTCTAAAATGTTTGAGATAATTATAAAGATTCCCAAATATCTGAATTGCTAAATATGACCTCTATTACAACACGTCATTAAAAAAGAGATTTCTTAAATTGATGTGTATGTTCCATCAAGACCAGCAAATTGCAATATTAGTTTATATAGTGAAACTTTTAAGGTTAAATTAAATTAAAATGTAATAAAAAAACTGCTTTAGTTATAAATTATGTTTTTCTTAATTTTGAACAGTCGCTTCATGTATTTTGTTGAAATGCCACTAAAACAAAAATTATGAAATAAACGTCGAATTTTTCACTAATAATTTTATTAAAATGTAATA
Source organism: Anthonomus grandis grandis (assembly GCF_022605725.1). NCBI lineage: Eukaryota > Metazoa > Arthropoda > Insecta > Coleoptera > Curculionidae > Anthonomus > Anthonomus grandis. Next base: position 30,777,761 of record NC_065552.1, read on the forward strand.
AAGCAGAAAAAAAAGACATAAATATAAAAATAGCCTGCATCGGTGGATCTTTGTTTTAGGAACTCTCACTCCTAATCGATGTGTATAATATCAGATAGGATAAAATATATTGCATTATTGCTAAATTGTGTTCAAAGATAAACATAATTTCACTTTACCTATACGCGTTTATTATTAAATTGCCTTTTATAAATATATGCTAGCAGTTTTTACGTTAAATTAAGTATTATCATTGTACATATATTTTTTTGGCATAGGAATTTGTATATCGATTTTACGATATACAAATCACGCACCTACGGAAAGGCACCTACGGAAAGTAGGAATCTAAACATTCATTTGCTAAAAAATAAAAATGTTTAAGATGTATGTAAGAATGTGAAGTATTTATTACATATTTACGAGAAGTAAGTTGATCTTTGTTAATGACTTGACAAACTTTTTTTTTTAGTTTTTCGTGTAATAGGTGTAGTAATAAATGTAACATAGATTTACGATATATTTTAACATTAGTCTAAACAAATTGTATTTAATTATTTTCTAATATGTAGAACAGCTTTTGTTATAGGTTTACTTTAGGAATAGTTATTATGAAATATTATTTAATATATTTTAGATAGTTTATGTCTGAGTGTGCATGTTTGATCATTGAATGTATACATCGTATGATTGCGGTAATAAGGTTCCAGTGTATTGGTGTGAACTAGTTTTGGGTAGAACTAAGAGAGTGCTATTATTAAAAAGTCGGATATTGGACACTAACTTACGAACGCTGTAATAGAATGTAGTAAAATGTTCCTCAAAGTGTTTTTTTGTTAATTTCTTCCATGCGTAGAACTGGTTTCTAAATATCCCTTAAACTGGATATTACATGACGACCCTGCCAGTCGTATTGGAAGGATGAATAAGTTTTTTAATTAAAGCAACAAAAAATTACATATTTTTAAAAAAATGGGCACTAATCAATCTAAGGAAGAAATGATAGTGACGCAAGCTGGTAATAGTAGTGGCGTAACGGCCGATGTTCCTGTAGGAAAGCTGCGAATTTCTGTGAGTTAAGGTTTGGGCATAGCAGCCTCCTGCCTCATTTTGGTCATTGTGGTATGGGTTTTGGTGCGATAAGGCAAGAAGATGTTGGAAAAAAAAGATAAGGAGAGAAATCAGAGCCAGCCAAGAACTTCTGTAGGCTATGGAGTGAAGGAATGGGGCGGAATGGAATAAAAGTGTAGCAGTAAGTCGTTTAAATTCCGTTGTTATATTTTATCCTAATTATATGTTTGTGTAGGAAATTAGATAAATCACTATTGTTAAGGAATTTTTAGATTTAAAGGATATATTTAGTAAATTTTATGATAATATTAAAAAAGAGCCGAAAGATAGGCGAGGAAAGCCAGAGAGAATCAATAAGTTATTTTCAGATTTAGCAAAATTAGAACTTAAATTTAATGAGTTAGGAGAAAAATATTCTGAAACGAATGACTCAATAGAGGATAGTATAGGTTTTATCAGAAATATTTAAAAAAAATGGTAGGTTATTATTAATAAGTTGGGTAAAAGTAGTTAGGCCAGGTAGTACTACTAGTTCGGGTAGTAATACTTGAATGTCATTAGGAACTTCTTATCCGGTAGGTAATATTGTCGAGGAAAACATGTCAGGGAAATTTGATTTAAGGACAGCCGCGTCCCTCTTACCAAGTATGGATGGTACGGAAGACGTGACAAAAAAGTTGATTGAAGCTATTGACTTATATAACGATTTTCTAGATGACAGTGAGAAATCACATTCAATTAAGTATGTTTTGAAAGCAAAAGTGTCTACAAGTGTTAATTACGACTTAAAATGCAGTATAGAAGAATTAATCACAGATATGAAAAACAATTTGTTGACTAGAAAGGCACCAGCGGCAATTTCACGTCAACTACATTGACAGACTATTGAAGAATTTGCTAAAGTAGTAGAACAATTGTTGGTTGATTTGACGTTAGCGCAAGCGGATAACGATAATAGGGTAGTTTAAATTTTGCAACCAATAAATGAAAAATTGGCCATTAATTCATTTTGGTTTAAAAACCGACGAGTTGTAAACAATGATAAAGGCCAGAAATTATGAAAATTTAAAACACGCAATAATGGGCGCAAAAGAAGCTGAAAAAGGGAGATCACCACAAAATTTTATGTACCACGTACGAGGCAGAAATTTTAATAACCGTGGATTTAGGTCACGACCAAATTTTAACAATTTTAATAATCAGGCTAGAAGATTTATTAATAATTTTAATAATAACAATAATTTCCGTCAGTTCCATTACAGATAGAATAATTATCCGCATTCACATTTTATTATCCATAATAATAACAACAATAATAATTATCGTCACCAAAACACGAGGTTTCAAGGACAGTCGCGAGGACGCTGGATGACTTAGGGCTCAGCGGTAGTAAATCGGGGTCGAGGTACGACCATGCATAGAGGCTACTTTACTGAGGGAGCACAAATTGAGGAAATTTAGTGGAGATAGGTTTTTTCGAGTCTAAGAGTGAATGTGATGTAAATTTCGGTATGAATGGGATAAACTATGTATATGCAAGATGTGAAGGACGAATGTTTAAATTTTTGATTGATACAGGAGCCAGCATTAGTTGCATTTTTGCTGAATATATTAGAAATTGGAGTAGTGTTGATACATATAACAAAACAAAAATACAAGGCATTGCCGAGTCGACAATATCAGAAGATTCGGCAAATATTTTATTTTGCATTGGTAATAAAAATTTTTCGCATGATTTCAGTATTATTAAAATAATATGAATCGAATATTAGAGTTACCGTGCCCTTAGAATCAGAAACAGATGATTATATTATTATTCCACCTCGATGTGAAGTAATAAGGTATTGTTCTGTTAGTATGAATGAGGAATGTGTGAGGGTGTAATGATGGCCAGTGTTATTGCTGAACCAAAAGATAAAAAAGTTCCCACAAAAATTTTAAATATAAATGAGAGAGAGGCTAGGTTAAAAAAATTTCGACCAAAAACGGAGAGTCTTTTTAGCTACGACGTATGTGAGTTTCAGAAAAATAGTATAATGTGAGTCGAGTAGATAAAGTTTTGGATTTGATAAATACTAAAGAACTTAATAAGGAGGAAAAGTTATCAATTGAAAAAATTTGTGCAAAATACGCTGATGTGTTTCATTTGGATGGAGAGCCACTGAGTGTGACAAATATGTTTAGCCAAAAAATTCGAGTAAAAGATGGAGCAAGTCCAGTGTATGTGAAACCATATAGAATACCGCATGCGCAAAAGAAAGTTATGAACGAACAAATTAAGCAAATGTTGCAAAATGACAATATAGAAGAAACTCGCTCAGAATGGTCTTCACCAATATTAATGGTACCCAAAAAAGTAGACAACAACGGTGTAAAAAAATTAGGAGTTGTATTAGATTTCAGGTTGTTGAATAGGCAAACTAGGGATGATGAAAAGTTTCCTTTGCCTAATATTACAGAAATTCTGGACTCTTTATCAGGCACTAATTATTTAAGCCATTTAGATTTAGCCCAAGGATATAATCAAGTAGAACTTGATCCTGAAATTAGGCCATACACAGCATTTACAACAGATAAGTTCCATGCGTAGAACTGGTTACTAAAATATCCCTTAAACTGGATATTACTATCGTACTAATTATGACTTGATTATCTTGACCTCTAAAACTAGCAGACTGGGTAAGCAACACTCTAAAATTGACTCCTTTGGTTCGTTACATACATTTCTGAGGCAGACATTGGACAACACCCATATATTCTTATTGTTTTAAGTTTGGCTTATTTGATTTATGATTTAAATAAATAATATTGCACTGTTATTTTTAAGATATTTGATTGTTAAGTTTACATATTTTGTAATTCCAATAAAGAAAGTTAGCAAACGCAGATCTTCTTTCGATTCTTCGATGATCATCATTAACCTAGGTAGCTTCCCAGCATTTTAAATGAGCAAAAAGAATAAGTTTATGATCCAAATATACCTCACCTAATTCACTCATTATCCTAGTTATTAAATATCAAAAGTATTATTATATATTTGGCATGTTGTTTTAATAAAACTGAAATACATTAACTCTATTTCGCTACAGCATTAAATTGTTACTCGAATATGAATAAAAGTAATTAAATATTCAATGTAAATAAATTTTTAAATTACTATCTACCTATCATTTACTCTTAATATTTTATTAGTCGAAGCATACTAATTTAAATTGTTCGCTTACCATGCAGTTGAGCGCATGTTCTGTCCGCCTCTTCCACAATAACAAACTTTAACTTCGAAAGTTTTCGAGGCGCGCTTTCAACAGTTTGTTCCAGACTCTTCATCTAGAAAAACGCGCTGGTGAGTCCAACACAAAGTTTTGTATTTAGTTTTTACTTTAAATGTGGGTAGATTATCTTAGTTTTATTAGGAATTTAATTAGAAAAATATTTCTTGAGGCTTAGTAAGCTTTTCCTTAATTTTTAGCCATATTTTTTAAGATATACAGGGGTCTTTGGAATAGGCTTAACTCATTGTTTTAATTCCTTATATGAATTTTTTTTTTTGGTCTTATGTCGAGTACATTTAGCCACAAGTTTTAGGCGAAACAACGATATTCATGTTGTATGATGGCAAAGCCACTTATAGACCTGTGTCTCAAACAAATTAGAAAAACCCATTGCTTTATTACTTATTATTGCTTGATTATCCAAAAAGTTATAGCTAACTCTCTATAATATAAATATCTGCTTATATCAATTATTTTTATATCTGCGCTTATAATGCTCATTTACTTTATTTATTTTTATATATCTCTTACCTAATAGGAAAGAATAGGAGATGTTTTGAACATTTTAGACAGGGTGACTCAGATAGCTAGGAAAATAACACCAGGAAAAATATAGGGAGTGTTTTTAACTATCTTATATTTTACATCATATGTCTAATTTTATCTAGCTAAACTAGCATAGTATACAGTTATAATTTTACTATTTATTACTGCAAGTCAAGTTTTTATGTGAATTATATTTTATTTTTACATAGCTTTAAAAATTTTTAAAAAATTGCTTATACTTTTTTATTTGTGGTAATTTCTACCATAAGTAGAAGTGAGGATAGTTTTCCAAGTTCCATGTTTAAAAATTAAATGGCTTGAAAATTGTTTTTACAAGCAAAAGTCTATGATTCAGATCATCAATTGACTGATTATCACAATCGCAAATATCTGTGTCTTTCATGTTTATTTTATATAGGTATTGATTAAAATTACCGTGTCCTACCGAAAATCTTGGAAAGTTATGGCTAAAGACTAAAGTGTTTTTGTCAGCCTTTTTTTAATTAAAGTATAGGTATTTTTTGTGTTTGATACATATTCTAAAAATATGTTTTTTCAGCATTCAAATGCTTTTAAGTAAATAAAAGGAAATAAGTCCCTGTAGTGTACTTTAGGTATAAAGTTGTTGCAAGAAATGGCTTTCTTTGCTTCCTTATCTACTTACTCATTACCCAATAATCCTGAGTGAACTTTTATCCAAACAAAGATAATTTTTTTGTTATACCAAAACAGCTCTAATTTTGAAAATAATTGGATGGTTTAAGTTGTGTCCATTACCTAGAGTTTGTATGACTGATGTAGAGTCCGACAGAATTAAAATATTAAAGGAAGTATTGGCATTGTTTACATGTTCTAAAGCTATATGGAATTTTTATATTTCTGATTAAATTTAAGCAATTCTTAAGTTACATATCATTTACTTAAAATAATTTATTTTTAAACTATAGAATTTGCATTAAAACACTTATTTGCCTTTAATTTTGATAACCTCTTTAAAAAATAATGAAAACTTGGGTTTGGTTATTTTTCGAAAAATGAAGATTCTGTAGGAAAAAGTTTATATAGTAAAACTTTCAAGGTTAAATTAAATTAAAATGTAATAAAAAAATTGCTTTAGTTAAAAATTATTTTTTTCTTAATTTTGAACAATAGCTTCATGTATTTTGTTAAAATGCCACTAAAACAAAAATTATAAAATGTAAGTCAAACTTGAAAACTTACTTATTCTGATTAATATATCAAAAACATTTACATTTCATTAATAACTTTATTAAAATGTAATAAAGCAGAAAAAAAGACATAAATATAATAAAATTAGACATAAATATAATAAAAATACCCTGCATGGTAGATCTTTGTTTTAGGAATTCTCACTCCTAATCGATGTGTATATATAATATCAGATAGGATAAAATATATTGCATTAACGCTAAATTGTGAAGTTCAAAAATAAACATAATATCACTTTACTTATACGCGTTTATTTTTAAATTGCTATTTCTATATGCTAGCTGAGCAGTTTTTACGTAAAATTGCGTATTATCGTTTTAAATATATTATATTTTTTGGCAGAGGAACCTGCATATCGATATTTATTTCAAATTTGTCTTTAAGCTGTGAAATATATACCGAGTGGCGCATCGAAAACGAAAGAGAGCCAATTACGGGCAGTCCATTAACTTTTAAAAAAAAACGCGCGGATCCGTCGATTTTATTTTCGAGGGGGACACTTAATAATCACAAAATCAGTTTCCCACCTACAACCCCCTAAGCGGGGGTGGCACTACCCCTAAAATCTTAAATGGGAAGGGAGGTCGAGTGATACCTCATTGGAAAGGTCTTTTAATTCTCTCTACAAGGGTTTTCGCATTTAAACCTTAAAAGGTAATTTTCAATATTTTTACTTTATCATAGACTACTAAAGGTACTTTTAAGAAAAACAATGCCAGGCAGTAGGACAAAACCATCAAGTATTATGAAATTATGAGACAAAAAATGAGATAGCTCTATCATATTATAGAATATTTTGACTTTAAGTCTAGTCATTCAAAAAATTATCGCAAAATTAGATTTAAAAAGAATTTGCTTAAGTGTTAGCTTATAATAAATGTTCAAAATGGCCACCTCCATTCTTCATACAATAAAAAAGATTTTGCTCAAAGCGTTGTCGCACGTTCTGCAATACTTCAGACGTGATTTGAAAACACTCATTTACAATTCTGCCTTGTAAATCTTCTAACGAAGTGGGTTCACTCTCATAAACTTTGCTTTTTAAGTGACCCCAAAGAAAAAAGTCTAGAGGTGATAAATCCGGCGATCGTGGAGGCCATTTAATAGCACCTCTTCTTCCAATTCATTGTCCTGGAAACGTCCGATCCAAATATTCTCGTACGAATAACGTATAATGTGGTGGGGCACCATCCTGCTGAAACATCAATCTATCCTCATCGTATCTGTCATTTTGAGTTTCAATTGTAGCTGTTAATGCTGGATCAATGGCCTGTTGTAATAGCTCTAAGTACATTTCACCTGTCAGATTTCCAGGTAAAAAAAAATGGTTAAAACTAAATTATCACCAAAGATAACAGCCCAGACATTTAACTTTTGTGGGTATTGGGTGTGTACCTCACGATACACTCTAGGATTATTATCGGACCAATATCGGCAGCTATGATGATTGACCAAGCCATTCAGGAAAAAAAAGCTTTCATCAGAGAAACACGTATTAAACAAAAAATTTGGGGCATTAATAATTCGTTCACTCATAATTTCACTAAATTGTGATCGCCGATCGAAATCATCTTCATTCAGCTCTTGCACAAGATGTATTTTGTACGGATGAAACTTATGAGCTTTTAAAGTTCTTTGGATACTATGTCGACTAATACCTGTGACAGTTTCCAATTGACGGGTACTTAATGTAGGATCTAGTTTAATATGCCCTAGTACAGCCACTTCCATACCTTCATTCCTTACGGGATTTTCAATATTGCGTTTGCGATTCGCCACTGATCCAGTTTCTCGAAATTTGGAAACAAGCTCCGATACATACTTTCGCTGCACCTTGCTGTTTTCATGTCGCTCATTAAATAATTTCGCCGTTCTATTAGCACATTGATTATTTCCAAAAAATAATTCAATTATTTCAACTCTTTCTGCCGTTGTATGCACCATTTTTATTTTAAAAAATAGATATTACCTAAAAAAGACAAAGTCCCGCACTATAAATCACCTTTTTAACAGCGTACTACATTTAGAATAAATTGAGAATAATTCAATTTTTAGTTTTGGTCAACAAGAAAATTTTACAAATATTTGTAAAAATTTTTGGCTGACCCGTTCTCTAGTTCATCCATATTATTCTAATGATATTTATTACCTGTCGTTAATAAATTAATATTAATACTTACGTGGTCTGTGATTGAGATAGTGAACTAAAGTAAATTCTTTTTAAATGTATTTTTGCGATAATTTTTTAAATGTCTAGACTTAAGGTCAAAATATTCTGTAATATGATAGAGCTATCTCATTTTTTGTCTCATAATTTCATACTTGATGGTTTTGTCCTACTGCCTGGCATTGTTTTTCTTAAAAGTACCTTTAATAGTCTATGATAAAGTAAAAATATTGAAAATTACCTTTTAAGGTTTAAATGCGAAAATTTTAAAAAGTACTTACTTAAATTGCGTCAAGCCAAGTACCCTTGTAAAGAGAATTAAAAGACCTTTCCAATGAGGTATCACTCGACCCCCCTTTCCATTTAAGATTTTAGGGGTAGTGCCACCCCCGCTTAGGGGGTTGTAGGTGGGAAAGTAATTTTGTAATTATTAAGTGTCCCCCTCGAAAATAAAATCGACGGGTCCTAGCGTTTTTTTAAAAAGTTAATGGACTGCCCGTAATTGGCTCTGTTTCGTGTTCGATGCGCCATCGCGCCACCCGGTATGTTTTATTTAATTGGGCACCCACAGAAAGTAGGAAGCTAAACATTCATTTGCTAAAAAATAAACATGTTTAAAATATATGTTAACAAAAATGTTTAGTATTTATTACATATTTACCAGTAGTAAGTTAATCTTTGTTAATGACTTGACTAATTTTTTTCTTTGATTCCATAATTCGGTCATTTTTAAGATGTCGAGCCTATACTCCCTTTGTGTCTTGGAAAAAAATTTGGAAAAAAACTATGGAGGACAAATTTGTTTTAATAGATATACATTTTTATGCCTCTTAAAATATACCGAAAAGAAAACCCAGAATATGTCTTATGGTTGGCACGTTCGATGTAATGCTCAAATCATAAAACTGTAAAATTATATTGTGTGAACAACATTTCATAGTATACGGATTGAAAATTTTCACAATAAATTTTGCAAATTTTTGCTATAAATTCAAATGTTTTTAACAAGGAATTTCGTATGTAATTAGAAGTTGGCTTGTTGGTCTTTAATCCTTAGAGATAAGCAGAAATCAGTTTATAATTTTTTTTTATATTATTAAATTGCACTATACCGGGTGGTGCATCGCCAGGCGGAACATAGGAAATCCCATTTCTATACATAGTATATAGTAACAAACTTAAAACAAGAAAAGTTGGAAATTTAAGCCGGTAAATACACTAAATATGAAAAAATCAATCATAGATAAAAATAATTATCCTTGTTGTCCAAAATAATTAAACAGGGTCTAGTTTAGTTCTATCATGCTTCCCAAATTGCAATATTTCTGATTATTTAGTATATACTAATTTGTGGCTTTTATTAACATTTTACAATTAGTTTATATTTAATTGGGATTTTATGAATAGAAAGTATTTTATGAATTGAGATTCTATTCATTTAAAATAGCGAATAAAATATCCAATATAGTTATCCAATATCATTAACAAGTTCTAATTATATTATATAAGCATGTCCATAATAACTAATGTAATGCTTCAAAAAACATTATTTTGCTAAATAAATTTAAAAAATCATAATTAAAATGTGTTTAATTTATACATTTATTACGTATATAGGGTGTTTCAAAATAAAATGTTATTTCTTGAGAGGGTGAATTTTTAGATGATTAAAAAAAAATTAATTAACTTATATCCTTGGTCTCTTAATTTTTGAGCTACAGATTGTTTTATTAATATTTTTTTCTCCGTTTTAATTTTTTAATTTTATTATGTTTTTATTATAGAAAAAATTTATTCAGTGGTGTCTAAAAGAGAGGAGATAATAATATTTGTAGATCGGTTGTAAAAAAGGATAAGAAACCAAGTTTATTCTACAATGAATGGAATTAGTACAAAAAAATTTTAATTTTATATTTTATATTTTTCTGTGTTATTAGTTTGACAAATTAAAATTATTAAAAATGACGAAAGAAAATTCATTGACAAACAGACAAACCCACACCTAAACGTATGCTAAGGTAATAAGAAAAATAAATTTACGGTTGAGTCATTATCAAACTTTTAAAAAGTGCCTGTTAACGTGTGCCGTTACCGTGAAATAAATACTTTGTACGGAAGCTGTCTAGTTTTTGACAATGCTTATATAGGGTCTACCAATAAGAACGATATAAGTTTAAATTGCTAAAAAATAAAAACGAATTGGTTAATTTCTATGATTGATGTTTCATGTTGTAGTTTATTATGTAACATTATATTTTAAACAAAATATCATTAAGATGTCCACCTCGGCTACGGCGGCAGACGTTTAGACGATGAACCCAATTTTCAATCACATTTTCTAACAAGTTGGGCTGAATTTCGCGAATAACCCTAGTTGTGTTAACTTTCAACTCATTGATGGTTTGAGGATTGTTAGAATACACCTTCGACTTCACATATCCCCAAAGAAAAAAGTCCAGGGGAGTAAGATCACAGGACCTTGGTGGCCAGTTGATATTGCCATGTCGCGAAATTATTCGATCTTCAAAACGCTCTCTTAATAAATTAATTGTGGCTCGGGCGGTGTGTGATGTTGCTCCATCCTGTTGAAACCAATTCTGTTCGAAGTCTCCACCATCAATTGCAGGCCAAAGAAAGTTTGTTATCATGTCGCGGTAGCGCTCTCCGTTGACTGTCACAGTACGCCCCCCTGCAACCTCAAAAAAGTATGGACCGATAATTCCACCGATATGCAAACCACACCACACAGTCACTTTTAACGGGTGTAATGGCACCTGTACTAATTTCTGGGGATTGTTCTGACACCAGAAGCGGCAATTTTGCCTATTGACAATGCCACTAAGACAAAAATGGGCTTCATCGGCGCAAAATAGACACATTGTTATTCGCGTCAACACTTTCTTTTGCAGCGGCGATATTTTCAGCGGTCGTTGCACTTTTTTGTCGCGTTAGTGGCTTATTATCCAGAAGAGTGTACTCCCGTTCAAACTTATTAATTGTGCGCCTTATTGCGAGCTCAGAAGGCCGTCCACGATGGCTAAAATCTTCTCTAATAGCACGATAACAGACTCTAACCGATTGCGCATTTTCGTAATACGTTGCTCTTGACTTAAACGATTCATGATGAAATGTCAAAGTATACTTAACACAACTGACGCTTGATCCGCGTTTTGACACATACCATTTTGCGTACATGGCCCACTAAACTTCTATCACTTCTATTGGTAGATCCATTATTTGACTCCACAAGCGGTCTATAGGAGTTTTAGCATGTCCAGTTAAGATTATTTTTTAAGTATAATTCTCGGAGGGCTAATTTTCCCTATCTTTACCAGCTTATCTCTGATGTGGATTGGACTTTTATATACACCCAGTCAGATGTTAATGAGGCAGTTAAAACCTTTTATGATAAAATCCATGAAATTTTTCATCTAGCTGTTCCTCGTTTTCGACCCTCTAATAGTAAATACTCATATCCTGTGTGGTACACTCATGAAATTAGGAAATTATTAAAATTAAAGTCTAGGCTACATAGGAGATGGCTTCATACACGGTGCTCTGCTGCTTATGAGGATTTTAGAGCTGCTAGGAGGGTAGTAAAAACAAAAATGGATCTTGCTTATCACGAGTATATATCCAGGACTGAGTCAGCTATTCGGAGTGATCCAAAGCAATTCTGGAGGTTCATTCACCTTAAACGAAACAACTCTCGTATTCCAGATTCTATAAGCTATAAAGATACCACTGTTGTGGGTCCTAAAAGTATTGTAAATACTTTTTCTGATTTTTTCAGGAGTGTTTATGTTGAGTCCTCTATTGCTCAGCCCAAAGAATCTGATACGTATGGTTCAGACAACATTTTGGTCCAATCTTTTGTTGAGGCAGATGTAAGAAAAGCTTTACAGAAGTTAAAAAACAAAGAAACTGCGGGTCCTGACCAAATACCTTCATTTCTTTTGCGTGACTGTGCATCGGCCCTGGCTGTACCACTCTTACAAATCTTCAACTTATCACTCAAGACCAATAGATTTCCAGAAGAGTGGAAAAAGGCTAAAATATGTCCAGTGTTTAAGAGTGGCGACCATGGCAGAATAGAGAACTATAGACCGGTGTCAATTCTCTCTAATTTTTCGAAGGCCCTTGAGATATGTGTGCATGATAAATTGTCTCCTCAAATTAAGCACATAATTACAGAAAAGCAGCATGGTTTCTTTCAAAAAAGATCTACTGTCACAAATATGGCTTGTTTTTTGGAAACAGCATATCTAGCTATAAATCAGAAAAGCCAGTTGGATGTGCTGTACACAGACTTCTCGAAGGCTTTTGATCGGCTGGATCACGGTTTGCTGGCACGGAAGCTGGCTTTGGCTGGATTTCATCCTTGTCTGGTGGAGTTCTTCATCTCATATTTGACTGGCAGGCTTCAGTATGTCAAATTTAATGGTTTTGGGTCTGAGTATTACATGCTTCGAGTGGTGCGCCCCAAGGCAGTAACCTCGCCCCAATGCTGTTCGATCTATTTATTAATGATTTAGTTGATTGTATGGCGAGTTTCTGTCTTTTATTCGCTAATGATCTGAAGTTGTTTCGTATCATTCGTACTATGCTGGACTGCCTGAAGCTACAAGAGGACATGAATAGGGTCTTTGAATGGTGTGAAAGAAATAAACTACCCCTAAACTGTGACAAATGTAAAAAAATGACAATTTCTATTCTTCATAAAGAGATTTTATATCCATATATATTTAGTGGTTCTCAGTTGCTAGACTGTTCTTCAGTGAAGGATTTGGGCATTGAAGTAGATAAGAAGGTCATCACACGTCACTAGTTCAGCCTTAAAATCCCTCGGGTTTATAGTAAGGTCCACTTCTCAATTTAAGAATATATCCAGCTTGACTGTATTGTACAATTCATTAGTAAAGTCTAAATTAATGTATGGCTCTATGTTGTGGTTCCTCATCTATGATGTTCATGTTAACAGACTGGAGTAAGTACAGCGCAGATTCTTAAAGTTACTTTCTTTTAAGTTGGATGGAGTATATCCAGTAAGAGGTGTGGAACAGGAGTACCTGCTGAATAGATTCAACTATTTGTCACTAAAGCAAAATACTATTCTCTCTAGTCAGATATTTTTATATAAACTTTGCAATAATAAAATTGATTGTTCTGAGCTCTTAGAGAGGCTACCTCTATTTGTTCCTCCTGCCAATACAAGGAGGCACCATATATTTTATCCCTCTCTTAACTTAACAAATCTGTCCAGCAAAGCTCCACTGTGTCGTGTTTGTACCTGGTATAATCAGATGAATGCTATAGATGTCGACATCTTTAGCAGCACTGAAATTTTTTTAAAAAAAGGATGTGTTCCTCTCTTAATTTGAATGATACCTGATTATTTTTCTGTGATTGTTATCATTTGGTTAGTGTGTCTTATATTCTTACAATTATGCTATTGTTTTAAATTTTGTTATCACTCTATATTGGATCTTATATTTTTTTTGTGCTACTTATTTAAGGTGCTTATAACTTGTACTGTTTTAATTTTAATTATTTCGATTGTCTTGTAATTGGGAATTTTCCTGTTGGACAATAAACTATTTGAATTTGAATTTGAATTATTAAAATTAAAAAGAAAATTCTAAATAAATCCCCTTAAAAAAAGACGCAGCATAAAAAAAACAATTTGCTTTTACCTGCATTGAAACTACTTAGAACAAACATATTTTTTAGAGGTTGTTACAAGTTTTATTAGTGCTTCTTTAAAAATTTATAGTGAGAAAGGAAAATATGCTCTAAAAAGTGGACTTGGCGTTAATTATCAGGATTTTCCTTAACATAATTTGAAAAAAACATTTCATTGCCTTGCAGTTAATATAAAGTAATGCTTTTTGGTAAGTGTAGCTTTAAAAAAAAATGAGATTTGGAAAAAAAAATTTAATCGCAATAATCTCAAAATGGATAACGAATTAAAAGGACGTTTATAAAACCAAAGTTATTCATTTTGGTCAAATAAATTTTAAATATTGCGGGATAAACTTGGATCACCCTGTATAAAGCAACCTTTATATTTTCAGCAATATTTTTTTAAAAACCTACATATAAGAGGTAAATTTACACATTTATCCATTTAAATCCATCCAATAAAAGTATGATAAAAAATCGGCTCTGTCCATCTGTATGGAACTAATCGAGAGCGAATACCTACGATATATTTTTCGGCGGTTTTTCGAAATCAGAATCCCGATATTTTATATTATATAGGTGATACGTCTCCTGGGGGTAATGGGATACAGAGATTATATTTTATTGAAACGTTCAAATGGATTCGATTTATGACTTTGTGTAACAATTTAACATGATCAGATTCAATACCTTACACATTTCTAATTTTAATTTTTAAAATATTATACAAAATTTATTAGTATTATTAATTTATGTTTAATCTAAATGTCATAATTATAAAGAATATTACTTGCAACCAAATACAGTGTGCCAGCGATAAAAGGAACAAATTTATTTAAAAGTCAGGTAATTTTTCTTCTTTTATTTTTTTGGTTACATTGATTATTAGTAGTATCACTTGCGCGTTTTTTAAGATAAAAAATTCTTTACAGGATGCCTCAGATAGAAACTATGGCGTCAACATTTATTTTTTTTTAAATGAACTACCCTGTATATTATGGAGATTTACAATTCTATGATATATTCCGAATACTTTTTGTATAGCAAACCATATGCCTAAAGTCAATGGTTTGTTAAATATGACGTAACAAATTAACGAAACATGTGAAATTAAAAAAAAAATTAATTCTAGATTGATTTATTGCAACTAATGTCTAATTTGTTTTCATCATTTGATTCAATGCGCCCTTTGTACTGAAAATTTTGGTTATAGGATGTCCCAAGTAGAAACTGTAAAGCCAACTTAATTCTTTTATGTGATTTCTAGAAAGTAAGTATGCCTTATTATATTCAAACAGTTTCCAATTTTAGAATCTATTTGATAACGGTTTATTATGCATTTGTGAGTATAATTGTCATATTCATCATTGCACGCATAATTTTTTTATAAAATGCATTTATCTGAGAAAGAATGAATTGAAATACTCATTGGTTTTGGAGACCGGCTACTTGGACCTAATAACCAGATATGCTTTCAACACTTTGCCATCTTAATTCTTGATCACAACTTTTCTTAACAGATGGATTGGACGAAGATGACCGATTGAGTGGCCACCAAACTCACCGGATATAACCCTATTAGATTTTCTCTTATGAGGCTATTATAGGCATTATAAATAACGTTGATGATTTAAAGCAAAAAATTCGACAAGAAATTAGACTAATCGATCCGCAAGTGATGATGAAAATGTGCAATTGGAAGTTATTTACCGAGCTCAAATATCCCAAATAAATGATACACAAATGTAGCTTTCATGTTTATTATTAATGTTTATCTAGTAAATTAAATCAAATAATAAATAAATTCTACAAAAAGAAGAAAAAGACGCACTTTGTCATATTATGATTTATTACAAAACATTATGATCCTTAACCTAAGTTTTTCATTAAAAAAAATCTTAATTGTCTAAAATTATTAATAAAAACAATAATTAATTTTTGTGGTGGCTAGTGTCAGTTTCTTGAAAATGGAATGCTGTCAAAGTATTGCTGAGCCTCGGGTTCGCAAAATTTTTTAAGATCTTGTAAATCTTTCCACTTTGCATGACTCAATGGTAATGGACCTAAAATTTTAAATTCCCTATAATAGTAAAACTATTTAAAAATTTATCATACACTAAACTCACCATCAAATAACAAATCGGGAAGATTAAATTCTCTAGCTTTAAGCAGTTTATTAGGTCGAAATTTTCTGTTTGTTATGGGGCTTGATTCCTACATCCCATTGTAGCTGTTTCTGGGTATGTTCTCTCACAATCTTCAGTTCTCTTATCGGTCTTGTTGAAAAAGGATATTTTCTTCTATATCTGGGCTTCAAAAAGGACGTCCAGTTTTTACATCATACGTAATCATAGTGATCATACCAGTCTGTGGGTAATTCTGCACGTATTTTTTGGTTAATGAGACCAAAATCTTTGTCACATTCCATGTAACTATGGCCTCTGATTGGGAGTGTTATTTTAACTGAATCTAGTTTCTTTTCAGTATGTACTATGTAATGAAGAGCACGAATTAAAGTGTAATTTTTATTTTGGCCTCTACACGAGTCACAAAAAATCTCCAAATGTTGAACATATTCACCAAGAAAGTTAAATAAAAAATGATGGAGTAGAGAGCTAACGGAGTCACTACCTTTATTTCCAGTAATTTCTGGAGTCATGTAAAACACTGAATGGGATGTGGATAAAACATGAATGTTGAATGAATAGATGGAAAGTTGTCTTTTTTAATAAACATCATTCGTTGTTATATTAGAAACTGCCAGATTTTTTGCGTAATCTAAGCAGAATGCTCTTCTGGCTGTTTTTCTTTGCATTTCGTTTCCTCTGGTAGAATACTTCTGCTTTTAATTTGTGTAACTTGCTTTCCATTTCAAGTTTTTTTATGTCTTTCTCTATTTGTTTATATTTTGCAGATATTTTGTCTTCTATGCTTTGTTTACTGGCTTCCAAATTTTTTATTTTCGCCAAATGTGTATCACACTCACTGCAGGTGTCTGACCTTGGAAAGCCGAAAGCTAAATTAAATTCTAAACTAAATATAGTTCGATATGTTTTATATGAAACTTTTATCAGGGGAAACTTCTCTTCAAACATTTTAAACATCTTTTTAATGTTCAAGTCTTCAGGCAAATAAACTTTGGTGGTTTTTCTTAGGCTATAGTGCGTCTTACGCCCTTTAAAAGATTTAATATGATCCCGGACTAGGTTTTTGCAGTTCTCTGAAAGCTTATGAGGACGATTCAAGTGTTTGCCCCTGTGGTCACGTGGAGCCTCACCTTTTTGTTTTAAGGACCTTTGAAGTACTTCCAGTTTTTTCCTTTCAATGCCATGCTTTTCTTGTATGCTTCCATTGGCAGAAAATCTTATTCTATAATGATAGGAGGCATCGTGAAGTACAGCAGCTTCTTCTGTTTTGCGAGGCCTTCTCTGTTTTATTGGTAATACTGTGATTAAACCGCATAAGTAAATATTTTGCTCATCAACCGAATTTAATTCGTTAAACCGCCTAATTACCTGTAACCTTTCTACTTCGGGCACATTTTCAAAGCACTGTTGCAACCACAATCTTTACAGACAGGCACTACTACATCACTACTTTCAGATTCCGACATAATTATTGTGCATAAGCACCACATGTTGAAATAAACAAACTAAGCCATAATTTACTACGAAATGCAAATAAATAACAAAAAAGCAAAGGTTTAGTCTGACTAAGAGGCTTCTTACCCAGCACCGCACTGACATGGCGCCTGTTTAGGCTGTTCGTCAATATTAAAAATTGAAATTACTCCTGACTGAGCGCATTTATAGCCTGAACGATAGGATAGGGTTAAACTTTTGAAATTTTTCTAATAGATGGCACTGATAACTCAATTTCCTTAAATAATTGACATAGCGCCTTCTGTGCCTGTGGTCTTCATATTATAGAATTGTAAAATATCATGATTTATAGGGTGTTCCATTTAAAAAAAAATGTTGATGGCGTCAACATTATATTATTTAGTTTATTCATTAGTTTCTACTTGAGGTAGCCTGTAGAGAAAATTTATTTTAAAAAACGCGCAAGTGACAATAATAAAAGTAAAAAAAAACAAAACAAAAATAAAAGAAGAAAAAAACACCTGAATTTTAAATGAATTTGTTCCTTTCATCGTGAGTATCCTGTATAATAAAATCCAATTTTTTAACATGGATTACCTGCTTAAATATAACTGAATAAATTGTATATAATATTACTATTTTCCCGTGCAATTAGAATTTCTTTGCACAAATTACTGGCGAAATATTGGTTCTTTTAAAATACTATTAGATCTCTTTTACGAAGGTGGTCCCGGAAGTACCCGGCCTGACCTAGAGATGTCGGTACTAGTTTGAAAAATATCAGTGTATTAGAAAGTATACAATCTGTAAAGCATATGTTTCAAGTTTGAAGACGCCACGTTGTTTAGTATTTGTTTGGCAATAGTGAATTTGTGAAAATGGAGAAAATTGGTCATCGTTATGTGATACAATACTTTTATTTGAAAGGCCTCAGCCCAACCAATATAAAAGCTGAACTGAATTCTACTCTGGGTGAGTCTGCTCCTTCGTTAACAACAGTAAAATATTGGATAGCAGAGTTTAAACGAGGCCGTACGAGCTGCCAAGACGAGCATCGCAGTGGTCGACCAAATGAGCTGACGACTTCAGAAATTTTAAAGAAAATTCACAAAGCGGTGCTGGATCTGGCTTCGTCGACTGAAAGTGCGCGAGCTAGCGGACATAGTAGGCATTTCAAAAAGTCGCATATTAACTGAAAATTTTGTAATGAGAAAGCTGTGTGCAAGATGGGTGCCGCGTTTGCTCACACTCGAGCAAAAACAGTGTCGTGAAGATGTTTCAATTGAGTGTTTAGCGAAATTTAATAGCAACAAAGCAGAATTTTTGCCTCGTTTCATAACTTTGGATGAAACATGGGTCCATCACTTCACACCTGAGACAAACGAACGATCAAAACAATGGACTCAAAAGGGAGAACCGGCTCCAAAGAAGGCGAAAACCGTTTCATAGACAGGCAAGGACATGGCGTCGGTTTTTTGGGATGCGCGAGGGATAATTTTCATTGACTATCTTGAAAAAGGTAAAACTATCAACGGCGAGTATTATGCGAACTTATTGCAACGTTTGGGCGAAGAAATCAAGTAAAAACGGCCGCATTTGATTAAGAAGTATGTGTTGTTTCATCAAGACAATGCACCAGCTCACAACTCCGTTATTGCAATGGCCAAAATTAACGAATTAAAGTTTGAATTGCTACCTCGTGCACCCTAATCGCCAGATTTAGCCCCCTCAGATTAGTTTCTGTTTCCAAACTTAAAAAACTGGCTCAGTGGTCAAAGATTTTCCAACGATGAAGAAGTGATGTCTGCAGTTAATGGCTATGTCGAGGCGCAAGACAGTTCTTATTATAAAAAGGGTATCGAACTTATAAAACATCGCTGGGAAAAGTGTATAGAGCTGAAAGGAGATTATGTTGAATAATAAATACTTTTTTTCCAAAATTTTCGTATTTTCTTTCTTGGGTCGGGTACTTCTGGGACCACCCTCATATATTACAATTATTTGATCAAAAAATTGTAACACCGAGTATATCAAAATTCAAAATAAATATCTTAAGAGCGTATTGTTGAAGTCAAAATAAGAGTTTTTTCCTATAAGGATGTGTCCTAAAATGTACTCCCTTGGAGCTATGATTCGTTAAAGAAAATCAATTATTTCGAACTGTAACTACTGCAATGCGTCAAATCTGCTGAAATTTTGAAGTCACCGTTTACTTGGCTACCTTTTTTAATCTTTCTTCCAAAAGTGGTGTAAAGTTAATTTTAGGATAAAAGAGGATAAAAGGGAATTACCCTTCTGATGAACCTTATCTTATGTATCCAATAAGAAAATTAGAAATATAGCAATATGCCATAAAATAATCTAAGATTTTGGTTTTTTGCATTTTTTTTTTAAATACAATTAATCGTTTTCGAGAAAATAGCTGCTTAACGACAGGGGAGCTTTATTATTATATCTAATTTCACGGTGGGTGCTGGATAATATCCAAATGGGATTATGGTAATTTACCCTGATGCCACTGGGACATTTGGGCATTAAATAACCGTCATGCTATTTGGACATGCAATACATGGACATGAACATGTCTTGAAATACTTGCCTAGATGATATTATTGTGGTAGGAAAATCATTTGAAGACCACATAAAAATCTAAAAGACGTGTTCATGAGGCTACGAGGTTCTGGATTAAAGTTGATCCCGAAGAAATATCATCTGTTTCAAAGAGCTGTGTAGTATCTGGATTAAATCTTTTCCTGTTAAATAGTTGCTGTTGATTTTTTTTTTATGATAAACAAAAGCACAAGAGGAAAGTCCTATGTCACTCTTGGAGTGGTGCTTGCGCGAAGATATTTGTAGGCATTTATCTTGAATCGCTGCAGGTTGTATGCGTCGGGAAATATGTGAGGTGGAAGCCCGTTCCACAAAGAAGATGTTCTCCAGATGAATGAGTCCCGATACAGCGACGTCCTTGGGGTAGGCAGGTGGACTCGATGTTGATGAGCCGCAACTGCTAGACGCGTCCTTCTTGCCCAGAGCCAGCTCAGGGGAGCACTTACCGTGATAATAACGGTAGAATAAACAGAGATCAGCCACCTTTTCTCCTGTGCTACAGACTATCCAGACTCTTTGTCAGTTCTGGATTGTCGATAAGACGAATAGCTCTCTTCTGTATAGAATCCAGCAGCTTTAAACTATGCTTGGGTGCAGAGCTCCAGACATGCGAGCAATACTCGAGGGAAGGGCGTATTTGAGCCTTATAAAGAGTCAGCAGCTCTTCTGGTGTATACAGTTTTTTCGTTTTGAAAAACACTCCGAGTTTTTTGGAAGCTGCCCTGGCGATCTCGGCAACGTGGTCATGCCAGGACACACTGTTGGTGACTTGAGCCACCAAGGTTAGTCTTCATCGTAAATACTGCAGCCTGCGTTTTTTTAGCGTTAAAATTGACCAGATTGTTACCGCCTTACTCCAAGATTGCTCTAATATCGTTGTTGGTTGAAGCTACTTGTTGCTGCCTAAGATTCTGAGAACTTGTGGCGGTCATTGGTTTGGCGGACTTAAATGTGGAAATAAGTGTGTGATAAGGCCAAGGTCTAGACTACCAAAGATTGGCCAGTTTCTAAAGGACAAGCATGACGGACGCAGCTACTTGGGATTATGTACTACTTACCAATGCTATCTGGAGGGATGTGCCAATATCGCAAAACCATTGAGTGGACTAACAGAAGGAGAACGAGAATTTCAATGGTCCCGAGGCAGTCAGATAACCTTCGATCACCTAATAAAATTTCTGACAAGCGCATCTATCCTCAACTATCCTTGATCTGAAGGGAAATTTGTCACACCAGCCCAAGCAATGTGGGTATAGGAGCTGTGTTGTCCCGAATCCAGGATAGTATAAAAGAAAAAGTCATTAGCTATTTTAGTAAGACGCTGTCCAAGCCAGAAGGCATCTATTACGTCACTCGCCGAAAGTTGGTAACTATTGTTAAGGCAATTTATATCAGTAATTTAATAAGTCGATCTATGGGAGATAGTTTTTGCTGAAAACTGACCATGTAGCTTTAAAATGGCTTCTTTAGTTGCAAAAACCAAGAAGGTAAAGTGAAAAGATGGAGACAGAAGTAACAGAAGTTTGACTTTGATACTGAACATCAAGCATGGAGAGTCCATGGAAATGCAGATGCCTTATCAGACCCTTGAAAGACCCTTTAAAGAAGAAAGAAGGGCAGAGGTAGTAAGCAGCGTTGTTAAAAATCATAATCGTCGATAATACTTGCAAAATTGGGAACTTATAAGAGATCAAGAGGAAGATCTTAATATCCAGATCGTCCGAACCTGGATAAAAGAGGGAAAAAAGGCAACCTGAGAAGAAGTTGCCAAGTATTTTTCCAATATCAAACCATATTAGGCAGAATGAAACTCCTTAATATTTAAAGATTCTTAAGGCAAAAAATGTTTAATGATGACGGCAGAGGAAAAGAATCATTCATTCAATCATCAATCAGAAAATTTTCAATAGGAAAGAAAGGAAATCGTTGTGCTTAATGTCGGATTTCGGATTTGCTAGAGGAAATCCATGCCGTAAGGCACTTTGGAGTAACAAAGGCTCTGGAAAAAGTAAGGAAAAGATTTCACTGAGTCAATAGCATGGCAGACGTAAGACGACTTGTGCAGGAAATTCGTTATATCTGCGGCAAGTAATGCGCCGCCGCCGCAGAGGAGTCAGACGGCTGCATCAGCACAATATAGGACACCCTCCCGAATCACAAGTAGGGAATAAGTACGTCGCAGTCATGATAAACTACTTCAGCAAATGGGTTGAGGCATTTGTTAATGGGTTGGTGATAATAGGGCTTTAAGACAAAATAGCGTGTCACTTGCATTCTCCTGATGCTCTAGCCAAGGCCATCTCAGCTCTTATTAAGGCTCAGCAGCAGTACAAGATCCATTTCTGTACAGGCAAAATTTGAGAAATCAAATAATAACAGAAACTTATAAAATCATTTGATAAAGAGCTCTTCAGATAGGTATTAGTGATTAGAAAAATTTAGTGTTTGCTAGAGAACACCTCAACTAAATCTTATATAACTAAAGTACTGCCCAGATAGCACAAATCTATCCAATGAATATCCATTGGATATCACCTTTTGAATAAAGGGACTGTCCGATAGATATCCATGTAGGAACAGCAGTGGATACTACGAATGATACACTCATGTAAATCCTTATGGACACCATTTGTGGATACCCGCTGGATTCCAATATCGGATATTTAGCGTTACGGTTTTTACTCGGGAGCAATAAATGGTGCGTAGATCTCGTATTTTAAATTACAGTACGCATATTTTTTAACAGCAGCAAAAACCTATCTAGTGGTGGATACCAAGCGATAATCTCATATATTGATTATTATTTATTCGATTATTTCATATATTGCTTTCATCTCTTGACCACTACCAACTTAGTTTTTCCTTAAGGCACCCTACTTAATTGAAAGCAGATATCTGTATGAGATTATAGGACTTGTTGAAGTATGTCAGTTCTTCTTCTACGGTTTGGTTTAATAAATAATTATCAAATGTAATAACATATCCATACTTATATGAAGGTCCCCTGGAATATAAAACATCTTTTAATAAATAACTTTAGTCATGCCGAAATTGGTATATCCACTGGATATCCGTATAGCTTACCGGAATGTATTTGGACATTTCATGGATATGTACTGTAAAGTCTGTGCTATCTGGGTGTATTGTTCTCAGATGTATTATGAATTATTCTACAGCATTGTTAATAGCATTAATGGAATGTTATTGTTAATGAGTAGGTTCATGAAAGTATGAAAAGACGTTGCAGAGTAGCGATAAGAGCAAAGCGTGACCACTGTAAATATTAATTTTTAGATATAATTAATATTTCTATTTAACTCTAAAAGATTAAAGGTCTGCTTATTATTTTTTTACTTTTACATATATCTGTTTTATTTTTGATTTTTATAACTACGTCTATTATCTTTCTACCTAAGAAAGGGGGAAGTACAGTGACATTGTTTCCCATTATAAATACTTTGTAAATTTTCATTAAAATCTTTTCGGAAACTAACTACTTATCTTAACGTTAAAATAGAACATATTCCAAGATTTTTCGCCAAACTCGAGAGAGAGATTTTAATTAACCCGCTAAGAGTCTATTTAAATGAGATCTTCATTTCACGAACTTTGCGGCCGCTAAAAAGGATTAAAATATTTAATTGGTCCAAATCCAGTTTTACAGCTCTGTAATCTTTGCTTTATATTATAGTGAGGAACTATTATTTTCATTTAATGATCGGTTCATTTAATTATTTAACTAGATGGATTCAAGAAGGAAATTTGTTTGAAAATGTTGTTAGTGGTGATTCATGGGGACAAAAATTGGCAATAGATCACATGTAAGATGGGGTTAGGAGTTCAAGGCAATATTTGTTGTTTTTTGGAGGGTAAAGTGACACAAAGCCAATGGTCTTAGTGTATGTTTAATTTTTAAGAAACTATTACACGTGTTTCACTTTTCGCTTTATACACATATATTTTTTTATCGGTATGTCACATCTTATTATTGTAATTCATTTACGTAATTCGTGTCTATGTGTCTCATGTTGTTGTTTTTTATACTGAAGTTGCTTTCTACTTTGAGATCTGATGATGCCTTAGGGCAAAACACGTATCATAGTTTTTTAAAAAATACATGCACTGAGAACGTTCACTTTGTATCCGTTCATCCTTTGAAGTAATCATCCTGAAACAGACCTAAAACTGGTATCAGGGCTTAAAAATTAACAATTTTTTTCAGTTAAAGAGTTTGAAAATTACCACAAATAGGGGAGAGTGTTCCACAATCAGACACAAAATAGATTATGCTAAGTATTGACCTTGTTTATTGAACCAACCAAAATATGATTATCACTAAAATAAATTAAGGCTAAACATAAGTTTTTATGGCAAAACAAACATCATGAACCAAAAACTAATTTTAAAAAAGTTTGTTTAACAAAGGAAGGACAGTTGTCTGTTAGTGGAACACACATGTTCCACATCCAGACACTGCATGTTCCACAATAAGACAAATGGTAATAATGTTTTAACGAACTTCTTAAGCTGAAAAATTTACTTCAAACTTCAAATAAGATTGTTGCCGCTTTGTTGTTCCCACATGTGCTGGTTTTGGTAACACCATCTTAATGTTTTCCAAACATACCAATGAGACGTCTTCTATTTTGGGGTAAATGAAACTGTTATTATACGGACTTTCTCAAAAATTTGACCTCGCATTCCTTATCCTTTTTACAGAACACTCCAACTATGTAATATTTTTTTCTTTTTGTCCATAAATTCTATCAAAATAAAATCGCCAACTTCGGGCTCTTTATTAAGCTTATCTAGAAGTGGTGGTGGATCGATTTCTTCTACAAAATCAATATCATCATCGGAACTTTCAGTTACAAGCATCGTCGCGTCTTCATTTTCTTTGTCTTGAGTTGAGTCTTCATCGATTACTTTTCTTTTCACGACCTTATTCTTCTTAACACTTTTTTTTCTTTCTCGCTCCATTTGTTTAGCTTCTAGGGCGATCTTTTCTGGAGTTTCCGTGGCGATAATACTTTTGGCTTTTTCTCTCTTCTTTCTCTGATTTTTTCGTTCTTCAGCTTTTGGGTATCCTTTAAATTATTGTGGACTTACAAAAGTTTCTTTGTGATTTTGTGTAGGTATTTAAACTAACTGTTATTAAAACTAAGGAGTCTGATATTATATTTTCTTCAATGCATTTTGATGTTGATGGTTGATTTGGATACATAAGTCGTTGAGCTTCTTCATTGTTTTGATCCACATTCCTATCAGTTACGCTGCTAATTGCAAAGTCGTCATCTGTAAATATGAATTTATCGAAGGGATAAATCCCAGTTTTTCGAAATCCGGATTTGATATTAGCGGGAGTCATCGATTTTTCAAATGCATAAGCAACACAGCCAGCGATATTAAAAATAGAAACAGGTATTCCAGGGTGCTCTAAAAGCCATGTTTGTAAGGCAGTATTGTAGAATGATTTAAACAAAAAAAACACCGAGACATCTAATGGTTGCAGCTTGTTGGAAGTATGGGGCGGTAAGGTCAAAATGATCACTCCATTTTCCTTGGCTAGATTTAAACCTTCTATCGTTAAATGACTCTCGTGATTGTCAAAAATTAGGAGAGAAGGGTTTTCTTTTGTGCTGGACGTATGTTTAATGAAGTGCCTTACAACGCTTGGAAACAATTCACCAGTCATCCATCCAGAATCGGAAACTAATCCCAAAGTACCATGCGGTGCTCCATAAGTCATTCGAGGATTAAACTTTTTTCGTGGAAAAATCATGACTGGTGGTATTGTATTCCCGGATGCTGATATAATACAACAAGTGGTGACCAGTAAACCTCGTTCGGCGCTCGTGCAGGAAGAGACCTGCTTGATCCCTCTCTGAGCAACAATCTTTTTCGGTTTTTGGACGGTTATGGTGGCAGTTTCATCTAAATTATAAATTCTTGTACCGCTGTAAAAATTTCCATGGTTCTGAAACACTTTTTCCAAATTTTTGAAAAAAAGTCCAACATTGTGTTTATTGCATGATGTCGCTCTGGAGAGGCTACATCCTTCAGGCTTAATTCTGCATGTCTGGACATAAATCCAAGGAACTATTTTCGTCCAGCTTCCTTGTTTGTTTGCCAATTTTCCGGAATTTTACAATTATTAATAGTTCCCATTTTATAAGCCAGTTTTCTGATATTAATGACCGTTTGTCCGTAACACATTTTTGAGCAAGTTAATACGTAATCGGCTAGGGCTTTTTCTTGATTTTCAGAAAAAACTTTTCTATAAGCATAGTTTGGAGTCTCTTTGGTGGGATTCTGTTTTTGCCTTTTTACATATTCATAAACCGTTTGAAATTTTAAATTGTATCTTTCAGCTGCTTGTCTTGATATCTTCTCTTCGGTGACTGCTCTAACAGCGGCTCTCATGGATTGTTCATCAAATTGCCCCTTATCGCTTTTTCGCTGACGTCCTCTAGCCATTTTTCCTGAAATATAAATTAAATTTTTACAAAAACAGTTACTTTTTCAACAACACTCCAAACAAGCGTTGTGTTCTGTGTGTTCAGTGTCTGATTGTGGAACAAACATGCTGTCTGAAGGTGGAACACAACCTACAATACAAAATTAAATTTAATTGTGACCTTCATGCATAACCTACAAAAGTAAACTTGCTTATAAAATGTCGACAAAATAGCCCAAAATCTGATGTAAAGGTTGTTTTTGTAATACTAGTTTCAGAAGAAAAATTAGAGCATATAATATCATTTCAACGATAGAAAAAACTTACCTTGAAAAACGATTTTTTATTAAAAAATGCACAAAACCAAGAGAACAGCGCTCAAACTTTGTTTACCACATCGGCGTGTATAACCGCACTATCCGAACGAAAAACGTCAAACTTGCGGCGGGAATTTCAAAATTACATGCTTTGTCTGATTGTGGAACATTCTCCCCTACATTATTCTTATAATAGAAATAACAATACTACTATATATAGAATATAGAATGTACGATCTTGATACTGTTTCGTTTACATTTTTTGATGAATCTCTTTGGAGTTTTAGAACTCACAATACTTTACTTAAATCGCGAGTGGTCAAACGTAGTTGGGTTATTGATGCAAATTAAGTCGGGAGATCTTATAGGTCCATTTATTTTAAAAGTTTAAGCCAATAAGTTCAACTTTAACCCGTTCTTACAGACATGAAGGACTGGTGTAGAGTCCTGTATCAAAGTTATGACCTAATTTTAGAATGTGATTGGTGAAAGGAGAAGTCGTATTAACTATCACAGCATCTCTTTCCACCTTGACCCACGTAGCAAACCTTAGATTCTGTGATTTTTTTCCAGTTAAACCGATTCAAAATAGGCCGAATATGCCAACAATTCTATCGTTATGCCAAATTTTATTTGTTTGAAAAGTAAAAAAGTTATCTGCATATCTGCAAATATTTAATTTTTTAAGAAAAAATAAATACCTACAGATTTTTTTATGGCTCTATAGCCAATAAATGCAAATAAAATTTTGGTTGACGTATGTTTAAAAATTGTTTCATAATTTGCACGCATACATAGCTAAATAAATAATACCATTACCACTAATTAGACTTCTTAAACTTTTTCTAAATTGGTTTATAATCAAACTATACCTGCTACTTACTTGTACGTTTTATTAAATTCAAAAAGGTCACAATAGAATATTTCGGAATAAATTCATTAAAATTTCGCTTGACATGCGCTGACTATAAGCCTGTTTATCGGAAGCCCAGATTTAATATAAACCGAGCGTAAACTGATTTGAAAGGTAAACATAATAATAATCAATTGAGGCACTTTGCTTTGCATTTGGTTCGTTTGTCTTCTTAAAATGTGGCAATTAAGGCGACGAAACTTGACTGTAATCTAAACGCTATTTGACGCCTTTTGTCTCGTCTGTTTCTTTTTTTTCATAATTAAAAAAAGTTAAAGTTAACCTGTACAAAATAACTTTTTTTTATTGAAATAGAGAATATTTTTACATAAAAACTTCGAAATCTTAGTATTTGTTTCGATTTACTTTTGCTTCTGAAATTATATTCATAATTTTTTTAACCATTTACTAACTCTCTTTAAATGTTAATAAAAAATGTATTAGGGGTCAAAAATACCCAATTTTTATATTCATAGTATATATGTCATTTGTTCCGAAAAAAGCCTACGTCTAGATTTTTTGTTTAAAATTTAAACAAACTATTTTCAGGCTGTCTACTTTTAAATTATTGATAAATTATTTGAGCTCTGGTTGAGTTCAAGAAAAGTAAAATAATTTAAATAAAAAATGCTGGTCACAAATGTATTGCAACTTTCACAGATATTGACCTTTTTTACAGTCGTTATAATGTAAATGTAATAATAAGACACAAATGTAACTTTTCTTTGAAATTTATCCTAAATTACCTGAATTTTATTCTAAACCAACTTACTAAATAAGACTAATAGAACTAGTAATATTACGTGATATATTAGCTTTAATATATTTGTGCAACAAGCATTCTGGTATCCATTTAAGTTATGCCTTAAATGGATCATTTAATATTTATTTTTAGTTTCTAAATTTTTTTGTACTTCTGTATATAAATTAATTAAATAGAAATGTGTTTAAAGTCAAGAAATAGCGGATAGGGATGGCCATATTTTTTACTAAGAAAGACTTATTGTTCTAATGACTTTTTTTGAATTATGACATTATTCAAAGAAAGTCACTAAAATTATTTGAATCTTATTAGTGAGTGATTTTCTTTAAATTATATTTTTTAAGTATTTTGATGCAGTCACAATTAAAAAAAACCCTGGGATATGTGAAACCCTTTATTCTATCTCTGATCTGAATAGTATACATATACAGGGTGTCCAAGATAAGAATCTTAAGCATGGGGATCTCGGTACCTGTTGGAGATACAGCTTCGGTTAAATTAGGAAAAAGTTGTGCACTTTGAAGCGTATTTACATGCCGTTGAGAAACTTCAAAAATTTCCATGGCCTGCTGAGATATTTAGTAAAAACGGAAATTTGCCAATATCGATTTAATTTTTTCCTGGCTTGATATCAAAAAACTATTAACACTTTCTCATTAACACTTTTGAAGTAGTACGTGATGGCGCTTTTAAATTTTATATCCGACGTTTCGTTTCCGAGAAACCACCATCAACTTTATTTTTTTATATGGCGTGAAAAGAAAGTACACCCTGTATCTGATTCCATTTTTTATTACAAATTCAACGATGTACCACATATCACATTTTTTTGTTAGTTAAAAGAAAAAATACAATTTTTCTTTTTTTTTTAACATATTATTAAGTAGGCTTTGGAAATAAATGCTTTGACACTTTGACGTAAATACCTTTTACCCTGTCACATATTTTTTATTAAATATTAATTGCCGTTGTTGTTACCGTGATTGTCGAGGTGTTGTTTGTTGAGTAATTATTGTTATTATTATTTACTGTTGTCGTTATTAATGCTAAAATTGTGTTATTATCTTCAAATATGCCTGGTGGTCATTATAGTCATGAAGAGAAGTTTGACATGCTGTCGTGCTACATTTTGTGCTACAAAAATACTGTAAATACAGCAGTAATGTATCTTAATAAATTTTCAGATAGAAAGCAACCATGTAAATCCATTTTATTAGAGTTGGCTCGAAATTTAAAAGAATATGGTTCGTTTAAAAAGCCTGTTTTATCTCGAAAAAAGGAATCTCTTGAAGAAACTTAAAATAATGTTTTACAAGTAGTTATTGAAACCCCGAGATATCAACCAGGCAAATTGAAAAAAATGTAGGAGTGGCCAAATCTACAGCTCAGTTTATTTTACGTAAAAGCAGATATCACCCCTACAAATTTAGAATTTGCCAAGGACTTAAACCTGGGGATTTCGAACGACGTCAGCATTTTTGTGAGTGGTATACACGTGCCTGTGAAGAGCATTTTAATTTTCCATCAAAAATAATATGGTCCGACGAAAGTATGGTCACTAATATTGGTATCTTCAACCGCCGCAATAGTCATTACTTGGTCCAACAAAATCCGCGTGTTAAGAAAATATCTAGACATCAACAACGTTTTGGGTTTAATATGTGGTGTGGAATTTTAGGAACCAAAATACTAGGTCCATTTATTTACCATTATTCATTAACAGCAGAACGATATCTTAATTTATTGCAAAATGATTTAGAAGACTGCTTAGATGATTTACCTCTGGCACAAGTCAATAGCTGTTGGTTTCAACAAGACGGGGCTCCTGCACATAATTCTGGGCAAGTTGAACAGTACCTTTCGCAGCGTTTTCCTGAAAAGTGGATTAGAACCTCCAGTGAAGTGTCTTAGCCAGCGCGATCCCCGGACTTAACCCCTTTGGACTTCTTCCTTTGGGGATTTATTAAAAACCGAGTCTATTAACATTCTTTTGGAACTCAGCAGGAGTTACGAGAATGTGTGACGGCCGCTTTTCAAAGTATTACGCCAGAGATATTGCGTGATGTTTTAACTGCTACTGTAAGAAGATCATACTTATGTCTAGAAAATAACGGAAACCTGTTTGAACACCTGTTTTAAATTAAATTTATAAAATGCGTTAATTTATTTGCTTTTTTCGTTATTTTTAAAATGTATTCATTATTTGTTGCATATCGTTAGAAAAATCATAAAACATTTGTCTATTACTGGTTACATTTTTTTATTTATAAGTAGTACAATGTACAATACAAATCAATGCTTCATTTAGCTTCATTACTCTCTAAATAGATATTAAGAAAAATGTGACAGACTAGGTAACAGGTATTTACATACGTCAAAGCATTTGTTTTCAAAGCTTACTTGCTAATAAATATGCTAAAAAAATAGAAAATTTGCATTTTTCCTTTCAACTAACAAAAAAAATGTGACATGTGATACATCATTGAATTTGTATTAAAAAATGGAATCAGATACAGGGTGTACTGATTCTTTTCGTGCCATATAAAAAAATAAAGTTGATGATGGTTTCTCGAAAACGAAACGTCGGATATAAAATTTAAAAGCGCCATCACGTACTACATCAAAAGTGTCAATGAGAAAGTGTCGATAGTTTTTTGATATCTTTTAAAATAAAGCCAGGAAAAAATAAAATCGATATTGGCAAATTTCCGTTTTTTCCAAATATCTCAGCAGGCCATGGAAATTTTTGAAGTTTCTCAACGGCATGTAAATACGCTTCAAAGTGCACAACTTTTTCTAATTTAACCGAAGCTGTATCTCCAACAGGTACCGAGATCCCCATGCTTAGGATCCTTATCTTGGACACCCTGTATATTATTTAAATAGTATACTGTTAACTAAAAATCTATATACCTGGCAATAAACCGAAACTAATTATTGACTCTACTATAAAATCTCCAACAACAATTCAAAGTTTTTGGCAAGGCAATTTGTTACATTAACATTACCTTAAAGTTTTTTTTTAGTAAAGAACAATTTTTTTCTCCCAAAAATACGTGTCGTTAATAAAATAAAGAGTGTTGGTGTAGTGATTTCAATGTCATACCAAAGGTTCCAATCATAGCACTATAATTTAATAGTTTGGAAATATGTTTTCATATGCATCTGCTGCACTTTCATTCGTCAAATTTCTGTTCAGATCAGTTTCAATAAAGACATCGTTTGTCATTTACAGATTTGCAATATATGGGTAGTACTATACCTGTAAAAATTATTACTGCACATAAAACAAAACTATTTTAGAAAATATATGCCTTTACTAAAAATGAGTTTTATGAAGCGATCAGAATGGTTGCTGTTTTATCAAAAGTACTTTATGTATACTGGTCGTAATTAAATAGGATAACAGATTGATTTGTTTCAGTGGAAAATATTTTTACGGTATCAGTAAAATGCCGTTGTGGCAGTTAATGTTTAATGGAAATAATTTAAGTTATATCTTCTTAGGTAATCTGCTTTGGGTGTTAAAAATGCCAAACGTTATTTATCCCTAGGATAAAATAGGACGAAAAAACTATGATGGCTAGAACGTTTTTGAACCGATAAGATTTATACCGTTGTTGCTCGTATACCTTTATTCCCTTTTTAAATATATTGCAGGTATTGCTCATATTTGCTTCCGAATAATAATCTACCTTGTGATGTTTCTATATGATCTTCCTAAATAAATCCTCGATTGGCTTGCATTGTAATGTATTGATTGTAATTGTTAAAATCTTAAATTTTCTATAGGAACCTTTAGTATATTTAAGAAAATTTTTATTATAGGAAGAGCTTATTGTAACAAATTTATTTGCCATACATAGACAAAAGTTAGTTTCATACATTAACAGGAGCAGACACAATCAAGTTAATGATATTAGGGAATTCGATACAAAAGTTCTAAGTTATAAAGGGTGTTTTTTTAGAGGCAGAGAACTTTTATTTGGCAACACTGTTTTTTATGACAGCCGACCTGACAGTTCTGAGTTATTTTTAGATTAGTTTGGTTTGGCAATTCATCATGAACAGACTCACGCCGGAGCAACGTTTTCAAATTGTTCAAATCTATTTTGAAAGACATGGTTCTATTCGAGAAACACATCGGGCATTACGTGAGTTTTATGGTGCTCATAATCGTCCTTCAGAGAGATTAATTCGAGAAACTGTTGATCGTTTTCGCAATACTTTTACTCTAGTCGACAATACGCATCCCGTGTGTCAATTCGTCGTCGTTCTCAACAAGTGAACTTATGTCCATCCACTTTATGGAAAATTTTGCGCAAAGATCTCGGATTGCGAGCATATAAAATTCAACTTGTCCAGGAGTTGAAACCCCAGGATCATCTTTTGCGCCGTACATTAGCTGAATGGGCGGAAGGCAAGATTGTTGTTGATTTCATATGAAAATTTTGTTCAGTGGTGAAGCACACTTTTAGTTAAATGGCTATATAAACAAGCAGAATTGCCGAATTTGGGGGGAAGAGAATCCACGAGCTATTGGCGAAAAACCGTTACATCCAGAAAAACTAACCGTTTGGTGCGCTTTATGAGCCGGTGGAATCATTGGTCCTTATGTCTTCAGAAATGCTGATGGTCAGAACGTTACAGTAAACGGTGAGCGATACAGAAACATGATAACCAACTTTTTTGTGCCTCAATTGGAAGCCGTTGCAGGCGTTGCAGAAATGTGGTTTCAGCAGGACGGTGCCACGTGCCATACAGCGCGCCAAACAATTAATTTACTGCAAGAGACATTCGAGCAACGAATAATTTCAAGAAATGGACCTGTAAAATGGTCAGCTCGTTCGTGCGACTTGACGCCATTAGATTATTTTCTTTGGAGTTATGTTAAGTCGCATGTCTACGCTGATAAACCCGAAACACTTGAGCACTTGGAAGCCAACATACGACGCGTGATTGCCGAAATACAGCCTGCAGTACTGGAAAGAGTGTGTGAAAATTGGACCTCTAGATTACGCCACGTACGCGTCAGTCGTGGGGGTCACATGCCCGTAATCACTTTTAAATATTAATGCCAAAAAAAATTCTTTAATATAAAAGGAAATTCATTCATATCAATAAAATATTTTGTGTTTAATTTCAATTTAAAGTTCTCCGCCTGTATTTCATGCATTGAATTTGATGAATCAAATGATGATAGTATGGCTGATATGCATTTCGTATCATCAAATGATAATGAAAATTCAGCTACAATACAAGTAAGGCATGAACTTGTTTTTGTTTTTATGCCTCATCATAATGTTGATCTTAAGAATATTTCATCATAGGGAAGCTCTTATTTACCTATACCTACTCAATTATCAAGAATAACTGAAATTACACCTGAGGCAAGGAAAGGACCAGAACTATAAACGAATGAAAAGGAAAAGAAGACGAGAATATCTCATAAAATTCTAGATTCCTATGATTTTCCGAACGGTTCTCTTCTTGGTGCAATTAACTACTTGCTGTGAAAAAAACAAGGTCAAGAATTTAGTACACAGCTTACAGCTAAGTAATGGATGTTTATTTTCGCTACATGAGAAGTTTCTATGGTTTGGCAATTGTCAATGTCACTCTGCGTTGACATTTCTCTTCAGTGGCATTTCATGTTTCTAAGATTCGAAATAAGAATATGAATTAAAAAAGCTCGAAACGCATTCAACAATAGAAAAAGTGGTTCATAAGCAAAATCTAACAAGTCTGGTCAAGTATTATATATTCCCAGTCTTGTTTATGGAGCAGAGGTATAAACTACAAGGGAAACCACTTTGAAGACATTTAAATCCTTTGAGCTCTGGATATCCTGGATTGACTAAGATGAAAGTGATGCGCAGAATAGACAAAAGGAAGTTCGGAAGTTTGAATACTTCAGACATATAACGTCTAGCAAAAGATCGGATATCACAAGTAGAACAAACACTAACTTCTTTCGCATTCATCAAAAACTTTAGGTTTTCCAAAATAAAATTATTTATTTTCTTGCATCTCAATATATGGTGTTCCTGGTTTATTTGTAATATTTTAATGTCTACTATTGTTAGTTAATCTATAGCTTGTATGACACTCAGTATTTTATTATTTCCCTACAACAGTTAATTAATAAAATATAAAAACTGCTTATAGTATGACTATCTGGTTTTTCTGGCAATACAATTAAAATAAAAATTTGCTTTTACATATTAATTAGGTGCGTTTACACGATTCCGACTATTTCATTATCCTAAAAGGTTTTTTAGTTGTTTTTCTGATTCCTAGGAGAATATGTACACTAGATACATATATAAAAAACAAATTCAGATCGATACATTTACGTTGCCAGTGTTAAATAAAAAGATATAATGAATATGTCTAAAGGTATAAAAAGGTTGTGTATACAGGGTGAGTCGGGAGAAACGCACCAACCTCGCGTATTGAGAAATTAATTGTAAAAAACTCAAATGTTCTAATGGGATTTTCATTTGTTGTCAAAGTATAGCAAAATTAAAAATACACAAAACTACTTATATTAATATGATTTTAATTATATCTCTGTTTTACCTAGTCTTGTTATTTTTCTAAGTAATTCCTGTCTTTCTTAAAATTCCAATAAATAGTCCACCTTTTCTCAAAGAGACCGCCTTAGATTAAATAGTAATGAAAACAAACTCCAAGTCACAGGTCTCAAATTTATTAAATTATAGTCAGCGGATTACAAGTGTTTCGCCCATACCAGGCATCATCAGATCCACTTGTGTATTCACTAATAAAAAAGAACAAAAAAAAAGCAGAGGACAACATTACATGATACAAATCAAGGGGAGAAGAACACGTGTAATCCTCTGACTTTAATTTAATAAATTTGAAACCTGTGACATGGAGTTTGTTTTTATTATTATTTACTGTTTTTCTTTGACAAACGTCGCATTTCTACATAAATACATTTCATGAGTCTAAACTTTCACTTTATACACTTTATTTTTAAACCAGCCCCACAAACAATATTCCCATGGTGTGAGGTCTGGAGATCTTGGAGGTCAACTAATAGCACCACCGAAACCAATTCATAGTTCTGGAAACTCGTCGTCCAGATATTGCTTGACCTGACGAGCGAAATGTGCGGAAGCTTCTTCGTGCTGATAATATATTTGCCTTTGGATGTTTTGAAGAACTTCCTCTAATAATCTTTTCAATTGATTTTGCGCAAAAAAGTAAGTACTTCTCTCCTGTGGAATGATTTTTCAAAATGTGTGGGCCAATTAAATATCTAACAACTATACCACACCACACGTTTACCGAATACTTGTGATGAAAATTAGTTTAGACTGTTCCGTGTGGATTTTCGTCTGACTATACATAAGAGTTGTAAGCATTGATGCCATCACGGATGAATGTTGCTTTATTGGTAAAAAGAATGCCCGATAAAACAGCACGATTATTATTTATCGCAAAGCTTGTTAAAAACTCTGATTAATACGTGTTTGTCCAGATTTTGTAAGTGTGGAAATTACCGACGGTATTCTTGAATAGCAGCTAATCATTCCCATTACCAAAACCATATTTATACCATTTAAATCGTGCAAACTCGTACAATGTTGTATGTACAATGCTCACCTGGAGTTTGGTGTGTTTCACCCGCCTTATCTCTCTGCATATAATTTATCAATTGTTCATTTTTAATGCATTTATCTTTCTTTACAGTTATGGCTGCCTATATCCACCACGTGGCAGTTACACTGATTTTACTGCTAACGTGGTTTTTTATATCATCAGCTAGAATAGTGTCTGATATATCCGATAATGATCCTGACAAGGAAATGCCCCTGGAAATTAAAGAAAGAACCAGAATCTTCCCTGATGAACTCAAATTCTCCGATTATACGTTTAGTCGTCCATATAGGTGAGGGCTTGATAGACAGAGTTTGATATCCATTTAAGTTATGCATAACTTTAAACTCTTTAACAAAATCGTTCTAGAGCCATAAGAAGAATAATGAAACCCAGAGCTACACGGATCGGTGAAAATTTATTCACTGCAAGAGGTTACGGAAAACGGGCTGGAAAAAACGACATGGAATTATTGAGTGCTAGAACCTATGGAAAAAGGAATGAGGATCAATTGTCTTCTTATTTGTGGTAAGTGTTAGCTTAGTTATTGTATTTATATCAACAATATCCAAATATTGATAAAAAGTTAATTTTTTAGTAAGAATATAATATGTTTTTTTTTAGTGAGAATACAATAATTAATACAAGAGGATTACAATCAATTTACTAAAATAAACTTTTTTAACAATTTGGATTTTTAAAGGGACATGTGCTTATATACATTATATCCTAACTCTATTTACACATGATTTTTGTTCGTCACTGTATATTATATGAAAAAAAAGTTAAGATAAAAAGTGTTTGTTGAGAAATACTAATTTTGTTGACAGTATTGGTAAATGTACAGTGTCTCAAAAAAAACAAAGTTTTCATTGTCAAGTAACTTTTTTCAAACGGAATGTTTTGCATATTTTACCAAATTTTTACTCTGAAATGCTACACTTATTTTTAGAATGTACATCAGTTACATGGGGTACAGCTGGACCTCAACTATAAAAGGGCCTAAAATAGATAATATATGATTATATACAAATTATTAATTATAACAATTAAATTAACCCTGGATTTACGATCTTCGCTTCTAGGGCAAAATGTACATCTGCCTATGATAGAAGCTGGTCTTATTGGTGCTTTTACTACATTTGTTTTAATTAGTACATTAGAAATGGTTTGGCGAAGTTCGCTTCCTAAAGTCGAAGTCTCCAAACGATGCTCTATTTGAGGATTTATTAAATCAATTGCTAGTTTTTTCAAGTAAGCTGTTCTGTTAGCCTCATAAAAGAATCATTGAGTGATACCTTACAATGGTAAACAAATTATAGAATAGGCATAAGCTCCAACGACGCGTTTTTCGACTAGTAGCATAGGTGCGACAAAGTTGGTCCAAGGTGTGTACTCCTCCCTTAGTGGAATTATAAAATTTAATAATTTCTGGGAGCTCACTCGAATATGGCTATATATTTTTGATGCATTATAGAGAGCATTAAAACCACTGTTTTTTTATTTTTCAGTGAGGCTGGCAATAAGATAAATGTGTTAGTTCTCCACTATAGTACAACATAGGAATATTTATTCCCGTCTCCTTAACTTCCAAAAATGATGGAGGAATCTATATGTATGTACCTACAACCATAGTTGGCTTATTTAAAAGCATTTTTACTTTGCTTATAGATGTAAGCCAATTGTCTGCAGTCAAATTTCTATTCGTTCCATGAAAGGAGCAGGTAGTTTTGTCGCAATAATACTGGGCAATAGGAACATCAATTGGTGTGGAGTCCTTATTAAAATAAACTTTAGCATTAAGTGCAAAAGCTGTTTTAGCATCACAGCACACCATAGGTTTGATGCCGTATTTATCCGGTTTTCAAGGAATGTACATTTTGAAAGGACATCGACCACCGAATCCTATTAATAGCTCATCAATTATTGTAGTATATTCAGATGGTACATATAAGTTCTTCATTTTATTTATGGATCTTTTAAATATCTCTCAGAACGCTGCCAGTTTGTTAGTTTTTCTTCTTGAGCTTTGGTATCTTTATTGTCAAATCGTAGGCAGTTTACTAAGCATGTAAAACAAGTTTCTGGCATTGTTGCTCGAAATGGGTAGATTTTTGGCGCCCAACATGTGAGTGGCTCTAATGGATTATATTCCACGAATATACCAAACTATGAATAAATAATATTCAATTTTTGATATTGAAACTATAGGCGATAAATCCCCTTTTTATAAATTCTACGCATTGAAGAAGAGAAATAATAAACGTAAAAAACCTATTAGTTGGTTTATTTAAGTAACTCCAATCAATCCGGTTACGACTGCCCTTCCCTATTTCATCCAATTACCTAATAAGACCAAACAGGCACACTAACCTCAAAACCATTTTATTTCGAATTCATATTGTTTAAGAACAATTAATGAGTACGAAATCTAAAGTTTACCTAAGATGCTTGGAACATAAGATGTTATAGATATTTACAATTAACCATATTTTGCTTATACTAATCTATAAAATTTCATTACATCTTTTAGTATTTTAAAATATTAAAACACTATGTATAACAAAAACTTAGAAAGTCGAGAAGGATCCAATGATAATCGCCTTGGACGTTCTAGCACAATAACGACAGATAAAAATGTTAAATCAATGAATAAATGTTTCTTGCTCAAAAACCACCATATCCACCAAATCCAGTTTCTTGCGACTGTTTTTGAATTTATATTGCTGAAAAGTTCCCTTAAAGAGCAGACGTTAAACACCGAATTGCTAGAGAAATTGGTACACCAAAGATCGCCTATAAATAACTTGGAGAAGAATTACTTACAAAAGAATAACATAAATCCAAATTTTTTGAACATATCACAACTGACTTTATTTATTTAACAAAACTAATATGTTACTCATGGAGATCTTACCTATCACCTGAAACAAACTACAATTTGGTAAAGAAAAATCTTGGTAACAATTAAAAATCATTCAACAGCCAAAAGTGTTTTTAAATTGAATTATATCAACAATTATTGAGTGAAGATTTTTAAATTAGACGTGCATTAACTTGAGCGATTTAAGATATGCATGCAACACTAGTGTATTCGACGAAGCTCCTGTTATATGTCCGCTAAAAGTTGTTAAATCAAATAAAGCTCCTTTATCAGTATCAACTGTTCAGCCTGTTTCTACCGCTTTTCTTACATTTTTTCTAAGAATTAAAAGAGTAAGAGAAAGTGGAAGTAACCAAAGTATTAGGCAATTACAGGCTGTAAGTATAAGGGGGGCAAGGCAATACCCAAATCCTCAAACAATAATAATTTAAAAAATATATAAATAAGGAGAGTATGTATTGTAACTTGATCAAATTGTACAAATTATTATTAATTATATTCTTATTGATGCTGATCAAACTGCAAAGAAAAAATAAAGGTCTTCAATATCTTTAACCCTAAAATGGCTAAAAGAGATAAATCTTAAGAGAGAATGGTGCTAGTGATTGTGAAAAAAATATTATATAAGTAAATTTTATTTTTAAATTAAATGAAAAAAGCTTATAAATTTAATAAAAGTAGAAATTTGGGGTATAACCAACCAAAGATTGCAAATAATTAAGTTTACTCTAGTAGAATTCGATGGAATTTTAGTTCTTCATTTTCTATACCAATATCAATGCACAATTGATTTAATAACGAGATCACTTTTTAAAAATATTAAATTCTTTGTAATTTTCGATAGTCTAATAATAATTATTGAATTCAAACCCTGCTCTTCTTCTCAGCAGCATTTTTGTTAGTGCAAATTAATCGCAATATGAAATAACAATAAAATTAAAATTAAAAGATCTGTATGAAAAAATTCAGTTTTAAATTTGAAGTTAATAGAAAAATAGCGCACACACAAACGGTATATACCTAACAGTGGGTTACAGTTGATATTTCATTTGGTTTAATATGAGTGGGGTATAATAGGATTTAATATTCTATTACTCCCGTCAAGCCGCATATATGGAATATTTCTCGAGGAATTAAGGCTTAATTTAGGATATTAAAAAATGCTATTTTTAGTTACTTAATCTTAACAAAATATATAAAAATAAATTACTCGCGTACTTTTTAATAATATAATTGTGGTGTTGACTGAAGCGACATTATACCTAATAATTTTACTAACTTAGAACTAAAATGCCTTCCTACTTTACATAACCATACTACTAAATAGGTCGAAGGAAGGTCTATTTTACAAAAACTGTTTGTTTAAACTTATTGAATATCAGAACCACGTTTTTTCGTCAAAATGTTAATCATTTATCTCCGAAGCTGCTCAGATATAGAGGTTCGGTTTTTACATCTTTAATGAAGTATTTTTAATAATAAATACATTGTATGAAAATGTAAATGCGTTAATTTTTTTCACAGTTTTTGTACTGTTTTGCTCATATTTTGTCGTTTAAATTGATTGTTAGTTAGGGTTCTACTTACAGTTTATAATAAACTACACAGTTTATTATTTTTACTCATAGTGTCTAGTTTTAAAGCAGTTATTCTTGTTTCAGGGCCCTATTTGGGCCTCAATTTCGCTTATATTATTATAAATCCCTATAGTTTCATAGAATTTGTATACTTTATATGCTTTAATTATTAGTATTTTCTTGAGATTATTGGTCTCCATAGGAAATACTAATGTAGAAAATTCTAAACATTTCTAAATGATTCCATCGTTTTGATTAGCTTTGTTGTTTATCTTGGAAACATTTAAACGACAGTCAAAGCAAGTCAAGTTTGACGTTGCCAATAAATACTGTGTTCTTGACAAAAAGTATTCCTAAATGAATGTGTTCCTGAATTACGATACAATTGGCGTCAGAAGTGGGATATTTCGAAGCTCATTATTTTAGTGTATGCCTTTAGCAAAATGTCAGGCCAAAATAGACACCGAGAAATTAATGGAGCTGCTATTAAAGAAGTTTGAAGAGCAGAGAGTTGAACAAGAGGAAGAAGACCGTAAACAAAAGAAAGAATAAGAAGAACGAGACAAGAAACAGGAAAATTTATTAAAGACAATTAAATCGGATCTGAAGAAAGAAAACGAAGATCTGATTATGACCATGAAAGATGACCTGAATAAAGAAAATAAATATTGAGACAGATAACAAGAAAACTTTATAAAGGCCATGAAAGAAGACTTACTGAATTTAAAAGATGAACTTAAAAAAAAGCAGGATGAATGAGAGAGAAAACAAGAGGAACGAGATTTATACAAGATATGAGAGTAAACCGTGGCCCTCTTTATCTCGATCCTCAAATACAAACAATTGTGAAAGTAAAGCCTCCAAAATCCAATGGCTAAACTTGAACCAGTTTGAGGCAGTTAAGCTATGTCTGAGAGGATAAGCTACAGAAATACTAAGAAAAGTGCCATATGAGGATCAGCTTAATTTCAACGTACTGGTGCGTACCTTAACGAGATACGTTGAAGCCCATCTACAACAAATGTAGCAGGCACAATTATTGAAATCTAAGGGAAAACAACCCGGGAAAGCTCTCCAACAGTTTGAGGCCAATGTGGCTCGATTATTAAATCTGGTTTACGCTTCAACCTTAACCGAGTTCTGGGAATAAATTTATACAAATTGTTGTATTGACGGGGTTCGAGATTCAGATACTAACTATACTCTAAGGATGCCTCACCATAAAAGTATTTTGGAAGCTTTGGTTCATGGACTAGAGTATGAGGAGCAACTAGAAGGCAGACCCCGACAAGACAAATCAGAACTCTGGAGTGACCTCGAAGACCGCGTGAAGAACCTTGAGTCATTTTTGGGCTAGAAAACCTAAGAGATTATTCCGCTGTTGAAATTGTAAAAGGAGGAGTATCTTATACGTCAATGTCACAAGCCTTTACCAGACCCAAAGAATCAGTGACACTTTACGAGGTTGAAGCTATCTGGCTGCTACGTGTTGGAGAGAGCTTGGTAGCATCAGGAAAAAATATGCGGCCGTGATTGTGAGATGATGGTTAATACAGTATCCAGTCATACCATCGTAAAGCCAAATAGCGTAGCTCACTATAGAATTTCACTACCATTAAATTTAAACCTTGAGTCATTGAATCGAAAAAGAATCCTGACAATTGGATTACATAAAACTAAAGTCACCATTGGCTTAACAATATTCCAGTAGCAAGTATTAGTATCAGAAATTATAGGTGACGTTATATTAGGATCAAATATTATGAATGCTCAAAAGTTTAAAATGGATATATATATAACTAGATGTTGATAACGAAAAGTGAAGAGAAGAGATCCTCATGCAGCTACAACCGTAGGTGCGTGAGGGCATATCCAATATCTACATGAAGATTCGTTAAGTTATCTCAGGATATTACCATACCACCTAACTCAGAGATATTGGTGGCTAATACCACAAAGAGAGGAAAAACTGTTTTGATTGAGCTCATAGATAGCTGTAAAATATATGGTCAAGAAACTCTTTCAGAAAAGATGGTATTCAATACATCAAAACAGTAGTTTTCCTCATTTACCAGAGGAACACTTTTGTTTTGATTTGAATTGTAAACTTTAAAGGATTAATGCCTGAAACAAGGAGTGAACATTGGCATATGCTTTGAAGTAGCGAGAGTCATGAAAAATGCTGATAGAATTCCTCATTTAAATAAACCTGTTCCTGTATAACAATGTTTACAAGACGTTTTTGAAAAATCTTATGCTAATTTGACCATGAAACATGCCCATGGAAATTACGACGACTTATTAAAGATTTGATTGAAATCAAGATGTGTTTTCCTTGCACGATAACAACCTGTGAAGTACGGATTTAGTGCAACATCCAATTAACACTGGAGACAATGCTTTGATAAAACAAGCACCTCGAAGAAACGCCAATAGATAAATAATTGAAATTTCCTCCATGTTTCAAGAAATGAGGATTCAAAGGGTGATAGAACCATCCAGAATTGGCCACACCCTGGAAACGCTACCAGGCTCAATTTTGAAAACTGAATACTGGCAGCTGAAAATGCATCCAGAAGATAAGGAAAAGAATGCAATCTCGACTGCTTATAAAAATTTTAACTATATAGCAACATTGTAGTAAGTCCCCCTCAAAATAGCAGTTCCAACTATGATCCGCGATCTCCAGATAATGAGACCTGCAGTCTTTTTTGCATTATTTTTCAGTGAATTTTCCTCACTATTAACCCTTGAGGCAACCTTATAGGTCTCTGGATTTCTTTTTATTTGCTATTTATATCTTATCAAAAGCTTAACCTCTATACTATTCAAATTTTCAAAACTATAAATATTGCAAAAATAAGTGTTAATATTAAAATCAAACAGACCTATTAAAGTCCTGACAGACGTAGCGTCGGGCGATAATTGATTAAATAACCGAGTGGTGCTATTGTTGATATATTGTTATCAGTCAACTGATAATGTGTTGATATCCTGTTAAAATTATTTGCAATACAATAAGGATGAGTTGCCATTTTCT
Source organism: Anthonomus grandis grandis (assembly GCF_022605725.1). Lineage (NCBI taxonomy): Eukaryota > Metazoa > Arthropoda > Insecta > Coleoptera > Curculionidae > Anthonomus > Anthonomus grandis. The sequence goes on from NC_065552.1 coordinate 30,821,500, forward strand.
AAATTGTGGATTTTTTCGCAATTACCCCAGACCACAATTTTTTTAACACTATACGTTTTTTTTCAACCAGAAGAAAAATCCATATGTATGTACTAATAATTTCACTCTCATATATAAGTCAGTGTAGAGCTTTTGACCCCAGTGTATATATACCAGTCTTTATATACTTCTTCTGGACTTACCTTTATCCCGCTAATTATTTTTTCGTAACTAAAAGTTGATCGAGTTAATTCGTAATTAGGATTCACGACATAAGAGTGACAGGCTTTACTCGATACTATCAAATAAACAAAACATATCAAGGTGAACCACTAAGAATAATAATCCAGACCCTAATATCATTTCAAAATTTTCTATACTTAGCGGAAAACGAAAAACTTGCCAGAGAAACGGAACGCAATAAAATCCTGGAGAAAATATTTGGCTGCAGTACTATGGATACTCAATATCTTATGATGTTTTAATCTTTAATCAAATTAATTCATTATTGAATTATTTCAGGTTCATTTTATCTATAATTAACGGCTCCCATAAATAAAATAATAATAGTAAAGTTGTAAAAGATTGAAGAATACATCGTTAAATACCTAAGCCATGTAATGACCAAGTGGTGTACTACGCTGCAACTTAACACCGTTGCTAATTAACAGCTAATTAACGCAAAAATAATGAAAATTGAATGTGGAATTTTGCAATGAGATGCCTTGAGTGCCTTGTATTTGTCTTAGGCCTTAAAACCGTTAACTTCCTTGCTGAATAGCTTAAGTTTAGCTTAAGGATAGCTCGAATATATAAATGCGGTTTGGATTTGAAAAATGCAAGGTCAACAGCATGGAGAAAGGAAAGTGGCAAAATAAGCCAGGGTTTAAAATACATGCTACAAATCTATTTTTCTAGACTGAAAGCAATACATCCAAAATCATAACTGTGAATGCTGCTTCCATGCTATTATACACCTTTGATATTCTTAAATGATCGACTACGGAATTATAAGATTTAGAAAGACAAACAAGAACACACTTTCGCAAACACCGCTGTCATCATCCTCAAAGCTCTATCGAAAGGTTCCATTTACCGAGAAATAAGGGTGAATGTGAAATACTAAGCATAATTAGGGAACATACAGAACAGATAGACAATCTGAGAAGATTCTGTATCAATTAAGCTAGGCCCAGCAAGGTATTCCAAGAGCTTAAAGATGCGGACAAAAAGCGACCGTACTGCAGTAATGTAAAAACTTTAATCCTCTTCTAAATATAAAAACATGGGAAGAATTTAGAGATCAATGGCGTAAAAAATCAATGCATGGAAAACACCTAACCTCAAATCATCAAAAAACCTATCAATCAACACTGAACAAAATTTATAAGTACAAATGCTATAGTTAGATAAATTTTCCTTGTGAAAAAGTACAAATAGGGACAATAATAAATTATTAAAGCAATTTCTATAAAGTTATAATTCTATAAAATGTCAATATTCTGTATTCAATATTTCTGTAATATAATGAACGTTGCTGCAATATAACATGCCGACAGGGTACAGTCATCATAACAGACATAACAATAGTTGACAAAGTAACAAAAGAAGTTATGCTCATTAATATTTCAATCCCTAATAGTGACAATATTGAGGCAAAAATTAAGGAGAAAGTTAAAAAAAACGAACCTTTTAAACATGTAATCAGGGCACTCTGAAAGCTTGAGCATGTCGAAATTGTCTTGTTTAGTTGTTTAGTGAGTGATATTAGCAGTTGGTCTCATCTCGAAGAACCTGAAAAAAACTTAATTAAACTAAAATTATTAAAAAATACTTACTAGACTATGCAAAAATCTGTAATCCTGAACACCATGCACATCATAAAGTCAGTTTGGAAAACTTGAACCAACGTACCTATTCTACTGTGAAAGCCGATACGTCACCTGAAATAAACCGAGAAAACTCGAGTATACTAAATAAAATAATGACTTAACTATTAAAAACCTAAATCAAAGCATATAAAAGGCGAGGTTGAAGTTTAGCTTCAACTATGTTTTATAATTTTACTTTTAGATAATAATAATAATTGTAACTTGTAACTTGTGTTAGATGTTTAGAATATTTATTTTAAATTTTGTTATTTTATTTATATATGGCTATTGCCTCTATAAATTCTAGATAAGAAAAATCAATATATCCTATGGAAGCTAGATCCTCCTTTGTATGACATTGGTTTGTCGTCCTGTATACATTTTGTTGGCAAATAAAGAATATTATTATTATTATTATTATTATTATTATTATTATTATTATTATTATTATTATTATTATTATTATTATTATTATTATTATTATTATTATTATTATTATTTTTACAGCCAGTTAAGGCTCGCACTCCCTCTAAGGGAGGAGGGGGGTGATCATTTACTTATTCCAGATACCTCCGATATCAAAAGGATTAAGCTCTGTGGTCTTTGGGGGCCTTTTCGGTGCCCTTAAGTCACCTGAAATGTAGAGTTATCTCCTAGGAATTTTCGGCTGCTACGAGTACTGCCTTTTGCATGTGCTTATATAGATGTTCGCCAGTTCCTATTTCTTTAAGGTATTCCAGTAGACTCTTTGGTATTACACCCGTTGTCGATATAAAAATTGGGATGGTCTGAACATTATCCATTCTCCATTGCCTTCCGATTTGAATTTCTAGATCTCTGTATTTGGCGATTTTCTCAGTGTGTTTCTCTTGCAGGTTATTGTTGTTCGGTATGGCTACGTCAATTAGAGTTGTTTTGCTGGAAATTTTATCTATTAAAATAAGATCTGGTCTATTATGCCTTACATGTTGATCGGTAAGTACACTGCGGTCCCAATACAAATTATATCGGTCATTTTCCACTACGGGTTTTGGAGTTTATTTATAATACGGAACCTTCTCTGTTGTAATAAGTTCCAACTTCATTGCCAGCTCTTGATGTAAAATTTTCCCAGCTGAGTCGTGCCGTGCCGTTCTTTGTATTCTGTCGCTGCAAAGGACTGAGATCCTCCTGTTATGTGTTGGATTGTCTCTGATGTTTGGCATCCATACCAGCATTTGTCGTTTTGTACGGACGGATCTCTGACGATGTGCTTGAGATAATTATTTGTTGGTATAACCTGATCTTGGATGGCGAGTAAATAGCCCTCGGTTTCTGGAAACATCTTGCCTGATACCAACCAATAGTTCGACGAAGCAGTGTCGACATGATTTTGGCTGATCTCATTAGGATGCTGCCCATGAAGGGGCTTCTCCATCCAGATACGGAGTTTTTCCTGGTCCGTATGATGGTAGCTGCGCGCTTCCTCGCTCCGAGTGGAATCGTCTATTTGATTTATTGCGCGATGCAGCGTGGAATTTTCTCCTTGCCTGTAAAAATAGGATCTTAAGTAAGTGATTTGTTTTTCAAGTTGTTTACCCAGATCTTTAATCCTCTTCCTCCAAGGTGGCGGGGAAGCATTGTTCTTTCAATGGCACTTCGAGGGTGGTGGTTGTATGTTTTAGTAAGTAGGGTCCTCACTTTTCTTTGTAGCCTTTCTATGTCTGTCCTACTCCAATTAATTACCCCAAAAGAATAACTAAGAGCTGAACATGCGTAGGAGTAAAGTGCCTTAAACATATTTTTGCTGTTGAGATTGGTTCTCAAAACTTGTCTTACCCTTTTCACAAACTCGTTAGTCAGTTCGCATTTTATTGTTTGTTGTTCAATCGTTTGTGATTGTTTCATCCCCAAGTATTTGTAAATTTCGTATTCGCCCATGACCTCGATGGTCTGAAAATTCTGCATCTGATATTCTCCTGGCTGAATTTTTTCTCGGATTATATTGAGAGTACGGCATATATCTAGTCCAAATTGCATACCGATGTCGTTGGAGAACTCTTCTACTATATGCAGCATTTGGTTTAGCTGGTTCCTAGTTGCAGCCATTATTTTTAAATCATCCATATACAGTAAGTGATTTAACTTTGCAATCTCGGTGTTATTATCTCGGATGCTAAACCCATAGTTGGTAGAGTTAAGACGGTTCGAAAGAGGGTTCATAGCAAGGCAGAACCATAATGGGCTCAGTGAGTCCCCTTAGAAGATTCCTGTTCGAATTGGAATGTTGTTTGTACTTATTGCGCTTTTACCCTGTACTTTGAGCTAGATCGTTGTTCTCCAACTTGTCATAGCGCTCTCTAGAAAAGACAAAGTATTATTATCAACTTTATACACTTTTAAAATGTTTATAAGCCATTCGTGTGGTACTGAGTCGAAGGCTTTCTTATAGTCGACGTAGGCAGTAAAAATATTTCTCTTGTTGTGATATGCCTGGTTGTTGATGACAGAGTCGATAAAAGAGAGTTCTTTACAGCCCATAGAACCTTTAGCGCATCCTTTTTGTTGTGCGGCTATGATGTTGTTTTCCTCACAGTGTTGATAAATGCGCTGTGTTAAACATGAAGTGATAATTTTATACAAAGTCGGTAGGCACGTTACCGGTCGGTACTTAGACGGATCTTGTGTGTTGTTCTGGTCTTTAGGCAGTAGATAGGTTACTCCTTGCGTTAGGAACGCTGGCATTTCCTGTGGGTTAAGAATAACGTGGTTAATTAATTCTGAGAGTTTAGGATGCATACTCCGTAGTTTCTTTAGCCAAAAGTTATGAACTCCATCTGGGCCAGGTGATTTAAAATTATGCAGTTTTTGGATAATCTGGTTGACTTCCTCGATAGTGAATGGTCGATGTTCCATCTGGCTATATTTATTACTGTTTTGTTTCTCTTCAGTAACCCAGCTTGCGTTGATATTGCATGTTGTTTGAGTTGCAAGTTGTTTGGCCCAAAAATCTTGAATTTCTTCTTTCGTGGGGTATTGCTTATCTGGGTGATCTGATTTTGAATTTAGCTCTCTATAAAATTGTATTTCGGCCTTTTCAAAACGAAGATTGTCACGTTTTCGGTTATTACTGGTCTTGTATCTTCGTAGGCGCCCTGAAAATAAGGAAAGTTTCTATTTTAGAGTATCCAGGCATTGTTGAGCTGTATTATTTTCTGGTTCATGCCGAGTGTGGATGTTGTTTCTCTGCAAAATTTCATCAACTTTCTATTATTATTATTATTATTATTATTATTATTATTATTATTATTATTATTATTATTATTATTATCTTAAGCCTAGATATTCAACAGCATATTTTATTATCTGACCCGCACAGTTTAATAAATACATAGATATTGATACAATAAATAGACATTCTTATTAGCTAATACATAAATCTAAAATGATATTGGCTAATTCCTCTTCAAATTTTAGCAAATACGTAATTAAGTATTTCTTAAATCTCTTTTCTCTTATTGATTTCACTTACTCTCACTCTACACTCTACTTCTACATATTAGATTGAGCGAAGTCCTGTACATTTTTCCAGTATTTGGAAACTAGTCGCTATCTCAAATATGAACCTAATTGCTGCTCTGATGTTACTAAGGTAGTGCAAAAAGTGGTTTAGGTTAGTTTTGTCGTTATTCTATATATGTAATATCGTCCACATACCGGGGCCTAACTTTATCCTAAATAGTTAAAGTTACACATACTCATTGCATATTCTTCATGTCTTTCATTCAATGAAAATATTTGCTGCACACTGGTGACACAAATTGGAAGTCTCTTGTCAGCAGTAATATGGCTTTCACCTTTAAAAGCTACAGAATCGTAAGATATCTACTAAGAAAGAAAACAAACAGGAAACAATCATAGGACCAGTGGTTTTCCTAGTATATATTAATGATTTACTTAATCTACCAAACCCTAGAGGAAAAACAGCATCAAACGCGGATGATACAGTAGACATTGTTGCTGAAAATAGTTGTGATGAAACAAAGATTGCTGCTAAAAATAAAATTCAACAAACCTATGCTTGGCTGAATACTAACTTCCTTAGTTTGAATACTATACAAAATTCCTTGTTTTTTCTGTACATGAACGCTTAACCAAATTTTAACAGTTCATTCTTGTAATAATAAAATTAACTGTAGTTGCAACCTAACAAAAATTAATGACATATGATATTTTCGACTACAAATAGTTCAACATCTCAGGTAGAACTATCATGTTGAAATTACTTCGAATAAATTAAGGCGTAACATTTATAAATTGAAACACCTAAAAGGCTTTCTTAGTATCAAAATACTCGAACCTCGAAACCTTGTTTACTTTTACCTTTTACCTTCTAAGGATGATCAGGGGCAGCTCATAGAGGTCAATAATATCCATTATACTTGTCGAGGAAATTATTTATTTATTCACCTATCTTTAACAATATTATATAGTCTTACAACTGAGACATGCATTTTAAGCAGTTACTTTGAGTTTTTTTTTATTTATATTAATAAAAACGTTACATGATAAAAAGATTGTGTAGAGTCTTAAAATCAACGCTTAATTAGAGAAAACTACACTCACTTTTAATTTTTTGACATTATCTAGTTTGATCTTAAGTATTCTCTATTTCGACCCAAACTGGATATTGAAAACTGAACAACAGTTTGCTCCCTACAACTACAAATATAACGACAAAAATGCCTGTTAAAACCTATACTTACCAAGTATAATAATACTAAAAAGTGACATTTTTATTTAATTTTCAATAAGCCCCGTATCAATATTTAAGACTGCTTCATCTGTATCAACAATAAAAATATCACGTTTAATCGCATGCCTACACGTTCAACTAGAAATGTTCGCACATTTAAGCAAATTGCTTTTTTTAACATTGTATTTTATAATTTAATTATGGCACACGAGACAACAATTAGCGCTAACTTAAGTCTATTTTTGCATTACATAGGGCGAATACAATAATCTTTATGGTATAAACAATAAAACATGTATTTAATATTTATTCAATTTTATCACTTATCAATAAAAAAACGTTTCATTCAACAAGCGGATTTATAGTGATTTCAATTTCAGTTTTTTAATTAATGTAGTAAAGAAATTTTATTTTTATATTTTAAGAAATTGTGATGACCTTTCAGTCACTACCTTCAATTTATCTAGGTAGTAAACATCACCCCCTGTAAGAAAGATGAAAAACTTATTGTCTCGTATTGAAAACCTAAATAAGTTGCCTCAAGCTTTGAGACTTCAAGAAGAGGGAAAGTTAAGAGGGAATCAATAGATTCAGGTGAAAACGCAATCACGTGATTCCAGGAAATATTTTCTTGAATTGTTTACTTGTTTTCAGGAGGCTCAATCGTGCCTTATTGTCGAATTTTCGACGTTTAATCATTTCTCGTTAATGATTACTTTTTGTGTCTTATCTTAATACGACAGTGACTCAAACAAAATGGCTAAAAAATTGTAAAATTACTCTTTTACTCTTAGTGTACGTGCACCAGGACTACGATGCTATGCCTTTGATTACTTGCTATATTTTGGTTGTGTTTTAATAGAAGGCGATAAGCAAAAGCGTAGTAACTTTTAAACCTCTGCCTGCGTCAGTTACAGCTACCATGGAATTATTATTATTAGAAAATTAATTTTTACGATATATGTATATAAAAAAAATGAAAAGTAAAAAAAAGAAATGGGTACATGAAATTTATCGTGAACGATTAACCTACGGAGAAATTTAATTATTTGTTCTCCGAATTAACCCTATATCCTGACAAATTTTGAGAATATAATGAGAATAATGTCTTTGGAAACATTCATACTTATTGAAAATAGTATAACACCATTAGTGGAAAAAGTGACAACAAAATGGAGGGTTCCAATCAGCGTTAAAGAACGCCTTGCCGTAACGTTAAGGTAAGAAAAAAATGCTTAGATATATGCGAGTACTTAAATATTTTATTTAAAATTCGCTACAGTTATTTCAGGGGAGAATTGTGTAAGAACTATTTGTTTCTGTGGAATAACCGTGTGAAGCCAATGGTGTTGCCACAAAAGTGTGTGTCATTTGAGGCTGATGAGGGCAAAACTTATATTTTCAACATGGTGCTCGTTCACTGTGGCTTGGTAAAGCAGTTCCTGCATCTTGAGATGAAACCACATCTTTGTTTCAAAACGCTTTTTTTTTAGCGGTGTATGGAAACTCATAAGAAAGTGATAATCATCATCCTGAGTAATCTGAGATTGTGTCGATAAAACGGAATTATTTACTTTAAGAACGTCAATTTTTGGTTGCTCTAATTTTAAAAATTCTTCAATATCAAAGTCTTCTTTCTTTTAGCTACTCTTTTTGTAGGACGTTTTGGCGGATGCCCACAGTCAATTGGCTCTTGACGTACATTTTTATCTGAACTAGTAGTTGCAATAGTTTGGTTGTTGTGATCAGATAATAGTTGTTCTGATTCAATTCTTTCATCCGGAGTAACAGATGTCTCATCGTCGATGTCATCAGGAAATAAATGATCATTAGATATATCTTCGTTTAGTTGGCTTGCGTTATCGTCAGTGGGTAAGTTGCCAGTTAGCTATCTCGGAGTCATTTGATCCTTGAGGAACCATAAAATCTTAAAGTAAGTCCACTTTGAACTAAAGTTTGAAGGAGTTTCGTCTCCAGATTTAGGTTTCGGTAACTTCTTCAGCTCATTTCTGAAGACATCTCGTAAAGATCTTTTTTTAGCAGCTTCTTCTAAAAAAAAAAGAATAAAATTGTATGTTTTCCAAAAGTAATCTCGTTTTAATGAATCAATTATTAGTTAAAAATTAACAGTAGAATGTTGACATATCCCTTAACATATCACTACAGATAATTTACTAAGGGCCAGTTCTACAAACATGGTCTAACTTTTTTCCTGGAGTAATTACTATCACAACGATTGTTGATACAATTGTAATTTTAGCAATTATTCTAAAAATAAACTTATACCATGATTGTAGAACTGGCCCTTAGTGATAATAACACACTAATTGATTCTCCTTTTTCCAGGTTTCTGGCGACAGGTGCCTCTTATAGAAGCCTAGCATTCTCTTTTCGCATTGGCGTTTTAACTGTGGCAAAGATAGTTAAACAAACGTTGCTGTTAAATGTTGCTGCATATTTGCCGGTCCCGGCGAAAGAAATTTTTAGTCCTTCCGCCTCTGACTATTGGAATAAATGGAATTTGCCTCATTGCATCGGCTCAATTGATGGTTAAACATGTACGAATGAAATGTCCGGCGAATTCAGGAACAATGTTTTACAATTATAAACAATATTTTTCCATCGATTTACAAGCTGTGGCTGACGCCAACTATAAATTTCTGACCATAGAAGTGCGTGCATATGGAAAACAAATGGAATCTTTCAGTCGTCACAAGCATATGCTTTGTTAAAAAATGAAAAGTGTAATTTACCCAAGACAACAATATTACCTCATTCAGACATAGAATTCCCGTTCTATTTGATTGGAGATAAAGCATATCCGTTGACACATTTCCTAAAGGCAACTCACAGATGAAAATGAGAATTTCAACCGTAGGCTATGCAGAGCTCGGAGGTGTGTGGAATGTCCATTTGGTATTCTAGTGGCTAGGTGGAGAATATTAACGAAAGCAATAGAGACCGACCCTTCCGTAGCAGAAATCATAATTAAATGCGCTTGTTTTCTACACAATATTATAATATACCGAGAAGGAATCCATGATTATGATATAAACAATCACGAACAAACTTACAGTAACATGATCAGCCAGCCTGCCGCACGTGTAAACAACAGAGCGTCAAAACAAGCATATGAATTAAGAGATATTTTGAAATCGAATTTAGTAAACCACTTATATAATTGTTATTATATTTATCGTAAATTAAAAAAAGTTTTTTTTTAATATAAAATAGACTAGTATGTAAACACCATGTTTAACTTACTTGAAACGTTTAGTTCTGCAGCTTCCTCCTGCCATAATTTCCCAACTTTGTCCCGATCTCGATAGCCTTTGTTTTGTTGATCCCAAAGTGGAAGACGCACTCGGACTGCATTTATTAATTTTTCTGCATCCATACCACACGAAATACGGAAAAATATAACTAGACAATAACTAGCAGCGCGAGGACCCAAGCGATTAAAATCAAACTTGCTTGAAAATCAAATAGACGCGCGAGATCGCGTTGCATCGCATCGCATCTTAAAGCAGCAACAAGCGCGCTGTTTGAACGCTTGCTTGTGATTTTAGAGGTTTGTATTAATCGCACCGCATCGCATAGCATCGCTTAATCGCGTCCTGTGTGCACGTACACTTACACGATTCTTGAGGATACCCAATAATAACAATACTAAAAAGTAAATTATAATAGATCGCGAAAAACATAATAGGAGGTATAAGAGAAATGAAATAGAACACCAATCAATAGAACCCTCACTTTTCTTATACTTTTCTTAGATTTATAAAGTACGAAACAATCAAGCCAGGTGTGTTTGAAGCAAAATTATTAATTTATTAATAATTTAGCAGAGTACTTTTTATGAGCTTGGTGTGTTTTTTATTTATTTTTTTGATGTAAAGAAAAAATTATTTTAAAATTAAATATAAAGAAATAAAATGTACTGACGTGTCAGTAATGCACATGATTCTAAAGACGGATAACATTTAAGACACACCACTTAACGAAAAAAAAAGGGAAATTTCTAAAGAAAGGGGAAACGTTGGTGCCCTTCCATGTTTCTGTTAAACAGCTAAAAACGCAACGTTAAAATGGCTTCGAGTCATCTTATTTTCAACTTTACTTCAAAGTCAGCATCATATCCTTTTGAAAGGATATTGGCAAAAGATGGTAATTCTAATTATATAGTTTCTAATTCGTTCTAATAGTATAGCTTTTCCCGTTCTTTAGGTATGCATTCAAACAATCGAAAATAGTCAACTAATTTATTTACATACTTCTATATTTATTGGATATTTATTTTTACACTATTTATCCAGATATATTTAAATTTCGCGTCAATATGCCGAACTTTACTTAACTGAACTGACAAGTGACAACTATCGGCGATGCGGCTCCTTATATACTCAGCAGAACGCTGTTGAGAGTTCATCTATATCCTGTTTTACCACAAAAAGGTAATGCTATTCTTCACCACTTCAACAATGATTCTAGTACCAGTGTCAGACGAACCAGTAATGTATTTACATTTCTCGAGAGACCATTAGGCGAACTTTAAGAAGAGATGGCAGATATTGTATCAAATTTGCCGAGTACAAGAACTTTTGACTAGAGATTTTGAAAGGCGTATTCAATTTTGTCAGTGGTTTATTAATGCCGTTCGCATTACTCGAATAGGGCTTCTAAATATGTCAAACAAAAATCTGTGGATGCATGAAAACCTATATGCTATGCGAAAAGATCGCTTTCAAAATCAGTTTAGCGTAAATGCTTGGATTGGAATGATTAACAATCAACTTATAGGTCCATTTTTTCTTCTAAGCCGTCTTATTGGTAAATATTTTTTACACTTATTGCAAGAAGAACTTCCTATTCATCTGGAAGATTTAGCCCTAAATATAAGACAGCGACTTTGGTTTTAATTAGATGATTGCCCTACACATTATAGTCGATCTGTTTAAAACTGGCTAAACATTAATTATCCTGGGCGCTGGATCAAAAGGAGTGGTCCTGTAGCTTGGCCTGCAAGATCTCCCGATCTTACACTGCTTGATTTTTTTCTTTGGGGGTCATTTAAAAGCCCTGGTTTACAGATATCGATTAAAAACAAGAAAAGTGCTTATTGATTTAATCCAGCTTTGCTGTCAACAAATAACACCTGGTCAGATAGCAGCAGCAACGCGTTCAGTACTTCAAAGGTGTCGAAGTTGCGTGGCACACAATGGAAGCCATTTTTAAGCACTTCCTCGCCAGTAATTTAAATTGACATATAAGGATTTGTGTATTACGAAAGAATTTTTGTATGATGAGTTTGACAAATTAAAAATGACAAAAAAAATTCTTTGACGAACATTGACGAACAGACAAACCCCTAACGTATGCTAAAGTAATAAGAAAAATTAATTTACGGTTAAGTCATTACCTAACTTTAAAAAATGGGCTATTAATCTGTGCCGTTACCATTTTTTCGAATGTTGACAAGTTTACAAGTTTTATTAGTGCTTCTTTAAAAATTTTTAAAAAGAGAGGAAATTTAGAAAAAATTTTTAATTTTGGGGCTCTAAAAAATGAACCTAGCGTTAATTGTCAGGATTTTCCTCAACGTGATTTGAAAAAGCATTTCATTACCTTGCAGTTGATATAAGATAATACAATAAAAGTTATTCATTTTGGTCAGTAGAAGTTAAATATTGCATACTAAGCGTGGGTCATCCTGTATATATACCATGTGTTAAAAAAGTCCTGAATTCCTTTAATAATTCGTGAATTTTTATCAAAAGGTGTCCCAATTAAAAATCTCTTTCCGATCTACATTAGGAATATGCCTTTGCATATACAGGATGCTGTGATGCCTACAGCAGTAATAGACCAAACTTACCTTATTTTAAATAAAATGGTGTATTTTTTTATACATTTTCCGATTTTATCTAAAATTTTAACACAACTTCATGTAACATATGCTATACCTAATTTCAACAGATTAAAAGATAAAATTGTTTAAACAATTATTATGTAAAATTTATAATAAATAAAACATTCAAATACTAATCGATATAAAAAAAAGTATTTAAACAATAAACCTCTTTATTTCAATGATGAAAATGACCGACTTAAACGGTTGGACAATGTGCCAAATTGTAGTAAAAATCCGTTTATTTTATTCAGAATATTATAGATCTCACGGTTTTTATATTATCTTTTTTCGTAATTGCTATCTATATAACTTAGTATATGTTTTTATTTTAGCAATTGTAGGCTAAGTTAATTAGCTCTAGGCTAGGTTTTGCTTGTGTACGTTTTGGCATAGTAAAGACATTAATTATTTATATATTTATTTTCGTAATTTCAGCACGGAGTATTTCACTATATTGAATTAATTAAACTTTACTAAGGAACGCCACTGTGCTACGAGCTAGTGTATTTTATACTAAATAATGAATATACAGTGACCGCCTAAAGTTCCGCATAAATTCGATAAAAATTAGAGACATGATTTTTTGAGAAAAACCGTCGATTTTTATTTTAAGTTGCGCATTATTTGACATAAATTTTTGTGTACAGGGTGGAATAAAAAAAAAGATATGACGTCATCGGTCATTTTTTTAAATGGAATGCTATATTTTGTTATTGCATCTATGAAATATAGTCGAAATTCCAAGCAAGTTTCGTATAACACACCTTATCTCAAAACTCAACTGTTTCAGAAATATTTACATTTAACCAACAAGAAAGCAAGTAAGTACGTCTATTTACAAACTAAGATAAAATGTTATAAACTGTGAAAACTCTTATTAATATATCAAGTGTTCACACTGATCCCCATTTACTTCTTGGCAGAAAGCAAGATAATTTACAAACTCATGTAAAACACTATTAATTATCACACTATCTAATTCTATTTTTTAAATCTTCCACGCTGTTTGGCTTCTCAATATAAACTTTACTTTTCAGGTACCTTCATAGACAATAGTCGCAGAGATTTAGATCTGGTGACCTGGCCGGCCACTCTATTGGCCCTCTTCGTCCTATCCATCTTCCTGGGAACACTGTATCCAAGTAATTACGGACATCTCGAAAGAGATGTGGCGTTGCGCCGTCTTGCTGAAACCACAAATTATCTGTCGGGACAGCAGGATCTTGTTCGTCTGGGTATAAGGCAGCCAAGTGGATTTGACACTGATCAGTACCAATAATTTTGCCGATTTACGACACCGTTTAAACAAAAAGTTGCTTCATCCGAAAACAAAACTCGTAACACAAACTGACGGTTATTATTGCAAATGTTCATCATTTGCTCGTAAAATTAATTTCTTCGATCAGGATCGTGCTCATTTAATTCGTGTATTAGTCTAATTTTATAAGGGTGGTATTCATTTGCTTTTAAGATGCGTCCTACTGACGTTCCGGCTATTTTATTATCAACTGAAATTGTGAAGTTGCATTGTTTGGATTTTCTTCGACGGAGAGCAGAACGTTTAATTTTGTTTCTTCGGAAATTTTTGGACGACCTGATCTTGGCAAATCCCTAACATAACCTAAGTTATGAATTTGTGCTCTTTTCTACTAACTGTTGACTAAGAAATAGGTTGGTTTAGGTATTTGCCATTAAACAGTTCACTTACTTCTTTTTGCGTGCGCACTCGATCCCCGTACCCTAGCATCATCAAAATTTCAATTCGTTGGGTTTCCGTTAAAATAGCCATAATTTATTCTGATAAAAACTATTAATTTTTGAACTGACAGTGACATTCGAAAATGGAGATTCTTTACAAGTGCAATCATGGAAATAGAAACAATTGGCAGTGTTTATAACATTATTTTTATCCTTGATTTTACCTTAATTTGTAAATAAATAGACGTACTTATTTGTTTTCTTGTTATTTAAATGTTAATATTTCGGAAACAGTTTTGAGATAAGGTGTGTTATACAAAACTTGCTTGGAATTTCGCCTTTATTTCATAAATGCAATAAAAAATATAGCATTCCATTTAAAAAAATGACCGATGACGTCATATCTTTTTTTTTGTTCCACCCTGTATACAAAAATTTATGTCAAATAATGCGCAACTTAAAATAAAAATCGACGGGTCTGAGCGTTTTCCCAAAAAATCATGTTTTTATCGAATTTATGCGGAACTTTAGGCGGTCACTGTATGTATAAAAGGAATATAGTCATTTTCAGCTTTGGCCTTTAAATCAACGCAAAAAAGGAATTGTATTCCTGGACTGGACGGTCAGTAGGCGATAGACCCTTTGCAATTATCCTGAAACAAATTAAAAAGTTCGCCAGACCACATCAATAAAACCACATGAAAATATTAAATATACCAAGTTAATAATTTTGCCTTATAGTGTTGCTCATCTAAAAGCCTGAGATTACTGAGTATTTCAATAAGGTTAAAATACACTTACTTGACTTATGATTGCCTTATTGTACCTAGTTTGCTTAATTATCACTATCTATTAGTTTTTAATTTTTTGACATGAATGGCTTCCTAGCGCAATATGAGTAAATAAAATCCTAACAAAACCAGATATTTGCGCTAGTAAATGGGTGAGTTAATAAGTTTGGTAAAACAATGAAAGCTCAATGTAAAGAAATTGCCTTTTCAGTATATCAAAAGAAATTGAAAGTACAAAACAAATCCTGGATACATGCATGGAAACGTTTCTCGTAATAAAAGTCTGGAATTAAATTTATTTTCAATAATACGAGCTGAAAGCCGGAGTGGAGGTGCTGCTAGCCGGGCTATTCCCTGGATTCTTGTTTTAGAGATTTCTTCGATATAAAGTTAGATTGCCTATTATTTTAAAAAAATCCATCCGTTCCAACTTTACCCAACTACATCTCTACCTCATCCAAATGCTGATTTTCTCGATATAGATGGAATATTAAATTTAGAAATAGTTTGAAATTAAGTAATGAGTTTTAGGTAGCTATAGAGAAAAGTTATGAAAATGCTAAATATTTCTTGTTACTTATATACCTTAGTAATTTAACTTTCTTTTAAATATCAATGCTCTTTATATTCAAACTAAGTTCCGGAAAAACGCGTTTAACATAAACAAATAAAAACCATCCATTAATCTGTCTACCAAGTAATAGACTCCCATAATACGGTAAATCAGCGGTCAGTATGGGTAAATTAGACAAAGCAAACCCTATTATCAGCTGTTATAATTAATCCGGTTTCACCCCTTTGATAAGTCCATATTACGCTGTTTAGTATCCTATATTAAGGAAATCTAAATCAGATAGTACATCTGCCATGGTAAATATATGTGCGTTATTGTTTAGAATATTATTACTAAAATAAATTGATTTGATTTGCATCTAACAGGATCAAACATAAACTATTGTTAGCATTAATGTATTTATTTTAAACAAATCATAAAATAAGAGACACATTTTCTTCTTTACCACTCTAATATCTCAGCTCTAACTCCTACAGTTTATGTATCTGAAAACGCTTTTTCGTTGTTGTGAGGATTAAACCAGGAAAATTGGCATTTCGTTTAGTGTGACGAAAGAACCATTCTCAGAATTATTATCGAGTTAATATTTTTTAATTTTATGGATATTGCAATGAAAAACTTGGCAACACAAACAATTTCCAAGAATACTAAAGGACCGTTGTATGGATTTTAATTTTTTTACACAAAAACGGTGCGTCGATGCGCAAAAATTAAATGACCCTTTTTCTGTTAAAAATTAATTGAATCTATAAAAAAAAATTCTTTACAATAAAACAGTATTGTATCCTTTTTAATACTCATATGCTGCAAATCTATCGCTGGAAAAGTCAAATTAACCGGTCTATAACCACCACTATTTCAAACTTAAAAATTTTATTAAAATCGCTAGAAGCGTTTTTATTGCAGGGAAGAAAAAAACGATTTTTTTGAAAAATTTCAGTAACCCGTATTTGGGCAATGACGCAGTTTTGACGATCGGTGGCCTATCACAAACTAATTTTCTCTTGTTCTTGTACATACTATAGCATTTTTGACCAGTCGAAGGGGAACATCCTGTATAGACTATTCCAAATTCTTAGTATCGAAGCAAATTTTAATATTTAAAAAAATTATCTTAGATTTATTCGTATTTAGGCAGCGAACAATTACTTATTGTAACGGAACGCACTCCTTCCTGGAACATTCTATAAAAATGTATCCGATATATCTCGTTCACTTTATCACAGTCACATTTCTATACCGACATCCTTTTCTAGCATTAGAGAAGGTAAACAAAGGTGGAGCCACTGCAATTCAATCAACGTTCCCAAGATATATATGTTACGCTCAATAGTCGAATTTCTAAATTACCAGCTCTAATTCTGCTTTTTTTATTCAATTAGCGCCAGCATCGGAATAAATTAGATATAAAGTTGGAAATGGTATTTAAATTCATTTTATTTAAATTAAAAATATTCTAACAAATACAAAATCAAATAAATAATTATTCTTTGGTAAGTATCCAGTTAATTTAAAAATATTATATATTTAAATAAGAGCTTGAATGATGACATTTAGAACTACAGAGGACATTTTTCTTTCGACAAGAGCATGATCTGCTAATACACTTTTTAATGCTATGCAATGCTTTTCTTTTCTTACAATTTTGCTTATCAAATAAATTCTTTAAATTTGGATCCGGACCAATTATCAATTTCTTGTAATACTTTTCGTAGGAGGATGATTGTACATCTAATGAATCAGCAGGGTATATAATTTAAGTTCTTTTTTTTTAACTTTTTGAATGGTTGTTTTCTTGAGTAATTTATTACAATTTTTGGTATTGGGATCATTTTATTTATTTATTTATTTATTGTCTGCAGTAATTTTTCTATTTTTTGTTAATTAAAAAAAAAATTAATCTGTTTTTTGGGTATTTGCAGTGTGTATTGTTTTGCTTGATGTTGTGTCTTGATTTGACTGTCAAATTTAGAATTTAGAACTCTTATATGTAGGTTTATTAGGTATATGATTAAAGAAAAAGCTGTATTTAATCAGTTATTAGTTAAGCGTTACTGTTAATGAGCGTTACTGAAATTACCATTTTTTTTTAATGAAGTGTGGGGCCACAATGTTAAAGACCAGAATCTGCCATGGCAGAATTCTGAATTTGTAGGCCTTTTATTTGCGTAAATTTATTGCTAGATTTTGTAAACTTGTATTTTTTTTGTTTCTTCTATGCAAATAAAAAATATTTATTATTATTATTATTATAATGCACATACATGAAATAAATCCTTGTTTAGGCCCTGATATATTGGATGATGCTGTTCTAAGTGATATTTCTTTGTCGTTCTTTTCGCCAAAATTGTTTTTCTCTATAAAAATATTATTATCAGCCAACTGAAACTCGTTTCTACAAAAATGTTTTTGTAAAATTGCAAACTTTGTTGCTAATTTGTAAAACCCATCATCAATTAATTGGAAACGTATCATCCATTTTTTCTCTAAGAGACCAAACGAAAACAAAATAAAGGTAAAAACACAAAGTCACGGTCTCATCAAATCCATATAATTTTTTTAAAGCTACACGTGTTTCGCTCCTAGAATTAAAAATTTTTTTTTACTCCTAGAGTTTTTTTTTTAGAGTTGTAATGTGATCTGTCTGATAGGAGCGAAACACGTGTAGCTTTTAAAAAATTATATGGATTTGATGAGACCGTGACTTTGTGTTTCTACCTTCGTTTTATCAATTAATTGAACAACTGCCATTACATTTCGTGGTGCTAATCTGCCACGATCCACGTCTGGTATGCGTACAAGGACATTGTCACCAACTGAGGCTGGTTTATATGTTTTATTTGATTGTGCGAGCATTAAATTGCCTTGTACTTCCAAACCTCTTTTAGCGTTTTCACGATTCGTAATTGTATCGCAGGAACGTTGGCAAAGAAAACATTGAAACTCTGATTCCAATTCGTTGTTAACTTTTAAAATGCTGTAGGCAGCATGAATTTTTCCTTTGCACTTTGAGCAATTTTCCACGATGGTGTTAGGCATTTGACACACAGTACATAACGAAAGTCCATTTTCTTTTCTCGTGTTTTCAATGGCTATATTAGCTTTAGAAGTTTCATCTTCTCCTTTTTCTCTATCTTGAATAAAATCCTGCTCTTCACTATCTAGTTCCACTTCGGTATCATCCATATTATCCTTGTTGACTATAAGAACTTCCACTTTACTATTTGCCATATTTTCCCTATGAATCATAGAAACTTGCACGTCATCTTCAACTGTTTCGGTTTCATCTATAGATCCTCTAGTATTTTGAAGTTCGTTGCTTTCATTTAACAGTTTTTCGAAATCGTCTTCAGTTTCCAAAAAAGCAACTAAATCTTGGGGCAAGTCAGTATCCTTTAAACCATTTCTCTGAGCGCAACCAAACATAGCCTCGTATGGGGATCGCTTAATTGCACTGTGGTAGCTTCTATTTTTTTTTCTTGACTGGACGAAACACAGTCCATCGGCCCAGTGTTTTGTATTTTCATCCAACATATAAGAGCATCTCGCACATCTCTGTTATACCGTTCCACAGAACCTTGACTCTGTGAGTGGCGCGGTTTTCCATGAACGATTTTCAAATGTGGGCACTGGCATTTTAAATTATTAATGACCTGATTGGAAAAATTCACGGCCATTATCAGAATGAAGTATTGACGGAGCTCCAAATAAACAAACAATTTCTATTAGGTTTCTGGCAGTTTCTACAGCAGTTTTACTTTTCATTGGGCGTAGAACACAAAACTTAGTCAAATCGTCTTGATAGTTCAAGATGAATTTGTAGTCTCCATCTGGGTCGGTCTGCATATTAATAAGATCAACTTGGCACCGAGAATTCATTAGTTTACTTAAAATAGGCTTAACAACGATTCCTTTTCTAGGTGCCGTTTTTTTCAGTTGACATATTTCACACAGTTTTAGGTATATGTTAATAGTTTCTCTAGTAATGTTTGTGTATTTTTTCTTTAACTCTTCTTCCAATGCTGAAACAAAATGCATACATTATAAAAAAATTCTAGATTGAGATCTAACGTGCCGGTACCGGTATCCGAATAAATCCCGGTAATAAGACGTTCTAGGCAACCAATAACCTAAATATTAGTTTATTGGTTGCTAATAATTTTACCTAACCTTATAAGTTATTGTTAATTCTTGTTGTTATTCTACAATTTCCTGGCATTTGTTTGGATACCGGTAGCGGGAGGCATATTTACTAAATTAATTTAATATTGTATAACTCAAGTACCGCCCGGACGCACCATAGCGTGCCGTCCCATTGGCTAGACAAGCCGTTAAAAACAGCTACATATTTCAGGATTCTATTGGGTGATTTAGTTTACAACTTTGTTTGTGTTAGTCCAGGTTGGTTTTGATTAGCTTAAGTTAGTTTTTTTGGTTATTCAACACGCTAAATCAAAACAAACCAACTTAAGGTAATCAAACCAACCTGAACTAACCCAAACTAATTTGTAAACTAAACCAGCCAATAGGATCTTGTAATATGTGGCTGTTTTTAACGACTTGTCTAGCCAATGGGGCGGTACTTGCATTGTACAATATTAACATTAGATTTGGTACATAATTAGTGTTGTTCCAAAACATACTACTTTTATGCCGTTTATGACCCGTAGAAATATGTGCCTGGTGAACGATAGGAAACACTTCATCCGTGGAAACAAAATATAGTATGGCATCAGAATCTTCTTTGCATTTTTTAATTAATTTTTCCACGCCACTTAAGCACTTATACGTATTATATTAAAACGCTTTATTCTTCTGTACTGTTTAGCAGATAGGGGTTTTGATTGGGCTTTGCACAAATTTGCTTCCTTTACATCATTAAGTATAGTGAGGTAATAATCTTTCCCCATAAGATTATGTTTTTGAGTACCTTAAGCCTCCAATAACCGAACTAATTGTGACTTGAATTCAGCTTGCATTTTTATAGAGGTAAATGGTTAAATATCGTACTTAAAATAATTGTGCATCAACATAAACATAACCTACTTTTTAGCTGGGTTTGGGAGGCTGCAAAATAAGCAAAACTATTTGCTGATAACACAGAAATATACAGAACTAGTTCTGTTCATTTCATATTGCGCAAAACTAGTTTTGTTTATTTTAAAATGCTCAATAGTCGTATAAAATATTTTAAAAAATAATATTTCTTTCTGTTTTGTGATTTATAGATATAAATATTATAGGAATAGGAATGGCGTCTTGTCAAATCAATTTTTTATGAAGGTATAAAAATCTTTAACCACCTACCAGAGGACATTAGAGGGGCAAAATCTCTCATCAAATTTAAGTTTCTCTTGAGGAGATTTCTGAGTGGTCGAGCTTAATACTCTGTGGCTGAATATTTCAACGACAATCAGATTTTAATTAATTATGGGAGACCTAGCTCTTTTCCTAACCTGTTTATTTTAAATGTTTTTCTTTTTTTTTATCCCTAAATGTTGAACTGTACTTAGTTAAGAAAAGTTAGATATAGTTGATTTTATTAATTCAAAAAAAAAAAAAAAAAATTAAATTTTAACTGTTTAACTTTGATTCGTCATTGTAACTTGTATTTGTAAATATAATTCTAACCTTGTAACTCTGTCTCTTTAGGATTGGGTGAAGCTTTGTTTATAACAATATTTTGTTCAAACAATAAAGCATATTTGAATTTGTATTTGAATAATTTGTATATTTGTCATTTGATATCGCATTTTTTCCTTTTCTAGTGCCATTACAAAGTGCCATGAACCCTATCAAACGTCCCCGAACATAAACGAAAATATGATGGCCCGAATGATGGAACGGCGAGATACAGAGTTGCCCAATGAACTGGAAATGGACGAAGACTGAGTTAAATTTAATATCCTTTAAATAACTAATAATATTATAACTTTGCAGATTAATAAAGTAATCCTTTAGTATGTTAAAAAAGTTACAAATGTGATCCTGAACGTAGTATAACTTCTTGTAAGATAACCTTAACGAGTAAATTAAGTTCACAAAATATATATAGATGACAAAATATTATGTTAACTGTTAAACTCTATGCAAAGTTACTTAAAATATCAGTAGTTTGCTTAACAAGTATAGGCCTTATACAGACATCATCTGTCAGTATGTTTTATTTATTAGTGACAATAGAGGCACCTGCCAAGCAGATTGCTGGTATTCCAAATGACATTATATAAACTATAGGGAAATTTATTTTATTGGAAAAAATAGCTTTTATTATTATTAGATTATTCGAACAGGACTCTATATAAAAAACGAATTGAAAACAACAATAAAACTTTAGGCAAAGTAAAAGTACGTAAATTATATTGTTATATAAATATGTTACTTTATATTATTGAAATATCTGTTAGCCTAATGATAAACTATATTAAATTAAGTAAATAAATATAGAAAAAAGCAATATATGTTGACAAATATTTTTTGAACTAACCCATTTAAAATATTCTTTTATTAGTGAATGATCCTTGACAAATGCGTTTTTAGGTCAATACGGTGACATTCTCAAGATTTAGTTATTTTAATTTCAGATTTAGCTTACTTTGAATAAAAATATGATATCCGTGTTCTTTTCAGGTTTACCTAAATTTACGACCATTCAGGTATGTAAGTTTGTAAATTTAAAAAATCATTACAAAATAGTAGTTTTCTGTGCCCACCTTTTTGTATATTAAAAAAAAATAATTATCTTAATATAAAATAATAGTATGCCCAGAAGAAAATATTGTTTGTTTCATATTAAAGCATAAAGAACCAACCTTATTTTTTTCAAATCTCTAATTCTTATTTTAGTTAAAATTTTGGAAATCCTTTGTCAGGTTGTAGGCAAATTATTTTTTTTTATTATTTAATAATTTAAAAATTGTTCTTAATTTTTGAGTGTCAGTTTTGTAAGATGTTTAAGATTTTCTAGTCAATAAAATGCAACTAAAAGAATATTGTCTTGCATTTCTAAATATTGTAGCGTTTTTTTTTTGTTTGTTAGTTGTGAATTAAAAGAATTGAAAATGGTCAACTAATACACACTTACACTATGAAAATATAATAACTGGCGACTACTAGAGGTACCTATTTATTTTTGCTGTATTTATTTACAACTAATTAAGTCTCGCGCTCATATTTCGAGCTTTACTTCACTGAACTAAAAACTGACATTCATCGGCGATGCGACTCCTTATAAACTCGACAGAACGATACTTCGGAAGATTCTCGCTAACCTTCGAGACGTTGTGCAGTCTGTCACTTGTGTCATTCCGAAATGACGAAGAATCAGCTGGTTTCTTGGTGTTTGTAATATTGTTTCACTACCTCCTCCTTAAGCTCAGATCTTCCCGAAGAGATTTCAAAGATGGCGGATGTCGATATTGGGAGAATATTGCTCGACCTCTTGTAGGAATAACAATCAATGGTTTTCTCCAGAAAAACAACGTTGGGGACGTGTGACACACCTATAGACCTGAAGACCACTCCTAAGATGCTGCAAATCATTCTCCAGTCCAGGTGTCCAGGTTATCGAGTCCGGATGCGAGTTTGGGAATTTCTAGGCTTCCCAGATTCTTGTCAAGTAACTCTTACTTTATAGAACATAAAGCATCCCAAACGTCCTTATGTGTTGGCTTCTGATGTGATGCCTCTTTCATAACCAAGTGGAAGATCTTTCTACTCTGGAGAGTCTTTTCATCGGTTATCTTAAGTAGCTGCCCGATTCTGGGGTTGAATCGACACAGCTCTTAAATTTTTCCGAACTTTCCACAACTTTGTATGGCCCATTCGATGATGTTTGACGTTTCGGTGACAAATATTTCCACAAACGCCAATAGCACTCCGTTCAAAGGGACTTGCCAAGTTTAACTGACGCATTGAAGCCTGCTGCTTTCTCTGCGTCCCGTTACTTCCCGCATATACAACGCATTTCCTGCACCAGTCCCTTAGGTGTGCCTTGCTTTTGACCCAGTAAAATCTTTCCCTCATTTTTGAGATCAGGATCTTTGTTACTCAAAGGTGTTTTCCTGACACATTGGCATGGGTTTCCTCTATCAACTCCGAAATCCTTTTAAGATTTGCCTTTTTTCCTCTTTGCCATCATCTTCCGCCTCAAAAGTCTTTCAAAATAAGGAGTTTCATTGAGTTCAACTTGACATTGGAAGAATATACTTGGCAACTTCTTTCTAAATTGGCTTTTTCCCTTTTTTTAGTCAGGTTAGGACTATCTGGATATCGCAATCTTTCTATAAGTCTCTTATAAGATCCCCATTTTGCCAAGTACCATCGACCATGGTAGTTCTTACCAACTGAGTATCTTTCCTCTCTGCCCGCTAACAATATTTGCAGTTCTTTGGATGGGTTCTTGATGATAAAACATCTGCATTTCCATGGATTTTTCCTGCTCAGTATTTAGTATGAAAACCAAACTCCTGTAGTCTCTCTATCCATCTTGCCACTTGACCCTTTGAAACTGAAGGAGCCATTTTAAAACTGTATGGCTCTTTAGAGCTGCTTGGACAGCGTTTGACTAAAATGGAAAATAGCTTTTTCGTCTTGGACATCTAGGATTTGGGACAAAACAGCACCTATGCCCATATTGCTAGCATCGGTATTCAGTACAAATTTTCCTTCAGTTAAGGGATAGTTCAAAAGCTTGTCAGAGGTGATCGATAGTTTCCTGACAATTTGGGAACTTTGCCTTTAGTTGCCTAAGTCTGCTCTTGGAAGCGTAATTGGTCCACTAATTATAGAATATTTCAGATTTTAATAAACTTGTCTCATATGTGACACAGTAGGAGAAACCCTTTACAATTTTTACAAATACTTTTTAATTAAATTTAATATCTTAATCTCCGCTGTATTAATATTTTATGGGTTCCTTATTACGAACATTCTGTTACAACTGAAACTGGTCACACCAATATTAAATTGTTAAATATTAATTTAAGGAAAGGTCAATGTTTATTCCAAATTTGTGGTTTAAATGTCAGCTGTGAGTCATTAATTCTCCATTCTTATAAATAAATATTTCACTCATGTACAGGATGACCATGTTTTTTAATGTGAGAACTTTAACAGTATACAGGTAGGGGGAACTAAAGGGTGTCCCAATAAGAGCGCACGTTTTAATTAGTAAATAAAAATCATAATTTATATTATATTTTAATGAAAAGCACTGCAATTAAACGTGAAAAATAATATCTGGCAAATGGCCGCCTCGACTTTCGTGACAGACTCTTATTCGTTTTGAGAAATTTTCAATTACATTTTCACATAATTGCGGCCCAATTTCGCTAATGATACGTCTAATTTCATTTTTCAACTGTGGAATTGTTGTTGGGTTATTAGCGTATACGAGAGATTTTAAAAAACCCCAAAGAAAAAAGTCACAAGGCGTTAAATCGCATGATCTTGCGGGCCAGTTCTGGTCTCCATTCCGTGAAATGACACGACCGGGAAACTTTCTTTGCAACAATTGAATTGCTTCACGTGTAGTGTGACATGTCGCACCATCCTGTTGGTACCACATACCGCCCGTATCCATACCATCCAATTGAGGCCATAAAAACTCAGTGAGCATATTACGATAGCGTTCGCTGTTCACGGTAACTGTATGTTCAGCCTCGTCCTCTAAGAAGTACGGTCCAATTACTCCACCTATCCAAAGTTCGCACCAAACAGTGACTCTTAATGGATGCATTTTCTTCTCATGAATGTCTCTAGGATTTTCTTCGCCCCAAATTCGGCAATTTTGTTTATTAACAAAGCCATTAAGGTGAAAGTGTGCCTCATCGGTAAATAAATTTTTTTTCGAAAAATCGACATCCATTTGTTGTTTTTGCAATACCCAAGAAGAAAATGTACGGCGCGTCGCATGGTCCACTGGCTTTAATTCTTGGGTCAATTGAATCTTATAGGCATGTAAGTGAAGATCTTTTGTTAGAATTCGGTGGGTAGTACTCTTCGAAATGTGCAACTGCTGTGCACGATGACGGATAGATGTTCCCGGATTCTCGCCAACACTTTCACGCACTGCGGCAATATTTTCAACAGAACGGCTAGTACGGTGACGCACTGGTGTTTTTACATCCACGACAGAACCATTTTGTTCAAATTTATCAATTAGTCTTTGGACGGTCGTGTGATTTGGTGCATCGTATCGACCAAAAATGCCCCGCAATTTACGAACTGTTTCCGCAAAACATTCTCCATATTTGTAGTGTGTTTTAACAATAATAATTCGTTGTTCGACCGTATATCGTTCCATGGCTACTAATCGCAAACTGTATTATTTTATTTAATTAGATGCTCAAAATGCATTCCATTTTGTATAATTTATATAAACTATTTTCAAATTTATTTCTCACAATTTGAAACACTTCTCTTTAAAAAGACGCATATATAATCCGTTGCCGAAGATCATCGAGTGAATCTGGTTGCGTTTAAAAAAAAACGGTTTTTAAGCGACTCCAGAGAAAAAATTGAGAGGTGTTAGATCTGGTGATCTCGCCGGCTATTCCATTGGACCTCTTCTCTTATGCACTAAGAAAAATTCCAAAATTTAATTGCTTCGAGACTTTCATTGAGAAATAATGTCTTCGTTGCTAAGAATTATAGGCATCCATATTTTGAAAGTGGTGTAGAAAAAAAAACGACAAATTTTATACAAATATTCCCGAGTATAATGATGAAGAGTTTTACAATTATTACAGAATAATATGTAAAAAATAATTTGGCGAATTGTTAACTATGTTAAAACAAGACATTTAATGTAAAAATTTAGGTGAAAATGTTGTTGTTGTGTTGTCGTACCAATGCGGTACCGCTGCGTTTCTACCGCATCCGTTGAAACCGGATCGTGTATACCCGCACTAACAAAAACCCAAAAAACGACAAAAAACGTCACCTGCGACCCGTTCATAGCGTCACTGCAGCTAGTGCTGCCAACTTAAATCTGGCGCCTTTTAATTTCTAACCATTAATTAAAAGATAACTATGTAATTTTTATGGCGGTTAATTTAAATATATAACTTTAGATAATTTTGCAAAATATCACAGGTAGTTTTTTGTTTTGAATTTTTTAAACTATTTACTGCTATGGTCTCATAAAATAATTAATGTGTTATTTATCGTATACATGTTACTAATTTTTATTTTGGTTAAATATATTGTTGTATCACTCTTTTTTATATATATTTTACGTACATCATAACGTTATTTTAATTACATAATAGTTTTTTTCTTACTTCATCCAAAGAGCCATAAAAATATTTCATAGCCTCCATATAACATGAGTTTCAAGGAAGCGCCGACATAATTAACAAGTAAATTCCACAAAAAAAAATCATGCAATGTATATTTAATTTAGCATGCCAATGGACCAGTCTAAATAATAACCCTTGCGGTATCGTAAAAGATTAAGTGTATTGTTTAAGTTGCTATAAGCGCTAGTAATTTGTTGTCGTAAAAATATAACCATGAACGCGAAACAAGCAATTAAAGCTAAGAAAGGTGTAAATTATTCGGTGCACATTGTGGAGCTCCGAAAACAATATAATCCTTAATTCGGGTGAATTTAAATTAATCATAAGTTTAGATAATTAATGGATCAACATTGGAGGAAAAATAAAACGAGGTTTTCTGGTTTTTGATACAATTTAATAAATCAGATATTAACGGACATGTAACAGACACGGGTGTTTCGCATGGGCGGAGTTAGGGGGGGGGGGGGGCTTAGCCCCCTTTAAAATGAAATTAGCCCCCCCAAAAAAATTGTTCAAAACGTAAAAAAAAACAGAAAGTATAAGACTTAAAGAATATGTGGTTGAAGCTTCCACTTCCGCAGTACACGAAGAAACGTTCTTAAATTCACCTTTGATAAAAAATGAGGCACAAAAGGTTTGGCTAATTTCAATTTATTATAGGTCTCTCGACAATATAACAAATCATCTAAAAATAAGATTTTCTTCCGAAAGTCAGAAATTAGCTACAGAAACGAGCCACAACATTACCATTTCTGATATTAAAGATGTATTAAGAAAAGAGACTTTTCCAAATGCATATACCCTTATGCAAATAGCATTAGTTTTGCCAATTTCTTCAGCGTCCTGCGAACGCTCTTTCTCAACAATGAGAAGAATTAAAAATTGGTTTAGGCCAACGATGGTCAGGATCGATTTAGTTCTTTAGCACTAACCACTCTTAGGCCGTCGTCCCACCAAAGATACGCGACGGCGACGCGAAGGCGATACGATTTCGCCTGGACACATTCAGACGACATGCAGTTGCTCCACCAAAGATACGCGTTTCGTGTTTCCTACGTTTATAGTATTGAAAGTGGTCTAACAAAGTCATTGTCACCAGATGAAATTTTAAAAGAGTTTTTAAAAAAAAGGAAATCGAAAACTTTTATTAGAGTAGTTATAAGATAATTTTATTGGATTTCATTTTATTTAAGGATATTTTAAATAAATTTTGCGTTTACTATTTTTGAAGAGTTATTGCGTTTTATTAAAATGATATTGGTTTTGAAGGTGGCAGACAATGGAGAAGTAATATCTAATTGTCGGATTTGCATTGTCTTAATTAATTTAAATAAAGTTACACACGACGTTTTGGTTGGTAAGTATCTCCAACCGTTACCAAGTGTAAACTACTAGTTTACACTTAATATAACATTTTAATATAATAATGGTTGGAGATACTTATCAACCGAAACGTCGTGTTTAACTTTGTCTAAATTAATTAAGTCCGACAATTAGATATTAAAATGATATTATCTTAAACTTTTAAATTTTTCTTGAAAGTTTAAATTTTTTTTAAAAACTAGCAACTTTTGACTTTTGCTGTGTATGCAATATACTCCAATACATATACAGAATGGTTCATACATTATGGATATTGCAATAAAATTCAGAAACGTTTTCCTTGGATGAAACCTAATATGAAAATAAAAGTAAAACAAATTCATGATATTATGTATATTGTACAGCAAATTAGAATAGAAGCTGTTTAAGACTATTCCTTTTTTTTAATAATTTTAACGGCTTATAAGTGAAAATGAAGGTGCCCACCAGAAAATTTGTTACCTCCGGCGGCGCCTGCGGCGGACTTTTCTTTGATGGCCACCCCCTCACCTCTTCGTGTAACTGTGCCCCTGGATGGGGGCTTTAGCCCCCCCATTTTTGGGGCTCTACCTTCGCCCATGGTGTTTCGTGTGGAACGTTTTTTTTAATGATTTTATATATATATTTTTTAATCTTCTCTAGGTTATAGAAATACTCATTTTTAACCTAAAATTGTTAAAGAAATAGAAAATTAGTTTGATATTCATGGTTGGAGCGCCACCCCACTATGTTCTTCCTGTGAGTCCAATTTTTACATGATGCGTCTCCAGATCAATTTATTATTATTATTATTATTATTAAAAAAGTTTATTGGAACGGATGTGTAAAAGAAAAAGTAAAGCCACCGGAGAAAGACTATCGGAAAGACTATAAAGTCGGTTATTACCGACATCCTAGAACCATCGAATAAATCAATATATTCACCGGTAAACACAAATGAAATAATTAAACATATTTCGACACTAAAAAATAGTGCTGCATCAGGAATAGATCAAATTCCAACGTGAGCCATAAAAATAGCAAATAACTATATAGCAAAGCCTTTGAGCAATATTATAAACCTTATTTTCACAAACGGCTCAATACCAAAATATTTTAAGCAGTCGATTGTCACGCCAAAACATAAGAAAAATCCCACAGCAAAAATTGAGAATTATCGCCCAATCAGCCTAATAAACAATTTTTCAAAAATTTTAGAAAAATGCATTAAAGATCGTTTAAAAATGTTTTTGAATTTACTTTTGAGTTTTATCAGATATTAAATTTGGCTTTTCAGAGGGTCAGTATCAGTACAGCACATGCTATATATAAAGTAACATCAGAAGTCACTAAAAATGCATAGCTGTTTTTATTGATCTTGCTAAGGCCTTTGATACAGTTCCTCACAATATCCTTTTAGATACGTTAGAGCATTATGGGGTTAGAGGTCTAGCAAAAAAGTTACTCCAAAGTTAGTTTGAAGAGAAAAAACAATACGTCAAACTAAATGGTACCTTCAGCGATCCAGAGATAATAAACATAGGTGTGCCACAAGGTACAATACTGGGACGAATTTTATTTGTCTTTGTATTTGTGTATGAATGTTATGTGTAATTTTATATACATAAACTCTTTGCTTAAACTAAAAATATCTGGCCAAATAGTCAGCTTTGCAGATGACATGACGTTAATATTTAGAGGCAATACATGGGAAGAAGTAAAAAATACTTTACGTGTGGGTTTTGGGGCAGCTAAGAGATTGGTTATGTACCCAGAAACTCATGATTAACATGGAAAAAATAAATTATATAGCTTTTTCCTTATGTAATAAGAGCAGACCACTTTTTACTACTATCACTGTCAACACTACAAGAAACGAAGTAATCACAGAAACAAACAAAACAAAATATCTTGGTATTATAATTGACCAATACTTAAAATGGAGTGATCATATTTATTATCTTTGTGGTAAATTCCGAAACCTAAAATTACTATAAGTCAATATTAAAGTCAATACATTAATAAATGTATTGACCTATTATATATAAATTTATTAATGTATTGACCTATTAAAAAGTACAATAGGAAAACAATACTTTTTCGAAAAAAGAGTAAAACCTAAGATATCCCAGGTGCCAGTCCTTTTTTAAATATTAGGTGAATCAGAAAGTGAATTTGGGTTTATAATATTAACACCTATAATTTTTCGTATTAAAATATTTTAATTAATTTACTTATTACAGATTACCTATCTAAAAATAAATTTTAGGTAATGGGAAGTTTTTGTCTTACATTACATTTATACCCTAGAGAATGTTGAATATTGCTTTCTTAAAAGAAATTTACACCATACCCAAAAAAAAATGCTAGTAATCAATTAAACGGGAATAGGCTTTAATCAGACCACTAGTTAACTATCACCTGACCGTCTAACCCAACCAGACGCACTGTCTCGCCACCCAACGCATATTATTACCATAACATTAATTAACTTTCTCTCAATAATTATAGTTTTATTCTTCATCTTCTAGATTCTTATAGTGACATTCCTAATCGACGTTAACAAAACGATACTTGACAAGCGAACGATGTTTATATTTGGTTTATACGTTTACGTACGTACCACGTTATAGTTGTACCGTATGTACAGTTTGGTCGGCATTAAAACGATAATCAGGGGTCACGTGAACGCGAAATTAAAAGTACTTAGACGCACGCGATTCGGCCGCTGTCAATCAGTGACCGGAGGTGCGCTGATTCGAAACAACCGCGAAATTCTCTTGAAATTTAAAGAAAAATTACTTTTTTTACGGTTTTTTTTTCAACCAAAGATGGTTTCAGCCTAATTTACAAAAATCTGCATTTTTTTCGGTTTGGTCTTTTTATTTCTGCTAAAATCTGCAAATATGGTGCTAAAGCTAAAAGAGATGATGAACATTTCGGAGAACGAGAAGAAGGCACGCGATGAAGACTCCGCGCCTCAAGGTAAGATAGTTTTTTTTATAATTAATATATCTTAAAATTATTATAACATGAACATAAATAATAATAAGAATTTTTTTGGTTGATGAATTTTACTAATTTTCACTTAAATGGATTTAGATTATACCTATCGAAAAATATTACACATAAATGATTTAGAAATACTTATGGTATTATGATATGTTGCAAATAGCATTGCAATTACAATAGATTCATTTTCATCTCATTAAAGGTAAACGAAGAAATATTCAATTGAAAAATGATTAATTCCTTAATAGTATGATTCTTGAATAAAAAATATTTTATTGCGAAACTTATTTAGTTAATTGTAAAAAAGGATATCTACTACTTATGTTGGCGCTAATAACCATCGAGTTAATTTTTTTTACTGAAATATTCTATACAAGGTTCACATAACTCATAGTCCAAACTCAAGTAGTTGATAAAGGATAAAGTTTGTTTCTCATCATAAAGAATTTATACTTATAACATGTTGTCCAAGTCGTCACTTTTTGTCATTTTTACAAAGAAAAACTTTATTAAAACATGATATAGAACTAAAGTACTTTTAATGATTCTCTCACAATTTTCTAATATCCTGTATAGTGTTAATATGTTTTCTACTCTATGGGAATCGAAACTATGTCCTGAGAATGGCTTAATATAAGTCACGAACAAGTTGTATTTTTGCTTCATTTGAAAATATTTTTCAAATTTCTACCATGATACTGCTATTGGGTAATAAGAACTTTAATTACATATAAAAAATATGGGTCTTTATCCTCATCATAAACGAAAAGTATTTTGTACACATTGTGATAATATAGTTTTTTATACAAACGTGTTTTTTTAATCAAGTAAAACAGTTCCTATAAATGTATGTCCTAAATGCCTTAGATTTTACACTACAGGGTGGTAAAGTTGAAAGAAAAAATATTTTTTTTGAAAATTGGTACACACTAAGCATCCATAGTGTTCTTCCTACAGACAGTTTTAATTTTTATATTCGCCATTGGCATTCATGCGGAGTTTGAACTGAATATTTCTTTAAAAAAAAGGATACGCCACTGGTTCTTCTTATAATAAAAAAAATTTTGAATTCTTTTTTTCTTTCGGAGCATATCTGATTTCTTTGTCGTTGTTCGCTAAATGTACGATTTTCGCATAAAAAACCAATAATTTTTTATATTATTTTACTGCATTTTTTACGAAACTGAAAATTTGTAATTTAAGAAATTTTCGCTCCTCCATTTTTTTCATAAAATAATATAGTTTTTGAGTGATAAAATAAAATACGCCATTTTTATTAATTATTTATTCAAAATATAATTAAGAAAAATTGTTCAAAGTGTCCACCTTGAACATCAATACAAGCATCTCGTCTACCTCGCATTGATTGGCGGACACGTTCAAAAATACCTGGGGTCTGTCGAATTATTTCACAAGACTCTATAATGTGATTCCGTAATTCCCTCATATTTTCAATTGGAAGTCTATAAACCAAATATTTAAGGAGAGCCACAAAAAAAATCAAGTGAATTTAGGTCGGGAGACCATGGGGTCAAAGGTAAGGTGTACCCAAAATGTGCTGAAGCACCGTCGCGTCATGTAAGAAAAACATTCCTTGTCTAAGCTGAATAAGAACATCTTCAAGTAGTGCTGCCAAAGTATTTTTAAGAAATTTATTATATACATGTTTAATCTTCCCAATAAATAAAATTGGCCAATCAGAAAGTTTTCAATAATTGCAACTCAAGTATTAAGCAAAAACTGGTGCTGATGACAGCTTTCCGAAATGGCTTGTGGGTTCTCATCACTCCAAATGTGATTGTTATGGAAATTTCATGATTAGTGATTATTCGTAAAGAGTACTTTTTTAAAAACGGTGCATCTTGTATATATCCATCCTTGCATCCAACGACACAATGCCACTCTTCGAAAAATCATTCGCCAAAA
This sequence comes from Anthonomus grandis grandis, assembly GCF_022605725.1. Lineage (NCBI taxonomy): Eukaryota > Metazoa > Arthropoda > Insecta > Coleoptera > Curculionidae > Anthonomus > Anthonomus grandis. The sequence goes on from NC_065552.1 coordinate 30,854,641, forward strand.
ATGCCCGAATGTGATAGAGCTTTAAAAGATTCCTTTTAAGGATATTCCAAACTGTAAAATGCCTAATGTGTAACGTCTGATGCATATCTGTGCGATATGCACTTTGGTAATAAAACATTTCTATGTTTGTACCGTTTATGAAAATAATCACTTTGAATGATTTTACTGATTCCAATGTCAACTGATGAAAACAATGCTTATAAAATGTAAAAACTGGTGGCAAACAAATACTTTTTTTTTGGTCAAGATGAAAGTACTTAAATGTTTTAAATAAAATCCATTTTTGATGCATATCAGATGATGTGTTTTGATGTGTTCAGATGTTTTAGCGGAAAATTTTCAAAATAAAATTGCTGAAAATAGAGTTATAAAAGTAGTACTTGATTAAGATAATCAGATTTAGACGTTATGCCTATCCACAATAATAATTGAAAAATACACTTTTTTACAAGAATAAGCAGTGATGTACCCTTTTCTTTTAAAAAATAGTCAATTCAAAGCCCGCGTGAATGTTAATGGCGAATATAAAAATTTAAATTATATATAGAAAAACGCTATGGATGCTTAGAAACTGCGTACCAATTTTCAGAAAAATATCTACAGGGGTATCAAGTTTGTCGAAAAATAAATGTGTCCTTTCAAATCTATCACCCTAGTCTAAAATCTTTCAGGACATATGTTCATAGGTACTTTCTTGCTTGATTTCGCCCAAGGAATACGCCTCTGAGATTTTATCACAGTATTAAAAAACACCCTGCATAAGCAACACAATAGTTAGACTGTCAATAGTTGGACTGTCTTTAGACATTCGTCCTTCAGCCGGGATAATTAATGGTACTGTAGTTTTTCAAAACTCTGTTTTCCCAATATTATATATCAGTAACACTACAATACCAATTATTAGTCCAGATAATTGTTTGTTATCAATAAAATCAGATCTAGTCTATTATAATCTACGGTTCCAGCCGTTTTTAATAGTCTGTCCCAATAGACAACTGCTAGGTATAAATCTAGTACTGCTACAGATTGATATTTTTAGAATACTGGACAACTATTTAATAATCCATGTTTAAGTGCCATTTGTTTATGAATTATCCTTGCTCCTTTATTGTACCGGCCTATATAGGCACTGTTTGCAAGGCTTCGATGCACTGCAATTATATATTTAATAGTATCGCTGATTATACCGCATTTCCTACATTTGTCCTCTACAGTTTCAAACAATGCTTCTCATAGCTGTATATTTGTATAACTCTATAGTAGAAGTCAAAGATGTTACTTGATCATTATCTTCTTCCTCTAGGTCTTTGGGAAATTTACCGTGCAAAGTTTCTTCTTGCCCTAAAGTTTTTTCTTCATTTCAGGTGGTAATTTTGAATTCCATTTGTTGGTGTTGCATTTCATTTGTCGAAAGTGTAGCTCTTTTTTACTATTGCCGCTAACTATCTTTACTCGATCAAGCTCTCAGCAGATTCTCCTGATTGTCTACAGAGGTATAGGCCCTTTTATTGAAACATTGGTATGCAAACAATTAGTTAGAATTGGTCTAGCTCAGATACTTTGCTATCGCTTTATAAAATTTATCAATAAAATTTACTTTTAATTGGGTGTGGATAATTAGTTGGTTTTGGATGTGCCTAAATATTTGAATATCTTGACAAGTAGGGAAAGCATTTTCCTCAAAAAAAATGGGTTATAGTTTATTTTTTGTGAACGTGTCAATATAATTAGTTTAACTTTCTAGTCTGATAAAGAACACTTGCCGAAATGATGAGCCTCCTGATATTGGAATTGGCATTTTATTTGTGGACAAAAGACGTCCAATACTTTTTCTTAATTTGTATCTCTAATGTCATGGTAGCGTTGCTCGACATTCTACACGTCACCCTTTTTAAAGTTAATTAAAGCACCTATCAAGATACCAACCGACATACCAACGTCACTATTTAAAATTCGCAGTAGATCTATTAGCGAATGGACATCAAATGATATTTTAATATTTTCAGCATTGCTGTTATTAATTAGCATATTTGTCTAATGTTAAAGCACAGCTCTTTTGAGTGGACTTATAATAAATCTTTAGTATCTTCATAAGCCAATGATGAGGCACTGAGTCAAAGTTTTCTACTAGTCAATATAACACATATTTAGATTTTTCTCTCTGTTTATGTTTACTTTAGAACAACAGCGTCTATAGAAATTGGTGTTGCAATTTATTGATCCTCGAATAGACCTTTATGTTCTTCTTCCAATATATTGGAGTCAATTCGTCACTGTGCAAGCAATAACATTGACGATATATATCGTTATTAAGAAGTGAAGTAAATACTTGATGAATAGAATTACCTCTAAGCAAAAATCAGAAATTCCACTAAAATATACATTGTATATTTATATAAATAAAAAAATCTAATCTCAAAAAAGATATATCATATTAATTTTAAAGCTTTTATCTATTTCGAGCGAGTCTTCATGATTTTTAAATTTTTAATGGAAACCAAGCGAGTCTAAAAGTAGGTCATGGTGAAGTAAAAGAGATCAGAAGATATTTTAATTAGATTCAATATAATACTTAGAAGAACATTTCTCAAATATATAGTTGAACTAAATTTTTAATAAATTTCATACCTACCTACTGATTATACTCTGGATTAACGAACTAACGACTAACGTAAAAACGCACAATGGGCTATAATTTCTTAACCAAAATAGATTTTCAAAAACGTTAAAAACCATATCGTTAGTACTAACAAAAAAACCAAAACGTTAGGAGGATCATTTGATATGATGCATCATTGAAAATTAGTTCATCAAGTTGTGCGAATGCAAAAGTTAAATCTTATTTTAAGCGAGAAACTAATAATCATTCCAAATTGATTAGTTTTTAATAGGCAACCATATAAATTACTGTTGTTCACATTACAAATACCAACTGATATTCGCTATATCTAAAATTTACTACTACTACTACTTACTACTACAGAACTACTTACTCGCTAAACAAAACAACAATTGTATTTTGGAAGTAGCGCAAGATATATAGCAAACCCTAAAGAATAGATTCTAAATAGAAGCATCGCTACTGAGGTCTTGAGTGCAAAAGTCCAGATCGTAACTTGGGAATCTATATAGGAATCTGGGAAGCATTATCATTCTCTAACGCTTTTTTGATTTACTCTAAGAAAGAGATTTGCGAGATATGATATCATCGTCAATATCATATGGGCATTGTCTCATGCAATGAATACCATCAAGAATAGAACCTATATCAGAATAAAAGTCACAACAGAGTTATAAGATCTTTAATAACAGTTCTCTATTTGGGAATAATAATGACAAACTTCAACAATTCACTCGTTCATTTCTGGGTTCGCATCGTATTACCACTTTAGAGTATCTAGTATCGAGAACTATTATTTATAAAGTAAATTGCTTTAATTGATTCCTGCAATTGCTCTTGCATAAGCCGTACTCGTAGATTATTGAATATCAGAACCCCCTACCCAAAATTACTTCTGCTTTTGGTAAACGTATTAGTTCTTTCAGCCACAGTTTCAAGTCCAAATTTTACTCTCAAGATTCGTTGCAACATTGTACCTAAAAATTTTAAACGTGTTATTTTTAGATAATAATAATTATGTTACTAAGGAACTCAATAATCAAGCCTTCTCGTTTTAGTGCACAAGTGAATTTTCGTGAGTCTATTCTCTCATACTTATTTCTCCATTTCCGACTTCGCGATTCTTTCGTTTTTGCCGTTTGAATGTTTTGATTTCGTTGTTTAACAAAATTCGTTGTCGTTGTCATTTATACTATTTATGAGTGAGAGTCCTCTAATAGATCTCCACATCTTCATTTACGTTGTCGTCAATAATCTTTTCGTATATCTCTTGCTTTTGCTAATTAGCTCTAATTCTAGGTGCGTAGGTTAGAACCAGTCTCACAAATCATCTCTTACGTCATGATTCATTCCTATTCCTACTCATTTTTCCATATTACGCGGTGCTTTTAATTGAAAACAAATCAAGGAAGTTTAATTTTGCATTTAGTAAAGGTCTATCAATCACTTCCTCTGCAGTTCAGCGAATCTCACTTTAATATGTCAAATAAGAACCCTCATCCTATGATACATACAAGCAAATAGTAAGAAAAAATGTGCGGTAATAATAGATATTTTAACTTGCACTTTAGAATATGAAATAGCTAAACTATAACGTAATAGGACTGCCCTGAGGTGTCAAAAAAGTTTAAGCTAATTGACTCATAAGCAATTATGGTGTAAAAAGACGTGTTAAAATAAACAGTTTATTTAATGCAAATCTTTTATTTTATTAAATGCTCAATTTTTCGACAATATTTGAGAGACAATGATTATGTCTGAATTGTCGAATTGAATTGTCGAAACAGTGGGCTGCCAAGGCAGTTGTGCATATAGGTCTCCTGATGGATCCGTCATGCCCCACCGGGGTTTAGCAGAGCCCAACGGCCTTAGAGAATCCGATAAGGCTCTCTGGTCTGAAGGACTTTAAGTCACTCGGTACGCTGAAAGTGTTACCCAAGTATTTGAACCTGGCGCGCGTGAGTGCTAGGCACTCACAGGGTTTCATCCTCCTCACAGCACCATCGTGCGCTTTGGCCTGTCTAATACCAGGGGACTCAGTCCATCTTCGGTGGGTCCACTTGTCCAGTAGACCCTTCATTGACGCGACCGCAACGCATTTGGCGATACCAACTATGGGTTCCGGCCCCATCGGCACATTCGCGGAATTCAGTCTGGCCATAGAGTCCGCTTCCTCATTGCCTGCATGGCCTGCGTGGCCAGGTATCCAGACGAGCTGGACCCTACAGCCAACCTGTACCAATTTTTTCAGGACTTCTATGCACTCTAGTACAAGCTTGGAGCTTACCTTTGCGGCCGTGATAGCCTTAATGGCAGCTCTGCTGTCCGAGCATATTGATACGACTGTATTGCGGTGTCCGCAGCTTAGGATTTTCTGTCCGCATTTTAATACAGCGAATACTTCGGCCTGGAAGACAGTGGCGTGCGCCCCCAGCGAGTATGCCCTACTGATGATTATGTCTGTTTCGAAATTCCTCAAGAATATTAGCAAGGGTTTATCCCCCAATACCTCTAAATTACTTTCATTCAATCTTTTAAATCATTAATATATTGAGGTATGCCTTTTTAAATATACCTAATAAAAAAAGTTTAATGGAGTTAAGTCTGGGGATCGTGCGGGCCATTCAATCGCACCACGCCTGCCACGTCACTAGAAAGTTCATTATTCTCAAACTAGCAAAACGGAATGCAAGAGAGCTCCATCTAGCTGAAACTGCATGAATATTTTCACTTAGTATCATAACATTATTTTCTTCTACATGATTTTCTAAAGATGGGACAATGGAGGGTATATCGCGTTTTCTAAAAGGATTAAATAAATATGCCCAGCTTAATTATCTTTCAAAGAAAACATCTCTATGATTTCATTACCTGCTCTGTTCATTTTTTCTGGATAAAAAAGGTGCGGATTCTTATTATGATGTATCTATTATTACCACATATTTTTGCTGCTTGTTATTCGCTTGTACATCAATGAATTACATTTTTATTAGTTGAATAGACAATTTTATACTGCCTATAATGATGTAAGGTTCCATTTGACATAGGTTAGCTAGAGGTAAAAAGATCATTGACATAACTTGATCCACCTTCCCCTGTATATCTAAATTAACGCTTATTTTTAAGAAAGGTATTGAAAACTCTGTATATTCCATGTAGCATAATGTTCTGCTACTTTATTTTTTATTCCTTTACTTCTTGCACAGTGTATCTATTGCAAAATACCTCTATTTGCTTATTATGATCATTAGCCACGTGGCAGAATATCACAATAATTTGCTATTATTGCTTCTCCTATGATCATATCGAAGAGATATAGGCTGAGGCTGTTCCTTTGTCTCATTCCTGTTAGCAGTTCCCATGTAAAGTATTCGTTTTAAAAATCCTTTACTTTATTAATAGGCTTAAAAAGGGTTTAATGTTTGTACTATAGTATGTGTTTACCGTCACACGTAAATGTATGCTACTACAGCATAGCTTTAATCTTAAAAAAGGAGGCTTATTTATAATAAAATTTATTTATTGTTTTTAAATTATAAATCTCAAATAAAAGAACAAAGAAATCTTTTAACCTGATCTTATTATTTAATTTAAATGAAATATAATCGTCTAAAGTCTATGTCGAAACCATAACCATATATCGGTATTAAAATTTACAGCAAAATCACATTTGGCACGTTTTCGCTAATAAATTAGACCTTAAAAAGATAATCGTTTAGGCAAACAATTATATTTCGCGATATATAGCAATACTAATTACCTGTAAAAATAAAAATACCTTTAGCGCAGGTACGTCTAAGTAGTTAATAAAATTGCGCACACGAGATCATCACGAGATATTTTGCCAGAAATCTCGTGGATTTATTTGATTTGTTTATTAGATGGCACTTAGTGGGATTTGTCGAGAGTGATTGAGCATATATTTAGTCTAAAAAGTTTATTGTTGATCTTTAAGTAAATAAGTTAAAGGTATGAAAATGAAAATGCTTTAATAGGATCTATTATTTAATGGCCTAATCATATTGTTGGAGCCTATATTTATTTTCCAATTTTTGATTTTAGAAAATTGCGGCACAATAAATGCAGATCTAATTTGTAATTAAACATTGACATACTGCAAAATTTGTGCTCTTAGAAATTTGAACATATCGCTGGTTTAATATATTTAATTATCGAATTTTTGTCATTTATCGTAGTGGTTGTTGTTAGTGATTTTCATTTTATTCATTAGACTATTGTATTTACCTAAAAAAAAATTGATTCACTACAATGTATGTTTGCACGTGTAATATTTATGGACCGCAGGTTTTTACTTTTCATCGCCCTGAAGATGGCCTTTATAGGCTGAAACGTAACAGGAATATTAAAACTTTAACCCTGATGAAAGATTTTTATTTGACTCCAAAAGCGATTGACTTAGCACAATGGCACAATTTTTGCGACTATTCTGTAATAAAACAAACATGTTAATATAACAAAATAAAAAAAATTATTTTCAGGAAGCGCACATTTTATTCCATGAGGTGAAGGTCATTTACAGTCAAGGTTTTCGTTTATTCTTTTGATTTTATTGACGGTCGATTTACCTAAGCTATTATATGGATTTTATTTTCCGCTAGATAATATAATGTCTGACGGGACAAATATATTTACAAATAAATAAATTTAATTAGAATTTCAAAATATTCTCAGAACAAGGAAGTAAAGAAGCGAGTAAGAATTGTAAATTAGTTAAAGTTATTTACGACATAAAAATCCAGAAATAGTGAGAGAGTCGAGATTTGACGGTTACTTTAGGACTCACAGACTAGCACTAAATAAATATAAAACTAATACAACAGAGACCTGGGAACAATTGAATACATTGAATGCCCTGTTGTTCCTTGTTGTATATATATAAAAAGATAGGCTATTTACATAACTTAGGGATTCTTTAAAACAAAGAACATATTTGATAAAAAATAAAATTAAAAGTTAGGGCAGCCCATAACTCAGATTTTTAAATATCTGTTTGGTTTTTAAACATGTTTGAAAATACTCAAGAAATGATATTTTAAAACATTAGGTTAGAAAAACTGCTTAAAATAAAGCTCGACAATACTACCATAATTTACAATAGTCACTTATTGTCACTTATTTCATCCTATATCTCTACAAACCCAAAGGTCCTCATGCTATCTCACAATTATTTCACTCCTTTATATAAATGTTTCCGTAAATGTATGCCGTCTTTTTATAAATTTATTACTAGAGTCTTCAAATTTGTCAAATTGCCAATAAAAATAAATTATTTGAAAATTGGAGTATGGTCTATATAACATTTTTAAGACCCTTTTTTAATAGCCTATTCAATAACAAAAACTAATAGTGCAGTAAAAACGCGGTCGAAAGACGCTTATTTATCGATTTTTTTTTTTGATATAGATATAACCAGATCAAATCTATACTATCTTATTAGGCATGTTTATTGGAATCTGAAATCGAGTTTTACGACATCGCTAGGGTGACCCAATTTTTTTCATATTCAAAAAACCTCAAAAATCGCGGTAATTTTAAAACTCAACTTTTTGACACATAACTCGCTCTATCTCAAAAACCGCTCTACCTACTAAAATGATTTTTTTTTTAAATTTTGAAACGCATCTCTTTGCGCACATATTGCAATAGAAAAAACTGAAGTAGTGTTTTTTTTGTTTATCAAAAAATTTAAAAAATGTGCTGGTCACCGTTTATTGAGAGACTTTTTTCAGCAATCGAAAAACTTTTTTATTTGAAGGAATTTTACCATACAGTCTGCGAAAAAATATAGCAGACACATTAAAAAAGTTAAAAAAAAAACTGCAACCATTTATCTCTAATAGATCTTGAGTTATCGATTTTTCAATTCGGGGTTCCAATCGCAGGAACACTTTCGAGGTTGTCCCGCGGCAACTTTCTACTAACCGCGCGCACTGCAAGTACGCTTTACTAGGTATTTATTATATTGAAATTTTTAATTTGAAATACCTATTTATTTGAACAGTTGATACCCCAAAATTTGAAATTCGAAAAATTGGCATGCACAATATTTTTAAATGCGTTTAGTATACAAATCAACCGGCGCGGCATCCCGGCAATCCTGCGCACTCCGTTTCGTTGAGATTAGTGGCGAGTCGAAAGTTTTTCAAAGACGTTTTCATGTTAGTTGTTTTTATGACTTCTTGCGTTGTTTTACGAAAATAATATTAAAAATAAGAATCAAAGACGATTAATGTGCGCATATAGTATATAGTGAGTAGTTGTGTTTTAGTTAGTATAATATAGTAAATGAGTGGTTCTAAACATTGAAGAGATGGATGTGAAATGTATTTTTTGTGGCAAATCTGTAGACCAAGGTGATAGTTTGGTAGTTCAGAATCCTACCAAAACCGGCCTGGAGACAATACTTCAGGCAGCAGAAAAAAGAAAGGACACTTGCGGGAAAAAATTATTGGAAATGAAAAAGGAGATTTTGGATGGTAGGATTAAACTTAAATTTCACGTTGCAAGTACTTACCCCAAATATTGGACTCCTATATTAACCACGAAAGAACCTGTACCGGAAAATCTTCGAAGTGCTCTATCAATTTGCTGTTCCGACAGAGGCTGCACCACTCGATGTGTTTGTGTGCTGCCAATGCAAATGCAAATCGTGCAGCAATAAAATGCAGTACTAAATTTTGGAAAGTAAAAAACTAATGTAACGAGTGCCTTTTATTTATGGAGAAAAGTTTTACATGCAGCAAGTGCATGGGAGCAAACCGTTCATAATTTCGATTTATCCTCAGAACGCCACTCCGACTATTTTTTTTTTATTTTTTTAGAATTCGTTTCCCTTGTCAACCCTATTTTCTGCCTTTTGTTTAATCCAAACCCTAATTAAAATCGTATTACATCGAAATCACTAACCGGCAAGTCAGACAGAAACGTATATAGTAAACTGAACAGACTGTTACAGTAGTAAAATGCCCCAAAACTGCTGGGTGCTCCTACGGTCGAATTTTCAGCAGGCGGATGGAAAAGCGTGTTGAATTCGACTGATCCATTGTCGTGTTTCCACCGGAAATTGATAAACCTCTTTGATGTCTCTTTTCCCATGGTGAAAATTAGACCAAAAAAGAACAAGAAGTGATGGTTAACTAGGGGACTTAAAACTTCATGTAGAAATTTGAGATCTTCATCAGCTTTTCATCAATATTTTAATTCTTATAGGTCTTTGTATCGGCGACTAATAAAAATCGCCAAAAGATCCTTCTACTCAAATTGCCTAAATAAGGCCACAAACAAGTCTAAAGAATGCTGGAAGATTGTTAATGATATACGTCAATCATACAGCAATTATTCCATGGCAGTCCTTGAATGTTCTGCTAGTCATATAAATGATTTTTTTTATTGGAATTGCTGATAAAACCCATAAAGATTTGGGTTTCCCAACAACAGATCCACTTACTTATTTATCAAGCACCAGTATTCAAGGATCATTTTTCTTTATACCTACAGACTTCGTTGAGTTTAAAGAGGTATTAACTTCTATAAAAAACAAAAATATAAGGTATAAATATAAAGAGGTAATAACTTCTATAAAAACTCAGCCGGGGAGGATGGCCTATCTGCCAAAATACTCCTAAACATGCCAGACATCTCTCTAAATGTCCTTGTTGAAGCTATAAATGCATCATGGGTTATGGGCACCTTTCCCGCTTGCTTAAAGTCTGCTAAGGTTATCCCAATTCATAAGACGGGCAGCCTCGCTAAACCATCAAACTTTAGACCAATATCCCTTCTGTTCACACTTTCAAAGATTATTGAAAAATTGGTTAAAAAACGTGTGATGTCTTATTTAAAATCAAAGATTATTCGTAGTGGTTCTCAGTTTGGCTTTCAAGAAAATAAAAACACAAATGACGCAATGTTTAACTTTATGAATGATATCTACTGTCAGATTAACGATGGTGGAGTTTCCGCTGCTGTGTTTTGTGACTTGTCGAAAGCCTTCGACTGCGTCAGTCACGAGGTTCTGGTGCGGAAGCTCTTCCACTATGGTTTTAGGGGCTTAGCGGCGAGTTGGTTTTGTTCATATCTATTCAAGGGTCATCGTCAGAGAGTGTGTGTGTGGTCGGAGTATTCTGAATATCAATCTGTTGCCTGGGGAGTACCTCAAGGGTCGGTACTGGGACCAATACTTTTTCTTCTATATATTAATGACCTCGTCCGACTTAATATCCAGGGAAAATTCACGCTCTTTGCTGACAACACCACCGTTCTCTGGCATGGGTATGATACCGACTCTTTAAGAATAGCCATGCTGGCTGATCTTTAACTTATATATGAGTGGTTCAGGGCAAATTTACTATCATTAAATCCAGAGAAGACCAAACTAATTTGTTTTACAAATAACCGTAGTCTTGATAATATTCTTATTGCTAACTGCCCTGTCCCGCCTTATTCTAACAATAAGTTTTTGGGTCTGGTGATTGACAAGGAACTTAAGTTTGAGGACCATATACGGAGTCTCAGCAATAGGGTTTCTGCGGGTTGTTTTGCTGTTAGGGTGACCTGTCGGGAGCTTAGCATGGGGATTGGGAGAGCCGTGCACTTTTCCCTGATTGAGTCCCATCTCAGGTATGGTGTCTGCTTTTGGGGTAGTGCAAGCAACTATCTTCTACAGATGTTGTTTGTTCTACAGAAACGTGCTGTGCGTTATATATGCGGGATATCACCTAGGGAATCATGCCGACCATATTTTATCAGGGAGGGCATTCTTACAATCTACTGCCTATACATACAGGAGGTGGCATGCCTTATTTTCTCCCATCAATACAGGTTTGTCCTACAGAATCCACGATATGTCACTCGCCAGCTGAATAATTTGCGGCTTCCCATTCCAACATCTGCCTTGGTAAAGAGATCAATTTTTTTTTATTTGAAATTTGAATTTGAAAAAGTGCAGTTAAATTAAGTATAGTACAATAAAGTACAGTGAGTAAAAAGAAGAAATTGTCTGTGACTACAACCCGCGGTGAGTGAAATAAACCCCTTTTCAGTTGGCGCGCGATCACTTGCGATTTAAGCTCCAAATTCAAAAATCCATAACTCAAAATCTATTAGAGATAAATGGTTGCAGTTTCTTTTAAAAACTCTTTTAATGTGTCTGCTACATTTTTTTGCAGACTATATGGTAAAAGTCCTTTAAATAAAAAAGTTTTTCGATTGCTGAAAAAATTATCTCCATAAACGGTGACCAGCACATTTTTTAAATTTTTTTGAATAACAAAAAAAAACACTCCCTTAATTTTTTCTATTGCAATATATGCGCAAAGAAATGCGTTTAAAAATTAAAAAAAAAAAATTTAGTAGCTAAAGCGGTTTTTGAGATAGAGCGAGTTATGTGTCAAAAAGTTGAGTTTCTAAATTATCGCGATTCTTGAAGTTTTTTTAATATATAAAAAATCGGGACACCCTATCGATGTCGTAGAACTCGGTTTTAGATGCCCAGTAATATTCCCAATAATTTAGTATAGGACTTATCTGGTTATACCTCGAAATAAAAACGCGAGAATTCGAGCCGGTTTTTACTCCGCTATAAACGATGTTTCTAAACAAAGCAATTATTTACAAGCATTTAAATTTATATTTAATTTTTGCGATGAATAAGGAGTTTAGTTATTTTGCTATTTATAGCGCGTATTTTCCACCATTTAGAGCTCATAAAATAGTTAAAATGAAATACATCATTATAGAATATGTAATATATCATTTTTTTCTTAATTTTATGCAATTATTTTGCTATTTTGAAAAAAAATTTTTACTTGTAGTTTTTTATAATCCATCGATTATTTTTTACGGAGGACCGTTCTCACCATAGTCTACTGGGAAAGTCAGACTATTATAGTGGATGATGGTAAATGGATTAATTGTTGAAAGTAGCTTAAGCTTCTTAGTCCATATAAATAAGAAATTGAGCATTGCTTATATGCATCTAAGTGGTCTGCATAATTTAAATGTAATAAATTAATACTATCTTTGTTTGACTATTGCGATATGGTTTATAATAATGCAATTTCTAATTTTATCCAAAAATTACAAAATTCCTGTGTGAGGTTCTCTTAGGGAATCTCATGCAGAAGTCGCCTAACTCCTTTTATTAATCTTCACTCTAATCTAAATATGGAAATAGCCAAAAATATTATTTATACTGTTTCATTTATCGCATAATCAAAACTGGGCAACCACTGTACATAAAAGAGCTATTTAATATTTGTGATCACTCCCACAATACAAATATAGAGTAGACCAACATCGTACAGCCGAGTATCAGGAATCACTTACCCGCCTATGCAGAAAATTATTCTTTTTATAGATTCAGAAAATGTATTAAAAGGTTTCTTTTTAGAATTTCAAATCAATACATCATCCATTATATGCATTCATAGTTCCTTGATTAACTATTGGTAATAGATTTTTTCTTTTATTTTCAAATGAAAAATTTGCATTGTGTGCGTTATTGATATCTCTGTTTTGTCGATGGTTGTAAGTAATTTAATTAAAATCGATTTAATTTATTTTAACTTGAATTGCATATTCTGAAATAATATTAGATATTCATTTTTTCGCTTCTGCCTACGCCTTCCTCTTCTGTTCATTGCCTGCCCTTACCCTTAGCATCCACATTGTGTGTTTTTTTTTATTTAGAAAAAGTAAATATTTGTGTTCAACTTAAAATATATTTTCTAAGGGTGCATCGCATAAGCCCTTTTATATTTAAAGTGGGTTTATGGATCACTTCTTTTAAAATCGAGATGCATACCTATTTGATAGGAAATTAACGTTATAAAGTTAGTAATTGACATTTTATATTTTTATTTTCTTTGTCAAACAAATGTTTTTTGAATATGAATTTGAATTAGAACTCCTGTTAATATCTTTTTCTATTTAAATTTCTTATATTATGATCAAATTGCTGAGCAGCTTAAATAGCACTGGAGTAAATGAGTAAAGTGCTTTTTCCTATTTTATTTGTCATAGAGTATGTATTTAAAAAACTAAGAGACTACTATTCTATTAAAACAATCTTAATTTTTTTTTATTGAGTTTCCCGAAAATTTTCAAAAAAACATTGCAGAACCATTGCATCCCCAAGGTTGGTAACTTCAAACATGTTATAACTTTGGCGGTATGGTCCCTAAAGGATATGTATTATCAGGGTATATTAAATTATTTTTAACTTTATCATATTATACTATAGTCTGTATAATTATTACACTAACTTATACGATACTAATAAAGTTAGCGAAACACGTTTAGAAATTTTAAGAAAATGTTTTTCAAGTGGTTACATATTCTGACTCCAAACAAATATTTATTTACATTTTAAAATTAACCACTGATTTGGTGTTTTGTAATTACTAAGCCACATATGTGTAATTTATAAATTAAAAAAAAAACTTGTTTACGGTGAAAAGTTAAATGAGAAAATTGGCGTTACTCATGTAATTTGCTATTATTATCAGCCCGTGCGTAATAAGAGTTGCAAATTATTTCAAAATTACCTAGATTAAATAATAAAACAGGTCGTTTATTATTATTTGTTAGTACTCAATATAAAACAACTGTTTTTCATAAATAAATAAGGATTCTTAGAATATATTACAGTAGCTTATGGTCTTATGTGGATATGCTTTTTTAGGCTTTTTTTTGTTGATTTAACAGTTTAGCATGAAATATAAAAATAATAAAATGACATAACTTATTCTTCCACCGCGGAATAATACCTTGATATTGTAATGTTGAAGGTATATCAATGCCATGTAGTTGACCATGGTGTGTATTTTGTTTGCGAATTAAGTTAAACAACTCGTAATGCAATTTACATAAATTAAAACATTATGAGAGTTTTCATGAAATTATTTAATATAAGTCACTTAAGTCCACTTCCTTTGTCGTAATAAATTGTATAATAAAGTCATATGTTGAAAAATGCATGTAAGAAAAAGATCATTTTGAAAATAATTAAATAATTAATGCCTTTTATTTTATTATTATTATTAAGTTGCAAATAATAAATATTTTTTTAAATACATCTTAAAATTTTGTAGTGATAGGTTAACTAGGTTTATCGTTAGTTTATTTTGAATTCTTGCTGCGTTATAAGAAAATGATCTCTAGAACCTGGCGTTGTGCTGAGGTGGAATTGAAATTTTATTATTAAACCTAATATTCAAGTTATTATTAGTATTACAAAAAAAATTATCTATTTTTAAGGGAGAGAGCAGAAAAGTCTGCGCATGCACATTTTTATCCATTTAATATATGATACAAATGAGATATATGATCAAATTTTTAAAGTCGATAGACAAACCTCACAGAAGCATTTTAAACTCTTTGAATATTCCAATTAATTCCATAACAAATATTTAATTCCAATTTTCCAAATCTAGGGCAAACCGACAAAACGGAAAGTGCGACAAAGCAAGAGAATCGCATAATTACTTTTGTATCTTTAGTTTTATTCAGGGTGTCCCATTAATAATGGTATATATTTTAATACCAGATTCCTCTGATAAAAATAATGAGGTTACAAGATACAGGGTGATAAACATTAAGTATTTTTTTTGAATTTTGTCTATAACTTTAGCAGTTGTTTTTTGTTTTTAACTAAATTTGGCATTTGAAAGTTTTTTTATATGCCAAATCTAATTTTATTAGGTTTTTTTTAATTATCTCATAGAGGGAGCCACATTTTAGTGGTTTTTTGAATTCCATAGCTTTTTTACGCCCTGTATAATTTTATTTTTTATTTTAAATAAGCATTCTACAAGTATTTTTGCTTACAAAAGGTATACTCTATGATTACTCTTTTTCTAGATATTTACATTTAAAGATTTTAAAGACATCCATGAAAACCATATTTTAAATAATTGATAAATAAAAATATAAAACCTAAATAATTACTTAAAAATAAAAATTATCAATATTTGCCAGTAAGTGTTCCACATCGCCTCCATTTGTCTCAAGACATTTTAAAATTCTTTTATTAAAAGACCGCAGAATCTTAAAAAAATAATTGTTCATTTCAAAATGGCTCAGCAGCGACTTGAATTTTTTCTAATAATTGTTCCCTTGTGTTTATTTGATTTTTGTAAACAATGGATTTCATGTATCCCCATACGCAAAAATCCAATGGGTTAAAATCAGGACTTCGTGCGGGCCAAGGTCTTCTTGACTTCCACGTCCTATCCAGTTGAAATTATCATTAAGATATTCTCTCACGGGTCTAGCAAAATGCGCAGGAGCGCCATCTTGCATAAAAATCATATCTCGGCGCAGATTTAAAGGCAAATTTTCTAAATAATCAATGAGTTTTGTTTCTAAAAAGTTTAAATATAATTCACCGTTTAGATTTGGAGGTCCTAAAAAATTGTCTATAAAACCACACCAAATATTAACTTTAAATTCGTGTTGAAAGTGTCTTTCAGTAATGAGGTTTGGATTTGCAATATTCCATGAAAATTCCCCGTCAGATAAAAGTCGCTTCATCCGTAAACATAATTTTATTAATAAATAGGGGATCTTGATTTTGTTGTTCCTGGATATAGCGGGCGAAATCTAATCTCGCTGGAAGATCTGTCTCCAAAAGATTTTGTACTCCATGATATGGATAAAGACGCTCACTATGAAAAATTCTTAAAACTGAGAACTTACTAATTCCAGTTCTTGCCGCCATACGCCTTACACTTATTTCTGGATCTTCAGCAACCTGGACTAACAGTTCTTCTTCTTGGTCCACATTACGTCTATTTGGACGCCCGACATCTCGCTTTGGCCTGAATGAACCCGTTTCTCCAAGTCTCTAGTAAACGTTTTTAAAGAGTTTAAAATCTGGCTGCCTCCTATTTGGATACAATTGCGCATAACGTCGACAAGCTCTTAGACCGCTGTAATTTGCTTGGGCATAAACACATACCATATCTCGCATTTCCGAATTAGAAAAATATTGATGTCTAGGCATTTTAACCTAAAGTGATAAATAAAGACTACTAGAACTAACACTAACGCAACAAGTAACAATTAATAACTAACAAAAATAACGCAATAAAAGGTAATAAAGTAACTAATCGTGTGAGCTATAACGCGCCACAGCAACTAAAAAAACATAAATCGTGACAGTGACAGTGACAGTGACTTTGTTTGTTTTAATTTTTTTGTTAGATATAGCCTATTTTTTTTTAACTTAAAGTAGAAAAATATTCATTTTTTCTTGAGCGCATTGCAAGTTTTAAGTCCAAATATCTCGAGAACGGTAAATCCTAGCGACATTTTTAAGGTATACCTTTTTTAAGGAAAAACACTTGCAGAATAGAAATTTATAATAAAACATTACATTATACAAAGTGTAAAAAAGTTATGGAGTTTAAAAAAGACTAAAATAAGGCTGATGACGCCCTCTATGAGATGATTTAAAATAATTTAAAGTTTTATATTTGGCATATAAAGAAACCCCTACAAACCAAATTTCATTAAAAACAAAGAACAAATGCTTAAGTTATGAGCAAAATTAAAAAAAAACTTAATGTTTATCACCCTGTATCTTGGTTGCATTTTATTTTCGGACTAGAAAAATTTAACCTAACCTCATTATTTTTAAGAGAGGAATCTGCTGTTAAAATATTTACCATTATTAATAGGACACCCTGTATATTTCGATATTATATAGTATTATTAATGACACAGTGCTTTGGAAAATGTTCTTAAAATTGTCTCTAATTCTCAATTCATCGTCTAAAATGACTCCAAAGTTTTTAGGAGAGCTTACATATGCGAATCTTATATTATCAATTATTTATTAGGATTTAGTTTTAAATTAAGAATATTTGAATTCATGCCCGTTTCTAGCTCGTCATTCGTAAGTAATCATGATAGTCAATGAAATCAAAAAAATTGTAAATTTGCGTATCTCAAAAGCGGATATAAAATATCTACAATATAGATTATAAAGCATGTAACATCGCAAGTAAGACTATCTGTTATAAGAAAAAAAGTTTGATATTTATTTTATAAATATAATTGTAAAAGCAAATATAAACCAAATTACGAGACAGTTTTACTACTAACCAAAACTCTTTATTTTTGGTTAGTGGTAAAACTGTCTCGTAATTTGAGTGTTTAACCAAAGGTTCCAACCATAGGACCAAATTTAAACCAGTATTAAAACCGTAGTATTTAAGCCTTGTCTACAAAAAATCATGGTTGATATTGTCAAATGCTGCAGAAAAATCCAGTACTCCATACATATTTTTATCCTATGATTTAAATATATCATCAGTTACACTAAAAAGTGCTACTAAAGTGTTAAAGCGTATTTGGCATTATATGATATACAAAGAAGATTGAATTGAATCATTTTTGTTTTAATAAATATTAAAATTTGTCAGTGCATTCCGCAACTGTTAAGGTTTATTTTTATTTATAAATAGTCAATGAACATACTTCCTCTTCTCCCTCTGGACCTTAGTCAAAATGACATTTCTTAAATTTTTGGAAATATTCTAACCTTTTATTCATTTTTGAGTTTTTAAATATACATAGAGCCACTGCTCTATGTATATTTAAAAACTAATATAGTGTCATAATTTGTTTTTGTTTTTTTGTGAGCCATTGTGCCTTAAGCTTTATACTGCGGGACTTTAGGCGTGTCAAACAGGTGTAAATAAGATCATTAAGAATATTTATTTTAATATTTATGTTATTTGAGTAAAATATATTATTTCAAGGTAAATTGTGCATTTTGGCATTAAAACGGTATACAGGGTGTTTCAGAACTATGGGATCAAACTTCTAGGGGTTGTTCAGTGGAACAGTAGAATCCATTTGAGTATAGAAACCCATGTCCGGAAATGTGTCACTACGCCACTACGGCCCTAAGACGCGTTTAAATTTAGAAAAAATATTAATTACCTAAATAAGATCTGATGCAATGATTTTTTTTACCTAAGTTTGGCGTAAATTAAATATTCATTATTTCTAGACATTTGCGCTAACTATTTGCTTACACATTTACCGATTTCATTTTTTGTTGGTACGTTGAATAGAGAATTTTACGCTGCTTACTATGATGTATCACACGATTTTTAATTTTCTGGCATTATTATGATGAATTTTTCATTGATAAAAATTCTCGGCTTTCTACATGCTTGTGAAACAGAAGACAAAGAGAGAACAAGAGTAATAAGAAAATACCAGGAAAAAATATATATTTCTTATGGGATATTACTACCTATATTTCTATAACCTTAAAATATTCTTTTTAAGAAAAAGTAGGAATCCATTTTCCCATATATTTCCAGTAGAGGAAGATTTTAATTGTGACCCTCTATTGTCGTAAATACATAAAATTTTAAAAAATGTCACTTTTATTAACCGGCATAAATCAAATCTAATTATTTATTTCCAATAAGAAAAATGATTCCGGAACTAACATTTGTACACATACATCAACTATTATAGCTTTCCATTCTGACATGAATTTTTATCACTTTTTATCAGAAATAAGAATGTACGCGATGATATCATCGAAAGCCTTCAATGACAATAGCCATAACTTACTTACGTACATTCATAGGTCACATATTATCGCTATTTTTTATTTGTACAGCAGCTTTTATGTGGTATTGGGTGGCAAGGTAAATGACAGCCTTTACATACTAAAATGACAAAACGGATGTTTATTTTCGCTTCGCTTGCCATAAATATTTATGAAAATTTTCGGAAAGAACCACTATTGTTATTATTGTTTTAAAAAAAACCGTTATTATACAACAAATAATCGATTTGCAACAGCTTAGAAAGCCGTTACAAGAACTGAATCATTTCAAGGTATTTGTTATTCATAGTTGGTTGATTAATGATTATTAGCATGTTTTTAACTGACGTGAATGATGAAATAAGATCGGTGTAGCTAGTAGTTATTTAAAAATTCGAATCTGTGCACAGATATTTCTTTTGTAGCTTAAAATACATTTTATTTTGTATCTGTAATAATTATATAAATTGCATAAGTTAATTCTAATATAAACATTTTTCTTGTCAAATCATATCAAGTTATTTGCGCTAAATTAAGACAAAAACGTTAGAGTTGTTATCTGCCCTACTGCTCTTGGAAATTTGATTCAACGGGTCAGAATCATCTCACTTGCATAGATAGCACAAATGGACTCGAAAACATGCCGGCATAAATTAAATAGTAAAAAATTAAACTTCAAGTCACAGGTCTCAAATATATTGAATATAACGTCATAGGATTATACGTCTTTCACACCTGTACTAGGCATCATCAGATCTTGTGTATTTACTAATAGAACGGAAACCAGAAAAACAACATTACATGTCCAGGATAAAAATTAAAAGTTAACAAAGTGAGACGGGCAGACTAGTTATCGCATATTAAAAAAAATAGTACATGCGAAACACGTATACTACTTTGACCTTATATTCAATATATCCTCCTAGGACCCGGACATGATTTGTTAAGTTAGGGTTGTGAGGCTTTTAAATATAATAAAAAATACATAAATAAACATTGTTTACTAATAACTTTTCTTATTTTTTTTTCTTACTTTCACAGATACATGACGTCCATTAAAATGGACTTTGGGTCTTAACCTAAACAAAAATTCCTAATATATAATTTTTTTTTCAATAACATTTCAGTCTAAACCCATGAAAACGCAGAAAATAAATGTAAACTTAAATTTATTTGCTATGGAACTTCATGAAACAGTGTTTTTTTTGGCACAAGAGTCATTTTTACATCTAACCGAATTTTTTAAGTCTGTGACAATTTGTGGAAAGTGTTGTTTCCGTTTTCTTTTGGTGCCTAAAGATGACGGTGAATCGACAAAGACATTTCCCCCAGGATTTCTTCTAGTATCTACACCTCGGATGTTTTCTTGGGACTCACTTTGTGGGTTGGGTGTATTTGTCAAAAGTTAAGTGGCAATTTCGATTTTAAAATCTAAATATTGTTGTATTTTGTGTGGAGGGATTTTAATTTTTTTTTTCTTTTCGATAAAAAATCCATGATCTAGCCATTGCTAGATCAAAGAAATGGAAAATGACCCTTACAGTCCATTTTTTTGATCTGGCTCGAATTCTATAATAGCTAATCATTCGGTCTATCAAGTCTATTCCTCCCATACAATCGTTGTATTTAGCAACAACGTAAGGTCTTTTAACCTGAATGTATTTAGTCTTTCTTAGACCACCTTTTACATTCATCGCTAGGTTGAATTCCTAGAGCAGTAGATGCCAAAAGTACAGATTTCAGATCATACCATTGTACAACTATTATTTCGCCATCTTGTCTTACAATTTGTTCCGAGCTGCCTCTACCTATCTAGGCCATCATTTTTTCCGAAGTTAAATTTACTGCCGCTGGTACACGAGATTTCATAATGGTTCCAGTACAATATTTTTTTTGTTGACGAAAATATTCGAGAAGTGGTATTGTCGTGAAATATCTATCGCAGTACACATGACTTCCAGGAAATAATGTCCTTTCAAGGCGAACAAAAGCAGAAGGTCCAACACCAAGTCGTTTTACAGAATCATCTGGAAAAGTATCTTTTTCTTGATTTAATTCAAAGTCTACGACAAGACCATCAGGAGCAGCAACAACAAAATTTTTCAAACCCTTTGGATTTGGCTTTCCTCTAACGAACTGCTTTATTTTACAAGTCGCTGTAAATGGGATCATCTGTTCATCTACAGCAACCACTTTCTCTCTAGGTAGCTGCAAACACCCCTGCCATACTGCTTTTATAATAGGACGTACTTTCCAAAATTTGTCAAACAGACCTGCGTACCTCTTTAGCGATGCTGCCATCAATGACGATTTTAAGGTTACTTCTTATAGCAAGAAATCTATCTTGAGTCATTGTATCTGCAATAGCTGAAACTTTAGTGGTTTTTGCCTAATACATTCTGATTTTGGGATATTTTAGAGAGGACCTCAAACAAACTATTCCAAAAAAAATGTTTAATCTCATTAAAAGTCAATTTAAGAGATACTCCTTTAAGTTCAACGTATCTTGCATTTGTGCAATCACACACTTTTTGGAATAACTAATCTTCAAAGTACATGTCTAAATACGATTTTGCAGTCCAATCATACCGAAGCTCTGCATTCACTAGAGAAGCCTTCAAAATTTGGAGGTGCAAAAGTATCATCTCTTCTCCAAGACTTTCGCTTTAAAGGATCCACAGATTGCTTGGCCATTTTTAAGTTTTCTCTGGACACTAAGAGGAATTCTGTCTTCTTCTTCTTCTTCTTCCTCACTGCTGCTTACTAGCTCTTCATTAATTATTTCTTCTTCTCTCCCCATTAAATTATCCATAGTTTGTTGGGTAATAGTTAAACTTTCACCAAAATCATTATAAAACGTTTAAAAATAGGCTACATACCATCATAACGAGAACCACGTGCAGCCGCCATCATAACAGAAAACAAACAACTGATTCCCAGCACATGTGCACAATTAAAGTCGACCAAATCGGACTGGGCGCATCCACTACGAAGTGTCCATCGTAGTGGATGCGAGGTCTAAGCTGCTTAAATAATAAATTAACTAAACTGGAGACATAAAACTGGCTTGTCCATTTAAATGGACGCTAGGTTCCAGGAGGATATTTGAAACCTGTGACTTGAAGTTTAATTTATCTAAAGATTTCCTCTATTTAGAAATATAAAGGTCTAATGCAAATCCATTTAAATAATTTAAAAAAATCTAAGGGATCAGACAATTATTATAAAATACAACCGCCATAGGACAACTGAATAAAGTTCGAGAAGAATAAAATATGGAAATCTAATAATGTAATATCTACGATAGGTTGGCAAACTTTATCTAAATATTCGTTCCCCTTAAGAAAACTCCAAAAATAAAAGTCATATGAGAACAAATCTGGAGGTCTAGTAGGCCATTTATTATCGTCAGTCTCACTAATGAGTTGGTTGGGAAAAGTTAGTATTTTTTGTCATAACCACATTATAAATAGGATAACCGTCTTGTTGAAAATCGACCAATCCTAGGTCTAAATCAAAGAGGAACTGAATGGCAAAAAGAACTTGGTTTTGTAGCAACTCATATCATTCAATAAAAAATTACCCTACAAAAACAGCAAGAATTGGGTTTCCAATGTAATGGAAAAGAAGATTTATCGAAAATTGGAATATTTCGTAAAAAAAAATTAATTTTTATTTGCTTTTTAATCATCATCATTTTAGCAAATACTGGTAATAGTTTTATGGTCCACACCCAGTTTCTCTTCAATACTTGTACTTGACTGTAGTAAATCCACTTTTAGGGCACTACAAACCAGTCGTTCTTGCTTCTGGACTCTTTCGATAGAAGGTTCTTGCACTTCAGTGTGGCATTTATATGTTGAAGACAAAAGGATATTACAAATATTCAAAATCACAATTCAAATTGTTTTTGTAAGAAATCGATATATATTCAAATGTAATTGGAAGCAAATTCCTAAATTGTACTGCCAAATTGCCTCAATAACACGATTATTTAATAATTTGAACTCTTTCAGAAGAAGTATAAACAGCTAAAATAGGTTGGACAAAATAGTGCTTTAAAATTAACAGTGCAGCATGCAGTCACATGGTAAAAAGAGGCATGCCGATGTTATTACTGTTATTCTTTAACAAATAAAAAGAGCATAATATACCTATCAAACGACCGGAGACTAATTTTTAATTCTCCAACCTGTATTAATAGACAGATAAAGGACTAGGGAGTACTATTCTCTCTAAAACCTCTTAAAAATTATGAAAATGGAGAAAATTTTATATTGAGATTCTAAGTACAACCATGACTTACTCCAAAAAATGCATTTAATTTTTTATAGACAAAACTTATTCAAAGAAAAAAAATCATTTTCTCTTAATAAAAATCAAGGATATAAAACACTTTTATAAATTTATGTATGTGTGTTTTAATAATCTTATTTTAAATTAAATGTTGTACTAAATAAGAGTATTAAAAAAAATGTAGAAAAAATGTTTTCTAAGTTAAATATTGAAAAATTTATTTTTTTAGTTTCGTTTAAAACGCCTTAAGATTTATATTTGCAATTATTTTTATATAACCCTAATTTAATAGACTTAATAAGAAATAAATTTCACTCAATTTAATTATACAACCAAAAACAAATTGTGAAAATTTTTATCTGGGTTAAACGGTGATTATAATAGAATAATACCATTGGCAGGAAATGTTTTGTTTAACGCTAAACGGCCGGAATGCATTTGCTTTGCTTGACTTAATGGGATAACGCAATTATGCAACTGATTTCCTTTTTTTTATTTGCCCTGATAGGATTTTTGTTTCCGGATTTAACAATTATATCATTCGCATAGTATAGAGTAAATCAACTCGATTTTTGAGTAAATTATTCGTGTATACTCTCAGCATAAGGGATTACATGCAAACTGCGGCAACTAAAGCGATATAAAATCTGTTCAGCCTTCCGAACCTGGTGGTTTACATGTATCTTCCTACATATCCTTGGGGAACTATGGTCTGGTGAGACTGGTCATGCAAAAATCTGGTCTTGTACAGAAGTACCATCTCCTTCTAATGGGAATTTCCTGTATGGCACCTGAGACTGTGGTTTATAAGGGTTTTGTGATCCACATTTTAGGCAGAGAGGAGTGGCAGTACTTCAATGGGCCTACACTATTAAATAAAGGGACCAGCTAGTATACAGATGGGTCCAGAATGAATAATAGAGCTGGTGCAGTGGTAGTGAGTTCCCACAGACCATCGGAGAATACTCGCGGAGGGAGCAAGCTGCTATCGTTCAGGCTGAAGTTTTTGCTGTGTTGAATTTCGGAGCGAAAATCCTAAATCCCGAGTGTCCCAAAACTATATTTCCATTCAAACTTCAAGAGGTGGTAGGGCACATCAAAACAACTATTCTTTGTCCTGTAAACGTATACCACCAAACATAGCCGTTTGGACTCTACATTAAACAAACTGTTTTTGGTACTAATATTTTATACATTAACTGAATTGCTATTTACAGTGCAAAAAAACATTTCTTTATTATTAACATTCCAAACACTTTTTGGGATTAGTTGACATTTACATTAACTTGCATTAATTTAAAATTTGCAATAGAATAGCAAATAGTTTCTCACTCTCCTTGAAGAAGACCTTGCCGATATGCATCTGGCGTACAGTGCAGCTCTGTGCAATGGAAGACCAGCAGTTCGCTTGTATGAAGAGGGATATTCAAATCATACAACCTTTTCTTCTATTTATCGTCGTCTTGAAAAGACTGGAACACTAAGACCACCAGCTCTATCAGGATGCTGGTCACCCAAGAACATCGAGTACTCGCTTTTCATTATTTTTTTTGTTAATGGTTTCATGAATCGTAACGAGCCTGAGGAATATTAATTTCAGATAAGGTTTGTTTTACACACGATGGTTACCTCAATATCAGAAACAGCCATATTTGGCATGATGAAAATCCGCACGCTGTGAAGACACCAACAATAATTTTCTGTAAATATCTCAACTGATATTTTTGGAGAGAACATAATTGTTTTGCGCGTTTGAATTCAGATATTTGCCTTCTTAGTTTCTACAAAATACTTTGCCTCAATTATTAGGAAATATCTTTATAAACCTTACAAATAACATCCAGTCTAAACATGACGAGGCACCTCCACATTTTGGTGCAAACGTGCGCCGGTATTTAGATCAACGATTTTCCCAACGATTGGTTGGAAAAGGAGGTCCCGTTGCCTGGCCTGCGCATTCTCTTGATCTCAACCCTCTAGATTTTTTTCGAAACACTTATTCTTAATTCCCGCCTGCTAGTAAGGATAATGGCAGTCTGTACCCATGTAGAAGTTATTCCCGGAGTGTTCCAAAGATTTCGCGTCTTAATAACCCAACGGGGTAATCTTTGCATTGAAACAAATGGTTGGCATTTTGAGCAACTACCGTAAATAATAATTCAGTTGCCAACAGAAATTCAGTTAATGGGCAAAATGACCAAAAACAGTTTTTTTTTTAAATTTTAGTTTCATTTGCGGACATAAAATATGTGTTTTGAGGTCCCCCTGCCACCCCCTGAAGTTTGTAGGTATAATAATGGGATACGCTGTATAGTCGTATCAATTTGCTCGGATAGGAGGGCTGCAATTAGGGCTATCTCGGCCAAAAATATAAAATCCAAGCTCGTAATGGAGTTCGTAAAAATCCTGGAGGAACTGGTAAAGGTGAACTGCAGGATTCAACTTGTCTGGCACTCAAACCATGCTGGAAATGGGGAAGTGGATTCCCTTACTAGACAAGAATCTGCGAAACTACCAGTGGGGCCTAAACCTCAAATTGGTATAAGTAAGTGTTTAGCTGCATCAATGAAGAGTTTGCTGGACAAGTAGATCCTTTAAAGATGAACTAAAGCACCTGGCAGACCTAAGAAAGGCTAAGGCACTCATACGTGCCGCACCAGAAATTTACTGTGCTTAATAAGACTGAAAATTTGGCTAGTGACAGGTCTGTTAACCGGACATTAGCATTTAAAGGATCATTTGCATACTATCGGCATTGCAAAACTCAAAATTTGGCTAGTGACAGGTCTCTTAACCGGATACTGGCATTTAAAGGATCATTTTCATACTATCGGCATTGCGAACAACCCGGAATGCCGATGGTGTTCGAAGGAGGACTAAACGTTACAAAGGTGACCCTCAGTGGGGCACAACGGGTCCATCAGATGACCTATGTGCATAACAGCCTGCGATCCATCTTACACTACAAATCAATGCCTATATCTGAGGAACCAAATTAAAAATCGCTGAGAACCATTTTTTATAATAGGGAAGGAAAAACAAAATAATAGATAACATTTGTTTACTTACGCCTTTACCTCCAGCGAATTTAGCTTTATATTATTGAATCGCAACCTCTTGCTTCTGATATCTCATCTAAAAGCCCTTAAAAAATGTTTTTCAATGGTACCCTACAAAGCTACTTTAAATGTTGTAGTTCTCGTCTTGCTTTGAAGTTACACGTTACTTAATTAAATTAAAATTGTATTTTTTATTACTTATTTTAAAAAAATTCTAATTTAAAAATTTTTCTAGTTTTATGCTTATAACGTACATACATTTGCAAATGTTTCTCTAGAAATAAATCGGCATTCTATACTATTCTTTTCATCAGTTACTCTGTTGCTAGGTTGCATCTTAAAAGATCAGATTTTCGATGGTTTTGAAGCAAGAAATTTAAAGGCGATAGGTCCAGGGATGTAGAAGGTCATTCAACAGGACTTTTCTTTCTAATCCCTGAATTAGGATAATTATTTTCTAACTGCTTTCTAATTGCCTAATTACATATACAAATACAAATACAAATACAAAATCGTTTATTTGTCAAAAGAAAAAAGAAGAATACATTTTATGAAAAAAGAAGCATGACAAAAAGGACAGTTCCTCGATTATAAAAAACCGCTTCAGACTTAGAACATTGAAAGGCCTTTCAATATTCTAAGGCTTCAGATGCTCCTTATATTAAGGAAAGCATATGTGAACTATCCTATACATAAAACACAACATAACGTGACATCCTGTAGAAAAATCTCGTAAAATCAACTCTGATTCTCTAAATTATTAACAATCGAACGTTCGATAAATGAACCTAGCATGTTGGCATATAATTTGCTTATTAAATTCCCTATAAATACCGGAACAATAATTTTCTAATATAGCCTGAAAGTTTGTGAGGGTATTCCGTATGTCCTACTTTAAATACTCGTGGATTCTCGTCATTCCAGTAAGTACAGTTCTGTATTTACATGCGCATTCAAATAGAAAGTGCACTCATTACTAAAACAAAAATTGTTGATAAAGCTGTTGATTCTGCAGAAATTGTAGATATCACAACTTTACAAAATTTAATTATCTACTTACTTTTCTTATAGATTCCCGGGATTTGCGTCTATTTCCAAGTCGATAAACTAGTTTATTGCTCTAGCTAAATACTTGGTAGGTATCCTCAGGTATCCTTACTCCATATTGTTGCAGATTACTGCTATTTCTTCTGCAAATGCATATAACGAAATGGTTTAAAGTTAATTAAAAAAAAACCGTTTTATTTTTTGACGAGAAAAATGAGTAGTACGATCCTTTATAACTTCGTAGAAGCTGCAAATTCTACTAAGAGGAATATAGGAAGGTTGTGGCAAGAGACTGATGATATGAAAGAAAGGTATAATGATCCAAGAAGAGCAACAGAACCTCTACAATCCATACGATTTGTTTGCCTTCAGGTATTACGAAAGCCCGATATTACTGCCAACTAGATAAGAAGATGGTTTAAAATATTCATGACGTTAGTTTACAGACACTGCTTAACTAATAAAAGCTGCCGTACCAGAGACAACCAAAGAGACGCGCAACTGTACGCTAATAAAATATCCGATTATTTTCCATCTTTGTCTCTCTTCGTGAAAGGTGAGTGTAGATGGCGCAGATAGCGTTTGCGGCCATTATTCAAACCTCGTCTGTTAAGCATTTAATGAATTATTTTAATTAAAATCAGCCGTTATGTCTCAGAAGTCAGAACAGCATAATTATGTTCTGAGACAGAACGGCTTTTAATTAAATCAAATAAAAAAGTATTGATATGTTTTTAATTGCTCAGAACGATGGTAGACTTTAATTAAAACAATGCAATTTAATAACATTTAAATTAGGGAACTAAATAAACTAAATATAATTCTGAAACGTTTCGTATTGTATTTTCAGTACATGGTATAACTATAAGATGTGCATGCATTTTCTTAATTATTTTCATAATTTATAATTAGACGGTAACAGTAACATGTATATACATAAATGCAATTAAAATACAGAAAGATTTTAATTATCACAGTACTATAATAATATTCCAAAAAATATATCCTTTGGTGTAACACTCCATGGAATACCTATTTTAACTACAGCCTTGACAATTACCTGATTACCTTAATGAACATATTTCTGTTCCTAACACATGTCAAAACACTGAATTCTGTATCCTACAAAAAAGTACAACTACTAACTACTGTAACCAAGTTCACCTAAATCCGGTAGGTAATAAAATACGTAAAATTTAAACACTCGTCCAAAATCTCAACTAATGATGTAAAACAAAACAACATTAATCAGCAGCAACAACTATTCAGCCATATTGAAATTCACGCGTTCATGTTGAGCAAGGATTGCACTGTTGCCATACTTAATTATAATTTTAGAAATACTAGAGAATTGGACACAAGCTATCCCGTATTTTTGATTCATTTAGACGGAGTTGGAAGAATGTTTTCTCTTGACTGCTCTGATAATTAAATACATTTACCATTGCGATAGATTAGTATTGTGGCGCCACCTTAGCTCACCTTTCATAAAGGAAGAGAGAGACAACGAAATACAATATATACAGATTAAAGAGAGCAACAACAATAGGATAAAAATTTCTATCTAGTTGCACGTCTCTTTGGTTGTCTCTGGCCGTACTATCCTGTAAAAATCGCGCGAGAAGATTAGGATGAGCCGAAAATCTCAGTATTGGAAGAGAGTGAATGCGCATGTATTCTTTTTACCGGAGGATCAAGGTTTGGTTTACTTCCTAATTCAAGAAGGCTAAGGGTATGGCGAACAACTGGCAATACGTCTTGCTTATAAGTTGACAGGTACCAAGGTGGAACTCTGGTGGTTTGAACTGGAGCTTCGATAGATTTTCAGACTAATTGGAGACTCCCATTGAAGGGTTTTTAACAATAGACGAACATCAGGTTTCAACTTTGGAACACATTTTTAATCCACCTGCTACAGAATTTTACTTGCGCAATCCCCTGACTAAAATCCTATCGAGCACGTTTGGGATATGTTAAAAAGGAATATTTTGAACTAAGAAATAATGTTTAATTAGCAAAACGGAATTGACAATTTAATTATCAGCATGCTAAATAGATGTCGAGCTGTTAATAATAAGAAATAGTTACATTTTCTGTTTTTTTTTCTATTTATCACGTAATTATCATCCATAATATCTAGTTTTTTCTAGTTTATATTCATGATTTCCATGCTGCATCAAACTGATCATATTGGGTTTTCAAGTAATGACACAATTCAAAAATTAAAACATTATAAATATTTTGAGAAATACCGATATATGTACATATTTATTTGCGTATGCGCAAAAAAGTTTCCTTTATGCTATTTTGATTCCGTTTTTTTAACTTTTATGCAGCAACATTTACGTCTTATTAAATCGTTATAAATGGTATTTTAATAATGGAAAATTTAATTACAAAATGCTATTTAGGTGACTTAAGGCGAATGAGTGAGACACACCTTGATACGTTGCCAAAAACGTCGGACAGCTCATTATATATTTAATCTAGACACTCCAACCTACTATCTGAGCAATTAAAACCCATACCCATGTTAGCGTTAAGTTTGCTAAAAAAATCGCAACAATAAATAGACAACAATTCCGACCTTGACTCGTTTTTTCTCCGGCCGCCTTAGGATCGTAGGCGCACCGCAATGCTGTCATTAAAAATTTGTCGGGCAAAGGTATTTTAGGTCTTGTTGATTCCGGCAATTTAGTTTCGGTGTTTACTATTGCGATATCGTGTGTGAAAGCCTTTTTTTCCTCGACATTTTCGGTTTTTCAATTTGTTGTGAAGTGTCAATTTTATTAAGTGTTTATCCGGTAAAAAATATAATTTTTTGCGATTAGTGGGCCCGTTCTCCTTCAGACTACGAAAGCTTTTATCTTTTGTCAAACTTTTTGTTTTATTCAATGGATTGTAAAAAAAAATGAGAGTGAATGTGCTTTTTATACTTCGCCATAAATAAATGCAGTCTTTATCGTTATATCTTTAAAAAAATCTTATTTTAGATTTAGATATTATAAATCCTGTAATATCTTCAGCATATCAATTTTTCTAAGAAGGTAATATCAAAGAGTTTACAATTTTTATGCACATTTAGAAGGAAACATGTTCTTTACTTTCCTTGTATTTTTCAAGAAATTCAAGATTATAAGGCAATTTAGGTATTTTACTTTGCAGAACTTGAAAAGCGTAGGAAAAAAACTAATGCATGAAAAACATTTCTAAATCTTTTTTAATACGTTTTTATTCAACTGTTTTTTCTTCGAGTTTAAATACCTACCTACATCGATTGTCTTACATTTTTTGCAAAGTACGGGAAAATTCAAGAAATTCGCAATTATTCCTCTTAAATGGAAAACCTGGACCTGTTAAATGATTATTAATAAATCCATTTTTGTTGTTTATTTTAATTAATTCATTCAATGAATAAATTAGGTAATACTGCAAATCCACCAACTTTTGTCAAAATGAATTTACTTCAGTTTTTTTTTTGTAAAATCACTCCGTTTAACGTAAACTTAACCCAACCCAATATACCCAACCCAGTTGGTATACTGGTAAAAAAAAGTATGAATTTTTATAATAGCACGACGACTATATTTCTTTGTGCAACAACTTGTCGCATACACATAATTAAAATATAAATTCCATTATAATTCGGTGTTTTCGTAATGTAGGTGATGGGAATAAGCCACTGATAAGGGTTTCTATAGCTATTTTCAAGTTTAAAGAAAATCGATTTTACGCATTTTCAAAGTGCTATAATTCCCTTAGTTTTTCTCGAAACTCATTATAACCCGGTGTTTTCAACAAGCCGCTGGTATAGTTAGTTCAAATTCGAAATAAATTAATTTTTGGTGAAAAATTCGATACGTGGGGATATACCCTTAAAAATGAAAAATCCCAAACTTTGGAGGTCCATATCTCGGCTTCTATGGCAACTATCGGGAAAATTCCAACGATTTTGACTTAGGTTCGTCCTTCTGAATCCAACGAGACCATCCGCAAAGTCGTAGCTCCCATAGTAGTTGAGATCTCTCATTTTTAGAACCCATTTTTGGGCTCAAAAGCGGGGTCAAAAAATGAATTTTTTCCGAATTTTCAAAGTGCTTTAATTCCACTTGTTCTGATCCAATTCCGTTATAATTCGGTGTTCTCGTAATGTAGGTGATAAGAAAAAGCCGCTGATAGGGGTTTCTATAGCTATTTTCGGGTTTAAAAAAAATCGATTTTTCGCATTTTCAAAGTGCTATAATTCCCTTAGTTTTTCTCGAAACTCATTATAACCCGGTGTTTTCGTGTTGTAGGTGATGGGAACAAGCCGCTGGTATAGTTAGTTCAAATTCGAAAAAAATCAATTTTTGGTGAAAAATTCGATACGGGGAGGTATACCCTAAAAATGAAAAATCTCAAACTTTGGAGGTCCATATCTCGGCTTCTGTGGGCCCTATCGGGAAAATTCCAACGGTTTTGACTTAGTTTCGTCCTTCTGAATCCAACGAGACCATCCGCAAGGTCGTAGCTCCCATACTAGCTGAGATCTCGCATTTTTGTGGCCCATTTTTGGGCTCAAAAACGGGGTCGAAAATTGACTTTTTTCTGAATTTTCAAAGTGCTATAATTCCACTTGTTCTGGTCGAATTCCGTTATAACCCGGTGTTTTCGTATTGTAGGTGATGGGAATAAGCCGCTGATAGGGGTTTCTATAGCTATTTTCGGGTTTAAAGAAAATCGATTTTTCGCATTTTCAAAGTGCTATAATTCCCTTAGTTTTTCTCGAAAGTCATTATAACCCGGTGTTATCGTGTTGTAGGTGATAAGAACAAGCCGCTGGTATAGTTAGTTCAAATTCGAAAAAAATCAATTTTTGGTGAAAAATTCGATACGGGGGGGGTATACCCTGAAAATGAAAAATCTCAAACTTTGGAGGTCCATATCTCGGCTTCTGTGGGCCCTATCGGGAAAATTCCAACGGTTTTGACTTAGTTTCGTCCTTCTGAATCCAACGAGACCATCCGCAAGGTCGTAGCTCCCATACTAGCTGAGATCTCGCATTTTTGTGGCCCATTTTTGGGCTCAAAAACGGGGTCGAAAATTGACTTTTTTCCGAATTTTCAAAGTGTTATAATTCCACTTGTTCTGGTCGAATTCCGTTATAACCCGGTGTTTTCGTAATGTAGGTGATGGGAATAAGCCGCTGAAAGGGGTTTCTATAGCTATTTTCGGGTTTAAAGAAAATCGATTTTTCGCATTTTCAAAGTGCTATAATTCCCTTAGTTTTTCTCGAAAGTCATTATAACCCGGTGTTATCGTGTTGTAGGTGATGGGAACAAGCCGCTGGTATAGTTAGTTCAAATTCGAAAAAAATCAATTTTTGGTGAAAAATTCGATACGGGGGGGTATACCCTGAAAATGAAAAATCTCAAACTTTGGAGGTCCATATCTCGGCTTCTATGGGCCCTATCGGGAAAATTCCAACGGTTTTAACTTAGTTTCGTCCTTCTGAATCCAACGAGACCATCCGCAAGGTCGTAGCTCCCATACTAGCTGAGATCTCGCATTTTTGTGGCCCATTTTTGGGCTCAAAAACGGGGTCGAAAATTGACTTTTTTCCGAATTTTCAAAGTGCTATAATTCCACTTGTTCTGGTCGAATTCCGTTATAACCCGGTGTTTTCGTAATGTAGGTGATGGGAATAAGCCGCTGATAGAGGTTTCTATAGCTATTTTCGGGTTTAAAGAAAATCGATTTTTCGCATTATCAAAGTGCTATAATTCCTCTAGTTTTTCTCAAAACTCATTATAACCCGGTGTTTTCGTGTTGTAGGTGATAGGAACAAACCGCTGGTATAGTTAGTTCAAATTTAAAAAAAATCAATTTTTGGTGAAAAATTCGATACGGGGGGGTATACCCTGAAAATGAAAAATCTCAAACTTTGGAGGTCCATATCTCGGCTTCTGTGGGCCCTATCGGGAAAATTCCAACGGTTTTGACTTAGTTTCGTCCTTCTGAATCCAACGAGACCATCCGCAAGGTCGTAGCTCCCATATTAGCTGAGATCTGGCATTTTTGTGGCCAATTTTTGGGCTCAAAAACGGGGTCGAAAATTGACTTTTTTCCGAATTTTCAAAGTGCTATAATTCCACCTGTTCTGGTCGAATTCTGTTATAATCCGGTGTTTTCGTAATGTGGGTGATGGGAATAAGCCGCTGATAGAGGTTTCTATAGCTATTTTCGGGTTTGAAGAAAATCGATTTTTCGCATTTTTAAAGTGCTATAATTCCCTTAGTTTTTCTCGAAACTCATTATAACCCGGTGTTTTCGTGTTGTAGGTGATGGGAACAAGCCGCTGGTATAGTTAGTTCAAATTCGAAAAAATCAATTTTTGGGAAAAATTCGATACGGGGGGGTATACCCTGAAAATGAAAAATCTCAAACTTTGGAGGTCCATATCTCGGCTTCTATGGCCCCTATCGGGAAAGTTCCAACGGTTTTTTCTTAGTTTCGTCGTCCTGAATCCAACGAGACCATCCGCAAGGTCGTAGCTCCCATATTAGCTGAGATCTGGCATTTTTGTGGCCCATTTTTGGGCTCAAAAACGGGGTCGAAAATTGACTTTTTTCCGAATTTTCAAAGTGCTATAATTCCACCTGTTCTGGTCGAATTCTGTTATAATCCGGTGTTTTCGTAATGTGTGTGATGGGAATAAGCCGCTGATAGAGGTTTCTATAGCTATTTTCGGGTTTAAAGAAAATCGATTTTTCGCATTTTCAAAGTGCTATAATTCCCTTAGTTTTTCTCAAAACTCATTATAACCCGGTGTTTTCGTGTTGTAGGTGATAAGAACTAGCCGCTGGTATAGTTAGTTCAAATTTAAAAAAAATCAATTTTTGGTGAAAAATTCGATACGGGGGGGTATACCCTGAAAATGAAAAATCTCAAACTTTGGAGGTCCATATCTCGGCTTCTATGGGCCCTATCGGGAAAGTTCCAACGGTTTTTTCTTAGTTTCGTCGTCCTGAATTTAACGAGACCATCCGCAAGGTCGTAGCTCCCATATTAGCTGAGATCTGGCATTTTTGTGGCCCATTTTTGGGCTCAAAAACGGGGTCGAAAATTGACTTTTTTCCGAATTTTCAAAGTGCTATAATTCCACTTGTTCCGGTCGAATTCCGTTATAACCCGGTGTTTTCGTAATGTAGGTGATGGGAATAAGCCGCTGATAGAGGTTTCTATAGCTATTTTCGGGTTTAAAGAAAATCGATTTTTCGCATTATCAAAGTGCTATAATTCCCTTAGTTTTTCTCAAAACTCATTATAACCCGGTGTTTTCGTGTTGTAGGTGATAGGAACAAACCGCTGGTATAGTTAGTTCAAATTTAAAAAAAATCAATTTTTGGTGAAAAATTCGATACGGGGGGGTATACCCTGAAAATGAAAAATCTCAAACTTTGGAGGTCCATATCTCGGCTTCTATGGGCCCTATCGGGAAAGTTCCAACGGTTTTTTCTTAGTTTCGTCGTCCTGAATCCAACGAGATCATCCGCAAGGTCGTAGCTCCCATGTTAGCTGAGATCTGGCATTTTTGTGGCCCATTTTTGGGCTCAAAAACGGGGTCGAAAATTGACTTTTTTCCGAATTTTCAAAGTGCTATAATTCCACCTGTTCTGGTCGAATTCTGTTATAATCCGGTGTTTTCGTAATGTGGGTGATGGGAATAAGCCGCTGATAGAGGTTTCTATAGCTATTTTCGGGTTTAAAGAAAATCGATTTTTCGCATTTTCAAAGTGCTATAATTCCCTTAGTTTTTCTCAAAACTCATTATAACCCGGTGTTTTCGTGTTGTAGGTGATAAGAACAAGCCGCTGGTATAGTTAGTTCAAATTTAAAAAAAATCAATTTTTGGTGAAAAATTCGATACGGGGGGTATACCCTGAAAATGAAAAATCTCAAACTTTGGAGGTCCATATCTCGGCTTCTATGGGCCCTATCGGGAAAATTCCAACGGTTTTGTCTTAGTTTCGTCGTCCTGAATCCAACGAGACCATCCGCAAGGTCGTAGCTCCCATATTAGCTGAGATCTGGCATTTTTGTGGCCCATTTTTGGGCTCAAAAACGGGGTCGAAAATTGACTTTTTTCCGAATTTTCAAAGTGCTATAATTCCACCTGTTCTGGTCGAATTCTGTTATAATCCGGTGTTTTCGTAATGTGGGTGATGGGAATAAGCCGCTGATAGAGGTTTCTATAGCTATTTTCGGGTATAAAGAAAATCGATTTTTCGCATTTTCAAAGTGCTATAATTCCCTTAGTTTTTCTCAAAACTCATTATAACCCGGTGTTTTCGTGTTGTAGGTGATGGGAACAAGCCGCTGGTATAGTTAGTTCAAATTTAAAAAAAATCAATTTTTGGTGAAAAATTCGATACGGGGGGGTATACCCTGAAAATGAAAAATCTCAAATTTTGGAGGTCCATATCTCGGCTTCTATGGGCCCTATCGGGAAAATTCCAACGGTTTTGACTTAGTTTCGTCGTCCTGAATCCAACGAGACCATCCGCAAGGTCGTAGCTCCCATATTAGCTGAGATCTGGCATTTTTGTGGCCCATTTTTGGGCTCAAAAACGGGGTCGAAAATTGACTTTTTTCCGAATTTTCAAAGTGCTATAATTCCACCTGTTCTAGTCGAATTCTGTTATAATCCGGTGTTTTCGTAATGTGGGTGATGGGAATAAGCCGCTGATAGAGGTTTCTATAGCTATTTTCGGGTATAAAGAAAATCGATTTTTCGCATTTTCAAAGTGCTATAATTCCCTTAGTTTTTCTCAAAACTCATTATAACCCGGTGTTTTCGTGTTGTAGGTGATGGGAACAAGCCGCTGGTATAGTTAGTTCAAATTAAAAAAAAATCAATTTTTGGTGAAAAATTCGATACGGGGGGGTATACCCTGAAAATGAAAAATCTCAAACTTTGGAGGTCCATATCTCGGCTTCTATGAGCCCTATCGGGAAAATTCCAACGGTTTTGTCTTAGATTCGTCGTCCTGAATCCAACGAGTCCATCCGCAAGGTCGTAGCTCCCATATTAGCTGAGATCTGGCATTTTTGTGGCCCATTTTTGGGCTCAAAAACGGGGTCGAAAATTGACTTTTTCCGAATTTTCAAAGTGCTATAATTCCACCTGTTCTAGTCGAATTCTGTTATAATCCGGTGTTTTCGTAATGTGGGTGATGGGAATAAGCCGCTGATAGAGGTTTCTATAGCTATTTTCGGGTATAAAGAAAATCGATTTTTCGCATTTTCAAAGTGCTATAATTCCCTTAGTTTTTCTCAAAACTCATTATAACCCGGTGTTTTCGTGTTGTAGGTGATGGGAACAAGCCGCTGGTATAGTTAGTTCAAATTTAAAAAAAATCAATTTTTGGTGAAAAATTCGATACGGGGGGGTATACCCTGAAAATGAAAAATCTCAAATTTTGGAGGTCCATATCTCGGCTTCTATGGGCCCTATCGGGAAAATTCCAACGGTTTTGTCTTAGTTTCGTCGTCCTGAATCCAACGAGACCATTCGCAAGGTCGTAGCTCCCATATTAGCTGAGATCTGGCATTTTTGTGGCCCATTTTTGGGCTCAAAAACGGGGTCGAAAATTGACTTTTTTCCGAATTTTCAAAGTGCTATAATTCCACCTGTTCTGGTCGAATTCTGTTATAATCCGGTGTTTTCGTAATGTGGGTGATGGGAATAAGCCGCTGATAGAGGTTTCTATAGCTATTTTCGGGTTTAAAGAAAATCGATTTTTCGCATTTTCAAAGTGCTATAATTCCCTTAGTTTTTCTCAAAACTCATTATAACCCGGTGTTTTCGTGTTGTAGGTGATGGGAACAAGCCGCTGGTATAGTTAGTTCAAATTTAAAAAAAAATCAATTTTTGGTGAAAAATTCGATACGGGGGGGTATACCCTGAAAATGAAAAATCTCAAACTTTGGAGGTCCATATCTCGGCTTCTATGAGCCCTATCGGGAAAATTCCAACGGTTTTGTCTTAGATTCGTCGTCCTGAATCCAACGAGACCATCCGCAAGGTCGTAGCTCCCATATTAGCTGAGATCTGGCATTTTTGTGGCCCATTTTTGGGCTCAAAAACGGGGTCGAAAATTGACTTTTTTCCGAATTTTCAAAGTGCTATAATTCCACCTGTTCTAGTCGAATTCTGTTATAATCCGGTGTTTTCGTAATGTGGGTGATGGGAATAAGCCGCTGATAGAGGTTTCTATAGCTATTTTCGGGTATAAAGAAAATCGATTTTTCGCATTTTCAAAGTGCTATAATTCCCTTAGTTTTTCTCAAAACTCATTATAACCCGGTGTTTTCGTGTTGTAGGTGATGGGAACAAGCCGCTGGTATAGTTAGTTCAAATTTAAAAAAAATCAATTTTTGGTGAAAAATTCGATACGGGGGGGTATACCCTGAAAATGAAAAATCTCAAATTTTGGAGGTCCATATCTCGGCTTCTATGGGCCCTATCGGGAAAATTCCAACGGTTTTGTCTTAGTTTCGTCGTCCTGAATCCAACGAGACCATCCGCAAGGTCGTACCTCCCATATTAGCTGAGATCTGGCATTTTTGTGGCCCATTTTTGGGCTCAAAAACGGGGTCGACAATTGACTTTTTTCTGAATTTTCAAAGTGCTATAATTCCACCTGTTCTGGTCGAATTCTGTTATAATCCGGTGTTTTCGTAATGTGGGTGATGGGAATAAGCCGCTGATAGAGGTTTCTATAGCTATTTTCGGGTTTAAAGAAAATCGATTTTTCGCATTTTTAAAGTGCTATAATTCCCTTAGTTTTTCTCAAAACTCATTATAACCCGGTGTTTTCGTGTTGTAGGTGATGGGAACAAGCCGCTGGTATAGTTAGTTCAAATTTAAAAAAAAATCAATTTTTGGTGAAAAATTCGATACGGGGGGGTATACCCTGAAAATGAAAAATCTCAAACTTTGGAGGTCCATATCTCGGCTTCTATGGGCCCTATCGGGAAAGTTCCAACGGTTTTTTCTTAGTTTCGTCGTCCTGAATCCAACGAGACCATCCGCAAGATCGTAGCTCCCATGTTAGCTGAGATCTGGCATTTTTGTGGCCCATTTTTGGGCTCAAAAACGGGGTCGAAAATTGACTTTTTTCCGAATTTTTAAAGTGCTATAATTCCACCTGTTCTGGTCGAATTCTGTTATAATCCGGTGTTTTCGTAATGTGGGTGATGGGAATAAGCCGCAAATAGAGGTTTCTATAGCTATTTTCGGGTTTAAAGAAAATCGATTTTTCGCATTTTTAAAGTGCTATAATTCCCTTAGTTTTTCTCAAAACTCATTATAACCCGGTGTTTTCGTGTTGTAGGTGATGGGAACAAGCCGCTGGTATAGTTAGTTCAAATTTAAAAAAAATCAATTTTTGGTGAAAAATTCGATACGGGGGGGTATACCCTGAAAATGAAAAATCTCAAACTTTGGAGGTCCATATCTCGGCTTCTATGGGCCCTATCGGGAAAATTCCAACGGTTTTGTCTTAGTTTCGTCGTCCTGAATCCAACGAGACCATCCGCAAGGTCGTAGCTCCCATATTAGCTGAGATCTGGCATTTTTGTGGCCCATTTTTGGGCTCAAAAACGGGGTCGAAAATTGACTTTTTTCCGAATTTTCAAAGTGCTATAATTCCACCTGTTCTGGTCGAATTCTGTTATAATCCGGTGTTTTCGTAATGTGGGTGATGGGAATAAGCCGCTGATAGAGGTTTCTATAGCTATTTTCGGGTTTAAAGAAAATCGATTTTTCGCATTTTCAAAGTGCTATAATTCCCTTAGTTTTTCTCAAAACTCATTATAACCCGGTGTTTTCGTGTTGTAGGTGATGGGAACAAGCCGCTGGTATAGTTAGTTCAAATTTAAAAAAAATCAATTTTTGGTGAAAAATTCGATACGGGGGGGTATACCCTGAAAATGAAAAATCTCAAATTTTGGAGGTCCATATCTCGGCTTCTATGGGCCCTATCGGAAAAATTCCAACGGTTTTGTCTTAGTTTCGTCGTCCTGAATCCAACGAGACCATCCGCAAGGTCGTAGCTCCCATATTAGCTGAGATCTGGCATTTTTGTGGCCCATTTTTGGGCTCAAAAACGGGGTCGAAAATTGACTTTTTTCCGAATTTTCAAAGTGCTATAATTCCACCTGTTCTGGTCGAATTCTGTTATAATCCGGTGTTTTCGTAATGTGGGTGATGGGAATAAGCCGCTGATAGAGGTTTCTATAGCTATTTTCGGGTATAAAGAAAATCGATTTTTCGCATTTTCAAAGTGCTATAATTCCCTTAGTTTTTCTCAAAACTCATTATAACCCGGTGTTTTCGTGTTGTAGGTGATGGGAACAAGCCGCTGGTATAGTTAGTTCAAATTTAAAAAAAATCAATTTTTGGTGAAAAATTCGATACGGGGGGGTATACCCTGAAAATGAAAAATCTCAAATTTTGGAGGTCCATATCTCGGCTTCTATGGGCCCTATCGGGAAAATTCCAACGGTTTTGTCTTAGATTCGTCGTCCTGAATCCAACGAGACCATCCGCAAGGTCGTAGCTCCCATATTAGCTGAGATCTGGCATTTTTGTGGCCCATTTTTGGGCTCAAAAACGGGGTCGAAAATTGACTTTTTTCCGAATTTTCAAAGTGCTATAATTCCACCTGTTCTAGTCGAATTCTGTTATAATCCGGTGTTTTCGTAATGTGGGTGATGGGAATAAGCCGCTGATAGAGGTTTCTATAGCTATTTTCGGGTATAAAGAAAATCGATTTTTCGCATTTTCAAAGTGCTATAATTCCCTTAGTTTTTCTCAAAACTCATTATAACCCGGTGTTTTCGTGTTGTAGGTGATGGGAACAAGCCGCTGGTATAGTTAGTTCAAATTTAAAAAAAATCAATTTTTGGTGAAAAATTCGATACGGGGGGGTATACCCTGAAAATGAAAAATCTCAAATTTTGGAGGTCCATATCTCGGCTTCTATGGGCCCTATCGGAAAAATTCCAACGGTTTTGTCTTAGTTTCGTCGTCCTGAATCCAACGAGACCATCCGCAAGGTCGTAGCTCCCATATTAGCTGAGATCTGGCATTTTTGTGGCCCATTTTTGGGCTCAAAAACGGGGTCGAAAATTGACTTTTTTCCGAATTTTCAAAGTGCTATAATTCCACCTGTTCTGGTCGAATTCTGTTATAATCCGGTGTTTTCGTAATGTGGGTGATGGGAATAAGCCGCTGATAGAGGTTTCTATAGCTATTTTCGGGTATAAAGAAAATCGATTTTTCGCATTTTCAAAGTGCTATAATTCCCTTAGTTTTTCTCAAAACTCATTATAACCCGGTGTTTTCGTGTTGTAGGTGATGGGAACAAGCCGCTGGTATAGTTAGTTCAAATTTAAAAAAAATCAATTTTTGGTGAAAAATTCGATACGGGGGGGTATACCCTGAAAATGAAAAATCTCAAATTTTGGAGGTCCATATCTCGGCTTCTATGGGCCCTATCGGGAAAATTCCAACGGTTTTGTCTTAGATTCGTCGTCCTGAATCCAACGAGACCATCCGCAAGGTCGTAGCTCCCATATTAGCTGAGATCTGGCATTTTTGTGGCCCATTTTTGGGCTCAAAAACGGGGTCGAAAATTGACTTTTTTCCGAATTTTCAAAGTGCTATAATTCCACCTGTTCTAGTCGAATTCTGTTATAATCCGGTGTTTTCGTAATGTGGGTGATGGGAATAAGCCGCTGATAGAGGTTTCTATAGCTATTTTCGGGTATAAAGAAAATCGATTTTTCGCATTTTCAAAGTGCTATAATTCCCTTAGTTTTTCTCAAAACTCATTATAACCCGGTGTTTTCGTGTTGTAGGTGATGGGAACAAGCCGCTGGTATAGTTAGTTCAAATTTAAAAAAAATCAATTTTTGGTGAAAAATTCGATACGGGGGGGTATACCCTGAAAATGAAAAATCTCAAATTTTGGAGGTCCATATCTCGGCTTCTATGGGCCCTATCGGGAAAATTCCAACGGTTTTGTCTTAGTTTCGTCGTCCTGAATCCAACGAGACCATCCGCAAGGTCGTAGCTCCCATATTAGCTGAGATCTGGCATTTTTGTGGCCCATTTTTGGGCTCAAAAACGGGGTCGAAAATTGACTTTTTTCCGAATTTTCAAAGTGCTATAATTCCACCTGTTCTGGTCGAATTCTGTTATAATCCGGTGTTTTCGTTATGTGGGTGATGGGAATAAGCCGCTGATAGAGGTTTCTATAGCTATTTTCGGGTTTAAAGAAAATCGATTTTTCGCATTTTC
Source organism: Anthonomus grandis grandis (assembly GCF_022605725.1). Lineage (NCBI taxonomy): Eukaryota > Metazoa > Arthropoda > Insecta > Coleoptera > Curculionidae > Anthonomus > Anthonomus grandis. The sequence continues at coordinate 30,896,610 of NC_065552.1, forward strand.
AAAGTGCTATAATTCCCTTAGTTTTTCTCAAAACTCATTATAACCCGGTGTTTTCGTGTTGTAGGTGATGGGAACAAGCCGCTGGTATAGTTAGTTCAAATTTAAAAAAAATCAATTTTTGGTGAAAAATTCGATACGGGGGGGTATACCCTGAAAATGAAAAATCTCAAACTTTGGAGGTCCATATCTCGGCTTCTATGAGCCCTATCGGGAAAATTCCAACGGTTTTGTCTTAGATTCGTCGTCCTGAATCCAACAAGACCATCCGCAAGGTCGTAGCTCCCATATTAGCTGAGATCTGGCATTTTTGTGGCCCATTTTTGGGCTCAAAAACGGGGTCGAAAATTGACTTTTTTCCGAATTTTCAAAGTGCTATAATTCCACCTGTTCTAGTCGAATTCTGTTATAATCCGGTGTTTTCGTAATGTGGGTGATGGGAATAAGCCGCTGATAGAGGTTTCTATAGCTATTTTCGGGTATAAAGAAAATCGATTTTTCGCATTTTCAAAGTGCTATAATTCCCTTAGTTTTTCTCAAAACTCATTATAACCCGGTGTTTTCGTGTTGTAGGTGATGGGAACAAGCCGCTGGTATAGTTAGTTCAAATTTAAAAAAAATCAATTTTTGGTGAAAAATTCGATACGGGGGGGTATACCCTGAAAATGAAAAATCTCAAATTTTGGAGGTCCATATCTCGGCTTCTATGGGCCCTATCGGGAAAATTCCAACGGTTTTGTCTTAGTTTCGTCGTCCTGAATCCAACGAGACCATCCGCAAGGTCGTAGCTCCCATATTAGCTGAGATCTGGCATTTTTGTGGCCCATTTTTGGGCTCAAAAACGGGGTCGAAAATTGACTTTTTTCCGAATTTTCAAAGTGCTATAATTCCACCTGTTCTGGTCGAATTCTGTTATAATCCGGTGTTTTCGTAATGTGGGTGATGGGAATAAGCCGCTGATAGAGGTTTCTATAGCTATTTTCGGGTTTAAAGAAAATCGATTTTTCGCATTTTCAAAGTGCTATAATTCCCTTAGTTTTTCTCAAAACTCATTATAACCCGGTGTTTTCGTGTTGTAGGTGATGGGAACAAGCCGCTGGTATAGTTAGTTCAAATTTAAAAAAAAATCAATTTTTGGTGAAAAATTCGATACGGGGGGGTATACCCTGAAAATGAAAAATCTCAAACTTTGGAGGTCCATATCTCGGCTTCTATGGCCCCTATCGGGAAAATTCCAACGGTTTTGACTTAGTTTCGTCGTCCTGAATTTAACGAGACCATCCGCAAGGTCGTAGCTCCCATATTAGCTGAGATCTCGCATTTTTGTGGCCCATTTTTGGGCTCAAAAACGGGGTCGAAAATTGACTTTTTTCCGAATTTTCAAAGTGCTATAATTCCACCTGTTCTGGTCGAATTCTGTTATAATCCGGTGTTTTCGTAATGTGGGTGATGGAAATAAGCCGCTGATAGAGGTTTCTATAGCTATTTTCGGGTATAAAGAAAATCGATTTTTCGCATTTTCAAAGTGCTATAATTCCCTTAGTTTTTCTCAAAACTCATTATAACCCGGTGTTTTCGTGTTGTAGGTGATGGGAACAAGCCGCTGGTATAGTTAGTTCAAATTTAAAAAAAAATCAATTTTTGGTGAAAAATTCGATACGGGGGGTATACCCTGAAAATGAAAAATCTCAAACTTTGGAGGTCCATATCTCGGCTTCTATGGGCCCTATCGGGAAAATTCCAACGGTTTTGTCTTTGTTTTGTCGTCCTGAATCCAACGAGACCATCCGCAAGGTCGTAGCTCCCATATTAGCTGAGATCTGGCATTTTTGTGGCCCATTTTTGGGCTCAAAAACGGGGTCGAAAATTGACTTTTTTCCTAATTTTCAAAGTGCTATAATTCCACCTGTTCTGGTCGAATTCTGTTATAATCCGGTGTTTTCGTAATGTGGGTGATGGGAATAAGCCGCTGATAGAGGTTTCTATAGCTATTTTCGGGTTTAAAGAAAATCGATTTTTCGCATTTTTAAAGTGCTATAATTCCCTTAGTTTTTCTCAAAACTCATTATAACCCGGTGTTTTCGTGTTGTAGGTGATGGGAACAAGCCGCTGGTATAGTTAGTTCAAATTTTAAAAAAATCAATTTTTGGTGAAAAATTCGATACGGGGGGGTATACCCTGAAAATGAAAAATCTCAAACTTTGGAGGTCCATATCTCGGCTTCTATTGGCCCTATCGGGAAAATTCCAACGGTTTTGTCTTAGTTTCGTCGTCCTGAATCCAACGAGACCATCCGCAAGGTCGTAGCTCCCATATTAGCTGAGATCTGGCATTTTTGTGGCCCATTTTTGGGCTCAAAAACGGGGTCGAAAATTGACTTTTTTCCTAATTTTCAAAGTGCTATAATTCCACCTGTTCTGGTCGAATTCTGTTATAATCCGGTGTTTTCGTAATGTGGGTGATGGGAATAAGCCGCTGATAGAGGTTTCTATAGCTATTTTCGGGTTTAAAGAAAATCGATTTTTCGCATTTTCAAAGTGCTATAATTCCCTTAGTTTTTCTCAAAACTCATTATAACCCGGTGTTTTCGTGTTGTAGGTGATGGGAACAAGCCGCTGGTATAGTTAGTTCAAATTTTAAAAAAATCAATTTTTGGTGAAAAATTCGATACGGGGGGGTATACCCTGAAAATGAAAAATCTCAAACTTTGGAGGTCCATATCTCGGCTTCTATGGGCCCTATCGGGAAAATTCCAACGGTTTTGTCTTAGTTTCGTCGTCCTGAATCCAACGAGACCATCCGCAAGGTCGTAGCTCCCATATTAGCTGAGATCTGGCATTTTTGTGGCCCATTTTTGGGCTCAAAAACGGGGTCGAAAATTGACTTTTTTCCGAATTTTCAAAGTGCTATAATTCCACCTGTTCTGGTCGAATTCTGTTATAATCCGGTGTTTTCGTAATGTGGGTGATGGGAATAAGCCGCTGATAGAGGTTTCTATAGCTATTCTCGGGTTTAAAGAAAATCGATTTTTCGCATTTTCAAAGTGCTATAATTCCCTTAGTTTTTCTCAAAACTCATTATAACCCGGTGTTTTCGTGTTGTAGGTGATGGGAACAAGCCGCTGGTATAGTTAGTTCAAATTTAAAAAAAAATCAATTTTTGGTGAAAAATTCGATACGGGGGGGTATACCCTGAAAATGAAAAATCTCAAACTTTGGAGGTCCATATCTCGGCTTCTATGGCCCCTATCGGGAAAATTCCAACGGTTTTGACTTAGTTTCGTCGTCCTGAATTTAACGAGACCATCCGCAAGGTCGTAGCTCCCATATTAGCTGAGATCTCGCATTTTTGTGGCCCATTTTTGGGCTCAAAAACGGGGTCGAAAATTGACTTTTTTCCGAATTTTCAAAGTGCTATAATTCCACCTGTTCTGGTCGAATTCTGTTATAATCCGGTGTTTTCGTAATGTGGGTGATGGAAATAAGCCGCTGATAGAGGTTTCTATAGCTATTTTCGGGTATAAAGAAAATCGATTTTTCGCATTTTCAAAGTGCTATAATTCCCTTAGTTTTTCTCAAAACTCATTATAACCCGGTGTTTTCGTGTTGTAGGTGATGGGAACAAGCCGCTGGTATAGTTAGTTCAAATTTAAAAAAAAATCAATTTTTGGTGAAAAATTCGATACGGGGGGTATACCCTGAAAATGAAAAATCTCAAACTTTGGAGGTCCATATCTCGGCTTCTATGGGCCCTATCGGGAAAATTCCAACGGTTTTGTCTTGGTTTTGTCGTCCTGAATCCAACGAGACCATCCGCAAGGTCGTAGCTCCCATATTAGCTGAGATCTGGCATTTTTGTGGCCCATTTTTGGGCTCAAAAACGGGGTCGAAAATTGACTTTTTTCCTAATTTTCAAAGTGCTATAATTCCACCTGTTCTGGTCGAATTCTGTTATAATCCGGTGTTTTCGTAATGTGGGTGATGGGAATAAGCCGCTGATAGAGGTTTCTATAGCTATTTTCGGGTTTAAAGAAAATCGATTTTTCGCATTTTCAAAGTGCTATAATTCCCTTAGTTTTTCTCAAAACTCATTATAACCCGGTGTTTTCGTGTTGTAGGTGATGGGAACAAGCCGCTGGTATAGTTAGTTCAAATTTAAAAAAAAATCAATTTTTGGTGAAAAATTCGATACGGGGGGGTATACCCTGAAAATGAAAAATCTCAAACTTTGGAGGTCCATATCTCGGCTTCTATGGGCCCTATCGGGAAAATTCCAACGGTTTTGTCTTAGTTTCGTCGTTCTGAATCCAACGAGACCATCCGCAAGGTCGTAGCTCCCATATTAGCTGAGATCTCGCATTTTTGTGGCCCATTTTTGGGCTCAAAAACGGGGTCGAAAATTGACTTTTTTCCGAATTTTCAAAGTGCTATAATTCCACCTTTTCTGGTCGAATTCTGTTATAATCCGGTGTTTTCGTAATGTAAGTGATGGAAATAAGCCGCTGATAGAGGTTTCTATAGCTATTTTCGGGTATAAAGAAAATCGATTTTTCGCATTTTCAAAGTGCTATAATTCCCTTAGTTTTTCTCAAAACTCATTATAACCCGGTGTTTTCGTGTTGTAGGTAATAGTAACAAGCCGCTGGTATAGTTAGTTCAAATTTAAAAAAAAATCAATTTTTGGTGAAAAATTCGATACGGGGAGGTATACCCTGAAAATGAAAAATCTCAAACTTTGGAGGTCCATATCTCGGCTTCTATGGGCCCTATCGGGAAAATTCCAACGGTTTTGTCTTAGTTTCGTCGTCCTGAATCCAACGAGACCATCCGCAAGGTCGTAGCTCCCATATTAGCTGAGATCTGGCATTTTTGTGGCCCATTTTTGGGCTCAAAAACGGGGTCGAAAATTGACTTTTTTCCGAATTTTCAAAGTGCTATAATTCCACCTGTTCTGGTCGAATTCTGTTATAATCCGGTGTTTTCGTAATGTGGGTGATGGGAATAAGCCGCTGATAGAGGTTTCTATAGCTATTTTCGGGTTTAAAGAAAATCGATTTTTCGCATTTTTAAAGTGCTATAATTCCCTTAGTTTTTCTCAAAACTCATTATAACCCGGTGTTTTCGTGTTGTAGGTGATGGGAACAAGCCGCTGGTATAGTTAGTTCAAATTTAAAAAAAATCAATTTTTGGTGAAAAATTCGATACGGGGGGGTATACCCTGAAAATGAAAAATCTCAAACTTTGGAGGTCCATATCTCGGCTTCTATGGGCCCTATCGGGAAAATTCCAACGGTTTTGACTTAGTTTCGTCGTCCTGAATCCAACGAGACCATCCGCAAGGTCGTAGCTCCCATATTAGCTGAGATCTCGCATTTTTGTGGCCCATTTTTGGGCTCAAAAACGGGGTCGAAAATTGACTTTTTTCCGAATTTTCAAAGTGCTATAATTCCACCTTTTCTGGTCGAATTCTGTTATAATCCGGTGTTTTCGTAATGTAAGTGATGGAAATAAGCCGCTGATAGAGGTTTCTATAGCTATTTTCGGGTATAAAGAAAATCGATTTTTCGCATTTTCAAAGTGCTATAATTCCCTTAGTTTTTCTCAAAACTCATTATAACCCGGTGTTTTCGTGTTGTAGGTGATGGGAACAAGCCGCTGGTATAGTTAGTTCAAATTTAAAAAAAATCAATTTTTGGTGAAAAATTCGATCCGGGGGGGTATACCCTGAAAATGAAAAATCTCAAACTTTGGAGGTCCATATCTCGGCTTCTATGGGCCCTATCGGGAAAATTCCAACGGTTTTGTCTTAGTTTCGTCGTCCTGAATCCAACGAGACCATCCGCAAGGTCGTAGCTCCCATATTAGCTGAGATCTGGCATTTTTGTGGCCCATTTTTGGGCTCAAAAACGGGGTCGAAAATTGACTTTTTTCCTAATTTTCAAAGTGCTATAATTTTCTCAAAACTCATTATAACCCGGTGTTTTCGTGTTGTAGGTGATGGGAACAAGCCGCTGGTATAGTTAGTTCAAATTTAAAAAAAATCAATTTTTGGTGAAAAATTCGATACGGGGGGGTATACCCTGAAAATGAAAAATCTCAAACTTTGGAGGTCCATATCTCGGCTTCTATGGGCCCTATCGGGAAAATTCCAACGGTTTTGTCTTAGTTTCGTCGTCCTGAATCCAACGAGACCATCCGCAAGGTCGTAGCTCCCATATTAGCTGAGATCTGGCATTTTTGTGGCCCATTTTTGGGCTCAAAAACGGGGTCGAAAATTGACTTTTTTCCGAATTTTCAAAGTGCTATAATTCCACCTGTTCTGGTCGAATTCTGTTATAATCCGGTGTTTTCGTAATGTGGGTGATGGGAATAAGCCGCTGATAGAGGTTTCTATAGCTATTTTCGGGTTTAAAGAAAATCGATTTTTCGCATTTTCAAAGTGCTATAATTCCCTTAGTTTTTCTCAAAACTCATTATAACCCGGTGTTTTCGTGTTGTAGGTGATGGGAACAAGCCGCTGGTATAGTTAGTTCAAATTTTAAAAAAATCAATTTTTGGTGAAAAATTCGATACGGGGGGGTATACCCTGAAAATGAAAAATCTCAAACATATCTCGGCTTCTATGGGCCCTATCGGGAAAATTCCAACGGTTTTGTCTTAGTTTCGTCGTCCTGAATCCAACGAGACCATCCGCAAGGTCGTAGCTCCCATATTAGCTGAGATCTCGCATTTTTGTGGCCCATTTTTGGGCTCAAAAACGGGGTCGAAAATTGACTTTTTTCCGAATTTTCAAAGTGCTATAATTCCACCTTTTCTGGTCGAATTCTGTTATAATCCGGTGTTTTCGTAATGTAAGTGATGGAAATAAGCCGCTGATAGAGGTTTCTATAGCTATTTTCGGGTATAAAGAAAATCGATTTTTCGCATTTTCAAAGTGCTATAATTCCCTTAGTTTTTCTCAAAACTCATTATAACCCGGTGTTTTCGTGTTGTAGGTGATGGGAACAAGCCGCTGGTATAGTTAGTTCAAATTTAAAAAAAATCAATTTTTGGTGAAAAATTCGATACGGGGGGGTATACCCTGAAAATGAAAAATCTCAAACTTTGGAGGTCCATATCTCGGCTTCTATGGGCCCTATCGGGAAAATTCCAACGGTTTTGTCTTAGTTTCGTCGTCCTGAATCCAACGAGACCATCCGCAAGGTCGTAGCTCCCATATTAGCTGTGATCTGGCATTTTTGTGGCCCATTTTTGGGCTCAAAAACGGGGTCGAAAATTGACTTTTTTCCGAATTTTCAAAGTGCTATAATTCCACCTGTTCTGGTCGAATTCTGTTATAATCCGGTGTTTTCGTAATGTGGGTGATGGGAATAAGCCGCTGATAGAGGTTTCTATAGCTATTTTCGGGTTTAAAGAAAATCGATTTTTCGCATTTTCAAAGTGCTATAATTCCCTTAGTTTTTTTCAAAACTCATTATAACCCGGTGTTTTCGTGTTGTAGGTGATGGGAACAAGCCGCTGGTATAGTTAGTTCAAATTTTAAAAAAATCAATTTTTGGTGAAAAATTCGATACGGGGGGGTATACCCTGAAAATGAAAAATCTCAAACTTTGGAGGTCCATATCTTGGCTTCTATGGGCCCTATCAGGAAAATTCCAACGGTTTTGTCTTAGTTTCGTCGTCCTGAATCCAACGAGACCATCCGCAAGGTCGTAGCTCCCATATTAGCTGAGATCTGGCATTTTTGTGGCCCATTTTTGGGCTCAATAACGGGGTCGAAAATTGACTTTTTTCCTAATTTTCAAAGTGCTATAATTCCACCTGTTCTGGTCGAATTCTGTTATAATCCGGTGTTTTCGTAATGTGGGTGATGGGAATAAGCCGCTGATAGAGGTTTCTATAGCTATTTTCGGGTTTAAAGAAAATCGATTTTTCGCATTTTCAAAGTGCTATAATTCCCTTAGTTTTTCTCAAAACTCATTATAACCCGGTGTTTTCGTGTTGTAGGTGATGGGAACAAGCCGCTGGTATAGTTAGTTCAAATTTTAAAAAAATCAATTTTTGGTGAAAAATTCGATACGGTGGGGTATACCCTGAAAATGAAAAATCTCAAACTTTGGAGGTCCATATCTCGGCTTCTATGGACCCTATCGGGAAAATTCCAACGGTTTTGTCTTAGTTTCGTCGTCCTGAATCCAACGAGACCATCCGCAAGGTCGTAGCTCCCATATTAGCTGAGATCTGGCATTTTTGTGGCCCATTTTTGGGCTCAAAAACGGGGTCGAAAATTGACTTTTTTCCTAATTTTCAAAGTGCTATAATTCCACCTGTTCTGGTCGAATTCTGTTATAATCCGGTGTTTTCGTAATGTGGGTGATGGGAATAAGCCGCTGATAGAGGTTTCTATAGCTATTTTCGGGTTTAAAGAAAATCGATTTTTCGCATTTTTAAAGTGCTATAATTCCCTTAGTTTTTCTCAAAACTCATTATAACCCGGTGTTTTCGTGTTGTAGGTGATGGGAACAAGCCGCTGGTATAGTTAGTTCAAATTTAAAAAAAAATCAATTTTTGGTGAAAAATTCGATACGGGGGGGTATACCCTGAAAATGAAAAATCTCAAACTTTGGAGGTCCATATCTCGGCTTCTATGGGCCCTATCGGGAAAATTCCAACGGTTTTGTCTTAGTTTCGTCGTCCTGAATCCAACGAGACCATCCGCAAGGTCGTAGCTCCCATATTAGCTGAGATCTGGCATTTTTGTGGCCCATTTTTGGGCTCAAAAACGGGGTCGAAAATTGACTTTTTTCCGAATTTTCAAAGTGCTATAATTCCACCTGTTCTGGTCGAATTCTGTTATAATCCGGTGTTTTCGTAATGTGGGTGATGGGAATAAGCCGCTGATAGAGGTTTCTATAGCTATTTTCGGGTTTAAAGAAAATCGATTTTTCGCATTTTCAAAGTGCTATAATTCCCTTAGTTTTTTTCAAAACTCATTATAACCCGGTGTTTTCGTGTTGTAGGTGATGGGAACAAGCCGCTGGTATAGTTAGTTCAAATTTTAAAAAAATCAATTTTTAGTGAAAAATTCGATACGGGGGGGTATACCCTGAAAATGAAAAATCTCAAACTTTGGAGGTCCATATCTCGGCTTCTATGGGCCCTATCGGGAAAATTCCAACGGTTTTGTCTTAGTTTCGTCGTCCTGAATCCAACGAGACCATCCGCAAGGTCGTAGCTCCCATATTAGCTGAGATCTGGCATTTTTGTGGCCCATTTTTGGGCTCAAAAACGGGGTCGAAAATTGACTTTTTTCCTAATTTTCAAAGTGCTATAATTCCACCTGTTCTGGTCGAATTCTGTTATAATCCGGTGTTTTCGTAATGTGGGTGATGGGAATAAGCCGCTGATAGAGGTTTCTATAGCTATTTTCGGGTTTAAAGAAAATCGATTTTTCGCATTTTCAAAGTGCTATAATTCCCTTAGTTTTTCTCAAAACTCATTATAACCCGGTGTTTTCGTGTTGTAGGTGATGGGAACAAGCCGCTGGTATAGTTAGTTCAAATTTTAAAAAAATCAATTTTTGGTGAAAAATTCGATACGGTGGGGTATACCCTGAAAATGAAAAATCTCAAACTTTGGAGGTCCATATCTCGGCTTCTATGGGCCCTATCGGGAAAATTCCAACGGTTTTGACTTAGTTTCGTCGTCCTGAATCCAACGAGACCATCCGCAAGGTCGTAGCTCCCATATTAGCTGAGATCTGGCATTTTTGTGGCCCATTTTTGGGCTCAATAACGGGGTCGAAAATTGACTTTTTTCCTAATTTTCAAAGTGCTATAATTCCACCTGTTCTGGTCGAATTCTGTTATAATCCGGTGTTTTCGTAATGTGGGTGATGGGAATAAGCCGCTGATAGAGGTTTCTATAGCTATTTTCGGGTATAAAGAAAATCGATTTTTCGCATTTTCAAAGTGCTATAATTCCCTTAGTTTTTTCCAAAACTCATTATAACCCGGTGTTTTCGTATTGTAGGTGATGGGAACAAGCCGCTGGTATAGTTAGTTCAAATTTTAAAAAAAATCAATTTTTGGTGAAAAATTCGATACGGGAGGGTATACCCTGAAAATGAAAAATTTCAAACTTTGGAGGTCCATATCTCGGCTTATATGGGCCCTATCGGGAAAATTCCAACGGTTTTGTCTTAGTTTCGTCGTCCTGAATCCAACGAGACCATCCGCAAGGTCGTAGCTCCCATATTAGCTGAGATCTGGCATTTTTGTGGGCCAATTTTTGGGCTCAAAAACGGGGTCGAAAATTGACTTTTTTCCTAATTTTCAAAGTGCTATAATTCCACCTGTTCTGGTCGAATTCTGTTATAATCCGGTGTTTTCGTAATGTAAGTGATGGGAATAAGCCGCTGATAGAGGTTTCTATAGCTATTTTCGGGTTTAAAGAAAATCGATTTTTCGCATTTTCAAAGTGCTATAATTCCCTTAATTTTTCTCAAAACTCATTATAACCCGGTGTTTTCGTGTTGTAGGTGATGGGAACAAGCCGCTGGTATAGTTAGTTCAAATTTAAAAAAAATCAATTTTTGGTGAAAAATTCGATACGGGGGGGGGGTATACCCTGAAAATGAAAAATCTCAAATTTGGAGGTCCATATCTCGGCTTCTATGGGCCCTATCGGGAAAATTCCAACGGTTTTGTCTTAGTTTCGTCGTCCTGAATCCAACGAGACCATCCGCAAGGTCGTAGCTCCCATATTAGCTGAGATCTGGCATTTTTGTGGCCCATTTTTGGGCTCAAAAACGGGGTCGAAAATTGACTTTTTTCCGAATTTTCAAAGTGCTATAATTCCACCTGTTCTGGTCGAATTCTGTTATAATCCGGTGTTTTCGTAATGTGGGTGATGGGAATAAGCCGCTGATAGAGGTTTCTATAGCTATTTTCGGGTTTAAAGAAAATCGATTTTTCGCATTTTCAAAGTGCTATAATTCCCTTAGTTTTTCTCAAAACTCATTATAACCCGGTGTTTTCGTGTTGTAGGTGATGGGAACAAGCCGCTGGTATAGTTAGTTCAAATTTTAAAAAAATCAATTTTTGGTGAAAAATTCGATACGGGGGGGTATACCCTGAAAATGAAAAATCTCAAACTTTGGAGGTCCATATCTCGGCTTCTATGGGCCCTATCGGGAAAATTCCAACGGTTTTGTCTTAGTTTCGTCGTCCTGAATCCAACGAGACCATCCGCAAGGTCGTAGCTCCCATATTAGCTGAGATCTGGCATTTTTGTGGCCCATTTTTGGGCTCAAAAACGGGGTCGAAAATTGACTTTTTTCCTAATTTTCAAAGTGCTATAATTCCACCTGTTCTGGTCGAATTCTGTTATAATCCGGTGTTTTCGTAATGTGGGTGATGGGAATAAGCCGCTGATAGAGGTTTCTATAGCTATTTTCGGGTTTAAAGAAAATCGATTTTTCGCATTTTCAAAGTGCTATAATTCCCTTAGTTTTTCTCAAAACTCATTATAACCCGGTGTTTTCGTGTTGTAGGTGATGGGAACAAGCCGCTGGTATAGTTAGTTCAAATTTTAAAAAAATCAATTTTTGGTGAAAAATTCGATACGGTGGGGTATACCCTGAAAATGAAAAATCTCAAACTTTGGAGGTCCATATCTCGGCTTCTATGGGCCCTATCGGGAAAATTCCAACGGTTTTGACTTAGTTTCGTCGTCCTGAATCCAACGAGACCATCCGCAAGGTCGTAGCTCCCATATTAGCTGAGATCTGGCATTTTTGTGGCCCATTTTTGGGCTCAAAAACGGGGTCGAAAATTGACTTTTTTCCTAATTTTCAAAGTGCTATAATTCCACCTGTTCTGGTCGAATTCTGTTATAATCCGGTGTTTTCGTAATGTGGGTGATGGGAATAAGCCGCTGATAGAGGTTTCTATAGCTATTTTCGGGTATAAAGAAAATCGATTTTTCGCATTTTCAAAGTGCTATAATTCCCTTAGTTTTTTCCAAAACTCATTATAACCCGGTGTTTTCGTATTGTAGGTGATGGGAACAAGCCGCTGGTATAGTTAGTTCAAATTTTAAAAAAAATCAATTTTTGGTGAAAAATTCGATACGGGAGGGTATACCCTGAAAATGAAAAATTTCAAACTTTGGAGGTCCATATCTCGGCTTATATGGGCCCTATCGGGAAAATTCCAACGGTTTTGTCTTAGTTTCGTCGTCCTGAATCCAACGAGACCATCCGCAAGGTCGTAGCTCCCATATTAGCTGAGATCTGGCATTTTTGTGGCCCATTTTTGGGCTCAAAAACGGGGTCGAAAATTGACTTTTTTCCTAATTTTCAAAGTGCTATAATTCCACCTGTTCTGGTCGAATTCTGTTATAATCCGGTGTTTTCGTAATGTAAGTGATGGGAATAAGCCGCTGATAGAGGTTTCTATAGCTATTTTCGGGTTTAAAGAAAATCGATTTTTCGCATTTTCAAAGTGCTATAATTCCCTTAATTTTTCTCAAAACTCATTATAACCCGGTGTTTTCGTGTTGTAGGTGATGGGAACAAGCCGCTGGTATAGTTAGTTCAAATTTAAAAAAAATCAATTTTTGGTGAAAAATTCGATACGGGGGGGGGTATACCCTGAAAATGAAAAATCTCAAATTTGGAGGTCCATATCTCGGCTTCTATGGGCCCTATCGGGAAAATTCCAACGGTTTTGTCTTAGTTTCGTCGTCCTGAATCCAACGAGACCATCCGCAAGGTCGTAGCTCCCATATTAGCTGAGATCTGGCATTTTTGTGGCCCATTTTTGGGCTCAAAAACGGGGTCGAAAATTGACTTTTTTCCGAATTTTCAAAGTGCTATAATTCCACCTGTTCTGGTCGAATTCTGTTATAATCCGGTGTTTTCGTAATGTGGGTGATGGGAATAAGCCGCTGATAGAGGTTTCTATAGCTATTTTCGGGTTTAAAGAAAATCGATTTTTCGCATTTTCAAAGTGCTATAATTCCCTTAGTTTTTCTCAAAACTCATTATAACCCGGTGTTTTCGTGTTGTAGGTGATGGGAACAAGCCGCTGGTATAGTTAGTTCAAATTTTAAAAAAATCAATTTTTGGTGAAAAATTCGATACGGGAGGGTATACCCTGAAAATGAAAAATCTCAAACTTTGGAGGTCCATATCTCGGCTTCTATGGGCCCTATCGGGAAAATTCCAACGGTTTTGTCTTAGTTTCGTCGTCCTGAATCCAACGAGACCATCCGCAAGGTCGTAGCTCCCATATTAGCTGTGATCTGGCATTTTTGTGGCCCATTTTTGGGCTCAAAAACGGGGTCGAAAATTGACTTTTTTCCGAATTTTCAAAGTGCTATAATTCCACCTGTTCTGGTCGAATTCTGTTATAATCCGGTTTTTTCGTAATGTGGGTGATGGGAATAAGCCGCTGATAGAGGTTTCTATAGCTATTTTCGGGTTTAAAGAAAATCGATTTTTCGCATTTTCAAAGTGCTATAATTCCCTTAGTTTTTCTCAAAACTCATTATAACCCGGTGTTTTTGTGTTGTAGGTGATGGGAACAAGCCGCTGGTATAGTTAGTTCAAATTTTAAAAAAATCAATTTTTGGTGAAAAATTCGATACGGGGGGGTATACCCTGAAAATGAAAAATCTCAAACTTTGGAGGTCCATATCTCGGCTTCTATGGGCCCTATCGGGAAAATTCCAACGGTTTTGTCTTAGTTTCGTCGTCCTGAATCCAACGAGACCATCCGCAAGGTCGTAGCTCCCATATTAGCTGAGATCTGGCATTTTTGTGGCCCATTTTTGGGCTCAAAAACGGGGTCGAAAATGGACTTTTTTCCTAATTTTCAAAGTGCTATAATTCCACCTGTTCTGGTCGAATTCTGTTATAATCCGGTGTTTTCGTAATGTGGGTGATGGGAATAAGCCGCTGATAGAGGTTTCTATAGCTATTTTCGGGTTTAAAGAAAATCGATTTTTCGCATTTTTAAAGTGCTATAATTCCCTTAGTTTTTCTCAAAACTCATTATAACCCGGTGTTTTCGTGTTGTAGGTGATGGGAACAAGCCGCTGGTATAGTTAGTTCAAATTTAAAAAAAAATCAATTTTTGGTGAAAAATTCGATACGGGGGGGTATACCCTGAAAATGAAAAATCTCAAACTTTGGAGGTCCATATCTCGGCTTCTATGGGCCCTATCGGGAAAATTCCAACGGTTTTGTCTTAGTTTCGTCGTCCTGAATCCAACGAGACCATCCGCAAGGTCGTAGCTCCCATATTAGCTGAGATCTGGCATTTTTGTGGCCCATTTTTGGGCTCAAAAACGGGGTCGAAAATTGACTTTTTTCCGAATTTTCAAAGTGCTATAATTCCACCTGTTCTGGTCGAATTCTGTTATAATCCGGTGTTTTCGTAATGTGGGTGATGGGAATAAGCCGCTGATAGAGGTTTCTATAGCTATTTTCGGGTTTAAAGAAAATCGATTTTTCGCATTTTTAAAGTGCTATAATTCCCTTAGTTTTTCTCAAAACTCATTATAACCCGGTGTTTTCGTGTTGTAGGTGATGGGAACAAGCCGCTGGTATAGTTAGTTCAAATTTAAAAAAAAATCAATTTTTGGTGAAAAATTCGATACGGGGGGGTATACCCTGAAAATGAAAAATCTCAAACTTTGGAGGTCCATATCTCGGCTTCTATGGGCCCTATCGGGAAAATTCCAACGGTTTTGTCTTAGTTTCGTCGTCCTGAATCCAACGAGACCATCCGCAAGGTCGTAGCTCCCATATTAGCTGAGATCTGGCATTTTTGTGGCCCATTTTTGGGCTCAAAAACGGGGTCGAAAATTGACTTTTTTCCGAATTTTCAAAGTGCTATAATTCCACCTGTTCTGGTCGAATTCTGTTATAATCCGGTGTTTTCGTAATGTGGGTGATGGGAATAAGCCGCTGATAGAGGTTTCTATAGCTATTTTCGGGTTTAAAGAAAATCGATTTTTCGCATTTTCAAAGTGCTATAATTCCCTTAGTTTTTCTCAAAACTCATTATAACCCGGTGTTTTCGTGTTGTAGGTGATGGGAACAAGCCGCTGGTATAGTTAGTTCAAATTTTAAAAAAATCAATTTTTGGTGAAAAATTCGATACGGGGGGGTATACCCTGAAAATGAAAAATCTCAAACTTTGGAGGTCCATATCTCGGCTTCTATGGGCCCTATCGGGAAAATTCCAACGGTTTTGTCTTAGTTTCGTCGTCCTGAATCCAACGAGACCATCCGCAAGGTCGTAGCTCCCATATTAGCTGTGATCTGGCATTTTTGTGGCCCATTTTTGGGCTCAAAAACGGGGTCGAAAATTGACTTTTTTCCGAATTTTCAAAGTGCTATAATTCCACCTGTTCTGGTCGAATTCTGTTATAATCCGGTTTTTTCGTAATGTGGGTGATGGGAATAAGCCGCTGATAGAGGTTTCTATAGCTATTTTCGGGTTTAAAGAAAATCGATTTTTCGCATTTTCAAAGTGCTATAATTCCCTTAGTTTTTCTCAAAACTCATTATAACCCGGTGTTTTTGTGTTGTAGGTGATGGGAACAAGCCGCTGGTATAGTTAGTTCAAATTTTAAAAAAATCAATTTTTGGTGAAAAATTCGATACGGGGGGGTATACCCTGAAAATGAAAAATCTCAAACTTTGGAGGTCCATATCTCGGCTTCTATTGGCCCTATCGGGAAAATTCCAACGGTTTTGTCTTAGTTTCGTCGTCCTGAATCCAACGAGACCATCCGCAAGGTCGTAGCTCCCATATTAGCTGAGATCTGGCATTTTTGTGGCCCATTTTTGGGCTCAAAAACGGGGTCGAAAATTGACTTTTTTCCGAATTTTCAAAGTGCTATAATTCCACCTGTTCTGGTCGAATTCTGTTATAATCCGGTGTTTTCGTAATGTGGGTGATGGGAATAAGCCGCTGATAGAGGTTTCTATAGCTATTTTCGGGTTTAAAGAAAATCGATTTTTCGCATTTTCAAAGTGCTATAATTCCCTTAGTTTTTTTCAAAACTCATTATAACCCGGTGTTTTCGTGTTGTAGGTGATGGGAACAAGCCGCTGGTATAGTTAGTTCAAATTTTAAAAAAATCAATTTTTAGTGAAAAATTCGATACGGGGGGGTATACCCTGAAAATGAAAAATCTCAAACTTTGGAGGTCCATATCTCGGCTTCTATGGGCCCTATCGGGAAAATTCCAACGGTTTTGTCTTAGTTTCGTCGTCCTGAATCCAACGAGACCATCCGCAAGGTCGTAGCTCCCATATTAGCTGAGATCTGGCATTTTTGTGGCCCATTTTTGGGCTCAAAAACGGGGTCGAAAATTGACTTTTTTCCTAATTTTCAAAGTGCTATAATTCCACCTGTTCTGGTCGAATTCTGTTATAATCCGGTGTTTTCGTAATGTGGGTGATGGGAATAAGCCGCTGATAGAGGTTTCTATAGCTATTTTCGGGTTTAAAGAAAATCGATTTTTCGCATTTTCAAAGTGCTATAATTCCCTTAGTTTTTCTCAAAACTCATTATAACCCGGTGTTTTCGTGTTGTAGGTGATGGGAACAAGCCGCTGGTATAGTTAGTTCAAATTTTAAAAAAATCAATTTTTGGTGAAAAATTCGATACGGTGGGGTATACCCTGAAAATGAAAAATCTCAAACTTTGGAGGTCCATATCTCGGCTTCTATGGGCCCTATCGGGAAAATTCCAACGGTTTTGACTTAGTTTCGTCGTCCTGAATCCAACGAGACCATCCGCAAGGTCGTAGCTCCCATATTAGCTGAGATCTGGCATTTTTGTGGCCCATTTTTGGGCTCAAAAACGGGGTCGAAAATTGACTTTTTTCCTAATTTTCAAAGTGCTATAATTCCACCTGTTCTGGTCGAATTCTGTTATAATCCGGTGTTTTCGTAATGTGGGTGATGGGAATAAGCCGCTGATAGAGGTTTCTATAGCTATTTTCGGGTATAAAGAAAATCGATTTTTCGCATTTTCAAAGTGCTATAATTCCCTTAGTTTTTTCCAAAACTCATTATAACCCGGTGTTTTCGTATTGTAGGTGATGGGAACAAGCCGCTGGTATAGTTAGTTCAAATTTTAAAAAAAATCAATTTTTGGTGAAAAATTCGATACGGGAGGGTATACCCTGAAAATGAAAAATTTCAAACTTTGGAGGTCCATATCTCGGCTTATATGGGCCCTATCGGGAAAATTCCAACGGTTTTGTCTTAGTTTCGTCGTCCTGAATCCAACGAGACCATCCGCAAGGTCGTAGCTCCCATATTAGCTGAGATCTGGCATTTTTGTGGCCCATTTTTGGGCTCAAAAACGGGGTCGAAAATTGACTTTTTTCCTAATTTTCAAAGTGCTATAATTCCACCTGTTCTGGTCGAATTCTGTTATAATCCGGTGTTTTCGTAATGTAAGTGATGGGAATAAGCCGCTGATAGAGGTTTCTATAGCTATTTTCGGGTTTAAAGAAAATCGATTTTTCGCATTTTCAAAGTGCTATAATTCCCTTAATTTTTCTCAAAACTCATTATAACCCGGTGTTTTCGTGTTGTAGGTGATGGGAACAAGCCGCTGGTATAGTTAGTTCAAATTTAAAAAAAATCAATTTTTGGTGAAAAATTCGATACGGGGGGGGGTATACCCTGAAAATGAAAAATCTCAAATTTGGAGGTCCATATCTCGGCTTCTATGGGCCCTATCGGGAAAATTCCAACGGTTTTGTCTTAGTTTCGTCGTCCTGAATCCAACGAGACCATCCGCAAGGTCGTAGCTCCCATATTAGCTGAGATCTGGCATTTTTGTGGCCCATTTTTGGGCTCAAAAACGGGGTCGAAAATTGACTTTTTTCCGAATTTTCAAAGTGCTATAATTCCACCTGTTCTGGTCGAATTCTGTTATAATCCGGTGTTTTCGTAATGTGGGTGATGGGAATAAGCCGCTGATAGAGGTTTCTATAGCTATTTTCGGGTTTAAAGAAAATCGATTTTTCGCATTTTCAAAGTGCTATAATTCCCTTAGTTTTTTTCAAAACTCATTATAACCCGGTGTTTTCGTGTTGTAGGTGATGGGAACAAGCCGCTGGTATAGTTAGTTCAAATTTTAAAAAAATCAATTTTTAGTGAAAAATTCGATACGGGGGGGTATACCCTGAAAATGAAAAATCTCAAACTTTGGAGGTCCATATCTCGGCTTCTATGGGCCCTATCGGGAAAATTCCAACGGTTTTGTCTTAGTTTCGTCGTCCTGAATCCAACGAGACCATCCGCAAGGTCGTAGCTCCCATATTAGCTGAGATCTGGCATTTTTGTGGCCCATTTTTGGGCTCAAAAACGGGGTCGAAAATTGACTTTTTTCCTAATTTTCAAAGTGCTATAATTCCACCTGTTCTGGTCGAATTCTGTTATAATCCGGTGTTTTCGTAATGTGGGTGATGGGAATAAGCCGCTGATAGAGGTTTCTATAGCTATTTTCGGGTTTAAAGAAAATCGATTTTTCGCATTTTCAAAGTGCTATAATTCCCTTAGTTTTTCTCAAAACTCATTATAACCCGGTGTTTTCGTGTTGTAGGTGATGGGAACAAGCCGCTGGTATAGTTAGTTCAAATTTTAAAAAAATCAATTTTTGGTGAAAAATTCGATACGGTGGGGTATACCCTGAAAATGAAAAATCTCAAACTTTGGAGGTCCATATCTCGGCTTCTATGGGCCCTATCGGGAAAATTCCAACGGTTTTGACTTAGTTTCGTCGTCCTGAATCCAACGAGACCATCCGCAAGGTCGTAGCTCCCATATTAGCTGAGATCTGGCATTTTTGTGGCCCATTTTTGGGCTCAAAAACGGGGTCGAAAATTGACTTTTTTCCTAATTTTCAAAGTGCTATAATTCCACCTGTTCTGGTCGAATTCTGTTATAATCCGGTGTTTTCGTAATGTAAGTGATGGGAATAAGCCGCTGATAGAGGTTTCTATAGCTATTTTCGGGTTTAAAGAAAATCGATTTTTCGCATTTTCAAAGTGCTATAATTCCCTTAATTTTTCTCAAAACTCATTATAACCCGGTGTTTTCGTGTTGTAGGTGATGGGAACAAGCCGCTGGTATAGTTAGTTCAAATTTAAAAAAAATCAATTTTTGGTGAAAATTTCGATACGGGGGGGGGTATACCCTGAAAATGAAAAATCTCAAATTTGGAGGTCCATATCTCGGCTTCTATGGGCCCTATCGGGAAAATTCCAACGGTTTTGTCTTAGTTTCGTCGTCCTGAATCCAACGAGACCATCCGCAAGGTCGTAGCTCCCATATTAGCTGAGATCTGGCATTTTTGTGGCCCATTTTTGGGCTCAGAAACGGGGTCGAAAATTGACTTTTTTCCGAATTTTCAAAGTGCTATAATTCCACCTGTTCTGGTCGAATTCTGTTATAATCCGGTGTTTTCGTAATGTGGGTGATGGGAATAAGCCGCTGATAGAGGTTTCTATAGCTATTTTCGGGTTTAAAGAAAATCGATTTTTCGCATTTTCAAAGTGCTATAATTCCCTTAGTTTTTTTCAAAACTCATTATAACCCGGTGTTTTCGTGTTGTAGGTGATGGGAACAAGCCGCTGGTATAGTTAGTTCAAATTTTAAAAAAATCAATTTTTAGTGAAAAATTCGATACGGGGGGGTATACCCTGAAAATGAAAAATCTCAAACTTTGGAGGTCCATATCTCGGCTTCTATGGGCCCTATCGGGAAAATTCCAACGGTTTTGTCTTAGTTTCGTCGTCCTGAATCCAACGAGACCATCCGCAAGGTCGTAGCTCCCATATTAGCTGAGATCTGGCATTTTTGTGGCCCATTTTTGGGCTCAAAAACGGGGTCGAAAATTGACTTTTTTCCTAATTTTCAAAGTGCTATAATTCCACCTGTTCTGGTCGAATTCTGTTATAATCCGGTGTTTTCGTAATGTGGGTGATGGGAATAAGCCGCTGATAGAGGTTTCTATAGCTATTTTCGGGTTTAAAGAAAATCGATTTTTCGCATTTTCAAAGTGCTATAATTCCCTTAGTTTTTCTCAAAACTCATTATAACCCGGTGTTTTCGTGTTGTAGGTGATGGGAACAAGCCGCTGGTATAGTTAGTTCAAATTTTAAAAAAATCAATTTTTGGTGAAAAATTCGATACGGTGGGGTATACCCTGAAAATGAAAAATCTCAAACTTTGGAGGTCCATATCTCGGCTTCTATGGGCCCTATCGGGAAAATTCCAACGGTTTTGACTTAGTTTCGTCGTCCTGAATCCAACGAGACCATCCGCAAGGTCGTAGCTCCCATATTAGCTGAGATCTGGCATTTTTGTGGCCCATTTTTGGGCTCAAAAACGGGGTCGAAAATTGACTTTTTTCCTAATTTTCAAAGTGCTATAATTCCACCTGTTCTGGTCGAATTCTGTTATAATCCGGTGTTTTCGTAATGTGGGTGATGGGAATAAGCCGCTGATAGAGGTTTCTATAGCTATTTTCGGGTATAAAGAAAATCGATTTTTCGCATTTTCAAAGTGCTATAATTCCCTTAGTTTTTTCCAAAACTCATTATAACCCGGTGTTTTCGTATTGTAGGTGATGGGAACAAGCCGCTGGTATAGTTAGTTCAAATTTTAAAAAAAATCAATTTTTGGTGAAAAATTCGATACGGGAGGGTATACCCTGAAAATGAAAAATTTCAAACTTTGGAGGTCCATATCTCGGCTTATATGGGCCCTATCGGGAAAATTCCAACGGTTTTGTCTTAGTTTCGTCGTCCTGAATCCAACGAGACCATCCGCAAGGTCGTAGCTCCCATATTAGCTGAGATCTGGCATTTTTGTGGCCCATTTTTGGGCTCAAAAACGGGGTCGAAAATTGACTTTTTTCCTAATTTTCAAAGTGCTATAATTCCACCTGTTCTGGTCGAATTCTGTTATAATCCGGTGTTTTCGTAATGTAAGTGATGGGAATAAGCCGCTGATAGAGGTTTCTATAGCTATTTTCGGGTTTAAAGAAAATCGATTTTTCGCATTTTCAAAGTGCTATAATTCCCTTAATTTTTCTCAAAACTCATTATAACCCGGTGTTTTCGTGTTGTAGGTGATGGGAACAAGCCGCTGGTATAGTTAGTTCAAATTTAAAAAAAATCAATTTTTGGTGAAAAATTCGATACGGGGGGGGGTATACCCTGAAAATGAAAAATCTCAAATTTGGAGGTCCATATCTCGGCTTCTATGGGCCCTATCGGGAAAATTCCAACGGTTTTGTCTTAGTTTCGTCGTCCTGAATCCAACGAGACCATCCGCAAGGTCGTAGCTCCCATATTAGCTGAGATCTGGCATTTTTGTGGCCCATTTTTGGGCTCAAAAACGGGGTCGAAAATTGACTTTTTTCCGAATTTTCAAAGTGCTATAATTCCACCTGTTCTGGTCGAATTCTGTTATAATCCGGTGTTTTCGTAATGTGGGTGATGGGAATAAGCCGCTGATAGAGGTTTCTATAGCTATTTTCGGGTTTAAAGAAAATCGATTTTTCGCATTTTCAAAGTGCTATAATTCCCTTAGTTTTTTTCAAAACTCATTATAACCCGGTGTTTTCGTGTTGTAGGTGATGGGAACAAGCCGCTGGTATAGTTAGTTCAAATTTTAAAAAAATCAATTTTTAGTGAAAAATTCGATACGGGGGGGTATACCCTGAAAATGAAAAATCTCAAACTTTGGAGGTCCATATCTCGGCTTCTATGGGCCCTATCGGGAAAATTCCAACGGTTTTGTCTTAGTTTCGTCGTCCTGAATCCAACGAGACCATCCGCAAGGTCGTAGCTCCCATATTAGCTGAGATCTGGCATTTTTGTGGCCCATTTTTGGGCTCAAAAACGGGGTCGAAAATTGACTTTTTTCCTAATTTTCAAAGTGCTATAATTCCACCTGTTCTGGTCGAATTCTGTTATAATCCGGTGTTTTCGTAATGTGGGTGATGGGAATAAGCCGCTGATAGAGGTTTCTATAGCTATTTTCGGGTTTAAAGAAAATCGATTTTTCGCATTTTCAAAGTGCTATAATTCCCTTAGTTTTTCTCAAAACTCATTATAACCCGGTGTTTTCGTGTTGTAGGTGATGGGAACAAGCCGCTGGTATAGTTAGTTCAAATTTTAAAAAAATCAATTTTTGGTGAAAAATTCGATACGGTGGGGTATACCCTGAAAATGAAAAATCTCAAACTTTGGAGGTCCATATCTCGGCTTCTATGGGCCCTATCGGGAAAATTCCAACGGTTTTGACTTAGTTTCGTCGTCCTGAATCCAACGAGACCATCCGCAAGGTCGTAGCTCCCATATTAGCTGAGATCTGGCATTTTTGTGGCCCATTTTTGGGCTCAAAAACGGGGTCGAAAATTGACTTTTTTCCTAATTTTCAAAGTGCTATAATTCCACCTGTTCTGGTCGAATTCTGTTATAATCCGGTGTTTTCGTAATGTGGGTGATGGGAATAAGCCGCTGATAGAGGTTTCTATAGCTATTTTCGGGTATAAAGAAAATCGATTTTTCGCATTTTCAAAGTGCTATAATTCCCTTAGTTTTTTCCAAAACTCATTATAACCCGGTGTTTTCGTATTGTAGGTGATGGGAACAAGCCGCTGGTATAGTTAGTTCAAATTTTAAAAAAAATCAATTTTTGGTGAAAAATTCGATACGGGAGGGTATACCCTGAAAATGAAAAATTTCAAACTTTGGAGGTCCATATCTCGGCTTATATGGGCCCTATCGGGAAAATTCCAACGGTTTTGTCTTAGTTTCGTCGTCCTGAATCCAACGAGACCATCCGCAAGGTCGTAGCTCCCATATTAGCTGAGATCTGGCATTTTTGTGGCCCATTTTTGGGCTCAAAAACGGGGTCGAAAATTGACTTTTTTCCTAATTTTCAAAGTGCTATAATTCCACCTGTTCTGGTCGAATTCTGTTATAATCCGGTGTTTTCGTAATGTAAGTGATGGGAATAAGCCGCTGATAGAGGTTTCTATAGCTATTTTCGGGTTTAAAGAAAATCGATTTTTCGCATTTTCAAAGTGCTATAATTCCCTTAATTTTTCTCAAAACTCATTATAACCCGGTGTTTTCGTGTTGTAGGTGATGGGAACAAGCCGCTGGTATAGTTAGTTCAAATTTAAAAAAAATCAATTTTTGGTGAAAAATTCGATACGGGGGGGGGTATACCCTGAAAATGAAAAATCTCAAATTTGGAGGTCCATATCTCGGCTTCTATGGGCCCTATCGGGAAAATTCCAACGGTTTTGTCTTAGTTTCGTCGTCCTGAATCCAACGAGACCATCCGCAAGGTCGTAGCTCCCATATTAGCTGAGATCTGGCATTTTTGTGGCCCATTTTTGGGCTCAGAAACGGGGTCGAAAATTGACTTTTTTCCGAATTTTCAAAGTGCTATAATTCCACCTGTTCTGGTCGAATTCTGTTATAATCCGGTGTTTTCGTAATGTGGGTGATGGGAATAAGCCGCTGATAGAGGTTTCTATAGCTATTTTCGGGTTTAAAGAAAATCGATTTTTCGCATTTTCAAAGTGCTATAATTCCCTTAGTTTTTTTCAAAACTCATTATAACCCGGTGTTTTCGTGTTGTAGGTGATGGGAACAAGCCGCTGGTATAGTTAGTTCAAATTTTAAAAAAATCAATTTTTAGTGAAAAATTCGATACGGGGGGGTATACCCTGAAAATGAAAAATCTCAAACTTTGGAGGTCCATATCTCGGCTTCTATGGGCCCTATCGGGAAAATTCCAACGGTTTTGTCTTAGTTTCGTCGTCCTGAATCCAACGAGACCATCCGCAAGGTCGTAGCTCCCATATTAGCTGAGATCTGGCATTTTTGTGGCCCATTTTTGGGCTCAAAAACGGGGTCGAAAATTGACTTTTTTCCTAATTTTCAAAGTGCTATAATTCCACCTGTTCTGGTCGAATTCTGTTATAATCCGGTGTTTTCGTAATGTGGGTGATGGGAATAAGCCGCTGATAGAGGTTTCTATAGCTATTTTCGGGTTTAAAGAAAATCGATTTTTCGCATTTTCAAAGTGCTATAATTCCCTTAGTTTTTCTCAAAACTCATTATAACCCGGTGTTTTCGTGTTGTAGGTGATGGGAACAAGCCGCTGGTATAGTTAGTTCAAATTTTAAAAAAATCAATTTTTGGTGAAAAATTCGATACGGTGGGGTATACCCTGAAAATGAAAAATCTCAAACTTTGGAGGTCCATATCTCGGCTTCTATGGGCCCTATCGGGAAAATTCCAACGGTTTTGACTTAGTTTCGTCGTCCTGAATCCAACGAGACCATCCGCAAGGTCGTAGCTCCCATATTAGCTGAGATCTGGCATTTTTGTGGCCCATTTTTGGGCTCAAAAACGGGGTCGAAAATTGACTTTTTTCCTAATTTTCAAAGTGCTATAATTCCACCTGTTCTGGTCGAATTCTGTTATAATCCGGTGTTTTCGTAATGTGGGTGATGGGAATAAGCCGCTGATAGAGGTTTCTATAGCTATTTTCGGGTATAAAGAAAATCGATTTTTCGCATTTTCAAAGTGCTATAATTCCCTTAGTTTTTTCCAAAACTCATTATAACCCGGTGTTTTCGTATTGTAGGTGATGGGAACAAGCCGCTGGTATAGTTAGTTCAAATTTTAAAAAAAATCAATTTTTGGTGAAAAATTCGATACGGGAGGGTATACCCTGAAAATGAAAAATTTCAAACTTTGGAGGTCCATATCTCGGCTTATATGGGCCCTATCGGGAAAATTCCAACGGTTTTGTCTTAGTTTCGTCGTCCTGAATCCAACGAGACCATCCGCAAGGTCGTAGCTCCCATATTAGCTGAGATCTGGCATTTTTGTGGCCCATTTTTGGGCTCAAAAACGGGGTCGAAAATTGACTTTTTTCCTAATTTTCAAAGTGCTATAATTCCACCTGTTCTGGTCGAATTCTGTTATAATCCGGTGTTTTCGTAATGTAAGTGATGGGAATAAGCCGCTGATAGAGGTTTCTATAGCTATTTTCGGGTTTAAAGAAAATCGATTTTTCGCATTTTCAAAGTGCTATAATTCCCTTAATTTTTCTCAAAACTCATTATAACCCGGTGTTTTCGTGTTGTAGGTGATGGGAACAAGCCGCTGGTATAGTTAGTTCAAATTTAAAAAAAACAATTTTTGGTGAAAAATTCGATACGGGGGGGGGTATACTCTGAAAATGAAAAATCTCAAATTTGGAGGTCCATATCTCGGCTTCTATGGGCCCTATCGGGAAAATTCCAACGGTTTTGTCTTAGTTTCGTCGTCCTGAATCCAACGAGACCATCCGCAAGGTCGTAGCTCCCATATTAGCTGAGATCTGGCATTTTTGTGGCCCATTTTTGGGCTCAAAAACGGGGTCGAAAATTGACTTTTTTCCTAATTTTCAAAGTGCTATAATTCCACCTGTTCTGGTCGAATTCTGTTATAATCCGGTGTTTTCGTAATGTGGGTGATGGGAATAAGCCGCTGATAGAGGTTTCTATAGCTATTTTCGGGTATAAAGAAAATCGATTTTTCGCATTTTCAAAGTGCTATAATTCCCTTAGTTTTTTCCAAAACTCATTATAACCCGGTGTTTTCGTATTGTAGGTGATGGGAACAAGCCGCTGGTATAGTTAGTTCAAATTTTAAAAAAAATCAATTTTTGGTGAAAAATTCGATACGGGAGGGTATACCCTGAAAATGAAAAATTTCAAACTTTGGAGGTCCATATCTCGGCTTATATGGGCCCTATCGGGAAAATTCCAACGGTTTTGTCTTAGTTTCGTCGTCCTGAATCCAACGAGACCATCCGCAAGGTCGTAGCTCCCATATTAGCTGAGATCTGGCATTTTTGTGGCCCATTTTTGGGCTCAATAACGGGGTCGAAAATTGACTTTTTTCCTAATTTTCAAAGTGCTATAATTCCACCTGTTCTGGTCGAATTCTGTTATAATCCGGTGTTTTCGTAATGTGGGTGATGGGAATAAGCCGCTGATAGAGGTTTCTATAGCTATTTTCGGGTTTAAAGAAAATCGATTTTTCGCATTTTCAAAGTGCTATAATTCCCTTAGTTTTTCTCAAAACTCATTATAACCCGGTGTTTTCGTGTTGTAGGTGATGGGAACAAGCCGCTGGTATAGTTAGTTCAAATTTTAAAAAAATCAATTTTTGGTGAAAAATTCGATACGGGGGGGTATACCCTGAAAATGAAAAATCTCAAACTTTGGAGGTCCATATCTCGGCTTCTATGGGCCCTATCGGGAAAATTCCAACGGTTTTGTCTTAGTTTCGTCGTCCTGAATCCAACGAGACCATCCGCAAGGTCGTAGCTCCCATATTAGCTGAGATCTGGCATTTTTGTGGCCCATTTTTGGGCTCAAAAACGGGGTCGAAAATTGACTTTTTTCCGAATTTTCAAAGTGCTATAATTCCACCTGTTCTGGTCGAATTCTGTTATAATCCGGTGTTTTCGTAATGTGGGTGATGGGAATAAGCCGCTGATAGAGGTTTCTATAGCTATTTTCGGGTTTAAAGAAAATCGATTTTTCGCATTTTTAAAGTGCTATAATTCCCTTAGTTTTTCTCAAAACTCATTATAACCCGGTGTTTTCGTGTTGTAGGTGATGGGAACAAGCCGCTGGTATAGTTAGTTCAAATTTTAAAAAAATCAATTTTTAGTGAAAAATTCGATACGGGGGGGTATACCCTGAAAATGAAAAATCTCAAACTTTGGAGGTCCATATCTCGGCTTCTATGGGCCCTATCGGGAAAATTCCAACGGTTTTGTCTTAGTTTCGTCGTCCTGAATCCAACGAGACCATCCGCAAGGTCGTAGCTCCCATATTAGCTGAGATCTGGCATTTTTGTGGCCCATTTTTGGGCTCAAAAACGGGGTCGAAAATTGACTTTTTTCCGAATTTTCAAAGTGCTATAATTCCACCTGTTCTGGTCGAATTCTGTTATAATCCGGTGTTTTCGTAATGTGGGTGATGGGAATAAGCCGCTGATAGAGGTTTCTATAGCTATTTTCGGGTTTAAAGAAAATCGATTTTTCGCATTTTCAAAGTGCTATAATTCCCTTAGTTTTTCTCAAAACTCATTATAACCCGGTGTTTTCGTGTTGTAGGTGATGGGAACAAGCCGCTGGTATAGTTAGTTCAAATTTTAAAAAAATCAATTTTTGGTGAAAAATTCGATACGGGGGGGTATACCCTGAAAATGAAAAATCTCAAACTTTGGAGGTCCATATCTCGGCTTCTATGGGCCCTATCGGGAAAATTCCAACGGTTTTGTCTTAGTTTCGTCGTCCTGAATCCAACGAGACCATCCGCAAGGTCGTAGCTCCCATATTAGCTGAGATCTGGCATTTTTGTGGCCCATTTTTGGGCTCAAAAACGGGGTCGAAAATTGACTTTTTTCCGAATTTTCAAAGTGCTATAATTCCACCTGTTCTGGTCGAATTCTGTTATAATCCGGTGTTTTCGTAATGTGGGTGATGGGAATAAGCCGCTGATAGAGGTTTCTATAGCTATTTTCGGGTTTAAAGAAAATCGATTTTTCGCATTTTCAAAGTGCTATAATTCCCTTAGTTTTTCTCAAAACTCATTATAACCCGGTGTTTTCGTGTTGTAGGTGATGGGAACAAGCCGCTGGTATAGTTAGTTCAAATTTAAAAAAAAATCAATTTTTGGTGAAAAATTCGATACGGGGGGGTATACCCTGAAAATGAAAAATCTCAAACTTTGGAGGTCCATATCTCGGCTTCTATGGGCCCTATCGGGAAAATTCCAACGGTTTTGTCTTAGTTTCGTCGTCCTGAATCCAACGAGACCATCCGCAAGGTCGTAGCTCCCATATTAGCTGAGATCTGGCATTTTTGTGGCCCATTTTTGGGCTCAAAAACGGGGTCGAAAATTGACTTTTTTCCGAATTTTCAAAGTGCTATAATTCCACCTGTTCTGGTCGAATTCTGTTATAATCCGGTGTTTTCGTAATGTGGGTGATGGGAATAAGCCGCTGATAGAGGTTTCTATAGCTATTTTCGGGTTTAAAGAAAATCGATTTTTCGCATTTTCAAAGTGCTATAATTCCCTTAGTTTTTCTCAAAACTCATTATAACCCGGTGTTTTCGTGTTGTAGGTGATGGGAACAAGCCGCTGGTATAGTTAGTTCAAATTTTAAAAAAATCAATTTTTGGTGAAAAATTCGATACGGGGGGGTATACCCTGAAAATGAAAAATCTCAAACTTTGGAGGTCCATATCTCGGCTTCTATGGGCCCTATCGGGAAAATTCCAACGGTTTTGTCTTAGTTTCGTCGTCCTGAATCCAACGAGACCATCCGCAAGGTCGTAGCTCCCATATTAGCTGAGATCTGGCATTTTTGTGGCCCATTTTTGGGCTCAAAAACGGGGTCGAAAATTGACTTTTTTCCGAATTTTCAAAGTGCTATAATTCCACCTGTTCTGGTCGAATTCTGTTATAATCCGGTGTTTTCGTAATGTGGGTGATGGGAATAAGCCGCTGATAGAGGTTTCTATAGCTATTTTCGGGTTTAAAGAAAATCGATTTTTCGCATTTTCAAAGTGCTATAATTCCCTTAGTTTTTCTCAAAACTCATTATAACCCGGTGTTTTCGTGTTGTAGGTGATGGGAACAAGCCGCTGGTATAGTTAGTTCAAATTTAAAAAAAAATCAATTTTTGGTGAAAAATTCGATACGGGGGGGTATACCCTGAAAATGAAAAATCTCAAACTTTGGAGGTCCATATCTCGGCTTCTATGGGCCCTATCGGGAAAATTCCAACGGTTTTGTCTTAGTTTCGTCGTCCTGAATCCAACGAGACCATCCGCAAGGTCGTAGCTCCCATATTAGCTGAGATCTGGCATTTTTGTGGCCCATTTTTGGGCTCAAAAACGGGGTCGAAAATTGACTTTTTTCCGAATTTTCAAAGTGCTATAATTCCACCTGTTCTGGTCGAATTCTGTTATAATCCGGTGTTTTCGTAATGTGGGTGATGGGAATAAGCCGCTGATAGAGGTTTCTATAGCTATTTTCGGGTTTAAAGAAAATCGATTTTTCGCATTTTCAAAGTGCTATAATTCCCTTAGTTTTTCTCAAAACTCATTATAACCCGGTGTTTTCGTGTTGTAGGTGATGGGAACAAGCCGCTGGTATAGTTAGTTCAAATTTAAAAAAAATCAATTTTTAGTGAAAAATTCGATACGGGGGGGTATACCCTGAAAATGAAAAATCTCAAACTTTGGAGGTCCATATCTCGGCTTCTATGGGCCCTATCGGGAAAATTCCAACGGTTTTGTCTTAGTTTCGTCGTCCTGAATCCAACGAGACCATCCGCAAGGTCGTAGCTCCCATATTAGCTGTGATCTGGCATTTTTGTGGCCCATTTTTGGGCTCAAAAACGGGGTCGAAAATTGACTTTTTTCCGAATTTTCAAAGTGCTATAATTCCACCTGTTCTGGTCGAATTCTGTTATAATCCGGTGTTTTCGTAATGTGGGTGATGGGAATAAGCCGCTGATAGAGGTTTCTATAGCTATTTTCGGGTTTAAAGAAAATCGATTTTTCGCATTTTCAAAGTGCTATAATTCCCTTAGTTTTTTTCAAAACTCATTATAACCCGGTGTTTTCGTGTTGTAGGTGATGGGAACAAGCCGCTGGTATAGTTAGTTCAAATTTTAAAAAAATCAATTTTTGGTGAAAAATTCGATACGGGGGGGTATACCCTGAAAATGAAAAATCTCAAACTTTGGAGGTCCATATCTCGGCTTCTATAAGCCCTATCGGGAAAATTCCAACGGTTTTGACTTAGTTTCGTCGTCCTGAATCCAACGAGACCATCCGCAAGGTCGTAGCTCCCATATTAGCTGAGATCTGACATTTTTGTGGCCCATTTTTGGGCTCAAAAACGGGGTCGAAAATTGACTTTTTTCCGAATTTTCAAAGTGCTATAATTCCACCTGTTCTGGTCGAATTCTGTTATAATCCGGTGTTTTCGTAATGTGGGTGATGGGAATAAGCCGCTGATAGAGGTTTCTATAGCTATTTTCGGGTTTAAAGAAAATCGATTTTTCGCATTTTCAAAGTGCTATAATTCCCTTAGTTTTTCTCAAAACTCATTATAACCCGGTGTTTTCGTGTTGTAGGTGATGGGAACAAGCCGCTGGTATAGTTAGTTCAAATTTAAAAAAAATCAATTTTTAGTGAAAAATTCGATACGGGGGGGTATACCCTGAAAATGAAAAATCTCAAACTTTGGAGGTCCATATCTCGGCTTCTATGGGCCCTATCGGGAAAATTCCAACGGTTTTGTCTTAGTTTCGTCGTCCTGAATCCAACGAGACCATCCGCAAGGTCGTAGCTCCCATATTAGCTGTGATCTGGCATTTTTGTGGCCCATTTTTGGGCTCAAAAACGGGGTCGAAAATTGACTTTTTTCCGAATTTTCAAAGTGCTATAATTCCACCTGTTCTGGTCGAATTCTGTTATAATCCGGTGTTTTCGTAATGTGGGTGATGGGAATAAGCCGCTGATAGAGGTTTCTATAGCTATTTTCGGGTTTAAAGAAAATCGATTTTTCGCATTTTCAAAGTGCTATAATTCCCTTAGTTTTTTTCAAAACTCATTATAACCCGGTGTTTTCGTGTTGTAGGTGATGGGAACAAGCCGCTGGTATAGTTAGTTCAAATTTTAAAAAAATCAATTTTTGGTGAAAAATTCGATACGGGGGGGTATACCCTGAAAATGAAAAATCTCAAACTTTGGAGGTCCATATCTTGGCTTCTATGGGCCCTATCGGGAAAATTCCAACGGTTTTGTCTTAGTTTCGTCGTCCTGAATCCAACGAGACCATCCGCAAGGTCGTAGCTCCCATATTAGCTGAGATCTGGCATTTTTGTGGCCCATTTTTGGGCTCAAAAACGGGGTCGAAAATTGACTTTTTTCCGAATTTTCAAAGTGCTATAATTCCACCTGTTCTGGTCGAATTCTGTTATAATCCGGTGTTTTCGTAATGTGGGTGATGGGAATAAGCCGCTGATAGAGGTTTCTATAGCTATTTTCGGGTTTAAAGAAAATCGATTTTTCGCATTTTCAAAGTGCTATAATTCCCTTAGTTTTTCTCAAAACTCATTATAACCCGGTGTTTTCGTGTTGTAGGTGATGGGAACAAGCCGCTGGTATAGTTAGTTCAAATTTTAAAAAAATCAATTTTTGGTGAAAAATTCGATACCGGGGGGTATACCCTGAAAATGAAAAATCTCAAACTTTGGAGGTCCATATCTCGGCTTCTATGGGCCCTATCGGGAAAATTCCAACGGTTTTGTCTTAGTTTCGTCGTCCTGAATCCAACGAGACCATCCGCAAGGTCGTAGCTCCCATATTAGCTGTGATCTGGCATTTTTGTGGCCCATTTTTGGGCTCAAAAACGGGGTCGAAAATTGACTTTTTTCCTAATTTTCAAAGTGCTATAATTCCACCTGTTCTGGTCGAATTCTGTTATAATCCGGTGTTTTTTTGTAATGTGGGTGATGGGAATAAGCCGCTGATAGAGGTTTCTATAGCTATTTTCGGGTTTAAAGAAAATCGATTTTTCGCATTTTCAAAGTGCTATAATTCCCTTAGTTTTTCTCAAAACTCATTATAACCCGGTGTTTTCGTGTTGTAGGTGATGGGAACAAGCCGCTGGTATAGTTAGTTCAAATTTAAAAAAAATCAATTTTTGGTGAAAAATTCGATACGGGGGGTATACCCTGAAAATGAAAAATCTCAAACTTTGGAGGTCCATATCTCGGCTTCTATGGGCCCTATCGGGAAAATTCCAACGGTTTTGACTTAGTTTCGTCGTCCTGAATCCAACGAGACCATCCGCAAGGTCGTAGCTCCCATATTAGCTGAGATCTCGCATTTTTGTGGCCCATTTTTGGGCTCAAAAACGGGGTCGAAAATTGACTTTTTTCCGAATTTTCAAAGTGCTATAATTCCACCTGTTCTGGTCGAATTCTGTTATAATCCGGTGTTTTCGTAATGTGGGTGATGGGAATAAGCCGCTGATAGAGGTTTCTATAGCTATTTTCGGGTTTAAAGAAAATCGATTTTTCGCATTTTCAAAGTGCTATAATTCCCTTAGTTTTTCTCAAAACTCATTATAACCCGGTGTTTTCGTGTTGTAGGTGATGGGAACAAGCCGCTGGTATAGTTAGTTCAAATTTAAAAAAAATCAATTTTTGGTGAAAAATTCGATACGGGGGGGTATACCCTGAAAATGAAAAATCTCAAACTTTGGAGGTCCATATCTCGGCTTCTATAAGCCCTATCGGGAAAATTCCAACGGTTTTGACTTAGTTTCGTCGTCCTGAATCCAACGAGACCATCCGCAAGGTCGTAGCTCCCATATTAGCTGAGATCTAGCATTTTTGTGGCCCATTTTTGGGCTCAAAAACGGGGTCGAAAATTGACTTTTTTCCTAATTTTCAAAGTGCTATAATTCCACCTGTTCTGGTCGAACTCTGTTATAATCCGGTGTTTTCGTAATGTGGGTGATGGGAATAAGCCGCTGATAGAGGTTTCTATAGCTATTTTCGTGTTTAAAGAAAATCGATTTTTCGCATTTTCAAAGTGCTATAATTCCCTTAGTTTTTCTCAAAACTCATTATAACCCGGTGTTTTCGTGTTGTAGGTGATGGGAACAAGCCGCTGGAATAGTTAGTTCAAATTTAAAAAAAATCAATTTTTGGTGAAAAATTCGATACGGGGGGGTATACCCTGAAAATGAAAAATCTCAAACTTTGGAGGTCCATATCTCGGCTTTTATGGGCCCTATCGGGAAAATTCCAACGGTTTTGTCTTAGTTTCGTCGTCCTGAATCCAACGAGACCATCCGCAAGGTCGTAGCTCCCATATTAGCTGAGATCTGGCATTTTTGTGGCCCATTTTTGGGCTCAAAAACGGGGTCGAAAATTGACTTTTTTCCTAATTTTCAAAGTGCTATAATTCCACCTGTTCTGGTCGAATTCTGTTATAATCCGGTGTTTTCGTAATGTGGGTGATGGGAATAAGCCGCTGATAGAGGTTTCTATAGCTATTTTCGGGTTTAAAGAAAATCGATTTTTCGCATTTTCAAAGTGCTATAATTCCCTTAGTTTTTCTCAAAACTCATTATAACCCGGTGTTTTCGTGTTGTAGGTGATGGGAACAAGCCGCTGGTATAGTTAGTTCAAATTTAAAAAAAATCAATTTTTGGTGAAAAATTCGATACGGGGGGTATACCCTGAAAATGAAAAATCTCAAACTTTGGAGGTCCATATCTCGGCTTCTATGGGCCCTATCGGGAAAATTCCAACGGTTTTGACTTAGTTTCGTCGTCCTGAATCCAACGAGACCATCCGCAAGGTCGTAGCTCCCATATTAGCTGAGATCTCGCATTTTTGTGGCCCATTTTTGGGCTCAAAAACGGGGTCGAAAATTGACTTTTTTCCGAATTTTCAAAGTGCTATAATTCCACCTGTTCTGGTCGAATTCTGTTATAATCCGGTGTTTTCGTAATGTGGGTGATGGGAATAAGCCGCTGATAGAGGTTTCTATAGCTATTTTCGGGTTTAAAGAAAATCGATTTTTCGCATTTTCAAAGTGCTATAATTCCCTTAGTTTTTCTCAAAACTCATTATAACCCGGTGTTTTCGTGTTGTAGGTGATGGGAACAAGCCGCTGGTATAGTTAGTTCAAATTTAAAAAAAATCAATTTTTGGTGAAAAATTCGATACGGGGGGGTATACCCTGAAAATGAAAAATCTCAAACTTTGGAGGTCCATATCTCGGCTTCTATAAGCCCTATCGGGAAAATTCCAACGGTTTTGACTTAGTTTCGTCGTCCTGAATCCAACGAGACCATCCGCAAGGTCGTAGCTCCCATATTAGCTGAGATCTGACATTTTTGTGGCCCATTTTTGGGCTCAAAAACGGGGTCGAAAATTGACTTTTTTCCGAATTTTCAAAGTGCTATAATTCCACCTGTTCTGGTCGAATTCTGTTATAATCCGGTGTTTTCGTAATGTGGGTGATGGGAATAAGCCGCTGATAGAGGTTTCTATAGCTATTTTCGGGTGTAAAGAAAATCGATTTTTCGCATTTTTAAAGTGCTATAATTCCCTTAGTTTTTCTCAAAACTCATTATAACCCGGTGTTTTCGTGTTGTAGGTGATGGGAACAAGCCGCTGGTATAGTTAGTTCAAATTTAAAAAAAAATCAATTTTTGGTGAAAAATTCGATACGGGGGGGTATACCCTGAAAATGAAAAATCTCAAACTTTGGAGGTCCATATCTCGGCTTGTATGGGCCCTATCGGGAAAATTCCAACGGTTTTGTCTTAGTTTCGTCGTCCTGAATCCAACGAGACCATCCGCAAGGTCGTAGCTCCCATAATAGCTGAGATCTGGCATTTTTGTGGCCCATTTTTGAGCTCAAAAACGGGGTCGAAAATTGACTTTTTTCCTAATTTTCAAAATGCTATAATTCCACCTGTTCTGGTCGAATTCTGTTATAATCCGGTGTTTTCGTAATGTGGGTGATGGGAATAAGCCGCTGATAGAGGTTTCTATAGCTATTTTCGGGTTTAAAGAAAATCGATTTTTCGCATTTTCAAAGTGCTATAATTCCCTTAGTTTTTCTCAAAACTCATTATAACCCGGTGTTTTCGTGTTGTAGGTGATGGGAACAAGCCGCTGGTATAGTTAGTTCAAATTTAAAAAAAATCAATTTTTGGTGAAAAATTCGATACGGGGGGGTATACCCTGAAAATGAAAAATCTCAAACTTTGGAGGTCCATATCTCGGCTTCTATGGGCCCTATCGGGAAAATTCCAACGGTTTTGTCTTAGTTTCGTCGTCCTGAATCCAACGAGACCATCCGCAAGGTCGTAGCTCCCATATTAGCTGAGATCTGGCATTTTTGTGGCCCATTTTTGGGCTCAAAAACGGGGTCGAAAATTGACTTTTTTCCTAATTTTCAAAGTGCTATAATTCCACCTGTTCTGGTCGAATTCTGTTATAATCCGGTGTTTTCGTAATGTGGGTGATGGAAAT
This sequence comes from Anthonomus grandis grandis, assembly GCF_022605725.1. Lineage (NCBI taxonomy): Eukaryota > Metazoa > Arthropoda > Insecta > Coleoptera > Curculionidae > Anthonomus > Anthonomus grandis. Next base: position 30,931,829 of record NC_065552.1, read on the forward strand.
AAGCCGCTGATAGAGGTTTCTATAGCTATTTTCGTGTTTAAAGAAAATCGATTTTTCGCATTTTCAAAGTGCTATAATTCCCTTAGTTTTTCTCAAATTTCATTATAACCCGGTGTTTTCGTGTTGTAGGTGATGGGAACAAGCCGCTGGTATAGTTAGTTCAAATTTAAAAAAAATCATTTTTTGGTGAAAAATTCGATACGGGGGGGTATACCCTGGAAATGAAAAATCTCAAACTTTGGGGGTCTATATCTCGGCTTTTATGGGCCCTATCGGGAAAATTCCAACGGTTTTGTCTTAGTTTCGTCCTTCTGAATCCAACGAGACCATCCGCAAGGTCGTAGCTCCCATATTAGCTGAGATCTAGCATTTTTGTGGCCCATTTTTGGGCTCAAAAACGGGGTCGAAAATTGACTTTTTTCCTAATTTTCAAAGTGCTATAATTCCACCTGTTCTGGTCGAATTCTGTTATAATCCGGTTTTTTTTTGTAATGTGGGTGATGGGAATAAGCCGCTGATAGAGGTTTCTATAGCTATTTTCGGGTTTAAAGAAAATCGATTTTTCGCATTTTCAAAGTGCTATAATTCCCTTAGTTTTTCTCAAAACTCATTATAACCCGGTGTTTTCGTGTTGTAGGTGATGGGAACAAGCCGCTGGTATAGTTAGTTCAAATTTAAAAAAAATCAATTTTTGGTGAAAAATTCGATACGGGGGGTATACCCTGAAAATGAAAAATCTCAAACTTTGGAGGTCCATATCTCGGCTTCTATGGGCCCTATCGGGAAAATTCCAACGGTTTTGACTTAGTTTCGTCGTCCTGAATCCAACGAGACCATCCGCAAGGTCGTAGCTCCCATATTAGCTGAGATCTGGCATTTTTGTGGCCCATTTTTGGGCTCAAAAACGGGGTCGAAAATTGATTTTTTTCCTAATTTTCAAAGTGCTATAATTCCACCTGTTCTGGTCGAATTCTGTTATAATCCGGTGTTTTCGTAATGTGGGTGATGGGAATAAGCCGCTGATAGAGGTTTCTATAGCTATTTTCGTGTTTAAAGAAAATCGATTTTTCGCATTTTCAAAGTGCTATAATTCCCTTAGTTTTTCTCAAAACTCATTATAACCCGGTGTTTTCGTGTTGTAGGTGATGGGAACAAGCCGCTGGAATAGTTAGTTCAAATTTAAAAAAAATCAATTTTTGGTGAAAAATTCGATACGGGGGGGTATACCCTGAAAATGAAAAATCTCAAACTTTGGAGGTCCATATCTCGGCTTTTATGGGCCCTATCGGGAAAATTCCAACGGTTTTGTCTTAGTTTCGTCGTCCTGAATCCAACGAGACCATCCGCAAGGTCGTAGCTCCCATATTAGCTGAGATCTGGCATTTTTGTGGCCCATTTTTGGGCTCAAAAACGGGGTCGAAAATTGACTTTTTTCCTAATTTTCAAAGTGCTATAATTCCACCTGTTCTGGTCGAATTCTGTTATAATCCGGTGTTTTCGTAATGTGGGTGATGGAAATAAGCCGCTGATACAGGTTTCTATAGCTATTTTCGGGTTTAAAGAAAATCGATTTTTCGCATTTTCAAAGTGCTATAATTCCCTTAGTTTTTCTCAAAACTCATTATAACCCGGTGTTTTCGTGTTGTAGGTGATGGGAACAAGCCGCTGGTATAGTTAGTTCAAATTTAAAAAAAATCAATTTTTGGTGAAAAATTCGATACGGGGGGGTATACCCTGAAAATGAAAAATCTCAAACTTTGGAGGTCCATATCTCGGCTTCTATGGGCCCTATCGGGAAAATTCCAACGGTTTTGTCTTAGTTTCGTCGTCCTGAATCCAACGAGACCATCCGCAAGGTCGTAGCTCCCATATTAGCTGAGATCTGGCATTTTTGTGGCCCATTTTTGGGCTCAAAAACGGGGTCGAAAATTGACTTTTTTCCTAATTTTCAAAGTGCTATAATTCCACCTGTTCTGGTCGAATTCTGTTATAATCCGGTGTTTTCGTAATGTGGGTGATGGAAATAAGCCGCTGATAGAGGTTTCTATAGCTATTTTCGTGTTTAAAGAAAATCGATTTTTCGCATTTTCAAAGTGCTATAATTCCCTTAGTTTTTCTCAAATTTCATTATAACCCGGTGTTTTCGTGTTGTAGGTGATGGGAACAAGCCGCTGGTATAGTTAGTTCAAATTTAAAAAAAATCAATTTTTGGTGAAAAATTCGATACGGGGGGGTATACCCTGAAAATGAAAAATCTCAAATTTTGGAGGTCCATATCTCGGCTTCTGTGGGCCCTATCGGGAAAATTCCAACGGTTTTGACTTAGTTTCGTCCTTCTGAATCCAACGAGACCATCCGCAAGGTCGTAGCTCCCATACTAGCTGAGATCTCGCATTTTTGTGGCCCATTTTTGGGCTCAAAAACGGGGTCGAAAATTGACTTTTTTCCGAATTTTCAAAGTGCTATAATTCCACCTGTTCTGGTCGAATTCTGTTATAATCCGGTGTTTTCGTAATGTGGGTGATGGGAATAAGCCGCTGATAGAGGTTTCTATAGCTATTTTCGGGTTTAAAGAAAATCGATTTTTCGCATTTTCAAAGTGCTATAATTCCCTTAGTTTTTCTCAAAACTCATTATAACCCGGTGTTTTCGTGTTGTAGGTGATGGGAACAAGCCGCTGGTATAGTTAGTTCAAATTTAAAAAAAATCAATTTTTGGTGAAAAATTCGATACGGGGGGGTATACCCTGAAAATGAAAAATCTCAAACTTTGGAGGTCCATATCTCGGCTTCTATGGGCCCTATCGGGAAAATTCCAACGGTTTTGTCTTAGTTTCGTCGTCCTGAATCCAACGAGACCATCCGCAAGGTCGCAGCTCCCATATTAGCTGAGATCTGGCATTTTTGTGGCCCATTTTTGGGCTCAAAAACGGGGTCGAAAATTGACTTTTTTCCTAATTTTCAAAGTGCTATAATTCCACCTGTTCTGGTCGAATTCTGTTATAATCCGGTGTTTTCGTAATGTGGGTGATGGAAATAAGCCGCTGATAGAGGTTTCTATAGCTATTTTCGTGTTTAAAGAAAATCGATTTTTCGCATTTTCAAAGTGCTATAATTCCCTTAGTTTTTCTCAAATTTCATTATAACCTGGTGTTTTCGTGTTGTAGGTGATGGGAACAAGCCGCTGGTATAGTTAGTTCAAATTTTAAAAAAATCATTTTTTGGTGAAAAATTCGATACGGGGGGGTATACCCTGAAAATGAAAAATCTCAAACTTTGAGGTCCATATCTCGGCTTCTATGGGCCCTATCGGGAAAATTCCAACGGTTTTGTCTTAGTTTCGTCGTCCTGAATCCAACGAGACCATCCGCAAGGTCGTAGCTCCCATATTAGCTGAGATCTAGCATTTTTGTGGCCCATTTTTGGGCTCAAAAACGGGGTCGAAAATTGACTTTTTTCCTAATTTTCAAAGTGCTATAATTCCACCTGTTCTGGTCGAACTCTGTTATAATCCGGTGTTTTCGTAATGTGGGTGATGGGAATAAGCCGCTGATAGAGGTTTCTATAGCTATTTTCGTGTTTAAAGAAAATCGATTTTTCGCATTTTCAAAGTGCTATAATTCCCTTAGTTTTTCTCAAAACTCATTATAACCCGGTGTTTTCGTGTTGTAGGTGATGGGAACAAGCCGCTGGAATAGTTAGTTCAAATTTAAAAAAAATCAATTTTTGGTGAAAAATTCGATACGGGGGGGTATACCCTGAAAATGAAAAATCTCAAACTTTGGAGGTCCATATCTCGGCTTCTATGGGCCCTATCGGGAAAATTCCAACGGTTTTGTCTTAGTTTCGTCGTCCTGAATCCAACGAGACCATCCGCAAGGTCGTAGCTCCCATATTAGCTGAGATCTGGCATTTTTGTGGCCCATTTTTGGGCTCAAAAACGGGGTCGAAAATTGACTTTTTTCCGAATTTTCAAAGTGCTATAATTCCACCTGTTCTGGTCGAATTCTATTATAATCCGGTGTTTTCGTAATGTGGGTGATGGGAATAAGCCGCTGATAGAGGTTTCTATAGCTATTTTCGGGTTTAAAGAAAATCGATTTTTCGCATTTTCAAAGTGCTATAATTCCCTTAGTTTTTCTCGAAAGTCATTATAACCCGGTGTTATCGTGTTGTAGGTGATGGGAACAAGCCGCTGGTATAGTTAGTTCAAATTCGAAAAAAATCAATTTTTGGTGAAAAATTCGATACGGGGGGGTATACCCTGAAAATGAAAAATCTCAAACTTTGGAGGTCCATATCTCGGCTTCTGTGGACCCTATCGGGAAAGTTCCAACGGTTTTGACTTAGTTTCGTCCTTCTGAATCCAACGAGACCATCCGCAAGGTCGTAGCTCCCATACTAGCTGAGATCTCGCATTTTTGTGGCCCATTTTTGGGCTCAAAAACGGGGTCGAAAATTGACTTTTTTCCGAATTTTCAAAGTGCTATAATTCCACTTGTTCTGGTCGAATTCCGTTATAACCCGGTGTTTTCGTAATGTAGGTGATGGGAATAAGCCGCTGATAGGGGTTTCTATAGCTATTTTCGGGTTTAAAGAAAATCGATTTTTCGCATTTTCAAACTGCTATAATTCCCTTAGTTTTTCTCGAAACTCATTATAACCCGGTGTTTTCGTGTTGTAGGTGATGGGAACAAGCCGCTGGTATAGTTAGTTCAAATTCGAAAAAAATCAATTTTTGGTGAAAAATTCGATACGGGGGGGTATACCCTGAAAATGAAAAATCTCAAACTTTGGAGGTCCATATCTCGGCTTCTGTGGGCCCTATCGGGAAAATTTCAACGGTTTTGACTTAATTTCGTCCTTCTGAATCCAACGAGACCATCCGCAGAGTCGTAGCTCCCATACAAGCTGAGATCTCGCATTTTTAGGACCCATTTTTGGGCTCAAAAACAGGGTCAGAAATTGACTTTTTTCCGAATTTTCAAAGTGCTATAATTCCACTTGTTCTGGTCCAATTCCGTTATAATTCGGTGTTTTCGTAATGTAGGTGATGGGAATAAGCCGCTGATAGGGGTTGCTACAGCTATTTTCGAGTTAAATTTTGGAGGTCCATATCTCGGCTTCTATGGGAACTACCGGGAAAATTCCAACGATTTTAACTTAGTTTCGTCCTTCTGAATCCAACGAGACCGACATGCTCTGCACAAGTCTGATCCAAGAAATTCATGTAGCGTATTAATATCAATAACGTGACCCTTATCGGAAATACCACATTCGATCCATACTTTAGATTTAATTTTATGAAAGTTACCTTTAATTACTTAATTTACCTGAGACACTTCCAAAAGACGCCAGTGAGTTCTTATTTTTTTCAGGAAATGTCAATTCGGTATATTTTTGTAGGTACTTCTTTGGAATTGCCAAGAAATTTTTAGAACAAATTGAATGGCACCCATGAGGTTCAGTCACATATTCAGGAAGATCAATTTCGCCGTATTTCATGTGCACCGCTTTACGAACACATAGTTTTTCTTGGCATTGTTTTAATTTTTTTTCAGTGAAAATTAATATTTTCTCCTAAAACTTGTAATTCATCGCAAATAAATACTCTTGTAAATGAGTCGAGAACATGAGGCCTAATCCTAAAAATGAATTTCGATAACACTATTGTTACTTTTACAATTCTACTAATTGACTCATTCATTTAACTGCGCTCAATAGGGACTAAATCCGGTCGAACGGTGGGCCCACCGCACTTTTTTAACGAATCCAACAACAATACAGGAAAATATCGATCGATGTATGGCCATGAGTCGGATAATTACTCGTAAAAAACCCCTTCAAGAAGTACGAGCAGCCGTCATCAGTCACCAAAAACGCAAAAGGCTTAAAAGAAACCGGTTTTTATTATAATATATCGACTTACCTCACATTCAGTTGAGTTAAGCCGGACCGTTTTTGAATTATTTACTCGCGAAATTTACTCGTGTAGGAAGCCGGTAGTGTAATTAATAATAGCAATGAGTCGGATCATGAAAAAATCAAATGTTTATTGTTTGGAGGCGGTGTACGAAAAGGAGATGAATGTGAAAAGTAACAAGGAGGGTAAGTCATTGAAAAAAATGTTTTGTCTTCTAGTTAGCGCGAAAATAATTTAAATATTGGCCTGTGATTGGTTGGCTATATGAGCCGACGTTTAAACAGCCAATGAAAAAGTTTCTTGATATCTAGTTATTATATAATTCGAATTTGTTGAATTTCTTATTGGATTTAATTAATTTTTTTATTATGAAAGTGAGATATTGCTCTAAAAAAATATTTAGTGATAGTGCAAGAATTATGTTTAAAATGAAAAAAAAACTTTGACAAAAAATCTCTGTAAGGTTATGACCTATATTTTTTGTATACGGATATTAGAATAGATTTTTGGCAAAATTAAATTATGATATTATGTAATCAATAGTTGCAACCTTCTAAATGGTTTATACTTCATTCCACTATGTATTTATATTTTTATAATCAATGTAAAATAAATTTATACATTAATTGCCTAAATTATGCTAAAGAGAAATTCATTTAGAAGTTTTCTTAGGTTAAACATTTGTCTTAAATCTTATACTTCATAATTAATCTTATACAGGGTTACCAGGTATCCCAACTCTATTTATTTGGAAATTCTAATTTTGTTTAGATTTTTGCTAAATGTATAGAGTGTCTTGAAAACAAAGTTTTCATTGTCAAGTAAGTTTTTTAAATAGAACGCGATTTACCGAGCAAAATTTTGTGTTAGTTGCAAAAATGAGGATAATTTTGAACAATTTTTGTAAAAACCGATTAATTTAATTTGAATATTGTATGTAAAACTGGGGAGGCTTTTTATAGAACCTTTTAATAATAAAAATGTAAAGGTATATTTGAATTTAATACCTCATATCACATTTCAGGAATTACATAAACCTATTATGAAACGTATTATTAAGGCATATTGAAAAATTGACTAAAATAATATTTACTAACATTTACTCAGGAGCAGACCTTTTTTTTAAATAACACATAAAAGGGAATATACTATTTAGAATATAATGGAAACATAATTTTTGATTCTAAACATTTTGTAGTATCATGTCAGGGTACCTACATATATATACGATTGAATATGAAACATCCTGTTTTTCATATTTTAACTTTGTATGTACCAATATATAAAAAATTCAATTATTAATAATAAATTTCCTTCAAAAAAAATGCCAAGTAATCAGTGAAACACAATAAGAGAAACAGATATGCCTTAGTAACACACAATACGATCCTTATTCGTCATCTTATGTTTCTTTAAGATAAGACTATTATAATACATTATTATGGGTTAAAAAGAAAACAAATAATACTGTAAAATCCTTTATTGTCTGGTTTGATCTTTTGTTTGTCCTTAGATATTTATTTTGCATTTCTTAGCTTTTCTCGGTGATTCATTTAATAAAGTAACATAGCTTAAATTTTTTATGTCTGTTTATTGACAATTACCTTATAGTCGTAAAAAGGTAAAAATAATTATTTTATTTCCGGTTCTTCTTTAAAAAATGTCTTAGTAATATTCCCTGACTTCTGAAATTCTTCTTTTTTAAAACTTATTCAATATTAAAGATAACGATTTGTAGAGTTTAGCAAATTGACCGAAGAGAACAATCTTTTATCATTGCCAACAAATATTCAATAACTATGACGCATAGTCTATTTAAAATGAATTCGAACAGCAAAAAACCAAATCACAATGAATAAGCGGCATCTTCTTTATAAAGCATAGGCGTGCAAAAAATAGACAGCTATTATTTCTTAAAATATTTTAAAAATCCATTAATTGGTTATATTTATTAAAATTTTAAAATCATTCTATTTTAGGATAGTTATTGCCTGTAATGTTACGCATGTTTTATTATTTAGCTAATATTTTATATACTTTTTTTAGTAGTTTTGTTATAACATATTTAACTTAAATTTGAATAGGTACCCTATATAGATAAAAACTAGTTATATTCAGTAAAAGTAAGCGATGTATGGATAATGTAATTCAAATGATTTATACGAGGGTTTATAAACTTATTATATTTATTATTATTCATTATACTTAGTAATTAAAATGTTTATAAAAACACTCAAAAATCACTGTTTGAATCTTCGAACCTGGAGTCCAAACTTGGATTTATAATACTGGGGTTAACATGAGGTAAAATACCATACTCATTCATTCTCTTTTTCAATAACACTCCGAATACAATTCCTCCATATGTCTGTTTTATTAATTTCTTCTATAACTGCCCTTATAGTTTCTAATACGAAAGTATCGTTAGTTGGAGATTGATTATATTTTCTAATTCGGTCCTTTAAAGTAGCCCAAATCATCTCTATGGGATTAAAAGTACAGTAGTACGGCCGTAGACGTAATACGGTGTGGCCATTTGCTTCGCAGAGTTTATCGATAACGTATTCTTTTTTAAAATGTTCATTTTTTATGGATTCTAACCAAATTTTCTTTGTGGCTTTTTGTGAAATGCTCATATTTTTGCTTTCCATAAATTTAAGAATTTCATCCTTTTTTGTGGAATTATCAGCCGACGAATCCTTTATATTTTTGGCCGACAACAACAACGCATTGGGGATGAAGCCGTTATCACCACCTGCATGTAAAATTATAACACGTTTACCGCGAGAACTTGGTCCACTTAGTGAGCACTTTTTAGTGTCGTCCACCCAACCATACTTAACGACATCATGAGTATCATACCAAGTTTCATCTAGGTAAACTATGTTCCTGTTTAATTGACGGTATTCCTTTATTTTTTCTAAATATTCCTGTCGCCATGTTACAATTCGCGGAGATTCCATAATAACCATACTTTTATCAAACTTTTTATATTTAAATCCACATTCTGCTAGAATACACAACGTAATGTAGCAAGACTTTTATATTTGTAGTCGGGATAATCCGTTAGCAGCTTTCTTTGAATGTCTTCTAATGATGGAACTTTGTTTTCACTATAAAATTGATAAATAGATCGACAAATAACATTTTTGTCGCTATCATCAATTTCAAGTTTTTTATCACATTTTTTTCGTTTTACAGAATGATCAATGACATTTCCCGCTTTTATCACACTGCAAACAGTGGTACGAGCCAGCTTAGTAAGCTCACAAATTCTTGTTAAAATTTGATTGTGTGAGGCTTCAGGCATTTCACTTTTCAAGCAATTAAAAATATTTAATATTAGCCGCTGTGATTGAACATGTAGGTCTTTATTTAAAAATTCGTTATGTTCCGGCCTTTCAGCTTCGTTATCTGACACATCAAAGGGTCTCCACAATGCCATCTTGGTCGTATAATTTACGACAATTAACGACACAAAAAAAAACATATTTAGCAATAAAAACAGCAACACAGCAGCAACAACAACAACAGCAAAAACAGAACAAAAAACAGCTTATAAAAAGAACTGCCAAATACAAAAAAAAGCGATAAAGAAACGACAATAAGGGAGCACACTTTTAAGTACCTGCCAAACAGATATTTAAATGTAAAATAATAGAAATTAGAAATAAAATATCATCCCCGGCCGCCCGCACATGGAAAACCACGGCCCGTCCAACAATCAAACCCTCGAGCTCGATTTCGCAGTTTTTTTCCTCGTCTGTTACACGATATTGAGCTCTCATCGGCGTATCTCTCTCTGCCAAAAAAATCATTGTTGAACGGTCCGGAGCCTGGTGATTCCGTGGCCAGACAGCCTAAAGTATACCAGGACGGCTCGCATATATTTTGTTTATTTTTTTTAGTACCTTGTTGTGGATTCTTGACCGTTCCTGAAGAATGAAAGGATGATTGCTGAGGGATTTATTTCAGGATTTATGACAATGATTCTATGGATATAATACTCAAAATACTTGACTAATACCCGAAGATATCTCAAGCGAAAGTTGATATCAATCAATGCTTTATTGTCAAGAAATTGTTACAATTTGTAGACAAAGCTGTAAAACAAAAAAGACACAAAAATACAAATAAAACACAATTAATGAAAAGAAAAACAAAACAAAATTTAAAAAAAAAAAAAATAATCATTTTTAATTAGTACCTAACTACACTCGCCGGCACAAAATTCCGCCACCCTGAAATATTGGCCAAGTTTGATGTTTTATAAATTTTTGATTTTTTATCAGATTCTCACGATGTTGCCATCAGTTTTTAGATACATTTGTTGTGATTTTTTAAAATCATTTTGTAAAGAGGCATTTTTCGATTAGGCTATATTATACAGGAGTATAATAGTTGTTTTTTCTCGTAATTTCAAAAGACCCTGTAGGAAAATTAAGGTGGATAGTTTACATACTGTTCCTTGTAATCTTTGATGTATTTTAAACATTTCGATTTTGATTCATTCCATTATCTCATTTCTGCTGCGAGCTGCAAATTTTTTATTAAAACGCTGATTTGAAGCTTATTTTTAGATAATTAATGTCAAGTTTTTGGTTAAAAATTATCGACGTTGACTAAGGACGCAATTAATGTTACATAAAGTTTGACAGCGTCACTATTATAATTTGTTGTGTGTCAATATGGTATTAACTCCAGCAGACGTGGGTAGAATAGAGGATGGCCGTAGCAAAAGTTATGTCGCCCGTACTCTGACACTGGTATTCATAGTCCATCTCCGAGAGAGCCGCTGAGATATCTCTCGCCGGCAAATATTTCGGCGGACAAATAGGTGGCAAATCACCGAAATGTGTATTTCATAATGGAACGCTGAAGAACGGACGTCGCCGCCGCCGATCCGTCGTTACATCAGGTATATCCTCCTGTATATTCTCATTGTCCTGAATGAATATGTCGCCGAGATTATCGTTTAGGCCAATGGCTTTATTATGTAACACCGCACAAGCTACAATTATTGTAAAAATCGTTTCCAATTTATTACCTAGACCTTTCGCCAAACAAGGAAATCGTCTTTTCCAGGCTCCAAATAGTCGTTCCACTATATTCCTAGTTCTTATTTGGCTGGTGTTATATCGGTTTTCAGCATCATTTTGTGGATGTAATAATAGAGTCATAAGATAAGGTAAACAGGGATATCCACTATCACCTAATTGATATCCATGTAAGTGACCAGCTTCAAATCTGGCTTTTAAAACACTATTATTAAAAATCATATTATCGTGTTCTCGACCTGGCCATCTAGCCACAAGGTCCATAATTTTTAAATTTGGGCTTGCAACCGCTTGTACAGTTATGCTGAATGTACGTTTTCTGTTCCGATATATTTCAGCAAATGGTCCTCCGGGATTTTTTATAGGAATATGCGTGCAATCAATGCATCCAATAACTTCAGGAAAGCGAGAGATTCGGTAAAATGCCTAATAAGTTCGCTGTTCCTCTGCAGGTATGATAGGCATATTAATTTGATTTCGAGCTTGGTGGGCTATAACTACGGAAACTTTTTTTATTAAAAAGTAAAAATTATTTCAGATAATAGAATAGAATTACATACCTGGAAACTTCCTGTTGCGTAGAATCTTAAAGCACATAATAAAGCAATTAGAGCAGGCACCGGTAAACCACGCATATTCACTTTCTGAAAATGCGGTTGTATTAACGCTGTCAAATGATGAAGAACTACAATTTTACTAAATCTATATCGCCTCCTAAATTGCACATCATTTTAAAAATCAAGTGGATTGTCAAGGTCCCTTATATATCTTCGACGAAGTACAGGCCCATGTAATATATTATTTATGTCATTGATTTCATCTTCTTCTGCATTTAATCTCACAATATCGTAGGCGTCTTCCATTATTATCGTTTACCAACGTGTTTCCTTTTTGGCGCGTCGCGGAAGTACCTATCTACGAAATCCGATCGCCACGCTGAAATCTGGAGGAATATTCAAATTGCGAAAGTATTATCCCGACGGGAGATTGTCTGTGAAACACTGCTCCCGAGTTTTATCAAATCGCCCGCCGGCGAGAGATCACCTTGTTTTCAGTTGACATTACGCATGCGACATTCGGCGGGCGATCGACTATGAAACGAATTTGACAAAATCTTCGAAAATTTCTTCTGGCGAGCAGCTGGAGACGGACTATGAATACCAGTATAAGATTTCCGCGGTCTACAGTTCGAGATGCCTGGAATAGGTATTTACAGACGGGAATTTTTACTAGACGACAAGGCTCTGGCAGAAGGAGAATGACCACTGCAGCTGATGATCACTTTGTCACCATTAGTTCTTTAAGAGATCGAAGATCTACTGCTGTGTGTCTAAAAATGACTTGCGAATACTTCATGGAGTAAGTGTAAGTGAAAGAACGATACGTAAAAGATTAGCAGAAGCTGGACTTTATTCACGAAGGCCAGCAAGATGTCCACAATTACTTCCTCGGCATCGGCAACACCGACTGAGGTTTGCAAGATCGCATTTTGAGTGGACACTAGAACAGAGGGGAAACGTACTATTCACAGATGAATCAAGGGTTTGTTTAAGGACGCCGGATGGTCGTGAGCGGCTATACAGACGTAGAAATCAAAGATATGCTGACTGCACCATTTCAGAACAAATATCGTGGCGATTCAGTCATGATTTGGGCGGGTATTTCTACCGAAGCACGCACCAATCTTGTATTTATTAAAAATGGAGCTTTAACCGCCCACCGTTACATTGAGGAAATCATTCAAGAAGTTGTTGTCCCATTTGCTCCATTCATTGGGAACCAATTTACATTAATGCATGATAATGCTAGACCTCACGTTGCACATGTAGTGAGCGAATATCTGGATGAAGTTGGACTCCCAAGATTGGAATGGCCCGCATGTAGCCTGGATCTCAACCCAATAGAACATCTTTGGGATCAACTTAAAAGGGCCGTTCGTCGTCGTCCTGTACAACCACAAACCTTGCAAGACTTACGACTAGCGCTGATCGAAGAATATGAGGCTATTCCTTAAGAAAGAATAAGGAACCTTATTCATTCGATGCCGCATAGACTGCAAGCTGTTATTGCTGCGAGAGGAGGAAATACACGCTATTAAAATTGTTTTTTTTTTAATTAACTTTATGATATACCTAGTGTTTGTTTCTCCTAATAAAAATACGCTTCGAATCAGCGTTTTAATAAAAAATTTGCAGCTCGCAGCAGAAATGAGATAATGGAATGAATCAAAAATCGAAATGCTTAGAATACATCAAAGATTACAAGGAACAATACGTAAACAGAATTATCCACCTTAATTTTCCTACAGGGTCTTTTGAAATTACGAGAAAAAACAACAGTTTGTTTTACTCCTGTATATAATATAGCCTAATCGAAAAATGCTACTTTACAAAATGATTTAAAAAAATCACAACAAATGTATCTAAAAACTGATGGCAAAATCGTAAGAATCTAATAAAAAATAAAAAAATTATAAAACATCAAACTTGGCCAATATTTCAGGGTGGTGAAATTTTGTGCCGGCGAGTGTAGTTAGGTACTAATTAAAAATGATTATTTTATACCCTTTCGAAACCTTTTGGTAAAATAAACTTAATAAGAAAAAATACATATTACTAATAGAAAAGGGAATTTTTTGAGCTATCATGAATAGTAAAATATCAAAACCTCTGTCAATTCCCATTATTATCTATCTCAAAATTCTACTTATAAACATAATTAGCAGATTAAGAAAATTGGCATGGTTTTAAAGCATCATATTGTATAATAATAAAATACGAAAAATTAAGAATGCTATAAAAAATTATTCGTTGACGTTGTGAATCACTTTATATAATCCTATTATTACCTTTAGACTTAATAGGCTTCGTTGTTTTAAAATATGTTGTCATTTAGATATTTTTTAAATCTCAACTTAAAAAAAGTTGGGGAATAAATTACTTTTCACCTGTGCCAAACGTGATTTTATTATCACGTGTAAAATGGATGAGTTCCAATTTTTTTCTAATTACGAACCCGTTAAAATGTCAAAGTGAAAACAATTTTATTAACATAGATCCAAATGGAAAATTTAGGGATTTTGCGCCGAAGCTTTTTAAGCTAAAATGGAGTGGTTAAATTTCTATTGAAATATCATTTGTAACCACAACCTAAACAAACTGACATGTTATTTGAATATATAGTAAAGGTTATGAAAAGTGCAATTTACACCCCAGAATGACAGCAAAACATCTTATATTTATTTTATAAGTAGATTTAAAGTATATTTACATGACCCCTAAGAAAAAATATGAAACCTTTGAAGAAAATTCTCCACTACTCCAGTTGAACCCGAAAAGTAACTTTTTTTAATACATATGTTTTTCCTAATTTCCTACTGAATATGTTTAACTATTAAAATAATAATAAAATTAAATATTACCTAAAAATAATTCTCAATATATATTTTTTTTAATATTTCCAGTATGGTTTGGAACAAGACACTTCGTAACATTCATGCTCTTCCTGGGCATGGCAAATGCTTACATCATGAGAACTAACATGTCGGTCGCCATAGTTGCCATGGTTAACCACACCGCTATCGGAGCAAACTCACATTCCTCCAGTGAGGGAGTTGATATGGAGTGTGGAGTAGAGAGTCTCAACACCGTGAGTAAAAATTTTCGGTTTATACTTAATAAAGCTACAATACTCTTTTTTTTTTATAATTTCAGTCCAGTTCCAGCTCAGAAAACGATGGTGTATTCGTCTGGGAAACTGATATCCAGGGATATGTGCTGTCATCTTTCTTTTACGGTTACGTAATAACTCAGATTCCTTTTGGAATTTTAGCCAAAAAGTATGGAAATATTTACTTCTTGGGTATCGGTATGCTTATCAACTCGTTGTTTGGATTGCTAGTGCCTATCGCTGCTTATATGGGCATCTGGTGGTTGATTGCTGTTAGGTTTATACAAGGACTTGGAGAGGTGAGTTTAAAACTTACAAAAAAATAATTTAAATTAAAAAATTGACATTTCCTTTACTATCTGAAGTACCTAAGTAACCAATTTGAAGCTCGAAAACCTATAAATACATCAATAATTTATATCAAAATTTGGGTTTCTAATTCAAAGATTTTCTTTTAAAAAAAATTTATTGATTTGAACATTATGCACCATCTAACAAATAAATACTAGTTTTAGCCTGATCTTAGCATTAACATAGGACAACAGCGCTGGACGAAGTATTTTTACTACTGGCGACACCTAAAAGTCAGGTTTTAAAGCATAAATTAAGGTCACTGGAGAAGAGAATAATACGAAATCATTCTTGTTGATTAAAATATTGTTCTCGTATTGGTTATAATACCAAACGAATCAGAAGCTAGAATTATGATTTATAAGAAGGATTGATTGTATTATTGAATTACTAAAATTGTACTTTAGGAATAAAGGACAGAAACTGGGTCGGCGACGAGCGAAAAAAGGACGTTGATCGGAAAAAAGATGAAGTAGATGGATGAGAAAAGTTATCAAAAGAAGACGATGAAATTTCAGTAAACAAAAATTGTTTTAAAGGATTCTGATAGTGAACAGTAATGCTACACAAAGAGTAGGACAAATTTTAATAAGGTAAAATTAAAAACGATACGCTAAGAAAAAGAAGACCGGTGAACACAAATATGGACAGCGACAGATAAAAATAAAAGTATGAAAGACGTTATAAAAAGAAAAGAAAACCAAATATTAAAAAAGTATTAAAAAGGGAGATACAAGGGTGAGATAGAACATAGCTGGAAAGAAATGAAAGAAGAAGCTTGTGTTAGGACTTAAAATATTTAGAATGTAAGTTGATGGGAATGCAAGAGTAATAACAGAGAGTGAGGATCAAGAGATAAGGAGAAAACTGGTAAGAGAAATATGACATATAAATAGAATATATATAGACCTAATACATAAGGAACAACAGAGATATATTCGATGAAAAACCAAAGGAAAAATCAAGAAAGTCAATAATATAAATTAATAAGAGATAGTAATGAAACAAATTGCAGCGGATAAAAAGAACAATGCCAGCGATTAAAAAAAAGGTATTTGGAGTATATAAAGAAAAATAAACGTTCAGAACATTAAAAATGGTTTAGAGGTAGCTAAATCATTTTATCTTAAATTCTGAAGTTACTTGTTTTAATGTTATCCGTCTTTTCTTTTCTTTTAAAATTTCTATAAAAATACTAACACGATAATAAAATCAAGAGAAATATAAGACATATATTAAAAAGGAAAGACTGTTAATAATATTCATATTTATCTATCAATTACAATGTTAGTAATTATAAACATGAAGAAACAATTGATAATAATAATATTAACAAAAATTAAGATGAAAAGTGTTAAATATAAAGAGAGAAGTGGGAAGAAATGTAAAACGTGAGATAAAAGTTATTTTTCAAATAGATGTAAAGATATAAGAGAAAAGTGGCAGTACGATAAAAATTAATATAAAAGAAAATAGAAATAAATGTGTTAAATTAGGAATTACCTAGATATGTTAAAAACTGATTAACTTTTGTTCTTTGTCAAAGATAATGGAAATAATATAGAAAGATATAAAAAATATAAATACGAAGAAGAAAGATGCTGAAGTAGTCAAGCAATTATAAAATATGTATCTGTAATTAAAGAGGGTGGTGCAAGCACCATAGCACTTAGGCCGCACTAAACCCATTGTTCACCTCTGTTCTTGAGAGAAAAGAAAACTTCTCCTTTAGCTCGTCATTCAGTCCAGCAAATCAATCAAGGGATGGATTGGATATACTTAGAATGTTGCTACATATTGACAAGAGCGCAGGGCAGTCACAAAGTATAGGCTCCATTGTCTCGTCTTCATGGTCGCATGCCCTGGTTAGTTTCATATTAAAAAGATTTTAGCCATTTTATTAACAGTGACCAGTTAGGATTCCTGTTATAAGACGTAGTTTCCTTTTAGTCAGAGACAATTTGCGGATTAGCTCCAAGTTTGTTCGGGTAGCTGAGAAGCTCATTGGACAAATTGCAGCCTTAAGTATCATGCCAGTGAGATATTATTAACTTTTTGATATTCAGCGGCCCGATTACCCTTGCTAAAGTTATGCCCCTTGATAGTCGACTCTGTTTTTGGAAGAAGCTTCCACAAGGGTGCGATCCTCCAGTATAAGGAGCGAGTTTGTTGGTTCTTGCTAGAGGCGGGCTCTTTGCAGGCCTGTCGCCATATTTCACTAGAATGAAAGCGCATCATTGTAAATAAATTGACCTCCTTGATATGAAAGAGTCTAGAGCTGAGTCTGTTGATCTCTTTGGCGTGTATGCTTGTTGGTTAGGATGAAGCGGGTTAGACATCAGGATTTCATCCCTTATATATACCTTTCGCTCAGCTTTTCTAATTGATAGACTAATAGGGCGATAAGCTTTGGAAGTTCCATAGTTCAACCTTCCTGCTTTATGAAAAAATGTAACTCTGACTTCTCTTTATGCCTTAGGAGCCTATCTTAGCATCCAAGATGCTTTAAACGTTCCCACCAAGTGCGGCAATTAGTGTTTCAGGTTCCACTGAAGTAATGCTGAATACTTATTGCGCGATTGTCTTATTTTGTCATTGTTTGATTATGGTGTCTATGGAAATTCTTTATCTTCACAAAGTAAAAAAATTATACAAAAAGTCCAAAATTCCTGTATGAGCTTCTCTTATAGTATCCCCTACAGAAACCATATATCGCCAATCAATAATAATAAATTATTAAATATGAACAATAGAAGAAAGCTACATATGTATAATTTTGTATATCGCATAGTAAATAATAATCAACCATTTAATTTAAGAAGTCAGTTTCAAGAATTCGAACATGCGCATGCCACACGAAATAACAACGTTTTTATCGTACCATTGCATAGAAGCGCAGCATTTCAACGTTCTTTTAAGTATGTAGCTGTTCAAATGTGGAATGGCTTAAACAATGACATAGCCATAACAATGACAAGCAAATGCCCTTGGGAGCTTTCTCTAGTCAAATCAAAACTAAACTACTTATGGAACAAAGAATTGGCAATTAATTCAAGTAGGGTGATATATAAAATGTGATAATGCGTATAATAACATAATACAAGAAATAGTAACATAAGATATACATGTGTATATAATATGCTAATTTTTTGTGGAATGTTCGGAGATTATATTTTAAAATTCCGTTTTTAGTTTTATTCTTTCTTTTTCCGTAACATACATACGTATATTTTTGATAGCCTAGGCACTAGAGGCACTTGGGGTTATTTTTTTTTTTTTTTGGAATCTTTTCGCCTCGTCTGTCCTCTCTCCTTGCTCGTCCGTTGTCGCACTGCCGCTGCCTGACTTAAAATCTTAGGTTAATTAATTGTATATCTTACTTTGCATTCCTATATAAAAACGTTATTTTTATTTTATAAAATTGTAAAATTGTTTCTGTAAATTGTAAAGGGCTTTTTCATCCCTTCTTTGCTTGTGCTTACCAGGGAAAACGGTTTTATAATCGAGAGAATAGTCTTATTTGTCAATGTAATTTTTTTTTCCTTGTAATTTTTATTGACCAAAAAAACTGTAAATTTTGACAAATAAACCATTTTGATTTGATTTGAATAGATGCAAGTGAGCTGTATCCGATCCTCCGTAACGCTGGAAGTGGTATCAAGAAAGTCTGTATCAAATATAGCTTTTGGAATCTCGAAGCATTGGTATAGCGCCCTAATTCCCTGCAGTACGTTCTCCATGCTTCTCTCTTCTTTTGTCTTGCAACCTTTCTATTTTGATAAAGGTACCAGTTCTCTGCTACTTTGTTTTTTTCTGCTTTATTGAAAGCTTTTCTTGACTCTGTCCTGAAATGTTGGCACCACCAAGCCCAGGTTTTACCAGAGTTCTGGAAACGCCTCAATGGGCATGACTTTATAATGGAGATTTGTACGCTAGTGTGTTACTCATTACGATTCCAATTCCTGCTCATTATTGAGTATTTAAACAACTATCATTCATAGGGCGTTCTTAAGACAATTACAGTAAAGAAACCGTTTTCTTAGGGTCTCGATACAGTCTAGAGGTTGTGATATTACAGTTAAGCTGAAAGTTATCTAGCGATGATCGGCCATGGAAACTTCGTCAGAAACAGTTAAGTGACTTTGATATGAAGTGGGGTGCACAGTTTTATATCTACTACATTTTGACTACGGGAGTTAATGAAAGTTGGTAAAGTTCCAAAATTGCAAATAAAGAATCTTTATCTATGACTAGTTCGTAGAGCGACAAGATTACAACTACGATAATAATACTACTATATATTCAAGAAATAGTATGAGAAGAAAAAAGATGATAACAAAAATACTAATAAGTTTTTACTAGAAGCTTAGCTTTTAATAAAAATAACACAATTCTAATATTTGCTTGACTTAACAACAGAAGATATTATTATAAAAAGATAGTAAATATATGCTTGACTATAATTTGATATTAATAATGTTTTTTATTTATCACTTAAAATTAGAACACAATTTGTCTTTAATGTAGATTGATTTTTTTGAACTCCTAGAACTTCTAGAGCCTATGTTCAAATGTCTGTTTTTTTATTAGTTAATATTTTGCTTAAGTCACCTCTTTAATTTTTAGGGCCCAATAGTTCCATGCACCCACGCTCTTCTAGCCAAATGGATTCCACCCAATGAAAGAAGTAGAATGGGTGCATTTGTCTATGCAGGTAATTTTTTTTTATATAACCTAAAAATAAATAGTAATTTTTCTATAAACTCGTAATATTTTTTAGGGGCACAATTTGGTACGGTCATTTCTATGCCGCTAAGTGGACTTTTGTCAGTGTCACATGCAGGTTGGCCCTCAATATTTTACGTCTTTGGTTCAGTCGGGACGATCTGGTGTGTGGCATTTTTGGTATGGGTCTACGAGGATCCAGAGGTAAATCCTAAAATCAATCCTGAAGAAAGGATGTACATTCAGAAGGCTTTGGGAAGGATTTCTGGACAATCGGTAAGGATAATTACACGAAGTAGATATATTATAATAAGTTATTTCCAAGTTTGTGTGTATCCACCTTAACCTTTAATTTAAAAAATTTAAAAAGTCTATTTATTTTTTTTTAATGTGTATAGTTGCTTCCAGAAAAATTATTTTCGTATTAATAAAAATACAAACCCATTCCAATTGGAATACTAAAAATTTGATAATTTTGTAAAGTTGTCTCTTCTTTAGAACGCAGTAGAAAAAAAATTTAACTTTTATCTTAAAATCACGTCCATGCAGTAGCGCCTCGAAAACATCCTGTAATATTGACATTTATATATAATTATTAATATTTTATCAATTGACCATACCTAATTCAGGTAGACAGTTAATTGTTGATTGTCTCCGTTATAATAAATGGTTATGTAAGTCACTTAATAGCTTCTCATCCATTGTTATGAATAAATGAATCAAACTCAGACATATAATCTACTTAAACTCTTGTTTTTTTTTACATAATTTTACAACTAAACTGTTACCGTGTATCCGTGCCATACCAAGAACAACTGCTAACGGTACCAATTATTTTATTATCTTCCATATTGTTAATCTTATTGGCCTTGATAAAATATTTCTGCAATTGTAAATTCCTACAATTTGTGTTCATATTTTATACAATTATGTTGAAAATGCGTTGTTAAATAAAGTTGTAAAAATTCCTTGAAATGCGATGCAATAGAAAATGTCTGAAACTAATTAGTTATTATATTTTACTTACAGACATCTTTACGGTATCAATAAATTCACTATCCGAATAAAATGAAGTAGGTACTGGCCTGCAAACCTTTATGAGTTATTAAATATATAATCTTCAAACCCAGTGGGTAACGTTTAGAAACCCACATTTCTTTTGCTAATATAACCCTTTTTTATAGGTTTTTTTCACCAATCTATGGAAAAAGGTTTGTTGGATATCTAAAACTGCTGGAAAATATAATAAGAGGTGTACTAATATGTTTTAAACCATTAAAATATTTAATTGGGAAATTTGTATCTTTCTGAACTTTCACTATACTTTTCATGTAGTTATAAGTATATATTAATTATTTGTCTAAAATATTTTAAAAAAACAAGGCCAAAGAGCCCTAGGAAACAATATTTTTTAAAGCCGCTTTTCACATTCACCCAAATATCTAAATAGTTATAATAATTGTGATTAAATTTAATCCTTCATTTGCAATGATGTCATTGCTCACATTGCATAAACCTAGACGTATAAAAGGAACATCTGAATTTACTTCATTTAGCTAATAATTTACTAAAAAAGTAATAATATTTTTTTTGCTTGCCTGGAAACTAGATGCATTATCTTGCTCGTTAAACACCTTTAGATGTTTTTCTTCATTTCGGTGGTTAGTTACCATTATTAATATTCCGACTTTAAACACAGCTTCTTTGAATATTTAAGATGACCCGGCGAAACTATTAGCTCAAGTTTTAAAGGCAAGATATTCTTTGCCTTCCAATAGTCCTTCAAAGAATTTCAAACCGTAAACCCTCTAATAATGTGGCCGAGATATTGCATAATCTCTCCATGAGACTTTCACCATCCTATGGCAGGTTCACATCTCAGAGGCTTCTAGCTTCCACTCTCAATGTATATTTAGGTTCTAACTGTGGGACTACAACGTTACTGATTTAGTCGGTGCTGCGTCCATTTTTCGACGACTTGTTCCCGTGTTGCAGGTAGGAGCGCACGTAAAAAGCAATTTTTTTATTTCCGAAGTTTGTGAAGCAGGAAGTGGTCAATATGGTTTGTAATTTATAGTCCTTAATCTTGTTCCTTTAGGGAACCGTTTAATTCATAATTCTGATGCAGGATGCCCAAGATTTTGATGGATAGAGAATGAAACTTAGCAAGGGTTTTACTTTTCCGTTTTCCTCTATATTCTCCTTCAATTGTTGATGACTGCAAGCTTTTGATTTCCCCGGAAATTGAAATTGCTGAAAGCGGTAAAGCTGGAGCCAGAGTTAGAGCTAGTATTAGAGATTCCCAGTCCGGATAGCTGAGCTACAAACGGCATACATTCATAGACTCGGTTTTGAAGGCTAGTCGTTTATTTCTTGGAAGAATATACAGGCCAGTTTATTCCATTTATTTAAATATTACTAACCATAGATTTGTCTCACTTATTTAAATTTTTATTAATATACCTTTAATTTCAATTTATTGCTACAAATATTTAATCAATATCATAATTTAATACGTCAATTTATTATCTATAATTTTAGTTATTTTTTGTTCAGTATTTTTCAGTAGCTTTTTTGGTAGTTAAGTAGATATAACTCGGTTAAGGCTGATATGCCTTAGGTAAAAAGGTTCATGAACTTTCCCCTGCGTACTACAAATATATACAAAAAACTTTAATAATTGCAATTTATTTTTCAAGTGCTGAAATCTACCTAGTAGTGAAATCATAATTTAAATGTTACTTTTGTCAAATTTATTTTAATCATATCAACATTATTCATATTTTAATTCATAATAAATTATTAATATTTAACAGATTAGAACATGAGGTATACATACATCTTTGATGTAAATATAATTTGGTTGTATTGTTAAGATATTTTTTTGTCTCTTTAAATCTACTTTATTCAGGGTCATTTAATTGTTAATTGAAACCTATATACCAAGTCTTTTTCTTAGTTTTCTTTCTTTATAAAAAAATTAAAAAAAACTAAGTGGCGCCCTCTTATTTAATAGTTATAATCAAGTTTAGATTCTTTAATAGCCAGTCATAAGTGAACCTTCGAACAATCCCAAGCCTCCAATAATTCTGTGCTACCGTGTGCAAACTCTTGGCAAAATAGTAACACTGTTAACGCCACAATATTTGGAACGTTTTGCATGTTTTTGGTAGGAAGTACTATATTACTACACCGCAATTTACACAGTAAGATTTTATCTAAGTAACGGATAAAAAGCAGGAGCGTCGGAAAGGCGGCACCTTGGACTAACGCGTCACTTAATTTACACTGACCTCATGAGTTTTGATTGGACGTTGGCAGAAGCTCTTTGACTTCCATAAATTTTTACGACTATTTGTGTATCTCTTGTGTCGAAGTTTTTCGTTCCAGTGTTTTTTACTGTATTATAAGCTTTGTTGCTTAAAAAAAATTGGCGTACGTACTTTGATTAACCAAATACATACTTCGTAATACATTACATAATCACTTTCTAGGCCAAGAAAGCTTCTGTTGAGACAGACACGTCTAAGCCAGAATATCAGGTATATTTTGTTCTAGTTACATTCCACAGTGGCCGACTTTAAAAAAGATCTTTGGTGTATGGTTCTTTAGACTTATCATACCGTGTATTCTTTCCAGTTTTTGGCACTCTACTTTTAAGGAATTGTGGTAAATGTAGAATGAAGCTGTTCATTTTATTTATCTTATTAAATCTTTACATCGTCTAAATGTTGTTCTTCATTTAACTTAAGTACATGATCATTAATAGTAAGTAAAAATTATTTGTACTTTATCTTATTGATGGAATAATATTAAGCGATCCTTTAAGTTTTTTTCTAGTGATTTGAACAAAACATTTTTTCCTATATCATTTCTAATTTAAAAATAATATTTGATTGAGTAGACTTTATGTCTATACTCTCTACATTTTGATTCATACCTTAATAGGTATGGCTAAACTAATACCTCATAAGTTCCTTTTGTTCTTGTTTTAAAAATATTATATATTTTTTATTTTTCACTAGATTAGATTAGATTAAAATAAGGGTGAAGTTACACTGCGATCTATAAGATCTATTGTGTGCCGCTTTTTAATTACTGCTTGATAAGTCAAATTACTTCATAAAATCCGATTGCTTTGATAAAGGCTAGTATTTGCGACGTCTATAGTGATGAGATGATTCTTTCTAAAACTTCATAGCTTCCAAGTCGTATGACACGATTCCTCTGCAACGGGCTCGCATGCAGTTACTAGGCATTCTGGGATTTCTTCCTGTTCCACGCAGATTTTGCATTCACTTGTCTGTTCTAGTTTTAATTTCCTTAGCTGTTCTCGAAAGTGACAATGTCCCGTTAAAAAAACTGTGAAAATACGTAGTTAAACTTACTAGCCTTAGATCTTTTTGGAGTGATTATTCCAAGGAACATTTTGGATTGCCTCAACCCCGAACGATCATCCCAGAGGCGTTCTCTGAGTTGTTTCTCTATTTTTAAAAGCTTGTATAGGTGAGGACTCTTGCTTATGCCGTAAAAAGGTTCCGGTCCCATAAACTGAGAGCCGTAACTCTTTTTTGCTAAAACATTGGCTTTATCGTAACCTTGCTTGCCTGTGTGCCAAGGAACCCAAAATATAGTTCTATGGTTGTAACCTTTGGTACAATACTCTATAAAATCACAAAACAGTTTTACCACTAACCAAACCTCTTTATTTTACTCCCAAAACGAGTCCAGGATTAATTAATCACATCTTTCTATAGCGTGTATTTCTGCTTGAAAGACGATGTTGTGTTTACCCAGCGACTTTGAGTGTTTGGTTTCATGTGCGAATACTCCAATCTTTTTTCGATTTTAAAACCATTTGATGGTATTCGATTTAAGTGATTTTTCCATTTTTCCAACCACTTTTGCTATGAATTATTAAAGTGAAATTCCTCACAAAGTGATATTTCTTAGTTATATTGTCCTTAAGAAGATCGATCAGGGGAATAGATCTTATTTGAGATGTCCGGGCTCTCTGATCGATATTCTTGCTGTTCGTTCTATCCTTGACTAATCTAAACAGGGCCCTTTTAGCAGCACCCTCTACTCCTATATGAAGAAATTCTAGAGTAGGTATAACTTCTAGTGCTTAAGTACTAGAAAATACTTCTAAGCATGTGAGTCTTTGCACTTTGTCAAGTTTAGGCCTTTCTGTGCTGTGCCTAACTTTGTTGAGTCATATTATTCCTCATTATCTTCTACGTCTTTTGGGTGGCTGCCTTTATAAATGAATACACGAACGCGTACCTTTAGTGAATTCTACGGACCATTTCCGCGACAAAGACTTTTAGCCTGTATTTGTTGATTAAATACATTTAATTCTTTTGTAAAATAAAGTCACCTTATTTTTTTTCAGATTCCACCAATTCCTTGGATGTCCATTTTGAAATCTTTACCGTTTTGGGCCATTTTACTTGCCCACATGGGACACAACTATGGATATGAAACGCTTATGACCGAACTACCTACGTACATGAAGCAAGTGCTGCATTTCAGTATTAAAGACGTAAGTATTTTGAATTATTTAATATACATATTTTTACAGGATGACTTCATTTTAAAGCATAGTGATTTACGCGAGTTTTATGTGGTTTTTGTAAATGCTTCTCTAATGCACTTTCTGTAGTTAACAAATGGATGAATTCTGGATAGTCCAGTAGGTATAGTTGTTGTTACGTAATTTTATTTGTAAATTTCTTTATTTGTCGTAATTTATTTCTAAGCAAATAACATTATTTCTATGAAAATATGTATTTAGCTATTTGCTTAGAAATAAGTTACGATAAAGTATGTAATTAATATAATTGTTGCCGTAATTTCTGTATGATCTGTACTGGACTAGACAAGGCTACAACAAAGGTACTTTACGAACAAAAATACCACAATATTAGATTTTTTTGCTTATCTGTGACCCTTTTGGTTGAATGTATCATAGCTGGAAAAATCGTAGACTCCTCTTAAAAATTCCAAAGCTTTGAGAACCTGTCTAAAAAAGAATAAGACCTTTTTCCTGTTAACAGAAATTTATGAAATTTTAAGCAATCATGAATCCCAATGTAAGAAAAAAAAATATACAGTGTGGCCCAAATTGGGTGTACATGTATGGGTATCTTGGAAACTATAAGAGATAGAAAATTCTGAAAAAAAAATGGGGAAAGTTGAAGGGCATTTAGTTACTAATTAAGTGCCGCTTTCAGAATGATTTTATCTTTTTCCGATTTTGAAATATAATAATTTGGGCCACACTGTATAACGGTCACAGCTTCTATTTAAAATTATATATTAATAGACTGGGATCTGTATTTATTAAAATGAAAGGACAAAATAAATAATAATAAATATAAAAATAATAAATAATGATAAATTACTTTCTCAAAAAATTACTCTTCATAACTGCAAATCCTTCATAAGGAATGTGTCAAGGATCAAAATTCTTTCACCATACTCACTCAAGCAACTTGCAAATTATATAAAGGAAAAATTACTACTCACCTTATCCGATGTTTTCCAATGTTGAAGAATAAGACAGTACGTAATGCAATATCTTATTTTTGGATCATCCTGTATTGTTTCGCTCTGGATAAAAAGACATCTCCCTAGAAATAAAAATTGAGTGTTCGAACGTTTTTTTCCAAACCATATAGGAGTATCACAAATAAGGGTGGGACCTTTTCGGTAGGCCACCCTGTATATTTTAAACAAATCATAAATATTTACGATGTTCCTGCAGTTGAATATTAAACATTAAATTTTAATAACTTACGTTTACAATATTGGCTAATAAATTGCAAAAATGTATTACTTTGTTTTTAATTCGATGAGGCCTATAGTTAGTCTGTGTATGTTTCTAATTGGTTTTGTCTTCTTACTTGATTTTAATTTATAATTATTTCATTGCATTAATCTTTACACGTTCGAGTGTTTAGTCACCAAGGTGCTACGTTGCAATAGTTTTCTTTTTATTATGTTAAGTATTTGTCAAATTATTCGTGGTTATTACAGCTCTGATTTTGTTATTATAATAATAATTATGTCCGGCTAAATACTACAGATAATTATAAATATGCGAAGGCAGAGGGTGCAGGACTATTATTAATCCAAATAAATAAAAGGTACCTTTATTGCTATACATTTGATTTTCTTCCTTCGTTTTTTAAATCTGAAAAAAGTTATACAGGAGGTAATTTCTAATAAAAAAAAATGTAGTCAGCAAAGTTTATATTATAATATAGTGCTCGAGTAATAATACTATTCCTCATTGTGTTCAAGCACAAAACATATATTTTTTTAACCAAAACGACTAAATTTAATTTATTAAATTTATAACCCTGGGTCTGTATTATAGCCCACAAAACACTCTTTAAAATAATTTTTACTTTTTTTAGAACGGATTTTTATCTGCCCTACCATACCTCGCTATGTGGCTCTTCTCCATTTTCATCAGCCACGTCGCCGACTTTATGCTGACCAAACCATACTTCACAATCACCATCGTCAGGAAAATCATCAATGGAATTGGTAAGCTTCCCTATACAGATCATTGTCAATAATTCTATCGTCATCATTCACACTGATTTCGAAAGCGAATTTTCTTTTATCGAATTCTAAAAGAATGATTTTTCAGGTCAATACGGTCCAGCAGTAACTCTTTTCATAGCAGCTTTTACTGGATGCGACCGGTGGCTAACCGTTGCCATTCTCACCATTGGAGTGGGACTCAATGGTGGAATTTATTCTGGATTCAAAGTAAACCATCTGGATATAAGTCCTCAATTTGCTGGTATTTTAATGTCATTTACAAATTGCTTGGCCAACTTAGCTGGGCTGCTGGCTCCTATTTATGCTGGTTATATGGTTAAGGGAACGGTATGTATCTTAGGATTTTAAATTAAAAAATTAATTTCATGTTCAATTTTTTCTTCTTACAGCCTAGTATTGCAAAATGGCGCAAAGTTTTCATAACAGCCGCAGGTGTGTACGCAGCCTGTTGCACATTCTATATCCTCTTCAGTTCGGGCCAAAGACAACCCTGGGACCAACCACAAGAGCCAGAATCCAAAGATAAAAAAGAAGAGGAAGAGAAGCAACAAAAGGATGATAAGCCCTCCATAGTTATCACTACGCAAACGTAGTAGTTGTAGAAATGTGTGGGATTCTGTTACTACCTGTACATACTTACTAACTATTATTGTTATTAAAAATATGGTGATGTAAATTTTGAAAAAAAAAATATGTGATTGATATTAGTTGTGTAGTTAGTTTTATCTTTGTTTTATTTCCTAATGTAAATATAAGCTTCTAATCAGTATTCAATGGTTGATAAACTAAGTCGCTAATGAAATGTAATAATAGTAGAGATTTTTACGGTTCCTTGTTATTATTTTGAGTCTAATGTATGAATTGTGTCGCGAATCTTAAATGATTACACTATTTTGGCATTTTATATTTTACCAAAGAACAAAACAGTTATTATTACTTGTTGATTTTTTTTCTGGTTGTTTCATTGTAAGTTTTAAAAAATGTGTCAAGAATGTTGTGACTTTACACTTATATTATTTTTTACTTTGTCATTACTACTATTTCTATTGTTTAGTTGATATTTTATGATAATATTTAAACCATATGAGTTCAAAATTGAGTTTTATTTTAATTAGAATAGTTTTTTTACAGCTCAACCCAAAACGTAAACCACTGCATATAATACATATAATAATTTCTTAAAATACAAATAATTATTTTAAAGGACCAAATATAATAGTTAAATCATCTGGAGTCTAGCTTAAAAAAAAAGTTATACTAGACTTACAGTTACAACTATTTTTCTAAATTGTCAAATGCTTTTAAGACATCTGTATATACGGAATCTGTTATAGGAACAGCTTTCATAGTTAAAGAATTAAATTACTTATTATCGGTCTATCGAACACGTTCTTTGCTTGATATTAAAAATTCTGATTCTCCGGAATGACACAAGTGGCACACCGCACGACGTCTCGAAGGTCAGCGAATCTTCCGGAAAGGTCAACCGAGTATATAAGTCAGTTGTCTGTTCAGTGCAGTAACATTCGGATTATTAACGCGAGATTTAAATCAGACATAAATAGTTGTAAATAAATACAGTGAAAATAAATAATTCAAGTAGTCGTAAGAGGTCGTGTTTAGTAGTGTAAGTGTGTAAATAAATTAGTTGACTATTTCTGTGCAATCGAATATTTAATTCATACATAACGAAGGAAAAAAATTGCTTTTTCCTGGTGGGAACTGCATCCGGCTTTAAAATAGCTCTTTTATTTAAAAAAAAAACCAGAGGGTCAAGTGAAAAGATGAATAGAGAGGATAGCGGAGTTTGACTTTGACACTGAATATCGAGTAGGGAGGATCTATGAAAATGCAGAAGCTCTATTAAGAAGACCATGTCTAGAGGATTCGAAAAATTGTCACAGAGCAGAGAAGAAATATGCTTAGTATAAGATATCAAGAGGAAGATCTCGTTTTCCAGATAGTCCTACCCTAGATAAAATAAGGGAAAAAGCCAATTTTAAAAGAAGTTGTTAAGTATTTTTCAATGTCAAGTCATACTGAGTACAATGGCAAAGAGTAAAGGAGGCAAATTGTGCCTAAATGTCGGATTTCGGAGTTGTTAGAGGAAATCCATGCCGATATGTCAGGAGGATACCTTGCGACCTCACAAACACCCTGGGAAAAGTGAGCGGCAGATTTTACTGGGTCAATAGCAAGGCAGACGTAAGGAACTGATGCAGGAAATGAGTTTTATGTCCCTTTGAAAGGATTGCTATTGCCGTTATTGGTCTGTTTCCCAAAGCAGAAGTAGTGATTAAATACATCGTGGTCGTGATAGACTACTTTAGCAAATGGGTTGAGGTTTGCTCTCTACCGAACTGGGAAGCCTCTACTATTGCCGACGTCTTCATAAGAGAATGGATCTGCCGATTTGGTGTATCTTTAGAGCTACATTCAGACCTCTTGGTCTTCTGGATTTAAAAGTTCGTCTTTACGAAATTTAAAATCCAGCTTGTTCCAGAACGTCTGTAAGACGCTTGAAATTAAGAAAACGAGAAATAATGTATTATATCCGCAATCATATTGCATGATGTAACGAATAAATAGGACCATTAATCGGTATTTGCCCAAAATAGTCTCTAGCCACAAAGGAGACTGGAATAGGTTTCGTTATTTATTCCTGCTGGCTTATCAATTGGCCATCCATGAAAGCACAGGTCAGCCTCCGGCTCCAATATTGATAGAAGAGAACTTTATCTCTCATGCGGTTTGAAGTTTAGTTGCCCGCCAGGAACCGATGTTGCTAAGGAGGACTACGTCAGTGAGTTGCGTAGGAGAATGGATCTCGATACGGCGTGACCTGTGAAGTACAGGAAGACTTGCTTAGTGGTCTAGCTGAGTATGCTCTGGCAAATTGTGTAGGTCTGGATTTACAAATGTCAGGAGGAATGGCTAAAGCTTTCCGTAGAAAGTTCGGAAAAATTCAAAAGCCGCGTTGGTCTAACCTAAAGTCGGGCAAGTCCGAGTACTCAAATAACCGATAAAGAGACCGGTAGAAAATCTTCTATCTGGTTTCCAAAGAGGCGTCTTACCAGGAGCCAACCTATAAGAACGTTTGAAACGAGTTATGTTCTCTAAAGGAGTTACTTGCCGAGGATCTGAAACGTCTAGCAATTTCCAAATTTGCATTCGGACTTAATAACCTAGACTGGTTGTAGAGGATGATTCGCAGCACGTTAGAAGTGGTTTTTAGGTTTACAGGCGTACAAGTGTTGGTATGCTGTTATACTCCTCACCATCGTTCTCTGGAGAAAACCGTCGATTGTTATTTCTACAAGGGGTCTAATTGCAAGAGGCGAACCTTCTACTGATATCCACCATCTTTACAACCGAGAAACCAGCTGATTTTATGTTATCCCGGAACGACACAAGTGGAACACCGTACGACATCTCGCAGATCAGCAAATTTTCCGAAATGGTCAGCCGAGTATATAAGGACCCGCGTCGCTGCTGGCAGTGAGTTGTTAGTTCAATGCAGTAAAATTCGGAATATTGGCGCGAGATTCAAATTAGACATAAATAGTTGTAAATAAATACAGTAAATATAAAATATATTTCTAGTAGTCCTAAGTGATCGTGATTATTAGTGTAATGTGTTTAAAAAGTCAAAAATGACTGATTCAGAGAGATTGGGTATGAAAGAAAAAATAAAATACAAATGAAAATAGTTCCACAAAAAACTTTATTTAAAAGTATATAAATGTTAAAAATAATAAAAGTTATGAAAAAGTTAAAAATGGAACAATTCAATGACAGCACTAAATCAGCCTAAATTCTCTTATATAGTCCAATCATTTTTCCGTCAATGACAATTTACATTAAAAAATAAAGGAAGTAACTTATACTTAACTATAAAATTATTTTATATTATGTTACAAATAATTTTTAGAAAGCATACATTATAATAAATATCGTTGACAGGATAAATGAACTGAACCCTCTAGGAAGCCTTTAAATAATACTTGTGATAACCCAAATATTATACTTAATAAAATCAACTCAGTCGAGAAAAATTATGATTTGAGATTCCTCAAAAATAAAGTTAAATTAGTTTATTGCGGAATAAACTTAATTTCCGTATGCATTTGAGAGAACAATACGTAAAGTTGTGAATCGAGACCGATTCTGCTAATTTCTGCCACTTTTGCGATGTTACTCTTGGCTTCTTTACGGACCACGGCAACACCGGAAATTCTCATCATGTACGAGTCTTGTTCGGTGGAGGCACCACCTGGACGTTCCAGTTGGATGTGGCAAATCACGTCTACGTGAATGTGTTTTTCTATGGTAGTTCCTTTTGGAGTTTGTATCTGAAAATAAATAATTGACAACTATTAAAAAGGATCCAAATTCATAGTAGGAAAATAACGGTAGTTTTGATCAATAGATTATCATTTTGAAGCGGTACTTTCTTTGCATTTCTATTTAAGTAGCAAGCCAGTAAAACACTTAAAATCACCACCCTTAATAAGAAACAAAAGCTATTTTAAACGAGTTATATATTTCACTTAAAAGACAAATTAGTTTCGACTTTCTAAACTTGCATAATTAAGTTTATAGAACCAAAAAATACTACGAATTATACTGTATTTTAAATAGGTAGAGAGAACTAAAATGTTAATTTCCGGCGTAGGTAAACTTAGTACCTAGTTAATTAATAAAGCGAAAAAAAATATAGGGTTTGAATGCTATGAGAGCGGTCTGGTAACTCCTTTTATGGATCACTTTAAAATATATGGATTTTGCATGGAAAAAGCATAATCGCAAATCAATTCTACTGGAAAACGATTAAATTGTTTGCTGGAGAAAAAAATTCCTAAGAACCAGAAAGCAGTACCGCAAGAAGCAAAAGATATTTTTTATCTTGATGACACCTGGCTTACCGAAGGACATCTTGTTCAAAAAATACGGCAAGATAAAAAGATAGCCATCAGTGCCCCCCAAGTATACATGGAAGGCATGTCAACGGGCATTAAAGAGGCATCGGGAAAAGGCAAAAGACTTATAATTACACATATTGAGGACAGTTTCGTAAAAGAAGGTTTTTCTAAGTTTTGAGTCATGCCGCACAGAAGATTATCACGAGGATATGAATGCAAGATGTTTTCGAACATTATTTTGGAGAAATTGTAGACTTAGAATAAACTTAAGTTGGCTGATTCGGTGGTGGGCTTGGACAAGGCAAGCTACCTTTCACGGCGCATAGAGAAGACCCCCGTTAGATGCTGGAGAAAACAAAAAATTATGTATTGACTAACTGACAAGAATATTGAGTTTGAAGCCAACCAAAAGAGTTTCTAAACTGGCAAACCCAGGTGGTACTATCTGCACCCCGTAAAAAGAATGAATTTCGCAATGGAAACTGGAATGCAATGAAATACATTATAAACTGTACGCCTTTTGCATAGTTAATCCTTATTAACTACTACTTATTAATCCTTATTAATCCTCATTACTCTCTACCGATTTAAAATAGACTATAGGTAACAAATGAAAGCAGTGCCGGATACGAAGATATTGATAGGGACGAAGAGGAATGGAGACGATGACATGGATGTAACACATTATACTCAATCTTGCTCAGAACCTACAGTATGTGGAAGTGAAGAGAAATAATAATTATGAGAATGATATTTTTTGATGTCTTTCTTGGTTATGGACTGACCTAACAACAAAAATCAAGATCCGAGATATTTCATTTGTAGCGATTTAATTTCAGTTTACTATATAGGGTGACTCGGAAATCTCTCGGATCCAGGTAGAAAATAAAAAAATAATATGGAACTTTCTTGTAGGCCTTCCCTACAAAGATACGGTCACTTAAAGACGCCGCTGGAAATCGGGTTTTCTTGGATAACTTTTGAAATATTTGGTATAATTTAATAAAAATTTAATGTGAAGCTACACTACTAAGGATCTGTGGTAGATTTAACGTATTGGTAGTTGCAATGCTAAAATGCGAACCAACCTTTACGAATATCTTGTTGCTAAAACCACTACAAAAATGTATCTCTGGTAAATACTGGGAATTTTTAATATGGACTATTTCTTTAAGTCATATAACCTACATTCGACAATTTCTTGACGACTTTAAAAAGACATCAAACTTGTCGATTTAAGTATTTAGTGAAACATAAATATGATTAGAGTAGTATACTAATGTAAAAAAAATTAGATTTATCCTTGGATTTAACGTGGTTTAATTTGTATAAAGAAAATCAGATCATATTAGGAAACTTGCATGGCGTAATGGACTAAACTGTTGCTTACGAACTTTTGCGAGTAGAACCAAACCTTTCAGTCATGCAAATAAAGATAGTAGGTCTTATGCAACACAAGGATATCTGATATATAAGTTAAGGAATATTTTTAAGAGATATCGTAGTATTGCATCAAGTAAAGGCATTCTTTGCGATATTAAATATGCAGTCATCTCAGAATCGCTTTTCTTTTAGATGTCCTAGTGTTACTCTGATGCTCTAAAGAGAAATTGGATTTGCTCGTGCTTAGAGAGCCACTTCAATCAGTTTAACAACAATGAACTAAAGACATTATACATGAATATCATATCAGGGTGTCCACATCGACTAAAACCGCATCTACGTACAAGCGGCAACGGCAAATGCGTAACTTCACCAACGAGTATGGAGTAAAGAATTCAGAATGCTACCTTTACATTACTGCCGAGATATTGCAGAAGTTTCTAGTAAATTACCCATGAGCCCTACTCTTAATCCTGTACCTAATATTCAAATATTTAGTGTATGATTTCCCATATTTTTTTCCATTCGTTTAAGAACATAGCATAGGAGTGTATATTAAGGAAACTTGTTTAAATTTAGCGGGATTCTTACCCCCACGTAGGTGAATTTGTTTATGTAAATATGTTGGAAACAAAGTCAACAACCTTTTATTTGTATATGTTGTATGTAACATTTTGATGATAATATTATATTGAATTTAGCACGCCTATGATAAAACGCCGCGCCAGTATTTTTTCAGTCTGAAATGTGACAATGACATTTTGACTAATAATCGTGAGTTAATTGCGCGATAAGAATTTATCGTTAGTGCATCTTTGACAGTGAATGAGGCATGTACTTCATGTTTCCTCAAATTTTAATTTTAAAGCAGAAATGCAACTCGCTGCACATAAAATGTAAATAGGTGTAAATAAAAGTTTCCTGAACCATGTAGTGTCTTTTCTCCTGACTCGAGCGACATACAGTCCACTTTTCTTACGAAGCCATTCCCGAATATGTGCTCCAACAAAAAGCCTTGCACAAAATATTTATGAGTTAATTAATTCTCTCTAATCCTAACTTAAATTCCTTACTTAACTGAATATTTAGGTAAAGAGGAGTAAATACTAATAAATTTGCAATTACATTCCGTTTCGGATTTATTTTCCCTAATCCTAATTGTAAAACTTACCTTTTCAGTTTTCTCCTCAAATTGTGGTTTATCGTCCCTAAAAACAGTCGCTTCACCAATAATTTGATCTCCGGCCTGAACGTTGAATTTCATTCCTTTGCTTACTGCTCGCGGTTCCAACCCTAAACCATCCGGATGGTTATCTGACCACAAGAAGTTATCTGGATTGTTTAGCGTATCGGGTTCAAAAGTAAGTCTCTACATAAAAAATGTAAAATTATTAAACTTAGTGTCGAGTTCAAAAAAATAGATTATGATTATAAAAAAATAGCTTGATCTATTTGGTTTTAATTTTCTGAACAATTAGACCTTAGAACTCAAGACAAATTAAGCAAAAAAAAAACATAACAAATAGGGGAAGTCTTTATCTCCAAGAAAAATGCATGTGGGACACTTAGGTAAATGTCATATGTTTTTTGTAATGTTCTGTATCTGATGATGGCTGTTTACACAGCCGAAATGCATAATACATTTACCTAAGTGTTCCACATGCATTTTTCTTGGAGATAAAGACTTCCCCTATTTGTTATCTTTATATACGCATTCTCCTACAAAATATGGACTTCTATTCAACAAAAAAAAAAAACATTATTGTTAAATTATTACTTTATTTTCCTTACCTTTGCATATCCCATTCCTATGCTAATAAGCCTTAGTGCTCTACCACCAAACAGATGGTACTTTTTATTGTTAGGCCTCACTTTGTAGGAGAATCCCGGGATTACTCTCGAGTCCACGTAGGTACCTAAATTATTAAAATAAATACCATAACATAACAAATAACCATTTATAATTTCTTTAACGTACCTACGACAGGTAACTCGTACGGTTCCAGTCCAGTCATAGTATACTTAGTAGGCACGTCATTAATAT
The DNA here is from genome assembly GCF_022605725.1 of Anthonomus grandis grandis. Lineage (NCBI taxonomy): Eukaryota > Metazoa > Arthropoda > Insecta > Coleoptera > Curculionidae > Anthonomus > Anthonomus grandis. The sequence goes on from NC_065552.1 coordinate 30,967,480, forward strand.
CTTCTCCTCTAACAGTGACTCTCCTGTAGTTATTTTTAATTCCAGGCACCAAATAATATCTCTGCTTCTTAATGTGGATATTGACCACTTTAATTACTTCTGCGGCATTTTTGCCTTTGAACTTTAAGGCGACGGCCACACCGGTTAGCAAAGTCGGCTTTGCCACGCCGGTATCGTAAAATTCTACTTTGCCTGTAAATTTAACATTGGCCCTTTTTTCAATGCCTTGTTTAGTAAATGAGCTAGAAATTTCTAATTGAGGACCCTGAAAGAATGAGCATCATAAGAAATCTGGGGATTGGTTCTAAACGATCTATATCGGGCGGATTTGATAGTTGAATTGATTATTTTAATGAAATTATTAATAAATGACCTTCTTTCAAAGAGGTTTCTAAAAAATCCGAAATTCTTACTTAATGATAAAAAAAAATTTGATAGTACATTCTTTTTTACGCTGAATATGTGGTTTATTTTACTTTGACTTTCCCGATAGTCAATTACAGCATATACAACTGACGAAGTCTATTGAAAAATATTTTAATAGGTTGTAATTAAACATAGAACTGTATTAATAATAAGCATTTTTTTTTCAATTGCAGGTATCAAAAATTGTTATTTTCTAAATATAGAACTTGTATGACTACCAAACTTCAGAGACAGATATCCTTCTTAAATATTTAATTATTTAATAAATAAATCGGTCACTTACGGATCGGTTCATCGGTCATAGGAACTGGATTAGAGTTCTTAATATTAGCTGTCAAATCAGCAGTTTAAGATTAGACTAATAGCTAAGTTTTAATAACATTTAAATTTTCAAAAATAAAAAAGAAATTTGAGTATTTAAATAATGCACATTGCCCTTAATCTTGCTCACAACCTATAGTAAGAGGAATACAAATAATTATGAGAAGGATGTTTTGGATGTCTTTCTTGACTATGGACTGACCTAATAATAAATATCGAGATACGAGATATCTAACTTTTAGCAATTTTTTTAGTTTCAGTTTAATATCTTTAGTTTAATGTCTTTTTTTCCAAACTTAAATAACGCACCATTATTCATTACATTGAAAGTAGTTATGGCTTCTAGATTAAAGTCCGAAGAACTTGCAATTGATTTTTAAGAAAAATTGCCAAAGAAAAAATTAATAATAATTAATTGAATAAATTCATTTTTTCAGAATTTTGAATAATTTTATTGTATAAAACACATATCAGTATACATCACTTATTTCATGTTCTACCTAATGTCTTTATTAAAAATACATAGGATTAGTAAATATGTTTGTAAACAAAATTCCCCCTTGCCCCTAAGCGCATGTGTTGGACTCAAACAGTCTTTTAATGTTCTAAATACAGGGGTCATAGACAATTATCTCATTTACATTGTAATAAATTCTAGAATTTACTTAAAATAAACAATTCAACTTTTAAATTGCCCAATACAGGTGTCACATATTTTTAAAGACTTACGACAGCACCATGCCGAACGGTGGTTTATTAATTTTTTGGTCCATAGTGTATTTTTTTGACTTTATTGTTTCCAGATGCGGCGACTCGAGGTTTATTAGAGAGAGAGCTCCGGCTTCTGATAAAATATGGGTTTTCTTGCAAAATTTACCTAAATTTACTTTCAGCGGCCCCAAAACGAAACCTTAAGTATTTACAAAACTTAAGGTTTACACATACTTTGTTAGGTAATATTTTATGAATAATAGTTTCTTGGTACGTTAACATTATTGCAAATAATGTCTTTTATTCGTCTTTTATAACATTAATGGATATTTTTACCTATTAAAAGTTGAAAATTTAGCTATTTTGACTATTTACAAGAAAAAAAACTTAATTTCTCATAAAATCTCAGTAGTTGAGCTTTTTTGTTTAAGAAAAATCAATACGGATTTATTTTAAAGATAAATCAAAAAAATACAATTGGATTGAGAAAAATGTGCAATACAATGTAATTATTGTATCTATTCTCTTCCTTATATCATTAAAAATATCCATTAATAGTCTCTTTTTCCGCGAAGATCACACAATAGGGGACGCTGAAGTCCACTAACTACACCACATAAAAATGATTTAAAAAAACGCCAACTTACTTCAACTTTTAAGATTTCCACAGTTCCCTGGGCTTCTCTATTCATATCAAAAATGGTAAATTTATCTCCTTCGGAAACGACTTCGAGCTCGAAAGCGTAACCCTCCGGCCTGTTGTCACTATAGAAGTAGTTGTCGTTGTTGTTTAGGTGGTTTTTATCTGATTCGAATGTTAAACGCCTGGCAAAACCTTAAAAATAATAAAGTTTCTTTACAATAGGATTTAAAGGGTTGATTCATTTAAAAAAAAGCTGTTTTATCCAAAAATAATGTTCTTATAAGAGATATATTGATGATTTTATGATTATAAGAAATTCTGAACTTATATTATAAAATATTTAAACACTGTAGATACAGATGCAAATAGAGTTCAAATTGGAGTTGGAAATAACGACTGTGTTCCAATTCTAAATATTGTACTTATCAGAAATGCAAAAAAAAATTAATTCGGATGCCATAAGAAGATTTTCTCCAAAAATAATATATTACAACATTCCAGACATAAATTTTCTAGCTTTAATTTATTTTTTTACCGGTGTTTAAAGTACTATACATATATTGTATAAAATACCTTAGTTCTGAATTTGAATAAAACCAACTCGTACATGTTCTACAAATTCGCTATACATTTCTTACTTTGGTAATTTATTTTTATAAATTTTTATTAGTATTTCTAAATTTTGACGCATCTCAATATCGTTTTTTTTTCTTTGAAAACAAGTAACCCATGTTAAATACTGGTATGAATTGCTATTTGCTGGTAAGATATACTATAAATAATAAAATGGAAATGCCCAGAGATTAATGTAGAGTGGTGGCCAAAAGTATGGAAACTTTTTTTATTTGTATTTTTTTTAAGAAACCAGGAACTATAATAAAGTTACTCATATTGTGATAAAGTATATATAATATATTACCTAACTTAACATATTAATTTGAAATTAAACGTATTATAAAAAGAAAATGAAATAAAATTAATATTTCCTTGGCCAGAAGTTTGGAAACTGAAGAAAGTTATTTATAAAAATTATATCTAAATCAAAATCTGCTAATATTTTGTGACATATCCCTCCGAAATTATTACTTCTCTACATCTTCGTGGCATAGAATCGACAACTCATGCACAGTCTTTACTGGAAATAGCAGCCCACTCAGTTTGCAGTATTTCCCTCAGTTGAGCCTTATTTGAAATCGAATGGTTTCGAATCTTCCTGTCCAAATGATCCCATAAATTCTCTATGGGATTCAGATCTGGGGACTGTGAAGGCCAATCCATTAAAGCAATGCTCTGTTCATTTAACCAGTTTTTCACAAATTGAGACTTGTATTTAGGGGCATTGTCTTGCTGAAACAACCATCTCAATGGCATTTCCTCCTCAGCATAAGACAATTGTTGTTCTCCAATATGTCTTTGTATAGAAAACGGTCCATTATTCCATCAATTTTAACCAGGGGGCCAACACCTGATCGGGAGAAACAACCCCACACCATTACGCTTCCACCACCATGTTTTACCGTAGGCATTTGGTATTTGTGGCTGTACCTGTCGCCGGACATAACGTCTCCCGTCACTCCCAAATACTTGAAACTAACTTTCGTCACTAAACAATACAGTATTCCAATTTTGGTGAGACTAGGTACGATGATCTCGTGCAAATTTCAAGCGATCCTTTCTATTTTTCTTTGATATTAGTGGTTTCTTTACAACAACTCTTCCAAAAAGCCCCACTTCATTTAGCCTTCTTCTCACCGTGCAAGCAGACACAAAAATCCCCATTTCACTCATTTCTCCAGAAATATCTATAGAAGTTTTCTTTGGGTCGTTCATCGATGTTCTTTTCATTACCTTCATAGCCCTTTTGGACAACTTTCTTGGTCTTCCTTGCTTGTGGGCTACCGAAACATTTCCTCTCTCTTCAACTTTTTTAATTATTTTTTAAACAGTGCCTTTTAAAATGTTTAAATTTTGACCTATTTCAATTTGTTTATAACCCTTCTGGTATAGTTTAACTATTTTACTTTTTTAATCACTAGATAAGTACTTACACTTAGGCATGATGCCTGTCTTCACTCAAACAAAATCGTACCGTTAAACAGCTTGTAGTAAACAATTATTATGATTTTATCAAATGTTTCCATACATTTGGCCACAGAGAAATAACTCCTCTTTCATCAAAACTAATAAACAACATTCTTTTGCTTTACCTCCATTGGAATTTCTTTATTTGCTGATAAGCTGTTTATATATATTTTTGAATGTTTTCGCATTGCGACATTTTCTGAATTTTTTGAAAAAGTTTCCATACTTTTGGCCACCACTGTAGTTTGGCCGATTAATTTTCTTTAAAATCCAAAAATACAAACATCAGTTTTGTTAAATCTTGCGATACAGATAAAAAAATCTGAAATTACTTTAAAAATCATTTGTTATCCGCCAAATACTCATTCCCTAGTTGCTAAGAAAATATTCGAGGATTAGAATTAGGTATATGTATTGAAAAATATTTCATAAGCGAATAAAAAACTCTAGACTGAAAGAACTATTATACCAAAGCCAAAGGAACAAACTGTCTACTCCTATAGAAACGTATCATCCATTTTTCTCTAAGAGACCAAACAAAAACAAAACAAAGGTAAGAACACAAAGTCACGGTCTCATCAAATCCATATAATTTGTTTAAAGCTACACGATAGGAGCGAAACACGTGTAGTTTGAACAAATTATATAGATGATGAGACCGTGACTTTGTGTTCTTACCTTTGTTTTGTCTACTCCTATAATTTGTAGAATTTTGTTTTATTATAAAATTACCCAAACCTGCAATGAAACAAACACAAACAACCTGTCCTATTTATCGCTTTTTTACAAATAGATTATATTAGAATTAAATTATTTTGCTATTAATTAAAACGTTGGTCTGCAATACATTTGAAATTTAAAATTGTATAGTCTCATTCTAATAATGCACTAACGTTGGTTTGTGTTTTTATCATATTAGTTGTGCTACACCTAGTATCATTATACAGTGCGTTCCAAAATTTAGGTCTAAATTCATTTAAAATTAAGCGATAAGTTTTTTGCAAAACTCAGACCTTGCACTTTTTTGTACGTGAAGTTTGTGTATAAAATGGTTGCTCAAAAATAAATTTCGATCATGAACTCCATTTTTTCAAATAAAAGCACCTTTTTTTATTTCATTTTTGATTGTCGCGTGGAATTCTACGTATCTTTCGTGCATCATGTCCTATACCTAAAGTCACCAATTATCGAGAAAAACACGATTCATGTAACCAAATAATAAAAAAAGAACAAAAATTAAATTAAATGTTCAAAATGGTTGCCTTTCACGGCTTGATAATATCCAAGCGATCAATAAAATTTCGTTGCACCTCTCTTTTAAGTAGTCTAGTCATTTAGACGTCGCCTATTAACAAATACCATCAACTTGAAATATCCCCATAAAAAAAGTCCATTGGTGTTAAGTAAGACGACCTAGCAGGCCATTTGATGGGTCCTCTCCTTCCAATACACCGATTGGGATAGGTTTCATCCAAAAAAGTAGTAGTGCGGAGGAGCACCATCTTGCTGGGAAATTAATTCTTCGTCAGGATAGTCTGGGTCCAATGGAGTTGGACGTAAAGCTAATAATGCTGGAATTTATTCAATTTGAAAAAAAACGAGATACACTTGTCCCGTTAAAGTCTCTTCAAAGAAAAAGGGTCCTATTACTCTTCCTCGTACTATTACCACACATTTAGTTTTTGAGGGTCCTAGGTATTTATTTCCATCCAATTCGGATTCTCTGTTGCCCATTATCGACAATTTTATCTGTTCGCACACCCATTCAAGCAGAACGTGGCTTCATTGCAAAATTGATATTTGTTACTAAATTATTATTTAGATTAAATTTATTTGAAATTATTATTTTTGCACATGTTTTGCAAGCGGTCACAAAACTCATTTCGCTTATCAGAATCGTCATCAAATAACTCTTGCGGTGAAATAACTCTATATGAGTGATATTTGTGCTTTTTAACTGTTCCATGAACTTCAGATTTCACCATGTGTAAATTAGCCCCGATCTGTGACAGAAGAGTGGTAGAAAAAAAAAGAAAAAGAAAGCAAAACGTCAAAATGTTCATTTTTATCTCGAGCTGGACGACTAGATTTCGGCATATCTCTAACATTACCGAATTCTGTAAATTTAGCCCCTATTCTACTCACCGCCTTTTGACATATCGGAAAACGATCACAATGGATTTTATTGAATAAATGAGCACCTTCTCTTCGAGCACATGATCTGCCACCAAATCCAACTACGTACAAAATTTCAATTTTTTCTCGTTCCTTTAACTTCACCATTGTCAAAACCGCAACTTTGTTCGCACGCTTGACGATATCTGTTTGGCGTACAACTGTCATACAGTCTATGAAAATACACAATCTTTTGCTCTATTTATAAAAATTCTCAGAGATAAGGTACGGCTTTCAATAACAATGTTCGGCGGTGTTTTTTTCGATAACTGTGTAACTAGGACTAGGTATAGGACATGATGCATGAAACATACGTAGAATTCCACGCGAAATTTAAAAATTAAATTTAACCTTAACCCTGTATATACAAACTTCACGTACAGAAAACCGAACGTATAAATTAAAAGCGACGTTTTAAAATTTATACATAACTTTTGGGACGCATTGTATAAATTTAACTAAGATTCAGTATTGCCAGATGCCGAAAAATGTTTACATGAGAATATTTCGTAAAAGCATGAGATTTAAAAAAAAAAGCATGAGATCGCGCTGTTGTTAATAATACCCTAGCAGGGTGTTCATTTATTGTTATACAACGTATTTTTTTACCTTGATTTTAAATTAAATTTAAATTGATATTAAAAAAAATATATTTTAAAATAAAAGAACAAAATATATTGCCCCAGGAAATGAAAAACTAACAATATTTTAAAGATTTTTTATTTATGGATAGGTTAAACGGGATAAACACATAACATAATAACATGTCCTATATTTAAAAACTTAAAGATTATATCTAAGTGCATATAATAGATTCATAGTTTAGATTGTTTGTTTTGTTTTGCAATTTAGGTTTATATTAGGGCGAAAAAAAATACCAGCAAGTCCTCGCACACCGTACTAGCTCCTGAGGGCTGGGGGCATTATGTATTTATTGTCGATGTTTATTAAATTGACTGGTATTTCTTTTGTTATATTGCATTTGAAAATAAACATTATTATTATTTTATTATTTTATTTTATTTTATTTTTATATTATTGTATAGAATAATATATTTAAAAATAAAATGTTAATCAGAGTCAGATTCGTAGATCTGTTGGCTGAGGTTTCTAATCATTTCTTTTGATATTGAGAAATTTGCACAAATAAATTTGTTTTTGTTCACCAGATCTTTTGTATGCAGTATTGCTGATAGTAATACTGCATATAACTGGTAGTAATGATAGAAGTTTTTAGCCTATTTCTTTGTTTTGTTTTGTTTAAATTCATGGCGAAAGATACTCTTTCCACATTAGCACTTAAAACAGGCAAAGTAAGTAAATTGAAGAAGAATTTTGTTAGATTTGGAAAACGCTGACCACTATTATCTAAAGTTCTTATTTGTGCAATATATTAACAAAATTCACTCATCCGTCATGCGTCTTATCAGTCTTAAAATCAATTTCAAAGTTTCTTAGAGCTAACCACTCATTATCAATTTCTTGTATATTAACATCAAGCAAGTTTGGAAATAATTTGGAAATATGACTGATAGATCTGATCTTTCGAGATTCAACAATTTCTGGATCTGTAAATTCCATTTTTTCAAATATAGAATCTTTAAGAGGAAATCTTGTATACATTTGCTGAATACTTTCGATCTAAAAATTTAAGCTACTTAATTTAACTGTTTCTAGCCTATTTTTTTCTAAACTGCTTGAATTTATTTCTGCTGAGGAATACACTTCATCCCGTTGTAAAAAATTTCTGAGGCTTTTAAAATTTATTTTATAAATAGTTGTAGAGCTAATATTCTCGTCTTTTATAAAAAAGTCTACAATTTTTTTTACTACGTTGGCTATTTTTTTGTAAAGAAATAGCCAACTGATAAAAACTCCAGATGATTTTCTTCCCTATTCAGTTTTTCTCGTTGATTGAATAATAAGCTCAATGAACGGTTTTTCTAAAATAAGATCTGCCTGACTAATATTATTGGCAGTTTGATCCGTAAAATAAAGTTTTAGAGCGTTATATTGATTTAACAGTCTTTTCACCACACTCTCCAATTAAAGCCAACGGGTTTGGGTTGTATGAAGGATTTTAACTGGAGCAACACATATATATTCCTGAAATTCCTTTAATTCTTCCACTGACTAAGGAATTTCTAATACCCACCATATTACTGGCGCCATCCGAGGCAAAACCAATAAAGTTTGTTTTATAAGGTATATTGTGTTTTGTGAAAAAGTCCATAAACATCTGTAAAAAAGCTGCTCCTGTAGTTTCTGCTACCGGTATCAGATCCAAAAAATTATTTTTAATTTCCATTATATTTTATTTTCAATTTCCATTCTAACCACTGAACACAAATGTTTGATGCACGAGTTATCTGTCGATTCGTCAGCAATTAAACTAAACTTATTATTTTTCATGAGCTCTCTCAAATACGACTTTTGTGAAGATCCTGTTACTTTTTTAAGAACCCTAGTTATTTTGGTTCTGCTTTAATTTTTTTTGCTATATCGGAATCGGTACACACAGCATTTAGTTAATCAATAAAATGTTACATCAAGTTCATGGGTAGATTATGTTCGGCCAAAAAACCTGCTGTACGTATAATACCTTCTTTCGCCTTTTGGTCTAAGCTTATTTTACTCCTACTCTCAGCAAACATATCAGCAATATTCTGCTGCTTTCTACTGCTAGTTTCAGCCTCCTGGACTAGTCTTTTTATATTTACCGGAAGTGTTTAGAAAGTTGCGATAAAAGTTAATGATTTTTTTTTCTTTATGGGTTTCTTGCTATATTTTTAATAGCAAGAAAGAAAACCATAAACAAAAATATAAAATTTAAAAAAGTTTTTTTGGTATAGCTAAAAAGGCTAAAAAGCATGAGATTTTTAAGCAAAATATTGAAAACATGAGATTTGTTTAAAAAACATGAAATCTCATGCAAACACTTCAGACCTGGCAACACTGCTAAGATTTACCAAGATGTATGCAGAAATGTTAAAGCCCATAGGTAACGAATGACGAGAACCAAAGCAATATGCAAGTAAAAGACAAACCCGCCCTTCTATTTGTTGTCGCTCATCCATCGTTTCTATAATATTTTTGGGTAAAATTGAATGAGAAATACATTAGTCTAACAGTAGTTTTAAAACTTTTGAAATAAAAAACATACCTCTGCCAATGCTTTGTAACATAAGCGCCCTCTCTCCAAACAGACATTTATTAACTGTAGACTTTTCGCCGACACGTGGTAACGGACGCACCTTATACTTGAACCCTGTAATGATCCTGCTGTCGATGTACACCCCGCAAACGGGCAATTGGTGAGGCTGTAGAGCACAAATGGTATAGTGCGCAGGTAGATCTTTTAGCGTTGAAGCGTCTAGTTTTACGCATGATTCTTGTGTCTTAATGTAGTGAAGTTTCGATAAGATTGATGACTCCTAAAATGCATAAAAATTAATAGGCTTTGTATTTTAAAATGGTTTATCAGCTTACAGTTAAGTCGAGGCATTCGTTATCGCTCTCTACATCGCTGCAAGGTTTTTCTTCTTGTGGTGGCGGAACGCAAAGGTGGTTCCAGGTGTTCTAAAACAAGAAGTTGCAGGTAAATAGAAAGTAAATTAGGTTATTACTTTTATTGTGTGTGTTTAGTAGTGTATATAGAACTTGTGTATAATAGAACTTGAATAATTGCTCATTTTTGAGAAAATTCCAAATACTTCTTTTTTAGTACTTAATGAAATAATAAGTAGAAGAATATCTTTAATCTAAACAATCATAGCAATAATACAGATAACATTAGGTTGCTCTCTATGCAATTTCTCTGGACTCCGTAGATTCAATTATTTTAGCGAGAAGTTAGAAATACTATTTTAGTTTTTGGAATGGCCATCAGGTAGTGCATAAACTTTAATGAGTAAAAAGTGTTATTTTTTCTATTCATATCCTTGTTTCACTTTATTGAAAACTATTTTTGACATTTCCATCATCAAATAAAACAAAAAAATTAATAGGGTGAAAAAACGAAGTTAGAAGCAATACGTGAAAATATTTACTTTCATGTCCAATCTTTCAAAAGCTTATTAGAAATGCTATAGTTGCTGCAAGGGTATATATGCATCAATATCTGAATAGACGCCACTCGAGAAAGAAAGCTTTCTTCACATATTCCATCATCAATGTAATCGTAAATCAACTGGAATCATTCCCTGAACTCATTTTAATTCTTAGCAAAACTTACAAGTTTAAACCACCACTACAAACTTTATAATAAACTGTTATACTGTGATACAACATATTACTTTGCTTGTTCTTTAGATTCAGAACTTTAAAGTACATCCATAATATTAGTTATTCCCACACAGTGTCCTACTACAGTCGTTGAAACAACTAGTATTCTATTATGGAAAGAACGACATTTATAGTTCTTTTACAGTTCCACTTCTCTGCTACGTATGGACTTTTACACTAGTATTTGTTCAAAATCTGCCTTGTCTATTATGTATTTGTAACTTGTGATGCGAATACCATTGTACTTAGGACTCGGTAATCGCATTGTGTCTGCTGAAATAAAAGAGAGGCTGCTACCCTCTACTTGTCATTCAGTCCAATGAATCAACGATAGCGACAAAGTTGCCAAAAGGAGATTCGTTGATCTTTCCAAGGCATGGATGGGACACCAAGAATTTTGCAGCATATTTACAAGAGACAGTTGACTAGGTAGATAACATACATAACATCAGTTTTTAAGAAGCGTCTAAGTAAGTGTATGTTTTGATATTTGTCATGGGCAGACCTATGAAAGGGTCCAGCCCTACTAGTTTAAGAGTGGCAGCCCTCTTGGGGAAGAAATCGGCGACCCAATTACCCTGACTGGGTTTGAGTCTCTTGATACAACCAAATTGTAGGCTATTTGTGATGAAAGCTTCCCTAATAACTACGCTATTGTTGCACTCGTTCTGACATGAGGAATAGTCAGTCTATAGTAGCTATTTGAATAAAATCTGTTTTTTCAGTTACCTTATTGCTGTCTAGTAGTCCTACGGTCAGAATTATGGCATGTATTTCTGTTGAAAGAACACTTGGCGTAGCCCCTAATGAATAAGTTTATTGGAAGCACAACCTAAGTCTGTCTTGGTTTTGAAACCATCTAAGTAGATGTTAGTGATGCCTGCCATTTCATTGATACTAATGCCCCTTATGTCGATTATGGATAATACATGCCAATCTATGCATTCATGCTGAGTTTAATAGAGCGAAAGCGAGTCTTTGTGAGTAAAACAACCTTCTTGACATAAATGTCCAGGGGCGCCAGGCACAGTAATATATAGAAATCTCTAACTACTAACTGGTTCTCATGGCTCTCGTTATATTGAGGCCATTCGTCAAATGGTCTAGTTTCTGAAAAATTATGGCCCCAGACAACAGCATCTTACGTTAGCATAGATCTTATGATGAGAGGCCTCAGATCCTACCAATTGTGCGCCTACACTGTTCATCTGAGATGTACGCTTTCTGTATTTCCTTTGTGATATTTCCAACTTGATTGATTGCTTTGGAGTGTCACATTAAAGTACCTAAAGTACCTATTATTTGATAATTTAGGTACCAGAAGAGTCTCAGTCTTTGGAGTTAACTGCACACTATTTCTCTATTATTTAAAGAGCTGCTCGTTTACGTTCGCAAAACGAGTACTTAAATCTGCTTATTTGTAGAAAAACTAAGTTCCATAGAGACCTAGCACACGATTGCCCTGGATGCAAGAATTCCACCAGCAGCGTTTTTAGCCTGGAAATTATGTACAGAAGTTCCGAATGATAAAAGGATTTCCAAATCTATAAAAAACGATGGAGAGTAGTGTCAACATTTATGATATGATTAACTAATTTATTTTACATATAATTTTAAAGTGTGATTTGTGATTAAATATTCCTAATTTAGTTAACCTCCATAAAACTTTGCTCTCTAATTCAAGGTGATCTTTCGGAATCACTACTTTAACTAATTTATCATCTGTTTGTCCTGCCAAATCATCTGTCAATATTTTTTTGAGAGTTCTTAAGATATAGCCGAGGCCCATTCTTAGATGTCATATTAAATTAAAATAATACTTTATCTAATCTCTATGTTATAAAACGTTATTGTTTTAATATAAAAAGAACATTACGGTCATAAAATTTGCAAGAAGATAAATAAAATAATTACTTTTTAATTTTAAGTATTTATATCCTACTCATTCAAGATGCATTGTAATTAAATTGATTGAATAAAGAAATTGAAAATATCTGTCTGTCATTGTTAAAATACAATTAATTTAGATAAGTTTAAACAATAAGTCATAACAATGACATAACAGAAGTATTTTGATTATTATTTGATTACAAATTTCCCCCAGACACAAAATCAGCAGCTATTAAGTCTAGCCATATGTACTTGGCGCCAAAGTCAAGTGTGCAAAACTACGTCGTTAAAATTTAAATGTGGTAGAATAACAAACTATAAATAGTCCGGTTAATCTTAATTACTGTAAATGAAAATAAAATGCTTTAATGAGCGGTTTGTTATGTAAATAGATGCTTAAATATCCATGATTAAAAATAATATGTGAATTAAATTAATTTGATTTACCTTTCATTAAATTAATGTCTCACATAAATCAAAATAAGAGTGTTTTTCCGTGACTCATGTTAGATCGTAAACTGATATAATATCTACATATTCTTTTAGAGAAGGGTTTGAATACACAATATATTTATAAAAATACGTTTAAAATTTAATTAATGTCAGGCAAAGTAAAATATGGCCCAACACCGACCCACGGTCCTCAAGTGGTAACCCGATATTTATTGAAAGCTAGGCTGGTTATTAATTTCGGTACTTAAGATGGGTTTCATGGAATCGTATTGATGTGCTGATGAAAGACTTTTAGTGTTATCATTTTATTTGGAAACAAGCTAAGAAAATATATTGAGATTTTAGTTTTAATAGACGAGTCTTAAAAAGCACATCCGTGTATTATTGAGTCATCCTGATATTAATAAAACTTTTTTTTAACTGACAGCATTTTAGAAAACTAGTATTTTATATATCTATCATAGTTGTGATAGATACTGAATGAAATGCTAAATTGGTTTTTGCAGAACTTTTGAATGTTTGCTCAAGAATCTTTCATAGTACTTAATTTAATTCGAAAGTAGTTGTCCATTTTTTCTTAAAGATACTTACTTCTCCAAAACTTAATGTTTTCCGTGTTTCGTCCCTAAAGGCATCATCAGACTTAAATGAAAATAATTAAATACCTATTCAAATTAACATATATAATGGAAAGAAGTACCTAATCAACAGTTTCTAAAATATACATTCTGCTTACTTGTTATTTGAATAGGTTATAGTATATTATACGTTTATCGGGATACTCCGTAAGACGGGAAGCAGAACATGTAAAGATGGTACTTGCCGACACGTGTTTCTGCTTTTTGACTTCTTCAGGGTAGGGCAACCACAAACCCAAAGAAAAAAGTTAATAAAAAAAATTAATAAGGGATCACCAACAGGAGGAAACAACCAATTTGTGTAATCAGCTCTAGTAACTTTGGTTTTGGAGGGAAAATACAGCATCTACACAAGTAGAGATATATAAAGATCAAACAAACAACGAAAAGGAATAAAAACTAAAAAGAGAAGAAAAGAAAAGGCAATAAATAACACAAAACAAGAATTAAAAAAATTAAAAAAAATCTGATCAACAGATACATAACTAATTTTAGATATCAAAATGAGTGGTTAAAATACTCTTTAATGCTTGTAGTAAGCTTCTGGTAAGATTAATTTTCTCTTCTAAGTTCTGTAAGAGTAAAAGTTAAACACTCATCATTTCCCAAAATAACATTTATATTTCCGTAATATTAATTATAACTTATACATTTATTATAATAACGAAATATTCGTAGCCAACAAAATATTCGAGGAACTTCAACCGATATCTTTTAGTCACTCCTTTCTGCCTCGCTGCGATTCTTCACAGTCGTGGCTTATCGCTGACGCATCATTTTTAGAATTCCTTAACAGTTCCCTCCTAAACTTTTTAAGGTCTGTAATAGTCCTAATCGAGAGAGGAACATGATTAAATATTTTACGACTCATAAATATAAGAGAGTTTCTTTGAAATCGATAATAATCCCTACTATGTAAAGGCCTAAGCGTAATAGAATAAAAGTCTTATCAACATTGAATACAAGATGATTACATATGCACCATGCTTTAATTTTGCGAAGTCCTCTACTATGAGAGATCCAACTACTTATTATTGATCTTTGTTATGCTACAGTATTTTAGTATCATCGGCAACCTAAACCACTAGTCCATGCAGTGGTAGAGAGCTTCGGTCATTAACGTATAATAGAAATAAAATAGGACCTAACACTGACCCTTAGGTGGGGTATACCACACTACGGTTGTGTAATCTGGGTGCGACCAGATAAGTATGATTTCAACTATTTGAAAACCACCTCTCCAAATCCGTAAAAATCAAACTTTCACAGCAGTATTCCATGATCCACACCATCGGAAGCTTTGATCAAGAACACTGCTGCTGCAGCATTTTTGGAGTTCATAGATAGGTACAAACCCTCCAAGAATCTGAAAATGACATTGAATTATCTTCAAGCATCTATCCTATTCCCGCATCAAACTCTCAATTTGCTGTTCATAGTCTGACACCTTTCCGTCAATAAAATGTATAGTCTACAAGCCTTATAACCCTCAGATT
Organism: Anthonomus grandis grandis; assembly: GCF_022605725.1. Taxonomy (NCBI): domain Eukaryota; kingdom Metazoa; phylum Arthropoda; class Insecta; order Coleoptera; family Curculionidae; genus Anthonomus; species Anthonomus grandis. The sequence goes on from NC_065552.1 coordinate 30,982,599, forward strand.
GACATTCGAGGCAACTAGGGCGAAAGATGAGTTGCAGACTAAAAAATCCTTATTTTACAGCACTTAAAGCTACGATTCATCTTTCCTAAAATCTAATTCTAAGGTGATACTCTAATAAAACTCTAACCAGAAACTTCTTAAAAAGCATTTTTCCTCAGGCAATTATTTTCTGCAAAAAAACGTGTTTTATTAATCATACCCTTAGCCCCCCACCCACCCCACACAACTTACCAGTAAGTAATTGATTTAAAAAAATAATTGTTTTTCAAAATAATACGCATGAATAATAGCTGGTTTCATATTTAATATCTTATGTAATAACACAGTTTGTATATTTAAATTTAATATAATTATATATATGTAAATTAATAAATAATTAATACAAAAACAGTACTATTAGGTTAGATATTATAGACGAAAAACGGTGATTTTTCAGCAGAATTTCTTACTGGGCAAACGTTTAGGGTCGGTGGGGGGTTAAGGGTTGTGTTGATGAAAAACAATATTTTAGCAGAAAACATATGTGCATTATTACATTATTAACACTGTTTATTTAAATTGAATATAATTTTATATGTCTATACATATTTAGTATAAAAACAATTTCTTTAATTACGGACTATTTGACAAGTTAGCAGTGATGTAATATTTGTGAAATAACTGATAATGTGGCAAATTACAAGTCTCTATATTTATACGCAGATGATAAACAGATAGTGTTTTTGATCAGCGTATTAACACGTATGCCAGCGGTTCTTCAACTACTAGATGCTGTGTGAAATGCTCTTAGCCCAAAAAGACTAAAATGGTGCTAGTTATTAAAAAGATCAACTTAGTATTCCTATCGGTACCTAAACTATCAGGTACCTCGCTATGTTGTGTTTTGGAAATCAAGTACCTTGGTGTTCTTTGGATTCTTGTTGGATTCTTAACACCAAACTAAATACGAGCTTCTATATCACAAAGACAATACCAAAATCATTGCATCTGAATAGTGTAGGGTCACAATTGGACCTAGGGCTTGTCTCCCAGTATAGGTGTGTATATATATTAAAATATATAAGAAAGTCGACAAAATCAAACAATAAAGTCGAGCGAGTCACAATTTCTCGTCATGACTTGATTAACTTGCTCACAATGACTCGCTTCCGGTATGTTGGAAGCAACATGAATCCGATAAGGATCGCTTCTAATAGGAATCAACAAACTTGCTTTCTCAGCTTGCTTGGAAATGACACCAATGAACTGGTCGGCATCACTAACATCTACTCAGATAGGGGTCCAAACTTAGATAGGCTAGCCTAACTTTTATTTATAAAAACAGTATTAATTTAACGTAAATAAGAGAGACTTATCATTTATTTTTTAAGAAATGTTTTCACACTGCTTCTTTTAAAAAAATGATCAGTCATTCTCCTTTTTAAGCACAAATTACTTAAAAAAACAACAAACGTTTTTTAATAGATTTGAACTAATTTAATATATTTTTGTTGCATCTTACTTGTCTTGGTAAGGTGGTCAAAATATCATCTTCAGTTTCATTGACTTGCTCGAAGAATGCCGTGGAAGATGAGGCATTACGTCTACTTCCTTGCCAAACTCGTTGCATTACTTCGAGTTTCGCTTCTTCTTGAATATCTTGGTGGTGAGCAAACATTGTTAACTTTTCTGAAAAAAAAACATCAATATTATTTGAGAAAGCAATATTGAAAACATACAAAATAATTAACAGGCGCAACAGTCCAATTTATAAAAAAAAATAACTGATACATTAGAAAATTCAATATTCCACAAATATTGTCTCATATGACTGGAATAAAAATAACAGATATCGATATCTGGTTTCTTAAAATGTGTCAAGGAATACCTCGCGGTAATATAACTGTTTTTGGGTGGTAAAAATATATCAGACGTTCAACTGAAGGTAATGAAACTCGACCTTGCTAAGCTGGTTTGTGATTTCAGATGAGCAAAAAAGACTGGTTAATTTAATTTTATAGTTTAACAGTAAAACAGCAATTTGTTTCAATGAAATGTAAAATCATCTTTTAATATACATATATCGATAATTGAATATACCCAATATACAGAATAAACATTAAAAAACACGAGGTAGAAAATTTCCAATACTTTTACTATACCGGGTGTCTTAGGAAAGTAGTTCGCTTCTATAACTTTTTTAATTTTTAAGTAAAAAAAAATGAAATTTGGTACGTAGGTGTAGCACCCAAATTGGGATTTGCTGACGTATTCAGTTGTTTTCTGTCACTTCCGGTTTAACCGGAGATGGCCCTAACTTGCTTATTTTAAATAGGATCCCCCAATTTTTTTGACATATTTTGATAAAAAATGACATTCTAAGAAATATAATACCCCATATGTCAACTTTTGACATCTAACGTTTAAATTATTTAATTTTTTTTAAATTTCAATCTATAGAGTGCCATGAATAATTTAAAATCGTAATTTTTACATCAGTAGTCTTAGAAAAATATAATTGACTCTTTTTTGGTTTTCACAGCTTTCCTAGATGCGTCTAAAGTTTGCAAAATCGTATTTTCGGCTTTAACTCAATTTTTTCAAATGGAACTAGGGTGGCTCATTACCATAGTTAAAAAGTGTATTTTTTTACAAATAATTTGATATAAGACTATCGATAGTGAGAGTCCAATTTATCGTTAATCTTGGTTTTTTAATAGATATTACGCAAATGCTACTAAATGCTAAAAAGTCGCTACAAAATCTATTTAAAACAAAAACAAATAATTTATTAATTCACAGCAATCTTTGGGTTTTTCAATTGGGAAAAACTGGGAAGGTATGCGGCGTTAAACTGTTTTTTACTTTTTCACTTTCTCTCACAAAAAAGTCATAGTGGCGAACCACTTTCCTAAGATACACTGTATAGTTTGCTAAATCCTAACTTCAGTTGTTTTTCAAGCATTAATAATAACAAAAGATTACCAACTAAATCACACCTTTAATGAGGCATAACATCCAAACGACTTAATTTTGTTAACAATAACATTTTCCTAACAATTTAGTACCTAAACCCAAAGAGAAATTAGGCACACTGGTACCTGTTGATGAATTAGGAATGGACAAGAGTCCAAACTATGGACTTAAGGTTATATATTGAACAGTTTAAAGAAATTAAATTTTGATTTTTTTCTTATAGAAAGAAATAATTATATATGAGAGCATACTCATCCTATAAAATAAACATATGTTATAATCTAATGCATTAAAGTCAATAAATGAAAAAGAATATATTTTAGTATTTTGCAGAAGTATCAACTTTTGAGATGATATGCAGTGAATTACTAGTTTATAAAATTTCATGACTCTCCCTTTAAATTGGTTTTTTAAACGTAACATCTTTAAGTAATTGTCGTCATTTTTAGAAAACAAAATTGGGTTTTTTGCCTAGATTCAATAGGACTATTGAATAGTCTTTCTCTAGTTCCTGTGATTATTCATCACTAACAATTACAGGTTATTTTATACTAATATTTGACATTTTTGTAGTACACATTGCAGTGATCACCTATTTGATTGGTAATGTAAATTAATACAAGCTGATTGAGTTATTTTTAATAAATAAAAAATATATAAGAAAAATATAATATAAATAAATAAATTTCTAAGACATTTTAAAAACGTACCAACAAAATTTTGCTAAAATGCCCTTCAGTCAAGGTTATTTTGCTGGTGAGGTGGCAATGGATAGGATTAATTTTATTATTGAATTATTTAGTTTTTTTTTAAATTTTTACAAAGATAATATTTCCCTTCCCTGTTTATTGTTATTATTTTTACATGGTTTGCAATTTATTTCGAAATTAACACAATAATCAGTTTGACAAAAGCAAATTTCTATATTTTTTATTGAATACTATATTCCGTCCTAGAAATGAGTCTAGTCGCTAGTTTTAAGTGAGAATTACAGGTAATTGTAAATTAAATCGTAAGCGCTAATAAAGCTAGTTGTTAGCCGTAAAATGACAATTATAGATCCAGAAAATTAGTATTGCAATTGAGTAAATTACTAGTGACACAAACAAGAATTATAAAATTAAATTACAAATAAATTTAACGAATAGCAAAATGAATAGATATTTCTTTATATGTTTAACATAAGTCCATTTATTAAAAAAAAATGTGACAAAAAAATGTTTTCCAAGAGATCATAGACTGTAGTTACCAAGACAATTAGATTTCTTTAGTTAAACTTTTTAATTTAAAACCTTAAAATATTTGACTTATTCCAACTCTACTTTCACGTAAATATACAAGCGATTATAACCATCCAACAACAATATAATTAAAAAAATGGTAGAATAATAGCAATTGCATCTTAACGAGTAAAATGATTCGAAAAACAGTTATTAAATGTTATTAATGATACCTTTCTCTGTTAATTTTATTATATGTTGCACATCGTACTAAAGTTAATCTCTTATGAAAAATTTATTAATTAAATAATGTAAATAATATAATAATTCTTGCTTAGTATTCCAAAAAAATTTAACTGTGTTATTTATCAAACTACTAGGTTAAAAATATATATAAATGTATGAACGTGCATTCTTATTGAATTTATTTCTTCTGAATGTACATTTCAAAATGATTTTAGAATTTGGATAATTCGATTCGATTTGACTGTATTTGGTTCGAACTATCCAAAATTTTTTTGTTTTTTGTTAAAGAAAAAAATTATGACAAAATCCATCAAAAAGCAGAAATATTAATATAATTTATTTACAAACAACTGTTCCAAAATATATACACCTAACTCATTCATGACATTTAAGATTTTCTACTACGTAAATACTTTATCACTAATTAATTAAAATACTCATAACATGGATCAACCACGATGTTGAACGTGGGTTTATTAATAAATATATCAAATAAAAATGATAAAAATATTCCACTTAATGATACAGGAAATTTACCCCCCAGATATGCAATAAAAAATTTGTTCGTAATAAGGTTATGGGTCAAGAATATAAATTTGATTGTAATTGAACATTATTATTTTGCACACAAGATAATATTAGATTGACGTCAAACAGCATTTGTTTATAATATTATTAAGCCCCATGAAAAACTGTTAAATGTTTCAAAGTCGAGGAATGCATTATGGTTCAGTCGTTTCAAGTTAAGTAACCTATAGGCATTTTGCCAGGTTAAAAATAAAACTGCAGAGTAAACAAGGTTGATGATTAATGTTTACTCCTGTAAACCAAAAATCTAGAAAATCAGGAAAATAATTGAGAAACATTTATCTTGTAACAAAAAAATGCCATTTTGGACGATGTTTAAAGAGTATAATATTTGCATATTATAACATATAAGCAAGTTCATCAAAAAACATTGAAATACACATTTTTTCTAACACGGTTGCACTTTTTGACTTGATTTTTTATCTTTTAAAAAGAATTGAGATCTGATTGTAATTATAAGAGAAGTCAATTTTTTAGATAATCGAATAATGACGAGACCAAATCTTAGTAAAATTTCTAAGGTAGAAATAACTATATACAGTGAAACCTCCCGATACGGACACCTCCAATAGACGGACAACTCCCTTGAGCGGACATTTTTTTTGATCCCATTGAAAATACACTAAATTCCCATATGCTTTAACGGACACTCTCTCGGGCGGACGCGGACACCTAAAAGTGGTCCGAAGAACGGCTAAACCACGCTAAACCTTCTCTTGAGCGGACACAGAAAAAATTTAAACACGCAATCGGGGGTTGCATTGGCGCCAGAGCCTGGGTTTTCCCCGATACGACGGTACTCCTCGCATGGCGCCGGTTTGTCGGGATGTTTTTGTGTTTTGACTGTTTTGTTAATGCATTTGGCTTTAGTTTATTGTCGTATCTTCTAGCGTTATTAGCGTAACAACCGATATGTCGTCGAAACGTCGAAGTGCTAACTCTTAAATAAAAAGTTGAGGTAATTCAGATTTTTAATAAAGACAAACGGTTTGGAATAGGAAAAACACAGGCAGCTGAGATTATTAAAAATAAGGATGTTTTATTAAGTAAGTTCCACTCAAATGTAAATGTGAATGAAAAAAGAAGCTTCCTAAGAGAAGAGGGCAGAAATATTGACAGACAGTGCTATGAGTGGTTCATTAGAGCTCGAAGCAAAAATATTCCATTATCAGGTAACATACTTCAATTATTATACATATTACTGTATATTTTACATGTGCCTATTATCTTTTTAGGTTAAAACGAAAAGCCAAAGAAATCACTGATGGTTTGGGGTATAGAACTTTCAGTGCATCAGAAGGTTGGCTGCAAAAGTTTCGTACCCGGCACAACATTGCTTTTAGAACTATCAGTGGGGAGGACGCAAGTGTGAACTCTGCCGATGTCACGACATTTTGGGAGAAAGTACCATCTATAATTAAGAACTATGCTCCCAAAAATATCTATAATGCTGATGAGACTGGGCTATTTTTCCGAGCAGTGCCAAACAGGACTCTACATTTGAAGCGAGAAAGAAATTGAAGGTAAATTTTCAAAAGAGAGACTGACTATACTTTTTTGTGTAAATATGGAGGGACAAAAAGAAAAACCTCTAGTGATCGGAAAAACGGCCAAACCAAGAGCATTTAAAAATATTAATGTGAAAGAATTGCCAGTTACTTATAGGTGGAATAAAAAAGCTTGGATGACCGGTGAACTAATGGCCGAATGGTTAAATCAATTTGATGAAAAAATGATGCGTGAAAAACGAGAAATTTTATTATTTCTCGACAATGCATGTTGTCACCCAAAGGATATAAGATTGAAAAATATTAAATTGATTTTTTTGCCTCCAAACTGCACTTCTATTGTACAGCCTTTAGATCAGGGCATTATTAAGGGTTTTAAAACATTTTATAGGACAATCATTATTAAAAAACTTTTATTAGCCATAAATACTGCTGAATCAGCCCAAGAATTAGCCAGAAAAATACACGTCCTAGATGCAATTTACTTTATAAACATTGCATGGGACCAAGTGACAAAGAAAACGGTTCAAAATTGCTTTATTAAGTCTGGAATTACACACTCTAATAGTTTAGAAAATAGAGCAGAAAACCTGGAAATGTGGGAAAATGAACACGACATTCCATTGTCACTTTTAGCTCAAATGTTGAGGAATAAGGATAATTTTGGAATGATAAACAATAATGATATCAACAAATTTTTTAATGTAGACAATGATTTAATATTGGAGCAAATTAATGACCTTTCTCTGGACGTTTCGAATCAAGAGGAAGTAGTGGTATCATCCGATGAGTCAGAAGAGGAACACGTTGAGGAAGAAGAGGTATTGACTACCTATCAACAGGCTTTTAATATGACGCAGTTAAAACGCTTCACTCAGGCTAGGGGTGACCTATCTGCTTTAGATTTACTATCTAAGCTTGATCTTCATTTCAAAGATACTTTGCTCAACAAAAAAAATCGACAAACGTCTTTATTAGAATATTTTAATCATAAACAATGATCTTAATTTGTACATGTGTTCCAAAATATTTACATATTATTTCTTACAAAAATCTTTATATGTATGTATGTACTAGTTTAGTTTATTTTCGGTTTGTTATTTCTTAAGTTTTTGTTTTGGTTTATTTTTTTTGCATAATTATAATTATTTTGTAACCCTAATTATATACTTATTGTCATTAAATAATTAGTATTAAACTTGTTTAAAAAAATAACATGCTGTTTTAATGTGAATTAAACCTTTTGCGTCTTTAATTTTTTGACACTCTCATTTTTTTATATAGTTTTATTTCTGTATATACCGGGTGGCCAACAAAGGGAACTTTAAGTAAATAAAATTTGGCATGTAGTTATGTTACGTGCATGCTAATATTTTGAGGTATTTTTTAATTCGCCGTTTTATTCGTAATTACCTTAATTCGCATTACCTTGTGGTACGCCGGACGTTTTATGTATTTCAATAGAAACATAGGTACACTACCGGCCAAAAATGAAGAAACATTTACAAATTTAACAATAACATCTTAACATACAAGATATTATTTTACATTTTTAGTAGAAAATATTTAGCTCTATTATTGCAGCATAAAAACACATCCTTCTTGTTTGTATTTACCTTATCAGTTGATCAAAAAATTATTTATGCTATTTTATGCGGACAAAAGTGAATAAACATTCCATAACAAATCTTATTTGGTATTTAAAGTGATTATTTATCATTAGTTTGATCTTAACGTTGAGTGTTAAACTGTTATATACGATTTGTGCAAAATGCCTCGCGGAATAGATCTGAGTATTGATCTCCGAAAATTGTTTCAAAATTTCAAGCTGGTGTAAAACAAAGTGAAATTGCTAGGCAAATTAATCGTAATAGATCCGTAGTTTCAAAAACTATTGCTGCTTTTAAAAAATATAATAGTGTGACTACCCGTCCAAGGTATGGACGGCCAGGGAAAACGAATAAAGTTATTGAGAGAAAAATAAAAATGTCGGCAACAGAACATCCCTTTATGCCCGCCACAGAAATTTATAATGAAATACCTGGGGTTTCGGTATCTATGCATACTATTCGTCGTCGTTTGACTGAATTTGGACTTTATAGCCGTCGTGCAGCCAAAAAAACATTCATTTCTAAAAAGAATAGATTGGCTAGACTCCAATTTGTACAGGAACATCTTGATTGGACAACCCAAAAGTGGAAAACGGTTCTATTTTCTGATGAAAGTAAGTTCTGCCTATTCCGATCTGATGGAATGAAATGGGTTCGTCGTCCTGCCAATACTAGACTTAATCCAAAGTACACCAGGGCAACTGTGAAACATGGAGGAGGCAATATCATGGTTTGGGGTTGCTTTTCCGGATCAGGAGTAGGACCATTAAGAAAAGTTGAAGGAAAAATGGACAGATTACAATTTTTAAGAATTCTTCAGAATCATATGCTTCCATATGCAGAAGAAAATATGCCGCTTCGATGGTTGTTTCAGCAAAATAACGATCCGAAGCATACCGCAAAAGTAGTAAAGAAATGGTTTGAAGACAACAATGTGCCCCTTATGAAATGGCCCGCACAAAGTCCGGATCTAAACCCGACAGAAAACCTATGGGACCATTTAGATAGGAAAATCAGACAAAAAAATAAAGATAAATTTAGAAACCAGGATGATTTGTTCACAGCTCTTGAAGAGTAGTGGAATTCCATTTGAGCAGATTATATTGACTGCCTAATGAACTCTATGCGAAATCGGTGTGCTGAAGTTATAAAAAAATAAGGGTTTTGCTACACATTATTAGTCTTTGTATGTACAACTAACTAATACATTGTGTATAAAAAATAAATAAAAATAGTGTTTCTCCACTTTTGTCCCCTGTAAAAACAAGAATAAAATTAGGTGTCTAAAGTACGGTCTGGACCATCTGGAAAGTTTATTTTCCTGGCATAGTTTACTTAATTACACATTATAGACACTTAAGCAATATTTAAAGGGTCTTATTTTTTCATTAGAAAACTGTTTGTTTCAGATTTTTATGGTCAGTAGCTTTTGAGATATTTGACATTTAGTGACAGTATGATCGACGTTCTTTTCGTGAATTGATACCTGGATAACTTAGAAACTTTTACCTCAATCACTTTACACCTTAAGCAATATTTAAAGGGCATTGCTTTCTTATTATAAAACTGTTAGTTTTATATTTTTATCTTGAGTAGCTTTTGATATATTCGATTTTTAGTGAAAATATGATCGACGGTTTTCTCTTGGGCTGTTACTTAGATTTGGGCCTGGATAACTTGGAAAGTTTTATTTCAATCACCTTACACCTAAAGTAATATTTATAAAGTATTATTTTCTTATTATAAAACTATTAGGTTAATATTTTTATCTTCAATAGGTTTTGAGATATTTGACTTTTAGTGACAATATGATCGACGAACGAATGATCGAAGAAAGATTTTAGGCACTGGTAGTTATTTTAATACGCCCTCCTACATTAAAAGAGTATTGTGTTTTTAATCGTTATTTATTTAATATAGGAGCAGAGTAAAAATATTTTAGATAATCATAAAAGTGATTAGTCTGCGATAGAACCATAGCATATTTTTAATTTTTGTGTCCATAAGTAAATAGAAGCATAGGAAAATCGTGATCCATATACAATTTAATTTAAACATACGAAAAAAAAATTAATAATCGTTGGGTCGTAAATTGCTCAATCACCGAATTTAGTTTGCAGTAACAAATGTAAACTAATGTATGTACCTGCATAAAATGGCCTCTTTTTCGGTGAAATCCGGTTCTAGTATAATAAAGAGAGACTTTTCTCGAAGCTTCGAGCTTAATTCCGTATCTATTTATTCTGGTACCTGTTATATTATTGTCTACGCCCAACGAATATTTTATTTAATCCTGAAAGGCATTTGGAGTGGGAGAGGTGAAATGCCTAAGAAATTTTATAGCTTCAATGGCGTACGAAATTATTTTTACTATATCAGTACTTATTGCTATAAATACTGATATAGTAAATATACTAAAATATTCATGATAATTGAAATTATTTCTAAAAAGAGCGTTTTTCATTTACTTTACTTAACTAGTGTTTTACTTGCTTTATTGATAAAGTAGGTAACATTTTGTTTGATTCAGGGGTATAGTAAGAATTTTTGGGGGTTGTCGTATCTCCCCGCAAATTTTTAGAAGTCAGCAAATCTCGAATATTTAGGCATTTACTTTGCAAAAAGAAAAAGTAAGAAAATTCTCGTAATTTCGGAACAATGAATGTTAAAAAATAAAAAATTTCTATATTCTATTTATATCTAATTAAAGATTTTCACACTTTAAATATTATCACCGTTTTGAAAATTGTACTAGAGATTTCATTGTGATAAACAACTGATCAATTTATAGCATAACTCGAATTAAAAGGAGACGTAAATATTTGGTAACTTCATTAATATAATATTCTAAGGCAATGAAATATTTATTTAAGTATTTCACAGTTACTTAATTTAATACTCTTTATGAATATAGTAGAGCATATTGAAAAATTTAGTGTGTAAGTAAAAATGTAGAGGTTGTTCATTAGATTGAGATATTAGTTTTAATCTTGAAAAATAGTGTACACGAAAAAAGTAAGTCGGTGATTTTATAAAAGAATTTACGACAAAAATCCTTCATAATAAACAAGATCATGTTTTATATTATTATAATAATAACCTTTGACAGGATCTCCTACACTACATACACTCACTATCCTCTACAAAAGCAAAATCAGGACCAAAAAAAAAATAAGTAGGTCAATGAAAGCTTCCTTTTTGTCTTGCCTTTATCATCAAATCTCCTTCTTACTAATATAATACTTCTTATTGTATTTTCTTTAAAATTAAATAAGTTCTTATTGAGGGCTATGCTTTCAAAGTAAAAGTAAAGAAAGTATATTATCTGGTTGATGTGCAGACTCTGCAGCATACAATTTCTCTACATTACGTCATCCAACTATTAATTTAATATGTAAAACATTTCATTTTTATTATAAATTGTCCCAACTTAGACCTATGATATATCAATATTGTTCAGAAGTGGGAATATTATCATTGATTATCGATGTTCCAGGCAAATTCTAGAATATTCCGGAGTAAGATACAATAATTGGCTCCAACATCGCTACGGCTTGCTATACTATTGATCAGGTAAACTGTTAAAGATAGACTTAAGACACCAAAAATAAGACCTTAGGGATATAAATATATAATCATTAATAACATAAAACATTACGCATATAATTAATTATGTATTAAAATAAACTTACCAATTAAATCACAACAATAAGATCAGAGTAAGTAGTCTCAATGAGAGTAATTCACAACAGAATTATACAGGAATTCGCTGAAAGTAACGGTGAACCACACGCTGAGACGTCTAGAAACAAACTGAAACGTTGCGTATTCGGCAAGTTTCGTCGGTGACTAAATTTATGTTTTATATCTCGATCTCTAGACTGGCAGACAGGCGCTCCCTGTGCATGGACTTTGCTCGATAAATGTTTGTTTATCGACCCAAAGCTCGTGAACGAAACCTGCTTTCACAGTGTGAGGCATTTACAATAAGATTAGTTAATAATATACAGTGTGTCTTTAAGAAAATTTGGGCAAAACTTATAGCAATACAGTTTTTTTTTAATTTAAATTGTAAAACGTGAGTTTTATTACAATATTTCACAATGTTAAAATTTTTTTAAAGCGACATGACCCAAAACAATAGGTTTGTTCTAGCAGATAATCTTTAGATAATCAATAAGAAATGTATATCGGATTTGAAGTTTGATCTTGTGGTTTGATCACGTTTCATTGTGGGATAATTGAAATCTTAAATATCTAAAGGTAGGCATATAAAAAATTCAATAAAATTCTGTGTAATTTTACATTATACAGGGTGTTTCCTAACTACGGTACGAAACTATACAGGGTGAATCGTTAGGTCGTTTTATGAAAAAAAGTTCCTATGAACGTATGTTAGGACTTGCTTTGTTTCTGAGATACAGGGCGATGAAGGTTCAAAAAAATAGCGGTATTTTAAAAATACTATAACTATCCTTAAACCGATTTGGTTGAAATTTGGTGCAGTTATTTGAAGTTATAGGACGCTTATTTAGCTGTAACTAGATTGAAATTATTAGGTCCAGTGGCGTGTCAGTGGGCACCACATGCTTATTGTTGAGAAAAAAACAAGGCCAATAATTGTTTTGCAGCTTTTTATTTATTTTTGTATTTAAGCAACTAAAAATACAACTTTTTCGTATCTTATCTTATTATCTTCATATTTGGCTTTGTTTCCGAGAAAAAAAATTTAAAGTATCTTTAACTCATTCTAAAAATTATCCATGGACAACAACATGAAATAAAAACCAATTAATTCGATAAACAATTTCGCCCTTAAAGTAAATTAGCAAAATGCCCACCTTCTGATAAAATACACGACTGCAAACGATTTGTCATTGAGTGTCTGACATGCTCAAAAATACCTGGAGTATCCCTTATGATATTGCAATTGACAATTATCCGATTCCTCAAGTCATTCACATCTAGAACAGGAGTTTTATAAACAAGAGTTTTCAGATGGCCCCATAAATAGTAATCCAGGGGATTCATCTCAGGACTGCGAGCCGGCCAATTTTGAGGTCCTGCACGTCCAATCCAGCAATTAGGGTAGATGACGTCGAGATGCTGACGAGCAAGAACACCGAAATGAGCTGGAGCACCGTCGTGCATAAACCACATGTTGACTCTTACTTGTAGGGGTACTTCTAATAAAGTGGGTAAATGGTGTTGCAAGAAATCCGTGTAGGATTCACCTGTTATTCTTGCCGGTAAAAAAAATGAGCCAATTAGGTAGTCACCAATAATTCCTATCCAAACGTTCAGCGAAAATTGTTGCTGAAAATGAGTTTCTCTAATAACGTGGGGATTTTCGTCGGCCCAAAAATGATCATTGTGGAAGTTCATAATAGCATCTCTAGAAAAATTTGCCTCGTCCGTAAATAAAATATTTGGTAGGAAATTATTATTGTGTGCCTTCGTATGAATCAACCACCTGCAAAACATTAATCTTGGATGAAAATCTCGAGGCAGTAGAGCTTGTACACGCTGTATGTGATATGGATGCAGGAGGTTTCTTTTTAGAACTTTCCAAACGGTTTTTAAACTGACTTCAAGCTGCAGTGCAATCTTCCCGATACTATTGGAAGGATCTTCTTCTATCGCATCAAGTATAGCTTCTTCCAGTTCAGGCGTTGTTATAGTTTCTGGTCTTCCACCACCCATATTTTTATTAAAACTCCCAATTTCACATAATCTTGCATGTAGTTTTCTAAATGTTTTTACACATGGAATTACTTTGTTAGGATATCTGTCCTGGTAAATTCTTCGTGCTTCTTCCGCATTTCCATTTGCTAATCCATAAATAAAGTGCATGTCGGTCATTTCATGGTTAGTAAAATTATTCATGATGGAGTAATGAATCACTGCTAATTGACAGCTGAATTTTACTTATAGCAATTCTATCACTGTCAGCTGGTCTCCAAAGCAGGTAGGTACAAAGGAGGTACTTGAATGGACTTGCCAATTATTTGTCATAAGAAGCAATGTATTTGTTATTTTGTTGTATTTCAAAAATCTGATAATAAAAATCGTAGAAGTTGAATATTTATTATCATAGTAAACAAGACACAAGAGACCAAAAAGTCGTGCATTGGAGGGTGGACATTTTGCTCATGTACTTTAAGGTCTGAATTGTTTATCGAATTAATTGGTCTTTATTTCATGTTGTCGTCCATGGATAATTTTTAGAATGAGTTAAAGATACTTTTAATTTTTTTTCTCGAAAACAAAGCCAGATATGAAGATAATAAGATAGAAAGAAAAGTTGTATTTTTAGTTGCTTAAATACAAAAATAAATAAAAAGCTGCAAAACAATTAATTATTGGCCTTGTTTTTTTCTCAACAATAAGCATGTGGTGCCCACTGACACGCCACTGCACCTAATAATTTCAATCTAGTTACAGCTAAATAAGCGTCTTATAACTTCAAATAACTGCACCAAATTTCAACCAAATCGGTTTAAGGATAGTTATAGTATTTTTAAAATACCGTTATTTTTTTGAACCTTCATCGCCCTGTATCTCAGAAACAAAGCAACCCCGACATACGTTCATAGGAACTTTTTTTCATAAAACGACCTAACGATTCACCCTGTATAGTTTCGTACCGTAGTTAGGATACATCCTGTATATTGGGTATATAAATATATCCTAATTTCTATTATTACGCGTTTTAAGAGAATCCAGAATGTCATCAGACTTTTCAAGTTCGGATTCAAATCATGGATTTGATTCTAATGTATCGAGTGATGATGAACTAATAGATATCCTGTTCCAAGGCCACGGGAGACCAATAAACGCGAAGGCTACCTCAGAGTTACTGTACCACTGTACCAATTAAACAGGAATTTGTTGAGCATTTTCGAGTTAGCAGACAAGTGGCTCAAGATATTAGCCATAGATTTGAAGAAGTGAGTTTTTTCAGTTACAATCTGGTAGAAATAGTAGTCAAGCTATCAGCCTATGAACAAACATAATTTTTTTTGTGGTTTGCTGGTCATGAAGCTTCTTCATTTAGAGATGTTGGAGATAGATTTAACATCACAATTAGCTGCCTTTTTTACGTTCTTAAAAGGACGATACATTTCCTAAGTAGAACGTCACCAAATGGTCATCTCATCTTGAAAAGACAACTATTGAACAACATTTCAGAGAAAATCGATTCCCAGGAGCTATTGGGGCTGTTAATGGTACTCATATAAAGATTGATAAGTCTAAGAATGATCCAGACTCATATTTAAGTATAAAGAATTTTTACTCCATCCAGGTCAGTTAAATAAGAAATACCTATTTATAGTTTTTACTGAGTTTTACCACTTAAACCTCTAGTATTTTTTGATTAATATAATTTTGGAATATTAAGTCTGAAGATTCTATTTTTTGACCTAAACAACTATTTTGTTCACTCCACCTTTTAAAATTATTTTTACGGGAAAATAAACCATATATTTTCGATAGGCAGTTTTCATGCTAAATTATGTATGAAAATTTTAAATTAAAATATGTCTCCTTAGTAATTGAATATTATCTAAGGCCAAGCTTTCAAAAAGATATATTTTTCAAAAACCCTAAGTATTTAAAATATGCTAGATTTGGGGGTAATTAAAAAATATAGATAAACATTAAATGTAGAAAAAACTAGGTAATAACTTATATAAATAACTTCTTACTTACTAAGGTTATAAATAATATAATATGCTTATTAATAATATCTTCATATTGCTTTTTTTATCATCGACTGATGTGACATTGTACCACTTTATACATATCTATATAGTTAACCTAAAAGCCTATTTAATATATCTATTACAAGAAAATATTTATATTTTTATAAGAAAAAAACTGTTATTTATGCATAAAATGTACAATAGTAGTACTTATACATATATACAGGGTGTCCTAGAATATTCGGGTAATGTCCCTTTTTTCCTAGAGCCTTGCTTTTCCTGTTTACGAAGTTATAAGACTCTAAAAGAAGCCTCTAATAATAATAATATAATACGCCGATAATATCTGCTGAGCTGTTGAGGCAGATAGTGGAGAATTCCTTCAACTGGAAAGCAGCTGGTAAACACCGAATTCATAACTTTTGGTACAAACGGTTTAAATGCACTCATACACATTTAGCTCGTCATTTTAACAGATTTTTGCAGGAACCAACCACAGTACCAACTTACATTGCGCAAGGACTAACATATTTGCTGCCAAAAGATAACAAAACCGAAAATCCTGCAAAATTTAGGCCACCTGCCTGCCTACAATCTATAAACTGCTTACAGCATGCATTGCAAAAATAATTTATAAGCACTGCGAAGACCACGGAATTATCGCTCTAGAACAAAAGGGCTGCATTAAGAGATCTCAAGGATGTAAAGAACAGCTACTTATAGACACTGTAATTATAGAACAAGCAATACAGAAGCAGAGAAACTTATACACCGCCTTTATAGCTAACGAGATAAAACAACAATGGAGGCAAGATAATGTATATATACTCCCTCTAGTTATTTCATCCACTGGAATTGTCCCTTTAACACTGTCCAAAAACCTTAACGCATTGGGTCTTTCCTCCTGGACGATTGTCACTATACAGAAATCTGTTATACTGTATACATGCAACATTGTTCGAAAGTTCCTAAATCTACCATAGCAAAATTCATCTTGCTTTTAGGCGGATGAAATTGACAACAGCGAGCTAAAACAGAAAAATTTTAATAATAATGATCACAGTCTCTCACCTCCGACGAAATATATAGTAAGAGAGAAAATTTGCAGGATGACTCGTTGAGTTTACTCTGATTTTGCTTGGCCACGAATCCTCTGTCCATGATACCTAATAGTACAGGTAAGGCATTTTAACAGAGAAAACTACCAGACTCCATCTTCCATCTTATGTACATGGATGAGATCAACCACTACAGCCAACAAGCGCTAGGCAACTAAAAGACCTTATTGATTTTGATTGATGCGACTTACACCTTCTCAAACGACATTCGGATGGAATTTGGACTAGAAGAATGCAAAGGCATGTATATTGAAAAGAACAAAATCATTAATGGTGATGTTGCGCTACGAAATCAGGATATAAACTAGGGAGAAGCTCACAAATATCTAAGATATCAACAAGCTAAATTTCTCCAAGACAAACAAGGCAAAGTGAGGAGAGATGGATTAGTAACCCCACGAGTAAAAGCTCTAGTAAAAATAGAGCTAAACGCAGGAAATCTCATGCCAAAATATCACCCTAGAGCATAATACGGGGGATGGTATACTCAAAAAATGAAAAATCGCAAACTTTGGAGGTCGATATCTAGGCTGCTGTAGGCACTATCGGGAAAATGCAAACGGTTTTGACTTAGTTTTGACCTTTTGAATCCAACGAGACCATCTGCAAGGTCGTAGCTCTCATATCTACCGAGATCTTGCATTTTTAGAGCCTATTTTTGAGCTCAAAAACGAGGGCAAGAAATGACTTTTTTCCGAATATTCAAAGTGCTCCCATTCCCTTAGTTCTGCTCAAATCTTATTATAACACGGTGTTTTCGTGATGTAGGTGATGGGAATAAGCCGCTGGTATAGTTAGTTCAAATTCCAAAAAAATCGATTTTTGGTGGAAAAATTCGATACGGGGGGTAGGGTGGAGTGAAAATGGCCGATTTTTTTTATTTGTGAGATATGGCAATGCCTATATTTGAAAAAGTTGCCTTTTCAAACCGTTGATTACTACGCAAAATCTGGGTTTGGTGTGACCTTATCTTTGGCTGCCCAACGAGGCATGAATATTTAAAAAAAAAATCAAAATTTTTCCAAATTTCTATGCAGCTCTTCGCTTATTTCCTTTTAAAATTTTATTGAAACTACTTTTTTAAAAGAAAATAACCCAGAACTCACCACTATATTATATGCTCATAATTTTTTTAGTTCTCAAAAACTTTATAATATTGACTTTTTGTTTCAGATATTGACAATGCGGCTCTAGAAGCTATTTTGGACCTTATATAACCATCACGCGCATCAAAGCCACAGACTGCAGCTGATACTTCAGTTACCAATTTGACGCAGCGTTCCACTGCTTGTGAATGACATGGAAACTTTAAAATGTCAATTTCACTTGGAACTGCTGAGATCATTTCCATAAGGCTGCTATCGGAAATCCACACTGTAAGGGGAGGCTCGGTAATTGTTATCGACTGCCAATCAATTAGGTCAATGTAGTCTGTGGCCTTGAAATTTAATAAGGGTACCTTAAACTCACGTACTTTTAGTCCTAATGGCTTGTGTTGTCTACATTTTAGCAGTCTTCTTAAACCTAATTCTCTTACTGCTTTTCTACTATCAGAGAGCATAGCTAACAACATGTTTTCTGGGTGAGCGAAGTACCCGTTTCTTTGAATGACTAGGTGAGGATCAATAATATTTCTAATTTCTTCTGGTAAGAATCTGGATTTTTAAATAGTTCCAAAAACATGTTTGCTGCCATGCCTACAGGAAGGTTTAGATTTTATTTCAAACCATGAAACAGCATACACTTTCATAATATATTGCGTTAAAATTTTAAGATTTGTTGATGGATTTTCGGTACCAACATATAGTCTCAAAATTCGATTGGCTGTAGTTAACCACCTGGAATGATTCAATTTTCCTGGTCCTCTCTGCGACAAACTCAAAGAAATGTTTCCTGTTGAAATTGCAGTATATATTTCTTAAAGGTATTGCTGGTCGGTACTAAGTTCACTTGGAGTAATTGCAGGCAAAGTAGTTTCCATTTTTTTAAACTTTTTAACAGGCATTTTTTCACAGTTTTCCAAATGTTTTCGTATTTCGCCGCTATATCCTTTAGGCCCAATAGTACCGCCCTCCAAATTTTGCAGTAAATGACGCAAAGGAAGTTCGTTTGCATGTATCAAACAAACGAACCATTGTAAAGGTCGTCTAAGAGAAACTTCAATTTGTCTCAATATTCCATTTTTTATACCAGTATTGACTATGGAACTGAGATCATTTCCATAAGTATTGACTGGTTTCTTGTACCATCACATCCAATAGCCTGAAGTTTAGAAAGATCCATGTTTTTCTCTAGGAAATCTAAAATGCTTTTTTTGATGTTGGTCGAATGACCAGAAGTTGGAGTTACATGACCTAAATACGTGGATCCTGGCTCCGATACTAGTACAATATGCTCTTCTATTATGGTTTTTCTTGAACATGTATTTTCGCCTTTGACTTGAATTATTTTTTGGTCTGTCCGTCCGTCAAAATATAAACCATATAATGGAAATGATATTACCTTATCTTTTCTTTTTAGGTCATTACGCGCTTTTGTTCTCTCTCTTCTTATTTTGCTTCGATCGACGATCTTGGAAGGGTCTTCTTTGGTTAAAATTCCCTTATCTGTTAGAGCTGCATTTACAATAATTGCGGCAGATCTATCGGATACGCCTGTTCTATTGCAAGCTTGCACTAAACTTGGAAGTTTTAGTCTCATTTGAGAAGTTGAGGGGCAGCTTTCTTCTATAGAACTTTCGCTATTTGCCTGGGAATATTCTTTTTCTATAATTTTACTATTTTTACTGGAAGAAGAAGGTACTTCCGACTGGTTATCTGTTTCAGTTTCTTTCAAGAGATGTCGTTGTTTTCTTTCTTCCTCCTTAGTTTTACGCTCTAATTTTTTTTGGATTATTTTACTAACCTTGGCGTCAATATTGCCAATTGCCATTTTTTGAGTGGTTCGCTGATCTAACAGAAAATCCCGTTCAGCTACAGGCATTTCGGTCTTGCAGGCACATTTTTTAAAATCTTTATATAAAAGGCCCGCGTAATATTAAAAGCCAATTTTTAAGGTCATTTCGGCAGCCAAAGGTGACGTCGTAGAAATCTGAAATTTTGCACACCAATTTGTAATAACAAGACGCAACTTTTCCGCATATAGGCATTTTAAGTTTCAAAAAAACTTTTTTTCGCTCCACCCTAACTGGGGGGTATACCCAAAAAATGAGAATCGCAAATTTTGGAGGTCGATATCTCCGCTGCTGTAGGCGCTATCGGGAAAATTCCAACGCTTTTGACTTAGTTTTGACCTTTTGAATCCAACGAGACCACCGTCTATAGATTACAACTAAATAAATATTCTGACTAATATAATTACAATAGACTGACAACAAAATATAGTTGTAATCTATAGACGGTGACGAGACCATCTGCAAGGTCGTAGCTCTCATATTAACCGAGATCTTGCATTTTTAGAGCCTATTTTTGAGCTCAAAAATGAGGTCAAGAAATGACTATTTTCCGAATATTTAAAGTGCTCTCATTCCCTTAGTTCTGCTCGAAACTTATTATAACCCGGTGTTTTCGTGATGTAGGTGATGGGAATAAGCCGCTGGTAGAGTTAGTTCAAATTTCAAAAAAATCGATTGTTGGTGAAAAAATTCGATACGGGGGGGTATACCCAAAAAATGAAAAATCGCAAATTTTGGAGGTCGATATCTCTGCTGCTGTAGGCACTATCGGGAAAATTCCAACGGTTTTGACTTAGTTTTGACTTTCTTCATCAGAATGAGACTATTTGCAACATCGTAGCTCTAATATTTACCGATATCTGGCATTTTTAGGGCCCATTTTTATGCTCAAAAACGAGGTCAAGAAATGACTTTTTTTCGAATATTCAAAGTGCTCTCATTCCCTTAGTTCTGCTTGAATCTCATTATAGCCCGGTGTTTTCGTGATATCCATGGCCTTAATTCTGCTCGAATCTCGTGATAACCCGGTGTTTTTGCGATGTAGGTGATGGGAATAAGCCGCTGGAATAGTTATTTCGAATTCGAAGAAAAATTGATTTTTGAACTGGTTTGAAATATTTTTGAGCATATACTTATTTTTTTACTTCACTAATATACATTTAATAAAAAATCATGATGGTTTGTATAATACTAAGATTTATAAAATGTTGCCATACTTTTCTTTGCAACTGTAGATGGAATATTCTACAGATATTGATGCCGTCTGAAAGTAGAGTATCGCACAGTTAAGGTCAACAAAAAAACCTTAAAAGCGTACTGAAACCATAACCTAAAAGAAACTCTTATTAGTGACACAAAAACAACTTAAAATAGGTTTATAGAGATATAAAATATAAAGAAACCATTAATTTCTATAAGAGTAACAATAAAATTATTCGGTTCATTTATACACTATAACTAAAAAATAAAATTATACTAAATATCTATATAAAACAAATCTAAACGAAATAACGACGTATTTATTGATCAAAATTTTTTCCATGTAATCAAAAAGAAATATACAGACTGGAAGGAAATATGTACCACAATTTTATTTTAAATAAATTACAATTATGCAGTTCAAGAACATATATCTGGGAGCCATCTAGGAGAAATCGTTTAACATGCGAAACCAAGTTTGCAGATAATTACAAACAGGTTTTTCATGTTTGAAGACATACGCGATAGATAGCGCCAGGCAAATGAATAAATTAATCAAAAAAATAATTTGAATACTTTTCGAACAGGGATTGAGTGCCAAGCTAGGTATAGCATACATCATATAGAGTTTAGCTGTTTTGTTCATTTTTATTTGCTTATAGTCTGTCCAACTTTTATTCCTGTACAGTCAAAATAAATTAATCCGCTGCTGTTATTTCGCAAATGTATGGGTACTTAGTGAAGAAAAAAAAAAGAATTTTCTTTTTGTTGAATACTTATTGCTACACATTTTAATTATTATTAATTATTTATGTTTTTTGTTTTATAAAAATACGAATATAAACTTATAAATTAATTCGACTATACGTTTTTAACTTGATTGTTAGAATTTGAACTTGAATATCTTATCTTATAGAAATTAAAGATTTAATACAAAAATTTTCGAATAAAAGAAGAAATTTTCAATTACATATTAAATATAATCAAAGTCAGCCTAACGGAATATTGTAATTTTCGTGAACCAATTTCTCAAGAAGAACGCATGGCTGTAACTTTAAGGTAAGTTTTTTAATTTACTTTCAAGAAACCCAAAGAATGAAAACAACAAACTATATAAGCAATTTTTTTATATTACATATACCTCAAGAATACTTTTCTTGTTATGTTTTAACCTTAACCAACTACTGTATAATAGTAAAGGGATTTAACTAGAATTAAAATTTATTTATTAAAATAAATTTATTTATTAATATATTAAAAGTATTGAAGTATGTCGGATTAAACTGTTGGAAATATCAGGCAAGGACTGGTAACTCTCTGTAGGGCTTTGTAAGTCAGATTGAATAGGAGTGGTTGCTGCAGAACTTAAATATCCACTGAGCGAATTTCTAGAGGTCGTTCAAGATGCAACTTGTTGTTTGTGCATGTACTAACTGACTCGAAGTGAACATTTGTTCATTGATTAAGACCTGTTGTAATTGTGATCTCACAATTAATTTTCTTGATACAGGTACAGCTTTTAAGTAAGGCAAAAGGCTCATTAAGAAATGGTAATCATCATCTCTTCCATTGTCTTCAAAATACTTTCATTTTCTTTCCTTGATTTTCAAAAGGTTTTTATCAATAATAATATACTTTAAGCTTTTTTAACTTTTGGTTTAGGATTATCAAAATTTTAGTTTTGTGCATGATTACTGTTTATCGGTAAGTCATGATGCAGTACACCAGCCTCTTCTTGCTATATGCTCTCTTCTGCATATCTGGATTTTGTGAATCGTCAATTTCATAATCTGACGCTTCTGATTCTGCTTCTGTGGTGCAATGGGCGCCATCAGGAACACTGCTTTTTAGCCTTCTGGGGATCATTATATCTTTAAGAAATAGTAACATTTGGAAAAACGGCCATTTAGATATGAATACGGTATCTGCTCCATCACCTGCCCTACTTTGTGTAGACTTTTTAAGCTCTTTTCTGAACGTTTCCCTTAAGTTTCTCCATCGTTGTTTCAACTCGTCAATTGCAAGCGAATTTTTTAGGTATTTGGCAACGGGATCTTCGTTCATGCATTTGGGGTTTTCTTTTAGAATTGAAAATAATAATATAATGAATACGGTATCTGCTCCATCACCTGCCCTACTTTGTGTAGAGTTTTTAAGCTCTTTTCTGAACGTTTCCCTTAAGTTTCTCCATCGTTGTTTCAACTCGTCAATTGCAAGCAAATTTTTTAGGTATTTGGCAACGGGATCTTCGTTCATGCATTTGGGGTTTTCTTTTAGAATTGAAAATAATACTGTAAGCAAAAGTGTACATGAAACATGTAAAGTAATTTGGGATTGCGTTCATGAAGCTCATATGCCTTTCCCATCTAATGAAGCAGTTTGGAGTTTTTTTATAGTTTTACAAGCTCTAGCTGATCCTGACTACAGATTTATTTGTATAGATACTGGAGCTTACGGCAAGGAAAGTGATAGTGAAATTTTTGATAATTCCAACTTATCGAGACAACTAGAAAATGGCGCCTTAAACATCAACATAGGCAAAGCATTGCCAGGAACTGACATTCACATGCCTCATGTTATATTGGGAGACGAAGCATACCCACAAAGAAATTTGGGACCCGAAGAAGAAATATTTAATAGGTGTTATATAATACACGGCAAGTGGTAGAATGCTCATTCGGAATTATGGTTAGTAAATGGAGATTATTACTAAAGGCTATTGAAACTACTTCAGATCGAGCAGATGTAATTTTTAAATGTATTTGTTTGCTTCACAACGTAATTATTGATAAAGACGGTATTACAAATATGAATATGGAACTAGCTAATCAAAAAACTAGAAGATCTGGTAGAACTCTGGGTGAAAACAGAACTCGAACGGTAGCTTACACAGTCTGCGATACATTAAAATCGTATTTTGTACGTAACCGCTAAGTTTATTTAGTACTTTAGTAAAAATAGTAATTTGTTAATACACAAAATTTAAAAAGTACGTACTTGGAACGTTTATTTCTTTAGAAACTTCTTTCCAAAGGCACCTTTGTATATCACGGTGATGGTAATTTGATTCTCGCTGATACCAAAGGCATTTTCTTTCTCGTACGAGTTCTATTAATTTTTCTGTATCCATTTTTTTCAAATGAAAATGTAAATCAGCAAGAACAACCTACAATTCGTCCGAAAAAAAACGCAACAATTCCCAACCAAACGGGACACGTTTGCAAGTCGCAATTGTACGCAAATATACGCGCGAACCGATCCGCAGCTAATATGCGAACTTGTATTTAAAGAAGCAGTTAGGATGAATCATGCGTAATATTCAATTGTAGACGCGTCCACTGTGAGAGTAGCCTAAAAAAACAATGAACGTCAGAGCCGTATAATGAATAAGCAATTTCTTGGTCTTAAAACTGATAGTCTCTAGAACAAAATAATTAAAAACATTTGACATTTTTAATAAAATCATTAATATATAGTTACAACCAGAATAAAACATGCTTTGACGTGACGTGACTTTCTGAATTGAAAAGCTGTTAAATATTGTTTTTAACAACGATTACTTTACATGAGATAAACCTGTCATAATATGAATTTATTTAGGTACAGGTGCATTTTTTCGGTACAAAAATATTGTCGTTTATCAAAAATTTCCAGAAAGTGTTTTTTTTTACCTATAACCACAAGTTAATTCGAGTATATGTATTTCATTCTCTGTACCATTTTATCAAAGAGGAGACAGGCACTTTCTAGTGAGAGGTGGTAAAATTCAGCATTATTGCTCTACTTAAGTACCCGAAAAGATAAATGAAAAACAGAAAAACATTTTTAACAAAATATTAGTCTTAATCCTAAATAAATGATATAATAAACGTACCTTACATCATAACCTTTCAGGCCATCAGAAGAACAATCTTTAGGTAAACCTGAAAAATACAGTATTACTGCCACTTCTACCTCAGTATTTGACTCAAATTTTCTTCCTCTGAGTTTTTTTTTTTTTAAATCAACAAAAAGTCACTCGCAGCTAGTTCTGGTCAATACGGTGGATGTTGAAGCAATTCGAACTTCAATTCTTCTGAGTTCGACATTGCGACCATGCACGCACTCGCGCGTTGTCATGATCAGACAGCATCTTCCACCTTTAATCGGTCCAATAACGCAGCATAATAGAGTCCATTGATGGTTTTCCCTTTTTGAAGGTAATCAACCATAATTACACTACGGCTGTCCTAGAAAATTGTCGTCATCACTTTTCTGGCAGAAAAAATGACCTTCACCTTCTTCGGAGCTGGTTTCCCTACCCCAATCAAGCATTGACGGTTGTTTATTCTCCGGAATATCGTGATGGATCCATATTTTGTCGACAGTATATGTAAAAAATAGTATAGACTTCAAGATGTGTGACCTATGGCACACTACGATTGATCTAAAAAAAATCTGAAAACGAACTCATAAATATCATTCTTTGTTGCCAGATAAGTATTAAAACCAAAGTATTTTAACTTTTTTTAAGAGTGTTGCATGGCAAGGGTTGTCAAAAGCATTGTTGAAGTCCTAAAACACAACCGTTCATTTCTTTAAGACTTTAATTTTTTAGTAAATTTTTGTATTTGTAAATAGTCAAAAATATATTAAATTATAGCCTAAATTAGCATAAGCAAAACAAAATAATAAAACCTGAAAACAGACGAATAAATAAAAGGTCAAAAAATCCCTATGGCATCCAGACCCTCTTAGAAAAGCCGGTGAATTATTGAATCGCTTTGCTCCTCCTATCTTATCTGTCCGTTGTTGTCTCTCTAATGTGAGACACTCCTTTGTAGATCCTGCAAATTAAACTTTAATTCGACCCTTAAAGGAGCTTTAGGGAACAGAACCCCACTATTTAAGATGACAGATAAAATGACAGATTTTTCGTTCAAATTTGTTGAAGGGAAAAATAGGTTTTTAATGAAAATGTCCGCAGCGTTAAAAGTTTTCGTGCTTTTTATGTCAGATTATATCTTAAAAAGGTGTGCCAATCAATATTTAGCTAGCATGAGATGGGTTTAGGAGTAATTGTACAGATATTGTAAATTTATTAGACTTTTTTATTTAACTTATGTCTTAAAGGCTTTTATTTTAAATTAATTACAGCGTGTTCTGAATGAGGGATCTCTTAATTATTGGACAGGCAAGAGTGGTAGAATAAAATATTCCAGGAATATGCAAATTGTTGGCATAGATTATTCCTTAAATATTGACCCTCAAATGTCCATAGATATTTTAATAAATAGCCTGTTTAATGCATTTAACTATAATATAGGTTAGAAAATCCATTTATCTATGATTCACTAAATAATCCAAAAAAAAATTAAAAGTTACATGGTACAATGACCATTACTATTCCACTCAAATTTAGCAAATAAAGTTTTAAATTATAAGGTAATTTAAATATTACCTTTTATGTTTCTTGTCAAGCAAGTGTCCCCTAATTGAGAACAAAAACGTTCAATAATTATTTTTACATGGAAAACATGTAATTTTTTAATGGATTTTACAGTTAAGGTTGTATATAAAAAATATAAATTTAGCATATTACTTTTTTGTTATACATCAGCCTCTTATTAACATAATGTTAGGCAGTTGTGCTGCATTAGTAGTTGTTAGTGTTATTAGCTATGGCACTCATGGGTTTGAGACACCAAAGCAGAATTTCGTAAGTTTATTTATTTCTTTGACCAAAGCTCTTTAACATAACATTAGCAGCTTATAAGGAATCAAATTACAAATGAAAATTACCGTAAAAAGCAGGTCTTGGTAGAAAAAAAAATTGGAAAGATGTTGCGTATGATAGGCATAACTTTGCAAACATTTTTGTTCATTATTTTAGTACTTTTGGAAAATAATTGACAAAATATCATGCTATCAAAAGACTAAACTTCAAAAACCTAGATTTACTATAGAGGATGCAATAGTATAGGACTTTTGTCTATAAAGGCCACTAAATTCCCTTTAATCTTAAAACTTTCGTAAAATTTTGAAATAATTCCTAAACATTTGTGATATATACGTTTTAGGAGACAATTTGTTTTTGTAATTTCAGACAAATGTAGTAGAAAGTTTTGGGTATCCCACGGAGGTGCACGAAGTTGAAACCGAAGATGGATATCTTCTTAACGTCTTTAGAGTTCCTTATGGACAGAAGAGTGAAGCAAAGCAACCAAATGAGGTAGGATTATATGATTTTGATTAGATAATTTATTATAGCACAACAAATTATGTGAGGGAATAATTTAAGCATGGCAAGTTGTATATATCTTTTAAGAAACTTCATATTATCAGAAACAATTTAAAATGTCCTTTCAGAAGCTAACCAGAAGTAGTAGTAATAGTAGTAATAGGAAAGGTGGAGGAGCCCAAGCTCGGCAAATACATAGGCCTAATAGTCCTTTTTGCCAACCCCAGAATTACCCACCCCTATGCCTCCACTCCCAATGCGCGGTCTTCACTGAGTCGGCTCGTCCTACGGTCCAGATCTTTAAGACGTTCTTATAGAAGTGCTATAGCTCCAAAAATTTTCCTTCTCGGGTTACCTTATCTATTGTAAATTCCTAATATGTGGTATGAAGTTTCCTCCCCTGTACCGCAATTCGGACACAGTGGACTTTCTCTTATACCAAGAGGTGTAGACGCCTGTTCAGGCATTTATGCCCAGTAAAGATTCCCACCAAGTCTTTGATCCTTTGTCGGCTCCTTGTTAGCGTAATTTTAGAGGCATCATGATCTGGTTTCATCTACTTGGTCTGTCTATATTATTTTCTCATTCACCCAATCGTTCCTTTTTTTTCCCAGGCCCAATTATTATTAAGTTCCTGGGAAATTTGTTTTTTACTGAGGTAAAATTTACGAGACACGGCTCGGGACCTACGAAGGGGCTAACGAAACTTTGTCTTGCTAGTTCGCAAGCCCGTAAATTGCCCTCGATACCCTGGTATCCTAGGATCTACCTCAATCTCAGTTTCTTTTCTGCTGCCAGTTTTTCCAATGCGTCTCTGCACTCCTGGATTACCGCTGAGTTGGCCCTAGGTTTTGGATTGCCTTGAAGGCAGCTTGACTATTAAAGTAGATACAAATTTTCTCATTACCTTCCAATGTTTTCCATTTATTTTCTACTTCAAGTATAGCAAACACCATACCCATCTGTGTACTAGGCCTGACCACCGCTTAGACCCTAGGTTTGGCTCGTTCGCCATTCTTCCCTTGTCGGGATTTCCACTCGTTATCCTTGCTTTAACGTTAGTTTGCCACTTGCTGTAGTCCATCAGGATGTCAGAATTGGTATGTTCTTATAGATCCTCAGAGCGATCGTCATGTGGTCTTATCCCAAGTGAATATTGCGCCATTCTTAGCTATCCTTTATCCTCTTATGTGTTGCCATCGCCTTCCTTTCAATTCAAACTGGGAGTTCCAGTAAGCTATCTAGAGCTATCTAAGTTTTCCCTCTAGAAAATTTACTGAAACTCTTTTTAAATTAAATCGGTTCTACCACCTAGGGGGCTCTATTACTTAATTATAAGGAATAAAAAAGGTAGTTGAACAGCTTGATATATAGAACATTTCTGATGAGAACAAATAGTGTTTCTATTATTAATTCTGGATTGCACCCTGGAACTCAAGAATAAGGTCCAACATATTACAGTTCTTAAAAATTCAGTATTTTTAATAATATATTATACACTGCTTTTTTTAATTAATCATTTATTTTAAAGGAAGATTAATCGCGTGGATGTTTTATTTTTCCTCTAAAATAGAGGAATTTTAAAAACAGTTAATATCTACCTCCTTTGAATCATGAATTTCGAGTTACTTAGCATATCCTCAGTTATTTCCAAAAAAACTCACATGAAAAAACAACGATAAACGATAAACGAAACAACTGTATTTTGCGTATTTAATGCCATACAGACTAACTTATAAAAAAATCATATTGTCATGGACTGGTTAATTATTAAAGCAAGAACTCATTATAATCAACTAAATATTGTGACTGCAATTTGGTCTTTAAGAAATTAATATTTAGGCGAGTTTTCTCCAAAACAGCCAATCTCGTCTATAGAGTATGAAAAACGACTAACAATAAACAGTCTTAAACTAAAAAATATCAAAGCTTTGTGAAAAAGCCTGAAATTGCTGCATTTTATGAAAAAATTATTATGACAGAACCTGTTTCTACTATTGATTGAATGTTAATCAAATCAATTAACAATAAACAAAAATAATAAAAATAAGTGAAAATAAAAAACACAAAATCTTATCCTCCGCTTAATTTATTAGGTTCCCATTCCTTTATTAGTAGAATGAATGAGTAAATTTGTTTTTATGTTATCCCAACATAGTTCGGTTGTAGAATAAGAATTTTAAAAAGAGCTCTAAAAATTCAATGTGAAGGTTTTTCAACAATTAAAAAAATTGAGGAAAAAAAATTTAATTTTTTTTTAAAAGTCTTAGGCTGTATAAGTTAGGCAAAATCATTGTTCGAATAGCTTTAGTTAAGAGTGTTTCACAAAATTTTATTATGTAGGCTTTTTTAGAGGTAAGAAGACTTTTCTCTTCTTATAATTCATTTTTGGGATAATTTTTACTTAGGAAACTTTTGTTATCAGAAGCATCCTGATATTCATCAAATGAGACAATTACTCACACTTAATATATTATAGCATTTTTCTCGTTCGTTAACGTGAATTAAAAACTTAATTCAACAAAAATAGTCAACTGATTCATTTATACACTTACACTACTAAACACGATTATACTACACACATACAACTACTAGAATGTTGATTTTAAATATGGCGCCAATACTCCAAGCTTCACTACACTGAACTGTTAACTGACTTCTCTGCGACGACGCGGCTGCTTATATACTCGGCCTAACGCTGTCCGAAAGATTCGCTAAACTTCCATGCGTCTCCAGAGATGTCGCGCGGTGTGCTCGCTTGTGTGGAGAACAAGTAGTATTGGCATTCTTGCCAATATCGTTACAATATAATTCTCATGTAAAAAATGGATGGAAAATCCGAACCAATTGGTACGCCTAAAATTTTATTTTCGCTAACATAAGAAATTATGTTGTTATTTATTTTAACACTAAAACTTTTTTTAATGTTTGAATCCAGAGTATTATTTTCAAGGCACAATATTGATCTTTTGATTTAATTAATTTTTTTAATTGTTATCTCTACAAAATAATGCAATGCTTTTAACATCAAAATTAAACTTAATGTTGATGTCCCGCATATCTGTTAATGGAAACGGCATATCTGTGTATATATCATTGGTATATTGCTGTGTTTTAGAATTGATCGGTTCACATCAGAAACACAAATTAAAAATAACAATAGCCCCACTATAAAGCCCTGATCATATTTATAATACTTATACACATATACTTCTATATTTTTTTTAACCTAACGTATCTCCCGTTAACATTTAAGGAAATAAATATATATAAGCAACGGTTAGCCTTAGTTGTACCTGTATATTAGAACTGAACTATACAAATCACACAATATTAAAAAACAACTAAACAAGTAGAAGTGCACATTTAAATAACTTGACAAATTTCCAAATATTCCAACATATGTAATTTTCTGCTATGGAAGATGTTATGCATTTCAAAATTGGTACTCATTTCAAAACTATAATCTGTCTGTTTCAACTGAAATTTAACTGCAGGTTCATTATCATTTTAACATCGTTAGGTGTTTAAATATAAAGTTATAGACGCCACTTTCATCAAAGGTTTCTTTCTTATCATTGCTTCACAAATTATTTTTTATTATTAGATCTCAAGAGGGCACTCCTATAGATGTTTTAAACATGTTTTAAATATTGGCTTTATAAGGGTTGTTTTCTAATGACTGAAGTAACCGGCAAGTAGCAGTATAGGGGCAAGTAAAACAAAACAAATAGAAGTTGTGAACGTTTTCTCTCTCGTCTCTTATGTCTTTTAACTTTATAGGTCTCGGAGTTAATATTTAATTAACTCTAAGCCTAGGTTTCAAAATCACCATTTTTTCCGTTTTTACTCTTTCAAGTTTTTACTCTTGCCAGAAAGATTAACAGACTTCTTATTCTAAATGTCTTTTAATCTAAATAATTATAATCGACTAAAGTATCGGACTATTGCAGATATGAAGCAGTTGAAGATATCGTCAAAAATTGTACGGATATCTCATTGGCCGAGTTCGTATACTTAGTTGCAATAATTAATTCTAATTAATGCAACTAAGTGTGTAAATAGTGGAAATAAATTGTTACATACAAGATAACTGGTTACAAAAATATTTTTTAAATAACGAGTAATATCCACAAACCATACTAATACTGCTGATTAGTGCTGAGACACCATAATTCCCAATATAAATAGAAATAGTATTATTAATAATTAACATTAGATCCGTGTCAAAGCTAGTTGCTGTTCGGCTAATCTTTCAACCTAAAATTAAGTTTTAATTAATCATTTGTACAGTGTGTGTAATCCTTTTGTAGTAAATAAAAGTTTTTTAAAAGGAAGTTTGCCGGCCTGTGTATTTAATTAACGTACAAACAGAACAAGTAATTAGTGCAAAGTATCTTTGAACATAACTGAAAATCGCCGTCCATAGGAAACATTCAATACATTTTGCAAGACGTACTAAGGAAAAAAGGTAATTCGATTTCTAGTCATTACCTCCAATGTCAGTTCTCGAGTGTCAATTGTTCCCAATGACCACTTTCCAAAATTGCAATTGCCCCAAACATTTTTTTCCGGACTTATCGTATTCCCAAACAACATTGTTCCCGAATCACTATTATCTCGAAAAAAAACGCTTAAAACACCATTTTTTCTAAAAAGAATATCACCTGAACTTTTAAGCTACTTAGGGGGTCAATAGAAACAGGCGTTTTTCTTTAAATAAAAATTGTTGAATGGTAGTCGTAAAAAGTCCAACCCAACCGTAAATTACTCAAAAAAAAAAAAATTGTACTGTAGTGTATGAAAAGTGCCATAAGGTAACTTAACGAGAAAACTAAGGGTAAGTTAGTACAAACATCAAATCCTAGAAACTGACCGAGCCCAATGAATGCTGGAAACCTGAAAGGACGTGAAAATTCTTGTGGCTCTCATTTGGTCAATTTATACACCAAAGTTGCTCAATTACAGAACAGTTTAAAAGCTTCCCCAAGTAACAATTTGTAGTCACCTAAGTTGAGATTACCATTATTTGCACTAAATGCAACGTTGTTTTTAGTGCAAAATTTAGTTGGTTTTGCAACGACGTTTATTTTTGACCTGTACGTACTGCACCTATGTCGCAACTGTTGTAGAGCTCTGCTTTACAACGTATTTTTTTACTATATATGATAGCAGTAGTAATTTACACTTAAAGCAACGACGTGCAAACGTATACAATTTTTCGAATTAAAAACCCATTAAGAATAACGTTACCTCATCGTTAGCAAATGGGGATTACATTGCCTGATTGTTTTTGTTGAGCATTTTTCGCTCTATCTAGATTTTTAATTTTTATAATTAATTTTTTGCTTGGAATTATTGAGATTTATTATTTTCGTTTTGCTTTAAAAAATGATAATAAATAATGAAATATGAAGACCTTAAATATTCTGCAACTTACTACAGACGCAAAAAAAAGTTGCAATAGAAGCAAAAATACCTACAACTAACTTACCTGCAGTTGATATGGATTATGTAGAATTTATGGAAGTGGCGGAAGATACCAGTAAAAAGTAATTGTGTAAAATAGTAATACTGTAAATTCAGAGCGCGCGTGTTATTTAGGGCTAAAATAGCATCTTTCACAGTAAACTACCTTCTGTTTATAAATTAAGTTGTTGTAAATCTTTCAGAACAGCTATTTTACCCGTATAATTCACTATATTAAACTACATACAAAACAAATATTAATTAAGGACTGTTCAAAAGATGGATTAAAAAGGTTTTATTTTAGGAGTAGCTGCCTCCTAGAGTTATCTATTAGTTTATTGTTAAAAAAGTAATTGATTTTTCTGGCTTCCATCCGTCCAAAAATCAATAACTCTAAAATGGTGCAAAAGCGTTTAGAAAGTTAACGGGTAGTCACTGCGTAACGTTAAGACGACCAAAAAAAATCTTTTTCAAATTGATGTAAAACGGGGTTGTCTCTACAGTTAAGACAACGTAACAATGTAACGTTGCGTCGCAATTTGCAACGTTGTCGCGTCGAAAAATCGCTAATTGGGTCTAAACTAAATTATAATGTCATAATCATTCAAATAAATAATATCTTTAATAACAAGAAAAAATTCAAGAACTTACAAAAAATAAACACGAAATTAAAAAACATACAAGCAGAACAAGTCTTTTAATCTGAAAAAAGAAGAGCCATCTTACCAGATCCAGATTCAAATCAAGTTCAGAACTCAGACTCTGAAATAGATTTGGATAAGACACAAGAAACAAAAAACAAAACAAGACACAAACAAAAACAATACAACGAATACCGATAGAACAATTTCCTACATTAAAATTCAAGAACAACAATCCTTTAATAACACCACACAGTAGTTTATCATTTAATAACTCTAAAACTAAGGCAAAAAAAGAACAAATCCCCTTTCTTGAAAAATTAAGGACGATTTAATTATTGCAATTAAAACGCAGTACCTTTTTAGAAAATCCAATTATCGGTGCTCTTTTCATTGTTGTTAATCTAAATTGAGAAAAATATCTTAATCTTTTGAGAGAACAAATTATTCTTACTCTTTAGCGCCCAAAAATTAACTTGAAATGACGGTTAGCCTGTTCATAGTGGAAACATGGTT
Source organism: Anthonomus grandis grandis (assembly GCF_022605725.1). Lineage (NCBI taxonomy): Eukaryota > Metazoa > Arthropoda > Insecta > Coleoptera > Curculionidae > Anthonomus > Anthonomus grandis. The sequence continues at coordinate 31,016,549 of NC_065552.1, forward strand.
GGCTATTTTTCAGAAGCTACCTTCATTGATTTCATTCATTAGCACATAATTTCTAATTTATATGCACAGTCATGACGTGCCCCTATTTAAAAGAACTTGGTATCAAGGTATGTGCAAGTAATATTACAACACTAAGTACTATTCCAGCTGTGTGTGTGTGTGCAAGTGTTGCAAAACACTGATGGAGAGTTTTACAACAGGTTCGGATATTGTTTGGCTTAAGCCTCTGGTACTTTTGAATATCTAATTAAATAGACTCTTTAAGGCTGAAACATTATTTTTATTACAATAATTATTATTAATTTGCAAAGCATTCATCTTGAGGCAGCCGTGCAACATCGATACGCAGCTTTAATAAACAAAATTATATTTTTTATATTAAATCGATAAGTTTTAGGATCTTCCTCTTTAGCTACAACTGCTGGCCTTGTTACATTTTTAAAAGCCTGTCCTCTATGTACGGGTTGTATGGATAAGGAAAAAAAGCGACTGTATAATAAAGTTTAAAAGGGATATTTGCAAAGAGAAAAGAATATTGAACAATTATTTTTATTGTTTATTAATATTTTAACTTTTAACTATCAAAACTGTTCCTACTTTGAACCTGACAAGCAATCTAAAATAGACCATTAGGGGATTAATTACATCACATTCGTTTAGAACACAATTAGCTAAGTGAAGATTGGACAGGGATAGAGAATAAAGAAACGATGAGATATATTCTATGTGACTGTCCAGAACTGGAAAGAACCAGACAGATCACCTTGGGATTACCTTATCTTAAGGGGAAGATATTAAAACGTGGCCCCCAAATAATATAAAACTGCACAAAAGGGTGAATTTGGTTAGTGAAATTAAAGTATATAAGACGCAATAGGTCAGTGAGTTGCAGTGGAGGGCTGTCAATCAATCACTTATATTTAACCGAACCTAAACTTATGGATTAATGAGGTTCAGCCGCTAACCCTACTTATCCAGACACCCTGTAAATAAAGCTTGAAACAGTTATTGCCTTTAAAAAAATTCACATTCACATTCTTCTTCACAATTCTAGTATCCCGTAATTATCAATCATGGTCTGATGGGTTCAGCTGAAAATTTCATCATAGGAGGACCGAAAAAGGCGTTACCGTACGTCTTAGCAGATCACGGATATGATGTATGGTTATGCAACGCTAGAGGCACTCATCATTCGAGGAAACACAGGACCTTAGATCCAGATAAAGATATGGCCAAGTTTTGGAGATTTTCGTAAGCAAACTTGCATCTGTAAGTGCTTTTCTATACTAAGTTATGTTTTTTTTAGTTGGCACGAAATAGGAGTTTACGATTTACCAGCTGTTATTGACTATGTTCTAAACATCACTCAAAAGTCTAAAGTTAACTTTATAGGTCATTCTCAAGGTACTACCACATTCTTCGTTATGGGAGCTGAGAGGCCCGAATATAACGATAAAATTGGCGTTATGGTTGGGATGGCTCCCTCGGCTTTTTTGGGGCACCTGAAAGATCCATCTATAAGATTTTTTGCTCCAAATTATCGATATTTACAAGCAAGTTTTTGAATAGGGGTTATAATAAATATAACAATTATGTTTATTTTAGTCTCTAGCAGAATCCTTGCAAGTCTATGAGCTGATACCAAAATTTTTGCTTTCAAACGAAGCCTTGAGATCAATTAGCAAAATTCTGTGTGAAGAAGATGCTCCAACTAGAAATATTTGCTCTAACGTGTTGTTGGCAATGGCAGGATATACTCCTGGACAAATAGATCCTGTAAGTTTTTTTCAAATTGTATTAAATGCAGTTATAAGAAAAGTTAAATTTTTGACCATTCAACCAGTAGGTACTATGCTACATAATTATTGAAATAATATTCATTAAATAAAGTATTTTAAAAATCTTGTTTAGGACACGATAACTTTAATAGTAAGCACCGGACCTGGAGGTGCTTCAGTTTACCAAGCCTTACACTATGCTCAACTAGTAACCACAGGTAAGTTTAGTTCACTCACTAATTTCAATAGAAATTTTCGTCTTGAACCGAGCTCATAGTAAAATTGCGAAGTATCTTAGCCGGAAGGCAAACATATTTCACTCGGAAACTCTACGGCGCTATTTTTTGTTCGGGGTTTTAAAGGGAAACTTTAGTTCGTTGCCGTTGTTTCGTTGAGTTTCATGGGTGAAGTTTCGCCCTTAAGGGCGGATCTGGAGAAAATAAGAGTTTAAATTTAACAAGGTTTTTAAATTATATCGCTGAAGTATATAAAACTTAGTTTAATTTTTATAGTTTTGAGTTAATTTTTAGTTTTTTTTTAAAGTCATATCCCCTAAAATATATTTTTATTGCTATTCATTAAAGATAAAAATGTGAAGTTGCAACAAATTTCCGTAGACCTCGCTAATAATAATATTTGTGGTTTAACGGCTATACTGTAATTTTAAGATGTACTGTTTATTATTAAAATATCTAATTTTATTTATAGCAATAGAGATAAATTCTGAAGATTATTTGGCCATTTTTATTACCCCTCATCACATTCTGTACGCGAACGACCCATTATTGTTTACATCTGCTTCTGATTTTAGTGTTTTAAGTAAACAAATCTTTAATTTAGCTAATTAAGCTACTATTCTGCGTTTTCTCTGCTTATTCTGCCATTGTCATTTAGTCAATAAAAAATTGCGCTATGGGGTAACTATACTACTGCTCTTATACCGACCTCATAGTGAAAATGTGCATTATCTTAGCCAAAAGGCAAACCCATTTCACTTGGAAACTTTAAAACGGCGTGCTGAGGATCTTTGTGGTATTAGCCATAAGGCAATGTTAGGATTTTAGCGATTTTTACTAGTATATGTAATTTGGCATCCTTCATTGTTAGACATTAGACGAAGTGTTTATATATACTTTTGTATTACAGCGGCAGGAAACATTTATTATATACTCGTACATTTTCTATGCTATTTTTGATTGGTTTTAAATAGCCTGATGATTTAGGTATCGTATAAAATCAGATTTTGATCATGAATTTTTTGAAGTAGATTTGATATTTAGTAAGTGACATTAGGCTTATGTAACATTGAAAAATATTGGCAAGCATTTGGTCTGTTTGGCTACTCTTAAGTCGGTAAGAAAATTTAGCGATGTGTATATTATATAGAAGATTGAAAGGCTAGAAGTAGCATACCGTGGACCTATGGGCAGTTTGTTTGCTTCCAATATCTCTAATGTAGAAATTGCAAATAAAAATAACTTTATAGTATCGTAAAAAAGACACAAAACAACACTGCTGTTCCTCCTCACTAAAATATCATTTTTTTTAATAAACTATAAAAAGATACTTTTTAATGAAGTCGATATTCAACGTTAAATGAATGTTTATAATGTATTTTAAAGAAAAAGATAATGACATGGCAACACTGCTCGATCCTTTGTTGATGTTACCGACACAAGAAATCACTACCAATGGCGTCGTCAAAAAATATTAACGTGATAAATATTTATTAATAATAGAGAATGCTTTAAATAAGTATAAGTAATACTACCGTTTATGAACTATTTATGTGTTTTTTAACGTACTTCATTACAGTAAATATACCTAACTAATAAGAAGCATTTCTATGTAAATTAAATATGTAATAGATTCCTTAATAATTTATGTTTTCAGATATACATTTTTAATATTTTGCTTAATTTTATTGTATTAGACAAATATCAGTTTTACATCACTGATTTTATATCACATCAGATAATATATCAATATAATATACATCAGATAATATACCTAATGTCTTTATTGTAAATATATAATAACTATAAATAGATATACATAGGTATTATGCCATTTTTCTGCCAAAACAACAACAAAACATAAATAAAGTCCTGTTAGTAAAACCATGGACACGTTTTCTTTTTTTTAACTCTATTAATAGTTAATTTTTTTCAAAAAAATATTAAACTTTAAAAATACATTATTATTTCATTTATACTCGTATTTCACATACACATTCACATTCAAGTTTTGATTTAGGCTTATTTCTAAGACCGCCATTCTACGTTTATGAAGACGGTTCTCCCATGACGTGATGTTGTGAAAGTGTCGGCATTTACTTGTGAAAAGATCGGCTTTAATTGCCTTTTTTCCATGCTGCGGCACAAGTTTTTACCGTCGTAACATTTCACAAAAACTAAGTCTTTGATTTTTGTCAGTCGTGGTCTTATATGAGGAAAGGTTATAAACAAATCTATACAGATCGTGTTATCGTGAGCTACGTATTACCCAAAACAATGGCAACACCGCTTGGTTGCGGCTTGCAGGCGGCGGAATTTTTCGTTTTTATTTTTTGAACCGGGAGTCAGCAGACCTTACTTTGCTGTGTTACTGCACGTTGCATTAATAATTTTTGAGCGTTATTTTCGTGTATGTTTCAACGAGACCATCCGCACGATCGTAGCTTTTACGATAGCCCAGATATGGCATTTTTGATGCCCATTTTTGGCCTCAAAAACGAGGTCAAAAAGTGACAAATATCCGAATTTTCAAAGTGCTCTCATTCCCTTATTTCTGATCGAATCCTGTTATAACCCGGTATTTTCGTGATCTACTTGATAAGAACATTCCGCTGGTATAGTTAGTTCGAATTCGAAAAAAAAAAATTTCTGAAAAAATTCCAAACGTGGGGGTATACCCAAAAAATGAAAAAACCAAAACTTCGAAGGCCGATATCTCGGCTTCTATGGGAGCTATCGAGAAAATTCCAACAGTTTTATCTTAGTTTCGTCGTTTTGAATCCCACGAGACCATCCGCACGATCGTAGCTTTTAGGATAGCCGAGATATGGCATTTTTGATGCCCATTTTTGGCCTCAAAAACGAGGTCAAAAAGTGACAAATATCCGAATTTTCAAAGTGCTTTCATTCCCTTATTTCTGATCGAATCCTGTTATAACCCGGTATTTTCGTGATCTACTTGATAAGAACAATCCGCTGGTATAGTTAGTTCGAATTCGAAAAAAAAAAATTTTCTGAAAAAAATCCAAACGGGGGGGTATACCCGAAAAATGAATAAACCAAAACTTTGAAGGCCGATATCTCGGCTTCTATGGGAGCTATCGGGAAAATTCCAACGGTTTTATCTTAGTTTCGTCGTTTTGAATCCAACGAGACCATCTGCATGATCGTAGCTTTTACGATAGCCGATATATGGCATTTTTGATGCCCATTTTTTGCCTCAAAAACGAGGTCAAAAAGTGACAATTTCCGAATTTTCAAAGTGCTCTCATTCCCTTATTTCTGACCGAATCCTGTTATAACCCGGTATTTTCGTGATCTACTTGATAAGAACAATCCGCTGCTATAGTTAGTTCGAATTCGAAAAAAAAAAATTTGTGAAAAAAATCCAAACGGGGGGGTATACCCGTAAAATGAAAAATCCCAAACTTTGAAGGCCGATATCTCGGATTCTATGGGAGCTATCGGGAAAATTCCAACGGTTTTATCTTAGTTTCGTCGTTTTGAATCCAACGAGACCATCCGCATAATCGTAGCTTTTACGATAGCCAAGATATGGCATTTTTTGATGCCCATTTTTGGCCTCAAAAACAAGGTCGAAAAAATACTCGATTTCTTAGTTCTGCTCGGATTTCCTTATAACCCGGTATTTTCGTGATCTACTTGATGAGAACAATCCGCTGATATAGTTAGTTCGAATTCGAAAAAAAAAAATTTCTGAAAAAAATCCAAACGGGGGGGTATACCCAAAAAATGAAAAAACCAAAACTTCGAAGGCCGATATCTCGGCTTCTATGGGAGCTATCGAGAAAATTCCAACAGTTTTATCTTAGTTTCGTCGTTTTGAATCCAACGAGACCATCCGCATGATCGTAGCTTTTACGATAGCCGATATATGGCATTTTTGTTGCCCATTTTTGGCCTCAAAAACGAGGTCGAAAAAATACTCGATTTCTTGATTCTGCTCGGATTTCCTTATAACCCGGTATTTTCGTGATCTACTTGATAAGAACAATCCGCTGGTATAGTTAGGTCGAATTCGAAAAAAAAAATTTTCTGAAAAAAATCCAAACGGGGGGGTATACCCGAAAAATGAATAAACCAAAACTTTGAAGGCCGATATCTCGGCTTCTATGGGAGCTATCGGGAAAATTCCAACGGTTTTATCTTAGTTTCGTCGTTTTGAATCCAACGAGACCATCCGCATAATCGTAGCTTTTACGATAGCCCAGATATGGCATTTTTGATGCCCATTTTTGGCCTCAAAAACGATGTCAAAAAGTGACAATTTCCGAATTTTCAAAGTGCTCTCATTCCCTTATTTCTGATCGAATCCTGTTATAACCCGGTATTTTCGTGATCTACTTGATAAGAACAATCCGCTGGTATAGTTCGAATTCGAAAAAAAAAATTTTCTGAAAAAAATCCAAACGGGGGGGTATACCCGAAAAATGAATAAACCAAAACTTTGAAGGCCGATATCTCGGCTTCTATGGGAGCTATCGGGAAAATTCCAACGGTTTTATCTTAGTTTCGTCGTTTTGAATCCAACGAGACCATCTGCATGATCGTAGCTTTTACGATAGCCGATATATGGCATTTTTGTTGCCCATTTTTGGCCTCAAAAACGAGGTCGAAAAAATACTCGATTTCTTGATTCTGCTCGGATTTCCTTATAACCCAGTATTTTCGTGATCTACTTGATGAGAACAATCCGCTGGTATAGTTAGTTCGAATTCGAAAAAAAAAATTTTCTGAAAAAAATCCAAACGGGGGGATATACCCAAAAAATGAAAAAAACCAAAACTTCGAAGTCCGATATCTCGGATTCTATGGGAGCTATCGAGAAATTTCCAACGGTTTTATCTTAGTTTCGTCGTTTTGAATCCAACGAGACCATCCGCATAATCGTAGCTTTTACGATAGCCAAGATATGGCATTTTTTGATGCCCATTTTTGGCCTCAAAAACAAGGTCGAAAAAATACTCGATTTCTTAGTTCTGCTCGGATTTCCTTATAACCCGGTATTTTCGTGATCTACTTGATGAGAACAATCCGCTGATATAGTTAGTTCGAATTCGAAAAAAAAAAATTTCTGAAAAAAATCCAAACGGGGGGGTATACCCAAAAAATGAAAAAACCAAAACTTCGAAGGCCGATATCTCGGCTTCTATGGGAGCTATCGAGAAAATTCCAACAGTTTTATCTTAGTTTCGTCGTTTTGAATCCAACGAGACCATCCGCATGATCGTAGCTTTTACGATAGCCGATATATGGCATTTTTGTTGCCCATTTTTGGCCTCAAAAACGAGGTCGAAAAAATACTCGATTTCTTGATTCTGCTCGGATTTCCTTATAACCCGGTATTTTCGTGATCTACTTGATAAGAACAATCCGCTGGTATAGTTAGGTCGAATTCGAAAAAAAAAATTTTCTGAAAAAAATCCAAACGGGGGGGTATACCCGAAAAATGAATAAACCAAAACTTTGAAGGCCGATATCTCGGCTTCTATGGGAGCTATCGGGAAAATTCCAACGGTTTTATCTTAGTTTCGTCGTTTTGAATCCAACGAGACCATCCGCATAATCGTAGCTTTTACGATAGCCCAGATATGGCATTTTTGATGCCCATTTTTGGCCTCAAAAACGATGTCAAAAAGTGACAATTTCCGAATTTTCAAAGTGCTCTCATTCCCTTATTTCTGATCGAATCCTGTTATAACCCGGTATTTTCGTGATCTACTTGATAAGAACAATCCGCTGGTATAGTTCGAATTCGAAAAAAAAAATTTTCTGAAAAAAATCCAAACGGGGGGGTATACCCGAAAAATGAATAAACCAAAACTTTGAAGGCCGATATCTCGGCTTCTATGGGAGCTATCGGGAAAATTCCAACGGTTTTATCTTAGTTTCGTCGTTTTGAATCCAACGAGACCATCTGCATGATCGTAGCTTTTACGATAGCCGATATATGGCATTTTTGTTGCCCATTTTTGGCCTCAAAAACGAGGTCGAAAAAATACTCGATTTCTTGATTCTGCTCGGATTTCCTTATAACCCAGTATTTTCGTGATCTACTTGATGAGAACAATCCGCTGGTATAGTTAGTTCGAATTCGAAAAAAAAAATTTTCTGAAAAAAATCCAAACGGGGGGATATACCCAAAAAATGAAAAAAACCAAAACTTCGAAGTCCGATATCTCGGATTCTATGGGAGCTATCGAGAAATTTCCAACGGTTTTATCTTAGTTTCGTCGTTTTGAATCCAACGAGACCATCCGCATAATCGTAGCTTTTACGATAGCCAAGATATGGCATTTTTTGATGCCCATTTTTGGCCTCAAAAACAAGGTCGAAAAAATACTCGATTTCTTAGTTCTGCTCGGATTTCCTTATAACCCGGTATTTTCGTGATCTACTTGATGAGAACAATCCGCTGATATAGTTAGTTCGAATTCGAAAAAAAAAAATTTCTGAAAAAAATCCAAACGGGGGGGTATACCCAAAAAATGAAAAAACCAAAACTTCGAAGGCCGATATCTCGGCTTCTATGGGAGCTATCGAGAAAATTCCAACAGTTTTATCTTAGTTTCGTCGTTTTGAATCCAACGAGACCATCCGCATGATCGTAGCTTTTACGATAGCCGATATATGTCATTTTTGTTGCCCATTTTTGGCCTCAAAAACGAGGTCGAAAAAATACTCGATTTCTTGATTCTGCTCGGATTTCCTTATAACCCGGTATTTTCGTGATCTACTTGATAAGAACAATCCGCTGGTATAGTTAGGTCGAATTCGAAAAAAAAAATTTTCTGAAAAAAATCCAAACGGGGGGGTATACCCGAAAAATGAATAAACCAAAACTTTGAAGGCCGATATCTCGGCTTCTATGGGAGCTATCGGGAAAATTCCAACGGTTTTATCTTAGTTTCGTCGTTTTGAATCTAACGAGACCATCCGCATAATCGTAGCTTTTACGATAGCCCAGATATGGCATTTTTGATGCCCATTTTTGGCCTCAAAAACGATGTCAAAAAGTGACAATTTCCGAATTTTCAAAGTGCTCTCATTCCCTTATTTCTGATCGAATCCTGTTATAACCCGGTATTTTCGTGATCTACTTGATAAGAACAATCCGCTGGTATAGTTCGAATTCGAAAAAAAAAATTTTCTGAAAAAAATCCAAACGGGGGGGTATACCCGAAAAATGAATAAACCAAAACTTTGAAGGCCGATATCTCGGCTTCTATGGGAGCTATCGGGAAAATTCCAACGGTTTTATCTTAGTTTCGTCGTTTTGAATCCAACGAGACCATCTGCATGATCGTAGCTTTTACGATAGCCGATATATGGCATTTTTGTTGCCCATTTTTGGCCTCAAAAACGAGGTCGAAAAAATACTCGATTTCTTGATTCTGCTCGGATTTCCTTATAACCCAGTATTTTCGTGATCTACTTGATGAGAACAATCCGCTGGTATAGTTAGTTCGAATTCGAAAAAAAAAATTTTCTGAAAAAAATCCAAACGGGGGGATATACCCAAAAAATGAAAAAAACCAAAACTTCGAAGTCCGATATCTCGGCTTCTATGGGAGCTATCGAGAAATTTCCAACGGTTTTATCTTAGTTTCGTCGTTTTGAATCCAACGAAACCATCCGCATGATCGTAGCTCTTACGATAGCCGAGATATGGCATTTTTGATGCCCATTTTTGGCCTCAAAAACAAGGTCGAAAAAATACTCGATTTCTTAGTTCTGCTCGGATTTCCTTATAACCCGGTATTTTCGTGATCTACTTGATGAGAACAATCCGCTGATATAGTTAGTTCGAATTCGAAAAAAAAAAAAATTTCTGAAAAAAATTCAAACGGGGGGGTATACCCGAAAAATGAATAAACCAAAACTTTGAAGGCCGATATCTCGGCTTCTATGGGAGCTATCGCGAAAATTCCAACGGTTTTATCTTAGTTTCGTCGTTCTGAATCCAACGAGACCATCCGCACGATCGTAGCTTTTAGGATAGCCGAGATATGGCATTTTTGATCCCCATTTTTGGTCTCAAAAACAAGGTCAAAAAGTGACAAATATCCGAATGTTCAAAGTGCTCTCATTCCGTTATTTCTGATCGAATCTTGTTATAACCCGGTATTTTCGTGATCTACTTGATAAGAACAATCCGCTGGTATAGTTAGTTCGAATTCGAAAAAAAAAAATTTTCTGAAAAAAATCCAAACGGGGGAGTATACCCAAAAAATGAAAAAACCAAAACTTTGAAGGCCGATATCTCGGCTTCTATGGGAGCTATCGGGAAATTTCCAACGGTTTTATCTTAGTTTCGTCGTTTTGAATCCAACGAGACCATCCGCATAATCGCAGCTTTTACGATAGCCCAGATATGGCATTTTTGATGCCCATTTTTGGCCTCAAAAACGAGGTCAAAAAGTAACAATTTCCGAATTTTCAAAGTGCTCTCATTCCCTTATTTCTGATCGAATCCTGTTATAACCCGGTATTTTCGTGATCTACTTGATAAGAACAATCCGCTGGTATAGTTAGTTCGAATTCGAAAAAAAAAATTTTCTGAAAAAAATCCAAACGGGGGGATATACCCAAAAAATGAAAAAAACCAAAACTTCGAAGTCCGATATGTCGGCTTCTATGGGAGCTATCGAGAAATTTCCAACGGTTTTATCTTAGTTTCGTCGTTTTGAATCCAACGAGACCATGCGCATGATCGTAGCTCTTACGATAGCCGAGATATGGCATTTTTGATGCCCATTTTTGGCCTCAAAAACAAGGTCGAAAAAATACTCGATTTCTTAGTTCTGCTCGGATTTCCTTATAACCCGGTATTTTCGTGATCTACTTGATGAGAACAATCCGCTGATATAGTTAGTTCGAATTTGAAAAAAAAAAAAAATTTCTGAAAAAAATTCAAACGGGGGGGTATACCCGAAAAATGAAAAAACCCAAACTTTGAAGGCCGATATCTCGGCTTCTATGGGAGCTATCGGGAAAATTCCAACGGTTTTGTCTTAGATTCGTCGTTCTGAATCCAACGAGACCATTCGCACGATCGTAGCTCTTACGATAGCCGAGATATGGCATTTTTGATGCCCATTTTTGGCCTCAAAAACGAGGTCAAAAAGTGACAAATATCCGAATTTTCAAAGTGCTCTCATTCCCTTATTTCTGATCGAATCCTGTTATAACCCGGTATTTTCGTGATCTACTTGATAAGAACAATCTGCTGGTATAGTTAGTTCGAATTCGAAAAAAAAAAAATTTCTGAAAAAAATCCAAACGGGGGGTATACCCGAAAAATGAAAAAACACAAACTTTGAAGGCCGATATCTCGGCTTCTATGGGAGCTATCGGGAAAATTCCAACGGTTTTGTCTTAGATTCGTCGCTTTTAATCCAACGAGACCATCCGCATGATTGTAGCTCTTACGGTAGCCGAGATATGGCATTTTTGATGCCCATTTTTGGCCTCAAAAACGAGGTCGAAAAAATACTCGATTTCTTAGTTCTGCTCGGATTTCCTTATAACCTGGTATTTTCGTGATCTACTTGATGAGAACAATTCGCTGGTATAGTTAGTTCGAATTCGAAAAAAAAAACATTTCTGAAAAAAATCCAATTTAGAGTTTTCTAAATGAGGTCGAGGATACATATTTTCGTTTTTAAGCTTTCGCCATTGAATAACTGAACTTTTTAGATAACTGAATGACTGTAGAACATCTTCTTTTCATCGCAAATATATCAATTATTGGAATTTTTTGATCAAACATTATATCTTTCCATAGCATCTCAATCCCGAATTTGCGTCGAAGGCAGCAAATTAAGTAGCATAGGAAACAATATGCTTCAAACATTAAAAATGTCAAATTGTTTGACGTAACCATTTTCCACATACTTTTAATAGGCCAATTAAAGTAAAATAGCTGCCTTTTTTTAGGTGTTACTATTTTCATGAAAAAGCAAAACTTCAACAAAAACTTCAAAACAATGGTTTCAGCCAACAATAACAACTTTTATTTTTTCATTCGTCGCTCTTTTATTTACCTTGACTGAATTGGTAATCGAATTACACGCCTAGGTCGGTAAACGAATATCAATTAATTTTTTTATATTCTTATAATGTTTAAGTAGAGCAAAATGTCTCGATTTTGACGAAATTAGATTGGTTTTCAAGTCTCCCAATAGCCGTGATCGTCTAGTGGTTAGGACCCTACGTTGTGGCCGTAGTAACCCAGGTTCGAATCCTGGTCACGGCAATGTATTAAGCATTGTCACGGGGGAGACTTAATTTTTTTTTTTAATTTTATAGAATTTTATCATCATATAACCGTTTGTAGCATTACACCCTTTTATACAGGGTGTGTGATAGTAGTAGATGATATACAGTGTGTCTCAGAATGAGCGAATTTATACGTAAAAATGACAAGAAATTTTGTAGAGAAATTTTACTGTTTGGCATCCAGCTTGATTAAAAAATAAAATTTAGCATATTTTTATTTTTTTAAAATCAAGCATGCATTGATATGAGCATTTTTAAAATTTTATGAGTAGGTAAAGTAGTATTTTCAGGCAAGATATTAAAAAAAAATTATAAGCAAAAGTTGTTTGAAATGCAAAATTATGCCTGAGTACCCAATTTCATAACCATAGGCCTACTGTGATTTTTACATTTTGTGCACCAATTTTTTTTACTCATATTTAATTATTAGAGAAAAACTAACTGATTTATTTATCTAATAGTTAAATCACTGATCTAAGAACTACAAACCATCCTCAAAAATATGTTTGTAATAAAATGTACGTCGAATTTAACAAGAAAATTTCATTTTATTTACTTATTTTAAATTTATTCAATGTCGAAACATTTTTCAATATCTTTCCTAAACATTTTAAAAGAATTTCTAGTTTCTTCAATGGAAATTGAATTACAAGCGTCTCTAATTCTTTGTTTTAGTAATTTTTTGTTTTAATTATTTTTTTTTTAATTTTCTTTGTTTTAATTCCCTGTTATTTGATAATGGCTCGGAATAAACAATTTGTTTGAACCGACTGCATAATAGGAATCAGAAATGGTTAAATCAGGTGACCTTGGCGGCTACTCAATTGGGTTGCATCTTCCAATTCATTGATTCGGCAAAGTTCTATTCAACCATTCGGCTACTCAAATAGAGGAGTGCGCTGAAAATAAAGATTTATTCTTTGATCAACTGGTAAAGGATCTAAGTATTCTTCAAAAAATCATTCCAAAATTTGAAGATACGTTTCTTGATTAAGAGATCCTTCAATAAAGTATGGTCCAATAATACCTAAATGGTAAGATATGGCGCACCTAACGTTGAAAATATTGCCTCTTGCCATGGATTACAAATTTTGGCGTTTCATTGGACCAAAATCGACAATTTCGGGATGAAATTACACCATTTGTCTTGAAAGTAGAATCGTCCGAGAATATTATTTTTTTATGAAAATCCGTAAAGATTATGGAGTGATGTGCTGTACATCTACTTTTTTAAATACAATTTAAGGGAGAAAACAAAACAGCTCGTAAACACACTCGACGCAAGTCGCCGATGAGTGTGTTTACGAGCTGTTTTGTTTTGTAGGAAATTTTGAATTTAGACATATGAAGTAGAATTTACTTAAGTCATAGAAGGAATTGATCAGCAAGAAAAACTGGTTTTCCATAAAAAAAGCAAAAGAGATTTAACATATAAGATTAATTTGTCTTTAAATATATAAAAATATTTGCTTTATCTCTTTTCTAGCCTTATAAATTGTAATATTATAATAATAATAATACACCCTATCGATATTTTACGCTGAAAATCTGATTCGTGTATTTTGCAGTTAAAACAAGAGTTGTATGAAAACCAGATTAATATACACACATCAAAATGGTCTAGGGAACACATACAAATATGTTAATATTTTTGAGAAGATTGGAAAAAAGTTAATTATTGCAATTTTTTACATTATTCGAATAAAATAACAATATAATTATTAACTTTTTTTTGTAGATTATAATTTACTCATAATTTAGGGTCCAAATAAAAATAAAGAACAAAATCCCATTTATTACCGTTTATTAAAAAAAATATAAAAATAAAAATTTACCAAATACAAAGTAAACTAGTAGCCAGATGGTCCACCTCTATTATTAATAACACTTTGGCATCGCCTAGGCATACTTAAAATTAAATTATTAATTAATTCTTGGGGCAACTCCTCCCAAACATGTATCACAGCAAGACGAAGCTCCAGAGCGCTTTGAAAAAAGTCAAATCGTTGAAAAAGTTGCCTTTTTAACCAATCCCAAACATGCTCAATTGGATTAAGGTTCGGTGAGGTAGAGGGCCAGAGTAGAAGATTGATTTGATTTTCCTCAATAGCGATTCGTACAAGCCGTGCTCGATGTGGTGGGGCATTATCTTGTTGCAACAACGAATTTGGGCCCATTTCGCGTAAATATGGAACAATTACAGGCAGTAGTATATTATCTCTATAACTTATTCCAGTCATTGTATTTTCCACAAAAATGAGGTTCGTTTTTCCGTCAAGTCTAATACCACCCCAAAACATTAGTGATCCACCACGTTGCCTTACTACTTCCCGGGCATGACGCAAACGACTTTCATTTCCTTCCTCTCTCCAGACACGAATTCTACCAGAATCAGAATAAAATGAAAATCGAGACTCATCCGTAAAAAGAACTGTGGCCCATCTTTCTTGATTCCAATTAACATGTTCTTGGCACCACGTTAATCTTGCACCTCGATTTCCTAAAGTTAACCGAGGAACCCTTAGGGGTCTTCTGGCATGAAGTCCTCTCTTATGCAAGCGGTTTCTAATAGTTTGACCTGAAACATCGACGTTATGCACTCGTGAGAGCTGCTGAACCAAAACAGAGGCTGTTACCGTGGGATTTCTTTGAGCTTGCAAAGTTATAAAACGGTCTTGGGTAGGTGTGGTAACTCGCGACGGGCCTTGATGCCGTTTTCTAACATCATTTGTCTCTCTATATCTTGTCCACAAACGGTTAATTGCACTGGGAGATGTATCCAAAGCTCTTGCAACGTTTTTTTGACTTATTCCGGCCTCAAGCATTCCGACTGCTCTTAGCATTTCCTCTCGAGTTAAATGTCGTCTTTCCATTTTTATTGAATAAAAACTAAATCACAATTGTTCGGTTGGAACCACAGAAAGTGCGATATTGCGTTAGAATTTAAAAATTATAATCTGCGTTATTTCGACAAAATGTGCAAGTAGCAAAAAACGCTGTTCTGGCATGATTTTTTGTACCCAAATATTTATTTTACTTCATTGGTATCTTAATATTAAATAGTATCTATTCCGTATGAAAATATAAATATATAAAAATTTATAAGGCGAAAGCAACTATTTTTCTAAGTGTTCCTTAGACCATTTTGATGTGTATATAAGATACTGAATGACCAATTGATACTGAAGACCCATTTTACGTTGATTGACTAAAGGTTAACGTTAATTCGTTTGATATTACTAATATTGGATCTTTGTAAATATTTGTATATACGATCATTGGTTGAATAATATTAAGTATATAGAAAAAGAAAAGGAGAGAAAAAAAGAAATTAAATAGAAATCAAGACCAGCAGACAGAATATTAATACAAATGAGTATAAAGTAAATAAGAGATTACTTGTTGCTTATAAATTATCGCAGCTTTAGAACTTTTTAACTATAAAATCAGAAATTAATTTAGATTTTGCTAACGTTCAATTACTGTCAAATTACTCTAAATTTTTAGAACAAATAAAAGAATATTTATTACCATTAAAGTTTAATTAACTAATTTAATAAAAGCTTAAATAGATTAGATGATCCGATCAAGAAATTCTCTTACAATTTATAAGCTTAAAAAGAGACAAAAAAATTTTCACGTAGGTATTCAATTGCAATAAAGACAAAGAATTCAGAAAAGATTTATATTAAAAATAAAGTATTAATAATTAAATATTTTTATTATACTTGTGACTAAAAATTGTGAATTAGTAGACGTGATATTTTGTAGACAAAATGGTCAATTTCTGAAGAAAACTATTTGTTTCTAGCCAACATTTTGAATTATGTTTAACTCAAAGTCATAATAACTAATTAAAAATATTAAGTATTTAAATTAATATCGAATCTCATTTGCTCAAGAGATATCCAACTTTGTCTTTAAACCTTGCACATTTGGGCAAGAGATATCCGTATTATGATGTTTATTAAATCGTTAGTATATTAATTAAAAAATGTATTGCTCATAAATTTATCAATTTTTAAGATCCTTCCTTAATCATATTAATACTTTTTTTTTTTATTTTCGACCGTTTTGAGATTTTATTTATGATATTCGAAAGTATTTTTGTTATTTAACAATTATTTAATTAAACGTTGCCTTGTTCTTTTTCAGGTCGATTCATAAAATACGACTGGGGCTCGAAAGAAAATCTTAAAAGATACAACTCGACCAAACCCCCAGAGTACAATTTTAACAATATAAAGAGCCCCGTCGCATTGATGTATGGGGAATCCGATATTGTTGTTACCAAAGAAGTAAGGAATAAGTCAAAGAAAAAAAAAATAAATTGGCTTTATTGCGGCGTTTCTTTTTTGCTTTTAGGACGTCGAAATTCTGGCAACTCATTTACCAAATTTGGTCGATTTTTATAAGGTGCCATATGAAAGTTGGTCCCACATGGACTTTGTGTGGGCCAAAGACTTGGATAAATATGTTAATAAGAGGTTATTAAGAATACTAAAGAAATTTAGAGAATAATTAGATTTTAATAAAATATAGCCATAAATAAATTGTTAAAATATTAATGTAATATAGCGTTCGTTAGGTGCGAATTAAAACAAATGATTACGCATGAAAATAGTCAACTAGTTTATTTCCTACTATTTAAATCCGATTTAAATATCGCGCCAATATTCCGAACTTCTCTCTCAACTTAGTCCCAGCAGCGATGCGGCGCCTTATATACTCGGCTGACCATAATTCAGGACGATTCGCTGACCTTTCACGCGTCTCCAGAGATGTCGTCCGGTGTGTCACCTGTGTCATTCCGGAATAACGGAGAACAGCTGTTATTCTACGCATTTCCAATATCGTTACAGTAATAGTAAGTTAAGTGTTTTTTTATCAGTTAACAGAAACTGTTTATAAATGTTTTTTAAATGGTTCACATAGGTTATTGACGCACACTATTATATCTAATAGGTACAAGCAGACTACCTAAAAACAGTCATTTTAGAAGGAAACATAATGTTCAATGTCTAATTTTCTTTAATAATAATAAATTTTGTTGTATCACGCTTACTTATTAAAATTAACTGTGAGCTTAGATCAAGATTGGGATTTGCAGGCTCGAGTTTTCTAAGTAGTAGAGTGATAACAGAATAGATACAAAAGTAAAATAACAAAAAGAGTGAAAAGTATATTGAATTTGATTGAACTTAAAATTTTATTGATACTGAAATTGAACATTTTTTTACCGAAGCCTTTAAGCCATTAACATCTAGCGTTACTATATAATAAGAAGTGTTTAAGTTCCCTATAATGGATGCTGCAGGTCTATTTTTAGATCCCTTGGAGAGATGGCACTGTCAATCTCTTGAAAATAGTTCTAACTTATTGATTAGTTCATAACAGATCTATAGGACATTTATACTAAGTACCTATGCTTGTAATTCTTAAGGTGTTTTTGCTACGGCGCATAAGTGCTATGAAGCTAAACTTTACCTAGGTATATATGAAGTTCGAGTTTTTTTTTATAGAACTGTTTCGAACTTTATTAGAAGAAGAGGTATCAAATATTGTATTAGTTATTTTCCAACCAAATATGACTCATGCCATGTAAGCTATAGATGTATACAGGTTGGGGAATCGATCATTACTTATAGAAAGGTGCTTAAAGGTGAGATATAGCAACGCGCACGCATGCATTTCGTGTGCTCTGCTACTTGCCTGCGACGTTGTTGGTTTTCATTACGACGTCTGACTTTGATGGAGCTAATTTAAAGCTTAATAAATGAAAAATTTGTGTACTACTTGCAATATAATTTCGCAAAATATTAAATTTTTCTGATGCAGGCTTATCATACATCGGTGTACAACCCACATCGTATTCTCAAAATGTTAATTATGCTGTTTATTGTATAACGAAAATTAAAGCGTTCATCTAATAAAAATAAAATATAAACTCTGATAAAAGTGAAAAAAACTAACACGATATAAAAATAAAATTAAAACTCTTAAAAATTAACTTAACAAAATCAAACAGATCTCATTTTGCACTTCCAAAATAGTTTTTGGTGAAATAGAATTGACACATTCAAAAATTTTCTAGTAAATTCGTGTTTGTAAATGGTCTCCTTAAACCCCAAAAATAAAAGTGATTTGGAGACAAATCTGGAGATCTAGGAGGCCACTTAATTTCGTTAGTCCCTCTAATAAGACAATTAGGAAAACTGTTTGTTATGACACATTCAACGAATTTCTATTAAATTCGTGTTTGGTAATGGTCTCCTTAAACCCCAAAAATAAAAGTGATTTGGAGACAAATCTGGAGATCTAGGAGGCCACTTAATTTCGTTAGTCCCTCTAATAAGACAATTAGGAAAACTGTTTGTTATGACACATTCAACGAATTTCTATTAAATTCGTGTTTGTTAATGGTCTCCTTAAACTCCAAAAATAAAAGTGATTTGGAGACAAATCTGGAGATCTAGGAGGCCACTTAATATTGGCAATCTCTCTAATAAGACGGTTAGGAAAACGGTTTGTTAAGAATTCTTTTATCATATCCGAATTATGAGCAGCATAGCCGCCTTGTTGAAAATAGACTGATCCTAGGTCTAAATCAGGGAGAATTTGAATTGAAGGAGGAACTTTTGGCGTTTGAAATACCATCAATAAAAAATGGTCCTATAATATGGTCGCACAAAATACCAGCCCAAACATTCTGTGCTCATTTTCTCGCGACCACTATCGATCACTGGAAGGATTGTATTTTCCATGTAATGGAAAAGAAGATTTATCTAACTATAGAATAATTCATGAACATTTTTATGTTTTTTCATCACTGTTTCACATAATTGAATTCTTCGCCACTGGTCTTCGGGAAACTTCTTATGAGTTTTGAAACATTTGTACCCATGCTTTTTCCGAATACTGGTAACACGTTCATAGTCCATACCTAGCAGAGGAACCTCTCCAATACTTCGTTGTATTGAATCTACATCTAGGATACTACAAGCCATTTCTTCTAGTCGTTTTTGCTCCTGAACTCTTTCGATAGCAGCTTCTTCTACTTTAGTATGGTATTTATAACAATGTTAAAGACTAAAGCATGTCTCTTTGAAACCACATTAATATTATTATTTCGAAATATTGTAATTGAAATCAAATCCCTACATTGTACTGCCCAAGTGCCTACATAAAACGATTTTATAATTTGAACTCTTTTGGAAGGAGTATAAACAGCCATAATAAGTTTAGAAAAAAATAATAGCTCTTTAAAATTCAACAGTGCAGTGTGCAGTCACACAGTAAAACAAGGCATGTTGAACAGTTCGATCCCGTCTCCTTTGCCAACGCAAGATATAGTATCTTCCATTACAAAAATTACTGTTGATGTAGGAGACTTCGACTGGATTCAACGTGATTTAAAACCAAATCGCCAAATTTTTCCAACACGTGAGCTCAAGCCATATAAACATTTAACTCCTATGGAATTATTGGAATGGTTTAGTGATGACAACATAATATGTATGTATGATGATCGAGGAAATGTTCAAGTATGCTTAAATCAAAAACTATGCTGAACCTAAAGTATCTATAGAAGAAATAAAATGCCACATTGGAATTGTTATTCTTAGTGATTATAATAATTTACTAAGGAAAAGACTCGAATAATGAAAGGAAGAATAAACTGGCTTAAATCAACTGATTCCTAGCGGCGATACGGCTCCTTATATACTCGGTTAACCATAATTCCGGAAGATCTGCTGATTTTCTAGGCCTCTCCAGAGACGTCGTGCGGTGTGCCACATGTATTTTAATCAATTACAGAAATTGTTTATAAGTGTTTTTCAGTATGCAGGGATTGCATTTTGCAAATTTTAATCCCTCTTTTATATGATGAATATACATAATATTTGTATTAACCATATACTATATTAAACCCGGTCAGTAAAATGTTTGAAGATAAACTGTTTATGGACAAATTTATTATACAATTTATGTCATACATATTAAATAAACACGTTCTAATGGCCCATTAGAATAAATTCGTGCTCTCACTAAAGTAAATAAATTATAAACGTAGTATAAATTATAACGTATCACATAGCTGTAGGATTTATATATTTGTAAGCTGAAAATATAAAATAGTTCAAGGCAACCATGTTATGTGTTTTAATCTCGTTACTATGAAGCTTCATTTTAAATAGATCAAGAAATAATCATGTCGCGATTTTATATGACTTCCGTATGGAAATCGATCGAAGTGTGAAAGGGTGTATTTTCTTATAAAGAAAGAAACACTGAGGGAATTGCTTAGTTTTTGTTAAATAAAGATGAATATCAGCTTAATGAGAATAATATTGAAACTGTTAAATAAATAAATGATAATCGTAGTTATTTGTAAAAAAAATTAAATGTACCGTCAAACGGGACCAGGGGGTCAATCGGGACAGTTTGACATTTTTTTACAAATACGTGATTTTCATGCATGCAGCAAATGTTTTTAGGATGGGTATTATGAAAAACCTGTTGTAGACACAACAGCTGTTTGACATTCACGCGTGGCCGTTAGTTATTTGGAAGATTCCAGTGCGTACAGGTGTCCACGTATTAGAGCGAAATTTAACGTTTTTTCAATCTGCTGCTAACTTTATTTGGAAAAGGTATTTATTGGGGGATTTGAGCATTGGATTGGTAATATAGTATACCTGTGGGTATTTTATAGATGTTGAGTGGACTTTTGTGAAATTATTTTGCCTATAGTCCATTTCTTAATCCGTAGGAGCACACGAAAGGGTCGATAGCCATAAAACGGTCGTAAACCATTGGCGTCCCACTTTTCAAGTAGATTAAGACCTGAATGTTTTCATTTGTTGGGTTTATTTAATAGTGCAAGAAATAGGCCAATTTTAGCCATAAATTCTTTGAATTACTTAAGTACCTAATGAACAAGTTCTTTTAACCCTTATAAGTAGATATTGTCTAGGTAGGTAAATATGAAGGTATAAGTATTATAGGTACCTAAATTGTGCAATCTTAAATGCAAACAGGTAGCTATATTTTATGGTATATAATGTAGATTTATCCTAAAAACTTAATTTATTTTTTAGTATTGTTGCGCATTTGTTGTAAAAATGTCAAAGTTTAGCCCCGTAGTGTGTAAAGTTGTTTTAGATTTTAAAGCAAGGACTATAGTACTAAACGTACATGATGCACTTGTGCATCAAATGCCTCTAAGTACTGTTAGAAATCTAGTTTCTACATATGCCAATATGACAGGCATAAGGAAAGCAACAATTTACAGACTTCTTAGTGACAGAAAAGTCTTCTTAGAGGCCTAAGAAGAGTGTAAAGAAAAGTGTGTGAAAAATAAGTGCCGGTAGGAAGCCGATAGCAGTTGATGAGACAGCAAAGCATATCATCAGGAGGACAGTACATTCATGTTATTTTAAGAATGAAATCCCAACTATCGACAAAATTTTGACACTTATAAAAGACGACGAAAATGTACCAGAAATGGGAAGATAAAAATTATGGAAAATTTTACAGGAATTACATTTTTCTTGGCAAAAGCAAAATAGAAAATCTATTTTAATAGATAAAGAAGAAATAGTCTGTTGGAAAAGAAAGTATTTAAGGTAAATTAAGGAGTATCGAAAGGAAGGAAGAAACATTATTTGGATGAAACCTGGCTTAACGAAGGACACACCATGAGCAAGTGCTGGCAGGAAATGTTGGAAGCTCCCGTCAGGCTTTTTTAAAAGGTTTATCGACTGGCTTGAAGTCTCCTGGGAAGGGCCACAGATTAATAATTACACATATTGGGAGCTATAAAGGATTTTTAAATGGCGATCTGTTTAAATTCGAATCGAAATCAACTAAGGATTACCACGAAGGCATGAACGCTGATGTTTTTGAATATTATTTTTCCGAAATGATTCAATTCCCGAAAATTCAATTATTGTTATGGACAATGCCAGCTACCATTCAAGATTAATAGAAAAATTACCATCATCCTGCTGGCGAAAAGGGGAAATAAAAAACTGGCTTACCGAAAAAGAAATACCTTTTGGAGATGACGCGGTAAAAGCAGAGCTTCTGACAATAGTTACAGAAAATAAATCAAAATATAAAAGACACATTCTTGACGAAATGGCAAAACAAAACAATATAACTGTACTTCATTTGCCACCTTACCATTGTGAATTAAATCCTATAGAGTTAATTTGGGCTCAAGTAAAAGGATTTGTGGCTAGAAATAATAAAACCTTTAAATTTGAAAGATGTGAGAGAACTTCTGAAAGCAGCAGTGGATAACGTTACCCAAGAAAACTGGAGCAATGCTGTGAATCATGCTATAAAAGAAGAAGAAAAGATGTGGACCCTCGATAATCTTCTAGAAGAAACTGTCGAACCCTTAGTTATAACAGTGAGAATGTCTGATTCGGATGAAAGCGATGAGAGTGATGAAATGTGTGATTTATAAATTGATTTTTTTTTTGTATATTTCGTAAATATTTTTATTGTAATATATGTAAATATGGTTAATAAATTAAAAGATCCTTATATTTATGTACCTTTCTTATAAATGAGAAGATATGTTTGGAGAGTTGCATTTTTTATTGGTTGGTATTAAAAAAATGAAATTTTACAACAATTTTTCAAACATTTAAAAAACAATCAAATTGCGGTATTAATCAAATTTTTATATTTTATTTTATTTGCCATAGTTTTATAATGAGGCTTTTCCGCTTTTAAGAAATGTTTCTTGGTAATTTAATAAATATAGGTTATACCTACCAACCATACTTTTTCTAAAAATCTTTATCTAATAGTTAATAGATAAAATCCAACATTATTTATAAATTTTTCATAACAGATAATTATTTAACTTAAAAATTAAAATCAATATCCATAGTCTGGACGACACTGGCAACCCGTTTGTCATAAAAAAGAACTCGAAACCATTGTTCCGAATTTTACGACCTATTGTATCTGAGACCATACAAGACTTGTCCACTTAAAATTGGTAAAAACAGCCTGGTTTATCATTTTGTTACATGTAGAAAAATGGAAGACTCACCCTATATTTATGCTACTTCTGCATAAATAATGAGGCACTGTGCTCTCACCAAAAAGGAAATAGAGTATAATTTTTTTATTATTAATTTTTAAACATAAAAACTCGCTTTCAGGGGTGAATCGGGACAATGGTCCGGAAATACAAAAAAACGCCTGGGACTAAGGTCGATCAGAATAATTATAGTCAAGAACAACTGGAAAAGGCTCTGAGGCACTTCAAAAGAGTAACTCTTCGAGACGCAAAGGAGTTATATAACATCCCGAAATCGACATTACAGCGTAATGCGAAGCAGAAGCCAAAGAAACAAGGTGGTCAAACAATTTTGACAGGAGCTGAGGAATCCAGACTGGTCCATTTAATGGTACTGGTGGGAGAGTGGGCATACCCAATGGAGAAAACTACTATTCGATACATTGTAAGGGGATATCATGAAAGAAAAGGGGTAAGAGTGGCGAAATTTAAAAATAATATGCCCGGTGTTGATTGGGCGAATTTGTTTTGTGTCCGACATAAAGAACTTCTGACTGAGAGACTGTGGGAGAATATCAAACGGTCTCCTGCAGCCGTGACTCGGGAAAGAGTAAATAAATACTTCGATAATCTCCAAACCAACTTGCAAAACGTTGAACCTGAGTCCGTCATTAATTATGATGAAACATGCTTTGTGGATGATCTCGGACGGAAAAAGGTCATCGTAAAAATAAAAACAAGGCATCCAGAACGGATCATCGATTCAACAAAACAATCGACATCAGTGATGTATTGTATATTATTGCAGTAAGTGGTGATGGCCATCTATTACCCCCATTTGTTGTTTATAAAAGCGAGCATCTTTACGATACCTGGTTGACAAATGGGCCAACATGTGCGCGGTATGGACGAAATCAAAGTGGTTCGACCAGCCATTGTTTGAAGACTGATTCATTTCCATAGCTCTACCTTTCTTGAAGAGGCGTCCGGCTCCAAGGGTTGTCATTGGCGATAATTTGTGTAATCATTTGTCGCATAGGGTGATTGAATTATGCGAAGAAAATAATATTCGGTTTTCTTTTTTGCCGCTAAATTCAACTCATTTAATAGAGCCACTTGACGTGTCCGTTTTTGGCCTGATGAAAAGGGCTTGGAGGTCAACTCTAGAAGGTTGGAAAAAATAATACAAGGGTTCTTTGCCGAAGGAGTATTTTCCTTCTAGTTTGCTATTTTAGCAAACTAGAAGCAACTCTAACACAAAATATTTAAAGCGGTTTTCGTGGCACGGGAATCATTCCCATCGATAGAAATTAAGTTTTGAAAAGGTTGCCACCAGAAAGAAACCTCGAAGAAGATGATCCTAATGACTGGACGGAATCTGTGGTAGAAGTGCTTAACGAAAGCAGGAATGCATGCAAGCCTACTGTAGCAAGGAAAAAGAAAGTTACAGTCGAGCCAGGCAAAAGCATTTCTACCATAGATTTTTTAGAAGTGCAACCGCAACCATCAACAAGTAAGACAACAGTGCCTTAAGACTCTCAAGGGGATGACATTTTCGAACTTGAGCCAGATAAAGCAGAATCTGAAGCAATGGAACTGGACGAGTGCTTTGATATACATGGCATCCAATGGAAATAGCATTGCCACTGACGATTTTGTCGAGGTTAAGTTTAAGACAAATAAAGTGGAAAAATATTTTATCGGGCAAATTAAGGGACTCTTTGGTAAAAGTTTTGAAGTTAAATTTCTCAGATCAAACCGAAAAATAAAAAATTGTTTAATTTTTCCAACAGTGGAAGATATTTGCATAATTACGCCGGAACAAATTAATAAAAAACTACCTAAACCAACCGAATTGAGACGAGGGGGATACAAATTTCCTTTACAATTGATGTTAAAATCTTATGCCATCTAATATCATTATATTATTTCTGAAAATATATTTTTTTAATGGGGTTATTTGAGTTTGTAACTAAAAACTGTAAAATAAAGACTGTTTTTGTATTTTACTGTAATATTTTTTTTGTTTTTATACTTAAAAATATATATTTTTTTAATTTTTGGTCCCGATTCACCTCATACGCGGGGCGACATGCATTTTGCATGGCCTAAAATGGCGCGTCCCGATTCGCCCCAAAACAGGGTCTATCGGGACACCCTATATTTATTTATTTTTTTTATAATTCATGGAAATTAAAAAATAATCGAATACATATTTTTGCTGCTGTATAGACTACGGTCACTTTTTGCTAAATTTTAACTTTGGCAGTTGTATAATAAAAATATAACATAAATATCTAATAGTCTCCCCGATTCAACCCGCTTGACGGTACGATGATGAAAGTTAGAAGACGGGAAAATTCCCAATTATTTTATGAATATCATAAGAATAATTAAAGCTCTAATCTTAGAATTAATCTTAGAAACACAATAGGCACAGTTAAATACGAAGGTGGAAATATCAAACTGTGGAGCTGTTTTTCCTACAATGTAGTAGGTCCCATATTTTGGATTAAAGAGACCATGACAAAAGAAATTTATTTGGATATATTGGATAGAGTCGTGGCTACCATATGCTGAAAAAAACATGCCTATTAGATGGATGTATCAACCAGATAACCATCTTAAACATACGGCAAGGATTGTTAAACAATGGTTTACACAAAATAGGGTTTCGGTTCTGGAATGGCCATCATAATTGCCGGACCTTAATCCTATTGAAAACCTGTGAAAGGAGCTGAAAAACCGATTAGCTTGTA
The DNA here is from genome assembly GCF_022605725.1 of Anthonomus grandis grandis. Lineage (NCBI taxonomy): Eukaryota > Metazoa > Arthropoda > Insecta > Coleoptera > Curculionidae > Anthonomus > Anthonomus grandis. The sequence continues at coordinate 31,042,668 of NC_065552.1, forward strand.
AAAAAACAACAAATAAGCAAGATTTATGGAAGGAAGTTCAGGATGCTTGGTATTCCAACCCAGTTAAAACATGCCAAAAGTTGTTCGATTCGATGCCACGAAGATCTGCAGCCGTTGTAAAGAATTAAGGTGATTCTACCAAGTACTGATTTACTTATCTAATGCTTTCGTTTTTTTTGTGGTACATTGTAATTATAATTGTTTATGGCCAATTTTGAAAAATACTCTTATTTTTTTGTCCACCATAAAACGTGTAAGAAATAAATTATTTATTTACAATTACAAATTAAACTGGCAAAGAATAACGTGTATTTATTTTTTTTATCACTGATGGCATATGTTGTACAAATATGAAATCGTTATTATTTTTTTTCTCTATGTAGCACAATATATTATTAAGAATATTCAAATAAAACCAGGCACTCTTATTTTTTTGGCCACCACTGTATATCATGTTTAATAAAGAAACATGTTTACGTCAATAAAAACAGACAAATTGAAATTTTGATAATATGTTTATTATGTTCATAACTTATCCTATTTACAGCAGTCTTCTATATTCAGTCCTCTCGTTACCAAGCGTTAAGAGCAGGAGTAGCATAAGCATATGCAGCTGGAGCATGAGCTGCGTAACTGTAAGCAGCTGGGATATGATTGGCGTAACTAAGAGCAACTGGAGCCTGAGCAGCATAACTGTAAGCAGCTGGGATTTGGGCAGCATAACCATAGGCTGGTGCAGCATGGGAGTAAGTAGCCGGAGCTACAACTTTAGCAATAGTTGCTACGGCTGGAGCGGCATATGCAACGGCGGCAGCTTTTTGAATAATATCTTCTCTGTATGTATGACTTACAGCAGCTGGAGAAACAACGGTCTTAGTGGTAAGAGGAGCAGCTACAGCAACTGAATCAGCGATAAGGGTTTTTGCAAGGACTGGCTTAGCAACAACTGGAGTAGGTACGGCAATGGGCTCAGCGACAATAGCTTTAGTTACAACTGGGGCAGCATAGGCAACAGCAGCAGGTTTATGGATAGTGTCTTCTCTATAAGTATGGCTTACGGCAGCTGGGGACACAACAGTCTTCGTAACGATGGGAGCAGCTACTGCAACTGGTTCTGTTACAATGGTTTTAGCTACCACTGGTTCAACGATAGCTGGGGCAGCGGCATATGCAATTTGGGCAGGCTTGCTGATAATATCTTCCCTATAAGTGCTACTTACGGCTCCAGGTGTTACAAAAGACTTAGTAACTACTGGTGCAGCTACCTCATGGTATAAGCTAGGCTTAGCCAAAGCAACGGCGACGAGAGCAGACAACACCACCAATTTGAACATTATGATTGTTTAAGAGGTCTGTGTTGTGAGTATAGAAACTGACTGAATGAGACTGATATCGAAATGTAATGGAAGGCACATATTTATATGAAATTACGAATACCCAAAAAAAAGATGTAGAAGATAAAAGTATAAGTGACATTGAAAAAAACCAGATCACTGAAGTAACAGGATCACCTTATTCGCCCGGAAGAATTTTGCGTGTCATTGATTACATTTTTAAAGGTAAACGGGTCCAACGCCCATCAAAGAATTCTTTTAATAGATTTGGCGATTTATAATAATTAATTTAATTCATATAGTATTAAATGTAAGTCATCTAAATTGTTGCAAATTCGGTTTCTAATTAACTTTTTTTATAAAAACTAATATTGGGCATATTTAATTATATTGTTTTTTTTAAGGAATTTAGCTTGATAAGAAAAAAAAACAAATTATTTAATATAATGGTTATACACATGTTTAATGGTACAACCTAAAACATTATTTATATTATGGTCAAATCAAATTTTGCTCAAAATAATCATATACAAAGATGATATTTATGGGTGTCGTGTTTAAGTGTGAAAATTGGGTGCTTAATTACCCTCTAATAAAATATCTTCTAGAGTTGTGTGTTTTTAACAATAAAAAAACTAACTTACATTTTGTTATATATTCTAAAAAAAAATTATATTAAATTTGTTCTATTTTTTTGTCTAAAGAATGAGTTTGCTTTTGAAAAGGCAAAATTTAACGCTTTATTGTCTTTAATTCTTTTGCAGTTATTAGATTTATTAGAGCTCCCTCTTTAACCTTAAACCATCACCGAATTTTAAAATGATCCATTTTGTTCCAGTTTTTCTTAAGGAGTTATAACCTCTATCCTTTGCATACTCCAGTACCTGCAAATGGCCCTGAAAATGGGCCTTTAATTTATAACTTTTCAAATATATCCTGACAAACCATTACAGTCAATAGCCCTATTATCGCTTAATGTTACACACTTAAAACTTTTAAGTTGAACTGGCATCTTTTCATCCATAGCAACTTACAAAACTTTCATCTTACCCCGTTGGCTGTCTAGCTGTAATGGTTTTCAAGATAAGCAACATTACTAATTAAAATGTCAAAAAATATAAAGACTTCGAACAATTTGGAAATGCTTGGAAATTTCTACATTATTTTTGCCGATGGAGGCGAATAATTTCAAGAGAACACTGGAAGTATATTAAGCATTTTATATACTTCCAATGTTCACACACAGTCTATTTTTATTGTTAATCGTAAAATTAAAGGATATTTGAAAGCCGAATTTAGTGTATGCTTTCAATAAAAAGTTAGGCCAAGATAGAGACCGAAAAATTAAGAGAAATGAGTCAGTACATAGGAAGAACCAGGTAAGAAGCAACAAGAAGAACAAGAGCAATGTGACAAGTAACATAAGTCTTCATGTAATCAAGAAAAAAGATAATAAGGAGAGATGAGAAACAAGAAAACCTAATGAAGACTATAAAAGACAAATTACTTAACTCAAAAGCATTTCTTAAAAAGGAGCAAAAAGAACCTGATGATCTTGGAATGCAAATTATGAAAGTTAAGCCATTAAAGTTCGACGGCATAGAAGCATGAAGTATTTTCAATTATGAGATAAGTAAAGCAGGCTCAATTAAAGTGTAAGAGACTACAACCTATATATAGAATGGAATCACGATATGACATAAAGGCGAATTTTACCGGTTTAAATCTTGGAGATATAGTCTGATTATATAATGCATGGAGGACGAAGGACGCTTTATCAAAGCGTCAGAAGGTTTTGGGTTCATTTCATATGATCACCAGAATTGACGACTTGTTCTGGATCCACCATCGGCTGACAATGAAGATGAAAATTGTAAATATCGGCGTCTAGCGCTTTATGATTCAAGTAGGCGTATCTGTGACCCTGAAGGTGTTGATTGCGAGAATCGAGACAATCAAGTTTCAGAGGAAAGCAGCGAATTAAAAATGTAATTCTATCAGTTATTCTCATAGTTTTTGTACTGTTCTGCTTGTATTTTATTCTTTAAGTTGGTTATTTTTAGTTCTGGTTTGGCCCTGAATTTAGATTATTTTATTGTAAATCCGGGTAGTTTGATTTAAAATATTAAAAGTAATATGATCAAAGCAAATCGATGTCCTGCTATCAAATGCTTGATAACATGATTGATATCTTTCATCGTGAAGCGTTTAGAAGCAACTGTAAATCTTGGGGTATTCATCACAGGGTATATATAATTAAAATAAAATACTTTCCATTCTTTTACAATTCTTTAAAAGAATATCATTTCTTTTAGTGCTGATATGCTCTAGCTTGAAAACAAAGCCAATTGCGAACTCCGTCTCGAAATTGACCAAGCATTCGATGGTTGAAGTTTGTCTACATACTTTATTAATACATTGAATATTTAGTATTTTATTTAGCAGGGGAGACTGGAGTCAATTGTAACACGGGTCAATTGAAACAGTAATCTTTCTTTCGCTACAAGATAGAAACAAATTGCGCGCGTAATATAGACCATAATATCGACAACCATTTTCTGGCAGTATGCCGTGGGCCATTAAACAAAGTATAGAACGTACCTAGTGCGAGATTTTGTGTTTTCACGTATCCAAAGTAAGTATTTGCTATATTTCTTATGCATGTGTAAATGAGTCTGTATGTGTATTTGGTTAGTTTGTCGGTTTTCATTAGTTAGGCCATTAACTTAGCTTTATTTTAATTTGGTGTCATTTATTTAAAAAAGTCGTTTGGGGTCAGTTGTAACGTTTCAACTGACCCCGCCGTTCATTTCTAAAATGAAATAAATTGTAATTGAGTCTGTAGTGTGTTTAGTTTGTTTGTCAGCTTTCATTAGTTAGGACATTGATCTAGTAAATTAATTAGTTTATTTCATTTTAGATGCCCCGTAAAAGAGTCTCGAAAACTGACCGTTCAAGTCGAGATATATCTTTATCTGAATCTACATATGCAGAGCTCAAAAATGAAAGTTCTCTACGCTTAGCTGCCGACCAATTTGGGATCTCTCATGTGTCTTTGTTGAGATACAAGCGAAAGAAAGAAGCTGCGGGTAAAACTGAAGGTCAACCACCTGTTACAATGGGCTATAAACCTGCAAATAAAGTTTTTAATGAACTTCAAGAAACCGAAATGGTACTTAAAGCGAAAAGTACATAAAAAAAGCTGCAGACCAAAGATATTCGGAAACTTGCGTTAGAATTAACCATTAAATATGATATAGATAAACCGGACACTTGGATTAAAAACGACATGGCAGAAGAAGACTGGTTTTCCGGTTTTATGTCAAGACACCGTGACTTATCAATAAGAGCACCACAAGCAATCAGCTTAGCCAGAGCAACCAGCTTCAATTGTGCAAATGTTTTTGTATTTTTTAATAATCTTGCCAAAGTTTTGGATCGAGACAAATTTGAAGCAAAGGATATTTACAACGTAGACGGAACTGGTGTGACAACAGTCGTGAGCATGAAACAAGTGGGTGCAATTACCTCACAAGAACGTGGTATACTCGTAACAGTTACGGTGGCAATAAACGCACTAGGCAATTCGATTTCGCCCATGTTTATTTTTTCTCGACTGCGGTTTCAGGATCATTTTATTTGTGATGGTATATTCTACGGTATATTGGAGCTGGAAACGGGTCAGGATGGATGCAAGAAAAAGAGTTCGTCTTGTTCTTAAAACACTTTTAAAAGCACACAAATTCTTCACAAGCTCATAAGGTTCTACTCACACTGGATAACCACTCATCCCATATTAGTATAGAACCTCTAGACTATTGTAAAACTCAGGGAATAGTAATGCTTTCTTTCCCACCCCATTGCTCGCTTAAATGTCAGCCCCTCGATAGAACAGTTTTCGGTCCTCTTAAGAAAGCAATAAACTCTGCTTGTGACGATTGGATTCGTAGTCACCCTGGTAAACCGATGTCTATATATGATTTACCCGGAATTGTCGCAACATTATAGGAAGTCAACTGTGTACACCGTTATACCGGAAAAGGAGGAAATAGAGAGAGAAGCTAATAAGAAAACACAAAAGGTCAAACGGAATCTGGAAACCGAAAAGAAGGGTCTAAAGAAAATCCCAAAAAAAGCACCCGTGAGAACAAGAAAGAAGTCATCTGAAAATTCTACCGACGACGAAAGTGAATGTTTTTGTTTGGTGTGTGTTGAACCATTTAATAAAATTAAGCCAGGTGAACAGTGGATCCGATGTACTAACTGCAAAATGTGGTCGCATGAAGCATGTGCACCACAAGAGCTTACATATTATGTTTGCCATAATTGCCAAAGTGATTGACCAAAAATTGAAAGTTAAGTATTACACATCTATATTATAAGAACCACCAGTTGTTGTTTTTTGTTTTTAAACTTTTCCTAAGTTTTATTTTATGTTCCTACGTTTCTGTTTAATGTTCCTTCTCATAAGTAGAATATTAGCTTCTGTTATTTTTTTGTTGTTGTTATGAGGCATTTTTTACAGTTTCTATATGATTTTGAGTCTTTTTTGAATAATAAAAGAAAATAAAAAGAAATTGTTTTTTTTATTTAATCTATATTGCTTTTGTTACAACTATGCCCATAATGTGTTTCAATTGACCCTTGATCGGGGTCGTTTGAAGCATTATGCTCCACCACTTATTTTTATTTGAATATTTTTTTTCGCTTATCTATAGTCAAATTTAACTACTAGCTCAAGTATGTCAAGTTTCCAGCTATATGTTACCTATTTTTTGATCATATTATAGTATTTATCTAGCCAGAAAAAAAATATTTGTACAAAATGGTTCAATTGATCCCAGTCTCCCCCACTCATTAGAAAACGAACTTTTTTAGGAAGATGAATGGAATAAAAAAATCTTATATTTCGCTCTCATATTGCAGTAAAAAAATAATCGTAGGACTTTATATAGATGATTGATTATCGGTGATACTAAATTTCAGTTTGCGAACAAAATTTCCCTTGGGCTTTTTTAAGGGGTGATTGAAGATTGTCTTAGATTGACGCCAAACTAATAAAAATTTTACGACTCCTATCTTATAAAGTAAATTCATTTGAAAAAATTAATCTACTTAAATAAAATTTGTTAGTTTTTTGAACATTTAGAAATGTCAGCCTTTCCTGGCAACTCATTCATTTTAGATACAACAAATTAAATTAATAAAAAAAAAAACTCTAAAAGATGTTTCGAATAAGTTATCTTTATATAAAGTAAATATACATTTTAATTTAGTTTTCTTTAATGTCTTAGGAATAGTCGAAGATAGATGGCCATACACCTTTAAACATCTGATAAAAAAACATTTTTTTTTACTAACAACTGAAGAGGAAAACAAAATATGTAGTGGCTATTATTTTAGATCAGCGTTCATGTAATACATTATAAATATTTACTCCTATCTGGAAGTTTTTATTAAAGAATTAAGAACATCTGAAGAAACATCTAAGCTGATTCAAGTCTAGGCTCTGACATCGGTAGGACCAGAACACTTACTGTTTTTTAAAGACATGGTTTTCAGAAGCTGTTGATCAGGTCTGATGACGCCTTTAGGAGCAAAACACGTGTTTGAGACTTTTGATCAAACCTATACGAGTAGTTTTCTTATATCAAGTTACAAATATACAGTAATAATGAAAGTATGGGCATTTGCTTAAATAAGTGCGAGGCCACTGCGTAAGGAAGTCACTGGGATAATGAAAAAAAGGCAATAAGAATGCTGTCACCTGAAGATCAGCCAAACTATGACGACTTCTTCAAATTTAATGATCAATTCTTTAGGAAATCTTGTCTCTCACCATTTTTGAGCAAGGTCTTCATGAGTCACTTGGAGGAGAAAATCATGAAAAGTCGTTTTGCAGGCTTTTTGAGAGCTTATAAAAGGTACGTGGACGATTTGTGCGTGTTGTGGGTTGGTGACTTCTTGTCATTTATTAACCCCCTTCATAATCAGATCTCTTTTACGCTGGAAAGAGAGACAAACGGAAAATTACCCTTTTTAGATCTTCTTTTATACCGAAATAATAACAGTATTTCTTTTGAAGTATATCGCACACCTTCTGCAACAGATAATATAATCCAATTTAACTCCAATTCCTCTTATCAACACAAATATGCAGCCTTTCATTCAATGTTCTACCGTTTATTTAAATTACCTTTGTCCAAAGACGCTTTTCAAAAAGAACATAATATTATAAAAATAATTGCTGTAAACAATAATTTTTCACTTTACAGCTTGAACAAATTATATTACAAATTTTATAATAAATATAAACTGTCCTATCACATCGTCCACCCACCGAGCAACATCACCAACAATAATAATTTTAGATGCTTTAGTTATTTCGGCGGCATTTCTCAAAAATTTGCAACATTTTTTAGCCTTTCCATAGCTTTCAAAACGACTAACTCGCTAGGAAAGAACCTAGTAAAGACGTTGGATAAAAGTGACCCTCTATCCAAATCGGGTGTATATTGTCTTAATTGTAGGGATTGCCCTGCTGTTTATGTGGGACAATTAGGAAGGAGAGTATCCACAAGGGTACAGGAACACCTAAGCCGCGTTAATGAGTTCAGGGACACCGACACCACAGAAACTAAGTCAGCATTTGCTAACCATTTATTATCAACGGGTCATAGTTTTTCCGTCCCTGAAAATGTTTCCATTGTTCACGAGTGCCTTAAGGGTAGAAAGTTGGATCTCTTGGAGAAAATGGAAATCACCAAAGCCAAAAAGAGTCCAATTTTGACATGCGTTAATGATGTTTTCACCTTTGAGCCAGGACTTATCATCTTATCTAACCTCCTGTTTCTGCTCACGATACGCATATATGCCTTTGACTCTAACATTCATAAGCAGGGCTGGCCGAGTGGTTAACGGTCTGGTGTTTCACCGATATCAACTTTAGAGCGTGGGTTCAAATACTACACTAGTAGCGTTTTTCCTTTTTATATTTTTTGTTGAATTTTTGTGCCATGTTATTGTTTTTTATTATAAAATATGTGGGTATTCCCAGACCTAATGGTCTAATTGAAATCTAGAAGAGACTAGATCTAAAAAAGGCCTTTAAGGTTTAAGGTCGATGTTGTTCGATTGGTAAATCTGACTTAACCTTCCACACCAGCATAGTTTGGAGAATAAATCTTTATATCAAATTGTTTTATTAAAATTGATTTTATATTTATTATTTTATAGTTTATTTGCCAAAGGTGCCGCTAAAAGACTTTGACAGCAGTAGATTTGATGACAAAAAAAACCACAAAATAGATTATAGGTAGGAGTTTCGGAGAGGGCTAAAACGCGTCGAGCTAAGTTTTCACCCAACAGTGGATATTTGGATTATTTATTTTCTTTCCTTTAATTACTCTTAGATACTTCTTTTAGAAAATATTTAAATATGGTTGATATCCGTCAGCTCCTGCTTTACATTAGAAATGGGAGCTTTGCCACCGGTTCACCTTCTTCGCGTAGAGAATGGATTCGGAGTCGTACGCACGCGTTTTTTCTTTCCTCTTTTTCTTTCATGCGGATTTTTCAGCCTGAGGTTAAATTGAGATGCTAGAGATACCCTTACTTGATTTATTATGTGAAAATTAAATTTACATTTATATAAGTGTGTGTAACTCTTCGGAAATGATATTTACAAATAGAGTTGGCAACATCATGTATTTCTACTAACAGAAATATTACTCAGTTTATTTTTCTTTTATTAATTAGTCATATAATAAAGAATATGTTATCATAAATCTAAATATGGCCTGTTCAATACCCATTTATGTGACTGCATCGTTTATCACCCTATACAAGTTAGGTAATGAAATGTATAAGGGTCAAACCAGTCTGAATGACGCCAACGCAAAATGAATGTGACCAATTACGTAAGTATGAAAGTATCTCTTTCGCTTGGACTATGATGTGTAAGAGAATCAGCAAGAGCAAGGAAACCCCAAGAACGTATGTCTCTTCTTTATCCAGCTAAATATTAATCTGTTGCGCTCGGCTGCTGACTAAAGCTAAAGTTATACTAAAGAGTATGTGCTAAAAAATAGATTAATGACACAATTTACATAATTGAATCCTTTGAAAATAGTTCAGATGTTGATACTGTTTTTTGTTTATTGAATTATGTGTTAAATTGGTTTTAATTGAGATAATTTTTAATCCTGGGTAAGATCGTTCTAAAAAGTATTTGTCACTAGCATTTGGTATAGTTTCAACCCCTATCAATTTTTTTTTCATTAGTATAATATATAACAAACACAAAAGTCACTTTATTTTGGCTAACGACTTAAATGATCCATTACAATTTCGAAATGTTACTATAAAAGTTTGTGATAATAAATATATGTTATTCAAGGTATATATGTTATTATCCCTATTTCCCATTTAAAAAAATTGACATGGTGGCTCTGGAGGATGGATCTGGATCTTAAGGAGATGACGTCAGAAAAACGCAATTTCTGTCAATCCTTCAATATTAAATTTGACGTGTTCAGGCGTTTTTGGCTAAACAGTTTATTTTTCAAGATTTTCAGGGTGGACTGTTTTGTCTCGGACAGCCTGTATAGCTTAGGCATTTTTGTGGGGCACTAAATATTGTATGTCCATATTCGACCATTTCACTTAACATAATTTTTATATTAGTTTTTAATTATTAAATACACCGGACACATTCAAACAGCCATGCCAAGACTAGGGCTCGAACCCAGGACCTCACGATTGCACGGAAGGTAGTTAACCTATCACGATGCTCTGTTTAGCTCTCCGGATTCCTTTAAGTTTGTTTTCTTGGTAGCTTAAATTAATGTATTTAATTTATTGGCAAATACTATACCATTTTCACTATACCATTTCACCTTTTTTTCTAGAGAAGAGTTGCAAGACCTATTTTTTCTTTTTTTGGTTCTTTAGTCCAGTCTTTGATATCCGGTCTAGGCTTATTTTCTTTCTGTCTTAATTAAAGTCCAGTCGCCTTTTACCTGTCGTAGACTACCACGTGTCAGGAATTCTTCATTTCAAATTGTAGTTTTCTAGTTTTTGGGAAACTTGCCATCGAGAAGTTAAGCAACAAGATTTTGAACTTTCATGTATTGAATCTAAAAAACTATCTTTAACTATGCTAAAGGTTTTATTAAACAACTGATAATATTGTATTCATACAATATAATATTCATACAAAATCGAGTTTTTAGACTTTTTAATGTAGATTAGAAAAGATTCATATTTATTTGCATGTTTTCACAAAATCCTTTAATACTTAATAAAGATAAAGACGTATTCTAAAAAGTTATTAGCAATATCTTTTTTATTTACTATTTGCTGACCGTTAAGTCTTTTAGCCATTGGACAATTAGTACCTACTTGATGATCTGTTGCTGTAGTAGCTACGAACATTTGCACCGTTAACATTTGATTCCGGAATGTATAGTTTACCTAATATAAATAAAGTGATGTGTATTTTAAGCTTTAAATATCGGTTATAAGCAATTTGTCACTATGGGCTACACGGATAACGCAATTTAAAGAGGATTCTAGACCAGATTCCGATACATTCGTCATTACAGTAGAGTCGTACCGTACCGTTCAAGCAAAATTTGTTTTTGACAGTTTGTGAATTAAGTAAGAGCCACCTGTTGACAGTTAACCTGCTGCTTCCGAGCATATTTTCTTATTTTAGATGCTTGGAAAACGTAGGTGATATTATTATTTAGTTGTGAGTTTTTCTCTGAGATTTATGAATCTTTACTAGCCCGATTTATTTACTTTTGAAACAGTTGTTTGGTCCTATCTTTCTTTGGTTTTGTAGCGCAAACAGTAGACGCACTCAACCATGTCCAAGTGGCCGATGAGATGCGCAGACGACAAGTCAGTGTGCAACAGGAACAGAAAACGATAAACCAAAATTACTATATTTTAACTGAGTTTACAGTCGCCATATTTTAGCCGTGAAACTTCTGAATTTCGCAATTTTAAGTAATATTTTTCAGATAAATATAGTAAATAAAATTCTTTAAGGAAGTAAATTAAATTTTTAATATAAAACATTTTTAATATACAGAGGTGATGTTCTATTTATTATTGTAATCTTACGTTGAAATAAAATAAAGGTTTTATAGGCGTCAAGGCAAAATGATTCATTTTACAAAAATGTATAAAATTTGTTCTTTTTATTTTTTCAGTTTTCTCTTACTCTATAATGCAATATTTTTCTAGATAAAATGTTTTACTCTCTTTATACTGGACATTTCTTATGTTAAATTCAAATGTAATTTATTTATCTAAAAAACAAAAGACAAAATAATATTTAAAAAATCCATATATTATTTTACAGTTTCTTCTTCGACGGTTAAGTTTCGTAATTCTTTTTATATTTCCGGCAATTCGCGATACGTTCAAAATCTGTATCAGTTTCTGATTTACAAATCCGTCTGATCAGTTCCTTCCTTCTACATTATTAAGAAGCTGATCCCCAACAATATCTACTAATGGCTCTTTTGAAATGGGGTTCCATTTGTCAGGCAAAAATTCTTTAAAAGATTGATCACAGCATACCACAACTTAATTAAAATTAAAATATGCGTTCTTTTTTACTACATATCTATTTAATTCAGCTCAAAAAAACTCTTGGGCTTAGATCCGCATGTCATGACTTTTTGCTTTAAAGAGTTCATCTATTACATAACACTTACACTTTGGTTTGTAAAGCTTTATTATATTATATAATTTTGGCTTCAACATAGATTCATCATAAGCAAATCCATTCTTGCATTTCCACTTTGCTTGACAAAGTTGCTGGTGCTTTTACCACAGTTCTTGATTTAAATTTGGAATCAGAGTCTCCGTGACCCACTTTTTATAATGTTCGTAGTCCATGTCATGACGATTTCCAATTTACATATGCATTGGAAACAAGCCCGTTTTCACTACTTGCATGTACTATAATAAGACGTAGTCCTTTGCCTATCAGTTTTTTAATAACTTCAAAACTCAACCACAAATGGAATGATGAAGTTTATTTTTTAGTGTGGGTATGAGATAAATTTTTTCATCAATGCACATTATGTCGCGCTTTTCTTCTCTATACTAACGCATTTTTCTAGGAAATGCAATCCTAAGCGATCCAATGTGTTGCAACACTTTTCGATTGTTTGTTGAATTTTCTCCATCAGAAATCAATTTGGTGGTCTCTTTACATCCTTGGTAGTCGTTATTTTTGACAAATTTTTTGTCAATTGCTTTTAATGTACGAAACGTCTTTGCCATCACATTATGATTAATAATAGTTTTCCACAAAATACTCAAATCTGCATTATCAAGAAGAGTTTTAATGCTTCTGTTTCGGTTTCTTTTTTTGGAAGTTAAAAATGATGTTGACTGCATTATGGGTGGATTATTATTTATATTTAAGAAAACATTTATTAGACAGTAACTTTTTAGAGGAATCTTAACTTTTCCAGCCACTGTTTTAGTTTCCATAAAATTTAATAAATTGTTAATTATTTATTCTGGACTTTGGTCAATTAATAATTTATTTTTTATTTTACTTTTAAACTACATTTTAAAATTAATAAGGCTGGAAAATACACACAAAACACCAGTCACTATCACTGGATTAATCTCGATTAAAATAACACTTTAATGTAAACTAATAGACATCTACGACCGAAGTTCTTTAAATGAGCTAAGTACTGGGATTCTAAAATTACGATTCGACACGATTACTCGATATGACTGATTCTAAATAAAATTTTCAATCCTGAGTGTCTTGCGGATTGGCTAGTTTTTAACGATTTGTCGCCGACACGCTTGGGTATATCGTATGCACAAGACGATATAGCTTCTTCCTTATTTAATACGTGCATAATGTGTCAGCATCTTTTTTTAAATGTATTTGCTTCATTCATTGTTTACCAATAGTTATACCGGGTTTTCATTAGTATATCAAGAGGCTTTCTTAAGGGCCAAATTATGGACCGGCTGGTAAAGTGTCTGGAAAAGTTATCCTGCTGGTAACATTTAAAATTGTATTATGAACTTCTTACCGTTTGTCTTACAAGCGAGATAATTCTTGCTTACCGTAGAATAAGTTAACAACAGGAAAAAGGAGCGTATAGAAGGTTTACCAGGAAATTTATAACTTCAAATTTTTCAAAGAGTTGGAGCTTGCATAGTTTTGCATAATATTCTAAGTTTTGCATAATAATCTAAAGTTTGTGTATAATATTCTAAATTTTATTCTTAATCTGTATAAGTATTTTGTTATTTTTTATCTGGTTAAATCTCTCTTTATTTAATATGATAATGCCCGACTTTAGGTTACACCCTTCCCTCACCTGCCCCTCTTTGCTGGCTATGCCACTGTTATATGACTGAGAAATGAGAAGAAAACATACATCTAAGAAATCCCATATAGGAACGTCAAATTTGAGACCTCAACACTCTGTTATTAAATTATAAATTATTTCCTTATAGGTAGTAAAAGGTGTTATGGTTGCACTACCGCCACCAGTTTTAAATATTTTCTGGTTGTTCTTGGCTACTTTTTTTCTTAGATCTTTTATATCTTGATACTTTCTTCAAAGATTATTCAGGGTTTGAACCACCCCTGACATAGGGGTTTTTATATTAAACTCTGCTGTCAATTTTTCCCAGGTCTGATCTTTTTCTTTCCGAGATGTTGCATCAGTCTTTTTGATTAAATTGTACCTGCATATTGACTACAGAGCAAAATAACTTTTTTTTCAGAAAAGCTTACCGACCTCTTTTTTTATTAGATTATTGAGACATCCTCTAAAAAAATAACGTAAAAAAAATGATTAAAATTTTACCAAATTCATTGCCCAGTGTACAATTTCTAAAAAACTGTGTACTGTGATTCACTGGCAAATGTCTGGTGGGATACTTACAAACAATTAGTATGGTATTAATACTAGTACCAACAGAAATAATATCGGATTTAGCATAAAACAAGTATACAAGTACCTTTAACTATTATCACAAGTGAAAAACCAAATACTTTCATTATTTTTGTTTGTTTTATTTATTTTCTCAGGACCGGTTATTCATAACCCTAATCTTTTTTTCTTAAGATTATTTTACCGGCCACAACAATTATGTTGTTGCCGAACTTTAAACCTTCTGCTACTTAAAAACAGGTTAAAATTTGGTTCATAATTCCTCCTACAGCTATTGGTAGGTTTACCGAGAGGATAGCATTTATCTACCTGATAACACACAGGAACATTACCAGCTGGTCCGTAATTTGGCCCTAAATACAACAACTAATAGATCTAATTCGACCCTATTTTCCACAACATTCTGTTAATAATAGAGGCAGAGGAAGTAGAGTTACCATTCCATTGAATGGGTAGTTTTAGTATGTTTTTGAAGGTGGTAGACAATGGTACAGTGAAAACATCTTGTCGGACTTGCATTGTCTTATTTATTTAATGTAACACGACGTTTCGGTTGGTAAGTATCTCCAACCGTTATCAAGTGTAAACCAGTTTAAAGAATGAAAACGTCGTGTTACATTAAATAAATAAGACAATGCAAGTCCGACAAGATGTTTAGTTTTAGTATGTCCAGATTTTATTCCACAGATTGTTACCAAAGAAGCATTGGACAAGATTTTAGATTTGGAATTAGCGAAACTACTGCAAGTCATTGGATCCATAAAATTACTGAAATCATTGACGATCACCAAAAGTGGATGAACACAACAAATTTTTGTGATTTTCCATGAATTCAATTATTATTTCCCAATGGGTAGTGGTGTATATAGGAATATATTTAAATAAAAAAACACAGAGGCAACAAAAAATTAACAAAATAAACGAATATTCTTAGTGTTTATCAATAGAAAAGACAATTGACGTTCCCATCTGTCAAATATTAGGGAAAATAACAAATATATGCCAAGAAACCTAAATCTAATCGAATAAAATGAGTTTAGCCGACGATTGAAATTTAGAATCACCCTTCTCGTCGGCGACTGAGTCGCGATCGAATTCGAAGTCGTGATCGTATCGAGATCGAGTAGTGATTTTAGAATCTTAGCCAAGATTTTATGCCACAAGTTAATTTTAATTTTGGAATTAGCGAAACTACTGCAAATCATTGGATCCATAAAATTCCCGAAATTATTGACAATCACGTTGCTGACCGATCCATTAATTTTCCAAATACCAGAGATGAGAGACAACTTAATAAATTTGTTAGTATAGATTATTATATTATTATATTATGTATAGATGCTATTGATTGCACCCGTGTTGCCCTATTAAAACCAAAAGTGAAATTTAGAATCACCCTTTTCGACACGACTGAGTCGCGATCGAATTCGAAGTCGTGATAGTATCAAGATCGAGTCGTGATTTTAGAATCCCAACTGCGCATTCAAATTTTATTGGCCACTTGGATATGGTTGAGTTGTAGTAATTATTACTCGGGCTTATCTTTATTCGGTTTTGTAAGGCAATTAATAACCAGTTATAAGTTTAAATGTTAACAAAGCAGTGGAAAATGTTGAGCTGTTTGCTTGGTAGTGCTGTATTTCTGGCTTTGCTACTAGAATATCACTTGCATCCGTAACCTGTTATAGTATTAAGTTGTCATAATAAATGTTGGATCACTACCTGATTTGTCAACTGTTTACAAGCTTACCCAAGAGGCAATAGGGGACTCCTTTGATTACTCCCGAGAATTTTTTTGTTGATTATCCTTTTATTTTTGTAGATAACAATATAGCAAACATTGGGGAGTCGACAAAAACCCTGGATCGCCAAAGTAAGAGGTAAAGTAAGAAGTAAGGTATTCCGCACAAAGGAATTTTTATTCCATTGTGCATACATTAATTTACGTACACCGGAAGAAACCCACCACACATTTTTCTGAAATTGTATTTAATTTGATCCACTTTCTCACTGAGTTGACTTTTTTTTGTTTAATTTCACTTTTCGATTCAGCAGAAGGTTCCGAAAACACCTTCTAAGTTTAAATCTATTTTCTCTTCTGACCCAAGCCAATCTCAGTCTTAGCCATCTCCTTTATTATCCAATATTTGAGTAAAGACCTAAGCTTATCACTGCATGACTGCTTCCGATACTGTCTTTACATGAAAATATAATAATAATAATAATAATAATAATAATGGCTTTTATTTGAAAATATACAATAACAAATACAGTAAAGAGCTATTACTACAAGATATAATATGGCGCAGTCTAGCTTAGACGCTACTCTACTGAACCATTTGATATTGGTCTAAATCTAAATAACAAATAATAACACAGATCTGTCATAATAATTAGCATATAACCCCAAAAAGCATTCACTTATCAGAAGAATATCAATAAAAAATAGCAATATGTATAAGTTAATAAATAAACATAGGAAAATCAATATTTCATGTACATCCAAATTTAAATGCCCTTACTCACAGTATGAACCCAATTACATTGACCATTTTCATAAAGAAATAACTATTGTAATATAAAGTCTTCTACATGAATAAGTAATCAATATTAGATCTAATAAACCTTTTGAAAGAAACTAGTGTGAGAGATTTTATATGTAGAGGAACTCTATTATAAAGTCTCGCTATATTGTAACTAAAAGACCTTTCAAAAATAGAAGTTGAGTGAAGAGGTATAGTTACACAGCTCGTATCGCGAAGATCTAGATTATTATTTTATAAAATAACAAAACTGACGCGGCGCCTCTCATCCATTCTAAGCCAATGCACATCTCTCAACTTAGCCGACATTCCCCGCTCTCTACCCCGTATACCCCCAATTAGTCTTACACAGTGGTTTTGTATTAACTGAATGCGATATTTATCCCTTTCCAGCAAACATGGGCCATAAACTACATCGGCATAATTGAAGTGCGAAAGCACTAAAGAGTCACAAAGCATTTTCTTTAATGACTCTGTCAATAGATGCCTTTGTTTAAATATAAGCTTTAGATTTAGGAATGCTCTCTTAATACATATGCTGACATGCTCAGTAAACCTCAAATCACTGTCCAGAACCAGCCCTAGATTTTTAGCGTGGTCAACAAGTGCAAGTTTATTATTATTATTTAAATTTATTTGAATGCTATCCTTATGCAACTGTCGTGATTGAGTTCTGGCAAAGAGCAACACCTGAGATTTGGAGGGGTTAAGAGTGACGCAGTGCTTATGAGAAATTAAGGGCAGTGACTCCAAATCTTTATTTATTTCATTTATGCAATCGAGAACACGACCCGGATTTGTAGACCTGCGTATCATCTGCATAAAAATGTACATTACAAGATTCAATGTATTTTGCCATTTGAGAAGTAAATAAGGTAAAAAGAAGAGACCCCAAAATTGAACCTTGTGGAACCCCAAAACATAATGGCACGGATTCAGATACTTCGCCATTGACTTTAACCCTCTGACTTCTACCCTTTAAATAACTGGTAAGCGGTAGTGTCGAATCCCAGATATTTTCAAATCGCCAAAAGAAGATTATGATTTATTCTGTCAAACGCTCTTGAATAGTCTAGAAGGACTAAAATAGTTAATTCGTTATTCTCGATAGCTTAAAATATATCATTTGTTACTTTCAAAAGCGCTGTTGAACAACTATATCCTAGTCGAAATCCAGACTAAGTGGCTGGTAATAAATTGTACTGTTGAACATATTCTCGCATTTGATTATTAAGAATACGTTCTAAAGTTTTAGACAGAGTAGGGAGAATGCTTACTGGCCGTAAGTCCTTTAGTTCAGTTAAATTATTTACCTTAGGTACAGGTATTACAATGGAACACTTCCAATGATCGGGAAAGCATGATGTTTCTATGGAGAAGTTCACTAAGTGTGTATTTACAGGTAATATTAGCGGGCAGCAAAAGAGTAGCATCTCAATGCCAATGTCATCATTTCCAATGGCCTTGGATTTAACTAAAAATAAAGCATCTTTAACTTCCTCAATATTAGCCAATCTAAAACGAAAAATATCCCGATTTGACAATGTATTATTTAAGTAAAAATTTAGAATATCTTCATCTGGATCAATCTGCGGAATATTAACAAAGTAGTTATTGATTTCATCTGCTGACCAGCGACCGCTAGGAATTACCCTACTACATTTCCCATAAACGTCCAGATCCCTCATAAGTTTCCAGTTTTTTTTAGATCCATTTATTCTTATTCGATGTTCCAGATAAGCTTTCTGTTCCCTCCTGGTTGTTGCAGTAACTTGATTTCTTAGCTGTCTATAAGATTCCCAGTCTTCAGGAGAATTGCTTTTTTTGTATTTAGTCAATGCTTGATTTCTAAGTGACATTAGATATTTTAAATGAGGTGTTATCGAAGGAAGTTTTTTCTTGGTAATCCGTGCCGATCTTTTAGGCTTTCTTTATCTTTTAGCTCTTTTTTCTTATATCAATATGATTAACCACATTTTGCAGTATTCTATATTTGTTGACTGAACCATGATGAATTTAAAAACACACAAAATACAAATTTGTTTAATAACAAACACTTTAATTTACAGTTTATGCCTTGAGTATTTCAATCGCAAATCTAACCCTTTGGGTTCATTAAATTATCCCTATTTCACTACGCTCAAGTATATCTAAGCCCTAAACCCTCCCGTTTTCCCGTTACGTTATACCTGCTGCTGCTGCCTGAATATTATTGACATTTAGTAGCAGCAGCTCCGCGACTGCTTCCAACGGTCCTGCCGCAGTATTTTTAGACGCGTCCTGCTGCGAACTCGCGCTCTCTCCAATTTCGTTTTCGCGGCGATCCGATCGATCTCCCAGCCGTTTCCAGTTATTAACTGGACTAGGATTAAACGCAGCAAGAATTGATATTCACTTAAAAGTTTAAATTCTATTCACTAAAAATGGCAGACGATCAACAGGAGATGAATAACGAGGACTCGAATGACATGAACACCAAGTTCGGGTTACGATTGAAGGGACGCAAAGGGGCCCTGAAAAAGAAGAACGTCTATCAGATCAAAGATCATCGGTTCATTCCGAGGTTTTTTAAGCAGCCCACCTTTTGCTCCCATTGCAAAGATTTTATTTGGTGAGTGCGTCTATTAATTAATAAATAGCGGCTACATGACATTCGTTGCAACAGTACGTGTTGCATGTGTTTAATTTATGTGATTGCGCTCAATCAACAAATGGGTGTTTTTGTTTGTAATTGTAATTTAGCAGATATATGATCCAATTACTTTGGGTGCATTCTACGAAATGTAGGTTGCCGTGGATGCATTTAAGATTAGCCCTTTCGCACCGGTCGATATCGCTATTAACATATAAATTAGATTTTGAGAATTCATTTTTACATTAGTTTTCTTGGTACAATACAATAAAAATAATAAACGCAGTAAATTTACAGGATCTCATTAAGTTATGTGTTACCCAAGTTGGGCGCCAAAATGTTTTTTTGTTCTATTTAAGGATGAAAAAAGTAAATTTCATATTAAAGACATAACAGTTAAATGATTAATATTTTTTATGCCAAAGGGGTAAGTAAGTACAGTAACTATTAGTACTAGAAGCATTTTTTTATTTTCTTTACAGATTTGTAAATAAAATTAAAAAAAAACATTTTATCTACATTTCACTTTTTTGTCATAGGGTTGAAAATAGCTTTTTGCTTTTCCATTTGAATTTCTATATAACTGCATAAGAAGGGATCATTGTCACTTAAGATTTTCGCTAGAGCTAAACTTAGGATGCGTAATTTATAAAAAAATATTTTTTTTATAAAGACTCGTAATTTAGTTTAAAAATGAACCTAAGCAACTGCCATGGCATGATGTACATTATACTAATAATATTACTGAAAAAGTGACGATAATGAATAATAATATTACTTATATAATTAATAAATATGCCCATATTAAAACAAAACTTTTACTGAAAAACCATTTACTCCTTGGACTACTACCAATTATTATATTGGTCGTCAAAAATTAATGAAGCAGAAAACTGAAAATAGTATTATTACAGAGAGTTAAAAAATTAGACTAAATGCGTAATAAATAGGGAAGAATTAGTTTACTTTTAACAAATGTCATTAAAAAAAGAAAGGAATTTTGGAATAATGCTAAAAAACTAAATTTTACAAAAAATAAAACCAGCTAATTGCTTGATAATTTAAATAATGCAGAAAACTTCATCAATTTCTATCTTACTAATAAAAAAATATAAATCAGCTAGAACTTAACATAAATTTAATAAATGAAGAGAAAGCTATACATATTATAAAAAATATTGGAATTAATGCGGTAGGAATTAATAGAATTGCTATTAAAAATCTTAGGATATATCTTCCTTACTGCCTGAAACCTTTGGTAAATATTATTAATTGTATTTTGCAAAACAATTTCCAAGTAAATAAAAGAAAGCTATAATTGTCCCCTTGCCCAAAGTACCATGTCTTTAAGATTTTAAAGCTATTAGACCTATCAGCATTTTACCAGAGGTTTCAAACATTTTACAACTCATATTTATAATGGAATTTTAGGATGGATTTTGTCTATCAGTTAAAAACAATCCCATTCTGTCAACCAGGTTTCCGAAAATCATTTAACACTACCACAAGTCTTTTGAGTATTGACATTAGAGCCAAAAATTATATTATAAGAAATAGCGCGTTTAAGCTTGCTGAACTTTATTAAAGCCTTTGATACCATACATCATACATTACTACTATCTAAATGACAGTACTCTGGGTTTTCTTATCTTCAAGATCGCTGTTACCGTGTTCGAGTAAGAAAAGATTCAGATCAAGAATATTCAAACTTCTTGCCATTAACTACAGGCGTCCTACAGGGTTCTATATTGGAACCATTACTTATATGACTGATATGGAGGACTACCTATAATATTCTAAATTGGCACAATACGCAGACAACTCTCAGGTGTATATCTTTTGACACACCAGACTTGCTCATAGCTCAAAATAAAATTACCAGTGATATAGAAAAATTGGCTCCATTCGCTGAAAATCATAAGTTAAAATTTAATGCTTTAAAGTCTTGTGTGATGGTTGCTACAAACAATAAAAATAAATTAACTGAAGTTATGAATACTTTTAAAATAACTATAAAGGGTTAAACTATACCCATTGTTATTCAGAAAAACAGTTTAGAAGTGGTAATTGAATGAAATTTAATTTTTACAATACATGTTAATAATAAGATGAAGGCCGCTTATCCGTGATTGAAAAGTCTACATCATTACAAAATCATGCTACCACCAAAAATAAAATATTGATGTGCTTGTTTTATCATTACTCGATTACCGAGACATTATGTATGGTGATTCTTAAACAGTTTATTTATCTAAAAAAAATCAAAATTTACGAAATAGTCGTAAAGTAAGATGACAGCATTTTAATTTAACAGTAGGAATGTAGCCTGCAGAGAAGATTTAATTAATATATACTTTGGAGATATTAAAGCTCTCGCTCGATTTACTTTTAATATAATAGACAGACCTGCGAGCGCCGAATTTTACTTTGCAACTGCACTTTAGAAACTTATATTAAATCCATGTGGGTATGAGAATGTTAATGATAATGAGGCCGTTCCATATGATTGCATG
The DNA here is from genome assembly GCF_022605725.1 of Anthonomus grandis grandis. Classification (NCBI taxonomy): domain Eukaryota; kingdom Metazoa; phylum Arthropoda; class Insecta; order Coleoptera; family Curculionidae; genus Anthonomus; species Anthonomus grandis. The sequence continues at coordinate 31,064,646 of NC_065552.1, forward strand.
GAAAAGCATGTTTTTACCTATTGAATTTTTATAAACGTACTTAGAGATCAAATAGATTGTTGGCTGATGTTTTGCTATCTTCACTTCTTCTTCATTCTTCTATTTTTGCAAACTTCATTTTTTCAAAAGGCAGCCTTTCATTCATTTTTAAACTTTTCTTATAGTTCTAAACCGATATTATGTATAACAAAAGGCAAAAAAAACTAAATCTCGATACGCCCTTTAAAGGTACGTATAAATTTGTTATAAATTAATCGTTTTATAAATTTAATATATGAAGAGTGGAAATTCCAAACGTTCTAAGTGCCTTTAGCTATTTTTTTCAGGAAAGGAAAAAAACTGTCTAAGTCAAATGTTAAGTTAAAAGCTTTATTAAAATGTATTTTACTTGTAACTCTTAACCTCTGTAATTAAAAAGAAAAAAATAACTCCATATATGCTAAAAAAAACTGTATTTAAAGAACGTTCTATGTACCGTGGTACTTAGAACCATTTGAACGGAAAATGTATTATTACATAAAACATAACTAACCAAAGAATTATGAATGACATACTAAGTTATTACAAATTTTTATTTTAGAATATTTTGGTAATAACCTTTAGCAGTTTCTGGCAAAAAATCCAACATAGCTGACAAATCTTTTTTCTTGCCTTCCGGCAAAAGTGGCTTAGAAATTAATGGTATGCAAGCTTTTCCAATATCTTTAGGTTTAGCACCTTTTTTTAGTACATTGATACATTTCTAAGTTTCTATGTCACTGTATGTGGTCTTATACTGAATAATACCTGGATAATGTTTAGAAACTTTTACCATAGTAGCTTTTGATATTGGAAAATTTACTTTTAGTACGGAATCGCAGACGCTTTTTAGGTCTAAAAAGTATGAATTTTCCATGTCAACTACAGTAAATGGTTCCCCTGTAACTTTAGCTAAAGCAACCACTTTCTGTAAATCCATCGGGGTAAAACACTTTGACTCTTTTCCTTTTTTCAATAATCGCAAAGTCCCGATCACACGATAAGAAGCTATGCCCGCTTAATAGAAATTTTTGAACAATCTCTTCAAAATGTCCAATTTGCACCAAAAACATCATTAAAAAAATAAGAGTGCGGTTCTTATTTTGTCTTGCACAATTGTCTGACTATAGAACGAGTTTCTTTTTATCAAAAATTTCATAATAATTCACTAGACGTAAAATGCAGGATCCAACTTCATTGCTTCCACGACAAGGTTTTGTTTCATCCCACATACACATAAAAGCTTTATTTAGATGAGATACATGGATGTAGTACATATTACTATGAGTTAAATTTGGTACCAGTAAAACTTGCTGAAGATCCACAGATATCATATAAAAGTCACAATTGGGAAAACGTGAATCGTAAGACTCCTTATTCATACATTCAAGGGCTCTCTTATACTTGCTGTGATGAAGAAATTGCTCTCGTTTAGCAGTTACTAACCCAGATCCACTGGAACATGAAATCTTACAAGCAAGCAAATCGCAGGTCCTGCAAGTATCGGTCCTGGGACGGCAAAATGAAATATGTGGAAAACATTTCAGAAATACTTTTCGATAGATTTGTAAGTAATTTTGCTTCCTGGATTTTTGCTGGTAAAACTTCTGTAAAGACGACTAATATTAAGATCACTACTAAATGTTACTTTTAGCGCGACCATAGTGACTTTCATCGCATGGAAACGAGTTAAAACGAGCTCCCAATCTTCGTTTGTGTACTTTTGGTGATGTGCGTTTCCCTTTCTTTTGTCTGTGTAAGTGATAAGTCCTTCTTGACACCGACTTTGTAGAGTTTGTAGACGTCTGTGCGATACTGCAAAAATATCCTGGAAAGTTTGCTTGCACACTTGGAAGGAGCTAGCTGTATTATTAGGAACAGAATAACAAATGGTACATTTCCTGCGACTGTTAGTCGGGGTATCATAGGTCCCATGGCGCCTCCGCTTTATTTGTGACATAGACAAAAGTCGCAGCAAAAAAGTGTTCTGCAAGTTGTGATTTTCCATCTTCATAAAATCTTCAGGTAATTTGAGTTTCAAATCGAGCGAGATATTTTTGCAGCCGTATTTGCCTTTGCAAATTGCCTGTAACAATAAAAAGTGATTAAATTTGCGATAATGATTTTAGTAACAAAAATATGTAAGTTTTTATTACTGCACGCACTTAAGAAAATGTTTTGACTAAAAATTTTAAAGAGCCCCCCTTGCTATAACTTATTACACAATTTATTGACATTTTTTATATAAAACTTAAGTGCATTAAAACAAAATACTCACGTTTTCTTGAGGAGGTGGCAGCGCTGGAACACTTTTATTCTTTCGATTTTTATAGGATTTACCAGAAACGCGATTTTTATACTGTTCTGCACGCTTAGAAGTTTTACTGAGTTCACACACATGCTTATCTGTTTTATTTTCCATTTTGTATTGGGTATTTTCTAAGAATTAAGCGAAACGCTTCCTAACCTGAAAGTCTCTAAAACAAAAAATAAATACAAGGCAGTGACTCGAGTCCGTTAAACGGACGGCTAATTTCAATAAAATTCGCTGACGGCACATAGAACGTTTGGAAAAATTATAGGTCGCGTACTTAGAACATTGTCATTCTTTAGTTAGGCAACATACCACGTTTAAAGGGGTTTGGTACTTGGAACGTTTTCAGGGTTGTTGGCGATGGCACATAGAACATTTTTAAGGCAATATCTCTATTTTGAAAAAAAATGGCACTTTGGAACGATTGGAATTTCCACTCTTCATATATAAAAAAATAAATAAATTACGTATTTTCGAAATTGCAAAATTTTGGTACTTGGGAAATATTTTAAAAATCTGATTGGATAAAACCATTTCGTATCCACATTAACTTGCAAACATATTTGTAGGCTTCCGAGATCCCAACACCAACATCAATGACCAATTTGGGACACTTTATATTTAATAGTTACAGTTTGATATTTTACAAAATTATATATATATTTATTTGAATGATTACTTATAGGGTTTCTTGCTGATTTGCCGCCAAATGTTTTTTTTGTCATCAAATCACTGTAGTGCTTATTACTTAATTAACTATTTCTTGCCTCTCGTTGACTAACATAATAATCTTTTTCTATTTTTTTCTATTTTACCTTCCATTTTTCTATCGAACGACATGCAATTACCAGTAACTACTGTACACTATCCACAATCAACATCTATCGATATTTGTCAAAATCTAGTTGTGCTGCGCTAATACCGCGCCGCGTTGTTTATGTGTTTATAGGTATTGTTCCATTTAAAAATCCGGATATTTTTAGGGGCATCACTAGTTGGTAAAGATAACAAAAATGTGTTATGAAAATTATGCCTAATGAAATTCCTTTGGCGTTTATCGAATTTAATGATTTAGTGACAGTAATTTCAAAAATTGAGCAATAAATCACTTTACCAGCGCCATCTCTAAATTGCCCCCAATTAGCAATTTTTCGACGCGACAACGTTGCAAATTGCAACGCAACGTTGCATTGTTACGTTGTCTTAACCGTAGAGACAATCCCGTTTTACACCAATTTGAAAGAGATTTTTTTGGTTGTCTCAACGTTACGCAGTGACTACCCGTTAACTTTCTAAACGCTTTTGCAACGTTTTTAGAGTTACTGATTTTTGGACGGATGGACGCCATAACGACAGAAAAATTAATTACTTTTTTAACAATAAGCTAATAGATAACTCCAGTAGGCAGCTACTCCAAAAATACAACCTTTTTAATCCATCTTTTGAACAGCCCTTATTAATATTTGTTTTGTATGTAGTATAATATAGTGAATTATACGGGTAAAATTAGCAAGAAGCAAGAGGAAGAACGGATGGACCGAACCTAAAATTTTAATATTTCAATTATTATTTACAGTTTGTTGCGCGTATGCAGCTCGTTTTTTTACAAACTTTAATAAACAAAAACTTTAACTTTTACAAAAAAATTCATAAGCTCTTCGAAAAATATAAACTCACAATGTAATGCTAACATTACATTCTGAATTCTCATTGCTGCTGCTCCTATATAAATCCTAAAAAATTAAACTTTCTAAAACTTACCATTGTTTGTAAACTGGTTAGTCGTAAGAAAGGCTATAAAGTAGGATATAGGAACCATGAAGGAGACCATTTACAAAAAGTAAACCCAGTATTTTAAACTTTAAATATGTAGAATTTAATACAAACCTTTTCACTACTATCTTTCGCCACTTCCATTGATTCTACATAATCCAAATCAACTTCAGGTAAGCTAGTTGTAGGCATTCTTGCTTCCATTGCAAGTTTTTTTTGCGTCTGTAGTAAGTTGCAGAATATTTAGTCTTTATATCTCTTCATTTTTTAAAGCAAAACAAAAATAATAAATCCCAATATTTCCAAGCAAAAAATGGATAATAAAAATAAAAATATAAATTAAGTAGGTTATGTTGAATTGAATATTTTTTCTTCCTCTTATTCTCTCTACCTTGTTTTTCATCTTCTTCCTAAAACTCTTAACATGTCAAAAAGTTTCCTCTACAGCGAAAAATGCTTAACACAGACGATCAGGCAATGTAATACCCATTCGCTAACGATGAGATAATGTTGTTCTTACTGGGTTTTTGATTCGAAAAATTGTACAGGTCTGCACGTCGTTGTTTTAAGTGTAAATTACTACTGCTACCATCTATAGTAAAAAAATACGTTATAAAAACAGCAGAGTTTTACAATAGTTGCGATACAGGTGCAATACGTCGAAGTTTGGTTGAAAATAAACGTCGTTGCAAAACCTACTAAATTTTGCACTGAAAACAACGTTGCAACTAGTGAAAATAAGAGTATTCTCAACTTAGGTGACTTTTTGTCACAATTGTTACTTGGGCCGTCTCTTTTTTAGAAGGCAGTTTAGGAAAAAACTTAAACTTTTGTCCTAAAATAACGGGTATGTTACGCCCTTAAAGTAGCGGCCTAAGCTTTTGCAACTCCCTGTATCTAAAAGATGACTGCCAATCCAGAAGTAAATTTTACTGAATTGTCATGTTGGGGTTGCGAGTAATTTCCTTGTAATAGGCTTCATTAGTATCAGAGCAAAATTAATATGTTATAATAAGGGTACAAGCTAATGGGTAGACAGTCTCCGTAGTCATGACAGGGACAGATCTACTTCAGGGATGCGACCCTGCCTACGCTAGCTTTCAAATATTCTATACCTAAATCGAGAGATACACAGGTCCCAACTAGAAGCCAATTATCCTTTCCTGTATCTATCCTATAACTACACCAAAGAAAGTGGTGCTGCCTCAGTGTGTCACTTCGCTTCAATAATCATCATGAATAAAGGAAAGTATACGACCCAACTAGCAATGAAAAAATGGGTTACCGGTCATGATCATCTAGGAGACCACACATATCATGAAAACCGGGTGTCTAGAATTAAAATTTCGGACATTTTTTAAATAAAAGGTTCGTGGTACTTCCTGGCAGTAGTAGTTAAACATAGTGTAAAATAGTAGAAAATAGTCATTGATCGTATCATTATTGTAAGATTTAAGAACATTCCAAATATATGCTCCAACAAGCGAAGCGAAAGAAGATTAAAAAAGATGCTGGAAAAACTACCAAATAGAGAAATCTAGATAGTCCTAGATGATTTCAATGCTTAGAGTGTTGCTTCTAACAAAGATATATGAGGATAGCGTCTCTTGCACTTCTGTACTGAGACAACTTATTTATATTATTGTTAGAAGTTGTAAATGTATTTGCGAAGCTTGTTGCCTAACTACAATATGTAGTTTTTAATTAAGCTCGCGGACTATTAGACCCCTGTCAAAACATGACAATGGTACGCTTGCAGCGGACTATTGTTTTTTCGTTTTTTGTAAAAAGACAGAGCGTTGATCTGCCTCTTTCTTTGCAACTATGAGTGTGTAAATAACCTTGGCATAAAACCAATACCTTTACCGGTATCTAAGTAGGTTAATCTTGTAAAAGGTGATCGGAGATGGACATTCACTTTTGTAACCAATTAATTATTCAAAGATGAAAGAACTCTTTTAATACACCCGGCTGTCTATCGCATAACCAAGAGATCCTTATAGCATCACATAATTATATACCAACCTATTTATATATATTATCAACTTATATGAACAGAGGCTTTCAGCACCACTCGAGACGTTTGATATAACCTTGCAACAAAACAGAAAAATTAAATTATGATAAAATCTCGCTGGAAAACTAACGGAAGCATAAGAAACGATAAATGATCGTCCTAGATGGCATATGAGATCCAATAACACATACATAAGAGCCGTGATACCGGATTACCTATACTTAAACGTGCCGCAGAATCACAACAGTCGCTTAACATTGTCTGGACGAAAACAAAATCCATATTAAATAATGCTGCTAAAACCATCAAATGTCCTGGAAGAAAAGAGGAAGCAATGGATAACAGATTTTACTTGGGACAAAATTCAAATAAGGAAACAACTAAAAGCTCCAGAACTAGAACATAAGATTGATAGAGAGGCCTATCCAGCACTGAACATTGAGATTAAGTGACTCTTTCAAAAAGACAAAAACAGCCACCTATATTAATTATGCAAAGAAATAAAAGAACATAAAATCAAAACTGAGAGTAAGGAAATAAAGCAGATAACTCATTCCTTCGCACCAAACCGTAATGCCATTAAAGATGAAACCGGGGTTCTACTCACAGCCAGACAAGACTATAATAAATAGATGAAGACAATACTGCGAAAATCTGATAATGGAGTAGGATGTAGAGAAGTCATCAATATAATTGAATAGCCATTAGAAGACAAAAAAGCCCCACTGGTATAGATAATTTACCCATCAAAATGATTTGAGCAGACAGACGACTGGACAATATCAATATATATTCTACTTACATAAAAAAGGAGCAAGGAATTTATGCAGCAACTACTGCACAATTGCGGTAAAATTGTTACAAAGAATTCTAGCAAAGGATAAAACTATTGCTACTACATGATATTCCAGAAGAACAGGCAGGTTTCGTCCCAGGACGTGGCACAAGAGAGCAAATATTGAATATAAGGAAGATCATTGAAAATGATATACATATGTATTCGGCGAATAGATTATGCGAAAGGCCAGTAATGCATGAAATAACGGGATCACTATTGAAGCAAGAAAGATTTTCAATCTAAGTGTGAAGTGAAACTGTGCCAACTGTTAGGTAGAATGAGAAAATCATGAGTAACAATAACGGACCCACGTGAGTTTGGGACAATTATTTTGCGTTACAATTATGAGCGAGACGCTATTCACTGAAACATAGTTCAAGCAGCTTTCCGTAAGCAGTTTAAGTAGAGTAAATGGGTTGGAACTTATCATGATATTTTGTAGACAGTTTTTAGGACTCTGGGAAGACTACACTACTTAAAAACTCGTTGATAACATCTTATAGAAGAGCACACCACAAAACACTTGCTTTGATGTGTCACTTGTACCACCACCAAAGGTCATTAACTATTTCTTGTATTCTGTCATTCAAGTATTAGTCCATCATGTACTTGCGTTGTATTTTCAAAAATTTTATCTGTTTATCGTCAAGTTATAAAAACAGTTAAGCAACAATATTTCTATAATGGAATTGAAACTTCTTCTAACAAACAGAGAGAGTCTTGGCAAATTATGAATGAGCTACGGAGTGTGGCACTTGTTGGGAATAGTTTGAAATCTACATTGATGGCTAATGATCTTAATACTGCAGCGTTTGTGCCATTAGATAGATGTGCATTACATACTCGATTGCACAGAAATAGTCAACGAAACATTAATATAAATGCAGGTCGCAAAATAAACAGAACAAAGACAATTCATGGCAATAGATAGAGCAAACCACCAAACGAAAATAAATAATATCGCTGTTGTTAGTCAACTTGTATACCTGGTATCTGCAATTATGGCAGACGCACTAAGGCAATTAAACGTAGAGTAAAGTGGGGCAAAAAGACACATTTAGGAGAAGTTAACTTATAAAACCTAAAGTTTCAAAAAATGTTTTATTGATGTATAAAACTTAAAAGTTTAATCCCTTGGTAGTACAAATAAATGCTATTTTGTATTTAAAAATACGTTTTTAAACATCACAAAAAATAAAATATTTAAACATACAAAATAAGACTTTTGCCCCACCCACGGGGTAAAAGTCCGATTGATATGGGGCAAATATCCGTAACTAATTTAATTGCAAAAGTCGCACTGAAAAGGTCCAATATTCTCATATTCATACAGCTTTCGTGCTACCACTCCTTGCAGTAATGCACTGGATCCAGGACTCAAGCGGCGGTTCTTCATACGGCCCGAGGCAGCCCGGACATGCGTTCGATTTGGTTTTCCGTTGTTTTAACCCTTCGATCTGATCAGTATTTTTTCTCTTGGCGCAGGTTTTGGATTTCAGGCTTTTCTTTCTCAATTTTTCTTCAGCCAGTGCTTCCTATTTATTCTGGTTGGGCGTACTGGACAAAATTGTAGACTTTTTATTTTGACGCCTCCTTTTCTGTTCTTCCTTTCTTTTCGAAAACGGAATAATTTGTTCAGGTGTAACCGATGGAATTTTGTGTTGATGTAGACGGCTTTTCTGGTGTCAAAAGATTTATTGTATTGGAAGTGGATGGTAGTATTATTGCTTGGTTTCCAGAATTCTCTTGTGCTCGGAAGAAAATAAGACAAAGGCATATCATCCGAGTCTGCTACAGAGTCCAAGTCATTTTTCTTTTTCTCTGCTTCTTTATCTGTGACTTTGGAAGAAAGAAAATCATCTTCTGTAAACAGGTTCCTGTTTATTGGATATATTCCACACACTTCAAAACCGGTAACACCTCTGTCCATAGTCAAACAACGTTCGTATGCCTTGCCAAGTAGCTTAGAAATTTGGAAGTGAGCAATTTGCCTTCCTGGATTGTTCGTTAACCACTGGTCACATTAATCTGTATAGAACGTTTTAAGGGCCTTAAAGTAGCATCTGTCTAATGGCTGAATTCTGTGACTACTGTGTGGAGGTATCGTTAACAAATGTATGTAATTTTCTCTGCAGTAGTTCACGTCTTCTAAACTTTCATGGGAGGAGTGATTATCCATAATCAGCAGCACAGGATGTTCTTTATCTGGCCTTACTTTAAATTTAAAATTCTTAAGCCACTGTATGAACAAAGTACTGTTTATGTATCCCGAATCGGAACACATTGCAATGGATTCTCGTGGAGCACCATCCATAAGCTCATTTTTTAGTTTTTTACGGGGAAAAACTATGGCGGGAGGCACAAAGCTTCCCGCAGCACTCATGCAACAAACAATAGTAACAATTTTCCCTCGTTCAGCGAATGAAATCTTTCCCGCCATCCTTTTTCCCTTAGCAGTTACAATCTTTGGTATTTTATTCGGAACAGTTGATATACCGCTTTCATCCATATTAAATACAGCGCTAGGAGGAAACTGAAACTCGTTATAAACTTTCGTCAGATTTTCAAAAAATACATTTATTTGGCATTTATTGAACCCCATCATCCGTGCGAGACTCGTAGCTGTAGGAGCTCTTAACGAAAGGTTATATTTTTTAATAAAACTAAATGCTCAGTCTCTGCCTGCCATTTTTAATTTTGAGGCAAAAGGGTTTTTTATATTATTCAAAGTGGCGTATTCGTATGCTATTTTTCTTAAAGCCTCGAAAGTGAGATTGTAAAAACGATTATCCAAATCTTTGCAATGCTGTACAAGTTGAAGCTCCATTTCTTCTGAAAAAACAGATCTAAACCTTCCTAGCTTTTTCACTCCGTGTCCTGACTTTAACAGTTTTCGTAATGTAGACTCATCTATTTTTAATTCTTTTGCTGCAGTTTGAAGAACCATTATTAATCATTCCTCTGGCAGTGTCCAACATATCCTCGGTACATATCTTACGATCGGTTTTCCTTTTATATAACCTAAAACAAAATAAGTGAGGATAAATACCAAAAAAAATTTTTGATTCTTATGGGGCATAAGTCCCCAGTGCGGATTTTTACCCCACACACTACTGCGGACTTTTTCCCCAAATGTAACGGGCTCACAAAAATATTACCTACGTACAGCTAAGATGGAGGCACTACTCTTTATGCTTTGCAACCAAACTTAATCTATATATTGTAAATATTATAAATGCGTATTTAAAGTAATCAGTTTTTAGGTACACCTTAAATAGTATGATAAAAAAATTACTTGAACAGCATGTAAATCTGTAACTTACCTCATAATTCGCACAATTATTCACCTAAACCAGAAATATTTTTCTCGTCGATACATGCATGTGTAAGGCTAAAACCACTTGTTGCGACATTGTCAAATTGCAACGGATATATCAGTAAAATCACTTTCGGACTTTTGCCCCATGCGACTTTTTGCCCCACTTTACTCTAGATCAGGAAACTGACAAAAAGAGTATAGATGCATTCGAGATGTTTTGCTGAAGACGTTTTCCTCATAATTCCTTGGATAGCTCACAGAACAAATGTGTCAATAAGAATAATTTAATATTAAGAATTGACTGAGACCAGAGCAAATAATAGGCTATTTTGGACAGGTGTTTTGAAGAAACGCTCTTGAGAAGCTTGCGATACAGGGAGGCGTGAAATATGAAAGAGCAAATATTGGCGTCCCACTATGAGAATGTGCAAAATTGATGGATTACTATATTTATTTTGGGTGGTTAAATATGTCGTACCGACTTATCCATAGTATTTTAATATCACATTGTAACAGAATTATTATATCCTCTGTATGATGATAACGAGTTTCAAACAAATATATCTAGAATATCTCCGTTGATACATTTATCATTTTTGTGTTATTAACATAGTAGCCAGTGATGTCGTCAAACACCCAGAAATTCCAATCAATATAGAGTGGATTTAAGTGTTATAAATTTCTGAGATAGATGTGATATAAATTCTTAAAAATCTTGTTTTTTTATGCTTTGTTTGTTTCTAGGTTTCGTTCGTACCCCATGATTTTTATTCGGGATTTTCTCACCTTTGTTATGACACTATCATAATCCATATGCTTGTTTATAGTTTTTTAAAGATATCTAGGTCTCTTCTATTGTTGCCACATTTTACTAAGACATGATAAGAACAGTTATTTATATTAGGTATCAAAATCCATAATGATAATCAACATTAATAAAATGTGACATTTCCATTATATGATATAAAACACAATTACTTTTATAGTTATAAAAGTAAAACTACCGATAATAAGACATTAATAGTTCACTATTAATTTGTCTAACAAAAAATAAATAAAATAAGTCGCAGGCTGTTATACCTTCTTTATTTATTCAGAAACATTATAATATCAAATTAATAAGTAGGTATCCAAACAAAGTAACAAAAATAGCTTCGGGAAACTTATAATTAGAGGATCGATCGAGCGAATGTAATCCAGTTACCCATGTTGCATCCTGTCATCGATTCACTGGATCTTTTATGCTACCACCTTTTTTAAATTATTTTATAAACCTGTCGAAGCGTTGCGACAACAATAATAAATAAAATCTATTTTTATTAATATTATAGGAAAATTACCCATTTTTATTATACATAAAACACACTTAGTATCATGTACGATTTACGTTAAAACAGATAAGTTAAAACCAAATTACCGCAGGATCGGTTTGATTTAATACCGATTAATTATGGCAGATTGTCTTATTTTCTACATTCTATATATTAGCAAAACGCCAACAGGCATTTAGTGATAACAGCATTTATTTACATCATTTATCGAACAAAAAATAACAGGGCATTTTATCTATCAAATGCCACATTAAATATGTATAAGCTTTTTATTTGTTTAAAAAATTACCTGCGTAATAATTAAATTTAAGTCATAATGAAAACAGTAGCGTAATTAGGTAATACTACTTAATGCACCACAGCGTAATATTATGTGATACCTACATATCTTATATTATGCAAATATACTACTGAATGTGATGCTATTTTTATAAGCGTAATATGGAATTTAGTATAAAAAATAAAATATAGTATATAGTTTTTAATTTTAAAGTTTGAATTTCGCGCCTTTAGCTATAACGTCATATGTGCGGACAGTCATTACGTTTTGTTAGGTTGACATGAGTGATGAAGAAGGACAAGTAGAGGTTATTATGATGTGACTCAATTATGGCGAGACGTATTAATTTATGTATTTGAAATTATGGATTTATTAGTTATGAGTTGTAATTTGCGTATTTGTTTAATTAGTTTAATAAAAGGCTATTCTAGAAGTATATAAAAGGTGTTTCAATAAGAACGCAAGATTTTAATTGCAATTATAATGTCACATGATTATGACGTGACAGATCGAAAGTTGACAGATGGGAGCTAGTAAACTTGGAGCATTACCACGAACTTATAAATATGGGTATGTACCGTTTTCAACTGTCAGTACAGGATTGTACTGTGCTGATTTTACTGTAATTTGTCGTTCCGATTTTACACAGCGTGCTATTTTGCTCCAAAAAAGGAACAGTTTTCAGCACCGTTTTCACAACCACAACATAACCTATAAAACCTAACCTATAAAACTTTCGATCAAACATATTTCCTGTGAGAAAGTAAAATACACATGTACTTTTGTGCCTTTTTATTTCTGCAGTGCAGTATGTGCACAATTACGAGTTTTCTCAAAAATTTAAAGGGCTAAAGAGCGCAAATTTGTGGTCCTAGGACTTAGGACTTGAGTGAAAAATATCGTTTTCTTCACTAGTAATGTAATATAATATATTATCTTTTGAATTTGTACCTAGGTACCTGAAATGCATCCTAAATTCCTCTTCGGAATATAGGTTTATCACGTTTTCCAAATAATTTGGAACGCGAATACGGGCCTGTCCTTAAGCCTGTAATTGGCCAATATAAAAGTCTTCTTGGTCCAGTTCATCTTCCTCATTATCAGTTAATAATAAAACGGAAACGGTGTTTGCCACTATCATGGCTGCTACATTATTGGGGTTCATAGCCATAGTTATTTTGAATAATTTATGTTTTGAACTTGGAAAATAATTCGCACAAGGTAAACAAGAAGATTCAAGAAATCAACATCAACAATACTTCTGACAGTTTTGATATTCCCCCACTATTTTACTGTACCTACAGTAGCTTTTATCCCCAGTCAATCCAGTAAAGATTAATGACGTCACTGACGCATTTATGACGTCATTAAGTACTGAATCAGTAAACTGAAATAAATATCGGAACGACGTCCAGTAAATTCAGTACTGACAGTTGATAACGGTACATACCCTTAATATATTTTTTGTTGGCAACACTAAAAATTTTCAGAGTGACCAACATCAAAAGGACACAACTACTACAAAAATGGCGGCCACCATGCAGTGGTCATTTTTATGTATCGTGGCCATATGCATTAGCACTCCAGGTATATTTATAAGTTCGTGAGCATTGCACGTTCTAATTATCAAAAATTATTATCAAAATGAAAAAAGTTTAATTGCCACTATTCGTAAAGTGCGTCCAATGTTTGGTGGAAATAAGGTTCCTAATTCATTTATTATAAAAAGAATAATCAAAAAATTGAAAAGTATTGATTTAAGCTCGTAGAGGTCTTACTAAAGATTTACAGCTGCATGCCCACAAAATCCATATATTTCAACAATCAAATAACTTCTTGGTCCAATCTGAGAATTCATCAATTGAACCCTTGAGCAACCTGCTGATTTTCCAAATAAAATTGTTTTTAATGATGAGGCCCATTTTCACCTCGATGGCTTTATTAGTAGGCGAAACTGTAGTATTTGGGGCTTGGAAAATCCACGAATGATTTATTAAAAAGCAATGTATTCACAACGTGTCAAACATCATGGTCTGGAGGAATAATTGGACTGTTTTTCTTCGAAAACACAGAAGATAATGCAGTTACGAATGATATCGTGCTATAACAGTTTCTTGTGCCTCATTTGGAAGCAGGACGGTGCTACATGTCATACCGCCCAGTGAAACATTGACGATCTTTCATGAATTTGCTCCTGCTCTTGTGTTATTGAATCTAATGATACATTACAGAAACGTTTCTTTCTGGATTGCTAGGCAGTATTTTAAGATTTATTCAAGGACAGTCTTTTTGGGAAATAAAACTTAAGTACTCTGTTTTTCAATAGTTCTATAAGAGACAACTTACAATTATCTTAATTTTTTCAAGTAGTAACAATTTTGTTTAAGGCTTTAAAATACTACATTACTCCCAAACCTTTAAAGCAATAAAAAAACAACTTGAGGCATAAATTTGACCCTAGATCTAATCGCACAACCTAAATGACGTAGTTCTCACTGGTCATTTTCGATCCTTTAAAGCCACGCGCCCCTAGTTTTCCTTATAAACTATTTTAACTGTAATAACGGTTAAAATTACGTTAATCTCCATCCTCAAGGTAAACCTTCATAAATATATCCAGTTAATTTGAATAAAGTTGATAAAGCCCAGGCAACACATACATTGAGACAAAATATAAAAAAATCTAGACAAATTTTAAAACACACTTCTTATATGTTGTCTATGGTGTCTTAAGACCTTAATGGAGTACTCAAAAAAACATGGCTAAAATATTTTTGGGTTGATGATAATGACATGAGAAAATTATTGGATAACTATTAAGTGTTATCTATTTATAATAAATCAAGATTTAGACGCCTTTATAAATTTTTATTAGAAGATGCAAGTTTTATTCAGTAAGAACTCGTGGACAAAGAATATTTAATAATGGCTCAATATCGACTGTTTGGCAGGCTACTAATTAAATTGTCAATGACATTTTGCTTAATTTGTAGTCATTGCTCTTGAACAATGGATTCCAGAATTTAATCTGGTTAATCATTTGCTGTTAAAAACCCTTCAATAAGAACAAAATTTGTTCAAAAGCCTATTGAAAATTCAGACTCAACCATCAAGGTACCCCCTTAGTACCTGTAAACTTCTGTTTGTAAGCGAGACGCGTTGCCAGACATTCGCCATGACTGAAGCCAAACCTTGATTCATTCAGAAGAAGAATGCATGCTCATTTACGCTCTTGCCAATCCTAATCTTCTTGTGCGATATCGCATTAATCACATAATGAAAGTTTGAAACTTAGATTATGGATTAATAACTCAAAAATCATTTGGACACAATATGTTGTTTCAAAAACGAAAATAATTTCACTTTTTGTATTTTTTTTCTTATTTTGACCCACTATACGATACCACCATCTAAATTAAACAGGCCAAGGGTGATTTTTTCTCGCGTTCGACCTTCTTGTAAATCTCTTGTAGAAATTCAGTAGTAAATTTCTGTTTTACGTGTTTCAAGGGCTCTAAGAACGATTAATTCATATATATTTTTATGAAAATTTTGTTTTTTGTTTGAATTGCAAATGTGATTTTCCAGATCGCCATAAAACTCGGCTTACTTTATTAATTACCGTACTGTTTATATTTAAAATAAATATTTGCCAGTAACTTGTATACATTTTTTCCCGTATATATTATGTTTATGGAGGCTTTTCAGTAATTTTGTTGATATATTATTAGAGAGGTAATAAAATGAATGTGTTTTGTTGGTAACGATGTTGGTATATTACTGTATGTGGTTATCGTCAAGAAATAATGTTTAGTGTAGTATACAGTTTTTTTTAAATAAATGCAACACAATTAACTATTTAATTTGTTTCAGGGGCTTCGGAAAACAAGGTTACCAGTGTCAAGGTAAGTTTAACCAAAAGGTGTGAAGAGAATTTTCAATAACATTTTGGTTATTATACAGGGTGGTAATAAAAAAAAAACCCAAACTTTACCCCCATGGACTCTAATCATCGAAAAAGCAACAAGCTCGATCCCTTATTGATCTACCTAATTATAATTTTCTAAATCTTCCTGGGTACACACAGTATATTTCGCATCCTAAGAAAAACAAAATGCCCTATAAGTAAATTCTATAACAATTTAATTATTTTAATTTCCTTTTTGAGTCCATGTGGCACCATCTAAAAGTAGTACTTCGAAACATAAATCAGGGTCACTGGATCCGAAAAGGTACATAGAACATTCGAGTGAATATGCATTGAAAGAAAAATTAAACAAAATAAATCGATAGTCGTATAAAAACTAAGAATTCCAAATAAAGTATCAAAGATAACCTGCGTTCTTGTATCACAATACAGGTGATAGTTTTCTTCCAAGATTTGTAGGCTTCGTATTTATTTACAGAGAGTACGTCAAGGTTCGATTAGGATAAATCTTCCAATACAGAAGTTCAAAGTTTGGCCTTAAGCTTATTACATTGATTGGGTTCTTCAGAGAACTACTGCTTGCCTAAAAGCTCTTATTATCTTGTTTGACTTTAAGAGGAGGAAAATATAAGACTGGCTTTTAATAGCAGTCCCGCTGATTGTATTCAAATATTAATATTCATTTTAGTTTGATCATTGCCATCCATATTACGAGTGTCTCTTTCCTGTACTACTGTAGAATTTATCAAGGACATAGGTTGTCAAAGTTTTTATCTTAAACATCTTTTTGAACAAAGTGCTCGTAAACTTTTGAACAAATGGTATAAAATAAGAATGGGATCTTCTAGGTTGAACGGTTATGCTCTGAAATTTGTAATGTTAGATTCTTATCTCTTTCCCAGTACTCCGGTATTAAAGAGAGTAGAAAAAAAATTGAGCTAATTTCATAATGGAAAAAGAATATCACAGTAAGGCTTAGCCATGACCAAAATTTCCTTGACTTCCGCAGACATTCTATTTGAAAGCAGCTCCTTTGCCTGAAAGGTCCCAAAATGGTTTGTTCTTTAGCCTCTCCCTTTCTGATTATAAAAATACTTATAGAAAGGTTTAAAAGAACGCATAATACAACGGAAGAATGTTGACAAATCACAAAAAGATCGTCTAAGTAATGGTGTTTAAGAGAATCTTTCTTTGCTTTAAAATGAGGATAATTTTTATGAATTTGTGTATACTGACGATGAACTTGTGACAGTTTAATATTTGGATACTAATGTCATTGTCGCTTCTGTGCCTTTTGCAGTTTAAATTGACGATGATGAGGTTCAAAAGGACAAAGATAAGAAAATCTGTAACAATGGAATCGATCCCTATTTCTATCACATCAGCTGCACTCAAATACATTAACGGTATTTTCCAGTTTCTTCAGTCGCAAAATACACCACAACATAAATCTGTTCGTTTAGCCAAAGTGAAAATTAGTTCAATAAACATCGTTTATCGCTATCAATTAGAAATGTTTGTAAAAATAGTTCTTAATTATATTTTTCATTAAGCAACCAATTACCATCATTCTAAGCCTTCCTATCTCATTTTAAAATTAAAGCAACAATAGTTGCTATGCAGTATTGTCTAATTAACGTCAGTTCAACGTTAATTTTTCTCGAGTGCCAAACACGCAGCCCAACGACACCCCCGTGAGAAATTTCGTGTTCGAGGGCCGTTCTCTCATTCCGCATTTCACATGCGATAAAGTTCAATTTGTGGAAAAAGGAAGTTGAAAATAAAGTTCTAGAACGCTGTTATGATGATTTTAGATGATGTTCCTTAGGTAGTAAGTTTTGTTTTCTTGTATCATAAAAAAGTATAAATCTTTAAGATCTCAAGAAAATGTGAATATAGGTATAGTACATATTGCTTACAAATGAAAAATACATGTTGGCCTTTTTGAGGCACTGTATTGTTTTATTATTGTGACAAAATATGGAAAAGGAGCAAAGTTCTATGAGGAACATGATATATTGAATTTAGTTTTACTGTTTGACCCCATTGGCTATTACATTGTACAGAGTACATCAATTAAGAAGAAGATACTGGGTGCTTGGATGGCCTCTAAGATAACCTCTGTCTGACAGATTAAATTGTACTATTTCGGTTTCCTGGCTTTCTTTGACTTATTCCCCTCTTGAAATCATATTCCATCAGTATCCATCTTGAAAATAGTGAACACTTTTGTTTGAAAGTCACTACGATAGATTTCGGCTCTTGACAGATCTGTGTGGGCCATTCTTTAATCATCTGTGTATTATATTTGCAAATCCTTCCGACATCGAACCTTTGTGTTAGGCCCTTCATGCCTACTTACCATATCAACTCTAAACAAATCTCTTAGCCATAGAGTGTTCTCCGGATTTGTATTAAGAGGCAACAAAATTGACGTTTCCCTCTACACCAGTTTGGTGATGGATGTATATCCTGCTACCCCAGGTCGATAGTGCCATGTGGCGCTATCCTTCATCCTTACATAGGCCTCCCTCTGACAGTGGCAGTTCCGGCAAACACAGGATGATATTGAGCGATGCACCTGGTGTGGTTCCCATCCCACATGTAATGCTGGAACAGGTCAACCTTTGCAGTCTAGCTAGTTTTTGAACATTTGAAGCCTTGTTTGTTGTCGGCCATCACCACGCAATACATTATTCCAGATCTAACCACAGCAGTATCTGAGTGTAGGATATTGGCTTTTATACTCCACTTCCTACGGAACTTGACATAATCATCAAATGTAAGAGCTCTTATAAGAATAAACGAGGTCTGGCTATTAAATAACGAGATATAATAACTGGTTATGAAAAATGGTTTTATTTTTCGTACTTACGTTTCAACGTATATTATTCTCCATGTGAATGCTCCCCTGCAAAATATTTCCCTCACCACACACCTTTCCATACGTTTTTTCCATTGATCGCAGCATTGCTGGAAATCTTGTTTGGTGAGGGCCTCTCGACTCAAATCGGGTACCTTTCAAGGCAGAAGCAAAATCCACGGCTTATTTTTCCACAAATCGGGCTGTTTCTTACTATCTCGTTCTCCCAGTGGTGCCAAAACTGACAAATAGTGAGTCTGGTTAGCACTCTGACCCTCTAGATCTCATTCAGTCATTATGATACTGTTAATGTCGAAAAAAAAAATTAACATTGCCTTGAATTTTGATTTGCACATCCTTGCTTTTTTGATTCTGGGCGATTCAGATATCTTCCAATACATCGATAGCCGCTTTGTTTTAACATCGTGTTCACGTGTGTCATCGCAAGTAATAATGTTTTTCATTAGTCCCGGATCTTCTTCTAACCTTTCAAAAAAATCTGAGCAAGCCTGTTAAAGTAAGAGCTTTAGGTCAGGGGTCAGGTTTTTTGGCACCAACTTCGCACAGACTTTTGTCATGTGTAATTCCTCATGTAAAATTGTTCTAACCGTTTCTTCATCAGTGCATAGTGTGTTTCTTCGGCACAATTTGGTTGATTTTGGTCACTGTTTCCGATGTTGAAATACTGACAGGGCGACCTGGGCGCTGATCATCTTCAGTGCTCCCTCGATCCTTATAGAAATGCTTATATCACTCAAAAACATGCGCACAAGAGAAAGAATTGTCCCCATAAGCCTCTTGCAATAATTTATAGGACTCGGTTAGAGCCTTTTTCAATTAAACGAGAAATTTGAAAGTGATACGTTGCTTTTTTCTTAACACATGGTTTTTGGCACGAGAAAAAACACGTTCGTTTCAAACCGCTAGTGCCTAAATACTATTATAGTGACAAAAACGTGTTGTGGTACATAAATAGAGAAGATTTCTAGCTACCCAACGCACTACTTGTTTTTTCCCACTCCTCTAGGGCGCTCTCAAACTCTAGTCCATTTTAGGAACTGATCTTATCTAATAATCGCTTATATGTATTTTACGATATTAAGGTTATCACCTAACAACAATATTTATCATCATCATCGTCATTTGCTTGGACATTATCATAATCGTCAGTGGGCGCAACAAGACTAAAGGAAAAGAAAGACAGATTTTTGCAATCTCGGTAGATTCAATAATTTTATTTCTGTTCAAGAATAATTTGGCATATAGGAATATTAAATATTGTTATCTATAAATATTTGTTTTTTCTGCCTTTTTCAGCTACTCTATATATCCAAAAAGTTTTCAAAAATAATTAAATCAACAGTTTCTTTACTCTAATTGAACTTTTGCATAATTTTTATCACATTGTAATTTACAAGCATTAAACACCATATTTTATAACGATATTAAAAAAGCAATATTTTACTTTTAATAAAGTAAGCTGGAAACGATCCGGAAGTTTATAAGTTTCCTATCTCCACGAAACTTTTTGATTACTTCGAACGTAATCTGAAACTTTTCTATACGTCTGGAAAAGTCGAAATGCCGAATAATTCTGGAAAGTTTAAATTCAATGCCACTTGTTTACTTTCAGTAATTAATTTATTTAAACTAGTTTTATTATAGACTTTTAATTAAGTTTAAAGGGGTTTTTAATTATTTTTTTTTAATTTTCAGTGTGCAGCTTCGTTGTACACAAGCGCTGCCATGAGTACGTCACATTTAAATGTCCTGGGGCCGATAAAGGAGCTGATTCGGATGTAAGTAGATTAAATATACTAACCAATTTTAATGCCGATTCAACTATGTGTATCATATATAAATGCAAACAAAAGAAATAAATAAGTTCAAGCAATATGCGATGTTAATAAATTTGCTCAGGTTAAGAAATAATCTAAAATAATCAATCATGGTTCCTGCTAAGTGAGTTGGACGTGAGGTCGAATAAAACTCAAGTTGTAGATTTTAATATCACAGAATTTCAGATTACCATATTCAACAACAATTAGTCAGATGAAACCATGGACAGATATGAGATATACAGAATCCAGACAACCTGTGAAGATAAAACTTAATGAATAACGTCGAATCACATAGATTTTTTTAAGAAGAACCAATACAATCTATAGGAATCTTGCATCGATCTTTCAGAACACAATAGTTTGCATTGCTTCTTGAATGTGCAGGCAGGCCTGAAAGTACTTGCTTTGATTTAACCCCAAGATTAAATTAAAGCTAGAATAACTGCCTGATAAAATGTAATGTTAAAGTTATGTGAGTATGTACCCACAAATGAGAAAGAGGATGAATTTACTAGGAGAGGATTTGCTAGTTCCATTATTGGACCAGAGTAGTTTGTATTGAAAGTGCCAACGAGCACCACATGCGCAAAAATAGGAATCTGGGTTTCGAGGCCACATCAAATTTACTGAATAGAAATACGATAAATGAACAGGGACAAGGTGTTTATGAAATTTTCTATAAGCAAAAAAACACCAGAGATGTTCTAACGTTTACAAGAAACAAAGTCTGGATAACTATAAGGCTTCGAATGGAATACATGGCAATTAAAGAACACCTTGATAGAGTTAGTGTGTACAACGGAAAACAGCATCTAACACGTTTAATAGAGGAACCAAAAATTAATACCATGACAATCAAAAATCTGTACAGGCTAGTGCAGAGCATTGTTAGGCTGGGTAAAATTTACAAAGATAATAAGATATAATGAGGTAAGCACAATAGGTCTGTTTAGGATGAAGTGAACTCGAGAATAAATACAATTCCCAGGAAAGGAAAAAACTTCAAATGTAATCTATTATCACTAATGAAAGATGATTGCTGATGATTTTTTTAGATGGAGCTGGAGAACCTATCTATCCAAGAGAGCCTGTGAATAACTTTATTATTTGGGATGTTTCTTCCAAATTTTGATGCTTCGAGAGATATGTTGTCTTCACAGTAATTCTTAGAGAATACTTTAAACAATTTTTAAGTCAAATTGATAAATGCAAGATATCGATCCTAGTGCTATCTATAATTTACCATATTAAATCTATATAAATAGAAGTAAATCTCTGAGCTAATAAGTTGAGACAAGAAGGTGATAAAATAGACTAAATTATTTCTTTTATAATTTGTTGAACTATTATCGGTATTCGATTTATTTGGATTTCGAGTAAATTATTGAATGGAGCAAATATATTAGATATTAAAAATTGTATGATCCTCATTTTTCAAAGAAGACAAACGTATTAATTATTTTTAATTGGAACCCAAATTCATTTAAGATTTGTAATGTTTAGTACTTTAGGCAAACTAAATCTTGAGTTTTCCGAGTGCGCAAAAAGTGAAGAGAACTAGAACTTAGAAAAACGAAGAAATTTTCCTTTTAATTAAAGAAAATCTTAAATCTTTGCATCCATTATATATTTTACCTAAAGACTCTACCTTTACGTAAAATATATAAGACAAACATATTAATTTTCTTAATTAATATTATGTGTAGTTGAGCAACAAGAAGTATTGTATGTCTATCGAATCTGCGGCTACAAAAAGAATTTGGATCAAAATTTTCGAGGTTGTCATTTCATTTTGAAACTCATTGTTGTGCAATCATAAAAAGATATGTAGGAATTGTTACATGATCTTGAAAGTTATTTTGATATCTAATAGCTACATTTTCTTACATCTTGATATAGTTTAAAGTTAACATTTTTCCAAAGATCTAATCCGTATCGGTTAAATTTGCAACGTCATGCAAAAGAGGCGTATTGATGAGGTCTTACAGCATCCAATTGGTTGCTGGAGATTGGAAATTGGTTCCTTGGTTACGGAGAAATTCAACTCGCGATTGGAGATACAGGGTGACAATTTAAAAACTTGAAATAGTTTGAAATTAGTTTCTATAAATCTTACCTGCAACCCCTGAGACAGGGTGGAATACATTAATACCATAGGAAGCCATTCACCAATACCATAGAAAGCTACATTTTAGAAAATTCTTCGCTAATTCTCAAGGAAAACAATAAATAAAAATACTATTTTGATTTTTTTATTATTATTTAATTAAATGTTGAAAATAATTTCCGATATTTTGTAGACAAATCTAAAGCCTACTTCTAAATTCTTCACATAAACATATATTTACTGGATATAGCACGGAATTCCTGCACTATTCTATGCTGGAGTTGTTCTAGTGAATCAGGTTGCGTTTTAAAAACCACAGATTTTGGGTGACCCCATAAAAAAAGTCAAGTGGTGTTAGGTCCGGGGATCTAGGTGGCCATTTAATAGGACCTCTTCTTCTAATCCAGTGGTTAGGATAATGATCATCCAACCACTGCCTAACGGGAACTGCATAATGAAAAGGTGCTCCATCATGTTGGAATTGTAGTAAGCCTTCTTCTAAATATAAATTTCCGTGTATGTCCCTCTGAATTCCCGCCCTATTAGTAGTTCGATAGATCTCTGTAGCATTTCAGCATGCATGTCGTCATTTAAGTTTTCTGGTATAAATATTCGGCTCCAATATACCAGCCCAAACATGTTATTGCAATAATACAGTAACAACAGTTTTGCCCTAATAACATGTCCATTTAAATAAAAGGTACACTCATCACTGAATCAAATAGTTTAAACTGGATTCTTCTGTTCTTAATGTCAGTATTTTTAGTTGATAGGAATGCAAATTAATATTTATAAACAACCATTACAATACAAAATATCTAGGGGCTTGCCTGTATATCAGTGGCTATTAATTTAAACATTTAATTAAATAATAATAAAAAAGTTCAAAAATGTATTTTATTTATTATTTTCCTTGATAAAAATTTTCTGAAATGTAGCTTTCTATATTATCATTGGAAAGTATTTTTCAAGAAACCCCTTTTGTTCTATTTAAGATTTTAGGGGTGTATCTCCCCCTGTCCAAGAGGTTTCAGATAAGGGTAAGATAATATGCTTGTTTTTGTTTTGCCTTTGTTTTACAGAAACGCAAATTACAATTATTAAGTAAACCTCTTAGATTAATGTAATCGAAGCAGGTACTATAAGTAAGGCTATAAATACCAAGTTCACAGAAAATAAAAGTCAAATAATGTCGTTTTGCATAACATCATTTTATTTGTCCTGCTAAGCATTTCCATTATTTTTTAATAAAGATGTGATATGTTGCTTAAATCGCAGTTTGTTATGTATCAAGACACCCACAGCGTTGCAACTTTTTCTCTAAGTATATATTATGTTACTACGAATGTAAATATCTGCCGTATATGAAGTAACATAATTTGATAACAAGGAATCAAATCACATTTTAAATTTGCATGACAATTCTACCTATTATCTAAAAAAATTTTATACATTCTTAATAAATCTCTAGAAAAATATCAAATGCGAAAAAAACAAAAATGTATCAATGTATCTTCCTTTTTATTTTTTCCGCAATAAAGTGACCGCAGTTTTTAGTTTCTTTATTTACCATAGAAGTTTTAATCGACGAGTTGTAAATCGAATATTATACCTAATTAATTAATCACCGTTTTAATACAAATGGTACGAAATGTGAAAAGATACCGAATAAATTTAAATATAATATAGTATTTAAGTGGGAAAAGGTGTAGAAGTTTGTTTATGTATCGCATGAGAAAATTCCAATATAATTAACTATATCCGCCTTACTATTAAAAACTAAAAAAACAGATCCGTAATGTGACAAATACAAAACATTTTATTAATACAGAAATAATAATTTAAAATATTTTTATTGTCAAATTTTATAAACTAGATAAATCTATATTATTATAAAAATTGGTAATTAATTTAAAAATACTTTATATACCAATTTTGTATCATAATATATTTTCGCTATGGCTCACAAAAAAAGTACCCTAAGCATATATCTACAGTGTCAATGTGAATATCTAGCAAAATAAAATAGTTGAAAAAACCCGGTTTGGAATATCTGTCAAAATAATTCCAAACAAACTACATCAAATCAAATAAAGTAAGAAAACGATATTTCACGACATAAAACTGTCAATAATAAACTGACGAACAGGCAGAATATACTGAACCGGTGCTCCAACTTCCTGAACATTTAATAAATCATCCACCAGACTCCTGTTGGCATCAATATCCAACTGATCTTCTAGTTTTTCAACAAATAGTAGTTAAATCTTGGTTTCTAAAATTTCCAAATAAATATTGCCATTGAAATTATTATTAATAGACATTAGCCTGACAACAGTCTCACCTTATATTCCTCCTACTCACACGTTTATTCTTTCTTTATACTGTAAATGTGTCATTCCCTAATGTGGGTTTTCATCACTACAGGATCTGCAATTATATTTATTGATAGAACCGTTAAATGAAATATAATGGTTGCTGGCAAAAATATTCTTCAAACATTTCTGTTTTTTCCTCGCAAAATTGGCAAAATTATGCTGTATTCACGCAACTCTGTTTAGGTGAATAAAGGTGTAAACACTTACAATTTTAACTGGTCTTTTATAGATAAGTTGCACTAGTCTTTTACTATTAATTTGCACTGTAATTTTTAATAATTAGCTATTTTATGCGAAGCGGAATAAAATATTGTTTACTATTCTGCGAGCCTACAATATGATTGATAATTGTCCTGATAATTAGCTCCTTGACACTTCCACCTATACCGCTTGATCAAATAATCTTCCTAAAGCCCTCTTCCTATTTGTCAGATCCGTATTTTTCAAATTTGAGAATCAATTTTCTGACATAAGTGTGACTTACATATTCTCCAGGGTTTATGTTTCTTAAATGCTTCATTGATATGTTATTGGCATGACGTGAGTATTTTTAGCAAGATCAATTATGTTTTAAAGAATTTGATGAAATATTTTTAGTAATAAAATAACCCTTACCAATAATGTTTTTTTAATTTATTATTTTTAAAAAAGAATCTAAAAAAACGTACAAAAAAAGCCTTTTACACTACAAGTTAGTATAGGTAATTTCCTTGTTTATAGATTTATTTTCTCGTATACGTATAAAATGAACAGCAGGTAATTACAATTTTTATTAATCATTTTAATCCCGGATATTGAATTTTTACGATCGGTTTAGCCGAATATAAATTAGTTTATTCTCGAATGTATGAATACGGGCCCATTTCGAAATAATAAAATTCTTTTAGCTTAATTGCCAAATTGCAATTTTATGATGAAAAATGGGAAGTTTTAGTTGCTAATGTTTGGCTTTATTATTAGGTAAAATACCAGGATGTTTATAATTTATTGGTTTTTAAAAATCCAATTTTCCGTTTCAAATACCCACTTATCGCAGATTTTTTTGATTCATATAAACTTTAAACTGGAAATAGAATGAAATTTTAAACAAATGATTTTATTTATACGAAGATAGCCCAAAATAGATTTTATATTATGTATATGTTACAAACCATATGTAAAATATAACAGTATATTATACAGTATACACTATTTATTTAAAAGGGGGAATTGAGTTAGCCTAAAAGTGAAATGGTGTCAAATGATGTCCAGAACGAACCCGATAGCAACCTAATCCACCAATTATATTACCGTTTAAGCAAGGCTTGGTCCAAAAGTTATTAGTTTAGGAAATAGAAGGTATTGAAAAGCATGACTTGAATCAGTCCAACACTGTAAAATTGGACTTAAGACTAAAATTGTTATTTTTTGGGACAAGAGACGATAAAATACTATTTTTATCTAAACTCTTAGACGTCACCTTTTTCTGTAATTGCCTAATAAATATCTCTTCATATTCGTACGTGTTACCATCTAACGTCTCATTTATAGAATTTAATTGGCAGAAGGTGATCCTGATCGACGTATGGAATTCTGCGAAGTAATGACCGAGAGAATAGAACGCTAACTTGCTTATGTGAAGAACGGTGATAAATGTACTTTTTTTTGAAAGTTAATGTTCATGTCCGTTGTTGGAGCGAGGTAATTCCCCACATATTTCGTGAAACACACACACAATACCCAGAAAAAAATTAATGTGTAGGCTGGCATATTAAGGAATCACATTGTTGGGCCTTTCTTTTTAGACCAAAATTTGTCAAGAGAGCTTAACTTAAACATGTTGGAAAATGCAGTAGAACCACTGATCCTTAAGATTATTGAAGACAATCCTGATGAATTTGAGTTGGAAACAGTTTTTCTATAAGATAAGGCACCGCCTCACTTTAGCAGAAATGTTACAGAATATTTGACTAATACTTCCCGTAATGGGTGGATTGGTCGTCGAGGGCCTACCGAGTGGCCAGCCAGACCACCCGATCTTACACCTCTTTTTTTATGGGGCTACTTGAAGCAGCCACAGATGTTGAACTGGTTCAACATCGAAAGAACTAAATTATGATGTTCAAAGAAGTAAAAAATAATCAATAGTAATATTTGTATCTCTACCTCAGTTCGGTCTGTCTTAAAGAATACTAAATGCATAATTCTTGTGTAAACTACATTAGAAAAAATTAATTTTCATACTATCCAGGCAGTAGTTATTTTTTTAGGAGTATAAATATGGTTTATAGTCATATATATCCCCATCTCCATCTGATGATGTTTCTTACTTCATTATGCAAACTATATCAGCAAAATCTAATTTTCTCCTGATTGAAGAGAAACAACAGGAAGTTAAAGAAAAACTATTTATTAGACCCATATTGTAATACGTAACATTTAATTAGTTATATCAACTTATAATTTAGATCTTCATTTAAACCTCTAAATTAATTAAAAGTCTGAAATAGTCTTTGCTTACTTGAACCCACAGATTTTGAACCAGAATCTTCGATCAACGTCAAAAAATAATTGATGAATGTCGCAATATTGATGTTGCCACTTTCCAAAATGTTGGTAAAGAGTTTTCCAATAGATTATTTTACTGTGTTGAAGTTAATAGCGCAAATTTTCAACATTTTTTGTAATGCAACAATTACATTTCTGTATTACTTAAAGCTTAATTATTTTAAATGGAAACAATTTTTTATATAAACGCATTCAAAAGATAAGAGGGGGGAGGGGGCAAATAAGAGCCGCACTGTATATAATAATAGGTATAATAGTGGCTGTGCTGCATCCGTGCCCCTTTTCGAAATCTCATTAATTACAATGAACAATTTTATTTACTGTGAGATCTCTCACGATGATGATGTTTTGTTGTACGCATCATGGTGCGACTGGGATAAGTCCCCTTTTCATTGCCTAAGATTTCTGAAATGCAAAAGAGAGATGTCTACGCAATTGAGGACGATATAGGCGGTTATAGACTGAATATAGGTTTGGCAGATCCGGATAGGCCCTTCTGAAGAGAGGACGGATAGCTTCTGATCGAGGACAACACCGAAACAACAGGCCTGAGTGGACCATCTGAGATTATTGGTATTTTAGATGACCGCGTGATACTCTTGACCTTCAGTCTCCATTAATCCATTCAGAAGTAAATTAATGAGAGCTGTCTTTACAATCGGAATTTTATTTTACAACGCTTTGTGGGAAGCGGTTATCATCGGTGTACTGCAGCAAGATTAGTAGTTACTCTACAATTGAGGCAAATCATCCATAAAGATACTAAATAAAAGAGAGGATGTGAAAGCATCCTTGGGGAACTCGTGCTTTTGTAAGGCGGTAGGTGAATGCGAATCCGTCAGCCCAGACACGAAATGATCGGTTGTTTAGAAATAAATGAACAATTTAATTGAAGAAGGTACTCGGAAAAATGGACAGGGACAAATTTAACGATAACTATATGTATATTCTTATTGTTTATTATGAAATCGGTAAAGTTGTCAAAGATGTCCATGCAAAGGATGTTTTTATATGTAATAAAGAATTCATCAATTTAAAAGAAAATTAGGATCCATATAAGCCATGATACTATTTTTTAAGGTGCACAATACATATTTGTTAGCAAATCAATGAACAACATTAATTTATTTAGATTATAAAAGATATCAAACAAATCTATAGTATTTTTATTTAATTGTTTCATGTTAATAGATAGCATATTGATTTAAAAAAAATAGCAATGAAATAACCAGTTCGTATAATTTTTATCCTCATTTTTCAGGACACCCGAACAAAACACAATTTTAAAATCCACACATATTCGTCTCCTACATTTTGCGACCATTGCGGATCTCTGCTTTATGGCGTCCTGCATCAGGGCATGAAGTGTACAGGTAAGAATCAACAAAAACAATTATATTATAAAATGAACTTAAAGGGACAGATAACTAAACGAAACTCTCTATTAATTATAGAATGTCTCTTAGATTATAGATTTTTTTTCAATTTTTTTAATCTTGAAGCTCCTACGTGTACCATCAACTTATGTCAATACTTTAAAAGGCTAGAAATAAAACGAGAAGCACTTAGCGTGCAAAACGTGACTATTTCTTATTATCGAGCAGACATTACCTGCCATGTATAAAAAGGGGAAATTACAGTAATGCGCGTTACGATACTCCGGTGAACCGGAATAAAACTCAGAGGTGAAACGAGAGGCCCTCTAAAATAATTGAATTAACAGCGCAAGGTGAGAGAGTGCACTTTTCTCCAAAGCTTCGGGGTTCCGCTTTTAAGGTTTAACATCCATTTAAAGGATGTAAAGATTCGCTTCCATTTGCGAAGTGTTCAAGAATGATTTTATAAAAAGTTCCATTTTCGTTTGATTTATCATAGCGAAATTCAAAATCAACAAAATGGGGATACTTAAAATTATTAAGGGAAACAGTCAGTTTAAACAGATTTCTTTTAATTACCGTTATTATCCTTTATTCTGTCAGTTGTATTCTACAGGGTGGTCCAGTTTGGAAAGCGGAAACTTAAATGACTAAGAAAATCTCAAATAAATACCATTTTGTTATATAAATTATATAAAGTTTGATTATATTTCCAAAACTACTTTAGATATTTAATTGAAATTAGTTATATTTTGATAAGTAGCAAAGGTAGATCTTTTTATGAAAAAAAATATTATTTTACTTCAACTAGTACCGTGCGTACATATTTGCACAATTTTATTGGAAAAAAATGGTGCGTCACTGGGTTTTCTCCCATCAAAGTTTTTTTTAGAATCTTTATTATAGTTTACAATAAAAAATTGCGTTTAAGTTTTTTTATTTGATTTGCCGTTTGCCACAAAAAAATTAAGATACATACTGACTCCAAAAAAAAAGTAACAAAAACGAAAATAAAAAACTTATTAAAATTTTCACCAACAATAACAAATGTAAAAAAATAAATAAAATTCAAAAATTTTTAACAATTTAGTCCGCGATGGCGTCTGCGATATTCACGAACTGCTGCTTCCACATTTGCATCACAAAATTCGTTGAAAAAATAAATATCTGCGTATTCGTTTGTTTAGATATTTTTACCGTATTACATAACTTTAATCGCAATGTTAATAATAATTATTTTGAAAATAAATGCCCTAACATTTAAAACACTGACAGTGTTTATATTTTTTGTTTCATAGCCTACTCAAAAATGTTTTAAAAAAATTAGGTCTAATTGCCTAAGGAATTTATTTTTTTTAGCAGGTTACGTATTTAATTTAAAAAAATAGTAATTTTTTGTTGCAAACTAATCAAGGACTCTAAAAATAATTTTTATTTAAAATAATATCAGTGACGTAAAATTTTTGTCATTAAAATTGTGCAAAGATATTTCCGTACGCACGCCACTGCCCAGGTAGCAAAATGACGCCTTGAGAACGTCGTTTTTCGTACTTTTTGTTCTATTTGACGAGTCATTTTGACGTCCTTACGACCTTAAAGTGACGTACAATTATCACATCCAAAATGACGTCTTAAGAAACGTCGCTGAGAGTTATGATGACAAAATTATGTACTGAAAAAACTCAATATTTACCTGTGGTAAAAGAAACTCATTTTAAAGACCAGAAAGTAGACGCCAAATAACGTGAAATGACCAATCAAAACGATATAAAGACGTCTATCATTGACGTCAAAGTCTGTGACCTAACTGCGACCTAAAAATGATATCGCGTAAAGTCATTTGACGTCAACTTGCTACCTGGGTAGTAAAAGTAAAATAATAAAGTTTGCGCTAAAAGAGGGCATACCTACTAACATAGACTACCTCCGACGCTTGTATATCCGTTTCCACGACGTCTATGGAATTGGTGCAGCCGAAGTGAAAGAAGAGCTCTCCGCTTTTGGATCCTTCTTTTCTTCAGAAAAAATTTTAAGGCTTCAAAAAATACGAGAAAGTCAATCTAATTATTTTTCCAGTGGTTCCTCATCTAGGAACAAACATTTTTAAATAACGTGACGCGACCAGAGGATCAAGCACCCTCTAATAAATCGGATGATAGCAAACTTAGCGTATTTCTTCTTAACATTCAGTCCTTAAGACACAAAACTAATGAATTATTTCTTTTATTAGAAGAGCTAAATTTTCCAGAAATAGTTGCTATAACCGAAGACTGGCTAAACATTGATGAACCTGTTTTTGTTCAAAGTTACACTACAATAGCAAGATTTAATTGTGTTTTGTGATCTATCCAAAGCATTTGACTGTGTGGATCATGGAATACTGTTATCTAAGCTCGATAAATATGGTTTTAGGGGCGTAGCGTTGCGATGGCTTGAGTCCTATCTATCAAATCGTACTCAGAAGGTTACAGTGTCTGGGCGTTTGTCTGCTTCTAGATCCCTGAAATGCGGCGTTCCCCAGGGTTCAGTGTTAGGACCACTGTTATTTTTACTATATGTGGATGACTTGGGTTCATTGAAACTGCATGGCAAGTTGGTTCAGTTTGCTGATGATACCACCATACTATGGAGCCATAAAATATATTAAGACTTGTATCCTTGAAAACCTTCAGATTTTATCAGGGTGGTGTGCTTCCAACAGGCTCGTGTTTAATGTAAGAAAGACGTCTATTATGGGGTTTAAGTGCGATGTTCAGGGTCTGATGTTTGACGAAAATTCCCTCTTGCAGAATAAAGAGTGCTGCAAGTTCCTAGGAATTACCATTGATGGTCGCCTTCGGTTTGAAGATCATATTTGACATTTAGCTGGGAAATTGTCTTCTGGATGTTTTGCAGTAAGATTTTGTATCGATTTCTTCGTATGATATTTATTATTTTATGCGTTACTTAATTTTAATTGATTGTATTTAAGTATATAGTTAATTAAATGGTTTTGTATCATTCCACGAATTATATCAATATGTGTTAGGATGCTTATTCAATTGAAATTAAAACGATACTCAATATGCATGCTTGCCTGCATCTGATTTCCAGGCCAGATTCCTCATCAGTCATGATGCGATTTATCCGGGATCTGGAATTCATAGAAAATTATTCACCTTTTTGTAAGACTTTTGCATCAGGGCTAAACTGATTAGTAGTTAGACACATTGCAATTTTAAAAAACCCTTAAAAAATTGATAAAAAAAATCTTCATAAAGTTATCTGTTATGATATGTCTACCGTATGCACCTTACATGTTAGTGGGTTTTCTTTGAAAGTCTTTTATAGTTTTGATGAAATAGGTTTCTGATGATTGTCACATACTGAGAAATAATTTGTCTTCTTCTTCTTCTTCTTCTTCTTCTTCTTCTTCTTCTTCTTCTTCTTCTTCTTCTTCTTCTTCTTCTTCTTCTTCTTTTTCGCGTTCTATTTCCTCGTCACAGGTTCGAACTCATCGAGGCAATGCTCACTTCATTTATATGGCTTCTAAACAATTGTTTTAATTTTTATCCAAATGAATCTCTTAAGTTCTTAACCTAAAATGTTCTTCTCCCTTCTTGTCTCATTTTTCTTTTTATTAGGTATGTTTGGAGTCATACATATTTCGGTCCTCTTCGGTTTTTAATATTACTTCCTCTTTTGGATTCTCAGACGTAATTCAGTGTAGGAGACTTTATAGATTTATGAAATTTTCAATAAGGGTCGATAACGCTGTCTTTCAAATGCCTCAAGCTCTTTCAATTCCACCTTTCTCAGCGCTCAAGCCTTTGCAGCAAAGACAAGACTTAAAAATATTGTATCACTAATCAGATAATTTAAAATTACTCTTTTTACTTGTTGGTGTATTATATTCCGAATGTATTTTCACTATATAATATCTACGTTTTCCGTTAATACAGCCTTAATATTAATATTTCAGGGGCCGTATTTTTGAAACCATTCGACGTTGATTCGCATACGAAATTAGAGGATTTCGCACGAAAAATCGATATTCGTATTTTTGACCGCTTCGTATGCGAACTTTTTCGCATGCGGTGTCTCGAATGGGTATATACCATTCGAATTTCAAAGTTCGTGTGCGATTCTGCCACTTGTCTTGTTTTGATTTTAAATTAGCTTTGTTTTTTTTTTTAATTTGTGAGTTGGTTACGTATTTTTGTAGTGTTTTCTTGTTGTTTATTGAAAAAAAAAACAATAATCAAATGGCAAGATTAAACATTCTTGTGCAAAGAAACGTCGTCGATGCACTGGAAGAGACTGAAACTCTGTCAGATAGAAGAAATAGGATGTACTCTTTATTTCTTGACCCATTTGAAATGTATTCAGATGCTCAATTTAATAAATTATATAGATTAAGCAAACCTATTACGATAGAATTGATGTGCTCTTTATGAGCTCCAGAGACTGTGTAATCTGTCCCCTACTTTTATCCACAAGGCTTGTGCAGGTTTAGCCGAAAAATTTTGAGTGAATTTGCCCGACCTTAATTCCGGGGGCTCTTCCATAAATGAAATTGGTTCTTTCTTTTGCTCACTCGACACAAAACCGCAATATTTTTTATTATTTGAATTCATTAAAAAAAAAAGTAAATTCGCAAAAACCCAAGAAACGCCATGAAAAAACCTCAAAATTCCCTGATGTTTTTAAACTTAAATTTTAGGTTAGGTTACAAAATCTTTATCATCTTTATCCCGGTTGACACGGCCTCCAATAGCACTCGACTTTGCTACGTTGCCACTACATTTCATGTTCGCATGCGAATGAAATTTCGAATGCTGTTCAAAAATGCACTTTTTAATTCGTGTGCGAATTTTGCCGCTCGACTTTGTTCGCATTCGAAGATTCTCGCATGGTTTCAAAAATACGGCCCCAGGTTACGTTACATACCCTGAATAAAATACTCTTTAAATTAAAAAAAATAGTCTCTTCTGTGACAATATTGCCGTGACCAGGATTCGAACCTGGGTTACTACGGCCACAACGTAGGGTCCTAACCACTAGACGATCACGGCTACTTGGAGACATGAAAACCAATCTACTTTCATCAAAATTAAGATATTCTCATCTAGTTTAACAATCAATAGACTAAAAAATTAATCGACTTTCATTTACCAATTTTGGGCGAGTCATTCTGATCTCGGTGCGTTCAAGGTGAGGCCAATTAGGGCCATCAAATGAGAAAAAACTAATTATATATTATAGTATATAATAAGGGACGAAAGGTGGTGATTTCAGACGAGTGTTTGACGTTTAAATTAACAACAAATTTAATGTACTAATTGAAATCTTATTGTGACCTTAAAACCGACGCATTTTTTTCATTAATTTTCGCGTATTTTTTAAATCTAAAGGTTCCTACAGACTCGTTCTTTGCCAGCCAGTTGTATCGCCAGGATTCGTAACCTCAAAAACAGCAAATACCGTAGTGGTAGAAGACCGTTGTATTGCATAGTCCTACTAAATATCTGCTGAAGCTTGACTTTTAAAACGACGTTTCGTCAGTTGATTTCTATACTAAGAACCACTTCACACACCTTTTTTTTCACCCGTTTATCACCGAGATTCGGAACGTCCTAGACAGCACCCAATAGGTATCCGTACAATCTACCATCTATATCTCATTTAACCAAATATATAACCATATGCCTGGCATATGCAGAGGCAATATTCCTGGCATTTCTTTAACAGGAGTAAAGTCTTCTTGTACAACCGTAACTTCAGTAGTACCGCAAGGTTCTCATTTGGGAACGATTTTGTTCTCAATCTTTTTAAACGACATTGGTTAATGTTTCTCTATCTGTAAATATCTTGCATATGCAGATGATCCAAAAATTTTTACAAGAATTAAGAGGGTATCAGATTTTCGTGCCTTGCAATCTCAACTTGCAAATTTTGAAAGGTACTGTACTTTAAATAAATTATTTATTAATCCAGAAAAATGTCATTCTATACTTTTAGCAGAAAACCATCTTAGACACAAAACAAATGTGATGTCTATCTCAGGAGCACTATCTTGAAGTATGTAGAGTTTATTAAGGATTTAGGTGTGACGTTGGATTCCAGACTGCTCTTCGACGTTCATATACAAAATATTGTTCAGAAAGCTCTAAAAAATCTCGGTTTTATATCTTGAATTACAAAGGGTTTTAGTAATCAAACATCATTAATACAATGCATTCATTAAACCTACTATAGAATATGCAACAGTAGCTTTGAATCCGATGTGTCACAAATATATTGACCAAATTGAAAAGGTACAACGCAAGTTTGTAAATATAGTAAATTTCCGCTTTATTAGACAACGACATTTAAAGTTTTATGGTATGAAGCCCTTCGAGAGTCGTAGAAACAATTTTGATTTAATTTTGATTTATAAAATTATTAATAATTTAATAGACTGCCCTTTCTGTCTGGAAAATTTACATATCAACGTTAATCCCTATATTTTGCGTAATAGATCGACCTTTAGCATCTCAAGATATACTTTAAACTATTTGTCTAACTCTCCATTGTTCAGATGCGCCCGTAGTTTTAATAATTTGAATATTGATATATTTTTCGCCAGTTTGGCTTGAGCTATGTAAGCTATGGCTATTTAAGCGATACTCCACCTAATTTCGCAAGGAACGATAAATCTTGTCCTATTTTTCCTATTGTCATATGTATAGATGCTTGTTTATTGTTTGTAAAAGATATTATTAAATAAGGTAGTTAGGTTTATGTTACTTGGTATATTTGTTAAGTTTGGTGAAAATGTAATATTTGGCGAAGCGCTTACTTGTATTTAAATTCATAAGACATTTTGTACTTTCCTGTTATTGGATTGCTTAGTCTGTAGGAGAGCCTTGTACTTAAATAAATAAATAAATAAACAGATATGCAGAGAATATTCAATTTCCATATCTCTGTGATACTCCAAAAGCATAAGTTATTTAAAGTAAATAACAGTTTTTTGTAATTGTAAGTAAAGTATATATTTAATTTTCAAAATTTTTTGGGGGCGGGTAGTGTCTTCATTTTATCGAATATATATTTCATTTTTGCACTTAATATACCATTCAAAAATATTGGGGTGAGGGTGCTTAGGGATGACTCACCCCTTGACAAAATACGGTGGCTCAAGTTTTTCCTGTCTCTACGACTGTTATTTCATACCGCATTCTTTCAACTCCTATATTATTCAAGTTATATGTTCACACAAAAACTTTTTAAATTGTCACTCTCTATAGATAATTAGGTATACCAGGTATTTTATAATTTGGAAAAAATACCGCAGGCCTAAAAATTAAATATTACTGAAATATCAAGAGATATGCCTAGATTATATTCTAGCTTATGGTGGATTTTATTGTGACCTTAAATATCTCCTAAATATGACCAGAATATGCCAAGCGAGATATCAGATATTCCTGGCAGATATGAATATACCAATTAGATATCCTGGGGATATGCATGCAATGTGTTTCTGCTGTCGGCGTTGAATTGCAATTCAAGTATTGTAGTATAACAAACCCAGGTTCGTCCATAAAGAATGGATGAGATAAGTTTTTTTTTTTTAATAAATAAGAAAAAGATCGAACGAGAAAAAAAAAAGAAACCAATACCCTCCCTACGTTGTGTTTTGTAATAGAATCACTCTCTCTACTGTTATATTGGCGGTTTCAGATGATAATTATTTTAATTTAGAAGCTATATAGCTTACCTGCTTTATCGAATTAATCTTCAACATAATGAATTTGCTTGGACACTTTTTCTAACGGCTTTTGCACTATACTTAATTTCCGCTTTTTGCTTACCACTCATAAACTTGACTGCTTTAAATTTTGATCTTGTGATGTTGATGCGTTAGGAGACATGAAAGTTCCTTCAAATATCAAAAAATAGTATAAGATTGTAGAAGTATTTTATGGCACAGCAAGAAATGTAATAATATTTTAGATTTCGGTACAATTTACTGTAAAGGAATTATCCTCAATTCTGTTTGTACTCGAGATGCTTTTCCAGATAACTTGGTCGACTAAAAATGTCAAATAGTGAAAATACCATAAATGTAGCTTGTAAAAATCATCTGTCCGAGCGTCAGATCCTAGTATATCGACTTGAATAGCTTTTTAAATTCTTTTATAAATGTTGCGCATAAAAAATTTATTTTATTTTTTATGGTTTGTATTGTTGCTTTACATTTACTTCCTAATATTTGCTGCTATTTTGTACACGTTATGTTTTTTGTCCCTATACTTTTAACATTTTATGAACAATAAATATAGAAACTGTCGATCATATCGATAAAGTGAGTTATAAATTTTTTACTAAGAAATCTTTGATCCGTTTTTAACAATAACTTAAGGGTGAGTCGTTTTTAAATGTTAACATCAAAAGTCTTTTAGCTTATGAAACTCGTTTATATATATATATATTAATAGAATGTTTTTTGGGGTGGTTTAATTCATTTATTTTTATGTAACTCTAGCTTGCTTTGGCATTCTTAGCATAGAAACCTTAGAGAAGTTTTTTTAATATTCACCTAATAATTTTTAATTGTTTTATTAAATGTATCCGAATAAGTCGTAAAAATAAATTAAATACTTTTGTTTTAAGAATCATTTTACAATCACCCTTCCCACTTCACTACGCGCCATTCTATTGTATTTTTCCGTTGATCAAGCAATGTTGGGAGTCTTTTTTTGTAAGAACATTTAGGAGTTCCGTCGATTTTTGCTTCTTTTCTTCCAACATCTGAAATCGGATTTTTAAAAACAGCCTTGACGTTTGGAAGCGAAAAATTCACAAGATACTAGGTCAGGCCAGTACAGCGGTTCTTTCTTTCAGTACTGGTGACTAAATAACGCTTCACAGATAGCGCTTTATGGGTAGATGCATTATCCTCGTGCAGGTATTTGACTTAGATTTCTTAATTTTTAAGTGGAAAATGCACGAAACAATGCACAGCAATCATTATTTGTGATTTTTCAAAAGCCATTCATTGTGTGAATCATAATATTTAAATTTAAATAATACAGGAATACAAATTTAGAGCAATACAAATGCCTATGTATAAAGTGAGTCAATGTCTTTAGGCCAATAGAATGTGGAGTTCCCCAGCATTCGGTATTCGGTGCTATTTTGTTTTTGCTTTTATCAATGACATTGCTAGTCTGGACATTAGCGGTAAAATTTATCTGTTCGCAGACGACTAATTGCATATGGAGCAACCCAAACATTACTGCACTTCATAGGACCGTGTAGTGACTTAATATTCATCAAATCATGCTAATTACGTCTTGTTTAATTCAATTTAAGCTGTCGTTTTTTTTTTTCATTTAAAATATTAATTCTTCCGTTCTTGTCTATATCTAAATCTATTTCTTCACTCTGATCCAAATCTTCATCTCTGCAAGGCTAATTTATAACTAGCCTCTTGGGATTGCGTAGTATGATCTTTATCTGCTAAAATTACGCTCACAATTAAAAAATCCCTGCATTCTTTATTAAGAAAAAAAATGCACAATCATCTGCCATTTTAAATCAGGTCCTCAACATCCCTTCCCATATTTCTCAAGACTTTAATATTATACTTACGGCAGAGCCTCATATGAAATTTTATATGCAGTAAACGAATTTTTTATGCATATATAATTATGAACATCTCACATACTGGATTCTTATTAATTGTATTGTCTACAAATTTACAAAATGAATTGACAATCAA
This sequence comes from Anthonomus grandis grandis, assembly GCF_022605725.1. Classification (NCBI taxonomy): domain Eukaryota; kingdom Metazoa; phylum Arthropoda; class Insecta; order Coleoptera; family Curculionidae; genus Anthonomus; species Anthonomus grandis. The sequence goes on from NC_065552.1 coordinate 31,103,327, forward strand.
GCATTATGATTTACTTAAAGCATGTCTTGTCTTTCCACAACTCCGGCCGTTTCTTACAAACTCGCATCCGCAAACTTTACTTGTTGTCAAAACTTTCAGTTAATAAGTTTGGTTTTCGGTCTGTCCCTCTGGAATCCATCAAATTCTCAAACTGCCGTTGATATTGAAAAACCACAATTAACATGGCTTAATAAATTTTCAGTTCACAACATCTTTTTCTTTCGTTTTCGAGTTCTGAGTTGGCGCTTAGGTTTAACGTGGTATTAAAGCATCCACTTTTTATCGCAAGTAGAAATGTTTTCTATCAATTGATGCTGTTCATCTAATTTATTCTAAATCATCATTAGGTAAATTTTTTTTTAAATGTTACTGTAAAATGATGCTAATCAAATGTCTTATGTTACGTTAATGTAAGTGTTAAATAATATACCTATTTTCATCACAAATATTGAAGATTGCTCCTGACATAACATTTATGTGACTTACTTATAAATATTATTTTTCAACTTAACTTAAAATGTAGCTTTAACAATTTGGTCAATGAAACTTTGCAATTATTTGATATTGCAAAAGAGTATTATAATACAACAGTATATATTGTCTTCTAGTTTCTTTTTACACCATTTGTTCATCGAGGGTGGGCCAAACTAAGGATAGTATAGCCAAGAAGGTGACATTTAAAATATATTTATTTGCTGTTTTCTCAGTAGCGTTTTTTTCCCATTCGTTAGGTGTGATTTAAAACAATCGAAAATAGTCTACTAATTTATTTACTTACTTTACTACGAAAACACGTTCACTGACGACTACTTCAGCTATTTATTTTTACTGTATTTAGTTATAACTATTTAAATCTCGCGCCAATATTCCGAACTGATAACTAACCACTATCGGCAGTGCGGCTCCTTATATACTCGGCAGAACGCTGTTTTAGAAGATGCCCGCTAATCTTCTAGACCTCATGCGGTGTACCACTTGTATCATTTCAGAATGACAAAGAATCAGCTGGTTTCTCGATGTCTACAATATTGTTACAATACATACTACAAGAACGTTATCATTAGCAGTCATGAAATATCACACTTTATTCGCTCTACGCGCCCCTAAAGACTAGGTCTCCATAAAAAACAAGATTCGTATGTATGAAACTTACATTATCCCAATCATCTTCCTCTACTCGGACATTTCTATCCGCCATGTGAAAAGACTTCAAGCAATGAGAAGCCGAGCTTTATAATCTCAGACTTACTCTGCTACCTGCACACTATCCCTTTGACATTTAACTTCCTTTTTTCAAAACTATATTGACTCAGGTTAAAGTTATATCATACACGTTAAGTAAAGCCGAATCCAGATTGTCTAACAAAATATATTATATAACTTATACAACAAATTTGTTGTACAACTATGCTTTAAAAATTGTTATAAAATAGTAGAGGCATCCAGACTATGTAACAAATCAAATCTAAATAAAATGAGTGTACATACTGCGTGGCAGTTGCAGTATTTAAAATGTCCCCAAATATAAAAGACAACTCTGATAAAGGATTTAGCAATGGATGACATAGACCCACTGACAGGAGACATTAAATGTGATAGTAGTTAAAAAAAAGAAACGACATTCCGAGATGCAATACCAGTAAAAGAAAATTGATGGTTACGTTGAGATTTATAGTAAGTATACTCTATGCTCACGAAATAACTTAATTAAATGAGTTGTGAGTTCCTTTCACTATTACATCGCGTAAAAAAATTAAGAAAAATCAATGTGCGCAAATCGAGAGTTCTGGCAATACTAATTTCAAACTCCGCTGTTCTGTTTAATAACACAAGTGTGGACAAATCGTAGCGCGTTATAAAAAAAAGTTTTACAACTTTCTTTGATCTTTACCGACACCTAATGGATATGATAAATTATGCTATATAGCAGAAAAATTATGTTATATAATCTTTTTACTTCAATTTTTTTAGTTATACAGGGTGCCTCCGATTAAGTCGGCACTATTGGTATCTTTGTTAATATTTAAGATACAGGGTCGGTTAAATTAGCAAACTAGTAGGATTTTTTCTGTTGATTAAAATGGTGAAAACAGAAAAAAAATTGAACATCACGTTTTCGAGAAAATGTGAAAAATGTACTTTTGTTAAATGGAATCCCCTGTATATTTTTACATAAATCAAAAGATAATAATTTTCTTAATAAAAAAGTTTATTTACACTAATAGCCTAAACCTAAAAATAACAAAGTTATAGCGATATTAATAATTTTGTCAAATTTAGGCAAGTTGGCTTTGAAATAAATAACATCAAGTAAAACTACTAATTTACAATAAATGTTCTAATCATTTCTGAGCACACTTAAGCATACGTCTTGTAGCTTTTAAGATTGATCTTCTATCTATTGATCCAATTATTTGCCTAATATGTGTTTGAAGTTCATCAACGGTTCTGTATTTTTTTTATACATTTTTTATGTAACCCCAAAAATAAAAATCTAGAGGGGTTAGATCTGGTGACCTAGGTGGCCAACGAATCGGGCCACGTGTCGCAATCCATTTATCGTCAAACAGTCTATTAAGTAATATTCTTACATCATTTAGTTGATGGGGAGGTTCTCCATCCTGTTGAAAATAGATTTGTTGCCGTCCCTCCAAGTTAACATTATCCAAATAATCTTCCAGCGCTCCAGATAATATGAGATGAACATATCTCCTTCCAGTCAAAGTGCCATCATAAAACACAGGTCATATTACTTGGCTTCCTATTAAGCCGCACCAAACGTTTATACTAAATTGATTTTGAGGATTTCTGGGATCAGTAAGGAAAAGATTTTCTTGGGACCAATAGTGTACATTTTTACGGTTAAACATACCTTTGTTTGAAAAATTAGCTTCGTCGCACCAAATTATACGGTTTAAAGTATTATCATTAGCTTCATATGCATTCCGTAACCAGTTGCAAAAAGCAAGTCTTCTTTCGTTATCGCCAGGCAACAATGTTTGTACTGGTCGATACTTATATGGCACAAATTTGTGTTTCTTTAAGACCCGCCAAATTGTTACTAAGCTCACACCGTAAGCTCTTGCTAAATCTCTAGTTGAGTTTTCCATATGAGCTTCAAAATATGCCAAAATAGAAATTTCAACATCCTCGCTTACTATAAATTGGTTCCTTCTTCTAGTTCTTTTAAACACGTTTTCGTTACTTCTAAATTTTCTGTAGAGAATTAAAAAGTATCTACGGTTTGGCAAGTTACGAGTCTGGAATCTTTGGCGGTACTCTTCTAGCGCTCTGTCACTATTTTTTCGACATACAAGGTAACATTCTAACATATCACATTTTTCAATATGCGTAAAAGGCATTTTACTAATTTAGATTTTACAAAAATCACAAACTTTGCTAACATGTAACTGTCAGTATTTCTTTATTTAATAAAATCTCTACAGCTACTGTCATTTTATTATTAAAAGAATGATTTATTTGTTTTGCTCTCAAAAAGTTCAAGGCCAACTTGCCTAAATTTGACAAAATTATTAATATCGCTATAACTTTGTTATTTTTAGGTTTAGGCTATTAGTGTAAATAAACTGTTTTATTAAGAAAATTATTATCTTTTGATTTATGTAAAAACATACAGGGGATGCCATTTAACAAAAGTACATTTTTCACATTTTCTCGAAAACGCGATGTTCAATTTTTTTTCTGTTTTCACCATTTTAATCAACAGAAAAAATCTTAATTAAAAAAAAGACGTAAAGTTGTGTCATGCTTTCTTAGTAAGGCTATTATTTTCTTCTAAAACCGGAGGTACTAGAGCTGTTTAAACAAATCGGTTATTAGCTCTTATTCTTAATCCCTAATGTATTTTTTTTTGTTTACTGGTTCCTTGCCCTGAAGAACCCAATAAGTCGAACCAAGTTTCAATGAGTTTTACCTTCATATTGTCTACTTCCTTGCTTACGAAGTATCGCCACAAATATGAACTTTTACCATTTTTTCTCATTGTTTTAATTTTAAATGGCCACAATGTTTTATAAGCGTTACTCTATATAGTGAAAAATTAAAAATAAAAGAATTGTCTCTCTCATTGCCGTGACCAGGATTCGAACCTGGGTTACTACGGCCACAACGTAGGGTCCTAACCACTAGACGATCACGGCTATTGTAAGACATGCAGTACAATCTAATTTGGCAAAAAAACAAGATATTTCGATCTACTTTAACTATCAATAATACAAAAAATTAATTGACGTTTATTTACCGACCTGGGCGTGTAATTCGCGTAAGGCGTGTAGTGCATTCAAGGCGAATCGAATTTTTGATATTTTTACATAACAAGACAATAACCATTATTTCTTTCTTTTAAAAGAGACAACATTGGTGATAACTCAGAAATTTGGTAATTAGTTAAAAACTGTCGGGGATCAAAGAATGCGTCGACGTTGACCCTGAAACTCTTTTTCAAGGTTATTTTAGACTGTCCAGTAGTCTTTATATATTGTATTCGGCTTTACCTAAGATTTCTTTTAAATGGAAAAAGAGATGCTAAATATAAGAGGCATATAAGATTTTAAAATCCTAGCCAGGTTCAAAGTAAAGAAATATAACTAAGCCAGTTCCAAAGCAACGTGAAGTACCTATAGTATTAGCCTGAGGATTGTGGTACTTGTATAGGAAGAAGGAATGCTAGCTGGGGTTCCAGTTTTGGTGAATAAACATTTGGTACCAAGGGTGTCGGTCCAAGATGCTTTCAGTAGGAAAGGGCCAGATCTTTTGATACACGATAGAGAGAGCTATAAGAAGCTGCTTTCAGGATCCACGCTAGTAAGAGAAAGGATCGTTTCCCTGTTGGCATATGATAGAGATGGATCACACTTTATTCGCTCTACGCGCACCTTAAGTCCAGGTATCCGTAAAAAACAGGATCCGAATGTATGAAACTTACAATCTCCCATAATCATCTACCTCTACTCGGACATTTCTCTCCGGCATGTGAAGACTTTAAGCAATGAAAAATAGGGTTTTATAATCTTAGACTTTCTCTGATACCTGCACACTCCCCCTTTAATATTTAGCTTCCTTTTTTTTCAACTATATTGACTCGGGTTAAACTTATATCACACACCTTAGTAATGCTGTAACTTTCTTCGAAAAGCGGAGGTACTAGAGTTGTTTAAAAAAATTTCCTACTAGCTCTTGTTTATGATCCGTAATGTATTTTTTTCTTTTGTTTCCTGGTTGTCTTGCCCTGAAGAACCCAATAAGTAGGACCCCGTTTCAATGAGTGCCACCTTTATTTTGTCTACCTCCTGACGCATGGAGTATCTGGACAAACCTGAACTTTTTCCACTTTGTCTCATTGTTTTAATTTAAAATACGCATAAGATTTTATACTTATTCTACTAGGTAGTGATAAAATAAACATCAAAAAAATTGTCTCTCTCATTGCCGTGACCAGGATTCGAACCTGGGTTACTACGGCCACAACGTAGGGTCCTAACCACTAGACGATCACGGCTATTGTAAGACATGCAGCACAATCTAATTTGGTAAAAAAACAAGATATTTTGATCTAGTTTAACTTATCAATAGTACAAAAAATTAACTGACGTTTATTTACCGACTTGGGCGTGTAATTCGCGTAAAGCGTGTAGTGCGGTCAAGGCGAATCGAATTTTTGATATTTTTACATAACAAGACAATAACCATTATTTCTTTCTTTTAAAAGGGACAACATTGGTGATAACTCAGAATTTTGGGTTAATTAATTAAAAAATGTCGGGGATCAAAGAATGCGTCGACTTTGACACTGAAACGGTTTTTGAAGGTTATTTTAGACTGTCCAGTAGTCCTCATATATTGTATTTGGCTTTACCTAAGATTTTTTTAAAATGGAAAACGAGATGCTAAATGTAAGAGGCATATAAGATTTTAAAATTCTAGCCAGGTTCAAAGTAAAGAAATATCACTAAGCCAGTTCCAAAGCAACGTGAAGTATAGTATTAGCCTGAGGATTGTGGTACTTGTATAGGAAGAAGAAATGCTTGCTGGGGTTGCAGTTTTGGTGAATAAACATTTGGTACCAAGGGTGTCGGTCCAAGATGCTTTCAGTAGGAAAGGACCAGATCTTTTGATATATGATTGAGAGAGCTATAAGAAGCTGCTTTCAGGATCCACGCTAGTAAGAGGAAGGATCGTTTCCCTGTTGGCATATGATAGAGATGGTTCACACTTTATTCGCTCTACGCGCACCTAAAGACTAGGTATCCGTAAAAAACAGGATCCGATTGTATAAAACTTACAGTCTCCCAATCATCTACCTCTACTCGGACATTTCTCTCCGGCATGTGAAGACTTTAAGCAATGAAAAATAGGGTTTTATAATCTCAGACTTACTCTGATATCTGCACACTCCCCCTTTAATATTTAGCTTCCTTTTTTTTCAACTATATTGACTCAGGTTAAAATTATATCACACACCTTAGTAATGCTGTAACTTTCTTCGAAAAGCGGAGGTACTAGAGCTGCTTAAAAAAATTTCCTACTAGTTCTTGTTCATGATCCGTAATGTATTTTTTTCTTTTGTTTCCTGGTTGTCTTGCCCTGAAGAACCCAATAAGTAGGACCCCGTTTCAATGAGTGCCACCTTTATTTTGTCTACCTCCTGACTCATGGAGTATCTCGACAAACCTGAACTTTTTCCATTTTATCTCATTGTTTTAATTTAAAATGCCCATAAGATTTTATACTTGTTCTACTATGTAGTGATAAAAAACATCAAAAAAATTGTCTCTCTCATTGCCGTGACCAGGATTCGAACCTGGGTTACTACGGCCACAACGTAGGGTCCTAACCACTAGACGATCACGGCTATTGTAAGACATGCAGCACAATCTAATTTGGTAAAAAACAAGATATTTCGATCTAGTTTAACTATTGATAATATAAGAAATTAATTGATTTTTATTTACCAACCTGGGCAAGTAATTCGCGTAAGGCATGTAGTGCGGTCAAGACGAAACGAATTTTTGATATTTTTACATAACAAGATAATAAATATTATTTCTTCCTTTTAAAAGAGACAACATTGGTGATAACTCAGAATTTTGGGTTAATTAGTTAAAAACTGCCGGGGATCAAAGAATGTGTCGACTTTGACCCTGAAACTGTTTTTCAAGGTTATTTTAGGTCAACCAGTTTTATTCCCCCATTCCCTCGATGCTCCATACCGACTTTCCGATGTACTCTGCCATTACTAGCCTCTTCTTTTTTTATCGATGTTTGCCAACGCTCTGGCTTCCATCTTTGTCTGACAGGCAGTACCAACCACTATTCAGTGAACCTTTACCTAAGATTTCTTGTAAATAGAAAAAGAGAAGCTAAATGTTAGAGGCATATAAGATTTTAAAATTCTACCAGGTTCATAGTAAAGAAGTGACGCTAAGCCCGTTCCAAAGCAACGTGAAGCATAGTATTAGTCTGAGGATTAATTGCATTACTTTTACAGACTTGGTGAATAGGCATTTGGTACCAAGGGCGTCGGTCCAAGCTGCTTTCAGTAGGAAAGGGCCAGATCTTAGTAAATAGATCAGCTAGTAAAAGAAATAATCGTTTCCCTGTTGGCATATGATAGAGATGGATATAGTAACTAAGCTACTATTAAAATTAACGTCAGCAGGAGGACTATGAATAATAATTGCCACTTTCATTAATCTATGCCTGCAAGGACTAGTTTAGACCGTCATCTTTATTGCTATCAGCAAAAAAAGAGATGAATTAGAAAATTGATTTTTTATAGTAAAAAATGCATACTAAGTTAATTTTTAATATGCACAACATCCACATAAACGCATAAACTTTTTTTTACCGCATCTATTAGTCCCAACTCATCAGCCAGCAACCCTCTATTTTATATTATTCCTCTACGTATATGCAGATATATCGATATTAGCGTCACCCTCACATCCTCGCACCTCACCCACTCCCCTTCGAGAGCCTACTATACAACACGTTTGACATTTGATATTTAAAGGACAATAGAGTCGCAGAATGCTGTCAGGGACGCGCTTACAATTTGATGTATTATCTGGAAAACAAATAAGGATCAAATACGTCGCGTTAGAGCCACTGGCTGGTTGGTGTTTGCCAGGTTATAATGCCACTTTAAATTTAAGTGGAGACGTATGAATAAAACGACTTATTTCGCTTGAAAAAATTATTAAATCGGTTTATTTGCTAAATCTAACTTGAGACCGTTATTCTTTCTGGTATTTATAAATGATTTAATCACTATCAATAAGAAACTCCTATTTGCCGATGACCTCAAGATATTTTCCACTATCGTAAACATAAATGATTAATATTCCTTGCAGAGCGACTTGAATTGTATTGGTTTGTGGTGCACTAAAAACAAATTAAATCTTAATGTCTTAAAATGTGAAGTGCTTACTTTTTCACGAAAAAACAATCCAATTGAATTTAAATATAGTTTATGAACAAATCTAAATCGGTGTGAATCCATTTCGGATTTGGGTGTACTCTTTGACCCTAAATTAACCTTTGTGGATCAGATGGAGTCTGTCTCTGGTAGGGCACTGGGCTTTATAGTACGCAACTGTCGGGGTTTTAATAACATAGAAGCAATAAAAACATAATTTTTTAGCTTTATACGTTCTACATATTTGTAATTCCTATACCAGAAGCTTTGGAATATCTTATTGAACTTCTGGAAAGTAATGGTTTCGATAATATCCAAGAAATAATGTCACAAAATATTTTTCCGTTTAACAACTCATACTCTCAACTAGAAAGTACAGCCATGGCTGACCTCTCTCTCCCTTCTCAGCAGAGCTATTTAAGAACCGTTTTGAGTTAAATGCAAAAAATCCATTCCAATACTTTCCACGAGTTTGGTTAAGATATGTTGATGATGTGTTTGCCGTGTTCGACAAAAGCAAATGCAATATTGATAATTTTGTAGAACAACTCAATAACGGTTTTCCATCTATTAAATTTACCTTCGAACAAGAAACAAATAACCAACTTACATTCTTAGATACTCTTGTCATCAAAAATAATAAGTTAGAATTTGATATTTATAGGAAAGAAACAAATACTTTTAGATATATAGTGGCTCTAACCATTGTTTTCAACATAAAATGGCTAGCATGGTACATCGTTTGGTCTCATTTCATCTAAGTAATAGCAGATTTAATAAAGAAAAAGCAACAATTAAAATAATTGCTAGGGTCAATGGTTATGACGATAAGATTATTAATAAGCTGATTAGAAGACATAGGTTTAAAGTTAATCTTAATAACTCTACTCAGTTCAAAAAGATAAAAATATGTGAACTTTTGTTGCATTGCCATGCGATCCTCTCTTGACGAGAGGCTTTGATAGGGTTTTCAAAGACTTAGCTCTAAAAATGGTCTGTCATCAAAGTTCGGCCAAGTTACGAAATCTTTTAGGAAACCCAATAGATAAAATGAGCAAATGAAAAAATGAAAAAAACCCAATAGATAAATTGAGCAAATTCTGATTCTATGCCAGTGTAATGGGACTAAGTTCATTATTGGTGGTGTTTATATACCTCCACAATCACCTCGGGATACTTATATCTGGCATTGTCAAACCATGAAGTGTGTTACTACTCAATATGCCAACCTAAATGTATATCTGTTTGGAGATTACAACCTACCAAGGGCTGCATGTGGCAATGACGAGCATGGTCTCCTGGTTCAATGCCCAAGAGGCGACCCAGCTTTAGATGTTGCACAAAGATTTGGTTATTTAAAATTTTATCAATGTAACTTGATTCCTAATGATAGAAATGTATTTTTAGATCTGGTTTTTTCTAATGTTAAGGATTTAAATGTTCTTAAAGCTTCTGACCCTCTTTTTGAAGCTAATTTTCATCATATTGGATATGAGTGTCATTTGGATATTTCAACAGCAAATAACTCAATTTTTTCAAATCTAGCTTATGAAGAATTTTTTTATGATTTCCGAAACGGTTACTACAATGTGCTTAATATCTTTCTATCCTCAATTAATTGCAACGAGTGTTTATCTCATAGTGATCTTAACTTATCAATCAGCGTTTTTTATGGATATCTCTCTATGGGGATTGCATATTTTATTCCTTTAAAGAAATATAGAACTTCCTCATTTCCTAAGTGGTTCTCCCCTGAACTTAGAAAGTTAACTAGGAACAAAAGGAGTGCTCATTCATTATATATGAGAGATAATACAGACAAACTATATAAAATTTTCTCGCCTTAGGTCTGAATGCAAACGTATGTCTGATTTGTGCTTCCGACAATATATTGAAGGGATAGATTCCGGCTTACAGAATGACCCTAAATCATTTTGGAAATATATCAATGATAAGAGGTCCAATTATACCCTTCCCAATACCCTCTTTTATGGTGACAAGCAAGCGTCCAGTGGTTTGGATATTGCAAACATGTTTAAAGAATTTTTCCAAACTGTTTATTCTCCTGGTATTGATAATAATCAGCTGCAAAATGGTCCCGCTAATGGTTTAAATTTAAACATTACTAAGATCTTAACATATGATATATTTGAAGGTATTAGCTCACTCCCTAACAAGATTACTGCAGGCCCAGATGGGATTCCGAATTTTTTCTTGAGGAGATGTGTATGTACTCTTGCCATTCCTTTATCTTTGTTATTTAATGCTTCCTTACAAACATCCACATTTCCAATTGCCTGGAGGGAAAGTTTTATTGTGCCATTGTTTAAAGCTGGCCGTCGGGATGTCATAGATAATTATAGAAGTATTTGCATTCAATCTTCAATATCTAAACTTTTTGATAGCCTTATAGCTAATCAACCTTCTTGGTTATGCAAAGGCTTAATATCAGATTCACAGCATGGGTTTTGCAAGAATAAGTCTACTGCCACTAACTTGATCTGTTACCAATCTGATCTTATGAGTAAATTAGAGGATCATAAACAAATTGATTCTATATACACCGATTATAGTAAGGCGTTTGATCGTATTGATCATCAAATTCTTCTGTCAAAACTGATCTCCGTAGGGTGTCATGTTGATTTTGTGAGTTGGATTAAAAATTCTTTAACTGGCCGTATTCAAAGGGTCAGGGTAGGTGGACATCTTTCTGATCCTATCAGCGTAACATCAGGTCTCCCTCAGGGAGGGCATACTTCACCCTTATTATTTAATTTATTTATTAATAATATAGTTAACTGTTTCCTGTATAGTCAGTGTTTGATGTTTGCAGATGACTTGAAATTTTGGAGGGTGGTTGGTAGTATTGTGGATCAAGAATTACTACAAGCAGATATGGATCGCTTAAATAATTGGTGTGAAAAAAACAATCTTCATTTAAATGTTAAGAAATGTTGTGTTATTAGTTTCACTCGCAGGATCAACCGGTTTCAATCCAATTACTTCATTAATAATGACCCACTGAATTATGTTGCATCTATTAGGGATTTGGGAGTTATTTTTGATGAGAAACTCACATTTATTGATCATATTAATTCAATTTCTGTGAAAGCATCAAAATTGCTATGGTTTGTTATGAGAAACTGTTCATATTTCTCAGTCTCTTCAACAAGAAGGATTTATTGCTCCCTAGTAAGAACTATATTGGAGTACTGCTCTGTAGTTTGGTCTCCATACCACCAGATTCATATCGATGCTTTAGAAAGAGTTCAACATAAATTCCTGAGATATTGTGCTCATAGAACTTTAACTGTTATTGAGAACCATGACTATTCTTATATTGAAAGTCAATTATCTATTCCGACACTGTTGCAACGCCGTAATATTTCTGGTGCTAGTTTTATATATAAGATCGTTAATAGGCTTATTGATTGCCCTGATCTGTTGGGTCGCATACGATTTAATGTTCCTCATCACGGGTTGCGCTATAATGTAACCTTTAACATTCCATTCCACAGAACATCTTATGGAATTAATAATCCTATGGATAGGTATATGAATTTGTTAAACAATTCGAATATTGATTTGTTTAACATAAGTTCCTTAATGCATCTAAAGAGGTCACTTACTTCATAATTGTGCATAAAATTTTGTATTTACATTCTTGCATATAAATTATTAAGGTTGTTTCTAGTATATGTAGTACAGGTGTTTTTTACTTTGGTATTAATTTTTTAAGTAGGTTTAGATTATGATAGTTGTTTATGTAAATATTATTGCTTTGTAAAATTTACAGTTAATGAGGTTTTCCCGTAATATAAATAAATAAATAAATAGACCAATGAAAAGGGATTTATGAGATTAATTGCAACAATTGTTATAAAAAGTACATAGGGTAAACCAGAAGATCAATTAATGTCAGATTTGAATGTGAAATATGGAAGAGCTGGAAAGTCAAGTGTGGCTAAACATATTTTAAATACTGGTCACTGTAGGGATAGACAACTTAAAATTACTTAAACCAGTTAATAACAATAAAAAATTAGATGTTTAATTGTTAAAATTAGATAAAGGTCTAATCCCTTATAGTCAATTATATAGTTTAGTTAGTATTTAAGATTTCTTTGACCGTGCTTCATTGCTTTTTCCGCTCTATTAGTTACATCATTAGTATATAAGGAGATTTGTAAGTGGTTTTAGTTTAGTTTTGGTTAAGTGGTAAAACTGTCTCGTAATTTGAACATCACACCATAGGACTATGAGTAAAACATGTCAATGTGTGACCTAAAAACAATAATTAATTTTTTTTTTATTGTACGCCACAGAAAAAATTTAGGATAGTTCCAGTCTGACCGAGAAAGCGCTAGTTTTTGAAAAAATATCACTGTATTAGAAAACATGTGTTTCAAGCTTGAAGACATTGGTTAGGCAGCCATCGATAGTGAACGCTTTCAATGAAATTGTTAAAATGGACAAAATTGGTCATTGTTATGTGGTACAAAACTTTTATTTGAAAGGCTTTAGGTCAACCAATATAAAAGCTAAGCTGGATTCTACTCTGGGTCAGTGTGCTCCTTCATTTACAATCGTAAAATATTGGGTAGCAAAATGGAGCATCGCAGTGGTCCATAAAGCGATACTGGATGATCTTTGGCTGCAACTATAGTAGGCATTTCAAAAAATACAATATATCGCATATTATCTAAAAATTTGGAAATGAGAAGACTGCGTGCAAGATGAGTACCCCGTTTGCTCACCCTCGAGCAAAAACACCTGAGATGAAAGAACAATTAAAACAACGAACAATTCAAAAGGAAGAGTCGGCTCTAAAGAAGGTGAAGACCGTTTCATCTGCAGGCCAGGTCATGACGTCGGTTTTTTTAGATAATTTTTATGGACTATCTTGAAAAAAGTAAAACTATCAACGACAAGTATTATGTTAACTTATTGGGATATTTGAGCGAAGAAATCAAGCAAGAACGACCATATTTGGGTAAGAAGAAAATGTTGTTTTATCAAGACAATGCATCAACTCATAAATCAGTTATTGCAATGCCAAAATTAATGAACTAAAGTTTACATTGCTATTCTCTGGATTTAGCTCACTCAAATTATTCTATGTTTTCAAACTTAAAAAAATGGCTGACTTTCTAACGTTGAAGAAGTAATGTCAGCAGCTAATGACTATTTTAAGGAAGAAGATAGTTCTTATCATAAAAAGGGTAGCGAATTTATGGAACACCGCTGGGAAAACTCTATAGAGCTGAAAGGATATATGGATGCATTTTGGTATAAATACGTGTCAGCAATATGTAGAACATAGGTAAGCGGCAAAAAGTAAGCAAATAAAGAATGGAGCAACAGATAACGAAAAAAGTAATAACATCCGAATTTAATAAAAGGCTAAATCAACTTTTAAAAACTGGACTTAATTGCAAAAACCTATCTATGGCTTTTAACATATATGTTTGCTTAGAGCTATATCCATTGAATTGGAATTATTACATGAAGCCAAAGCGACAATAGCCAACTTCAAAGGAAAATTAAGACATTAGTTACTAAGCACAAAAACCACTAACCAAGGACTTTTCCTTGTCCAAGAGAAAATTTCTAAATGCCCCAGAGCTTAAACCCTTTTCCCCTTCATAAGTAGGTATTTGGGATAGATAAATATTTCTCTATGAGGGCGGCAAGCTCTTTAGTTAAAAATCGTTCGAAATTGTTTAAAAGTTCAGTGTTAAAAAAATGATTAAAATTGCCCTAGATTGAAAAGGTAAACTCTCTGGAAAGTGCATAAATTAAGTAAATGAACTGACGGTTTGCGTTAGTAAATATTAAGTAAGGGATTGGCTGATATTTATGCATTTCTATAAAAATGTTCGCATTTCCTTTTACCTCCACCCCTCATCCCCCAACAAAATGCAAGCTGCATATCAAACGATATTTCCTTTATGACCCATGAAGATAAAACAGAACAAATATGTATATGACACCTTGAGCGGATTTGAATGCGGGAGCTTTTACATGCAAATCGATCCATAACAACTACGCTAACAAAACTGACGAACAAATTTTTGAGAGGAGGGCAATTTAAATAATATTGCTATTTCTTATTTGTAAATATTTTTTTTGAAAACATTGCTCCAAGAAATGTATATAATATAAACTTTTAATAATCTCTAACTTTTTCGTCCACAATGAAATTAATATAAATTTTATATCGCTGATAATTTTGACAAATAATAAATTAAATTTTCATAGAAAGAAAGCTAACAAAGTGAGTAATAGAATGAGATTTTTCAAGATACTCCGTAAGGCAGCGGAAGAAGTAAAGGTGGTAGGTGCCAACACGTGTTTCTGCTTTTTGATTTTTTAAAGCAGATTAACCAGAAAAAAAGAAGGAAAAAGCACATACAGAGTTAACGAACTCTAGTCTCTCCGGTTTTAAAGGAAAAATACATATACTATGTTATGTAACCTTATAACCTGAATAAACATAGTTTCAAAGAGAGAAAGCTAGCACGGAAAGTTCAATGGTAAAATGATAATGTAACGATATTTTAAACACCGAGAAACCAGCTGATGCTCTCGATATTCTAGTATGACACAAGTGGTACACCGCACGACATCTCGCAGGTTAAGCGGGAATCTTCCGGAACAGCGTTCTGCCGAGTATATAACAAGCTGCATCGCCGATAGTAGTCAGTTGTCAATTAAGTGAAGAAACGTTTGGGATATTGACGCGAGATTTAAATAAATACAGTAACAATAAATAATTGTAGTATTTGTGAGTGTTCGTATTTTCGTAGTGAGGTGTTTAAATAAATTAATTAGACTATTTTCGATTGCTTTAATTCACACTTGACGAACAAGAAAAACGCTACAAAAGATTTATCAAAATACTCTTTAAATGTACCTTTACTTAAATTATCAAAATAATGGTTAATGATCCCATAATTGTCTTATGTCTAAAGATTTTTATCCAAAAGGTTAGCAACAGAGATAAATTTAAGACAATTTTGCTAATCCATATATATTTTTAAAACCCATAGACTGAAATAAAATTTTTAGACTAAACATAGAGTTGCCAAATAAATTTCAGCAGGTATAGACGAAGTGCCAATAACAATACTAAAATCAGTAGCCTAATTGATATGTACACCTCTAACCCTTATGGTTAATGAATAATATTTATAATTTATATATAAGCAGAAATGTTTCCTTTCAAACTTATATAATGACTAAATTAATTCAAAGAATCTAAAGTCTTTGAGAAGCAACTTGCAGCCGAGTAATGAATTTTATAAGTAGGCATAATATTTTAGTATACTATCAATATGGTTTTATAGCAAAGAAATCCGATTTCTTAAATGCAGCATAGATGACACAGGATGTTCTTCACATCTTCATCTTAGAGTCTCTATTTTTTCTTCTTTGTTTAAATGTCTTCCAGACCTTAGGGGGTTTCTCAGAATCTTGTACTTAAATAGTTTATGGCAAAATGAAATCAAACAAAACTTATCTCATTTAATTTTCTATAAAAAAATCTTTATATGCTATATTAGAAAAATGATTTTTACAATTTGGAATTGTTATATTAATATTTAAATTAATTTATTTATTATAAACTAAAATAAAAATGTATCTAGATCTGTATTTAGACTATTTTTATTACTTTTATATAATTAAAGTTAATCTTTTTAATAAGTATAAATTTGGGTAAGAAAGTATATAATTTTTTAAGGATCACATTCTTGTAGCACAATAGTTCTAATTATATTTGGTATTTTACATTTTTATTTTTTATGATTTTTTTTGGTAGGACGTATACTAAGTGCAAATTTTTTTTATACAGTGCTTTCATTTCAAAACGAACTACCCTTAATAACCTCTTTAAAAAAATCACGTCAATCTAGATATACATAGAAGAAGTTTAATTTTATTTTTGGCAAACTTCTGTCAATCACCTTCTCACCTCTAGCTAACCTCACTTTGATATGTTAAATGGAAACGTCCATCGTGTAATACATTATTGTAAGCAGCATTAAAACGGCTCTTCAACAGTGCCAAAAAAAATTAAATCGGTTGACGTACCAGCAGATAGTGACCAAAAATGTCCGTTTTTTTTTTTTTTTTTTTTTTTTTTTTTTTTAAGAAGGTATTAAGTGTTGTTTGTTTTGAAATAAATGCACTGTATAAATAACAGTATAGCCCAAGAGTTAAGAGACTTCATAGGATTATTTTAATGTTCCTTCTTAAAAACACTTTCATTTCCCCCTCGATTCATCTCTTTAAAGATTAGCGTCGTATTTTGAAACACTTTATATATTAATGTATCTTTTATAAACTTCTCCGGCTTCTGGATCATAAAACTCGTTGTAATAAAAACAAACTTAATAACCAATAGATTCTAAGTTGCCTGTAGAATCATCCTCAATTGTCTATAAAAGTGTCTTTTTGGCAATAAACGTAAACCTCGAACACGTCTGACCTACATTTTAGTCGCCCTATTACTTCGCCTCTAAGGGCCTTAATGAACATTTTTCGAAACGAACGGGCCCCTGAAAAAAACGACTGAGAGCCCTCGAATGACGAATAAAATGCCTCCGTAAAACGTTTAAAACTGTGCCTATTTTTATCGATTTTTTTTTTCGTTTTTTTCAGCATGTGATATGAACGTTCACAAAAGGTGCGAGGAAAGTGTGCCAAACTTGTGCGGCTGCGATCATACCGAACGACGAGGGAGGATTCAATTGAAAATTAGTTGTGTGGGCAATAAGTTAACTGTTGTAGGTAAGTGTTTAAATACAGTATGTACCACCCTAATTGAAAAAATTCGATTAAATGGAAAAACAACCAAAGACGTCTCTTGGTAACTTAAATACGGATTTTTTTCATTTATCAGTTAAAACCAACTTTCTTAGTCCTAATAGAACACTTTGTATTTTATGCAATTTTTCGATTCCTCGCTATTATTATAGATAGGAAATATTATGTATTTTTAGATTTAATGCAAAACTGTATATAATTATTTTAAGGTTTAATTTTGTAGAAATTTGTTCCGACATTCCCCTATGATGAAAAGTATAATTGTGTTAGATCAGGGAGTTATACTGGCCATACCTTCGATACCGTTCTTCCTATTAACGGGAATTTTATTTGAAAATATTTGCTGGAGTTTATATACTTACCTAAACCATATCATATTTGCTGGAGCTTATAAGATAAAATAAAAAAGTAATAATTATTAACAAAGTAAGTGTGAACCAGCAATCTGTTTTTATATCATACCTACATATCTCAAGTTATCAAAGCATCTTTTTCGCCCTCTAAAAAATACGGAATTAATAGCAAGCTATACAGGTTGAAGAATCAACCATTACGCGTGATTGCTTCCATTGATGTTTTACAGAGAGGTACTTACAAAAAAAAATTTGAAATGTGATTTTAAATTGTGAGACATGACTTGATTTGTCATAAATGCCACACTAGAGTGCAAGTACGTTCTATCGAAAGGGTATCATTATTATCATTCTATTTTCAGAATCTGCGATAATGATCTCGGGAAAATGACCATAGAAACTTTCAATTCAGTATCAATAAAAATTGAATGTTTGGGCTGGTATTTTGAAAAACCATATTATAGGGCAATTTTTTATTGATTGTACTTTAAACGCCCAAATATGCCTTAAGTTGCTGCAATACTAAGTTCTTTTTGCCATTCAAATCATCCTTGATTTAGAGATGAGATCGGTATTTTCAATATTCTCCTTATATACCAAAATATCAATACCTCATTACCAAATACTTTTCTTAGCCGTCTTATTAGTGGTACTGATGATATTAAATGACCTCCTAGCTGTTCGGATTTGTGCTCAAATGATGAATTGAGATGATGAAAAAGTTGTTAAATATGCAAATTTCACTCAGCATAATCAACATTTTGAAATGATAATTCTATGCGGGTTGTACACTCATGTTTATATATAAACCCTACATCAGAAAAATGTTTTAGAAATGCCTGAACTTCCACGTAATATTTTGAGAAATGCTATTGCAAATAATATCATCAAAGCCAGATACTTACTAACGTCGTATGGAAAAACAATGACTTAGCAAACGAGTAGCAGAGCGTACGACATGCATAAATACGCGTTGCTATATTTCGCTTTTAAGTTAGTAATGATCGATTTCCCAACCTGTATATCTAAAATGCCAAGTATCTTCAAATTGAATATTATAAAGCATGTTGCATTTAAAATGCGAAAGTCGGTATTGGCTTCTGTTACAGGACACATTTTATCTTAAAAGTTTATGTTAAAGAAGATACGCAAGAAAAAAAATAAATTAACATGTCCCAGTTATTTCGTATTATAACACTTCGAAACTTCATTATAATTTGGTGTACTATTATCCTATTGACTCTGAGTTGGATGAGATGGATTGTTGCAGATAACCGCATTCTTCAGTTTTCTGATCACTAGATATGTCATCTATTTGATCTACGTTCTCCTGGTGTGTTCTTTTGAAGTGGTTCAGAAAACAAATAAAATCGATATACTCAAATTTTTATTACTCCAAGATTCAAATCAAGCTCAATTTCTAACAGGACCTCATGCTTAGATCCTTACCTTGGACTAAGTATTCAAATTGAGCGATAAATATTCTATAATGATATATAGTGATTATAGTGATAACTTATTTTTTTAAATCATTTACCGTGATATAGACGGTATTAGCTTAGGTTAATTTTACAGTCACTGTTTTGAGCCCATACTCCTCTGAGACTCAATGGTCTATTTAGATTTCCTCCGGCAGATCCTATCTTAAGGAGGACCTTGAGAAGTTCGATGCATGATGCTATCAACACCTATATTTCGTAAAATTTTATTAATTCGCCGTGATGAATCCTATAAAAAAAGTATTTATTTATTGAATCAGATAGATCAGATATTCAAATATGCCATGTCTTGTAAATCTCGAAATGATTCGGACGAGTTTTCTTAAAATTCTTCCATTATTTTAAATTGTGCGATCTTTAAAGGCAGTTTGATTGATCACGCCACTTAGTATCTGATATATTGCGGTTATTTCCATTTATTATCTAGAAATTTACAAATTGAAACTTTCCACCTACTATCTGAAGTGGAATTAAAATAATTCCTGCAATGGCCCGTACCATTTAAATTCTCGAACCTAGTATTCTTGGTGTATTTTTGTTTTTTAGTATTTCAATCAATCTTATAATTTCCAATATTAAAAGATCACAAAAGAATGTCCAAAGAACTTATAAAAATTGAGCTTTAAAACTGGCAGTTTTAACCTTTAACCAAACACATACATTTTTCATTTTATATCTTAAATTGACGTTAAATGTGTGCTTTTAGTATGCCAGGGAAGAAACTTGATACCCATGGACCCAAACGGCTTGAGCGACCCATACGTAAAATTAAAACTAATCCCGGGTGATTCGGATAATGTCAAAAAGAAGACCAAGACCATTAAATCAAATTTGAATCCAGAGTGGAATGAAACCCTTACTTTGTAAGTAGCTTTTGTTTTTTATCAACACCTATGGTATAGCTATAGTTTCTATAGAAGCAATACTTTAATCGGATAGTTTCAACCTCAAAGTGACAAAGGTAGAAAGTTACTTTCTTTTATCTTGTATCTTTTAATAAACGTATGCACAGTCTTAGTATTTATCATTAAACATCTACGGCATAATTTTATATAGCTAAATCTTTATAATTTTCTCTATTAATATCATAAATGGGCATTTGCCATTATTAATATCTCCGAAACCTTAATATATTAACACACACACATACTCCTTAAAAGCTAAAACAAAGTCGTTTAAATTAGAAAAAACTTATAAAAGTTGGTTTTTTAAAATCCATAGTATCCGTACAAGTCATGGAAATTACAATCAGAATAATCCATCACAAGTAATAATAACATAATAATTTCTTTAAAAAATTCTGTTTTGTATGCCTTTTACATTCAAAATACTGATTGAGAAAATAAGTATTGACGATTTGACGATTTCTGATTTACTCGTTTGGTTTTAAATTAAGAAACACATCTGAAAAAATATTCTGCTTTAAATTAGCAGCCCTCAATTATAAATCAAAATATTAGCAAAGCTAGTATGATGAAATGAGAATACATAAGGCAACTAAACATCTGGAAGACCATAACTCATAAAGTAAAATTAGCGAATAAGTAAGTCTCAGCAAATACAAAACCTAATCCACTGGACAAAACTGACGTAATTAAATAGATACAATATGCTACAAAATTAATATTATATAGGCAAGAAAACCAAAATGAAAGGCATAGGCAAGGTCGAGTAAATAGAACTAGAGTGTTCTACTGAAATTTCAAAATATGCAATAGGGAGCTTAAAACTGTCCAAAACGTAATTTGTACATGAGGAGAACTGTGATACAGCATATGCCAAAGATTTAGATGAAAGAAGGACTAAACCCAGCAGAACTAAGAACCACAGAAGCAAACAACTTGTACAGGGTGTCCCAAATTCGAGGGTGACCATTGGGATCTCGGAAACCTTAAGAGTTACGGGGCCGGTTAAATAGAGGCAAAGTTGCGCAATTTGGAGCCTAATAAAATGACGTTTAAAAAATTTTAAAATTCGGAGTTATACGAAAAAAATCGAAAATTATCAAAATCGTTTTTACCTTCTACTGACTTTATTTAAAGAGACATCGGAAAACTAAAAACAGTTTTTTATTGTCACTTTTTAGCCAATTTATATATCCTTCTCTCTTGCACTCATGGAGTTCTTATGGGAAGTACTAGAAGGAGTAATCCGACATGCAAGTGCGATACCTCATTTTAAAAGCAATTAAAAATACTTTTTAAAATCTAATATGGCGCCCATAAGAAAATATAAATTGAAAAAATAAATTAATGATGATCGAAAAAAAAGGAAACGTCGGATTTTTTTAGTTTGTGCGCCACATTGTAGAGCATAAAAAGTGGCAATAAAAAACTTTTTACTTTTCTGATGTCTCTTTAAATGAAGTCGCTAGAAGGTAAAAACGATTTTGACTAATTTCGGTTTTTTTTTCGGATATCTCCGGAAGTATCCGGAATTTTAAAAGTTTTTAACGTCATTTTATTAAACTCCAAATTGCGCAACTTTGCCTCCATTTAACCGACCCCGTAACTCTTACGGTTTTCGAAATCCCAATGGCCACCCTCGAGTTTGGGACACCCTGTACACACCTGTGCTTAGGTAATACCTTAGGAGTACCTTATATGTTAGGGAGTTAGGGTAGGTACAATAAGTATTTTTAGGATGAAGTGTATTTGACATTGTGAATGAGTTGGAATGAGCTCAAATCACTAGCTTTATAAAATACAGAAATGTTAAGACAAGAAGCAGTAATCATTAAAAAAAAACATCTGCGCAAACAGTTTTGAATATTACTCCAAGTATATAGGCACTGCAGCTGGCTCAAACGAAGCGTAATCTAAAAATTCAATTCTCGACACATTCAAAAAATCTTCCTCCGAGGCCTATTGGTGCACACTTAAGACATATTTTCATAAGAAATTATCCATCACTCTAATCCAACTCACAGGTCCATTGCGGTTAAATATGCAGGAATTGAACGTTTATTTCCATAAATTGAGTTTATCTAGCAGTGTCTTTGAAGAAGTACGAGCCAATAATTTCACTAGCTCCTAGAGCACATAAAGGCTGTTTTTCTTACACAGATACTGTAGTTTTTGACTAACGATGTAAATCGCATAAAAAAAGTGCCTCGTCCCTAAATAAGATAATTGGGTAAAAATCCCGAGGCAGCAGAGTTTACACCAGCAGGTTTGCGGTCTTCTTACCACTATTTCTCTAGATCTTTCTTAAAAGATCTTCTATCGCATCAAGTATAACTTCTTCTACTTTAGGAGTTGTTACGGTATTCCGTCAACTGTATTTTTATTAAAGGTCCCAGTTTTATATAATTTTTTAAAATATATGCCCTGGTAAATTTTCCGATTACCACTAATCCATAAGTAAAATGCATCAGTACGAGTAAAATTATTTATGATGCTGACTGACATCTATGAATTTTACGGCTATGGAATACTGTCAGCGTGGTGTGTACAGATAAGAAGGTACTTGATTGGACTTTTGGTAATATTTCTGAAAATAATGGGTTAAAAAAGTAGACGTTATATTCCAAAATTTTGATAATAAAAGTCGTAGAAGTTTAATGCTTATTTATCTAGGAAACAAGAAATAAAGAGAATACAACAGGCCAACAAGTTGTGTATTTATTTACCTAGAAAAAATCTATTTGTTAACTAAATCTAACGATTTTAATTTCGTTGAAGCTAAATAGCGCCTGATATTTTAAATATCAGAAACGAAGTAACTCCGGAGATAACTATATTCATAGCAGCTTTTCTTTTTATAACGACCTAACGAAGGTGAAGCGCAGTTAAGAAATAACCTGTTTAATAGTATCTCTTGTGACAAAAACTAATGAATCTAAAATATATTTTTAAAAGTATCTATAAAATAAGATCTGCTTTCGATTAGTGTATAGGTGGTATATATTATCCTTGTACCTTATAGGGTAACATTTCGAGACTGGATTTTTTAAAGTATACATAGAAGTTGCACCGTTTAGTGAATAAATGACAATACTGTTTTCAATATTTTGTATAGTTATATCAAGTAAATTTGTCGCTTCTATGTCTAAAACCAGATTTCATTTCTATGTCCACATATTATCTTAATGAAATATTCTGTACAGAAAAAAGAAAAAAGTCTTATCTACCTGATGTGCTTTAAACTCGATCTCCATGTTGTCCAAACTAGTTAAGAAGAGAAACAAATAAAATTCATTTTAGTGATTTGAAGCCTGAAGACAAAGACCGTCGATTGCTCCTAGAGGTATGGGATTGGGACAGAACGTCTCGAAATGATTTTATGGGATCCCTATCATTTGGGATTTCGGAAATTTTAAAAGCCCCCGCTGACGGTTGGTTTAAATTACTTACTCAAGAGGAAGGAGAGTTTTATAATGTTCCGGTGCCGGAGGAGGGTATTGATATTGCACAAATTAAAACGCAAATGAGGGTAAGTCATATATGTGCCAAATTTAACCTGTTTAACTATATATAATCATGTATCAACTGATCAGCGAACTTCTTACATCAAAGTGTTCTTCTAGGTCTACAATAGATAAAATTCTTATTAGAAGAAATTATTGTTTGCTAAGATCAAATGTTTTTATTATTTATTGACAGATCTTTAGACCTCCGCACGTTTATCCTATTAACTTAATTATAAGTGACCTAATTAACTTAACTTATGTGTTTATGGATCGAAAAAGAAATAATTCTTTAAAGTATCTGCTCAACTGAGTACATGTTTTTTATTCAGTAAATCTACAACATCTAAACCGTCAAACATAGTTATAAGCTATTGATATAGATATTGCAGAATCTTTATCTTCGAGAATGAGCGTTTTTTAAGGATTTGGCAAGTAAAAGAGAGACATACTGGTCCCAAAAGAGCCATACAATGTTTCTTACTGTAAGTCAGCTGAGAAATGAAGCTCAAAATTATTGCATGAATATTGCCAGTGTATAAACTATTTAGAATTAATGACTTCAGAGCAATATTCACTCACGGCATTCTACTATTATGTGCTTATTGGGTTCCAGGAACGTGGCACCCAGACTCTAAAAAAATTGCATCATGCAATTAGAATGAAGGGAGAGGAGGGAGATGATTCTCTCTTATCCTCTCCTTTTAATAGAAAGCGACTATAGCGATGGAGCATTGATCGGAAATCCCTTGCTGCAGGATCAATGTGCTTACATCGTAGGCAAATCTACAGAGACGGCGCTGCATAGGCTCATAACTATGGCAGAGCAGACTCTGGAAATCAAAGAGTTGTTACTAACTGCCTTCCTGGACGTCGAAGGAGCTTTGACAATGGAGTAGACGCGAGAGCATACAGGTGGATAGACTGCATGCTCAGAAGCAGGACAGTAATATGGGAACTGCTGGATGAAACTCTGGAAGCCTTTGTAACTCAGAGATGTCCACAGGGAGGTATTCTTTCACCTAGGGGAAAAAAGCTTTAGAACTACAGGATATGCAGGTGACTTGGTGATACTGGTCCAAGGAGAATTTAATATAGTGAGACAAATTCCTCGGAACATCGTGAAAAACTGGATAGAGAGGGAAGGTCTTAAGACCAGTCCCGTTAAATCCGCATTTGTACCATTTATCAAAAGACGACAGATTGAGGACCTTGGGTGACTATTCTTGCATGGTAAAGAAATTCCATTGTTGGGAAAGGTAAAATATCTGGGGCTTACCTTGGACTCCAAATTACTAGCGCATTAGGAACGCATAGGATCGACAAAGTAACCAAGCGATCGGAATTAATTTTATTGACGACCAAACGCAGCCCAAAATAGCGCACTGGATCTATACCAGAGTTGTAGTGCCCACTATAACTTATGCTGCACTAACGTAGTGGCCAAAAACTTTGCAAGTAGGAGCAAGGATTAAGTTGAGTAGAATACAAAGACACCATACACCAACCGCATCCATGGAAGCCCTTCTTAACCTCCCACCATTACACCTGATTCAAGGAGAAGCAATGCTGAGACTGGAGCAAATGGGAAATAACAGTTAAGCTAATTTGACAAAACACCAAAGAATATCAAGAATCTGTGAGGTAATCAAATTAAAAATGATTTCTAAACGCATGATTCCAAAGTATTGCTTCCGCACACCATTTAAAGTTGAATATCCAACAAGAAAAGAATGCAGAACCGCAGACCAGACGGATCTCTTATTTGGTACAGAGATAGATCCCAGACCGACAAGGGAACGGGAGCTGGAATTTCTTGAGAAAACCCTAAGCATGAATCGTTCCATCCGCTTGGAAGACATGCCACAGTTTTTCAGACAGAAATATTTGCGATATAATAATAACAGATAGCCAAGTCTCCCTAAAGGCCCTATCAAACCCTAGGGTTACTTAAAAGCTGGTTTGGGAATGCCTCATAGAACTGAAAACCTTAGGAGACCGCAACTCTGTGTTTGTTTTAAAGTTTTATATGGGTTCTGAGGCGTACAGATATTCCAGAAAAGGAAATAGCCGATGAATTTGCAAGTAAAGGCTTGACGACACCTTATATCGGACCAGAACCTGCACTGGAAGTGCCACGAAGGGTGAAAAGAAAACATCAAGCTCATTGGACAGAAATGAAACAGCTGAAGAGAGAAAAGTGGTTTATGAACTTTAAAATAGACGAAACAATGACAAAGGAACAAACTCAGAACACTTGTAGATATCAGAACGGGAAACATGGTCGATAAAGAACACCTGAACAGAATTGCAGTGTATAATGGAGATCTTAATTGCTAATTGTGCGAAAATGAACTAGAAACAGTCCGACATGTAATTTGCAATTGCAAGGCCTTGTGCCGCAAAATGCAATAAATATTTAGGACTAGACACACTAGACCCAGAAGCACTAGTTGCCACAGCAGCAAAAGACCTGTACTGGCTGGTACAGAGTAGTATAGATTTATACCAGGGTGAGCACAATAAGCCTTTAGGCTGAGGTGTATTTGGGCACAATGGACGAGCCCCAAAAGAGAACAAAAAGCTACTATATGGCACCTGTGATAGTAAACTATAAAGGTTTTGTGACCCATATGGAGAGGAATCGCAGAACTTTAATAAACCTGCATGGGGGACCAACTGATACATGGACAGCTAATTATACAACTGGTGCAGTCCCCACATACCACCTGGGGAGCATGCTATTTTCTGTGTAACAATGCGAATAAAAGATGTTGATACCGCAACACAGTGGCATGCATTTGGTTGGACAGCAGAGTCGCCATTAAGATTACTAAGGGTTGAAAAAGTGGGCTTCAAGCTTGTGCTGGATTATACAAAAGTCTTAGAGGCACTATTTGAAGTTTTAGCTTGTCTGAGTAACCGATCACTCTGACAACGCTGGAAATGTGGAGACTGGGATCGTAAGAAGAAAGAGACACGAAATGTGGCTAGTGACCGGTCTTTTAACTTGACACGTGAGTGCCGTTGAAGTAAGGAGAAGGAAAGAACTGCAGACCACGTTATCGGAACTGCCCAGCACTTACAAATGCTAGGTTTAAATATATAGGCAACACTTATACATAGTTTGCCCAACGATATACAATTCATTAGACCAAAGTACCTGATTGGCTTTTCCAAGGCTATTGGCCTCTGATAACCTTTGGTAGATTACGACGGTTTCATCAAGAAATCTATGTGCGCAGCAGCCTTCTGGCTGCCGACTGTTTCAATTCATTCATTCACTCATTAACTTTGGAAACTTTATCAAAAACGAGAACCGTCATGAATTGCATTTAAGATAGAGGATGTAGTAAAAATCATGCTACGCATTGTACTTGCAATTCATTCATGAAATTAACAGAAGACACTATATAGAAAATCCGATGATATGAGGTTTTTTGAACTAATCTCATTCCTATTAAAAGTTTTTCCCTTTTTTTCATCCACACACGGCACAAATCGAAGGGCTTTTATAATGCGTGACAATATTTTCCCACTCAATTCTCTCCATGTTCCAAGAACCATGAATAACTAACTTTTGGAGCAGCACAACATTTAGATATTGCGAAGGCTTAGGCAATCATCCGATTTGAATTCTAATGAGATTATAGATAGGGAAAGGGATTAACTGTATGGCAGAGTAATAACAATTTGTTGACCAAGACGATATTTGATAAGAAGTATACCAAACTTATATCAAGCTATGAACAAAGATGCAATTATTTTTAAATTTTCGTCTGGTTTTTGAACTTCTGATAAATTAAATTAAAATCAAATATCGAGATTTGTTTAATTTCAATATTTTCTGAATAAATTATCGAATTACCATTTTAATTAATTTATTTTCAATCACTTTGTCCTCTAGACTATTTTGATGTGCGTATGTACTTTGGTAGAGTGGTAAAACCTGTCTCGTTTTAAATAAATTAAATTTTTGCAATAAAAATGGAAATATTAAACATTTTAGGAATGTTTGATTCTTAGCGAGAAATAAAGGTATTTTTTATGAGTTTTTTAATCAAGCATTGAACCTAAATTAATTAAATACTAAATTAGTTAAATACAACACTAAATTTTCTATGTTTGTTCTAAAGTTTTTGGTTCCTATAAAATGTTTAATTAATTAAAATCCAAAATTTAATTTTCGTTTATAGTTACAAACTACTAAAAGTTTCTATTTATTTATCTAATTATTTATTAAAAGAAATTAATTTCTAGAAAACCTCTATTACGAAGAAACCTTCCATCACCCAAGACAAAGATGTTCCACACAATATGGGCAAAAAAGACATCATTAGGGCATCAGATTTTAATTTTTTGATGGTGCTGGGAAAAGGATCTTTTGGAAAGGTACTAAATAAACTAAGCTTAATTTATGAGAACGTTTTTTGTATTGTACTAATTTATAGGTTATGTTAGCCGAAAGAAAAGGCACTGATGAATTATATGCCATTAAAATTCTGAAAAAAGACATAATTATTCAGGACGATGACGTTGAATGCACCATGGTTGAGAAAAGGGTGTTGGCATTATCCAGTAAACCACCGTTTTTGGTTCAGTTACATTCCTGCTTTCAAACTATGGTAAGTAGTAGCTACTGGATTTTAAATATGGTTTTGGAGATCTTTCATTAATACGTGATTATCAAAAACCTATTTAGAAACTCGAACTGGCTAAACTACTTTCTTGGACTTCAGCTTGGTTGTATTTATTTTTAGATACACTAAATAATTGATATAATATATAAATAAATAAATCGGTGAATGTTCCTGTATTATCTGACAAAACTATAGTTTAAGTTTTAATATTTTAATAACCTTACTATCCTATATTTGTTATTTTAGGATAGACTCTATTTTGTGATGGAATACGTAAACGGGGGCGATCTCATGTTCCAAATTCAACAATGCGGCAAATTTAAGGAACCTGTTGCTGTGTAAGTATAAAAAAATAATTTCATTAAATACGTACCTCAAATATCAAATCCATATAAAAGTAAAATTAAAAAGTAAGCTTCAATAATTCAATAATCCATTCCACTTTTCACTGGCAGTCTATCAAATTCAGCATTCTATTAAACGTAATCCAATAATACGGCTTTTGAACCCAACTGAAAATATCAAAAGGGAATTAAATAACTTCGTTTCACTTTATAGCTTTTATTTATTTAAATTAATGCTTCGATTCGAACTCGGATTTGATAACAAAACTGTTAAAATAGTCTCGCAGGTAATTCTTGAAAAATTATTAAAAAAATTAATGTGAATGTTATTTATGTTTTGAATATTTTTTTATGTTTATTAATATTTCAGTTAATATAATAACTGGTTAAGAACAGTCTAGTACATCCGCAATAAGGCACCAAAAAATTAAATAAATATAGCACTTAGGTTAAATTTATCAAATAAATATATAAAAATAAAGGTGCCAAATTTTTTAAAGCAAGAATTTTTTTTCATTCTTTAACCTTTCAACCAAAATTTTTTTACTTTTTACAATTGGGAGGAAAAATTCAAGAGTTTTTGATATTTTTCTTCAATTTATACAATAAATAAAAGAAAGATTTCGCCTTAAAAAATAGTGGCTCTTTATGTTTCTACAACCTTATCCTATTCCGTTAGTCTAAATTTTCTTATCCTATGGAAAATTTCATGAATCCATGAATCAATCCATGTGGCATAAAGCGTGTGTCGTCGTTCAATATATTATAAGTAAAATGGCATAAATAACCAATATAATATAAATATAGTAATATACAAATACATACTTTTACTCTTTCACGCATCGATCGATTATGTTAAAACTATAATTGGGAAAATCTGAAAATTTGATAATATACCTACTAAAGTTGATGATGCAACAATGGGTGAGGTAATATGCTTGTTTTTGCTCTCCTTTCGTCTTATATAAACTGTTTTCAGCGTTTTTTATTCAGTTTTTTGTTCCTAATATATGGCCCATTTAAGTTTTTAAATTGTCACCGTGTATATATGATAAAGTTCTTTTAAGGATGTGAGATCCATTTGCGACCCGATTTTCGGAAAAAATAGAAACCAGAAAAAAAATACTGACAAAAAATGTATACAAAACTTTGGAATAATAAGAGTCAATGTGCAAAGCAACGGCCAGAAAAATCCACTAATTATTACGAAAGAAAATAATCATAGAATGAAGAGCTACAAAAATCATTTTAATAAATCTTCTGCAGAAAGATATGGGAAACTGGAGAGTGGTCCGATGACTAGACAAAGTCGACTTTCATCCCTCTATTAAAAAAAGAACTCTGCTAGATTGCAATAGTTAAAGAATGGTAGCATTAATATCACACGCAAATAAAGTTATACTTTATATCAGCGTTACTCAAAGTGTGAGTCCGCGGAGCCCCGGTAGGGCTCCGCCAGCAGTCATAATAAATGAATGCATGTATTCATATTGAAAAGTTAGTAGGGGAAATAAGCAATCGAATAATCTCGGTTCGTCGCGCTGTTTTTCGTGCTCGTGCGTCGACGCGTACTTCGGAGAAAATCGTCTGGCTCTCCGAAGTTTCTGAGGAATTCGAGATGATTCGATGGTTGCTGGTAAAATATAAAGCCGCGTCCAGATCTGTACCACGTCGCGCAACCGTACCACGTCGCGTACCACGATGCGAGCAGAAAACCCACGTTCACGTATGCTGTACCGAACAACGCTTCGCACCTCGCATTGCAACCGTTTGTGCGATCCATTTTACTGATATTTTAATTTTTGTCAGTAGTTAATTTAGAGTTCAGAATGGATGTTGCTGCTGCTGCGTATATTTATATTCATTAGGCTTTATCAAGTAAAAAACCGAAACGGAAACAAAGTCGATGGTGGCAAACAGAAATTTATAGAAATAGACTGAAATATGGTGCGAATAATTTGCTTGCGGATTTAAAGATTACTGGTTAATACAAAAATTTTACGCGAATGTCAGATTTTGAGTATTTCGTGAATGCGATTAGGCCCAAAATAGGAAAGTACGATACTAAGTTTTGAAAAGCAATCTCGGTTCAAGAAAGACTTGCTGTAACCCTATGTTTCCTGGCAACAGGAGATTCGTACACAAGTTTACAATATTTGTTCAGAATCTCTAAGCAGTCCATTAGCGAAATAGTTCCAGAAGTATGCAAAGCTCTAGTTGAAGGACTGAAGGGAAATATTCAGGTAAAATTTTAACTCCTAGCATATTTTGTATTTATGTATTTTTAAACAAATTTACAAATGAGTTGCGTATCACTGCATTTACAAGGTCTTCATTATGTAGGTTCTTCTGACGAAGGGTTTCCAGGAAAACATTGGGGGGGAGAACAAAGTAATGAAGGTGAATTACGGTAGTCTGGTGGCGACATAGGATATTGAGAGAGCTGAGAATTTGGGCGTTGGTTCTGGGAATATGACAAATCTTGAGATGTTATTGTAGAAGCAGAAGAATAACTTTATATAAATAAGCAAAATAGTTATCTTCTTTTTAATTTCATCCACCATTGTAATTAACTTAGAGAATATTTGAGTCCAAGAATCAAATTTTTTATTTTTGTTGTAATAGAATGCATGTTTTAGATTCCATAAACATTCATGATGCCTATAGAACGCAATTAAAAGAGATATACGCTCGTCAGTCCACTCCATGACTCCTGCCGATAGCCAAAATAATACTAAAATAAAGAAACAAATCGTGTCGTACGGTCTCGTCGTTCGTTTCCCATCCAGACTTGCTTGGCGTCGTCGCGTACCAATCCTTTAATGTTTCGTCAGAAAACCGACTCGCCCTGGATCGCGACGAGCGCCGAGCTGCAACACTTTTTAAGTTCGCGACGGCGTTCGTTTCGATGTCCAAATTGGTTCGCGACGTGGTGCAGAGCTGGACGCGGCTTAAAGGAGGATTGTTTGGCGCGGAGAGTTTATTAATCAAGCAACGTACCGTAAAATTTACTCACACCGCGCTCAGTATTTTATGTTCGCTTGTCTTGTTGTTGTTCGTAGTTATTGTAAAATCTTGTATTTCGTGCGTCAAGAGATACTATTTGTCATAAAAATTACCAAATAAAATTAGTGTTAAAGAAGAATGGAGCGCTGGCTTAAAGGTGTTGCAAAAAATGTGGTTCGCTTGGATGATGCGTCAAATTCAAATCAAGGTGGTATGACGGCGTCAAGTAGTAAAACATCTAATGACACACTGAAGGTGAAAAAACGAAAGTATGACGAATCATACGTTAATCTCGGATTTGTTGATTCCAACGGCTCACCTCTTTGTATGTTGTGCAGCAAACTCCTTCCTAATAGTTCGATAGTACTTGCTAAGATGCGCCGACATTTAGAAACTGTACATCCTGACTTCAAAAACAAAAGTAAATAATTTTTTCTACGTAAAAAAGAACAATTATTAAGAAGCCAAAAAACTATGACGTATGCGACTCAGACTATGAATGAAAAGGCCGCGGAGGCATCGTATTTGGTTAGTTACCGCATTGCCCAAGCAGGAGAAGCGCACACTATCGCTGAAAAGCTAATAAAACCATGTGTGGTAGACATAACAAAATGTATGCTCGACGAAAAATCTGTAAAGCATCTTTCTACTGTGCCGCTTTCGAACGATACAGTTACGCGCCGAAACAAATTCGTCTTGCAAATGGAGAGTTGCTAGTAATTGTGTGATATCCATATAAATATTCGCTCGAAGAAAACTTGCTTATGTACTCATCGCTGCCTACTAACACAACCGGAGAAGAAATTTTTAACACGATTAACATGATTGCATTGATATTTGTACCGATGGAGCCAAGGCAATGACAGGTAGAACAGCAGGAGCAATATCACGAATAAAAATGAAAGCTCCAAATTGTAGTTCCAGCCACTGCATCCTGCATAGACAATCACTCGCGGTTAAAAAAAAGGCCACCAAATCTAAAATTGGTTCTTGATGAGTCTGAAAGTTTGAACTAAGAACAGAATTAGAAGCTTTTCTTACAGATGTTCCTTTTAATTTAAAAGACCGTTTGTCCGATAAAAGCTGATTATTTAGACTAGCATTTTTAGCAGACATGTTTGGAAAACTTAACGAATTAAACCTGCCACTACAAGGAAAACAGACAATAGTTTTCAATGCTAACAACAAGATAGAAAAAGAGAAATCGAAAGCTTTTCATTGCTAAGTGAGTTCCTTAGTCACCATAGTCTTAGTGATACAGAAATATTCAAAATGAAATATTTGTTGAATTGGTGCAATACCTCAATGATCTGCAAGGGACTTGAATCTTACTTTCCTGAAGAACAGAATACAAAACTGAAAATAAACTCATGGATTCAAAACCCTTTTTCATCTAAATTGCAGAAGCCTGAAAATATGTCAAATCAGATCTATGAATCATATCAAAAAATGACATCGGATATAAGTATGGAATCATTGTTCAAAACAATTTCGCTAAATGATTTTTGGTGCAGGGTTCGTGATGAATATCCATAACTTGCCACAGAAGCTTTGAATGTTCTTTTGCCGCTCCCAATAACATATTTGTGTGAAACGGGATTTTTAGCATATACAGCTAGAAAAAAAAATACCACAATAGACTGGATGCCGAACCAGATATGAAAATTCAACTTTCTTCTATCAAGCCTGACATTACCCAGTTGATGAGGAATAAAAAACAATTACATGCCTCTTATTAAATGAACTTAGTGTTATCATTTGCTTACTAACTCACTACTTACTGGATCTATCTTTTTTTGTATGATTATTAATAAACAATTCACATATAACTGCTTTTGCTTTTAGTTTAGAGTTAAGAGTTCCGTTAAAAATTAAGTTTTTTAAAATGTAACACTGCTTTATATAATGCACGGAGGACTGAAAAATTTTCTCTTTCCCAAAATATCAAAAGTACTATGGCATGAATTAGCTCTAGAAAAGGCACAAGAGAATACATCCTAAATGTGAGACAGTTAACCAAAAAAAGTCGTAAATTTAATACCCCTATGTTTATGTGCTTTGTGATTTACACAAAGGCCTTCGATAAAGTAAAATGGCAGCATCTATGGTTAATACTAGCGGAGATTGGGACGAAAATAATAAGTGCAGAGAAAAATAGATAACACACATTTCGATAATTTTAGAACTGACACCGGTATTAGTCAGGGCTGCATCATTTCTGTTTAATATGTACGATGAAAATATTATGTGAAAGGTACTAGATACGAGGGCGGGTCAATAAGTCCGTGACTTTTCGGATAAAAGACAGGTTTTTATATAAAAAGTTATTTTATTTTTCAACATAGTCTCCTTTGAGTTCTATACACTTAGTCCAACGTTTCTCCAATTTTTTTATCCCTTGTGACGAAATTTTTTATCCCTTGTCCACGGTGACGAAACGACGCAAAAATTCGTCCATATTGCGGTTGAATAACGCCAAACCCTCCTGGGAAATTGTCACACGGTTGCGTTTGTGGTCGATTGTGAGCAAACGCGGCACTCATCTTGCGTAAAGCTTTCTCATACCCAAATGATCATTCAAAATTGAAACTACTGAACCATGTGAGATGCCTATGGCTTCCACAATCTCTCTCACTTTCAATCTCCGATCGGCTAAAACCATATCGTGAATTTTTTCGATTGTTTTGGATATAGAGACCTCGACTGGGCGTCCAGAACGTTCGGCATCTTCCGTGCTTGTACGGCCACATCGAAATTCAGTAAACCACTTCTTTACCATGGAAATGGATGGTGCAGAGTCCCCATAATATTTATCAAGCTTAGCCTTGGTTTGAGTGATTGTTTCTTTCCGTAAAAAATAATGCTTAATGAGCACACGAAATTTACTTTTTTCCATTTTCTTCTCAAAACGAGTGGTAGTCTGCTATTAACAGCTGTCAAACACAAACTAAATGACGCAGCTTGTTCAAATTTTGACAGGCGTCAACTGACAGTTCTTTGTTGACAGGAGCAGAGTTGTCATTTCCATTAAAGGGCGGGAAATTCAAA
The DNA here is from genome assembly GCF_022605725.1 of Anthonomus grandis grandis. Classification (NCBI taxonomy): domain Eukaryota; kingdom Metazoa; phylum Arthropoda; class Insecta; order Coleoptera; family Curculionidae; genus Anthonomus; species Anthonomus grandis. The sequence goes on from NC_065552.1 coordinate 31,137,891, forward strand.
AAGTCACGGACTTATTGACCCGCCCTCGTAGATAGAGGGGTGGAATATCAGTTTAAGATATGCCGATGACATATTCGATGATCATCGCTTCAAATCAGGAAGAAATAACAAACACAATGAGAAGTCTGGAAAAGAAAGCAAAGAGTTTGTTGCCTAAACCTTAATAGGAGTAAGACAAAAATCATGATAATTGACAACAGATCAGGGAACAATCTTGAAAACATTAAATAAGTAGTAAATATCTTCATATATCTAGGGTCTCTTATAACAAACGAAGGAAGTTGTGACAGAGAGATCCGTAGAAGAATTATACTATTGCAAGAACAGCTATGGTGAAACAGGTAACAATTTGTAAAAATTATATTCTAATTTCAATAGAAGTATACACAACGAACAATACATACAAAATTAAGGCTAGTAAGATCACTAATTTTTTTTAATGAAAATAAAATACTTGAACGAATAAATGTATCAATACTACAACTTACAGTATAAAAGATATACTGCTTCAACAAATAATTTAGGTCACATAGCCAAAAGAACAGGTACGATGGAAAAACTGATAATCAAATGCAAGAGTTGAAGAAGGGTGGTAGTCTCTAAAAATTAAAATTCAAAATTCGTCAAAAGACTGTTTTTGAAATTGTATGCTAAAAGAAAAACAAACTTTTAGCAAGCAAAACGAAGACTTTTTATGTTGCTAATATTAGATATAAATTCCTAATTATACTTATTTATACATCTTAAAATTTGAATTAACTAAAATTTAGAGCAAAGTGCATGTTTAAAAAAAAATTCACTTTAATTGTCATGAGCATTCAAAAAATACAGTTTAATTAGTTGTATCTGTCGAAATAATGGTTTAATTGAGCTAATTATTCATAAAATATATGAAATGATTTAAACAAATAAGAGTAAACAGATTTTTTGGCACGAAAATAGTAAAATTTAAAAATTGTTTTCTCGTAAAACAGGAATTACATTTGTGCCCTGCCAATAAAAATATTGTTTGTGAACGTTTTCTCCGTTTTTATTTTGCTATTGTGCGGAAAATTACCATAAAATAAAATCGTAAAATGGCTAGAGACAGATGTTTTGAGCGTGCTTGAAAGACTGAAATCAATACTTCACAATACGGCGAGTACATACATTTTCATTATCCTATACATTTTTTAAAACCACTAGATTCCGGCAATTTTCATTTTTGTTCATAATTTTTTTTAATCCATCGAGTTGCCTACGTGTATCAAATGTAAATAAAAATAGGTTTTCTAGAATAATGACGAAATGGTCCAAATTTATCCGAAAACTCTCTCTAGCTAGATTCCTACAAGTGTCTTCAAGATATTTAATCAATTCTCTCAATATTGCGGCCTATATAAATATTATAATACATGCAATTAATCTGGTAAATAGGCAGACCATTTCATTTTTTGAATACCGTGCATTGTACCATGTTTTTGCACCGATTTCGATAAAATGCTCACCAAACATCAAGCATTTACTATGTAATGGCACAATAATTGCTTCAACATGTCTATATGTTTGAGGGAGCATTGTCAATAATTAGAACTAACAAGTCTGCATAGCCATTGAAATGACTTGTTAGTTCTAATTGTCTGAATGAGAAGTGCTGTTGAAAGTACAATTTTGTTACTATTAAAAGTTGCGTTGTGTTCCCCAGCTTATCATCACCTATACAGACTCTACATTCTCTATTTAGAGTGAGCTATTTGGTTTGAAATTAGAAGTGTGTCCATCGCTTGATTGAATCGAGACCACAGTATACCAAACATAATTTGAGTTTCGCCTCGTAGTAACTTGTTTAGATTTTGCGGTCATTATCCTCTCTTAAATAAACATATGCTCTTTGCCATATAGCAGTAACGTTGTGTAATCCAAAGCAATTTCGAATATTTTCGAGACCAATCATTATATTGTTTTGTGACCTTACATGGGAGGATAGGACATTAAAATACGGATCATAAAAGATACCGTAAACAGTTATTTCAAAGGATTTAGTTGTTGAACGAAATTAATGCATAATATTGAGAATTGAAAGTATGAATTCTTTAAAGTTTTGTAACCGTAGATTTAATAGCCTTATGATACAAAGCTATTATATATTTATACAAGCTAAACATTTAGGCTATTTATGTCAGCAATAACAATGAGCGTTCTGTTCTTTTTTATTGAGGTTAGTATTTACATCATTTAAAATTCACTTTTTCCTAAAGAAAATTATAATCTTTACAGTCGAAATTTAATAATTATTTTCGGTTTAGTACAAATTAAAACTTTGCTTGTATTTTTAAGAAGTTGACAGATATCTTAACAAAAACAGGTTACTCGACATAGAAAAGTAACAACGGTAACAAGGAAGACAGTACGGAAGTAAGGCTTAGTTTGGCGATTGCTGTAGCCAATGAGATCTTAAGGCTTTAGGTGCGTGCGTTTATAGCACGAACTTAATAAATATACCTGGACTGCCAATCCATTAAAAAATAAATGACCTCTACTAGGTGGCTCGATGTTGGTCACTCTGACAAATTTCAGTAGTGCCAATTCAAGGGAAACAAAATACTTAAAGTTTTTGGAAGGTTATGTTTATAAAAACAAAATATAAACTAGAAAGTTCCACTTTCGCGTCATGCTTTACTCAGTCAATACGTGGTTATTCTCCTCCTTTCCTATCTTACGGATTGCTTTCCTTGACACCTTCCTAACCCTTGCCGTTAGTTACAACATGCATTTCAGAATAAAACTTTGTGAAAATTTTTATCCCACTTCCGCGTTATCCTTCATCCCATCAACACGTGGTTGTTCGTCCTTTCCTATCCTTTAAATTCCTTTTCCAGGCCCTTCCCTACCCCTTGCCGGTGGTAGCTGATCCTATAGTTTACGCCGGTAACCATGCCGGATGATGCCGGATGCATCGTGGGGGAGGCGACATCGTGAATTGAAAAATTTCGTATTGTGATTGAGGAATTAATATTGTGAAAGTGTCGATTCGGGGAACAGGGTACGTACCCGACGGTTTTCCCGAATCTCCAAATCGTGCTGGCAATTGCCTCGTAGCAGCGCCATTAATTAAACAAGAGCAACAAGAACAAACTAGAAAGTTACATTTAGTTAAGAATTTAAGATAGTTGCATTAGTTCTGATATTTTTCTTGTACTTGTTTAAGAATCTCGTCAAAATTTACGAAGTTTCAATTAAGTTATAGATAGATGCACGCACTTAAGAATAAGTGTTTTATGGTTCTCATAAACTTGTATCTTACACCATAAAAATGATAGCCTTAACATTTTTTTTAAAATTACAAACAAAGGTTATCGAAACCCTTTGGTTTCGAAAATCATTTGGTTTTTATTTCACTTACCCATTTCAACATCTCTGATCTCTAGCACATATGTTCTAATTTAGAATATGGTTTAAAATCAATGAAAATAATCAGATGGCGAATAAACATTATAAAATGATGTAACTAAAAAGTATGTACTTTATGGTTTAGATAACAAAATACAAATGCGCTAACCAATACTATAAAGTAGGTTTTATTATTTAAATAAAATTATACATGGAATGGAAGGTAACTAGTTTCGCGACTTAATGAATACTATACTCTTTAGAGAAAAGCTTTCCAGAACATGGACAAAAACCTCCTGCAAAGTTATATACCTTCGTTAATTTTTGAACTATGATTTTCATATAATATATAATATGATTTAATTATTTATGAGTAAAGAACGTGCACGACGCTGTACGAGTCACGACTTTTTATATTTAAGTTCATGCAGATCAAAAGTCAAATTTTAGCGTCGTCAACTTCATTACCTTTATTTAATAATAGGTATATCTTTATTCTTTTGTTGGCACACACTGAAAATGTTCAGAGTGACGGTTATTTTTGATCATGGTGGCCATTTGCATTAGCAGTCCAGGTATATTTATAAGTTCCTAGATTATAGATTTTGAACAAAACGTTTTTTACTTCTGGCTTATTAATGAATACGGCATCTATGTACCTAAGAGACGAAGCTCCTGAAAATTTAATTGACTTTGTTGCAAATGAAAATAGAGAACTGTAATTTAATTTTTTATAGATGAAATGATACTGAGGATATAACAGGATGTTGACGATTTTGTAATATTAAGGAAATATTTAAATTAAATAATAAATATAAGGAATATCATTCTATAACGTTGACATGTTATAGTTGCCGTCAGAAATAACGTATTTTGGACACCTGTCCAAACCGCTTTTTACCTGTCTTGTTTGCAAGGTTCTTTAACACGTTCAAGCAGGTAAACAAAATAAATTAGGCGTCGACTATATAACTCTTGAGTACCCAGTAAAGTGGAAAATGCAAAAGATGATTAAAAGCACTAATAAAAATAAAAAAAAATTGTGATAATTTAAAGTTTCTTATAACCTACTCTAAACTAGATTCGAATAAAAACCAATATGTACTAAGATCAGGAAAGACTTGACAAATATTCTTAGTGAACCTCTTTAAATGATTCAAAGATTTAAACAGTGACACAGACTGTTGCAATCTGCTTGAAAGACAGAAGACAGACTACAACTAGAAAAGCCCTCGTATTATATAAATTGTGAGTAGACTCAGTTTAAATGAAATGAATATATTTTCTAATACTTAAAACTTAAACTCTCATTTGCTAAAGATGAGGATGGGGATATTATAGGGAAATTGTTTCCGTAATCAAGTAAAAGCAAATCGTTTAATAGCAGTCAGCTACGAGGCTTTTTAACTAGACAGACATATCGTGAAAGATGAATCTTTTAAAATAAATTAATAATATATTTTATTATGGAAAAAATCGATCCTTCTATTTTCATGCTAACATACGTTTAAATCTAAATCAAAAATTGAGTATTTGCAGCAAAAAATACATTGTTATTAAAATCCCTATTTACTTTTGTTATAGATTTTATTCGGCTGAAATAGCCATAGGTCTCTTTTACCTCCATACAAGAGGAATCGTCTACAGAGACTTAAAACTGGACAACGTCCTGCTAGATCAAGACGGTCATATTAAAATCGCCGATTTTGGCATGTGTAAGGAAGGCATCAACGGTGATAAAACTACCAAAACTTTTTGCGGTACTCCTGACTATATTGCACCTGAAGTAGGTTTACCGTTTCTATCGTCTAATATAATCGGTTTTAATTTATATTTTGTCTCAGATTATTTTATACCAGCCTTATGGAAAATCGGTTGATTGGTGGGCTTATGGGGTGCTCCTGTACGAAATGTTGGTAGGGCAACCACCGTTTGATGGTGAAGATGAAGAAGAATTATTTGCATCTATTACCGACCATAATGTTAGTTATCCTAAAGGATTGTCCAAGGAAGCAAAAGAAGTTTGCAAAGGGGTAAGTTATTTGTCGTTATAATTATAATAAATGTTTCACTGCCGTCAGTAAATAACACACTATAAATTCATTATGGAAATGTGTATTAACATGCAGGAAAGGTGTAAACTAAGAAAAAACAAATGTCGCACTTGGTATGGTTATTTGAAAAATACTACGCGTAACACAAATATAATAATAAATAAGGTGTTTTACGCTGAGATTATTATTCTTTTTACACTGGCTACGTTTATTAATCAACTCTTACCTTAGAATTTAAATGAAATTAATTTACTGTTGCTATAACCCAATTGTTATTTACAAAAACAGTAAAACAGAACAAATTTTATTTAATCACGTTTTCCCTCCACAACCGACAAAATGGTAACTTTATTACGTTTTATTCCAAATTTACTTTATTACGTGCTTGTTCACTTTAATTAAGGTTTTTATTTGAGATGTCGGGTATTTTTGGTTTTAAATTGAAATTCTTGGATCGTAGAAAACTAGTTTATATCCCGCAGGAAGTAATGAGATTAGAACATATTTTCTTGATGAAAATTGCATTTTTATTGGGTTTATCAAAATGTAGTAAGAACTTCTTATTAAATTAAGTGAATGTAAATTCAAGACTACTCGCAAATACCTACAAGGTTTTGCGTTATTTTACTACATATATTATATACTGTAGCGTTCTTACCGTTTGTCGAGGTGTGAATTAAAATAATCGATATACGAAAATAGTCAACTGATTTGTTTACACACTTAAACTACTAAACACGATCACTTACGACTACTATAAATATTTAGTTTCACTATATTTAGTTACTACTATTGTGTTCGATTTGAATATCGCGCCAATATTCTGAATTCACTGCCCTGAACTGTTAACTACTACCCAACGGCAACGCGGCTCCTTATATACTCGGCATAACACTGTCCGGAAGGTTCGGTAACCTTCCAGGCTTCTCCAGAGATGTCGTGCGGTGTGCCCATTTGTGTCATTCAGGAATGACGAAGAACAGGTGGTATTGGCGGTGTTGCCAATATCGTTACAATGCAATACAACATATATATTTAGATTTTTTTAGATGATGTAAAAAGTTTTTTCAATCCATTGAAAAACCACTTAATAACTTCAAAATTATTGTATTTATAAGTAAACCTTTAAAGTAAAGAACTTTTTATTGAAGAAACTCATTAGTGAAAATAAAATGGCCTTAAAGTCTGGCAAATTATAGTTTTCATAAATACACCTAATTTATTAAGTTAAGATTGACTGATTGATTTAAATTGCGTCATCACATGCATAAGATTGGGCGCGTGGAAATGCCATGAGTAGATTATCGCATTAGCCTATTTGAATGCCTGGTTCTGCAAAAAATTAACGTATTATCGTTAAAACTTTGTCACTTCATTCAGAAGCAGAAGGGAATACTCTTTACTGAATTCAACTCCTAAGCAGCTCAAATTTTTCCATATACTTGCCCTGTAATAATTACTAAAAGATCACTGCTCAGAAGTAAAGCAACAAGGGAAAGCATAGTGAAAACTATGATATAATAGAGGTTATACTTGCATTTCAAGCATTTCTCAACATATTGTGTAAAATGATTTTACGGTTTGTCCTAACAAAATTATATTAATTAGCCTAACTTATTTCCGTCTTCTTTAAGGTGGTAAGATCTGGTAAGTACCATCTGGTGCATTTTATCTATCTTCTCCATGAATGCCTTTAGTAAGTAGATTTCATTGATGATTGTCGAACCACGCATATGCCATCAGCTTTACTGTTACAGCCTTTAACTTTCCTTTATAAAAACAGGTTTTCTCAATTAGGCTCAGTAACCATTATTGAAGATACGTAAAAATATTTTTTTATTTTTACCCAAAATCCTCTAATGGTGGATTCTGAACCAATGTCTTTCAAAACATAATAAAAGGTACCTGAGGTTAATATATATACTTCTTTATCCTCTCAAGAATTTTTACATTTCCTTGGTTAATGCCAGATGGGTTTGACCAGATTCCTTCAAAGTTTGCCAATATGTCAATTTGAAGTGTTTTCAGTTCAAGTTCTTTGATGAGGCTTTGGCATTTTGGTTCCATTAATTTTTTAATACATGTCGATGCTTACATTGGAAATATGATCTGGGAGTATTCAGCTAGGTTTCAGGATTTTAGGAAATATAGTTGACTTCCAATGACTCTGATCAGCTTTAACTTCATTGGTTGAGTTTAGTGAGAGAGAATGTAAAGCCAAAACAAAATTAATAAATTCAAATAGGTTTTAAATTTCTAAGCTCAATATATTTTTTTATTATTCTGACATAAGGAATCCATCCAATATGCATACATAGCTATACCAGAACTAAAAAACTAGAATTAGAAAACCTAATAGGAAAAGCAAGCACCAATGTTTTGCATTTGCAGCCCAAAAAGATGGCGTGATATTAGGGTCAACCCAAATTAATGAAAACAATTACCAACAAAAGCACACTATTTAATACTGATAGCAAGACCTAAAGACAGTAAGAACAAGAACTTTTTCGCATTAAGAGTGCATACATATAAGAAACGTACCTAATATCCTCGGAGAATAGAATAAGCATCCACAGTTGCCATCCGGAAAACAGGACACCTATTGGACCCAAATTAATCCTCCTGATAACTATTTACGCTGTCCGAAAACAAATAAGTGATGAAACAGATAAGTGATAAGGAAACAGATCAAACTGTCCCTAAATAGACCAGGAAAATTCAACTTTAAATACGTCCTAAATTTTCAAACAAAAACTAAATAGATCTGAGCTACAGTACATCGAGTCTCGAGGATTGTACGATTGAACCATTTTACTAGTAAGGTTTCTTTTCTTCAGAAGTGTATAGAAAAAACGAACTTCATAAATATACCTGGACGTGGACTGCTAATGCATATGGCCACGATACCCAAAAATGACCACTGCCTGGTGGCTGCCATTTTTATAGTGGTTGTATCCTTTTGATGTTGGTCACTCTGAACATTTTTAGTGTTGCCAACAAAAATATATTAAATTACCGTAATGAACTTGACGATGCTGACGTTTGACCTGTGAGTATAGCGGATTGCCTAGTTTTTATGGCGATTTGTAAACGACGCATGGATATATCGTCTGCAACAGGCAATATAGCTTCCTCCTTATTTAATACGTGGATGATGTATCACCATCCTTATTTAAAAGTATTTGGTTCACTGTTTCTCAGAACTGAATTATTGTGAATTGTCTGTCTATGTTTATAATAAAATAACATATAGTTGTTTATTTTTACTAAATAAACCTTTGCGAATTACAAACCCATTTTGGGTGGGATTTTTTTGATGTGGAAACACTGTACATAGAAGGAAAGTAAGAGGCCTAATAGTAAAAATAGAAAGAAAATAAGTATCTTTAACTTAATTTGTTAAATAAATACAAGCAAAAATTTAAATGAAGATTATCATTTTCATGGTATTAGGATTTATAAGAGTCAAGATTATCAGAATAATAAATCAAATATTTTAAACTGCATCTATCCCAAGTTAAATGAAACTTGAATGAATTATTAAAGAAGTATAAGAAAAATCACAGATCTAACGCAACTATCTTAAATTCTTAACTAAATGTAACTTTCTATTTTATATTGTTGTAAACATAACCTCTCAAAAACTTTAATGGTTTTGTTTCCCTACAATTGGCACAACTGAAATTTATCAGAGTGACCAACATCGAAAGGACACAATCACGCAAAATGGCGGCCCCCTAGTAGTGGTCATTTACTTTTCATTGAATTGGCAGTCCAGGTATATTTATTAAGCTCATGATAGAAAGTTAAACTACTTTTGATTTTTTCGCCTCTCGTATTTACTTTGTGATCAAAATGACTAGCAATTACTAAATTATTAAGGCAACGAAGAAGAGCACAAAAAAAACTGTTTCAGAGGGCTTCCAGTAGTCGCAGATCTATTGTAGCAAAACCAATCCTCCTAATAACGAATAGTTTTGATGACTATACGAAAAGAAATAAGTGGGGATGCACTATAGATGTTCTCTTTAAATATACTCTTCAACTATAAAAAAATGTTGAACTGATGTATTTACTGCAACTATGCAAACTCACGAATCACTTAAATAAAATTGATCTCAAGGCTCAATATTTTCATGTAGCCAGTTTAAGAATACGGTAATTAGAAATTTAGGATCTAAGCATCAAAGAGAAAATTGAAATAAATTCAAAAACGTTGGAACCTTTCCGAATAATGAAAGTGTCTAATTTTCGCATTTTAATGTAAATAAAAAAATTAAACTTTGAAATAATTGTAAGTCATTTTATTATCATAATTGTAACCTTGTCCCTTTAATGAATTGCTTATTTTTAGTTCCTGACTAAAAACCCAAATAAGAGACTAGGGTGCGGAAACCGAGGCGAAGAAGATGTGAGAGGCCACGTATTTTTCCGGCGGATCGATTGGGACAAAATCGAAAATAGAGAGGTTCAGCCGCCTTTTAAACCCAAAATCGTAAGCTTACATCATATTATTTAGCTTATATACACTTCTTGTTAAAACGTGTTTTTTTTTTTGCAGAAACACCGCAAAGATGTGAGCAATTTCGACAAGCAATTTACGTCTGAAAAAACTGATCTAACCCCTACAGATAAATTATTTATGATGAACCTTGACCAAACAGAATTTATGGGATTCTCTTTTTTGAATCCCGAATTCGTACAGCATGTGTAAGTAAGCATCAATGGCTCAGTTTCCAAGGTAATCTTTTACATTTTTTTATAATCTATAGTTTATGTAACATTCAATTTTATTCGGCAGGGAAAAGTTGTTTATTCTGCTATTGGAGATATTGGAAGAGTTATCTTGAAAACACATATCTGTATTTATACTCTTCTTCAATATGGTATATTCCAGATATTAAAAGAGAGGTTGTTGACATTCCAGTACTCTGTACATAACATTGTACCTTTTTATGTTCCTAAAGGAATGTTATGCATTTTATTATAGTTTACGCGAACTCATCTCAGCGGGCAGAACATTTCGATTGAGATAATCAAGCACTAGTGCTTTCAGGGGAATTTATAAATAGAATCTTTTTTGGGATAACCCTCGTATAAACATTTTACCACACACGCTAGCATTTTAAGCATCTCAGGCTAGAAAAGGAATAAATAAATTAATAATAATATTTCTGCTATATTTACCGCGTTTAAGTGCATTTTACATTTTAATCTAGTATAGATTCCAATTTTGGTCATCTAATGTGATTTTAATGTTCTCGTATAGATTATTTTAGATTTATATATGAAATAGGTATATGGACACTAATTCTTTTAATTTTCTTTAAAAGTTATTATAATTTAATGCGAATATTTTAGGAGGTAAACATCATGACAAAGTTGACATTTTCTTATATATACATGTATCTGATGCAAATTAGAAGTTTTGGAATAAATGAAGACGTGAAAAAAGAAATTAATAAAATACTCAAGACACACCTGCTTAAGCATTTGAACAAGATTATGTCACAAATAAATTACACTCAAGATATGCGTCTCATAGAAGAAAGTATTTACTTTAAAATTTCTTTCCTTAAGATTTATGTTGATCTATTATTCCTTTTGGCGTGCTTGTTTACATTCCAAATTAAATCATCTGATTTAGTAGATCCCTAAATAATAAAGGATGGATTATTGACTAAAGTTTTTAGTTAGAAGAGTCATTTCTCTTTTTCAAAAACATCAAAGAAAATTATTTTAATTGATATCATATTTAAGAATGTCCATCCATAAACATCGCCAAGGGTATCTGTTATTTACTCATTTTTGTCTTTCTGCTTAATTTTAGCTGTATAATGAAACTCCGTGAATCTAAATCATTTAAAACACAATATATATTGACTAAAAGTCAGAAATCTTTATAATAAAGATGATGCTGGTGAATGGTTTTTCTAGTATCTGATGAAAAGTACAATTACTTCAAATTGTGTAGATTGCATTAGTGTTACGGTATTCAAATCATAAACGTCAGGTAAATCTTGGATTATTCCACATTTTTCGTAATACTTACAGGTTTATTATATAATTTCTCAGTTACATTACCTATGAATCATCTTGAGATGTTTAATTATAGCCTGAACTCGTTAGCAGGCCTCTTTCTGTAGTATTGTCGGATACCTACTTCTTATATGGTACTTACAAACGTTACTTACGTCATAGGACATAAAATAGTGACAACAAACTCTATAGAACCTTTTTTTGCATTATTTTTATTAGTATAGCATTAGGAGCTTAACTATGATTCTGATTAGAATTATTAAGTGATTTAACTGCGATGTATCAAGGTGTCCAGAAAATTGGACTCACTTGGTTACATACAGATGGGATAAAAGCTGAATCAACATCATGTTTAAACCATACATGTAGGAACTGACCGGCTTCTATAATTATTATGTTGCTTATTGTTGAAAAATTTACTAAATTTCTGAAAAAATCCAGTAAAAATATTATAAAATATACAAAAAAGCAATAAAGAAAAAAAATCACAATAACAAACTACATAAGTAACAGAAAAAGGTAAAAAGCTATACATCTATTTATTTATAGAAAAAAACATAGGGTAGGCGCGCCTAAGAGTACGCACTTAATATTCTTTTCTACATAAAACTACAATAAAGAAAAATAAATAAAAAAAATAGTGAGCAACCAAACATATATTCTATTAGCCAACAAAAAAACACAGTTCAAACCCTTTTTTAAAAAAAATACAACTGCGTACTCTTAGCACCACATATGCCAAAGAGTATGCAAAGGTTGGGCTAAGAAATGTTTAATTGCATAGGTCGCAATGGAATTGCTTTTATCCCAAGTAGCTTGTGCAAATTTCCTGCCACCAGGACTTGCATGTTGCGCACCTGACCCAATCGCCTCGACCTTAAGAATTGTTGTAGTTCTCTTCACATTCAGGACAGACAGCATCTTCTTGATTGCTGTTGATGCTGATACTCAAAGCTTTCAAAGGCATTTTCTTCTTCTTCTGCTTAGTGCTGTCAGTAAGTTTCCTTTTAATGCTGCTCGTCTTGTTTTGGGAGGTGGATTCTCGCAGTGAGTCTTTATAAGGTGTAGATGATAATATTTCCGACCTAAAAAATGTGAAAATATCTTTATTAAATACTAAAAGTAGGAGAGCTTTTATTATTATTGTTGTTGCTGTTATAATTACCTTTTGGAGCGAACACTTCTAATTTGCTCGGGTTTTGCCTTTGGTAGAGGTATGATCATTTTTGGAGTGACTTCAGATGTCCCAGGTACGGCAAGATCACATTTTTTAGGGGAAGAAAACAGTTTAGACTTTACATTTTCGATATCTTCGCTACCTTGAATAGATTCTGAATTTGGCATTGGGTTATTTAAACAACTGCTATCAATATTTTTGGTTGGTGTTTTGAGACTAGCACCGTGTATTTCTGTCGGAGTAACAGGCTCTTTACGTATCCTATCTTTCAAAACTGAAATAGGCAAATTGTCATCATCGTCGGAGTCGGAGTCGTGGTTGTCTAACACTTGAACATTATCTTCATTTTCATGTCGCCTATGGTTTGTTGGTTCAATGTGTAAGGCTCGATCAGTTTCCTCTGAAGGTGCAAAATCCTACTCTGTAAACACATCTGGGTTATAAGGATACAATCCTGTATTTTCACAAATCTGAATTGTTGCAACCTTGGAATAAGCTGCATGAAATAGTCTAGACATTTGTTTCAGAGTCACTGGTCTACCAGGATTTTGAATCATCCATTTTTCGCTTTCATTCGAGAATGTAGTTTTCAATGGACCAAAAAAGCATTTATCGAGGGGCTGCATTTTGTGGCTCCCATGGGGCGGCAATGATAGAAAAACTATACAGTTATTCCGACAAAAATTAACTGCCTTACTGCTCTTCTAGGGTCGGTTCTAATAACCTATTTGTTGTCTCAGCCGGCTCAAAAAACTCGTCTGGGATAATATGTGGATGAAATGGATAAATTCCCGTATTTAAAAATGCGCTTGTGGCATTTTTAATTGTAGCTGCTTTCCCGTAAGCAGACGTAAACAGTTCACCAATTTGATGTAGTGTTATTACTCTCCCTGGATGGTTTTTCAACCAAAGTGCACATTCCTGGTTATAAAATGTCTTTAGTGGACCATAGAAGCTGACATCCAGGGGCTGGATACGATGGGTACAGTGGGCAGGAAATCATAAAGGGATTATTCCATTTCTTCTGGCAAACGTCAAGGCATTTAATGATTTGTGGCTAGTGTGCCCATCCAGAAGTAATAACACTTTTGAGTCGGGAGAAGCTTTAACAAAAGTCTGAAAATGCTTTAACCATAAAGCAAAGGAATCAGATGTCATCCATCCAGTCTCGTTAAATAATCCCAAAGAACCTGGAGGTAAAGCATCTAAAAGTTCCTCCTTTCTATTTTTCCTAGAGAAAATCAAAGCAGGTGGCACAAAATTACCTACACTATTCATGCAGCAAACACAGGTTACATGCTGACCTCTTTCAGCACTGGTTAATGATCCTACTTGTTTTCTTCCAGTTTTGGCAAAAATTTTTGAAGGCCTTTGCACTGTGGACAAACCACTTTCGTCCATATTGTAAATCCAATGCACATCAAGTTTTTCTTTTTTTAGGGTATTTTCCAACGTATTAAAAAAAAATTGCACTTGGGGCCTATTAAATGTCATGGCTCTAGCCGCAGACACAGCTTCAGGCTGCCTTAGAGATATTTCAGGATGTCGCATACGAAATCCTGTCAGCCACTCTCGTCCAGCGCTACGATCTTTAAATCTATTTGGAATCGAAACGTATCGTCCATTTTTCTCTAAGAGACCAAATGAAAACAAAACAAAGGTAAGGACACAAAGTCACGGTCTTATCAAATCCATATAATTTCTTAAAAAAGCTCAAAAAGTGTTTCGCTCTTGAGCATCATCAGGCCTAGACCTATACAGATCACATTACAACTACGTAATGTGCAACAACTAAGTAATGTGATCAATAGTTGTTGCACATTACGTAGTTGTAATGTGACCTGTGTAGGTCTAGGCCTGATGATGCTCCGTGGAGCATCATCAGGCTTGGGGAACATTGAACAATTTCGATGCTTTCAGCCATCCCATTGGGCCACCTTTTACAGCGTTAATTGCACTTAGCATTGCTTGTTCATCCCACGATTGTCTAGTTGATGTTCTTTCACGTTTTCCCACCATAATGTAACTAAAAATAAACAAAAAATACAATATTCCTTAAATTTAAATTAATTTGATGTTTGTTTGTAAAATGACATAGTATGCCATTTTACCTTCATGCCTATCTGTGTCGTTTTACCCGCAGTAACAGATAGTCCTTTCATATTAAACGACATTTCCGCGCACGTGAATCTGAAGTATACACTTACATTTAAATACTAACCCTGGTTTTACTTTAAAATCAGCACAATTTCGTAATAAAAACAAACTTTCAAAACAGCACATGCAAAATTTCTACACCGCTAAAAATAATTTTTTGAGGTTATCTTCTACATATCATAATCGTAAAACAAATAGAGTGCCCACATGATATCTGGTCTTGGTTTGTGACATGCAAGCAAACTATTGACTAAATGGCGCCAGCAGTTGGAGAATAAATATCGCTATGTCATTTTACATGCTATGTCATTTTAGGACACCTTCCCCTATATATGGATATTTGGCAGAGATTAGCTAATAGTTAAAGTAGCATTTTGTTTTGCTAAGATATAAACAACATTATTTTTAAGAATACAATAAGAATCTCCTGAATTATTAGCATGGATTATTAATGTAAAAGTACTCGTTTTTAATTTTTTGTACGAGTGAAATTAAGATTCGTATCCATTAAACGTTAATGGAATTTTATTTAAAAGCGATTTATCTTTTTTCTGAAATGATCGATCTATTATACAAATTTGTTTCGGTGAGTCTACGAATAATCTGTTGCAACGGCCGCTTTTTAGAACCTTACCAGTTGCTTTAAATGACCTAAATAAGTTTCAGTTATAAATGTTGAAAAATTATTCAAGCAACCATATTTCGTAACATCAGATAAGTGGCATATAACAGGTGAATATTATATTTTAAATACACTCCATAATATTCTTCATTTTTGAATTTCTTCAGTTTTCATTTGTGAACATAAAATTAGAATACTTGAATGAAAAAAATGTTCATAAACCTCTATGGGCAAAATATTTTTTTAATCTAAAAAGGACCTAGATATAGAAAGAAAAGTCTATATTCCGTGGCTTTCTTTGAAGGAAATTCTGTTAGTAATCGTGATTTTCTATTAAATTTCACTGAAAAATAAGCTTTTTATGATATTAATCTACTTGACTAGGCAATCGAACTTTAAAATAATAAATTAAGTAATTTTGTCATTACACCCAAACAAACTGCATGCATATAGCCTATTGGAATACAAGTTACCAAACATATAGAGGCATTTCTCTAAGATGGTGATCTTCATCCAACATTAATTTAAATTGTAAATCCATTCTCCTAGGTTCATCAGTATTTCTCATTATCACTCTCGCATTAATGTATTCTCCAGATATCATACACTTATCACATGCAGAATGGCCATCATGAGATGGAGTACTTAATAAAGGCTCGAGTAGGGACGTCACAATTAAAACTGTATATTCCATTGATTAACCAGCAAATTTAATTGCTTATAAAACTATTTAAAAAATTGTCAAGATAGAGAGGTGTTGTTGAACTACAAAAAAGAGCAATCAGAAAACGAGAAATGTTAAAATTTGTCACACAGCCTAAAATGGGCCACAATTAAACATTAGAACTGTGGGAAAGAGGTAGGGCTATAAATCTTATTAATATAGAATTGTCATTCCAATCTACACATTGTGATATCCTTTATTTAAAATGCCCAATATGCAAATTCACCACTTTGAAGTTGAACTGTATTAGTGGTTTGAGGAGTATGCAGAAGCGAAGAACTCCACATTCTATTGCCTGGATGAAGTCATTGACACACCATCAAAGGCTCTTGATACATCATAAGAAATTGTTACTCTGGAGTAATGTTTGTTCATATATAAATAAAAGAAGTTTACAGAAGCTCTCTTGTAAATTTTCTAAAAATAGCACTAAAGAAGACTTATAATGAATTATTGAAGAGTCACGGGTAAAATATCACTCTCTATTATAATACTAACCTATAGACATATTACCTCCTAAAATATTCGTAAAAAAAAATATTTTTAAATCTTCTAAAAATGTACAAGGTGTTATCAGATTTCATTACTGGGATTGTATTATTTTCTGCTTTTACTGATGTGTAAAACGAACTGGTTAGATTTCTACTAACTGATTAATCTATTTATTGGTTGTTATAACACCTTGTATGTTACTCACGAATTGCACAAAAAAAAAATAGTAAAAATTTAATAAAACAATATGTATATTTATTTAGTGTACGTACTTAAGTAAATTCTAAGACAATCATCAGTAAATTTCGAATTCTAAAAAAGGCGTATTAGGAAGGTATACAGGAATAATTTAAGCAAAAAGCTAAAATATGTTATATTTATTTAAAATATTAATAAGGAGCGATATTTTTTTATCAAATTAGTATCATATAATTGACCCTTATTGAGGTAAAAAAAAACTGAAGCTTAAATAAATATTTTGGTCAATTTTAAATAACTGATCAATACCATGTTTATTCCGGTGAAGTCTTATTTATTCGGTAAAAACTATGGATATTTCGTAGAAATCCAGTTTATTCTTACACCCAAAAAATAACATAAAACAAACAAAGACTCATATTTATTCAAACCCTAAACACACAAATCCGCTGGTATATTGCCAGACTTTGTATGTATGTATCTAACATGGCGTATTGCAATTTCAATAAACGTTATGTGTATTTAATATTTGTACTGTGTGTGGTATTTGCTTTTCATAGCAATCTAGGGAGGCTTTAGGATTAAGTAGACTTGTACAGATTGATGTACTAAGTTCGACCTATATGCAAATGAATCCCATTTAAACTACGCTTCATTATAAAAAAATTATCGGGTAAAAACGAAAGTAATGACAAATATTTAATAATAGTGAAGTAGTAAAAAATAATTAACTCGTTTATTTATTTACTTATTCATCTCATCAACTTAAGTTAATTTACACAATACAAAACTTAAATAGAGCTAAATTATAAAATGAACATGAGATGAATAACACTGGGTGTAAATATTTTTCTTAAAATCTGTACGGTAAGATTTTATTTTTGATAAGCATTAACTATTATTCTAAACCTTGGTGAACCACTCCCTAAGGTTTCCAGAAAGAGCATTAAAGAACTTAAATGACCCTTATCGTGGACTAGTCCACTATACAGTATTCTTCTTGCTTCAGCTATTGCTAAGGTGAAAATCTTAATGATATCAGATTTACAAGGCTAACAAGAAAGAACATTTTCCAAGATATGCTAAAATGGAAATGTCAAAATCTTTAAATGCCTGCCGATCAGTCATCACGAGTTACGACGAAACCCAAGTAAATTTTTTTTTTTAAGCAAATATCTAAATTTATTTATATTTATTTATCTAGCTATTTATATAGAAGTTCAAAAAAATCTGCTCGCGAAAAAATAGACCAAGAAGCAGCAAGATAAAGAAAAAAACAATAGAATAACAGAAGTAAGAAAGAAAAAGATGCTGCATGCCAATTATGCCAATTCTGGCTGTTCTAAGAGTCAAAAAGACACATAGTAATCCCACCAGTAATAGATACATAGAATATGTAACCATTTTTTTTAGTTCTCTATAAAAACTTATTTAGTCTTTTGAGTAAGTTGACTAATACTTTGCCCAGAATCTCCAATCTACCAGTTGTGACCTTACTCTCCTATTGCGTTGTGGAGTGGTTGAAAATCAGAGAGTTAATCATAAGTATTCGGCTTGCACCCTTTGTTCGACCTATAAATTAGGTCAGGTCGTCGTTCGGAGTATATCAGCAAATGATTCTTACATTTGGCTTACACAAGAGATGTCGGCTTCCTGATTGATTCTGCAATCTTCTTCTTCTTCTTCCTCTTCTTTTAGGCTCTAGGAACATAGGCCTCTCCAACTTCCTTCCATGTCTTTCTATCCTATGCTACCTGTACTACCTGCACCCTTTTGAGGTCTGCCTATGTTTTTTTTTATTTGTCTCGGTCTCCATCTTGTTAGTCTTAATGTTCATCTATCTGTGTCATTTCTTGCACCTTACTTCTTCTTCTTCTTATTTCTTTATTTGTTATTTTTTCTCTTAGACTGATGTGCAATATATATTTTTTTATGACTCTCAATAAACTGTAAGTTTTTAAACAGTTCTTTCTGTGATAGTCATGGTTTCCAGTCAGTAAGTTATCACTGATAAGATAAGCTACCTTTCTATTCAAGTTTATTAGTATATATTTTTTTAAATACATCCCATCTTCCCAAATGCGGCTCACGTTGGTGCAATTCTATTTTTAATTTCCGATGTCTGATTTTTCTTTCCTATTCTGATCTTATGTCCCAGATATATATACTGGATGATTTTTCCTATTTTTTTTGTTGTCAATCAACACTTCAATTTCGTCATTACTCGTTATTTTTGTTTTTTCGTAGTTCATCTCCAGTTTGATTTGGCACGATCCATTCTTTAGTTGAAGCTGATCTATATTGCTAGTAATGAGTACAATATTGATTCAACGCCCGTCGATATTAATTCGAAAATGTTCCCATGGAAGCTTTTTAAAGGTGTCCTCCAAGGCCAAGGTAAACAACTTTACTTTGGAGAAATAGTATCTCCTTGTCTTACCCCTGTCTGTGTTTTGACTTTATCTGTTATTAGATCTTTTACATGGTGGTGTGCTCATATATGTCTTTAATAATAAAAGCGCATTGAGTCTATTCTGGCATTATTCATTGCTGTTATGAAGGTCTTCTCAATTAAAGTTCGTATAGTGTGTAAGTGGTCCACTGTATTATATCCTCTTCTGAATCCAGCGTATTTGTTTGTCTGGTACCCATCAAGTTTTTTTTTTATCGGTTAATAATAATTCTTGTTAGAAGTTAGGTAATAGTTTTACATATTTTTGAGGTACCCTTCTTAAATAGTAAGACTACTTCCGTATTCTTCCACGCTATTGGTATTCGTTTGAGAGACATTTGTTCAGAAGCATTTTTTATTTATCCCTTAGTATCTTTTCTTCCAAGCTTTAGCATTTCTGTTATTGTTGTCTGTATGATATAATTAATTTGGTCTTCTATTTCATGTTTATTATTCTAGGTCTTTCCTTCAACGATTGTGTTCTCAGTACTTTCATACCTTTATTTTTTTCTATTGTGTCCTTGATCTAACAGGTCTCGTACAATCGAATATCCTGTAGGTTTTTTTCTCTATATCCTTATTAGGTTGCCTGTGTCGATCACTACCTTTCTTGCATCTTTTTCTTTTTACCATTAATTCTATTGTTTCTTTATCTTGCTGCTTCTTCATCCTTATCAGATTTTTTAAACTAAAACTTGGATACTCCCGGTTATTTATTGCTTAGATAACTCATCTATGGTTAAACCTTCAAGGGAGCATAATTGGTTTTCTATTTCTGTTTTGTTGATATTTAGCCTATTATTGTTAATTCTTTATTTGTTGGAAATCATGGTTTTTTGAATATTCCTTTCCTCAATCCTCCGACCTTCCTTGGTTTAATTTCCAAAATTGCTTTTACTGCCCTGTGATCGCTATCAGCAACAAGTTGATTTAGAACGGTGAAATCTCGACAGATTTTTCTACGGTCTAAGAAAATATAGTCAATTTCGTTTTTTACTTTGCTCCATTTTTTATTCGAGGGCTTTTTGTAAATTAAGGTGTTAAGACATCATAACTCTTCGGTGTTTAAGGAAGTACTAACATATTGCGTCTATACTGTGTAGTATATGTTCTCCTGTTTTCTTGCAATTGATATGTATATGTATAATTGTTCTACTTCAAGGTCGTCTGTTGTGCATGTTGGAGCGTAGGTTTAAATAATTTGCACTCTGGATCGCTTGTTGATTTCGAGGGTGAAATATACACATAACTCGAACTGACGCTGCACAAAATGTACTAATAGTAATGTATTACCAGGTATTTAAGCCTTTTCTGAATCATGATCGCCACGCCTCTCTGTGCATCTGAGTTCTTTTGGTATGTAATATGTCCGGATTTCAAGCTTGTGCATTTTTCACCTTACAGTCTGGTCTCAGAATATCCCATTTGATATTTTCAAGTTCTTTCTGTAACTCTTCAAGGTGTTGACTCATTGTTCTTATGTTGTATGTGGTTATATGTATCCGTTGCCTTTTATCTTTTATTTCCCGTTTAGGTAGCGGTATGCAAGACGAGTTTGTACCTTCCCCAGAATCTTCTCAGAGGTGCTTCCTTCCCGAATATGAAAACCGTATTCTTTCCGAATATTTAGTTTATATGTCTGTCGACATGTTTATACGACTGTCGACTAGTTGCGTTAACGCAACATATTATATGGTGTCTATCCATGATTTTTCCTAGTCGGTCAGTTACCCTACGGATCTTTATCCCTACAATAACTAACCTCTACGATTGATTAAACATGATTAGACAACAAACTTCTCTACTGAACAAATATTACTTGTTCACCCTACTATTGGCATTTGGTAGCTCTATGTCTCAGAAAGCTTATATCCATTAGACCAAAGGGTAAGTGCTTTCTCTTTTCTTTTTACGTCCTATTCGTCCAATGATTGAGTTATGTACAAAAACATATTCCTACTATGAAAATCTTCAAAAAAATTGAATTTCTATACATTTATTTTTTCAAGTCATTATAAGTGCCTTTTTAATGACTCTTCGAACGGTAGAAGTAATCACCTTTGTCCCTATTAGCTGTCGGCAAATAGGAACGAATTTCAGCCTCGGATCTTAGACTATAAGAAGTGAAGAAACAAGAGAAAATAGATAGTATGATAATTAGTCATGCGAATTTCCAAAATGCGAAAGGGGACACATTCAAGTCAAGTGACGCAATCTCTAATTTTACACTTAAATTATTACTTACTGCTTATCTTTGAAGATGAAATTGAATGGAAATGAGGCTTTAGGCTAGATCACTCTCGGGTTTGACCTTTAGAATACTGAAAATTGACTGGGTCCACCTAGCGGATTCTGCTGTCAGTTTTTTGTTGTCAACTGTAATTTCCCACATAAGGAAAGAGAAGGCAGGGTACGTATTAACACTAGTGCTAATACAACTTTACACATGATACTCATATACATATATGGAGGTTTGATTAAAGATTTGATTATTTTAATTAGATCGATTTATATTTATATTTAATTAATAATAGGTTAATTTAAAGTTTTCTTTGTAATAAATTTTACAGTTGCCTTAATTATCATCAGCTAAAATTCTTCCTGTATAACCTTTACGTTTCAATTATTCATACATGCAATTTATTTTACATATTTTTAATTAAAATAAAAACTATTTAATTCTTCGTAAAGTCTTCCTAGTTTAACTTTATTCTATGATGAATACTAATACCTAGTTAATACCGCGTTCGTGTACAGAGTGTATCATAAATAAATGCAGATATTAATTTCAATAAAGAACATAGTAACATTTTTAGTTTTCTTAAGAAAATGCATAGTTTATGATCCATTCAGTATACTCACAATAGGTGCCAATTTCAAAAATAAATAAATTACTACTATATTATACTAATAGAACTAGAATATCTTGCCTTCAACTGTTAAACTACGTAATAGTCTTTGCTTCTGTTTAACACCATTTAAAGCAATTATAATACTAATAATAGTGGTAGGAAAAATGCTCTAAGCTCATAATATATCTTATTGTGATCGAGCCGTCGCCAGATGGCATTTTAACTAATTGTTTACTGTACTTGTATATACTATTTTAATACCCCTTTGCGATTTATTCAAGACATCTATCTAAGCATGTGCCAAATTAAATAACAGATGGCGTACCAAGGGGTAGTAAATTTATTCTTTCATCTCCCGCTTCTGCCTTACATTTAGAGAAAGGAAAGATAATATTATATATTAAAAACTAGTATTATATACTACATTTTCTGCGATAGTATATTAAGAACTAGAACTATTTCTACATAAGGGAATATACTCTTATATATAAATTTAGAACAAACTTTTTCCATTCTGATTAGCAATATATAAACTTAGATATATGTCGCATATATATAAATATATAGGTAAAATTCTCACGTTCTATATTTGTTATTAGATAATTTTTAAGATATACTTTTATGTTGTGTTTATTACAATATATTTATTTGGGTTGGTTGTTACGGAAAGAATGGACCAAACATGTATATATATAGAAATTGATTTTAATGTGGTTATACTTTATAATTCAATGTTAATAATTATTTTATATAACGTGTAAACATTGGGCTTTTAGAATAAATTTAATTAGTTTAATGTAGAGTGAAGCATAAGTGTTTTTTTGTAAATCACTTTAGAATGAATAGAGCCAAATCTGAGATTTAGGCAATCTCTTAAGACCAACCTCAAGGTTTGAAATTTAGAGTGAGAAACCATATTCGGCTCTATTATATGATTGAACAGTTGCGTTATTATTCTTCCTTAATTTGATGTTGAGATTCAGAGATTCTACTCTAATTAACTCGAATGCCTCTCAATGGTGTGGAGAAGTTTGTCTCGGTATTTTAATGCCACCTCATCAATTCTGTTAAATTCTTTTTTAAATTTTGTATCTCTTACATCTGTTATTTGTTAGGAAGATCAATTTTAAAGAATACGTTTATTTGCTCTTTGCCAGTGGCGAAGCGTGAACTTTTTTTTCGGGTAGACAAACAATAAAAATCGTTAATTAGAAAAAAATGTGTATTTAATATTATTCATTTTAATAAAATAGAGAATGAAAGCGCATGAAATATTACTCAAAGAGAAAAATTATATAGTGATATAAAAAAGAAAAAAATAATTACTATAATAGCATAAAAAGATAGATAAATAAAAATAAATACTACTTAGAAAAAAACACAACATAGGTATAACTATAACTTATAAATCCATAAAATCCATTATTTTAAAATTAATTAAAGACAAATAAAAACACAACTAAAATACAATTGCCAATATCGAACAGTCGTTCATAAATAACCTCTAAAAAAACCTAAGATGTAGATATTGCGGCCGACCAGATCAAGCGTGTTCATAAACAATAACCCTCAACAGCATAATAAAATAGCTGGTCGACTTCGATAGACAAAAGCTCGAATGTCTTTTCCGCGAGTAAATTTTGCATACGTAATAGGCTGAATGGTGATGCGGCCGGACCTCTGCCACCTGCTTGATGCGTATATGGTTCGAATTGCTCTAAATTTCGGAAGACAAATATCAATGTGTCTTTCTGAGGCTCGTATACAATAATTGGGTGTCAGCCCTGCATTTTTATTTTAATTGGTGCGTCAGGCGAGGCGCGCCTTAGATATTATAGATAGATAGATATTATAGCCGTTTAGATACTATATAATAATAGTAAGGAGCGACTACGTTCTGTGTTATTTTTTTTTAAATTGTAATTCAACAATTACATGAAATAATTACGTAATAAATTAATGACAAATAACTGGATAATTTTGGGTAGACAGTGTCTACCTTGTCTACTCGTACGCTTCGCCACAGCTCTTTGCTGATACTTTTTCTGGAATATTTTTGTAATTTACAAAAATACAACTTGTTTGGGATAATTGAATCTTTCCTATTCAGATTTTTTTAAAAACCACATTCGTTTGTTGCACACAAAGCACTTGCTTTAAGTAAATTCACGACGTTTAAAAATCGATAATTTCATGTATTCGTCTACGTGGCCAATTCGTCGCATATGATATATGGCATATCGAATTTAAAAAATGTAGTTACTTTAGAAACGAAAACTATTTTGAAAACAATGAAAGGGCAACTTAAGTGGTCCAACATAGACGCAGTGATAACGGTTTAATCCAAAACACAGCATCTTACATCCCCCTGAGTATAATAGGAATGATTATAGAAGTGCACCAAAGCGAGAAAAGGTGTACTGTAAGAGTAGCCACTACCTGGAGTTCTGACAAGTAGAGATTTAACTGGATGGAAAATTGTGCTTCTTTCGCACATAATAAACTTATGGATCAATGTGGAGTTTAGTGCTCTCGAAATACTTCGTTGCGTTTATCACTTGCGGTATACAATTGCTTAGAAGAACAAAGTGAAAAATGCATCCCTTCAATTACTTTTTACTAATTGCCACCTTACTTTGTTGTTACTTTAACCCAGATGCGAATGTTCCGACCCGTATGTATATCAATTCTCCGTCTAGGTCCCAAACCGTAATCTGCAGTTCTGAGCCTTCTCTTGCAAATCCATTTGCTTCTTCATTTTCTGGTGACTTTTACACCCAAGGTCTGATACCCAAGTTACAGTAAGTTTGTTTTCAGAGAGCTACAATTTCTAAGGCATTTATGCCGTCTACAACTAATCTGGACTTGACTTTGTAGGAACTGATTGCCTTTATTGCAGTCTGTGTAAATAAATTACTATTCTTGGTACATCTGCATCTGTAAAATGATGAGAACACCACTACACTTATGTTGGGACGAGGGTAAAAACGTTGAGGAGGGGGATTCCCTGATTTCTTCAAGGGGTTCTGAGGAATTCGTACGTATTGATATGAGACCAGGAAAATCGCAAAGTATATGTTCCATTCTCTCATCTTCGCGGTTGCATAGTGGGCTCGTGCTTATAGTTTCAATTTGAAAAAATGGCCATTTACTTAACAATACCTAGTGAAAGATCGAATATCTGTTACCAGGCGTAATTTCTTTCTATAAACTTCTTAGTCAAAGACAATTTGCGCATTGCCACCAATTTGTACGGGTAGCTAAGAAGCTCCTTACATAAATTGCAGCCATAATCTCACCGCTTTTTAAAAAGCGGATGAGACTGTTTTGATTAGCTCTCCAGATATTCGTCATAGTCAAGTTTATAAAAGACTCCTGCCTGTTTTGGGTGAAAGCTTCCATAAAGCTGCGACTCAAAGTTGCAGTGTCTCAAGTTGTATTATGTTTAATTGAATGTGTTTAATTTTGGAACAATCTGAGTAGATGTTAGCGAAACCCACCATTCGATTCATGCCAATGCCCTTTATGTTGATTGTGTAGGTATTTTCAAGTGCAAAGATTGGCAAAGCAGAAGAAACGAGCTTGCTATTACTCGCCAGAAGCAGATATATTCAAACAATGTGTGGCATTCTTTAAATATGGTCTAGTTTCCGCCAAATTGTGACGTGACCTATTTTATGGCTCTTCTTGGATATAAATTGCACAGCATCTCTTTTAGTATTTCTTGTCTAGATTTGTGACAAATAAGTGTCTGGTGAAGAGTTAAGCTGTCATTTTATCAGATATAGCATGTAATCCATTGACTTGACCTTTTGATTTTTCTCCAGTTGCCCAAACTTAGACAATGGCTTTGTATGAGTATTTTGTTGAAATTGTTCTCAGGTGCTCGAAAAATGCACGAACTTTTTCGCATGCGGTGTCTCGAATGGGTATATACACAGATCTAAATAGCTACACACCCCTCAGCGTTAAAGCAGAGAATAACATTAAAATTATAAAATCCCTTCTGACGATGCAAAATAATTTTCATTCGAAATGGTCGTCCGTCTCCCGTCTGCGGCGATTAAACTTGGGAACGAAGGAAGGAAAATCTTCGTTTGGTCAACCGGCTTAAAACGTCGGGCGACATTTCGGGCCCGCACTTTGCCTATTGGAGTATTTATCTGTTGCGTAGCTATTTAGATCTGTGGTATATACCATTCGAATATCAAAGTTCGTGTGCGATTTTCAAGTTGATTCTGCCACTTATCTTGTTTTGATGTCTTGTTTTTTTTTTAATTTGTGTGATGTTATTTAAAAAAATAACAATAATCAAATGGCAAGATTAAACAATCTTGTGCAAAGAAACGTTGTCGATGCACTCAAAGAGACTGAAACTCAAGCAGATAGAAGGAATAGGATGGACTGAGTGTAATCTGTCCGCTACTTTTATCCACAAGGCTTGTGCAGTTTTAGCTGAAAAATCTTGGGTGAATTTGCTCGACTTTAATTCCGAGTGCTCTTCCATAAATGAACTTAGTTCTTTCTTTTGCTCACTCGACACTGTAATATATTTTTATTTTTTTGAATCCATCCTAAAAAAAAAAGTTTATTCGAAAAACCCAAGAAACGCCATGAAAAAAAATCTTAAAATTTCCATCCCGTTTGACATGGCCTCCAATAGCACTCGACTTTGCTACGTTGCCACTACATTTCATGTTCGTATGCGAATGAAATTTCGAATGCCCTTCAAAAATGCACTTTTTAATTCGTGTGCGAATTTTGCCGCTCGACTTTGTTCGCATTCGAAGATTTTCGCATGGTTTCGAAAATACGACCCCTGGTTTGTAAGATTAAATTTGGTACTTTAAAAATTCATTTGGTTATATTCTGTTTTTTTCTACCTTATGTTTTTCTTTTTTGATTGCGTCAAATTTAATTCCAGGATTTGATATTAGGAATAATAAATATTTAATGAGAATTAAAGTAACATCAGTATCCTATTATTCCTTATACAGGGTGTCCCAAAATTAGTGGACGAAACGCGAACCATGTATTCTTTGGTCAAAAATAATCTCACTTTTTCCTATAAACATATATCGGCAAACGCTCCCCAAGGGAGCTACGCCCCTTTTAAAGGGGGCACCTGAAGATGGTTTTTTCCACTTATTTTCGAAACGGGTAAATATAAAAATTTTAAATTTTGGTATTCTCCCAATTTTGATATGCTGAATTTAGTTGTCATTTCATAACTTTCATTATTTAGTCAGGTGCGTATCATTTAGGGGGTGAACCTAAAAAAATACTTAAAAAAAAATTGTTTGCAAAGTTTTTGTTTTTGTTTCTTTAAATTTTAAAAATTTAAAGCTTTTTACGTAAAAAAGTACCTCTTGGTCAATAACGCTAGGAATTACCATTTTCGAGAAAAACGCATTTAAAAATAACGCTGCATAGTATTATTAATAACAATTTTTATTAAAACTCAATAGCACGCTTCAAAAGTAAATTGACAAATAAAATTGCAAACAGATAAAAATACTAATTTATTTGAGGCAAAAGTTTCCGTTTTCCTGAATGCATAACCTGGATCTTTTTTGAATGTTTTGGGTCGATCTAAGAATTTCAAATCGGTCTCTTGGCCTGCAGCTGCGAGAATTCGCCTCTGAAGCTCTTCTGGAGTATCAATTTCGGTGGCATAAATAATATTGCACATATTACCCCAAAGAAAATAATCCAGAGGATTAAGGTCGGGCCATCGTGCAGTTTATTGGACAGTTTATTGGACCACCTCGGCCTATCCATCTGCCTGTAAAATTATTGTCCAGCCAGTTTCTCATCTGTCGACTGTAGTGAGTTGGTGCCCCATCGTGCTGAAAAATCATTTCCAGCCGAGTTTCTATGGGAACATCGTCCAGTAAATCTCTGAGATTGTTTTGAAGAAAATTTAAATAATGACGATCAATTTATCTCCTATCAAACCCGCCCATACGTTAAAGGAAAATCTATGCTGAAAGTTAGTTCGTCGAACTACTCTCGGATTTTCGATGCTCCAAAAATGAGTATTACGGCTGTTAAAGCCCTTACTCCTAGAAAAAGTTGCCTCATCTGACCACAAAATTTTTTGACGAAGATTTGGGTGATTTAAAATCCAATGACAAAAGTCTACTCGAGCTGGAAGATCTTCTTCTTCTAACTCCTGAACCCTTTTATAATGGAAAGGATGGTATCCTAACATCTTAGTCATTTATTCCGAAATAAGCCTAAACCTTAGTAAGCCACTAAACATTCCAGTTAGTCGTCAAAAGAATTTGTTTTGGGGTGTTTGATGTTTGTGATAAGACTTATCCAAGTAAATAAAGTAAATAATAATAATAATAATAATAGTAATTAGAGTATTTTGAAATGAATTTAATGCGATCCGACGATAATAATTAATAACGGGTCGAAAAGTCTTCCATAGTTAAATAGATATTAACAATTTGAATGCAAAATGACAACTAATCAATTACAACAAATGTTAATGTCATTATGCAGTGTGTCAATTTTTCCAAAGCCTGCTACTAAGTTTTCATAAAAATTGGTAGTGAAAATAATACTATGCAGCGTTATTTTTAAATGCGTTTTTCTCGAAAATGGTAACTCGTAGAGTTATTGACCAAGAGGTACTTTTTTACGTAAAAAGCTTCAAATTTTTAAAATTTAAAGAAAAAAAAAACAAAAACTTTGCACACAATTTTTTTTTAGGTATTTTTTTAGGCTCACCCCCTAAATGATACGCACCTGACTAAATAATGAAAATTATGAAATGACAACTAAATTCAGCATATCAAAATTGGGAGAATACCAAAATTTAAAATTTTTATATTTACCCGTTTCGAAAATAAGTAGAAAAAACCATCTTCAGGTGCCCTTTTTAAAAGGGGCGTAGCTCCCTTGGGGGCGTTTGCCGATATATGTTTATAGGAAAAAGTGAGGTTATTTTTGACCAAAAAATACAGGGTTCGCGTTTCGTCCACTAATTTTGGGACACCCTGTATATATACATATATATGTATATATCACTTTTTTGTTCACAAATATGCTTTGCTCAAGAACATATTGTCCAAAAATACAAATGTCTAAAGGAATATAATAAGTTTAAAAAACATGCAAATTTTTTTCATAAAAGCTCATTGTTTACATTAGTCTCTCTTATAATTTCATAAGCATTTGATTCAGTAAATGTGAACAAAACGAAAAATTAAAACGTACAATAAAATTTTGTAAAATTCACGTAATTAAATAATACAAAGTATGGTCCAAATAACACTAATATCTATATTCAAGTCCGTGCAGAGTCAATTAAAATATTATTAAAATAATTCTGACCAAGCAAACAAATCTGAATAATCAAAAATTATCATAAATTTTGGAGTCCTAATTGACTTTATACAGACTTTTGTATTAATCAATATATTTTTTTAATTTTGTGGTCTCTAGTCTATGGCTTTGTTCTTATATAGGAAGTTATTATCTGAAATAAGTGTCCATTAGCAATTTTTTGAATCAGCAATTTAGATTTAAAACCATTATTCCTTTTAAATACAAAAACAACAAAGTTAATAAACAGAAATAATATAAAAAGGGACAATATCTCTAGAAGACTTCTTGTCTGTATAAATATATGAAATTCACTTAAAGTTATCGAAGAATATTAGAAAAATTATGATTAAATTCTTCACAGCACTAAGGCAAATATAGTTAAATGGATTTCTTTTCACTTGTACTGTATCTTGTAAAGATTGTAAAGAATTTGAACTAGACCCTATATACAGGACAAAGCTGATTTATTTAGTATTTAATTGCCATCAGATATCTAGTCATTATAACAATATTATAATTAAAATCTAGAATAAAAATGTTTATTTTTTTATCTCTTTAAAGGCTGTTCAGTCAGGTCGCTGTATTGATGGATTTATTTATGATAATAATTTTAAGTAATATTTTTTCCATCTTGTTCAAGTTTCGTAAAATCCAGTGTTAATTCTAGTAGTCTTGTAAGTAGTGTATTTCAATTTAATAAAGATATAAATTGTAATCTGATAACCATGTTTTATTTCAAAATATTCCCAGTAGTTTAGAATCTCACCTTTTTATAATTTTTTCCAGTTAGTGTAAAGTAGACCGTAAATTCTTTAGCCAAATCAGTGTATAGTAGGATAATATATTGTATACCATGGAAAAAAACATCTCAAGCGAAGAATTTATGGATAAAATTTTCAAATTCGATTCGGATGATCATAGGAATCTCGAAAACCGTATATACACACCCAGGAAGTTTCTTTCTTAGGTGCTGCGACACTCATTGTTGTGCGACTACATTAGCATTTAACAGAAGCTCGTAGAAAAAGCCTTAAGGTAAAAGGAGAACGATAATGCTTCATCAATGATTGCCTTGATTCCCTACTTTCACGTATTTTGCTTGCCATGAAATACGCCATTCGTTGGTTATTTAGATGTTCAATTTGGGAGCAGTAGAAGAAAACCCTATCAGTCTC
This sequence comes from Anthonomus grandis grandis, assembly GCF_022605725.1. Taxonomy (NCBI): domain Eukaryota; kingdom Metazoa; phylum Arthropoda; class Insecta; order Coleoptera; family Curculionidae; genus Anthonomus; species Anthonomus grandis. The sequence continues at coordinate 31,168,543 of NC_065552.1, forward strand.
TTTTCAACTTGAGTGAGTTAGAATTGTTATTGTAAGTTAATACATTGATTTACGCACCCAAGTTCTTCGTTGGCCGAGCGTGTATACAAGATCAGGGGCCGTATTTTCGAAACCATGCGAGAATCCTCGAATGCGAACAAAGTCGAGCGGCAAAATTCGCACACGAATTAAAAAGTGCATTTTTGAACAGCATTCGAAATTTCATTCGCATGCGAACATGAAATGTAGTGGCAACGTAGCAAAGTCGAGTGCTATTGGAGGCCGTGCATAGAGAAATGAATATTAAACATACCTTTAATTACTCTATGAGGCCGTGTCAACCGGGATGAAGACGATAAGAATTTTTTAACCTAACCTAAAATTTAAGTTTAAAAACATCAGGGAATTTTCAGGTTTTTTCATGGCGTTTCTTGGGTTTTTGCGAATTGACTTTTTTTTAAATGAATTCAAAAAATAAAAAAATTATGTTGAAAAAAATTAATTGTGTCGAGTGAGCGAAAGAAAGAACTAATTTCATTTATGGAAGAGCACCCGGAATTAAAGTCGGGCAATTTCACCCAAAATTTTTCGGCTAAAACTGCACAAGCCTTATATAAAACTAGTGGATAGATTACACAGTCTCAGGAGCACATAAAGATCACATCATTGTAATATGCTTAATCATTCTGTCGTAATAGGCTTGCTTAATTTATATAATTTATTAAATTAAGCATCTGCATACATTTCAAATGGGTCAAGAAATGAAGAGTACATCCTATTCCTTCTATCTCCCAGAGTTTTAGTATCTTCCAGTGCATCGACGACGTTTCTTTGCACAAGATTGTTTAATCTTGCCATTTGATTATTGCTATTTTTTTTTTCAATAAACAATAAAAAAACACTACGAAAATACTTAACCAACCAACAAATTAACAAAAAAACAAAGCTAGTTTAAAATCAAAACAAGACAAGTGGCAGAATCGCACACGAACTTGAAATTCGAATGGTATATACCCATTCGATACACCGCATGCGAAAAAGTTCGCATACGAAGCGGTCGAAAATACGAATATCGATTTTTCGTGCGAAATCCTCTAATTTCGTATGCGAATCAAAGTCGAATGGTTTCAAAAATACGGCCCCAGGTGTCAGGTATTTTACAGTAGATTTGATGCTTATTAATAAGCCGTTTCTTAAAACCGCCAAAATTTTAAAAATTTCGAGTATATCCGAAAAACTCTTTATTTTTTCTGAGGATATTTAAAGCTGTAGCACAAAATACATGATACTTTCATCACACAATGATTTTTTTTAATTTCATTTCCAAAAATATTTAAAGTTGTTTTTTACGAGAATTTTAAGAACTTAGTCATAATTGTACAGATCTGGCATTTTTTTACGGTTTTCGAGATCCTAATGGTCAATTTCGAACTTGCCCTTTTCAATTTTGAACATAAGCCCTGTTTAGGCGTCAAAAAACACGTAAACTTTGTTTGTTAGAGGGACATTTTATGCTTGCTTATTTTCATTCAAATCTTAAATCTAATCTCCAGTGGCTTTAAAAGCAGCTGCTTAATTCTTAAATAGGAGAAACCCCCTCAATAGCTGTTCAAAATGTTACAGTCGCTCTCATTTGGGCTTTTAAGCCCTCTCAAAATTTCGGGAACGTACTTTATAAACAATCGACTTAAGATATCCTCGGAGAAATAAATGTAAAAGGTATAAGTCAGGTGACTTCAACTGATGGCTCTATTTGATCAATCTATCAGCTGGAAAATGTTCATCCAGCCACTGCCTAAGAAAATAGTGAGCTGGGGCTCAATTTTGTTGAAATTAAATAAGATCTTTTACAAAATTTACAATTACAGACACATGGTAAGTTAATACAGACTTAATTAATCTACATTTTCAGTTTTCCAGAAACTGGAAAATGTAGAGGAAATTATATATGCAATAGGAATAGGCAAGGAGAATCAAACCTCATAGATAATATAAAGAGTAAGACTAACTTGGATGGCTTTCAAAAAGATGAGTTATATATTTAAAGCTGGTGAAATCCATATAAATCTCAAAAAGAAAGTTTTTGACACAAAAGAGCTGCCAGCTAGCTAAGGGTTGTTGCAAAATGAGATAGAGCAAGCGATGATTGGCATCAGAAGGGATAGGAGAAGAAACGAAGAATTCCAACAACAAACTAAATTCATGTATATAGTAACACATATTGCCCAATTGAAGTGCCAATAGGTAGAGCATGTGGCTCGACAGGATCAATCAAAATGAACATCTACATTAACACTCTGGAAATTAAGACAGCCAAAAGGAAGCGTTGAAAAACCACAGAGAAGATGATTCTATGATAATCAAGCAACAAACAGGACATCTGTGGTTTTAGGTAATACAGGACAGAACAGCGTGGACAAACATGAAAGAGGCTTACATCCAGGATTGGACAACAGGAAATGACTGAAAAAGAAGAAGTAGAAGTAGAAATTAATCTAAATAAATTAATCCGTTGAAAAACTATGAAATTAATAAGAAATATAAGGTAAGTAATTATGTTTTATAGACTAGGCATCAAGAAGGATATATACTTTAAATCTTTCATCTAAATCACTCAATAATATAAGAACGTTTATTGTCCAGGTTCTAGTGCTAGTATTCGATTTTCGTAATATGGATGCCAAGTCATACATGCGTATTAAAGTTTTGTTACAAGTCTTATTTTTATTTTCATTTTCTAAATAATTTTTCAAATTATGACGATATTTGAATCTGAAAAATACCTAAAGATTTTTTGATATGCGAAATACGAATTCTTTTACACTTTTGATGCGTCAGGCTTGATTTAAATTTTCAAGAGAAAAAAAAATCTTTATCATTTCCACGTAAAAAAGGTGGCTTGGTAGATGTCGCTATGAGCCGCCGTTTCTGAGATATTTGCATTTAAAATGATCAATGCAAGATAGGGATAACAGTTGTCCAATTTCAAAATTTGACTACTTAAACATTGCGTGTTCTTTCAGTTAGGTGAAAGAGTCTATTTTCTTTTTCCTGTATTCTCAACAGTTATTAATTTATTTAAATTTTTACATAATATCTACTTAAGTCGGTATCTTAATAATATAGGTGTAAAACTAATGATTTATCAAATATCTCTGTGTTCTTTTAATAGAAATTCCATATTGTACCCTGAAGGTCACGGTCATTATGGAGAAAACTGAGATAATAAATTCACGGGAAAATAGGGGATTAGCTAAGGGTGATTGTTGCCGCACCTTAAAATTATTTTATCATGGTCAGTCACTTTTAGTTGGTCGAGAATACCTATGTGGCTGGATTGTGTTTTCTAAAGGAAAAAAGTTAATTAAAATCGATTTACACTAAGGTAAGTCTATAAAATACAATACAATACTATATTAATTAAGAAAAATAAAATGTTTGCCAAACCGATATTATTAATATTCGAAAGAATTGTGAAAAAGTTAATGTGTATGAAGAGGTATACATACAAAACAGGGCATATTCTTTAAATGTATCGATATTTATTTATGTTATTTATATTAGAAATAAACGCATACAACTATAATTTATATTGTCTTGAGAATGACCTCATAGAAGTCAGACGCTGACATAATATAAATAAATGTAACATCTTCTTATTTTGGTCCGAAATAAAAGAAACAAGAATTAAAGAATTCAAAAAACATTGGTTACGCAAATATACCCTTTTAAAACCAAACAATAATAAAGATTTTGTTCAAAACGGCCCCGGACATTATGAAGCATTTCTGGTGTAATTGCCGGACATTCTTCAGTGATGCGCTGGCGTAATTGATTTATTGACCCTGGCTCACCAATTTTATAAATTCTGCTTTTTAAGTAATCCCATGAAAAAAAATCTAAGGAGGTCAGGTCAGGTGATCTTGCACTCTATTGGTTCCTCTTTGGCCGATCCATTTACCAGGATGCGTCCGATCATCTTGTTGAAATCTTCGGCAATGTAATTAGTAGCATTTTCTAACGTTTCTGTCAATGCAGCATAGATCGCGTCTTCTAATAATTATAGATACAGTTCTCTATTAAGATTTTCTTGGATAAAAAAGGACAAATTAAGCAATCGCAATAAATTCCAACCCAGACGTTTAATTTCTCAGGATATTGAGTATGTACCTCATGGACTAGATGTGGATTTTCGTCAGACCAGTATCGACAATTGTGACGGTTAACAGATCCGTTTAGAAAAAAACGGACACTCGTTGAAAAAACAAATGTTAAATGCTAAATTACACTGGATTATTTATTATTTGTGGGGGTGAAATTTATACATCCTTAAAATGTTGCGAATGATCGAACGAGATATGCTACACACTAAAAGTGGAGCGTGTAAATTATTGCCTGGAGCTTATTATGGAGGGTCCATCTTGACGTGGTCCAAAACAGCAATTTTCATAGGTTCATTGAAGCAATTGCTTTTGGTTTGCAACTGATCCTGTCTCTCTAACCTTTGCCACTAGCTCAATTATGTATTTTCAAGAATTTTTTTTTTGGATTTAACATTAGCATTTTCGTAATAGAGTTCAACCAGCGATACTCTGTCTGTAGTTAAATCAACAATTTTAAAATTAAATAAAATTTTATCACAAATACTTTGAGATTCTAAATTAAAATAAATAAACTAAATGTAAATACTCGGATTTTCTAGTGTTTACATATACCTATTATTTTTTTCTTCAAATGATAAAGTTTATATTTATATTATGAGTTTTAAGCGATAAATCTAGAACAATTTATTTTTCTGTTGAGTGATATTGGATACATTCAAAAAAGAATTGATCACCATCAAATTCAGTATCACATGGTATCATGAGGGATGAGGGTGTCTTATGTATGCTTAGAAATAGGTCATACTGATGAAAATGTGCTACTACGTTGGAAACTGTGCCAAGGAATAGTAATTCTTTAATGGAACTTGTAAACTGATGCTGATTAGATATAGGACTTAGATATCTGGACGACCTCCATTATTTTAAACGCGGACTACTTGTAAAAGCGTGGAATTTGGCTTCAAATGTTGTGAAAAATATACCTAATGCGAAATCACACGGTGCAGATTATTGTTATATACAATAAATAATTATTGTATTGGTATCGCAGAAACTATGACAGAATAAATGGACAGTCTTCAAGAATTTCTTTGCAAGCAATGAAAAGAACCAGGAGTGAACTTTTTTTGGATTTTCTAATCATCTGAATATTTGAAAAGTGGGTCTTTGCAAAACTTTGGAAATAATTATTTTCTATTATAGAGGGTGCTTTGAAACTCCGGGTTAGCCATAAAGTTATATGGGACGTTAGAGGTCTACAAGTCCAAGGAAACTGGGAGAACGTTTTAGCTATGATTAAAGGCTAACCATCAAAATATCAGAAGTGAACGATGTTCAGTAGTCAGGTAGAGAGATTGCTTAAACTAATAACGAGGTGTTTTACTATTAGAACAATCACAACTCTGCGCACCGCTATGGAGAAGCAGTCTAGACAAGTTTGTGAAGTACTCAGACCGTCAATGTGAATGCTACATTTTTCAAATTGTTATAGGTTTCTTATAAGTGTATACAACTGATTGATTTCATCATATAAATATCGAAGTTTTTTGCGACCTGGTCACGCGACGAAGTTGCTGCTTGAAGTGAAAACTTGGCTTAAACATTTTCTTATTCCGCCACGCAAAATCATCTTGTGCTGTGAATGGGCCTTGAGTAGTAAAATGTCATCTGTCATCATTTTCCAACAAGCTGTCAACTGTCAATTTTTTTTCTATTTTTGGTTTTGTTTATTTAATTTGTTTACGTTTTTTGTCCTTATCAATTTATTTACAATTTATAAATAGTTAATTACCCTTTAAACTTTATTTGCATTCCCGCCGACGGTGACGTCGATTTACATATTAAATATATCCGCACTTTTGTTATGTTGTTTATTTTGTAATACTTTGAATACACCTGCTTTTGTAATGTATATCTTGAGAATTTGATGAAAAATGTAAGTTTTATATAATAAATAGATATTGACACTATTATACCTATTAATATTTGATTCCTTTATCAAATTATAAATTATGGAACATACCTTCAATGTTTTATAGAATTGGAAGTGCTTAAATAAAATTCAATGCTGCAAATTGGAGAACATTTGAAAGACTGATTTATGCAATAGATATAAAAACAATTAATAGTCCATTTCCTTATCACAGCAGAAAATTAAATAGTCAACTTGTTGAAGAACTCTATATTATTATATTATAAAATATGTTTGCCTTTTCTAGATGCATTGGCTTATTTTGTCAATATGTCTACTTTATATTCATCCAACGAAATCTCTACTGCCGCCCGATGATAGTAGTTGCAGTAATCAGTGCTTCCATCAACTCCCGTCCGAATGTCCCAGCCCAGAGAATCCATGCAGATGTCGGCAGTTGACCAATTGTCAAAAGGCTGCTGTATGTTGTAATGTGAACCGATTTACTCTGAAGGAGGGACTTGCATGTGGTAGTAAGAGAAAATTATTATTTATTTTATTTCAAGGGAATAAGCTAAAAGATGTTATAAGGCCAATAGCCAAAGTTAGAATGTTTTTGTGTACTAAATTTTAAAATATAAAATATTTCTTACAGCTCAAAAAAAAATTCCACAAGTTAGGGTAATATTCTTGGTATTTACTTACAATATACACATTTAAAAAATACACCACCATCGTAAACTATGCTCAATAAATAATAAAAATATCTAAATTAAAATAAGATATAAAATTTCAATTAATTAACAATAATTTATTTATTTATTTTTCATTAACATTTACATTATTTACAAAATACAGAAATATACATACAATATATATGTATACCTCCACAATTAAATTGGCTAATTGATCAATATTCACAACTTGTTGTCTTTTATATAAATAAGATTTTAGAATATTTCAAACCAGACCTCTAAATCCCATATTATGTAATTTTTCAGCACATCTTAGCTAATGACATCAATAGTCACTTTTTTAAGGTTATTTATTTGATTTACAAAATTCATTTTAGCGCTTTGTGTTATTATTTTTTAAGAAACCATAGTCAAATGTATCCATATTTTTATTTATAAAACACAACATTTGGGCTTTCAGGGCCCATTTTATTATTTTTGCCAAAATATTTATTAAACTAATTGGTCTATAGTTACTTAAAGAACCAGACTGAAAAATAGGCTTTATTATACTGACTTTTAACTTATCAGGAAAAAGTCTATAAGTAAAAATATTGTTAACCAGTTTTGTAAGAATTATCAGCCTACAAAACAGGTGAAGAAATTAAACTTTAAGACATAATCATAGACTACTAAACAAAAATTAGAAAATAACTATGGAAACAAATTAGATTAAAAACGCCTTTATAAAAGAAGGACAAAACCATTGAAACACAAAATCTCTATAATAGACAGGATTAACTTTAGTGACTAAAATAATCTATTAAAGCTCTATTAAATTGTCTAGGCAGCCCTGGCAGGTTAGCTACCTGCCATTTGCAAATTTTATGCTATAACTGATATGTCTTTTGTTCTGGTTTTCTGTTATCACATCTTATCCAAACCTAAAATTTTAATAATTTTAAAATTGTTCATGATGAAATAATTGTTGCACTTATACAATGATTTTTTTTCTTATTTCTTTTGTCATTTGAAGTACCACTTAATTTCCTATTTTGCTTGTGAATTAAATAATATTAGTATGATACTTCAGTACTTACACAGGTACTTACCCAATAGTACATAAACCTGTGAAACCAGTTTTGCTTTTTGAGATAATATAAATTTAAATAAAATATTTTTGTAAAGTAGTGAAACTGATTTTGTGCATAAGTAGGTCTTTTGTATGTTTGTGAGTGTGTTGTTAACAAATTTGATTCCACTTTAAAATCAAGTGGTTTAATAAGTGCTATTGTTAGTATAAATTAATTATCAGTTTTTTAAAATAATACAGTATCTCAAAATGGCATTAGTAATTTTTGGATTTGTAATCAATTATTGTGAAATGAACCTAGATGATTCCTTTCATATGAAGCATAAATATTTTTATGAAAATGTAAATACGTTAATTATTCTCCTAGTTTGTGTACTATTTTATATGTATTTTGTAATTAGATGATTCATAGGGTTTATTTAGGGTTCTACCTACGTAGTTTAATATTTTCATCTATAGTGCTTGCTTTTTTAAGTAGTTCATCTTGTTTGAGGGCTCCAATTTAGGTTATATTATTGTAAATCTTTGTATTTTAACTTTTCTAGAATATGTATACTTGCTTGCTTTGACTCTCAGTATTCTCTAGAAATTATTGGTCTTTTTCAGCAAAAACAATAAAGAAAATTCTAAACATTTCTAAATTATTCCATGGGGCTTTAAAAGGGACGAGTCTCATGACATTTTGTTCAATTTTAATTGTTTAGTTAGTTTTTACCTTGAAAGCAATTAAACGAGAGTTAACGCAAGTTAACTCTCGTTTAATTGCTTTCGTTAAACGTTAAACGTTAGAGTTTTTGGCGTAGAAAAGTATGTTCATGAATTTCGTTATAATCCATTTGAATGATCCGATGGACATTTTTAGTTTAAATGGTTTTCTTTTCACAGATATAACAGCCGCCAGCCAAATCCAGTCCCTCCATATCCGCAATGCGTCATTCGACTCGTTCAATTTAAGCGCTAATCAAAACGTATGGAGAAATCTTCGTTACATGACCATCACCGATGGCCACATAAAAAAAATCGACGGCGAATTCGCCAAACAGAACAGCATATCGTGTCTCAACTTGTCTTCCAACCATATCAACTCAATTGAAGATAGAGCCTTAAACACTCTTTTCAACCTGAGCTTCTTGGATTTGAGTCATAATAATTTGACTGACGTGCCCAGTTTTAGAAAGGATCATACCATTTTTTTAGATATATCTAGTAAGAGCCTTAAAAAATTATTATAAATTAATTATGAAATGTGAATTCCTTTTTTAGATAACATGTACCTGAATTGCTCAATTTTAACCAATACGTTGCAAAGTCATCCCGAAATCGCGTTCGTTAATGAGAATCAGACTTTTTGTTATCCTACAAAGGATTTGGATTTTGGTTGGTTTCAGTCGCAAGCCACGTTAGCCTTTTCGCAAGTTAAAGCCAAATATGAGGTAAAATAATTTGTATAAATTTTAAAAATTATGTGTGCACAATATGACACTTTGACGTTTTCCTTTCAATATGCAAGCTGTCAAACTTAATAACTTGATAAGAATTGTTTATAACTCCTGATAACTTCTTTTGAGATAATAAAAAAAATGCTTTATTGTTATTAACAAAGAAAAATTGTTCTAAACAAAGCTACCTTAAATTACTACCACTAAACTTAACCACTACACCCCATACACACTCGAGTTCCAAAACAAACATCAAAAAAAAAAATACATAAAAAGTAAATTAAATTCCATAATTATCTCCTCAAGTATAAGACAGCAAAGAATTCAAACCATACAAACAAATCAAATAAAATTCAAATACTGTAAACTTACACTTAGGGAAAATTAGAATGTGTCGACGTAGTATTCATCCAGTGAATAGTAACATTTTTTGGTCAAAAGTATTTTCAATTTACGTTTAAAAGTGTCAATACATGTTGCCTCCCTGATTCCACCTGGTAAACGATTGAAAATTTTGATTCCCTCGTAGAAAATAGATTTTTTAGTTAATGTGGAGGAGGGGATTGGAAGATTTAGATCGTTCACTTGACGCGTTAAGTATCTTGGATTTGGGGTTATAAATTTAAAGCGATTTGCAAAAAGTAAGCAGGCCACTTCCTGAATGTAGAGGGAGAAGACAGTGTGTATGCCTAGCCTAACAAATAATGAGCGACAGGAATCTCTTGGTTTAGCCCCACAGATGTAACGTACAGCACGCTTCTGTAAAACAAGCAGCATTTGTAGAAGGTAGGCAGCTGCATTACCCCAGAAGCAAATGGCATACCTAAGGTGGGATTCAATTAATGAAAAATATACAGATCTTCCAAACTCCATGCCAAGCTCCAGGGTAGCCGCTCTGACTGCAAAACAACCTGCAGACACCTTTTTGCAAGTACCGAGGATATGCTCTTCAAATCTGAGTTCTCTGTCAATGAATATACCCAAAAATTTTGTATTATCAAACTGCTGAACTACTGAATTAGAAGAAGGCACGTGGTCTAGAGCACACTTAAAACACAATAATTTGGTTTTTTGAGGATTTAGTGACAGCAAGTTTGATTCAAACCAGAGATTTACTGCCTGAAGATCAGTTGCTAATGTAGTTCGCAGAGTATCTGTGTCTGGGCTGTGCCAAAGAAGTGTGGTCAACAAATAGAGTAAATTTCCCCTGTACATTAAGATTGGTAAGATCATTTATGTATAGGAGAAAAAGTATAGGCCCCAAAACTGAACTCTGAGGGACTCCCAAGGTGATAGGATGGTAATCAGAGTACTTAGATCCTACAAGCACTCGTTGTTGCCGATCTTGCAGATAGGAAGCAAACCAAGAAGATGAAACTCCCCGAAAACCATAATGATGAAGCTTCCGCAGCAGAATCCTGTGGCAGACACAATCGAAAGCCTTCGACAAATCACAAAAAACTGCCGCCGAAACTCCACCAGCATTTATCTGGGAGTAAAGCTCATGAAAAAAATTAAACATGGCATCATTGGTACTGGTATTTTCACGGAAGCCAAATCGATGTCTGGTGAGGATGTTTTTGGACTTTAAAAAGGACATTATTCGATTTTTAACCAGTTTTTCGATTACCTTTGATAGCGTAGACAAGAGAGAGATGGGACGAAAGTTGGAAGGATTATCAAGAGCTCCACCCTTGTGAATTGGGATGACTTTAGGCAAGATGGAAATATCCCCTTGCTCCAAGAAAGGTTAATTGCGTCAACTAGTGCCTTTAGCGCCGTTTCTGGAAAGTTGAGAAAAATCTTAGCTGAAAGGTTGTCTTTTCCAGTTGAATTTTTATTTTTTTCAGTATATAGAATATCCTTGAGTTCGTTTAGGTTTGTAGGTATAAAGAAGAAGGAATTTGGAACATGAATGGCTGGCATAAAGGAAAGAGGATCCACAGAAGGGTTCAAATTATCAAAATAATAATAACAATAATAAAAATGATTTTATTTATTCATTAAAAAAGTTGAAATAAATTGATAAAAAACATAGACAAAAATTGCGTCAGATATTGTCTAAATTCAAACTAAATAAGAAAAAATATTCTTTCCCAATAATTAAAAAAAACAAAATAATGTCTAATGGGCAACAAGTAACACCAAGGTACTATAGAGGGAAATATCGCTGGGGAACCCTATACAGATCACCATTGCGCGTTTGAACTGAATGTGCTGAATGATGTTACGATTGTTCAACTAATTTGAAAGTAAGTAACTAAAGATAAAGCAGGTCATCTCGAAGCTGATAACTTTCGTTAATTAATTAATCAAATGAAGAAAATATCTAGGAGTTTTTTAATTCACAGCCTGGACGTTTTTAACTTCATTGTCTACTACAATTTAAGTATGTGTAAAGTATATATGTTGTCATTCATTTCAAAGAGCCTTAACTCAAATTTAGTCTGAATGTGTATGTACGAGCCATTAGTACAGTTTAAATTTTTGTAATTTGCTTCCAAATTCCATCTTTGTACTTTCGACACTTATAGTCCTTATACTAATGTATCAAATATTACGTTACTTACGTTATTCATAATTTTTTTATACGTTGTTATTTGCAACCATTACCACTATGCAGAAAAAAGCGATACGAAAAGAAGAGAACTATGCTATGACGTCGTGCAAGTCTACTGTACTACGTTCAATGTGCGACTGACCTTAAACGTGCTTCAATTTTCAGGTATCTCAGAAGATTTAGGTATCTCAGAGACAAATTTGATTCTGTATATGTATATTGAAAGAAAAACGTAAACCGAACAAGAAAGAACTGAACTCTATTATCTCAGTGTTAATCAGCTGTTTATTCTACTGATTTTCTTTTTTTCTAGTAAAGTAATATTAATATTTTTTAGCTAGAAAAAAATTGCCACCAAAACTGCTCATGTAAAACTGTGAGTGTAAATTTAGCCCCTGGGAAAATGGCTATGTTCGAAGTTGAAATGAACTGTGCCAACATGAGTTTTTTAAATTTGCCCGTCCCTTTACCCGATAACACGGTATCGTTAGATGTTAGCAATAATAATGTAAGTATTAAAATAATATCTAAAATTACTTTTTCTTTATAGTTTAGTGCTGGTTTTAGATTACGTCCATAAAAGAACTAAGCGAACCGTCGTATCAAAATCTGAGAAGTTTTATTGCGGATAATAATAAGATTTCCTCCGTGCAGCCACTTGAAGGAACGAAATTTATTAGTCATTTTAATACGTTGAGTTTGCAAAGGAACAAGTTTAAATTTGTAAGTAGTACCTAAATAATATGGAAACCATTTAGTGATGTATGAAGTATAAAATATTCAGCGGTAAAATGACCCTGTATAATGTTATGACAAGCAAAAACACTGCAAACTACGTAAAACCTGAGACTCACAAACCGAATTTGTTAATTATTGACTAAAAAGCGGTTTGAAATTCGCAGTATGAACAGAAAAATTTTGTAACATTAGGGGTAACCTAACTAAAATATTTTGATAGTTTGTTTGAAATGGAACACTCGACATGACTCTACGTGAAAATTCTGGAACGTTTTTGAAATATTTTAAATTTTATGTGAAAAATTTTGTATCCTATCAAAAAATGATGGGGGGGGTTTTCATTATTAAAATTGAAAAGACGTTAGTAGTATATTTGACAAATACAAGTAATACAAGGCGATTAAGAAAGAAAAATGAAATTGGAAATTGAATTTGTTGAATTAGTGAAATTTTAACTTTTTTAAGAACTCCCAAAATGAAAATTTTTTAACTATTTTTATCCTAACAAACTTAAAACTTTTTTAATAAGATTATCAGAAGTTAAACAAATTACTGTATGTTAACACCCACTAATTGTTTGTATTAAAAATTTTAATAAAAATACCGACCCTGCATTTAATTTGTTAAATTTAAGACTGGCGTATCTCCAACCAACCAATTCCAACATAACTCCACCATTCTACCGTATATTTATGGGAGTTGTGACATAAACCGAAGACAAATGAAATAAATACTAATTTGAATTTTATCGCAATAAGTATTGCATTCATATACGACTCATGCAACAAAACGTCTTATTTTTTTATGTTATATTTTATTTATTTAGTGTACGACGAAATTGACGTGTGACGAAATTCAATTATGTTTAATTAAGACTCTTACTTCATACGCTGGGAAAATAGGCGAACAAAAGGGTTTGGCTTAGGCACAAAGTCATAAAAACTAGAAAGTTGCCCTTATTTTTAATTTCATCCAGACATTTGAAGTAATTGTTCATTTTATACCAGTTTGATGTCCGTAATTGGGTCTAGATTAAGTAAAGTTAAATAGTTTTCTGTTAATCAGTTTTTAGACGTATTGTTTAGGTATGTTTAGGTTTTAAGATAGGATAATGGAAGTTTTTATATTCATTTAAGCAAAGAGATTCAGGGTATATGATTTTTGTCCCTGGTTTTCAAATGAGCCAGAAATTAATTGTGCAAAAAAATGCAACATAAATGTTCGTTTTGTTTTGCCGAAAAAGAGGCTGCTCGTAGGAAATATAAGTGCCATATGTTTTAAGAAATATAATGATTCGTGAATTTTTACTATGATTTTGACTAAGGGAGAGCTACAAGTTAGTTCAAAAGGCTTCATACGATGATTATTTAAAGAACATGGGGATAGATATCACTATTAAAGTTTTTTGACGACATGTACCCCAATACAATATTTTTGGAAGATGGAGTGGACGAGTCCGGTAATGATATGGTGGATATGTTTGCTAACCATTTTTTAGCTACCTATGCCAAAATGGGATGTTAATGATATTAAGCAATGTCGATTAGTAAAATTAGTATGGTCTTGTATTAGTGTGTCAATAACTGGTGCATTTAATGGTATAACCTGATTGAAGCTATTATATGCCCAGCGTCCTGATGTTATTGGAAGCTTAGTTTTTTTACACTTATTTTTAAATATGGCAACAGAGAAGATGTTGCTATTTACAGAGGTATTTTAGTACACTTTGGCAAAGCTTCTAAATAAAATTGATTTATGACCAACTTGTTTGGAAAAGAACATAGGAACTAGTTGTCGATCAGCAGCCTGAGTTTGTGCAGGATAGGTCGGTCAACGGTCATTAAGCTGATTGCTTATCATTATATATGTCTGTTTTTTATATATACATACAGTAGTGGAGAAAAGTAGAGAACATTTTTTAATATTCGTTTTTATATAGAGAGAGATATAAAGAGAGAACATTTTTTAATATTCGTTTTTATTACATCTTCACAACGTTTTGGCATAGATCTTATTAGCTTAGAAATAATCCCTGGATCCATATTCACCCATGCTTCCTTCAATGCTTCAAACAATTCTTGCTGATTTTTATAAGATTTTCCTCTGATTTTGGAATCTAAAATGTCCCACAGATTCTCAATTGGATTGAGATCAGGGGATTGTGAAGGCCATTCCATTACATTAATGTTTTCCTTTCTGAACCAAGCTTTTACGAACCGAGAAGAATGCTTGGGATCGTTGTCCTGTTGAAATAAATGTCTTAAAGGCATAGTATCATCAGCATATGGAATCATTCGGCTCTTTAATATGTCCTTATATTGAAACCGGTCCATTATACCTTCTATTTTATACAGGGGGCCCATACCATAGCCCTAAAAGCATCCCCAAACCATTACTGCTCCACCACCATGTTTCACTGTAGGACAGGTATACTTGGGGTTGAGTCTTTTATTTACAGGGCATCTAACATACAGAATTCCATCACGTTTGAACAAACAAAACTTGGATTCATCGCTCCAGATTACCTTTTTTCAATCATGCTCTGTATAATGTAGATGCGTTTTGGCAAAACTTAAACGGGAACGTCTATTTTTTTTGACAGCAGCGGTTTTTTGGCAGGTCTTCTGTCAAATAACTTGGCCTCTAATAGTCTATTTCTCACCGTCCTCGCAGTCACGTTTACTTCAAGCTCTTCGGATATGCGGTGCTTTATCTTCTTGGATCCCAGAAAAGGCTCATTTTTAGCAATTTTGATAATTTGTTTATCGGTATATGGAGTGGTTTTGCTACGTCTCCCTGACTTTTTCTTAACAAATAAATCGCTATTTATATGAAACTGCTTAATTATACGAGACACGATAGATCTATGTAACCTAAATGTCTTTGCAATAGCAATCTGCTTTCGACCACTTTTGTATAAATCAACAATTCTATTTTTAATATCGACAGATAAATGTATACTGCGAGGCATCTTAAGCAGCCAAATACCGTCAACTTATCAGTTTAAACTAACACTAAGTAAAATATTTTGCATGATTTGATTTCCTTTTTTCCACTCTGAAGTATTCTTTTTTGTGTCCCTTGGTAAAACGAGATAAGAATTAACAGTTTTTATTGGCAAACCATTTATAAGTACCATATGTTTTTATCTACAGAAATTTTATGCTAAAAGTCATCATCTAATATTTTATTTTAGCAACTTATTAAATGTTGCTCTACATTTTTCCACTACTGTATATTATACATTCCACAGGGATCCGATTAATATAGAAAAATACTTCTGAATATTTAAGTCTGTATAGATGTCTTGAACTTACAGTCAGGTGTATTTATGTGACCACTGTCTAATGGATTGGATTTGAATATAATAAAAGATTTCTCTATAACGTTTAGACGCTCTCGTGTCAATAAACTGGAAAATATATATATTCTGAATGGGGATTTTCTTGACTGTATCGGAAATACGTGATCCGGGTATACTATTTGATTGCAAATTAAACTTTAATAAGTATATTAATGCAATTGTGAATAAAAGCAATGAAATGTTGGATCTTATGGCAAGAACTACTAGAGACCTGAGTCATCACCCTGTTAGATTATTATATAATACAATTGTGCGCCCGGGACTTTTACCTGTGTTGTTTGGTCGTCATTGTATCAAAGATAAATTCGTTTTCTGGACATAAACTATGATTTTCATCATCCTATGGTTCGTATAATCTCTTTGGCATCATATGTTAGCATCTTTTAAGAGAGTTTTAAGAATAACTTTTATTTTTTGAATTTTTATTTCTGAAATGTTTAGAAATTGCTGTAAGGAAGCTTTCTTCTTCTTGATTAAATATTTTAATTTTAAATTAATGTTATGTGTAAGACTCGTTTGCCAATAATATTGTACTTTGTAAAATTCTGAATTATTAGTTTGATTATTTTTTGGAATAATGAATTTTGACTATATAATCACTAAAATTCCACATAAAAGACAATAGAGATCATAAAGATAATAAAAAAAAGTCATTAAAATATCTTTATATAGTGATTATAACAACTTCTATTTTTAGTTAGAAACGTACGTCCTCGATAATATCCAATTCGAAAGAAACTTCAACCAAAGAAAACTTAGGTTAGGATACAACACGTTACAATGCGACTGCAACACCATGAAACTAAAGGTAAAAACTTAAAATAAAGGTTCTTAAATTAGGAGTAAAATGTTAATACGACATAGGTGTGGCTGTTGTCGAAACTAAGCCACATCCCGGACTACAACCACATTAAATGTGACAATTTAAACGTCAGGATCATCGATTTGGATGCATCGAAAATGTGCCAAAGTCCTCAGGACTGGACTGATTACATTTATTATATTATTACTGCTGAAGTACTACTTTTAGTTGGTAAGCTTAATAAAGTATCACAAATTCTTATTTTTTTTATACATTTTTTATTTTTGAAATCTAGGATTAATTGCAAAAGTTTCTTATGACTACTGGGTGTTTAAAACTGCAGGTTATTTACCCTGGCCCGCAAATAGGATGCCAAGACTACCTTGTGATTGGTTATGTGAATAATTTATATTTTTATATGTGGACAAATAGTGCCTTATGTATGTGCTCGTGGCGAAATTTAGATTTTTATGATGTTATATAGGAAGAGAATGTCTTGCCATTTTTATATAAGTTTTAAATAAACATATTTTTATGTTGCTATTTTACTATATCTGTTTAAAAAAATAATTAATAAACAATGCTATATTTATATTGCTGTTAGTTTTTGTTACCTACATTGTGATATATATTGTAATTTAGCGCCAAATTCTTGTTCACAGTTAAAAAGGCACCCATAAACTTTATGTCATTATTAGGCATTATTTTACAGATAGTAACTTTTCCTATGATGGCTTTTGCTTCTTTTTTAACTGGGTAATCATGTCGCTATTCATTCAGTCGGCTGTAATAGTAAATGAAGAGTAATGAAGAATTTGTCGCTTAGTATCGATTGTTATTTTCTTTGGGGTATTACTATACAGAAACAAAAAGTAATCAATTCTAGTGCGTTTAGCGATAAACTTTATACGAACATAACAGTAAAACCAGATTGAACGAAAATCCGTACGTTACACAAAAATCTAAAGTATAAATAGCCGTTCCAAAAAATGAGTCAAAGTCCTCTAGAACTTGTGTTTTTAGTGTGGTCATTCTAGGATTTTTCTCCTTTTTTGACTTATAGCACATCCTCGACCTTAACGAGCAAGGCAGCTATCTTAAGAAATGATTGCAAGTTTTGCCATTTTAACGTCGCTGCCTTGGTAGTTAATCCATCCGATCGGCAAGGTAATGTAAAAAAGTATGCAGGAAAACTTGTAAATTTTTTTATCAGTTGAAAAAAGATTATTATACTTTCTAGAAAGAGATAAAAGAGGATTTATCGGGGAAACATTTTATTGAACATTCTGCATGTACTTGCTATTTTTTAAACACATATCGGCAGACAGCTCGAAGAATGACCAAGAGAGAGGAGATTGCTAACATTGCTGAAATTATGGCCATCATAGAACCATCTAGCAGTCCATGGTCTTCACCGGTGGTACTGATAAGGAAGAAAGATCGCTCGACCAGATTCTGCGTAGATTACTGGCATCCTAATAATGTGACTAAAAAGGACAGCTATCCTTTTCATCGTACCGATGCCACTTTGGACACCACAAATGGTACGAATATCTTTTTCACGCTAGACTTGAACAGTAGATACTAACAAGTTAAGTTGGCCTCTGAAGATCGGAAAAAGATCACTTTCACGGTGGATGCTGTATTATGGCAACTTAACGTGATGCTTTTTGGACTTTAAAATGCTCTTGATATGTTGGAACGGCTTATGAAAACGATTTTAAGAAAGCTGTTGTGGAAGACTTGTCTGGTTTACCTCAATGACCTTATTGTAGAGGAAAAATCGTTTAAGGACCACATGAAGAATCTAGAAGTCTTCCTAAGGCTACCGAGTTCTGGACTAAACTTGGCCAAAGAAATTTCATCTGTTTGAAAGGGCTGTGCAGTATTTGGGTCACGTGGTTTCCAATCAAGGAGTTGCGGTTGACAAGGCAAAGGTCCAGATCGTCAAATATTGGCCTGTTCTCAAAAACAAGAATGAGCTATGCTTGCTTTTTCATTTAAAAGAGGTTCTAACAAGCACATCTATCTTGAGCTTATCCTTTACCTGAAGGAAAATTTATACTGCGAGCGATATTTTCCCAAATCCAGGATAGTCAACGAGAAAAAGTCATTGGCTATTTTAGTAAGACGCTGTCCAAGCAAGAGCTAGATTGCTGAGAGTTGCTAGCTGTTGTCAAAGCGATGGAGCACTTTTATAAATACCTCTATGGGAGGAATTTCCTGCTGCAAACCGACCATGCAGCTTTAAAATGGCCCTTTCAGTTTAAAAATTCATAGGGTAATGTGGCAGGATGGATAGAGAAGCTACAGGAGCTTTACTTTGACAGTAAACACCGAGCAGGGAGACTCCATGAAAATACAGAGGCTCTATCGAGAAGATCCTGTCCAGAGGACTGCAAACATCAGCGGCCAGAGGTGAAAGACTTTACTTGCGGTAAAATGGTTGATTACGACGGCAGAGGAAAGAAGAAAAATCGTTGTACCTGAATTTCGGAGTTAGCGGTTAACTTAAACGAGCTGGAAAAAGTGAGGAAAACTTTTTATTGGGTTAATAGCAAGGCAGACGTAAGGGACTGGTGCCAGAAATGTGTTATACGTAGAGAAAGCAGAAGGCTTTAATGCGTCAATTTCATGTGTGAAGTCGCTTTGAAAGGATTACTATGTTGACCTTGCCAGTCCGTTTCCTGGAGAATCTTATGCCGCTATCGACATCCACCATCTTTGGGATCATTTCAGAACGAAATGATCAGTGAAAGAGGCAGTGAATCGATATTGGTAACGCCACAAATCTTAGCTATTCATCGTCAATCCGGAAGCCGGTATACCGCACGATATCTCTAAAGACGCGTGGAAGGTTAGCGACTCTTCCGGAACCAAGATTCGCCGAGTATATAAGAAGTCGGATTGGACATTCGATTAATTCATAGCTTATTATTCTAATACCCGAAAGAGTCAGAACAGCGTGATCTGTGAAGTGCAGCAAAACATGTTTATTGCTCCAGCTGAGTATACTCTGGCACATTGTGTGGTTAGGAATTTACTATATTTAGAGAAATAGCTGAGGTTTTTGAGGGCAGCCAATAATACATAACCATCAAAAGTAAAGACTATGCCGCTTCAGTTGCACTGATCAATATTTGTCTGGTGTAATCGAGCCCTAATACAAGTAAAATTTATTTTATTCCGCTAATGATCCGTAGTAAATTATATAATTGTAGATCCGACCTTAGTGAAAATGACATTTTTGACAGATGACATAATTTTTGCAATACAGATGATTGATATTCAACCATCATTACCCACATTGTTGATTTTTGTTTGGTATCGTGCACAGTTTGACGCTTTTTGTGGTTTTTTCATGAAATGGAGTAAGTAAAAGCCAACCTTTAAAAAATTCTATTGTTTTTTACATTATGCAACCATTCGTAGAGCTGAATCTCCACCGAAAATAGACAACAGATTGTATTTACGTTTACCTGTGAAAATATTAGACCAGCACCAAATTTTGGAACTTCATCCTAAAATTATCAGAGTTTATTTGCCCAGGCAGGTAAGTGGTAGTATAATTTACATTTATATAGTATACGTAGTTTATAGTCGTACTTTATTTTATTTATTTGTCACACGGTTTAGATCTTTTATTTGGCACCTAACTGATGTTAATAATAAGTACATTAATTTTTATAACAATTTACAATAAAATTTAGTCTTTACTTGACATTAAATAACACAATATTAAAAATTAATTAAAAAAAGTAAAAATTGTTGAAATTCTGCAGTTTAGCAACTTTTGTGAAAATCGACTTATTTCAGTCAATTTTCTTGTTAAAATGGCTCATTTTAACAAAAAAAAAATTTAAAAATATTCCTTGTAAATGAAAACTGATAAAAGATATGTTGAACCAGTATTTTGATTATCATTATGGTCATTAGTCAAAGTTTGAAGCCAAAAGACACAAGTAGATTTGATATTACAGCATATTAACATAGAATAACCAGACAAATTCTCTTGTTAGCCTATGATATTACCTAGCTATAATTATTGCAAAATTTTAACTTTATAACATTGTTCTACACAGTGAGAGTCTCCACCAAGTAAACTTTAAAATGACTCAAAAAACTGTGTCAGTTGAAATTCATAATGAGCTCTTTATGCAATAAAGTCATTTTTGATTTGATATGATGAGAGGCCAGCAAATGATTCGCAAACACTGATTTGGTATCACTGACATTGGTATTTTTAATTTTTCAAAAAGAGCTATGTGTTCTTTAATATGTGTAGAGATTTTTCTTCCAGACTGGCCAATGTATACTGCTCCAATTTTCCCATTTCCCAAGACCAGTGGTTTCCTTTGTTAACTCCCCATGCTATAATCTTTCCTCTTGGTTGAATAATGTTCTCAGGGAGGTGACCAACTTTAAAAGTATTTATTCGACTAAGAATTCTGTTGATCTAACCAACAGTTTGAAAAATCTTAGTATCCCTCATGGTTCTAAACTTATTTCCTTAGATGTAAAAAATCTTTTTCCCAGCATCCCTCCCAAAGATTGTTTAAAGTTAGTGAGAACTCTCCTATTAAAAACATCTCTTAGTCGTATAGTCATTGAGGGTCTTTTAGACTTACTCGATATAGTGATCAACCAACATTTTTTCCAGTTTGACAATAAAATTTTCAGGCAGGTCTCAGGTTTGGCTATGGGTTCTTGTCTTTCCCCTCTGCTAAGCGAGATTTTCATGAGTCATCTAGAAAGAGAAATAGTTGAGGGTAGGTTTAGAGATTGCCTCACAATATATAAGAGGTATGTGGATGACATTTTTATAATCTGGAATGGCAGGGAGGAAGACCTACCAAATTTTCTTACTTTTGTAAATTCCTTACACCCTAACATTTCATTCACAATCGAAGAAGAACAAGATAGTTGTTTGTCTTTTCTTGACCTTCTAGTTAAGAAATGCAACAATAAACTTATTTTTGAAATATATCGTGAGCCCACTACTACCGATAATGTAATTCAGTACTCTTCAAATTCTCCCTACTCATATAAATTTGCCTCCTTTAATTCATTTTTCTAAAGATTGTTTAATATCCCCTTGTCAAAAGAAGCTTTCTCTAAAGAGTTGAATATTATAAAACATATTGCTCTCAACAACGGATTCCCCCTTCATTTAATAGACAAAATTTATTACAAATTTTTAAATAAATATAAATTGACCTACAATATTGTTCATAATAACGACTCAATAAGTTCCTTTCGATCCTTGACCTTTTTTGGTTCTATCTCCATAAATTTAGTAGGATTCTTTAAATCCCTAAATGTAAAAATCGCGTCTAAATCGGGAATTTACTCTTTAAAATTTGACGATTGCAATGCAGTATACATTGGCCAGTCTGGAAGAAAAATCTCTACACGCATTAAAGAACACATAGCACTTTTTGAAAAATTTAAAAATACCAATGACAGTGATACCAAATCAGCATTTGCGAATCATTTGCTGGCCTCTCATAATTTTTCTCGGGGGGTGGGAGCAGAAATGCTTCATGAATGCCCTAAAGGTAAGAAGCTTGACCTTCTGGAGAAAATGGATTTTACAAAAGCTAAAAAGAGTCCCATTCTCATGTGTGTGAATGACGTATTTACTTTTGAACCTAATTTAATTTTTAACAATTTAATTTAGCTCTGTATCGTTTAACATTTTCCTTGTAGTCACTTTCTTCAATTTACATTGGCTAACGTGTTAAGTTGTTTTAGCAGTAGGTCCGTATAGCCGATAGGTTTTACACTTATACTTATAACCTTGTTGTACCGGATTCGATTTTCGTTGAGTCTATGTTGTTGCGTTCCACTTTTTACTTTTTATTTTTTGCTTTGAACAATTATAACCTTAAAATTATTGTTTATTTATGTACTGTGAAGTGTGTGGATGGCTTCTAAAGGTTTTTTATTGTTTTATGTAAGTTTTTAGTTTTGTTTAAGTAGTATTTTTATTTTAGGCCTGATGATGCTCTAACTAGAGCGAAACACGTGTAGCCCGTTTAATTACATGTTGTGAGACCATGACTTTGTGTTTTTCTTCAATTTTGTATGTTGGTCTCTTAGAGAATAATGGATGAGATTTTTGGAGATATAAAATATGAAAAAAAAAACTGAAAAATACAATATGTGCTTAAGCTATATGACCTATACATCTAACTTAAATAAGAGGAGAGACAATTTCCCTAATAAAAATACCTACTTGTCTAAGAGAACAGTTATGTATATCGCACAAAGCAGAGATGCTGTTAAAACTTGTGGTCATAACAAAAATTGGTGACTTCTTAGCAATGTTAGTTCTCGAATGAGGACAATAAAATGTTTCACTAAGCCGTGAGTTACATCTTGGTACTCTAGTTTAACATTGATAAAAGATGGGGCGAATCAATAAGATTATGAGTAAGCTTATATACAAAGTTATTAGAAATAAGCATCCTTCTAAAATTAAGAGAATCAATATTAAACTGAGACAGTAAAAGATCATTATCAAATCCTCTTTGAGGATAGACACCAGTTTCCTTCAAATGCAAAAATTTGAGGAATTTTCTTTGAACATTCTCTAGTCTTGATCGAACTAGTGAGTAAAACAGTGTTTTAAGAGATGTAATATTAGTGAATTGTTTACAGTTTCTCATTATGAAACCAGAAACTCTATTTGCGGATGAAAGGACTGACTGAGTGTGGGGAATAAATGTCAGTTGGGTATCAAATGTAATCCCCAAATCATGTATATTTTCCGAATGCTCTTCAGAACTGATACTGCATACGTAATTTAATGGTTTGCGTTTCCGAGTGAATGTCACTACTTTACATTTAGATATATTTATATAAGTTTATTCTTTATACACCAGGTGTGTAAAATATTAAGTTGATGTTGGAGAAATACACAGTCGTCAATACTATTGATTCTGCTATATATTTTTAAATCGTCGGCAACGTAAGGCCCCAAATTCGATCCTTGAGGCACCCCAGATGAAGCCAAATACAACTCAGAATTGAATCCGTTATAAGAAACAAATTGTTGCCTTGAAGTAAGATATGATCTAAAAAAAGAGACAAGTGATGGACTAATTTATTTGGGTACAACTAAGTACAACTAAAATAATGTAACACATTACAATATTTGTTAACCTTATTTGAGATTCAGTTTACTGAGCTGTAAATAAAGCAAGGAACATGTTTTGCAATATGTCACATGCAAGAGGGATCTATTACGTGTTTGGTATGATGGTACATGGATTTTAAAGGTGGCTAAACACTCTGGGCTATCTATATAGTTACTTAACACTTTGTATGCAAAACAAACATCATAATACTCCCTTTTAGCAGATAATAGACTTAGGTTTAGGTATGACATAGTAAGTTCACTATTCAATATTATCCCAGACTTAGGGCATGTATAAAAATTAAAAAAATTAAATAAATTTAAAAATAAAATAAATTTATTTTGAATTGTGTCAATTCTGTCAGTATGAATTTGAAAATAGGGCCACCAAATAATGTTAGAAAATTCAAGTAAAGACCTCACATAAAGCAAATACATTTTTAAAATCCTTGCATGACCTTTTGATAGAGCCTAACAATTGGTTGGCTCTATTGGGAATCTAGATACATACCCAGGTCTTTAATTACACTGACCTACAAGAATTACATTGTTAATTGAATACGCAACTGGTATTTTATTGGAGTTTAATGGCATATCATTTGCCTGGCACCACAAAAAAAAACAAAACATATGTATAATAAAATATATGTATATATTTTGCATGAAGGTGACCAGACAATAAAAGAAAAATGTTGAAACATTTAATGGAATTTAAAAAAAAACATCTAATATGTGCAAAACTCAATTGCTAACAGAACAATTTGAAAATTGTCATAAAAAAACAATTGTGCAATTTTTAAAAGCCTGCAATCTTTATACCAAAATTACTTGTAAAAATTCTCTAGTCTATCAATTTAAATGCAATCTTAGATTGATTCAAAATCAGTTACATATATTTTAAAAGTCTTTGTTAATATTCTAGGCTTGAAAAACTCATTTATTAGATTAATTTTTTTTTTTCAGAAAACCCGCCGTTGGTGCACAGTTGAATTTGCAACCAAATCTGATAAAGACGAAGCACGCCGAACACTAAAAAAACTTAAAATAAATAATAAGAAAATTAAGATATCTAATTTTAAAGTCAAAGAAGCTGGGAGCCAAAAACCTGTAAAGGATTTAAAAGAATTATTATAACTTTATCAATATTCAATAGTTTGTAATATAATTCTTAACTATGAGGGACTTTATCGGAAATCCCTTCGAAACGGAATTCGAGAATGATGCTGAGGAAGATGAACTGGAAATGATTGATGGGAACAGACTACTTGAAACAATTCCAAACCTATTTGGCCCAAGTCCTAATGATTCTTTTGAAAGTGAAGGTGATAATTTTAATCAAACAGATAATGATGATGATGATGATGATCAGCTTGATGAGCATGATGAATATCTCCCTGATGAAGATGATATCGAGGAAGACCATTATGACTTTGATGTAAGTTTTAGATTTAATGGTTTAAATATGACTGATTTTTTTATCAATTTCACTTTATCAGCCTTCAACACCAACTTTCTATTATTGGTCTAATAAACCAGTCTAATGTTCCAGAGGAATTTAATTTTATTGATTAGTACTTACGCATTATCTTATTAAATGATGAAAATGTCCGCCGTTTACCTCCATACAATAGTACAGTAACTGTTCAAAGTGTTCCCGAACATTGTGAAGAATATTGGGTGTTATTTGTTGGCATTCATGAATGATGCGGTTCCGTAAATCTTCTAACGATTCAGGTCGGGTGTATAAATTTTCGATTTCAGAAGTCCCCACAAAAAGACTGATAGGAAGTTGCATTTAGTTAAAAATTTAAGATAGTTGCATTACATCTGAGATTTTTCTTGTACTTCTTTAAGAATTTCGTTCAAATTTACAAAAGGAAGTAATCCTCACCTACAATGAGACAAAGTTTCAATTAACTTCGGATAGATGCATGCACTTTAAAATATTTGTTTTATTATTCTGATAAACTTGAATCTTATAAATCCTAATACCATGAAAATGATAATCTTGTGTTTACTTAACAAATTTAGTTACACTTTTATTTGTTTTAATTTTTTTTCTATTTTTTACTTTACGACTTTGTTTTCCTTCTATCTACAGTGTCTCCACATTAATAGGTACAGTACAACCATCTATAAAAATCAAAATATAGATAATTTTATGGGGAGGGTTTGGGTTGAGGGTTTGTAATTAGCAAGGGGTATCGTGGCCATATGCATTAGCAGTCCAGGTATATTTATTAAGTTCGTGGTTCATGTATTTTGTGGGATGTTTGATGTAATGTCAAAACATTAAATTCTACAGCAGCTCTCACCTGGTGAAAAAATTGATGGTTTTATTGTAATGATTTTTGATTAGCACTTAACTTGGCATTACCGGCTGTGGTTCTTCCTGCGTTGTATGACGTAAGACGATTGCTCGTTTGTACAGAGAATAGATAGTTGTTAGCATCACTACTTGAGTGAGCTATTGAGTAATTTGGTTAAAAATTAAATTATTTAATCCAAATATAGCCTCCATTCTATTTATTACGACAATACTATTGCGATTTTCTAATTTCTTCAGTTCATGTTTTTTTATAGGAAAATAGCGATCCAGATTTTGATTATGAAGAAACCGTAGACTTGGACAGTGATTTAAGTTACATGGTCGAATCGGATATCGACAGTGAAAATTCGGACTATTTCACGTTTCCAGATACAGGCAAGTTTGGATTAAAGTATCTAGTGATATTTTATTGGAAGATTTTTTTTGTAGATTTGAATCCAGAAGCACGTCTGATACCACTTCATTTTAAGCCAATATGTGAACAAGCCTCGACCTCTGACAATCCAGAAACAAATACGTTACATAATATAATTGAAGAAAGTGAACAAGAGTTTAGAAACGAGTAGTATTTTTTTGGTAGTTATATAACATGAAACAAATACATTCTATGTACAGCCTTGTTTAAAAATAAACGTAATTTAATTTTGTTGCCATTTCTTGGATTTAATAGTTTAAATTTCTGTTTTGATTATGAGGTAATCACGCTTGGTTATTATTATTTTTTTAAGATATAGATATGTATCCTGCAGTTGTAATTATAAAGTTTTGATGCTGATCCTGAATAATTTTGATCAACAAACAATCAAGAATTATTTAATGAATACTGATTACATTCGCAATGTATTTTGTAAATTAAATAAAATTCCACCAAAACTACTAGGCCCGTGAACTTTTTTTTTTGAATAAAAAATAACACTAAGTAGTGTGTCTTGGGAATTTTCGTTAACGAAGAAGTAACTGAATCTTGTGTTTTATTGTTTTATATATAGAAGGTAAAAATATCTAAATGAGGAGCCTACCACATGTCAAGATGTTTTGCATGCCCACTCAGTTTTGCACAATTGCTTTATAAATTTTGAAATACAAATTATGACAAAAGTAATAAATTTTGGATTTTCGGACCATCTGGGTTTGGAACTGTCTTTACAGCAAACAAGCGAAATAAATATCGTAACAATATATATACGGTATTTTCGTGACCTATTAGGCGCAGAAACGTGGATAAACGTGACGACCACAAACACCAATTAGGTTTTGCTTATTTTATCAACACAAAAAAACTTCAAGTCAGGGTCTCTAACTATCAAAGTTGGTTAACACAAAAGTTTATTCTCATATTGCTTTCCTCGAAAAAGTAAAAGGATCAAAAAACTATGCGGGTTAATGGCGATAATATAGAGTTCAGGAAGCTAGAAAATTTCAAATCTCCAAATCCGAATAAAGAAAGTGAAGGAAAGAAGTTTTCATCAAGAAATCCAGGTATGTGGCTTCGAATATTATAGATTAATTTACTAAGAAAAACGCCTCTCCAGGCCCTTCTATAGAATATAGGAGAGATAATAAAGTAGGAAAGTATCTAAAAAAACTCCAGATTTGAACTAGGTACCAGGTATCTTTGGTTATTCAGCAGAACCATTCACATCAATGATAAAGAATTTATAAGTGTCACTTTCCATCCAAAGTGATCCTCAAATTTAAAAAAAGTGAAAAAACAAAATGTAAAATTATAGAGCGGTTGCAGTCCCTTCAATATTTTATAAGGCTTCAGGAAACCAACCTATAAGCACAGATCTAAGAACAGCGTATATATTTGCGTAGCGTATATTTATCTGTGCTATAAGCAAATGTTAAATTAGGTCTAATCAGCATAGGTTAAAAAAAGAATAGTCTACTCTTTAGATGCTGGAAAATCAACCTTTGGACTCTATTTTGATTCAACAGAGGTATTCGATGTGATGTATCATAACATTTTTATTGTAAACTTTAAAAGTTTTGATTTCACAGGTTTGTGCTTGTTGGATTCTTCTCAATAAACCGTTTTCAAAAACTACATACAACTTACACTAGAGCAGTATTTCTCAGTCAGAACCAATTCAAAATAATATCGACACACTTCAAGGCTCAATCTTCGCGTATCTATTAGATCTCTCTAGATCAGTTTACTGATGATGCCTCGGCAGTGGTAGTTCGCAAAAATCATGCTACTGCCCTCAACATAGTTAACTGTTGTACGCTGTTATTTATTTTTCTGTTATCGGAAAATTCAAATGAAATAAAAACACGTTTTTATGGTAAGAAGTTAGTATAATAATTCCTTCTTACACTGAATTGTATATTGTAGCGTATATTTATCTGTGCTATAAGCAAATGTTAAATTAGGTCTAGTTAGCATGGGTTAAAAAAAATAGTCTACTCTTTAGATGCTGGAAAATCAACCTTTGGACTCTACTTTGATCCAACAGAGGTATTCGATGTGATGTATCATAACATTTTTATTGTAAACTTTAAAAGTTTTGATATCACAGGTTTGTGCTTAAGTTGGATTCTGCTTAATAAACCGTTTTTCACACAACTTACACTAGAGCAGTCAGAACCAATTCAAAATAATATCGACACACTTCAAGGTTCAATCTTCGGGTATCTATTAGATCTCTCTAGATCAGTTTACTGATGATACCTCGACAGTGGTACTTCGCAAAAATGCTACCGCCCTCAACATGGTTAACTCGGTATCAGTTGTACATTGTTATTTGCGTTTTATTAATGCGTTAACAGTTTTATATCTAACGCAAAAAAAAAGTTTAAACAAGCAGTAACATTATTCTTCATCAAACATTCTTTTTATTCCATAAACAAATACTTTAAACATAGAACATAACTGCTGATACTGTTGCGGAAAATGTGAATGTTACTAGTTAGGTATAGCAATTTACATTTTTAACCTTTTATACTTTTTACATAATTTTCACATTCTTGCTATATCTAACTAATAAGGTAATACATAATGTATAGTAAGTACGTAAAATCAAAATATAGTTGTCCCTTGCCCATACTATAAGGTTTAAATATTAATAATTTAAATCGTTTTTGCGGTAACTAAAATAATATCTAGTATTTTGGTATAAGTAAAAGAAAAATTATGGAATTTTTCCTAACAAGACCTAGTTTTTCTTAACTTGAAATTTCAATGTTTGTGGGAATAATTTGTAAGTTTCTTTTTAATTAATCAATTTTTTTACAAATGATGTTTTCATATGCAATATTTAAACTTTTCGCGACCACCCAACAAAAATCATGTGATACTAAATGCTAAAAATTCTAAAATTTACTTTTGACCATAAGCCTAATTTAGCTGAATTCATTTTTATAAAACCTATTAAAATCTTTAGAAAAAAACAATACACTGTATTTTTTAATTAAAATATTTACCTTTTAATGAGATGTTTCATTTAAACTTATGCCTTATATCAATTTTTTTAAATGTTCACAATTAAAGCTGTAAACCTAGCAGGACTGTTTTCAATATATAATAAATAGTTGGGTGGTTGTCTTTGCGGCTTTTGTGTAAGGTATCTAAGGTCTGCACTTGGGAAGCACCCTCTAGACTGACTAGACCCAGAACTAAATACAATAGCAACAAAAGACCTAGACAGGATAGTGAAGTGTTGGGCTGGGTAGAATAATTAAACAATGAATCTGTTATAGGCTAAGGTGCACTTAAGAGGAAAGCTGGATAAGGCCAGGAAAGAAAAGTTGTTTAATAAGCCTTTGCACTATCTATCGTAAATTTATCCTATTAACAATTACCTATATGGGTGAATACCTAATAATAAAGTTGTGCCCCTGGAGGCTTAAATACATGCAATTGAGAAATTTGTAATCTTCAATAGCTGGGTCATCAATTCTTAGCAATACCCAATTACTTTAATACTTTATACTAAATTTAAATTTCTAGCAATTACAATTCACACTACAATTCTAATCTATTTTATTTCCTTTTACCATATATAATATACCTGATTTGGACATGAAACTCAAAGGTACTTCTCTCCCCTGAATGATAATAAATCCTTGATCTATAAATATTTTTTGGAACAATCTTAATTCTTTGATACATACCTTTACCTCATGTATACTTTACTAAAACTATTATATAGTGGGTCATTTTTTTGAATAATTATTTTTTATATCATAAACAAAGCAATTTAATAGAAAATACTTTATTTAATAATAATCAGCTATCTATTACAAAAGGAATAACCAATATGCAATTCTTGGCAGTTTTAACAGTGTTCCATCTCCCCAACCTGTAATCCCTACTAACACATACCAAAATCTTACTTCCATCTGCAGTAAATTGTAAACAATTCACCAAACCATGTACAGGAATCTTTAACAATAAAGAAGACATTTTAAAATTATCTTCCAATTTCCACAGCCTGACAAACCCATCATATGAACCTGTTGCCACCAGGTCTGTATTCATTAGGGCTGCAACTGCAGTTATCCATCTTGGCTGTTCATTAGCATCCTCTTTGCCATGGGCATGTTCTATGGTTTGAAGTGGCTTTTTCCTGTTTATACTCCATATACATATCTGTCCGTCATCACCACCCGATATGAAGTGTTCCTCATTAATAAGTCTTACATTATCAATATTTCCTGTATGTCCATTATAAATTAGTTGAGTCTCTTCTGTGATTTTCCATATTCTTAAGTCATGACCGCCAGAAGTAACCACTCTGTCTCTAAACAATGTGTCCACTGAGGCAACAATATCTTGATGGCCAAACAGTGTTTCTACATATGCCATTTCATCCAAGCTCCATACTTTTACTGTTTTGTCTGCACTACATGAGTATAATGTATGAGAGTCTTTCTTAAATACTAATCCTAATATGGATTTTTTGTGACCAGTAAGGGTTTTTGTGTGTTTTAAATTATTTGGATTCCAAATGTAGATGTCACCTTTTTTGTCACCTACAGCCAAAAAATTATTGTCTGTAGACAATGTTATGCTTAAGATTTCACTTGGATGACCAGATATTTCAGTACTATTGGTTGAAAAAGGAATTAAGCCCACCTTTTTGCCATTTAATAATGAATATTTTGCTACAATTCCATCCTTGCTTCCAGTAAATACATAATCACTATCATTTGAGATACACAGGCAAGTCAAGGTGTTTCTTTGCTGTTTACACTTTAAAATCTTTATTTGGCTAGTGTCCACTTCTCTATACTTGTCAGCAACGACTAATCTTAATTTACCTGTTTCTTTTAGGTAGTCCTCCTTAAGTCGTTTTGAAATGACACTCTGGTGAATTTCCTCTTTTTCCAAGCGAGCCTTTTCTTCCTTTTCGATTTCTTCAAGGTATACTTTGGCTAAGCGTACCTTCTTCTCTTGAGCTGTCTCGTTTTCGTCCTCGGAACCACTAAGATCCAAATTTTGGTCCTGAAGTAGGTCTTCATCTTCACTACTTGTTATTTCGTCGTTTTTTGACGGTTTAGAATCGGCTTTTCGTTTTTTGCCTTTACGATTCGCCGGCTGATTTTTTTTATGTCCGTTCGATTGCTTTCCTCTTATGAAAAACGACATTTGTATTGAAATTTGTTGAAAAATCCCTCACATGCGGGTTCAAAACAACATTTTTCTTGGTGCGTATTTTTTGGAGGTTAGGTTAAATGTCAACATGCTGGCTGTCATTAACTGTCAAATACAACGTGGGATAAACTTTAGTATTTTACAGGAATGAGCAAAATAGCGTAGCGGAATAAATTTCTAAGGTGCGTCTCTATCACTGTTTTTTTGAGTGAGAAATTATTCAATTTGTATCAGTTTTACAATTTCACTTTTTGTACCGTCGTATACAGGTTGGGAAGTCACGCATTACGCGTAGAGGTGCTTAAAATCGTAATCGCAAAATGTTGATTATGCTGCGTATTGTATAGGGAACATTAAAGCATTATTCTAATAAAAATAAAATATAAAGTCTGATAAAAGTTGAAAAATTTATACAGTAGACAAAAATTATTTCTTAAAAAAAACGCTTCTTCTGTGGCTAAGCAGTTAATATATAACAAAAGCCATTTCCCACTTCCGAAAGAGTTTCTCGTGAAAAAAAATTTGGCACATTCAACAATTTTCTCTCACAACTCCTCTAAATTTTTCGGACTACTAAATTAGTGATTGTAAATGGACTCATAAAGATAACCCCAAAAATAAACTTATTTTGGGGCAAGTCTGGAGATCTAGGGAAGCCCTAATCGCCAATACCACTAACAGAACGGTTACAAAAATTATTTGTTAAAAATTCTTTTACCATAACCGCATTATGAGTAGGACAGAAGTCATGTTTGATTTAAATTGACTGGTCTTAGGTCTAAATCTGAGGATTTGAATGACAGAAAAAACTTGATTTTACATTAACTTGAGGTATTTTTGGGTATTTAAAGTACCATTAATAAAAATGACTTCATAAAAGGGTGGCTCAAAATACCAGCTTAAACACTAAATTTTTGAGAATACTGAGTACGAAATTAGAAACTTCTAGGCTCATTTTTCTGAGACCAATATTGAATAACGGAAGGTTTGCGTTTCCCATATAATAAATAAAAAAGAAAACTCATCTGAAAAGAGAATATTTCGTAAACAATTTTCATTTATTATTTCCATCTTTATGTCAAAAAATTCTATTCTTCGCAAATATCTCCTGAGTTTTGAAATATTTGAAACATTTGTACCTACATTTTTTCCAAATACTAGTAACAGTTTTATGGTCCATACCCAGTTCATCTACAATGCATCTACCTGATCGTGTTGAGTTCACTTCTAGGCACTACAAACCATTTCATCTAGCCGTTCTTGCTCCGGATCCTCTCGATAGAATGCTCTTGCATTTTAATATGGCATTTATTACAATCTTAAGGACAAAAGGATCACAAAATTCGAAACATATTTAAAAATTTTTTTTGCAAGAAATCAGTCTATTTTCAAATGTAATTAACAAAAAAACCTACATTGTACTGGCAAATTGCCTCTATAAAACTGTAATAATTTGGACTTTTTCGGAAGGAAACATTTTTAGTTCCTGAGCACGGTAGGTTTTCTTTTCCCACGATGCATACTGCATTATCCAATCTGGATACTGGCGTGAATAGATTAAACTAACCACCGGCTAGCGGTCCTCTCTTACCTTTAGTCGAGGTTTAAAGAAAAGGACGGGTCAAAGAACAATCACGTGTTGAGTGTGTAAAAGTTGACGCAAGTCTCTTTAATCTCTAAAAAGTTTTAAATGGTTTAATGTTTGTACTGTTGTTTGTTATATTATTAGCTGATGATAGGAGGTGTCTACGGAATTATCCATGAGAGGCGGAGTCATTTCCGCACCTTACACCACATTTTTCCTGTCCTAAAACCCTATCGTGTGTATTACGCAACACCGATCAGCTAACTTTACACTGTTACAAAAGAAAAAAGAAAATTTCAAAGACTATGGACTCGCGAATCACCATTTACCTAGCCAACAGGTGGTTTTTCTATGTCATAGTAGATACTCGAAGAGAAATCTCGAATCATCAAGAAGCCGCCTAGTGGCAGAACCCACAAAAAAGCAGTCAGTCAGTTAGACAACCATTAAAAGTCATGTCGATTTTTGTGTTGGCTTGAGTATCTCCGTCATTTAAAATGAGTACAATGAGTTAAATTTGGCTCGTAATTTCATAATGATTTTTAGAGTAGGTCAATTTGAAAACTTTATGCTTTAAAACAATATACAAGCTTTATCAACTAAGGAAAATTACATCTTTCTTTTACGTTTTGGACTAAATCCTTAACGTATATTCACTATTCATACTAAAAGATACCCATTAAACCTGTTTTTTGTGAGGAGAACAAACTTTTAACAGTCAGACATATATTAAAAGAGTTGGGCAATTTATGAAAATGAACCAAAATTATAAGCAAATCATAATTTTTCAACAACATCAGTAAATAGTAAAAATTTGGAGCACCACATGCTTATTTTAGTTTCAGAGAGACATATCTAGCACACTCGACGGTTGGAGCTTTGGCAGTTGTTACACATGATATTATTCAAGCTTATGATGAAGGTTTAGAGAGCGTTCTAATACTTTTGGACTACTCAAAGGCCTTCGATACGATTAATCACGAACTTCTAATCGCCAAGCTTAAATATTATGGATTCAGTGCTGATGCTCTGGCTCTTATGACAGCATACATTTCAAACAGAACACAGCGAGTTAAAGTGGGTGAAGAGTATTCAGAAGAGTGTAGAGTGTCATCCGGAGTGCCACAGAGGTCAATATTGGGTCCACTTTTATTTATCATCTACACTGCTGACGTCTTAAGATCTCCTCAGTGTTGCAATGTTCAAGCGTTCGCTGACGACACTCAGCTTTATTGTCATTTTAATATTAAAAATCATAACCAAACAATAGAAAACATAAACAGGGATCTGCAATTAATAACAAACATTTCACAAGAATATTCATTAAAACTTAATTCATCAAAGTCTAAGCTTATGTTTTTTGGCCGAAAAAAAAGTAAAAATATATTTTCAGTTGTTAGTAATATAAAAATAAATGGTGAAAAGCTTGAATTCTGTGAAGAAGGACGTAATTTAGGGGTAGTAATAGATACTGAATTAAATTTTGAAAGCCACATTAAAAACCTTATTCAAAAAGCATATATATCATTAAAACAATTATATAATAGTCGTCAAATTTTAAGCGTCGAATTAAAAAGAAAGCTATGTGAAACCCTTGTTTTGTCTCACTTTAATTATGCAGACATAGTTTATGGCCCGTGCCTCAGACATTGTGACAAGTTTCGAATACAAAAAATCCAAAATATGTGTTGCCGTTTAATATTCAATATTGGAAAATATGATAGCATATCTTATAAAATTAATGAAACTAAATGGTTAAATATGACAAATCGAAGGCTATTACATCTTGGAATCTTTTTTCATGAACTTATAAATAAACGCAAATATATTTCAACGTGCTTCATAGAAAAAATCAAGACCAATGACAGTGTACACTCTAGAAATACTAGAAATAAAACAAAGTTCGTGATTCCTAAACATAAAACAGCATTTTTTCAAAAAAGTTCTTTGTATACCTCTGTTCATCTTTATAATTCTTTGCCCGATTATATGAAAGTATTTACAACAAAAAAATTTAAATCTGTGTTAAAGTCTATAATAATGAGTAAGCAAGTACAGGACTATAATTTGACCCACCGCTAGTCTATCGCCTGCTGCTCGAAGCGTAAAATTTTCTCAGTAAAGTAACCATTTCTTTTTGATGTTTTTGCTTATTTATTTATTTTTTGTTGGGTGTATTACGGAAACATTTTCAGGTTCCTTTATATTTGCTTTTTTGTGCATTTTTTTTTCTTTAATTACTGTTAACTATAAGTTAAGACTACATTATTTAAAGTGCGTTTCAAGTGCATAATTATTTGGCACGTGTGTTATTTAGCATTTATTGAAATCTGTTAGAGGGTTGAGTTTCAATAGCCCTAGGCTAGACTTCGCCAACTGATAGGTTAGGAAATATATTATAATACAAATATTATGTAATGAATTTTTGCAAATAAAAGTCGTTTATTATTATATTATTATTATTACATATCAAGTTGAATTTACGAATATCGAATTTGTTTTCGTTTAACACATCCAGGCACAAATTCGAATGCCGAATAACAGATTTTTTAATAACAGAAACTTTACCGCCAGAATTTTCAAAAGCTTTGCCAGCTTCTTGCAAGCAAAGCAATTCTTTGTCTTGTTACTATTTGTGATATAAACTTATATTTAATTTTTGTTAATTAAATTTAAGTTTACGCCTTCAGACTAATATTAATGTATAGGGAGAAACAGGAATAAGTAAAGTATAAGTATGTATAGTGTTTAAGTAGATATCTGTAATTGGCATTAGCTCTTGATATATTTTGTGGATAAACAAATAGTCCATAGATACAAATCAATTTGATATTAACTAAAAATTATGTTTTAAACAGACAAAAATTCACAAGAATTAAAAAAAATCAGATCAGATATTTGCACGATGGTTTAAATCTGTGCTTGAAATTAAAAATATGTGATTGTATAGAATAGAAAGAGCGTTATAGCTTCGTCATTTGGATATATAAAAAAGCGAATTTTTATTCCGTTCCAAATACTGTATTCTAAAAATCGTAAATTAACTAACTAAATATTGTTGTCTTGTTTTGTTGATGGCTTTGCTGCAATGCAATTGCCAGCCCCTAACTAAATATTATTACGTTAAATATTCTTCATCTTTTAAACGTAAATGAACCTTAATCTCCTTACTCACGTAATTTTACTTAGCACTTGAATTGTCATTTAACATAACCTCAACTTGAATATTCGGCTCAGTCCGTAATTATTTACAAATTTAAGAGATTGATTAGTATTAAAGCTTTTTCTGTAAGACTTTAATTCTACAGTCATAAGTAATGAGATACGCTCAACTAGTCATAGGACCGGCTGGTAGTGGCAAGGTATCAACATAAATCTGATATAATACTAAAAACTAATTTCTAAGGCAACAATTCTTAAAAAAACCTAATGCTTTTAGTCCACCTACTGTAGTGCGATGTCCCAATACGGCGTAGACCTGAAAAGAAATATTGAAGTGGTAAATTTAGATCCTGCAGCTGAACATTTTGATTACACCCCCTTGGTTGATATCCGAGAACTTATTCAGGTACAAGACACCATGGAGGATGAAGAATTACACTTTGGACCCAATGGTAAGAAGGGGACCACAGTATGATATCAAACCAGCCTAGTGGTTTGAACTCGAATAATAAATTTCAGAAGTTCCCACAAAAAAACCTGAAGGTTTCACTAAAATAAATAGTAAATTGTTTTCATTCATATTAATGGGTAATATTAGGTGTTGGGCTGTGTTTATTGTGGTTCATAGAACTTTGGAAATTCTGTTAGGGAAGTTGAATAAAGAATTCAAACATTTTTCAATTGTTACCAATTTGCTTGATCTGGTTTATATCATATCTAGGACTGGAATTGAGACAAAAATTTTCAATATTGCCTAGAGCTTAATTGCAAAAAAGAGCAATTCAGCTAATAAATTTTTCATGGTATTTGTTAAGTACAACATTCTTTTACAAGTTCTCATGTCATAATTTAAAAAAATCAAAAAACTTTAGATGAGGTTTAGTATATATGAGGAGCGCGCAAGCAAAAGCAAACAAATGCCTGAAATAAGAAACTGAGTTAAAGCGTAAAATGTTTTTATTTGAATTGTAGTTTTATTTTATTATAATTGAACTAAAGAGTTAAAATTATATTTTATTTTTAAAAGATTTATTTACATTTTTATTATCCATTTGTTTGGTTTTGATTGGGTTTAACATAATATGTTTGTTTTTGATCAGACTATTGAATGAGATATTTGCTTTTGTTTAAACCATTTAATTTTGCTAAGTTTAATA
Organism: Anthonomus grandis grandis; assembly: GCF_022605725.1. Taxonomy (NCBI): domain Eukaryota; kingdom Metazoa; phylum Arthropoda; class Insecta; order Coleoptera; family Curculionidae; genus Anthonomus; species Anthonomus grandis. The sequence continues at coordinate 31,206,183 of NC_065552.1, forward strand.
TTATTGTTTTTGCAGGTTCCCAAAACTGATAGTTAAAATTAATCTTTATAATAAAACAAAAATTAAGCAGACACAACTTTATTTATCTTCAAATATGCACACCAAGATCATTGTCTAAGCAGTTACATTCTGCGGTATCTTCTTCTGAACTTGCCGATACTTCTGGCAGGGTTGCTCCAACATCAAGGATGTTTGAATACCAGTTTCTAGCAGAAAAACTTTTTATGTTTCACCATAAAGTTGAGTTAGAAGGGAATCCACATCTTTCTTTTTCGGGCCTGCTATTGCGTGTAGTGCTATTGCGAGGCGACACTCCTCTTTTTAATAGTGTAGCATGCGATGTATCTTCATCAAATCTGTGGTACATATGATTATGTACTAAAACAAAAAAACGTTTTCCTTTTTTTCTTTGAGGATCTTTATTCGCTTTAAGTTGCTAATATTGTCTAAATTACGATATATTGCGGAAAGCGCCTTAGTATCTTGTAAAACCCAGTCCTCGCCGAGAGTACGAACAGTTCCAAACATTTCATAAACTTCAAAATACTCCTTCTTGGAAACTATAGTGGTCAGTTTCTTCAATTTTCGTTCCACCCTTCAAAACACTGTCGAACTGGAAAATACAAAGTTATATTCTGGACAGAACTTTCACTATTTTTGGAGAACCAGGCCATCAGAGCATGAAGCACAATATTGTTTTTGTTCTGTCCTGCGCATCCGTCCCAAAACAATCTAACGTTTTTTTTATCACAAATTCAAATATTTTTTTCAAGAAAGTCTAATAAGGCTGAAGATATTTTAAGTAATCCCCTACCAGCCTGATCTTCTGTCCATGTATAAAAAAATGGTTCTTTGGAGTATTGGTCAACAACACCGAAACAGTAAAAACTAATTTGACAAGAATAAAACGCTTGCTGGATCGGTGTCTTTGGTAAGGGCTGTACTTGTTGCAAATCAAAACAATACGTTATCCTATCCTCGTTATCATCTTTACGTAGCAGAGAATAGAATGCAGCTGCTCTCATTTTATGCACTCTTTTCTCCAGCTGCAATTTATTTTTGTTTGCAACATCTTTTTCACTTTTTATTTGCAGTGATAGCCTCGTGCAGTATGTTCAAACATCGCAAGCAGGCGATTTAAAACCAATGTTAAATTGTGACACCTGAAATTCAGGAGCAATAGATGCGTTATAGATTGCACGAAGCTTATATTGGCGTCAGTTCACTACGCAAATAAATTCGTACAGACTTTTTTCTATTATAATGTGATTCGCTACCTTTTAAATTTTCTATGAACTCTTGCTCTTTTTCCTTTGTTTTTAAATGATTTATGGCCAACACGATCACCTCCTCTCCTTTCTGCAATGCACTCTCCAGATTTCATTAATTTGCAAAGGTTATTTAATCTATTATTTTTTAAACAAGTCAAATGCATAAATAATTTTTTACACACAGTAACAGTTTTTCCTGTCTGCGTTGGCACACAATATTTAACGTTAACGTAAACAGGTGAGGTTTAACTCGATAATTTTCTTGATGTCTATGTTTCCTTTTAATATCTGAGACACTTATCCAATTCGCAACTTTGTTATCTTGAGCAACTTTACTCCCACACGATTGCAACTTTCCACGAATTAACAAGGCATCACCAGGACGAACTTTACTGCATGAAAAGCGTGCTGAATTATGAGTACATCCCACAAAAACCTTGGAAGCCAGAGGTCTACAAATCCGCGCTTTTTTTGCTTGTTCTCGCTTAGATTCTTTCTTTTGCTTCTTTCTGCTACCTTTTGCTGCTTCCCTTACTGTCACTGAAGCCTCGTCCATGCCAAAAAACTTAACACTCACACTTTTATTTACTTAAATAGGTACTTTAGAAAAACGTACTAAATACGACGTACTGACTACTGTCTCAAAACAAAAACACGTGAAAAATAAAAACATCAAACGAACCTCTAGCCCCAAAGCGCGTAAATCAAACTTCCGTCACCTGATCAATTTTACCGGATTCTGATTGGCTGGTAACATATATGTTTGCTTTTGATCGGGCGCTACTTGAGCATTTGTTCGTTTTTGCTCAGGCCAGCAATGTTTAACATATGAAATGGTCCGGATTTATTTGCTTTTGGTTAGGTTACTTTTAAGTTTTGTGCATGTGGCTACCATTACTAAGCGATCCAATATTTAACTCATTTTTTTAAATTTGATCATATGTTTGCTTTTGCTTGGGCGCTCCTCATATGTTAAAACTGATTCTGCAAGTATAATTTAATCAAATGTTTACCAGGAAAGACCACAAACACTTATTAAATAGTATATGAGCAATGTACAATTTATCTTTTTTAAGCATAATATGCAATATCTTATAATTAATTCCACAAATGCTTTACGTTTTCAAATTTTGTTAGAAGCATTCATGAATTTGCCATTCACACCATTTCACGAACCTATCGATTACAACAACTCCAAATTATTTTGTAGATGAAGTTTCCCTAATACAGTGATTTTACTTCTAGAATTTGGTTTATTTGTCTTAGTGAAAAATTTTTAGCTATGTGTAATGGTAACTTAAAGGTTTGAAGCCATTTTTTATTGTAGTTCAATTATTTACATGTCCCAACTTTCCTAAAATGACAATGGTCATATCATCTGTGTAAGATACTAATAAATCATCCACCTGTACCTTTAATAATAAGTTATAAAAAGTACTGAACCCAAAACTGTTTTTTACTTATTATTGAGATTAACCAGTTGTAGCTGCTCTGATAAATTGAAGAGGTATTTTCTAGTTTCTAATATAATATATGTTATAGTGGATTAATCATTTCTAAATGTATTTGTTTAATGATATCCTCTTGAACACTATCATAGCCTGGTAAACTTTATTTTTTAATGTTACAATTTTTTAATTAACTAACAATATTCATTAGACTTGACATTGACAGTCTATGTCAATTCAATGAAACAAAATACCACTGTGGTAATGAGAGTTAAAGACAAATTCCTAAGGTTCAATGTCACACTTATTATGGCTATAACTACTATTTATCCAAACCTGCTAACCAGAATTCTGGCTAGATTTTTTGGAGATTAAAATATTTTATATCAACTTAAATTCTTTATGTGATGTTTTGATGCTTGATTTATGTGATATTTTGAAGAGGTCATTATTTAATTTAATGTTTGTTTTAAAATATCTTTGTATACTTTATTATACATTTATTACATGCTACTTCTAGTTTTTAGGTATTTTCTGTGATATTATGCTGAAATAACTATTTTGCACATTTTTTTTTAGGAGGCCTCATATTTTGTATTGAGTACTTGCTCGAAAACTCAGATTGGTTAAGAGACAAAATCGGTAAAAAAAAACTAAGAATGATCAGCAACTTTCCACATTACATACCAATTTTTAGGTGATAGTGAAGATGATTATATACTATTTGACTGCCCGGGGCAAATTGAACTTTACACACACCTAACAGTAATCAGAAAACTGGTGAAACAACTTCAAGACTGGAATTTCAATGTTTGTAGTGTTTTTTTAGTTGATGTTCAGTTTATGACTGATGGGGCAAAGTTTTTGTCAGGAACAATGGCTGCTCTTAGTGTTATGGTGAATTTGGAACTACCTCATATAAATTTGCTATCAAAAATGGATTTACTGAGTAAAACAGCACGGAAGAGACTGGATAGATTCTTAGAGCCTGATTCACATGCTATTTTAGGTGAGTTTGGTTTACATTGTTATCTGAGGAAATGCAGAATTTGATTTTTTTTAATTGTAGGTGATGTGGAACTAAACGGATTGTCTGCATTTAATGAAAAATATAAGAAGCTGACAGAAACCATAGGGAAAATTGTTGAGGATTATTCTTTGGTCAGGTTTATTCCTTTAAATCTAAAAAATCATGAGAATATGGGTAATTTATCTTCTACAATTTAGACAAATCTCTTTTGATGTAACACACAAATTTTAGGTGATGTCTTAATTACCATAGACAATGTTGTACAGTGGGGTGAAGACCAAGATGTGAAAACAAAAGATTTTGACCAAGAAGAGCCAGAAGATATTGAGGACTATAGTAGAGATGATTAAGTTAATTTTTGTTGTACATTATATATTTTTTTACATAAAATAAAACAGTAAAATCGAGAATATATTCGATTTATTGACCACATTTACATAAATACACAAGAAACAACATACAGTCTTACAGCTAGCGAAAAAAATACAGTAAACAAACAAGATGCCCCACATTTAAGTTCTGTTTAACGATTCAACCACTGGCCTTTTTAGTGGGCATTAAAATCATTCACAATAAAAATATTCAATATCTAAAATATTATAAATTATTACCAAAGTAAATCAATTTTAAGTACATTTTGTAGCTCTACCTACAAGGGCGACAAATAAACTATAATCTCTATCGTACATTCATATTTTATGCATTTGTAACAAATTACATTAAAATTTGTTAAAACTGGTAAAAATATTTAAAAGTTTTTTTTACAGTCCGTTAGAGAATTTAGTGTTGATCGAAATATAACATATAACGCCTAAAATTGAATTTTTCTTGGAAATATACGAGTGTTTATAAAATGTTAGTCCCTTTCGGAGGATGTTGCGGGTGTAGAGTGTACATCTACCGAATAAGCGTGCAAATAATGGGTTTAAAGGACTTCCAACTACCCAAACGTAAAACTAGTCCAAAAACCCAAGCTAACCCGAAAACATTTTTGCATTTCTTAGTAAACAATTTACACTGGATGATATATAAAAACCCCAATCGCAAATTATCACGTCCAACTTCGTTTGACAACTTCGAGCAGAATATAACTGGTATTCAACTAGTATTAAGGGCTGAAGTGTAAAGCTTTTGTTTGATTTTATAACAAACAATTTTTTTGCGTGCAATTTTCCCGTATGCATACCCAATTCCTTATTTACTTTTGAAACAATGATTCAAGCGTTTTGTCACAAACCAAAATTCAAAAGTTAAAGTGAAAGGGTAAAATGAGAGTTTTAGTTGGATATTGACCAAATTAAATTTGATCCATATGATGTATATACTAAATAAGACACAAATTGTCCATTATTTTCATGATTTACAAATCCGGAAACGGTAACTTATTATTACTTATAGCAAAACAAATATTTTACATATAGTATTTGGGCTATACATTAGAATGCGACCATAAAGATAATATATATTTGTTTCGACGAGCATACATTAATAATAAAATAAATTTAGAGTTACAACTATAGAAGATTAGAATAAAACTCAGTTATAGACCAAAAATAATTTAAATATTTTTACTAGAAATTGATTGACAAGCAACATTAATGTTAGTTGTCAATTTGGGACATCTTTAAAAAATAATACAGGTCGGTCCATAAGAAATTGCATTGTTCGTTGTGTGTCGGAGATACCAATGATCTTAGATGGAAAACAACACTCTTCTTTGAAATTTGTAGTTTTGGACTTAATCGCTATGTTGGGAATGATTAAACTTTTTATCTTTGAAGAAAATCGATGCTGAACCACTTGCGATGCTACATCACAATACCAAGACATTCTTTAGCCCCATATCTGTAAAACTCGTACGACTGTAACCTAAATAGGTGATTCGTGTTTCATGCAAAAGGCCGTCCCATTACTCTAGTGGGTTTCCTTTTTTGGGGATACTTTACGTATATAGTTATACTTTATAAAAAAATTATTATAATAATCCTGACTAGGGTCGCTTAACCAGTGAATGAACAGCACCCAATAAATGAACAGTGAGTTTAATTTCTTGAAAAATAAGAATATTCGATGGAAAAGCTCTATTATCTCTTTCTAACACGTTGCGCACACATCTTCTTTATAGCGTTCGTTCACTAGCCTCCATTAGGCATAGGCAAAACAGTTTAAAACAAGCGACTGTGTCACCGCGAACATCCCCATGCCCATCTGAAGTCAATATGGCCTCAGGTCGAGATGGTTCTTGGCTTGTTTCCTTCTTGGGAGTAATGGTAGAAGGAGTTTTTTTATGGAAGTTTAGTTGGAATGGTTTGAAGTAGTCAAGAGAATCCAGTGACTCAGGTTCCACTTTGTTTGTGGCCTTATTGGGAGGTGCGGTAAGGGGAGAAGGAGTTGAGGTAGCAGTACAGCAGAAACGAACGTGATATTTGGAAATTTAGACAGAAAAACAAGTTGGAATTGTTCGAAAATTGTTGAGAAATTGAAGATTTATGTCAGGAGAAACCAGTCACCCAGGTTCCACTTTGTTTCTTCATTCCTGGGAGGTGAGGTAAGGGTAGATTGAGCTGGGGTAACAATACAGCAGAAACGAACGAAATATTTGGAAATTTAGACACAAAATCAAGTTGGAACCGTCCGAAAACCATTGAGAAGTTGAAGATTTATGTCAGGAGAAACCAGTTACCTAGGTTCCACTTCGTTTCTTCCTTCCTGGGAGGCGAGGTAAGGGTAGATTGAGCTGGGGTAACAATACAGCAGAAACGGACGAGATATTTGGAAATTTAGACACAAAATCGAGTGGGAACTGTCCGAAAACCGTTGAGAAATTAATGATTTATGTCAAAAGAATCCAGTGACCCAGGTTCCATTTCGTATGCTTCCTTCCTGGGAGCTGGGGCAAGGGTAGATGGAGCTGGGGTAACAATACAGCAGAAACGAACGAAATATTTGGAAATTTAGGCACTAAATCAAGTTGTAACGGTCCGAAAACCGTTGAAAAATTGTGATTTATGTCAGGAGAAACCAGTCAACCAAGTTCCACTTCGTATGCTTCCTTCCTGTTAGCTGGAACAAGGGTAGATGGAGCTGGGGTAACAATACAGCAGAAACGAACGAAATATTTGGAAATTTAGGCACAAAATCAAGTGGGAACTGTCCGAAAACCGTTGAGAAATTGATGATTTATGTCAGGAGAAAGTAGTCACCCAGGTTCCACTTCATTTCTTCCTTCTTGGTAGCTAGGGCAAGAATAGAAGGAGCTGGGGTAACAATACAGCAGAAACGAACGATATATTTGGAAATTTAGGCACAAAATCAAGTTGGAACTGTCCGGAAACCGTTAAGAAATTGATGACTTATGTCAGGAGAAACCAGTCACCCAGGTTCCACTTCGTTTCTTCCTTCCTGGGAGGTGAGGTAAGAGTAGATTGAGCTGGCGTAACAATACAGCAGAAACGAACGAAATATTTGGAAATTTAGACACAAAAACAAGTTGGAACTGTCCGAAAACCATTGAGAAATTGAAGATTTATCTCAGGAGAAACCAGTCATCCAGGTTTCACTTCGTTTCTTCCTTCCTGGGAGGTAAGGCAAGGGTAGAAGGAGCTGGGGTAGCAATACAGCAGAAACGAACGAGATATTTAGAAATTTAGACACAAAATCAAGTTGGAACTGTCCGAAAACCGTTGAGAAATTGAAGATTTATGTCAGGAGAAACCAGTCACACAGGTTCCACTTCGTTTCTTTCTTCCTGGGAGCTGGGGCAAGGGTAGATAGAGCTGGGGTAACAATACAGCAGAAACGAACGAAATATTTGGAAATTTAGGTACAAAATCAAGTAGGAACTGTTCAAAAACCGTTGAGAAATTGATGACTTATGTCAGGAGAAACCAGTCACCCAGGTTCCACTTCGTTTCTTCCTTCCTGGGAGGTGAGGTAAGGGTAGAAGGAGCTGGGATAACAATATGACCATTTTGTGTCTCTATTTTATAATATTAAGGTAAGCACATGTTTTTTTCTAGGCTTCATAGCTATTATATTTTATGAAATAAGTAAAAGAAATGCACTTTATAGGTTAATACACGCATAATTGTTTTCTTTAAAATAAGTTTATACCTAATACTTTTCTAGTATTGAATAATTCCTGCATGTTCAATTACTGGTTTAAATTTTTTTTAAAATATAGTAAATGAACAGTGTGTTCATTTACTGGATTTTACTTAAAATAATTTTTTATGCGAATTTCAACCTTAAACATATCTTACATAGAACTGAACTAACTTGAATAATAGCATTTATACCCAAATGCAGTCAAACCAGTAAATGAACGTTAATAGAAAACGTTCATTTACTGGTGTTCATTTATTGGACGACAATTATTTTTCAGATGGCTCCAAAATATTCACGTTTTAAATACACGGAGGAAGCTTTGGATGCAGCAATTAGTGAAATTCAAGCTGCAACTATTTCATTAAATAAAGCTTCTTCTAAATATGGCATACCGAAGTCCACTTTACATAACAAATTAACGGGAAAGGTGCGACATATTCGAAAAATGGGCTCCTCTACAGTCTTGAGCGCTCATGAGGAAACTTAGTTAATTGGATTTTGTCAAAAGCCAAATTGGGATTTCCGATGCATCCCAATGAGGTTGACCAAATAATTTTAATGATGATAGACCAGGAGATAAATGGTTAAAGCTTTTTCTTCAGAGGCACCCACAAATTTCAAAAAGAAATACAGAGATTATTTCCAAAACTCGTGCTGCGGTTACTGAGGATGGTATAAGGCAATGGTTTTTAGAACTTATCCAGTACTTAACCGACAAAAATGTATTAGACATGTCTGATCCAGCCCGCATTATAAGAACGTGTATGAAGTCAGGTTTGGTTCTAGGGCGCTCCAAAAAGTTTAAAAACCTTTACGAGATTGCAGGCGGAAACGAAAAAGAGTCAATTACAGTGCTGTGCAACTATGCTGCTAATGGTGTGGCAGGCCCACCAATGATTGTTTTCCCATACAAAAGAATTCAAAAGTGCCAAAAGGTTGGGCCATTGGAAGGTCCGATTCTGGGTGGATGACCAGTGCAACGTTTTTTTAATATATTGCGAATATATTTTATCCCTGGCTTTTGGAAAATAGCGTTATATTTCCAGCAATTCTTTTCATAGATGGACATGGAAGTCCCACTATAATTTGGACCTGTATGAATTCTGTGTGGAACACAGAATCATCCTTTATTGTTTATACCCGAACCCGACACACATACTACAACCTTGTGATGTCAGTATATTTAGACCCCTAAAAGTTGAATGGAAATCTGTGTGCCGACTTCATAAACAAAAGAGTTGTACACCAATTACTCGGCACAACTTTAGCATCCTCTTTAAAGAAGCTTTTGATAAGGCTTCTAAACCAGAAACCATATAACTGGTATTCAATATATAAATGGATTCAGAATTTGTGGCCTTTATCCATTAAGCCCTGACTCAGTTGATTATTCAAAGTGTATTTCGACCCGGCGTAATGAAATCTTTCAGAAAAGATCCAGTACCGAATTATCAATAGAAGACTATAAATGTTCCATGAAAGTATTGGACCATTATTTAAAGGTCAATAATATACAAATTTGTCCAACAGTGTAGATTCTTTAAAAAAATTTTGCGAAAAAAACGCAGGTGACTCAACAAGTTTTAATGACAGTAGCGATAATGTTGACCAGTTATTTAGCGAGTCTGAGAGCGATATATTTACAGATCCCTTTTTAAACGACTTGCCCCTTGAAATTGACGGAGTTTTATATGAGCCTCCAACTTTCCAGCCAAAACTCTCCCTTGCAGCGAATCGAAGATTAAAATATTATCCAATATTGTCATTAATCCAGGAAATAAAAGTTTAGATAAAGTTTGGGAAAATCATCTTCACTGGCCAAAGCAAGAGGGTGTATCAAAAAAGAGAAGCCAACGTGTTCAAATGCCCTACGCAATAACATCCGATAAGTGGGTGAAACATCATTCTGAACAAGAAAAAAAAAGAATAGATAAAGAGAATATAATAAAGAAAAGAAAACTGGAAACGGCTTTAAAGAAAACGTCAGCTGAAACTAAGAAATAAGCTAAGAAGCTTAAAAGAGTTGTTAAAGAAGGGGGACCAGAAAAAACAGAAGATTCAAAAAAGTTCATAAACTGAGTTCGAGAAAATCAAGGTAATTTTAACTCTACCTACTAAGAATTTAGAATAAAAAGAAATTTAATGTATTATGCTTTTAGTTAAAGAAAAACAAAATGATGTGGAAGTGACCAAGATCCAGGATGTTGATGATGAAAATAAAAAGTTAGTCGGAAAACAGAACAAGAAGGTAAAATTGGCTGTTAAAGAAGGGGAATCAGAAAAGTTTATTGATGGAGTTCGAGAAAATAAAAAAAGGTGAGTTTAGTAATTATAAAAAAATGGATTAAAGAAATTATAATGTTGATATTTATGTGCTTTTAGTTGTTAAAAAAGAAATAGACGTGGAAACGAAGAAGCCTGACAAAAAAAGCAGTAAAAGTAAGTAAATAAATAATGTGTCTGGTCTTATATCATATAGATACATGGAAAATATATTTTAATCATATAATGTATTCACATTTGCAGCTTTTAATATTGGAGACTCGTGGTTATAAGTTACCAAAAGAAGAGGTATCCAGGTTTAATAAAAAATATAGATCAGGGTGCCCAAGAATATGAGATCAGCGTTATGGAAGACATAAAACCAAATTTGGAGATGGCCCAAAAATGTGAACCAAATTTGGTATAAGAGAAAATTTGTTTTAGAAAAAAATTCAGAGCCAATATCATCCAAAGGCAGTATATATAATTTAAATATTTGAAAATTAAAAAAAAACCTTATTAAAAATAAACATTATCTTCATTTACTAGTCTTATAGTTTTATTTATTGGAGGAGTTCGTTCATTTACTGGGATTTTGGGCATTTGTTATAAAAATCGGCAAAATTTTAAAAAATATAAAGGGTAACGTATCTCTTGTTGTTCATAATAAGAGAAAATTGTCGAGACTTTAAAAATAGTACTTAAGTAAATGTTTAACTGATTTACAGGTCCTCTCAAAACTTTTCTTATTTGCTCATTTACTGGTCTAGTGACCCTACACGTCAATTTATGAACAATATCCGACAGAAAAATAAATTCATTGGGTTCGGTCATCAGAGAAAACTGCCCGATTGTTTTTTTTAACAAAAAATCCCATATACTTGCCATATTATTAACCAATTCAAAACAATCCAAGTGATTTTTTTTTATTAAACATTTTAAAAAATGAATTTTCTTATGGGGTCCTGTACTTACGCCGGTAAACGAATTGCCACATATACATTTACTACTTATTTATTTAAACATCCACGTAAGCGACTTCTATAATCTCATAAAAAATAAGTTTTTTAACCTTACAAAAAAGTTTGGGACACCTTGTATACATATCTATTCAGGGAAGAAAAAGATTATTCATGTCTTACGCAAAATTGAAATAATTGCTTCTACAGGGAAGACAAAATTAAATGCACATAAAAGCTTACTTGAATTTACCTAATTATTTAAACACTCTGTTTATACACACATTTACTAAAATATATTATATATTTTCACATATAAATAGTTTGTTAATAATTATTTGAACACACAACGTTAATAATTTTAAATTGTATACATGGTAAAGACTGGAAATTCGTGCTGATCTAATTTATAATTAAAAACGGTGCTGGCCGAATTGGTAATTAAAGCTGCACACATTTAGGAAGTAAAATTGGAGCAAAAATGCCTAAATTGTATAAATTTTCTAATAGTGTTACTTTTTCCCATTACGGTTTTATAGAAATAATATATTTATTATAAACACCCTGGAAAATTGTTCAACTACTAAAATATTTTTCAATATGAAAGAAATAATGACAAGCCCACATATCTTAAGCCAAAAGCCATTTTTAAGTAACTCAAATTCTACCATCTTTCTCGTTCTCATTAATAAATAGAAATAATAATCACAGCCTCTTCCTAAACTCTAACTTTCACAACTACAGATCGAGACTCACGTTTCTTCTTTTTATCTTCGTTGCACAGTCGTTCTGGTCTTTTTAGCGTACTTTCTTTCGTAAATTGTTATTGTTGGCGACTTTTTCAGGTTTTTCTTTGATGAAGAGGATTTTCGTGGCTCCTTTAAGCATCAGTCCGAACCAGTACAGTTGCGGGAACATAAGTAAAGCGATGCTTATTTTGCAGTTTTTTGGCAGTTTGGTAATGGCCTAAAGAAAAAAAAACTAAATAATACTAAAAATTGACGAAAACACAAAGTCACGGTCTCACATTATCTCTATTTATATAGTGTGAAATTTTTGTATGGCCTTTAAAGGCCTGATGATGCTTTTTAGCTAGAGCGAAACACGTGTAGCCTGTGATTATATGCTGTGAGACCGTGACTGTGTGTTTTCTTTGTTTTCGTCAATTATTTATGTTGGTCTCTTTGAGAAGAATGGAAGAGATTTTTGTATTTTAAGATGCAAGTTATTAAGTATTAAGAGGTGATGGCCGGTTCAATGCAAATCTTTGATTTATCTAAAACTAATTAATTTATTTTAACAAAACAATTATTAGCTAGTTTCATAATGATTTCTGTCTTAAAAAAAGAGGAGTGTCAAGGGATATTGCAAAAACTAGTATAATCTGCATAGTTGGTGAATTCAAAGGTATTACCGTTGTAGAAATTTGTGAGGTCTTTTATGTAAATAATGAAAAGTAACGGCCCGATAACATTGTCCTGTATACTTAAAGTAATATTTTGTAATTTCTGAAAAGACCCTATCATGACCCTTTTCAATATATACTTTCTTATAAGTATGACCTAATCTACTTTAATGTTCCATCACAAATTCCATAAAAGATAACTTTTGAAACAAAATTATTAAATTTCATAATTTAATGTGTATGCCTTGGTATAAGCTCATAGGAATTGTACCTCTATCCAAAGCTCTAAGTAAGTATTCAACAAATTCAAAGATTGTTGTATTAGTAGACTTGTTCCTTAAATATGTTTCGATTTAGAGACTTTTCGACAACTATTCCCTATGTAGTACCACTTAATCATAGTTATTTTCTCTTGATTATACTGACCGTTAAATAAATAGATGACAATGCTGACATAACATTTTAATAATTTGGCTAGTGGCTTCATATTTTAGTTTTTTTTGAAAAAATTCTAAATAGCCTATTAGAAGGCTTACCTTACTCACACCTTTAAAAAGATGTAAAATATACAGGAGAGCCAATATTTGAATGTATCATAATTTATATGGGATTTTGTATGGCCAGGTTAGCAATGCACCACCCGGTATAAAATAATAAAAATTAAAACGTTTATTAATCCTCAAGAAATAGTCATATGGATTAAAAGGCAAATTTCAGCTTCTAAACAAAAAGTTAAAAGCTGTTGCAGTCTTAGCCTAACCCTTCTTCCCACCCCACACAACTTACCAGTAAGAAATTGTTTTCAAAAGTAATTGTTTTCCAAAATAATACGTATCAATTACAACTGGTTTCGTCGTTAATATCTAATCTAATAACACAGTTTGTTGCATGCATACATTTTTGGGGTGGGTTGGGTATTGAGTAATTGAATTCGCGTTGAGTGGAACAACAGTATAACTCCAGCTTTTATATCGTTCTTCCACCCAATGTGGGAATATTGCGCGTGAGCTGCTTCAGTCGGTAAGTCACGAGTCACGGCCAGTTTGCACTGTATTCGATTGATCCTAAACTTTTGAGTGTAAATACCTACTTGCTGATAATTTCACTAAAAATCATAATGTATAGCAGTAGTAGTAGTGAGAGTTCTAGTACAGATAGAGGAAATGAAAGAAAGAAGGCTCGCCTTCTTGGAGAAAAATATACAACTAAAACTGGCAAAATAATACAATCAGGGAATATTTTTATTTAAATCACAGAAAATGTACATTCAAGTTTTTTTATACATTCTATTCTACCAACAGTCTGTATTATAATATTCTTTTTTTTTTCAGATGTAAAAATAAATGCATGTCAAAACTTACACCGGATGAAAAAGAAGCAGTTTTAAGAAAAGTTTATGAGAAAGGTTCAAAAAATGAATAGGATGTATATTTGCATGAATTTATGGATTGTAGACAAGTAGCTAGGAGGCGACCAGATGGGGAAGATAGGAAGAAAAATAGGGAAGTGACTTTTTCATATTACATACGGAATAATAATTTAGAGAGGCAACCAGTTTGCAAGGCAGCTTTCTTAGTCTGCATTCAATATCAAATTCTAGATTACAACGACTAAAAAAACTCTTGGTTGCTCAGATGTCACCTAGAGACCTACGTGGTACACATAATAATCGACCACATGTCTTAAAACCCGAGATTATTACGAAAATACAACAACATATCGAATCGTCTCCCTATAAAATCTCTCACTACAGTTCATTATCTTGATTCAGCTCTAAACGTCAAAATTATGTATAATCTTTTTGGAAAAATACACCCGAACTTAAAAAATACAGTAAAATATGAATTTTATTTAAAGTTCTTTAAAGAAAATTTTGCAAGTTTGGAAGGCCCCAAGTTCACGTTTGCAGTCAATGCGAAGAATTAGGTACAAAACTTAAAAGACCAAAATTTAAACGACAACGCAAAGAGAGTGGCTGCTGCCGAGCTAATGATTCATAAGCGTATGGCTAACAAATTTTACTACAAACTTAAAGATAACTGCTTTGTGCCACGAGCGTAATGATGTTGGTGGAATAGTATTTGACTATATTCAAAATATGCCACTGCCTGTTATACCCGTCCAAGAAATGTTTTATTTAAGACAATTGTGGCTGTATGGATTTGAAATACATGATTTAAAAAAAGATACTGAACACTTTTATACATATCATGAAGGTCAAGCTGCGAAAGGTCCAAATGAAGTATGTTCATTCATAAAAATGAACGATTATGTGCAGAAAATGCCTGCAGAGATACAGGAGCTTCACATATTCTCAGATGAATGCCCGGGCCAGAACCATAACAACACCGTAGTGAGATACTTATTGGCTCTTGCAGCTTCAAAACGGTTTCGTAAAATTCATCAATACTTCACAGTGCGTGGTCACTCTTTTTTGCCATGCGACAGAGACTTCGGCTCGCCCAAGAGAGTTATAAGAAAATATGATAGAATCTATGTTTCAGAGGATTACGAAAACATGATACTTTCTTGTCGCAAATTAAAACCATTTACGACGACAAAAATATGCTATACAGATATAATCGAGTACAAAAACTGGTGACCCAACCACTACAAGAAAATCAATGTAACTTGTCAATCTTCCAATGAAAGAAAAGCTAAATTTGTAATATTAAACTACAGGCAATTCATTTATGACAGTTCCACATTCATTTATGTAATAACTAACGACTATATTGGCGGAGTTGTCACAAGAAATTCCAAGTTAATCAAACCTAAAGCAGTCCCAACTTTACCGACAGCGCCTGCATACTCAAAAATGTTACCGATCAATGTAAAAAAAATTGAAAATTTGAAAAAGGTCATCAATATATGACTGGAGAAATTTTGGAATTTTTCTACCATATAACGTCATTGGAAACCACCAACATGGAAGCTGAAGACTAATGGCCTTGAAATATTAATGTTTTTCGTGTTATAAGAATCAGGTTTGTAATGTATGTTAGATACTATTATAAATAATAAACAATTTACAAATTTGCAACTCTGTTTACCAATTAACATTAACAATTTAAAGAATTTAAAAAGTTGAGCGGAAAAACCGTATAACTCCTAGTGACTTTCTGTCCCGCATCTTAGATAAAAATAAATTTAAAAAATATTTTATTTTATATTCGTTTAGAGAACCCGATTTCATATAACTTTGCAATGTTGAAGACTCTCGTAAAATAAATACTTTTTCCACAAAACAGTTTTTTGTGATTATCTCTAAACCACATTTTTGGAGTTATATAGTTATTCCACTCACCGATTCAATTTTTTAAAAGAATTCACTAGGTTCTGGTCCGCATGGACACCACTGATAAAATAAAAAATTAAATTATGTATTAAAAAATAGTACTAGATGCATAGAAACTACCTATTAATTTTCAGAAAAATATCTAAAGGGATGTCAGATTTATCGTAAAAAATAAGATTTTTTTTTAAAATTTCATCACCCTGTATCTCAAAATCTAATAATTTTCGGATAGGGGTTTAATACGCAAACTTGCTTATTTTGACTTCTGAACCTCTCGAAGTTTGTTCCACTAATTATGAAACACCCTGTATATGTATAATATAATATTCTTTTCAATTCTTTCTATGTCCCTATTCTTTATATTATCTTTTAAGGTCTGAATGGTCTTCTTGGAATCCTTTTGGTAATCTGATAACTGTCTCGTTTTTCGATACTTGGAGTGACGTTGTCCATTCTGTAGGATTTTCTTTCTCTTCTGTGTTTTTTGTTAAAATTTTAGCATAGGTGCATGATTGTCTTTTTTTTTTGCTCTAGTAACAAATTTTCCTCTTCCAAATGCCCTAAACTGTGTGCCAAATTAGTCAAGTGTTTTAATAAAACAAATGTTGCCTTTCTAACCTCATCGATTTCTCATCCAGAGAAAAAACACTTCTCCGTTTTTACTTTTATTAGTTGCATTCTTTATAATCTCCATTTTATCATCGTTTATTCATCATTTTCTGTGTGCACATTTATTTTCCTCATGGTATGGTTTTCGGTATTTCTGACTCTTTTTTTGGGAAACAGCCATTTCCTTATCATTTGTATAATGTACACATTGTACAGTGCTTCGAGGAATACATCTTTGTTGGCCTATACGTCGCTCTCGGAATCCCCGGCGATCGCCTTATCTTTAATAGTTTTTTTTTAGATTTCTTGTTGCTGGATTTTGGATATTTTTCATTATATATACAGTACCTATAATGTAGACTGGTCGTTTCTAAATAATTTAAATAACATTAATTTGGCCTGTCAACTATTTTATGATAGGCTTTACCAACTGCTTGATTTGCATGTTCCCTTATTTAAAATTAATAAAAAGAAGAGGTGGTTTCCATCCTCGTATTCTACTGAACTTAAACACAATATAAAACTCTGCAGCAAAATGTCACAAGGCATTTAAAAATTCAGGTAGTAACTACCACTTTACTGAATTTAACAGAGTTAGAACTGTTGTTAAATCACAGATAAATACTTGTTATGCATCTTATATAAATGAATTTAAAATAGTATATCCACTAATCCTGCTTTATTCTGGTCATATATACAGACAAAGAAGGGTTGTTCAAGAATACCAGGTAGAATGCATAACCATAACGGAGTGTATGAGGAACTGAATCACATAGTAAATGCATTTGCGTCCTATTTCCAAAGTGTTTATACCTCTACAAACAATGATGAAACTGACCATCTGTTATTCAATCCAAAATAATAACCATGTAGTTTCAAATCTATGTGTGCATATAGATGATATTTCTGAGTTGGAAATTGAGCAAACTTTGAAAAATATGAAGAGTAAGTCTAGTTCGGGCCATGATCTTATTTCCTGTTTTCTACTAAAAGATTGTAGTGCTGTTTTCACTGAGCCTCTTAAATATCTTTTTAATTTGGCCTTAAAGACATGCACATTTCCGTCATGCTGGAAACTGGCTAGGGTATGTCCGATATTGAAAAAGGGGCATGTTTCTGATATTGCCAATTACAGACCAATTGCGATTCTCAGTAGTTTTGGAAAGGTCTTTGAGAAAGTCATATACAACCGTATGTTTCCAGCAGTTCATAGACTCATCGCCACTCAGCAACATGGATTTATGCCCCAACGTTCTACAATGTCTAATCTGCTTCAATTTACTCAATTTTTAAGTGATGCTATTGATGACGTCGGCCAGACTGATGTAGTTTACACAGACTTCTCAAAGGCCTTCGACTGCATTGATCATTTTACTGTACTTAAAGAACTATGCTCTTTTGGATTTAGTCCATCACTTATCTCTTTTTTTAGATCATATCTTACTTCAAGGCAACAATTTGTTTCTTATAACGGCTTCAAGTCTGAGTTGTATTTGGCTTCATCTGGGGTGCCTCAAGGATCGAATTTGGGGCCTTTACTGTTCTTACTTTTCATCAATGACCTTTCTCGCGCCTTAACTTGTGAAAGCTTACTGTTTGTCGACGATTTGAAAATATATAACAGTATTGACGACTGTGTATTGCTCCAACATCAACTTAATATTTTACACACCTGGTGTATAAAGAATAAACTTAAAGTAAATATATCTAAATGTAAAGTAGTGACATTCACTCGGAAACCTAAACCATTAAATTACGTATACAGTGTCAGTTCTGAAGAATTAGAGCATTTACATTTGATACCCAACTGACATTTATTCCCCACACTCAGTCAGTCCGCAAATAGAGTTTCCCGTTTCATAATGAGAAACTGTAAACAATTCACTAATATTACATCTCTTAAAACACTGTTTTACTCACTAGTTCGATCAAGACTTGAATATTGCTGCTTAGTGTGGTATCCAATATATCAGATTCATGTTATGGCTCTAGAGAATGTTCAAAGAAAATTCCTCAAATTTTTGCATTTGAAGGAAACTGGCGTCTATCCTCAAAGAAGATTTGATAATGCTCTTTTATTGTCTCAGTTTAATATCGATTCTCTTAATTTTAGAAGGATGCTTGTTTCTAATAACTTTGTATATAAGCTTACTCACAATCTTATTGATTCGCCCCATCTTTTACCAATGTTAAGCTTTAGAGTACCAAGATGTAACGCACGGCTTACCGAAACATTTTATTGTCCTCATTTGAGAACTAGCATTGGCAAGAAGTCACCAATTTTTGTTATGACCACAAATTTTAACAGCATCTCTGCTTTGTGCGATATACATAACTGTTCTCTTAGACAAGTAGGTATTTTCACTAGGGAAATTTTCTCCCCTCTTATTTAAGTTAGATGTGTAGGTCTTATCGCTTAAGCACATATATTACAGTATTTTTCAGTTTTTTTTTCATATTTTATATCTGTTACTTGGTGTGCTAGCTTTGTTCTGTAAATGGTTTTGTACTGTTGAACAATAAATAAATAAATACATAAATTAATACCGGATAAGCTTGAGTTTAATTTGAAGCAGTAGAGCATAATACAGTAGCCCTTTTTATGCTCACCTTATCATGGTATGTTAAAATTGATACTGAAAAATTAAAATGGTGATGGCAATTATAAATTGATAATACGATGTTTTTTTTTAGCTACCATCATCAACTTCTTTTTTCTTATGGTCCTTATATTGAGGATCAAAATTTATTTATGTTGAAAAATTATCTACCCAACCTTTTCTCATAACCTAATTATAGAACTATTTAAATCTGCTAGAATACGATATGGCGAAGCTTTAAAAAAGTGTCATTATTTTGCTCTACGGCTTTAAATACCGCCAGAAGATTAGTTTTTGAACTTGTATCTTTTAAAGTTTCGATAGATCCCAAGTTTAAACACGAATTTGGGACATCTTGTACAACCAAATTTTTACAGAAGCAAAATAGAACTTATTAAGACTTAATTAAGTATATAAAACTTACCGTTAAAAAGTCAGTATGTATGGATTGCGCGAACAAGTTTATCACATACGGAAACATTGCCACTCGAAATACAAAGAATGTAAAGAGCATCGAAAGCCCATTTGCAATGTACCTGAAATATATTCTGGATTAATAGAAATTCAGAGCGAGCAAAATAAACCTTACCATTTAGAGTCTTTAAGGCCCATCTTTGATAAAATGCCCCTTAAAGATACAAAAGGAGTGCTGGCTTCCATTAGAAAGATGTACCCGAAAAAACAGTCACCTAGTCCACCCCTGAGATACTAAAAATTTCAAATATTCGTTTATAAATATTGCAGCATATAGTACAAACACTTACGGTAATCACTAAAAACCCAAAACAACCAATAAATATATGATGAAAAATCATAACGAAGTTATCGGAAATGTATGCGACCATTTTCATGAATTTTAAGATCACTTGATTAGCCATACCATCTAGTTTCGCCTGAGATTTCTATAAAAAAATTTCAAATAGTTTAACCCAACATGAAAATATTAACTATATACCTTAACGCTCCACACCTTATACATCGACCAAATATCATAAAAAAAGTAAGCTGCACCAAACCATGCATACGACTCAGTTGCATAATGCGAAGTTCTTAATATATTTCTTGTGCAAGAATATTGCACGGAAATAAGCCCTGAAATGCAGCAAAACAATGCTTGAACAGCCGACACTAATCTGTAAATTAAAAAATTTAAAATACTAAACATCGTTTTTAAATAATCACTTACTTATTGCATATATCGAAAACATCGCTATATTTTAATCGACGCGCCCTCATCAGTTTCCTGCCCCAGTGCGTATGACCCAAAAGGTTTTTTAAGGCGACAAAGAGTGAGGGGAAGAACAAGAGGCCAGAGCCAAAGAGACAGAGCCCTCTTTGGTTGGAGATTCGGTCCTCCCATTCCAAGTCTTTGAGAGTGAAGTAAGTGACCACTAGTGAGGTCGTTGCAAGGAAGAGTAAAGGGAAACTTATGCCTACTTTTTCGGCCTAGAAAAAAATTTAAGAATTCTTACAAGGAGTAGTAATGAGTTATTATTGTAGATTGTTAACCTATCCAGGAAAAAATTATCAAAACAGTGTGAAATTTGGATTCCATGATACAAGGGCAACGGAAAGAGACAGACATGCAATCTATTAAGCATTATTTATTTCCTCCCATGGTGAGTGTGTTATTTTTTTGGTTTTCCGAGAAAAAACGTGGCTTTTTTTTTGTTTTGCCGCACAACAGTTTGTTCCCATAAACTAGAAAAACAATTATTTGTGCCAGTCAGCATATCATGACATATTACCTTCAAAAAGAATATTGTCGTTTAAAGCCACGTGTTATATTTTATAAATAAAAGTAGGTGCTATCTCAAATTTGTAAAGCAGTAAAATAAAAACTACACATTCACTAATTCAATATTTAAAATAAGAAATTTACCTGTACCGGATCACCCATCACAAAAAAAGTAAATAAATTATTAAATTTCAGAAGTGCACAATTAACCAATCTAGAAAACGTTATCAGAGCAGCAGGCAAGATTATCGAATGTTTACCTTTACTCGCTAAATAATTAATAACATGCTATTGTTTAAGTAAAAGTTTATTTGGTGTCATTGAAAAAGCAATATAAAAATATAGCCTTTTGTTTTTATTAAATGAAATATTATAAATCTTTCATTTTTAAGCTTAGTTGCAGTAGAAAATTTTGTGCAAATCAAATATTATTGGTTAAGAACTGAGCATGCATGTTATCACTTATTAGAATGAATAAAGCTGTCCATGGCTGCTATATTATTAATTTTTTAAAACCATTTTTTGGGACGCTGAATATTGTTTAAAACTCATTATTTAAAATTAATTTATTTCTCAGGAAAAATTCATTGGTTTTGACAATAATGAAAGGTTTGTATACATACATTACTTATAAACTGAATACTCACATTGTATTTAAATTAGTTTAATGTATTTGGCCTTTGGTAAATGAGTTTGCTGTATTTATAAATATTCGTTGGTTTATGAACCTACACAAAATAAAATTTAATTAACTAAATAGTTCTGTGGCATCAAAATGTTCCTTTAATTTATTACTCCAAAATTGTGGAATAATACTTGTAAATTAGAGACAAAATAGTACTCTCTCATCTCGACTGTATTTAATTTCACAATTAATATTTATCTCACTTTATAATAATTGCCATTTAATATTCTGTAAAAATTGATGAAATTATGTATAAAGCATTGAATTAAAAACAAAGAATCATTAAGTAAACCTTATCTACCAGATTAAAAACAAGATATAGTGCAAAAGCTTAAAAACTAAAAAAGCAGTAAAATTTATAAATTATAAAAACCTAAGATTTCTTTAACGTCTTCTCTCTAGGAAACGTTAGATTTTTGCATACAAATTTTTACTAGCTTATGATTATATGTTTATAGTAACTATATTTTTAACTATCAATATTTGGAATTTAAGAAGAAAAAAATAATTTATATGCAATTTGTTAGCAAATGATCTGTTTACCTGTTACCTGTAGTAATTTTATATTTAAGAAACTGCAATACACAATGACAATTGAATGACACAATCGCAAGACCTTTATCTGATTCAAATACATTCCTCTTTAATCTCTCCTAATTCTAATGGTATACCTCCACACTCTCGGCACTTCAGTACGAATTCAAGATGGACGAAGTAGAAATTGCTTGTGCTTTTGCTATGACTACGTGTGCGCATTATAATTATTGTCTAACTTATTTTCTAACTAAAGTGAAAGCGGATAATAAAAATAAAAAAAAGAAGATGGTGGATGACGAAAATACATAAAAATAGAACAAGGTAGTAATTTTTAAGTACTACATAAATTAATATGGAACCTATGTATGTTTGTGTTTTTGTATGTACCATACCATTGTTGCATATTCTAAAACAAAATACATATAATAATTATGTATTCAAGGTGTTAGTTAAGTATGTGGCCATACTTTAGGGGATGATTCGTGCAGTGATTATATATATATATATATATATTTTATTACATTATATATACATTAAATTTGAACTAAACACATTTATTTCTATTTATTTTACAAAAAAAAGGATTATCTTTAACGTTCATTGAAATTTAACCATCATTTTCAGTTGCGTCTAAGTAAGCATGTTCCAAACTAGTTGTGTCTCTTGGACTTGCGGAAGACTGGGACATTATTTAATTTCCTGGGAGAATTGTATACTGATTCCCAGAATATATAGATTTGAGGGATAGGGGAGAGGGATGATCAGAACAATGGGAAAAGGATGTTGAAGGGCGAGTAGAAATGTATGTCTCTGAGGACGAGGGCAAAGATTGATTATCGTATGTAGTTTGAATGTAATAAGAAGAATGAGAACGTGATGCCTGTAAACGTTTTATAAACATGTCATCAATTTTGTACATTAACAGCTGCGTTTCTTCGTAGGGAAGCTTTCTTAATTTTTTCGCCAGCATTTTTGCATAAATCACATTCGTCTTCTTCAGAAGGTCTTTTAAAATTATAAATTTCATAATTTTAACTTTCAAAAATTATAAATCTCAATGGCCTCAGCTCCGGATTTAATCGATTCCTTTTTTTTTCTTTAAAACTGGTATAGTAATATCCAGTTTCTCGCTTAAACGAACCCATGCATCATTAATCTTTTTTTTATCTTTATGGAAATTATGTTTTGGGTCCCATATCACATCTTCCACTTGATATTCTTCCAAGAACTGTAGTGTGAATTCGTTAGACCATTCTGCCATTTTTTTAATAACCACTTCCAAAAAACAAAATAACTATAACACACTCGCAAAAGTCGTACCAGCTAACTACAGAATTTCAGAACGACGTCAAATACGACGGCAGACGATAGAAACGAGAGTATGTACGCTACGCTCGCGCCTCCCGACCTCTCGCCTCATGCTTCCTTTCATCTGCGCCTGAAAAACCGACAAATAGTGGAGACATGTCCAGACAAGGCGCGAAAGGCCGAGACGAGGCGAGCGCACATACTACACTCTCGCTCTCGCTTGGTCTCGCAGACACTCACCGAGAGTGTGGAGGTAGCATAAGATGTATAAGTAGAATGTACAGACATAAAATACATATTTTTTTTAAATATTGCAAAATAATTGTTGGTTTGCTGATAGTTTTTTTGATTTATCTGGTCAAAAATCACAATAATTAATAAGTATATTCAATTTCTCATTCTCAAAGCTTTTCAACACAAGATAAACTTTATAACATAGAGAAACTAAATAAACTAGTACTAAAAAATGCAATGATTCGAAGGTCAAAAATTTGACATCAATTTATTGTTTATTATTGTTTGCATAGCTTCCCTTCTAGCATATCAAGTTTATTAGTAGCCTCGGAGGACCACTAAGAAATGGTTAAAGCACCTTATAATGAAAAAATAAATACTTAAAACGAAAAAGAACCGAAACTGTAGTAGACGAAGAATTTAAAATGGATGGCCGTTGAAGAAAATCCAACAAATAGTCTTACTCAGTTTGCTGAAGTTATCAGAAAAAATAGGAGTAGTTGTTATAAGGCAATCAGAAAAGAAAAATACAAATCTTTTAAAGTTAGAAATGGTCAAGAACTCTTGCCAAATGATTATTTTCTTAGAATGCAGGTTTGTGAACAGTGGATGGAACGAATTAACAACGACCCCACAATTACAAACAAAATACTATTTTCAGACAAAAGTACTTTCTGTACAAATGGTACAGTCAACAAACAAAATACTCGAATATGGGCGCGAGAAAATCCTCACGTCATCCAGGAAACGCATACCCAAACAAGACAGAAACTTAATGTATGGACAGGAATTCTAGGAGATCGAATAATTGGACCATTTTTCATAGAGGGTAGCCTAAATACTGCAAAATATTTAGAATTACTCAGGTGCAGGTCATTCCCGCATTAGGAAACGCTGTTCAAAATGGCAGGATAATTTTTCAACATGATGGAGCCCCCGCTCATAGTGCAGCGACTGTTACCGAGTTTTTGAATGCCACGTTCCCAGGACGCTGGATTGGACGTTTTGGGCCATCTAAATGGCCGGCGCGAAGCCCCGATCTTTCGCCTTTAGATAATTTTTATTGGGGCTATCTATCATCGAAATTGTTTGATATTGTTAGAGGCAGACCCAACAATATCAAAGAGCTTCGTAATAGAATTATCGAGGCTTCGCGTACCATTACTCCCCGGCAGCTCTTAAATGTTAAAAGACATTTCTACAACTGTCTGGGCTTTTGTTTCGCTCAATTTGGAGGTTACTTAAGAGAACAATTTATTTGAAAGGTTTTATTTGTTTATTGTTGATTTTTGAAAATATATTTTTGAGATTTTAAGGAAATTATTTTGTGTCACTGTCAGATATTTGTCTACCTGCTTTGAAGTGGAAAGGTAATGAAGGTTATGAGGTGCAGAAAAAGCAAACTTTTTCATCAGAAAAACGTATTTTAAATAGGTTTCTCGCAAATTTTTTTGCAAAATAATGGGATTTTTTAAAGTCTGTTAACTTAAACTTCACTTGTTCCAAGTTTCAATCCTATCGATTAAATAGAACAGGTTCTGACATAAGGTTGAAAATATTACACGTAAAACCCTATGACCCGAGATTAAAAAAATGCGCTGTATCGATCTATGTATCGATGACTAGATCGATCAAATGACATGCCTTAAAGATGCTTATAGGAGCTTACTCCCTAAAATATTGCTAAAACAAGAAGAAGTATAATCTTAAAATGTAAAAAGGTTTTCTTTTGAGTGAAAAATATAAATTGCAATTGAAACAATAACCAATGCTATCTGTACATTGGTTGTGCATTTATTGGTTTCAGAATCCAATCACTTATCAAAATGTTTACATTAAAATATTGAGTTCCACTAGTATTTTTCAAAAATTAATCAATAAATGTGAGGTTATATAAGCTATTTTTATGTTTTCACTATATTTTGAACACTTTAAAGACTAATTATAATTATAAGTATATTTTTAATTATAACTACAATTATATATAATTCATGTAATACCTGCATTTATTTTATAGTTGGTATGACACAAGGGAATCAGCCAGTGAATATTTTTCATAAAAAAAAACCTCTGACATCATTGATATAGAAGTAAAAAATTTGTATAAATATTATAAATCAAAGTCTAATGCTATATACTTAAATATAAATAAATATGAGTGTAACTAGATGATTTGGCAGATTCACTGTCCTTGCTAAATTTTAAACATCAGTAACAAAAAATCTTACCTCCTTTGAAAAGAAATTGGTGGTATAAAGTTTAGATCTTTTATGCATCTTTGCTTTTCAAATTGGTGATTTCTATGACCTAATTAACTTATGCTCTACACACAACTGACTTCAATACCGTAAATAGAAAATTTCCATTCTTTAATTATATAGTTACCGGTACTTTACTTAATTAGCTGTTATTAAAAAAAATCAAGAAAATTTAGAGGATGAGTGTTTACACTTTGAAATTAATATATAGGTTAGGTTCGATTAGATCACGGGCATAAACGTCAATGTCAATAATAAGTGACAGGAACAGTGCGACGTCATTCGTCAAAGACATGAGCTTTATACTTCTTAGATAGGAAACTCCCATAAGAGCTAATGAACGGTGATTGACTGTTGCGCCCTCTGAATGTTGAGGAGTAGTACTAACCAGAAGTGAAAATGGGTTTGTGACTTCATAAAAGCGGGTAATTTAAAATTTGATTATACTGCCCTGTTAAAATAAGAGTCGTATCTCCATATTTGAATATTTTGAGAAAATGAGAAAAAACATTTTGCCTTTCTGCCATCGTAAGTACTAATATCCTTGAAATTGAATTAACCTTAATGTATAAATTTTGTGACGTAAAATTTAATTATAAACTTGTTTTCAAGAAATTAAGAGTATAAAACATGTTTTTGTTAGTTACGACAAATTTGCCTAAAAATCAGCAACTAAAATAGTAATGAAGATTAACAAATCATAAGTGACCATGTCTATAGAAAAACTACACTTAACAAAGGTTTAAATATATATTATAACTTCAAGTTTTTCATATAAATGATTCTAC
The DNA here is from genome assembly GCF_022605725.1 of Anthonomus grandis grandis. Classification (NCBI taxonomy): domain Eukaryota; kingdom Metazoa; phylum Arthropoda; class Insecta; order Coleoptera; family Curculionidae; genus Anthonomus; species Anthonomus grandis. The sequence continues at coordinate 31,232,720 of NC_065552.1, forward strand.
AAAATGATATATTTAATGCTTATGAGACGCTGAGCTGTAACTTAATAGTAAACCTAACTGATAAACTTAAACAACGTTTAACGTAACTAAAAAAAATAATATTTGTATTTGTAACTAAAACGAACACTTTAACTTATCCAATAAATACACAGCAATATTATGTCAACTGAAATTTTGATTATGATTAATAATTTATTCATCTTCATTCACAGGATGTTCGGATACTGGCAAATTATTCCAAAAATTCATTCTGGTAGTGGGAATAATTCCACCAAGTCATTTTATAAGAGTGTCCTTCCTATTTTGACTTATGCCACGAAAAACGTTCGGACGGTGTTTTGCTACTAAAAAATTTAATGCTATAGCCTCTTGTTCATTAAATTTGCATTTGTACGATAATAACTGATTTTCTCTTTCAAAATCAACCTGCACCATATTGTTTAAATATGGCCGAGGATTTATTCTGCTTAAAATATACTGAGAACTTTTGTCTTCCCAATTGAACAAATTGTTAATTTTCATTTCAATTAATTTTACTTTGGACGAGTTAGCTTTTTGAACAGCATCTTTATAATCTTCGAAATCAAATACCTTTTTCCGGTGTTAAATCAATTTGACGTATCTACTTTATTATTAAGTAAATATGTCGCATGTATGCTATGTTAGGTTTATTTGTCGTATTTGAACAGCAAATATGACATATATACCTAAAAATATGCAGTTTGGACAATTTTGCTTAACAAAGTGAGCATAATTTCACATACGACAAAGAAATAATATAGTTTGCTGGCCGGTAATGAATGTTTTACGACATTTTGATCTAACAAATAGATGTAAAACTTTGATATGATGTGAAATACCAGAAAATCTCAAAATTGAAAAATGCAAGTCTATTTTTCCTGATGCGGATAAAGAATTTGTAAATAAAAAAATAAAATGCTTACGGGCATCGTTTCGAAGAGAACTCAGAAAAGTAATCAAGTCAAAAGGAACGGGGACCTCACCTGATGATGTATATGAACCTTCTCTTTGGTATTATGAGCTTCTTTTAGTTACGGCTGATTGTGAAACTGTAAGAAAAGGCAAATCGTCTATGATTGAGATTGAGAGTGATGAGGAAAGTAAGAATTCACAGGTAAGGAAGATATAATAAATATTTTCGAAGTCACAAAGTAGATGTATTTTATAGATAAGATCATAGGTACTTACACTAAAAAAATAGGTAAAAAAACACCTCTAAAGAAAGATTTAAGTTCTTGCAACAAATTCATGTGCGAGTACTTTGTCCGGTTTAAAAGCCACTCTTATTTTATTTTTCTTTTTCTCAGATATTATTGTGAGGCCTATTGCAATTGCCAGCTTCTGTCGCTTCGATAACAATTCCATGCTAGGTACAATGGGCCGACTTCGACTGAATGTGCGCACTTGTTAAACTGATGTTCGATCAAAATTTGCAATTGTGTGTGGCCACCGCAACAACATGTTAGGCTCGCTCGATGCTCGCTCGTGAGTGGGCCGCTTTATTCTTAACACGGCAGTATAGCTCCAATTAAATTTCGTTCTACTATACCATGCCCTTAAATTTAGTGGGAAATATATAGTTCCCTTGGAAATTCTAGTACGCAAATAGAAAAAGTGAAAAAATAGAGAACTTTAATTAATATGGGGACAAAAAAATACCAATATAACACTTTTTCAGGCAAATTGAAAAAGAGCATATTATTCACCATCTTTTCGTACTAAAAAAAATATATTTTTACCTATTTGTTTGAATTATTAATATAATTAAATTAGTTTATTTAGTAATAATATCACTTAAATATATACCAATAAAATATTCGAACCTTTTCGCGCGTATTATGCGAAACTAACCAAACAATACAACAACAATTTTATTAAGATACTGGCATAGTACTCTCTCAGGCACCATCCTTGGTCAAGATTATGAAGGCGGGAAAAGAGAAGGGGCGATTGACAGTCTTTCATACGGTACTGCTAAGTAGGTAGAATAATCGCGTCATCGAGGTACTGAACACAAAAGAAACGCCTTAAATTTCGATCCGGGATCGACAGTACCATATTTTTTCTTTCCTTAAAAGTTACCATAGTTTAGTATATAATTTAAGTTATTTTAGCAAGGATTTGAGGAACAAGTAAGTTGATATAATTCTATTGAGTAATAAGGTCATTGTTCTAATAAATTAAATATGAGTATAATTAAGATTATTGTGGGGAAAGTAGGAAATATATTAGCTTAATGTGGGTCTTTTTTCAAGGCCTAATTGACTTATTCGTTATTAAATTTTAGGAATGAAGTCTCTAATAACTATAACCTTTTTTTGCATTTTCTTCGTTGTAACCCTAGCAGCAAAAGATATTATGAGAAAGAGTATTGTTTTCGATAAAAATACTCCAGATGTGTTTTACTGCCCTATTCATAAGCCTACAGGAATGGATAAGCTTATAGTCAAGTAAGTTTTTTTTTATTAAGGATTTAAATTGAATATTTTAATAATTTATACATAGTTTTTAGTCATTGGCTTTAAGAATTATTTAATCGTAGGTATACTTGATATATTTTAATGAGTTGAACTAGAAACATATTTGTTACTTTTAAGTTTTTTTGTGTCATCTATTAACCCGCAAGAATATCTGTAAATTTAAAATAATTTTAATGTATAAATATAAATACAGTATGCAAGAAGCTGAGTGGTTTTTTTAAAGCTGGGACATTTTGATCTGTGGCTCTCAAACCACTCTAAGAGCTACCTACTTCTCCTTATTCCACTTCAACTTCACTAACAAATTATCATAACTAGTTTTTTACAAACATTTCTTTTAGAGAAAACATTCTTCTTTTCTCGATCGTTATAAAAAATCTCTAATTAGCGTAGATAAGTGCCAGAGGATCGTATCGACTATACGACGTAACCTTACCGACAATTTGTATTTGCAGGAATTCTCTTCAGCTGAGTTGATATTTTGGATATATAAATAATAAATATCATAACAAGAATTAAGTTGTAATATGATGAAAATTTCTATTTTCAGAGCCAAACCGTTGAAAAAACTGTGCGAATTCGAAGGCGGTCCAATTCCCGAAGACTACAAAAGCGACTGTTATCAAGATGTTGATGAAAGTAGTTATGCTTGCAAAGAAAAATACAGAATAATGGTAAGACTAAAATATCAGAAATAACTAGAAATATTTTAAAATACATTTGTAAAAAATAAGCATTATCTTAGACGCCAACAAATTTGTGTTTACGGCCCACGTGGCAATTTTAGACAACCAACGCAATACATCCAATAAACACTCCGCCAAGAAACTATCCGTGGACGTACACTTGCAAATTCACACTCTTCTATTATGCAGTTATTAACCTTAGCAGGTCTTCAAGATTAGAGCTTGTTTCAAACGTACTATTTCGAATTTAAATCAAAACTGCATAGGCTGGTCAGCCTCTGATATCCTAACGACCTCCTGAAGATACTTAGTACCTATTTTAGCTACATGCGGGCGGGCACTATCATGCAATAAGAGAAAATCGTTAGCTATAATTCTGACATAAGGCACAACATGCTATAAAAAATATATCTAATATATCTGTCGGCAAATAAATCTCAACACTTCTAGAGCACGTTACCCCCAATCTGTTCCTCCAATCTTCTATTCCAATTTAGTGCTTTCTGGCAATTGCTAACCATCTGTTACGATGAACTTGTAGAATCAAAAATCGATTATATACGAATGCAGTTGATAGTACTATCCTATTTCCTTTCTAGCAACCAATGGAGAATGATTAACGCCAACTAAATAAGTAACATATTGCTGACTGCGTCGATCTTCAATAAGAGAAATGAATCTTGCTTAAAAGGTAGTAATGTAATTAAAGACTAAGAAGATTAAAGAAACAATTATATGCCGACAGATTTTGTATTTTTAATGGCGATGCGATACTTTCTTGGCGTAGTGCATTCTAGGATATTCAACAAATAAAATGAGACTTGCTTCTGTGAGGTAAATACCTTTATTTGTTGGTCAGAAACAACATTTTCTCATAAGACTTAAATCCATGTAAATATCATCTTTATTCATTTAAAAATATTTAATTTTTTTACAGAAAAGACTAAAAAAGGCTTCGTCGGAAGACTAACGCAAAGGACACAGAAAACTAATCTGATAATAAAATAATGATACCTGCTTCCTATTTATAGCACTGCCTTGTAGTTTATTAGATATTTTACCACATATATTTGGTTACCCTTTTGTATACTTTATAGTGTAATATAATATGGGTTAAAATGGTGAAGGGTAAGGGGTTTTAACAAAATGGTGATGGTTTAACTTGCTAACAATGTATTTAATTTGTAAATGTACTAGTAAACATGTATTCTTTTACCATATATAACACACAATAAAACACTATTTTTACACTTTTTTTCCCACTTCATTATTATGTTTCTTTAAAAGTATTTTGAATGCGATTTTATTTTTCTTCGCATGTCGTATTTCAATTTGCTCTTTTGAAGTATATAGTTTGGCATTACAATTTAATTGAAGTATTATCAGAATGGTTATCTAAAGAAATGGCGAGTTCCTACATTGGCTTTATAAGCAGGTAGGTCCCACAAACGATTATGTAAAATAAATATATGTTTGTAGCTGTCAACAATATTGATGAGAAATATTTAGGCACTTACAAGTTGTAGTAGATTATTCTCAATATCAATGCATAAATTGCGATATAAAAAGGACATCCATAAAATAATGATATAAATTTGTCTAAAGAAGTGTGACATTCAGTTATTGCTTACAAGTTATACAAAACAAGTAATAGAAAGTATTCAATACAACCAACTTTGAATTATTTTATCCTTAATATTTTAAAATTATTTTTTTGACGCTTTTTAGATGAGAATGCATCCCCCCGGTGTTGAACTAGCAGAAGAAAAACCAACAATGGATGAAAAAGAAATGAAGCAAATGAAAAGGCTTGCCAGATTCATCGATGTCGATAAGGAGTATTATGAAATGAAGATGGAGAAAAAAGTATCAAAACCTAAACGTAGATTAAGCAACAGGCTGGATCACTTTAGACGAATTGTGAGGAAGAAAAATTAATAGATATTCACTAAAAATTATTATACTTTTGTTCACTGTATCACAAGACATGGTCCTAAATGTCTCGCGATACTGTCGATAAATTCATTTTTTATTTGGCCATTGTCGGTTTTTTTCTCGTGCCATTCTTAATATGTACTTAAAAAAACAAAATTAAAATATAGCAAAAATCGGATTGTATACTAAAACCAAAGCCTAATATCGTGATTAACTTATGAAAAATTGCCCTTTTGTAAAATTTTTCTAATATTTTTTGTTTCTTTATTGTTATTATTCTAATTATACTATGTTTATAAACTGTATCGTTTTTTTATTTGATTTTTGTTTTCTATCCTTAAATAGAATAGATTACATCTATTAAAGAAAATTTAAATGGTTATTATGTTAAAAATCCCAATCAGATTGATTTATTTTTAAAGGCGTATTAAATTATAAAGTTCTACTAATATTGTTGTTCAAACGTTTATATTTTGTCCAAAGATGTTTCTTGAGTTTAACGATTTTAAATAAGATTTTGTTTATTCAAGGTGTATCCTTATCTTTCTGACGCATTGGCTATTCTTAAGAATTTAAAGTGATAGAGTCGCAAAGAAGATAAAAAACTGACCACATTTCAGAGGCAGATTATTTTGATATAGGTACCATTAGAAATTTGCACAGCTTAGTCATGAAACGGAGATTTTTAGATGAAACTCTGAGGTCTGATGTTACCTATAGTTTTCTATTTCTCATTTTAGGCCTTTTTTAGGAAAACACTGATGTATCTTACCACATAGCATATAAAAAAATAAGATAAATGGATCAGGAGCCATTCCAATTAATCAATGCTGTAGCAGAAGAAAATTCTTCTTACATAATGAGACAAAGACAATCTAATCGTGCATGGAATCTAAGCAAGAATGGCTTGATTGGTCAAAAATACAAGAGGAGAGTACTGTTCACGACACATCATTGAAATTTGTACACAAATAATCAATACGAGTTGCAGATGAGAATGTTATTCGTGTGGGAGAGAGTACATGCAGTTTTAAGTCGTAAGACTCCAATATACTTAAAAGAGAAGTACGATGTGGCAATGTTAAGTCAGTGAAGTTAATATTAAAGATACCAGCTAATAAACGTTTAGAATGTAGGGACAATTGAGCCGCTCAGAGGAAAAGTGGTATATGTCAATATTTTTTAATTTTTGAGTTATACCATTAATTATGTTTCTACTGGTCTAATATATTCAGTCGAAAACTGGTATAAGTCAAAATTTTAACTTAGCTAAGATAAGAGCTTCCTAACGTTATTTCTCTCAACATAATGGATTTGTTCGCTGGAATAGTGGTATAAGTCAAGGCACCACGCTGTTCCGATGTCGCGCCAGATCCTATTAAACTTGCTTTTTCTTGTTTAGTCAGGTTTCTTTAGTGTTATGGTACGTAGTGTGTAGATCAGTTACTGTAGCTAAGAAAAAAGATATGATAGAACTTCTTCAGTGGATTCCCCTGATTCAGCATCAGTTCTTCCTGGACTTACTGACAAAAGAAGATGCTGTATGGTCCATTATCCGATTCTGATGAAGATCAATTTGTTTAATAACTTGTTCTTACTCTCCTTACTGTAAGTTTAGTATGTAAGATAAGTAGTAGTAATGTTTTGCTCTTCAAGCTCTATATTTTTTGAACACTTTTATCAGTAATAGATATCATAGTAAACATACTACAGCTATTATTTTTCTTTGGTTCATCAGTTTTGTGAAATTTGGTTAACTTTTACGAGGAAAAGTGATATAACTCTCCAAGTTATACCACTTTTCCGCTATGTTTTTGAAAAAAACTTACTGGAAGAATGACATTGGGCGGCAAAAATGTAATTAATGGGCGCAATCAGTAAAAATGTTTACCATATGAAATTTTAGTAAAGGGTTATTATAAATATGTACAAAAAAGTAAAGAATATGTTACTGTGATTTTTTAATTCATCCAGATGCAAAATATCAATTTTCTAAATTTCTACTTTAAGGGAGTTAGACCACTTTTCCGCTGAACGGCTCAATTGGCATAAGAATCATGAGATGCGCGCGAGAGTCATGGAAACATGCTGCTTTCCGTAGATCGGCTCCCGAATGATGCATGTATGAGGCAAGCATAACAGATATAACTAAAGTTATAGATTTTAATACTGACATCTCGATCTATATTAGGCTATCCTTAGAGTGCTACAATGAATGTAATTGGTTCTTATTTAAATTATAAAATAATTGTTAAGAAATAGTCCATACTTGCAGTGGAGTCGTAGTGTCCCTGTCGTGCAGTCTCCCTCCACTTATTTATTTAACATTTAGTTGTTTAAAATTCTCTACATGTTTTGGACACAGTGGACATGTCCATCATCAGGGGGTACTAAAAGAAAAAAAAGACAAACAGACATAGAAAAAACTTAAAAAAATAATATAAGGTACACTTACAAAGGTTTAAAATTGGCATTAAATATGCGCCCCAGGGTTTGATTCCATATAAAAAAACCCTCTATTTATTATATTTTTTTAATTTTATTTATTTACATTCTGTTGTTGACAAGCACCAAACAGTGTGCTAAAAAATATATATTCTAAACTAAAACGTAGGTGACAGCTATGGAAGAAGTTCTAAAAGTACCATGGTACCTGATGGTGTGCAGTGGCGAAGCGTGAACTTTTCTTTCGGGTAGACAAACAATAAAAATTGTTAATTAGAAAAAAATGTGTATTCAATATTATTCACTTTAATGAAATCGAGAATGAAAGCGCATGAAATATTAACTGAAAGAGAAAAATATGTAGTGATATAAAAAGGAAAAAAATAATTACTACTAGCATAAAAATATAGATAGATAAAAATAAATACTACTTACAAAAAAAACACAACATAGGTATAACCATAACTTATAAATCCATAATATCCATTATTTTAAAATTAATTAAAGACAAATAAAAACACAACTAAAATACAATTGCCAATATCAAACAGTCGTTCATAAATAACCACTAAAATATCCACTAAAAAAATCTTTTCTATACACCCGAAAAATAAAAATACTAATTATTAACAAAATATTATAAAACTAATATATAACAAAACTGAAGATGTATTGCGGCCGACCAGATCAAGCGTGTCCATAAACAATAACCCTCAAGAGCATAATAAAATAGCTGGTCGACTTCGATAGACAAAAGCTCAAATGTCTTTCCCGCGAGTAAATTTTGCATACGTAATAGGCTGAATACTGATGCGGCTGGACCTCTGTCACCTGCTTGATGCGTACATGGTTCGATTAGATGCTCCAAATTTCGGAAGACAAATATCAATGTGTCTTCCTGGGGCTGGTATACATTAATTGGGTGTCAGCCCTGCATTTTTATTTTAATTGGTGCGTCAGGTGGGGCGAGCCTTAGATATTATAGATAGATAGATATTATAGCCGTTTAGATACTATATAATAATAGTAAGGAGAGCGACTACATTCTGTGTTATTTTTTTTTTTAATTTGAATTCAACAATTACATGAAATAATTACGTAATAAATTAATAAGAAATAACTGGATAATTTTGGGTAGACAGTGTCTACCTTGTCTACTCGTACGCTTCGCCACTGATGGTGTGTTACTACGATTTTTTGGTAAAAGCAAGAGGAAAGCAGAAGGTTCATAGAGAACATATTAGATAGCGTGGTTAACATAATGATTCGTACGTTGTGAAGAAGGAAAGCAACGGATCAGTACTATATAAAAGAAATTGTAAAGGGTAAGAAACGATGTATTAAGAGACTATAAAGAGTTAAGACACAGTGAGTTGAAAAAGTAAAGGCAAGAATGATGTACTTGATCATTAATACAGTAAGCAATGGTGGTTGTTTTGTGTAGCTTTATTTATTTCGAGTAATTCCAACAGATCAAGTTTATTGCTTTTCCAGCAGAAATGTGAAAGCTTTAAAACAGTAGCATGTATTTGATGCTTGTAGGGCAAATATTCCGGATTTTTCCCTTCTCAATCTCTCTACAGTGTTCATTGATACGTGTAGAAAACCTTCTACCGGTCTGTCCAATGTAAAATGCATTGCAATTCTCACTCGAGCACCCCATCTGATAGACTCCTGATTTTTTTTCTGACGGGATTTTGTCCTTACAGTTGATAACAAAAGATCTTAATGTATGTTTAGTTTGAAAACTAGTATTGATGTTATATGAATTAAATATGTTTTTGATTTGGTATGAAATCGTACCCCAAAAGGGGATTGGATAATATTTTTGATCGTCTGGTTGTTTGATTATCAGATTTTTATTTAAATGTTTGAAATAAATTTAATTGATTAATTTCAAGGGAGAGTGGTTGTTAGAAGCTATTTGTTTTATAATATTTAACTCTATGTTGACATAAATAATTCAGTTAAAAGAGGGGACAGGCTAGAATCCATTGCAACACTTGAGTTTACAAAGAGACTGAGTTTAAACTAAACTGAGTTTTACAAAGTGTTTTTTTTTTCTGGAACATATTATATATATATGTAAGACCCTGTTTATTTTCTAACGAATTGAAATATTTTTCTTAGTCATTAAGATGAAATTTATCGGTCTGACCGAAAAGAGGTCCAGGATATTTACAAAACTAAAGCTAGCTCAGCGGTAGTAACCAAATACGTTTTACACTTAGCGTTTCCCCTCGGGAATTATTTTTATGGGTTTCGATAAAAGAGTCTGAGATAATTATTTGGTTTATAAAATTCATTTAAGTTTTGGTCACTAAAGAGTGAAGTTATTTAATAAAAACAATAAAGGGTGTTGCGACGTGAAATAAGCTGTGTTGGTTTGGTGTAGTGTTTTACTACAAGAAAGGGTGAGTGTTATCACAGAGTATGCTTATTTCTATCTTATTGATTACACCGATATTTTACCTTTTTAATTAAAAATGTGATTAATGAAATATTTTAATGACCGATTGTTGTTTGTCTTGCTTGTGTTGTTGTGACGATTGTTTATTGTTTCTTGTTTAAGATACTGAACTGGTCTGGGACCATTGCACAGCTCGTTGTATTTAACAAGGCTTTGTATTTGCAGAGGACCCTCGCGTTTTGGTGTCCATTGCACCCCTCAGTATAAAGTGTGTTATCGTTAAGTGGTCTAGATCGGAGATTGCTGTCTCAATCTCATGTTTTATGATAATGTTTTTGGTAGCATTTTGGCTACGGTTTGTGAGTAATGTAGTGCTCACGTTTTGGCATATTGAACGATTGTATATCATTCAATATCAGTACGTTGTCGTTACTGGGACATTTAACAATCGGATAAAATTAATAAATTGGTGAATAATGAATTTTGGTATATTAAAGTAAAGTGGTTAAATGTTGGTGAACATGAATTAAATGGTTATCGTAAAAGTTAAATCACTGAGTTTAAAACATATTAATTCATATTTTTCATATTAATTAGTTTTGCTTAACTTCTTTTTAATTAATTAATTTTACGGCAAAAAGTGTGCTCAGGTTACTTTTATCATTTCAGGTCTACACGTCACCATCTCTACTTCGGAGTCGCCCAAGCGCTCAGTTGTTTTACAAGGTGTTTATTCTATTTTTATCATTTATTTTGGACTATTTTGAATTTATTTAACGTATTAAAAATTATAAAATTATTTAAATGACGCTCACAGGTTTTAATTATTATATATATTATAAAAACTAAGACCTGAGTATTACTTGACCCCAGATTCAACTCATTATTAAGAAGCTTAAAAGACTTTTGGGTCACAAAAAACAACAATTCATAACAGATATCTCTCCTCTCTCCAGTCTTTTTAATTTCAACATTAGCGGAATAAAAATCCGCTACGCAATATTAGCAACCAATGGTATTCTTTTCTTATTCCGTATAGTTCCGTATGGCCGATCACGAGCAATGTGACGCTTCCGAGTTGTTTACATAGGTTAAGTTAAGAAAGAGAAAGTAGATAAGAGACATTTTCAAAAATTTGTCAGGAGCAAACCACGTTTGTTATGTTTGATTTTTTTTTTGGTAAATGTGATAGAAAAGTTATACAAACCCTGAATTTAAACTAAACTATCGGGTCTCAAACATAAATCACTAAATAGTCTGAAAATTATATTTTTCTTTTTGGTATAGTGACAGTTTTGAACACAAGCATGGAAAATCCAAAATCGAAAAAAAACTCCCCAAAAGCGAGTAAAACGGCACTTTTACTAACACAGGACTTGAACTATGCGCGGAATCTTGCCGCTAATGACGAAAAAGTCAGGAACAGATCCCTTAAATATCTTAAGAAATATTTAGGGCAAAGGACTAAAGCTACAGGTAAGTAATTTGAAAAATGATCTATATTATAAAAAACTAAGCAATAATATTTTACCATTCACAAAAAAACTTATTTGTACACCACAATTAGTTGCTCTTTTTATAAACAGGGTATAATGTGTCCAAGAGATCATTCATTCCGTCTCTAAGATTTTGGGAAAAGAATGAAAAGAAAATATACAGCATCAAATTTTAATTTTCTGAGCAATAAATTTTCTGGTGACATACATTTTGCCCTAATAGGCATCATCAAACTTACAAAAAATAGAACAAGACACAAAATTTCAATTCACACAAATATAAACTATGATATACTTTTGAATATGAAAGGACAATACAAGATTCAAATTCTTAAAATAGGTGACATCCATGTTTAGTTCAAGACACACAAAAAAAAAACATGCTTTATTGTTATTAACAAAGAAAAATTGTTCTAAACAAAGCTACCTTAAATTACTACCACTAAACTTAACCACTACACCCCATACACACTCAAGTTCCAAAACAAACATCAGAAAACAATACATAAGAACAGCAGAAAGAAAATACATAAAAAGTAAATTAAATTCCATACTTATCCCCTCAAGTATGAGACAGCAAAGAATTCTAACCATACAAACAAATCAAATAAAATTCAAATACTGTAAACTTACACTTAGGGAAAATTAGAATGTGTCGACATAGTATTCATCCAGTGAATAGTAACATTTTTTGGTCAAAAGTATTTTCAATTTATGTTTAAAAGTGTCAATACATGTTGCCTTCCCGATTCTACCTGGTAAACAATTAAAAATTTTGATTCCCTCATAGAAAATAGATTTTTTTGTTAATGTGGAGGAGGGGATTGGAAGATTTTGATCGTTCACTTGACGCGTTAAGTATCTTGGATTTGGGGTTATAAATTTAAAGCAATTTGCAAAAAGTAAGCAGGCCACTTCCTGAATGTAGAGGGAGAAGACAGTGTGTATGCCCAGCCTAACAAATAATGGGCGACAGGAATCTCTTGGTTTAGCCCCACAGATGTAATGTACAGCACGCTTCTGTAAAACAAGCAGCATTTGTAGAAGGTAGGCAGCTGCATTACCCCAGAAGCAAATGGCATACCTAAGGTGGGATTCAATTAATGAAAAATATACAGATCTTCCAAACTCCATGCCAAGCTCCAGGGTAGCCACTCTGACTGCAAAACAACCTGCAGACACCTTTTTGCAAGTACCGAGGATATGCTCTTCAAATCTGAGTTCTCTGTCAATGAATATACCCACAAATTTTGTATTGTAACTGCTAAACTACTGAATTAGAAAAAGGCACATGGTCTAGAGCACACTTAAAACACAATAATTTGGTTTTTTGAGGATTTAGTGACAGCAAGTTTGATTCAAACCAGAGATTTACTGCCTGAAGATCAGTTGCTAATGTAGTTCACAGAGTATCTGTGTCTGGGCTGTGCCAAAAAAGTGTGGTATCATGGGAAAATAGAGTAAATTTCCCCCGTACATTAAGATTGGTAAGATCATTTATGTATAGGAGAAAAAGTATAGGCCCCAAAACTGAACCCTGAGGAACTCCATAGGATGGTAATCAGAGTACTTAGATCCTACAAGCACTTGTTGTTGCCGATCTTGCAGATAGGAAGCAAACCAAGAAGATGAAATTACACTTTTACAAGACTGGCATCATTTATGTGGGATATTAGTAAAAAAACTTTTTCTGAGTATCTCTTCTAATAAGTGCATACTATTGCCTAGAGATATATTGTAATAGAAACTACCAAAAATGTGTAATCATGAAATACAATATTAACACTTCTAAGCCCAACAACACTCTTGGAAGCCACCTTGTTGGGGTTAAGTACAATTTAGATCCCTTGAATTCTTCAGGAGTATATGAAATCAGGTGCCCAGAATGTAGTAGAAAAAACACATCACCCTTATTGCATATTTGCATAATTTGCAACAGTATTGCATATTTTCAACAATGTTGGATCTTTTGAAGGCTATGGATATAAATAATAAAAAGCCCTAGGTTAATGATAAGACATCTGCAACAGTGACTACATGATCCATAAATCATACAAGCTGTCCCACATAAATGATTCCAGTCCTTGTAAGAGTGTAATTTACTGCTTACCTTTGACACCATGTACTTTAAACTCCTATTTTAAGAATTTTAATTGTGTATTGTACTTTTATATACATATAGATCCTATGTTATGTTTGTGTTTCTTTAGTGGTTGTGGTAAGTTCAATATTATGTATTTTTTCCATTATTCAAGGTTAGGTCTGATGATGGCCCATTAGGGCAAAACATGTCACCAGAAATTTAAACTTTAATGCTGTAATTTTTGAGATTTTTGTTTCATTCTTATTCTAAAGTTATATTATGATTCTATTCACAAACATTTTAATGATGGCTTCTGATTGTCTTCCCTCACCTGAGGATCTTTAATTGAGGAAAAAAGAGTGTTGAGAAGTATTTTAAATCTTCATTATCCAGATAGGTTGTCATTTTTATAATGAAATATCTTTACCTATCATTAACTTGACAATCAAAATTAATAAAAACCTCAATGCATTTCAAAAAAACATTCTTTTAAGACATTGATCATCAGTTTTATTAATTTCACTACCACCTTATAGACAGGGTGTACCATGGTCAATGGTTAGAATGATCAATATTTACTGAGAACAGGAGGTTGCGTTTTCATGAAACATTAGCAATTTAGGTATTTGCTAGTGATTTGAATGAAATATATTCAAAATATTGTAGTTGTGCCTTATGCTACTTAATATAACTTGAAAACTATTAAAAGTAGGAATAGAACAATATTAGAAAAAAATATAAGAAAGTAATTATACAACCAAAAATGAACAGATACAGATCTCCTATTTAAAATATGAAGGATGATGCTCCTTTTTGGTATAAGCAGCAATACTACATCTCTAAAAATATTTTAGGTCGTTAAGTCACAACCAATTACATGCCAAATTTTTAAAAAAATCTGTCTAACCTACCATAAATGTCTAACCTACCATTAGTTTTTGTTAATATGTTTTAAGATTGTATCTTGTACTTTTAAGTTATTTTGGCATTAGGAGGTCAATCAGATCTTGTTAATTTTATTTGCTTTTAAATTTACTTAGACTTATGTATTTAAATTATCATGTGAGAACACATACTAGCTTTTACTTTCCTCTTAAAATATTGAATGAACTAAATCCTATATGGGTTGTAATTCCCATTGGTAAGATAACTATAGGGTATAATTTAGCTTCTTTTAAATTATTGTGATATGAAAACTATAATTTGTTTATAAGCCATTTTTTACCTTATTACAGCATTATTACAGGTACTGAAATTGATCATCTTATTATTTAAAAATTAACAAGAAAACTCTTCGAAATGGCTGGTTCCATACAATTTATGAGTTTATTGCCAAGGTCTTGATTTAAGACTTGGAAAGTGATACTATATAAATTAGGCAACTTTATACTACAATTACTGTTGATTTTAAATAATTCAATGATATGTTTAATTTTTTAACCAGCTATATCAGAAGACAGTCTAAAGATAATTTGGAAAGGCCTCTTTTATTCAATGTGGATGTCAGACAAGCCTCAGGTGCAAGAAGACTGTGCTGAAAACATATCAAATTTGATTCATAGTTTTGAGTTTGATGAGGCCATGCAGTTTTTTAAAATTGGACTTATTACTTTACAAAATGAGTGGGTTGGGATTGACCAGCTAAGACTTGACAAGTTTTTAATGGTTGGTATACAGTTGGTCATTTTGCTTTATAATTTTTTTACAATTTTGCATTTTTTAGTTAGTGAGAAGGCTTTTGCGGCAAGCATTATTTGTCCTAAAGAAAAATAATTTTAAAAAACTTACAAATGAAGCCTTCACTAAAGTTTTAGAAGAGACTATTTTATCAACTGAAAAGACTCCCCCTTTGGGTTTGGTCATGCATTTTATCGAAATATATTTAGAAGAACTTGCCAAGGTAATGCTGACAAACAATGCATACATTTAAGAGCAAAGTAATTATTTTCATGGTTTTTAGGTGTCTGATGGTATGCTTCAAAAAACTAGAACTATTGACTTCTTAAGGCCTTTTATTAATAGATTGGCGTTTGCAAATGATGCCAGGATTATCCAGTGGATAATCAAGTTTATTTTCACCCATTTGATGCAACAGCATAAGTTGGGGCTTGAATATGAAGAAAAATATAAAATTTGGAAAGCGGTAAGTCATGGGTTTTAGTTTTGGTAATTTATAGTTTCTTGTTTTTTTTTTAATTATATTTTTATAAATTATATATTAAAAGCAGAAAAATCTCTTTTCTCGATTCAGGTCGCTTAGAAAAAGCTATAATAATACTCAATAGAGAACCAAAGTATTTGTATAATCCATACTTGTACAGTTGATGTGCTTAGTATTATTTGTTACTTATTATTTGTTTATGTTTGGGTGAATAGTTTATTCTAAATGACTTTTAATAATACCTCTACATCCTATGATAAATAAGTAATTTTCAGAGATCCCTAAAAAGGTACTAATAAAAAACATTCAATTTAAAATTTACAGCATGGTTTTGAGGGTTCAATCAACCAAATCCAAAAAGTAATTATAAAGGATTCCAAAAACGATGAAACAGAAAAACACGACAATTCGCAATCCATTGTAAACAAGCCTTTAGACCCTCGAGCTGGAAACGTCAACGTCGAATTACCCCCTATTGTATTCGATGCCAAAGAAATTTCCGAAGCTTTATTAATTCCAAAAAGCGACTCTCGTACCACCAGTCAAACCAGGAACCATTTGACTATTTGGTCTGGAAAGTAGGTGAAATAAGGAAACAATAAAAGATTATGCTATATTGCCTTACTTTTTAGGTTTATGACTTTATATGAGGGAGTGTATCCCTTGGGTGCGAAAAACCTGGAGTCAAGAAAGCGAAAAAATTCTGATGTCGATACTAGGATTGACAAGGCGGCCAAAAGGTTAATGAAATTCGAAGAAAATTTATTAAAAAGAGACGAAAAAGAGAAGAGAAGGAAGAGCAAAGTGGATGAGGAACAAGTTGAGGAAGAGCCGGTTCCAAAAAAAAAGAAAAAGAACGAATCGCCAGTGAAAAATGAAAGTCTACAAAAGGAAAATAGCAAGAAACAATTACCGGAAAATAAGAAAAAGAAGGTATCATCAGTGAAAAATGAAAGTTTACAAAAGCAAAATGACAATAAAGAGTCGCCAGAAAAGAAAAAAAAGAAGGAATCGCCGGTAAAAAGTGAAAGTTTACCACAGGAGAATGGCATGAAAGAGTCACCAAAAAAAAGGAAAAATAAAAAACCATCCGCGGAGCTCGTAGTAGAAGCTCCCGAAGAGTCAAAGAAAACCAAAGCGATTAAAAAGGAAAAAATAAATGACGTAGAAACTGATGAAGGTTTTATGGACGAGTACAATTTTTGCTTTGAAAGGAATTCGGGTGTTTGGTTTGTCACTCCTGAATTTGATGCTAAACTTGGTAAAACTCCTTTTTAGGTTTAACTTTTCTTTCGTTAACATATATTTCCTATTTTAGATAAGCCCAAAACAATTAAAAACGACGCCGACATGGATGCACCGGATGATGCAACCCTAAAATTAACTGATGAAACAAAAAAACCGAGAAAGACTAAAAATGGTAAAATTGACAATTTAAATGGAAATGATGAATTAAAGGAAGGGGAGTACGAAATATTTGTACCATCCAAGAAGTTTATTAAGAAGCTGAAAAAAACGAAAAGCAGTGAGCAAATTGAGGAAGTTTTGGGAAAATTAAGAGGCAAAAATCGGGTAGGTAAGATATTTGCGTTTTAAGTCCATTAGTATTTTATTAACCTTGAGACGAACTTTATCAAGTTCATTGGTATTTTACTAACATAAAGATCGCATATAATTAAATATTTTATATCATTTAATGGCAATTTTATTCATATATACGCATGTACCGGGTGTACAACAAAGAAAGGTCGTTGGCCATATCTCAGTAACTACTCATCTCACAGTGTAGGGAAAAAAATATATATCATAAAAGCGGCAAAGAGAAATCGCTGGAAATTATTTACAAGTTCGTAAAATAGAAAGAATTGGTTTCATTGAAAATATTCAAAGTGAGTCCTAGAGAAGGATGATGCCATTTTAAAGTATGATAAATTCCAAACATTTTTTATCACAAACTTTTTTTTCTAATCTGTCAAATAATAGGTGGGGAAAGGGTTGAATATTTATATCTAAAATTCTTGATAACTTGATTGGCCTAATGAATTTTAACGAGGCTTGATTTTGCATTAAAGGATAATTATTAGGCTTTTATGTGGTATAATTACTTAGCCGACTTAGTTGTTTTGTTGAGCGCGAGAGGGCGGTTTGTGTTAATTTGGACTTTTTCAGCTATTTACATAATACAACGATGTAATTTTTCTCATTTAGGCTAAAAGAGCATGAAAAAACTTGAAAACTGGCGCAAACCGCAACTCGATATTTTTTCCAATTTTATTCGGAAATTATTAATTAAAATGTGTTTAAACAATGAAATCCGTCGCGGCGCTGGAATTATTGCGTTTATGGTTTGGCATTATTGCGTAAGTTTTGGAAATCAATTAAAATTGATAAATATTTTCGAGGCCAAGATAAAACGTTTATGATTAGTGTCAACTGTAACGTCAAACCCGTTTTTGAAATCATTGGAAGTTTTTAAAAATGCCAAACGTAATTCCAAACAACATGCTTTTGATATGCTAGCAGTGCATTTTGAGTTAATGCAAAATGCACGCATTGCAGCCTGTATATATGCCGAAAGATATCCTAACCGAAGACACTATAATCATAGAGTCTTTAATGGTTTAGCTACCAGGCTAAAAAATACAGGAAGTATTGGTGGCAATATTCATCGAAGGCGAGGGCTCAGAGAGGCACACGTTGTAAATGTTTTGGGTTATTTTGTAATAAACCCTCACATAAGCTTCGAAATATTTCTAGGAGTTTGGGAATATCCCACGGTACACTAGAAAATATTCTGAAAGAGCACTGGTATCCATTTTTGATTGTTACAACACTAATAAGCATCCTAATATCTTATATTTATTGTTTTTAACTTAGACTTCATCCATATCACATGGTTCTGCACTAGGCGCTTCTCGAAAGAGACTTTGATAACATACTCAATTTCTGTCATTTGTTGTTGAACATGTTTAGAGAACATCTCCGACTTATCTATAGATTATGGACGGACGAGGCATTTAGCAGCGGTGATGGTGCAAACCTGCATAATCTGCATTATTGGTCAGAAGAAAATCCCCGTTGGATCCGCGAGATTCAACACCACAAGGGAGATGGACTGTAAATGTGTGGTGCGACA
This sequence comes from Anthonomus grandis grandis, assembly GCF_022605725.1. NCBI lineage: Eukaryota > Metazoa > Arthropoda > Insecta > Coleoptera > Curculionidae > Anthonomus > Anthonomus grandis. The sequence continues at coordinate 31,251,573 of NC_065552.1, forward strand.
TTATTGTCGGAAAATTTATTGGTCGTTTCTTTTTCAATCGAACACTTTCTGATAATGTGTATTTAAATTTTTTGCAAAATGATCTCCTGGGATTACTAGAAGATGTTGATTTGGAAACAAGAGGACAAATCATTTTCCAACATGATAGTTGCCCTGCACATTTTCGCAATTCAAGTTCATCAATTCTTAACCAGGCAGTATCGTTTGAGTATAGGCAGAGGAAGTATATTTTCTCGGTTCCTAGATCTGACTGTCCTAGATTTTTATCTGTGGGAAAGGATTAAAGATTTAGTTTTTGCCATCCACCCACAACACAGGACGACATGCAGGACCGCATACGCAATGCAATAAATTCCTTACCCACAGCAGAATCCAGACAGCGCTTCTGTCCACCGACATAACGACTTCTACTGTGTATTGAAATGAAGGAAAACAGTTTGAGCATCTAGGACCATTAAAAATATAAAACTATTTATTACAAAAATTTGAGTTCTGGAATTTTATTGTTGTTGTTCAAAAACATTTTAATTAATAATTTCGGAACAAAATAAGATATCGAGTTGTGGTTTGCACTAGTTTTTAGTAATTATACCACATGAAAGTTTAATAATTACCTTTTAAAGAAAAACCAAGCTCGTTAAAATTAATTAGGCAAATAAAAGTTATCAACATTTTTAGATAAAAATATTCAATTCTTTCTTCACCACCTTCTTCAAAAGTTTGGTCATACTTTAAAATGGCATCATTCTTCTATTTCAATGTCGTATTACTCCCTCTAGCGGTCATCGTACGAACTTGTAAATAATTTCCAGCGAGTTCTCTTTACTGCTTTTATGATATATATTTTTTTCCCTACGCTGTGAGATGAGTAGTTACTGAAATATGGCCGGCGACCTCTCTTAGTAGTTCACCCGGTATGGTGCGGCTTTAAATTGTCCCCCTTCTCTCTTATCTTTTGAATGCGTTTATATAAAAAATTTTAAATTTGGTACACATTATTAGCAACCTAACTAATACAACCTAACAAATATTACTTTTTGTATATATCTCGGAATATCTATCTCTCTCTCGGATATCTCCGGAACTACTCGGAATGTTTTAAATTTTAAAGTGGCATATTATTGAGCACCCAAATCTGCTAAATTCTTCCCATTTAACCAACTTTCTATCTCTCATAGCTACGGAGAACTCTCTACTGGCCTGTATTACAAATTGTTTAAATTTTGGACCAAAATAAGATTAAAAAGTTGTAATTTAAAAGTTTATTCCAACAAAAAATAGGCACATATTATATTTTTGGGTGAAAATTAAAATAAATAAAATTGATTCCTCTTTTCCAGACTATTATTAACAACCAGAAATCGTCAGCCGCCAAATTCGACCATGTTGTAATCCCCAGAAACTCACTGAGTCCGAAAAAAGTCGTCATAAACACAAAACTAAACGTTGCTCAAGAAATCGACGATCACATAAACCAGGTAATATCGTCACCGCAAGTCCCGTTCGACAGCACCAAAAAACCCGGAAAACCAGTGCTGAAAACTCCTCTTAAGCCCAGCCCAATAAATCCTTTTTATAAGTTAAAAAGATTTTAGAACCTTCCTCTGATGCCGCTATTATTATATAATTTGAGAGAATTATAGTATTTTGTTTGTAAAATACTGGGAGGGAGGTTTGTAAATTACTATAATGGCCGGTATACGGTTATATTTGTATTAGTGGACATTTTGATTTTTTTAGATATATATTAGGTTTTTATATAATTTTGTATATAATTACTGAGCTTTCTTAAATTCACTTTATTCATTTAGTTACATTGTGTTCTTTAAGATTTTTTAGATAAGTGTATTGTGCCTAATGTTAGAAAATCTATATTTCTATTATAAATCGTTTTTTTTTGGTGAGCAGCTTTGTTTTTTTTAATACCTTTTATTACCGTCGTTAGTAATAAGTGGCAATCCAAACAGAAAAAAAAGATTGTTTCCCCCATATCAGTATTAACTATAATATTCAAATAACCTTCTAGGTCCTGAAAATCCCATGGCATTTGGTTACAGCAAGTTGTAAAACTTGTTCTCCATTTTGTTTGTTTCTTGTAAAATCTTTGAGCTTTATTTTAACTGGTTTCAACTTGAACATCAACTTGAAACTTTGTATCAAGGACTGATGACAATGCGATAATTTGATAACAGTCTCTCATTATCCTGATTAGGACTGCCAGGATTAATAAAGGTTTTTTTCTTAGATCCTCTGTAGGAGAGTAAGAGAGATAGAGCTAGCCCGCGATCTGCGCATGCCTGCACTCTCAGAGTTACTCTTAAGCCCTCCTCACATGGGGAGACTGAAAGGAAACCGTAGTAGCTTAGAGACTGGGCGACTACACTACTCAAGTTGTTTGTTCTCCTCACACAGGAATCAGGATCAATACAATAGTCGCCACGTTGGTTGTTTATTTCTGGCTTTGCCTTTAAAGTGAAAATGTCAAGTTCTAGTAGCGAAGAAGAAGCAATTGTCCTCTATTATTATCATAGGCGATACATAAAGAAATGTAGAAGACAATTCTGGGTCCATCCGTACATTGAGAGAAATATTAACTGCAGATTGTTTGTTGCTGCGAAAGAATTGCAAGAAACTGACTCAAAATTCGGTGCATGTTACAGAATGAAGGAGACGTACTTGGAACTTACAAAAATCATCACTTACAAGGACACCAACATGAGGGAATGCGTGAGTCCTGAAGAAAGGCTATTGATTACTTTAAGGTAAATGTCAAGTTCACATTGCTTCTGAATATTCTTTATTAAGTTTTTTTTATGGAAAATGTGAAAATAGGTACACAGTAGAAATTATAAAAGAATACAAGATATAATAATATTATATCCAGTTCACTGTCCTAAAGCTTCTCGAACAACGTTATAATAATCATTTTTGGCAACATCTGTTTCGTTTGGCATTTCGTTTTGGGGTGATAAACTGTCAGAAACTTTTCCCATCTTCCGGTTTTTTGTCCCCTTTATTTGAGGTATCGCGAAGTCGTTTAGTTTTACCTTCTAGATAGTTCTCGAACGCCTTATCTCCGTCTGGAATTGTCCGTTTTTGAGCTTTTCGGGTTGTTATACGTAGGTGAGACCTAGTAGAATCACTTGGTACTTCCTGAGAATGTCCAGTTTCTGTACTTTGTGATGAACTTTCGGGTAACTGGCTGGAAGGGGTGGGTGTTGCTGGTGACAGCAGCTCTTGGGTTTGTGATTGATTCTGTACTAAAGAGTCCGAATTTTCTTCTTTAGCCGGTAAGCCATCTGCAGACGAATCTTGTTCCGGATCTAGTGTAGACAGTTGGCTGGGGTTTGGGGGTAAATTTCCAGCTGGTGTACATAACGTTTTGATGAAAGGAAGTGTCAACTGTATGACTTCTGCCAAGTAATATGGCTTTTTATTTTTGGTGCCTGAACCACTGGGAGAGGGTTTCATATGCCGGACATAAACAGAGCGAATATTCTTCCATTTTTCCTGCAAAGAAAATCCTTATATAGAAATAAAAGAATGTAGTGATAGGTAATTTAATAATAAGTATTATTAAGATCTTCACATTACAATATACGGGGTGTTAATTAAGTATGTACAGGGTGTTTCCTATAAAATTATATCCCCCCTTATTTTGGTCAATTTTGACGTACCCTGTAGGTGAAAAAAATATTTTTTCTAAAACTTCATTTTAAATCATTAAACTTTTCTATTAAACACTTTTTTGAGAAACATCAAATAAAAAAGATAAAGGGAGGTCAATAATATAAAAAAACACCCTGTACATACTTAATTAACACCATGTATTATGTATTGTGTAAAGTACGATTGTGTCAATAATTTATTAACATGTTTGCGATTTGCGATCATTTAAAAAGCGCTGCCTCCGACTGGCATCACTTAATATAATATAGCAAAATATGATAAAAGTTAAAATTATATTTTCTCTTTTGCAGGTAATTGGCAACAGGATGCGCTTTTGTATCACTTTCGTTGTACTTTGCTAGAGGAGAGAGTACCGTTATTTACATCGTACGTGAAACTACTAAAGTAATTTGGAGAGCTTTGAAAGATTCTCATATGGCTATACCAACTGTACAGAAATGGAAGACCATAGCTCAACGTTTCTATTCACTGTGGAATTTACTGAACTGTCTAGGTGCGATAGATGGGAAGCACATCCGGATTGAAAAACTACCTGGCACAGGATCAACTAATTTCAATTATTAAAGTTATCACTCTATAGTCCTATTGGCATGCAATGATGCAGATGGGTTTTTCACTGTCATCGAAACCGGGTACGCTGGCAGAAACAGTGATGGCGGAATATTTCATTCATCACTGGATTACAAATGAAAGACTAAATACACCTCAGCCTTCAACATTGCCAAATGATTTAAATGAGTACGTTTTCCCTTACTACTTTGTTGGAGACGAAGCTTTTCCGTTGACTCCATATCTACTGCGACCATACCCTCAAAGAACTCTTGATAACGTTAAAAGAATTTTCAATTACAGATTGAGCAGAGGAAGAAAAAGTATAGAATGTGCTTTCGGCATGATGGTTCAAAAATTTCAGGTACTCGACAGGGCTATTCGCTGTCGGTCGACGGCAAGAGTAATTGATATAATACAAGCCGCTTGCATTCTTCATAATTTTGTTCGTTTTATAGAAGGTACACCATATACTCAACCGCAATCTGACTCCGAAATGACCGATGGCACTACTGCAATAATACCCCAAGCCCTCGTATTACATCCACGGGCTACTGCTAATGAGATCAGGAATTATTTAGCAAACCACTTTCTAACTCCTCGAGCTTGGCTACCATGGCAATGGAAATATTGCACATAAAAGTACTTTACCATGTATAAAATATTTATCAGAATATAAACTAAACTGCAGGCACACTTTTCATTTATGTATTTAATTTAAGATATTGCGAGCTTACCTGTGAGATCTACTACTTTGCCGACTTCACTCCAAGCTTTGTCAGTGATATCTCTTCTTGAGTACCCTTTTATTTTATAATTATAGAGTACAGGGCGTTTTTCCACTTCTTGTACGAATTTGCTCCATTTTACTAATTTGCTCCATTTTTAATCGCTGCGCTTAAGATACTGTCGATACTGAAGTAGCACGGCGACAAGCATGTTGTGTCGCGGATACTCGGATTACGTTCGTTTCCTAGTCGCCGCGATTCGAGTAGCTCTGTGTGAGTGGCGCCATTGAAATACGCAAGCGGAATTGTCTAGTCGCCCAGTCTCTAAGTATCTAAGCTACTACGGTTTCTTTTCAGTCTCCCCATGTGAGGAGGGCCTTACTGATTTCTGGAGTCCAAAATGTCTTAGTTGCATTCTCACCTTGTTTATTCCTTACACATGCGTGCGTACTAATGAGTCTCGTAAACGCAAGTACCTCTAATTAATATTCAGATAAGATGTAATATGATAACCGTGATTTACAAAGGCTTCTTATTAATTACAGCAAATTAATCAGAACATAAATTTCGAAATTATTTTACGGAACAAAATTTGGCAAGTAAAATAAAAAAAAAACACGCTTTTATTGCTAATCGAACTAAGAAGTAAAAAATAATTTTAAATTACAAAGAGTTTTATTACAGTGGTAGAAGGTCGGACAATCAATCATAATTAATTAACTCAAATAAAAATCATAATAAAATCTAAGTTATTAACAGAATAATTCAAATCAGAGTAAAACGCGTGGGGTGCCCGTTATATTAAGTATGAGTTATTTATTCTATTGGAACTATCTATGAGAGAAGAGTTATGAAAATGAAGTAAAATGCACCCCACGCTTTTTACTCTGATTTGAATTAATTATGATTAATAATTAATATATATAATATTATAATAAATAATTAATAATGATTAATAATTCGAGGTAATTAATTATGATTGATTGTCCGACTTTCTACTAGTGTAATAAAATCTCTTTGTAATTAAAAATTATTTTCTACTCTTTAATAGTTCGATTAGGAATAAAAGCGTGTTCTTTTAGTTCTTTTAATTTCTTTATTATTTATTCATGAGGGGATAGTCATACAGCCAGTTGCAATATTTTTTTTATAGATATATTAATTTTTGTATTATCTATTCATACTTATTTTATATTTTCTAACAAAGTAGTTATTTGAAAAAACGTTATTGATGGCTTTATATAGAGTTATTTCTCAAAACAATTTATGAATTCGAACGGCGCCTTTAGGGCACAGTAATAGTCTTGTTACATATGCAATATCTTGGACTGCGAACGAGTATCTAAAGAGTAAATTTTTTGTGAATATTCTCTGTACTTTTTCAATTCTTTGTCTATTACAGGTATAAGCAATATTGGAGAATGCTTGATACTAGGAAATTGAAAAGGCATATTAGGTATAAGCCTTGCACTTGCCGATTTCAAATCGAAGCATTTTAGATGCTTTCTACATAATTTTATCATAAGGTCTTTATTAAATATGACCGCCGAAGTCTTGTAATGTGATGGACTTGCGCGTCACAAGTGAATTTTTGATAAATTTATGATGAGGATTCAGGGAATTTTTACAATTGGAAACATTTAATGAGAGGTAGTTTATGGCACACTAGGTGGTAAAAAGGGCTCAAGTCTGTTGCAATTGCATTAAAAAATTTGAGGTCATTTGCAATAGAAATAAACTGGGTACGGTTGCATACAAGTGATTATTTTATCCATCCATAGAAGAAACCACCAATGCCAATAGCCAAGAGAAAAAAGAAGAATATTGAAGGCGTAGCAATATTTATGTCTGAGCAATGAATAATCCAAGAGCTTTGGGAAAAAAATAAATACAAAAAGTGAGCAAAAGAAATTCAAAAAAGAATTATGTATATTCAAATTTAGAATTTATTGACTAATTGGGTAACTTTGCTCGAAAAATTACTACAGATGCCTTAAAAACATTAGCAAATTGCATGGCAAATAGAAACGTATCATCCATCCCTCTCTAAGAGACCAAACGAAAACAAAAACAAAGGTAAGGACACAAAGTCACGGTCTCATCCAATCTATATAATTTATTAAAACAGTAAACAACAGTTGTAATGTGATCTGTGTAGGTCTAGGCCTGATGATGCTCCGACAGGAGCGAAACACGTGTAGCTTTTAAGCTTTTTTAATAAATTATATAGATTGGATGAGACCGTGACTTTGTGTCCTTACCTTTGTTTTTGCATGGCAAAGCATGAAAGAACTATCTGAAAGAAAAAAAAATAATTTGAGATGCCTGAAAAAATAACCAGAAATTACTCCATCTGCTTTGAATTTAAAACAGCTGAATTCACCTGCTTTAAGTAAGTTGCTTAAAAGAACCTACAAAATTACAGTAAAAACGGAAAAAGAGCAATAACTGCCTGAAAATAAGAGAAATAACTCAAAAAATTATTATGATAAGAATACCTTAAAGAAAATAGGAATTTACGCTAAAAAAAATTAATTCAGCTACATGAAAAAATAATATATACATAGACACTTAATTGTTATACGTTGCGTTTGACTTTGTTAGCGAATTATCAACACTCGATGGTCCTGCTGAGGTTGCATCTCATGCCGACCATGGTCGGCTGGTGGTGATATTTCGAGCATGTTTCGACAATGCAAATCGAATAACAAAAAAGGTCATAATTATTACAAAATTTTACATTATGTTACAATACAAATATAAGTTACATACAAAAAAATTAAATATTTATATACAGCAAGGTCTTATAAAAAGTAGATACAAATAATGACTATTATGTACTCTCAGTAAACATTTAAAACTATCGACGTTATTACACAATTTTATATCATCTGGTAATTTATTGAATTCTAGCAAACCTAACAAAGACTCAAATTGCTTAAACAAACATTTAAATGTATGGTCATTATATGGTAATTATAACTGCTCAGAAAAAAACTCCAGATAATTAAGAAAATTATTCAGATGCCTAAGAAAAACTAAAAATTATTCCTGGTAACTCCTCGGAAGTAAGAAAAATTACTCCAGAAAAATTAAAACATATAAAATTACATAAAACGAAAGTATTTATAATTTTGATTTAGCTTAACAGAATTGAAAATACTTGATCGTTTAAGAAAATAAGGTTACGTATTAGTTAAAAGAAAATAATTAGAACATTGATTTACTGCATCCTCACTACGCTACGGGCGCTATTTAAAAAACTTTATTTTTTTTAATATTTCTCTGGAAATTCAAGTAGATATCGCAATCAGAAAAAAAAATGCATTCGCAATCAAAAGTTAAGAAAAATTTATTTCATATTACTATATAGACTTTGCCATACTTAACAAAACACCCTGTATATTTCTATTTTATTTTTCTGAAAATTCGCTATTCCTACATTCGCTTAAGCATTTTAAAAGTTAAATATCGGATTAATTTGAAAAAAAGTACTACGTGCAGAACCTTGGAAGTCCATAAATATTTAAATTTTGCATCTAATTTCGTTGATGCCTTGCCATTACATAATCTTTCTAAAAAACGCCTAATTATATTAATCAAAAAACTAAATTAACCTTTTTGAAGTATAATTTCTGTCAATAATTTACATAAATGTATATATTATTATCTATTTTAATCTTCTCAATATGCAAATCTAGTTATATAAAAGTACCAAGTACCAAATCTTTTTTACTAATCATGAATGAGGTATAAGCATATAAGAGTGATACGTTATGCGCTAAGTAATAATACAACTTACGTGGTACTGATCTTCCTGCTTTCTCTCGGTGGTACTGGTACACATTTGTAGCGCGAACTTTTCGCGAAAATAGAAACGATACGGCAGTATCAGTGGGATAAAGACCTTAATTCAGTCGGTCAGTGTGTTCCGCATTTTTGGATCTGGATTTTATATGTAGCGCAGAATATTTTACGTAAGTACTAGAATTTTCTTAGTAGGTAGTAGTTTTTTAGAAAATATTTTTGGTTTTGAAAATATTTATAGGTAAGTAGGGCGCTTTTTACAAAAATCAATTATTAAAAAATAATTAGGATTGAATTTTTAATTATTTTACAATTTTTCCACATGTGAAATTTTTTTATACCTTATATTTTTATATATGTGTAAATTATCTTTCAATTTCATAAGTAAACTAAAGAATAGTATTAATTTCGTTTCTTTAAAATAATTATTATAACAAAATTTTCGTCGCTATATTATATAAATACAATTATACTTATATACATATAATAAATCAATCAGAACTAGCGTGTTGTCTTGTAATTTAAAAAATTGCTCACTAAATATATTTTTATCAGTGGCGTAACTACCGGTGTTCCACTGTGTTCTATCGAACACGGGCCCCCTCGCTCCGCTTACTACTGCTGACTGATATCGGAAAAATTTTTAAAGAACTTTCGGCTATTTAAATTTAAATTTTTTCCTAACATTTAATTAGTTATTACCTGAAAAATCTGTCCTGTAAAGTTGCAGGGGGCCCCCAAATACTTTATAATTTTAATGTTTGCAAGATTATCAAAATTTTTTTCGCAAAATTTTCGTTTAAACGTAAACTATAAAAATATTTTCAAATGTTTTTGAGTATAGAGTTTTTATAGAATATATGGTGCCCCTACCAAATTTATGGTTACTGAAAATCATATTCACATTTTTCTACATTTTTATTTAATAATGATCTACTGGGGAAGATATTTGAAGCAAAGAAAATCGGACACTTTGTTTGTAAATCTAGCCTACTTCAGGCATTAAAAAATTAAGATATCTTCGTGTCTTGGCCAAATAATGCAAATACAGGTCGGGGGCCGCGACATTCAGCTCCTTGAACTTTATTAAGGTTTTTTCACGGGGAACAATGACAAGAAAAGCATCGAGATTTCATAAAATTATTTTGAGATTAAAAAATTATTGTATTTTCACTTATGATATGCAAGGACCGAAAAAACAGGGGGCGGAGGGGGCCCCCGTTAGTGTAGGGGGCCCCGTACGATTTTTCGAACACAGCAAATTTCACCGTTGTTACGCCACTGATTTTTATGAAGTTATTAATTATTATAAATTATACCTAAATAATAATTATCAATATTTTTCGTGTTTTAGAATGTTTTTGAATGTTTTAGAATTTATATTGCCAGACAGATCTATCGGCTAGCGCCTTTTGCTCCAAAAAAAAAATAAACATTTGTTTTTATTACAAAGAAAATGATCTCACTCATATTTTTAATGATTTTTTTTTAGAAGTAGCAGGACTTTCTCATTTGTGATATATTATTTGTAACAGTTTCATAATTTCAGGTAAATCTCAGAACCTCGTTTTTTGTATAAATTCCGTTTTTTAAGAATTGCCAGCTTTCAAGACAATACAGTCAAAACATTACCCTTATTGGCAAACATTAATAAAAATGCAATATGAAATGCTTTATGAAAACCCTAAGGAATCAGATCCTATATTATATCAACCACCATGATATCTTATAAAAAATTGGATTAATATTTGACATTAGAAAACACACAGGCGTCTATCACTGATGTTATGTGGTTGGAAATCTTTGATTTCCTTTTAGGAAGTTTAAGTAATTTATTGTTTCTTTATATGCAGGTCGGTTAATTTCTTTTTTCCGTTAAGGTAAATGCTTTTTCTCATTCTGCCATGATGCTGAAAATAATTTGTTACTATTTTACTGAACTGAATTATGTATTTATTTATTTCTATGAAAGGAAATCTATGTAGTTCAAATGTTAATAAAAAAAATAACATTCAAACTATTTAACAATCGTCAAAGTGTCGCTTCAGGTTTAGGACTTCAAATAAAACTGATTTTATTTTAGAAGTAATGCCCAAGTTTTGACTTTTATTTAGGCCACCTTCAAGGCTATTTCTGTTTAAAAATGAGCCTAAATAAAGGTGCGGCATTTCGTCTGAAATGAAATCAGTTTTGTTTGAAGTCCTAAGCCTGCGACACTTTCTAAACTTCCAGAACCTCTTTAAAAAGAGCAGCCCGACAAATTGCTTTTTTATCATTGTGACACAGAAAATTCCTTTATTTATCTTTTACCATAATCACTGTAATATTTTTCCGATGTAAAATTTAATAATACTTATACGATATTTATTAGTCCTTAAGGCTTCTCTAAATACTCAGAATCTCGGTAAATTGATTTTGAAACTACGATGACAATAGAGATATCGCCGAGTCTTGTTTTTAAGATTATTAAGATCTGAGTGAAGTTCAAGATATTTATATACCTTCCAACATATTTGTCCAGCTTTATATCGTTATCAAATATTATCAATTGAATGATTGTGGAATTTCTGATGATACTACAGATATTAACCTCACGGTAAAATGACTCTCCAAAACACACTTGCTACGGCCTCATGAAAAAACTTGCTATCCAAGTAACAACGGATCCATTTTCAATCAATGATTTTTAATCCACTGGTTTACTCTATCGAATACCTTCAAAAAATCGGTATAAATACTGTCAACATAACCCTTTTTGTCAAAGGCCCACAGGTATTGCTGATAATCAATTAGCCTCGTGACCGTTGACATATTCTGAAGAAATCAATGCTGATAATCAACAAGTTTCCTATATAGCCAAGCATCTAGTGTTAGATTATTCCAGTTTTGTCCAATTTTGCCTGATAAGGTCAAAAAAATAGATTCAAGGTTTTTCTAGTAATGTCTTTTTTACAAAATATAATTTACTAATTTAATTAAATAAAAATCGTGACCGTAAGAAATTAATTCCGTCAAAAAGTAAAGCTCCTCTTGGTTAGCAATGTCAAAAAAAATCGTGGTGTTTTGTGGGTAAATTAGACAGGTTTAAAGAAAACTATTTGTTTCTTATCAAGGTTTCAAATTATAGTAAACTCATCTTCAGGACTTCTTGCGTTAAAATTTGAATAATGCATATCGTACTTATATAAACAACAGAGATATCCCAAACCCAGCATAGGGACGATACAATATAAGAAAATAAAAACTAGTTTTAGTCTACTGGTTTGTTAACATCATATATATTTTATTATGTATATTTTAATTGTATCATCTCCTGTAGGTAACCGGCACTATACTGGAATATTTATGTTTTGTAATATGTATTGTTCTAGTTTTCACGTGAGAAGACCACAACTTAAACTTGAAATAAATATAATTTAAAACGTTGTCAAGAACAACAGTTTCCTTTATAAAGTTACAATTTTGATCAGCAATTCACAAAAAAAATGCTTTTAAATAAGACTTAATTTATTAAATGGAATCATTTAATTCTTTTTATAATATTTGAATTAGTCTTAATGATATGAGAATCTGATTCCATTTCTATGATTTAAAATCTATTTTATGAAATACCAACTGTTTAAAAGCATATTTAAAATACCTTTGAAGTTGTTTTCCAACTTTCGCTATGTATTTTCGCTAGGTATTGTAATTATATTCATTCAATAAAAACAAAAATGTCTACAACGTCAAAACAATATATTAAAAACAACTCGCCGTTTACCACTCGTTTAGTTAAGAAAGCTAAGATTTTTTAAAGCAATTATTTTGTAAAATTTTTAAATTGTATAATTGGTATTTACTCAATTATATGCATAATTGTTACAATAATAATTAATGCATCATTCACATAATAGACGGGATTAAAACTTCACTTAATTACTAAATTCATATTCTGTTCTGCTTAATAAAACAATTTCTCCACTGCAGAATTTTTAATTATAATTAGAACCTACACTCTAACAAACTTAGATATTAATAGACTATAGATATTAATCAAAAAATACACGCATGATAAATATTCGTGAAAACGCTTGAAGAACTGGTTGCACGAGTGTCGTCATCTCCGTAGCCTACATTTAATTTCTATACAAATCTGCGAATATTGCACTTTCTTTATTAAACGATTTCTTGGCCTAAAATGATGAAAGAGAAATGTTGATTTCTTACAGTTATGTTCAAAACAAAATTATTTCGTGAGAAATAAATAGCATGCATATTTTTTTAGTTCTCTAACGAAAATAGTTTTCTTCTTTTTATGCAGCGAGGAAAATACTATTTTTTTTATAATAGCATATAGAAAGGTGGACTGGAACTCTATATATCATGTTATAGACTGTTTTTGATTATGTACTTGAGAAAGGAACTAAAAGTCTTAAGGAGGTGATACAGCAGACCATTTAGTCTTTTAAACCAATCATACTTCAGTTCAAAGCATTATGGTTTTCGAGATTCTCGACCTTTAATGAAAATATTTTTTGGGTTTGTTTCCTAATATCACTAAAAAACATAATAATATCTAAATGGAATTTAAACATCCTAATTATCCAAAGACAGCAAGTTTTAAATTATTGAATAAAATTATTTTGTTAATATGCACACTTTCTTTTATTCATTGGGTGGATATCGGTATATATTTCATAAAGCTTTCTATATGACGTTGTTGTGATCGCTTATGAGGAACGACTAGTTTTATCAAAACTTGCTATTTACATGGCTGTTTTTTTCTATGTTGATTATTATTGATGCATCAATAATTCATGAACTGTAATTATAGACTACCCTAAGTAATATAGGTGCTTAAAATTATTAATGTTGTAAAGCTTTAAATTTGGAGGCTTCTGTACCTTAGTTGCGATAATTGCCTCTAACCTAAAATCACGTTCTAATCTCCTTTAAATTAAAGTAAAATAATCAAATATTTCCACTGACTGCTAAGTTAATCCTCGAATAGATTCGCTTTAAGAGTCTATAAGATAATATAGAAAAGAAAGCTTACAAAAAAAAATTAAATAGTTAAAATTTAATAAGAATTCAAATTTTAGATACCAAAAAGCAAAGCGATCAATTACACGGAAAACCCACGGTGATTTTTGGTTTGCGTGACCTCGTGACATCAAAATGACATCAGGTTTTTTGAATTTATTGTAACGATCTTAACAGTTGCGAATATACCAGCTGTTATCCGGCATTCTTGCTCTAAGAGTCGTGAATTCTGCGAATTAAAACTTTAAACTAAATTCTGCGAATTCACGTTTCTTTATTCAAATTCAAATTATAAAGAAACTTTATTACCCCAAATAGAGTTATTGACAAAGCCTTATTTAATCTAAGTCAGAAGAACTAGTAGATGTCAGAAAGCAAAATAGAGTTACATTAAATTTTTTTTTCAAATCACACATACATGTTTAGTATATATCAGGATAAAACATCATTAAGAAACGCGTCTAGAGTATAATATACCTTAGTAGCCAATAACCTTTTTGAATGCTTTTTGAATCTAATACAAGAATTAGGTTTTCTTATTCGAAGAGAAAGGTGATTAAACTTTTTCTTATCCATATAACCAAAAAAACTTCTCACTTGCTCTGAATGTGGAATAGTTAACCGAAGAGAGTATGTAAGACGAGTTCCAAACGAGGTTATTTTTTCAAGAATATATAAGCAACAAAAGGTCTATTTGGCACAAAAAGTACCTGCAAGATTTACGACACCTCACTCTACAGAGGACTCTAATTGCTCTTTTTTGCAGAACAAATACTCTATTAAAGATATAATAGGCACACGATTCCCAGAAACAAATCCCATAGCGAAGATGTGATTTCATTCAAGGCCCTGATTCAAGAGCCTGATAAACATTTTTTGCCATGTAAACGTTTAAGTTCTTAGAAATTATCCTAAGGGCATAGCAACCCGAAGAAAATCTAAATAAATTTCATTGGTCAGTGAAAAAAAGAAGGGTTCAGCAAGGATGCAATTAACCTCTCCAGCCCAAACATTTAATAAAAAATCTATGTTAAAAATTAGATCAGCATGTGGATTTCCTACTGGCAAAACATGATTATTTTGGAAATTTTGCACTCCATCTCGTGTAAATGTGGCTTAGTTGTAACGCTTCTACCCATTGATAATGAGAAGTATAGGACTGTTCTTATCGTATTGTCTTCCACACATTGCTACGAGAAACTTCATATACTTCTCTTAAATACCCTGCGTCACGAAGTTTAATAACTAAATTTACAAACAATAAACATATTTTAATCTACACATAAAGGAACGGTAAAAAAAGGGACACAGGTGTGGGATGTGAATTGGGCGTCAGTTAATTGGCCATTGGTAAAAAATAAATAACACTGAATTGAGATAAATCGGACTATTAGTGTGTGAAAATGGCAAAGCTGGTAGATCTAAGAGTCACTGAGCTAAGAAGGAAGCTGGAGGAAAGGGACTGCAATACTGCCAACCAGGAAGATAATTGGTAGAAAATTCTGCAACAAAAGCCGCCATGGTGTAAAGCTCGAGTAATTCACCTTAATCTTTAACCAAACTACTGGCTCCTGATTATGGAAACCACGATCATGCTAAACTGCAGCAAATGCAACCAGAGCCAGATTTGACATTCGATGAATTACTGACCCATCGTTTTAACAATGGCGGAAGGAGTCGGTACGGCCTGACCTTTGAGTTTCAGCAAAACTTGTTTACTGCTCCAGTTGAGTATGCTCTAGCACTTGATATTTTCGGAAGAAAGTTCGGAAAAATTCTGGAGCTTGATCGGTCTAAGCTCAGAGTACGGCAAGCGCTCACGGTAACCGATAAAGAAACTAACTGGTAGAAGGATTTTCTTTCTGGTTAATAGAGAGGCGTCATATCAAAAACCAACCTATAAGCACGTGTGGGACGCCCTAAAGGAAGAATTGGTTGCCAAGGATCTGGGAAACCTGGCTATTCCCAAGCTAGTATGCGTACTTGATAACTTGGACTAAGGTATGGTTCATATATTACGAGTGGTCTTCAATTTTACAGACGTGTAAGTTCTGGTGTGCTACTATACTCCTCAACGTCATGCTCTGGAGAAAAGAATAGATTGTTACTTCTACAAGAGGTTTTGTTGAAAAAGAGGAACCTTCGGCTGATATTGACATCTACCAACTCTGGAATCTAGATGAAATGAGCTTAAAAAGGTCGCAGTGTAACTAGTTTATTCAGAGACTATCAGAATTAACAATCCAGAAATATTCCCTCAGAGTTTGCAATACGCAAACAGTAGTTTGAACTTTTATGGCATTTATCAAATGGTTGTTGCAAAAATAAAAGATGATTGGTAGATATATTTACCGGTCAAAAATCTTCGTCCTTTTGCAGAAATAGAGTTAAAAAGGGATCAGTATATTGCGATATCTAAATAATATACTTGGTCAAAAAAAATTAAAATATTAACCTTTATCGGTCTCTAGTTTTTAATTAATGACTTATCTGCTGTTTTGTAAATAGGCGTTAATTGATGGGGTGATAAAACGTAGCAAAAGTTGATCAAGAAAAATTAAACAGCCTTTATAATGATATAATGTGATATTTTATCATCTGCACTGGATCTCTTAATGCCTTTGATTTTTGAATGCAATTGTCTATGCTTTTTTTTTGTTAACTACTACACAATTGCTATAATTTTTGGATCCTAAGCATTCTGCTTACCATTTAAAGCAATATAAATAGGACCAGAAATTACTCTAATTCTCATTTGTAATTTGCTTTCCAGCCTCTAAAATTTGAAATGTAAAAGCATGTATAAAACTGCCTAATCTTTTCATACATACTTAAAAAATATTTTCTTACCGAATCAAATTAATTGAGAAATATTTAGGGTGTTGATACATATTTCGATTCTTTTTATGAAAAAAATCAAAATTCTTATTATTATACAGTGAATTTCCTCTTAGCGGACAGCTCTCAATACTGGACATGTCCTATTAATGGACAGTATTTTTTGTCACGAGATTTTAAAGAACAATTTCCTATAAAATAAATTCTCATTAGCGGACGCTGTGTCGGACGGACAAGGACAAACATTTTCAACCCCAAAACGCGCAAAATTCCCCAACAACGGACACGGACCTTCGAAAGCGGACAAAAATGACCGTTACGTTACTCCAGGAAAAAAATCACGCCACTTTAGTATCCTCGTATGTATTGTTTTAGTACCGTCTTGTAATTGAAGCAGGTGACATGGCGCCCGTTAGAAACTTTTTAACGCTGAGGCAAAAAATGTAGGTTGTAAATATTGCAGAACAGGAAAGTTTAAATGTCCGTAAACTGGGAGAAAGGTATGGGTGTAGGATTTTAATTTTTGTATTTTGTGATCACAATGTACATATTATTCTAGGTTTAATATAAGTAAAAGTCAAGCGGCGGAGATTGTAAAAAATAAAGAAATTATTCGAAGACAATGGCAATCGGGAGAAAATTTAGATCAGAAATCAGCAAAATTGAAAGGTGAAGCTGCCCAAATAGACCGAGTTTGTTTTGAATGGTTTGTTCGCGCAAGAAATCAAAAAAATTCCCATCTCAGGGCCTCTAATAAAGATGGTTGGCTGAATAAGTGGGAAGAAGGCATAATATAAGCTTTAAGTGCATCTCAGGGGAGTCGGCAGATGTAAACCAAGAAGATGTGAATCAGTTCTTAGAGAGGCTACCAGGAATGTTGCTAGGATATAGGCCAGAGGACATCTATAACGCAGATGAGAGCGGTTTATTTTTTAGAGCTTTGCCAGATAAAACTTTAATGTTTAAAGGTGAGAAATGCACAGGGGGCAAAATGTCAAAAGAACGATTAACAATACTATTTTGCGCCAATATGGCTGGTGATAAAGAAAAGCTTTTGGTTATTGGAAAAGCTGCGCGCCCACGAGCCTTAAGAATTTTACCACTTAAGAGTTTGCCGGCTACATGGACATCAAATAAAAAAGCTTGGATGACAAGAATTATCATGGCAGACTGGCTTTTGGATATCGATAAAAGAATGGGTTGTCAAAAACGAAAAATTTTACTTTTTTTTGATAATGCCGGTTCACACCCAAGAGAACTTAACCTTAAAAATATTAAATTACTTTTTTACCTCCCAACACAACTTCTATATGTCAGCCCATGGACCAAGGTATAATACAAAATTTTAAATTATTTTATAGAAGCCAGATTTTAAAGCACATCCTATGAAAAATGGATGATGTATCGTCTGCTTCAGATTTATCAAAATCGATTAACATTTTGGAGGCATTATATTTTATTAAGAACGCCTGGAATAAGGTTACCCCACGCACTATACAAAATTGTTTTGTCAAAGCTGGTTTCCAAAAATCACCTCAAGGAGATACTCGAGCAGAAGACTACGATCCAGAAGATGACTTACCTTTGGCAACTTTAGCGGAATTCTGGAAAAACTGTCAGGAACTTGGCCAAATTTCTAACGCATTAGATAATGACTTTATTATATTGGACCAAGAACTTCATACGGAAGAAACATTTGAAGGAGGTCTAGAAACCATTGCTGATGAGGTACAAAATACAATTTTGCTGGAGAGTAATAGTGAAGAAGAGGAAGAAAGGGAAGAAGCTTTGAGTACTGTGAATTCTTATGCCGATGCATTAAAATGTGTTGATTATCTAAAAAAAATTACAAAAAATGATTTTGTCGCTTTTGAACACCTTAAAAATATCGAATCGCATTTTCAAACCTGCTTTTTTCAGGAAAAAATGAAAAAGAAGAAGCAGGCAAAAATATCTGACTTTTTTAAGGTATAAGATCTGAATTTTGCAACAAATTTTTAAGGATTTTAAATTTCAGTTTTCTTTTTCTGGTATTTAAGGTAGCAATGTACCTATGTTTGTTTATACTTGTAATTTTCATCAATACATGTTAGTTAATAAAAATTATGTACATACATTTACATATTTGGGTTTTCTTATTAGCGGACACTTCCTATTAGCGGACAATAAACTTGGTAACGTCAATGTCCGCTAATGGGAGATTTCACTGTAATTAGCTAGACTGTAATTCACTGTAATTAAATAGAAGACTACACATAGGCATTATAAATGGTAACACCGTTTCTGGATTATTTCTGTACAGCACAATCGGCAGACCTCATTTTGCTGTGTGATGATTTTATTTTTTTTTTAATAGTTATCAAAATAATTTAATATATACCTCTTCCAAAAAAGTTCAATTGATTAAATGGTTTTATGGAGGTAATTTGGCAGTACAATACAGGGATTTATTCTCAGTAAATTTAGTAGATGCGGTAGTTTTGGATTCAATACGAAGCCCTCTTTTCCATTGCATGGTAAACACAATCCTCACAGAAGTTTTTAGTTCTGTACTCAGTACCCTCAAAAGTTAAATGTTTGGGCTGGTATTTTGGACGCCAATATTATTGGGCCATCAAGACAATCTTTCGATATATCACCAAATGTCTTTTATTTGTGGGGTTATTTTAAGGAGACTAGGTATTTATAAACATCAGTATAGCTGCAATGACTCTTTGCAGTTATATAGTGTAAGAGTCAAGGTTCTATATTATAGCCATATATGAGTCTGATGATAATGAGTGAACTCATAGAAATACGTTTTACTCCTGACTAAAAGATTTTTATTTGTGGAGAAAAGGCTTGCTGCCCTTCCTAATCCGCTATATTATAACCACTCGGCTTCAAAAATGGACTTGTTCTTACAAACTTAAATTTGATCAAAAATTCTCAGGAATATTCGTATATTAAACCTTTTTAGGTACGCTGCAAAAAATGGGAGTGCCTCAACAAAAACTATTCACCACCCAGAGCCACTTTTCCAGCCACTTGATTGACGATAACCAAAATTATATGTTAGATCCTTCTGTAAACAGCATTTCGAAATTTTACGAACACTCCAAAATCTTTATTACTGGAGCTACTGGTAAGCTTTAAAATATTTTTTAAATACTTTATGCTAATATTTCTCATAGGTTTTGTCGGTAAAGCTTTAGTAGAAAAGCTACTAAAATCATGCCCAAAAATAGATGCAATTTTCCTACTTATGAGGCCCAAGAGGGGCGTACCAGTGGAGCTCAGACTCAAAGAACTATTCAAAAATTCTGTAGGTATTTTAATTTATTAAAAATAAATGATTTATTTAATTAATATTAACTTTAGGTATTTAACCGGATAAGAGAAACGGATCCTGATGCATTTGAAAAAGTTAAAGCTATACCGGGAGATGTAGGACTACCAAACTTGGGCCTATCGGATGAAGATCGAAATTTTCTGATTGAAAATATCAATATAGTATTTCACTCTGCTGCCACAGTCAAGTAAAGTAAAAATTATTTTATCAAATCCGTTATTTTATAATAATAATTTGCAGGTTCAACGAAGATCTGAAAACTGCGATTATCTTGAACACCTTAGGGACCAAAAGGCTTTTGGAACTATGCGAAAAAATGATGCATTTGAAAGTAAGTATATATTCAATGCCATAAAACTAATAAAATAATTGCATATTTTTTAGAGCTGTGTTCACGTTTCTACCGCTTATTCTAACTCTGACAAACAAACGGTTAATGAACAGGTTTACGCTCCAACCTACGACGCTTACGCCATGATAAATTTAATCGAAAACCTACCAAGTGATATTATCGAAGCGATATCTCCAAAATTAGTGGTATGTGATTAACTTACCCACATAAATTAAAATATTGTCATAAAAAATTTTCAGGGAAACCACCCCAATACGTACACTTTCGCAAAAGCATTGGCGGAGCAACTGGTTATGGAACATTCTGGAACTGTACCAACAGCGATAGTGCGACCCTCCATCAGTAAGTTGATTTATTCAATGTTAAAAAAAAAAATGTATATGTTAAAGTAAAAATAATGTATTTTTCACAAAAAAAAAATAGTTACAGCTGCTTGGAAAGAGCCATATCCTGGATGGGTAGACAACGTAAGCGGAATAACTGGAATCTTAATGGAATGCGGAAGAGGTACCATCAAAACGATCATATGCGATGATAAATGTCGCATGGACTTGGTTCCGGTAGATATTGTGGTTAATACTTTGATTACTAGTGCCTGGCATACAGTTGCTTATAGGTAAAGTATAATATATAATTAAGTATTCTTATTAAGGTTAACGGATAATGCAGATAACGCCTAAGGCTAAAAACGAGGTCGTTTTTAATTTGACGTACCCTTACTGCCATCGTCATCTTATAGCCGGTATTATACAGGGTGTCATTGAAATGGTGTAAAAAAATTCGGGGGGTGATAGTACTCCTAAAAATTTAAAAAAAAGTTCCTATAACTATAGGGTGGAAAATGCATATTAAGGGAGTTAGGGGCACTGAAAGGGTAAATTTAAAAAACGGTTTTTTGAAATTGTAGGCTTAAAAAACGAGATAACATTTCGAAAAAAAATCCTCTGCCATAAATTTTAACCCAAAATCAAATGGTGATACTGAAAAATAATTTGGAAAATCGGAAAGGGTAGTTTTTGCAAGGGTAGGGGGTTAATTCGTGAATAACTTTTTTTAGGTTATTTTCTTCGCAACGTGGGTTCATTTCTTAAAAACTACATACTTTTTCCTACAAAAAAGGTACTCTTGTTGCACATCGCCCAGAACGATGGCACTGAAAGGGTAAATTTAAAAAACGGTTTTTTGAAATTGTAGGCTTAAAAAACGAGATAAAATTTCGAAAAAAAATCCTCTGCCATAAATTTTGACCCAAAATCAAATGGTGATACTGAAAAATAATTTGGAAAATCGGAAAGGGTAGTTTTTGCAAGGGTAGGGGGTTAATTCGTGAATAACTTTTTTTAGGTTATTTTTTTCGCAACGTGGGTTCATTTTTTAAAAACTACATACTTTTTCCTACAAAAAAGGTACTCTTGTTGCACATCGCCCAGAACGATGGTTTTCGAGAAAATTGAAGGCAAAAAGTTTGCTCTGATGGGCTGCTAACTGTAAACCAAGTTTTTGAGAGGCGTTGGATAGGACGTGGTGGTCCACAAGCTTGGCCAGCAAGATCACCAAATCTTAATCCATTAGATTTCTACTTCTGGGGCCACTTGAAAACTTTGGTTTACTCAGTGCCGATTAATACTGAAGAGCAACTACGTCAACGCATTATCGACTGTTCCAATCAATTTCGTACAACCCCAGGGATATTCCACAGGGTACGCAGATCATGGAGAAGAAGAGCAGATGTCTGCATTGAAATGAATGGTGGTCACTTTGAACATTTACTATGAATGAATTAAGAAATGCATTATTTTAATAAGGAATTTTGGTAATTGGTTTATTTCGTTTTTTAAAGCAATAAGATGTTTTAAAAATCATAAAATTTAGATTTTTCAATTAATTATTTAATAACTACGTGTTTACTTTTGAAACCCCATAACTTTCATAGGTTTATGTTGTTTAACCAGTTAGCAACCCATCAGAGCAAACTTTTTGCCTTCAATTTTCTCGAAAACCATCGTTCTGGGCGATGTGCAACAAGAGTACCTTTTTTGTAGGAAAAAGTATGTAGTTTTTAAAAAATGAACCCACGTTGCGAAAAAAATAACCTAAAAAAAGTTATTCACGAATTAACCCCCTACCCTTGCAAAAACTACCCTTTCCGATTTTCCAAATTATTTTTCAGTATCACCATTTGATTTTGGGTTAAAATTTATGGCAGAGGATTTTTTTTCGAAATTTTATCTCGTTTTTTAAGCCTACAATTTCAAAAAACCGTTTTTTAAATTTACCCTTTCAGTGCCCCTAACTCCCTTAATATGCATTTTCCGCCCTATAGTTATAGGAACTTTTTTTAAAATTTTTAGGAGTACTATCACCCCCCGAATTTTTTTACACCATTTCAATGACACCCTGTATTTATTGTTATTACCAATAGCTATTGGTTACTTAAAGTTCTGATAAACGTATAAATTACATGAGTTAATTGTAATAATTTTGTATATTATATAAAGCGTCTGGATAGTAGTTGCAATCCTATAAAAATAATCCGTTTTCAAATTTTTTAATTATCACTTTTGCAGGTTTTTCCAATAAATAACTAAATTTTGCACTAAAGATAAGCAAAAGGTATTACTAATAAACTGATTTTACTTTAAAATACAATCTCGTGGCTGTTTTGCTAGACAGCAAGAACTCTTTAAATCAATTTAATAAAATCAATAGGAAATGCACCAGGTGCATTTAGGTTATGGATTTTGTTTAATGTAATACCCTTTTTTTCTTCGTTATAAACTGCCCTGAAATCATATTTCATAGATAGGTAGAAAATGCCTTCATTCAACAAATAAAACGTTTAACAAATTTCAATAATAATTATAGAATAAGAAAAGAAGTAATTTTTTAGACAGATTCGTGAAACTACAGCGTTTCTAGGCGTAGTACTCTTAGTCAACCTATAAATTTCAGTCATCTCACCTAAATAACCATTAAGTTAAAGTTATCATAATAAACAACATAAACAAATTTCATATTTGTCTAAAAAGCAACAATTATTAGTTTGAGGTAAAAAGAATACACAAAAATACTAATTTTTTTATTTTATTAATATAAGCTAATTCACAGGATTTAAACACCTGCAACTAACAGTATACACTTTGTTGTTATTATTGCCCAATTTGCTTAGAAACGAGTGTTTCTCGCATCTTATATTAAATTTGACTGACATAAATAAATAAATAAATAAATTTGCACTCGTATTTCTTTATTCCGTATAAGAGTCTACAGCATACATTTTGTATATAGGTACTGTATTCCATTTTTGTTAGTGGGCATAGAGGCAAGATCTATATACTGCAATAAAATTGCAGTATTCGAAGTAATAGTACTTAGTACTACTACTAGTATAGGCTTTCGCATATTTTTTTTAAATTAAAGTTTAGAAAGTGATAATTGCTGCCTGAGAATTTTAGGGAGGCAAATGCTTTTCCTAAATCTTTCCCAAAATCCTTACATTTTTATTGAAAAGTTAGTAGGGGAAGTCTTTTCTCCACAAATAAAATGCTAATCCTCTAATTTCAGGAGTGATGCATTTCGGCAAGTGTTCTTGCCATCATCAGACTTGAGTTATTTAACACATACAGAAAATCTCTCACTGTTAAGTAACTCAAGTCTGATGATGGTAAGAATACTAGCGGAAATGCATCACTCCTGAAATTAGAGAATTGGCATTTTATTTGTGGAGAAAAGACTTTTCCTACTAACTTTTCAATATTATATTGACTCCACTTCAGAATGGACTTTTTCTTTTTTTTACCCTTACATTTGTTGCGCTTGTTACAAATGATAAAGGAGAGTTTTGCAAAGAGAGAAAGATATTTTGTTTCGATCAATGCAAAGTACTTTACTTTGATCAGAATTTACTCTTAAATTGTGTTGTAAAGATAGGGCTCTAACCGTCAAAATCCTTTTTAATATTACATAGGGCTTGTTATATTTCTGATAGATTAAGTGAGTGATAGAGTTGTTTGTCAACATTCAGGAGTTCAGATAAAATATTTACAGTTTATGCTTCTTTGTTGTTATATGAGATTTTTAATTGCCTGTAACCATAGTATTTTAATTTTGCCAGGAAAAGCCGGTAGTCGAGCGTATCAAACGCTTTGGAGAATTCAACAAATTAAGTACTAATTCCATGGTCCTCATTAATTTAGTTAGTGTTTTAACTGTAGTTAGTGCTGTTGCGTGATTTTTACGAAATCCGTATTGAGAGTTTAAATTGGTGTGAATTTCTTCCACTGCCGCTGGTCTAAAGTTAAAATAATTATTATGTACCTCCAAACCAAATGATAAAATATCTGACCAATATAGCAGGTCTATCTACCTGATGAAGTTTGCTTTCCCTAGTATTTCCATATTCAGATTAATTTGTGAAGTGAATGCGTCAAACTAGTGCTAGTTTTACACATTCACACATACGGTTAAGTTCTCCCGCTCCCTTTAAGGGTCTTTTCATCTAAGGTCATTTTTCTCAGCCTATCCACCTTGCTTTTTAGTCTTTATTTATTTTCATACAGAGTATATAGTTACTGAGAGAAGTGTATCGGTCTAATGGGTGTGCCATCCGACGCCCTCTTGGCCAATGGATCCGCCACTACATGAAAAAAAAATAATTTTCTTACACATATAATATTACACATAGACATATATAAATAAACATTAGTTTATATTAGGAAAAAATAGATCCTTTCAAACCAATTAACCTTTACTATATTTTGTTTGATTTTCCAGATCCAATTCTATGCGAGTGTACAACTGCACCAGCGGAACAGATAATCCAGTAACTTGGAAACAGTTTGGCGAATACACTTTAAAACATAGCGTAATATGGCCTAGCAAATACGTCACTTGGTATCCAGGTTTCACTTACAGAACCAGCAGAAGGATTCATGATTTGTGTACCCTATTGTACCATAATATTCCCAGTACGATATTGGATATATTCTTGTATTGTACCGGAAAAAAACCCATGTAAGTTTCCGGGTGTGATAAGTTTTTGGATAATAATTTAAATATTTTTTAGGATGTTAAAAATTAGTAAAAAGTTTAACCAAGCTCTGATAGCCGGAAGTTTCTTTTCGACAAATGAGTGGATCTTCGGGTCGTCGACCTTTAAAAGTCTAAGAAAATCTGTGGAGTTTGCTCAAGATGGAAAGGAGTTCTCTGTAGATATGACAGAAGAAAGCGGTTTTGATTGGGATGAATATATCGGGGAGTTCTTGAAAGGCATAAGGCTTTATGTTCTGAAGGATGACTTAAGTAGTTTACCTAATGCTCTAAATAAATTAAACAGGTAAAACCAACTATTTCATATAATCAAAACTCAAACTGTTAATCTATCCTAGCAACAGTTACTTTATATTTGTCATAAAATATAACATACAGTAAAAGCTCTTTAATCGCGGGGTATACGTTCCGTAAATAAGCCGCGAATAAAGAAACCGTGAATATGAAATGGCAATTTATATGGGATTATAAGGGATACGTTCCTAGGTGTCAAAATAACAAACAAGTACATACATATAAAAAATGAATTTAATTGACGTTTTTGACCATATTGATTAATTATTACCTTCAGGCTTCGGCTTAAAGAAATTGTAATGTAATTTTTTTTTGCTTGGCATTTTTTAAAAGCTCCTTCAATTTATACTGATATTCAGCAGTGGCATTAGCAATTTGCCTCTTAAAAATAAGACTTGGTTCCATAGATGCATCAATTTTCATACAAAAATCACAAAGTTCATTTGCCATTCTTAAACCTTCGCTAAGATTTTTTGAATTAAATGTCACGTTTCCAGTGCTTGTTAAAGCCTCTTTTTCAATATGCTGCGAACTTAACATTTTCTCCAAGTCCGTTTCAGTCAAATCTTCATCTTGCGATTCAAGCAACGTCTAAATGTCACTTGATTCTATCTGTTCGAACCCATCTCGTCCTATTTTATTCGCAATTTCGGCAGTTTTTGCCAATGTTTGCAGTCAAAGTTTGTATTTACACAGATTCTTCGTCATTTCCTGTAGTTAGAGCGGCCTATGTCAAAGGAGCCAATACGGCGGCGATATCATTTAACAATATACTTTGGATATAGTTGTAATAAGGTCAATTTTACTTTTTTACTAGTCCATTTGACGATGCGTTTACAAAGGATATTCCGTTGAATACTTATTTGAGTCCTTTTTATCAAATGCATCGACGTACTGATTCGATCCGCGAATAAAGAAATTTTGAGCCGCGAATATAGGAATTGGGTCGCATTTTTTTAATCCGCGAATAGTAAACACGCAAATGAAGGAATCGCGAATAAAGAGCTTTTACTGTATTTTCAACATGTTATTGATCATCTCTATAACCGGGCTTTGAAATGCTACTGTGAGTTATTTTTAATTTCCAGCTGCCAATCAATGGAAATTTCTAGATAAACGCTAGAAAATTTTATAAACCTATGACAGTAGTTGGCCTACAGAATCTGGTTTCTGATATTTTTATTGCTTTCAAATGCTTAGTTTACAGTGACCCATAACTAGACCTACTACTATCCTTACAAATTTTCTCTTGTAGTTCAAAGGGTCCATCATGAATTCAGGTCTTTAAGTTTTTATAAATATTTGAACCTGCCTCTGACCTGGTTTCTGGGGTTACCAACTGTGGTAACTAACATAGTGTTTAAATGTCATCGTACAAGGTCTTTCTGCAATACCACGTAATGGCTCTAGGTTTATTAATGTGCAGCTTGACCCTTCTTTGGCTTCTCTAGTAGCCGTCAGGCTTAGTACCCAGTACAGTTACTTTAACAAGGACATTTATGATATCTCCGACTAATCTGGAATTGAATTCCGTAATTGCCTTTATTGACTAATGACTGAATTGTTACAAAGAAGTTTTCCAGGGCCAATACTTTTTTGTTGTCTTTCTGTAAGGCTAGGTTCTACTTGTATGAAGACGTGGATTGGCGAAAATCCAGAAGCATCCAGAGCCATGCTAGGCTTTGAACTCGCTAACCATTGCCGTAGTTTGTATAACCTTTCTTTCCTATTATCGTAGGATAGACTTGGCCTTCAGGATTAGGTACTTTGCTAATCATTTCTTTGGAAGAGACCTCTTGATTTGTGCAAAAGCTCTTTTCCTTCTAAAGGAATTAATGGTGGTGTTAAATGCATTTACCGGCCAGCCTTCTACCATTTATTAATTATGCTCAGTGCATCTTGCTTTCTATCTGAGATGTTATTTATGCGCCGTAATTATCTCTGGCTGCTATAATCAGATCGTCTACGCAATAACTGCGGTGCTTTTCTTTACTAGATTCTTATTTACTATGACTAAAATGGCCATAAAATACCTTCCTGGGTGCAGCCTCGTTTCTCTTTCTTCCACTGTGTTTTTACCTAGTTTTGAACTCACACCACACTCAAATGTATTTGCATACGTACTCGACTAAGTAGAATGTTAAATTTTTACTTAGTATTGCCTGTATCCTTCTTTTGCAAAACTCCATTTATTCCATAAAAATGTTTCCTTAATATATGTAAATGTTTGCTTATTAAAGTCCAGTTCAGAGATCTATTAGAATCTTTGATGTGTCGCAGATGCCGCACTAACTAGTCCGTGCGCCTATGTCGTATTTATTGTCGCATGATATACATGTTATTATATCTGTTATTTTCCACTTATTACCTAAATTTCCAATTGCTTTGCAGCAGTTGTTCATTTACTAGCTGAGAGCTGGAAATTAAAAAATAAATAACATGCAATGAAAGGACATTCACTTAATATTAGTAATTACTAATACCTTTTACTAATACATTTTTATATTTGTTTCAGATTATACTGGTTTCAAAGGATATTTCAAGCGATTACCTTCTATATTTTCTTAAGGATAGTGTCGTCTTATTTCTAAGATATTAAGCTATAAAATAAATAGTATAGTTTTGTATTTATTTTTACGAATATGTATATAAAGTGCTGTCCAAAACTTCATTAAATAATAATATTTAAAAAGATTTTCAAAGATCCTGACATTAAAATTTAAAAAAACTCTTCTTTGTCACTTATTATCTAAAACACTTAAATGATTTGGCAAAAGTAGATTTACTTAGTTTGGGGAACCGAGCAATTTTTAAACAAATTCATATTGACTTTATATTGCATTTTTTTTCCAAATATCTTTTGGACCGCACATTATACTTTTAGTGGAACTTTTGTTGTATCCTAATTGATTTATTTTAACACAAGTTGATATTTATTTAATAAAAATAGTAAATAACAAAAGTATATTTTAATTGAGAGATTCCTTTATAAATTAATAATCACCATATATGGAAATATACACAATATATCTTAGTGTTTATAGACGAATACAAATTTTATAAAATAGTCAATGTTAATAATTTTATTGTCTTACAAGAACTAAATTATTAATAGATTAATTATTAAAATATAAACCAATATAGTAGATGAGTACTGAGTTAGCTACTTAGACAATATAAAGTCAGTATATTAATACAATACAACAGTAAAATGTTACAAATATTGCTAAATCAACCAAAGGTATAACATTTGCCGATACAAGAGGCTTAAATTTACGGAATTAACTCATGGCATGCATAAAAGCTGTGGGAATGTCAGACTAAGATCATTATTCAATTTGCCTTAAACTTGAGCTAACATATGTATGGTCTTTAAATAAAATATAAACAATCAATGTGAAAATGAAATAAGACGATTTATATAAATATCTACTTATTTTTCATCATACGCTTGATAAATATAACTAAATCTTATTTATTTTTGGAAACCTTATTAAAGAACCGATTCACAAGTAGTTTAATTAAAAGTCTGTGTAAAGTAGACGCTTAATATATAGAGAAATGGTGGTTGCATACAAACTGATTCTGCTGACAAATCAGGTAGCGTCGTCTCGCTTGGCAATAGGGTTGCCAGATTTTAAAAATTGAAAAGCGGGAGGTGGATAATGCCTTTGAGGGGAAAATAAATAGCGGCGCAGGAAATTTTGGGGTGTTACGCCTTAATTATGCCACACTTTGGCATAAAAAGCATGAGAATATTATAGATATAGAATTATAGATATAGAGAATATTATAGAACAACGTAAAAAAATTATTTTTAAAACCTTAAACTAAACAAAAAAATACCTATACTAAATACAAAATTTATTTATGTAATTGCAAAAATAAAATATCACTAAACTCTAAACACACTAAAGGTTATTAATATTTTTGGCTAGATTTAACCTTTTTTATAATATGTGAACCATTCTTTTTTAAAAATTTAGCAAATTCTTGGCAAGATTGGGTGTAATTATGTTTGACCATTAATTCGGCTTCTAATGTTTTTATGTCCAGTCGGTTTCTCTCTTTTCTCCATGCCAAACCCGTTAAATTAAAAATTCTTTCGCTCATGGCATTTGAATGCGAAAGGGAGAAAACTAATGAGCCAAATTTTAAAAAAATTGGGGGCATTACTTTTTTTGAAATAGGCTACCCATTGCTGATCTGTAATTAGCTCATCAAAATTTCCCGAAAATGTTTCTATAAAATCTAGTAAGGTAACATATTCATCAAAAAGTAAATCTTCATTAACTTCGATATGGAAATCTTCGCAAATTTTCAAAAAGTTATTCATATTCATGGCTTGTTTTGCAAAGCCATTGCACTAAGTGATTTAAACTTATTATCGTCATCAAAGTTATACCTACAAATTAATTTAAACACGTTTTTAACTACTTTAGTTGTTAGTTTATAAAAAATATTTACCATTTCTCCAAGTAGTTTATAATTCTCTCTAAAAATACATCTGCTTCTCATTTAAACATGGTAACTTTCGTGTGATCATCGCACTTTCTTAATAGAGAAAGCGCTATGGATCCATAAAATCGTTGTTCCTTTTTTAATTTTAATGAGCATCTCAGTGATTGCATAATATTAAATAATTCTATTGATAACGTTTTTTCAGATTCTAACCTAGTTATTGTATTGTGCATCGAATTTCCGATATTAAGTAATAAACCTACAATTAAAAAAAAACGTGTAGCTTAGAAGAACAATAATATTTTATATAAAGATATTTATCATAGAAACAACACTCAAAAATTTTCACCAGCAAAAGATTAATACCTTGACACACAAAACTGGAAAAAACGTTAAAATAACAAATTTTAAGACGTTGAAATAATTAATACGTGCTTACCTAAATAAGCTTCACCAAGCTCATCTTCAAAAAAAGTTTCCAGTAATGGCGGGGGTCGTTCTTGCGATTGAAAATATGATTTAATGGGACTAAAATGCTTTAAAAGACGTTCAGTGGCAGGAATTAAAGAAAGCTATCTTGTTGGAACGGCTCTTAATAAATCAGACCATTCTTCTTCACAAAAAATGAAAAATTCTTTTAATTCATTCACTTTTTTTGTGCTACTACTAAATTCATTGTAACACTTAATAACTTAAGATTCAACATCATACTTAAGTGCTACTTGCCCGTGCTTCCCGGCATTATGTATGATATGGCAAACACATCCAACAGGAATAATATTTTGATTTAATTTGTTGAGTTCAGTAATAACACTTTGCTTTTTGCCGAAGTTTACGGAAGCGTTATCTGCGCAATAAGCCGTAAGGTTTAAAATATTTAAGTTAGCTTCTGTCAAACTTTCGACCAAACATTTGGCAATATCTTCAGACTTTTCTGAGGTGGCCGAATAAAATTTCAACAACATTTTTTGTGCAAACACCAACGTCCTTTTTAAAATTACTAATAACAAGGGGAAATGTTTTAACATTCCCTTTATTTGACGCATAGCAACTGATGCAGAATTGCTGATTATTGGCTAAGTCATTTAAAATAATATGTTTAGATTCTGGGCCAAGAATGTTTGTAACAATTTTTGTTGCTTTTGTTCTACCGCAGGAATAACGTTCGGCATTTTTTGAGTCTTGAAAAATCGTTTTAAATATTTTTCCCGCACAATCAGTTGATAAATAACTATGAGCATGTTTGATAGAGTGAAAAACGAAAGCACATTCTGCTTGAGCGGTTAAATCCAAGTCAAATTGTTTTTTGAAAAAAAATATAATTTTTTTTTTCTTGTGAACCTTTAGCCGAATTTTTCTTGTGTTTTTCTGTTTTCATGTGTTTAATTATATCGTTTTCTCCGCCGTGATTTATTGTAAATTGTGATTCACAAGTCGTACATTTTCAAGAATAAGTTTGGCTCCATTCATTATTAAACTTTACATTCCATTTAGTTTTTTTAACAGAAGGTCCAGCCTCCTCTTGATTTGGATTATTTGTCTCAAATATCAGAAATTTTTTTTCTTGTTCATCATCATCTTGGTCAATACTTATTTGCCCAACCCAATTAATCTCATCACTTGAATCACTACTGCTAGAAAGATCCATATTATGAACCTCAAGAAAACACATCTAATAGAAAAGACGTCGGTAAATATGGCTATCCTATGTATGGCGATAGCCGCGAAAAATAAAATCCTGACCCGAACGACGCTTCGCTGTCGTTTTGTTTTAGTTCCTAGTCCACATCTATTATATATTTGTGTTCTGTGGTCCACATCATCCACATGTGAAATAAAAAATAAAGCGGCATCAAGGGTTGCCGGTTGGCGTGTTTTGCGTGTTACGTGTTTCCGAGTTGCCGGATTGATTATAAAGTAATAAGTATTAATAAAATAAAATTATGGTAAACATTGAACTAGGTGACGTAATTTAAAAATTATGTATTTTTTTACTAGAGATTTTTTTACCGAAAAGCGGGAGGTTTGTTTAAAGGCGCGGGAGCCGGGAGGTTTAGTAAAAAAGCGAGAGCCTCCCGCCTAAATCGGGAGGATTGGCAACTCTACTTGGCAACAGAAACTGTTGTAACTAACTTGACAGTTTGACGTGCCTAATTGGACCAATCAAAATGGTAGAAAGGCGTGGGCAAATTGAGGCAGGAACATTAAAAAAAGATGAGTTCTATCTTTGTTTAATATGTACTTGTTTCTGTTTACTAAAGAAAAGCAACTTATTATAGTATAACATATATCACTTATATAGCTTATACCTAGGTATTTGATGGTGTCTCATAATACTAACAACAGAACTTGTAACTATCATATTAAAAAAAAAAAACAAGATATCACAAAAACATTAATTCTGATCCGTTCTGGTCTCTATACCTATCTCGTTTCAGTAGGTATCACAGGAAGTGGTATAAAATAAGCATGAAATAAAATTTAAGTAAAGATAGTGCAAACCTTATAAATAAATTCACTAAATGATTCATGTGAAAAATAATGACAAAACGCATGTTTAAATAAATATGTATTGTACTGTAAAGTGCTATTAAATATAGTATTTTAGAAATAAGGGTATCATATATCACAGATAATTGAATAAGTCATTACTTATCACAGAAATTTGACAGACTTTCCGGCAGAATTTATCTGGGCGACTGTAAAAATTTGATACTCGTTTCTGATTCTGTTGCTAA
The DNA here is from genome assembly GCF_022605725.1 of Anthonomus grandis grandis. Classification (NCBI taxonomy): domain Eukaryota; kingdom Metazoa; phylum Arthropoda; class Insecta; order Coleoptera; family Curculionidae; genus Anthonomus; species Anthonomus grandis. The sequence continues at coordinate 31,284,435 of NC_065552.1, forward strand.
CTTCCATGGGGTATCTTACTTAAGTAAAGTGAAAATATTAAAAAATTAGAAATTTTATATTATTTAATATATTATAAAAGATTAATTAGATAACACATAATTTGGACAATCAGGAAATTTAACATAGATTTTTATGGAATTACACTAAGTATCCTAATCTCTAATATCTAGGTGGCTATGATTGAAACGGCCCGCAAAATAATTAAACAAATGCTACATGACAGCCGTGTCTTGGTCGCCATGTTTGTTTGAATTTCGGCCGTTTTTTGTGTTGTGTACGTAATTAATTTTGTTGGTTTGAATATACCTACTTCGTATTATTACGATTTAACAGGCAATAAAACGTGAGTAAACATTAGTTTAATTATTTGTATACTCTATAATTTTAATAAATAATAATCACATGCAACCGCGATGCGGTGCAATTGCGGGTAAAAATCAAGTCTTTAAAATCGTATTTAATGCGATTAGTAGGTTATACTGCTTTAACGGCTTAATTTTATTAAAAAGACGTAATCATATCCTTAATATATTTTTTATTTTAAGTTTTCTATATGGTGCAAAAAACCAGCAAGTTACAATATATTATAGCCGATTTAAACGATAAAGACAAAGACCATACTCCACCAGTGCTTATAGCAAATTTACAATATTTCGTATTCTAGTTATTCTAGTAAAAACCGTGTGGAATCCTTTCTTGTTCTTTCAACAATATTTATGTCATTTATACGATGCGCGTGTGAAGAATTCCTCTTTTGGGAACCAACGATAAAAATCGTGACAACTGACAACTGAAAGTGACTGACTGCTTATGGACCTCTTACCATAGCTTACACTTTTGACAAAATGTAATCAAACCTTTATTGGAATTCGTAATCGCAATAATTTTTAATTAGGGTACTGCGATTTTCCTTATAATTAATTAATACGGATACTAACTAAATGTGTGTGAAGCTAGTCCAATCATATCCATCAACCAAAATCGAGAACGCAGCATATATCGTTTGTCAGCAATCTATTTATAGTCCGCGCCCGCTGTTATTTAATCGATATAATGCCCGTATCTCCTGAAATTCCTGAAGGAATTTTAATAATTGTTTGTCCAGGTATTAACAATGAATAACTAAATAGATTTATGGTGGTTACAAACGAAAGTTTCTTAATACCTAAATAAATATTGAATTATTAGATGTAAAAAAAATCCTTTGGGAGTTTTAGGATTATTTATTATCTTCTTTTTTAAGTGGCTATACCTTCCAAAACCCTCAAAGAATTTGCATAAGATTTTTTTCTGTAGTAGATGCTAAATATCTAAACCGATTTCAGATGGTTGCAAATGGTTGCTTCTTTTGTAATATGCTGCCTGCTTTGTAATAAATTATTCCTGGCCACCCTTACAGCATAACAAGCTGATGCCAATAATGCTCTTCCTCACACTTTGAGCATGTAGTTCAAACATTAATCTATTGTCATTAAACAAGCTAAGAAATGTATCATTATTTTTACTGTTTAAAGTGACATTGTTTAATATGTTATATTATTCATCTAGCATTTGAAAGATAATATGCTGGATTTTGAGATATCAAATACTATAGCTTGTTACTCGTACACCACTGCATTATCACCCCAACATCATGATGAAATGTCTGGAAACAGTTCAGGCTTCACAACATTATGTCGTAAGTTCGTCTCATTTAAACCGATAATGTCCATTTTCGCTAAACAAAAAACTGAAAACAATGTTCAGTGCGGAAAACTAAAATGTATTGAAGAAAAAAAGATAATTATAGTTCCCGAAGATAGCCACCCATTCAGTTGATATATTTAGATACAGTTCAGAAATGACAAACTCGATTATCACAATAAAATTTACTGGAATCGATGGCGCAAAGAGTAAATAATTATACCAACTTATTGGTGACTCGACAATTTATTCGAATGATGTGTCGACATTAAAGTGATATAAGACTAATCACAGGATTCAGAAGTCTTTCATCAATTTAATCTGGTTGAAATGACATTGTTAATTGAATAGCTAACAACCTAATGGTGTCTGTGTCTGCTAAACCTCATAAAGCAGCACCTGCTGACATTAAGCACCATAGAATTTACTTGACACCAGGATGAAATTTTATCAATGTCTTACTGCAGAGTCAAAATCTCATTTGGATATATTATCTGTCTATACACCTTCAGATCATCAGCAAAAAAATGCAGAAAATTTCTTCAAGATTTTCTTTAAGAATCTGTTCGGGACATCGTCGATCCCAAACCTTTATTGACATCTAACCTTGAAAGCGCTGATACAACATTGGTGGGACTTAGTTTCAGATTAGATACCAAGTGGAATTCATGTGAAAAGTCATAAGGCGATAAATCATAATTGCAGCATGCATTACTTACATTGTTCACATTAAAAACAGGGTGGCAAAGAGCTTAAGAATACCGATGCCAGTACTTGCCGACTTGCTTAGGCATATATTAAAGCAAACTGTTTGTCTAGGAAATTATTTATATTTCTTCGTGTCGAATCGGTTTTGAAATTGCCAATATTTTGACCTCGAAAGTAGTAGAATAATAATGAAAATAGAGGAACAGCACAAGGATTGAGCTTTTCCACTCCTAAAGTGTAGAAGAAACTAATTTGTTAATTTAAAACTTTGAATTATATCTTAAAATTAAATAATTTAAAAGGACCATTTAGTCAAGAGTAGAGGAAAGTTCAAAAGAAATAAAGCAGACAAATTTTAATTATAAAATATTTTGGCTATGAAAGATATTTAGTATATTGTTTCCTACCTCTAATTAAATGCAAGGCACCATGAATTTTCCTCTAGTCTGAGGTATTTTTGTTACCTCCTTTTGTATATCATTAATACATAATACATCAAAAATGTCTTAATTTAAAACTGTTCTTTCATTCATGTTGTATTTCCTTTTCTCCTCTCCTCTTTTTTTTTTAAATAAATACAGTACACTACAGCAGCATCTATTTGTCGAGATCTGATTACTCTATACTTTTTACAAGTAATTAGTGAAAAATGATCGTGAATGGACAAAAGTTGGTTTTAACCATCCGGTAGACAAATTTTACACATATTTTTTAAGACTAAAGCTGCAGATTTCATCCTTCAATATCGCACGCACGTGGCATAATTTTCAAGTTATTCCCTATTAGTTTACCACAATTTTTGCGCCTTAAACGAATATTAAAAACGGGTTTTCAGCAACAGCACCAGGGTATTATGAATATGGATTAAATTTGAACTTTATACTGGTTTAAACAACTTACTCTTCGTCCGTATAGTCATCATTAATTTTAGTATAATCAATATTTATTTTGCTATAAATAAATATTTAGACCCGTTTTTTTAATTAAACATAAAAAATATCTATAATACTGAACTCCAGAACATCCAGATCCAGAATGACCTCGAGAAAACGCAGACAAAAGTTCTTGCGAATAGCGCCGCCGCTTTCTACTGAATTTTCATCAATATTTTCATTGCAAAATTTTACCATATATAACATTTTATAAATAAGGGGTTAATTTGATTATCTGATTTTTTAGGCACTGCTTAATATTCTTGACAGGCTTTAAATCAGGACTTCTCGCTCGCCAATTAATAAGTTTTGCCAGTAAAATAATTTTGATCTATAGTATGGTCAAATAAAATAACTGTTCGCATAAAATTCACTATATCTTGCTATAAACGAATGATTTATTTTAACCGAGCTTCTTTTGTTTTAGGGATATTACCGAATAAATAATTGAAATAAAATTCATTCAGCAATGTTTCCACCATACAGCGGTAATAATGAAAATGGATCGCCTACTGAAGTGGATAGCAAAAGTAACGAAGAAAGCCTTTTTAGTATCCACAAAAAAATCCAGCTTCACCTCCAAGGAGTCACAAACCTTACAAAATCCGACGTAAGAAGATTAGCAATGAAGCTCGAAAGTTTCGCTTGCTCGTCTCCGGACCAATTAATCATTTTAACGACCGCTCAAGACATTTTGCTTAAGATATTTCAAAATTTAAGCAAAAACGAGGAAACGCAGGTTTTGGCATCCAGCCCTTTAAAAGCGCCACGTAAAAAACTGCTAGTGGTAAAAAGATCAACTTTAAGCCCATACAATGTCCCAACACATGAAGTTGGAAATACGGCTTTTTCCTTTGTATTTAGTCAGGGATCAGAGTCTGTTGCAGCATCACAAAATAATTTAAATTTAACACTGCCGAACTCTCAAAATCCATGTTTCTCCCCTCCTAGAAATACTTATGAGCAATCAGAAGTAAACATGAAAAATCCGTTGATTATGGAGAGTTCTGAATCCTATCAGAATCAGGGTTTTATTTCTTTCCCACAGAATGAGCAACTCGGATCAGAAACAAACATGAATAATCCTCAGGCGAAGAATAGCGACTTAGCACAGAAACAAAGCTTTATGTTGCTGCCATGCACTTTAAGCCATCTAGGATTTGATGAAAGTTCAAATTTAAAAGATAAGTATTTAGCTGTAAGTAATTACGAAGAAATATCACAAAAGGATTATAATGCTTTACCATTAGAAGATAATGTACTGAACCTTCAGTTTAATAGAGTTGATAATAATAATGAGGAGATTAGTTTTCCTACAGAGCTGTTAACCAATAATAATTTTCAAACCCCGTTAAGTGATGGGGAGGAAATAGAAGGTAAGTTATTTTCACTTATATACTTTATATACATACATATACTTGATTAATTTTCTAATATATTTAGGATCAGTGGTTCAATATATGTTAACAAGCACTGATAGAGTAGTTTGGGCTTTTGCATTCAAAGTTGAACAAATGCCTTCCCTAAATTATTCAAGTTCTGAGTTTCTCAATTGTCTACAAATTTCCAGCGATTTTTTTTACATATCCATCGTGTAGTTGGTCTGCCTCTACTCCTCCTTTCAGCTCCTAGTCTCTCTATTTAAGCCATGTTATACGTCCTAGTACTGACCTTTCAATTCTTTTTTGGGCTATTTTAGTTTGGTTGCGGTGGCCTGAGTTAAGGAGAGTGTTTTGTAAGTCATTGCTGATATTGAAGATGTCTGATAAGGTTTTTTATGCAGCCCATGCCAAAGTAACTCTTTTTTGCATTTCAGTAGTTTAGTTATCTCTGGTAATTTGGATTTCATGACTTAAGTAATTATATCTGTGGACTAGTGTTGTTACGTTACCTTTAGGTTTTCACTTGGTATCAAATTTGTCATGAATTCTTTTCAAAGTTCATGTTTAAGTCGACTTCTTAGCAAATGGCATCTAACTCAGTAATCTTTCTAATCTCTCCCAAGTTGTCTGTTATTAGAAGCATGTCTTCGGCAAATCACAGGTGTATCTTAATGCAATCTTATGGTCATGGTAGCAGTGTTGCATATGTCTTTGATTAGTTTAGAATGCAGATAGTGTATGCGGGTTTCATTCAGCGCTTTCATTACATTGTTTGTTTCGATTCCATCGAAGGAAGTGGCCAAAAGCCAGGACCAGGGGTCAGTTGTATTTGATGAACTTTTCTATAAAGCCTTTTATGCAGTAGACGCGGTCTTTAGTGCCAAAGTTTGTCCTAGAACCCGCCTGTTCCCTAGGTTGATAAAAATCCAACTTTCTTTCTGATCGATTTGCTGCTTATTGTACTTGGAAATAGCTTGTCGAGGTGGTTTAATCGGCTTATGAATCAGTAGCTTTCAAGATTTGTTGAATCGCCTTTCCTTTGTAATAAAATGGTTAGCGCACTATGCCATCTCACAACATAAGTTGAACAGTTCCTTTCTTTTCTCTAAAAATCTATCCTCTCCAACCTTTACGGCTTCTATAACAGTGCTGTCTTCATCGGGAGCTCAATTTCTTTAGTGCGTTTCTTACTTCACTATTGTTATATCTAGCATTTCTTTCGGTCCTTGGTTAACTACTCTTTTTCCAGAGTTATCTAAGTTTTTCGCTTATTGCTTATTAAGGTTTTGCCGACTCTTGTACAGAATTTTTCTACTGCCCTTAATATTTCTTCCCTGTTGGTGGTAATAGTTCTATTTTTGTCTTTTAATTTCATTTTTTCTTTTTTATCTCTTTAAGTTCGTGGTAATTTTTGGCAGTGACTCTCTGGCTTTCTTGTAAGGCTTCCAGTATATTGTCATAATGTTGACATCTTGGAATGGGTTTTCCTTGGTTTTAAGGATAGTGTGTCTTACTTGATCGCTATCCGTTGAAAACTGGTTCACAGCTGTAAAATTCATTTTGGGTTTTTCCATCGGGGCTATGTCATGTCCATCTTCAATTATCTTTTTTGTAAGAGAAGCTGTTTATTTCGAATAGGTTCTTTCGACCAGGAAATTAAGTAAAGTTGCACCGCGTTCGTTTTTAATTCCCAAACCAAATTTTCCCAGTTTTGTTTCTGTAGGATAGGGTACTTTTCCCAATCTTAGCTTTGAAGTCCACACATACTATGGTGAAATATGTTACTGCATCATTTAGAGCTAATGTGACCTCATGGTAAAATTCGGCTTCATAGTCCAATGATTACCTAAGATTTAAGATTAAGAGAGCTACTCTAGCAGAGACGATTTAGACATTACTGACATGATGTTGATTTCGTATTTTTGGTCTACAAAGTAGAAAGCCGACGCTCATCGCTGTTTCAGTTCCGAGAGCTCGTCTAATAGAACATATGTCCTGATTTTAGTTTCTTTAGGCTTTCTCCTCGTTGCTTTACCTCACTGACACCCACTATATCCCATTTCTGATATGAGATATAATGGGTATCAGGTTATGCCTCAGTGGGTCTGTGTAGTTGGTACCGGATATCCATCCGGAGACATTTCTGTCTCCATCTCAATGACTCAGACTTCTCTTTTCGATCAGGGATCTAGGCATTGTATAGTTATTGCATATGGCGGCATTCAGCGTTAGGGGCTTTTTACGTTTAGTACGGGTTCTTATCATAGACTTTCTACTTCGCTCCCCTTAGAACTCGGACTGACTAAGAATTTAGTGCGAGATTCTGGGAACCATTTCCTACTCGCCTGGGGAGATAATAGTCGATAATGTGTTCCTGGTGTTAATGTATTATTGGATATTTTCCACATTTCATCAAATCAATAGTTTGTAATATACCAGATGCTTTCTGTTTCTGAAATTATTATGTTATCTGCATACAATTCCGCGCCCTTTTTACCGTTCGTAATTTAAAAGACTCGATACACAAAAGTAGTCAATGATAACCAAATTTATTATACTAACCGATTATCAACATTTTATATATGTAAAGTTATAAAAAAAAAACAAACATACCTAATCTAGATTTTTGTATTAAATCGAAGATTGATTAGAAGATTATCCTTTATGAGCAATTTTATATCATACTTTTGAAATTTTTTTACGCATTCCTTAAATTCTTTATTATTGTATATTTTAGGGCAACAATCCATTAAAAATTCCTCGAACAGCACAGAGATCTTCGAAACTTTCGGCTATAGTATTCCCAATTCAAATAAAATTATTAGTAGTTTAAGTAGCTGTGATTCTATTGAAATAAACACCGAAGCGAACACCTCTACAAATGACAGTGTCCATCTCCCAGCGTCTAGTGACAATACTTTTGTAGCAGCCTCCATTATTAATAATGATAGCTATATTGTTGAAGAAGCCATAGCTATCCCATCCCAGCTTTCTCCTGACTTTCTTCATCACGAAAATCCCTTGATCCGGTCAAATGAAGGAGACAAACAAACCCAGGAGAATTCTTTGTATCCTGACTCATCTTGGGATAAAACTACTGTGAACTTAAACAAGTCCATCGAACAACGTAATAATGATGGCGATGCAAGTGTTGATAGTGATCTAACTCAGATTGTTGAAAACATGGTTATTGATGAAGAACTCAATTATGAAAACGAGTAAGTGATTATTCTTTTTTCTAAGTAAACAATTATTATTTGTCATGTAGTTGTTACAATCTTATCTCAAGATTTTATTTCACAGAAAGCTATGAGGGAGAAGGTTAAAAAGATTCGTATCTTATAGCTCTTTGCTTATCAGAATATTTAGATTTCTTTCATAGCAAAGTAAGGATAGAACACTATAGTCAAAAAATTATAAAGTTTGATGTTAGACATGTGCCCGCCAGTTTAATTTCTCATTCAGTATTTTTTTGAGGCCAATAAGTTTTATAAAATAACCTAAGTAAGAAGTGGCAAAAATCTCCTTTTGATTCTTCTCTTGAAAGATTGGAAAATAGCATTGGTCTTATTCGAATTGACTTTGGAATTTTTTGGAACATTTTTATAATACGAAGGCGGTTCAGATATGATGGGGACAAATGCTGTAGATGGCGTGCATGTATGTTTTGAAGGACTTGGCTTGAGTAAGTGACAGTTTACGAACAGAGTGGCATAGTTTTCGGCAGCGAGATTTCACGCGCATGCTTACAACGATGAGTAAGCGTCAAATACTGACCTCGCATGGTTATTCGTTTTTTAGTATGGGAAGACGTTAAAAACACGGAAAGTTTTCTACGTTTGCAAAATCAGTTCGGTAGTGAGTCCCTGAGTAGGGCTGCTGTATTTAAATGGGCCAAAACATTCAAAGATGCAATTCAACACTTAATATCGCAAAATAACAAACATTTACGCGGTTAGACGTTTGTTGCCGCCTCCTGATGCGAAAACATGGGTACACTATTACACTCACGAAAGGAAAATGTCATCTAAAAAATGGAGAAAGAAGGACGAAGACAACCAATCGGCGGGTAAGGATCTACTGTGTTTTGGAACCGGCGGAGCGTGCTGTACGTCGATTTCCTGTGCTTTCAACATTCCGTCAATACTGCATACTACTCTGAACTTTCTAAAAACATACGTGAAACCTGCTTATCGCTCAAGACGGAGGAGCATTCCAGCGAAGTGCGTTTTTTCTCCAGGATAATGCACGACCTCATACCGCGTGTCTCACTCTCGATACTATATCAAAATTGAGGTGGAAAATACTGGACCACCCTCCCTACAGTTCGGATTTATCAACCTACGACTACCACATGTATGGACCACTGAAAGAAGCCATCGGAGGTCAAAGATTCAATGCCCACGATGAGAAGTTGTACTAGAGTCTTAGTTGCCTAAAAATAAATTTTTCGATATCCGCATCTTTCGACAAGAAGGACAAAATGCGTAATTAGTGAGGCTAGAAAAACTGTTAATTTTTTCGATAGTAAATAAATGTGAGCATTTTCCTCGATCATATTTTAACCACCCTCGTATATTTGTACAGATTGCGTTTAGGTATTTTCTCGTAATAGCTCTATTTGCATAGTTTAGTAGAATATACCCTCCTTAATTATTAAACTCATAAAAGTTCTATGGTTGGAATTTTTGGTGACACTCAAATCACAAAATAGTTTTATCATCAATTAAAACTCTTCATTTTATTCTCGACACGTGTTTCCCTAACCATGTTATGCATCTTCGGGAGAACACCATTTTTAGACTTAAGTCTTTGATAGGGTTTTTAAAAATGTAGACCTAAGAATGGCTTCTTAAAGTTCGGCTAAATTAAGAAAGTCAAGTTTGGCTGAACACGCTTTAAATACTTGCAACCTTGTAGGGATAGGTAATTTAAAATTACTTAAAGCAATTAATAACAATAAAAAAATAGATTACCATTATCAACAGGGATAAAGGTCCAATCCATTAGCGAAACACGTTTCGAAAATAAAATAAGGAGTTTTGGTTATTCATAAAACTGTTTTGTGATTTAAAAGGTTTAGCTATTCTTCTTCTTACTTCTCAGATTTATCTGAAATAACAAGGTTTAACTCCTAACTCAATAAATGATAGTTAGTTACTGTCATTTATTTCGCTTTCCATCTTATAAACTATAGCATGTTGTTAAGTTTGTATCTTCTCTTTGAAGTTATTTCTACTTAGTTAATTTGCGCTCTGGATATCCATATTATGTAGTTGCCTTGCGTAGGTTTCTGAAAGGCTTGTATAGTTTAGTGCATTACAACAACACATAATATTAGACCCTCATTTTACTTAGATTCCACTCCATGTTCTCCTATAATTGGATCTATTAATTGATATTATGTGTGCTCTAAAGAATAGCTAGGTTACTGCTTGCTACATATAATAACAAATATAATCCTGGTCTAGCTTCGTAGAATTAATTCGACTCTAACATTAATTATTATCCAAAATCAAATTAACTAACCTAAAATCACATTTCCTTTTCACAGTTTCCAATCCCATAACACAACTAGCTGTACTGAAATGGTTGAGGTTACTCAAAACAACAGCACTAGTTTAATAAAGTTTGAAAGACAGGAAAGTAATTTGTCTGTTATAGAAAATACACCGCAAGGTAATCGAAGAAAGCCAAAATTAATATCGAATTTTAATATTTAGTTTTCTTTTTAGCAAAATATCCAAGCTATGCCAAACTACTTAAGAGCATTCCGCCTCAAAATCATGACGCTGTGTCAGATATGGTGATTGATGAAACAGAATATCATACACTAAGCAAACATGATTCTATTGAGCAGCTAAATAAACTCTGTTATGATTTAAATCTAGGTTTATCGGCTAACGAAACTAATAAGGCTTCTGATAATCTTTCAAAAAATAATAATAACAAAATTTGGTGCAAATCCCAATCATTTAGTTTACTAGATATTCAGTCTCTTAGAAATGTAACTAATACAGTATGCAGTGAAGTTGAGGCTATAAAACCTATTACAGAAGAAGATACTGCTATGGATAAAAAGACCGAAACTGAAAATATGATACTCATAGATGGTGCCTTAGTTCAAAATGATCAGAGTGATGAAAATGACACTGATGAAAGTTTTGCTAAAAAGCAAGAATTAAAAGCTGATAAAATAGTCGAAATACGTGCAAAATATACCGACATGTGGAACGCCATGCCTTTGTCGGAACGGGTTTCGAAAAGGTTTGTCGAAAAATTTCAAATTAGAATTCTAGAGGATCCCGTAGATAGTTTGCTTGATATTAATTATAGGCCGAATTTAAATAGTTTTTACTTTCCAAGGTAAGCATCGTATCTAATATTATATTTATTCGTGTATAACAAAATCATGTACTTTCTAGAGTCAGCCAAAAGGAATTGTTATGTAACCTTAAAGAATCAAACGATTTATCTGTTCAGCTTTCCACAATTTTGAGTACCGTTTCAGCAAATATGCTACAAAGAGATCATATAAAAAATATGAAAGTTGCAGCAGTTGCTGATAAAAAAATAAGTTCACAAACCAGTATTGAACATTTTGACATGGCAGTGAAAAAGTATGAGGAGGGGAATGAAGAAGATAATCAATTAGGTAAGAACAGAAAATGTATTTTTATATTCATATCTTCTTTTAAAAAATTCTTATGAATAAATTATATTCAGCACAGTAATAGGCAGTTAATTCTTGCCGTGGGATTTTTGGAAATATATAAAACTTATCCAATAGAACGCCTGATTTGGATTTGTGCCATTTTTGTTTGTGCAAATGTTACGATGTTTATTGATTGACATCTGTAGTTGTACAGGCCATGCGATTAGAGGTCACGGCAGTATTCAAACCAGCGAAGTTTAATTATCCTGAAAACTCTTTATGCGATGGGGGAAATTGCGAGAAAATAGTTTGAAAATTACTACAATTTCTGGTACTTGCTTAATTGAAAATTATAATTTTTTCCTTCAAATTCAAATCCGGCGCTCTTATTGAAACTGTTTTTTTATTCCCGTTGTCCCAATTTTCGATATACTAATTTATATTTTACTTATTGATTATTTTCTTTTGTGTTTTTATCAAACTTATTGTTCTGCTTTTATTGTTACCTTTTTTTTAATTATAAAAATCAGGAGTACTAAGAAAACCAAACTCATGTGACACTCTCCAAAATTTAGGGCATATTTAACAGTTAAATGTACGCCGATCTTATGCTGAGTTAAATCGAAATATCTCTTCGAAAATATTTTTTAAGTTCCAAAATAGAATAGCAATGTAATATTTTGATCTTCAATTTCTCTACTTTACCTTAACCATTTATAATTCTATAAATTATGTTTCTTATTTATCTGAAAATGTCTAGGTTCCAGAAGTTTGTAAATTCTTAATCTAATAATAGAACAGACACCATTCCTAATAATATATTTACTGATAAATATAAACCCAACATACTTATTAGGGTGTATAGGTAGAGACTGCATTATCAATTTCAATTTTCGAGAGACTATTGTGAATCAGCAGCATGCTGCCGTCATTGGATATTTAGTTAGTCTTTTCCTATTTGTCAATCCTTTTTAAAAAGGCAAAAACCATATAACCTATATACTGATTTTCGCAAAGCAATTTGACAAGGCATATACAAATAATATAATTTGGCTTATTTATTTTTAAAATTTGGTTTTTGTAATCCTTTCTTGTCTTTGATAGACTCATACTTAATCAACTGTAAACAAGTTAGTATGTACGCTATTATTTATGTCGTTAATTGCTGGACGTGTGGACCTCTGCGTTTTAGTATACTTAGGAAAGATCTGGAATTTCTCTTCGGATATTATTTCCTTCTCTTTACTGATGGTTTGAAACTATAAAAACAGACCATGGCTTCTCATTATATTACTGCTCAACAAAGTGACAGAAACAAAATATTTTTCTAGTTCTAGCAACGTGATATTTCTACTTTATCAATTTAATTAAATAGTTTAATAAAATGATTCATCCATTTATATCTATGTTTTCTAGAATATTGATGACGCGAAGTAAAAAGCAGCTAAATCAAATGCACTAACACAAAGTTTCGAAATTAAAAAAAAATCAAAATTAACTAGTAGTGGCTGATCCTGCTGGAAGGCTTTTAATCCAATAGACATTTTATCACCCTACGTTTTTGTCTTGACAATTTAAAAAACTACATTATTTCAAGTTCTTAAACTCTTTATCATAAACAAACATTCCTAATATTTTTTGTAACTCGTATCCATTTCTATCGATATCGCCTTACCGATATTCCTGATTGATAGCAACTTACCTGAGAGGAGACAGTTTGTCGATATTTTGGCTAGTTTTGCATCACCTTATTTTTATACGAAGACATTCTTTAATGTCCGCAATTTTTTGCGGCCTTGTTATTCAATATTTTTCACATTCGTCGCATTCATTGCTAGGCAAAAATGTTCACAAGTCTTCGATTTTCGGATCGATTATTAAGGTCAAGAAAGTTACGAGTTTACGTGAAGTGATGGGTCTTGCGCACTTGAAATCGTTATCTCCAGAATAATGTCGTCATTAAAAACCGAGAACCAAGAGAAAGCATTTAACTAATCAACAACAGCACTGTTATATTTACCTAACAATTCAAAGAAACCCAACTATGGCAATACCAGCGCTCAGATGCAGCTGCTTTGGGAGTTCAAGTATCGATCTCATTCTGAGGCAAATAGATTCGAGGTATCACCGACCATTAAGAATACCCCGACTACAACCTGAGCATAAAGTTCGTAGACAACAGTGGGCACAAGAGCACATGGATTTACCTACAGAATTTTGAAACTCTGTGTTTTTTTCTTATGAAACAAGAATTTGTTTGGCGGAGGATAATCATCGAATACTGATATCGAGGGAGCCAGCAAGAGCTGCCCAGCTTGCTCAACAATACTCCGTACCACCCTTTGCAAGAGTAAATGCTATGAACTGGGATGATAACATATGTAATGGTCTCACAGAATTCATTTACATTAAAAGCACAATGACAGATACATGAAGGAGGTTGTAGACTCTTACGTCAGACTATATGTGGCGAGGAGCTGTTGGCGAGCCTTTCGTTTTAATGGCAGATAACGCCCCATCTCGCTGTAAATGAGTATCTGGAATCGAATGGTATTGACCATTTGGACTGGCCTGCACTATCGCCAGATTCTCATAGAATAGGCTTGGGACGTGCTTTCCAGGGCAGGTGCAGCACACAGAAACCCACCTAGGACAAGAGCTTGTTGATGCTCCTTGGAAAGAATGGAACAATTTTCCTTAAGAGCCTAGCTTTAATCACATAGACAGTATATGCAGACATCGCCAAGCTTTCCAGTACTTTATTAAGACAACCCAAACTTTTGATAATTTTAATTTATATTAAAAAATAACCCTATATTTATTTTAAAAAATCTTGTGAGTAATAAAGTTTTTCAACAAGCATTTGAGTTGTTTTCCTAAATAAAACTAATCAATTCATAACTTTCTAATCGATTCTTGCCAATAAAAAAAATGTCGGAAATATAGGTAGATGCATTTTTTTAAATTTATGTGTACAACCTGTATAGACAATGCATCTTTACAAATCTCAAATAACTCATTAGCATTCTCACATTTAATTTTTAAATTACAGATACAAGTTCAACATCGTCAGAACATTCTCCGAATCATCAGTGGGTCAAAGCCTATTTGAACAAAGCTAAAACAGACATTTGGAAGAATCTTCAAAACGAAGAACTACCGATTGAAAGGTTAAGATGGAACGAGGATCTGAACGAAGGAGAGACATCAGAGCCAGATCTGACTGAAGATGAGCGTTTCGAAAATATGTGCCGCCAGATCGGCACAGCGGATTGGTTAAATGTAAAACCAGATGATTTATAAATATTTTATTAAATTAGTAATTATATAGTTAGATTGCCCTTGAAAAAATGTGTTTCAGATCAGATTATCGGGCCTATTGGGGAATCCAGTACTTTTTGATATTTCATGTTTTTATGTAGACCCCACATTCAGGATATAATAATAAAAACTATTGCAGGTACATATTTCGTGGTATTCTTGTTTTTGTCAATTATTTTGTTTAATTAGACAAATGTGGAAGTTTCTGGAATTATCAATAATTCCATAATTTATTGACATCAAATTTTGTATTTTTCTGTTTCGAAAACTTGTATTTTCACTTTCTTAAAAAAAAAACGAAGTTTTAGCACATATTTAGTGTCTCATGTCCATTGGCACAGAAAGATGCTATTTTCACACTGCTTCTGAAAAACTACGAAATATATAAAAGACTTCAATATGGCACATGGTTGAATTTGGTGGATAAACATAATTTTAAAAGGTGGTTTATTTTGCTTTAATAGCCGCGAATTTGTTAATAGAAGGAAGCATCCTCGAAATGCATCATGCTGGAAGGTGGTCGACGAGTTTAAATATGCTGAATCTTCACTCACTTGAAGTAAGCATTGGTAAAAATGAATCACTAGCAAAGTCTAAAAAATACGAATTGGGTTGTTCACATCGTTGCTTTACGAGGTTTTCATTGGTTCGTTGTTTTTTTTTTCTCTATTCTATTTCTCATCAGTCACGGTGATCCATTCCTTCCACAATGCATCCATTATCTGACCTGGCTATAAGTAAATGCAGAATCAGCTAGTCATCAGTTAGCTGTGGAAAGGGGTCTAGAAATGATCTTTGATATAAAGGAAACAAAAAGAGACAACGAGATGTCGATTGGACGAAGGATGATGCTATATATTTTGTTGTCAATTTAAGCTTATCGAGAGTACTGTAACGATATTGGAAACACCGAGAAACCAACTGATTTTCCGGAATTACACAAGTGGCACGACAACTCGAAGGAAGCGAATTTTCCGCAGTCAGTCGAGTATATAAGGAGCCGCGTCGCCGCTGAGAGGCAGTTGTGAGTTCAGTGCAGTGAAGTTTCAGCAATACTTCGACAAGGTGTGGCTGTGGACATCTGAACTGGGAAGAATAGAAATAAATTCTTCCATACCGGAAGAATTAGAAGAACTGGTATAGTTGTCGAGCGTCGGTCTAAGGTCATACCAGAGAAGGAGGCTGAGTCATTTGGTCCATAGATATCCAGACGTTTATGATACTGGGAAAGTCAACATATTTCAGCCCAAAATCAATACAGGAAATGCTCGTCCCATTCGGCAGACAGCTCGAAGGCTACCACCGCCTATCACCGTACTGTTCTTCACCGGTACTGGTAAAGAACAAAGACGGTTCGAAAAGAATCTGTGTAGATTAGCGGCAGCTTAATAACGTGACTAAAAAGGACAGCTATCCTCTTCCTTGCATTGATGACATTTTAATCACACTGGCTGGATCGAAGATCTTTTCCACGTTAGACTTGAAAAGTGAATACTGGCAAGTTGAGTTGAGGCAATCTAAGCTGATTACTATTTGGACTGTGCAATGCCTCTGCCACTTTTGACCAGCTGAAAGAAACGATTTTAAGAGGACTGCCCTGGAAGACTGGCCTGGTTTATCTTGATGATATTATTGTGGTAGGAAAATGATTTAAGGATCACATGAAAAATCTAGAAAAAGTGTTCCTAAGGCTACGACGTTCTGGATTAAAGATGAGCCCAAAGAAATTGCCAATTATTTAAAAGAGCTGTGCAGCATCTGGGTCAGGTCGATTCCAGTAAAGGAGTGGCGGTTGACAAGGCAAAGGACCAGTTCCAAAAGACAAGAATAAGCTACGCAACTTCTTGGGATGATGCACTTACTATTGGTGCTATGTGGAGGGATTTGCCAACATCGCAAAACTATTGATTAGGGTGACAAAAGGAGAACGAAAATTCCAATGGTCCCAAGTCTGCCAAAAAGTCTTCGATTACCTAAAAGAAGCACCTAAAAGCGCACTTATCCTGAGCTATCTCTTACCTGGAAAAAAAAATTGTAGTATTGTGGGTGTAGGAATCTCAAATCCAGGAAGGCTTAAAAAAATTTTGGCTATTTTATTAAGACGCTGTCCAAGCCAGAGCGTAACTATTGGATCACTCGCCGAGAGTTGCTAGCTGTTGTCAAAGCGATGGAGCACTTCTATAAGTACCTCTATGGGAGAAAGTTTCTGCTGCGAACTGAGGATGCAGCTTTATAATGGGTCCTTCAGTTTAAAAATTTGAAAAAGATGGATAGAAACTATAGGAGTTTGCTTTTGACAGTTAACACAGAGCCGGGAGAATCAATCAAAATGCAGATACCTTATCAAGAAGACCTTTTACACCCGTTTAGAGGAGTGCAAACTTTGTTAACGGGCAAAGGGGAAAGATGCTCAGTTGTCAAAAACCACCATCGTCTTTCCACGATACTTGGCAAAATAGGTATCTTATAAGAGACCAAGAGTAAAGTTCCGATATCCGGATAGTCCTAACATAAATAACAAAAAGGCAACAAACTAACTTGGGGGAAGAAGTTGCCAAGTCAAATCATATTGACCACAATGAACCGCCCTAATTTTGGATGGAGGAAAATGATTGATCACGACGGCAAAGAAGAAAGAAGACAAAATCGTTGTACCTAAATGTGAGAGTTTGGAGTTGCTAGAGGAATCCCTGACGATGTGTCAGGAGGATACCTTGGCGTAATAAGACCTTTGGGAAAACTGAAGGAAAGATTTTAATGGGTCAGTAGCAAGGCAGACGTAAGTGAAAGGAGTGTAAGTGCAAGTGTGTAAGTGCAGGAAATGCGTGGTATGTGTGGCAAGTAATAGGCCGCCGAGAAAGCAGAAGGCTTTGATGCGCAGTATAAAGTTTTGGGATGCTGTTATACTCCTCAACGTCGTTTTCTGGAGAAATAACAAAATCGTTGATTGTTATTTTTACAAAAGGTCCAATTGCAAGAGGAGAACCTTCTGCCGATATCGACATTCACCATCTTTGGAAATTCTTCAAACTATAGGAAATATGGAAAAGATTATAATTTAGATCAATCTGTGTATTTGAAACCTTCTGAACACAACCTTAACTGATTTTATTAACCATATTTTGAAATAAACCGGAAATTTTTATCGATTTTTTCTCGTAATCATTTAATTTTATCATAATAAACAGTGAGAAATATGACAATGTAGCATACAATTTAAAAAAGATAGGAAAAATTGTATTTCTATTTAATGTGCGCGGAAAGATTTGAAAACTGGTTTTACTCTAATGTGCACACATTTCCTCTAAATATAACCTTTTCCTTATCTCGTATATCTATAATCATTGGCGAGATATATTGATCATGAATGTGTAGTACCGGCAGACCTTAAATTTGAATCTCCCCCCTTATACTGAATTCGAAAACTCCCAGTTTTTCTTAGCATGGCTCAGTCTCATATTTATTTCTCAAATAGTTCCAATAGCTGGAAAGAGTGCGCTGTTGTTACGTCGTAGCGTAGTGCCACCTGGTATACATGTGATTAACTCCTCTTCTGATTTTACTTTCTCTAAGGTTCCATCTCTCTGTCATTTGTCACTACGTCAACTGTCACTCATTAATGTCACCGCGCTGTCAAAAATATATATAAAAAAATCAAAACCAAAACGTCAAAGGGAACGCTCTAACTATAATATTCCAAAGAGAATTTTGGATAATCCCCGGTTTTTCGTTGCATATTGACTCCTTTTTCCTCAAAATTAACAGATTTGTGGAGTAGATGAAGGTACGTCTGCCGTATATACGGGCTTTGATGCGTTTTGAAGCCCATATGAAACTGTATCTGATTATCCTTTACCTTTTGTGTCCCCATCTGCGCCATATCCATTTGTAAACAAACTCCACAGCCATACATGGTAAAATAAAGAAATAAACCATATTTTTAAAACATAACTGTTAAGAAAACCTTCTATAAGGAATATATATAATGCTGGAAAGTGCTAGCAAATCAACTTGCCCTAGAAGAAAGGACTCTATAATATATTGCCCTTTTAGGTTTAAATATTAAACTGGATTCCTTTTAGGTTAAGGTATGCCTCGAAACAACCCAAAAGAGAAGTACGAGTCAACCTCTCAGATGTATAACAGTGGCACTGTCCTCTCTAAAAGGAACACATTCATGTCAATGGAGGAACAGGCCAGTGGAAAAAAGTCTACATGGAGTGAGCTTGAGATAACAGGGTCCATCAGGAATTTGGCACCTAGTTTATTTCAGATGACTCATATAACACGTAAGGCTCTAAAGATCCTTTTAAAATACTGGATAAATAATACTACAATTAATAAATGAAGATTGTCATCCTTCGGATGCTAAAAGTGTTTTTTAGTTTTTTTTTAAATGAAGGTGATCTAGTAATAAGAATTTAATAATCCCAATAAAAGACATGGTAAAATTATTTTTCACAAAAAATCAACTTAAATATGTAATTTATGAAAAAAAAATTTTTCCTTACAACATTTTATTTGATAAAATAGAAGGCATAGAACATAGTTAAAGTTAGAATTATCATAGTAAAGAAAGATACGCAAGCATTGAAAACATTATGCTTACCAACACATTCATGTGTCACATCCTTATACTCATTGTCATCATAATATGTCATTTATAGTTATATTGTCGGGTGGTCCTAATATAAAGTGGCAAGTATTAATAAAATAGGTTTTATATCAAAATTACAATTAAGGAAGATTAAACAGCCTTGGTTGGCCACAAAATTTTTAAAATTTGATGACAAATTTAAGTTTTATGTAACCCACCTAGTGGTGGTATAGAGCAAATTAGGAAAGAGAATAAGACAAGAGACCATATTAATAGAACATCACAGAACCTCTCTAAATAAGATACAGGGAGTCTAGTTAAGGCTTAATTTAATGAGTAAACTATCCAAGAATAAATAATAAAAAATGCCTCAACCAATATGTTTCCCATATAACTTTAAACATACTGTAGAATAAATCTCTGATTAGTTGTTTTACTAACAACTGTATCTTGTTATGTTTAGAGAAGCATATGCATATGCTTATGTGATATGCATTATATTTGATATAAAATTGTTCACAAAAATAGATACTGAAGATGATTGCGAACTCCTTCACATAAATCTTAAAAAAGTTGAGAATTAATAGAATCTACTTAAATGTTATTAAATGCTGTAACCTCTCATTTTCTAGAAAACTGTTGCCAATAAATTTTAACTATTTGAATATCAATCTATTATGAATTACTTATGAGGTGAAATTATGTTTCGCCAAGCATATAGCAAAAATAGTTTCTGAGTATGCCAAATTGTTGGATTTTATTTATCGAAACTGTCATTTTGAAAATATTATTACCCTAAAACTACTTTTCTTCTCTTACAAACACTCAAAATTAAAATATCGATCTCTAATTTGGTACCCAATTTATAACTACCAGATCAATATTGAGTGCATTCAGAGCAAGTGTATGAAGTATCTCTGGTTTAGAGAGGAATGTGTCTTTCCGGCAAGAGGTTTGGATAGTCAATTACACTCAAATAAATTTAATATTATACCCTTAGCAAAAAGAAGAGAAATTCTTTCCATAAAATTCTTACATAACCTTATTCATAACAAGATTGACTGTCCCACCCTTTTGACTGGATTAAATTTTTGGGTGCCCGGAATAAACTCTAGGTATTTTTTTTTTTATGTAAATCCTGCTAGGACTAATATTTTGTTTAAATCCCCTATTAACATACTGTGTCAGAAATATATTAATAATAATGTACATGAACAGTGTGATTTTTGTTGACAGTTTATTTATTTTATTTTATTTATGTACGGACTTGCCATTTTACAATAAATAGAACTAATTACTAAATACAGTATAGATATACATTGCTATACAAAAAGAAAATGAAAGTATATATCACAATATATGCCTTAAAGATCCTCTAAATCTTGCCTCTAAAGTTCCAAAAAAAATCTACAGATTGTTGCATAGAGTTTGCATTATTTAACATTCTTGTAATGGGGTTATTTTTGCCATAATTTGTAGAATAGTAAGGAACATAAAAAACATTAGTATGCCGATTCCTTCTTGTAGGTACATTCAGACATATTAGATTTAAAAGATCTGGACAATCAATTACACCATCAATAATCTTGTGAAGTAAATGAATTTCAAGATTTAGTCTCCTCCCTTACAAAGTATCAATATTAAGTAGCGATCTTAATTCACTATAAGAATAATCATCTCTGATATAACCACACCTGTAACCAATATAATGTAGAAACTTATTCTGCACTCACTCAATTGCAGTTACATGTGTTACATAACAAGGGTTCCAGATAGGTGAGCAATACTCCAGAACACTTCTAACTTGCGAGCAATATAGTTTCTTTATTGTAAAAATTGAAAAGTCCTTACTAGACTGTATGATGAAACCTAACATTCTATGAGCCCGAGAGATAATACCTGATATATGAATATCAAATGATAATTTGCTGTCCAATACAACACCAAGATCCTTCATTTCATTGGTAACCTTTAAGTTAGTATGGTTGATGGAATAATTGTAAGAAATAGGACTTTTTACTCTTGAAAATGATATTTGATAGCATTTTTTTACATTAAGGTCCATATGATTTGCTTGACACCAGCCATAAAAATTATCAATGTCTTCCTGAAGAAGCTTAACATCAGTCATTGTTCTAATAGGCCGAAATATCTTTACATCATCTGCAAACATTAGTACCGAGCTATTTTTTATATTTTGAGGTAAATCTAATAGGAACAAATTGAACACAAGGGGACCGCAGGGTGACCCTTGAGGTACCCCTGATGAAACAATTATAGGTCTAGACACCGAACTACCATATTTGACTCTCTGCATTCTATCAGTTAGAAAACTATTTAACCAATCAGCTACCCTACCGCTAATTCCCAAGGCCCTTAACTTTGCAACCAAGAAATTATGGTCCACTCTATCAAAGGCCTTGGAAAAGTCAGTATAAACAGAGTCGACTTGACACCCTTGCTCCATATTGCTTAAAATAAAATTTATGTACATTAAAAGATTTGTATTGGTAGATCTATTTTTTTAAGGTCCATTATAGAAAGTGTAAAGTAGATAGGTGCTGCAGGGTCTTTCTAGTATGTATATAGTCTAGTTAAGTACATAAAATGTTATGCATTTTTCACTTTCCTGTAATTGGGTAACAAACCTGTTGGAAATGAATGCCTTTTTTTTAATTGCTTTTTCATGAACGAATGATATTCAGAGATGTTTTGGAAGACTGCAGTTCTGCAGGTTCTGCTTGTATGCAGTAGTCCTCTTTCTTTATTTTCAACTTATAGCAGTGAATGTTGGTTCATTATATTCAGCTGTCAATGTTAAAAATAAATATGCCATTGGTCACTTCTTGGGAGTGAGTAGTAAGACTAATTTTATTGTAACATAAAGGCTAGAGTGTGGGGAAGGAGGAGGTTTGTTTACATGCTGAGATTTTGATAAGATTTTGCTCTCAAGTGAGCCTTGGATGAAAATGTATACATTTGCCTTACTGTGCATATTCTACTAAAACATCCTAAATATGGTGTTATTATGTGAAGGGCTTGTTTGTTTCCTTGAGGTTCTTTGTCTTGGTCCTGATACCAAGTTATTCTTACTTTTTTAAGACTAATGCAATAAAACACATTCAATTTTTTCAAAAGTTTTTTTTATGTAGTAATTTGTGGTATTAGAGGTAAAATACAATAATCAAATTTAATAACACATTATAATTTGAGCATTTTAAACAAACTCTTGCACCTAGATTGCAAGCAATGGGTATGTGCAAAATCCAAGGGGGTTAAGTTAGTTTTTAAAATATAATGGACTAAAAGAATTTCTTTTACCTGCTATAAAATAAACATACTAGTGTTAATTACATTATTCAATAGGATAGAATCTAAGAATTACATTAGTTTAAGATATGTTTTGTAATTGTTGTAATATTGTAATAATTGGTTTACATTTTTTGCTAAATGTATCATATTTAATGATATTTATTATACTATATAATTGTTTGCAAATATAAATCTAATTAACCTAATTTTAACAAAATCTTTTAGCTATACATGAATGCTAAACTTAGTTACTTGTACATTTTTATATTTTACATATTTTTATTTAATTTTAGGTCTGGGATTAAAAAATAACTGCCTACATCGCATACCACCAGACATAGCCAGTTTGGTAAACCTGCGCAATCTAGACGTTAGCCACAACAAGCTAAGGTCTCTACCTGCCGAGTTAGGAGAACTTATTTATTTAAGGTATAATAAATAAATATATTGTTCTTTTCAACCTTTAATAACTTTTCTTCAACCGTTAACTCATTAAAATTGTAAATACAGGTAGGATATCCTCTTCCCTAGTTGTCTTTCCTCCCCTAGCCTATGTTATGTGAAGAAATACCCTTCCTGATAATCCTTGGTAATGAATATGATGAAAAAATATGGTTAAGTAAGTCATTAACGCGGTTATTTTTATCCTTTTTTCTGCAGAGAATTACATTTAGGACACAACCTGTTAAGAATCCTGCCATATGAGCTGGGCAAGCTCTTTAACTTGATGATTTTGGGTTTGGTGGGGAACCCGCTTAGTAAAGACATCATGACCATTTATAGTGAACCCAATGGGACTCAAAAGTTGCTTACTTTCATGCTGGATAATCTGCAGGGTAAGTGATTTTTTTAATTGTATATGAGTGTAGTAAAAAAATCGATGAATACAAAGTTGTTCATCCTTAATATCTTGCTTGCAGTTGAAAATATGAAAAATCCGAAAGACGCGTCAATTTTATTAGTGGGGACACTATAAATGATTATTTTTAGACTTCTTAGTTCAGTCCCCTAGTAGAGGTCAATGTCACCTTTAGAATTTTAAATGGGTGTCCTATTTTGTTGTCTCTTGGCAAGAGGTTTCCGAATAATCGCGTTTAAGTTCGTTCAGATTTTGGTTTTCAGGTTAATGTTAACACAAAACTATTGCATTGGGTCTAAAGATGCGTTGTTTTTTCTAACCAAACTTGGTAAGCAAATTTAAGAGATATAGCCAAAACCAGTGGCGAATTTACTGTAAATGCGACGTAGCCATGACCTGGGACGGCAACATTTGGGGCATTTTAAGTATGGAAAAGTATATATTTTTTGAACTCTCCACTTCAAACTATAGCGCTGAAAGATCATGTTTGAAACAGTAAAAACTAAATTCATAGGGAAAGGACAAGTTAAATGCTCTTGTATTGTAAACAGTAGGCAGAATTGTTCCTATATATAGATTGTGAAGAAATTATCAAAAAATCTGTTACAAAATATAAAATTACAAGTTTGATTCAAAACTAAATAACAATTAAAAAAAGGAAATATCAATAAATGAAGTAGATAAACATAGAAATGCTACTAGTGGTAACCTGCCTCATAAGCAGTCCAAATACTTCTAACTAAATTATTGATAATGACCCATATATAATCTCAATTATTATAAAAAAGACATCTTAACTGATTTAAACACATGTTGAATACATCAACATTAAGATCATTTATTAGGGCCAAACTTCGATTGATGAGAGTTATTTACACCATAAAAGGTTCTATAAAATGAAATATAGAATATTGGCTGATGTCTTAGCCGTTGGTACGATACAATTAAACCAATTGAATTTAAAAGAATAGGACAGTCCAACATGCTATTCATAAGTTTAAACATAAACAGTATAACAAATCTCTCTTTGCGAATATTGTGTAAGTTGAGGAAAGTTTATCCATTTTTCCATCACACTGTCATGGATTCCATAGGCCTATAAAGCAATTTATTTTTTTGTCATATTTAATTACTAGGTTTTTTATTTAAGAATTATTAATCAATTATGATTAAAAAGTAAATAAGTATAATATATAATAATTATATTGAAATATCTTGCATAATGCTTAGTTGTTTAAATGCATTATATTTATTTAAAAGGTTGCTGTAGATGACTCAGGCTCGAGGTGACCATTCTTAAATTTACACTATCTTTACATAAATAGATGTGAATTATTTCGCTAATATTTCTTTTAGTGTTGTTTGCTTCCTGATCTAAAATACCAACATTATTAAATAAAAATCATGTCCAGCGAGCTAAGGCTGTTTTATTGCTTTTTTTGTACGTTAAATAGGATAATCGTTGGTGTGTTGTTTAACCCTACTGTCTAGTTTGTCCGACATACGATTTCCCGTAAGAACATAGAACACGATAGATAACACTCGATTGCTTAGAGTTTGTCTAGCTAAGGAAAGGTACACCATCTGTTTCAAAGCTGCGCCAAGTTTTGACCCCTAATAACGCGCGATTAGCGACAGTAGCTCGCCTTTTTTTAATTTAATTTAAAGGCACAGAACACAAATATAAGACAACGCAACGGCACTGTTTTTTATGCAAATCGGAGCGATCGATACCGTCGCTTTGGCAGCGGCGTAAACAAATTTACTGCGCAACCGAGCCGAACAACACGTGCTGAAGCTTTCCTTAGCTAGACAAAG
The DNA here is from genome assembly GCF_022605725.1 of Anthonomus grandis grandis. Lineage (NCBI taxonomy): Eukaryota > Metazoa > Arthropoda > Insecta > Coleoptera > Curculionidae > Anthonomus > Anthonomus grandis. The sequence goes on from NC_065552.1 coordinate 31,309,703, forward strand.
TCTATCTAATGGAATCTTATCTTTAAGTCTAGTAAACAATGGGCAGGTGGATTTTACGTTATAAAAGGCCAGGCATAGTCCCAGTATTCTTAATTCGATAATAATTTAATTCGACAAACCTGTAATAAAAGGAAACTTGAAATATAGGACATTCCCCTTATGAGTTTGTCCAGCATCTCCCTTTGTAAAGTATTTTCTATGGAAAGTGTTAATAAAACTGGTGGAATAATTGTTTTTTTAAGTACGAATTTAATCTTGTTAATATTTTCATTATGAAATGATTTATTACTTAAATGAAATGATCTATAGAGTAGTCCCATCATAGTTCCCACCTTATTATACCCATGGTATGACTAGAGTAAAAATGTATAATTCTTCCACTACTAGTATTTTTAGTTATCGTAGTGTCGAGAAAAGGGTATTCTTTACCATCTCAAAAGTAAATTGTATTTTATTATGATAGCTGTTAAAGTGGTGGAGAATGTAAGATAACTCACCCCTAGGAATTATGAGAAAAGTGTCGTCAACATAATATTTAATAAAAGGTATTTTGTTGTGTAATTTTCCTTATATGCTTGAAGCAAGATCATTCATTAGAAGATTTGCTAGGATAAGACTAGCTGGATTCCCCACCGCGCTATCATCTAACTGATTATAAACTACATTATTATAACTGAAATAGCTAGTCTCACAACAAAAACTAATGATTTCAATTAGTAGTTCCTTATCGACAAGAGTATAAGATGAAATGTACTGCCAAAAGATTGACGAAAATGGCCATTTATAGTGCAATACAATATATCATGGAGAATTTTGAGAAAAAAGTTGCTGTAGCTGGACTGTATTTCGATTTGTCTAAGGCATTTGACATGGTAGACCATTCTTTACTGCTGGACATCCTGGGATGGAATGGCATCAGAGGTGCACCATCTAAATTACTCAGTTCATACCTAGATCATAGATAGTATGCATGACACATTCTTGCTCACCAACCTTTTCGTGTTCCCAAATTATGGGAAGAGGTGTGCCTCAGGGCTCAGTCATAGAACCTGTGCTCTTCCTATTATATGTTAATGGTTTACCTGAGCTGTTTGCTTCGGATATGGTTTGTCAATTCGCCGACGACACTGTAACCACTTTTTATTAGTTTTCTGTTTTTTATAAAAAATTTACTGATGTTGAAAGTCTTTAATAGAGTGGCACATATGCTAACGGTAGCTTATCAGTCTGGAGAACACTAATTGGTGGTGGGCTGGCATAAATTATTCTACGGGTGCGTTTAAATTGTGGGCGCCATCTAGTTTGGTGTGTTTATTTAAAGTGCAGTTGTAAGAACCTTAAACTGACAAATTGGTTCTCTCGTAAACAAAAAGGATGCTAAGAAATATAACAAATAGTAAAACACTAGATAAGCTTCAATCATTAACGCTACTAAAGGGTGTTTTTTTGAGAGGTATACAAATTTGAAGTGAAATAAAACTATTAAAAAAAAATTATTGACATGGTATTGGTTTTATTTGAAAGATATTGTTATGCCATTAGTGCTTAAAAATGATTTCGGGCATATGAGCGCCATGGCTGGTTCGAATGTAGCGTAATCGGGAAGTCCAATTTTCGACCACTTTTTCAAGCATCTGGGGCCGTATCTCGGCAATAACGCGGCGAATGTTTGCTTCCAAGTGATCCAACGTCTGTGGTTTATCTTTGAAGACATGTGACTTCACAAATCCCCAAAGAAAGTAATCCAGGGGTGTGAGATCACACGATCGTGGAGGCCAGTTCACAGGTCCATTGCGTGAAATTATGCGATCATGGAATGTTTCCCGCAATAAATTGATAGTGTCACGCGCTGTGTGGCATGTTGCACCATCTTGTTGAAACCAAAGCTCTGCCACATCAAGTCGGTTCAACTGAGGAACAAAAAAGTCGGCAATTATGGCTCTATAACGTTCTCCATTGACTGTAACATTCTGGTCGTTATCATCTTTAAAAAAATATGAGCCAATGATTCCTCCTGACCATAAAGCGCACCAAACTGTGACTTTTAATGGATGTAAGGGCGTCTCAACGAAAGCTTCTGGATTTTCTCTACTCCAAATTCGAAAATTTTGCTTATTGACGAAGCCGTTCAACCAAAATGAGCCTCATCGCTGAACAAAATTTTGGATTGAAAAAATACGCCAAGCTGAATACTGTTTTCCGCCCATTCACCGAACGTACGGCGCGCATAATGGTCACGCGGTTTCAGTTCTTGCACAAGTTGGATCTTGTAAGCTCGCAAGCTAAGATCTTGCCGCAAAATCTTCCACAAAGTGGATGGGCACAGCCCCAATTGTTGTGCACGATGGCGAATCGACTCATTCGGGTCCTCTTCAACACTATGCTCCACAGCAGCAATAACTTCTTCTGTGTGCACTTTATGGCGTCTTTGTGGATGCCTATTATCAACTAGAGTATGCGTGGTACGAAAACGATCCATGGTTTTTCGAATAACTTGCTCGGATGGCCGATTATGTCGACCGTAAAATAGACGCAGCGCACGGTAAGTTTCGCGAATTGAACTATGATTTTCAAAATATATTTGCTCAATTTGAAAGCGTTGTTCTGGAGTAAGTCTATTCATTGTGAAATGGCAAACTGTACTGACCACGAATACACCACCAACTGTCAAATTGACAATCACCAGAAACAGTTTTGATAACTTAAAATCCAAACCTCTAAAAATAACTCCTTTATATTATAAAAATATGCAATTTCTTGTCAATTTTCATGGTTTAACCTTTCACTTAAATAAATCATTGTTGTAAAAATTATAAGACAGTTTCTTGTTAAAAGTACAACCCCTGAAATAAAAAAACTATGCACCAAAGTTATAAAACATTAAAAAAAAATCAATAACCCGCTAGTATGTAACCAAACTGCCAAAGTCAGTAACCTACCACACAGTAAACTATACAACATGTACTAAATCAAATAAAAATAAATATACTTTTCAGTGCGGTTACTTACATATTATACTGTATGTAATTCAGGATAGTAAAATTAAAAAGTATTGAATAAATTATTATTTAGGTAGAGATGCAAATTACATTACACTGCAAATTACCGGGAAAGAACCTTAGACCCTAGACAATAATTAATAAATTAAAGAGCCATTAAATAATATAAATTAGTCAATATGACTACTCCCAAAATAAAATAATAATGACAAATCAAAAATCATAACATTGCTTACACATTCCTTTTATCTGGTCTGACCTGGTAACCCACTGAGCAGATTCAAGGACAGCAGCTGACTAAGGTCCAATCAATAACACCATGAAGAGGAAAGGATAAAAAAAGATAAAAGATCCTGATAAAGCTCTAATTTATGATGGGAAATGGGAACAGCACCTGAAATGGCTCGGAATGGTCTTGGTATGGCTTTTAAGACGTAATACTTCGCTGAAGATCCGACTTAAGACCTGGCTTAAGATCTAGCTTAAGACCCTGCATAAGATTCTAAAATTAACGCGTAAAACTTCAAAGATTACTTCCTTAAAAACCATGAAAAAACGTTTTACAAAGAAAAGGAATCAAGCTTACCTCAAGATGTTGGAGGGTCTTTTATTAAAAAGATGGCTAGTATTGCTATGAGGAAACCATGAGGTCGAATCCAAACCTCGAGCAATTAAACTTGTTAACCTAAAGACCACACCATTTGGAAAGGAAAAGAAAACAAAACGCAATTTCTGGGTACTTCTTCGATGTATAATCCTAGGTAGGCCCAGTTTTACAAGAATTGACAATACAACGTTGTTACACTTAGATTTAAGTTGCAGCGAGTACGGAAATCAATCTAATCCCAAAAGGTGAAGTGTTCAAATTACAGGAAAAACCATGGCAACAACCGCCCAGTGTCGAAAATGCCAATACGTATAAAGTTGATCCTTGAGCATGGCGTACGTGACCAACGACAATGGACAGACCGATAAGAAAATCACTTTAGTCAGAAAGAGAGAGAGAAAAACAACCTGATTCCAGTAAATTGCTTAGAATTCATAACGAAGAACAGCTAACGCCATCTAGATATGTTATTTTTTTTACAAGGTCATTAACCCACTTTACACTAGATGTCGTGATCAGTACTATTTTTATACAATATTAAATTATTACTTTATAAAAGCCACCAAAAACGTAAAAGTGCTACACACACATAGTTATAGTTGCCAGGAAGACAATGGTAGATCTTTTACGGGGCTGCTCAACCGCAGTGGAGCGCAAGCGGATCTGGTGTCTGGACAGTAAGTTGTCTTTGAACTCTAGTAAAACGGAGTTGATTAATTTTTCGCAGGCCACTGTATCTGTTTCTGCGGATCAACAAGAGAAGCTCTAGATATATTTAGAATGCAAAAGCGTATCATTCGTTGTGTATTGGGCCTGACCTACAGGACTTAAAATACTCACCATTCCCTCCTTATATTTTTCTTCCTTGGTGTTATTCATGAAAAAACACAATCATTTGTTTGTTTATAACTGGGCAATGTACGCTGAGGATGTGACTATGATTACACGACATAGAAACGATCTGCGCATTCAATTGCATAATTCAGCCTACTAAGACAAGGAGGCCTCATTATATATCAGGGCTTATAGAATGTTACCTGCTGATATTAGGAATATTCAATCTACAGTCCAATTTAAAAAAGCTGTTTACCACTGGTTACAGATTAAATGTTAACTTCAGTAAGACTTATTCGAAAGAAAGAGGAAGAGAGAGAAAATTTATATTTTTACTTATAAATAATAAATGTTTACCCTCAAAATGAAAAAATTAAAGGAATTGTTGAAAATTATCGCATTTTGAAATATCCAACGAAATTTTCATAAGCATTAAATTACATAACTTTGACTCAATTTAACCGAGTTTGTATCTTTTACAGTTTCCGAGATCTTAATGGTCGCCCTTAAGTTGCAGACACATTGTTTTTTTTCTGGGAAATAATTTTATTGTTCTTAATTCTCTGGACATATGTTTTATATTCCCAGACTGGTTTAGATAATTGCTAAATAAAATATTATAAAATTCGTAGATATAAAAATAAATTTGTTTTAATGAAGCAGAAAAAAAATAACTGTGCATCTAACGCAATAAAACCGTACAAAGAAACCCGTTTTAACAGAGATTACGTAATAAAGGTAACAGAGTCGCTTATTATGTTATCATTTTGTGCGTGTTTATGTACGACAAGTGAACGCCGGTTAAGTAGCCGCTCGTTTTTCGACGTTAATTGCATTAAAAACGGGATTATTTTTTGAAGAATTTGCATGCATCACTTAATTGTTTGCTGAACTTTGACTTTACCATTTGTTTAACAGATAGAAAGAAAACAGTTATTGTTATGAGATTAGATGTACGATTTAAATGGCCCGTATAATTCGATGTTGCATATAATGGTAATGTCAACGAACGTATTCAAATAAAGGTTACGAAAACGCATTTTCTTGTATAGAGAATAATAGCGAAACAACCAATTACTGTCGGGGGAGTTACCTTGTAACGCCGGTCATCAAAATTCACTTTCACATTCTTTACAACTTGTATAACAATGAAGATTATACGGCCATTATAAGTACATATATTAAATGTTAAAGAATGGCTTCGGGACATTGGGAAAACCTCTTTATTTTTAGAATGGGATTTTTAAATGATTCCACATGTGAAAGTGGTAATAATAATAAAATAAAAACAACACCACTATGCATCACTGTAGGTTTCTCATGTTTGTTCGTAATTTTTTGATTCAAGCAACTTTTCCCAACAGCTTGTTGTTCAAGAAGTATCGAAAATTATAGGATTTTCTGAATCCCAGAACTCTGAAACCCAGAGTAATAGTTTTTGTTTATTTTGCCGAGAGACAAGAGGTCGACATCCAGATACAAATAGTCAAAATTAAACCAAGAGCATGCTTTATAAAGGTTCAAAAAGTAAAAAATGGTTTGTCTTCTAGTATTAATGTAAGGCACAACAAAGTATAGAGCTGCCAACAATTCCGGGCAGTACATTTGGTTTCCTAATAAAGGGAAAGCATATTGAATCTGCTGAGTAACAAGTGCTGATTGCATCCTTGTTCGGGCTAAACTCCATCGGTGTTAAAAGCGATATATTTAAGAAATTTACGTTGAACAGATTCAATGTGAACAATATAGTTCGGATACCAGAGTGGAGCCGCATAAAGTAATCGCGATTTTATTAGGGAATTAAACAAGATAATTCTACTTGATATATTAGGGAAGTCTGGTGTATGATAGCACACCATCAAAACCGGAAGTTTCTTTGTTTTTAAGTTTTTTAAGATAATTTAGCACATCTGCATGATTCAGTTTTAAAACTATTATATTTTGAGAAAGGACGTCATTAAATAAATTAGGGGAGGGTGGAAACTAATTAAAAATTGAGACTGATTAAAAACGGCAAAAGTATTGACTATATTATCATTTAATGCTTAAATAATCCTTTTCACAATTTAACAACAATTAATATTGTTTCTATAATTTAATATTCTTCTCAGTATTAGCTATACAGGATGTCAATTTGAAAAATTTGAAAAGTTTCAATATTGATAGATATTTGATCTCTAAAACTAAAAAAGTTGGAGAAGCGTAATTTGGTACAAATGTTAAGCAGGTAAGAGGAACTACAACCAACATATTTTGGTTATAAGGTGAGTCACTACTTGGACCCGATACACCCCAACTCCAAAATTTCACACTACCACTCCTTTTGTGATACATTAAATTAAAGGTCTTTTGGAGTAGTATTCACCTGCACAACAATTTTTCCTAAATTTTATACAGGATCAAAGAAAGGTATAAGTTAAATAAAATAAACTCTGTTTTCATAAAATGTTATTTTAATTAATTAGGTGCTCAGAATGCTTTCCATTTTGGGCTAAACAAAAGTATAATCTATTTTCAAACTCATTTCTCATATTTTGAAACACTTCCCTTGGAATAGATGCACATTCTGTAATAATCCGTTGCCGAAGATCATCGATTGAAGCTGGTTGCGTTTTAAACACCAGTTTTTTTCAAAACAGTTTTTAAGTGACCGCAACGAAAAAAAATCGAGGGGTGCCAGATAGTGATCTCGCCGGCCATTCTATTAGACCTCTTCTCCCAATCCACTGATCTGGAAATGTATCATGTTAAAATTGGAGGAAAAAGGAAAAAACATAGTGGGGTGGTGCTCTATCTTGTTGAAAATATAATAAATTTTAGTTAACAATTTTAAATTGAATTGTGGCTTCCAAGTAGCTAAGTTTCGCTATTAAGGTTACTAGTAATAAATAGAGGCCGGACAATAGTATCACCCAATTTTCTCGCCTACACATTGGTTTTTTCTGTATACTGTGTGTGTTCTGATGCGGATTTTCATCACTACAGTATATACAGTTGTGTTTATTTACAGAACAAATTGTTTTTAGCAACTCAGGAGTATGTACGTAATTTTTCTGTAATTCCCTCACAAAATTCTATTCTTCGGTCGGGGTCGTCTTCACGCAATTCCTGCAGAATTTGCATTTTCTATAGATAGAAATGACTTAATTTAGGTACCTGACGTATAGATTCGTAACAAATTGTTGTCATCGCTTCGCATAGAGACAATGTAGGATTTATAGCAAAATGTCCTACTTCTAGCTTCGCTAAGCTGCCGCTTCATTAAGTACTCTACGCTGAACAATTTTTTTGTTTTCCACCGACCCTGTTTGATCCTGCAAACGTCAAATCTCTAGTATTATGAAAACCATATCTTTTATAATAGCCCCTTTGTAGGTACAGCTGAAGTGATCACTATTAGATAGTATCCCACTTTAACCCTTCAAAACTCTGAAACCACATACTCTGTTATACAGGGTAGCGCATCGAAAACGAAATAGCGGCATTTACTAGTATTTGGAAAGGGGGGTGGAGCAATACCTTACTTAAAAGGTCCTTCAATTCCCTTTATGATGATAAAATTCATGTGCTTCAATTCAGTAGTTTTGGAGATTTATTGATTTAAAGCTTAAATAAAACTAATACATCATCATTAGCGGAGATCAGTACATTTGGCAGGAAATTAGTTTAAAGATGACGAATGAACTGACCCATCAGGCAAGTAAATGTTGGAAATGACCACCATGACTCTTCATGCAATAATAAAGAATAAGAAATAATTTTGCAATATTTGAGGAGTAATTTAAAGGCAATCATTCACAATTCTTTGCCGCAAATCTTCTAACGATGTTGGCCGAGTAGCATAGATTTTGCTTTTTAAGTGACCGCACAAAAAGAAATTTAAAGGTGATAAATATGGCGATTTTGGGAACCATTCAACGGCATATCTTTTACTAATCCATCGATCTGAACACGTCTGGTCTCTCATATTGTCAAACACTGTAATGCGTAATGTGGTGCAGCACCATCCTGTTGGAACATCAACCTATTCGCAATGTACCGCCGATCGTCTTGATTTTTAATTATGGCAGATAATGCAGGATCTATGACGCCTTCCAGTAATTCCAAATACATTTCAACGGTCAAAGTAAAAAAGTCTACTTAACTTCCTTTCCAAGTAGAAAGTACCTTTAACTTAGTTAAAGTTCCTTCTTACTTAGTTAAAGTTACTTAAGTAGAAAATCGTTTTCATTGAGTTCTCGTACAAGGTGAATTTTATACGGATCAAAACTATGGCCTTTAGAATCTGTTGGATACTACGTCGACTAACACCACGCACAGTATCCAATTTGCGGGTACTTAACGTAGGATCTACATAAAATTACCCTAAAAGCCCCCTTCTATTTCTTCGTTCCTTGTGGGATTTTCAGTGTTGCGTTTTTTATTGGCGACTGATCCAGTTCTTAATTTTTATTACAATATTTAGCTACCCGATATTTAGCTACAAGTACTAAAACATATTTTCGATGTTCTACTAGAGCACTGATTATTTGCAAAAAATATTTTAATAATTTCAACCCTTTCTGCCATGGTTAATTTATGCATAAAGGGTTAAAAGATATTTTAGCAATAAAGTTTGGTCGAATCAATAGCATACTGTGTACTAAATTGTTATTTAAAATAAGTACAAGACAATATCTTCCTATTTTTCTTCAATAAACAACTTTTTTTGTCACAATAAATGATCCTATCGCTATTTTCAACAACAAAATGATAAACAAACCATTGGCGTTGTCAAGAAAATCACGTAAATGCTCTTACTTAATTTTTTCTGAAAGTAGTACAAACTAATCTGATGTACCTATTAAAGTATACTTTAAGCTTTAAATCATTAAATCACCAAAACTATTGAATTCAAGTACATGAATTTTACATCATTAAGGGAATTGAAAGACCTTTAAAATAAGGTCTCATGACTCAACCTCCCTTTCTAGTTAAGATTTTAGGGGTGGCGTCACCCCCGCCACGGAGGCTGCGCGTGTTAACGTAATTTTTCACAACTTGTGTCCCTCGAAAACAGAATCGACGAGTCTGACCGTTTTTCCAAAAAAAAAAAACTGATCTGCCTGTAAATGCCTCTGTTTCGTTTTCGATGCGCCACTTTATATATAATAAACTATTTTAATCTTACAGTTACTTTATAATAAATATAAAAATTCTAAAAATAAGCCTGGAATATGTATAGTATAAAATATAAAAGGAGATGCAGTAAAACACATACTAATTTAAAAAAAACAATTATTTTTAAATATTTAAAATGGTGTTTCTGAAACCGAATAGTACAGCAGTTAGACAGTAAGGAGGCTTCCCTGTATATCGTTGATTTCGCTAAAGCTTTTGACAAAGTTTGTGACTCTAAACTGTTGAGGAAACAGGAACGTCGTGATATTAGGAGAATGTGTCTTGAATTAATTAACAGTAACTTAGCGAATAGACAATAAGCAGTACAGATAATTACCGACGGCGTTGCTAATGGATAGTCCTCGGCCCGTTACTATTTATTGTTTATATGAACGATATCATTGACCTGAACATAATTAGTATATTAGCAAGTTTTGCCGATGATGTTTTTATGTTTGTAAATCGCATAATGAAACATAAAAAATGGCAAAACGTGCACTAAAATTTATGAAATGGTTTTATTTCATGCACATAACTAAGATAAGAAAAAAACATAAATTTTTTCGAGTGAGGAACTCGAAATGTGAATCTAGAGTCGGCTATAATTATTTACCAGTAATAATTCATATACCAGCGAAATGTTCGGGGTCATCTCACACCAACTAAATTTGACCTATGACCTATGGGGATGGAGAGGTATAATTAAATACAATACAAAAATGGACGAAGCAATTTTTATTAGAATCATAAATTATATGTGAGAGCAATTATATAAAGAATCAGGAATATTGAATATAAGATAACTATTTGGTCGCAAAATTGATACAAGAATATTTCGGGGAAAATAAAATACTGAACTTTACATTAAAAATGTATAGTATTGATGTTCCACTCAATGATCACCTAAGATAATTGCAATAAAAGTAATTTATTTCTCTAGCTTGTAATGTGGTTTATTTACAAACTTAAGGCAGTTGTGTATGTAAGCTCAAAATGTTGTATATCAAGAATAATAGTTCACCGTACAGGACACTTTTTAGCGAGTGTTGAATACATACTTGAAAGTTTGTATTCATGTATTCATTCATTCAAACATATTTTATGCAAAAACATTGTTTTTCAATAACACAACCCTTACCCCCTCACCCACCCCAAACATTTGCCCAGTAAGAAATTCTGTTGAAAAATCACTGTTTTTTGTCCATAATATCCAATCGAATAGCACTGTTTTTCTATTAAATATTTATTAATATACATATATGTATATAATTATATCCAATTTAAATAAAGAAACTGTGTTATTAGATTAGATATTAACGACGAAACCAGCTGTTATTCATGCGTATTATTTTGGAAAACATTGATTTTTGAAAACAATTTCTTACTGGTAAGCTGTGTGGGGTGGGTGGGGGGGGTAAGGGTAGGGTTAATAAAAAACTTTTTTTTTGCAGAAAATAATTGCCTGAGGAAAAAATGCTTTTTAAGAAAATTATAGGTCATAAATTATAGGTCATAAAAAATCTATAGTTTTTGCATCTATACTTTTCTCACATAACCTTAAGGTTTTCGAGTAAAACGTGAAAAAAACCCCATTTTATTTCTCGAAAACAAGGCGTATCGCTATGAAAATTGTAGTAGTTGTGCCATTTTTCATCGCAAATAAGTGGAAATTAAGTTTTTTTTTTAAATCAATCAAGTTCTGAAAAAAATTCTTTTTTTTTGGTTCTAGACAATTTTTCATTATCTAGGTTCAAAAATACAGTTTTTAAATTAAAACTATTGGCGTATTTATCAACCGTATATGGTCAAGGTATATTTATTAAAATGTAAAATATACGTATATCATATACGGTTCTGATTACACAAGGAAGAAAATTTCGGCATTTAAAAAAATTGACAAGGGATTTACATAGCTAGACTTTACACTCGATCACTACACCTCCAATATGTGATAAAATGACTCCAATATCAAATACACTATCGGACAAAAGTAGAGCAACACTTCCAGAAATATTTGCAAATACCGATTTTCAAATTATAAATGCATGATAATGTATACAAATCCACTATGCTTTAAAACTACAAAAAAGGCCATGATTATCAATGTCAACAAAAATTTTCGCAATCAAAACAAATTATTTTATTTTGACGTTTAAGTTTGACGTTTAAGTAAAGCAACATAATTTGTTCAAAAGAAGGGTTTTAGCAAAAGTAAAAAAATTTTTTTGAACATTTCTGTGTAAGATTAATCATGCCGAGAGGAATTCCAATTTCAAAAGACTTGAAGCAAAGAGTTGTGAATGGATTCATGGAAGGTAACAAGCAAGCCGATATTTCAAGACAGTTTGACAGTTACCCCGGTATACTGTGTCCAAAATAATATCATCGTATAATGAGAGGGGACATTTAGAGAAGTTGCCAAAATCGAAAGGCCAAGGAAAACATCGGTAATGACTGACAGACGCATCAAAAGAATTTCCCAAAATGATCCTTGGAAGTCCGCACCTCGACTTATTGCCGAAATGCCGGTTGGTATACGAACAGTACAAAGAAGGTTTGTAGACGCAAAGTTATTTAGTAGACGTCCAGCTAAAAAGACGTTAGTTTCAATAAGAAATAGAGCAGCCAGGTTGGCATTTGCACGCCGACATTTAAACTGGACCGTCAATGACTGGAAAGTGATGAAACGCGCTACAAAATATTCAATTCTCATGGAATGAGGCGTGTGAGGCGACCAATCAATACAAGGTTTAATCCTAAATACGTAACACCTACAATTAAGCATGTTAAAGGTAGTGTATTTTTATGGGGTTGTTTTACATGGAATGGGGTAGGCCCTATGCACTTTATGAATGATACGATGGACCGATTTGTTTATAGGGATATCATGCAGAATGTTATGCTTATGCAGAATGGGAAATGCCATTGCGTTTTATTTTTCAACAGGAAAACGATCCAAAACATTCTTCACAAGTTATTCAACAGTGGTTTTGGGAAAATAATGTTCGTGATTTACAGTGGCCAGCATAATCCCCAGATCTTAACCCCATTGAGAATCTCTGGGAAGAAGTAGAACGTCGTATTCGTACCCAAATGTTTCCAAATAAACAATCCTTAAAAAATAAAATTAGTGAAGTTTGGACAAGTCTTCCCGAAAATGTCATTCAGAAGTTGATTGCTTCAATGCCGCGCCGTTGTCAGTAAGTAATTAATAATATTGGATATTCTATCAATTACTAATGTATTACTTTCAATTGTTTTTGTTGTTAAATGTGTTAAATCAATATTTTTTGTTGAACTAAAGTAAAATAAAATACTGTTAAATACAATTTGTTGCTCTACTTTTGTCGCCCCCATTCTTATCAATTTTTATAATCATTAATATTTACCGTTCTTAAAATGATTAAAAGTAAGTACACCAAAATGTACTGAAATATTACTTTCAGTGTAAGGATAGTGTGACATTAAGCTTAGCGAAAAATCACACACCCAATCATTTTTTTTATTCAAACCTGAATAAAATTGAAATTTGTTGCTCTACTTTTGTCCGATAGTATATATGCCACTGTGTAGCATACAATATTCTTTTCATACACGTATATATCTTATAGCGTAATAATGGAATATCAGACACAAAGAAATCTAGAAAAAAATAGGAAATGCTAAAAATGATTTTTATTACAAGTTTAGTATGGCTATTTTTACTTACAATATAAATTTTTTTGTACAAATTAATAAAACATATTTTTGTTAAAAGTGAAGTTTTTAGTTTTCCATAAATATGGAATTTATCACCCATTTTTGCCATGTTTTCATCCATTTTTATCATTTTACAATAAAAATTAAACTTTAACTGTCACAAAATATCATGTATTAACAAACTTTACGTACAATTTAAATGTTTTTTCATTATTTTTTAAAACTAATATTTTAATGCTATACAGGGTGTTACTTAAAGGTATGTCATAATTTAAAAGGGACATTCTTGGACCGATTTTAAGTCGAAAAGTTCATATAAACATGGGTCCTAAAATTATTAGTTTTTAAGATTCAAAGTTTTATTTTTTTTTCGTTTTTAATAAATTTTTCAAATACGGTTTAAAATATTGAACTGAATTTTGGCACAGGATATTATGGCATAAAAACACATTTTTTAGATGTTCACCTACTTTTTTTTAGCAACCAGTGGCGTAGCTATGATGAATTTTTTAATACAATTTTACAAAAAAAATACTATGCCATTGACTTACGAAAAAAATTATGATTTTATCTTAATTATCAATTAATTATAAGCAAAAAATTCCTCCATGACTTTTGCCGTAAATCTTACCGTTTGGGTGTAATCGTTAATTAAAAAAACGTCTTTTATGCATAAAATGCATCTTTAAAAATTATATCAAGTTAGCTTTGCTCGTTGCCAGAAATAGTTTTTTGTTATTTTAAACATTATGACACTTGCGTTAGTGATTATTCTTGACAGTTTGTTTTTAGTACCTTTTGAATCTTAAAACGTGAATTGTACTAGTTAAAAAATGGTAGATTATTCTATTTTGGAAATGACGCAAATGCATTTCCTTTATGGACTTGCCAATGGTAATGCTATGGAAGCGCGGCGTTTGTATCAAGAAAGGTATCCTAATCGCGCTGTCCCAGATAGAAGAATATTTATAAACATTCATCGTCGTCTGGCTGAATCTGGGAGTTTTAAGGCTAATTCTGCCGAGGGAAGGCCCCGTACCGTTAGGACACCGGCAGTTGAAGAGGCTGTCCTATATGCAGTCGAAGAGGATCCGACCACAAGTACACGAAAAATTGGTATGGTATTGAACATCTGCTACAATAAATAAATTAAAATTTAAAAGTTAATTAAAAATAGTACGATTCTTTGTTATATCCTTTTTACATACAAAGGGTTCAGGCATTGCTTCATCGAGATTATGAACCCCGTACGCAATTTTGTAGATTGTATCTCCAAAAAGTAACACAAAATCCTCAATTTGGTGCGAACATCTTGTTTACGGACGAAGCTAATTTCTCCAGAAATGCAATTATCAATTTCCATAACATTCATTACTGGGCTCAAGAAAACCCTCATGCGATTACAGAGACACATTTTCAGGAACAATTTTCAATAAACGTTTGGATCGGTATCGTATCCGATCATTTAATTGGACCATCTTTTTTACCAGGACGCCTTAACGAACAGAATTATTGTAATTTTCTCCAAAATGATTTGCCTTTGCTTCTCGAAGATGTTCCTCTTCAGTTACAGCAACAACTTTGGTTTATGCATGATGGTGCTCCAGCCCACTTTAGCATATTGGCTCGTGAGCATTTAAATAGAGTCTACCGAAATAAATGGATAGGCCGTGGACGACCACAGTTTTCGCCACCTAGATCACCTGACTTAAATAGCCTAGATTTTTTTTTGTGGGGACACCTAAAAACATTGATTTATCAGACACAAATTGTGACATTAGAAGAACTATAAGAAATAGAATTATTGACGGATGTGAAACTATACGAAACACGCCTGGAATTTTCGAAAGAGTTCGTGATTCTATGAGAAGAGGAGCAGAAGCCTGCATAGAGGCAAGAGGTGGTCATTTCCAACATTTGTTGTAAATTATGTATGTATGTATTGTATTTAATTGTTGTTGCTTTTTGTTCACCAGTTTGTAAAAAATAGCTTGAAAATAAATATTTGAAAAATGTACCCAATAAAAACTGAAAATAAAATCAAACTTAACACAATCAAAAATAATCATTAATGTCAGTGTCATAATGTTTACAACAACAAAAAAACAGTTGCTGGCAACGAGCAAAGCTAACTTGATTTATTTCCATAATTTTTAAAGATGCATTTTATGCATAAAAGACGTTTTTTTAATTAACGATTACACCCAAACGGTAAGATTTACAGCAAAAGTCATGGAGGAATTTTTTGTTTATAATTGATTGATAATTAAGATAAAATCATAATTTTTTTCGTAAGTCAATGGCGTAGTATTTTTTTTGTAAAATTGTATTAAAAATTCATCATAGCTACGCCACTGGTTGCTAAAAAAAAGTGGGTGAACATCTAAAAAATGTGTTTTTAAGCCATAATATCCTGTGCCAAAATTCAGTTCAATATTTTAAACCGTATTTCAAAAATTTATTAAAAACGAAAAAAAAAATAAAACTTTGTATCTTAAAAACTAATCATTTTAGGACCCATGTTTATATGAACTTTTTGACTTAAAATCGGTCCAGGAATGTCCTTTTAAATTATGACATACCTTTAAATAACACCCTATATACCTACAAAATTATTATTTTTTTTGCATTATTCTTGTCAGACAATAAAATGTTATATCATTATTAATTGTAATATATCACGTGGTATCCGTGTCCGACATGTCTTACATAATCTCACATAATCTGCAAAATGTAGCTGTCGGACTGCAAACACGCAGCAAAGATTTTGTAGGACACTATTACCACGTGATAATATAAATAAATAGAAAAAAAATAAAAGAGGAACCCGTACCTCCCACCCAAAGTCCTGAAGGGACAATCGGGCGCCTTCTAAAAAGAATTCCTTCCTTCTTTATTATGCCACTTTCTTTTTTATAAATCTTTATTTCCTCAACATATAAATACAATATAATATATTACAAGAGTACATGTTTATTAGAACTACTCCTAATTAATGGGTAGAAAACCCGGGAAGTACCAACAACCTTCCCATTATACAAATTTAAAATTTATTCAACATTTAATAATAACAAAGAAAGATAAATAAATAGAAGACGATTCTGCAAATTTGGACTATGAATTTATTGATTTCAATTAGTCACATAACTTGCAACTTTGGGGTGTTAGATCAGCTAATCGCAGCTCAATTGTTGTAGGCCAAAATTGGGTCCGAATTTCTTATAGCATTAGCTATTAAATATTATGTTAAAATGAAGTTTGTATTCAGCGACAAACCACTACTCATGTATTCGACATGTTCCAAAATTTCCGGGTCGGAAAAGCAGCAGTGTTAAAACTGGCAAGTGTTAAAACAGAAACCCTCACACAAACTTTCAAGTATGTATTCAACGCTCACTAAAAAGTATCCCGTACTGTGGACTATAAAGATAAAAATATTGTAATTTTAAAACCATAACTAGAACTTGATAAACATATTTCTTGATTCAGCCTGTGTTAAGTTGTATTTGTCATTGTTTCAATGAATTGCTGTCAGTTTTTTTAGAAGTATTTTCGACTTAAACTGTGTAAATTACACAATATAGTATCCAGAATGCTGTATTGACCGCCTATTAGAAAAAAAAACTTTTTAATATCCTTAACCATACCAACACATGTGTTCTTAAAGATTTCTTATCCTGATTGAATTCCACTATTTCCTATCTCAATTTCCATCGTTTTAACTCCACGCTTCGCACTTTATTGTTATTCCCTTCCGTTCGTTTGTATCTATTTAAAAGAAAAGAAGTTAAAAAAAACAGATAGCGCGTTACTAATTTCAACCTACGAGAGCCAAGAATAAGATAGCGCTGGTCGTAATATGGGTTCGCGGTGCTCAAGAATTAAAAGATAACCATCGATAAAACTGTGAAAGCGAACCCGGGGTTCTTTTTTTTTATCTATATGCCTCTCGGCCTACGAATATATATGTATTTTCCGCGGCTATGGTACTATTCGAACCCCTTATCTTACTCCTCTTCGATTGGAAGATATGAAGTTAAAGTTCACCGGGGAAAAAAGTCTAGTAGATAAGAAATACATTGGGGGGCTTGGATAGGTACTTACTGAGTTATCTCTTTATTGGGATCTACTGAAATGGTTAAATATAAAGAGTACCTTTGATACTATTGTGATCAGCGGATCGAATAAGTAGTTGTTCAATTGAATTCATTCATAAAATATTTATAGCAATAGGGCTACCGACATCGATTTTTTGTTGAAATTAATTGATTTCTGCTTGAAATTCCACTGACTGTTCATAGAATTAGCCTTATACTCGTATATCTAGAATGGGTTTTAAGCATTCTTTGTTGAGAAACAATACTATTTTTGATTTTTATCTTATATGATCTGCCCGATTTAGATAAAAACATCTCATGGTATATGTCCAAGATAGAAGCATAAATATTAAATTAATGGCACATCTTGAAGATGCCTGAGTTCTTATAAATATTCGTTCTCGAAATCCTAAATCAAAATGTTTCGTTTTGTCTTCTATATCCACAAAGTTGACAAAGCATGGAAAACTATACGAGCATATAAGGAGAATCACTTACAATAAACAGCAGATATGTGCCAATTGTAGGTACTGCCTAAGACTAAATTTACAATACTCTGGGTCAATATTAATGCTTGAAGCATACAAAGTAATAGCACATGCTATAAATTGGTGAGTTTTTGAATAAGTTTGTGCAAGGTAGCAAACATTTGTGTTCCTACAGTTAACTGTTTACTGAAAAAGGTAATTGACTGAGGAGATCTGAACAATTATACAGGGTGGTCCAGTTCAAACGTCATTAACTTTAATACGTGATAGAGAATTGAAAGAGAAATAGTCTTTCATTATAAAATTTTTCTCAGAAATGTTTAATAACAAAGAAACAGGGTGTTAAAGTTAAGAATAATTATTTGTTTATTTATCATAACTTTTAAACTACCAGTTCAATTGTAATTAAATTTCGCATGCAGATTATTGTAGTGAATTGTCAATTACTCATGAAGCCAATTTTTAAAAAAATTGCCAGTGGCGTAACATACGGAGGGACGTGGTCGTTTTTTGTCTCAAATCTGCGAGGTGAACTGTTAGATTCTTTATTTAATTAAAAAAAAAAAAAAAGGTTACTCTTGCAAAATTATGATTTAACGCGCTGTAAATAAAGAAGTCACTTGGTGCTAAACTAGGGCTGTACGGAAAAACAGAACAATCCTTTTTTGTCGCTTTTTTTTTCATATCTTACCAAGTACTTCTAGCAAACAAAATGCTTGTGTACGATCTATTGGAAGACAAAAAATAAAGACCTGCCTTTCCAGGTTTATGCGCGTAGATCCAATATTCATCACCTTTGTAGTAGTATTATACTTGTATACTATACACAGTTTTTAATGTACCGTAATTGTATTTCTTGAGCATTTATTTGGAACAATTGATAAGAGCATCTTTTTGGGTTTTTGTAAAATTATGCGGTATCCATTGCAAACTAGTTTTTTCACACCTTAATGATTATTTATATATAATTGATCCTAGTACTCGTAATCCCAAGGTGGAACCATATAAACTTTTTATTGCTAAACTTGTACTGTGTTATTATACGGTCATTGATTATTGTTAAGTTGGGACTGTAGGGATTAATTAAAAGTTTCAAATACAGATATTCAACAGACGTTGGCGACCAGGTGCTAATGAGTATAAAAAAATTTCACAAGATGAGATCGGGACATAGTTCTTCTGATGTTATAAGGATGAATAGTTCAGCATGCTTTTCTCAGCTGGTTTTGATTCGATATGCACTCACTAATATAAATACATCAGTGTTGTATTTCAAGCAATCATAATCAAGGTTCTATTGTCCAAGAGGAAACAAACCGTAATAATAAGACAATTATTGAAATATCCACAGATAATACAATGAATTCGGTAATGTAATAAATAACAATATCAAACTCACTAACTAGTGCAATCTAAAACTAATAGTATGTAATACATTAAATTCTTAAACAGCTAACAATCTAATTCTATTTGAAATTACTCAAGGTTATGACAAACAGATCAACATCAATCCTTAACTGAACATCATTGAACCAGTTGCATGCTCTATGTATAGGCTCTTTCTTGGCCAAATTACACTGTCTTCTTGTATCGATGTATGGAACAACAAAGTTTAAAGCTGATAAGCTTTAATAGAATTTGATTGTTGCATATTTTACATAAAAACACCAAACTCTCATAAACAGCAGATTGCCGAAGAGACAGTGCATCAAATCTTGAAAGCAATAACTGCTGACTGAAGCCCCTATCAGGCTATGCACCATCCAATCTAAAACTAATATATTTGTAGAATTTTCGTTGCACTGATTTGAGCCTGTGAATATCCACTGCATAATTAGGAAACCCTAATAGAGAAGCATACAGTAGGCATGATTTTACTAGGTCTTAGAAGATCTTATGATGGTATCTATATGAGTATTGAAGGTGAACTTTCTATCAACACAGACCCCCAGGTCATGAACAGAGTCACAATTTGAAAGTGTGGTATCATTTATTATGTAACCAAAGTCTATCTCATCTTTGAGCAAGGTAATTGACATACATTTCTGAAGATTAAGTGGTAGTCTCTTAACTTCACACCATTCGTAAATCCTATCAAGGTCAGCTTGCATCTGCTTGCAGTCATGACGACTCTCTTCATAAGACGAAAAACCTTCATGTCATCTGCCAACAGTAGAAACACTGCCGATACTCTTAGAAACGTCATTGATAAAAATCAAAAACAAAAATGGAGTAAGGTTGTTCCCCTGGAGGGCACTACTTGAGGCAATGTAGTTAAATGATCTAAATCCATTGAATTCCACAAATTGCGGTCCAATCTATTGGAGGCCTTGGCAAAATCTGTCTGGATTACATCAAGTTGGTATTTGCAATTTATAGCCTCATATATGCGTTTCGCAGAAATGATGATAAATTAGTGAATGTTGATCTACACTGAAAAAAACCATGCTGATTAGGTCAAATACGATGTTTAATTTGTTGAAACAGGTTTCTATAAATGCAGGTCTCAATGACTTTGGAAAGTTTGGACAAAATGGAGATTGAGCGATAGTTCTCCACTATATTTCTGTCTTCTGACTTAAAGACAGGACGAATTTTTGGTTATTTCGTTGGAAAAAGTGCTTGTACGTAGTGACAAATTGAAAAGTATATACATATAGTTTAGCAAAAGCAAAAGTACAATCACGTAGGAGAAAAGAAGAAACACTGTCAAACCTAGGATTCATACATCCCTCTAAATCTAGGATCCATCAATACAAATCCCATTAACTTTGATACTAATATTAGAATAGTTGGTTTTCCGCCTTATGAAATTTATTTTTTATTAGCGGTAATACTTATTACTATTAACTATCATATAATCTAACTATCATAACTAACATAACTATCATATAACGTGTAATCTAAAAGTAAGGTGAATTTTCAAATTTAGCGGGCTACACCCGTTCGATCTTCGATGATTTCATTTGGTTATGTTAGTACACTTGTCTCGAGCATATGTCCGAAATTTCTGCAGTCGCAAAACCCAAAGAGTTTGAATTAAATTTCGTGTGAAAAATGGAATCAAGTGTTCCAAAACACTTCAAATGTTAAAAGTAGCATACGGTGAGTCTACTTTAAGCTAAACAATTGTTTGCAAGTGGTATGAACTCTTTTAAGAAGGCCGAGAAAACACCAATGACGAACCTCGCTCTGGACGTCCCAGCACGTCAACAACTGATGAAAACGTTGAAGGAGTAGAGAGAATAGTGTTGGGGAATCGTCCAATTACCATTAGAGAAATTGCTGATAATATCGGCATCTCGTTTGGTTCGTGTCAAGCAATTTTCATGGGTGTGTTGGGCATGAGACGTGTGTCAGCGAAGTTTGTTCCGAAATTGCTCAATTTGGATCAAAAGAACTGTGGCATGAGCATCGCTCAAGAATTATTGAATGACATCAACGACGATCCAGAGTTACTCAAAAGAGTCATAACGGGGGTATACGGTTATGACGTCGAACCTAAGAATCAATCGTCTCAGTGGAGGAATAAATTCGATCAAATGTGAAGGTTTTGCTTACAGTTTTTTTCGATTGCAGGGACGTGGTGCGTCATGAGTTCTTGCCACAAGGTAAAAGGGTCAATAAAGAATATTACCTGCGAGTTATGCGCAATTTGCGCGAAGCAATCTTTTAAATTTTTTGCTAAAACCAATACACTAATGATGCCGCAGGCACCATTTCCCCCTGTGACTTCTTCTTGTTCTCGAAACTGAGACACCATGAGACCATGGACCATGAGAGGACGGCGTTTTACAACGATTGATGAGATAAAGACGGCATCGAAGGACGAGCTGAATAAGATCGCAAAAAGTGATTTTTGGTAATACTTTGAGGATTGGAAAAAGCGTTGGCACAAGTGTATTATATCCCCGGGAAGGGAACAAAATAGAATTTGATGAATAAATGAATATTTAAAAAAAAAAAATAACAGTTCACCTTATGTTTTGATGTATCTGCTCATACTATTCCTATATCAAAAATATTTTACTACTTTGAGGTTACCGAGATCCAATTTAAATTAACAAGTTTAATCCCATTAAGCAGCAACCCGACTAAGAATAAAGGTTCACACCATTGAAATGAATAAAAACGACCTGTTGCGACATCATTTACTGTGCACGCGAGATCTCTTATCGCACTTCGCCGTCGTCAAAACGAGCCTTTTGTTCTTCGTAGAATTATACAAAAAAAAAATATATTTAATAGAGGATATTCTCATTTAATAAAAACATTTCGACACTGCTACATTGTCTTATTCAATGCGAAATGCATTTTAAATTTGTAAGTATATTGCCGCAAGTACCTCGAAGACGAGACTATAAAGTATCACACGTGAATATATTAGAAAGTGTACACGATTGGCTTGTTTGCAAAAGATTTTATTGCAATTTATTATCACCGGTGAGGTTATCTATTCGCTTAATCTTCCTCAAGTAATTGACAGTTGATGAGAGATTGCTTATGAAGCCAGTTATGCATTCATATATTCCTAGGAATTATACTTTTTCACCTAATTTCAAATTAAATATATATTTTTGTAAGTTAAGGAGTGAAAGTATAATAAACTTAACCTCCCACTAACTATTAGTGATTCTTAATTTCGTCTCTCAGTAATTGTCTTGAGAAGTGAAAGTAGCTTAAAAATAATGATTTTATCATTCATCGCATATACATGCAAAGTGAAATTTTCGACGAGTCCCGAGGTGAATGCAAGCAAGAGAAAAGAAAGTAAAACGATAAATTAATGTTGAATACAAAGCAAGAGCCAAGCAATTGAATGTACCTATTAATTATGTGCTTATTATTTTTCCTGTGAAAGATATTTGTTTTTAATTACCAATAGAGTTTAATAGCCGTTAAAATAATTATTAATTTAATGTCCCCAACTTTGTCCTTCCCCAAGATTCTAATTTTTTGAAAAGATTTTTAAGAAATCTTAGCTAATTTTACTGTTAACAAACTGACAGTATTTTTGAAAAAAAAAGGATAACACAAAGTCTCCCAAGGTTTATATAGCATAGCACCACTGCTCCAGGTGTTTTATTCAATTTAGAGCATTATTTAGGACATCTAAATATACTTATATACTAATTTCAAGCATGACACTAACAAAAAATTCAAACTTAGGTTAGAATATTACTATCAGAAAACATAAAAAGTTCCATAAAATAGAAGATGGTAGAGGTCGTTACCCCTTAGAACCTTCCTCTCGAGCCTTTGGTAGAAGAGGACCGAAAGAATGGCCTGCTAGGTCACCAGACTTAACGCCGTTTGTTTTTTTATATGATTTTTTTTATAGGGGCATATAAAAACGGTTCTTTCAGAATTGGTATTTTAAGATGTTCGGGAAGAATTTGAATATAGACTTCATTTTTGTTTAGAGAACAATGGAGAACACTTTGAACATCTCATAAACAAAACGTGTTAATAAAATGAATTTTTTGTAAAGACCATTATTTAAACAACTTATTCAGCCATGATTGTACCGACTACATATGCAAAAGTTTAATAAAAATAATATTAACCTAAAAAGACGTGTGTGGATAAATTTAATAATTTTAGCGTTAACGTAATTAAAACATAATTTAATAATGTCTAATAATAAATTTAAAAAATTACCCCAGACATTAACGTGTGTCTAACATCTGTTTAGACACACTTACTATTAACTGCATTTTGGAAGAAATATACTATAATTCAGTTTCACTCTCAGTGTCGTCATCCAAGTTGATAATTATTACGCTCTCTGGGTATTAAATCGATATTTAGGGACGATTTTTCAATTCGGATTAAATTAATACTGTAACAGAAGAATTTAAAGTTGGTAAAACATTATTCCTATAATGATCTCAATACCGTATGACCCATTTCTGCCGCCAAGTTATGACAATAATATTGCTTTTTTGAATAATTTTTTTCAAAGCAAATATCATTCCTCATCATATAATTCTGGATGCTACCGTTGGTGTCATTGGTACACGTCATTAAAAGTTTGACTGTGATAACTCGCGTTATCCATTACTATGACACTATTTGGAGGAATATTGGGTAATAATTTATTTTTAAATAAATTTTGTCTGACAATGCTTAAAGCATTTGTGCATAAATCCCTTGTTTGTTCCAACATGAATTATAGTAATTCGCCTACCTTTATTCGATGGAGCTTTGGTTGTGCACTTGCCCGATGAATCTACCCAATGTTTATCTGGAACTTCATGAGTGTCATACCACTCCATGTTCCATAATGACTCGCCGTTTATTAATTTTGAAACCATTTTTAAGCATACGTTTTCTGAGGGTCTCACGACCACAATCTATTCCTGAGTTGGCTGTACATAGCATACATTTTTCTCCTTATAATATTGACATCGGACGGAATCTTTCCTCTTCTTTATTACTGGTTGACTAATGATTTCCCATTCCGTTTGTCAACTCTGCTGCTTCCTTTACTGTATTATATTTTGAAAAACCACATTCTAGAAAATTGGAGAAGATATCAAAAGAAATTTGGCAAATAGTTAACGACTTAAGGGGAAGCTGTAATAAAAAGAATGTTTATCAAAATCACATTCTCTTAATAATTATTATTGTACAATTGTGGAAAAATTGGGACAAGATGTAAATAAATACTTTTGTCTATATCATACAGATGTTCAAGAGTTTAAGAGTATTTTAGGAAAAATTAAAAAACTCTAAACTCTACTCCGACCCATCTCAATGTTGCCAACACTCTCAAAGATTGTCGAAAATTTATTTATTATGTTTGCTTTAGGTATAAGAGCAGTACTAGTGATGCCATTTTTAATCTTTTGGACAGACTATACTTGGGTCTAAATGAGGGACAGATGACTGCATCAGTGTTTTGCGATTTTTCTAAAGCATTTGACTGTGTGGATCGCCGAATACTGCTGCTGGACCTTTTTTTGTTATTCATTTAGAGGATATGCTCTTGAATGGATTGAACCAAATCTAATTAGAAGTAGTTGGTGGGCGACACGAGATGTCATCTGTGTGCAGGATTGATTCTGCGGTTCCACAGGGGTCAGTTACTGGTGTTTTATTGTTTCTTGCTTACATAAATGACTTAGCATTCATCAGCATGAATGGATTCATTACATTGTTTGCTGATGATACAATATTGTGGCTAGGAACAAATCACACTACGTTGACAGAAACAGTTCAGAAGGATATAAGCAATATTAAAAGATGGTGTAATGCAAACAAGGTTACATTGAACATCAGCAAGGCAAATTCAATTATGTTTCAAGGGGATATTGCAGGTCCTTGATTAAATGGAGAGCAAATCGCAAATAAAGTCTGCACCAAATTATTAGGCATTTATATTGATTCTGCCTTAAAGTTTAATTTCCATATTGCGACGCTAAGAAAGCAGTTGGCCTTTGTCTGTTATGCCATGAAATTGGACCTGGACCGTCCCACGCTTCCAGAAAACAGGCAATTAGATATTTTGCTCGATTTACAAGAAAATCAACATAAATCAACTCGACAAGTTGCTGCAGGTCAGTCGGTTAGTAAATCATGTGTTCTAAATTATTTGCATAGTATCCACACAAAATTCATTTAATTCAGAAGCTTATTGAAAATGATTACATCCGCAGAATAAAGTTTTGCGAAATAATGATGAATAAATGTAATGTAAACCCACAATTTTTAAGTAAGATTGTTTTTTCCGAGGAGGCAATTTTTTTTTTAAATGTGTCTGTGAATAGGCAGATTTTTCGTTATTGGGCACCAGAGAATCGACACTGGAGTATGGAAAGTCACACAAAATTTCCCAAGAAGTTAAACGTATGTGTTGGTCCCTATTCTATTGAGGGCGCACTTACCTTTGAAAAATATTTAGAGTTGCTTCAAAATCAGATAGTACCTAGTTTAATTGCACTTTATTCAAATGGCGAAAACCCATTTATACCGGCAGATTCGATATGGTTCCAACAGGATGGCGCCCCCCACACTATTCGCGAACAGTACGAGATTACCTTAACAATATTTTCCCAAATAGACAGATTGGCAGGGGGCGGTATTATTGAATGGCCAGCAAGGTCGCCATTGGATTTTTATCCATGGGGTTATCTAAAATCTAAAGTTTATTTTGACAAATCTGAAAGTTTAGAAGAATTAAAAAATAGAATTAGAGCCGAAATACAACAATTCCGACCTCAAACAATAAGTAAAGTATTACAAGAATTTGAATATCGACTTGGTTACTGTCAGGAAGTTAATGGTCAACAATTTGAACATTTATTTCATTATTCATGGTTATTTATAAAAAATGTAATCGCAAATTTCTTAATAAATATTGAGGTTAGGTATAGGACATGGTATATAAAACATACTTAAAATTTTATACAAAATTAAAAAATAAAATAAAACGGGTGTTTCTATTTAAAAAAATTAAGTTGATAGTCGTAGCTTATTTTTGGTCCACCCTGCTGATGGTGAATTCATACATGAATTCACCATCAAAAAAATCGCGACAAAAAATAAAAATTTACGTGTCCGAGCGTTTTTTTTTCGAACACACTCCTGAATTTTAAATGAATTTGTTCCAACTTGCTCGTCCTCACTGTATAATTACTATTATAAAGAATTATTAATATATAATTAGGTATTATATTCTTCACCTGAACTTATACCGCTACTTAATATTCTAAGAAAATTATTCTAAAAACTATATACTAATAAAAGAAATAATATTAAAATGAAAGTTAATAATCTCTTATAGTCGTTATAATTTAAAGATAAAATAAAAACTATAGGTATAATTTTAATGCCTAAAAATATTTAAATGGTATTATTGTAGTCTTCTAGGTTTGTACCTGGAGTGGCCGAGTTTCCCACTTTTTCCAGTAGGTCTTTATTGCGATAAGCATTTATAATTACTTTCTTAGATCTATGGTACGACTATACAATGCATTCTTTTTCATTAACGAAATATCCTATATTTACTTAGATCCTCATCGGTACCTCAATACCGTCTCCGTTGACCCATTTACGTGGGTGACACTAACTCTTCTTCCATAAGCTCCATCGACTACAGCATCACGGCAGTACCACGTCGTAAAAGTAGGTCGATGCAATAATCCGCACACACGATCGACGGCGGCGGTCGAGTCTCCTCCAGCACCAGCAACATCAGACCTAAGTGGGGCTCGATTTACCATTCCCATTCCCTCGTTTTCACGCAGACACTGTCGCCTTTTACTTTATAATATTATAAACTTTAGTCAGTTCTGAATGGTACCTCGTTGCGCCGCGACGGTTTTCACTTATTAATAATTAATTACGCGAAGACTTGTGTGTTTGTTGTTTGGTTTTTTGGTCCGGCATGGGCCCGATCACGAGCCCTTTGCTACCATGAGCCCCGCGTCCTGTGACGCCTTAGAAGTAGAGCGTTATATCGGCGCGTGTTTGTTCACAAAACATCACAGGAATTACCACAATAAAAATGTCTCCGGATATGTGAATTATCAGGAGGCGTGGGCCGGCGGGGCCCCACTGATTTCTTTTAATAATAACCATCGCAGACCGGTGCAGAGGTATGTCAGGGACGAGCAGCTGGCCCAGTTGGCCCAGCATACCCAAGGGGCTCCCCTGATTGTCACGAAGAACCATAATAATAATTTTCGAGGGCGTAACAGCTACGTGCCGCAACAAACAAAAGTTTTTGAAAACTCTAAGAGGTTGCAAGTAAACAAAAAAGGCCCCCAAGTGGATACAGCCAGCGTGACTAGTGACGAGAGCTACGGTTCCCAGAATTCTGAGCCTTGTTTGCCTAGAATACTCAAGCCGAGAAAAAGGCGAAAAAAGGACAGAAAACCGTTAAACAGGAGCTACAATGACCATCAGTACCCATCTCATCAATATTTACCTTATGTAGAACCGCCTCCAAGCTACTCTGATGACAGCTCGGAGGTGCCTAAGCTGCACCACTCCTTCGAGGAAGTCGAAGAAGTTGAGGATGTGAACGGCAACTTGCCCAGCACCTGTCAATGTCGATATTGCGATCCTAATTGTCAAATTTGGGATGTCGATAGGAGCTGTTACTCTCCCTTTTTGACGCCTCCAACTAAATCGTTTGAGTTTTCCAATCTGCTTCAGTCATCACCGGATTTGCCTTATGGATTGAGTAACGAACTATCCCGACTTTCCCTGAAAGAATCTTGGGAGAATCCACACAAGCCGGTTTTTTCCAGATCCTCTTCGAATAGTTCCAGTTCGTGTAGCGGTGACTTAGAAGTGTCCACAGAAATAGTCACGTCCCCAAACGGTCATCGGGACATCGAGATTAAGTTTTGGTTAAGTGGTGATCGAAGTGTACAGAGTGATGTTGGTAGTTGACAACACGGGATTTTTGTGGATTAAGGTATACTGAGGTGTTTTTGGGGACGGGGTTGTTTTTTTCTGTTTAAAAAAAAGGATGACCCCGTCATAAATGAAAACGAATGTGGGATTCGGTGTCGTTTTTAATTTATTTAAATTATTGTCTTCAAATGATTCTTTTTTTTTGTATCTTTTAAGTTAGTGTAATTAAATTTTTGATTTAAAAATTATTGCATTTTTATTTGGGTTTAGTTGCGTCCATTATGATTTCATTTAAGAGGTTTGATACACAGCATGATGTCAATACTGAGTTTTACGAATTACAGGCAGATAAATTTTATTTTTACTGAGTCCATGCGTACCGGTAGTTAAATGAAATATTTTTTATCCCTTTAGAAGATTTTTCTATAATTTTACTCTATCTAAGAGATTTCGTTATATTTCTTGAAGCGCTCTTAGGAATATAGAATATTTTGCAGTTCTGGCATAAACTGAATTCAAACCCATATTAAAAACTAACTGCTCATTAGAAGATTCTCAGTTCAATTACGCCCATTTGGAAGTTAGATCTAAATGAAAAGAGTACTTGTCATATACATAATTTCAATCAATTCAATTTTAGAATAATATGTAACATAAGATCATAATGTGGTTGTAATCACTATCATTAATTACCGATGGCTAGTAAACTAATAAGCAATTTTGAAATTAATTTTCGGTTTATGAACTCATCTTAATGGCAATAAAAAAATTAATTATGCGTTTATCGAGCAGTCACGTACCTAATATTCGATACAATAGGTACGCACTATTTAGATTGATTTTCCATGTAATACATATATTTCCAGGTGCATCAGCAGCGCGACTATTTAATGCATTTCGTCTTATATAAAAAAATAGGAAAAGGACTGGCTTTAGTTAGCCATGGTCAAAATTTTCTTTATGTTTGTGTATGTAAATTAGATTCTTTAAAAAATTAAGTATATTTTTAATTTTGTCTTTATTAAAAATCATAATTTCTTTGAAATCTTCTACTAGGTTACATGCTTTTTTGCTTGCTTCGAAATTGGGTGTATATTATGCACATAGAGGGGTTTTTCTTTAGTTTTTTCTTGATAGGTATGCAAGTTGGAATGTATTTTTAAATATAAAACCTATAGTTTTTTGGAGTTTATTGTTATTTTCCGCAATATCCCAGCTGCTTTATTCTAAATCATCAAAAAAATTGATATCAAAATCCCTTCTGCTGTCTATACATGGTTTTCAAAGTTAAATCGGCAATATTGCTAACTTCGTTATTATTGAAGTCGGTTAAACCGTCGGAAAACTGTTAAATAGGAGCTACAATGATCAACAGCATCCACCTCATTAATATTTACTCTATGTGGAACCGCCTCCAAGCTACTCTGATGACAGCTCGGAGGTGCCAAAGCTGCACCACTCGTTCGAGGAAGTCGAAGAAGTTGAGGATGTGAACGGCAACTTGCCCAGCACCTGTCAATGTCGATATTGCGATCCTAATTGTCAAATTTGGGATGTCGATAGGAGCTATTACTCTCCCTTTTTGACGCCTCCAACTAAATCGTTTGAGTTTTCCAATCTGCTTCAGTCATTTTCATCCGGTTTTTTCCAGATCCTCTTCAAATAGTTCCAGTTCGTGTAGCGGTGACTTAGAAGTGTCCACAGAAATAGTCACGTCCCCAAACGGTCATCGGGACATCGAGATTAAGTTTTGGTTAAGTGGTGATCGAAGTGTACACAGTGATGTTGGTAGTTGACAACACGGGATTTTTGTGGATTAAGGTATACTGAGGTGTTTTTGGGGACGGGGTTGTTTTTTTCTGTTTAAAAAAAAGGATGACCCCGTCATAAATGAAAACGAATGTGGGATCCGGTGTCGTTTTTAATTTATTTAAATTATTGTCTTCAAATGATTCTTTTTTTGTATCTTTTAAGTTAGTTTTATTAAATTTTTGATTTAACAATTATTGCATTTTTATTTGGGTTTAGTTGCGTCCATTAATGATTTTATAATTTCATTTAAAACGTTTTATGCACAACATGATGTCAATATTTAGTTTTACTAATTACAAGCATACAGATTTGATTTACTGTGTCCTTGTTTACCCGCAGTTTAATGAAATATTTTTTCTCCTTTTAGTAGAATAAAAGATTCCGATACATCAATATTTCTTGAAGAGCTCTTAGGAATATAAAATATTTGGCAGTTCTGGCATAAATTAATTTTAAATCGGCATGAAATACCAACTGTTCATTAGAAGATTCTCAGTTCCATTACGGTCCGTTTGGAAGTTAAACCTAAATGAAAAGGGTACTTGTTATATAAAGTATTTCATATATGAATAATTTCTAACATAAGGTGGCTGTAACCACTATCATTAATTACTGGTGGCTAATAAACAAACAAGCAGTTTTTGTCGGTTATAAACCGACTTAAAAATTAATTAAATTACTTTTTTTTTAACGTTAATTGAAAAAGTCAGTTACGCATTTTTACAGTAGTGACGTAATACTTCGGATAAAAGGTACGCAATACTTAGATTTACTTATTTTCCAGGCGCATCAGCATAGCAAGTTCATTTGGTGCCTTTTGATTTATATAAAATAATGGCAAAAAGACTGACTTTAATTAATCATGATCTAACTTTTGTTTATATTTTTGTTTGTAAATTAATTTTTTTTAGTGTATATTTTTAATTTTATCTTCATTAAAACTCATAATAGAGAAGAAATAGTCCATACTTGCAATGGAGTCGTAGATTAAGGTAAAATGAAAATCCTACAGTCTCTCTCCACTTGAACATAATCAGGTTCATTTAGACATGTTTCGGACTCATAATTTCTTTGAAATATTTTACTATGCTCTTCCATTTGCTTCCAAATGGAATTCATTACATTGAAAATGTATGAGTCAGATAATGTGACCTCTTTCGGTCTTTGACATTTGGGTTTGACGTTTTTTTACATACTAAATGTTCTCAGGAACTACAAGTTTTGTAAAAGACTTTTTGGATTCACATAAAAGCGGCGCGTATTGCTGTGGTTAATTAATTTAGTTATTATTTTTTAGGTTCATTACAGAAATTTTAATATTATAGAATATATTTTTTTAAACAAAATTTAAAAGGAAACAAAAAAAATCGAGCTTTGCGTCGAGTGCCAAGATGCAGCAGATCGAATTGTCGATACACTTGGTATGAGTATCGAAAGCATATAGATTGTTATTCGTGGCAGTTGGTATATAGTTGGCACAGAACTGCATATTATTTAAAGTATTGATCCTGGAAGTCCAAATGAAGAGGTATTGCTTGAGAAGTGTGGTTTCCTTTTACCAGAATATAAGTATAATATCAAATAAGCTCTTTTGAGACCGGGATGATTCAGTTTTTTGTCGTAAATAAATATAGTTTTTTTATTTTGGTATTACTCAAGATAAACATGACATACACATGACATATTTTTTCCTCGAAAAATTAATAGAATAACTTGCTTCAATTAATATGTTGTATAGTTAAATTAATAATAATTTAAGTAATTGAATAAAAAATTACCACATTACACAAAAAATCAAAATATTCACTTAAAAAAAATAATATATTTCACGCATATATCAACAAATAGGTTTTAAGTAAAATATATATTTTTGTGACGAATTTATAATATGTTAGTAAATTCATCATAATAGGCTCCTATTTTATTACGTATTACGTAGAACGTCACTGTTTAAATATTAAAAAATATATATATTGTAAATACTATCTTATAACTGCATTTATTGGAAAAGGCATTAGTTACTTTAATTAAATGAAAAATATCGTTTAAAATGCATTTTAATAATTCTTTTAAAGAGTCTGAAAAAGCCTATAGCATTAATTATAGAATTTACATTTAAATTAATTACCTTCAACAATACGCAACGCTGTTATGTTGATCCCAAATATTTTCACACCATCATCATTTTTGATAAAATTACCATAATTGTTACATTGTCAGTATATTTTATGTTATTTACTAGTTTTATTTATCAAGGTTTTCTTGGATTAAAAAATTATTTTTTTAAGACGCATAGTCGCCCATACTTTAATAATATCTCGCTAGGTATTAAAAAACTTTTGGTTGCCTTTTTACAGTATTTAAACAACTTTATATGACTATTAACAGTATTTATATGACTAAATTTTTTATCTATTAATTTATAAGAGATTTAAATTTTTTAATTTAAATCTCTTATTGCAAGGATTTAGCGATATTATTGATGCCCTTTATGTTAGTACTTATGCTATTTTGCAATTTCTAGGTTTTTTTTCCGCTGGATTAAATTGTTTATGATTCGAAGCACTTGTTTGCTAAGTCTCCTTGTATATTTTCGTTTTTAAGTGGAGTAATTCAGGAATCTGTTTTTTGTCTGTCTTTTTTTTATTGAGACCTTTAAAAATATTAATTTTTTGGTTTTAGAAAAGATTTCTTCTTTTTTTTGTTGCTTCTTTCACGTACTTCATTTTTACTTTCTGTCACAAATATTGTTCTCCAATATTTACATTATTTTTCTGCAATCATAAATTATCATACAAATGGTGTTCTATTTTTTTTAGCAGCCCTTCATCAGAAAATTTGTTTCAGAAATCGCTCCCCTCCTTATTCAAGTGAAGATGCATCAAAATTCCTTTTTTCCACCAAAAGACATCTGATTTCCTAAATACTATGAATTATGTTTCATTGAGTTATTTACAATATTTGAATTTATGGCCATCATTTCTATACTAATGGTTGAATTTCTCTGAATTTCATTGAATACTGCATCTACTTATTTCATTATAAAGAGCATCGCTTTTAGAGCTCACCAGTTACCCCAGAGCCTTTATAAGAAGAAAGATTGTTGAAGAAGAGACTTTACTTGAAAGAAAATTTTACTTGAAGATAAGTAAAATCTTCAAGCTTTCGTGGAAATATAAAACCTATAGGTCTTTTGCGCAACAAATGAAAGATTAGCATTGTAAATTGACCAAATAACCTAGCACCCTGCTACACTTAGTAAAGTTTGAAATGTGATAGTAAGCAGCACCTCTTCACTTTCAATACATCTTAACATTTCAGATTTTACTCAAACGTTTTTATTGTACTACTGCAAAAAAAGCAAATAAAATAAAGGAGAAAACGCAATGGGACACGCACATTGCGAGATGGTACATTTGCACATTTTCTTTAGGATGTCAAAAACTTAAATATTAACTTAAACTTAAATTCTTATTAAAAGAGGCTGTGGTTCAGTTTCGGCAAAGAGTTTCAATCATCAGAACTTTGAGACGAGATTGAACTGAGCTCTTGTACAAAAAAAAACAAACCAACAAACGTAATGTGTTTACGTCCTGCTTCAAATAATTCAAACTGTTAGTAATTATTAGTTGTGACAAATTAAAGCATAGGCCAACATACAAACGAAATGTTTAATTGCACACCAAAACTATGGAATAGTACTTTCAAATTATTATTCTCCTATTATCGTAGAATGGTTGTCGTAGAAAATATATAGTTCAGATATAGTTCTTGTAAGCAGACCCTTGCTGCGTTTATCTGGCAGTTTTTGGTTAGTAAGTTTTGATCTGTGGAAGCTAAATTGATAAAACAAACGTTAAATGATTAGCAATAATTAGCTCTTAAATATTAGTAATATTTACCAAAGCTCTAAGCTTCATACTTACGGACATATCTTGTTGGTAAATAGTTTATTTTCTTCAAGGAGGTGACGTTACCAAAAGCGGTCATATCTCCTTTGAGAGTTCTTTTACAGTCATTATTATTAGAAGCAATATTGAAATGTAAATAATTTACTATAAGAATGTTTTTACATTTTGTTAATAGTGTTAACCGTTTTGGAGCTATGACCATTTGACAGCGTTATTCTAGCAGTTTTTTGTTGATAAGTTTTTATCTACTGACCGCCATGGACCATAAGATAAACTTTACTTGATTAATATTGATCAGCTCTAATATATTGAGAATAATTATTAAAACCTTAAACCTAATACTTTTTGAAATATCTCACCTGTTAAATGCAATGTCTTCTTCAGTAGAGTGTCGACATGAAAATTACTCATATCTTTTTTGGTAGTTGATCTACAATTATGAGCATAATATCCAAAATGGAAGTAAAATCTATTTTCCCACAAGAATCTTTCAAAAAATGTATATTAGCATTAACAATCCTGAAGTTATGACCATTTGAAATTTGCTTCACGCTGCGTTTACTGAATTACTGAACTTTGAGCCCCTTTATAACATACACTGAGTAAAAAGATAGGAAAAGTAGAATATTGATAATAGTATGTTTGGTTTGAAGTGATTTAATTGGTCAAAGAACTCTCCATAGCGGCTAAATGGTCTATTGGGACTCACACCTACTTGAAGTTCCCTCAGCAGATTCGATATTAAAGGTTTCATGAGATGTGTGTCACGGTTTTATCCTTTTCCATGCATAATTCAACATTATATGTCAGGTTAAACTTGGCTTATGATTCTGCAGAGCTGTTATGTGTTTCTTGCTTAATCTTTTAAGGGAGTCTTTACCTTTCTTTGTAGTTATCAATATGAATACTTTGACATGGTTAAGATTTGGTAATCTGTCCTTGAAAGTTGCTTGAATTTTTCAGTTGTTTTAAGAGGTTTTAAATTTATGAAATCATTCTTGCAATTATTTCTGTAGTCCAATTCATCCATTACTCTCACGGCCTTTCTTTCCATGCTGAATATTTTTTTTAAAGATGAATAATGCATAGGAAATCTCAGACTCAATGAAAGCATGATAGACGGACAAAAGAACAAACTCTGCGACCAGATTCGGAAAGGCATACATACTAGAAGCCAGCTTTTTACATAATCCGTTCATATGAATATTCCATATTAATTTATAATGAATCATTTAATTCCTGCATATCTCTTATTGAAAGTTAATTTAATTGTTATTAAACCAGTTTGTACCTTTAGTTGGGTCTCGCTTATCATAATCTGGATTCCACCATATACCATATTGGCTATATTGTAACTCTGCTAAAGCTGGACTGCTTTTGAATCCAAATTAATAGTTAATTAATAGATGTTGTTTTCCGTAAGTTTGAAACTGTTTTTCCGTAAGTTTTGAAAAGGTAGCGACTATAGTCTGGCCGATAATTATTAAATCAGTTTAGCCTTTTTTATGTACAGGAATAACTCTAGCAAGTTTAAGGATGTTTGGAAAAGCACCATACTTACTTACTTCAGAGTTTACAAATTTATCTCTTTCTAATGCAGCTTTTTTAGAAACAGCTAATTTTTTTATAAGCTCTGTGATAAAGGATTATCTAGTATTAGAATATACTGTCCTTAATCATAGCTTCCTTGTAATTCCACATTTCTCTATAGGTGTGCATTGTAGTTTGTTGGATTTCAGCTGCTGTTCTTCTACTGAGAGTGTCCTGAAGTAGCACTTACATTAGCACCCTGCATTACCTATTTGTAGTGCATAGTAATAACTAACTAGATATTTCACTCCCCATACCTAAATTACTACTTCAAAGTTAGATGATCCACGAAACGTAGCAACCTAACACAGGATGAATCTAGAAGTTTTTTATCGAATACTTAAAAGTCCTTTTTATATTAAAAAAAGTGATAAATAAAAGGCGAGTTACGTTGATACCACATATGTATGTAGTGAAATCACATTCAGCAACAAATTCATCGTTGCGTACATCCTTTTCTCTTATCATACATAACAAAAACATGGTTGAAGTTACTGTTTTATGTTTATTTAGATTGAATCCTGCTGTTTTAATAATAGTAAGACATTTGTTTTTTAATTGGCAACCGTTATATCAATCGTTATCGGATTCTAAATATAGGAGAGTAGCGAGATTGTTTTTGCTTAAACATTTAAAACAATAACAGGAAGAGAAGTTAGCTTACGATAATTTATTAATTCTAGAGACATTTTTGATATGGGCTTGATTTGTTATATGTGAAATATTCAACTATTTAAAACAAAAACCTATGTGATGACTTTATATTCTCATGGGAAAAAATTATTAAAATATCAATTGGTACTAGGCATTTTAATATTTAAATATTAAGTACCACTAATCAGTAACCATAACGGTAATATATGTCCACCATTTTAACGTTTTCTATTAGGGAGTTTTCATGAACCACTTAATAACAATGATTCTATTATTATCTCGAAAATTGAAACTTATTTATTTAGTTATTTAACTGGATCCCACATGTGTCATTTCACATTTCGAAAATAACATTAGATACACAAGATATGAAATCATGATCATTAAATTTAAATGATGTTAACAAAAATTTTCACAATTGATCATGAGAATTGTACTTAACCTAAATTAAATTAATCTATGACACGGAGACTTGAATTGATAGAGAGAAATGCCAGTGAAGTCACAATTGATATCATTTGCCAATCTGAACAAACGGCTCAAAGGACTATTATACATATACTTTGTTTGATGGTAAAAGATATGGAAAAGAGAATTATTTCTAGTGTTTCCGCTTGGGAATTGATGCTGCTCAAAAGATCAGGACAGTGTAAGTCACCTGAAATCAGTTTAAATAATGTGCATAAATCAGAAAACTTTCAATCGCCTTCTAAACTCCTTACATTGCACATTGCCCTCATATGTCCACTGTTCCATTAGGAATAAGAAGCCTAAAGCCACAATATCTCAGAAACTTATTCTGTTAGTACCGAACTGTACTGTCAATATGGACCTGGTAAAACGGAGACCACACAGCATAATTGAGCAATGACTTTACTAAGGAAATATAAACAATTCGTACTGAAGACACAGATAGTTCAGCAGAATTGCGGAAAATAAACCTCAATCTCTAGCAATGAGTGAATCAATGTGGGATTGAAATGAGAGCATACCATCCAAAACCACCCCCCCAGGTGGGCAATCATATTGACCCTGTTGATGTCTGTAGAGTCTATATAATAATTAGATATTATTGGTGACTTCTCCATGAAAATGTTATGCAATGGCATTTCCCAGTGTTCAAAGACATTTTGAACAGACCATGCAACCAAAGTATTAATGTCAGTCTGAAATTTGTCATAGTCCTCAATACTCTCAATTTTCAAATAAATTTTCAAGTCATCAGCAAAAATAGTGCTTTACAATGTTTAAAGCACTTGAGTAAGATCTAATAGATATAAAATAAACAAGTATGGTCTAATATGGGACTCTTGAGGAACTCTGGACAGAACTGAAATCTCTTGTGAACAAATTTGTTTTATTTGAACACATTGGGTTCTACCAATCTTTCATAATGTACAAATCTTCCTGAAGTCTGGATGTTCAAGCTTGGAGCTTGCTAAAACTGGGACCTCTCTAGTATAAGACTTTACAAGACTTGGTTGTATATGGTTCAGTGGTGTATGTTCTTCGCCCAATATTTTAGATAATTTTATTCTTTTATGTAAAAATACTAGCACCCTAGTTATGACCAGCCCCTATTTAGGCCTTAATTCTGATATTATTTTTAATAGCGATTTGTCACTATTTAGACCGTTACTCCAACAAAACTGTTCAGTGCCAAATGGTTGATGCAGCCCTTAAATATAGAATAGTGGATTCATTTAATTGAAGTTACAGTTAAATTTCTAAGACAGTAAGAGTTAAATTTCTACAAAAACAGTTAAATTTCTTAGTACAGCAGAAGCTCATAATGGATACTTTACTCAAATTTGTGTCATCTTATCATGTGGACATTCAGGCAAATCTTTGGCTGGCAAGTGTGGATTGGCCTATAGAGATGACTGCCGTCAGTTATTTACAACTGTGAATATTCTTATTTTGCTTTATATATATAATTATACTATAATTTCTTCGTCCTACGACTCAGCCTTTATTATAGGGCTTTTAATTTGGATTAGTAGAGCGGCAATCGGAGAAATGGTCTCAACACACTGATTTTTGCACCCAAAACCCGAGTTGGCCGGCCGTGTATATTGGTATATCATCATATATCAAAAAATTTTCATATCTATTTTTCATAGGCCTTTATATCTTGGATCTTTCATAACCCCCCTATTAGAAACAATAAGGTTTTGGTTCAGGACCTTAACAGGAATGCTTGTAGTTATCTCGCAGTGATTGTGTTTACTACAAGTATCTACTTTTTATATTTTGTTTCATAAAATATTATAAAACCCTATCCAGTCTTAAAAAACTCAATTGACTCACCCCATTTTTAGTGCAATTTTTACAAAAAAAATAAGAATTTTTGAATGAAAAAAGAAAATTACCCTGATCAACAACTGTACTGTCCTTGACTTATGACGTCAATAAACGCTTATTCATTGAGAAAATTATTTGGTATGTTTTCATGGAAAAATTCGTTAGAAAACCTCAAAAGGAACCTTAGAACATTAAAAGGCTAAAATTAGTAAACAACAACTTTGAGCCCAATATTTGCACAGGGGTAACGGAGATGTTGTTTACAAACATATTCATCGATTCCCTGTTGTCAAGTTTAAACGCATTTTCAAAAGAGGAAATTTTGAGATACATATCAAAACATGTAATGAAGTTGAAGAAGTAGTTAATTCATAGTTACCCATTGACATGTAATAATGTTAATTTAACTTATTGGTTTTAGATTTTGGTTTGGAAATAAAAAGTAGAAATAGATATATGTTATTCTAATCGCAAAAATTAAATCTTCAAAGTAAAAAAAATATTAATATTCTTATTCTTAAAACCGCTTCTAAAAAATTTGAAATGGAAACACCGCAGGCAAAATCTGGCTTTCTGCTTGAGAAAGGAACAAGGTTGAGTCATTTCAGTGTTTTTGTGCAGTTACGATAGTAAAAACTTGTGCGGTTTGTACCGCACCATGAGAAAAAGGCGATTTAAGCCGATCTTTTCACAGGTAAATACCGATATTGTCATAACACCATATCAAGGGACAACCGTCGTCAAAAACGTAGAATGATAAAAACTTAATAAGAAACCTATAATAATTATAAAATATTTAATTTCCATAAAAATGGTTTTTATTAAATAAGTACCTATACTCTAATGAAGTACGTTAAAAACACATAAAGAGTTCATAAATCATAAACGGTAATATTGTTTTTAATTTAAAACATAATTTATTAATAATAACTATTTATCATGTAAAGATTTTTTTGACGACGTCACTGGTAAAGATTACTTGTGATACGATGACCGAGCGGCGCGGCGTTGCGATGTTGTTGTCCTTTTCTCTAATATACGTTATCTACATTCATTTAACTATAAATATTGACTTCTTTATAGAGTATCCTATCATATTTTATTAAAGAGAAATAGTATGGTTTGACCTATTGCTTATAATTATATTTCTTAAAGAGAGAGATCTAGAAAAAAGAGTCGTATTTTAGCGGTTTGGACTCAAGTTGCTTACTGCACAGGCTATTGATGACTTCAACTATTAGATCGCATTGCTGCTTCATCTCATAATTGAACAAAATATACATAACCTGAATACTTAATGACTTAAAAATTGATGTCAATAATTTTCCTACCATTTGTGAAACCTTACGTTTAAAATTTAATAAATTTTTGATTTAATGATTAGTTACACAAATCACACAAATCTATTAAAAAATTGCCACATGATTCTACAAATCTACACAATGAGAGGATTGAAGAGTAAAGCATAGTAATTACAATATCGTGATCTGACATGCAACCTAAAACCATGCAGTTTGTAAACGATTTGGCGCTTTAACTTGCGTGTTAACCAGAAATTTCAATGGAAACGGTATCATTAAAACACAGTGACTTAGCATACGTGGCTTACTTTGTCAAACAAAAGTAATTCGAATATAGCTTGAAGAAAATTAGAATAATACTAGTATTATTCTAATTTTCTTTCTCTTTATAGCAGAGGAAACTGGTGCAAACTGAAAACCGATTTTATTTTCCGTGACTCAAAGTAATACACAGGTGTGGTGTTCTTTAACGCCTCTCTAAAAATTTGAACCTCATTTTAGATAAACACATTATTAATGATTTTTTGAATTTTTAATTATTAAGAGGTCTGAATGGTTTGTCCTGAATTTTTATTGTTAAGAGGTCTCTTTGAGAAAAATGGATTACTTTTTTGAATTCATATTAGATATGTGGTATGAACGTTGTACTGCAGATCAAAGTGTTAACCCAGTGAAAAGTCAAACAGAATTGAGTTTTACTTATACCTAGAGAAAATAAAGATAAAGATAATTAAGTTTCATAACATGACTGCAGGCTGTCAGCCATTTATATGTTTGGATATTCTTATTCTGCTTTATATTTTATTATTTCTTTATTGGATGTTTGCTATTTGGATGTATATTGACGAAATCCCATACGAAGTCTTAAATTGAAGGTAGAACGACAATATCTTGGCCTTTTTTTAAATTGGGTTAGTACAGAG
This sequence comes from Anthonomus grandis grandis, assembly GCF_022605725.1. NCBI lineage: Eukaryota > Metazoa > Arthropoda > Insecta > Coleoptera > Curculionidae > Anthonomus > Anthonomus grandis. The sequence goes on from NC_065552.1 coordinate 31,350,450, forward strand.
GCAATAGGAGAAATTATATTCCTGTCTTCTTAATTTAATATTTATATATTTGTTATTGTAGTTGGCTTCCAAGACCTTAGTTGGCCAGTCCTGTATATTGGGATATCAAACAACAAATTTATATCTATAGGTCTTGATAATTACATTACTAGGATAAATTAGGTTTTGGTTTAGGACCTTACGAGGATATATAGGCTGTAAATATGTCGCAGTGAATTTTTTAAATAAACTACCACCAACTGTTAGGACTCTTGGAAACAAGAACTCCAAAATAAAAACGACAAAATTATTTAAAAAATTAAAATATATAAAATATTTTAATTTTTCAGTGGGTAAAGGGACATAAAACCAATGGTCTTAGAGTATGTTTATTTTATAAAGTTATGACACGTGTTTCGCCCTAAAGCCTCATCCGATCCAAAAGTAGACAGCAACTGCAGTATAAAAAAACAATGCATAGACACAAATTACTTAAATGAATTTTAAACATTATTAAAATGCGACTTACCGCTTACCAGTAAAACTACTAAATATGAGGCATCATCCTAAATTAGTCGTAAGCGTTCATACACATTAAGTTGAAAAGTTAACAGTTAAAATAAACAATATAAAATGTGATCAAAGGAAGAGAAAGTATACTCAAAGTCTCACAAATCAAGCGTCTATTTAAAAGGTTACGCGTTTCGCCGCATTAGGGCATCATCAGATTGATTGTCACCGTTATTGAGTGATTAGGAGTCAATAACGGTACACGATGTTGTAGACATATTATATTTTATATTTTTATTTATGTTAGTGAGAGTAAGTGTGTAGTTTTTGTATTTAGATGAAGTCTAATGATGCCCTAATGCGGCGAAACGCGTAACCTTTTAAATAGACGCTTGATTTGTGAGACTTTGACTTTGAGTATACTTTCTCTTCATTTGGTCATATATCTAAGTCTCTTTGAGAATAATGGATGATTATTTTGAATTAATATAAAATGTTATTGACGCGCACATTATATCAGAAAAAGTTTTACATTTTTTGAACCCAAATGAGTTTGTACCGATTCCTAGAGCCACAACAAACTTATTTTTTAATAAAGTTGAAAATACTTTATAGATAGGACCGCACTCACTCTCGAGTTCTTCTACACTAATACGTATAAGTTATACCCCATGAACCGGAAAACGCATTTACTTTACGATCTACCTAAGGTCCGTAAGATTGGCTATTCGTCCTGTAATTTTTTTTTATATTCACCTTGTTATTTGCTATCCTCGTGGCTTAAAAAAGTCTTAAGAGACATACATTTAACAACCTTAACTCCACTAAAAACCCCCTGAAAAACACCCCAATATCGGGAAAACGACGTTAATATCACTTAAATCATTTGAGTCCTCGATTTGTCACTTTTTCTATTTTCGTACTATAATATCTGGAAGAATCACGCATTTACTACTAATTTTAAGCGCCCGGTATAGTAGAGCAAAATTCAAATTAGGCGCCATAATTATATTTTAAATTTCCCGCTGTTATCACAAGCCAATTTTTACGTCCAGTTAGTACTACACCTCAACATTTAGAGGGCGCAACAGATAATGGACGTCCATTGACTCTTATGAGAGTTTCCTATCTACGAAGTATAAATATGTAGGTATATGCGTAATCCACAGCCGATGCTGTCCCTTGTCACTCTTTTGCTCGAACTTTTTTCATGATTCAGCATTTTACATTTTCTTCACTTTCATATGTTTATTTACACTTTTTTAAGTTTCATGTTCTTTAAAAATTTAATAAACTGTAAGATAATCAGTCTAATATGACCCCAGATCAACTCAATTAGCAAGAAGCATTAAAAACCTCCTTCCAAGTATATCAAGAATTGCGTTGATCTCGGCTTGATTTCGTTAAATAAAGCATCTTTACCTAAATTAACTATAGAGTATCTAATCTATCCATTATTTTTTTAAATCAGCCTTATAAAAGGGATTTAGTTTTAATATGGATTTATACTATTCTATTCAAACGGACTATAGAATTGATTGGTAAAAATGTATTTTAGGACAAGTACTATTGCCAATAACTTTGATTGAACCGTGAGTTTATGGACAAAGTCAAAGTCAAATTGCCGAGCACGACATAAAAATAATGTAGTGTCACAATTTAAAAAAAATATATATTATACCCCTACAAGTTAATAGATGTTTTCTATTGCACCTTATACAGTGCTGGCATAATAGCTACTACTTTTTATATCTCTTTAAAGCTTGACTAAAAGTCATTCTTATGTCAAATTCTCCATTTAAAAAAAGTTAACTAATTTATTTATTTAGCCTTACTTTTAGCTGCCCATTTACAAGAAATTTTATTTTTACATTTGATACTAACATAAAATACAACTTAAAATTTAACTAAGTTTTAAAAATAAAAATCTATGGCTATGAAACTTGGTAATAAATTAAACGTATATTTATTATCAAAAAATAGGCTAGGATTAGGAGAGAGCTATGGTTGTGAGAGTATTACAATTGATATCGTAAAATAAGAGAATTTTATTGCAATTATAGCACATTTTGTGAATGGGGACAACAAACAAGGGGAATCAATTTTAACTTGTAGAAGTTAAGACAACCGACGTAGCGTTAAAGTAACTTCATTAAAGCTGGTAAGCAGGTAAGCCTTTAGCTAGCATGACGTTCAGGGTAAACACCTTCCTCCTTAAATATTTGAAAAATCTTCTTTGTACAGACTCAAATCAATATCTGACAGAAATGTTTACAATTTCTTAATATGAAATCCAACGATCTAAGCGCACTTTCCACCATCTGATCAATATATGGAACAAAAGATAATTTATCATCAAATACCGCTTCCAAGTCTTTCACCACAGCAAGCCTATTTAAGAAAGTACCATTGATATAGTAGTTAAAGGGAATTGGGATTTTTAACCGACCATAAGAAATAATGTTACACTTTAAAACATTAAGGACAAGGCCATTTGTTATACACCAGTGACAAATTGCAATAACATAAGCTTGAAGGGTGGCGCAATGTTAGTAAAAAATCTTATACAATATCGTCGTCTTAAAATATCGTCTGCATTGGCCAGCATTTTGCATCTCAATAAAGAAAAATCATTTATGAAGATAATAAATAACAGTGGCCCCAGATTTGGTCCTTGAGGCACACCTGACGTTGGTATGAGAAGTGCTGACCTCATACCTTGAATTTCGACAAACTGCCGAGGCCTATAAGGTAGGATACTAATAACCTGAGAAGGTTGTTAGAAAAACCAGATTGTTCAGCTGCCTTCATTAAGAGAATAATTAATACATTAATTTGACCAAAGGCTTTGCGAAAATCGGTGTATATTACACCTACTTGCCCTCTATTGTTTAGATTTAGAATTTCGCAGACAAAAGACGAGAAATTATAGGTCTTTTGGCGTAGAATCCTTGTTTTAAATTTTGTATAATAAGATACTTTCAAACACTTTGGAATAATTGTATAATATGGAAATGCCAGGATAGTTCTCAACCGACATCAGGTCGTATTTTTTATAAATAGGGATGATTTTTCAAACCTTAATTCCATAAATCCATAATAATTCCATAAATCCATAATTCCGGAAACACACCACTTTTCAAAATGAAATTAAAAATATGTTCTAAAGATATACTCAGAACACGAGAACAATCCTTAACAAAAGAACTATAGGAATTCCATCAGAACTAGACGTAGATTTGTTTCTCAGATTCTTACAGGCCATCATAACGTCATCGAGAGTAATTGAAGGACACTCTATTAACTCCACTAACTAGAGAAGACTACACAGACAATGTCTAGATGAAACACCGAGACTGGATGTCTGTAAGTTAAGACAGTTTCATTTGGAACTCGCTGCAAAGGTTTCTAGACACCTTTAAAGTAGGTAACTTGCAAAACCAGACACAATGTTAGCGTTCTTTTATTACTAATAAAGGACCAAGAATCAGAAGGGTCGTTGTGAATATTTGGTTCAGCATTAGTGATGAAACCTTTGTACGTTTGCTAAGATTGAGCTTTGATTAAAGTTCGCAAACTTCTAAACCTTTCAACATAATGAGGACGCTTTCTTTTTCTTGAAAATGTTTTTCATTTTTACTTCTTTTATATATACCAGGGAAGAAAATATCTTCAATTTGGGAGATATACAGGATGCGAAGTGATTATTAAAGTTTTTATAAAAAACCATCACAAGCCACAGCAGACAAGTGGACCCACCGAAGATGGACTGAGTCCCCTGGTATGAGACAGGCCAAAGCGCACATAGGTGGGCCCTCTGCCTGTCTCACCAAAAATCTACTACGCCTAAAAAGACGCGAAATTCGGCTAGTGACAGGTCTTTTAACCGGTCACTGGCACTTAAGAAGCCATCTCCATACTATCGGTATTGCGGACAACCCGGAATGCCGATGGTGCTGTGAGGAGGATGAAACCGTTGACCATGTAGTCAGGGAGTGCCCAGCACTCACGCGCGCCAGGTTCAAATACTTGGGTAACACTTTCAGTGTACCGAGCGACTTTAAGTCCTTCAGACCAGAGAGCCTTATCGGTTTCTCTAAGGCCATTGGGGTCTGGTAACTCCCGGTGGGGCATGACGGGTCCATCAGGAGACCTATATGCACAACTGCCTTGGCAGCCCACTGTTTCGTCAATTCGTTCATTCAAGCCACAGCAGCGTTGGCGGACTTCGTGATAACAGACCAGTCGGTTAGAAGAATTAAGTCGTACAGCTCAGGAAAATTGACTTTGAGAAAATTAAAAAAATTCCTGAATCCAGCTTGTTTACAGAAAGTTCACCAGTTTCAGCTAATGTGGCTTCAAAATCAAAATATAAGGCAGGGTGGTGAGATTCTTTAACTACCAGATTAATTTTAAAATTTACTAAATCCAATATTCGATGATTAGAATTAGAAGAGCTGACCAAGATTTATTAAGCTCTTGTGTCCGATGATCATGTGTTCATGAGCTACTGAAGCTGTCAAATATGACACATTGAAATCCCAATAAAAATAAGGTTTTTCTGGGTCATTAAATCTGACGACGAAAGTAAATAACAAAACAGTTCTACTTCGGCGTTGATTACATACAGCGGGGCGGGAAGACTTTTCTCCACAAATGAAAATTCCAATCTTTTTGTTAAGAGTTACGCATGCAAAAGTTTTCACGCACTTCCCAATCCGCTATATTATCGCCACTCCACTTCTACTTATAAATAAAACCTCTACATTTGGTAGCTGTGATACTTGAATTATTTGTCATGATTTGAACACGTTGAACTATATTTCGTGTTAATATATTAATTTTAATATCATGATAGATGTACGGTTTTATCATTTTATAAGTATAACATAATTTTCTTTTGACACATTAAGCTGTTGTTTTGCAATCTTATATAATGCACCTTTTCAACTTTATTGAATTGTCTAGAAGTAGCTGAGTTAATAAAAGTACTCTATATCACTATTCCCTCTTATCAGAAACATAATTTAAAATTTGGGATCTCTGGTTGTTTTGACAAATTTATTTTACTTTATCATTGAAATATATTATTTGTATTTTACTAGCTTTAATCGTTATGATATGGAATAAGTACGACTCTGCTAATACGTAGCAATTTGTATTGGTATTGCATATCATAATATTGCTTTGTATGTCATTAAAGTCGAAAGAATGAACCAATTCCCTAACATGTTCAACTAGTACTATAGTGTGAATAACATTTTTCTTTAGGACATCTCTTTTGTGTTCGTTAATACATGCTTCGATATATCTACCAGTTTGTTTTATATATGTAACTCTTGCCATAGTTGTTATAAGGAATTTTGCATAATACATCTCACTGCAAATGTATAGGGGTTTTAGTTTACTTTTAAAGTAAGTGCATTGTATCTCAGGCCGTAACCAATGATAATCAATAATACGATTTAATTAGTGTCAATCCCTCCAGCAATTATATAATCGGTAAAAAACAAAATACATTCTGCACCGCCCTGAATATACCGAGCATTGCATTATGCATGACTTCCCACTTCTCCGAGTCATTGTCCCGTCAGATTATGATTACCATGAGGAAATGACAATAATAATATTTTACAATTTGTATTATTCTTAACCAGGTTAAAAATAGTAGGTTCACACGTAACACCTTAACGCCATCGCATGCTGTATGATCGATTCTGTGACCTACTAGCGCTGATAATATTCGTACCATACCAGCCAGCCAGCTTTCACCTAAATAAGACACCGAACCACCGATCATTACGTACCTACCTACAATAATAATTAGTTTTTTTCGTACGATTACTACATTGTTTTTCGTTCGCAAATTACGATGTTATGTTACTTTGGTGTTTATGTGTGGTCATTACTTTATCGAGTTTGATATTATTTCGCCTATACATTATTCTGTTTTCTTACTCCGTTGATATGATAATTATCTGTAGATATAAAATTTTTAACTAAGAACCAGGAAATCTGCATGTTAAACAAAATAGGCATTTAACTTGTATTTTTTCATGACGATGCCATTTTTGTGTATTTGTTATCAACTAAGTATTCAGTTATTTGAATTTCCGTAACTTTTTCTAAACGAACATTGCATATAAAATGCATTTTAGCAAGGAAGAACTTGTTGACATGATATTTGTGTTGGCTGAATGTCAAAACAATTGCGTTTTAGCGTTGATTGAATAATAGGTTATTATTTTTATTCAATCAACGGTTTTAGCCTTTCTCAAACTAAGTTGGGTCTATTGTGATAGAGAAGGAAGGCATCTCAAAATTTATCTTGGGGGGATGCTTGTAGAACTTGTTGCTAAGGGTATTTGGATCATATTATTGTTTATGGTACTTTTTTAAAATCCATTCACAATATTCGTAGGATCTCTGGATTATCTGCTTATTCTACTAATGCAGAGGCGTGTTATCCTGATAGAAGATGTCCAGATGACAAATTTTTTAGAAGGTTATTAGCTAGAAAGGTAGAAGGAATAAGGCCCCTCACTGATCATGAGCAAGAGTTAGAAGATCCTCACTAAGTCAAGCAAATATCTGAAGAACAGTTGGAATAAGTGAAAGATCAGTGCGACGAATTTTAAAAAGGAACCATTTTCATCCATACCACATCCATTAACATCATGCACCTTTTTTTGATAGGGATAAGCAAATCCGTCTTGATTTTTATACTTGGAGCAGAAATACATTACGAAACGACCCCATATTTTTTAACTATGTCCTATTTACAGATGAGGGAACATTTAATAAAAATGGATCAGTAAATAGACATAACTTTCACTATTATTCATCCGAAAACCCCCATTTCAGGCAGCGGATCGACTACCAGCATAGGTGATCATTAAATGTGTGGGGTAGAATTATTGGAAGCACTATGGAGATGGTATGATATGGAGATATAAATGGAGAAATGTACCTTCTTAATCTCTCTAGTGGTATGGTACTTTCTGAACACAATAAACTGCCTAGATTACTTGTGAATCTTCCATTAATTACTAGAAAGCGAATGTGGTTTCAACAGGACGGAACTCCTGCTATTTTTCTCGAAATGTCACTGAACATTTGAATGTGACCTTTGAAGGAAAATGGATTGGAAGGAATGGGCCTATTAATTGGCCAGCCAAATCGCCTGACCTGAGATGCATTTTCTCAAGTAACTCCACAAATGTTCCATGAAGTAGAAAGAAGTTTTCAGGAACGTATTAATTTATGTTTTGAACAAGACGCGGAGTATATATTGAACACCTGATGTAATAATAATAAAATGATTAATATGGTTGTTTAGTTATTATCGTGAACATTTTAAAAATGACTAAAGATGGCTAATATGTTCTTATAATAAAAAAAAATCATTTATTAATTCTTCATTAAATGCATAAAAAATATACCGGGTGTTCCATTTGAAAAAAGCGAGAAATGAAGCTTATTGAAATTCGTTAAATTTAAATGGTAACTACGAACACCCTGTATATGATAGAAAGAAACCATTTATGCGAAAGTAATCCTCTATTCTTCTAGAATCTGAATTTGACCTAATATTGACAATAAATTAACTTTTCTGATGTCAAAATGAAATTATTATTGATTTTTTAATTTTTTTTGTAAAAAAAATTATTGCAGTCAAACTGCGCATAATAAAGTAGCCATATTTAGCGCATATACTAAGCAGTCTGAGGTGGTTCCAAAAATGAAATAAAAAGAATGACACTCTATTTTAAAAAATTCTGCCACACTTCTTGTATATTTCAAAATATTTTTCAGACATGAGCTATCAGGTCCCACAAAAATTTTAAGAGGTTAGAAAATGTTAACCCTTTTTTTAGGCTTTATGGAAGACCGACGCACTGTTGCAGGATCGTATATGCATAACACTGAAAAGTTGTAGATACAAGATTTCTGGTATATATTTCCCATAAAAACTTTTTTTTTTAGCAATTGTAACACTCAATATTAGATTTACCTTTAATTCATAGTATAAAACAATTGATGATTTTTTTTTAAATCGATGAAAACTCCCAAAACTATGTTTGTTATTTACGATTTAACCAAACGTACATTTTCAATCTAAACATTTTTTTAAAGATCGTAGTGATCGCAAAACGAAACACGTTAACTACATAGTACAGCGAAACAAAATGTGTGTCAGGCAGGCAGGCAAGTCAAGACAGACGGGCAGTCGGTTATAACACAGATAGAGCCCGTGCAGCACAATGATCGGTTTCGCGTTGTATTCGTATGTTATTACAATCTAATTGTAAATTTAATGACTCCTCTCTTAGTCAGACATACATACGCCATCATGATGGTAGACAAGTTACTGCCAAGTTGCTTACCGAACTGAATCATTTTACCGAGTAAGGAAGAAGCAAGGTGTGTTGTTAAAAATGATTGGATTATACCACACATGTATCTGTGTATGTAGGTGAATTTATTGTTGCAGTGCGAAGATTTGGCCTGTTTTTCTGCCAGATAAAAGGTGTTATTAGTTGAGAGATGAACGGGCTTTACGGTTATTTCGGATGATGATGAGCACTGATATTAGAATTGTAAAAGAAAAGAGATTTTTGGACGTGTGTCTTGGTGCTTCTTATTTTATAAAGCATTTTTTAATATTGTAGGAAGTTTATAAATAGTGACGATAATGACATCTCCGCTGATGTTTTATATCATCCTGGTCGCGGGATGTACTTCCTGTTATCTAGAGGTTAGGATATTGAAATTCACAGGATGGAATACCGATTTGTTTAGGATATCTACTACTTTAATGTGTCTCGTATTGCTGCAGAAGTTCAAGAAATATGATTTTTTGATCCTCTGCTCATTCCTAGTTGTTCATACTCTCCTTTCAGGGTAAAACTAAATTAATTTCTTAAAACATTGCAAGGCTAGAAGTTTGAAACTATGGGCAGTTTGTTTACTTGCAACATCTCTGATGCAATGATGGCAGCTGCTTGACAGACACAAAACTCAATCAAATATAAGACATTTTTTAAAATAAACTACGATAAGATACTCTTTAATGAAGTCAATATTCAACATTAAATGAATGTAGATAGAAATGGCATGGCAACGCCGCTCGATCCCATTGTTGATGCCACCGATTAAAATCACTATAATCACACCGCTATTAAATCACTACCAGTGACGTCGTCAAAAAATATTTACATGATAAAGTATGAGAGTATGCTTTAAATATAAGTAACATTACCGTTTATGAACTATCTAATAAGAAGCATTTTTATGCAAGTTAAATATTTAATAGATTTCTTAATATTTCATGTTTTAAGATACAAATTTTTCACATTTTGCATAATTTTATTGTATTAAACAAATATCAGTTTTACATCACTTATTTTATAACAACATCATTTTACAACTAATCTACCTAATGTCTTTATTAAAAATACATATTAACTTAGAGGTTAACTTAGGTGTTCATAGGTATTATGCCGTTTTTCTGCGAAGATAGACTTCACACACACACATTCACATTCAAGTTTTTATTTAGGCTTATTTATAAGATCTCCCTATTCTACGTTTACGAAGACGGTTCTCCAATGATGTGATGTTATGAAAGTATCAGTATTTACTTGTGAAAAGATCGGCTTTAATTGACTTTTTTCATGCTACAGCACAAGTAATTTACTATCGTAAAAGTTCACAAAAACACTTAAATGAGACCTTTTGTCTTCAACTAGAAACTAAATAGCAAAAGCACAGAACCTCAAGTTCGACTTTGACAAGATAACATTTCGCTTATGTGCCCGGAATGCCATGCCACGTTTTTTAAAAGCGTTAGGAATAAGAATGGTAATATTTTTTGTTTTGTTTAATGATGTTTTATTTACTCTTAGAATAGGTTATATTTATTTCTACGTTTTATTTTTAAACCAAAATCCAATACAAATAATTTATATTATGTGTTAATATATAGTTAAAAATTTCCTCTTTTGAAAACATGTGTAGGTAAGCTTGACAACAGAAAATCGGTAAATATGTTTGTAAACAATAAAACGTCCCCTTGCCTCTGAGCACATGTTGAACTCAAACAAAGTTGTTGTTACTGATGCTAGTCTTTCAACGTTCTAAGGTTAATTTACAGTGCACAGAGTTTCACAAGGTTCAGTTGTATGGTTTATTTTCCATGATGAATACAAAAATGTAATGTAACAGAAATAGTACTTGGGGTAATTCCTAAAACCCTAACTAGTTGCTTACTTTTTGAAACAACTAGAAAGAATTCGATCTATATAGTCCCTGCAAAAAGGAGTTACAGATTCTGCTTTGGAACATCCACCGTTTTCACATATTCACTGAACCTCGCTTGCTGACTGTAAAATGAATTATATAAACATGCTCTTTGCAAACCACCCTTCTTATTTTGACCAGTGGAATATTTTCGTATGGTAGTGTAGAGCGACGAATATAAAAGAAAACTTATATACAGGGTGTTTCATTAATATGGCGAAAAATTCAGGGGGAGTTTCCTTGCTTAAAAATAATAAAAAAAGTTCCTATAAACCTATGTCCGCAAATGCTTAATTTCTACGATACAGGGTGTTAAAAGTTTTATTTTTATTTTTGTCTTTTTCTTAATATTTCGGTAGTTATGCAGATATTTGAACGAAAATTGAGATCAGGGGGTTTTTTGATATGGTAAATTTAAATTTAATGTTACGAGGGTTCTCACTTGTAAAGGGCGCTACATACACGGTTTTTTATACTTTAAAGCGTGATAATTTTCTTACGGTTGCCTAAATATTTAAAAAAAAAAAAATTAATTTATCTATCATTTTCACGTAAAAAAGATATCTTGGTTAAAGTCGCTACGAGCCAGCGTTTTCGATATTTTTGGAATTAAAATAATAAATGCATTACATTTTAACGTTTTAGATTTGAGATATCATCACCTTTAAATATGGGATTTGGGGTTTTTATTCACTATTCAATGCTCTTTTGAAACTTCAAAATAAATGTCAATATTTTATTAAGTTTTATTTTATATTTTTTTGTTACAAAATATTTTTTATTTAGTGGAAAAAAATTACCCAAAGTTCTTACGACAAATATCTATTTTTAAAAAGGCCACTTGGTGGAACATAAGTTATAACAGTTGTTCAAAATGTGAATCCCTAACTGCAATACAGGCCTCTATTCTACGACGCATCGATTGGCGAACTCGTTCAACTATTCCGGGTGTGTGTTTAATTGTTTCACAGGATGCGATAATGCGATTTCGTAATTCTTCCACAGTATCTACTGGGGTTGTATAAACCAAATGTTTAAGGTGACCCCAAAGGAAAAAGTCCAAGGAATTAAGGTCTGGAGATCTGGGAGGCCAAGGTTCAGTTCCTCCTCGGTCTATCCAACGATTCGGATACACTGTGTTCAACTAAATTATTATAATTATTAAAGATACTCTTAATATAACTATTTCTCTTCTAAGTATGGGGTCTGACTTTATATTAATTTGGATCTGATGATGCCTCTTAATATAAAAACCTCAAAATATAAAAAAGGAGAGAAAGTAGTGGCAGTACAAGGCAAAGATAAAAAAAAAGCAGTGAAGTAGTTAATGCTTAATGAAAGATAAGTCATTCGTCAGTTTTAGATTAATTCCTTTTTCAGATAATGGAAGCAGTTGATTAGAAGAAGATGAAGCTAAACATAATCCGAAGTATTTATCAAAGATATTTGAATAATGGAGAATTGAAATTAGGTTTACTCATGCTTAAAAGAGTGTGACCCATTAAAATTCATGCAGAATCCAAATAAGTAATAACACTAAGTGTTTGATTTTAAATTAGAAGAACTTACGATTTCTTCCATCCTGTATGTAGAGACATTCTGTAGTATTTTTCAAAACAACTCAAAAAATTATTGAAACTTTAGATCACAGGATTCATTTCTTATATAAAACATCTTTTTAGATGCAAATATCTTTAATGTTTCAAAAACTATTCCAGTTATTTAAATAAGGGTTTCATTTGGAGTCGAGGCCATTCCTAAGAAACATTTTCAAATATGAACGATTCTTGTAGCCAAAGTATTTTCTGAGCCATACCCAGATTTATATGAGGTAGATCTAGCAATTTTCGAGATGCAATTTAACATACTTGGAATCGTGACTACAGTTATGCGTCAAATATCCTGAAAATCTGCAAATCTCCGTTTTTTTTGGGTGCTCATTTCATTTCCCGTGGTGTAAGTCCAATTTTAGGGAATGATTCAGGGAGCCTTACCCTATTTTATGTTTAAAATAAGAAATTTAAAAATCTAGCAATACCATATAATTAGCCTAAAATTTTTGGCTTTTGCATTTTTTTGATACAATTAATCATTACCTAAAAAGTCGCTAATAAGAGAAGCATTATTAAACCGGTTTAAACTATCAAATTAGAAAACCCTGTATAACCATTACATTAACTAACGACTTTCTGAGCATAAATTACAAGGTTGTAAAGGATAATGGTGATTATTAAAATAATGTGTAACAATCTGTTCGTAAGTGACATTTGTGTTTCACTCTAACCTCTGACATCATCCTATGACAAACTTCTCTATCATATGTGGTTCTCACGATTATCAAAGAATTTCCACTATATGGTATGATTAAGCTTCTAAGGTGTGGTACTGCACCAAAGTTGACTAAGGTAACAAACAACAAACCGCTGTTGTTTATTAATTCACCTCATGTACGAGACGATACCATTAAATTATTTTTGTTCGTACTTCGTGGTACTTTTTTGGTAAACAAATACAGATCTTTTTGTTGATTTGTGTGGTACGTCTGATGATGACTGGCCATACGTGTTCAGTTTACCAGAATTTAAATCAATTGTTACTATTTAAAATCTTATTGTGTGTACACAGGCTCAAGTGCGTGTAATCGGTAAACCAAAGAAACTAATTTAATTTTACGGTTTTTACGTAACCTTAGAAAGGTAATCTGTATACGGTCATTACACAACGTAATGGTTTTGCGATTTTTGTCATTTCATTAGCCGTACAAAAACTACTACTTTAGATATGCTGTTAACGTCGAGGTTATCAGTGCTTTTTACCGTTAAGTTTTGCCTGATAGTGGGATTAATTTAATTTAATTAGTTCGATAATTTTCTTATAATCTTTTAGGTTTTTCAAACTCAAGTGTTATGCAGTATAAATAGTAGATGCATTCAGATGATATCGAAGAGTATTCTGGTATTACTCTAATCACAGGAGCAGGAGAAGTTATAGTTATTGTTGACCAGCGGAATTTTTAACACTCAATTAAACCAAATATTATAAGCATAAACACTAAAAACTTCTAAAAGCAGTATGATATCCAGTGTGATTTATATTTTTTTTTCTGATTAGAACAAATGATCTTGTAAATTGTTTCCGCAGCTTAGAATGGAATTTGGAGGTACTGTACTCAGGTGAATCATTGTGAATCTAATTGATAAAATATCTACATTCAATCCTTTATAAAAACCAAACCAACTTCTTTTAGCAATCGTCTACTAACCCAATTAATTCCTGAGAACTGGTTTATCTGGTACAAAACGCTCATTTCGTACGCTACAATATCGATCCGTCTCGATTAAATACACTGTTTTGTATATTAAACTATTTACCATTCTTCACAGTAAAATTAAAAGCCTTGAAATTCTCACCGTAGAAGAAATCGCAGTCCGTTATCTATAATTAATAAGTCATGAAGCAGAGATTTTTTTTTTATATAGGTGCCGAGGTTTCTTTGTTGTGTGTGCGGTGGCGTTTTCAGCCATTTCAGTACAAGACACTTTATTTGCAAGTATGCATGTATATCAATAGAACCATCGAATGTACCTGACTCGACTACAAAATAGATTGTTCAATGATTAATCATTTAAAAGATTATTTATATTGAAAGTACGAAAGATTTGAAGGAGCGGTCAGGTGGAACGACGTCAATTGCTCGTTGAATTATGTTTTAGTTGGTGCAGCTGCAACTTGGATTTTACGTACCAGAAAAGTTTGAATTATTTGAAAAAAAATTATGAGTCGAAATTAACATTCTCGTAACATTTCCTGGTCGGCGAAACACACGTCGAAAAATACGGCCGCAGCACGTGTAACAAAAAAGGAACCAAAACGTGTCATGAATAAACATTTTTTAGTTGTTACTTACGCCAAAACGTTCGCGGAATAATTTTGTTGCGTGTTCGATTTTTGGTGTTCTTTTTCTAAGTTAATCGCAATTATAGCTTTAATTACACCGAAAGAAATTCGAATTTCTCTTGTTTCCTTCTTTACATATGATTTGAAAATTTCAATAGGCTGCAATATTGTAAGCAACTGGCCAAAAGTCTATTTTCACCTCTCGATAACTACCTTTGATGTGCTGTCAAATTAAGATTAATGTTACTTTTCATTTAAAGAAAGAAAGAAAATGTGCTATATTACGTAAGACAACAAAATCTTGTGTACAAGCATCCTAAAAACTAAAAAATTCCAAATTCACTTTAAATTTCAAATTTCAAACAAACATAACATCTAAAACACTTTACCATAAAATTTACACACATTACCAAAATTAATCATAACAAAACAGATTGAGAAAAAAAAGCATCTTTTTGATAAATTTCATTAAAAAATAAGTAAAGCTGTCAATAAAACAGAATTTAGAAGAAGTAAATTAAATTATTTAACAGGAAACAAAACTAAAACACTAAAATGATGTCAGAGCACAGGTTAAAAGGTATCATTAAAAAAATCGTCAAGGCTATAATATGCCCTGGATAATAAAAGTGATTTTAATTCCTTTTTGATTCTCTTAACTTCTAAAATTTGTCTGATACATAGAGGAACATGGTTGTAAATTTTTTTGCTAAGGTATATAAGTGAGTTCTTGGTGAGGGAGGATGTAGGGATTGGTAAGGGAAAATCGTTAACCTGGCGAGTCATATGACCAGTGTTAGAGGGAGGTTTAGGACATTTATGAATAAGAGTAGAAGTAGTATAGTAATTAATTACAATCTCTTTTTTTTATTTTACGTAACTCTCAATGACTCAGTAAGTGGAATGGAAGGAATTTAGGAAAATGATTTTGGTTGGTACTAGATAAGTTGGTTCTTGTGCTAGGAGCTACTTGCTGTATTTTTGGGTAGCATGTATCGCAAATATATTTTATTAGCCACATTTACCAAATATATCTAGATGAGAAATCCTTTTTATGGGTTATTATGAAGGTGATAAAAGATTGATCTGTGTACTTCAACTCGCTTATATTATCGAATATATTGAATCACTTTGACCTGCTATTAAGCCAGCAGAGTTAAAGGAAGCAGCCTATCGACAATGGCAAAATTGTTTTTCAATCAAATTTTTCTCAACCAAAGAATGTCGTTTTTATTAATAAAACTGCTATCGTGTTAGGTAATTAAACTCCAAATTAAACACAAAAGAACACAAAGTAATTTAATTAAATAGACAAATGCAATTCAAAACACACATCCAATTATCTCATGAATTTAATAATATCAGTGTTTACTATTCAATTAAATTTTTCACAATTTAACAATATATAAATTGATGCTACTTATATAACTTGCATAACAATACCATAAAAAAAAACCTCTCCTCAAGTAACAGGCGATAAGACTATATGTTCCATTCTAGTTATTTGGATAGAGTTAACTACGCCCATGAAGTGGGAGCGATAGATGGAATGGAATAATGAAGATTGTTCTGGTGAACATTCTGAATAAGGGTGTTTATTACTAAAATTTATTTATTTATTTTTTATTTATTTACACCACATAAACAGATTACAAAATCCAATTATTTAGTGGTAAAAATTTAATAATTACAACTTACAATTAACTATCCAAATACAAAACTAACGTACAATGAATAAAGATAACAATTTAATGAACTTAAACTACAAAGTTTACATTTTTAATATTTCTAATGCTGCAGCTAAATATGTCATACTGGCTCTGCACAGCATTATATATATCCTCAGTTCTGGGCAAGGGAGAAAATTTAGAAATATTAGTTCTGGCTCTTGTTGAGTAAAAGGTAGGAGGATTTGTTAAGACCATTGGAAGGTGAAAGTTTAACATTCCCAACAAGTCTGGCGAGTCGATCAAGTGGTTTACCAATTTATATAAAAACTGCTGATTTACGTCGAACATTAAGCGGTCGTATGGAAAATCTATCAAGTAAAGTTTGATGTGGAAAACCGATCTTCGGATACACTTTGTCACATTTTAACCAGAGATATTTCAAAAATTTTCGTTGGACATTTTCGATATCTTGAATATGACATTGATAAATAGGAGACCAAACTTGCGAAGCATATTCAAGAATGGTTCTAACGAGCGAAAAATATAATGATTTTAATGTAAATATATTGTTAAAATGCTGTGTATTTCGAATAATAAATCCCAAGATTTTATAGCTTCGGCTCACTATATCTGCAGTATGTGGAACAAAAGATAGACTGGTATCGAATGTAATCCCCAAGTCCTTAAACACCTCTGGTCTAGGAATAGGTACATTGTCTATAGAGTATTCGTAATGTATGGGATTTTTCTTCAAAGTATATGAGATCACAGTGCACTTGGCAACATTAGGAGGAAGATTGTTGTTTTTACACCAGGTGTTTATGAGGCTAAAATCATTTCAAGGCAATCAGACATATTGTTGATTTTAAAATATATTTTATTATCACCAGCAAACAATAGACTTTCCACTTTAAGATGCTTGGACATATTATTAATAAATGAATCAAAAAATAGTGGCCCCAAAATTGAGCCCTGAGGTACACCAGATGTGGGATAAGGGAATTATTTTAACCGAGGTATGACCATAGCACTCAACATGCTGTATGCGTTTTGTTAAATAGGAAATAAAAAAATTATTTAACCGTGTGGAAAAGCCATAATATTGATCAAAATTATTTATGAGAATGCTATGGTCAAGTCGGTCAAAAGCCTTAGAAAAATCGGTGTATATCACGTCTACTTGAGAATTTGAGTTAATTGAGTCGGCAATAAATTCGGTTATAGTAACTAAATTCGTGGTAGTTGATCTACCCTTCATAAATCCATGTTGGCGAATATCAATTATATTTTTCATGCGTAGATAAAGTATAGAATGCAGAGTTCGTTCAAAACACTTTGAAAAATTACTGATAATAGTTCTAGGCCGATAGTTTTCAATTTTATTTTTATCATTATTTTTATGTACAGGAATAATTTTTGAAGCTTTCCATAAATCTGGAAATGTTTCTGGTTTTAAAGACAAATTAAAAACGACTGTTAGGGGCTTGGCAAGTACGTGTGCACAATCAGAAATAAAAAACGCTGGAATCTTATCTGGTCCCACAATACTTTTAGGTTTGATTGTTTTTAAGGCACATAATACTTCTTTTTCTGTAAATACTGTTATGTTAATTGTATCGGCATTACTATTGGTATTATTTTCCATATTACGGGTATGTGTAGAAGTGGTATATGAGCTTTGAAAAAATTTAGCAAATGCATCAGCTATATATAAAAAATAAATAAATAACGCCTTTATTCAAGTATTTCTTTGTACATACAATGCAAAAACATATCAAAATGTACACTTACATCATATGCACAAGAAAAGTGCAACTGGCGAAGTTTAGCCTCCTGGCCCTTCTTCCACTCAATTCATTTCAAATTGGCTGAATATTAAGTTCACATTTTTAAATATTAAGAAAGGAAGTCCAATAGAATGCTTTTAAGAGATAACACTGAAGATGAAACAGTTTTAACCAAACATAATAATATAACAATACAGTACATATATACATACGATATATCTGTCACTAAAAAAGTCTTAAAAATCTACTGCACATCTAATAAATACCTCTTGTACTTAGAGCTTAAATAACCAGTATTGCATACCTTAAATTGAAGAGGTAAATTATTATATGTATAAGTAAATACAATTATAACTGAAGCTCTGTTGTGACATTGTTAAATAAATCTCGTAAAGAGCGATTATGCACAGCCTCCCTATAAATTAGTTTTTTGGTTGATGACGCATATTTAGTTTTCTAGAAAATAGAGTCAAGCTAAAATTACACCAGTTATCACACATGATCTAATTTTGATAATTTATAAACAAATCTACAGCATGTATTCTGAACGAATTATATTCGTTTTTTATTTACAACATGTAAGAATGGATAATATACTATGAAACAATACGAATAAATAGACATAATAATTATATATGTTTTTTAAAACTATTATTCCACTTTACTCATATTATGTTCCAATACACAGCTTTCTTTCTCTTAACGTTAAAATTGTAATAGCTGATTAAATGAGTAAGTTGCAAATAGTCGTAGTGCCAACAGGTTTATAGGAATACCCTTGTATGAAAATAATAATTATAAAAGCACATTTCTAACTACCCCAATCCATTAAACTTGAATGAAAAGTAAGGTCTTGTGAATGACAATATCTCATTTTTAAAACATTGAACGGCTAGAAGTAGCATACCGTGGAACTATGGTCAGTTTGCTTGCTTGCAACATCTCTGATGCAATAATGTCAAATAATTGAAATTGCAAAAAAAAAAACGTTTTATAACATCATAAAAATTTGTCACTTAATTTGACAAACGCAAAACAATACTACTACTGTTCCTCCTCAATAATATATCAAACATTTTTTTAAATAAATTATGATTATGATAAGATGCTTAACATTAAATGAATGTAAATAATAAAATAGTATTTGTATTTAAAAAATAAAAAATAATTAAAAAATAAATTTTTCTTTAAAAATAATGTATTATGGCAACGTCGCTCGATCCCATTGTTGATGCCACCGACCCAAGGAATCACTACCAGTGATGTAACTATTTAAAACAAAAAAGAAGCCACTTGAAAAAATTTGAATCATTTTTTGTGTAATAGTTTTTTGCAAAAGTTATCTTTTTCTCTTTTATTTGTGAAAGACAAATGTTAAAATTGTACATGCCTTAAACCTGTCGGATATGTTATTTAGGGAAAAAAAATCAAATTTTAATATGTCAATAAATAATGATTTTATTTTTTTCCATCGTTTAATAATGCAGTGTCAAAAACTATTGATAATATCTTAAAACTACTGAGTCTGATAGCTTTAGCACAACTGGGCATACTCTCGATCAAGTTTCTGATCAACTCCTGGTGTTCTCAAGTTCTTTAAGTTGGTGGATGCTTTGTATAGGCTGCAGCTCCAATAATCTTCGTCCCAATATATCCCACAGATGTTCGATAGGATTGAGATCTGGACTGTTAGCCGGTTATTCCATAACTTCAGTATTATGGTTATTTAAAAAAATCGTTGTTATCCTAGCCACGCGTGGCCAAGCATTATCGTGTTGTAAAATTAAATCTGCTCCTATATTATCCGCAAAAGGAATCATGTGTGGTTTTAAAATTTCCTTACGGTTACGTAATGCCGCTAAGGAACGGTTTGCAATTACCACTAAGTCGGTACGCCCATTTAAACATATACCAGCCCATAACATAATAGACCCTTCGCTAAACCAAACAGTCTCTTGCACAGTTGAGTCCAAATACTGCTCACCTGTTCGTCGCCATACCCGAACTCGTCCATCGTGGTGATGCAAGCAGAATCTGGACTCATCCGTAAACAAAACTTACTCCATTGTAGTATTGTGCTCCGACAAATTTTTTTTGAGCTCTTCGATGCTCTGCTGTTAAACGAGGCACTCTAACCGGCCTCCTAGCACGCAACTGAGACTGATGACGTCTATTACGTACTGTTTGATCAGAAATTCTGATTCCCGTTGTAGCTGCTGTTGTTAACTTAATTTTGAAGCGCTCGTGCAGCAGTTGTTCGTTCCCTAATCATCCACAGACTTAATAAACGGTCTTCTCGAGGTGATGTGGCACTTTGACGTTGAGTATAAGGCCTTCTTCTGATAATGCCATAAATTATATATCGAATCCATGCTCTATTTATAGCGCCCCGACTCACTTTGAGAAGTTCGACGACTCTTCTTCTGGAGTAACCAATTTACTCAATTAACGTTATGGCCCTAGGGATTTCACACGCTTCGGTATATATCTAAGTCTGAGAATAAGAAGAGTATGGGAATAAAGTGACAAATTAAGGGAGAAAAACAATATTTCCAGGCGATCCAGGCATCATTAAGAAAATGATGCGATGATATAGAAAAAGGTGGAAAAGTTGAATTCTTATTTATATGTATATCCCTATCTCAATTTGAGAATAAGAAGAGTATGGGAATAAAGTGATGTTTTTCGGGTATAATTTTTCAAATTAAGGGAGAAAAACAATATTTCCAGGCGATCCAGGCATCATTAAGAAAATGATGCGGTGATATACAAACAGGTAGAAAAGTCGAAATCTCATTTATATATCCCTATCTCAGTCTGAGAACAAGAAGAGTATGGGAATAAAGTGATGTTTTTCGGGTATAATGTGACAAATTAAGGGAGAAAAACCATATTTCCAGGCGATCCAGATACTATTAAGAAATAGATGCGATGATAAACAAACAGGTGGAAAAGTCGAATTCTCATTTTTATATCCTTATCTTAGGCTCATAATAAGAAGAGTATGGAGTCAAAGTGATGTTTTTCGGCTATAATTTGAGATGAAATTCAATAATGTAGTGATTTTTTAATTTTTTTTGTAAAAAAACTTATTACAGCCAAACTGCGCTTAAGAAAGTAGCTGGCATATACTAAATAGCCTAAGGTGGTCCCAAAAATGCATTAAAAAGAATGGCACTCTCCACACTTTTTTGAAGCACGCTGTATATCTCAAAATATTTTCTAGACATGCGTTATCACGTCCCAAAAATTTTTTGAAAGTCACCGTTGCAGGACCCTGTAGAGTTATACTGGAAGTTATATAGTCTTCCCTTTCTCCTGAACCACCTGGTATAAAGGCTTCTTCAATATATGAATTTTCTACAACCAAATGTATAAGCCCTAAATTTTTAAATTCATAACCATTCTCAACAATGAGAGATTTAAAACTTTATCGCGCAGATTTTGAGCGTTATCGAGTAATGGTTATGGCAAACAAGCAATTTGTATACAATTCCGTCGACAGGCAAATTACCCCGTGGTCTCGCTCTCGCGACAATTTATCCGCTCCGAGTGGTTCTAGCAACGTAATCTTCCGTAATATGCGGCGCAGGTACCCATGCTATATATATAGATATAATGCATTAATTTGACCTTTATCGAGCGGAGCCGACCCAACCAACAGGCGGCAGCGGTTTTGATACGCTTTTGCCGTTTTAATTTAGCCGATTAAATCTCGGACAACGGTACATCATACCTAACCCTTCCTCCTATCTGCTGGTTCCTTTTTCCATCGGATCTAACTCGCCGATCAGATTGAGAAAAATCGGACGATTTTTGCGTGACTCTTTGACACCTTTAGCTAGGCACACCCACCTTATGTCACTAATACAGACAACGTCGAGATCCGTTCGAGGAAGCGAGTAAAAATTCTGCTGAAACAACTGTTTCTTCGGAGATTAAGAATATGGCGAAGTGCGTCTCTAATGGATGTCTTAACAATTTATCATCTGTTAAGTCTCCAATTTTGATAGCCTTTATTTTTAGTTCCGTAAAGTTAATGTGTTGAATGTAGCTAGTAGCTGAATCTTTCTTTTTTGCTCCTACGAATACGGTTGAGCTTTAAAGCTCATTCAACAGTCAAACATAACAAAAGTTTATCAGGTTGGTTTTCTAGAACACCTTTAAAACACCTGTCAAAGGCACTTGACTGTGTGAGTCAGAGAGTGCTGCTGGCGAAATTAGAGCTGTATGGTTTTAGGGGAACTACCCTTAAATGGTTTCATTCTTATCTTTCAGATCAGGCAGTTCAGATTAATGGTGATATTTCTGAGGAACTTGATATAAATGTAGGTGTGCCGCAGGCATCAGTGCTTTGCTTTTCCGCATTTACGTGAGCGATCTTCCATAATTACAGATATCTGGAATTTTTACATTGTTTTCAGATGATACCACTATCCTTTAGAAGGATTCAGATGTTGCTCCAATGGAGGGTAATATAAGAACAGATTTGTTGAAAATAAAAAATCTGATGTGACGCAAAATCTTTGACATTCAATGTTTCTAAGACTAATATTCTTGATTTTAAATGTAAAACGAATTGTATTTATCTGAACAATGAATACATCACCATGCCACCTTTCAGTAAGATTTCCGCTATATTTGTTTTGCAGAAAATGTCCAATAGGTATCTATGTGGATCTAAGCCTCGTGACTCTAGTCGCCTTCTGTTCTTGACTCAATATTTTAGCTCTGTATTGTCTTTTTCTTGGAGAAACAGTTTGTTTTGTTTTGTCTAAAAAAATATAAACATGAACTAGAGTTAGGTAATCATTACAACACTCGACAAAATTACCTTCTGAGGCTACCGATCCCTCATTCTGAACTTATACGTGGGTCTATTCTATATAAAGGTAAAAAGCTATTTAATAATCTTAGAATCCACTAGAAATAAGAAAACCTAAGACTGAAAAAAGCTTAAAAAACGTATAAAAATAAAGGAATTTCTCGCCAGTAAATCTTAATATAGTTGATGATTTTATTCTTTTTATTCTTTATGATTTACATTTTAATCTAATTTTGATTAAGACATTACAATAAGTTACAATTATTGTAGTCTTATATTATGTTTTGGGTTTGTCTACAACTTCTATGTTTATGTTTTTTGAGTTTGAGTTTGTTGCGCATTTCGATTATGTTCATGTGAGTATATTGCCTTATGACTTAGTAGCAATATCTAGTAAACATAACTTCGTTAACGAATCTCATTGTCACTAGGGCATAATCTACATTCAAAAATAGTTCAACATGTGAATGAATCGGGTAAGTAAATTCCACTCAGAAGTTGTCACTTCTGCTATGCTAAAAGGTTTTTCTAAATTAAATAGTCTTTCAAAAAAGTTAAAGAATTTTAAAGATTTTTCCCAACTGGATGCATCACATTCAAGGCAAATCGCCAGCACTCGCCACTCGCCAGAATTCGGTAATTGACCTTTTTATCAGTTCCATAAATGATTAAGATGAGGAACAAAACAAATTTGACCGCATATTACAAACTTCTGTCGCAACTGACCTACGTTGTTCTCAAGAGGTATCATCGTGTTCCTTTTAGCCACTACCATACGATGTATCGAATGTTCAGCATATATCGTGGTTTTGATTTTTTATTAAATTGTACCAAAGAATTTAGTTAGCTTCACAGGTCTGTTGCAAGTAGCGAATAGTCCATCGCTCTCTTGTGAAGGCACATCTTTTGGCAATGAAAATTGGAGATAGTTGGGATCGCGCATACGAGTCACAGAACGAATCACTTCAGCGAATACATAATCTAAACCGTTTTGATCAATAAGTTATCTTCAGAAAATGTTATTTAGATTTGTCTTTAATTATTATATCAGCATCTGCGGATACGGAAAACCTAGAAAGAATGATTAATTTAACTATAGACCGGTATCTAAACAGCATTTTTCTCTTTGCTTTTTAGACAGACTCAAGTGTAGGAATTTTTTAATTTAAATTACCAAAAATTTCACAGATCGCGCAAATTAAAATGTAAGGATGATATTTCATGGTGCATTCATGTATTCAGATATGCTGTTGAAAATTAAGGATCGTAGGGATCGCGCATACGAGTCACAAGACGAATGAGGTTAACGAATGTATAGTCTAAAAATTTCCCTCTCTGTCCTGTGAGTGTTAAATCACAATTAACCATCAGTACGTTTTTTTTTAAAGACTTTCATTTAGATTTGTTTTCTATGCAGTTGAAAAGCACTACATCAGCATCCGTGAATATTATGGTATTATCAAAAGTAATGTACATACGTTATAATAATGACAACTGATGAAAGTCTTTTCTTGATTATTCGAAGTCGGTAGTACTTTTGTCTGGTTTTCTCTGTGTTCCCATGAACATTTCTTTCAAACACTACGTCATTTCCATTTTAATCAGGTACCCGCAGGAAGCCGATATGATACTGAATGTTACATAAAACTATAGCACTGCACATGTTCCAGATGATATTTCACCGTTTACTTCAACTATTGATTTTCTTGGGGTGACGAATAATATTTCAGACTAAAAGTGCGGAACAGAAAAAAAATGAAATTTTAATTGTGGTGTGCGTTCATCATAATTATTTTAAACCGAGGTACATTCACATGCAACTTTCTCCAATTATACAAGTTATGCCACTAAGAGTTACACAGCGAAGATAATATCTGCTGATGAGGAAGAGTCCCATAAATCAGTCGTAAGCCTGAACTTTATCAATCCTACGTGATTCGAAACTGTCTAAACAAGGGCCGTAAACGATGCGCTGCAACGATTTATGTTCTCTTTGTGGATAGTGACGATTGGCGTAATAAAGTTTTGAAATTTAGTGCTCACGAAAAAAACTCAAATTAATATTGACAATTAAACCCACGTTTACTATATCAGCGTCGCCACTAAAATGTCATTGATATATTTTCAATTGATGTTTAAAGAGAACGGGTAACATATTTAAAAGTTCCTGGTTAATTTGTTCATTAACAATATTAAAACACTGAAAGTATAATATTATCTACTGTACTTTAGTTGGTACATCTAAATGGAATAAAATCCATTAGCTCCAATAAATGAATAGGTGTATTCTAAAAAAAAAACGTATTTTTACTTTTTACTTACTTTTGCAAAAATTCGTTACAACACACTCAATACCTATTTCCCATTTCAGTTTTGATAATGGGAAAGTAAATATAAAGGATTTTAACGTACCTCCTTACTGATATAAGATTTAATTAAAGAAAAATTGTGTTCTTCACTTTTATTTAAGATATTTGGCCTTGGAAATTATTGTCTGTCAGCAATAGTTGTCAGTGTCATAGCAGTTTGAATTTCGTATCGAACTACTTATCGGAAGAATGGTTCATTTAACAGAAAGTAAAGTAATAATTCTACAAATGAGTGAGATAACATACGGAGACAAGTGCAACTTGCTCGCCTATATTCCACTATATCCCAAGGGACGACTAGTAAAATAGAAAAGCAGTTTTGCGAGCTTGGAAAGGCATATTAAAAAAACAGCTGAGAATGCAATAGTCATGATACTAAATTAGATTTTATGCTTGAGTTTGAGAAAAATTCAAATAGTTCTGGTCGAAAACGAGCGCCAATGTTCAATGTTAGCCATTCATCGATTATGCGATCATTCAAAGAAAATAAAATACATCCCTATAAATTATAGCAACTTATGAACTCATGGAAAACGATTTTGGTAGGAAAACGGATTTTTCTGAGCAAATGATGGCAAAGTTAGCTAACAATGAGATCCAATCAGAGCATGTTTTGTTTTCTGCACCTCTACACTAAAGAAAAGCCTCACTCTGGTCTAAAGAACATTCTCATTGGATGAGAGAACAACATACCCAATACCCTGAAAAAGCCAATATTTGGGCAGGAATTGTTAAAGGTCATATTGGTCCCTTGTTCATCGACGACAATTTAAATGGTGATAATTATTTAACACTGCTTCAAAATAATCGTCGTTTGTCAAAGTCGTGTCAACTTTGACAAACTTATATCCTGATCCAGCAAACCCACAAGTTCCATATCATTATTCTCTCGCCGGTAAAAAAGATAAAAAATAAACATATATATACATTTTTTTTTCATCCCCTTTTCCGTTCCTTATCCCTTAATGCATTAAATATGTGTATATGGGCTTGCTTCATGCTGCTTGCATTTTTAACTTATATTATCTAACTTTTTTTTTGTTCACTTAAAAGCGTCATTCTTATATTTTGTTATATTTGTTAATAGGTATTTACTTGGGCCTAAACAGTTTCTGGCTTCGCCTGAAGGCTGCATTGACATGGCCTTTTATTTTTCATGTTCTATTACTATCTCTTATATTTTTCCGTATATTATTGTAAATCTGTCATGAAAAGTAAAAAATTTAGTTTATTATTATTATTACTATTATATGGTTTCACTAAGACGGAGCACCCCTCATTTCCAAATCAATATCCGGCAGTACCTCAACTGAATATTTCCAAATCGATGGATAGGGAGACCAGAACCGATGGAATGGCCAGCACGATCCCCTGATCTGACATCATTGGACTTCGCTTTATGGGGATACGTCAAAAATATTATCTACAAAACTAAACCCCTCGACTCGTTGCGATTAGTTCGGTCACGCCTGAGATGTTAAGTAACATTAAAAGAAATTTCTATTTAAGATTAGGATGTTCCAGGACGTCCATGGCGACCATATATTGAACATCTCCTACATTGACATTAATGTTTTTTGTTGTTGTTTAATTAAGAGATAAACAGTATTACTTATTAGTTTTTGAGTGTGTTGTAACGAATTCATGTAACCAAATAATTTAGTAGTTAATATGCCCGAAACAGTTGAAATTTGGTATAGGATATTGTACATGAAATATGTCGAGTATATTTTGAAGAATCCAAAAATTAATAAGTAATATACAGCGTGTCACCTTTTAAGTGAAAAAGTTGATATTAGCCTCTGCTACATGACACGTTTTTTCGAGAATACCCTCATTTATTTATTGTGGAATTTATTCCATTTGGCTGATACACACTGTATTATTTGCATAGAGACAGAACTGAAGAACGCCGGTGATAATATGAAGTAAAACAGATATTCTGTCTTGGTACCCAACATAAAGTAATACAGTAAAAAGAATAAGGTGGTTTAGCATATCAAAAACTTTGATAAAGTCAAGGAGTGCCAAGGCAGTAATCTTACCTTTATCAATTGCTTTTACTCCATCATCTAATATCGCAGAAAAGCGATCATGTCTAGGACGAAAGCAAGATTGTTTGTGAAGAATAAAGTAAATTTCATCTATTAAACTTGCAACACTCTTTGCCAACCAACAACAAATATACTTTAAAGACAGATAGTTGATTTTAGGTAAACAATTTAACTAAGCATACATTAAGTCTCCGACTTAAAAAATAGATAGGTTTAAGACAAAATATTTATTATTTGAGTGGTTACTAATTAAAGGTATAGTCAATTTGCTCATAACCATAAGCCTATACGGAACCCGTATTTATTTATTCATTTTCAAATTATTCTGTATCTATACATTATTTATAGAATCTAATTATATACATTATTTATAGAATCTAGTTTTGTCTATTTATTAATTGAGTCTTTCAGAATATTAGCTTCTTTAATACATCTGAAAAATGCGTTTTCTGCAGGTCTGCAAAGTAGGCCTACGTGGAGGCGAGAGCCTCCTCATTCGATTCGAATTTCTGCCCGGCGAGTGATTTTTTAAAGTTTGGAAACAAGAAGAAGTCGCACGGGGCCAATTCTGGCGAATACGGTGGATAGGGCAGAAGTTTGTAGCCCAATTCTGTCGAACTGTTTGTAGACGAATTGGCACAATAATTTGGCATAGTAGAGCCCTTAGATTATTCTACCCTTTTCCGGGTAGTCGATGAGGATCACACTTTGTGAATTCCAGAAAAGTGTGGCCATCACCTTTCCAGTCAATGGGACCGTCTTTGCCTTTTTCGGAGCATGTTCGCCGGGTAAAGTCCACTGTTTCGACTGTTCTTTGGTCTTTGGTGTATACTAGTGCTTCCATGTTTCGTCGACCGTCATAAGACGACGCAGAAACTCCTTCGGATTACGCTTAAACAACGTCAAACACTGCTTTGAAATGGTCTCATTGTTGCGCTTGTTGTCCAGAGTGTGCAAACGCGGCACCCATCGCGTCGACAGCTTTTTCATGCTCAAAATTTCATGTAGGACCTACGCGGTCTTTCGAGATGCCTACTGTCTCAGTTATCTCGCGCATTTTCAATCGGCGGTCTGCCAATACGAGCTCGTGGATTTTCGACACATTTTCCTCCGTGGAAGCCGTTTTGGGAGCACCTGGTCGTGGCTCATCAAAAACCGACGTGGGACTACATTGAAACTCGTTAAACTAATTTTTTACGGTTGCTATCGAAGGATAAGAGTCACCGTACAATGCATCCAAGCGGCCTTTGATTTCGCTGGGCGATTTCCCTTCCAAAAACAAGAATTGAATCACCGACCGATGTTGCTCTTTTTCCATTTTTCTACAACTGTTGACACTACCGTTTTCACAAGCGGTCAAAACAAAACTACAAAGTAAAGTAAGATAAGTAAGATAAGTCTTTCTCAAAATATTCAAAGGATTATCCTGAACTCCTTATTCCGACTCGCGTCTGCCATGTTATTTAGGTGTAACATGAATAGATGGTCGTTTTATTGATCAGGATAGTCGTTATCACCTTTATATGCCTCAAATAAATAGCAAGCGTATTCCCATTATTTAAAGTTCTTGTGTGTAATTTTAAGAATTGTTGGATGGAACGGTTCTGTCTCTAAAAAGTCGAACATCCGCTGTATTTTAATGAAGGAATGATCTTTGCTATCTAGTAATTAAAGTTTTATAAGCGAAGTGCATATCATGTCTACTGAAACAATTCTTCTGATCACAATAAATTTGCTCTAGGCTATATTATATGCATTATTTATGTAGCAGGCGACAACGGTGTTTATCAAATGTATATATTATATATATCTAAATTGCTTAATTGTATAATATTTTATCTATGGCGTTAAAGTTCTTATACTTTTAAAGGACTTTCCACCTAATATTGGCTTATAAAAGTCATTTATTTATTAAACCGTAAAATGAAAGTAAAAGTACTCCCGTTACCGGGCAAAAAAGAGATTTGAATTTATTGCCGCTTTGGCAAATTAAAAAAAAAAAAAAACGCACTTTTCGTGGCACTTTCCAATATCGGCGGCGCGTTACACGTGTGACTAAGAAATCGAGGTTAATCATTATCTTTAATTTTATTAATCGTCCATAATGTGAAAGAGAAATTTTCGTGATAACTATGTGCTCACGCTTACTTTCTCCGTGTACGAGTCGAAACTGGGTCGGCTAGTGAAAACAGAAGTTTTAACTACCAAATAGAATAATTGTTGTTTAGCTAACTTTAATTTTTATTATTTTGTTTGTAGAAATTTTTTATTATTTTTTTATTATTTATTATAGTTTTATTATTTTTTAACTTATTATTTTGTTTGTAGAAATCGCTTATTATACTCTCAGGATTTACAGTTAGACAATATTTCATTGTTATACCTCTCTTAAATTATACCAAGATGTTAGGATGGAAGGAATAGGAAGTATTTAAAAATTATATATATTTATAATTTATGACAAATTAATCTATAGTCAATGGAAATTTATGAACCAAGCATTTCCATTGAGATTAGCCTTATTTCAGTAAAATCTGTATTGTTGTGACGAAGTCATACTGAGTTACTTATTTTGTTGGGATTACAATAGATAGTATATGTAAGAACTAAAATAGATAGGCAACTGCTTAACAATCGGTTGGACTTTTACGCTGGTGGTGACATACTGCGACCTGTGTGTCAACTATTCACCTGATCCGCTCAATGGCGGGCTTTTTAAAATTATTTATATTTTTTTTACATTTGAATTGTTTATTAAATATTTTTTGTTATACTCCATATTTTTGTTGGTATAAAATATGAACAAATATCATATTTAAAACTACAGAAAACAAAAATATGAAATTTAACAATAAAATATTTAATAAACAAAAGCTAATATGCAAAATGGGAAATTAATAAAAAATAAAGCAGTATATAAAATTTAAACTTCATTATTACATGTTTATTAATATTTCATAATTAAATTTAACACAAATACAAAGATATGCGAAAAATGGCACTAATAAAAACTAAAATCTAAATTATCATAGAGAACTTGAACTATGAAATTAAAATATATAATCTCCATATGTGTAATTTAAAAACTTTCAAATCAGAAAATGTTATATTTTTTATAAAATTGAGTTTTCTTTATTCAAATAATCATATGATATAACTTTAAAAAATTATTTCACTGTATGAAATCTTAATATCACAGGTAAACCTTATGATATTTTTGATTCATATAAAAAAAATTTGATAAACCTTAAAAAGGGTTTTAGTTTTATATCATCCACTATATTTTAATTTTATTTCCTTCTCACATAAAAAGAAATAAAATCATCATTTTTCCATTGTGAGACAAAAATCACATTAAATATTGCCATTACAGATGCATATTTTTCCTTTCATTTTATGACATAATAATATATTCCAAACAATAAATAGAGGGTAATGAGGATCTAATGTTTTAGGTATATTCATTTCTAAATAATATATTAGTAATAATACTTGAAATCTTAGCAGGTGTAGATACAGGGCATTTACCCTCAGAATTTTTTTGTGGTCTTCTTTCAGGAGAAACTGCAGTAATGGAGGAGGATTTAACAAAAATATTAACTTCTTGTTGGCTAATCCCAGAAGTTACAGTTACTGTTTCTTGATTTGTGACTTGAAGCAGTTCTTCTATCGTGTCCCAAGTACTTGATTCTACAGAAGAGTAAAAGAAAAAGTAGAATATTATTTCTAAATTCTAAATCAATCAATATTAAAGTCTTAGTATAGAGTTTAATATAACTACATGATTTGCAAATTACTTACTTACAAATTACTTACCACCAGAATAAAGTGGGAGTAGTGTCAATTTTTATAAGTGACTTATGTTCGAATTTAACTTTATTGTCTAAAAATAGATATTCCGTTCCTAAAGCTTAGAAAGTAACTGAAACAATCATTCATTCACTAATCTCCAAATCCGGTATCGTCTTTCAGATATTTCAATATTTTATAAGATTTTGAATTGTTTGTATAATTGTTTAACCATTTTGCAAGCGCAGCTTCCTTGAATATCTATCAAAGAACGGTTGCTTTTTGAAAAAACTGCTGGATTTTGCTCCCCTCTTACTAGGACTTAATGATATTTGATGAGTTTTCCTAAATGATGTTTTTGATGATCCTTCAATTGTTTTTAAATGAAGTTTTATATTATCCGAGCATTTCAACGGTTAGTTGTAATATTCATTCATAGATTGCGACGACTCCAATACTAGGCTTAAAACATTAAAAGGCTAGAATCGGCATTGCCGTGGAACTATGGTCCATTTGTTTGCTTGCAACATCTCCGATGCCATGTTGCCAAATGCTTATGTAGAAATGACAAAAAAATCACTTTATAATATCATAAATTATAAAGAAGTCAACATTCAAAGTTAAATGAATGCAGACAACGTCCCTATGTTAGAGAAAAAGGCATTAGAGAAAACATCGCAATGCCGCTCGAATCTTTACCAGTGACGTCGTCAAAAAATATTTACAGGATAAATATTTATTATTAATAGAAAATGGTTTTAGGAAAAAGAATGTTATTTTTTTTTTTGCTTTGAAGATGTTATTTTTTGCTTAGAATAACATATATCTATTTCTACTTTTTATGTTTAATCCAAAATCTAACATCAGTAAGTTAAATTAACATTATTATATATTAAACTTGATAACAGAGAATCAATGAATATGTTTGTGAACAAAACACCTCCCTTGTCCCTGTGCACATGTTGAACTCAAACAAAGTTGTTGTTTACTAATTCTAGCCAATTTTCTAAGAGACTAGGCAAAAGTCGATAATTTTTTTAGCCAAAGCGGCTCGTTCTTTCCTTAATAAATAGAATTCAATAAAAAAAATTTAAGGTAAAATCAAAATCCCTCAGTGCAGTCTCCCTCCACTTATTTATTCAACATTAATTATTTAAAATTCCCTACATGTTTTGGACACAGTGGTGTCCATCATCAAGGGATAAAACGTTATTTATTTAAGGTGCCCGGGGGTAATAAGGCCCACCTAAGAAAGTATAATTAATATCTATGAGAGAAATTTACTTTTTCAAAACTTTTATTATTATAAAAAATAGAAAAGGGTATAAACAACATAATGGTAATGTTTGAACACAAAATAATCATACTTATAAGTCGAGACGCGAACATTAAAAAAATTGTCTTCTGGGCCTTAAAGCCTGCAAGTGCATATAATCAGGCCCATATATTTAAATGAACAAAAAACTATTAAACAACACAAAAAAAAAATAAAAAGAAAATATTAAAATAATGATATTCAAACATAAATATCAAAAATATCCTTTTGGGCCTTAATATCTGCATTGACATATAAGATTTGAATGAGAAATAAAAAAATTACAGTTTAACAAAATACTGAGAGAATAAAAAATAAATGTTACACACTAAAAAAACAGTATCAAAGATAGGTAACGTATGGTATTAAGTATAAATCTAATACTTAAAGCATACAGCCTAGACACAAAAAATTTTCAGTATCGTCCTCAGTCAAACCAACACAATCCTCATGGACCCAAAAACCACAAGAAGCTTCCTACATAGTCTTCGTAGCAAATCACACAGTGCCATTCTTCGTTATGTTCTGATGCAATGGAAGACACATATTCAGATGGCGATTTAGCGGTATTCGGTAAGGCTGGAACGGGATCAAGTTGAGACTCCACCTCCTTTAAAAATGCGGATCGCTTGACTTCAATTGCTTTGTAATTTATAGCTTTACGTCTTAGAGCAGATTTTTTTTTACTAGATCTGGTGTTGGTAACACTTCCGCGAAGGAATTATTCAAAGGGATTAATTTTTTACGCAATTCACTTAAAGTCATCTGAGTCATATTCCGAATCATCGGCGGCGGCGGTCGTCTCCTGGTAAGGTCTCTCAGTTACAAGACTTGGGGCAAATGCTTCAATGGGAAGAATATCCTTATCATAAGGGTATATCCCCGTAGCTCGAAAGCCGCTTGTAATATTTCTAATGGACATTGCTTTCTGCCATGTAGATGTAAAAACTTCAGAAAATCTTTCCCTGTTTAAATCACGTGTAGGATGTTTATCCCAGTACTTTAATAATTCATCGTCCCAATAAGCTTCAAATGCTCGAAATATAGCTTTGCCCATCGGCTGAAGTTCATGGGTGGTGTTACTCGGCAGACAATATAAGTGAATGTCATGAGCTTCTGCTTTCTCAGCAATGCTAATATCCAAATGGCATTTGGCCCCATCAAAAATGAAAATTACTGGCGGAGGCGACATGTATTCAATAAAATGGTCTAGCCACTTATCAAACGTTTCTATCGTCATGCTCCCTTTAAGAGTCATCATAACTTTTGAGCCAGCCGGTAAGCCGTCTGAGTAGGTTGGCTTCATTCTCTTGCCCTTAAAAAGAATGACAGGCGGTATGGCATGTCCGAGAGCATTAGCGCAAGCGACAATAGTTGCGTTTTCGGCGTGTTCATGAGAAATAAAATGCACTCGTTTTGCTCCTTTGGCTGCTAGAACGTTTTGTTGGTGGTGAAGAGTCAAGCGACAACCCTTCTCGTCCATATTATAAATTTTTGGTTCTTTATTTTTTAACTGAGTCCACTCCAACAAATCTAGTTTTTTGAAATGATCTTTTACGAAAAAACGATTTAATTTTTGGGCTCCTGCTGGATTCAGAAATTGAGATCGACGTTTTGATATTCTCGGATGATTTTTTAGAAAAGTCCTTATCTACTCCCTACCAGCGAGACGTTTTTCCTGATTGAAGCAATGCTTATTGTTCTTCTGGGTATTCCGCATTTTTGTGCCACCCAGCGCAGCGCTGAGATTTTCCCTCGTTAATATAATTTAATGCCTCTCTCATCATCTCTTCATCCCAATTTGCCCTTATCTCTCTGCCTTTTTTACCCATTTTCTGTAAAGAATAAATAAATCGCTGCATAAAATGAAACTACTAGAACAAGCCAGGAGGCTCATAACCATAGAACATAATTAGATTTCCGGCCACAGTAATACCAAATATTATTAACAGATGGCGATATAAATATTTTAGGCGCTTTCCATCGGGCAAACCAGCGTTGGGCCTTAATATCTGGTGGGCCTACGACTCCACTCCCAGTATGGACTATTTCTTCACTATTAAAAATTTTTTAATTACAATTTTAATGTTTTATTATTTAATCAAGTTAGGTAAAGACTATAACTTCCCATGGCCTATAATACAAGCCACCATCCGCGAACGAGACGGGCCCAAATTTACGATTCGACTTGGAATCGAGATTACGACAAGACGACTTTTCACGATTCGGCGTTTCGCAAGTTGGGTTCACTTTTACCCGCTGCAATACCGATTTATCCGTATCACCTTTAAATGTCAATTTATTCCTACGGTTTCCGTCTAACATGTATTTATCATGTATACATTTAACATTCTTTCCCCGCGAGTTAATGACTCCACCTTGTACTATATGCACATGTCAGAATGTTAAGATTACGATATACTATATTTACTACCTACCTATTAATATATTATTCATGACGGATACATACTTTTAATTTACATAAAGGACAATTCATTGGATGTTTGATCTTAAATAAAACTTAGCTATTATCGACTGTTTATAGTATAATAATTTGCAATTTTTCACATTTTCTTTAACATCCTAGTCTGTCGAAATTAAGCCAGGCAAGCCGTGACTATTCCAGTTTTTTTTACTTAAATTTTGATGTTTCTTCACAGCTCTAGTAAATGAATACTAGTAAATGAATAAAATATCTCAACCTTTTTGAGTTTTGAAATTTGAGAATTGGCTATTGTCAAGATCGGTGAACTGGGAAGGTTTCTTCATGCATCTCCCTCAAAATACCTTGAATGAAAACTTCAGCTCTTTTTGATTATAGAAAACAATAAAACAGAAAAGGCCAACACAATCCGTTTCATATTCTAACCAATTTACCTTTTATGTTTTCATAAAAGGTAATCACATTTATTCTATTGATAATAAAGACTCATCAACTCTTCTTAAGAATTCAACTGAATTCTTTCTTGCAGCGGATAAACCATTGTTAATATTTATAAAATACTATAAATATCATCAGGACTAGATTAAACAAATACTTACAAACAATACTTAAATACGTGTTACTGTTGTTATTGCTCACTTCAACAAAACACTGATATCAAAATAAAATATAATAACTAAACCAACAAAGCGTCGTTGTAAGTTGAAATAGAACGAAGAGAAGCTTGTCACCTCATTCTTATTCATCAATTAATTAAGTTTCATCAGAAAAAAAATGTTTCCGTTAAAAAAAAAGAATAAGCCTATCACCTTATTCCTTTTCGTTATCGAATAATCCCGAAGGTGCGCCATCGACAATAATTTTCAAAACAAAACTACGACTTAAAGATTATGGAGCAACCCAAGCATCTAAATCGTATTTTAACGAGCAGAAAAACCATCTAAAATTCGCAATCATTACTGCAACAACGCTGACCTTAATGTACAGCCGAATAACATAAAAAAGACAACAATTAGGAAGAATTCTGGTGACCAAATATGTAGTTCTGTAGGTAAAACATCGCGAGATTCGGAGCATGTCAAATTAGTGGGATCAACTTATGAACCAAATGACCGCGACGATCGCATGAGTCATTGTTTTTGATCTTGTAAACTATTGTGC
Organism: Anthonomus grandis grandis; assembly: GCF_022605725.1. Taxonomy (NCBI): domain Eukaryota; kingdom Metazoa; phylum Arthropoda; class Insecta; order Coleoptera; family Curculionidae; genus Anthonomus; species Anthonomus grandis. The sequence continues at coordinate 31,386,551 of NC_065552.1, forward strand.
GGAATGACATGGTTAGAATGACTCGGTGAACCTTTATTTTTTAGAGGTTTTTATTTGTTATCTCGAGGACTACTAGCAAGATTGTGCTAACTAGCTTTTATATAAAATATAGTGATATATTGGGTCCATTACAGGACTCAATCTAAGTTACTCAAACATTCATGGTATTCAGTGGCGGAAAAAATTTTTTTCGCGAAATTATAAAAATATTAAAAATGTCCACCAGAAAAAAAAAACGCTGCTTGACTTATCAATAACTCGTTTATTAACGCCTTCAATGCTAATGAGAAACACTTTTTCAGGTGATAATATCCAGAACGCCCTTGATCAAGGTTTTTATCCTCTTTAACATGGCGAATCATTTTTCACCTTCGGAAGTTGACATGGGTGTGGTTGGTTACCAAGACTTCCAGCAGCTTAATAGTTTCTTGAAAAGTAGTCTCTATATCTTCCTATGTAACGATAAAAGAGGAATGGCGCCGGAAATTATTTGAAATTCTTCTCGTTCTTAAAGTACTTGCAGTTCTGTTTTTAGACGGGTTTTCTTTAACAATGAATAAACTTGACCTGTCACAGAAAGCAATTTATTTGGAAGCTTTTTTACTATTTAATAAAGTGTACTGTCACAAATAATGCGATTGCTACTATATGTATGTCCTGTAAAAGTAAATCGAACCCTAATTTATTCCAAAATGCAATCACAAACTTCCAAGGTCTCTAGTTTTTTATTAATTAAAACGGATATATAGGAGCCCCGAGTCTAGTGTGTCAATAACTGCATCGATTTTATCACGAATTTTTTGCATTGCATATTCAAAGTTTTCAAAAGATCTTGTTTAGCTTTAACCGGGTTAGTATTAAGTAATTTCAGTTGCTTAAAAATTATTTCAACATTTAACATGATTTTACTAAACCCTGTTGATCAAAATATGAAATATCTGTCCTTCAATATAAGTTTATATACACCAACTTGCTCAATGGTTGATTTTAATTTAATATTTTTGTCGTTATCTCAAGATCCATAACTCTTTATCAGCTCTTTTCGCTAATTCTTAAACTCTACGCCATTGAAAATTGCATCTATAGTTCTATGATGATCGTGGTACTCGTTTATGCACTACCTCATCCAATACTTTTGTTCTTTGAAGTGAGATGCTAAAAAACAAACGAATCCCAGTTAAGTGAGCAAAAAAATCCGCGCAGAGGCATTAATTGAAGCCGCGTTGCTCATTATGAGATTCATTTGATGTACATAGCCTTGTATAAAGTTTTCAAATAAATATTTATCGCTAATCATTTTTTATACCCCATTTACACCGCTTATTACTGATGCAGCATCATACTTTTATACTTTTAACTTATTGAGCATGGTGCTGTGTCCAGGAGAGTTTAAAAATTTCCAGAATCTTACCACTGGTTTATTGGAGACAATATATCGTAAAACAATTACTAATTAAGAGTTGCTTGCGACATTTGTCGTTTCCTCGGCAATTCTTCGTGGTAAACACCAAGCATATAATTTAATAGTGAACATTTGAATAGTCCTTTTAAACACTGTTGCTTTGTCAAAATAATTTTTCAAATCTTTATCTAATTGAGAACTAAAACTTATTAATTTCCGAAAAACTCTTTTATTTGTGAATTCTTCCAACACATCATGACCTCGCAAGGCTAATTCTAAAACGCAACAAAACCTGATTTGTATTATCTTCTATAATGCGGGTATGTAGAAAAAGATTTTTCCAGTAAATTGTTTAATTTATTTATCTTCCCTCAGTCTCAATCGTTCTAGAAATACTAAAAAGTACAGTTTAAATTGGGATATTAACCAGCCAACACTTTACTGCGAATTCACGAACCCAAAATGCAATTAAAATGTTAAATTAGTGCTCAAAAAATTCATCCGAGCCATCCGAATTTGTGCTCGGTTCCAACGTATTCAATCCTATTAAAAACACATCGGCAGTGTGACCTCGAGTAACCGTTTCCAATTAAATTTCCTTAAAATTATTTAAATTATATATGCCGATAATACATTGTTTTTTCGTAGTCGTGACTCAACAAGAGCAAAATGCCGAAAAATCCGAACTACCCACAGTTCCACCAAGCACCTCAGTAGCCATATGACACCAATAAATTTTCTACTATAACACTAGGATATTGCACATTCATTCCCAGCAATAGAAACATTGCTTAGGTTGCCTTTAAAGAACAAAACATTCGTTTTACTTCTTTTGGTATTTCTTTAAGTTATAGCTGATAAAATTAATGCTCGCCACATACAAAAAATAGCCTCATCATTTCATTATCTCATGAAAAAGAAAAAATGAGAAAGATGAAGATGTCGAAGGATCAAGAAGTAAATTATCAGGGAACTGGAACGCTAATTTAACACTTTCAATTTAAAGTATTAAAACACTTTTATTGCACAACAGGGAGTATCATAAAATGTGCAAATTTGATAATTAATTGGAAATCCTTGACGAGAGAAGATCTTGCAGAGATATAGGTAGTGGACAGCCTTAAATGAAAGATGCTTAAATACAAATACCGTTTCCTCTAGAGGATATAGATTTTTGATCTTCTGCGACCAGCAAAATGGCTTTTTCAATTGCAGATAAAGTGGCTTTGATAAATAAGAAATCAACCTACTTAATAATCAATTGAAATCAGAAAAATAGCATTTTACATAAAAATAATAAAAAACCAACAACAATACTTTCATCCAATATAGATATCGATCAACGATATTATTCTCGAGCAACAATCGACCCCATAGGAAAAAAAAATTATAATTCCCCCTTATGACAATGTTGAATCAAGGCCAGTAGATCCGAACAAAAGATACGGAAATACAAAAGAATGCTAATCTGTTTTAACACTTGAGAGGAAAAAAATTACTCACAATATTCATTAATCGAACGAAAAGTGGAACGGAAGATACGAAAGAAATAAGAAAAAGAAGTGTAACGAGACGTTGTCGTCGCATCTCGAGTGGTCGGGTTTACTTTCTCTTTTCTAATTCGAGTTGACTGCCGCAGACAATGGGGCAGATTCAGCTGATGAGAATCGGACGATAAAGGAGTACATGCACTGAAATAAGATTATCTGTATGAACCTATTATTTGAGAGATGAATAGAAGCCTATTATGAATGTGTTAGAACTACTTACAAATACTATTTATTTACAACGCTTTTGTTCCTTAAGTTTTTATTCAATAAATAAGGCAGATAACATTTTTAATAAAGAGAGACATTTAGCATTAATCTAGAGATATTTTGGTCTCAACAGGATTACTTATGGATCCTTAATATGAATGCGAGTATTTATCAGGATTAAAACGTTGAATCCTTGCCCGGTTTGTTTTAAGAACACATAAAAAGCTACAGTAATTTGTCTTATAAAAATTCGCGATTTCTTAAAAATTTGTATTTTATTGGACCTTGCACTTTCTTGTTTTTAGTTAAATTTTTTAAGAATTACTTTATTTTTCTTTAATGCGGCAATAATTAAGAAAGCAAATGGAAAAAAATCTTGATAAGGATTTGTAAATAATAATAATAATAATAATAAACGACTTTTATTAATTATTTAAAAAATTACAAAAAAACAAAATATTGCTAAGTTAACATAAAAGAATATTTGTGTGCCTTTGATAGTCTAGCAAATTTTGCTATTCTCACTTAACCATATCGAATTTCACATAATTTTATAAATTATGACTATTAACGCATTTCTGTAAAAGCTATCCACATAAAAAAAATCATATGACATGAATATTATTTTAATAAGATACCCACAATTTTGCCAACTCCTGGCTATATATTGCTGTTCTAGCTAAGGTTATAACGAAAATAAAGATTAAAATGACCAACAATATTAAATGAATTAAATTAACAGGTCGAAACTTCCAACAGGCAGTCAGCCTCCCTCCATCACAAATCACCCAGCAAGTTCATAGTTCATTGTCCATTTGTTTGTTTGTCCATAAAAAACTGTCGCGACTTAAATTTCAATTCTCTATAAAGTATAATATCCCTATATAGTATAATTTGACAAATCACGCAAGAAAAACGCTATTTCCAGGCGATCCAGACACTATTAAGAAAATGAGGCGATGATATTGAAAAAGTCGAATTCTCATTTATATATCCTTATCTCAGTCTGAGGATTAGAAGAGTATGGGAATAAAGTGATGTTTTTCGGGTATAATCTGACAAATTAAGGAAGAAAACACTATTTTCAGCCCATCCAGACACTATTAATGATACGATTAGAGTGGTGTGCGTCTAACCGTCTGGTATTCAATGTGGACAAGATTTGTTTTGCTGCAATATTTATGGTCTTTTATTTGCTTCTACATGATAAAGAAAAATGTCGATCTTGATTGGGTTTTGTTATATTGACGGGAATCTAAAATTTGAAGATCATATCTTGACTTTTACGTCCAGACTCCCTTCGAGATGTTTTGCAGTTAAAGGGACAGTGCAGGTACTGGGAAAGGTGCACTGATTGAGTCGCATCTCAGCTATTGACTACCCTTTTAGGGTTTGTGTACAAAAGGAATGTTAAATGTTGTCTTTGTGATTCAGAAAAAAAAAAGCTATCTAAGAGTTATCTTTGTTCTGTTGCTTTAAGGCGTGTCTGCAGACCACTCTCTATTTCGGAGCAAATTTTAACGATGGACTCACTGTTTATATTGGAGACAGCGGCACTCCTCTATAAGAGACCACCATAAAGTATTGGACATGTTACTCGTCAATTCCCTGATTTTCCTCAGCCCATCATCTCTCACTAACAACTCGCTTATTTATAATATATGATATTACATGCATATATTATATGCATGCATGTCTCCTTCTCTTGTAGCATGCTTGAAAATGTCCAGGAAGCGCCTAAAAAATCAAATTTTGCCTAGAGCCTATTATAGCCTTGAGGAGTTTTTTAATGATTCTTTTTCAGTAATAGTTTTTCTAGTTTAATGTTTTATGTTATCTTGAATGTGTGAAATATTTTATTTTTTAATTGTTAACCTACCAACATGCAGTAATGGCCATAATGGTTGGAACTTTTAATAATTTGAAATATTTGTGATTGGTTTTCGTTAATTGTAAAATCTTATTAGCTTAACTATTGGATATTGAAGACCAAAGATAAGTAATGGTAATATATGCATGAATCAACTAGCAGATAAGCTTTGGAATGAACCATCAAAAATAGGCTGGACAAAATACTTGAAACAAAATCTTCTAATTAAATATTATATGAATTAATATAACGTGATAACCTTGCATTAACTACTGCTTTCGTTCTTCTAGGCATTGATTCAATTAAATTTTCTATTATTTTCCTGTATGTACTGGCCCAGTCTTCAAGAAGTTTTTGGAAAAACTCGTCAGCATATTTGACCATTCCAGAGTCACGAATTTTGAGATCCAGAATTTCCCATAAATTCTCAATCGGATTTAAATCCGGACTTTGACTTGGCAACTTTAATAATGTCATTTTTTTCTTGATCCAACCATGCCTTTACCAACTTTGAACTGTGCTTAGGATCGTTATCCTGTCGAAACACAAAATTAACTGGCATTGATTAAAATGTGTAGGGCTCCATTACATCCCGCAGAATATCTCGATACATACAGGCTTAATTATTGTTGGTCGAATATACTTCTTACAGAATCTTTAGCCCTTTGGTCGCTGAACAGTACCTTTGTCTAATCCTGCACTGTCCAGTTAAGGTGATCTAGTGCAAATTGTAGGCGTAGCTTTACGTTCTTCTTTTTTGCAGGTCCGTAGCTCTTAAGGCCACTAGAACATAGTCTTCTTCGTACTATCCTTGCCGAGATACTGGAAGGCTCACTTTCATTTAGTGTTTGCAAAATTTTGGATGAAGAAAAAATGGATCATTATGGGCAATATTTAAAATTCGCTTATCCATCCGGACAGTAGTAGGTTTAGGCCTTCCATACCTTTTTCCTGGAATCATATGACCAAATATTGTGTATCTTTTAATGATTCATGACGCGGTGTTCTTTGGCACTTTCAATCTTGTAGAAATATTACACTGCTTAATACCCTGTTTCTTCAAGTCTATAATTCTTTGGCGAATATCGCTTGAATATGATTTTCCTGGCATTTGATGGTCCAGAATTCGTTGTAGTACTTTGGAAAGGGTGGGTAAAATACTTATTGATCTAAAGTGGCCGAATTCAGAAGGGTTTGAGATTTTAGGTAAAGGCGTAATAAATGCCTCTTTCCAAATTTTAGGGAAGTATTTTTGTGTTATGCACTCATTAACTATATGGGTTAGGTATTTTACAATAATGGGACAACAAAGCTGAATAAGAGAAATATTTAAATTGTACTCCAAAGGCCTTGTATTTAATTTTTAGTAAAATTGAAATTACTAGAGGCTCTTCGACATTTTACAAAATTAAATATGTTCTTCGTAACACTGTTATTTGTGTAAAATTGTAAAAGTTCATGATAGTTTGCATTTATTAGATTATTACCGCTACCAGCAAAATACCGACTAAAGTCATTAACATTTTTCGTATTATCAGAAATTTGTTGATTATTAATTCGTTTTAGTTTATTTAATTCTTGCCATTTCTCTACTAGAACCTTGGAATTTAATTTTTTAGTACGCTCTTTTTTCAGCTTTTAATGCAGAGTTTGTAAAGTTACGTAGTTGCTTATAATAATCCCATTTAGATGCTAATTTGGAAGTTTTAAATTCTTTTAAAGCTTTATTTGTTAATTTTTGTAAACACTTTATATTATCGGTCATCCATATTTTGTGGTTTTCTTTATTTAGTGCTGTGTTATTTTTTAGGAAGCATGGTAATGCAAGTTACATTTACAATACTACGTAATATTTACAAAATTGAAAAGTTCCACCCATTATGGCCAATAGTGTAATGTATATTCTATTGTATGTGTGGTATTCACAAAGTTCTAATACTTTATTTTACTTTTTTAAAATTTTATAAGAAGCTTTGTACCCAAGATTTGTATCTTTTATAATAAACTAAATTATATTAAGTCTATCCCTTTATCTAAAACCTAATACGTCAGTGTACGACCACCTTTATAGATTCTCAAGTAATTCGCATATTATAAGCAAAGAAGCCACTTAAAATGCGGCCTACGCCGTGCCGCAACCGTAGGACCAAGGAAAAGAAACAAACAACAAAGGGAAAGTTATAATCACCACTGCTTTATTCGTGAATTTCGAATCGATTATCCGGCCCGGGACCGTAAAATGTCCCAAAAATCGTAGTCCGGAACGCTCTCGTTTTTAACCGGATTACCATACTCGATTTTCGATTGTGTTTTTTGCAAGCGAGATGAATAACTAGGACAAGATTTTTTTCAGTATTAAAATTAGTTTTTGGTTAGACATGACTTGAATAGCAATTTTAATTTTTATTGCAGTTACAACTCCCAGCCCGCCCCCCAGACCTTGGATACCTCTGGCAAGACCTACGAATAATCGTCCAGCATGTAAGTATACGTTATATTAATGATTGAGTCAGCTTTTTAGTAGTATCCCAACATGAATCTTTTTATAGGATTTTCCCTTCTGGGTCAAACTATGTTTCATTTCATATTTGATAAAAGTTTTAGCGTTGATTAAAGAGGCGAGTCCCTTTTCAATCAACGGTTTTAGCAATTACCTCCGCACTTCCAGTGAAATCGGTGGAAGATCGGTGCAGTGGGAAAATCACCTTCAGTGGGATCGGAGCGAGTCATTAAGAGCTTATCGAGTTCGAATTCCAGATTTAACTCGTCTGATTTTTTTTTCTGGGTTTATTTAAAAGTATATAAAATTTCAACTACATAACGATACCTGAAAGCAATAGTGAGATAACTCGAAATTCATTGTTTTAAGATAACCGCTTTTTTATTTTCTATAGTAGTAGGTTAATATTTATGTTGTAAATTTTTCTTTAAGTCTAGAGACATCAGGTTAAGAAAGTTAATAAGTTTTATGTAAACATTGACAAAATTGTTTTGGCCGTTTAGTCTTTAATCTAATCGCACTATTGCATTAATTTTTTTAATTTAATTTTTAGTTATCTTAAAGTGCATCGAAGACTGTTGAGAAAACAAATTTATTAAAAAAATATATATATTTTTTTAAATTCTGTTATTATAAATGAATTTTATATTCTAAGGAGAGTTCTCATCACTATTTTGTTCTGTACCCTCAACATTTTCCTTTTCTTTTAAATTAAGAAAAAAGTTATGATGCCTTTGGGGGATACTTCCACTTTCACATAATGAAATTATTTGATGGAATTCGAGGTGGTTTATATGGTTCTAATTCAATAATGAATGAATGAATGCACATTTGATAAATCTAATTCATCAAATGTGCTTCTTCTACGACCCCCCCTACGATCGATATTTAATGTTGGTAAAGTTTGTTTCTAAGTAAGAAACCTTATATTTTATTAGATCTGGATCATTAATATTCACCTAAATCATCTTTACATTTTTCTCCATCATTATTTACATTAAAGTTTTTACCCGTTTGGTCACACACCTTTTTCCAGTCTACAAAGTCTCGAGTTCCCATTTCTTTAACTGTATACAAGGGAGCATCTTTTTTGGCACATCGAATAATCATGGCTAACTCTGATGGGAGAAAAATGGGTCCTTGTTTAAAAAATCGTTTCTTTTCAGTAGAGGTACATACAAAACATGAATTTATTTTTATTTTGGGTAATGCAATTGACGCTGTAAAATATAACTTCGTTTTTACCTTGACAGTAATCTTTTAACTACGTATAGATTACAGTTTCAATTTCTATGGCACCTCTTTTCGCAACGCTTTCATTTCATAAGTAACGAGGACCCTCCTTACTTTTACTGTTATACACAGTGAAATTATAGGCATTTAACTTATTCTTATAAAAGAATATCGAAATATGTCCATTTGGAAGTGGCATCACCGCTTGCAAATCAAAGGTAACAAGTACAATATGATACAATGATTTCTTCTGCTAAAACCAAATTATTTTGTATCGAAATATTAAAAACGTTATGTTTAATTTAATTTTTTCGTGAATAATAATAAAAAAACAAGTCAATACCTACAACAAAATTGGTGTTGGTAACACGGCCTATATTTTCTATTCCTTGAAAATCTTCTTGTAGTAAACTATTGCCACTTTCATAAAAGTTTGTATTAGTTTGGATTGGTTGATTTGCAAGAAACAGTATTATTTTTTATAATATATTATTAGTAACAGGTGATAGAATAACCTTGACTAAATATCACATAAGGTACTTTTTGTGCCTAAATCTCTATTTAAATACAAAAAATGCTCACCTGTTTTCACTTCACCAAGAGCCAAAGCACGAAGTCGTTTTCCCCTTACACCCATATTTTTTTGTATTATAGTCAATCGCAATAATATACGTTAAAAATCAAAATTTCACAAAAGAATTACTCACTAACAAATTAGACCGCAACAGTTATTGTTAGGTTAAAACACTGGAAAGAAATAAAACACAGAAGATACTTAATATCCCAATGAAAGTTGGCGGTTGTAGTGCAACAGTGAGCTATTTCATATTTATCTCAGTGTAGCATTAATGTAGCTGGAGGATTATCTAAGCAGCCTTGAGATATATATAAAATCTCAATTTTGCAATAAAAGGATAGGCCAACAGGTCGAAACGCAACACTGATTTTTACGTCTTTTCAGTATTTTAAATATTTTTGTTGACTTGCATTTACCATAATTAGTTTAAAATCAATTTTTTTAGATGTATCCAACTGTTGCTTTCAGGTATGGATAAAGTGAAGACGAAAGAGCCTACTCGTAAGGAGACTGATCTGTATACTAAGCATGTGTACCCAAAAATGAACGGTTACTAGTTTTAGAAAGTAGCTACATTGGCGCTGTTGGTCAGAACTGTACCTCACTCTGATTAGCTCAACCCACATTTTGACAGTTCATAGTGTTGTTATTTGCGGAGCAGTAATATTAATTTCATTTAAAATTATATCAAACAATATTATTTGAAAACATTCAAATTAAAATTATATCGACTCGGATTAAGGTTGTATCACACAGGTAGCTTATGCTTCCTTAGTGTAGATGCTATTTTTTTCCTCCAAAATCGGAGTTAATAGTGATGATTAAGCAAATTGGATGTTTGCTCCTGTTCGTGATCCCTTATGTTTTTTTTTTCACTTTTTCCTTTGGTTTTCTGGTTGCCCTTGCAGAAACACGTGTCGGCCATCTTTACTTGTTTTATGCGGAGTGTCCCGATAAACCTATTCTTTAGTAATATTAATGACAAGGATAGAATACTGCCACGTACAGAGTAGCCAATTAGAGTGAGAAACAGTGCCGAGGTGGCTATTTTGCGAACCCAGTTATCGTTCAATTTTACGTACGGGACGGGACACCTTATTTGGGAACCGCGGAGATCAGTCTCCTTGAAAATAAAATTAGTGAATACAGAGGTTATCAATCAAACTTGACTGAGGCTCCCATTTGACATATTAAATCGATATTAGCTTGAGGTGATTAATAACAACTCTCTGTCAAATTTGAAAATAAAACTTACTTTGATTTTTGGTCAAAGTTTGTTTTTTTTTGTTGTCATTTGAGCTATTGTCTTTTTCTTAGAACATTGAAAGGCTAGAATTAGCATTGCCGTGGAATTATGGGCAGTTTGTTTAGTTGCAACATCTCTGATGCAATAATGCCAAATGCTTTTGTAGAAATGGCAAAAAAACACTTTATAATATCATAAAAAAATTTCAAAAATTTCTCTTTAATAAAATATGAAGCATTTTTTTCCATAATATATGATAAGAGTCTCTATAAAGAAGTCAACATTTAAAGTTAAATGAATGTAGATAACGTATATTAGAGAAAAAGGCAACAACATCGCAACGACGCTCGATCGCATTGTTGATTACACCGACACAAGTAATCTTTACCAGTGACGTCATCAAAAAATATTTACATGATGAATATTTGTTATTAATGTATTATGTTTTAAATTATAAACAATATTACCATTTATGAACTCTTTATGCGTTTTCTAACGTACTTCGTTAGAGTAAAGGTACTTATCGAATAAAAAGCATTTTTATGGAAATTAAATATATTATAATTATTATAGAGTTCCTAATAAGTTTTTATACTATGTTTATGATGACGGTTCTCCCTTGATATGATGTTATGACAATGTCGGTATTTACGTGTGAAAAGATCGGCTTTTTTTTCAATAAGCAGCACAAACGACACAAGTTTTTACTATCGTAACAGTTCACAAAAACACTGAAATGACACAATCTTTTTCCTTTTTTATTTAACCAAAAACTAAAAAAAAAAACAGAACTTCATAAATGCCGAATGCAAACACGAAGCCGTTTGTCAAGATGAAATTTTGCCTGATGCGGTCTTACCATTTCACATTTTTTTAAAGCGGTTTTAGAATATCACCGTATTTTTTTTTCTACTAGTTTTTGGCTAATTTCCCATTTTTTAAACATAACTGCTTAACACACTTTACTAACTAGCACTAAGCTTGCGAATTATGAGTCCAAGTCGTGTGCTGAATTAAGACCTAGCGAACTTCAAATATTCCCATACTCTTATATAACTAAAGATATATTTGACATAAATCCGATTTCCGTTTTAATCCTTCTCATTAGGATCTTGATTTACGCCTGATCGCAATTAGTGACTTAAAGTATTTATTGATCTTAATTTTATGTGTCATTAAGATTTCATGTTACTGCGTTATTTGTCCTAGTTATGGTAATGTAATTGGTGTATAAAGAATATACATAGTGCCAAAGAAACTTTATTTGTCGCTTAAAATTCTAATAATTAATACATCGTGTCTTAGCAATTAGAATCCGTTAAACTTTTTTATACTTATTATCAAGGATCATTAATTACCTAATACAGGTTTCCTAATATAGGTTTCCTAATATCAATAGACAGAAAAAGTACAAAATAAGAAATGTGTAAGCTTTATCACTTAAAAGCATAATTAGATAAGAACAGGTCGCAAAGTTCAAAATTCAGGTGTAGGTGATCTAGACAAGGCAGTAAAAGATATTAAATTAGGTGACAATAATTAAAAGTTTATAGCAGTTACCTAGAGGTGATAAAAGAGAAAAACTGCTAGCTGTAGATTTGTTTATTATCGCATTAATTTAGGGGACAGGAGATAAATGCTTTTTTAAGGACCAAAACATCCAATGGCAAACTATAATTTTCATTAATTTAAAACTTTACCCAATGACAACTAATCAACGTCTTCTTACGATTAATAAGCTTATGTATGAGGTGCTGTAAAAACTGCCTTCAGAAATAACGCTTCTATTTCAATAGAGAGGTCAAATATTATTTTAATATATTGTAGGATGAATATAGGTTTTTTTAATCTACATTTTTAAATGTGAGAAGATTTGCAGATATTCTATACGCTATTCAAGCTGCTACCAATTTTAAGGACGCAATAAGGATCTTGGTAACTGGCGGAGACTATGGCAACATTTACAATAGGTCGTTAAAAACTTATATTAAAAAAAAGGTCCGGAGATATACGACAAAAAATTTCAATTTAAAAAATGTTTTTTTTTCTTAACTTTGCTTAAAAATTGGTTCTAAAATACCGCTAGGAAGTACCAAAAGCAATTTTTACAACATAATTGTGCCTACATATACTATTGGATATAATTTTTCCCTAATTTAAACATCTTAGTATCGAATTCACAACCTGGATAATTTCTTCATGACATTCGTAAGGCGCCGATGCTTATTCTAACCTCCCTTAGACGTTATGCCCGCGTTATATACATATATTATATAGGCGTTATTCTCGGATATCTGCAGGTTTTCTTATGAGTGTTGCTCTTTGCGTCTCCTTAATATCGCTCATTTTATCAGAGAAAAACAAGAAACACAGAGAACCCAATTTGGAGTAGTCTAGTGATAATCGTAGAGCTGTACTTTCTTGCATGATATGCTCAAATTAAAATGTGAGTTTGTATGCTCAAACAAAAAAAAATAATTTTAACATTTAAATAAAATGCTGCAATTTTATTTGGAATTCGAATAAGGCCGTAATTAAGTCACTAGTTTAACTTAAAGACTAAATATGAAGATTATGAGTAATTAATTCTATTGTAATAAATTTAATAAAGGTGATTCCAGTGAAAATTATAGAGCTTTTCATCTACCTCTAAATTATAAAATAGATGTATCACTACTGTGTTAAATCTAATAATTATTTGATGAGACTATTTAGAAATAAATGAATAAACTTTTATGAAGCAAATCCGTAAAATAAATAACTTCAAAGTCACACTTATCATTTCTGAAAAAAAAGCGTTATTTTATTAATTATTTATCGAAAAAGTGATGTTGCAGTCTTTATCTTTCTTTTCGTCTTTTTCCTTTTACCTGGTCTATTATAACCTAATAGGTTTCATATTTCGCTATTCCAGGATGCTGTTTACGAAAATTCTCCTATTACCTCCCTCCTTTTCTTTTGCTCTTTTATTTAGTTTATACAAATGTCCTAAAAGGTCCACAGTTGCTTGAATACCAGATTTAATGACATTTCACAGGGTGAATAAATCCTTAATGCGGGTCAAAGTCAGGGATTGGCATTAAAATGGTTGGAGACTTTTTTGTAGAAAGACACCCGTGTTTTAAAATAAATAATTTTCTTTCAAATGGGTTCTTGGCCCCCATTTGGTGTGTGTACCTTAGTGTTTTCGTTATGGGTCAGTACTCTTCAAATTTATCACACGAACTGCTCACGTGGGAACTACTCTTAAATCGTAACATTCACTATTCGCTGATAAGTTGAAACTGTATCGAGCCATTATTCATGGAGGGTATCACATAAAAAACGTAGCTTTTCCCTTTATATGTGTGACTTAAATTTGAACATATTAAACTGAACATCAGATATTAAGGATGTGGAATCTAACATTAAAGCTACATGTTTCAAGCAGTTAGGGTTTATATTTATACTGTAGTAGCGCTCCAATAGTGTGGTCCTCTTTCTATGGAAACGACATTGAGGCAACATATAAATTGGGTATTGATATTTCTGCTCTGGATTTCTCAAATAGATATTCGCTGCTCGGCTTAACTCGTTGAATAGATGTAGAAGACATTGAAAATTTCTGTTCACATATAATCATATCTTTGCTAAAACGAGAATTGTTTATAGGTCAATACGAATGAATTGCGTTATGTGTTATTTCTGCCAACTTTTAGTATAGCTATAATGTTGGTATTTTGGTGTTACTTAATTAAATGGTGTGACCGTTTATTAAATAAAATATAGTACAACCTCCTCTGAACTAACAAACTTTTTCAAGTCATTTCTGAATGAATTAATCCATTTTTAAAATTCATTGAATTGACACGTTTATTGATGTAATTTATTGTAATTAGTAGTAATATAATTGTCTCACTTTTACCCGGTGGACTATTTATCTATAAAAGTGATAAATAAGAACTGAACTCATATTGTTAATATTTTTTGTAGGTATCTTCACTGTGATGTGTTACAACGTACTATGTGATAAATACGCCACACGGCAAATGTACAGCTACTGCCCTACGTGGGCCCTTAACTGGGACTACAGAAAAAAAGGAATCCTCGAGGAGATTCAACACTATTCCGCCGACATTATTAACCTCCAGGAAGTCGAGATGGATCAGTTTTACAATTTTTTCATGCCCGAACTTAAGGTGAGGGACCCGTTCACCTTTGTCATTGAGCGGTCAAGCCGTTACCATTATTATTAATATTAATTTGGTTTCAATTATGTTTGCGAGTGTAGCCGTTCAGCAGGTTCAATAGAGATGGTAATGAATTTTTTTTCAGGCTCAAGGTTACAATGGTATTTACTCGCCGAAATCGCGGGCTAAGCACATGGCCGAGTCGGAACGAAAGTACGTGGACGGGTGTGCCATCTTTTATAGGACTTCTAAGTAAGTTGTTTTTTTTTGTGTTAGAAAGAAGTTTGGTATAAATATTATTAAAAAATTATGGACTCTACAGGGTGCCCCCAATTAACTCGGCACTATTGGTATCTTTGTTAATATTTAGAGATAGAGGGTCGGGTAAATTAGGAAACTATTCGGATTTTTTCTGCTGATTAAAATGGTGAAAACAGAAAAAATATTGCTCAACATTGCGTTTTCTAGAAAACGTGAAAAATGTACTTTCCTTAAATGGAATCCCCTGTATATTTTTACATAAATCAAAAGATAATAATTTTCTTTAAAAAAAGTCTATTTACAGTAATAGTGTAAACCTAAAAATGACAACATTTTAGGAATATTAATAATTTTACCAAATTTAGGTAAGTTGGCGTTGAAATACGAAAATAACATCAAGTTGACCTACTTTTTTTCAATACATTTCTGAGCACACGTAAGCACATATCTTATAGCTTTTAAGATTGATCTTCCATCTATTGATCCAATTGTTTGCCTATAATATGTGTTAGAAGTTCATGAATGGCTCTGTATTTCTTTTCATACACTTAGTAGCCTCAAAAAAGTCGAGAGGGGTTAGATCTGGTCACCTCTCGCGATTAATTTATCGTTAAACAATCTATTAAGTAATATTCTTACATCATTTATTTGATGGGAAGGTGCTCCATCCTGTTGGAAATAGATTTGTTGCCGTCTCTCCAAGTTAACATTATCCAAATAATCTTCCAGCGCTCCAGATATTATGAGGTCAACATATCTCGTTCCGGTCAAAGTGCCATCATAAAATACAGGTCCTATTGATTGATAGTTTTGTTCTTGCAACAGGGCAAGGTTTTAATAAATCCCTGACACTGCAACTGAATGCTTATTGCATCCCCTGTTGCAATTTTCCTAATTAAAACCTCTTTATTAGTTTTTTCTGTAAGTTTTCCTTCTGAGGAAAGTTGTCCTCCTGTAGGTTTTGTTTTCTCCGTTCGATCCGGCTGATTCATTGTCCTCTTCGCAAAGTCTACATAAATGTTCTCCTTGGAAAACTCCTATTGTCTGTAGGTGTTTTCTCAGTGTGCAGTTCCCAGTGAGTAGTCCTGGCACTATTCTGGCTTTAGTATCTCTCAGGTAAAAGTGGTCGATGGACCTTTCAGTATTGTTTTGCTATAATTTAGCCCCGGTAAATGGTTCCAGTGGTTTTCGTGAGTCTCTTTAGTCCAGTTTTTGAGACTGCCACGGACCGAGATTTTTGTTATGCCATATACAGGTTCAGAACCTATGAATGGTTTTTCAGATCCTCGCCTTTCTAGGTATGTTGTACGAGTGATGCAAACAAGTTGACTCTCGGGTTAAGACCATATATTCCTGCTACTGGTCCACAATCCGCCTTTGATCCGTCAGTATACCATACTAACTTACTGTTTTGGATTAAGTGATTTTTTCGTTTTATCCTCCCGGTTCAGCTGCATTAGAAACGGTTTACTCATGTTGATTTTGGTCGTCATAGCGTCACTGCTTATCTTTAAAAGTGAGTTTCTTATTCTCGTATTACCTGTAGTGTGCTTTATTTAAAATTAGCTTCGTCGCTCCAAAGAAGACTTCATTAAAATAATTTCAATAAATGCCCATGTATTTTTTTTTGTAATACTCGTATCATAAAATGGATAAGAGCATATTTTTTTTAGATTCACGTTAGTAAAAGAACATCTAGTAGAATTTAATCAATTAGCGATGGCGAGCGCGGACGGATTAGAACACATGTTGAATAGGGTAATGCCTAAAGATAATATTGGACTGGCAGCTCTTCTGCAAACAACAGAAAGCGCTTGGGACAATGGTAAGTAATCTCCTAAATAGCGAAGTCTAGCTATATTAGTTAGTCAACTTAACATACACAAAAAAAAAAACGATGAATATAATTAATAACCTAATTTTCTCTAAAGAAAACATTTAAAAAAAAGTCACCTAACATTATTCAGCTCCACTAAATTGGCAATAGGTTAGATTTAGCCTTCTTTGTAAGGTTTTCGTTTTAGAAAATGTTCATAAATTTATTATAAAATTTTACAGCGTGAGAAGTAAAACATCTTATAAAGATCGAGGTAATATGTCGAGGCATTTCTTTAAAGTTCTTTAACGTCAGACTATTTACTGCCCGTTAAATAGTCTGGGAGAGATGTTTTTAATATTTTAAAAATGAACACTAACATTTAATATTGAAATAGATGCGCAACTTTGAGCCAATTCATTTCCCTTATACTGGAAGATACATGGTCACATTTTCTTAAGCGAATAACAAATCTAACACTATTATTCTGTATGCCTTGCAAGCTTGCTTTGCCTTGATACTTTTCTTCTTGCGTTAAGCCAGGATAGTATAAAAGAAGGCAATGAGATAAAGGAGAGATATTATATGCTTCACATAACTCTTTTCTTACCTTATAGTTTAAGATACGCTTATTCGCATATAGAATTTTAAGTGTTAGATATGTCTTTTTACTCAGATTAGGCAAATAACTACTAAACCTAAGGTTACTATTGAATATCACTCCCAGGTTTTTGGCAGATTCCGTATAGTTTAGGGGTTGACCATTGATTAAATACAAGATATTCCTTTAAAAATTGAAAATTTGGGTTTTGGTGCAATTAAGTTTAAGATTATGCTTATTGCTATAATCAAAAAGACTTAACAGATGTGCATTGACATTTGCCTCACCTTCATTACACAAAATGGATCATAATGAAACAAAAGCCGTGTGTCATGTCAGGAGTATTGCTTGTAAAAATGAGGAAACTAAATTAAGATCAAATAAATAATAAAAATAACAAAGGTCCCAAGTTGTAGCCGTGGAATACGCCTAAGGAGACAACACCTACGGTAGATTTTGAAAACAATTTTGTGTCAGCAATGTTATTCACAAAATAAGCAGTTTTTGTATGGCTATAAAAAGCAGATTATATGTCAAATATTTTCTTAATATCATATTATGTATAGAGTAAACTGTTTTTTAATGTAAAGAAAATATTTAAAGTTTCTCCTTTTTTTGTCGGGTACTGTATATCAGCATGTATGGTTTAAAATGATTAATAAGAGTATCATTGGCTCGAGCTCTAGAGAAACATGAAAGAAAATGATTATTAATAATGTCAGGGTCCTTTATTTGTTAGGTAATAACTACATAAAATTCTATTTTTTGGTTTTGCTTTTATTATTACCAGTTATTTGGCAATAACACCGGAACGAATAAAGATGTCGATATGCTCTCCAAAATTTAGATTGTATAATTCGCTTTTATAATTTGTAAGGTAAAGCATACCGATCCATTTGAAATTAGAACTAGAAAAATTTCGGGTAAACTCTAACAATAGTAAAAGCATAACATAAGCGCCCTATAACTAATTTTTTAAAAACGAACTTATGTCACCGGAAAAATCCATTGAGAGAGATGAAAATTATCTTTCATATGGCACCTTGTTCATTAAAATTGATTAAGAATTCAACATTCAGTTATTTCACCAACTTTTATTAATGATCCGATTAAAATTTGGCTTAAACCGAATTCATAGAAAATTTACTCAGCTTTCTAATGGCGTGCTCTGACTTATTAACTTATCTTAATTTAGTAATTTTGGTCAAATTTTAAATTTGTATTTTTATTTGGTCGTTGCGCCCTCTTACAACTAAAAAGTTAACTGCTTTGCAAAGTTAAAAATATTTTTGGACCATTTCTCGTTGCCATTTTTGTTATGATTTTTTTTCCTACGAATATGAAGATTATCATCTTATGACTTAGCGTGTCAAAATATCTTTAAATGAGAGATGAACAAATCTTATTTCGGCTTCTTCGCAAAAAAAATATTTCGAAAATGAACCACAGCTTTCCAACAACAAAACTCTGAAGAACTAAAGTTTAATGATAAATTTAGTAAAACTAAATTACTTTTTAATAAAATCAAAATTTATTCGTAGCTTCGCCAGACGCCCAGTATATCTCGCAACCGATATTGGTTTGCACCGCACATATCCACTGGGATCCAGAATTCTGTGACGTGAAACTAATACAAACGATGATGCTCGGCAATGAGCTTAAGACAATCTTGG
This sequence comes from Anthonomus grandis grandis, assembly GCF_022605725.1. Taxonomy (NCBI): domain Eukaryota; kingdom Metazoa; phylum Arthropoda; class Insecta; order Coleoptera; family Curculionidae; genus Anthonomus; species Anthonomus grandis. Next base: position 31,405,656 of record NC_065552.1, read on the forward strand.
ACGAATCCGTACAAACGTTAAGATCGAATAATATGAACATCAACGACCCTAACAACATACAAGTGGTAAGTAATTTATAGTCTATTTTTCATTTTATAATATCGTATAACTCTTTCAGGTGCTGTGCGGTGATTTCAACTCGTTACCAGACTCGGGAGTAATCGAATTTCTGAGCACGGGGCGCGTGTCCCAGGACCACAAAGACTTTAAGGCCTTGAGCTATAAAAGTTGCCTGGAAAAAGTTCTCAGCTGTGATAAGCCCAATGAATTTACGCATTCCTTTAAGCTGGCTTCCGCTTACAATGACGAGATCATGCCTTTTACTAATTATACGTAAGTTACTTTCCTATATCGCATACATGTGTATATATTACGGGTAAAGTTAGAATAAGGGTTAAACTTAGGTTTACCCGGATAAACTGCACAATACCCAGAAAACATGGGTAAAGTCCGAAATAATATTGAAATTACACATATTTCGGATTTTACCCGGGTAAACCGCGTTCTATCCGCTTTTGCGTGGGTAAAGTTGGATGTAGGAATTATTATTGCATCATCTTTCACCACGTTCAGTTCAGTTTTAAAATGGAAACCGAAGAGAGTGGACGTGCGCGTTTAGCACAGCGTTTTTATGAAGTTTTTAACGAGTTGGTGTCTACGAAAAGTGCAAATAGTTTTTATTTTAATAATGAACAATACCAAGAAATGTTAGAATCAGTCAAGTTGGCAAAAAACTAAAACTAAAACTACGCTACAATATCGGCGGTTAAAGAGGTTTGACATATGTTCTGTTAGAGGCGTTGAAAAGCTTATTGCTCGTGTATCGTCAGGTGAATCTAGCATTAAATATTACGTTACAAACGACGAAATGTTTGACATTTTGCATGATGCACGTTTAGCTATAGGACATTGCGGTAAGCACCGTATGGAAAGTGAATGTAAAAAAAAGTACAAGAATATAACTCAAGATGTTATTAAGTTATATCTGCGCTTGTGTGAGGGGTGCCAAAAGAAACTGAAATCTGCCAAAAAAGGACTTGTGGTTAAACCAATGGTTTTTTCGGAGATGAACAGCCGTTGTCAAGTGGATCTAATTGACATGCAATCCCATCCGGATAGAGAATACAAATTTATTATGGTGTATCAGGACCACTTAACTAAGTTTGTTCAAATACGTCCATTAACGTCGAAAAGGGCTGAGGAAGTAGCTAAGAGCCTGGTAGACTTATTTTGTATTTTCGGCGCCCCATCTATACTACAATCGGACAACGGCCGGGAGTTCGCCAACCATGTCATTGAAGAGTTATGTACGATGTGGAGTGGCCTTAAAATAGTCCATGAGAAACCACGTCACAGTCAGTCACAAGGCAGCGGGGAAAGAGCAAATCAAGATATACAGAACATGCTTATGACGTGGATGGACGATGAAAACTGCACGCGATGGTCAGAAGGTCTAAGATTTGTTCAGTTAATGAAAAATAGGGCATACCATGATAGGATAAAACAAGCTCCTTATGCCGCCATGTTTGGGCATGATATTAAAGTCGGCCACACGGATTTTTTTGGAAATCCACATCAGCTTTTCCAAAAAAAGCTATTGAAAATTTCAGAAAATCAGAGCAAGTGTGTAGAGTGTGACAATTTAAATACATCAGGGAATATAAGGTGTGAACTTTGCTTGTACCAAAGGAATATATAGTCAAACAGACTAGACGCAAAAAAAAATTTAGAAAATCAAGCAAAGAAGATGAAAGCTTTATCTAATTCAAAGTTTCCCCCATGTTCTGTTGGAGATACAGTGAGAGTAAAAATTCCAGACGTTGATCGAGAAAGGGGTGATTTTAGAAACATTCTCATGACAGTTATCGAGAAAACTGACGAAAATGTGTATAAGCTAGCGCACAAGAGAGGAACTATCGAAGAAATGTTTTCTAGGAACCAATTTTCTGTGTGCAGTGAGAAGCTTATTGAGATGGAAAGTGTATCACCGGAAAAGAAAATTTTAAGACAACTTGCAAACGAACAGTCACTTTTAGGAGGTCAAGGTTATAAACGATGCAACTGTAAAACTAAATGCATGACCGATAAATGTAAATGTAAAGCTATTGGAATTCTTTGTAACTCGAAATGTCACAGCAGCTTGTCTTGTTTGAACAAATAGATTATATTTATTTTTACTTTGTTAGGATACAGTTTTAGTGTAACCTTTGATTTGTAAAATCTGTTTTTTTAATTAAATAAATTTCTCCAAATATTTATGGCGTTATTTTTTAACATTAACCACGCCAAGGCGGATAGAACGCGGTTTACCCGGGTAAAGCCCGAAACGTGTACAATTTTATTAATATTTTGGACTTTACCCATGTTTTCTGGGTATTGTGCAGTTTATCCGGGTAAACCTAAGTTTAACCGTTATTCTAACTTTACCCGTAACATATATATATAGTGGGTGATACATTAATTTATCCTATTGTTATTTAGATTTGAATTCAAAGGAATAATAGACTACATATTTTACGCGAAAAACTCAATGACACCGCTGGGTCTGTTGGGTCCGATATCTCAAGATTGGATTACGCAAAACAAAGTGATTGGCTGTCCGCATCCTCACGTTTATTCCGATCATTTTCCGTTGCTGGTGGAGTTGGAAATGGTACCGACGATATCCGGACCCATGAATGGAATTATCAGGTAAGCTATTCTTTTTTAGTTTCATGGATGGGTATGTACTTTATCACTTATTAAACTAGCCATCAAATATACAATGTGGACCTTGGGAGCGGGAAGTTTTAATAATGTTGTTAGTTCGTAACCATGAATAGTTGGCTGTGGACTGTTTTGTTAAATTATCATCGTATGCCATTTAGTAATTCAAATTCACTTGAAAACATCTTGTCGAACTTGCATTGTCTTATTTATTTAATGTAACACGACGTTTCGGTTGGTAAGTATGTCCAACCGTTATCAAGTGTAAACTGTTTAATCAGTTTACACTTGATAACGGTTGTCACGTCGTGATACATTAAATAAATAAGACAATGCAAGTTCGACAAGATGTTTTCACTGTACCATTGTCTACCACCTTCAAAAATCAAATTCACTTATTGCTCTTTTGATTTCATAAATTAATATAAGGACGTCGATTTAAGAATAGTACTAAAATTAAGATTAAGTTAAAAAGTTTCAAATTTCTATGCACGCAAGTGTAGATAACGGTTAAATAAAGGGGTAAGTTTGCAATTTGTATGAAACATTTTGTTTTCAGGTAGCAACCGATGATTTACTAAATGGAAATGATACAAGAAGATAAAGAAAATAACCACATTGTCGCCTTCGCATCCATGCTGAGTACCTGTACCGGATAAAACACGCCACAGGTTTATTTTTATCTACCCTACATGTATACAAACCATTCTTTCTTTTTTGCCTTTTTTACAACTACACTTTTTATCATAACATGGCCACATTTTAACAACTTTAGTGTAAAATTCGATTAGCAGTACGATCTTGAATACTTTGTTGTCATTAAATGTGCATTATATCGCAATTTCTTTGTAAATAAATCGGTACCTGACGGCCTCACAAAAAATCCATTATAATCATCGTTATGCAGCTGATAAATAACTCATTTTCTTCGAACACATTATATAAATATATCGGTCTTTACACCACACGCACACAAAAAAATCTAAAAATCAAGTTGAGGTTACTGTGATTTTGTATTCTTCTATTTTTATTTTTTAAGGAACGAGCTTTTTTAGCATACGTACAGAATATTATAAATTCAGCAAATTAACTATTAAATAATATTAATGTTAATGTTAAAATGTAAGTTGCATTAGTTTTTCTAGAGATCTCAAGTTAAGGGCATCGAATTTGTAATATGCTGTAGCAAGGTAAGTAACATGTATTATATCAATGTAATAAAAAAATTAATATTAAATATAAATATTGTGTCAATTTTGTGCTGGTTTTGGTTTGGATATAAGTGCAATACTGTCCAATGTAAGAATATGATAATTTGTTAACTTTGTTAATAATTGAAAATTAATCCTTTTATATAGTTGCTCAAAATTGTGAAACATGTTTTAATTAAATGAGGAGGTTATCTTGGCCTAAATTCAATTTTTTAGGTCTTGTACTGAAATATTTCACATTTAAAACTACTTGACTTAATGTTTTCAGAGAGTGTAGGTCATTAAAAAATGCGAATAAGAGTGGTCGAGCTAAGTTATCTAAGTGCTAAAATTAAAAATTGCTAGAAATCAAAGAAAACTTGACAAATAAGGAAAATAAAACAAATGTAATTTTTTTATGGAGAATTGGCTTTATTAACAAACACAGAGATAAACTAAAATAAATGTTCTGTGGTAAGACATCAAAGAAACTTCGTAAAGCAAAATAAGTGAAGAAATAACGGAAATGATCTAAGTCCACAAAAATAATAAATGATTAAAAATCTAAAATAGTGGTAAAAAATGCCCTATTGTTCTGATCAAAGTACTTTAGCATTGCGCGAAGGTCTTTTTTCTTACTTTCCTTTATTTGCTCAACACCAGGCAAGGCTAAGAGCTCAACCGACTTTAAATTTTGCACAGTCACACCCTTTTTTAATACACGGCACTTCTCCCATCCTATTAAGTCACTGAAATTTTTCTTGTACAATACTATGCCGGACTCTCCTTTCGTTACACGTAACCACGACGCTTGTGTAATGCCTAGTTTAGTTGTATTTATAAGTTTTGATGATAGTTTATCAAAATCAAAAAAAGTACATTCACCCATATCTAAGAGTCTGTATGGCCTGGAAGGTCTAGCAGCCGCAATTGCCGCTTTGACATCGTTTACTGTCTGAAGCTTAGAACGTTTTGCTTGTTTCTCGATAAGGGCAAAATCTCTATCTGAAGACGAAAAATTTATGGTCGATGGTGTCAAAATGTCCATTGGCTACTAATAAAATGTATAAGAAAATGAACATTCGGTTTTTTAATAATTGCCCTGCGCAGTTGTCACTCCATATACATAGTTTTCGCTTATAAGTTGAAAGCTGACCTGTGTTCAAGGCTTGTAGAAGACATGATGCCATTTGGTTGCCACCTCGGCCCGACAGTCCTTCATGCCAGATGCACATTATCCGATCTGACGTATCTTGCACATGTATTCCAAAATTGTAGCATGACAACTGGCGGCTGTAATACATACTACTATGCGTTAATTTTGGTAGGGAAAAAACTTTCTGTAGATCCATGGTAATGGTACAGGTATCCCTACCCGGAAGAGTACTACTCGCACTGTCTTCTTGAATGACCTTTAGAGCTTTATCTGTTTTTCTATGATGCAACTCCAGCTCGTTTTTAGCTTTTCTTGATACATTAAGTCTACGTCCTTGCTTCTTAAAAAAAATAAATCACAAGTCTTGCACGTATCAACTCTAGGTCTTCTAAAAGAAAGATTTGGAAAATCCTTTATAAAAACTCCTCTATAGAATTTGTATGTTATAGTGCAACCAGGATGCTTTATTTTAAAAGCGTTGAATAGCTTATAGACATTAAGGTCCGGACTGAGATATTCTTTTTCACTTTTTGAATGGCTGTAGTGGCTCTCGTCCCTCGGAAAGCTGTTGATGTGGTCTTTTACCATCTGTCTATCATGAAGAGTGTACTTGAATTTTTTACAACCTCCTCGTTTATCCTTGAAGGTTGTATGCCCCTCCTTTTTACGCCTAACAAGCGTGGTAATCTTTTGCGGACTGATTCAAGGTCATGGTATAGATCGAAAAGCTTAACTTTTATATCAATCACATCCCTACAGCGAAATTTACATTTACAGGTGATCTGAAATTAAAAAAAAAATCTCAGGATAATGTAACTATCGGCTACAAAGATTTGACTATCGGGCCGCGCCGCGAGTGGTCTAAAATTTCAAGCGAAATATCGTTAAAAATCTCGTACTAACCTCATTTTTGGGAACGGCTTTTCCAGGTTTTTGCAGCTTTGATTTTTGTGTAACATAAGATTTTCCACTCAATCTAGCTTCACTCTGTTTTTTTCTTCTTGATTTCGTATTTGTATTATCGCCAAACGCAATAGAGTTCATTGTAATTACTTTAACATATAAATACACAGACAATAACAATCGAATCTAACGACAACCAACCAAAAATATCGACCTGCATACCGGCACTTAGATCAATTAGCAAAGAATATGATGCCGGACATAGAGGTGGCCCCATCTTTGGACTTCGTTTGCAAGCCCTAGGTTGAAATTGGCACTTAGATCTCATAATAGGATATTGGCGGTGGCATAGAATATATTGAAAGAAAAAAAATGAAAATGTATATTTTGGCACTTAGATCATTTAGCTCGACCACTCTTCAATTATCAAACGGTGACATGACATTTGAAATTGATTGAAATATCACCAAGTCATACTTCTAGTTAAATTTCATTATATCTGCTCTTCCCTTTCTCGTAGACAACCCTAGGGTTTGTTATTGTTTGGTTATGTTATGGTTAGTTTGTTGTTTTTTTTCTTTACTATTACTTACAGTTAACACAGATTGCAGAATCAAACGGTTATTTAAAGTCGAAAACTTAATCTCCAAAATCGAAACTTGGATAACAATCATTTAACAGTAACAACAAAACACTATAAACCAATTTACATTTTTGGCTTAGAAAAACATGTAGATCCCTATTTTTTATTAAGTCATTTCATTAAAAAAAATCAATTGACACCCAGTAAAAGAAGATATAAAATCATATTATATTTTTAATATTCCCTTCATATCGATCACACTATACAAAAAAAACCAAGATAACTCTCTTCTTACCTTATAAAGGCATTGTCTTAATGAAATAATTGCATTTTAACATCAGTCCCAATAAATTAATATTTCTTTTAAGGAACTGTGATACTGTGATATGCGTTATTTTCCCCAACGTTTCCTTTAACGTTGCTTCTATTTTATTTCATGAATTTTTAACTGCTATGGTGTATCTTTTAACTTTTTTTCTGATGTTAAAATGAGATTTATTCAACATTATACTACTGTTACGGCCCTGCTTTAACCTCTACTTATTTCGATGTAATTTTGATGCATAAATTAATTCCGTTAGGTACTTAAGTCGTTTAGGAAATTGTTAATTAAATGTATGTATTATAAGGTTAGCAACAATGTGACATATTATTATGATTATTTGAGGGGCGAGAGCAAAACTGCACTCTAGACAGAATATATTTTACAACATGGCCAACGTTAGGTAGCTATATGATTTTTTAATTAAAATAATTTATTGTCATTATATTATTTAATTTTGTATATTTGGTTTGTATTTTTTTAACTGATTCGCTCTGGTCAGAACTATTTAACTTTTACGACTAAATGAGATGTATATGTTGATTTTGGTCATATTGTAGATATTTATTGCGAGTGTGGGTATCAGCCTATAGTTTGTGTAAGCTGAAAAGTGAAACCAATAAGACAGTAAATATTTTAACATTTATATACGTTTTTATTTATTTCCTTTTTCCTGGATCATTTTAGGGGTAAGTAATTTTAAAGTAGTCGAGAATATTGAATGGAACATTTTTAATATACAGGGTGTCCCGTAATTAATTGGAGATTAAAATGGTCATAACTTTTCTAATGCTCAGATGCGGGATATGGTCTGTGTATATGCTCAAGAAAATTTTCGTAGTCGAAGAGCAGCGCAGCGTTATTTAGATCTGTATCCGGATAGAAGGCAGCCAAATCATCAAACATTTAAAGCGTTGTAGGATAGATTAGGCGAAACGGGCTCATTTCGTTCAAAAGACGTAAATGCGGACAGACCAAGGATAATTGGAGCAGATATGGAAGATGAAATTTTGGTTCGTGTTATCAAAAATCCTGAAACTAGCACAAGACGTATTGAAGCAGCCACTGGTGTAATGAAATCTTCGGTGTTTAAAATTATACGCCAAGAAAAACTGTATCCGTATCATTTCACTCCAGTTCAAAATCTTCTTCCTGCAAGACTCCAATTCAGTCAATTTTTAAGAGAGCGCAAATTGAATGATCCGTTTTTTTGTAATAAAATGTTATTTACGGATGAAGCCACGTTCACAAGGAGAGGTGTTTTTAATTGGCGTAACAATCATATCTATTCGATGGAAAATCCTCATGCTTTCCAAGAACACCATTTTCAACATGAGTTTTCAATAAATATTTGGTGTGGTATCTTTGGGAATTGTATTGTGGGACTGTTTGAATTGCCAGCTAAGCTTAATGGAGAACGTTATCTAAATTTTTTGAGGAATGATCTACCCATTCTTCTAGAAGATGTGCCCCTAAATTTAAGACGTGACAGTTGGTTGCACCGGCACATTATTCAGTCAGAAATTACTTAGACGAAATTTATCCTCATAAATGGATTGGTCGAGGTAGTGAATATCCGCGGCCTGTGCGTAGTCCCGATCTTAATCCCTTAGATTTTTTAATTTTTGGGGTTACTTGAAATCACTTGTGTATAAAAATAAAATAAATAACGTCAGGAATTGTGGCAAAAGATTGTGGAAGGAGTCAATACCATCAGGGCCTAAGAAGAATCATTGTTTGGAGTCAGGCAAAATTTAAATAAAAGAATTAGACGGTGTGTCCTAGTGGATGGTGAACATTTTGAACAATTATTATAATCAACAGCCTTTTCTAATTTTATCGTTGTTAATTAAATTTTAGATTAAGTGTTCATACGCAACCTAATAAAAAAATGCGTTTATTTCGAAAACGGGCTACTTTTTGGAGATCAAAGAAGTATACCTATTTTGAATTAAATGCTGTTTTATTATTTTCACTCGCAAATGTACGTACAGGGAGGTCAAAAAAGTTATAGCCGTTTTAATCACTCAATGTTGTTGTATGTGGCGCTATCTAGTGGCAATAGCAAAATAGATATCATATTCGTGTTCCTCATCACAAATAATAAGAGTACGCCAAATTTTAGGTTCATCTGTCCAGTGGATTCCAAAATATTTCAATAAATGTTTGGTAAAAAATTAGTTTTAACACCCTGTAGAACGAAAAACCAATAACATTTTGCTAAGCGATATTGAGCTCAAACGGTTTATTTTCTTGTCAGATATCCTACATTAACCTATGTCCAATTAATTACGGGACACCCTGTATAGGGTGTCCCATCTAAGAAGATGGGAACTACCAGCATGCACTGAAGGGAGGTAAATACAGGGTACATAGAACTGAAATTAGGAGACAGATAACAGTTTTTAAAGCCTGTAACTCAATGTCAAATTCTAATATATCCATAACTCCACATAGATTCTGCTCAATTTACTAAAAATATTCCGGTTGGTGCCTATAGGCCCAATAAATAAAGAAGAACTTGGAAAAGAACCATTTAAGATTACGCTTCTTCTTGGCTTTTTAGCTAATTAGATGATAATAAGATTGAAAAAAAAAACAAATAAAATTATACAAAAGCAATATATTCTCACTTATAATTATAAATTAACACTCCAAAATTATAGTGGCAGTGAAAATTTAAACTCTTAAAATAATTTTTTAAGCAATACAATGTTCATAAATAACATTGATGATACAAATATTAATGATAAAAAAATAATAACCATGCTCAATGTTTAACATAGAAACTATAAAGATATATGACAAAATATCATGAGTCAAAAAGGCTTTTTACAGAAGAAAAAAGAAAGGAGACCATAGATTTTACCATCCGTTTCTTGTTCTCTTTAGGTCAATTATTTAAAACCCTGTCATAATACTAACCCTATTCAACTTATGACGTTACAACAAATCTGTATTTACTAATTCTCCTTTTCCTCTGCTGATATGCTTGGAGACGTCCATGATAGCCTTTCTTCATAAAACTTTATCACCACCTGAGGACATTTTACGTTTGCTTGTTTGGCTGGCACTAAGTCTGCCTCATCTGTACCTACCCACTTCATTAAGAACATTAATGGTCCTAAAAGTGTTTTTAATATCTTAGTTTTTATGCATTTATTTCTAATAACGTAATTTAAAATGAATATATCGAGAAAATGGTTTTAAGTTTTGTTTTGATACAGTAGTATAGTTTGTAACTGAAATATAAAGTACACCTTCATCCAAAATAACTGTAAGGGGTTAAACATCTTATTGATTTTTTAAGGTAAATCATTTTTTTTTTGTAAAAACTTAATTAAAAATGTATTTTTTAATTAAGTTTTTTAGTTAAATTTCTTGAGAAGATTCACAAGCAGCTTCTCAAACACGTATACGAAAATGCGACAATCACCGTTAAAATCTCGGCAGAGATTTGCAAATGGTGAAACAAACAAAATTCAAATAAAAAGAGGAGTAAGACAAGGGGACACCATCTCCCCAAAGCTGTTTACACTGGCACTGGAAGACGTTTTTAAAACTCTGGACTGGAACGAGAAAGGCATCAAATCAAAATCGACGGCAAACATCTGAGCCATTTACGCTTTGCGGATGATATAGTACTCTTTAGCCAGAATATAATAGAATTACAGGAGATGTTGGCAGAACTTCAAAGAAAATCGAAAAGAATAGGTTTAACCATGAATTTAAATAAAATAAAAGTCATGTCACCTGACAATATTCAAGTACATATAGAAGACCCAATTATTGACAACGTCGAAGAATATGTATATTTGGGACATTGCATCAAATTGGGCAAAGAAAATCAAACTGCCAAAATAAACAGACGTGTTCGTTTGACATGGGCAGCCACGGGTAAACTGTCACACGTCTTGAGAAATGAAACTATTCCAATTAATTTGAAAAGAAAGGTCTTCAATGCCTGCTTACTGCCCGTGATGACTTACGGAATGGAAACCATGACACTCACTGTTAAATCAGCTAACAAGCTTAGGACCACCCAAAGAGCGATAGAGCGGATGATGCTAGGAATAAGCCTGAGAGACCATATCACAAATGAGAGTATTAGACAAAGAACTAAAGTTGAAGACGTCATAACACGCATAGCCCACCTGAAATGGAGCTGGGTAGGACACGTCGCCCGACAGGACGACTTGAGATGGTCAAGACACATCGTTCAATGGAGACCTCGCATACATAAACGCAGCGTTGGCAGAACACAGTTACGCTGGCTCGATGATGTCAAAAACAAAGTGGGCAACAGATGGCACCAACTGGCACAGAACAAAGAAACATGGAAGAATATAGGGGAGACCTATGTCCAGGAGTGGATCATGGAATTGAACACTATTGGGATTATTGTTCTTATAATTTATTGCACACATTATAATAATAGGTCCCTGACAATTTTCAACCATTCGCAATCATAAGTAAAGAGCTTAACTTACACAGAGATTTTTTGGATAGAATTAAAAGAATTGTTGACAGCATACCCCTTTTCCATTCAGTGTATAAATGGATTCTTTCTAACTACTCTGTTATAAAAATTGTAAAACTTGATCTATTTTATTAATGTATATATGTACAAAATTTTATACAATAACACACATTTTATTAATTATGACCATGTTATTGCACATATTATAATAATAGTTCCCTAGCAAGCAATTTTCAACCATCTGCAAATATAAGGAAAGAGCATTAACTTACATGGAGATTTTTTGGATAGAATTAAAAGAATTGTTGATAGCATATCCCTTTTCCATTCAGTGTATGGATGGATTCTTTGTAACTACTCTGTTATAAAAATTGTAAACTTGATCTATTTTATTAATGTATATATGTACAAAATTATATGCAATAACATACATTTTACTTAATATGACCGTGTATTATTTTAATATTGTAATATATAAGCCTGAAAACTTAATGTAAATTGGGTTTTATTGTTCTTTGGTGTTCCCACAAGGTACATATATTTATGTTATGAAACTAAATAAAGTAAATGCGTGCTTTGCCTTGTACAAAATTACAATATTGCAATATCTGGGCATACTGACAGAATCTAAAGCCAATTGCCAAATATAAAGCGCAAGCTGCTCCTCAAAGTCAGGAAGTAATAAATTAAGATAAGGGATAACTGGCAATATTCTAAGGGAATGGTATGATCAATCAAAACTACTTTAGTACCTCTCGAGACAAAATATTTGATTTAGGGGCAAAAAAGAGTGAAAGGTCCCTGTTTATTTAACCTTACTTAAAAAAAAAAAAATCTTGTTGCTTTTTTAATTTGTATGTGCGGAATTAGAATATCAAACAAATTTCTTTGCTACATTATTATTATAGTACCAAAGTTTCACAAATGAAAGAAGAAGCAAAAGTAAGTGAGCAAGTTTGCTTACATTACAGAACAGATTTCCCTATCCCTTAATGCTACTAAGAAACTCAAATAATGTGGCTTTTGCAGAAACTTATTCTTTAGTAAAGAAAACATACCTGAACTATTAGTTGCCCCAATAATTTTTTCAGGTTCAAGTCCACGATCAAATCCAGCCAACTTTTTGTCTTCCCCTTTCCATTTTTTACCACCTTTTTGATCCGGTGTGGGTGTGCTAGTACTTTTTCTCTTTTTACTTCTTTCAGACTCCTTTTCTGCCCTGTCTGCTTCAAAAGCTTTTATCAAGCCTGGACAGTCTAAATTACCTAAAAGCAAAGAGCTTTTTACAACTTTGAGGGAAATATATGCAAAAAAATAAAAAAAAAGTCTGTAAAAGCACAATAATTAGTTAAAATCAAAATCTACTCTACAAAATATCAAAGAACATTGTTAATTCCAAAATTCAGGTTGTGTAATACCATCAGACTGTCAAGGAATACTGATCAGTTTTACTGGTGTTTTTTAGTCATTATGTTTATGTACTGGCATAATTGGCATATTACAATGCTCCTTTATCTTCAATGGGCAAATGTCCTTAAACTTCATATTTCAGCATGGCAAAGAATAATTAATTACACCAACCACATGGTCAACCTATTGGGAATATGATCTATTCACAATAAAGAGATTCAGTTTAAGAAGCCTAGTCAAACCTAAACCCAATTGCTAATATCCAAGGCCTCATTCCTAACTAAATATTTATTACAATTACTCCCCAAAAAGTATAAGAGAATAATTTCGATATTTATCAGTTATATTAATATTTTTTTTGTACTGTATAGTAAGCAGCATGTTGAAAATGTTACATATTGTATGCCAATATCAATTACTTTGCATATCAGATCCAAAGTAATAATTGATATAAGATATTATGGTATTATTAAAATTTAACAAATAATTTTTTGTATATAACTCCTTCCTGAGATTTTATAATTTTGTCATGCATTCAGTTGCAAAGTTCAACCTTTCAGACTAAAAAAAAAACCTAAAGATGTTGAATTTCAATATCAAGTTGTTATTATACATACTATGGTTTTAGTATGTCACTTATAAGCATTAATTTGCCCAAAAAATCATGTCATATCATCAGGCAGACAAAATTATGATGTCAAAGAGTAATTAAAATAGTTTCGGTCATCCTCTACTAAATATAAGAAGTTGTTAATTTTTGTTGACATAACAATTATCCTATTGTGCTAATTATGTGATTTTAATGTTTGTGTAGACCCTGTTTAGTCACTTTCTCATGCATCTTAATATGCCCTTTTTATTTATTGTTAGTAATTTTAACCTTTGACCTTGCCAGAAGCACTGTGGCTTTTTATGTGTTGTGACGAAAACCCTCATTGTATATCCCTGATGATGGACATCTTATATGTACGAAACATATAGGATAGATGGTTTTACAAATAAATTTAATGGAGGATGACCGAAACTATTTTAGTTACCCTTTGACATATTAACTCCACTGCAAGTATGGACTACTTCTTCAACTTTAAAATTGATGGTTTAGTGGCTTTTGTCAAAACTAACGAAAAATGGTTGAGTTTTTTGCAAAATGGGTAGATTTGGATATATATTTATTACTTAGACTGGCAGAAACTCAAATTTTATCATAACAAGGGTGTTATCACTTACTAAGTCACTCACTATGGAACATGGGCGGAGTTAGGGGGGGGCTTAGCCCCCTTTAAAATGAAATTAGCCCCCCCAAAAAAATTGTTCAAAACGTAAAAAAACAGAAAGTATAAGACTTAAAGAATATGTGATTGAAGCTTCCACTTCCGCAGTACACGAAGAAACGTTCTTAAATTCACCTTTGATAAAAAATGAGGCACAAAAGTTTTGGCTAATTTCAATTTATTATAGGTCTCTCGACAATATAATAAATCATCTAAAAATAATATTTTCTTCCAAAAGTCAGAAATTAGCTAAATCTGTCTTCAATTTTTTGCAGATGGATTTTGATGGTAGTTTGGAATTCATTAAATTGTATGGAGATACCTTTTTAATCGATAAGGAGCTATTAAAAGCTGAAATGACCATTATTGGGAATTGCATAAATAAAAGCCAGAGCCGCAACATTACCATTTCTGATATTAAAGATGTATTAAGAAAAGAGACTTTTCCAAATGCATATACCCGTATGCAAATAGCATTAGTTTTGCCAATTTCTTCAGCGTCCTGCGAACTCTTTTTCTCAACAATGAGAAGAATTAAAAATTGGTTTAGGTCAACCATGGGTCAGGATCAATTTAGTTCTTTAGCACTAACCACTCTTAGTATTGAAAGTGGTCTAACAAAGTCATTGTCGCCAGATAAAATTTTAAAAGAGTTTTTAAAATAAGGAATTCGAAAACTTTTAATAGAGTAGTTATAAGATAATTTTATTGGATTTCATTTTATTTAAGGACATTTTAAATAAATTTTGCTTTTACTATTTTTGAAGAATTATTGCATTTTATTAAAATGATATTGGTTTTGAAGGTGGCAGACAATGGAGAAGTATTATCTAATTGTCGGATTTGCATTGTCTTAATTAATTTAAACAAAGTTAAACACAACGTTTTGGTTGGTAAGTATCTCCAACTGATACCAAGTGTAAACTGCTAGTTTACACTTAATATAACATTTTAATATAATAATGGTTGGAGATACTTACCAACCGAAACGTCGTGTTTAACTTTGTCTAAATAAATTAAGTCCGACAATTAGATATTAAAATGATATTATTTTGAACTTTGAAATTTTTCTTGAAAGTTTAAAATTTTTTTAAAAACTAGCGACTTTTGACTTTTGCTGTGTATGCAATATACTCCAATGCATAGATACAGAATGGTTCATACATTATGTATATTGCAATAAAATTCAGAAACATCTTCCTTGGATGAAACCTAATATGAGAATAAAAATAAAACAAATTCATGATATTATGTATATAGTATAGCACATTAGAATAGAACCTGTTTAAGACTATTCTTTTTTTTTTAATAATTTTAATGGCTTATAAGTGAAAATGAAGGTGCCCACCAAAAAATTTGTTACCTCTGGCGGACTTTTCTTTGATGGCCACCACCTCACCTCTTCGTGTAACTCTGCCCCTGGATGGGGGCTTTAGCCCCCCCATTTTTGAGGCTCTAACTTCGCCCATGCTATGGAACATGATTAATCATTAGAATAACCCTGTATTTGATTAGTTTAGGGCTTGGTTGTATTGGATTGGGATGTTTTGGGTTGGGATAAATTGTTTTGAGTTTGTATTTCATTTACGCTCTATATATTTTTTTCATACAAACATAGTCTAAAAATGTTAGAAAATATGAAGAGTCTGAACCTCTACATGAAGGAGTCTGCATATTAAGCACATGGATGGGGTAAGCTTCCCATGTGCTCGACATCCTAACTCAAAACAATTTATCCCGATCCAATCTAACCTATCCCAACCCAACCCTTTCCGTCCCATCTCAACCCCTTGTAAATAAATGTTAAGCATTTACAGTTGTCATCTGCTTGTTGACAAAACTAATCAAATACTTGGGTATTCCAATGATTAATCATGTCTAATAGTGAGTTAAAAATGAACATTTTGTTTGGGAAATTAATTTTTTACATAGTTGATATTATTTTACTACAACAAACCAAAAGTGAGGTTATAATTTCTGTTGATGTATTTGTGTAAATGTTCTATTAAATGACCCATAAGCAGCATAAAATAGTGATTGTGGTTATAATTATGATTAGGTTTATCCAGTTATTACAACAATTGAAAAAAAACATACTTTCGGGCTCCCAAGTGTTGTCCTTATCATCATAACCAATCCATTTTAAAAGGTATTCTCTGACGCCGTTCTTTACTCGTACGTCGATTATTTTTTCAACAACGTATTCTTCGGCTGGTTCCGGACTCGGTGACGCTTTTTTTGATCCCATTTTTGAAGCTTTTTGTATTTATTAAAAAAAAAATTCCCAAGCAGTAAACACCGCGGACGAAAATAATAAGAACATAACCTTAAATACTTTTAGTTTTGTTGAGAATTGGCGGCGTGTTCGAAATCGCAATGGATTCCGCTACGCTGCCAAGTGTAATAATTGTCCGAACGGAATAAATATTTGGGTTATTGCCAACTGTACCAATTTTTACAATGTTGTAGCGTTTTTCTCGCTCTATAGGTTAATTAAAATAATCTGAAATAGTCAACTAGTTTATTTATACAGTTTACGACGAAAACATGATCACCCACGACTACTAAATATACTTCTTTTTAGTGTATTTATTTACAACTATTTAAATTTTGCGCCAATGTTCCAAAATTTACTGCAATAAACTGACAACTGACTTATATACCAAGTTTAACACCTTAAACTGGTCTAGTGGAAATCGGTTTAGCTTAAATCGATTTAAATAAATGGATAATCTGGTTTTAAACCGTTTTAAACTACCGTGTAAACACTTATGCAAATGTTGTAGAAAAATAAATACACCGATATTTTAGGGTTAGATGTTAATATTTTGCCAAATCATTTTGTTATCACTTGTTAAACTAGTCAACTTTTTAAGTAATGAACTAACTAGTCAGCCGGACCCTTTTTTGAATGGTGGAATCCCTTTCTTAATCCTCTCATGTAAACACTAGCCAAACCGAATTATCTTTTAACCGGTTTAATCCGGTTTAGCCGCTAAAATAGTTTAATTGCCCGTATAAACTTAGTACTATAATCGGCAGATATAATCGGCAGAACGCTGTTCTGAAAGAGTTCCGCTGACCTTTATGACGTCAGTACATATGTCTACGATAGAGTGAGATTGTGTAAAATCCTAAAATCTTGATTAGACTTAGATGTAACTTCTTCTATTACTTGCCTAATTCAGTCATATCTAAGTAATATTATTAAAATAAACCAGGCAAGTCTTCTAGGACAGTCCTATTAAAATCGTTTCCAAGTTACCCAATAATTTCAGTCATAATCTAGCACGCACCGTGAAAGCCCTCTTCTCCTGATCTTTAGGGACCAACTTAACTTGCCAGTATTCCCTTTCCAATTCTTGCATGAAGAAGATCTTTGATCCAGCCAGGGTGTCCAAAGTTATCTTAAAAGTTCCATTAATCCGAAGAAGACAATAGCTGTCCTTTTTAGTTACGTTATTAAGCTGCAGAATCTGGAGAAATCTGCTGAAGACGCAGAATCTGGTCAATCCGTCTTTCTTCTTTACCAGGTACCACCGGTGAAGAACATGGGCTGCTAGATGGTTTTAGGACGCCTTTCATGGCCATACTCTTAATAATTTTATCAGACTTCTCTCTCTTTTGTCCAGTGGTAGTCTGCAGGCTAGGAGAAGCATTTCCTATATTGATTTTGTGCTGGACTATGTTGATCCGGCGCTTTTTTCAAGTTTCAAAAACATCTCAATATCTAGGGATCAAATGTCTCACCCTTTTTCTTTGGTCTGGCCTTAGATCGTTGCCCCACGACGATACCACCTCTTAATTCTTTCAGAATAATACGCTGTCGCGTATTACTTTGTTAATTTCTAATTTCTAAAATATTTTACGCATGCAGGCTTTACATACATTAGTGTACAAACCACATAGAATCGTAATCTTAAAATTATTATGCTGTCTATTGCATAATAAAAATTATTATTATTCTGTAAAAAATGAAAAGAGCAAATACCTATCAGAGGCAGCCTCTCATCGACGAGAGGAAGGGTTATTGCCATTATTTTAGACAATGCGTCTTGCAATCTTCAATTCCCCAACCTGTATATGAATTACAAAGCTGGTACCGCTTTGCGTGTAATCGACGCCACGCATTTATTTTGTGCACAAGTTTGGTCGTGCAAGGTAAAAAGCAGTAGTATTGGCAGGTGTACAACCTAAATTATATACTATGGCAAAATAGCTTACCGCTCTATAGACTACCACTAACGTCATATGTTATCGCAACTCTGATGAGAGCTCTCTGAGGCTCCTCAGTAAGTAAAATGATGTAACTATAATATAGAATAACAAGAAAATAATTAGAAATATAGACGCTTGCTATTAAAAAATGCTTGATATGTAGTATTAAACAGAAATATAGGGAGTTACAGGATAAGATGCTGATACTTAAGTCGAAAAATTAAATCCATTATCCCAAAGATGCTGGTCATACACTTTTATAAAAGGTAAAAACACAAAATCACAACAGCATCACAAGATTTTGTGTTTTTACCTTTTTATATAATTGATACTACTTTTATATAATTGATTTTATATAATGGGTGTTAATTCATAGGTGATTTTAAAAAGAAAAGTTCAAATAAAGCTTTTTATATAATTGATTTTATATAATGGGTGTTAATTCATAGGTGATTTTAAAAAGAAAAGTTCAAATAAAGCTGTTTTAAAGTCCTTAACTTTTGGGCTAGTAGAGTGTTATAATCATTAAAAAATCGTTTCTTCATCATAAGCTTAGTAACTTCCTAAGATATGTTTCTAAAATTTAGCACACACCCTCTGAGTATCAATAGCAATTTTTTGATCTAGGAGATTTTTTCTAAGTTTAACATAGTGGCGTTTGTACAGGAACGTATACTCAATATTTTTGAAGAAAATTATGTAGTACGCCACTACTTCTCCATAAAATTAAAACTATTTTTATAATCCCTATTCATTTTAGGACAAATTTAATTTTTGGACTTTTTTTTGTCCGACATGCGATTTTAGCGAAAAAAAAAACATTTCGATGCATGGTCAAATCATTACGAAACTGTGAAAGCCACCAGAAAGGGGATGCCAGAGTTTCGTAAGCCCATAAAAAAAGGAGAAGTTGAGAGTGCATCCACTGAAAACATGTTAGCCCTGAAGTGGCATGATAAGAAATTTGTGCACATGTTAACTTCAGTATCAAAGCCATGCCTCAAGGAAACCGGAAAACTCAATCTTAAAACTGGTGATCGTGTTTTGAAACCTCAGTGCGTGTTAGAATATAATTTAAAGATGGGAGCAGTTGGATAGATTAATTGCAAATTAGTTTTGTTGATTGTGCTAGAAAATCATTGAAGTGGTATAAGAAACTGTTTTTCCATTTAATGGACTTATGCTTGTATAATGCGTATATTTTATTTCAAGTCAAAACAGGAAATAAACCATCGTTTTCAAACTTTCGATTGCAAGTGGTGGCTCAAATATTCAAAAAATATCCCATTTCTTCGAAGAAACGAGGCGCACTTGGTAGTGTTGATAATCGAGCTCGACTAATTGAAAGGCATTTTCCAAGCCCCGTTCCACCAACTGCAGCTCAAGGATCGAGAACACAAAGAAGATGCCATGTTTGTGCCACCACACAGCTTCGAAAGAAAAAACGCTCAGATACCCGCTTTATGTGTAAAGAATGCAATATTGCACTTTATGTGCACCCTTGTTTTAA
Source organism: Anthonomus grandis grandis (assembly GCF_022605725.1). Classification (NCBI taxonomy): domain Eukaryota; kingdom Metazoa; phylum Arthropoda; class Insecta; order Coleoptera; family Curculionidae; genus Anthonomus; species Anthonomus grandis. Next base: position 31,425,405 of record NC_065552.1, read on the forward strand.
ACAGTATCAAACTCTTAAAAAGTTTTAGAAAACTATATTTGTTATTTGTATTTTCGTTCGTTTGTGTTTTTGGTTTGTTCTTTGTATTTTCTATATAAGAAATTAACTTTTGTTTTTTGATACTTACGAGTTCCAGAATTTAAAAAATGTGAATTTATGTTGTTACAAATGCCTTTTACTTGCCCCTAAAAATACAAAAATGCCGTACCTGTAGTCCGTACCGTCAGTCGTCCTGCTACTAAAGATAAGATATGTTTCTAAAATTTAGCACACACCCTCTGAGTATCAATAGCAATTTTTTGATCTAGGAGATTTTTTCTAAGTTTAACATAGTGGCGTTTGTACAGGAACGTATACTCAATATTTTTGAAGAAAATTATGTAGTACGCCACTACTTCTCCATAAAATTAAAACTATTTTTATAATCCCTATTCATTTTAGGACAAATTTAATTTTTGGACTTTTTTTTGTCCGACATGCGATTTTAGCGAAAAAAAAAACATTTCGATGCATGCTCAAATCATTAGGAAAAAAATTATTTAAATATTCTACATAATTAATTTAATTAGCCCACGTTGCTGTACGGCCGCTACTGGTTAAATTTTAAAAAAATCTCCTACACCAAAAAATGACTCTTAATACTCAGAGGGTGTGCTAAATTTCATAAATATTGACAGGTTTTTTCCTTAATATTTTAACACCCTCTAGCTCAAAAGTTTACATCGTCTGATTTAAACTTTTCCTCTTAAAATCACCTAAGGATTATCATTCTTAAGGATCAGCATCTTATTCTGTAACATCCTGTATAGTGCTATTTTTATACATAAAATATTTTTTTTAAACAATCAATCAGACTATAATTTGTAAAAAAATATATTCATTTTATTGAAAAAAAAAAGTACACATATTAATTTTATTTATTTTGACATCTAATAAGTGTAGATTCTTTAAATTAATTAATTGATTTTTAAATAAAGTTGATCCATATTTTAGTCACTCGTTGAATATTCCACTTGATCAAAAAAAACTGGGGTGTTGTAAATCTTGCAATGTCTTAAATCTACAGCGACTGCTCTATCAGGTCAGCAGATGGTAGAATGGTCCATTTTTCATTATTTGGAGCTCATGCCCTATATGATTATAGTATATTGTCCTATCATTGTTTCTTATGGGATCAAGTGTTTTAAGCTTAATAGAGATGGAGCATAAACTCGTCGTGTTCAAGAATTTATAGAAACTTATGCACTAGTTAGTAGTAAATATTAATCTAAGATAATTCTAAGATGATCCAAGATGAAAAAAGTTGATCCTCAAAAATACTGTAAGATATAAGATCCGGTTTCTGGGAAGTTTTACCCCCTTAAAGGGGAGCAAACTCATTGCAACCCCTTGATGAAATCCGGCAACAGAGCTGCCGAGTTAGTCATGACGTGCCGTGGGGAGTCCGGTCGAACCCTCCGCCCTTCGCGCTTCGATCGAATCCCCTTTGTATCTTATCTTTCATTCCTTGATTATATTTTAATAAAATACGGAAATGTAGACACAGAACGTTGGGCCCTTAACTACAAGTATTGTTAAGAATTCATTTGTAAAATTGCCGCGATATGTGAATGTAAGCAAATATTTTGTCACAAACTCGAGTATTGATTGGTGCAAATTAAACGTGTAGTGATCTGGAATAAGTAGTTGCAAGGTGTATTTTTATGGATGGTGAAGGATAAATGTAAGGATATGTTATTGATTATACTAATTTATATTATAAAAGAACTGTACAGAACGCGCGTTATTAATGTCAACCATAACATAATTTTCAACAATCATAGTTCTACGGTTATTAGCCGAACAAAATTTGGCCTGTGTTATTACTAAACTAATTTTTCATTTTCCAAGTTGCCCAACGTATTCCGGACTTATTGAGGTTTATAGGCGCATAAAATCCAATTTTTACTACTCATAATATAAGAGGGGAATTTGCGCATCTGGGTAAACATCAGACTGACAAATTCATTGCCGACGATTTCCGCGTTTTTCGAGACGGTATCAGGAGAGATGCCAAGAAATGTATTACGATTTCTGGATATGAGTTCTATATGATTTATAATATTCCGGAAAGAAAACATGGTGACCCATTTACAACATATTTTTTTAATATAGATTTTTCCTTAATAAAGGTCACCGTTTTTTTGATCTCGGTGTCTTTTTTGTTATTATTTTTGTTCTTCTGAAACTTGTTATTTTATTCTTAACCAATTGTTTCCGAAAATCCCAGTGGATCTGCAAAAATAGTTAAAAAAAAAATAGTTAAATATAAACAAAAATAGTTTCACCACTTCACTCAAATACTTCACGTGTTTCGCTAACCATTTTAGCATCTTCAGAAAAAAATAATCTGTTAATAGGCAAAATTAATTTCCAGTTTTACGCCTTTGTTAAGTTAAGTAATATGTAGACGAACACATGTTGAAATTTTTGACGAGTAGACTTTTGGTAAAATGACAATTATCAAGATTGTTTTTATTTCGTTTTAACTGTGTTGTCGGGTGAATGTTTTTTAAAGAAACCTTTTAGAAGTGTATTTATGTATTTTAATATTTTGGAAATTTTAAAGAAATGTACGTTTGTCGTCTTTTAGCCATAGTATATTTGACAATTTTTGTTTTAACTAATGTAGGCACTTTAATTCTTTTATATTCAAATCAAATCAAATCATTTATTTCCATCGACATCAAAACAATGTATAGGAATTGTCAATAAAAAACTACAATGCTAATAAAAGTAGTATAAAATTACAAAGATATGAAAGGAAACAAATTTAACTTAATTTAATCAATAAATCTACAGTTAAAAAACTCTGTCAACGAGTAAAAAGGAAGAGAACTAAGAGCCCTCTTAAAAGTTGGAAAAGTCTTAGCTTTCTTTATTCTACATGGGAGATGATTAAAAATTTTGAGAGATGTAATTTCCGGACCATCCTGTACCTGCGACAACCGGGTAAAAGGGATGTATAATTTATCTGCATTTCGAGTTTTATAAAAATTAAGATCTCTAGATCTCATGTAGTTTGAAAGATTTTTATGTACTTGACATGCTCCAAGATATAGATGTTAATTATAGCATAGATTTAACTAGCTAACGCAAGTTAGTTGCGTTAGCTACTAACTTGCGTGCTAACTTGCGTTAGCTAGTTAAATCTGTGATTATAGTTAGGATTTTTTCTTCTTTAAAAATATCACGGCAAGTTTCTCTGAAGTAAAGTCTAAACAACGTACGTACAATGTGCTTTTGATTTATTAGAACTCTTCCAATACTGGAGGAATTACCCCAAGCTAATAAGGCATAGGATAGAGTGGAATGCACTGAGGCATAATAAAAGCTTTTAAGTGTATATGCATCCACATAGTCTCGAAGTTGCAAGATAGCATAATTGCTGCGGGATAATCTATTGCACATAGGTTCCACCTGAGGATCCCACGATAGATGTCTATCAATTAGAATTCCCAAGAAATTGGTAGTAAGCTCCGGTCCTAAATAGCTTGACAACTGCTGATGTATCGTCGTCAAAAAGTGTTATGTAGCTGTCATTAACCTAGAAGTCATTAATAAAAAGTAAAAATAAAATGGGCCCAAGAACACTACCCTGTGGAACCCCAGTGACGACGGTTGCCCAATCAGATATGGTCACCTGACCACTAACTCTCAATCTAACAATCTGGGTTCTACTGTCAAATATGATTCAAGCCATTTATAAGCCAGACCTCTTATACCATAATGAAAGATCTTATTTAATAGTAAAGCATGATTAATGGTATCAAATGCTTTAGTAAGATCAAAAAAAATACCAACAGATTTTAATTTCAATTCAAAATTATTTAATATATTTGTATAAAGAGATATTATAGCATCTGATGTAGAGTCCAGACCTGAATCCAAACTGATGACATGACAGTATAGCAATATAATCTAAAAATGCAATAAGTCTTCTTTTAAAAGATTTTTCAAAGATCTTTGAGAATACAGAGAGGAGAGCAATAGGCCTATAGTTACTCACTTCTGCTGCCTCCCCCTTTTTATGAAGAGGTATGACAACAGCTGATTTTAGCTCTTAAGGAAATATCCAAACTGAAATGATAAATTCAGAAGATAGGTAAGTGGAGAGATAATATGCTCAGCACATGCTAGCAATAAGTAACAAGGTACCTCGTCTACACTGGATAACTTTTTCCTGGAGGAAGATTTTATAATCTCAAGTGTTTCTCCATCAGTGAGAGGGAATAGAAAAAGAGATTGGGATAAACTGTTGAAAGGCACATTCATTCCCCATGGGTGCCTGAAAATTATCTGTGATCTTTCGCACTGACTCTACAAAAAAATTATTAAATGTATTAGCAATATTGAGGTTGCCAGTAACTTTCTTTCCATTATCAGTAACCAAATTAGGAACACACTTTGTTCCGCGATTTGAAAAGTTCGTGATTGAGTTAATAATTTCCCATGAGGCTCGAGTTATATTGTTAGAAGTAAGCAACTTTGTTGAATTATAGGCTTTTTTAGCATTTACGATTTTTTCTCTATGTACCTTCAATCTCCTTCGATAGGATGTCAGTAACTCATGGTCATGAACGAATATTATTTGAATATTAATTGAATTGATTGAATATTAATAAGTGAGCGTGCTTATTAGGACCTAATGCATTTACCCCACCCCCCTTTTTGATTTTTAGTCCCCGACCTGAAGATGCGCGATAAGCTTTGTAATCGCGAAACCGGTCGTCACAAAAGAAAAAATAGGAATTTTCTGGAAAAATAAAACCTTTTTTTACTTTCACCTTGTAAATTTTAAAAATTTTTGATTTGGTAAGAGAACTCCTCTTCTGCAATTCTGTTTTTCTATTTCTCTTCATTTATTATGAGGGGATAGTATAGATAATATAGAAATAGGATAAACTAGAAAATACCTGGGTAGGTGCCAGTGAATTGAGTTGTGAGTGAATAGTTCCTGCTTTGACACGTTTTTTATTGGTCTATAAAAAAATTTTAATTAATCTAATAATTTTTACTGATCAAAACAAAAAAGGTCACTAACACAATTTAATATATATGCGTAGTTTAAAAATGAATGCTTTTTTGTGTGCTTAATGAAAGGCTATGAACACCATAGAGTGAAGATGAGTATGAGTGATCACTAAAGCATATTTACAAGTTACAATTATTATGTGTATAAATACGCAAGTAATGGGAAATGGATGAGTTAGATAAGTCTAGGGAAGCGTCGGCGTCCAGAAACTGTCTGTGATCCTAGCATATTAAATGGTTAAAAAAAGTAATTTTAAAAGAGCCGTTTTACACCGCACAGAGTCACTCTGAAATTAACCAGAAAGGATTCGTCAAAACTATTTTCACAAAGAGTTAGCTCCACCTTGAATAGAGTATATATAAGTTTAGTGAGTAAGTGAGTGAGTGTATATAAGTCAGTAAGTTTAATAAAAAGACCAATTGCTCCATACTGTTATCCTCTCCTGTTCGTCATCAGGGGTCTGGATTTATTTCCTTAATATCTCGGTAGACATTTTTAATCTCTTAGTCTATTTTGTGACTTATTGGATTTTAAGCTGTCATATACCTAAAAACTAGTCACATAGACAGAATCCGGTATGGTAGTGGTGTATATTTTCCATTCTATTTTTTTTCATGAGGGGGGTTGTTGACCTGTCAGGCAATACATATAAAAAATATAAAAATGAAGAAGTAAATTTCATCTGTACAGTTTCTCTATATTTAAAGTGCCTAATGTTATATTCTAAATAAGTAATTTAACTTAAATTTTTGGTTCACATGGAAACTTTAGTTAAACTGTCGAAATTTTGGACGTAACGAACTCACCCCTGAGTAGAGTTAAACATTAAATGGTTGCATATCTAATTTAGTTGGGCACAAGAAGAACCATCCAGGTCTTTAAGATTTTTATTTGCTTTTTAAAAATAATTAGCATGTTTCTTTTTTTTATAATTAAGCGCGGATTTATAATAAAGAGAGCATTTATAATAATGGCTATATGATAAATATACAGAACAGATTAAATCCTTAATCTAAAAACTTCCAAGTTTGGGTAACTAATTGCTGGTAAACCGGACATCTGGTTTTTTAAAGTTTTGTAGCGCAGAAAATATACTTCCTGAACACATACAATTTCTTAATACACATTTCTAAATATTTTTAACAGTTTATTTTTTTAATTTTTAGATGTCCGTTTGAAAAGCATAAAATGGTATATCACATGGATTTCGGATGAATATTTCCAAATTTAATTGTTACAATAAAGGTAAGTACTCACTTCTCTAATTTGTTTGTACAATATCTTAATGGTAGATGTACATACATTCATAGATTGATCCCGTGACAGTAATAATTCATATACTAATAGTCAAAATTGTCTGTGTAATAATTCATTCGTATGCATGAAACGAAGAAAGAAAAAAGAATGTAGCGGTCTGAAATTCGCTTGCGCCAGTCTTCAGTCATCTATCCATAAGAGTAAAATTTATTGTTTCTTGCACGTGCAAATAAGAACTTACGTGCCACGTGCCTATTCCGCTAGGTGATTATGAATTTGCGTGTGGCATAGGAAATCGATTTTTTATATTTCCTATTTCATTATTTTCGTAAGGGTTTTTATCGATTTAAAAACTCTTTCTGACATTTATCACCTAAGTATAATGATTATATGTATAAATAGCTAAGTACAAATTATCTAAAAAGATTCACATATGAAAGAATTCATCCAGTTCGCTTAAAAAGACCCTGAACATAAATAATGAAAGTAAATAAAAGTTAAAACATAAACAAAAACCAGTAGGTCATGAGGCTTAAACCAATACCTTTCACTCTGTTTATTATAAGCTTTATACCCCTGCGAATTCGAAAATTGACTGAAAAATGACTGAAAGAATAAAAGAATGTAAGCGTAAGACTAAGTAAGATTTTTAAGATTATTAAAAATGAGGCCTAACTCGAAGGCGGAAACATCATTTACGCATGTTTAAATGGGGCTTTTTATGGGTAGCAAAAGCAGACTTAATTCCTGTATATAAAACTTGTATCCCTAAATTTATTTACGAGACTAAGGTGCTCTTGTACCCTAGCTGACACTTTTCTTCCAGATTGTCCTACATAAACAGCAGAACAATCTGCACATTGTAGGCAATATACACCAGATTTAAAGAGACGGTCTGGTTTATCTAAAGTCTTCATTAAGTTATTTTTAAGTGAATTAGTTATCTTAAAAGCTACACTAACAAGAGGCTTTAAAAATTTGGCTACTTGTTGCGCAATACCACCAAAATAGCTTAAGCATCTAGAATTTTTAAAATTTTGTTCAGTATGATAGTTTGTACCTTTTATAAAATTTGAAGTAAAGGCTGTACAATTTGTGTAAAGAAAAATTATTATTTAAAGCATTCTTTTAGAAAAGCTTCGATAAAGGTAATTTAAAAAGGCGATAAAATAGAGAATTAAAATCAGAAAATATATGTTGATGGGGTGAATTAAAATTACATTGAATAACGTTGTCAGTGGATGACAGTTTTCTGTATACTTCGAACAAGACATTGTTGGAATTTCTTTAAGGAAACAGATCTAAAAAGGTAGTTTTTTATCTGATTTCTTTTCCAAAGTAAATGCTATATTATGATAAATTGAATTGACAAAAGTTAAGAAATCGGAAAGAGCCTCATCGCTGGCCATCCGTAAACTTTTGTATGTAATGCAAAGCAACTGGACATCATCTGTTGCTCCAAGTCATTCATAAAAACCTCGCTTAGAAAAGGTGAAAGACAAAAACCCATAGCAAGACCTGAGCATCCGGTCATCAAACTTAAAGAAATTCTGCTAAATATGACTAGTTTGGGAAGTTTTGTGGAAATAAGGAGTTTTTTAATAATGATGGTAATACAGTCCTGTGAGGGTATACTGGGGAAAAGATTTTTAACGACCAAGGAAAGTAAAATGGCGTCTTCTGGGATTACAAAATTTTTAGGTTATTTACAAATTCTATTCTTGAGAGAATATATATTATGAAAACCAGAAGTCTTTCTTAAGACATTATTGAGCGACGCGGATAATTTGTAACAAGGCGAATCCATAATAGAAACAACAGGTCTAATTGTTATCCTTATGTATTTTGGGTAAAACATACAAAAGTGGTGTTTTAGGGTTCATGGAGTATAAGTTAGACTTGGAAGTTCCAAAATATTTCTCTATCTAACCTACTTTGTACTTTATTGAAAAAATTACATGTAGGATCTTTATTAACCATAGCAAAGTCATCAAACGAATGAAACTCGGTCACCTTAGAAGATTTATTCATGACCACCAAGCACGAACCTTTATCAGCTTTAGTCAATAGCAAATTATAAGATTTGATTTTGTTCTTAAGAGAAAGCAAGTGGGTTCTACTGACATTATTTGATGGAAAATCTTTACCTGAATTTAAGAATTTAAAAAACCCCATTCAAAGATGCGTAAATGATTTTTTCACCTTCGAGCCAGGCCTCATCTTTTATAATCTTAAAAATCTTTATCATGGATTGTCTTGCTACAGACGATCTTTACGAATGATGAAAATGTTGAAATGTGTATTTATTATTTTTTTTATTGAGTCGATGTTTTTTTGTAACTTTTATTTATTTTTCCGCATATAATCACCGTCTTCTTTTCCCTGACGATGAATTAAATATAATTCAAAACGTTGGCCTAGAAAACAATTGTTTTCTTTAGTTTTGATCAATAAACCCCCAACCACGTCATTTACTTAATATGTTTTAAGTTTCTTTCTATTTATTATAATTATTTATTTTTAATTATTCTCGTTATGTGTTAGAATGTGGAAGTGTTATAGTGGAAGAATACTAGTGAAAACTGAGTATTACTAAAGTAAACTCCGCCTTTTTTTCTATTTATTCTTCTAGTAATTTTATGTTTTTATTGACAGAAATAAAGAGTAGAGTTCATAATGGTATTAAATTAGTTGTTAAGTAGGGAGCACGTAATAAAAAACTTTAACTACCTGGAAAATATAAAAAATCATTTTAAAATGCTTAGAAGTCATAATGAGTTAGCGATGTTAAGAGCTAAAATGATAAGACGAAATCTTAAAAACGCTAAAGCTAAAAAATACTTCTAATAAAAATAAATACATGTTTTACTTTAAATTTTAAAAAATGCACTTTTGTCTGTTTTGACCTTCATATCAAACAAAGCATGAGCCGCTACTGAAGTTTTATTAGAACCATTGGATGCTTCTGTTAAATCATTTCATCTGATCCTCTTAAATCATTTCACAGGAGTTTTACCCTATTTTAATGACGGTTTTATAACGGCTGGTTGTTTATGGGGTGTAACATAAGTGTATAACTTTAATTTTAAAATGTCACATAACGATCCGTAACTCATAACCTGGCTTCTTTCATCGTTTCCGAGCTATATTTAGAGTGATGTTCCTAGGGATGCCTAGGGATGAAAAATGTGCCAAATTTATTTGACATTTAGCAATAGCATAGCCATTGCTTTTTATTTGCTTTAAATATTTATTTTATGGAATTTATTTTCTTGTAAAACATTTAGTGTTTATAAATGTGTTGTAAACTAGAGTAGTTGTTTATTTATGATTTTTGAACTCAGTTTTAATACTCCAAAATTTTTTTTTGCGGATGTCCCAATGTTTTACAGGTTTGCGTCTTCTGTCGATGCCTGTCATTGGCTTCAGAAGAATTTTAGTACTTTCCTAAGATGGTGTTGTGATAATGAAGAGTAATTGAGATTTACCAAATAAACTTACTTAGTACTCACTTTTAGAACTTACCTCAGTGGCCCAGTGAAAGACCTTGGAGTTACACTGGAGTTATGTACCGTGTATCATGTATGTATGTGTTATGTATGACATATAAGCGTAAAAAATTCTGTTTTTCTAAAATAGCTTCTATGGCCTAACCACAATAATATGTCATGATCAGATTCGACAGCTGCTAAATCATTAAAGATTTGTGGTTTTCTGGTAAGGTGTATCTCTGATTTTAATGAAGTAAATGCTATTAATATTGGCTTTTATTATATCATAATACTCGAGCGTCATTGCATTAAACTGAGCAAGATAGAAAATCATCAGAGAAGATTTGTAAAGTAACGGCACTTTTTTAGAGTGTCGCTGGCCTAGGAAAACGTAAGAGTTATCTTAAGTAATAAAATCGATTGTTCTGAATTATTAATTTGTTTGTATTTTCTTATACCTATGAAACATCTCTTTAAAACTGCACTTTGTATTTTGCGAATACACGCACTAATATCAATATTGTAAAAATTTTGGCATTTTTAATGTGAGAGATTTCCAACAATCAAAATTTTGAATTTTTTCAAAAAACGTTAAATTTATTGAGAAATATAAAAAAATCTTAAATTATTTTAAAAATGTTTATAATATATCTTTTTTTATCTCATCGAGTATAAATTTAAATTTTACTTTATTTATAGAAATATTCTTATAGGAAATTAGTAATATACACATATATTATTCAAAAATAAATATTAAAAGATGAAACTTTATTTCAAATGCGATATTATGAATTACATGCATTAATATTTTGGACGGATTTAACGAGATCGTTAGCGAAGCCTTTGCCATTCCATATGTACTAGAAGTAGATGACGTTTTTAATTGCTATTAACTAGGCTTATTGTTTTATACTGCAGAAAACTAAAGTATAAAACAATTGTAATTGTAGCAGAAACAATACAAATTAAATACGATGAGCTCATTTTAAGTTGCCTCTGAATTTTAAATTAATATTATGTACCCCAAAAATATCAGTTAATTAAGGCCGATAAAGGGGAAAATAAAAATTAATTCATCGCTACTAAATGAATTTATTCCCTTATGTTACCGTACATACCACAATATATTAGTCACCGAATTTGTGACGATTTTACTGTGACAACTAAAAATAACATGAAATTATGTACCCAAAATAAAAACTTTCACTTATTTTAAAAAAGTACATCTGGCTTTTATCTAAAGCGGTTATTAATAGTTTTTTTCGGGAATTACGAAAGTTATGAACCATGTTATTTCTATTAGAGTACTGCCTAAGTTTTTTTAATGTATTATTTATGTTCAGCTTCCTATAAGAATTAATTTGGTTTTACGTAAGGACCTTCGAAAGTCAAATATTTAAACTTCAAGCTTAGAATTCGATTAAGAGCTCTTGGTGGATTACTGCAAAAATTAAAATGGTTGGTATTACATTTGTTATTTGTTTTAATTGTATGCACTAGAGCCAAGGATAATATAGAAGTATTTTTAGAAATATTTTAGTTGTTTCTCGAAGGGTCATCTTGTATATGTATTGATTATCCCTGGTTTATAATGGGTGACTTTAATTGTAGAATGGGAAACTTGAAGATATTTCTATAGAAGAGCTACAAGGTATAGCAAAGTATGGCCTCTCGATGCACCAAGGACGTGAACGTTGATTCTAGAGGAACTAAGCTTGTTTATTTGATGTCCTGTGTTTAATTTCCTTGGTAGGCTTAATGGTAGATTTCGGAGCGATAACCCTGATCAGTTAACTTTCTGTAGTCAAGGTATTAGAACAAAGGGTCTTTTTTGCAAATAGTTGTGGTCTGCCATACATATCAGACCAGACTTTAAAGTTTACCATGATTACTTAATGGGCGATCACTTTCTTATATGTACGAAAATCAAAACTATAGACAATATTTTTATAAATTCTAAAAATGGCATGCAGATTGTATTCTCCAGCATACCATATATTAAATGAAATAAAACTATTTCAATCTGTCTTAAAACGCAATATTTTTTAGCAATAAAATTTCAGTAAGCAATAGGTAGAACATACAATAAAGTTTGTACCACGGTTTACGAGATCCAAAATTCGGGATGTATAAGGAAAGCGATCTCTAAGATTGCGTGGTTGAATGTCCAATTAGATTAGAAAGAAATAATGTAAACTACCAAACTAAACTTTGCAAAAAAAACAACTTTTCACCTATCTATCGACGACAGTTTATTGATGCTCAAAAAATCTAGGTACTCCGTAACTATCAAAACCAAAAAAGGAACATCACAAACATATGGCTTTTATTTTATGTAATGCAAAAAACCTGTTACGTTTTGTCGCTTAGTCAACACCTTAATAAGTGAAAACCTGTTGCGCACAATTTAAATAAACAAAGTTGGGAAGATTTTTTCACGCAAGTTTACCCTGTTGATAATTTAAAAAATTATTCTTAGTTTCAGTGGAAAATATGGTCCAATTCTTGACTCTGCTATAATAATACAAGAACTTTGTCAACCCCTGCCGAGATGCACAAATAATATAACTCCAGAAAATTATCAAATTGCTTATGAGCTTCTAAAAGCTTTGCCAGAAAAATAACAAACTTTGAAGGTCTTGGCTTCTATGGGCACTATCGGGAAAATTCCAACGGTTTTGACTTAGTTTTGTCCTTCTAAATTTAACGAGAACATCTGTAAGTTTGTACCTCTTATATGCTGAGATCTTGCATTTTTAGAGTCCATTTTTAGGTTCAAGAACGAGGTCGAATAATTACTTTTTCCGAATTGTCAAAGTTCTTTCATTCCTTTAGTTCTGCTATTAGTATCCCGTTATAATTCGGTGTTTTCGTGATGTAGGTTATACGAGCAAGCCGCTGGTATAGTTCGAATTCGAAAAAAACTGAATTTTTGGTGAAAAAATTCTAAGGGGGGGGGGGGGTATATCTGAAAAATTAAAAAACAAACTTTGGAGGTCGATATCTTGGTCGATAACTTTGAGGGTTTTAACTTAGTTTCATCCTTATAAATCCAACGAGACTAACCGCAAGTTCGTTTCTCTCATATTAGCTGAGATCTCGCCTTTTTGGGGTCCATTTTTGGGTTGGGAAACATGAAACACGCAAAAAAATTACGTGTCTGAGCGATGTTCAACCAGATTGTTATATGTTAATACGTTTACCTGTAACAGATATTTTTCCAGTCTTTTTGGACACACTGTATAAATATAATATAAAAAAAGTTTCAAACTGACAAAAAAGATAGCAAATGTAACAGTGTTCGTTACTAAGAACACTATGCTCTCTATAAGTAATCTACATTTTGTAATCTATACAATGTTGTACATCTGTGTTTGTCCTTCCCTTGAAACATAGGTACGATGTTAAAAAAGTTATGTGTTTTATATTTGTGATATCCTCATGACAACATTTGGTCATCTGGGTAGTGGTTTAAATTTTTTTCGAAGATAACACATCTTATTTCCACTACTTATTACTTGATATATAAAATAGTACATATGTTGTTTGCTTCTATTTATCATTATAAGTATTTTTTGTCTATTAAGGTAAGGTGTTATATTCTGCCTGTAGGCTATTTTATAAGATAACCTCATACGACAGTTTTGATTTTTTTAAGACTTTTCTATTTTATATATTATAGAACTACCATAGGCAACGTCGGAATAATCAAACAAGGGTATTACATAAACAGTATTTTTGTTTTTGCAGTAAATCTTTTTTCAAGTTGTAAATATTTTTGAGCCTGAGATATGCTATAGTAAATTTATTGTTTACATGATGTTGAACAGATAATTCCTAATCAAAGATAATTCCTAGATGTTTGAAGCACTGGTATTATGCCATTATTTATTAATATCTGAAAAACATTTTTTTTGTTTTTGTTTGTTGTCTATCTTTACTAGCTTTATCTTTACTTATGATCAATATTTGTGATTTTTGTGCATTTAATTTTAGGTTTTAATTTTTTGAATGTAAACATATTCTGTTTAATTCAGAAATAAGTTTTTCTTTGTCTTATAGGATGGTAAATATATTTATATGAATGGTAAGTTGAGGGTGGTCTGCAAATTGATTAAACTTACAAAATTCAAAACGCTTATATATGTCAGCATATAAATCGCGAATAAAAGAGGCGAAACATAACTATAACGGAATTATATGAACAATAAAAAAATTTAATTTAATTAAATGAAATTCGATTTAAGATAAACTGTTTATAAAGTACATCAGATTTTAATATTTAATTGCTTTTGATTCCAAAAATATTGCAAAAAAAAACGAATTTGAGATTATGATTCCTTATATTTTATATTTTTTATTATGCAACGAACAATAATAAAATCTAGTTTTCAAATTTCCTTATAGTATTTTTGTTTGTGGGTGAAAAAGGTGAAAAAATTAAATAAAACAATAAGAAAAGTTTCGTGTCACGAGAATATTACCCATTGAGGCAAATTATCACCCCAATAAAATAGATATTAAGATAAAACCACAGAGACGAAAGATCTCCCCTGCCATAAAACCTAAATATACCCTCATAATTAAGCTAAAGTGGGCGAAAAAAAAACGATAACACGACTTAAGGGCACCATGACCCAAAGTTAATAATAAAACACGCATCCGACGACTCTTGTTTACCACTTGGGCTTTTCTATTAATTTGTCAGTCTATAATTAACACCAAACAAAAATAATCCCGCTTGCATCAGGTCCATATGCCACACTCGGTTTCTAATATAGAACGTATGTCGTAGTAAAATCTGGACCCTCTGGAAGAATGCCAGTTTTAAGGCGCACCCGCCTCTATTACTCAGTTTAAAGGTGATTAAGTGACGTGCGCCATTTTCGTTTTGTGAATAACTCGAGAAATATGTGAATTTTGGACTTTTTTAAGACTATTTCGAGTGACTTTTTCAACGATAAAAGGACTGTAATAGTGTGTACTAATTATTTAGTACTTATATATACACGCAACAGTGGATTATATTAAATATTAATATCGTGATATCTGGCAGCCATTTTTACTGTCACCCAGGAAGTACCCAGTGTGTTCTAATTTTGATAATAATTTATAACAAATTTGTCGTGATTAAAATACTTACTATAATTGGCTAAAATACAAGAGCTTTGCATGAAAGAACCAACTCTTAGTCTAAATTTAAAATTTGTTTTGTTTGGCGCCTATAATCAGCTAAATAAATGTAGTTTATAAAAGAAGGATTTTTCAGGCATGCGCCTCAGTTTAGTCAAATGGTGAAACTGTTATATCTAAATACAAAGGCCATTATTTATAAGAATATTTTTGGGGCTATATACAATGGATGATTTTAAAATTATACGCATCTAAAACTTTATGGACAAGTAAACTAATTACCTCGTATTAGTCAAAGCTCAGTAAGCGACATTTAAACGAAATAGCGATTAGCTATGCAACATAATATATTTACAAAAAACAAATTTTATATTAACATTTGATTTTTTTATTGTCACAGTTATTGTATAAAAAATTCACAATTTACTTTATTTATATTAAATACTGGCACTAGCGAGAGAGCTTGAGATTGCAAAATAAAATATACGACTGCTACTGGCGAAAACTAAAAGATATTTTTGAAGGAATTATTATTAATGTCACATTTAATAGCGGGCATGACTTATGTATATGCTATATGAGACCAACTTTTATGATACGTTTTTATTGATAATTAAATATTTTTATTAAAACATATCTAAAAATACAAAACACAAGCCTTATAAACGTAATTAAAAAAAAGGATTTACAAGAATAGACATTTGAAAAGAAGCATTAATAAGTAAAAATTGTGACAGTTTCCCTTAAAAAGCTTTGTTTTTTTGCGCTATGGTATTGGAGCTAGAATATGTACAGGTTTTGCAAATTAAAATAAAATAATGACGGATATTTCATAAACCGTTTGCTGAAAAAAAAACGTTAAACCTCTTGCGAGGGTCTTCACCAATCCCATCTTAAATGGAAATAGGACTCAGGTGGTACTTTATGGTAAAGCGGTACCTTATATCAAATTCTCTTTTCAATATATTTAGGTTTTTTAAAGTATATAAGTCGTTTTTAAGAAAATAAGAAAAGAAGAACAATGATAATGAAAAAATAAAAGATTTCTCAATCTATCGCTTTATAAAAAAAATTATAATCCTTATTTTCAATCTAGCTTTATATCACCCGCAGGAGTGAACAAATGACAGAAAGTATCTCGTGGGCATACTTCATTTTAATAGTCAAATCATTTCAATAAATCCAACAACAAATTAGGGAAATTAGGGTTTTCTATATTTCTCATTACATTTATGAACCAAAACTGTGTTTCCTTAGAAGTTCAGTGTATTTACATTTACAATTTGTTTAAATTAAGTATCTCATAGGGTTTTGTCGGTGACTAAATTTTGTTACGATCTTTATTCTGCTACAGAAAGAGTATCGCTGAACTCATTATAAAAATGGTAAATGTACTAATATTGCAGCACAGGTATTTAAGGAAATGATAAATAAGCATGTTCACCAAACATAAATTAATCAGGGTGGTAGTCAGAAAACCAATCGCACGAATTCGAAGGACAATAAGACCGTAGGGTCTTATACATTAGGCAATTAGTTACCATTAGTTTATGGCATATTTCGTACCTATATTTGAAGAATTTTAAGGACATTGAAATTTTATCATCATAGATTTATGAAATTTAACAAGTCATCAAATGAATTGCGTCAGTGGATCGTTGATGAACATCAGGTCATATACAGTTTCGAAACTTTATTGTATGAATGCAGTCGGTCAACACTTTGAACACTTATTATCATGAATTGATACAAACTGTTTTCACAGTCCTATACTATTAGTGGAGGACTGGCTTCACAAATTTGACCATTAAACGAAGAAAAAGATATAAAATTCGTGTGACGTGACTTACACATTCTAGCCTCACATTTCGCTTAAAAAATAAGTGGTACACAAAATTTTGAATAAAATAATGATTTTAAATTATTAAGCTGGTAAAAAAGAGCCCTAGCGCCCATTAATCACTTAAAAAAGCTTCTTAGGGGAAATTTGTTTTAACGAACTAGTGTTTTAGAATCATTAAGTATTAATGAAATCAAACAAATGCTCTTAATGCTGGTATATCAGAGACTGACATAACCTACTTTAATCAGATTATAATTAATGTTTACCATTTTATAGTGCATTTTACTAATGTTGCAATCCTTACATACTGAATTTCCACTAAATGATAAAAGTCAGCAATCATGACGCGACGAAATTTTATCATCTAAATTCAACATTATCCCTAACTCCATGGTCTTTTATAGTTATCGTCAACAATCTTGGATAAACTAGCCATATAAAATTACACTATAAACTGATTTGTACACTCTATGACCGAAGTATATAAAAATGCATCATCCGTCACAGTGCAAAAAAATAATGTATCTCGCGATTTCGGGAATAATTCAGCCGGGAATGTGAAAAGAAACATGATCGTCTTACTGTTGTGTGTGATGATGAAAATCGTGGAATACGGGGGTGGGAATACCCCCCAAAATCAGCAAAATAGGCCGAAGTGTAAGAGGTATAGGAGACAACATCGGAGAAGACATGAACATAAAGGTAAACCATAGAAGAGTTTAATTTTTCTGCTTACAGAGGCATATTAAATTAAGAAAATACTGAAAATAATGTTTAAACATATAACTTGGAATTTTAATTTATCTATAAACATTAACGTATAAATAGATGTACAATATAAAAAAACAGCATGGGAGAGGGGAAGATCTATTAAGTTTAATAAAATATAATTAAATTGTTAACATAGTTTTAATCTGGATCACAATCAAACTTAAGAAAATTGGTTTCTTTTCAGAAAGAAAACTTTGTCCTTTGCTGAATACATAGAAAATAGATTAAAAGTTCTTAAAATAATTAAAAAAAGTTTAAACTTTTAATAGTCGAGCATCTTCTAGCATATAAGCTGAGAAGTTACATACTTATTTGTTATAAATATCATAAAATCTTTAAGAATTAATGCAACTTGGAGTGCCTTTTAAGAAATATCTTCAATTGCTTGTTTTCTTATTGTTGTTTATCCACATTTTCATTTTTCAATACAATTATTTTATTTGTTTAAACTGTTTAAATCTTGTTTATATTTACAAGTGTTTGGTATTGATTTTTGACTTCTTGTTGCCTTAACCTTTAAACTCTTTGAAAATATTTGGGCGTTATGAAAAAAACTTGGATATTAAAAAAATTATATTTCCAAAGTCACGTTGCGATTTTGTTCTCCGGATCCGGTCGATATTAATTTTTATGGCTGATACAATCAGTATAACAAATATATTAAAAAAATATAATCGAAATGTTATTTCTCTTTTATCTTTTAATCTCCGCTACCTTTTTTTGTGTTTGCAATTATTTCGAACATTGATAATTTCTGAGCCTTTTCGATATTATTTGAAGAGTACAGGGAAAAAACGTGCAAAGTCAGTATTTTATAAAAATTAAGATAATACGTTTATGTGTTTCCTTTCAAAGAATATTTTCATATAAGCAATTAATACCGGCAAGAAACGCACTGTGTCACTGGATATTTGCAGTTTTTAAATAACTATGCAGGGAAAGAACGTGCAATGTCATCGCGATACTAGATAAAAATGTGTTAAGTCAGGAAAAAAGGTGTTGGGTTGAGAAAATTATATTGTTTTTTTAAGCTCGTAGGTCAGTCTGCCGATTATTTTAACTGAGTGAACATGGCGAGTGACACTAGTGGTGACGAATTAGATAAAAAAATATGTAGACTATCTAAAAAACGTAAAATAACTGGTCGTATGTCTGATGTTTTAAAAAAAAAAACGCTTACAGAGTCATGAAGTATGGCCAGACTGTCATTGTAAGCGATTTCAGTGCTTTGAAAAAGTTTTACCTAATGAACGGGCTAAAATTATTAAACATTTTAATGAGTTAGGTTCTTGGGACGAACAAAGTGCCTATCTGTGTGGCCTTATTCTTCTAACTCCTGTTTTCCAACGAAGAAATCGTCGCCCAGAAGAAGAAAGTCACTTCCGGCAGGCTAGTTACTTTTATAAGGTAAGAGTGCTACGTAATGAAGGAACAGTCGACATTCCAGTATGTCTTAAAGCATTTTGTTCACTTCATGGAATTACACGAAGAAGAGTTCAGACTATTCACACTTCACTTCTAGTCAAAGGAGTTGCTCCTAAGGACAACAGGGGGAAACAATCCTATAAACATCGTGCACTTAAAGAAGATATAAAAAACTGTGTTATTTCTCATATTCGTTCGTTTAAGGGTAGGTCTAGTCATTATAGCAATAAAAAGTCAAAGAAAATTTACTTACCTGAAGATTTGAACATTCGCAAAATGCACTCAATGTATAAATTAAAACATCCAGATAAATCTGTGTCTTACGAAACTTACAGAACTATTTTTTCGACTGATTTTAATATCAGTTTTGGATATCCCCGCTCTGACACCTGTTCCAAGTGCGATGAATTCAATGCTAGATTAAAGTCGCTAAATTTAAGGCTTACCCAAAACATCACTTTGGAAATAAAAGAGTTCCTAAATCGCAAAATAAGAAAGCTTACATTAGAGAAAGAACTTCATAAGAAAAAAACAGAAGCCTTTTATGCTAGGAAGAGACAAGCTCGACTTCAAAGTAGGAAATCAATAGAGATAGAAGCGGTGGCCATGGACTACCAAAAAAACTTACCAGTCCCGAACATAACGACTAATGACGTCTATTATAAGCGTCAATTATCTTTTTATTCTTTTAACATCCATAGACTTTCGGATGCTGATTCAGTATTTTATACCTATTCAGAAGAAGTAGCTAAGAAGGGTTCTAATGAGGTATGTTCTTTTTTAGAAGATTATGTTACTCATCATCTTCCTAGTAGCGTTAAGATTTTAATAATTTTTTGCGACTCTTGTGGAGGACAAAATAAGAACTTTACAGTGTTTCGCTATTTGCACTACCTGGTCCACCAAAAAAAGAGGTTTCAAACTATCAAAGTTGTATTTCCGATTAGGGGCCACTCATTTATGGAGTGTGACAAAAATATGGGTATAATTAACTGCAAATCCAAGACCGAACTACCTTCAGACTGGGTTCGGGTTTTCAAGGAAGCTAGAGTTAAACCAACACCTTATAAAATAGAAGAAGTTAACGACAGCCTTATAAGAGACTGGAGTGCATTTTTGTCTCCTTTGTATGTAAAGAAGTGTCCGTTTTTGAGTCGACCAATAAGAGAGTTGGAAGTCACTGTGAATCATCCAAGAATGATTCTTCATCGTGAAACCTATAATGGATCTTGGACTACTTTCATCGTAACTAAACCAGTCTCCAAACTCATACGAGGCCCACCTTTATCTGAAAAGGAGTTTCACTATCCACCACGAGCTTATAATGGTAAGTTTGTTTTTTAATTCCTTTAAATAATAGTGTTTTTGTTAATAAAATATTTTTTTAGGTAAAATTCCTATTTCAAGAGAAAAATACAAAGATCTACAGCAACTGAAAAAATTTTGTGACGAGAGCACGTTTTCCTTTTACGGCAATCTTCCTGTACTACCCGCAAAGAAAATCCCTAAAATGAACAGAAGAGAAAAGCCCGTTAAAACAACAAAAAATAGGCGCTAAACACCAATATAGTAAATACGGTAACATTTAAAACAAAGTGACTTTGCACGTTTTTTTCCTGTTTTTTTTTGTACTTTGGTTGGTTTTGTAATAAAATTTAAAAAACTAATTGATATTTTTTAATTTCATTACATAATTTAAAAAGCTAGTATACGGTATAATAATTGTTTCCAAAATCAAAATTTTAAAAAAATTATTAAAAAATTTATAGCGTTTTCAAATTTAAAATTTTATTTTCTCAAATTCAATTAATAGTGACTTTGCACGTTTTTTCCCTGTGGTCTTCATTTCTAATTGTTTTTAGTTGATTTTAGTTTCTGTATTTTCTTCTTCCAGCTTTGTAAATGAGGGTGTAATACACTCTTTATGCAATAAAGCATTTTTTGATTTTAAATTTTTATTTAGGAAATGCCACGACTACGATTTTTGCATTACAAAGAAAAAAATATTGGTCTCAAAAAAAATATTAAAAATAACCAAGATACCTTGCGATTCCAACTAAAATGGGACTCAGCGTATGTATCTACTAACTTATCTTTATGTAATAAATTGATAATTTAGTTCCTAAGTAAAAAAAAATCCCCTAGATACGCATTTTTCAAAAATCAGTGTGTTTCGGCCTTATGAATCATAAGAAAATTATTCCGTTACGCTTCGTTTTTTTTTACGAACATTGCTTAAGCCATTATCTGTCAAATTAAATGTCATTGGTATATGTCAAAGCGGTCTTGTCACGATGTATTAAACGTCAAAATTGTCAACATAAACCATCCAATCAAAAATATTTTAAAATATTAAACTTGTTTGTTTTCTTTTTATTCGGAAATTGAATAGATAACAAAAACCCATCAAGTTAACAACGGTGATTAATTATTGACCGTATTAACTCAACTCTAGTGCCAAATATTTTTTAATCACTATTACTTCCCGTGGTAATTAAGTAAAGTATGCGTAGTGATTTCACCTTTGCCATCCCTATTATAGAGTGATTGTGAAAGCTATTTTCATTCCATCAATTTCATAATAAAATATTTGATTTGTGTAGAATTTTGTTGGCGTTTTGAAATGGGAAAATGAGACTTGGTAAGTGTGTAAAAGAATGCAGTGTTTGCACAAAACTATTGTCCCCATTATACAATGTAAATGTTATAGTTAATGAGTGTAGTGAAACCTGTGTAGGAGTATAGATAATTCAAATAATCTTTAATTTAATCACTCCTATTATAGTCATCATTTACTTTTCTTAGAATTGATCCTATCAATTGTATTATTATGTTAAAAGGTGATATCTTTTTAAATATTAGTTGCATATACCTTTACCATGCCACTAAACCTTAGGATAGGATTACTCTGGGCGAAACCCTGGATCAATTTTGCTTCGCACTTCTTTTAGCTCCTTTCACTCTAAAACCTTTTAGGTCAAATGACATAAAGCAAAATTGTGATTTTTGTTATCTTATGAGTACAGTAAATTTAGTTTTTATCAAAGTGTCATTTCTTAAGTTCCTTTCCC
Source organism: Anthonomus grandis grandis (assembly GCF_022605725.1). NCBI lineage: Eukaryota > Metazoa > Arthropoda > Insecta > Coleoptera > Curculionidae > Anthonomus > Anthonomus grandis. The sequence continues at coordinate 31,447,470 of NC_065552.1, forward strand.
AACTTTATGTCTGATGTGATTTTAAATTTCATTATTTAAAGGCATTTGGTATTTATTATCAATACAACTAGATAAATAAAGTGTGTCTCTATAAGTTTAAGCTAATTTTTATCAGTTTCTGAATTACAGTGTGCAAAATATCAAGATTTATGAGAATAACTTTTTTTAAAACTTGAAAATTTTAGAAACAGTTTCAATAGAAATTTTTTACATATAATTTCCTTTTGTATGCTCTACAGACACTACAACATGATTAATACACTTAAAGATGTTCTGGATTATTGGCTGTTGTTCAAAATTTCAAATTATTACATGTCCATGTGCACCATATCAATGGTGTTATTGGGCCAATAAACTGGGCACATTATGCCATGGACTTTGGAATATTTATTAAAGTATTTAATATTGGGTTTATCAAAGTACTTGACAACTAGACCACCTTATTATAAAAATAAGGGATGTAATGAAATTACAGCAAGCATATTAAAATTTTTTAATCATTATTCTAAAATGCAATGTTGTGTTTACAGAATAAGAGTGGTATTTTCAAAATGTGCAATAGTTTCGTTTACATTAAGCTTTTAGTTTATAGAAGTTTGATGTTTAGTAATTTTTATGTAATATTTCTCCTACTTTTCTATGAAAAAAAACAACACAATTTTTTCTTCTTGAAACCATCTGCAGCTAGATATATTGAAAGTTGTATTACAAGAAATATCATTTAAATGAAAAATGAAAAATGTTCTATACAGGATATTTTATAGGAGGTTTTTAATCAAGGTTTCTGTTACTTTTTGATATAAGTGGTAATATTGTAATACTGAATTATTTTAGATAATAGAGTAAGGCCTGTTTCATTGTTTGCTAAAATTAAATTTAATTTTCATCATCAAGTCAATTGTCATCATCAACCCCTGTATACTTTATTCATGTTAATCTAAAGGGAAATCTGGAATGTCTTTTTTTTTCTTTATTAAAAAACCAACATATTTTTCTGTCACTTAATAATTTTGTAGGACGTTATTCAGCTAAGATAGCTGGTAACAGGATAGCTTATAAATCTTTTAGATTAAAGTAATAGTGTACTATTATAATAGTTGGATATAGTACTTCAAAACTCATCTTATATATTTGGAATTTTTAGCGAGGGTATTACTTTACTAGGACTTTTTAAAATTTTAGTAGTACAGTTTCAGGTTTCAGGACAATTCTACTATAATGGTTTGTTTAAAACTTTGACAATTATATTGAAACATGTTATGATCTTAAATTTTATATAATACCTGCTTGCTTTTTCCGAATTCCAAGGCATATTAGAAATAATAATTCACATAAATTCTTTTGGTTGGAATTCATACAACTTTTTTAAAACAATACTTTAATGACACTAGTCTGAAAAATTTGAACCTTTACTTAATTAGTTATTCCACTTGTTCTCCATATATTAATTAAATAGTTATTTATCAAAATAAATTATAAAATGTTAAATTAATGCACTAAGATAACAAATTAAATCTACCTACAACAATATTAAATAAAAAAAATTGTGAAATATGTAGAATTACCAGAATAATAACCCAATAAGCACAAAAACTTAAAATTCGATGTAAAATTAATTTAAATGTCTGTCTTTGTATGTCCCCATACAGATAAATAATTATTTTTTATTAACCTTTTATTTATTATTTAAACATTTGCACTTCATCATAAATACAAAATACAGTATCAGACAAAAATTAAGCAACACTGTTATATTCCTAAAAAACTTTGTGACTGTACCTCATATAATTAGGAACAATTTTGTGGTATCAGTACATACCTTTGTTAATCGTATTTAAACATTCTTTGCCTCTTGTGATGAATAGCAAGAGATTAGTAAATTGTTTTGTGTTTAAATTGTGTTTTTATGCATTTTTTCATGGACAAAAATAAAGCGACTTCATCAATATTGTTCATACCATTAGTAGATCGTAACATCTGTAGTAACCCATGTAGTAACATCGGTTTTGGTCAGTATCAAATCTATATTTTGTTTAAAAATGCCTTGTGGTAAAAGTTTTTCTATTGATCTTAAAGAAAGAATTATTGCATCATATAAGATGGGAACACTACAATACATAATAAAACGAGAACTAAGGGTTTCAAAATCTGTTGTGTCGAGGACCATTCAGAACTATAGAATTAGAGGAAAAGTAGTTAACCGAAAACAGACGGGTAGACCGAGAAAAACTTCAAAGACACTGGATAGAAAAATTAAAAGTATCTTCCAGGCAAATCCTTTTCTGTCAGCAAAGCAAATTCTGGCTGAAGCTGGGGGCTCTAATGTTTCCTCTCGAACGATACGACTAGTTGAAGCAGGCTGAAAAGCATGCAAACCTGCCAAAAAACTGCTTCTTAGTAAGAAGAATATTAAAGCACGTCTTCTGTTTGCAGAACAACATACTCACTGGGCACCAGAGCAATGGAAAAAAGTACTTTTTAGTGATGAGTCAAAGTTTAATTTGTATAAAAGTGATGTGTTCAATATGTTCGTCGTATTGCAGGTAAAAGACTTGACCCAAAGTATGTCCAAGGTACTGTAAAACATGGAGGTGGCAACTTGTTAGTGTGGGGTTGTTTCTCTGGCTATGAAATGGGACCAATTTACCAAATTGAGGGCATTATGGATAGGTTTAAGTATAAATATATCCTTGAAAATGTCATGCTACCTTATGCCACTACGTTTTGTTTTCCAACACGACAATGATCTAAAAAATACAGCAATATATATAAAAGAATGGTTTAATGAAAATAAAATAGCCATTCTTAAATGGCCAGCCCAATAGCCCGATGTTAACCCGATCGAAAACCTGTGGGAAATTGTGGATAGGCAACTTAGAAGTAAAACCTATAAAAACAAAGAGTACATTTTTGAAGAAATTAAAAATATATGGAAAAATATTGATCAAGATATAATTGATAATTTAATTTCTTCCGTGCCTCAAAGGTGCCGCCAGGTAATCGCAAATAAAGGCTTGTGGACTAAATATTAAGGGCGCAATCTGATAATGTTTTCTTTTATTTTTATTGTAAGAGTCGCTTGATTTTTGTCGTATAGAAATATTTAACTTTTCTTTTTCTTTTTATGATCTTGTTTATACGGAAGAATTTTGGTATGTTATGTAATAAATATATGTTTATTAATGAGTGTATTTGTTTTATTGAGTTTTAATTCTTCTTGTGTTTTTGCTTTTTTAATAAAAGAAAAAAACTGTATAGTCGCTCTATTTTTGTCTGATACTGTATCTATTAAATATAATAATCAAAATGGCAAAACTTATTCTATATAAAAAAAGTTTTCAAATGTATAATATACATATGTAAGACAGTACAATTAAAGATGCTTACATAATATTATGTTCCTAAAAGTGCTAAAAGTACATAGAAATCACAGTCCTTACAAATTAAATTAAAAAGATTTTTACATTCTGGAAATTGGGGTATAGAAACTATAAGTGCTTATATTTTATGTGGTATAAAATATTACTAACCAATCCAAGAATGGTGCACTATCTCTACAATTTTTACAAAAATTTTTTAAACAAGATTAAACAATAATATTTAAATAATAAAATGGAACTTAATAAGACAAAAGATAGAAGAATTTGATAAGAATCAAGCCAGTTGGGCTAAAAATTTGGAGAGTGAATATGGGCTGCCAACACCACATATCTGTCACACTTAAATGATTTTGAAAGTTAGTGTTTCACCTAAAGTGTTTTATCTGGAGATATTTTATAGAAATATTCTACAATTATAAATTAATATAGAGCAATTAATGATAATTGCTTTTCTGTTGAATCTGAGCTCTGCAACTTCAACAAATATGAAATACATAAAAAGGTTTTTACGGGACAACAGGAACATGTTGGGTCCAATTTGTTTTGTCCAGACTTTCTATTTCTAATGTCTGTTTAACTTAACAGAGTTAACATGTATGTAGTTAAAAGTAAAAATATTTTTCCTACTGTGTATCTAATAACTATATTTAATAATAAATTACCCCAATAAAATACTCCTTCCTTTACCACAAATTAAACACTGAACAAACATCTCTTTTTTTCAGGCAAAGGCATGAGTGAGTTGGGGGTGCCTCGCATGAGCCCTGACTCAGACTGCAATAGCAACCTAAAAGGCTCCAGCCTCAGCATAGCCTCTTCCCAAGATATTGAGTTTGTACAGGACAATTCTGATTATCAATGGTTTTTGGATTATGGGTAAGAATTTTTTTTTCAAGTACAGGGTGAGTTTTTCAAAGCGCGGAGTAGTATTAAGCATTGATGATATTATTTATCGATGACGTGCTCCTGGACTATCATTTGGTTAAGCATTCTTCACATTTTAAAAATATTTTGGACTATACAGAGTGCTCCGAAAAAGCAGGGCACTACAAAAGTTAATTTTTTTAAATGGAACACCCTGTGTTGCAAAACATTTTTGAATTCTTTGCGTAATTACCAATCTTTTTTGATAATGGTTTAATATGCCAAAAACTAATAGTTTAGGAGATAAATCAAATTTTGTTAAAAATTTAGAATTTGCACGCATCTCTTTAATATTAAAATTTAGCACCTAAATTTTGAATACAGACTTAATTTTTATCATCAGAAGTAAAATAAAGTTACTTTGATATGCGTGCTATGTAAAATTATTCATTTTGTTATACAGGGTGTTTTTTTTGAAAGGCCAAACTTGCCCAACTTTAAATATAAAAATCTCTCTTATTTTAAATGAAACACCCTGTATATTTTCATGTCATCTAATAGCTTACTTAAGAGCCTATAAATTTTATTAATAATATTCTATCCCTATCTCTAATAGTTTTTGAAATATACTTATATTTCTTCATTTCGTGTTATTTTTTTCTTATAAAATGAAACAAATTTATGGACGTTTCTTTTTATTAAATTCACTTATTTTTATAAAATAAAAGTTAATTTCTGTTCAACAAATGTTTAAAGATATGTCCTCCTTGTTCGATACAAATATTAATTCTTTTAATTATATTTTGTCGAACATGGTATAACATTCCTGGTGTTACGGTTTGACAGTCATCCCTAATTCTAATAATCATATCCTCCCTTGTAATTGCTTTTGTTGCATAGACTTTATCTTTGAGATAACCCCACAGAAAGAAATCTAGCGGCGTAAGATCGCAAGACCTTGGCGGCCATGCAACAAATCCTCCGCGACCAGTCCATCTTTGAGGATATTCTTGATCCAAATATTCCCTTACTGCACGATGAAAATGGGGAGGCGCACCATCTTGTTGAAACCACATACTTTGCCGTTCCTGGAGATTGACTTCTTCTAATAATTCAGGCAATTGCTGCTGTAAAAATACTCGATATGAATGCCCATTCAAAGGTTCATTAAAAAAATATGGTCCAATTATACGGTTATTATGGATGCCGCACCATACATTAAGGGACCAATGATTCTGGTGCTGAACCTCACGTACCCAATGAGGGTTCTCTGTTGCATAATAGTGCATATTATGCCTATTGACAGCACCATTGCTTTTAAATGTCGCCTCGTCGGAATACATAATATAGTTAACAAAATTTGGATTAATTTCAATTTTGCGAAGTAACCATTCACAAAAAGTTACACGTAGCTGAAAATCTTGATTGTGAAGTTCTTGATGCAACTTAATGTGATATGGGTGGTATTTATATTTCCGTGTTGTCCGGTTTACCGTTGTCTGCGAAACATCAGAAAGTAAGGCTAACCTACGGCTACCAATGTGGGGATCCTCCTCAATTTGCAAAAGAATTTCTTTCGCAAAAAAGAAAAAAAGTTCTTTACCTTCATTTGCCACCCTATTAGCAACATTACGTTTTGGCAGATCCACGCTACCAGTCGTGATAAATCGGTCCATAACAACGCGAAAACTGCGGGAATCGGGTGTGCGCCGTTGAGGATATTTTTCTCTAGATAGCCTTTGAGCTAGCAGACAATTTTTATTTGCTTCACCCAAAACAAAAATCATATCAATAAATTCATTTCTTCTTCAATATTGAAAACAAATATCTAAAAGACACCTTAAAACAAATCTAACTATTAATCTCTAATTAACTAATGTAACTGTCTTTTTGTTATTGAAATTTTTTTAATTTGTTTCCACGGCGCCTTGATGGATACATAAAAAATACGAGGTGCTTCAAAACTTTAAGTCGGCATTGTCAGTTTTTACAGGAGAAAAACAGAAAAATCCATGATATCTCAAAAACTGTTAGATATAGAGATAGGACATTATTAATAAAATTTATAGGCTCTTAGTAAGTTATTAGATGACATGAAAATATACAGGGTGTTTCATTTAAAATAAGAGAGATTTTTATATTTAAAGTTGGGCAAGTTTGGCCTTTCAAAAAAAACACCCTGTATAACAAAATGAATAATTTTACATAGCACGCATATCAAAGTAACTTTATTTTACTTCTGATGATAAAAATTAAGTCTGTATTCAAAATTTAGGTGCTAAATTTTAATATTAAAGAGATGCGTGCAAATTCTAAATTTTTAACAAAATTTGATTTATCTCCTAAACTATTAATTTTTGGCATATTAAACCATTATCAAAAAAGATTGGTAATTACGCAAAGAATTCAAAAATGTTTTGCAATACAGGGTGTTCCATTTAAAAAAATTAACTTTTGTAGTGCCCTGCTTTTTCGGAACACCCTGTATAGTCCAAAATATTTTTAAAATGTGAAGAATGCTTAACCAAATAATAGTCCAGGAGCACGTCATCGATAAATAATATCATCAATGCATAATACTACTCCGCGCTTTGAAAAACTCACCCTGTACAATAATTTTAGTTGAAAAGAAAAAAAAGAAGTTAAGTTTCTGAATACACTAAAAATATACTTTTTTAACTATTTTCTATTGCACTATTGTAGCAAAAAATCTTTTGTGTCATTTAACAGATATGAGAGAAACGACTTGGTGTGACCACATATAGTATACAAATACTAATCTCACACAGTATATTTATTCTATTTACCAATTTATACTTATCTATAATTCAATGTTTGTAAAATTTAATTTTAAGACACTCCTCCACAGTAATTACAGTTATTTATGATCCAGATTAAACATATATGATTTATAAAATGCAATAACGATTGATGACTGGGTGTAGTTTGAAGTACGGTTGTGTAAAGGTGGGCATTTTAGTTTTCCTGTCCTGTGTGATGTAATTCTTTTTAAATTTCTACTTTAATTTAGTGAGTGAAATATTTAATGGAGATCATTTTATAAAAACAACAGGAATATTGTTTAAAATTAGAACAAGATTGATATCAGTATGCTCTTATCACTTGGATTCATTCATTTTGGATTACCGTAACAGGTAGGGCGATATTTTTATTTGAATACATCGTATTGTGAATCTTGTTATCTCTATATGAAGATCCCTTATATTTACTTAGATTTATGCTATGGCTTTTTATGTGATCATGAGAGCCTCACAGGCTGCTTTTATAAAATGCTTCTATTTTAATGCATTTTTATTTACATATCTAATATTTTATTATCTGGAAATGGATCAAATGGTTAATAACCTCCTTATTACTTATTTATAGTTTTAAGTATTATTACAAAGAGAGTTATAAGAAAAATTGTGATAACAAAGTTTTCTCTATCATGAGAAAATAAACCATATTTGGGGACTATATGTAATAGTATTCTATCCCATAAGTAATTCGGCTCAAACAAGGACTCAGAAGAATACATATTATAGTTTAGATAATGGAAACAATGTGAAATCCTTAATTAAAAACACTGATACCTATGTAGTGTCTGCTTAAATATCAACACAATCTACATAGGTACTAGGTCTTAAGGGTAGTATAGCCTGCAAATTAAACTATTTGATTTTGGAAAGCAATTTTGCATTAAGGTATGCAAAAAAAGTGTCATACAAAAAATTGTTTGAATTCAAGATTTTATCTATAGATATTAGTCACTTTTCTAACCCAAAAGCACAAATAAAAAATCTATTGTAATAAGATTGTCAAAAAAAAGCAGGGATTAGATTTGGTGTCAAAAGAAACACAAAATTGACAGCTTTAAGACTTAAAATTACCGTACATTTTTGTTATACATAGTTGGCATATATGTATAATGGGTAAATGTAAGTATTCAGGTCATACTCCGCTAAATTTATTTAAAAACCATCCATCCTACCTATTTTGGACATAGAACATGTCCATCATCAGGAATACTACCAAGGGATCCAAGAGAACTTATCAGATATAGATTGAAACTAATTTTTAAGGTGTTAAATTACAAAACGTATTCAAATTACTTACACGATTAAGGAGTTCTGTCAAACTTATATGTTTAGTGACATCTACAATAATGATAACATGCTTAATTAATTAAAAAATAAATGGAGGTGGAATATAACATAATAAATGGAAATAAACTACCTTAAATCTATAAGGACAAACTTAATGTGGCAAGTCGATGAATTATCGTAGTTAAAGGCTTCATTCAAAAAACACATTTGTAGTAGGCGTGGGTCTTTTTTAATCCTGTTAAGTGTAACTTGAGTGTCTGACCTTATAATTTTATTAACAAAAGACATATGCCTTTGGTGCATATTTAAAGTTGGGAGCTATTATTATTTTCAATGGAAAAATCTTAATTTTGGTACTATTTAATATACTTCCAACAATAATATGAAAAATGGAGATCAGATGATTGACACAACTTTATTAAATGCAAAATTCAACTTTCCCGTGTATATCTAAATTAACACCTCAATAAATAAACTCCGATATAAATATTAATTCGCGCATTTAGATTTCAGATGGTGTGCAATCATATTTTTCAATTTTAAGAGACTAAGATACTTTGTACTCTACTAGATGTATTTCATATTTTAAATATTAATAATAATAATTATATTAATATATACACACAAATAATTATGACTAAATATAAAATTTCCAAGGGATCATATATTTTTACTATCAACAATGTGGATATTATCTACAAAGCTGTTGTAACCGGGTGTTATTGTTGGTTCCTTAAAAATATAATTCTCACCAACTGATAAAACATGTTTAGTATATACCGGATATAATAAAATAATCTTAATAAAAACATGCTTTTTCTAAAGTAATAAAGGGTTTGCTTCTCTAGTAATAAAGATAAGGAAATACATTTAAAAAGGAGAATGCTAAGGGTCTAAGGAGTTTCACTCACTATTGGTTTTAGCCCTTAAAAAAACTATTTGGAATATTATACTGGGAAACAGAGAGCTGCACTTTTATATTCTTGTTTTCAACTGGAAGATTAAAGAAACTAATTAAAATGTTCTGTCATGTCACTGCACAATGTACACCACTTTGACATCTACAAGACTTCAGATATTTCATATTTTGTCACAAATTTTCTTAAATACTTATAAAAATATTATAGATATCTGAAGAATAAATCTGTTTTTAGTTACAGAGATGGCTGCACGAACCACCACACGAGCATCCTCTCAATACCGGAGTCATACGAAGCAGGAGACAACTATTACGACGCCATGGCCAAGAACATGGACGCAAATCTCGCGGAAGCCGATATGGAAAGTTTCAAAACTGAGGACATTCACGCTTTGCTGACTAACCTGCCTCCGATGTGCACTGACCACCTCAGCCAAGAGGTTAGTGCACCTCGCATGCTTTTGCTGTTCTTTTCTTGAGTGATTTTTTTTTTGCGATACAATTAAATAATCTTATGATTGCATATTATAAAAAGCAATAATACAAAACAGAAAATCTAAAGCATCACATAATACATTTAATAAAAAAGAACATAGGTGGCCATCAAATTCGAACCTTTCATTAACACATGACACATCTGGGATTATTTCCATTATCGCCAGCATGTCTAGTTTTGTAATTTTATTGCATTGATGAAGTACTTTGATAAAGTCAAGGAGATGATTAGCAAAAACCGATCTCTATTTTGAAATTTGTTATATTGGGCCTTGTGTTCACTAATCCTAGTAGAAATCTTCCTACCAGATTGGCCGACATAAACTGCAGGGTACTTCTTCGCACCTAATTTCATAAACTTTTGGAGAAGATAGCGGAGGTTTTTTTAATGAATTAATAATTTTATAAGATGGGGTTATGCCAAAGGGAGAAAACAAGTGGGATATTTGTGACCATATTGGTCCAAAATAAGTAAACAACCTAAAAGTATTAATAGAGTTTGTTTGTTATTGGATTGAATTAAATGATAATTTAATTACTTGTTCACATACTGAAAATACATTTTATATATAGGTTTTAGAGGGAGTTATTGACTGCTAATTGTTTGAATGGTAAGAAGTTCTTTTTTAAAAGCGTCATGATAAAGTGGGATGTTAAATAGGCCTTTTACAAGTAAGGAATGGAAAGCAGCAAATTTATGACGGTGATGTTGAATTGTATTGTATATTATTATCTTTTGCGTCTTGTTAGGTAGGAAATATTTCCAAGGATATCTTATTCTTTTCTTAAGTAATAAGTCTAATGGTAGGGTATTGCTCTGTTCTCTTTCGATTGTAAACTTAATTTTGGAGTGAAGAGAGTTGACATAAGTCAGGAAATTTGTGAGGTCTACCTCATCGCCATTCCAAATCACACAGAGATAATCCACACACCGTTTATAAAAGATGATGTTATTTTTAAAGTTACCGCTCATTATTAAGTTATTAACAAATACTTCATTAAGACATGGCCCTAAGCAAGAGACATTCCTTCTTTCTGTTTAAAAAAACGGTCGTTAAATTGGAAAAAGTTTTGATCTAAGACAGTAGAAAGAAGTAAAAATAGATTTTCTACTACAAGTGAATCAAGTTTCCCCCTGAGAAGCTTTTTGACTAAGACAAGACAATCAGCCACTGGAATACTTGGAAATAATTTTTTCACGTCTAGGGATATAAGCTGGGCTGTATCTGGAATGTGAACATTTTGAATACTCTTGGCAAAATTCACTGAATTTGTTACTGAATATTAAAGTTTAAACATTTCTAAGGACTTTATTAGGCCAAGATGATAACTTGTAACCAAGGGAGTGAACAGGTCTAATTGGCATGTTACTTTTAGATTTTTGGCAACCCATACAATAGGGGTGTTGTAGGGTTTATGGGATATAGTTTTTGCTTTATTGAGTTAAAATATTCAAAGGTTACCAGGGTCATGCCTTTCATTTTTTAAAGAATGGATCTGTAGGATTTCTGTGGACTCTTTCAATGTAATAGGTGTTTAGGAAATCCGTTACTTTATTTATTTAAGCATCCCTTTTTAAATCAAGTAAGCAATTGGCTTTTGTAAAAACTATATCGTTGTCCCTCATTTTCTGTTCTGTCAGCCCAGATCTGTCCTGCGTTAATAAAAGGTTCGAATTTGATGGCCATCTAGTTTTTAACAACCTAAAATAATTTTGGATAGTCAAATGATTGTTAGTTATCTGGAATGTATTAAATAATTTGATCGTTTAGTTAATTTCATGGATATATAGTGCTTCCTTATTGTAAGCTTTATCTATATGTTAAGTGTGTTGTGAATGTTATGGTAAGTTTTTTCTTAACTTTTCTTATTTTTTATAAAATTTATGTTTCACGTGATGCTGTAGATTTTATGCTTTGTGTTATTGTTTTTTATAAAACGTATGACCAGCATCTTTGTGATAATGGATGAATTTTTCGATTTATTTATGATTACATATGCTTCGATTTTTTTTTATATACATGTTAGGTGCATTCGCATTTCTTGCACCACATTTTTATAATTTCTTTCCACAGACGAACAGACAGGGTGAATCTTTTGCCGAGGTGTCCGGTTCGATGATGGTGAAATTTAATCTGGATAGTTTTGTTAGCCCCCATGGCAGTTCTCAGGTATACACCTTTTTTACATTATAATTAACACAAGTATTAAGATAAACTAAAACTATTATACCTATCTAGTTTACAAGGTTTATTGTGAATCAGCGCTACCCACACTGTTGTTTGTTTTGTTTTGAATAGTTCAAGTTCGCCTTTTAAAAATATTTTCCATTAATTTGCATTCGTTACTTTTTTTATTATAGGTGGTTAAGTAAAATGCATCAGACAATAAAATTTTAAAAACCAAACTGGGTGTTGTTTAGTAGTGAACACGCGTTGTAATTTAGGCAATAATATACAGGGTGCGTTAACAAGGCGTACGGCAAACGTAACGTCTAAACTATACGACATAGAGCAAAAAGTTCTGCAGCAAAGTTGTAGGGTTCCCAAAAATCTACAAACTAAAAATGCCTTTATATAGGTTGGTCACAAAAAAGTTATATGTATTTTATGCATTAGATTTCTGCTTCTTTCGAATCTGTCCTTTAGATTTTGAAACAATTGTGGTTGCGGATATCTTCTTTTAGGATACAGGGTTGTTCTTTAGATTTGGACAAAGCCTAGCTTGGTTATTATATGGAGTGAAAAAAAACTTTAAATATAAAAGTTGTAGAGTTTACCTTAAATCGCCAGGAAATGTAAAATATAATACAGGGGTATCGCAAAGTTAATAAAAAATACAAAGCTTGTATTTTTTAAATGTATTGTATGTATGTATTTTTTAAATTTAAATTAACACCTTGTATATTAAATGTAATTTTCTTCTAATATATTGAACATATTTTTCTTCTGATTTAAGAAATATTAAATATGTTAATATTTGGTTTACCTTTTTTTAAATATTAAAATTTTTTAGAGGGCGTTAGTATTTTTAATACAGTTTCTATAACATTTGTACAATTTCAACAGGTCATTGAAAATAATCTCAGGAAGTTTTTAATTTTTAAGTAATTTATACTTCTTTGGATTATTTCCCTTATATCCTTAAAATTTTCACGTTTTTCGTTATAAACTTCAGTTTTTAGATATCCCCATAGAAAACTGTCTAATAGAGTAAGATCAGGGCTATATGGTGGCCAGTTAATGGAACCGTGAGATCCTTCATTTTCTAAATATTGGAAATTTCTATTTCTAGTCAAGAATCCTTGAAATATAATGGGTCCAATTAGTCGGTTTCTAAGGATACCAAACAACACATTTAATGACATCCTACCCTGGGTTGTTCTTTCCATATAAGTGTGAGAATTTTCTGGTGACATCCCTGCTGTGGTAAACACGGCTTTGTCGCTCTACAATATTTATCTCAGTTTTTTATATTTAGTCTTCTTATTTCATGGTTATTTGTTAATTTTTGTACTGGCAGCATTTTGTAAGGATGATGTCCATATTTATGTAGCACTCTTTGAATGTTTTTCCTAGAACATCCAAAGTATCTACTAGCATCTACGATTGATAAATTTGGTTTTAAAAAAAAAAACAAAGCATAAATTATGAACCTGATAAGATTCTTAAATATAAATTTACTTTTTCTTTTAAAAATTTGTAGTTCTTCATCCGTGTTAGCTAAATCTGTGCGTTTTTTCTGTGTAGATTTTTGCTATTTCTCATACTCCTTTCGGTGTAGCAAAAGGTGCACCTAGCAGGAATTCTCATTTCGAGATTAATGTGGTGATACCTTTTCTTCTTCTATATAATCCGTGTTTTTTTTGTTAACTTTGCGATACCCGTGTATTATATTTTAGCACATTTCTTGGCGACTTAAGGTAAACTCTAGAACTTTTATATTTAAAGTGTTTTTGCATTCCGTATAATAACCAAGCTAGGCTCTATCTAAATATAAAGAACAAGTTGATTATAAATTCTAGTGCTATTTCTTTTAGCAGCCTCCAGGGCAAATATCATATTCTGTAATAAGTTCCTCGCTTAGAAAATTCGTCACGAATAATTAAAATTAAAAATCTTCACTAATTTAATTAATATTTATAATAGATTGATTAATTAGAGGAGAAAAATATACTTAGTCGCAAAAATGGCTATTAAAATGATTGACAATGACTGTCTTTGGTAATGAACTGCACATTAATAAAGTTTCAATTTTTTAAGCAACCAAAATTTCCACAGAACTCAAGATATCTTTAAAAATATACGGTTTAGTTATAAGACACATTTAACGAAAAATTAAGGTATTTCACAGATGCATTTAATAACATAAAAACATACCGGGTATTCATTTAATATTTTTGAGATATTGTGTATTTCATTTTGATGACAAAATATACAGCCAGTCCTTGCAGGTATCTTAGATTAACTGTGGTACAAATTTCGTAAGTCTAGATCGAATAACCTGGCAATGCAGGATGCAAATTTAAAAATGTTATATCAAAGTAAAGCTCTCTTCATGTCTAATCATTTTGTGAAATAAGATATGTATATGGGCATTCCATTTTTTCCCAGCAAAAATTTAACTGCTCTATAAAGAAAAATTAAAAATATAATTAATCGACCAAAGTGATAGAAAGATCCTTGAAGCAAAAATAAATCAAAAGCCATGTGGCAAATGATTCATGAATTGCAAAAAAATAGAAAAAAAAGTGGCTGCTGTTTAATGAAAATAATGTAAGAGTCTCAGACCAAATTGTAGCCAATACCTTTAACCAACATTTTGTGAATGCCAGTTCTGATTGGAGATTCTATTGACTGTAATTTTGTGTCTGATCCTTCCATGTACCTTTCCGAGTCAATTCTTTTTTATGCCACCATGGTTTGCTCTCCTTATGTAGTATCTTTGATTAGCATTTTAAAATGTTCAAATGCTATAGGTTTTGACGAAATTTCGAATAGTTTTTTAAAGGTTTTCTAAGGTCTGTGTTGTCATGTCTTAGCTCTCTCTAATGTAATAAATTTGTGTTTGGAAAAAGCAATTTTTCCTGACAAGCTAAAAGTAGCCAAAGTAATTCCATTGTATAAAAAAGGTGATACTAATGATTATTCTAATTATAGAGCAATAAGTTTATTATCCAGTTTATTCAAATTTGAACTGTTAAACATATTAAAAATTCGTTAAGCTACTTTTTTGCAAAATATAAATTACTAAGTTCTGCGCAACATTGTTTTACTTTTTCTGCATTGTGTGATTTTCAGAATTACTTAGTGACTGCCCCTGATACTTAGCGACTGTTGCAAGTTAAGAAGTAGCTGCTATGCTTTGTAATTTCTTTCACACCATTGCAGCAAACAAGTCCTTTTAACTTTGTATTATGCAAATTTTCATTCTTTCATGCGATATGGCATTGTTATATAGTTGGGGAATGAGTTCAGGGGCTTCTAGAATATTTTTAATGCAAAAATACGCCATAAGGATAATTAGTAATCTCAGGCAAAGAGATTAATGTAGAAATCATTTTAAAGAAAATAAAATCCTTGCATTAACTGGTGTCTACATATTTGAAATGGCTGTTTATGTTTATAAAAATAAATCAATTGTTTGAGCCAATAGACCTGCACATGTTTATAATACACGTCGGCGAGAACTTCTCTTGCCAAATGTCCATCAAACTGCCTTTTATCAAAAAAGCATTATCTTCAATGGTTGTAGGATTTTTACCTTCTTAAACCCTGACATTACCAACTCTCCAAACATATAAATATTTTTAAAAGGAGGCTTAAGAGCTATCTACTTGAGAAATTAGCTATAATTTAAATGATTTTTTTTCTTGACTCTACATATGGATACTAGGTACAAACTTAAATTTTATACCGTTTTTCTTTTCTTTATTTTAAATTATATGTATTTTATTTTTAGGTAGCTTTAGCCTGTTTGACCTTTTCTTTAGTTAAAGAACTGTATTTTATTATTATTATTATTATTTAATAAAACACATATTTTATGATAACTTTTATAGCTTGTAGATTTTTTACAACCCTACAACTTTTCTATAGAACTTTTTGCTCTATGTCATATAGTCTAGACGCCACCTGTGCCGTACACCTTGTTGACACAACCTTTATATAAAAAATCTGTATTGTTGTGACGAATTCATAATGAGTTACTTATTTTATTGGGTATTACGTCACTTATGGCAAAAATCAATTTAGAAATTACTATCTCACATGCTCAAAAAAAATGATTTTTGCTATAAGTGACGTAATACCCAATAAAATAAGTAACTCACAACCTTTATATTACTATATTTAATTTCAAAATTACTTCATAATTATTAAATAAAAGCATAAATTCAAAATGTCAAGCTATATAGAGTTACATTTTGTACTTAAATTTACGATATCTGGGAACAGCTTTTCGTGGCTCGATTTTTCTTGGCTTTTTGCCGAGGCTGGACCTGGTAAACAGCATGAGTCGCGTAAAATAGAAAACACTAACGATTTTTCTATGACATGAATGCAGTAAAGGTCCGGGGTCTTAAATTGTAATTTATAATTTTATGACAGCTCGTAAAAGGGCGAAAACGAACTAGTCATGACAACTGATCTAAAAATGTTGTAAAATACACCTCTTTTTGTAGAACTTTTTAAGAGATAAAACTTATAGAAATAAATATAACGTTTTTAGGGGGATGACTGTTCAGCAAATTCCACC
Organism: Anthonomus grandis grandis; assembly: GCF_022605725.1. Classification (NCBI taxonomy): domain Eukaryota; kingdom Metazoa; phylum Arthropoda; class Insecta; order Coleoptera; family Curculionidae; genus Anthonomus; species Anthonomus grandis. The sequence continues at coordinate 31,463,990 of NC_065552.1, forward strand.
TCAATGTCCATATGCAAATCGGAACTTCTCTTCAGTCCGGTAAAGGAAACTCCAATGCCATGTGCCAATTTTTCAGTCGATTCATTAGATTGCGATCTGCACGACATGATGCTCACTTGTCAAGCTAACAAAGATAATTATACCATTGCCTTTGAAGGATCCGTTACTACATATAGCGAAGAAAGCGACTATCATGATACAGGTAATGGTAATTAAAGTTTTTGCAGAATTTATTTATATATTTTTTAAATTGGAAAATAGATAAGAGCTCTTCAAACCAATCCGGCAGCTTGAACGCAGAAATGAACCAGAAAAATCGCAACTTAACCGACAAGATATTGGAGAGGTCTATGACCCAGTCTGATTCAAGCAGTTTCACCACTTGGAGCAAACTGAAGGTAAACAGTAAATCTTATTTATGATAGAGGAGGGTTGTTAAAAAAATGAGACCATTGATTTTTTGAAAGAGTGTTTTAGGTGATTTAAAAAACTTTGTTACATATGTGATACCAGAAAGACTCAAAAAGTTCCTTCAAAATTTCAAATTTTACCAAAGCACAAAAAATTTAAAGTTAATCCATAGAAAAAAAACTGAAAAATCTTTTGTAAGAATTAAAAATGCCAAAACTTTTTTAAAATTAGTTTAAAACATTAACATTCTATAAACGCAATTTAATAGAAAAAATCTTCGTGAATGTGGAAAAGTCACTTTTTAAATAAAGTTTTTTCTAAACTATTAAAAATCACGTAGTATAATAATAAGATAATTATAGTGAGCAATACCTTACCAAAATTAAAACTTTTTAACAATTAAATATATACAGGGCGGTCTAGTTTCGAAAGCGAAAACTTAAATGGCAGATAGAAAACCTCAAAATAATATCAGTTTGCAATGTAAACTTTATTCGAAAAATGCTTCGTTACAAAGATATAGGGTGTCAATGTTTTCATTAAAATATTGAAATTTGATATGTTTTTAAAACTACTTTAGATATTTAAATGAAATTGCAAAAACATCTTCGCACAATTTTATTGGAAAAATTGTATGTCACTGATTTTATTTTGAATACAAATTATTACTGGAATTCTCGCTTAGTTTACTTCAAAAAATTAATTTTTTTTTAAATATAATACGTAGTTTGGTAAAAAAAATTAAATCCATTAGGCAATTGGACCTAAATTTTGTAGTAGACGATGAAACACAAAAGATTATCAGTGTTTCAGATCAGTGTTTCGTACACGTAGTATGTTGTAGACGCTATCCTAATAAAAGAATTCGAGATGCTCGTTTCTATTTCGTTTATTCGTTTTAGTTTTCATTAGAACTTAACAAAATTTTCGGTACTTTGGCTTGCGTGCTAATAATGAACAAAATAGAAACGTCGAAATAATAATCTAAATAACCGTACACTTCGTACTTTTGAAATAATTTGGATTAGTTGTGAGCAAATTGCTGAATAAAAATTATCCACAATGATGGATTGGCCGTCTGGGCAGAAATTACTTAAATAATGAACTTGTTAATGGTATTGGACGAGTGGCGTGGCCACCCAGGGCCCTGTAACACAACCACTACAAGTTATACAATTGTAAAAATATTTTCTAAACTTGTAATTTTTCCGTAACAGAACAATCTTGTAATTACCTGTGCGGCTCTAGTAATTACGGAAGATTTTTTACATATGTAGACGTATTCTGTAAAACAACTTCAGCACTTGTATAGTTGTGTTAAAGTATTTCCCACAATTGTAAATAATGTTCTACCCATTTATATCAGTGGGTAAATTCGGTAAACGCAGTATTTTAATACCAACTTGCTCACTGTGAACATTAGTTTTCGTTTTCGGTATGTGGTCAAGTGACTCGGAAAGTGACAATGAAGGTGCCCCCCACAGGGAATACCGATTCAACATAAGAACAGACTTTAATTTTCTTAGCGATGGCGAGTTCAAGGAAAGGTTCCGTCTTAGCAGACAGCAATTTCAATGTCCTGTTGGGGATATTGGAGCCGCGCTAAATAATAACAACTCGGTGGTATGGTTTGAGTTCACAGCAGAAGATATTAATTGCTCTACATTGGCTAGGAAATGGAGGTCAGTATCATGGCCTTTGCGATATGCATGGAGTTTCAAAAATGACTGTGTGCCGATGCGTACATGACACTGTTAATGCGGTAAATGATAAAAATATAATTGATAAAATTTGACGAAATCGTGTCATGGCCACATAATACACTGGATATTATTCAAAGATTTCATGGCATCGCCGGTTTTCCCGAAGTATGTGGTGCTGTCGATGGAACACTGATAAATATAGATGCCCCGACTATAGACGAGCCAGCCTTTGTAGATCGCCATAGTAAACATTCAATTAATTGCATGGCTGTTTGTGGTCCTGACCTAAAATTTTATTATGTTAGTGCTAACTGGCCCGGTAGCGTTCATGACGCAAGAGTACTTCGTAACAGTAATTTATTTTGAAGAATGGAAAATGGTTGGAGACCCCATCCTAATTCGGTGATTCTGGGAGACTCAGCTTATCCGCTAAAACAATGGTTGATTCCACCAACATATGAAAATCCACTAAATCAAGCCCAACAGGATTTCAACAGAACTCACAAACGAACAAGAAGAGTATTGGAAAATGCGTTTGGGATTTTAAAAGAAAAAATTATCAGAGCAATCTATTTTCACTTCAAAATTTAGTGGCTTTGTTACTAAAAAACTTTAAAAAAAGTATTGCTCGCTAGTAGCAGCAATTTGATGAGTGGCACATAAAATCGATGCTTTTGATTACTATTAGCTGTGTTTCGACTTTCGTTTTTTACAGATATCTTATTATATTGATCGCAAAAATTATGATTTAAATAGCATTTTATCCATAAACCTGTCCTTTTGACATTCATGATACTGCGGCCGCATTTTCCGACTGAATAACTAACCTCGAAATTTTGACACAAACCCTTCTCTAATTTTCTTATATACACGGATCATATTAGAAGAGCATGAAAACTAACCGATAACATATTAGAAGAGCATAAAAACTTCTACCGAAATACTGGAGTTTCTTCATTTTTAAAATATAAATAATAAAAAGTTAAAAAATGTATTACATACACAATTAATACGATATGCAGCGCAGTTATAAATAAGATAAAATACATACTTGAATTTCGCGACCGTGACGGCGGGCAAAGAGTGAGAACGCGCTACTTTTTCTAGATAAAAAATAGTATAGCTGACAAAGATGCACGCCGCGAGCAAAGACTCTTGGCGATTATAAGGTGCGTTTAGCGAAGGCAATGAAACAACACCTTGTCCCTATCTACCATCCATGCAAAATCTGGTGCAACCTCTGCTGAACGATTATTGTCCATATTTTAACTTTGACGCTTAAAATTCGATTCGATTTTACCATTTAAATCTTCGTGCTAGGTTTCTTTCTTTGAAACTATATCAACTCGGGTTAAGATTCTATCACATCTTACGCTTCCTTAGTGTGGATGTTGTATTTTTTTCTCCAAAATGTACTTTCTGTACTAAAGCTGATGACACAAATTGGTCGTTTGCTCCCGTTCGTGATTCCTTATGTTTTTGTTCTTCACTTTTTCCTTTGGTTTTCTGGTTGCCCTGCCCTAAAAAAGCCAAAAAGCAAAAACACGAGTTGGTAGGTACTTCCTTTACTTCTTCTGCTTCCCGTCTTACGGATGATCTCGATAAATCTCTCCTTTACCATTTAGTTCTCCGCGCTAGATTTCCTCGATTCTTCAAATAAATTTATAAACGCGTTTTTTGTAAATATTTATTTTCTCAATCCCAAAACTGCCTTTTAATCCTCTCAGGTACAAATGATTAATATAGAGATAAGATTTATAAAACCTTTTAAAGCAAAATGCTATTTTATATTTCTACCTGAATTACAGTAATAATAAAGTAGTTAATTTTAAATAATATGAAATGTGCTTTATCGAGTAAATTAGTATTAAGTCAGTTATTCAAATAAGCGATAAGACCATTTCAAAGAAATCAATTGGTCATTCTCTTAATGTAGTTTGTTAGATGCACATTTAAACGTAATTTAATGAAAAATAAACAAATTTAGAAAAGGAACAGCGACGACCATCTACGAAGACCATCTGGTAACAATAACAATTCAGAAGACGAGAGTAACCATTTAGTGTTGAGTGATACGGCGCTTAAAAGTCAAAGTATGCCGAATTTGAGAAGGCAAAAAGTGAGGAAAGTGGCTAATTTTAAGGACGAAAATAGTCTAAGTAATAGTTCGGTAAGTACTTTTATTACATACTTTCTTATTTGATTCCTTTGAGAATAATGAAATTTGGAAGTCATTAATTACTGAGATATGGTAATAGCAAAGGGGGCAAAGTTCAATTCATTGGAGACAAAGCAGCACATTTTAATGTTCAATAATGGTTATGCAGATAATTGAAAAGTTCGGAAAATTTTAGGGATAAATCGATGAATAAAAAAACAAAATTTTAGGCAAAAGAAGCCTCTTTTATATGGGGTGTAAGCACTTTATATACCATTACTTAATTAACACACAAAGTGAGTCAAAAATTATGAAAAATCATGGTTCGAGTTATTTCACCACCATCAAGGAGGTTTTGAAAAAATGTCCACCTTTTTATTTTTTTTTAATAAACGAACCTACCAACAAATTTAAAAAAAAATGGGCCTAATATATTTTTTTAAAAATGTAGATCAAATATCAAATGTGTCACTTTTTTTGGAACTGATTGTAGGTTAGATATACTAACAGTCGATTTAGCCAATAAACCCTAAATATCTACACTACTGTGTTTATTTATGTAGCGTTTTTATTTAGAAAGAAAACATATTTAATATATTTTTAATGTAATCGTTTTTTGTCTCTTTTATAGTGGCTTTAACAGTTTTTATAAGTTAATTTTTCTAACTTTAATAGCAATTTTAGTTTTTTAAAAAAAACTGGAATCATTATTTGTACTTATGTGATTTGTATTTTCCTATGAATGGCTTATTGCAGGTATAAATCGAAGCATAGACATTTAAGTAAACAAGGATTCTATTTTTCCTTTGATCCCATTCAACAAACTTCCACCATAACAATGATATTAGGTCACAAGAACTTAATTATATAAGAATGCTACACTTTTCAATTTTCTTTAGATCGAAAATACGATAAAAAGACGCCCAGTAAAAGTGTTCGATATCCACCATCAAACACAGCAGAGCAGCAGCGGTAGTGTCGCTTCATTTTCCGATATGGCAACGTCGGTCGATGGCTCTAGTATGGGCGATGGTACTAATAAACATCCGAATTTCAGTTTGGTTAAATTGTTTATGAAACAGAAGAGTATGAGTCAAGAAGGTACATTTTTTGGATTGATTACTTTATTAAATCGTTCCAATATGTAAACCTACTTATCTTGATTTTCTCCATTTAAAAGGTATGTCCCTAACAACTGATCAGCTGTCTTCTTCTGAAAACTGGCATGCCTCTCAAAGCGGTGAAAGTTCGGGCTCGGAAAATAAACATTCAGCCAAAAGTATGGATCTGAGCGTTAACTCTAAAGGGGGAGTGTATGATCTTATCGCCGAAGAGCCTGAAGATAATTCCGCTAGTGAATCGATAGAACAGCTCAGCGAGAGTGTGTCCATTGAAGGGAGTTACAAAAAAGATAGTGGTGTTAGTGAGAATATTAATGAGCCTTCAGTTCAAAAGGTAAGTTAAACGATTATCTTTTTTTATTTCAATAGGAACATTTTTAACAAATAATAATCTTTATTCAAGTATAAGTAGATTCATATACAATGAAAAGGCAACATAATTTGTTCAGCTGATTTATACACTTATCCTTTAGAAGTTTAAAGAAAAATCTAACAAACTTAAATTTAAAAAAAAACTATAATTTATCATAAAACAAGATGATGGGTAGGCACAAGATATTAATATTGGCAGAATTATCTATTAAATCAAGGAGATTGGGGCAAAAACGAGACGTAGTTTTTAATATGGTTATAGAAACCTGAAATAGAGCAGACTTAAAAGACAGTAGACTATTAAAGACTTTAGCCAGGTCATATGTAAAAGGTATCTCGAATTTTTCGGATTGATGGATTCCATTGAATCGGAAATTAAGTGTATTAACATCCGTTCTGAACGTGATTTTTTGAGAAAAATGTTGAGGAGACTTTAACTTTATTATTTTATTATATAATATACATCAATGAATGAAACGTTTCTGTTTCATATTAACCCCCCGGTGACCTCTAGTTTATGATTTATTTACTGGTGGTCTACTGCTTTTTCTATAACTTTTTCTATCTTCTCACAATACTCTTGAGTCAATCAAGGAACATAAATAACATCATAATGATTAAAAACAGAGAGAACCATTAAATTTTCTTAATTTTTTTGATTAAGAAAATGTCGGTTATATAAATCACGTGGATTCCCTATACAAATTTGAATGCACATGGAAAATCGTTTTTCAAACCTTAATTCGTTATCTAAAATAAGCCCCGTATTTTTGCATTCTCAACTCACGAGAATCTGATCGCCAATCTTTACAACAACTCTTTTAATCCGTTGTATAATATGTTTAGATCTTTAATAATAGAGTGACAACTATGAGCCAGTAGGAAGGGCGAAAAAGAGTAATTCATTTAAGTGTCATCTACATACTTTTGTATTTTGCAGTGGTTTAAAAATTTTGAAACAAATTATATGAACTAAAAATAATTGGTCCTAACATTGACTCCTGCGGGATACTTGAATTAACGCCAAGGGTTCAAGTCTGAGGATTGAGATGGCCGTTCAAGAACCGTTATTTTTTTCTCACGAAACCGATTTTTTACTAACTTGGACAAATGTTTCGGATCATTGTCCTGTTGAAATATCCATTGCAATGGCATATCTTCTTCTGAAAATGGTAGGATTATATTTTTTAATATCTCTTTGTATTGTAATCGGTTCATTTTACCCTTCACTTGAATAATTGACCCTGTCCCAGATCGGGAAAAACATCCCCAGACCGGAATTTAGTACTTTGCTTTGAATCTTGCACCACATCCTTCTCTTCCCACCAAAAAGACCTGCATCAAGTAGATGGTTTCTTACGGTTCTTACGTTAACACCAAATTGCTCCGAGATTTCGTTTCTAATTTGTGTGGAAGTTTTTCTAGGATCAAGTTTTGAGATCCTTAAAATAGTTTTATCCATTCGAGGAGTAGTTTTACGACGTCTTCCCGACTTCGGCACATTTCTTTCATGATCACGGCTATCGAATTTTTGTATTATTTTCGTTACAGCACTTTTAGAAATATTCAAAAATTTTGTAATAATCGACTTTTTTCTACCCATTTTAAATAAATCCACATTTTTTTTTGTCTGAGATCACACAGAAAATAACGGTGTTTTGGCATGATAAATTAATATTTTACAAAAATATTTGCACTGAAGAACTAAGACTAAATACTTTAAACACAAAATAAAAATAGCTTCCATACATTTTTCCACTACTATATATTGGTAAAAATTTTAAGGAGGTAAGAAGTAAGACAACATTTAAGGATCTGTATTGTTGTGACGAATTCATAATGAGTTACTTATTTTCTTGGGTATTACGTCACTTATAGTAAAAATCAATTTAGAAAATACTATCTTACACGCTCACAAATTGAAACGTTGATTCAAATTAGGTATTTTTATTATAAGTATACATAACAAAGTTAGGCAAGATATTGAATAAAAAAAATGAGCTCAAAGATTAATAGATTAAACCTCAGCTCCTAGTTATATCAAAAAAATATCTATTATACTTAAAAAAAAATTAAAAACTTAAATTAAATTAAATATAACAAAAGATATCATTAAAGATTTAAGTTCATATTTCTTTTAAATACGTGAATAAGTCTATTTTCTTCTTCTTTTAAATTTCTGAGCTTGTGAGATGGTATTTTCTAAATTGATTTTTACTAAGTGATGTAATACCCAAAAAAATAAGTAACTCATTTAAGGAGGTGACGCATGACGGTCGCTACAATATGTGTAATGGTATCACACGTACGGTATGTGATATGCAAACATAAAATAATCTATAATCATAATTAGGTTAAAATGATATACAGTATCTTATAATTTACAAAAGTATCACATTACTCATGAATTTCTGCAGAAATATTTTGGTGGTATATTATTTACGAAATAATTTTAATGTCATTTAAAATGTACATCCTCTTACATGACGGATATTTACAGGTAAATTTTAATGTTTTTTTGATTGCGGAAAACAAAATGAGAGTCCAGTCATTTCGTAATATGTATTCATAATTAAAACTTAAATATTTGTTAGATAAAACCTCTTGATTGAAGCTAACTGAATTTGATTTTATTAAAGGCAAAAATTATTTACTGACAATACAAAAATATAACAGTAATAAATTAAATCACATTTTCTTACCAGAAACCTGAAATTGCTGTAAATCAATTAAAACATTACTACTGATATTAAAGGAGACACTGTACGAAAAAAAGTCATTAATTTAAAGATTGTTACTGTGGAATGATTCTTGACAATTATTACTCGTCTTTGGACTTGGGTTACTCTTTCGGTTATACAGTCCAGAAGAGGCTATTTTTACTTTTATAAATTGAGAAGATGAAATACCGATTAGCTTTAAATTATCAAGAGAAAGAAGTGGTTGTAGTTGAGGAAGAAAATATCTACAATAATCAAAAAAATCGGCTTCATTTTTTAGTCAATCAATAAAATAGCATCCTTAAAACCAAACCCAACCCCCGCTTACGGCATATATTGAAAAACTAACTCAAATTTTGTTCATTTCATTTTGTTCATGTTCCATCATTTAAGTTGGTTTTTGGTCATTTCTGTCAGCCAAGCAAGATGGCCGACATACGATTCCAATTCCCACCATAGAAGCTTGATACATGTTTTTAGATTCTCTAAAATTCTAAAATTCTAGAATTCTAAAAATTGTGAGTGTTTCTTTGCAAAATATTGAATAGATAAATCCTAAACAAATCAACATCAATATTGTTTCTTATAGTAGAACCAAAGAGTCAATATGTTTAGGTATGTTCTAATTACTTTATATTAGTAATATTTCTAATTCTTCTATAGGCTTTGTGCCTAAGGACTTTATATAAAGGCTATCATTTTCGACCATAAATTTTCTTCTTTTATTCTATATAACAATCAGGTGGTTGATATCGCAACTAGATCGCTGGGTTTGTTATTAAGAAACTGACAACATTACTCTCAGTTTTCCACATTTTAACATTTGTATTACTCATAGATGACATAGATAGATTATAGTTCTATTACACGGTCCCTTATTTAAACGATTGTCATAGAATATCGATCGAATCTGTCCAAGAAGATTCTTAAAATATCACATATCTATAAAATGTGAGTCATATTTCTATACAAATTATTACATACATGCAAAAATCGATGGTCCATATTTTTAACTGTAACTAATTTTTCATCTATTCCCCGTATGGGTCACTCTCATACCACTTTTTTTTCTCGTGCTTGATCAAATGTATATGTGTTATAAGTTTAATAACATTTCCTTATTTTGTGACTTTGTAATTGTAAACGGCTACTATTGTATTTGTTAGTTTGAATTTTTTTCTTAAATTGGGCTACTTTCTGTTAGAAATGTAAATAAACATAGCTAAATAAATAAACAAATTTTTTGAATCCTACTTTTAAATCGTTTCGCGTTTGTACTTCTAAGGGGGTCCATAAAACAGTTAAAATAAATGTATTCCAAATGTTACATTACGTTTCCGCTTGATATGTTTTTTACCCTTCTATTACTGAGGTATCCTGGTTCCATATCATACATATTTTTTATTTTTCTGTTTTTAGGAAATAAGAAAACCGCTTAGTCCGAAACATAAGAGGCTCCTTAGTAAAACTTCACATCTCGACCGTAGCATTCAAACCTCCCAATTTTCCGAAATAACTAACTTGAAAAACGCGACGAAACACCGATCTCCCTTTTACCAGTCACCGATAAAAATGATCGAACCCTCTTTCCTCAGCAAACTAAAGGAGGAGGGCGAAATGCAGAAGCCAGTATATGTGCTTTATCCGAATTATGTGCTACCCGATTTGGAGTTTCTAAATGAAAAGAACGATATCAAAAATATTCTAGTTATGCCCCAAAACGCTCCCAGGGTTCCCATCGGACAAAAGCAAAGGCCATTTAGTTTTAACGACGTGGAGATGTTAAAGAGGAAAGGGTTTACGCACGTGAAGGATTGGGATTCTTTGAATATTTTGTTGCCACAGGAGTACAGGAAGATTTTAGCCGATGTGCCCGAGATTTCAGGACATATTAAGATCGGGGGAAGTTTAAGAGAAAAACCATCGTTTCTGAGGTAAGTTGAGAGAGTCTAAGAAGAGAGAATATTAATATAACATGTAATTTAATGCATGTTTATAATACTAGAAATTGCGTAAACAAACACTTATTAGTAACTCCAAAAATTAATCGGTTATCTAGGTGCATAATTCGAAAACTTCGTATGTCTATGTTACATATTATATTTATGTATGTGGATATATGAAATAAATAAATAAAATTAATAATAATGTAGAAGTATTTGTGTCCAAAGAGAGTGTAGAAATTATAGTGGTAAGCTTCGAATTGTATTTCATTTATCATCAGGAGGCTTCGTTTATATAGAAGAATAACTGGTGTGATATTATAACGGTGCTCAAGATAATTGAAAATTATTTTAAAAAAAACTAGTACACATCGGTATAAAATGAAAACCGAGCACTGTGCACCCTATAAAATAAACTAACATTTAAAACTGCAATTCACATTCTAACAGCATCAACTGACATCAACTAAATCTTTGGTACTATAGAAAATATAAGCATTGGAGACCTGTTGTTTAATAAGGTAACGCCTAGTGAGTGATATAGAAAATGTTGGTATTTTCCGTGTAACTCATAAAATCAAATCAATAGGTTTGTGTGTATTTAGTATGAATTTTTCTTATATAAACGTTTAGATGGTTATATTTTGTTTATTTAAAATCTTGGCATTTTGAAAATTAAAAGTCTGGTTTTATTCACTAATATTTTCAGCTAAAACATTAAAATTGATTATATTCTTTTTTTTAACTATATCTATTTTAAATTGCTATAAATATCTTGCAGTCTGGTCTACATGAAACAATTCTATTACGATTGTTAAATGGAATTAATGACAGTACCATATTTTAGATGACAGACTTTACTTTAGAGTTTATTAAAAAACAATTGACCAACCTTAACTTTTTCGTCGCGAATTTCGTGAGCCAATTTATTTGAGAAATCTTTGGCGTACAGTATTAATGATATGTGTGTTATGCGAATTTCAACTAATTTTAAATTAAATATGATAGATAATTTTTTAATTAACTTAAACTTTCTATCGTGGAACTACGTGGATAAAACAAAACAAAAGTAAAAACTCCGAGTCAGGATCTCATTAAATATATATATAATTTTTTAAACTTTTAAAAAGCTACACGTGTTTTGCTCCTAACGGAGCATTATCAGGCCTAAAAATAAGTAAAAATTTGTACAAATTTACATGTCTTAATAATAATGTCTTCTTGGTAGTATATGTTGTATTGCGGTCTTTTTTTAACTCTTTAAAATTATTATTAGAAAGAAAGTTTAAGACTTTGTCTTAATAATCTTTTTTTATCTAAAATAACTACACAGTTACCTTTACCAGCCTTTCCCAAAATTAAGTCATGTGTTTTGATTTTTCGTTTAATAGAACAAAGTGTTTTCGATTTCTTCGCTGCATTTTTGTTTGCATTTTGTCCGATTTGCTAGACTTACCAATTAAGCGTCTACACTCCCTCGTATGGAAATACTCAATTCAGACTGATCAGTGCCCAAAGCTAACTCTATGTCAGCCAACAAAGAAGTTATACTTTTTTCATTGTAACACGTATTAGGACTATATTTAAGACCATTTTCTAAAAATTGCACTTCATATAATGAAAACTGACAAGCGGATAAGTTTAAAACAAGTCTTTTAACATTATTGTACCTAACTTTAACAAGTTTATTTTCTATGTTATCGTGAAATGTATTTACTTCGTTGTTGGGTAAACGAGTATATATCAGTGACCAAATAGAAATAAACTTTAAAATTAAAACCAGATTTTATTTTCTTCCTTAATTGTTTGACGTATTAGTTTTTGTAAGTAATGTAACGATCTGACAGGCAATTGAATTTTCTTTTTTGAAAATAAACATTGTGAAGTAGAAAGGACTTTTGCTTTGGATAATGGTACTTCATCCACGAAAAATCCATCATAATCTCTCTAATATGTAATGCATAAAATTGTTTTCTAAAATATATTCATAGGAAAGATAATCTATGTTTTCTTGGAACAGTCAGCCTTGCATGATTATAAATTTTTGTATAAATACATATTAAGTAATTATTAGACTTCATGAATATGTATTAAATAAACAATTTTTTTAGATGTAAAAAGCCATCGCTGAATGACACAACTACAATACCAAACAACATATCATCTAGCTCTAGTACTGCTACTCAACCTAGTAGCGGATATCGCGGCTCTTCCAGCTTACTAACAGATTCTCAAAATAGTCCGGCCGCTCAGAGTAACAATAATCCTTTGTTCGTTTATCGGTATGATAGCGTTACTAGTTCGGAGGCAAGCCTGATTAATGGGTAAGTTTTAAAGGAAAAACATTTTTCTGCATGAATAATATAATATATGATTTATGATATATATTTTATGCTGTTTATTGTTGACGAAAAGAAACTTTCCATATTTCTCAGGTATCTCGTTAACTTAAAATCTATTGGTCTAATTAATATTTAAATCAAAAGACAACAACATATATTCTCGGTCTGAAAAAAATTATTTTATTAGTAAAAATGGTAACACGTCTTGCGCTCCTAAGAGCATTATCAGACTTAAAAAATAATCTAAACAAAACCAAATAAAATTACATAAAGACCTAAGCGAAAAAATTTACCTTAAAAAGATTAGAACACGACCGACTGGGTCAATTATAGACACACACTGACCGGTAAAATATAAGTTTAAAAAACTGACGCCACAAATATATAAAAAAGGAGCGAAACGCGTTAAGACCGAGACTTTGTGTTGTTGTCTTTTGATTTATTTATATCAAGGTCTCTTTGAGAATATGGACGACTTCTTTCATTTAAGCAATATTTGTTTTAAGAGGGAGCAATTTTGTTACCACCTACTCTTACGTTTAATATTACGTTGTTTTTTTTGCTATAAACCAAGATAACAATGCATGTGTTCATATCTGGCTTTTCTCCAAATCATACCTAAATAGTTACAGTAATAAAAGAATTATTATATTTCTCTAAAATTTAATATATTTTATAATCGAAAAGATGTGTGACGCCAGTTACATACTTTTATCTTAGGAAAAGAATAAAGTTAAAAACGTAATATATTATTATTTTCAAAATTACACCGAAAACTCCTCGTTCATTTCATTCATAAAAATGGCGTGTCCTTTTATGTTTTGTTAACAATATTTACGGATTTCCTATATAGGTAAACAAAATAACATATATTTATTTATTTAAACTCTTACAAACTTATTTGAATGTAGAGACTTTAAACCTAATAAAACTATAATGACTTTTTTTGGTCGTCCTGGCTTTTGCTTGGGAGATTCCGCTTGACCTGCTACTTTTCTTTTCCGCAGCAATTTGAAAATGGTGACTTTCCAATTCCATTCATTCGACAATTTCTTGCACAGTAAAACTAGGGTAATCGTGTTTTATGCAATCATGTACATTGAAAATAATAACTTTTTCACTCAGTGATAGTGTAGAATTATTAGAACATCTTTTCGTTGGACTGAATACCTCCATTTTTTAAAATATTGTTATAATAATATTCTGATTACACTACAGCGTAGCAGTGAATACTAACGTTTAAAATATGATTTAAAAGTATTTATATTCTGTATATATTACCTGTCCCCATTTTTGCATGCTATAAAGCGTTAAGAGGTACCTATACAAAAGGATTAAAGTATTAAATTAGTATTTAATCTCTTTCAAAATAAAGGCATTTAATGCATGAAAATTAAATTAATAAATACCTAATTATAAGACCAGGAAATTTAGCTAAACAGAACGGAATTCCCCATTTTATTACTCTATACATTTCTGAAATAAAGTATAGCCTACATAGTCTACTCACAAATAAAAAAGAAAGAAGAAACACATAAATTAACAAAAAAAAACATAGGCATGTTCCAAAACAGGTCTTACAGGTCAGTTACAAAATTATGGACTTTAACTTCTTTAAGATGCTTTTTTTATTATTGATTACAAAACCAAGTCTATTTCCAGTAGTTTCACGTTGATTAAATTTCAAGTTAGTTTGAAAGTGAGACTTAAACTAAATTATCAATTTTATGTTTAATATGTATAAATTGTGTTTTCCAAATTTTTTAAAACAATCCTTAAGACAAGTTATGTGTATGAATAGCTTGAAATAATCAGCAAATACAAGGCATTAAGTATGCTTTACATAGTTTGGAAAATTGTTCAGAAAAATTAAAGGATTAAGAATAGTAGTGGCACATGGTTACTGTCCTGTGCCACCCTAGATTATGTTATTTAGTTTAAATAGATTATGTTTTTAATTGAAGTTAAATAGCAATGCTATTTAACTTGATGTGCCAAAGTTATGTCGGATGCTCAATAAGGAACCAAATTTGCCCCACTTATTTACTAAAAGATCTTGATCAACCTTATCAAAAGCCCTTGCATGATCTGTGAAAACAACATCTAAATACTGTTTGTTGGTGGTGTTGAGGTAACAAGACCTGTTCTTGCTGGAGAAGTGACTCTGGATTAATACTAATTAAAACTTATTAAATTATTAAAACTAATTTGAACACTGGATTAACTAAAGTATATTTGAGAGTTTCTGGATATGTGCCTAAAACTGAGTGCACAGACATTAGAATACCCCTTGTAAATTTATGACTGCATATTATTATTATTAGTGGCCTTCTACAAACTCAATAAGCTAGCGGAAAATTTATGTATACCAATTTATCACTAATTACAGTTACAGAGTGGTAGATTATTAAAAGCTATGATGCAAAATAATAATTTCTCTCTTCGAAGTTTAAAAACAATGAACAATTAAAAATGTCTTAACTCAGATTACTTTAATTCCAATTAATTTAAAATATTATACCTGCTTGCGGGTATTATAAAAAATATTTAGGGTAAAAAATGAATTTTTATAAACCTAAAGACTTATTTCAAATATGTAAACTTCAAGTAATGTAAATGCTTTATTTTCTTTAAAATGATCACAACAGGAGTCTCTAAATATAATATTATTACATAAAATTATTATGATGACATACTTCTGAATTATAAATGTCCTTGAAGCTAGAGTCCTCAGTTAAGAATCCCATATAGCAAAGAAAATTAACATTGTATAATATGGATCAAATTACTCTATCTAGGGGGTAAATGTATTTCATAATAGTTCATATTCCTTAGAATATAAACAATGTCTGTTGGTTGGAACATTAAAAGAAGTATATGGTATTAACCTTATACACAAAAAGCAAATCAAAAATATCAAGCCTAGTCCTAACAATTTGCCAGTGAAACTACTTTATAAATACTACACTCGTATCCTCTGTAAAGACTCGAAATTTATAGACTGCAAATATTTATTAAAATGCTTGTTTGTTGATTTTGTAAAACTAGATTTTTATGGCTTATTCTGAATTGCCACACTAAAGATCAAAACAACATAATAAACAATAATAAATAAATAATAAAAATAAATAAATAACAAAATAATAAAGTTTATGCAACCTCGCGAAATAATAAACTAAATATACTTGTGAAAAATTATATTTAAATAACTACAACTTGCTTTAAAGATAGTATCGACAAATTCTTACTTCTTACTTAACCCTTATATAGATCCAGCCAAAAAACTGATTTTTTGGAAAAAAAAATGGAATCTATTAATATTTTTTAATATCCGTCTCTAGTATCTCTAAGATTTAAATTATCATTTTGTCTTATTATCTATTATCTTTTTACATACTGTTAATGGTAATTATTAAGAAACACTATATTAATTAAAAGTCCTTTAATGTCTAGTGTCCGCCTTTTTATTACCAAATATTGTCATATAATTTGGATTCCAGGCACGACCCTGGATAACCAATTTTCTATTACAATCTCCTATAAAATTGGCTTCATTAATAATGGAACAGTTGTTTTAGGATTTGCGCCATACGGCAAGATAGCCTGGGGTTAATAGCACTAGCTAACGTTATAAACCCTTTGAACCTTGCATGCAATAAACTCATTGTTCAATTAACCCTGTGGCATAAAATAAATTAATTACGTGTATTTATAGATTACCATATTTAATTAATTATTTGATTAATATGTAATTTATTAATTCGTGTTTTCTATCAAACTAAAAGATGATGAAAAATAGTGAACTAAATAAAGTAAAAAAAAAACATAAGGCTTTCAAAATAAAGTATTTGTCATAATATTTCCTAACCATTTTAAAATGTTTCTTTCTTTAATTTTATCACATTTTTTGCTTACGCACTTTTGAATGAGAATTTTATTTCTTTTGCCATGCTGTTATTAAAATTTTAAGGATTATGTTACATTCGGTGTTATATATAGGAGTGGGTTGGTCAATTGTCCAAAATCAACAAAAATAATGTTAGGTCAGTGATTTTTTTTATAAAACACCAATTTTGTGTTGTCATAAAAACACGTCATTATCTTCTGACTAATCCTATTTTCTGCCCTTTTGTCCGAAATTCCAGTCCCTGAAACTCAAAAAAAGGACCCTCCAAAGCTTAATTTGAATTCCCAAATTAATTAAATGAATTGAAGGTTTCAATAATAATAATATTCACCTTACCGCATTGAAGATTTAGATTCACTGAATGTAGTGATCATTCTGTGCCATATCAATTTATCAATTCAAATTAAATAAAGAACAAATAATTCAATATTTACTTGACCATGCTCCTAGCTCAGATTATATTTCTTATTCTCCTTTGCGTACTTTTAATTCAGTCACGACTGGTCGTTACAAATTCTTGTTTTTTTTTTAGCGAAAAACTCCCTCACTGTATAACAACTACCCCTCAAGCAGGCGTAAAATGCGTAAACTCCTTACCTCAAGAAAATCGTTCAAACAAATCTCCGTACATTAGAGGGATTTTAAGAAAAGCCGAAATAAATAAGAGGTTCAGCGTGTACGAACCTAGCGAGGAGGATTTAACTGGCAATGATGTAAGCACACGTTTTTATCAATTTGGAGGTGTATTATTAAGTGTTTTTTTTTAGACTACCTATAATAAACGGCGATCCCTCCCGGATCCCTATTATTTAAATCGGATGAAGAGATTCTCGGAAACTGAAGACGAAGGTGTGGACGCAGGCACTTCTAGTAGCAGTTTGGACGAAAAAGAGAGTTTGTCGAACAGGAACGATTTTCTCCTACCTCACGGGGGTTCAGATGAACTAATGCAACTAGAAGAGTATTTGAAATTAAGCGGATTTTCATCCACTGACGAGGATAAAACAGAGGAAAATTTGCTGCAGCTGCGCAGTTACGTCAGCAAGTTTTTGGCTTTAAAAATTAATCAGGTAAGATGAGTCTCTATTGTATTTTTAGGCCATTATAAAAAAAATATAATTCTATGCTCTAAAGATCAAGTTAAGTTTTATCCTAATTCTAAAAAATCAGTAAAGTATAAAGTTTTACAATTTTATGAACTAAAATGACGTGTAAATTTTTAGTATGTCTTTGTATTGTTGGCTGTAATTGTTGCTACAAGGCGAATTTGTAGAACGTTTTAAGTTTTAAAAGAAAGAAAATTCTTAAAAAAATATGATATTGCATTTTAGATTAAAATTGTCAGTACAAGCTTTTTTCAGAAAGTCTAGTACGCCATGTATGGAACGCATGGACATTATGTTATTATGGTCTAAGGTTATTTATGCTTGTTCGTTGAACATTCTAAGTAATCTACTAGGCGAAAATTTCGCCAAAGGTCTTATTTTTCACTTCAGGTTCAAAATAATGAAGTTAGGCGCATATCTCAGATTAAGTCGACGTTAAACTGACACATTATTTATACAAATATACAGTATTTATACAAATATTTACCGTTAATTAAAAAATCTTTAAAAAAGAAAAAGCCACTATCGGTAATTTGTTGACCAACTCGTTGGCCGCCGAGATCGCCTGACTTAATCTTAGCTGACTTTTACTTTGGGGCAAAGTTAAAGACGAAGTTTACAGAAAGAAATGCGAATGTACTGCAAGACATTATTACAAGAACAATGTCATAGATGCATATACCGTTAACAAGATATATCGGTATAAATTTATTTATTATTTATAGCTAATTTTTTTGTATAAATTATTGAATGGTCAGATAATTTGTCCAGAACTTCTGATGACAATACAATTTAATATTCCATCTAGGAATTTAAAGCAGTATCGTGTCTTTTCATTACCATTTCATAGCGCCAATTATGTATTATATGCTCCTATTGAAAGAACTCGTAAGAATCGTCAATACTAGGGAGGTTGAAATGTTGGGCATTTCCTTATCTAGATTTAAGAGTCAAATAAGAGAAATTGTTTAATTTTTTTTTAGTGCAATACTGAATATTATACTTTAGTAGGGTATGTTTTTAGTATTTTTAGAATTCTGTTATATTGATTTAAGTTATAAAACTATTTTCGGTATTTTACATTTATAAGTATGGTTAGGTTCAATTCATTTTGTATTTAATTTACTGTTGTAATGGGGTTGATCCCGTAAATAAATAAAAATAAATAAATAAATAAATAATATGGTGAATCAATGGCTGATCTATTCCAAAAGCGACAAATCGTGTTCTGAAATGTGCAAGAAAATGCGTGGAATAGAATAGTGGTGTTTTTAAACATTTGTGATTTAGAAGAAGTTATTCAAAAATGTTTGACATTTAATAAAAATCTATTAAAGATTTTAAATGCAATCTTCAAGAAGGAGTGATGGATTAAATGAAAGATTATTGCGATTTTAGTTCAGATATTTTTAACTCAAATATATTTAACCTCGTGTCATATATTCTTTATATTATGTTTTTTGTTTAGAAAAAAATTATTAAGAGTGTCATAATATGTGTATGTCTCATGTTTTTTTGAATATTGTTAATCGTTTAAATTTTACTTTGCTCATTTATTTAAATTTTTCTAAAAATATGCATTCTAAAGTGGTAAAACTTTCTAAACATATTGTTAGCACCTTCATAAAGTACACTATAGACGGTTAACCTTCCGTTTTGTTTTTTTTATGACGATTTATACCTATCGTCATGCTGAATAGAAAATTACATACAGTGTGAGCCAAAAGTCCTGAATAAATTCATTTAAAATTCAGTGGTATGTTCAAAAAAAAAACGCTCGGACACGTCGATTTTTATTTTTAACTGCGGGTTTTCTTACTATAATTTTATGTATACTGGTCCAAAAATAAGTTACGACTATCAACTTCAATTTTTGAAATGGAAATACCTATTTGTTATTCTGTATTCTTAAAGAACAGAAAATTCTAGACATATTTCATGTACAATGTCCTATACCTATCTCCATTTGTTTTTGAGTTATTTACAGTTGAAGATCGGCATATTTGCACTTTTGACATGTTATAAAATCCAAACGGTTAGACATAGACAAATGCGGTTTGCACTTTTTATCGAAGCTTTTTTAAAACCATCTGTTGACACTAGCTAGTTAGTGTCAACAGGTACTGAGAAATTTACGGTTGAATTTCTGAACATACAATAATACATGCAACTATGTATGTAACACCCTTACTAAGGTAACCTTGTTTTTTGTGTTTTTTCATCCATTGTTGCAATGATGTTGTCATCATTTTTTGAAGTGACAGCAGTCTTATCCTTGTTTATTGTAAAATTTAATATTGCCTGAAAAGATGAATAAGTTAAGTGAAACTGAGAGAATAGAAATACTAATTATGATAGGATGTGGTGATCGCATTAGGACCCAACACCAGGTTTGTGAAATGTTTAATACCAAGTATCCTGATAAGACAATATCTCAGTCTACCGTTAGCAAACTAGAAAGAAAATTTAGGGAATTAGGTCACCTCAGAGATCGACCCAGATCGGGTCGTCCCTCAATTTCCGAGGAAAATAAGTTAAATGTTGTTTTGTCCATTGAAGAAAATTCTCATACACCGACTAGACAGGCAGCACTAGATAACGATGTTGGAAAAACATCTTTAAGAAGGATTTTGAAAAAGGCAAAATATCATCCCTATAAATTAAAATTAATCCACGAACTTAACGAAGATGATACAGATCGTCGATTAGAGTTTTGCGAAACTATAATGAATGTCTGCCATAACGACCGTCTTTTTACTCATAGAATAATTTTTTCTGACGAGTCGACCTTCTGCCTCAATGGTACAGTGAACAGACAGAACTGCCGTTACTGGTCTTCCTCCAATCCAAATTGGGTGATTGAAGCTCATACCCAAAATCCTCAATCTGTGAATGTTTGGGCCGGCATTATCAATGACAGAGTCATAGGTCCATTTTTCTTCGAAGGTACCTTAATAGGTCAACGTTATTTGGAATTCTTAAGGAACGAACTGATTCCCGCTTTATGTTTGATGTTTCCAAATGCAAATAATCCCAATATTCCAGAAGCTTCAATTTGGTTCCAGCAAGATGGCGCGCTGCCACACTTTAGCAAAGCCATGCGGCAATATTTAAGTGAGGTATTTCCGGGTCGATGGATTGGGCGAAGGGGTCAATTGGAGTGGCCTGCTAGGTCCCCCGACTTGACTCCTTTGGACTTCTTTTTGTGGGGTGATTTAAAGCATAGAGTGCATGTAAATAAACCCAACAATTTAGAAGAATTGAGAAATAATATAAGAAATGAGATTCAACGAATACCTTAAGAAATGATACGCAACGTTCTGAGAGAATTCGAATCAAGACTCGCTTACTGTCAAGAAGTTAATGGGGCTTAATTTGAACATTTAATTCGGTCTAGATTAGAATAGTTTCTTTTTGTTTAACGTTTATGCAATAATTTTGATTAAATACATTAATATTTTGAATGTTTTTTTATAAATTTAACCGTAAATTTCTCAGTACCTGTTGACACTTACTAGCTAGTGTCAACAGATGGTTTTAAAAAAGCTTCTATTAAAAGTGCAAACCGCATTTGTCTATGTCTAACCGTTTGGATTTTATAACATGCCATAAGTGCAAATATGCCGATCTTCAACTGTCAATAACCCAAAAACAAATGAAGATAGGTATAGGACATTGTACATGAAATATGTCTAGAATTTTCTGTTCTTTAAGAATACAGAATAAAAAATAGGTATTTCCATTTCAAAAATTGAAGTTGATGGTCGTAACTTATTTTTGGACCACCCTGTATACATAAAATTATAATAAGAAAACCCGCAGTTAAAAAAATCGACGTGTCCGAGGGTTTTTTTTTAACATACTCCTGAATTTTAAATGAATTTATTCCGGACTTTTGGCTATCACTGTATATGTCATTTTCACAATACAAATGATTTTTATCAGAACTTCAAACTAAATTAATTCTAAAGACTTCAAATCACGCTTATTTTAAAGGTTTTTGAGAGTACTTCAAAAAATGTATACATATAGAAGGGGTATTTTTAAATGATTTAAAATTACTTGCACAGTTGGTTCCTTGTGAAAAAGAGGTTACGTTCAAACAGCTGTATCTCAGTAGCTGTTAATATACACTGAGTACCTGTAATATAAATGAAACAAAAACCAATCTTTTACTATTTTGATAAGCATAATTTTCTCCCTAACACTAGGATAAAGTTGTTGGAAAGTAACTGATGACAACTTTTTTTCGTGAAAAATTTTTTGCTTCAAACTCATGGCGATATCTGCAGTTATTTTTTCCTAACCTATTTTCTACCTCCTGCCCAATTTACACATATATGGGAACAGTTTCAAAAATTTTAAACCTAAAACCATTTACTAGCCGATTTCTACAAATAAATATTTTTTAGGACGACTCCGAACATTTCGGCGGCAAAAAATGCGTGAGCTTCGCTGAAAAATCTGGCAGCACAAGACATTTGGACGCCAAGTTGGCCAATAATCCACCGAATAATTCTCCGAACGTTTCGGCCTTTTTACAACAGCGAAATTTCCAGACGAAAACAGTAAGCCGGAGAATTATAATAACAATGTATTTTTGATAATTTATTTACAACATTGCTTTCAGGTTGCCGACATGACAATTTGTGAGGAAAACGAAAATAGTCCGAACTATTCTAGTCCGCAAGCGACGCCGGTTCACTTATGCAAAACCCCTTCGGATTATTATGTGCAAAAACGATCTCTTATTAATGGGGTGATGGATGCGGTCGATCAAATTATGCAGCATTTTTCACCAGCTAGTAATCAACAGGAACTTAATACTCTTGGTAAGTTAATGAATATGTTGATTGCATTGTACGTAATATAATTGTAATCTGGGGTGTACTGTTTTACACCATATATGGAGGAACAATTTAAAAACTTGAAATGGCAAGATATTAGTAACGAAAAAATGAATTAAAGAACGCTGAAAAGAGTTTCTATAAAATGAAGGGGGTACAAAAAAGCATATCATCTCACCCCCATCTGCAACCCCTTGGACAAGGTGAGATACACCCTTAAAATCTTAAATGGAAAGATGGGTTGAGTGATTTTAATACTCCTGAAAAATCCTCTCCAATGATGCTATAGAAAGCTACATTTCAGGAAATTATTATCTGTTTATCAAGGAAAACAATAAATAAAAACACTACAGATATAGCATGGCATTCTTGAACTATTCTTTGCTGGAATTGCTCAGGTTGCGTTTTAAAAACCACAGATTTTAGGTGACAAAAAAAAGTCAAGAGGTGTTAGGTCCGGGGATCTAGATGGCCATTCAATAGGTCCTCTTCTATAAACTGCGCGTTTCTTTCGGCAAAAAAAACCTAGCAAACAAACCAATACAAAATACCTACGGGCTTGACATCGTTAAAATTCTTAAGGCACATGCTAGTATATCGGTAGCCATCATTTTAAAAATTTAATTAAATATTAATAAAAAAAATCAAAAATGTGTTTTCATTTATACAGAAGAATTGTGGCTGAAATGTGGCTTTCTATGCTATTATTGAAAAGCATTTTTCAAGAGCTTCAAGATGAGATGTATCATTCGACCCTCGTTTCTATTTAAGATCTTAGACTTTAAACTATGGGTAGACAAAAACTGCAATGCAGTAAAATACATCATTTTTTGTTGGGAAATCCTAATTGAAGTTACCACAAATAATTAGAAATTTGTAGACTTTTTGTCAAACTTTTTGTGCTTCTTTTTACGATTAGATCGTAAAATGATTGAAAAATTGGATGCAGCAAATTCATGAACGCCCAAAACTTTATTGTTGTGCAAAAAAATTGTTTTGCGTTATGCACCAAGGCATCGCATAGTAACATTTCGATATTTCAATACACGAAAACTATATCCGAAAAGGTATCAGAAGTTCTAAACGCATACTCCGAGGCGTGTTTTCTATATCCCTTATTGTTTTTAAATCCCTAAATAAATACTTTAGCCAACCAAAAAATAAAAATCGTTTCCTTCAAAAATCTAAATTGGTATTATCCATTACAAGATAACATTTATGTGCCTCTTTAATATTCATTTTTGTTTTTGCAAGCAGTTCAACAGAAGTACATTTATTGTATGAATACGTTTTGGCTTTATACTTTTCCTTAGCAATACAGTTCCAAAGGAAATATATTTTGAGAAATATTAGATAGAAAAATCGTAGATTCCTTTTTCTTCCGGATCATGTTAACAAAAAAACTAAACTTAACTTTACTTAAACTTAAAACTTAACTCTAAAATACTATATTAAAAAAACCAAAAGGAGTTTTAATATTTTCTTAAAAAGTATGAAATTGAAATAACACAGATTAAATTAAATTCTTATTACCTTTGTCAAATAAATCCAGAATCCTACTTCTTTTGCCTGATATTTTTTTCAGATCTTTTTCATAAAATCAGATCGTGAACATTCCCTTTATATTCTGTAAAAATACCGTCAATAAAAACTTCTTCATTACAATAAAATCTCCATATTTTATCACTGAACTTTTACCTTAAAGGCGATTCGAGCGTGAACCCCTCCTGCGCCAAACTGGCTCTAACGACCCTGTGTCCGGCCCTTTACGCCGTTTTAAGCGACGGCCTAAAGCCTTGCTTAGAAACTAGCTTTGGGGCCATAAATAACTCCGTGTGGCAGGTGGTGGAGGCCTCCTCACAACAGGGCCCCCTTACCAAAGCCCTTAATGATTTGGTAATGCGGATCAATAGTGAGGACGTTATAAGTGAGGGATTAGGTAAGTTGGGAGTTAATTTTTTTATACCCACACATTATTTGTCTAGTAAGATTTTGGGTTTTGGGATTAGTGAAATAAAAGTCCAGCTTAGCTCAAAATGGCCTATGTTTCGCAAAATCTATTTGCTTCGTCAGGGCGCTAAAAATACAGGAATGTTTTTTTTTTTTGTTTCACCTATATTATCTTTTATTGATTCTCCACTTTAAATGTAACTAAGTTTATTAGTACTGTTTTAAGTCAAATATTTATCAAAGACGAACGATATGTCAAGAATTCTTTTGAATTTGTACAACATTAGGCACACTTTTACCCAAAAAGTGCGAAATTATTTTCCTAGATGTTGTATCTCTCTTTACCAACATTCCAACTGACGTCATAAATATTGTACAAGAAAAATGTCAGTTAGTCCAAAATAATACTACCATACCACTTTCACTTTTTTAGATATAATAAATTTCGTTTTTAGTAATAACTATTTTCAATTAAATAATGATTTTTATAGTCAAACACAAGGTCTTGAAATGGGTAATAGTTTATCTTCAATATGTGCAGACTTACAAGATTTACAAGAAAAAGCTATTAAAAAACTACCTTAATTATTAAATATTTTAACGATATTTAATAAGAATCACCCGAAATTACAACGGGTATTTGAATAATTATTTAATAATTATCAGTCTTGAACGGGAAAAAAATAAAAAAAATATATTTTCCAGATATTTAAATTATAAAAGGGGAAAATGGTGAATTAGAAAGCAACTGGTACCACGAAGCAACATTTTCAGAAAGGTACATCAATTTTGCTCTACATACATTAAAGGATAAATTAACTATTATTAATAACTTAAAGAGTAGGGCAACATCACTATCATTAACAAAATATCACAATTCAAACATAAAATTTATTCAAAAAATGCTTATAGATAACGATTATCTATTATCGATAATTAGGAGAATTCTTTACAAAAAAATAATACCGTCATCCTGCAACGAACAATTTCAAACGAAAACAAGACTATTGAAAAGTACAGAACCTTAGACAACAAACAACAACGTAAACACAATTAAAACAAAGTACTTTTCAAAACTAAAAACTGAAAACCTGCTAATAGCACACGTGATTTATCGCATATGTGATACATGGTACAATTGTGACAAATGTTATGTAGGACAGACATCGAGGTATTTAAAAGACAGACTTAGGGAACATAAAAATGACTAAAAGAACTACCTACTCAAACCAAATCCAACTGCCTTAGTACTGCACAAACAAGACACATGCCACAACTTTGACTTCTATCAGTTTTAGATCAACATACTAACTCTAAAAAGGGAACAAGATCCGAAATGATACATATTAAAAAGAAATAATTCTGTCAACAAAAGAGCTGATATAGAAAAACTAACCTGTGCATAATATGACATCTTAGATAAAATAAAATAACTACTGGTAGTGCTAAAACTATTCTTAAATTCGAGTCACGAAAAAAAGTCAAAATAAATAATTAATACCCATCGATAGTACATATTTCATTATTGCACTTTACCATTATGCCAAAACATTTTAATTCCTACGTGTGTTGTAAGTAATGTGTATTTTATTTTATTTAAAAAAAAAATAGGTTTAAGTAGAAATAATTTGCCCCCTTTCTCATCCAAAGATTTCTCATCCAAATTATATGTAAAAGTTTTTAGTTTATATGGATAGGGTCACAATTTTTAACTTGTAAGCCTTAATCAACAAAAAAAATCATATTCTTATTTTCACAAAAAAAAAATAAAAATTCCTGTATTTTAAGCGCCCTGAGGAAGCAAATATATTTTGCGAAACGTCGGCCATTTTGAGTTTAACTGGACTTTTATTTCACTGCCCGAAACCCAAAATCTTACCAGGCAACTAACAAAATTTGGATCGTTAAAAGATAAACCACAAATTATTGTTTTATATTTTTTTTTAGTAAAATTTAATGCCTTCATTTTCGGACTCTTGAATGTTCGTTCACTAGACGCATGGACAAGTTATTTAAGGACTAGAGAGAGCATATTGAAAAAACACTACACCGCAGATTCCTTATTGGTACTATCACATACAGGCGGTACTAATCTGAGAACTATGTTGGACACGATGGTGGCGGCGTTGCAACCTTTGGCATTTCTACCCTTTCAGTTTGATTTGTTATTTGAATATAAACAATTGCATCTCAGTTTTAAGAGGATGGATTCGTATAATCAGCCTACCAGTCCTACGTTGAAGGTAATAAACTATTAAAGCATATTTTAAAAGGAACTTATTGTAGGCAATAAAAAACCAAACTCAATAATATATTACATATAAGATGTCAATTTAAACACATTTTAGCACATTTTATGAGCTTGTTTTCAGTCAGATTATATTAAACCTTTAGGGATGCTAAAAATAACCCGTAAAATTTTTAGTGTTGGGTGACTGATTGCATTTTAAAGGATATTTTGTTTTTTTACTATTAAAAAAAAAAAAGTAGCAAAAAATGTTTAGCCAAGGTATTAAAAGTAGCAATTAAACATAAAAATCATTAAAATACTAATGTAATGGTAATAAATAAATAATAATGGCAGAATAAGGCATCTTGTGTTTCTAAAGATCGGAAACGTGGAAAAAATTTAAGAAATTTCACACTTCAGCAGACTCAAAGTATACTGTGTAGTGTTAAAGTATACATAAACTTCATATTAAATAAACAGCGTTGCACGTCACAGGGGGTGGGATTAACCTGGCCTGGTAATACCAACCCACAAATCAACTGTAATGGGTCGATTACATTGAATTTTAAAATCCCGCGTGGCTATTCGCTAATCGATATCGGTTGGGATATTGATTTTGATACCGGCTGATTGACTTTTGATCTTTTAGTTTTATGCGTTTTGTTCTTGTGTTCAGAGTGATTTTTTCTCTCCGTGTTTTGTATACTTTAAGTTATCGACAAAATGCCAAAGCAGTTAAATAGTCGTTGTCAGGAGTAAGTTGCATCGCTATTGCAGTATTTTGAGATAGAACGGGATAATAAGGGCCCATTGCTTTCACACTAACAGCGTTCGTTAGAGAAGTAAGGTATTATATATAAATATTTAGACAAAAATATACAAACATTTTATTTATTTCTTGCAGCGTGTTGCAGAAGCCTTACGTTTAAATATTGCAACAGTTAGTAGAATCTCCTGTAAAATAAAAAACAATATCACTTTAAGTTCGCCTAGAAAACGAAAGTTAAGCAAAAGGGTTACAGACTGTACAATTTTCGATACTGCTGCTATACGTAATACTATTTATACAATGTACGAACAAAGTAAGTAGCTATATGAAAAAAAATTAGATGCTAATTTAAAAAATAATTTATCTGGTTAATTTTGTTATTTGGTTATATATTTCATGTAACCAAATTATACAATTCATATTGGAAATGATGATAGGGACTCTAGTAGTTCCGAGACAGAATCAGATCAGCAGTAATATCTACTAACCAAAAAATATAATTTTCGTATTATTATATATTATTTTAATATATTTCATATTTGTTAAAAAGCTTTTCGTTTATTCTTTAAACTAAGGTGGGTGTTAATATTTATTATACTGTAATAATTTTAAACTTAACAATATTTTTTAAATAAAGTGTGTTACCTGATACCAGGGAGTAGATGAAATCAGGTGAATTTAGGCTAATAAAACAGATAATCAGAAATTCAAATCAAACAAAATTATAACTTACAATAATAATTATTAAAACTTATAATTTCCTAGTATCATAACATTTAGATACCTAAATTTATTACAATCCGGCAACCGCACTCTCAAGTAAGCAGCGAGACGGACGATGACGTGCAACGCTTTTTGTTTTGTATGAATGTTCAGCGAATTGTAAAAGAAACGTGACATTTTTGTTTTGAAAAGTAAACCACTAACAATTGTGTT
The DNA here is from genome assembly GCF_022605725.1 of Anthonomus grandis grandis. Taxonomy (NCBI): domain Eukaryota; kingdom Metazoa; phylum Arthropoda; class Insecta; order Coleoptera; family Curculionidae; genus Anthonomus; species Anthonomus grandis. The sequence continues at coordinate 31,492,505 of NC_065552.1, forward strand.
TGCGTAAAGCAAAAAATTTATTCAGAATTATAAATACATGCTCTAAAATAATTTTAATTATTATAAAAATGTCTATATAATTTTTAGATTATATAACATAAAAATCTCATTGTTTCCCTAGCATTCTACATCACCGAGCTTCAAACAGTTCTTCTCGGCCAAATACACGCAATCTCCCAAATCCAATAGCAGATCAAACTCAGAATCAGACGTTATTTCTGCTGTTACACTAAGAAACATATCTGAGGCGTCCGGATACAAAGAGAGACCGCGCAGCAGCTGCGTTGAACCTGGAATGTTAAACTTCAAATTGGGCGAAGACGTTAATAACGTTGCGAAAAAACGGTATTTTAATAATTACACGCCATAGTTTGAGTTTTTGTAATATAATTAATATTTTGTTTATTAGATGGTCAAGTATTGCCACAAACTCCAAACTCTTCCAAGTTTATGATCGATTGGCAAAAGATGACGAAGAGTACGCGGACAGCTTGGAAACCACTCAAGGTTCACCAAAGAAAGAAAGACCCGCGCAGTTAAAAACTAACGAGCCTGAATCGTTGGATTCGAATTATGCCGATGATAAGCCGATAAATGGAAGGAGGTTCAAGAAGTTACAGCAAAAGTGGGAGATGTTAAGTAAGGAGTCAGTGGATAAAGAGTCGCCTCCGCCTAGTCCTACACATGTGGGGAACAAATCAAAGATTCCAAGGTAAAAATTTGAGTTTTACGTTTGCTTTTGCGTATCTGTCTAAATACTGGCAAAATTTTTCAAAAATCCAAATATTTTACTTACATTAAATATAAACAATGTTTTTTTAACCATACGCTATAAGTAAATATGTTTTGAAATTTATATATCTTGGTATTTTTAGGATATATAATACATATTTTTGAAACTGGAGTAAAAATTGTGAGCAAGTTGTTAAAATTTAGCACTTTTAGGTTGAATTTTATTTCTCTATTAAAATCGCTCTTTTTACTTAAAGTTTGTAGTGTTACTTAAATAAATTCTTAGTAAGATAAGTGATGTCAATTATACAGTGTGTCCAAGATAAAGATGCCTATCATGGGGATCTTAAAGGACAAAAGAGATTCGAAGATGGTTAAATTAGAAAAAAGTTGCGCATTTTTAAGTCTCACAATATGCTGTTTAGAAACTTAAAACTTCCGAATAGTTCCGGAGATATGCCTAAAAAACCGAAATTTGCCGATTTCGTTTTAATTTTTTTCTGACGTTATTTGAAGAGATATGGAAAAACAAAAGACTCTTTCTGGGCATTTTTTAAGCTTTACAAAACAGTGTTGAGAGATTTTCCATACAACCTTTCGTTTTGGTTTCTGCGACCATCATCAACTTAATTTTCTTATATGGCGCGTAAAAAAAGTATACCCTATATTGAATAGCATATTTTATTAGGAATACAGTGATGTTAACATAATATAATCCTGCAATATTTAAATTGGAAAAATTAGTTTTTATTAAATTTCGAATGTTTTGGTGTAGTAGACGGTGAACTGATGCCGCTGAGAAAATTTCAAATTAATTTGATTGACACTTTTTGAGCTTTGTTCTTGCGTTTTGTTGCTACGGTTTTTCGTTCTGTTTCAAAATGGAACGTGCTCTTTTATCTGAGGAAAAGTTTGATATGATAAAATGTTAGATCCTATGCTAATAGTGCCCTAGCTAATGCTAATAGGGACTATCGCCTAGTACACCGAATGGTTAGACATCAGCATCGTTTTGGTTTTAATATGCGGGTTGGCAGATTTGCAACAGATTTAATAGGCCCCTTTTTTATTTATTAACAATTTCTTTACCTTATCGCAACATATTGGAACGCGATTTGGAAGAATCCTTGTTCAACTTACCACTTGCAAGTGTTAGAAAAAGTTGGTTCCAGCAGAATGGTATCTATCGAACAGATTTTCGGGAAAATGGATAAGTACACATTCAACAGTTCCGTGGTCCTCTCGTTCGCCGGACATAACTCCTCTCGATTTTTTTTTCTGGGACTATTTCAAAAATTGTCTTTACAGCCGGGTTTTTGAATCTGAGGATCAGCCGAGAAGAATAGTTCTTGAAGCATTTGAGAGCCTCAAAAGCGAGAGATGTCAAAAATTCGACAGTTGGAAGGTGTTATCTGTGTTTGGGGAATAATGGTAATTTGTTTTGAACATTATCTATAATCTAAATTAGTTTGGGTTTCTAGTAATAGTAGGGGAGCCTGGGATGCTAAATTTGCAGTTACTTAAGTTTGCGTTTTTAGTGGGGAGGTGAGTGTGTACACATCTTCAAAAAGAAGTTATTCAAGCGTGTCAGATATTCAGAGGGAATGTTAAGTAAACTCTGAAATGTGTCCTATTTAAATGTCTGACGATTTGAAATTTGAAATACTCGAGCCCGTCAAATTTTTATACAGACAGTTCAATTTGATGTCCTGATCGTTATAACTGCTAACAATTATACGGAGGAACATTGTTAATCTGACAATTAGAAAAAAAGATTTTTTTTAATTATTGGATGGAATAAAACAATATACATTTATATGTATAATTCTATCATTTATTCATATAAAACTAGATAGGAAAACATAAGAATTGAGTATCTTAATCTTCAGCCTCACTGGATTCGTCTAGGAAGTTGGTTTCCACTCGGTCAATTTTTTTATCATCTCGTGTTTTGGTAAGCAAACCTGGTTATGAACTTTACAACTTTTTATTTATTTTATAATATAGTACTAAAAGGAAAACGAACCCGAGTGTAAACTATCTCCTAACATGTCAGGTGTTATGACGATATCTTTGTATGCGTCTGAAAGTTGGTTATCAACGAATCGCTAACAAACCAAAAAACCAAACTAAGTTTCTTCTCCACAAAACACATTTTCTGTTTCATACTTTTCATTTTTCAGTTCTGTTCCATAGTTTACAAAAAAATAAATCCAGAGAAGTTAAATCGGGATTCCGAGGCCAGGCGATTGTACCTTCCTTACCTTTCCCTATGGTAAAAATACCCCTCTCCCTTACTACCTAATGAAATGTTACCTCCATAGGTATAGGAACTTCTTGTCAATTCTTACCTGCTTTTGCCATGCCATTTACGTATACTATTAGTGTAAGTGTCGGTAATAATTTAATGTTTATTGGTTAGCATAAGTTATTGCCGTTTGATTTTTAAATTAAAGCATAATGCACACAATTTTGCCACATTTTTCATCAAAATCAAAGTTTTTCGTTTTTTATTTTGAGTTATTTCTTTGTAAATATGGTTTTAAAAGCTGGTAAATGGGTTTTAATCGCATTTAAAATAAGACAAGTTTTATGCACGTAGAGGACAGAAAAGTGAGAGAAAAATAAGTTTCAGTGAACTCGTCAAAAATCGACAAATAAAATTTTGATATGGTTCCCATTCAGAGTGCGACCTCCATTTATATGATTTTTTGTCGATAAAATAGAACGTATAAGTGGGTAAAATATCGTAAATCGAACACCTTACACACTATATACGGAGTTGTCGAGCATTTTTTTATAATATAGTTCTTGTAACTCTGTTATTGATATGTAACTATCAATTTGAACGTGAAATATTAAAATACTTAATTTTTCTTCTAGGCCCATAACATCTCCTGTCAGGCCCTCTGGCATACCAGTCCTAGTTTCACCAGCGACCAAACTGACAGCCAGTAAAATTCCCTCGAATATCGCCACAAAACAGCTAAAAGGTGCAGTGAAAAACTCACCAGCTAAAAAACCCGGTTCTAGAACGAGTAGGGTTGACCAGGTGGAGGGAACCCACGCCGTTCAGAGGCCGAGTAGTTTACCGTATAACAAACCATCGACGGTGAACGGGATGCAATCCAAAGGGGTGCCGCAGAGGAGGGCGGCGAGTAGTTCGTTGAGTAGACGTCCGATTTCGGTGGTTGGAGCGAGGAAAACGAGTACTCCAAAGTAAGTATTTTTACGAGTGAAAAATGTACGAGTGAGAGTTATTACTACTTTGCATAATTATGATAATTTTGTCTATATAATTTTTTGAGCACGTTCCTTATGCTGCATAGAAAAAAGTTATTGTTCTAAAACCAAATTGAAAGAAGCTAAAACTATTTAAATTTTCTTGTAGAACAGTCCGGACGTTGAATCACCGCCTGCCATCCGAAAGCGGACACCTATCATATAACGAGGGCGAAATACTCAAAGTCGTCCTCGAGGTGGACGATAAATGGCTGTTATGTGCACGTGGCACTCAAAAAGGTCTCGTGCCCAAATCGGCCGTTATACCCGACACCGAAAAGTTCTGATAAAAACTGTAAGGTTTACTATATAAATAATGACCCTTACTACTGTACGTTTATTTATAGGTACTGAAGGTTTGTACTTCTCCGATTTTTCCCCCGAGTTAAGAGCCTCCTAGGTGAGCTCCGATGGTGATGTGGTTTTTCGCTTTCGGTGAATAACCCCTTTCGAATATCCTTTTTTAAGTATATGGAATATATTTTACTAACATAAAATGCTTTTAAACAAAAATATATAATGCTCAAAATGGATACAGTCATATGTGTGTACTGATCCGGCCAGTTTAGGGGGGCAAAAACAAGAGTAAATCTAGTCAAAAAATCAAAGCAGTACATACACTACGTGAACAAGCGAGTTACCTCTGATTAAATGTAAAGAAAACCCAAGCTAGACTGGTGTTGTGATGTATTATAAAATAGCTTTAAGCGAGTATTTATTTAAAGATGGACTTCATTCACTCATTCATTTGCACGTTCTATGTGTCTGTCTGTCGGCTAGAGCTTTAACTATACATCATTATATATATATACTTTCAGTTACCGCGCGCGCTTTCTCGTCATTGTTACTAACATATTTTGATTTTATATATAAGATAATTAGAGTATATTATATAATTATAGGCTAGAAAATGGCTACTGTAATTGGCTTCCTAACTTTTTTTTTCCGTAAACAAATTTTATTGCTTTGGTTGGCTCCAAGGGTTTTGATTTATAAGTTTGGCTGCTTCTGTTTATCAATTTTTGGGTAACCTTTACTATTTTATTTATTCTTATTGTCGATCCATGTTGATTTATTTTTCGCCTATTTTAGATATTGTGTACCTACTCAGTATTTTTTAGCCTTTTTCTATTTCATCCCGACGAACCCTTAACGCATAAAGTTCGTCGCAAAATTATCACATTTAAAAATCAACCAAAGCAAACGTATTAACCTAACGTATATTTCCTCTAATTTGACCTATATTATCATAGTATAGTACAATTGCTGCGTTTGGCTTAAAACCCGAACCTGGCTCCTAAAAAGTATTATTACAAAAAAATTATATAATTTAAAAAATTACAATAAAACGATAATAAATTACACACAATATAACTAATGCTTAAAAAATAGACATAAGTTATGACTTTTACTTTTTTTAATAATATGATTTTCAAGTGTTTAAAAAAAAGTCTATATCTTTCAACACTGTTGCTTAAATTACTAACAAAACTACTTGGGTTTGGTGGTTGGGTCTGCACTTAGTTTAAATACAGAATTTGTATAAAGAAAACATTCCAAATACTCTAAATATTATTTAAAACCTTAAATTATGATATTTACCCCCACATAAAACTTACCTTCCGTCAAAGTGGTCTTAGAGTCTCATTTTTATTGGTTAATCACATCCTAATCCTTGCATGCTAACATGTTTCAGACCTAGTTTAACTTAATCGTCACTGGTAAAACTGAGGTTTAGGGCTGCTTTTCACCCTTCCTTGCATGCTAACATGGTTTTGATATCATAATATGGGGTGATTGATTCTGTATTTTAACTTGACTGGGTTTTACTAGAAATTTTTGGTAATTTCTATGTAAACGGGCACTTTTTAGCACTGGCACAGTAGATATGCTACTCTTATTTGAAGAATGAGGGTAGGATGGGTTGTGTGCTCCAAGTATTAAAATAATACCTAGGATCCACCATTATAGCCCTAGTATCTCTATCTTTATTTCTTCACTAATTTTTTCATAGAAGCACCTACTAACATCCCTTTTTACTAACATTTACCTAACTAAGCTTCGGTGTTGGATTTTTTTCACTTTTTATTAACGCAAACTTTCGTAAATGATTACAGATACTTCTTACTAAACAAAATTGAGGGGAAGCATAATACCTGCAGTATAGTAAGAGTGTTAGATATTATTTGCCTTTTATATGTATATATTGAAATAACCATTTATTTGGGTGTTTTTCCCTTAAAATAACAGGATTTGCATTATATTCAAATATATTATTCGATCGATCGATGATTTACGCGAATAATAACGATCGAGTTGTGATTCCAAACCTAACTTTAAGTTTTTTTTTTATACATGTATACATTATTATTTCTGTATTTGTTAAGATATTTGTTTGTGCCATATTGACTTCGTCAAATTTCTTTTTTTTTTGTTGCTGGATAGCGTTTTATTTACATTTGTATATTTACTTTACTACGTACTATTTTTTAGTTTTAAATCGTAATGATTATTAGCAAATAAAGCGTAATGATTACTAAACAGATTAAGTTTTTTATTGCAACTTAGAGAAGCAAGAAAATTAAGTTATTCCGATATTTAAAAAATCTTTCATTTCTCTTATTAAGTTAAATGGTTACCGTTTAAAAATTGCTCAAAATTGTCGCCATTTGTTCGATTAACACACAATCCTGTTCGGCGAATCCACGACTCTTTAAAGCTTTGAAAATAAAATACTGGTGATTAAATCACAACAATTTTTAATGCGCTCTTGAAGTTCTCGCAGAGTATTTACTACACCATCATGATACACCAACTCTTTCCAATAGCCTCACAGCAAAAAAACACAAGGCGTTAAATCTGGGGAGCTAGAGGGCCAAGAAATGGGTCCGTGAAATTTTTGTCTGAAATGTGATGGAACCCCATCATGTTGGAACCACATATTCTGTTTCACATTTAAAGGAATATCTTCTAATAACTGTAGCAGATTGTGTCGAAGAAAATGTAAAGAAATTTCACCGGTCAGTCGACGTGGAAAAATTCCTTCTCCAATTGAACTAATCCAGAAATTCAGGTAAGTGCCATGCTTTCCATAAGGTCATAATCTTTCTTCATACGTCTGCAAGTATAGGGACTTATTATTATAATTTCAGTAATATTTGCTTCAAAATGTCACTACGACTTACGCACGGTCTTTTTCTAAATTCTTATTTTTTATAGTTTAGTTCTAGTATATAGTTTTTGATGATCATCACATTTACATGCAAATGAATCCATGCGAAAGTATTAAAAGAATTTTTGTAACAAATTTAAACAAAAAAATGTATTCAATTTAAGACACAATTACAAAAGAAAAATTAATTATATAAATCAAACATCGCGACATGATCAGTCAATGTACATAAAATATTTACTTTAAGCGTACATTATATAAATAACTATATTCGTGTAAATATAATTAATTTTTAACAGCAAAATACGAAACCAATAATCAATCAATTACAAATAAAGGCAAAAAGAGCCGACAATACTCGTTTCTTGTTCTTCCTTAAACCTACACTATTTACAATTTTAGAATTGAACGCTATAATAATACAGTAGTAATACCCAATAGAGAATTGAATCACTATTACAACCCTAATATAGTCTATTTGCAGGAAAAAATAAATAATGTCTTATACATGTACAACATTACACCATGTAACATATTACAACCATGGATGCCACGCTGGATCCATGCGACAGAGATTGTCCCAGCTGCTTGCTGCCGTTACCAAAGTTGCCACCTAAAACAAACCCATTTTTTAATCATTTATAGTGCTTGATATCATCATTACGATACGAAAATTTCTTTTTCGCGTTAAATAGAGAGTAACTTCGATATCAAGTTTGTGTTATCACACGGTGTAATTGCTTCTTCAAGAAATTGAAAAACAATCACTTCAAAAATATAGCCGACGGCAACTTAGTGGGACACCCGGTACAAAGAGTTAACCCATTTTGAGGAGAATAATTCCTCATTTCATAGGTATTCAAGAACGCTTGCAAGTACTTCGATACGAGATTCTATATATTATTATATGCATAATTCTTTAAAAACAATATCTAGCAATAGTTTGTGCGTCAAATTAAAAACTTTGTTGCTATTTGATGTTTGTTATTCCGGCACTATTGTACTGATTTTGCGCAAGAAAAAAATGGATAGATGGATTTGGGTAGTTTCACTAATTTACCTTTCACGTAATCGAAAAAGAGATGGTTTCAGTGCAGTTTAGCTACAATTTTTTTACAAAGTCGCATTGAGCGTAAATAAAATATGCTACTAGATGTATCGAAGTTTCAGTTGAGAAAACATAAAATTATCCCTGTATACAAAAAATATGATGAAAATCTTATTCGAGAATTATCGTCCTCTAACAATAATTAATCATTTTTCTAAATGTTTCAGACGAGTACTGCATTCTGCTTTATATCGCTTAATGAACAATCTGATTAATACTAGATAGCATGGCTTTGTGAAAGGTAGATCTACAACAACAAGCCTGGAATTTAATTCGCAATCAATAAACGCTAATTAACAATTTGACGTAATCTATACCGACTTTATCAAATAAAAATTTACTACATTTTAATTATTGTTAAATAGCAGTCAGATTATAATCGTGTCTTTCAATGGATCTATAAAACACTAAAGAGTAAAGGAAACAGTTAAAAGCTAGCTTAATATATAATAAACAAACGAGTCAATTTACCTTACTATCAGTTCCATCAAACTGCGCCAGACTATTCAACCTACTCGATATCGAATTAATCGCTTTATTGACCATATTAATAATCTGTTCTGCTTCAGACATTTTTTCTTGGGTGTTCACATTTACATCTTCAGATTTTTTTGTCACTTTTGACAGCACCATTTCATCGCGAAGAATCGGCTTTAATATACTTAAAACCTTACCAAAAAAAGACATATTTAAATATCCATATTTTATACTGTAACTATTTTTTTTGGAGTATCCTTACCTTAAAATTAGGATAAACGAAACAACGTGCTGTGGCAATAATTGAAGCGGTCAGCGGCCCAGTTATTCCGATACTGGCCAAATATTCGATTATGTTGGGTGTTAGTCTAAACGGTACGGGTCTTGTTTGGTCTAATTCACCTAAAAATTATATTTAGTTACATATAAATGAACTTATATTACATATAAATACAGGTTTACTTTTAATACGAATTCGAGGCACACCGTTACGTATACCGAGTGACACAGGAAATTGTATTTGGAGGTCACGGATTTAAGAAGTCTTTTGTGAAAAATCCAACAAAAAAAAAAAAAGATGTAAATTTAAAAAATATATTATTTGTAACTCTAGATGTTACAAATCTACAATGTGTTTTACTAAAAATAAATAAATAGTTATATTTAAAAACATTTTTACTGTGAAAATTGTTCCCATTTGCTAATGCATGAATAGCAATTACATATCGGATAGCGGTTCTCTTACGCATACAAGGTAACATTTTAACATCATATTTTCGACATGCGTAAAAGGCATTTTACTAATTTAGATTTCATAAACCGTGCTAAGGTGTAACTGTCAGTATTGATTTATTTTATTAAATCTCTATGGCTATTATCATTTTATTATTCAAATATTGTTTTATTTGTTTTGCTTTCAAAAAGTTTAAAACCAACTTGCCTAAATTTGGTAAAATAACTATTATCGCTATAATTTTGATATTTTTAGGTTTGGAATATTGGTGTAAATAAACTTTTTTTAAAGAAAATTATTATCTTTTGATTGATGTTAAAATATACAGGGGATTCCATTTAACAAAAGTAAATTTTTCACATTTTCACAAAAACGCAATTTTGAATTTTTTTCTATTTTCACCATTTTAATCAACAGAAAAAAATGCTGTTTTAGTTTGCTAATTTAACCTATTTAATCGGGGGTATCATAATAAAATATAATAGAGGTCCTAATATTTTAATGGGAGATTCCTGTTCACATGAATTCGATGAGATTATTTTAATTACAATCTAAATTTAAAAAAACTTACCAGTTCCATCATCAACATCAAACTTAAAATACGATATGTTCATCAATCCTGAATCCTGATGCAAATACATCATGTCCGGATTCAGCCTCGTTAAATGAAAAACATATTCAGCAAAGCACGCCAAAGCCAACTGAAGAGTAAACTATGAAAAAAAATAATAAAATTTAAAGAAAACAAGCTAGTGTAGTCGCACTTACGATTTTCCTAAAATGCCAATAATCGGTGGCTGAGGGGAATGTTTCGGTGGCCCAACTTTTCAGAACCGTTCTAGGCACCATTTTGTCTTGGACACTTTTGAAAATATCTCGGTATATTTGGTGGCTCGCTTTTACGCCCTTACTTTGCACCGAAGCTAATCTTTCGTAGTAATATTGAATTGGATCATCGTGTTCTATACCTAAAGGAAAAAAATACAACGATAATTTTATTGGAAAGTTATTTTAAAATGCCTTTTTAATGAATAAATTGAACTATAAAAATTACCCTGAATAATTATTTAAATTTTACCCTATTAAATCATACCTTGTTTTCCTAATTTAGCACATCTTTTCTTGAATACATCAAGATATGAGATCGAAGCAGGATTATCCTCGACTAGTCGAATTTGTTGGGAGACAGCCACGACCCTTGGTACTGTGAAGTGTAAAAACCTTCTGGATGTTTCCTAGAGAGAAATATTTAGTTAGGAAAGATTTTGGAATATACATTATACAGGTCCCCAGGTACACAATTGGAACATTTTTATAGTTTTGGCATTTTCGGATATATTTGCTTCGACATATATTTATACCTTCGACATGTCAAATTCATTACTTTGAGAAGAATATCCGATAGATTCTACGTGAAAATTATTTTATATATTAAAAGCACGTATAACGTCCATGTCCATGCATATATTAGGTATGTATATTATGTCCTGTACCTAATTAAAATGATATTAAGACATTTTTGATTTTATGTAAAACACTACGTTTAGCTTGATAAAAAATCAGCGTTTTGTACTATACATTTTTACTATTAAATTTCAGTTTTATTTCCTATAAAAGGATATTGACTATAGTAGTATTTATATTAATTTTGGCAAATTGTAATACAGGTTGAATTGTAATACAGAAAGAAGCACCAAAATATAATTAAAAAATATTAAATTTTTTTACAAATTAGAATCCGCTATATTTATTTTGGATTAAATATAAAGTAAGTTAGCATTCTGTTAAAATTCTAGAAATTAGCAGAAGAATCTTATTGGGTATATAGGTTCCTATATACCCAATATAGGAACAGAACAATATATAGGCTCAGGTCCCTACTAAGTCGATGTTAAGTTTAAGTTTATAGTTGTGATTTAAGTACGCTAAATAATCAATAAGTGAATAAAAGTTTAGTGTTTAAGTGTGCTTATTTATTGAACCCATGGAAAATCCGTAACAATAATTTAGATAATAAATGCAGAGCCGCTTAAATTAAACAAAAAAATTAAAATTGTTTTTCTTACATCACAAATATGTTTCGCTTCCTGGACAAACGATATTAAATTTACGAAAAATTTTAATCTGAATTACTGAACTGCTAAGGGCTATTATTAAATTTAGCTGTAACTAAATCTGCAGTATTGTACTGAAACTTTATTATATTTCTCTGAGCGTCTCTGTATGTGTCGCAATAACGGAACACTCATTTCCAAAATTGAGTTTTCAGAAATACAAGGTTATCTATTGAAAAACAGTATAGGAAAAGTTATGATTTTTTGACGACCTGCAAACGTAAAATTTAAAATATCTGAAAAACTAGAAAACGTACTTAGGGCCCTATACAAAAAATGTGTTAAGATTTTCACGTTGTAGAATCTAAAATCTAGGGTGTTATAATGGATTTTTATCCAATCTATCTATTGAAAGTAACTTGTTAATTAAGTACCTAAAATAATAACCTAAATAACCTTGACCATCGTATTCAAATTGATGCCATTTATAGTATTTTAGTAAGGGGTTTGATAAGGTAGATTTCTCCATAATACTAATATAAACCATCTAAAATTGGTGTGTGAGGTTCTATATTAAGATGGGTTACCTTATATTTACTAATCGCAAGTTTATGGTTCTTTAAAAATATCTGGAGTACATCAAGGACCATATTGGTTCTCAAGAATCCCAATTACAATTATTTTATCATTAGCTCAAGAGAGTGCAAGAAGTGAGAGACTCGGTATAATCTTTGACAATCAATTTTTATTTGATAGAAAAGGCAATCACTTGGTTCCAAAATGCTTAGAAATGCTCGGATTTATTAATAGATAATCTAGGTACTTCAAAAATCTAAATTACACAAAATTTAGATAATATAGAAGATCTAAAAATTCATTTTAAAATATTCTCAAAAAAGTCTAAGAGGACACTAGCGCATATTATATATTTTCAAAAAAATAGAATCTATTAAATAATATGATTGATTCTTCTGTGTTGCTGTATTCATTGTATCATACTGTTCAACGTTTTACCTAGACAGCTTAAGTACAGTTATCTTTTCCATGTACCATTTTCAGTTGCGGAATGCTAAGGTTTGATAATACTAACAGTACTAAACAAAATAGATTTCTTTTTAGTTTTGTTGGTGCTTTAATATTGTACTTGCTAAAAGAATATCATTTTTATTTTTTTTACAAGTAAAATACAGTAAGTTAGTTTGTTAAATAGTGGTTACTGAAGTGGATTTATCTGGCTATGTCCCAAATAAATAAATAATAAAATCCCTTGATTCAGTTTCCGGATGATCTAATAAATTTGCTTGAAAGACTTACCTTTTGCTTTCCTAAGAACATATTCATCATTCTCAACATTTGCAAAACTCTTTCCTCCCGTCTCGCATCTGCCAAACCAGAACCATTTACCACTAGGTACGGGTAAATTTTGCCATTATGACCCCTTAAATCGAAAATAAAAATTAAAACCCAAAATGTGGATAATAATTTTTTTTTTACCTAATATAGAGCCGTCGGGCAGCAGCATTATGCTTCTGTACCACGTCCACCCTGGGCATAAATCTAGAGATTCTCACAAAATAGTGGTTGTGCTTTGGTAACAAAAATTCGCCCGGTAATTCAACTTCCGCTGTTTTAAGCGTGAAATTTGATAAAAATCTACATTTCTCTTCTATTAAAAATGATCTAGAATAAAATGTTACTTGTAAAAAATTAAACTAGTATTCATAGACTTAAAGCCTTACTGTAGCATCATTTTGGATCGGTTATCAAGGATTTTAATCCACTTTTTAAGCTTAAAAATCAACGTGTGCAGCCGCATTGAATTCGACTGAGAAAAGTCAAAGTCTTTTTTGAATTCTTCCTTCATTTCTTTAAAAACGGGATCTTGGTAAGTCGCTTCAGCCCTCCTACAGGATAGATATGATTAATATGTCAGAAGTAAATCTATTTGGCAAATATTACCTAGCAAGGCTTTCGGATGCCGCCGAATTAAAAGTGGCGGTTTTTACCGAACTGGAAATATTTTCCACACCGATACCAAAAGTCGACATCAATTTTTTCACGAAATTTAATATATGCGGTGTGATTTTGGCTTCGTTTACCGACTCACGATTTTCGAAGGCTATGGCATAGCATTTCGTTAAACCTTGACGTAACTGACGTAAAACCTATAAGAAAATATGATCAAGTAGTAAAGATATTAAAATTTCATAGGTAAATTTCAGTAGTATGCAAATGTTAAAAGTCTGTAAGTTATTGAATTAAATTTTTGGCAATAGAATAAGATTTTTTTTTAAGAATTTTATTAAGAAAGACCTCTCTAAAAATCAACTTGACAAATTTACTAACAGTGTACAGGATGACCATTTCATTAAAGGGCTAAATCTTTTTAAAGAACTTAGGGTATTTAAAAAAAAGTCTTAAGTATACCCTTTAGCTTCAAACATATTATTCTATTACATTTTGGTATATTAAGGATATTTTGCTTGTTGAGGATAGAAATCAATGTCGTTATTTTAAATTGAATGCCCTATACATGGTGTTTCAAATTCGACCCTCAACATGGGGATCTCGGAATCTATAAGAGATACGAAGATGTTTAAAGCTTTAGAAAAAAAAGTTTAAAGAAAAATTTAATGTTAAAAGCCAAAAATTATGAGCTTAGCAATATGCCGTTTAAAAAAATTGCCGACACACACAAAAGGTTGATTCTACTTACCTCTTCGTACCAATTCTCCCTAAACCATTCCATCTGAACGGCGATACCTTCCAAACTAGATAAGACAGTAGTATGAATGCCTCTTAACATGTTCATTATTTTCACACAATGGACCATTCCGGGAGGAGCTTTAAAAGAGGCGGCCTCGACCATGTCGCTGGTTTGCGAGGAAGCACCACCTTCCTGAGCAGCTGCAATACGGTAAAAATATGATTAAATAATGTAAAATAACATAATTCCAAAACCCATATTTACGTATTTGGTACGGGTACTTTAGGACCTAGTTATAGTATCCCTCAGTGCAATATTAGTTCTAGAATTATTTAGAGATATCTTCTTGTTTCTTAGATATTCGTATGTTGTTTGAAAAACTATGAATGTTATTTAGAATTTTATAAATGAATTTTGACTGGTTCAACTATATTGTTAAAAAAGTATTTACATTTATGAAACTCTTTAACAAAAGGTTTTATTTCATTTTTTATATGTTCAATTATATTTATAGGGATTTAAGATTAACATTTATAAAATTTATAGAGATGTATCAACTATATTAGATTAATTGTTTTGCTTAAATAAAGAGTATTTGGTTTTGAATCATTTTAAGATTAATTTGTAACCATTGACTCTAAATTCAATGCGTTATTTATCCATTTGACTAGAGTTTCACAATTATACAATAAAATATAATAAAATTATGTACAGGTACTGTAACAGTACTGAGCATCTAACTCCAGACCAAAAACGTAAAGAGATAATAGCGGTAACCCGTTTGCTGCATTTATATGTCAAGGTCCCGAACATTAAGGGAAAAATATAGCTTCCAACTTATTTAATAAAACAATGATTTACAATCAGATCATTTAAAAAAAAAAACAGTTTTGTATAAATGAAATGATTCGTTTTTTTTTATCAATCATTGTTTGAAAACAAACTATAAAAATGTGTTTACAGTTAGAACATAATGATAACAAAATAAAAACTCAAATATCATAAAACTCTTCATATTTGAGTTTTTGGCTTCGCTTTGTCAATCCTTGATTGTTGAACCTTAAAATTCCTCATTTGAATAAATATTTTAAGAGGTTTTCCAATCGTTAAACCTCTTAAAATATTTATTCAAGCTATTTGCAATTTCTTTAGCATCATTTGCGTACATCAATAATTTCAATTTGATTTGTATTGCTATTTAATGTGGTATTATTTAAGAATGAATTTATTGCATTCCATTGTACTTTTTAGGGTATTATTCCAGTTTTTATAATTATAACATATACGTATAAAATAATGATATTAGTTGAATACATAAAGTATATTATTTGGAAACATATAATATACTTTATGTATATTATATGTTTACAATATATTTACTACAATACTTTATCTACAATATATTTAAATTGTAAAAATATATTTCCTATAATCTCTTAGTAAAATATGTAAGATATTATCTGAAACACCCTGGAGAAGTCGAATTAGTTATTTAAGGGCATAACTGTATATTTGTTAGAGAAGTATCTACAATGTGTGCTGAAATAAGATAATAAGTTAATGTTATACTGAATTTTGGTTAACCCGAACCCAATATAGGGAGCTGAGTATCATTTAACAAAGGAAAGTAGTATAAAAAAGGGAATATGATAAAAATAACCGTACTCCTTCAGGACTCGTAAATGGACTAAAACGCTTGACTAATGTGTAATGAAATGTCGATTTGTTTGATTATAAGAAAAATATATCGATCGAATAAAGTTGTCATGAAAAGTCTAGATTTTAGTATTAATTTAGTTTTTAGCATGTTTAGTGTACTATACTAAATTGTATGCTTACCTTCAGCTTTTTGCGAATCCTGGCCATGGGTTTGCTGCTGAACTGTATTGGTTTTTCTAGCAGTGGCAGTTCTAAATGTCAAATATAACAGTCTTACAGGGAAATATACGGCCTGAGGGAACATCCTACCAGCCTAAAAAAAAAATATTTTAAGCGTTTTTTTTAATAATTAAAAGATTTAAAAAAAAATTATAATTAAAAGATTATAAAGGATCTTGGAACAATTTTTCATAAAATGTTTAGTTTTTATTATCACACTGAGGCAGGAACAAGGCTTTGAGGATGTTAGATATTATAAAGTGCAATACAATAGATTTTACTGCTATTTCTAGGGTTAAAACGGTATTGGTATCATTACGAAGACCACACATAAAAAATTGCCCTACAGTGTGGTCCCCCTATTTTACATCTTGTCAAAATATGCTTGATGGGGTCCCAAGAGAATTCTTGAGGTATATTGGTATGAGTTATACAGGTTGGGGAATCGAGCATTACACATAGAGAAAGTGGCAACGCGTACGTATGCATTTCGTGCGCTCTGCTACTTCGGTTTTCAGTACGACGTTAGTAAGCATCTACTATGTGACTTTGATGAGGTTAATTGTATTATCTACAATCAAATTTCGCAAAATATAACGTGTAAGTTCAGGCATTTGTAAAATATTTTTCTGATACAGGCTTTACATACATCAGTGTATGTAAAGAATCGTAATATGAAAATGTTTATTATGCTGTATAGCGTTATTCTAATAAAAATAAAAATTGATAAAAGTAGAAAAATCTAAACAAGTATTTCCCTTTGGCCAGGTTATTTATACAGAAGGGAAAAGGGAAACTTTTCTATTACTAATTTTGGGAAAAAAAGTTTTTTTTATATAAAAAGTTCTGCATGGTCCCAAACCTAAAATGCAATAATTAAATATCAAATTATTATATAAGTCGTATATGAGGTTTGTCAAAAAATTTGAATTTTGCTTAAGAGTAAAATACCTTTATATCCTGCTACTTACATTTTTATCCCTATTTACAACAATGCAAATGTAAGTGAAATTACGTAAAATCTGGGATACACTGACAAACAAATGAATTGTTTATATAATTTATATAATTTCTGACACTAATGTTGAAAAAATCAGTTGTATTTAGAATTTGAGTAAAAAATTTAGCAAGAAACGCAAACAAAAGGTTGTCAATGATGACATGTTTCAAATTTTTTTAAAACACATTTTCCCCATACAAGGCACAAAACAAAGATGTTTTCAACAGGATGGTGCTCTATGTGGCCTATGCCACAGTAGATTGGATGTAAGGCAATACCTTGAAAATTATTTTAATGAAATAGTTATGGATACATGGATTTTTGGAAATTTTTTGGTCACCTCGCTTTCCGGATTTGATACTACTGCATTTTTTTCTTACCGGGTTATTTAAAGCAAAATGTATATCTTCAAAAGCCATTTACAGCTGTTGTTTATTTGGAAAAAATCATTGAGTAATTCACAGTATTACTCTATAATAGTTATGAGTAGAAGAGTATGGAAAAACATTTTTGAAAGAACAATTACCTCTATTGAAAGAGAAGGCGGATATCTTGAGGCAATAGCGAATTGAGTCAACTAAGTGCAGCGGCTGATTTTTTCTTGTATTTTGTGAATATCTTAGTGTTTATTACAGTTAAATTATTTTTTATTAGTAAAGGAATAATTTAGATATACAAAAAACTATTTTAGTTTTCTTGTATATTTGTTTGTTGTCTGCTGAAAAGGGTCAGTTATTTCCAAACGTCGAAGTTATGGTCTTATACAATTATACAAACTGATTAGGAGCGACAAGAAGCTAATAATGCTCGTTAAAATTATTACAATTAATTATTATAATATTGTTCATTTAAATACATCGCTAAAGTGTTACCAGGCAGGTATCACGTAATTACAAGCGTACAATATAAATTAAGAAAATACTTGTTATTCTAAATTATTTTGTTTTGTGAAAATTTGCTCATTATTTTTTGAACGCAAAAGTTATCATGTTTATAATAAATAAAAGGCATAAATGTCTGGTATTCCAAGATAGTTTGAGAAAAAATGCAAAAAATATGTTTTAAGTACCAGTATTTAATTGCATGTTTGAACATCGTTTTTAGTTCTAACCAACTTCTCTTTATAACAATTTTCGGTATTGTCAAAAATAAAGGTACTTTAACAAACTGCGTAATATACGACTAATAAAATTTGATATTTGATTATTGAATTTTAGGTTCTGGACTATGCAGAAATCTTGTATTTATTTTTTTACGGCTATGGTACGTACGGGGTTGCATTATACGTATCAAGGATTTGAGTAGATAATAGGCGTCAGTAAGTCCTCTTGATAATAAATACTTATACAGTTAGTCAGAGGGTTTAGCTAGTTATTCGGTTAGTGTCCGTAGTAAAAGATATGATGTGAAGGTAAACCTAGATTATAAATTAATTTGTACATTTTTCATACATTCATACATTTTTGGCCTTGGATACAGAATTTATTCAAGGATTTACAAATTTTAACTTCACCCTGTGCTATGCGCATTAAACAAAATATACCAACATCAACACTAGTACCCTACAACTAACAATACCTATTATCACATTTTGGCCATCTTAAGAGATCCACAAGTGGCACAACATATTTACCAATTAAATTCTACAACTGCTTATCTGCCAGAGTTAATGCTCTCAACTTTAATCAGTGCAAACATTGAATCAAAAGATATCTTATGTAAAATTTCTTTTTTCATTTGACGACTATTTCAAATTACACTATAATCTATAATAGCTTTCGTTATTTTACTCTTGAAATTAATAGTTTTTTTTAAATCAATCTTAAAATTGTTTGTAAATATAATTCTTTAGCTTACCTGGCATAACAAATTTAATATGACGTTCCCCTTATACTGGACTAGACAGTTTAATAGTTGCGGGGTCCATGGCAGCCATAAAATCGGAGGTACTCCCACGGCATACTTATCTAACGCTTCTATCAGGCTATTTTTCTCGTCGTCGTAACTCAAAAGCCACAAAACTTTCGCGATGTATTTTCTCGCCTTCGCTTCGTTTTGATGTCTGCAGGCGTGCAGGAAACATGCCATAGCATTAACACCCAAACTTATCTGCAATTAAACATTCAATAATTACTGAAGCAATGGTCATTTCTTAAAAAAGAAAAATAACTCTTTTTCACTTCTGTGAATAATTGAAAACAATCACATGAAAATATTTTGAAAAACCTAACGACAAAATGTCTTAACATAAATAATATTTATGCTACATTATTTCCATTTAAGGAATATATTCCAATCAAACAATGAAATTTGTACTACCCCTAGACAAATAGCAAACACCTCTAATACACACTATGCAGAAGGAGCAAAATATGCTAACAAATTAGTGCCTATGTTTCTTCCCTAATATTTATGAGATCAGTCAAAAATAAATTCGGCATAAATTCGTTGTTTTACTCCCCATACAAAAACCAAATTTCTGAAATAATTTCTACAATGTATAAATAATAAATATTTTCCGAAAAACCTTAATGTGGGGGTTAAAAGTCGTAAGAAATCGAATATAATTAATTATAGACTTTAGCCGCATTACCTCAATTTTAAATAGCTTTATAAGGTATTAAGAAATTGGTTGTCAAGTACATGTGAAATACATACACACATAAGTGTTTGTATAATTACAAACATAGTAAGTATATACTATTTGAAAAAGTACTGATTTAGTTATTATATTTTTCTGAAATATTTAATGAATTGTTAATTGGTGTTTTTGTTTTGCTTATATTTGTAGATTTTAAGATCTATCGTGTCACATCTCACATTGACAGTTGTATATTATAAATTAATTGTTTCACATACTCTCCACTACAAACTTTTTCTGATAACCTTATCTTTATTATCATCTTGGACATACTAAATACAGGCTTAAATATATGATTGTTTTAGTTTGTAATAAATTAATCACTTAAAATATTTTAAAGTAAAAAATAATTAATATTAATAATGAAAGTCTTATTTTGATTATTAGTCAAAATATTATTAATATTATTAAAAATATATACAAGGTTTGAACCCGGGACCTCATGATTCATGTAAATCAGATACCGTGACAACTTTTTATGTTCCCAATGAAATTAAATTAAATTTTATGTCGGCGATAATTTCGGAAAATTATAAATTAAATGTAAGATTTTTAACACACCACATTAAGTACTGCATTAAAGAAGTAAACTTGAAGATTTTTATTTAATCAAAATAAAACTACTTTATATAAAAAAGTAACTTATAAAAGTTCAAAAGAGAATTCCTAAACTTCATAAAATAATCCCTAATTGAGTAATTTACTACCTAACGATTTTTAGATTTTTTTGGTTTTATATTTATATAATTACAATTTTTTTATGCTCCTATTTATACTGATATAAAATATTTTTTTTATTCCTATATTAAATAAATAAAATATAACAAGCAAATAATACTTTTTTCTTTCCCACACTATCTTGAATAATTTGGAAACGTTGACATAACCCATTGAAGTGAATCAAACTAATAACTACAGTATTGCCAGATTGTAAAGCTAATTTCTTAGGTTTCATTCTTTAGATATTGTTTAAGTTCCTTAGATTTTTTTAAACAAGTACTTTATAGCACCTTGTTTCACCATCTCAGATTATTTATATTAGTAATTTTTTAATAAATAAGATAATAAGATTTTTGTTATCACAATCAAATCAAACCTTTGTCACAATTCTCATGAATAAGGTAGGAGGTGGGTTGAGATGGGTTAGGTTGGGTTGGAGACATAAGCTCTTATATTTTTACGTTTTACATATCAAATGCGAAATCGTTACCATATTTAGTTAAAGAGGGAATAATATAAACAGTGCGTGTTATTATTGAGTAATTATTTTAATACTTTTATATTAATAATAAGAACATTAAGCAATAGGAAACTCCAAGTGAAATCCAGATTTTATCATTGACTATACCTAAAACGTTGCCAAATATCCTTTTAAAAATTAAATAAAGTCATTTAGCAAAAAGTTTTTAAAATTTTTGTTTGTTTTAAATTGTTTTGTTTTAAAATGTTCTGTAGACCGTACCACTTCCACATAACAAAAAGTTTTTCGGAAAATTGTTGGGTCTCAAAATTACTCAAGCACCCCTAATAAGATAAAAACGACTGAGAAAACCTAAATATATAAGAAGATCCTTAAAGAATGGATTTTTAAATCAAAACCGGAGAAAAATTCGTTTAATTATACTGTTAGCTTTATCTTGAGTATCATTTAAAGTAGGTAATAATGCCGTTTCAAATGTGCGTTGTTTATTACAATTTTTTAAGTAGAGTGTGCATATGGTAGGCAAATAAGTGAGGTCAACCTGTATTTGATTGACAACCTGTTCATCGGGCAACAATAGCAATGTTTTTAAAATTATTAATGTGGTCACGAGAACATACTGAAAATTATTTTCAAGTTTTGAATTTTAACACTTAAGGTATAATTTATCCCAATTTTTTCCCAAAACTAATATTTTAACTTATACATATTAACTGATGATACATATTAGCTGATGATTGATTATACTTCAGAAATTATAGACAATTTTAGTTTGCGGTTTATTGGTATACTAACCAAAAATATGAGAATTGGAGAAAACTATTAAAAGTATAGTCATTAAAATTGCTGAAAATTTTTAAACCTAAACGACTCATCCGAATTTAGTAAACAAAAGGTTGTTTGGAAGATAATAGCCGTTTTAAATTTTCGCTTGCATTGTTACCTAATAGTTAGTTCCTAATTAGAGCCTAAGAGTCAGTTCTTTATCAGTTTTTCTCATTTTACGCCAAAAATTTTAATCACATGGTATATTTTTGACACCCTACTTGAAAATAATGTCAAGAATTTTCTCAAGACCATATTTGTATTAAAAAAAAATACATGGTTGCCAAATGAACATTTCTTGAGATACCTGCTTATCTCGCTTACTTGCCAATCCTGTACAAAAATGAGAATTTAATTTTATCACTACTATTAAAAACTTCTAATTCTTACCTGTCTGGGATCTTTAATAAATACACTCTCTAAATAATCTCCATATAATGCCCAAGCTTTTACCGAAGTGTCATGCATTTGAATGGCCGCAGAAAATGCTTTATTCGCTTCATCAGACTTGCCGCTCAAATGCAGCATCATACCTTTCAAAGCATAGAATTCCGCCGTCATATCTTTACCGAAATATTGCATTTTCGTGTGGTTAATAACTTCGAGACCTAAAAAGATACATATAAGTTTAAATTTGTAAATCGTTCCTTTTACTAAGCACTTTTTTACCTTCTTGTAATTCGCTCTTATTATTATTTAAAGAGGCCATCTGCAAATAACATTTAACCTGCTGCCTCACTTTCTGGAAACAATCCACCACCGGGACGCTAGAAATACTGTAAATTTTATTCAATGAATCCAGGCAAACGTTTGCCAATTTGTGCTTTCTTGCAATTTTTCCAAAATGGATTATAGACTGAGCGGACGCGTGCATCCCTAAAAATGTAATAAACTTGTTTAGGTACCTATTGAATATTTTAAGGTTGATTCTAAAAAGTCTAAGAGCAAGCTAAATCTTCTTGGTCTAAAATCTTGCAACTTTCTATCATGCCATAACAGACTTTGTGCCCAAAATAAAAGAAACCCTTTACTCTAATCTAAACTAAGAACCAAAATAAAATACCGTGCCACGACACCTACATATACCTAGTTTCGAGTTGGCCGTGTTGTCCTTGTTTTGTTCATAGTGTTTTACGATCACTTGATAATGATGCTGGCGCCACGAGAAAATATCGCTCCAGTGCACCAGATCGTCCGCGATCACTGGTAAGCGATTGCGCCACGTTTTCACTATCGCTTTCATGTCATGTAGGGAGCTCTGGTGACCACCTAAATATGAAATTTCAATTAATATTAATTGAATATACAGAGTGGGACAATCAAAACAATAGTTCATCTCTTCTCAAAGAGACCGGCTTACATTAAATAGTAATGAAATAAACTCTCTAAGTCACAGGTCTCAAAATTTATTAAATTAAAGTTAGGGATACACGTGTTTCGCTCATAGTAGGCATCACCAGATCCACTTGTGGATTCCCTAATAAAAAGCACGAAAAAAGAAGCAGAGAACAACACTACATGATCCAAGTCAAGGGTAGAAATACGGTTCAAACTGGTAAAATCGGACGGACACTAGTTACTACATATTAAAATTATACAGGATAATTTTTAAGTTGATACTTTTTTTTAACTGTGTATAGAACTCGGTAAAATAAACATTTTTTTCAAATACCTTTATTAAAAAAACCGAAAAATAAAAAAATTGCATTGCCAAAATGTTATAAAATGAGTCCAATACGGTCCTCTCTAATTTAAATAAGTTGTTCAAAGTTGTTACCATTAACTTCAACACAACGATTTGCTCGACGTAACCACTGTTCCGTAACGGCACGCAATAGAGAAATCGATTTTTGTCTAACTGTTGCCGCAGCCTGCTCAATACGTGCTATTAGTTCTTCTTGTGTGTCGATAGGCGTCTTGAAAACTAAACTTTTCATATACCCCCACAAAGAAAAGTCACATGGATTTAGGCGACCTTGGTGGCCATGCAACTGGTCCATTTCGGCCACTCCACCGATTTGGGTAACTTATATCCAAAAATTCGCGCTCACTTCTCGTCTAAAATGGGCAGGTGCTCCATCCTGCAGGAGCCACATAGCTTGTCTGATATTCAGTGGCACGTCTTCTAACAGAACAGGCAGATTATTTTGCATAAAGTCCAAATAAATATCGCCCGTCAAACGGTCTGGTAAGATAAATGGTCCAACAAGTATCCCATTCACAATTCCTGCCCACACATTAGCAGAAAAGCGGTGTTGAAAATAGGTTCTGCGAATTGCATGGGGATTATCAACAGACCAAACATACGTAATTCGAAAATTGTTAACGTTCCGGGTGAATGTTGCCTCGTCCATGGCTAAAATTTTGTTCGAAAAATGTTGATCATTTTCATGTTGTTGTAGAAACCATTCACAAAACTGAACTCTGCGGGGGAAGTCTTCAGGCAGTAGCTCTTGGACACATTGAACGTGAAAGGGAATAAATTGATTCTCATGCAATGTTGTCCATACTTTTGTTTGACTTAATCCGACCTGCCCTGCAACAACTCGAGTACTTGTTGTTGGATCTTCTTCGATGAGATTTAAAATTTGTTCTTCCCTATGAACATTTTAAGGTCTCCTTCCTCTTCCTGCATGCCCTCCACGATGTTCCCGTAAATCGTCAGTATCCCTAGCCCGTTGAATAAGATTTATGAAACTTCTGGGTGTAAGATGATTCGCAAAGGAAAGCGGTCTGCGTATAATACCGAAGCAGCAGCAGCACTTTGAAGACACTCTCCATAAATAAGCAACATATCCACAAGTGCATTGTTTTCATAACGATGTGCCATTTTTAGGATTTGCTAATTTAAAATTAACAACAATAAACCAAAAGTGTCTAAGACTAACTGATCGATACAATGCGTGATCGATAATACAAAAATTCGAGCAAAAACTAAACATAAACAGACGATGAAAAACAAACCCATATTCACTTTTTTTATTCTGTATGTCCCTTGTTTTTGAGTGTATCGAAAAAAGTCATTTGAAAAAAATGTATATTTTACCGAGTTCTATACACAGTTAAAAAAAAAGTATCAACTTAAAAATCACCTTGTATAAACAAACCTTTCGTTTTTTAAGTTTTAAGGACTTTACATTCCTAAATAATGACGTCTTGGTTGCGTTAATTTTTAGTAACTAATCAATAATTAGTAGTGAAATCAATCGCTTTAATACTTAAATCAAAATGTGTGCATAATAAACTAAACTTACCTTGCAAAAGTCCTTTATGAATTTGATGCGCCTCTTGCAACTCCATAATTTGTTGCGCAGCTTGCAAATATTGTAAATGTATGTGGCTTACTATATGAGGTAAGCGCCTCCATTCATTTAAACATAATGCCGTTGCAGTATCCACGTACCTAAAGAAATAATGTAGTACTAAGAGTTTCACTTTAAATGTAGCAATTACCTTTCAAAATAAGGTTTGCTTTCCTCCGGTTGACAGATTAATAAAAATCCACCATACAGCGTCACTTTCCAAGCGATCTCTTTTGGACAACAGAATTCGACGTTCGAAAGCGCCTCTTTCATGGATTCCCAATTCGGTTTGGATGTTCTCCAGCAACTCTAAAAATTATATTGAATTACCAAACTCTAGTTTTGTATTAATTTACAAGTAGGAATTTTGTGTGAAAGTAATTTTGTATAAATTTACCTCAAGTAAAAGCAGCGGATCATTTATACCAGTTTTTGCATATTCAGTCAAAATATCCCACATTTGAAGTTCTTTAGCGCACCGGATCCAGTGATCGCTCCATAATAAAATTTCTCGTTGATAAGAAGCGGGAACTGGACCCAAACTTGCGTCAGCTAGAGGAAAAATGCAGTTTTAATCAACTATACAATAACCTCCTAAACTCGTAACGTCCTAATACAAAATACAAAAAAAGATAAAGGGACACGACTGGTATAGTCTTTTTAATCTCACTTGAATGACGATAAAAACGATAAAAGCGTGCCGACGAAAAGATTGATAGACCGAGGCCAGTTTTAAACCTACTTCTTTTCCCAGAATTATCTTAAGATGGCGGTACACTGGCAGCATACTATGCCGCGGCGGATTTGCAAAGAGACCGCCCGATGCAGAAATTGGATTATTTTAAAACATTGGCATAGTATTAAATTATATCGTAAATTAAATAAACTTAATAGTATAATATATTTAGATGAAACATGGTTTTACGCATGACGTAATTAAATACCGTTGGGTTGAAAATTTCACGGATTGTGTTTTGAATACGCCATGCTCAATAGGCAAATGAGTCATTATACTTCATGCGGAAAGTACAGAAGGATTTGTTAAAAATGCGTTACTTTTGTCTGCTTAAAATATTTTTCAATCTTCAGCTGATTCCCTTGAAGATATGACTGCGGCATTATTTAAAAAATGGTTTTCTAATCAGCAACATTATCTAACATTTATCCAAATTCAGTAATTGTTATGGATAATGCATCTAACCATTCAAGAATGCTAAATAAAATACCAAATACTAGTTTCAAAAAACAATATACATATAACTTTTTTGAAAATTAAGGACATTCCTGTTGACGACAAAATCCTATTCAAAAAGGGATTAAGGTCTTTCATTAAGATACAAAAAAAACTAGATTCATGTAACTGGAGAACCGCAGCATATTTTTGCACTGAGATCTGTGTGGATATTGGACAACTGCATCGCCAGCACGGTCAATATTTTGATTATTGTGCACATTTCGTACGATTCCAGAAGGATGAATAGTTTCAATCCCTTTCTTCAAATTTCTTCATCCAAGAATTGATGAGATTGGTACTAGGTGCTTCACTGACGTTGTGAAGAGCATAACGAGCACCCAACCGACGTAAAACTGCGATGTAGGAATGATTTAATTTATAAAAGCTATGGACATAAAACGCACGTTGTTGGGTACCAAATCGATTCATTATTGCATCTGTCAATGCTGACAATAAATTTCGGATTGCATGATCCATTGCGAAAAAGTAGGCAATTTAATATAAAAAGGTATTGTATAATACGTGCATTTTTAAACCATATTGTATTTTAAATTAAACCTTATGTCCCTAACTTAAAACATTGTATAACGTTTAAACAACTCATGTAAGCTTTACAATAATACATTTTAACAGTATCAATTCTAAATCTCTTCAAAACCAAAAACATATTTAGAATTGATAAAAATTCCGTTAGATCAAAGCAATTGAAGTTAATTTTGTTAGTAAAACTATTATAAAAAAAAACTGAATTGAAACTATGAAGATAACTTTATTATATTACCCACCCGTTTTATTTTAACGCCACGCCTCTGAGGCCGGCAGAGTTCAATATATTTTTTTGCGGTCGCTTAATATTTGGCTTCTTCAAGTAAGAATAAAAGGACCATACGGTTTTAGTAACGTTATTATTGAAACATTTATTTTATAATGGTGATTTTCGATACGGGTTTGCATCTTTATTAAGCTAAAAGTATATCTGACAAAAGATATAGATAATATAAAAATAATAACCAGAAGTTAAAATATATGTAGTTTAAACGTTATACAGGGTTATTCACGACATACGACACGGAATATTATGGCTATACAGGGTAATAAAAAAAAATTGGGATTATCAAAAGCGTTCCAGAAGAATCTTTTAAAATTATTTTCATGACATACAGGGGTTTTCAAAGTGCAGAAACATATCAAAGTTTTGTTTCTTTTAAATAAAACATCAATTCAAAACAACATATAGAGACGATGATATAATACGATCTCGTCTCTAAATGTGTGAGAAAAATATTTTAAAATTGTGGCGTCCAGTTTTATGTTATGTTACATATTGATAAATGTCCAGCCATTTTAAAAGAGTTTTTTGTAAATGTTTGACACGTAAGTTATTTTTGTTTTAGGAAAAGGAAAAAAAAGAAATGTTTTTAAATGACATCCCTTTCAGATGATGGCTTAGCAGCCGAAAGCTTTGCTGTAAATTTTTTTAAAAATATACACGTTATACAAACATTTTAGTCTTTTATTTAGACTTTACGTGTACACAGCTAAAACTTCAAATTAATAGTTTCATTTTTAAAATGTTTCTTGGGATAAAAAACGTACATTTATGTTTAGCCATTGCGGCCTCATAGGCTCCCTGTGCCTGCTCAAAGAATCCGTGTTGCTCATACGCGATTGCCATACCAGTTTCCTTATAATGGGCGTGTTTCTGCCATAGCCCCGCCCACAGATCCTCCTCGCACATTTGCTGGTATAAGTCCGCAAGGGAGTCGAGTAGTTCGTTCTTAAAGAAAAAAATTGTATAAACATTTTAAGGAAATGATAATTTTCAAAACTAACTTGTTCTCCTTCAAATTCATAACAGCTGGCCGGATTTGCGTTTTTAGCTGCCGCACTAAACGCTTGCTGTTCCATGGTTAAAGCCATCCTATGCCACAAATTGTGGTTTTTACCGATGTATTTCATGGTAGGAGGTGCCAGTTGTATTTGAGGGTTACATCTGTACAGTTAGGTGAAAAATTAACAATTGCCTAAAAAAATGGTTTACCCTTACCTAAATAGGGCTTCTATGAAAGTGTTCAAAGCGCTAGGCTGGCAATCTTTTTGGATAATATGCGTTCCGGAAGTGATGAACGGCACCATTTCTTGAGCTAAGATTTGACGTTCTTCCTCTTCCAAGACTCTCCACAGTTGGGGAAATATGCTGAGCCACACTTGTTCAGCTAAAGCGGTGTCTATGTGGCATAGCTGAGCTGCTGCTAGGAGGAATTGTTCGGTCGTGATGTTCCGAGAAATCTAGATACAGAATAAAATTTATCTCGCTTCACTAAGAGTTTACTACCTTCTATATGACGTAGTTTGGATCCAATTAGAGATCTACCAATAACTTTGAACAAATTTGTAAATGAAAAACTAACTTTATTTTAAACAAAAGGAGTAAATATTTATGTAAATATTGAGACCGTGAAATTGAATTAGATAATAAATTAATCACTAAATCAGCTCGTAATTTCACATAAGGTTTATCGAAGCATGTGATATTGTAAACCATAATTCTATAAAATTATAAATTTATGTAATATTAAAGTTGGTACCAATTTTTTTTATTAAGTTTTAACTACGGAGTTCATCAGCTTCATATTACTTAGTATGTACATGTTGTCTCATTTACTCCAGCCTTTTGTTGGCAATAAGAGTAAAATTAAATGGATATTCTAAGAATACAAAACTATTCATTGTGGGTCTGTAACTTGGAATGAATTCAGTAGTTCATATAATTTTTTTTCAAAATAATCCTCTGACTTATCGATTAGTATTTTCAGTTACGCTATTTTTTGTTGAAAACAAAGTTATACTATGTAAAATTATACCACATATGTAAAAAATAAGATATGACGTCATCGACGATTTTTCTTACTAGTAACCCTAATTTTTTATTGCTTATTTTTAAGAAGCATATCAAATTATAGATTAACAATAAATCATTTTCAATATAATTATATTTTTTTTTAAATTTGATATAAATTATAAAATCTGTTTTACCGAAAAAATGTTCGAACAAATGTCTAAAATATAGTCCATTTATTATTTAATATTATCCGAAACGTACTTAAAAATCGTTTTGAACCATTTATATAGAAATTAATATTCAGTGAGTTCCAAAATTGAAATACATATTATAAAGTTATCGATGATTTTTTTATAAAATGGATTTTACTACTTATTTCTAAAGAGCATATCGTCTTATAAAAAATTGCAAAATTTCAATATTTTGAGACCTGTAGTTTCCAACTACTTGATTTCATTGAATAATACTGTAAAATACGATAGGTCAAAAATAGGTTTTAGGCTTTAGAAAAATATGTTGCACTCCATATTCGTTCAAACAGTAAAAGTAGTAAATTTTAACACTGTTAAAAGACTTGAGTGTAAAGTCTATTAATTTTTAGTAGATCATTACAAGTCAAATAATCAGATTTAAGTACTATTTTTAATTTAAATGCAATGCCCTCTTTAACTGAGAAGCAGAAGATTAAAATCTTGATGATGATTAGATTCGGACATAGAACCAGAACCCAAAAGGGGATTATGGACTATCAGTTTCGGTAAAATGACCACATTAGAAGAACAACTATTTCTCGTAAATCTGCGCTCAATGTGTTCATGTGTTCAAGAAAATCCTAATATTTTCACTAGACAAGTACCTCGCGAATTAGAAGTCAGTCTTCAGTAGTAAGAGCTCTGAAGGCACAGGAATTTGATCCCTAACAATTTTCCAGGAACTTAATGAAGAGGATGCAGATAGAAGATTCGAATTTTGCGAACAATTTATGGAACTGCTGTAGAATATAGACAAAATTGTCCTTATTGGGCACAAGAAAATTCATGTTGCATGAGGCAAGGCCACACTCAACACCCAGAGAAAGTAAATGAGCGGGAATTGTAGGTTAGCAAATTATAGGCTCAATTTTCTTTGAAGAAAATCTAAATGGAGCAATTACAGTTTTTACAAGAAATACTAATTCCTGATCTAGCTGCTTTGTTTCCTGATCAAATAGAAGCTGCTATATCAAATAGGAACATCTGGTTTCAAGAAGAAGCCTCCCGATTTTGCACGTCCTGTTCGGATCTAATTGGATACTATATTTCCAGCCATATGGATTGGTAGAATAGGACCTTCTGAATGGCCACCAAGATCTCCCGATCTAACTCCTTTAGATTTTTTCCTATCAGGACATTTAAAATCGAAAGTCTATTTCTCCAAGCTCGCAAACATTGAGGAGTTAAAAACCAGAATAAGGCATGAGTGTAGATTAATTTATTCTACTTCAAAAACGAATTTCAAGTACGTTTAGGGCATTGCTAATTAGTAAATGAGCTACATTTTGAACACTTATAAAAAGAAAAAAATTGGAGTAAATTATTGTTTTTCTTGAAAACAAGGTGTTTCAATTTTCTCGTAAATCATAAAAAAACAAAAATTTTGCAATTTTGTATAAGTCGATATGCTCTTTACAAATAAGCAATTAAAGCCATTAAAAAAAAAATTATCGATAACATTATAATAAGTATTTCAATTGTCTGCCTCACTGAATATTAATTTCTACATAAATCGTTAAAAATGTTCAAACGATTTTTAAGTACGTTTAGGATAATATTAAATAGTAAATGGACTACATTTAAAACATTGGTTAAAAAAACTTTTCGAGTAAAACAGATTTTATAGCTATGTATAATTTGATACGTCTTTAGAAATATGCAATAAAAAATCATCGATGAAGTCCTATCTTATTTTTGGAACACTCTGTGTTTTTAACAAAAAAGCGCGAAGAAAACTAAAAATACTAA
Organism: Anthonomus grandis grandis; assembly: GCF_022605725.1. Classification (NCBI taxonomy): domain Eukaryota; kingdom Metazoa; phylum Arthropoda; class Insecta; order Coleoptera; family Curculionidae; genus Anthonomus; species Anthonomus grandis. The sequence continues at coordinate 31,523,693 of NC_065552.1, forward strand.
TCGACGGTTCAGAGGATTTTTTTGAGAAAAACATATACAAATAACTACTGAATTTATTCCAGGATACAGACTCAAACTGTACATCTTAAAAAAGTACCAAATATTTTTATTATTTAATCTTTGCTTTAGTATCCATCAATTTAATTTAATAAGCAAAATTATAATCTTAAAAGCCATTTCCAACATTTTCTTTACCTCTGACGCAATTTTTCATAGACCGGCATAATAAATTTTCAAAATATTTGAAAAATTGAGCACAAAAAACGCACAATGTATAATTTTATCAGATTATTATACTCACCTCTATATACTCAAAATGTTTGTTAATCATTTTAGTAATATTTTCAGCCCGACTAACAGGTTTCTCCTCAGGTTGGGTGGATTCTACGTTAGACAAATCCATATCGATTACCTAAACAAAGACGAATACTTACATCTAGGGTGAAATACAAAATATATATTTATACCTCTTCCTTTATTTCAGTACAATCATAAAACTTGGCGTTTTCGGGATTGGTCTTCTGAAATTCATTTCTTTTTTCCTGTTTAATTACGGAGGTGATACTAGGTAAAATGCTACTCTCATGAGCCATTTCTATGCCTAAAGTTGGTGTAGCGGTGACTAAAAGCAGCTCGATGGCCTGTTTGATCCAGTAGTGTTGCCCGATTGCCTCCCAATTTTGGGAACAGACAATATAAAGTAGTCGATCATAAAGCCGACGTTTCATCGATTCGTCAAACACCTTTCCAAGAAAATTTGTTTATTTAAAATTTAAATATTTAAATGCTAACTAAACTAAATGATACCTTAAAGAATTTCGCTCTAATATGGGGTTGATTGCACCTCAATCCGGCTAAAAAGGCCGGTTCCAACTTTGATGTCAACTCGGTCGTTTTTAAATGTTCGTCAGTATAAACGTAATTAACCAGTTCTAAAAATTGAGCATTTAACTCGTTATCATTTGGAAACCGTTTCTCAACGTATTGCGTCAATTTTACAAGTAAAATCGATTTTTCCCTGGAGCTGGGCACTTGGTTTATCATGCTCTGGTTCTTACATTTCATCCATTCTTCCAACATGCGAGTAATTGCCCGCATGACCTAACATAAACAAAATCATTTAAATATTTTTAAAAAATAGAAAAATTTAAAAAAACAAACTTTAGCCTCAGCAGTTTTCTCCATTAATCCAACCAAAATGGCTCCGATAAAAGTCTTGCGCATATCCACCCCCATGGGTTCGATCCTGTTCTTCACCAAATCTAAACTGAGAATTAAAACGTCTACGGTCCTCGAGGAGAACTCTTGTGATGTCGGTTGCAAATGTTCTTTGGCTAAACGGTGTAAAACTCGCATGAAAGGGGATATCATCGTGTCGATGTAAGATGGACGAGTAGTGCATACCGCTTTTAGGATCATAACTGTCCTAAATAATCCTGTAATAGAGGCAATGCAAGTATATTACTAATATTAGCAAATAAGAATCGTAAAATCGAGAATAATTGAATTGAAGTAACAAAAGCTGTCATCGAGTTTTAACAACTTATCTCCGAAATTTTTACTAAGGTTGTCAGAATTGCTGATGTTTTAAGTGAACCACAAACAGTTTAGTAAGTTACTTGGACCAGTCCTGTTGTCATGTTGATATGAACTATCAAGCTCGAAATAAATGGAAAACTAATTGCCTATGTTGATGACACAGCGGCAATAATTCATGTGAGGACATGGGATGAGAGAAGCTCCAAATTAAATGCCCCTTAATTAAAAGTTTAATTAAAAGCTAAAATTGAAAACTTTCTCGAGACATTTAAATTAACATTAAATATAAAAGAATCTCGTTACATTACATTCTCTCTTACAATGGCAAATAAACAAAAAGCTTCGATGAGATTAAACTTAACAATATAGATGAGCTCTTGCTCAAGTTTAGTACTTGGGGATTATTGTTAATAAGCATCTAAAGTGTGATCAACATGTGCTTTATTTAAAAATAAAAACGCCAGATGTCTTATTCATAAATTTTACATTTTGCGTAACAATCTCAACTCAAAAAGTAATTTTAATAATATATTAACCACTTCTTGAGCCTCCATGGCATAATTATTTGGGGCGAGGCATATGGTTCACATCTAAACCAATTAAAGGTAGTGCAGAAGATAATTCTAAAAAAGCCTATATTTCCTTCAGAATAACTTTATTATCTGGAAAATAATGATATTAAAATTTTGTACATTCTTGCACTGTGTAGTTTTGCATATGGAAATGAGCAAATGAAATTAAATGTCTCACAGAATTATATGAGTAAAGACCGCTAACAATTTGAAGGTTTCGCAATCTAAATGTGATTCAAATTTACGTTTTATTACTTACGTAGTTTCGAAATTATATAGCTATTTAAGAAATTGTTTAACTAGCTATTTAAGAAATATTGTTGAGACTATCTAAAGAGATTAATATGCGTGTTTTAAGTTTTCTGTTTTTGATGTAAGTTTATTTTTGGATGCATTTTAATGATTTTTTTTCTACTTTCCTTAAAATAAAATATAGTGATAATGCTTAGCTATTAGGTAAAAATAAAAAACCGAATTGCAATTGCTTTTTTGTATTTTTAGTAATATTTTATGGAGGGTATACAAATTTATATTTATTATATAGTATAATTTGTTGGTATTGTCAATTAAAAATCTATTTGTATTTTATGTACTTATTTTGGTTTATTAGACATTAATATTAGCGCATACAGTTTTTTATTATTTAAACTTAGGCGCTTGCTTTAAATAAATGTTAGTAGATATTACTACACATATGTATATTATCTTTTTCTCTTTTTGTTATCTATTTCTTTATTGGGAAAATAAAAAGGGCAGAGATCAGGATATACTCTTCTCTTCAAAAATGTAAATCAGTTACTAATCTGGTTGCAACTTAACAATATAAAATATTATTTATGTTTTACCTATCTATTATTGATTTATAATACCTTAGAAACGGAATATGTTATGGTAGCAATAATACCTGCTATCAAACCTAGGGCTTTATAAGCTGGCATTATGATAATGCCCGGAAATTTTATTGCTTATCCAATTTTATTTCTCTCATAATAAAGAATAAACATCCATTTTATACAAAAAATAATGTTTCTTTAAATACTAAAAATTAAACTTTATTTTCAAAATAAAAATTACAAATTTGAAATGTCCCGGAAAATGTAGCTGATCCCACTATAGAATGGTCGGTGTTTTTTGTGATGGTAGAGGTGGCAGCACTAACGCTATTTTGCATAGTTTGAAAATTGTCCATTAAAGAATTTTCAATAGTCGATACGGAATTAACCTCGGAATTAACTGAATTGGCAATCATTTTGGCTACTTTATTTTTGGATGAAATACTTTCTTCTATATATCCTGCAGCTACTGAAGAGCTTTTCCATTTCCCATGTTGTTTTAGCATTTCAAACGAAGCACCTGCCTCAACAAGTAAAGTTGACGATGTGCGACACAAACAGTGCCCGGTATAAGCTTCTGCATTATCCAGTTTTAAAAATTTTGCGATCAATGTTGGGACGCTTCCTATGGTATTTTTTCCAACAGGTTGTACTGTACAGCGACTCTTTCTATAGGTAAGAAAGAATCTTCGCTCCTTTATTCCAGCTGTTCTTAATGCTGCGTACTTTTTTATTAAATTTAAAGCGCCGAAATCTTCTTCAATGATAGTAAAACTTTTTGAAGTTGAAGTTTTAGTTTCTGGTACCTTTATAACCAAGACCGTTCCTCTATTTTCAATATCATCAATGGTCATTTTGGCCAACTCATCTCGTCTTAAACCTCCAAAAACACCCATTACCAATATGACTTTGTGTACCAAGTAGATATCATCAGGAACCTTCTTAATAAATTTTATTATTTGTTCTCCTTCCAAAACTTTAGACTTCTTCGGGACATATCCTTTCGACTTAACTTTTAAAAAAGATATGAGACGATGGTATTGCGAGATGTCTATATTTTTATAGACCATTAACGTAGGCCTTAGGGTAGAATACTTGGTCCAGAGAGAGTTCGGACTGTATTTTTCCGACTAAAAATATTAAAATTTGTTAAACATATGTACCTATTAAAATAAAATCAATAACTTACCAGTTCCTGAAAATATGCCATTAGAACGGTTTCGGTTATTTGAACAATTGCGTTGGCATCTTTCCAAATACCAAATATGCCATACTCCCGATCATACTGTTGCCTTGATTTAACTGGCAAAAAATTTTCGGTCGCTTTAATGGCCTTTTCTCTTATATTTTGTAGAATTTCTTCCATTTTAAGCAAATATTTAAACAAAAAATGCCAACTGACTAACTGACAGAAACATCAAAGTCAAACTTAAATAATCACTGCAAGTCACTTGATAAATTTCTGAGGTATACCTACCTGTACAGGTAGACCCTATTTTTTAATTAATATTAAAATTATTTTTGTTCATAAAAATCAATTTTTAGGTAAAACATAAAGCATTGTATGCACCACGGGCATTGTTAGACTCTAATGCCCATCAGGTGGAAATAGTATTAGGCTAGGTATCTCCGGGCATTATCGTCCTTACAATGCCCTTGATACATAAATAGCTATAAAATCATAAAACAGTTTTATCAGTAACCAAAATTCGTTACTGATAAAACTGTTATCTTATATCTGTTAATCTATATCTTATTCTTCACACGTGCTTGGCTAACGATGTTAGCATCTTCGGGAGAAGATTAAAACTGGTTTAAAACTGGCTTAATCATCTCCCGAATGCTAACATCGTTAGCGAGAAAAATAAAAATTATGGAATGATTTTATTTGTGTTTTTGGAGGCCCGAGGAGCTCATAGAAATTGAAACGTCAACCAAAATATATAAGTCGACCGTCTGAACTTCTTTAATTTGACCTATATTCAAAAAAAAAAATTAACCAAGCTTATAATTCCTGACGTATACTTTTAGCAGGACAGAGATCCACCCCGTAATTATTTAAATGAAATTTCTGAAAGCAGATGGATTGGTCGAGGTGGTCCCGTCAACTGACCTGCTCGTTTGCCAGATTTGACCCCCTTTGATTTTTATTTAGTGGGGATTAATAAAGGCACTGAAGTCGTACTACTTATGGACATGAAAAAACCGAATTAATTCTGCTTGTTTATTAGTTATACTAACAATGTTACTGCGGGTTCGAAGTTCGTTCTAAGGAAGAGTAAAAAAAGAATAAGAATAATATTCTAATCAAGATTCTCTCATCATAGAATTCCTTAAATCCGTGTAAATCAAATTTTATTAATTTTTAAAATTTAGCATAATGTATAGGTTTTTATCGTAGGGTATAAACATCAAATGTCCTAATTTTAGATTATTTATTTATGTAACCCATCAGACAATTACATAATATGGTACAAGTTTCAAGTGGTGTTCAAGGCCACTGGCCTGCAATCAAATATACATCATATTATGATGAAAATGAAAATAAAGGGTGATTTAGCAAAAATGCAATTTTTGAATTTACCTTTATACAGGGTGTTTTAACTCTATTTACACAGGATTTTTTGTCGCCCCTATATATATAAAAAAAAAAGTTAAGGTAAAAAATGTTTGTCTGGAAATACTAATTTTGTCGACAGTATTGGTAAATGTACAGAGTGTCTCAAAAACAAAGTTTTCATTTGAAGTTGAAGAAGTAGTCCATACGTGAAAGTTTTCATTGTCAAGTGAGTTTTTAAATGGAACGCCCTGTATATTTTACCAAATTTTTTATCTTTATTTAATTCTACATCAAAAATGTATAATACACTAAACGTCAAATATTGATTAAATTATTAAATTATTGATTAAATTCCAACGCTAGTGAAATAAATTTCTCTAGCAGAACGACGTAATATGTGGCACCAGCAAAATTGTGCTCTACCTCATAACTCGCAGATTGTAACAAATTTCCTTGACAATAGATTTGGAAGGTTCTAGATCGGAAATAGAGATCCTGTCAGGTGGCCAGTCCGGTCACCTGAATCAACACCGCTAGATTTTTTCTTGTGGGGGTATTTTAAGCGACAAGTTTACATTGAAGAGCTAAGAAATTTGGAGGACTTAAAACACAAAATTACAGCCATCTTGTATAGCAATTCTGGAAGAAGTAATAAAAAGCGCCTGTACTACTGAGCTAATAAAAAGGTATGAACTCTGTCAAACTCAGAACGCTCAGTTTGAACATTTACAAAAGTTTTTTAAATTATTCTAGTTTTTTAAACATTTTTAACTGTTTTAATAGTAGATTTAATAAGAATTAAATAATACCATAATAATAAGCAATTATCTCAAAAACCACGACGTATAGTAGATTATATATTTTTTATTTAGAATTAAATGAATTTGGTAAAATATACAGAGAGTTCCATTTAAAAAAAAACTTACTTCAGTCAAGTCAGAACCTTTGATATTTTAAAAAATAAAAATACAGAAAAGAGAAAATCGTAATTACTCTACAACCCTACACACCCCAAATGGTATTTATATTGCATGTTTCAATAAGAAGTTTATGTAAGTAGGTGTTATTAACTGTAATGTTTAATTCTCTCTGTGAAATGTTTAATTTGTTACATTTCATAAAAATTTAACACATTAATAATTAATAAAATAAATATTCATTAGTTTTGTTGACGCTTGTTTTCCAATTATAACAAAACTGTTTTGTTTACTTATAATAATTAATTACATGATATTGACTTACCAATTGGAGATTTACTCTCATCATATGTATTGAGTCCATTCAGAATTTCGTCATTAATTTTTGAATAGAGAAGATTCAACTCCTGTATTTTATTCACCCTTTCCAATGGGAATATCGAAAATAATTTGGTAAGTAGATTGTGGGTGAGTTGAATAATTTTTTCATCAGATGAAATTACACACAATGTTAACCCATCCTGCAAAAAGCAATACAAAATAATTAAAAAAAATAAATATAGAAAATAAAGGCACTGGATTACCTGTAACAGTTTAAACTGGACCAAAATCTGTTCTTTTTTCATTACTGTAAGCAAAAATGTAAGCAACTCCAAGGCAGTACAAATGTTGGAAATGTTCGGAGTGGCCATGCCAAGAGAACTTAAGATCTTATGGAAAAATCCCAGATTTAAGTCAACCGGTTCTTGCCATAATTCCGGTTTTAAAGCGTTTTTTAATAAAATTACACAACGACGCGACAAAAGCTCTCCCGGGCTATTAGCACCTGGATTAACGGAGTTTTGGGGAGCCATTTCGTTAACCTAGAAAAGCAATGTGTTTTATTTCACAAGTTATTTATATACTGAGTAACTTACCTGACACGCTAATCTAAGTAAGAAATTCAACACATTATCGGTGTGCCGCTTATCTATATGCTCCTGAGCAGCTGGTTCTGCAGATTTAACCGCAACCGGCATCGGCTGACCTGTAGAAGATGCTACTGCCATCTTTTTACGTGTTTGTTCGGACTCATCGGTCATTGGACGACGGCCATCTATATACTGAGGCTAAAGAATTAATAATTTAACATTAGCATACCTGGGTATAAAATTTAAGATACAAAATTACTAAATGGTTATGAATGAATGGTTACTAAATGATAAAATAGGTAAAGTCGGGAGACATGACAAAATAATATAGGAGCATCATCTCTCACACACATTTGGGATAGACGACGTATATGTGTTGGGGACATATGCTACAAAAATAAAACTACGAAACTAAGAAAAAGAAATTCCTGACAGAACGCAGAAAAATTGTTGATGGAAAAGCTTTGTGAGCATATTAAAAAGCAACAAAGTTCTGGATTTGAACCAACCGGGACAACTTTTAGAAATTTGCCTTAAAATTTTGCAATTTGAAGAACTGGTTAAAGCTTTTTTTACATCAAAATAAAAATCTTTCTATAAGAAAAGCAGATAGCATATCTTTGGCAAGAGCTCAGCGACTTAATGAACAAGAGGTTAATACATATTTCCGATTATTATCAGAAATAATAATAATAATAATAATAATAATAATAATAAATACTTAATTTTCACAGTTTAAGTTAGATTTACAAATAATTCTATCCTAAACATAATTGTACTATTGTGAAAAAAGGCGAAGTCCAGATGTAGAAAATCTATACAAATAGGTTTATCTACCCTGCTCTACTTAACCTTAGATATCCATAATACCTTAATTTAAGACAAAAATCTTACAAAACATAAATAAATATATATTATCAATATTATCAATAGGGCATATATTTTAAAGTAGCAAATAGAAAGGAGACAGATTTTAAGAGTTTGAAGAAAAAAATGTTTGAAGTTTTTTTATAGGCATATTTGTTTTACTCAACTCTCCTGCTGGAAATAATAATTAAAGATTTTATGTTTAAAGATTCGTGGTTCCAAAATCCTGAAACAGTCGGAAATAGAGCTGTAAAGCATTGAAATATTATAGGAAAACTCCGTTCATAAATAGATGTTTGATGTAGAGAAAGTGTTATCAAACCTTTAAATTTAATATTTATATCATGTACATGTGATCTATAAATACTTTATTGTAAAGATATATAGGTGTCTTATAAAATAATGACCTATTATAAAAAGATGCACAGTGCACTGTACGCCTGGTCCATTTTAAGCCAGTTTGTTTCAGCGAGTTTATAAGAAATTTTTTCATATTAACGGATTCCATAGATATACCACAAACAGGAATTTTGCACTCCTTGTATAAGTTTTTTTTTTGAATTTGTATCAAGCAGTTTCCATAAACGACATCTCCATAGTCAAACACAGAGAATGAAAGCGTTACATAAAATTGTTTTTAATCTTTGCAAAAGAATGTGTCGATTGCTGTATAATAATAAATATACTAAGCAAACCTATAAGAATGTTTAATATGGATGAAACTGGTCTGAGCTTGACAATGATCCTGGAAAAGTTATCACGTCAAAAAGAAGTAAAGATATTCATGACATTAATGACCAAGAAAGAGGAGACCACAGCTACCTGAATAGGTAAAACACGCTACTTCAAGTCACCAAAATAATAAATTTTAAGCAGCATTAGGGCAAATTGTTTGGTTCAATCTACCTGGAATAAGAACTATGAACTGAAAGGGCACAATACATATGTCAAGTACTGATATTAGTTTTCTTTTATTATTTATCTATGTTTTCCCACACTAAATGAAGTTTCATTAATGTATTCATAAAGAACGTAAACAGTACTTTCATTTTCAAATAAGCACCGCATGGTAGTATTTAAGACCAAATTGCCAAAGAGAAATTGACTATACTATCCATTCAAATATGTTATAAAACCAAATTTATACTTCATCCCACTTGTCCAGCTAATAACTATATGATTTTATAGCAACGTTTCTTACCTCAGAGCCATTATCTTCCTTAATACCATTAAGTTCCCATTTAATGATCACCTCAGCCAACTCCACAGCCAACTTTCGATGCTCCAAAGTAGCTGTGGCACTAAAACCCAATCTTTGAATCGAGCTGACCATATGCTGAACCAAGTCGTGCCTGACTGGGTAATAAACCTACAAAAATATTAAAACATTAGTTAAATATTGGTTGCTTAATTAGCTTGATAATTGGATTTACCTTGTAATGTTTTACCACTAGCTGTAATATATGGTAAAGTTGTTGCATGGAATGACCCTCATCCATTAGGATTTTTTTCGTCCAGTGAGTTAACATATCATAGCCTACATTAAAAGAAACAGACATTTAGGGTAATTTTATGTTGGTTGGTTAAGTTTCACAGACCTTTTTCCATTCTGAACGGCATAGAGGGTGTCAAAATTTCTAATGCTTGCCGCACGACATTTCGGGCTTCGACTGCATGAGCTTTTAATAAGGAATGAAATACTTGAAGGACAATTTTACGGTGGATGGCAAATTTGTCGATTATGTGAGAGAGTAAAAGATGTCCATGATATCTGGAAAATAAAACGATATCAATTTTCAAGCTGTAATAAATAAATTTAAGTAAATACAGAATGATTTAGGGAACGCATGTTATGAATGAATGATAAAATGACCTATATTAATTTCAGTGTATTTTAAAAATATTTTATTGAAAAATCGCCAAATCTTAATAATTGCTAATTTCTAAATGACTCAGAAGTAGTGTTTATTGTATTTTCGTAACCAATTGATTTAATGTATCCCCATATGCAAAAATTTAATGGGTTCAAGTGGATAAAATCCTCACTGGATGAGAGCAGGTGAAAATTTGGTCAAAGCTTGTGAGGTTGGATTAAATTAGCTACCTTCATTCGAAACCAAATTTTAAAAAGAAAATATTAGAAAGCAAGATTAAATAAACATTTAGTAGACATGAGACATACACATTTTTTAGCTTACCTCGTTGCAGGATCAACACAATTTTCCACCAACAAGCACGGCCACGCGAACGTCATCAACCGTCTTAATTTGAACCCTTGCGCCTTATTATTGGCATCGTGATCGTGAATGTGCGGACTCGCCTGTTCCACTAGTAGACAAGAAAATTGCAACAACGAAATACGAACGCAGTCCGCTTGTGGATACGGACTATCGGGATCGATTAATTTGTTAATGAAGACTGAGACCACATTTTCGCTGTTATCCTAAAATGAAAATATTTATGTATTATTCAAGATTCATACAAAAGGACACCTTTGGTGCCCCCAAAAGGTCTTACAAAATGTCACCACATATTCCTAGAGGACGGTAAAGCTAAAAAATTAAAATCGACATTTTTAAAATCTATAAACATTTTTTAACGTATTATTTTTAAAATTTGTATCCAGGGGTTTTTTGGGATGCAAAACACGAATATGCACACCCTTTCACAGTGGCCATCAGAGGGTGCTTCAAACTGCATTTCTTGGTTTGATTGGTTTAAAATGTCCATAACTTTTTTATCAGTGTAGTTCTTTAAATTTTTGTAATAAAAAAAACAATTACCTCATCAATATTAAACAATAAAGGCTCTTTTGTTAAAACTTACTTAAGTTTTCGCTATAATCCGGTTTTTAGATGTTCGATTTCGCAACGATATATAAAAATATTTTAAATAAAAATATTTAGTTGTTTTATTTAAGCAGGAGATTGATTTATTAAACAATACGGAATTTATAAAAAATGTTTAAAATGTCCCCCGTTTTCTCAAATACAAAGATTTACACGCCTAAGAAAATTAAAATTAAATCTCTGCATAACTTCTGCATGCATTACTTTGAAGATTATTTGTTATCTATTTCCTGTGCACGTTTCTTGATGGAACAACAATGTTTTTTTAACAAATTGTAACGGTAGTCGCATTTTATACCTACCTAAGAAAATATCGTATAGTAGTTTCATAAATCACACTAATACACTATTGTTCAACTTTGACAATATTTAAATTATTGTTTTCTTCATCAATTATCATGGCGGCTGTACAATATACCAATGAAGAATATACCAATATGTTACTAGTGTTTGGTTATTGTCAAGGCAATTGTCGCGAGTCTGTAAGGGTGTACTCTGAAAGGTTCCAAATCGTTGTATTCCAAGCCATCCAATATTTTCTGCAATAGAATGAGGTATTCGGGAGACTGGTTGCTTAGCTCCCAATACCGTCCATTATAGGAGGGAGCATTTTGTGAGGGAATTCTAGAATTCTAGAACGTGTTGATGAGGATCCAAGACTAAGCACCAGATGAATAGGTATGGAGATGAGAGTATCCAAAAATGTCGTTAATAAAATGATCAGAGAACATTTATTATAGCCATACCATAAGACGCCAATTCAAAATCTCTTACCCCAAAATTCTGGAATGCGCCTAAATTTTTAATACGGTTTATCCATGATGGTGCTCCACAACATTTTTCATTAAATGTCAGAAATTATTCGAATGGTCGGTACCCAAATAAATAAGTGCATAGGTAGAGATAATGATGTCCCCGTAAATTGGTCCCCGCGTTCTCCAGATTTGACTTCTCTGGATTTTTTTTTCTGCGGACATATTGAGTCCGTGGTATATAAGACAACGGCGAATAATGAACTATGGCAACGCATTCAAGACGCAACAAAATAATTTTCGAGCTAATGCAGAAGTTATTCAGAGAGTTAATTTTAATTTTCTTAGGAGTGTGAATCTTTGTATTCGTAAAAGTGGAGAATATTTTTTACAATTTTTATAAAATCCGTATTATTTAATAAATTAATTTCCTGCTTAAATAAAGCAACAATTTTTTTTTATTTATAATATTTGAATTTGGAGGAATTTCTTAATCAATTTTAAAGAAAAAATATCATTTTGTTAAAACCCGCTAAAGTTCCGTTTTCGCGATTATTCGATTTTTAGATGTTCGATGTCGCAACGGTATGCGATTAAGTGTGCATATTGAGTGAACAGGTGTGCATATTCGGGTTTCGCAGCGCAAAAAACCCCTGGATACAAATTTTTAAATCAATACCTTAAAAAATGCATAAGTTTAAAAAAAATCGATTTTTTTAATTTTATAACTTTACGTTCCGGGAGGAGGGAATATAGAGCAATTTCGGACTAAGGTAAATTGCTTTAAATCGGCCTATTTTGATCTCAATAATATCTGGTGAAACTTTGGAAAGATCTTTTTATATATTAAAGTCAATGTGTTACCTGATAGGGCATAGGAGGGCCTCCAATTAATTTATTTGTTTCGCCCCTTTCAAAACTAACAGCAAAGCAAGGAATCAAGATAAGTTGTAAGACCTAAACAAAAAAAAACGTTTTTTTTCCACACAAAACATAAAAGAAAATAGAATTCTACTTACTTTAGCCTTAAGCTCTTGCGACATTTCATTAGTTTGGAACAATTCTACGAATCTGAAGAAAGCTGAACGTTTCCACTCAACAGTGTAGTTTTGAGCGACTGTGTTTTCTAGGAAATCTCTAAGAAACTGTCCAAAAAAAATAAGATTACATCTATTCATTCCCAATATTCTAAATTGCATGATGTGTATCACCAGAGCCACACTGCGATTTATCAAACTTACTTGGAATTCAGGTATAAACCGATCCGTGGTGGCCCTCAAAAGTTGAAACAGTAAGTCAATATCATTGGGATAATGACAAAAATAGTGCAACAAAATTTTAACTAATAATTTAGGTTCTTTCCAGTGCACGTACTCCAAAAACTCGACGTTTTTGTGCCTCTCCTGAAAATGTAATCCCTTATACTTACCCAGGATTTTGCTTATTATAAAAACTGGTCTACATAAATCATAATTTAAAATAAACAATATAAATGTTTTGAGAAAAAACTGGCTTTTTCATTACCTGATAATTATCGTCGCACCAAATCTGCTTTAGGGCCTCAACCAGGTCCTGCTGCGTAGATAACCACTGATCATCGTATTTAATCAACAAAGAAATAATTCTGATTCCCTGATATTGAAACTCGTTTTTCTGGTTATCGTTACGATCTTGCAATCCCAGGTTGATGCTGACATAGTTGGATTGCACCAGTATTATTAGTCGATTTATCATATGATTTTGTATGTAGTCTCTAAAAAAGGAAGATATTTTTTCGAGGCATTTGACAAGAAAATATTTTTTACCTAAAAGGCTTGCCATCTTTATGCTTAATAAGATACTCCAAATAGCGACTGAATTGCTTATCTTTAATGTAGTTATCGTCCAGGAACCCTGTCAAGGTTTCACCAGGATAGCGTAGCAAAAATTTCATGAGTACACCCCTGAATGGACTACTCGCTTCTAAAATAGTGTAATTTTTATAAAAAAGTATTAATTTAAATAAAATAAATATTTACCGTTGGCCATGATCTGTTCGGCCTGTAAAACTTTCTGACTAAGTTTCATAACGAATTTGCTGGATGCAGCGGGAGTTTGATGGAAAATTCCGACGATAGTGACAACTTTTTGTTCGTTCTCAGACTTTTTGGGAAGACCGTTATTACTTATTCCGGATTCTAAATTTAAAGAAAAAAAAGGTTTATAATAATCAGAGAAGAGTTTTTTCTTTTTAATTTTATAATATATATTTGTATAGTCCTATGGTTGAAACGTTTGCTATTTTACTCAAATCACAAAATAGTTTTACCTCTAACCAAAACTCTTGTTTCGTTAACGAAGCAAATTTTCTGTTTACAAAGCTTAGGATTTTATGCGATTTTTGTTTTCCAATTATCGTTGTTTTTAATGTCTTTTATTTTGACATAGGTAATTATCTAGATCTATTAATTGAATCATTTTAGAAATCCAGCATTTCCGCTTATAGAAAAAGTAGAATCTTTTTTGATAGTTCAAATAGAACGCCCTAGTATTTTTGGATCCATAATTTTTTTCTTTCTCTGAGGATAATAATATTAAATCTCGCTTTAACGATACTGTAGTTGATAAAAAAGTTGATATACAGATTGGAGAATCGATCATTATGAATTATTACACATTAGAAAAATAGAAACGCTTAAAAGCGAAATATGCCAACGCGCACGGACGCATTTTGTGCGCTCTTCTACTCGCCTGCTACGTCATTGTTTTTTACTACAACGTTAGTAAGCGTCTGACTTTGATGCAAGTACCTATATTTCTTGCCATAAAAAATCGCAAAATATTACTCAAAAGTTCTAGCATTCCTAAAATATTTTTCTGATACAGGATTTACATACCACATCGAGGTACGACAACAGTTTATTATAATGTTTTTTGCACTGAGTTAATAGTTTCCATATAAAAGTAGTAGAAGAAGTGGTTTTAATCTAAACATAAATACGCTAGATCGAACCAATAGAGTAGAGAATTTTTAGGCATTCTCATAAATGATTATAATAGCAATTATAATAAAATGTGATACAAATGAAAATTTGTACAACATTTGTACAACACTCTCACGTTCCTCACAGCATTGACTAACTCTAGAAAATGTCATTATTAGCGTAATGATTCTTAGATAAATTTAGAAACCGACGAAATGAAATGCTTAAATGTTTTTTGAACTTTAAGTTGCAAACCATTGATACCAACCAGATCCTCCTGCAAGAGTTGGGTATCAAAAGAGAAGTTTACAATTTTATAGATTTTAAGGGTCGATAAATAATAAGAAATTAGGCTCCGAGGTATAAGTGAGAGAGGAGGTAAATATGGCCGCTTCTGGAATATGTCACCAATGTCATCACTTTATAACAAGAAATAACAATGATATGACGAATAAATAAAAACGATACGATATTTTACTACGTTGCAATATTGTTCAGATTGGAGAGCAAAAACAAATTACGGAATAGATATTAAAAAAAAACGAATAATTGCGTCGGCTTGATTTTTAACAACTTTACTTCAAAATTTTAATAAATTGTTTTGCGAAATTCAGAAATCTTTGTCCGATATTATATCATTGACAAAAAGGTTGAATAAAATAGGACAACCAAATTTATGGGCTGATTTAACTTCAATAACACAGAAGACTATATTTTTTGTGGTTATAAATTTATTGACACCGTAACAAATAAGGTAAATACAAAATGTGTCAACAACAAAACATCTTCTCTGTTCAATCGAGTTCAAAAAATTATCCGCGCGTGTAAGACCTCCTTTAACAGACCCCCTTTTATAATGTAAATCCTTTAATTTAGTCATAATGTACCAATAAACTATATAGGACAAGGGAAACCGTAAGGAAATATAGGAAATATAACAATTGGACTAAATATAAAAAAGGAACAGACTTACAGACAACCCTGAGGCCACCAGAGAAAACATAAACTTCATGCATGGTAAAGTTATTAATCCATTTTACAAGGTTCATACCAAGACCCAACCTGCTCATAACTTACTCTGTCGAAGGCCTTCAAGAAATCAGTATAAACACGGCGCCTAACAAGCAAATTAGTTATGGTGAATTTACGCGCAACAAACCTAAACATTCTGTTTATCTAGAATTATATTTTGGCAATGCCACGTAAAAACAGCACCAAACTGCTTTGATTCTAACTTCATTTTACTTTTAACATTATAAATAAACTCATTTATTCCTAATTATTAAGTTAATTCTGTATTCCTTACCAAGATTCGCCTTATGTGCAGCCACAAGCTTCTCCAACAATTTCTCCAAAATCAAGTACAACTGCTCACAGAGCAGCTCATTAAACTCATTGGGAAACAACTGTGTCAAATAGGACAACATTTTAAATCCGTTTAATGTAACCACCTTCTCATCTCCAAGAGTCATCAATAGAGGGCGAACAGTAGGATTAAAAAGTTCCTTATCGATCGGGTACCCTGCTATAAACGTTTTCATGCATTCAAACGCTGTTTCTTGGAGTTCCGCGTTTGGCTTTTCTAAAGCTTTGTATAATACCTGCGAGGAAAAAAAATAGTTTTGAGCCATTAACTTGTTGAAAAAAAAAATCAATATTCAGTGAATAAAAAACACAATAATACTCACCTCAAATATCTGATCTCTAACCTCCTCCAAATAATGACAGGCGGCTAGACACCTCAAGGCACTTTGTCTTAAAGGCACAAAATTCGTGATTGATTTATAGCAAAAATAAGTAGCCAGTTTGGAATCGTCCATTTTACAGAGCGCTAGCAGATCGGTGATAAAGAGATTATGCTCGTGTATTTTTAGGTCTATGGTGAACAGTCTCGGTTGCAAGGTGGTGCAGAACATATTACCTACAGATACAGGGTAATATATTAAGCAGTTTTTTAGAATTAGATATTTAGTAATGTTAATGTAAAGTAGAAAAAAATACTCAAACGCACTCTTGATATACATTTAATAAAATAGACTTCAGTCCTCATAGAAGTTTTTTTTTTATTTTGATACATTTTATTGACGTGTGTTTTCATTTTATATTTACTGTATACACTCATAAAATTTACTCTAACTCTATCCACTGTTTTAAAGTAGCATTGGACTGATCAAATCATAAGATTTATTACCTCTCTTTGGCGGATTTTAAAAGTTTTTGTTTAAAAGACATTTGGAACAAGTTAGATATTTTATGATAAAGCAGAAGTCGGTGACCATGAGATAATAAGTGGTTCATTAATTTCGGCCACGGTTTTTTGTAATTAATTGTGTATAAAACTGTATATTACATGTATAAAAATGTGTACATATGTTTTAACCGTAAGCTACCTCATCTTGAAAACATTTAACTACTGGATTACATTTTAAATGAATTTTCAAACTTAAGTTGATAGACTGACTTAAAAGATAGTAAAATGAGTTGAGTTAGATTGGATTCAAAGTCTAAGCTACCTCTTTTTTAAATTGACAAATCGGCTTTTTTCATAGATTTTTTTTATTTCATTATAAGGTTGGTGAGATTGGTTTCATCGCATTATACAAATTATGTTTTATTTTCCAACTTAAATTGATAAAAAATATTGTATAATTGTTTTTTCGCATTGGTTAGGCTGAATTGCCGATTCCTGTCTTAGAATTTGGCTACATACTCTATTCTAAGATGAGTTTTTAAGGTGTCCGTTCTCTACACTTAGATTTTACCAAAAACTATAATATGAGAACACAAATTATTTCAAATTAATTATAGAATCTTACCGATTAATTAAAATCATTTTATGATTTTAATTATTTATTTATTTATTTATTTAGAAAAGTTGCTACTGGCAAATAAAATCCGTGGAACTGATGCATAATTATATTCCAATTACGCCTTGAGAGCTATTGGGCAAAAAGGCTGTCAATAATATTAGGTATTTCAGATCGAATACCTCCCTGTAGCTGGTAATTTCAATTCTATCATCACTTCTATATATCGGAGTCAAGAAAATTGTTTTCCAGAAGTCTGGACACATCCTAAATCAAAAGAGGCAAAATAGATAATGTAGGAGTGTGGTTTGGAAACAGACATCATTTTTTAATAAGACTGATGGTGTGACCACAGGTCCATGAAAATGTTTAGTTTTTAGGCCGTTAATCGCTTAGGGAATATATATTTTGGATACAAAATCTAAATAAAACATTTTTTTGAAGGTCTCTATGAAAACTTTCAACTAAATCCGATGTACTTTTTAAGGTTCAAAATATAACACATAAAGTCTAAACTTTACCGGATACTTTAGAAACTCCAGATAAACACACAACTTCTGCTGGAGATCCCATTAACGATACTGAATAAGATAATAACATAAAAAATTTAAAAGAAGAAGAAAGTTAAAAAAAAAATTAAGAAATATATTTTTATAAGGCTTTTTTTTGTATAAAAACAGAAAAATTAAACTTGGTATTTCTAAATCTTATTAATATTCAAAAATGTGATAAATAATATTTTTCTTACTATAATCAAAAAGTTTTTAAGACTTTTATTTTGTATTAAGTACCTACTACAATTTTTGAATGTACCTTAGTAATAATAGAAAATATAGTTTTATTTTTACACAAAAAAGACACTTTAAAAAAAAATTACTTTAATATAATTTGTTTTATATTTATGGAAGAAGACAACTTATAACCGCCCTACACAGAAAAGAAGCAGGTTTTGAAGTATAAATCTGATATGCATATTTAATGAAAATCTTTAAAATCGTTTTTCTCAAAAATTACTGTCTAATTGAACTGTCTAAATTTCTTCCTTAGTCTGATGTAAAACTGTACTTCTTTATCTATCTAACAAATCCAAGGATTATTCGATTTGAATGAAATAAAATAACGAAGAATAGTATTAAAAATTTAGATTAAAATTCTTTTAAATGTCATGGAGCTAAATATTTAATATAAAAAGTCTAATACACTATAAATCAATAAAAATAATAATTGGACTTTATAATTAAATATCCAAAAAATCTATTTTATTCATTTGAATTATTACGCATACAAGTTACAGTTATAAGATATTTTTTATTTATTTTAATATGGCGTAACATCTAATTAAATGCGTAACTTTACCAAATAGATGGTTAACCATTATAGCTCAATTTGCTATTTTTTGTTATACTATAAAAACACAGTTATTTAAAAAAATTATTAAACAATGCTTCGGTAGCTTCTGGATTGGTTTACAGCATTTAGAGATATTTAAATTAACTGATCTATTCTTAGTTAAATTTAGAATATAACATCTCCCTATTTCTAAAGCCGCAATAACTACAACAGATTTTCATTCAAGCACTTACCATCCATGAGTCCCATTTGTGCAATCGCAGGTTGATGCATCAGCAAATGGTTCTTGGGAGGAACCATATCTGCCAACACGCATTTGAACGGTTCCATTACTTCAGTGACCGTCTTGTTTTGTTCTTTGGATAAAAGTCTGAGACTCGCCATTGCTTGTTCACGAACCATGGTATGAGGACTTGTCACTTGCCTTAACAAATATAAAAATAATATATAATTTTTGTCATATTAAAACCAAACAAGGCTATTGCCATATTTGATAGCCTAATTAACGAGTATTCTTAAATAACTTTATTATATAAGAACTTTGAGAATAACAGATTCTGAGGGTATTGAAATTTTGGGAAGTTTTCTTTTTTATCAGAGATCTATTGATTATTAATAGCTTAATAATAACTTTATTATTGGAGCAAAAATAGCTTTTTTGGACAATGTATTTAAACTTTTGTTGCTACAAAACCAACGTTAAAACTTGTAGCCACAAGGCCAATTAAGCATGAATTTTTTAATTCAAACAATTTTTTTCTAATTTTTAAATTTATTTTTAAGTCTACGACTTCTTTTCAATGTAAATAGCAAAAGTGGCATATTGTCGTAGTTGTTTGTAAGAATTATAATATATGTCACTTATCGGTTGCTTAAACTGAAGGAGATCATTGATTCCTAGTTTTTTAAGGAGTTTTATATTATTTGTAATCCCCGAAGCATATCTGTAGTTCTTTCTTCTTTTAAACACAGGAGCATATTAATCAGTGCAATTACACTATTATTTAAAAACCGAACTTTATGGTCAATACTGGAAATATTATAAAGTTTTTGCCAGTTTTGCCACTCTACATCTCTTTAAAAGTAATTTAAATGCATGTTCTGAAATGAACTCATTTTTAAATGTAAACTGTACTTATAGGACTGATTGATGAAAATATATATTTTTTGTATGTATTGAGGAGAATCTGGTTAAAAAAAGTATCGTTTTAGAATTAAAGACGTAAAAATAAATGGCGAAACGTCCAATTTTAAATATTGGAGGTAGTTTATTTTGAGTTGATTTTTTTTTTAGTTCATTGTGAAATAATGGTTAGCATTTTTTTTAAATGCATTATTTTATTATGTAATGAGGTTGAACCTGTATATTATTAATAAATCAATCATTTAAAATCATCCTAAAATAAACTGGCAAAATTAACCGGACAACAAAATTTGGTTCAAATTCTTTCCTTAATAACTTTTTTACTATTGCATCGATTTGGATATTTTTTTGCTGAGTTTTAGACGTTTTATTGTCATAATTTTTTCATATCAATGTTACAAACATTTCCAACTGATTTGATGTTATACAGAGGTTAATGAAAAGTTGAATTTTACTCTAAACTTTTAAACACCCTGTGGAAAAAAATTCACAACCGAATAATGCATCTTTTTGCTGCATTTTCAAGCCCCATCTTTTGTGAATAACTTGTTTTTTGATTCATTCGGATATTTGTATTATTAAAGAAAAAGCACTGGCTTAAGGGAAACAATGCAATAAAGATTTATTAGCAACAAAATTTTAAAAAAAATATGGATAACGGCGGTATTAATATTAAATAAAATGGAAACAATTTAAACGTTTTGGTCATCTTCAAGATTTAGCCAGATTTAAAGAATTACGTTCTAAGATTAAAAGAGATATTGATCTGTCTTATAAGCAATATTGTAGAGGGCTTGAAGATGAGTTAAAATTAAAACCTCATAATTTTTGGAAGTTAATTCAGAACTTAAAAGAAAATAGCTCGTTACCACAATCTATGTTTGATCAGAGAAGAGAGCTGTTAAGTAGCCCTCAGGGTATTGCCAATGCATTTGCCGATTACTTCCAGAGTTCTTACACTACTGGTGAATCGCCGCAAAATAATGTTGATATAACTCAAAAGCCTTATGTCCATAATTTTGTCTGATTTCACTGAAAATGATGTTTTACTGGCCTTAAAGACTATCAAGCAAAAATCAATAGTTGGCCCTGATAAAATACCAGCTTTTCTCTTATATGATTGTGCTTGTATTTTTGCTAAACCGTTAACAGTTCTCTTTAATCTGGCTCTAAAACAAGAATGTTTCCCGAACCTCTGGAAGTCATCAAAGATAATTCCAGTACACAAAAAAAAATGATAAAAATCTCATCGAGAACTATCGGCCAATTACAATAATCAACAACTTTTCTAAATGTTTTGAACGTGTTCTTCATTCGGCCTTATTTCCTTCAATGAGGGGTCTTATAGATCATCGTCAACATGGATTTATGAAAGGTAGATCTACCACCACAAACTTAGTTTGTCTTACAGAACATATATCTGAGTCAATAAATGCCAGGTCACAGGTTGACGTTATTTATACAGACTTCTCGAAGGCTTTTGACCGTCTAGATCATGGTATTCTTCTAAATAATCTTGACCAAAGACCAAAACTACGGTTTTTCTTCTCACCTAATACACTTTTTTAGCTCTTATCTTACGGGTCGTCTTCAGCACGTGGAATGTTATGGCCGTAGTTCGGCTCAGATTGTTGCAACGTCTGGAGTTCCACAGGGCTCCATATTGGGGCCGCTCTTCTTCAACACATTTATTTCCATTTTGTTCCTTTCATATAAATGTGACGGAGTGTACCCAGAAATTGGTTTTTCACATCAACGCCTACTAGAAAGGTACTCCTTTAGTAGTCTTGAGCAGAGGCGAAAATCTGCTGATCTGAAATTTTTATTTAAACTTCTTAATAATAAAATTGATTCGCCAGACTTATTACGACATGTAAATCTTCATGTGCCCCGCATATCATCTAGAAATTCTGACACATTTTACCTATCTAGACCTAGAACGAATATTTGTAAATATTCTCCAATGCGTAGAGCATGTGGCACTTTTAATTCTGTTCAGGATCAATGTGACATATTCAACTGCAGTTTGTCCGAAATTAAAAGAGTACGCTTTTCCTAGATAGTAGACATAAACAAAATTATTTTTTATTCAAGTATTGTATAATATTATAGAAAACTATTGCTATTAATAATGTATTCTTTTTTTTTCTCTAGTTTTGGATTGTAATTTGTATAATATTGTATTTTTTTCCCCCACTCAATAATTGGAATTTTTTCTGTGGAGTGGTGTAATTAAAATAAAATAAAATAAAAATAAATAATAATTTTTCCTAAAATCGGATATTTTTCTTATGAGCTTGAATAACAACTCTCATTCTTTCGGGCATAGGCTTAATTAAAGAGGCAGTCGCATCTTGGGGTATTTGTTACCACTCGTTTGTCAGTGCTTCTTCTAACGCAGCCAAAGTTTGCCGTAGATCTGCCTAACTCTTCTTCCCAGTATATTCCACAAGTACTCAATAGGGTTGAGGTTTGGACTTCTTGGGGGCCAGTCCAATACATCAACGTCAACCTCTAGTAAATATTGCCGTGTTATTTGTGCTATGTGCGGTCAAGCGTTGTCATGCATCAAGGTAAAATGTTCTCCTGGCTCATAAGGCACCACATGCTCTTCTAAGTACTCCCTAATGCATCTATCGGCGTTAATACCCCTTGAAGTGTAACTAGGTCTGTAGGGCTTCGAATGAAAGTCCACCCCAAACCTCACCCGTCCACCAGCAAATTGGATTCTAAGAAAGATACAACATTAGGAGTATCTTTCTCCAGGCCTTCTCCATACTCTTTGACGTCCGTCAGATGAATATCTCGTACAACGAGACTCGCCTGTAAAAAGAACATTTCGCCATTCCTCAAAGTGCCAATCTCCATGAATTTGAACAAACCCCAGGCGCAGCCTTCGATGACCCGCATATAATAGAGGACTTGTAGCAGGTACACAAGATGTTAAATTCTAATCCGCTAACCTTCTTCGTACAAGGTACCTTAAACTTCTGCCAGTCTTCTTACCAAAGCTGGAGCAGAGGCTGTTCGCTCTCGAAGAACTTGAAGACGAAGAAATCGATCCTTAACTGCGTTTGTGGCCCTTCGTTTTCCTTGTCCAGGTGTACATGGATAAGAACCAGTTTGTCTGAACCTTTGTGTCGCATCGGATATCGTACCTTTATGCAATATACCTAATCGGATGACCATCGCCTCATAGAGTTTTTAAACGGGTCGCTTACGCAACAGCTCCGAAACACACTTTCAAAAATAACTTAAAAACCCCTTCAAAAAACTCAAAAATGTACAGCAAAATTAAATCTGTAATTCGTTGACCACAATCTCTTTGACATGCCACCGTCCCATGGAAACTTCTACCTATTTCTTTTGTCATAAGTCAACTTTGCAATATTTTTAAAAACAAATTCTTGCTACTATATAAACCATTATTGCTTGTTCCCTTTAAGTTAGTGTTTTTTTCTATAATAATACAGATATCTGAATGAATCAAAAAACAAAGTTGTTAAGAAAAAATGGGGCTTGAGAATGCAGTAAATTATCAAGATTGGTGCAATACTGAAAAAGTTATTAAGGACTGAATTTGAACCAAATTTTCGTTGTGCGGTTAATTTTGCGATCCAGTGTACTTTACATCTTTTTAAAATTATTATCTTACCTGACTAGTTCGTGTGTAACTTTATGCAAAGCATCCGCTTGTAAATTCATAGTTTCATCATCACTGCCAATTGGGGGCGGCGTGACAAGAACGATTAGCATTTTTTGCAAATTTTCTCTAGCCATATCCAATGCTCCGCTCGAAACCTCACCCGTCAAATCCATCATTACAAAAAGCAGTGCTTTTAAGAAGGTGAACATGTGCTCGTAAACCCATTTTAATGCGCACTAAAACGATTTTAATTGTATTTAATGTCCATTCATTCGGGCAGATTCAGTAAAACCTTTTCAAACATAAACTTAATAGCAATACAACCACCCAACTTGGCATACCACGCCCTCTCGTAGCAAAGTCCGCACATCTTCTCCGATAAATATTCAATAAGTGGCAATCGGCACGCCATTTCTTTGCTACCCAATAAAATAGTCGCCGTATCCACGATTAACATCTAAAAATTCACAATTTTAACAGACAACTTGTTTTTTCAAAATCATGTTGTCATACCATTCCTAGATGTCCCGGTTTACACAACTCCCTCTCTTCATGGCCAATGATAACCGCTAAAGCATCAACCAAGACCAACGGATCTAAGTCTATTTGCTTGTTTGGCTCTGGAGTGTACGCGAATGCGCCGCACTGCTGCGCGACGGCCACCATCGTATAGTGACGCACAAGAAGTACGAACGTTTGCATTGCGGGTTTACGCAGTTCTTTGATTGCTGCTCCAATTATCATACCTTGAAAGGAAATAATTAGATTATAGAGTAGATACAATTATCCGGGAGAAGCAGCAAAATTTTGGTTGCATCTCGTACTGATACGAATTGTTAAAACTAGTCGATTCTTACGTATTCTTATGCTAAACAGCATAACTTACCAGGCTAAATGTTGACGGAGGCACTGTAACTAATTATTGAATATTGATTGAACCAAGATATATCGCGTCCCGCGATAAAATTACATGAACGTAAATATAAAAGACATCACGAATCCGAGTCTTACGACTTGCTGGTCCTCAACACAGCCTCAACCCTCGGCAAGTCATTTTTTAAGGAGTGCATTTAAACGAAAAATTGCTACATCGCGTACCGATATGAGACTTAGGGAAATTGTTACGGACATTTTTTTAATAATAAATGGCCAGTGATAAACAAAACCAGTGAAAATCTTGCCACGGTTTTATTAACGATTCCGGACAGATGATGGGCACATTTATAATTCTCCTTATCGCATAAAGTATGATTTTTTCGACTTTGAAATAAACTTATTCGATGCGATATATTGTTAATGTTAATTGAAGTACTTAGACATTGAAGTCTGAATCAATTTTAATAAAACTATGTAATACCTCGTCCGCTGAAGTTGCCGTTATTTTTAATAGTATGTCATTCTGTCCGTCAAAAATCCTGAATGGCAAAGTTGAAACGAAAAATTTTCATGCAAATAATATCGAACAAAAAATAGAGATATTTAAACAACCTTTTTCTATAGAATATACACAGGGTCTCAATTTGCAAACTTCCCACCTCTATTTTCTCGAAACGGGTTAGGTTTTTATTAAATCGCTAGGACACGTCAATTTTATTATCGAAGAGGAATTAGAAATCAGAATCGAAAACCTGAAATGACAATAGGGGTTGAGTAATACCTCATATGAAAGAACTTTTCATTTTCTACATTTTGGCACCTTATTTTTCAAATTTGAGTGCTGCGTTACCAAGTTAGGGTTATTTAAACATTGCAAATTACTTATTGTTAGACATTATTCCTGTTAGTGTTTTAATTACGTTAAAGCTTTATTTTTTTAAAGCTTATTATTCAAACATGTCTTTTTAGGTTAATATTATTTTTATTAAACTTTCGCATAGTCGTTACAATTGTGGCTAAACAAGTTGTTTTAATAATGGTCTTTACAAAAGCAAGCTTAAAATTTATTTTTTTATCACGTTTAGTTTATGAGGTGTTCAGAGTGATTTCCATTATATTCCAAACAAAAATACAGTCTAATCTTAAATTCTTCCCGAAGATTTTTAAATACCACTTCTGGATGAGCCCTACAAGTCCCTGCAATCCTTCTTTTTAAATCATCGATATTATTAGGCTTGAGTATTGTAAACAACCGTTTTTATATGCCAACTTAAAAAAATCTAACGGCGTTGGGTCTGGTGACCTAGCAGGCCATTCTATCGGTCCCCTTCTATCAATCCATTGCTTAGAGAATCTGTTATTCAATCACTCTCGCACTGGCCGAAAATAATGCGGCGGAGCTCCATCTTGCTGAAAATATAGTTCGTTTTCTTGCAAAATGTTACCACCAACTTGATTTTCCAGATCAGTCATTATTAAAGGATCAATTATATCTTCAAGTAGGTGTCAATAGAGCTCTCTAGTCTCTAGTTAAGTTTTCTTCAACGGTCCTATAACAGCATCTCCGAGAATACCGGCCCAAACATTAATTTTTTGTGGCCACTAGGTAGCATCCTCTCTAACAATGTGGGGATTGTCGTCACTCCAATACTGACATTCTGTTTATTGGCATGGCCGTTTAGGAAAAAGGTACATTCATCACTGCAGCAAATGTTGTTTACCAAAATTTCACTAGTGTTTATTAAGTTGGACCTGGTTTCGCAAAACTCTATTCTCTTATCAAAATCGTCCTTATGAAGTTGGGAACCTGTAAAATTTGCATCTTGTACGGATAATATTTATATAACTTTAATGCTTTTCGTACAGTTTCATGTGATATTCCAGTTAGAACTGCTACTGTACGGAGAGAATTGGTGGGTTCTGCAACGAATGTTCGCAAAATCTCTACTTGAGCACCTTCTTTTAAAACAGGCCCTTTTTTTGTTTCAGTAAATTTTGCTACTAAATCTAAAATGTATCTGTGACCTACATTAAAATTAGGATTTCTTTTATTAAAAACTTTTCCCGTTTTTCTTGAGCATCTTCCTTGCTCGCCATAAACAAAAATAAGCGTGTATATCATAGTTATAAACAATAACACACAAATTATAGCAATAAATTGTAACTGATTTAAATACCTAGTGACATTGACTGGTAGGAAAGTTCAATAAATAATATTTTGAATTTCGGATCATATCATCAAACTGTATTGAGACGAATTTCATTGCAAACAAAAATAAACAAAAAAGAAACAAAATGTAAATGTTTATCTTTCATGACCAAAAGAATTTATCGGATTGATAAACACTTTCAGTGATAAATGCACCTTTGCTCTTTATGGTCATGTAATGTAAATGTAAAAACAGTAAGCGAATAGGTTAGTAAAATCATGCATGTAAAACAATTTAATAACCTAAAAAAACATGTTCCAATACAAATCTTAGCTTTACCGTAATTAAAATACTTACAGGAATAATGTCTAATAATAAGTAATTTACAAATGTATGTATGTTTAAATAATCTTGACGTGGCAACGCAGCACTCAAATTAAAAAAATTGGGTGCCAAAATGTAGAGAATAAAAAGCTCTTTGAAATGAGGTATCACTTAAGCCCTATTGCCATTTAAGATTTTCGAGAGGGAGGTTCAGGAGGGTAGGGATATAAAATTTACCCCCTCGTTAATAAAATTTACGTATCCTAGCGATTCTATAAAAACCTAACCCATTTCGAGATAATAGGGGTGGTAAGTCTTCAAATTGACACCCTGTATATTCATGCTTCACATAAAACTGTCAGATTAACTAAGCTAAAAGCTCCTTGGTTGACCATAACTTAAAACTTCTTAAGAAAGAGAGAGATAAGGCTCTTCAAAAATTTAAGAGTTTCAAAATCATTAAACGATTGGAATAGATATAGAGTTAAGGAATTATTCACTTTCTATGGTCAGGTCTGAAAAAAGAAACTATATCATTTTTATTAGTACCATAAAGTCACTTAAATAACTATGAGCTACTCTTAATAATTTTAGCGTTTATACTAGTTAGCAAGAAGACACTGAATCGCCAAGTAGTCTTGCAAATCCTGAATTAATTAATCAACATTTTGCCCAATATATACAAGTAACAAATTGTAATAATATAATTAATTTTTACAAAAATATAATTATACGCTAGGGAATTTCGCTTTACTTTATGCCTCATTTGATGGAATAATGAGTTACTGATTATATTGGGTATTACGTCACTTATAGCAAAAATCAATTTAGAAATTTTTATCTCACACGCTCAACAATTATTGAAAAGAAGAAGAAAATAGACTTATTCACGTATTTAAAAGAAATATGAACTTAAATCTGTAACGATACCGTTCGATATACTTAATTTAATTTAAGTTCAATAAGTTTTAAATACAATAATTTACTTGAGGTATAATAGATTTTTTTATATACCTAGGAGCTGAGGTTCAATCTATTAATCTCTGAGCTCGTTTCTTCTTTTCAATATCCTACCTAACTTTGTTATGAATATTATAATTAAAAAACGATAAAATACAACAAGAAGACCTACTTTTTTTAAAAATACCTAATTTGAACCGTGAATAAGTCTATTTTCTTCTTCTTTTCAATAATTGTTGAGCGTGTGAGATAAAAATTTCTAAATTGATTTTTGCTATAAGTGACGTAATACCCAATATAATCAGTAACTCATTATGAATTCGTCACAACAATACAGATTTTATTTGATGGAATAAGTCGGGCACTTCCTAGCATAAAAACTGATGCTTGTAGTAGTTATGGCATAATGGCCTTTGCTAGCTTAAACAACTGTAGCCCTTTTATTGGACTTTAACAACATTATAAATTCATATATTGAACAAAACTATTTTCCAGATACTTGAAAAATTAGTATAGGCAAACCGATATCTAAAACAAAGTCACCTTAGTCACTTAATGATCTGCGAATAATTTCAATTCTACTAGCTATGTCAAAAATCTTATAAAAAATATTATATAAGCAAATTTCTAAATATTTTAATTCAAAGGCTATTATTACAGATTTTCAAAATGAATTTCGAAAAGGGCATTTAACAACTAGTGTTTTAGCAGTTGTTACAAATGATATTATTAAAACACATGAGGGATTGGGGAGCATCCTCATACTACCTCGCGAACTACTTATAGTAAAGCTTTAATATTATACATTTGAATTAGACTCTTTACAACTCATTACTTCATATATCGAAAACAGAACTCAAAGAATAAAATTAAGTGAAAAGTATTCCAGTGAGTGCGCGCGTGATGTGTCCCACAGGAATCTATATTGGGACCGCCGCTTTTTATCATCTATACTGCTGACGTACTAAAATCACTACATTTTTGGGCAAGCGTTTGCGGATGACACCCCACTGTTCGGTCATTAACATTAATAACGTAGATTTAACAATTGATAACATTAACAGGGATCTTTAAATTATAACTAATATTTCACAAGAGCTTGCACTAAGACCTAACTCTATTAAATCAAAGCTTATGTTTTTCGGTCGTCACAAGAATAAAATAGTTATTTACGAGTATGTAACAAGTGTGTAAAATAAGCGGTTTTTGATGAATGGGAAACTTGTCGGGAAACTTTCGCCTACGGCTTATGCGACAATTCCCATGAACGCCACACAAGTTACAGAATTCAAAAAATGTTAAACATGTGTTGCCGTTTTATATTTAACTTAAGAAAATATGTTAGGGTATCACATAAAATCAATGAAATTCAGTAGTTAAGTATGTCAAGTAGAAGGCTCCTTCATTTGGATACATCTTTTAATAAAATTAAGAATTGTGAGAAATATATTTCTTCATCTTTTTTAAATAAAGATTGTAACCAACTGAAATATCCATTCTATAAATTCTAGAAATAAAGATAAGTTTATCATCCCAAGTAAACACAAGACACAATTTTCAAAAAAAGCTTTAGAAATAAGGCTATAAAACCATACAAAACTCTGCCTACAATTTAAAACAAGCATATTAATATGCATTAAAGTATCAAATTAAAAAAAAAACAAGTAGAGAATTATGAATTGCATCACTAGCCCTTTTGCGGCTTCCCAAGGTTTGAAATATATAAATAATTAAGGCCTTTAATATTAGCGACTTTTAGCGCAACATAGTTTTTTTGTAATTCAGATTAAAATAATCCATTGGAGGTTAAGTTTGAGTAGGCATAGGCTAGACTTCGCCTTCTTGGAATACAATTGTAACCAGTTTATCAAAATTATACAATGTTTAATTTGATTTAATAAAAGACGATTATTATTATATATATCCTATTAAGTCCTTACCCGTCAGAGCCATCTGATGAGTATCCCTCGCCAACTTATGTATGGATTTAAAGTTGGATCCTTTAATATTCCTGATAGTTGAGGGATCTTCGAAGCTAGGGTGCAAAAACAGGTTAATAAGGGTGTGCTTGCTATCGCTTAAGTCTCTCGAAGCAGTCAAATAGCAATTTATAACTTCCCATGCTTGTTTTCTGTAGAAAGGATCAGTGACACTTTGCTTTAAAGCGTTAAAAGCGGTGTCCATAACCTACAGAGATTAATTTCGAGATTACAGTTATGTTGTATGTTATAATATCTTACTTTAGCCACTGGGAATTGAACCGCTTGCTGGTAATCGTCAAATCTGGCCAATATGGCCGGGGGATCGAAATCTGACGAAACATATTCGAGTTTTTGAGGTTCTATCATCATTTTGC
Organism: Anthonomus grandis grandis; assembly: GCF_022605725.1. Taxonomy (NCBI): domain Eukaryota; kingdom Metazoa; phylum Arthropoda; class Insecta; order Coleoptera; family Curculionidae; genus Anthonomus; species Anthonomus grandis. Next base: position 31,554,069 of record NC_065552.1, read on the forward strand.
GGTTGCCGCCACCAAATTTGCCCAAGACTTTGAAAGCTACTTGGGCAACCTAAAAGAAAAAATCTCGTCATTTAGAAGAAATATATTTTATTTTTATTTTATTTACACTACTTAAACAGATGACAAAATCAATTAACTAGTGGGAAAAAACACAATAACAACTTAAACCTAACTATCCGAAAATAAAACCTTAGTAGTTGCTTATGCTGATGATACGCAACTCTATTTTTCATTTCGCCCAAATAGCTTAATTGAAGCCAGTAATGTGGCTAATAATGAACTTGCACAAATTACCCATTTATCATCGGAACATAATTTAAATTTAAACTCCAAAAAATCTAACGTGATATTGTTGGCAAGTAAGAGTAAGGTTGAGTTTTTAAAGGATAATGTTAAGATTTGTATTGATCATATTCCGCTTGAGTATGTGGATGTGGCTCGCAATTTCGGTCTATTATTGGATTCACAACTAAAATTTGATCGTCACGTTGCTGAAGTTAGGAAGACAGCATTTTATAGTTTAAAGTTATTGCATTGTAATCGTCATTACCTTAATTTGAACTTAAGAAAGGTATTGTCTGAGTCTTTGGTTCTTTCAAGATTCAATTATTGTGACTTTATATATTGTCCTTGCCTTAGTTTCCTTGAACGAAATAAGGTTCAAGTAATGCAAAATGCATGTTGTACACTTATTTTTGGTCTAAACAGGCGCGACCACATATCTCAGAAATTGGGTTTACTTCGATGGCTAAGAATAGAAAACTGGTGAAGACTTCATCTGGGTGTCTTTCTGCATCAGATTATCAACTTTTCCGCCGGAAATACCCAACTAGATAGTATTTTTGTTACAAGGTCAACACTTCATAGTGTACCAGGCACACATTTTTGTACAATCTTCCTAAAATTAGAAGTTCTTTTTTTTACCTCAATTTTTCTTTTGAACTAGTGGCCAACAGAGTTTAGAAGTTTTAATATTTTAAAGTTTGGGTATAAGCTTAAAACAGTGCTTCTTTTAAATCGGCCAAACTAATGAACAAGTTTTTTTTTAACATTCTTAAATGTTTGTAAATTAATGTGTGCCATATTTCTGTTATCACCGTACTGTAACTCTTGATATGTTTATCTCTGTTAATCTTAAGGCTAACTTTGGTGTTGGAATTTTGAAAGTAGGTTTGTTTGTCTCATGAATTATTATAATTGTTAAGGGTCTCATGGACTTATTGTACTATCATAGTGTTTTGTTAAACGAAACCAATTTTCTCATGTAATGTGATGGTTAAGTAGAATATCAAACTTTGTTAGACTTCGCCATATTGATATTTTCTTTAGTTTTACTTAATAAAGTCCAGATTTATTTATTTATTTTATTTAAAAATAGAAGAGAAAACCTAAACTATAAAATTTATATTTTTATTATTACTAATGCTACAGTAAACCTGTCGCACTGGTTCTGTCTGTGCGTATAAGTACGTTTTATGGTTCTGGCAACAACCAACTGACCAGCATCTATTCTGTACAGAATTATAACAATTTGCAAATCTGCGGAAGAGAAATTTAGAAATATTAGTTCTAGCCCTTGTTGAATAGAAGGTAGTATTAGGTTTTCTTCTTAATGCTCTTGAGAGATGAAAATTTAGACTCCCAACCAGTCCGGCAAGTCGATTAGATTATTTACTAATTTGTATAAAAACTGCAGACCAGCTGATTTACGTCGGTCATTGAGTGATTGTATGGAAAATCTGTTAAGTAAAATTTGATGTGGAAAAATGATGTCCGGATATACTCTTATACCTAAACCATGGATATTTTTAAAATAAGGAGATATATTATGAAATATACAATGCTGAGCAACTGAGCATTCCGAATCACCAATCATAATAATCCTAATATAATTAACTACGGGTTATTACAGTTTTTACTTAACTAAGCTTAACTTTAATTGAGATTAAAAAAAACTCTTTTTGTTTCTTGGCCATAGCAAATATTGTTAATATTTAGGCCTTGCTATCAATAAAGATAAATGTATGCTTGAAGTTCAGCGATAAATAAACGAAAACAGTTACCTGGTCGTTATTCCTCAGAGTTCTCCACAAAGCCTGCATCAATTCAGCCCGCACAGGCTGAATATGTTCGTATAAGAAATCGTGCTGCAAATTATCCACGCACAATTCCAAAGTTCTTAGGCCTTGACTTATAAGCGTATGACATCCATTTAACGCTGAAACCTAATTTTCAAAATAAATTTAGATATTGCAATCACCTAGAATATCAATACGAAAATGCCCTAAGTATTTTAATATATAATTGCGAAAACTACGAATTTTGACTATAGACAAAACAAGTTGTCAAGCAGCCACTTTGACCTTAAAACTATTTTTCGAGTGTCATTTCAAAGTTTAGTTGTTTTTTTTTAAATTTATTTATTTATTAGGAAACCTCTATTTTTAAATCTAATTTAAACAGTTCATAAAATTTAACTTTTTCCAGACACTACTTATCTAACTGGCTTTTTCTATTCAAAATTCTCAGTTATCCCCAATCATAGATAAAATGGAATATTCTGTATATTATAAATGAATGTATATGTCATTTTTGTAAATAATATGCTTACCAAAGGGTCCATCAACATGGGTAAATAAGGCAACAGCGAACTCAGCCTCACGGGAACCGTCAAACACAATTCGACAAATAAATCTTTCATGTCTTGTTTGTGAAGACCACTTTGTAACCGGTTAAGACCTTCCAGCAAATTAGGAAGTAGCGGTAAAAATTCTTGATATAATAAGTCGTGGCTGCCACCACCTATAGAACGGAAGAGGGCGCGCAGAAGCAAGAAGTAGTTGTGGGGTTTGGCGGCTGTCATTGCCAGTTCCATTGACCTATAAAAATAAAATAAATATGCATATTTTTCTTCTTAATTAAATTGAGTAATTAGGAAAATTTCATCATTATTTAAAATTAAAAATTCAGGTTTCCTTCTTGCCTCTCTCCTCTTCTGAGTGAGTAAGTTTGGTACTTTTGTCACTCTATATAAGAGATACGTGGATGATATTTTTATGGCGGGGAATGAAAACGATCTAGAATTGGCGGATTTTCTAAGTTCTATAAACTCTCTATGCAAATATCTAGTGTAAAATTGAGGAAGAAAAAGATGGAAGGTATCTCTTGACCTACTTATTTCAATAAATACCAACAAACTTGAATTTGAGTCTATTTGATCTACCGCAAACCCGCCACTATTCAACTTATGTTCTCTTTTCAACTTCCCCCTTTATAAAGAATACTTTTTTCTGAACTAAACATAATTAAACATATTGATTTTAATAAAGGTTTTCCACTTGATATAATTAATCGCTCTTATAATAATAATAATAATATCTAAATTTTATAATAAATACAATTTCACCGACAACTTAATTCATCTTAATAAAGAAAATAGCCAATTTTATAGATCGATATTCGTTTTTGGTAATATTTCTTTTGAGGTTGCAGGTGTTTTAAGCCTGCAAAGCTCACAATTGCTTTCAAAATATCGAACAATTTAAAAGGGCAATTAGTTAGTGTGATTAATAAGGCTGATTTCTTTTCAAAACCAGTGGTATACTCCTTAAGATATAATGACTGTAATACCAATTACATAAGGGGGCGAAATATCTCCACCAAAATAAAAGAACATACAGCTTTAGTAGACAAGTACAGGGATACTGACACGGCTGAAACTAAATCGGCGTTTGCGCATCATTTATTGGCCTCCTCATATGGTTTTTGTCTAACCCAGAGCGCTAATATTTTACATGAAGACTCAAAAAGTAAAAAACTTGACTTGTTAGAGAAAATGGAAATAACTTAAGCTAAGAAAAGCCCCGTCCTTGTATGTGTTAACGATATTTTTACGTTTGAACCTCTCCTCATTAATAATAACCGCTCTGATTAAATTCAAGCCCTTTTTAATTTGTATTTTTTATTGTTAAAGTACTTTAACATACAAGTATACTTATTGATATTGTTAGATTTTTTTTCCATGTTTGTTATGTGACTTGGTGGCCTATGGATGAAACCTGCACCTGTAAATCTTAAGGTTGCTGAATGGTTTCCCAGTTGTGACATTTAACGTTTTTACGGTTTCTCTTTATTTTTTAAATGTTCATTTTTATCCACGGTGGGTATTTTTGACCTAAGCGAACTTGTGATTTGTTGTTATTTGTAATGTGACATGTGTAGGTGTAGGTCTAGGTAAACATTTTTATTGTTTTTTTCAGGGTTCTTTTTGTAAAAATTTAATTTATTTTTAGGCTTGATGATGCTCCTATATTATATCCGAAAATTAAATACAGCTAATGAGACCGTGACTTTTGTTTTGTCATGGTAACATTTTTAACGTTTTTATTTTGAAAATGGGTTATTCAGACGAAGAAAAACTTTAATAGTTGCTTCTAACATGGTTGCTAGAACCGTGCTAGAAGTGAAGAGGAAGACGTGACTATTTCACTCTTCATTGGAGATTTCACTAAGTAGAATTTATTTAGTATCTTATATACAAGGTGTTAGTAAATAAATGTAACAAACTTCAGAGGCTGCTTCTGTATGAAAAATAACAGTTTACTATATAAACGCATGTGCGCAAATGCTTCATTTTCTGAAATATATGGGAGCTGAAATTCTTCTTACAAACTATCGATTTATTTATTTCTCTAAACCTGGTTGAGACATGCAAGTAAAAGTTGGTGGATTTTAATAGAATTTTACGTTTAACATTGGCGAGTACACGGGTAATACTATCATGTAAAAAAATGGTACGCTACTAAGTTATTTCAAATTAAAACTCATTTTTTAATTCCTGGTTCCATTTGTGACAAAAGTCTTGTAATTTTTATTCCATATAAGGCCTTTCTTATGCAACGAGATAAAATATATTAACGCGTATTCACTAATTCAATATAAGAACGGAAAATAACACTAATAAAATTTTAAATAGTCGCAAAGCTATAACAAAGGTTATAGCTTTCTTCACCTTTTTAATTGTCGTATTCGCGCAAATATTCTTGGTGTACTTCTATTGTCTTACAGATAGCTATAACTCAATTCCTCAGATCAACATTTTCGACGAAGGTGCAATAAACTAAAGATTTTACATGAGTATATAGTTACCATGTTTTTACTTGCCTTACAAATCTGAACTGAAGATAGACCCAAACAATACTTTTCATTAATAAAAACTCTAAAATGAGACAGAAAATAGGCTGTAACAGAGCAGAAAATAGAACTCAATAATTAAGATTAATAATCCGACACATAGTCATATATAGTGATTTTCCATTTTAAAAGAAAATATATTTCCTCTAAATTTCTAGGGAATCTTAATCAAATATCCCACACATCTGCCCTACAAAATCGAAGAAAGATAGACCCAAATAAGGGTTCTAAAAGAAAATAAAAACGGTGCCTAATTTTCCTAGCGCTTGTTAAACCCACTGCAGGAGATTAGCCGAATGTTTACGAACGACTTTTGAGTGTCAGAAATAAGTGTTCACAAAAATGCAGTAGGGAAAACAAACGAAACCGAGTTTTTCATCAAAAAAACGGTACAGGTAAGTAGTATTTGATACTATACAGTAATCCATGTCAGCCCTCAAAACCAGGTATTTTAGGTGAAAATAGTGTTGACAACACGTGAACAAGAAAACCGGGCTTTTCGGTAAAATCCTGAATAATTGGACTAGGATTTGTTATGTATATTACAATGTTGTTACGGTGGATTTCTGCTACAGAAGGAACAATGAAAAAAGTTATTACAGCAAAAACAATGTTTTGTTTTGCTGTGTTTTTTAAATGTTCGTTATGTTCCTTCTTTTAACTAGCCTTTCTCAAGTATGTAGGTTTAAAACAAGCCTAAAAGGATATGTAAAGAGTGTGAACATATTAAAAAGAAAATTCATGAAAATAATTGGCAAAATATTACGTGTTGATTTATTGCGTCCCTTAATGTTACAAGAATCATCAGAATAGAAAACACTGAACACCAGAGACTATAGCATCGTCTACGGGAACACCATTTATATACAGTCTAGAAACCTATTTAAGTTATTGTATCAACGCATGTTTATAATTATAATTCACTAATAACCTAAAGCTAAAACATCAGTACAGTAATACTTCATAATACTGAAGTTGATACCTTTATCTGTCAAAAAGTAATATCTGACTTACAAAACAAAAATAGCCTTACAAACTGTCTATTTTTGTTGAATTGTTAGTCTGCATTAAAATATTTATTAACATGTAGCGGGCATATATAAAAACCCTTACCTGTTCACAATTTGATGTAAATGCGGCCTAAGCATATTTTCATTTTCCTGCGGAAACAGAGACACACTGCCAAACACTAATTTAAACAGTTTCAAATATAGTTGACTTCTGTCCAAATTAGAGCCCATTTCTTCCATTCTTTCTAGTAAATATTCCACCAATACTGTGGCAAATATCGGACTGGTGGCCGGATTGGCTAGCAACGTATTTGGTACCGTTTGCAATGTGGAATTCTATCATAAAAAAATGAAGTTTACATAATAAAAAAATAAATACTTAAGCTATACCTTATGTACTCTTTCAACCAAATACTCTATAGTAGTAGAAAATATATCATGGAACGTTTGAGCGTTCATCATGGAAAATACTCCGCTAAAGTGCTCTAAAACTTCTTTCTCTTCCTTGCTTTTCACCGTTTGAAGAATCTGAAACGATATCTTTAAAACAATATTAAAATCTTATTAAAACAAACCTTTGGTAAAGGAACTCCCGGCTGCGGTCCTATACTCAGGGTGTAAATATCCAATGCTTTTAATGCCCATTTGACTAATCTTACAAAAATTAATGTTTCATGAGGTTGAAAGTTCCTCACTTGAGAGAGGGATTGGCTGGAGTCGGTTTTTCTACTCGAGGCCACCCACGTGATTGTTTTTACGCCACAAACCTAAAAAACAAGAGAAAACATAGATTGTATGTTTGCGTAATTTTTGCTTTTGTTAGATATAGATAAAAAAAAACAAATAAAATAATTGAACCAATTTTATAAAATTAAAATCACATTGCATAAAATGAATTATCTTGAAAAATTTGTTATAAAACTTAACCCAAATTAAAAAAAAAAACTAATACTGAACACAATTTCTAAACCTTCCAAATTTAAAAACTAAAAGGGGAACTATAGGATAGAATATAAGATTCTGTCAAAACGAAAAACTGGATATACCCTTACATAGATTGTAGAACGTTCTCATGTTTTCGTTTTTATGAATGCTACTTGGGTGTGTAATCTATAAAATTCCATGTTTTGAATGCGATGGGGTTTACACCGGTCAAACGTCAAGATATTTAAAAGCTAAAATTTCTGAACATAAAAGAATTATAAAACTTCATATACTTATTACCAGTAATTTAAAAACAGCTCTTGCTGAGTACTTAGAAAAGTTTCAACATTCATTTAAATTTCGAATTATCTAGACAGCAAAATTATAAAAAGAATAAAAAGAAAGAGACTGAAATTAAAAAACACCCAAAAAGCATTAATAAAAAACAGCACGTTGACAATCTAAGTAATGCCTATTTCAACCTAATTAGCAACATCTAAGAACACCATGTACATAGTCTAAGAACCAACACTATGTGAGTCCCCAGGTATATTTATCCAAAAAAAGTTTATAACAATGGTTTGCTTTTTTCTTCTACAAAGAATTGATAGGATTAGATGCTTGAAACCATTATCTCACAGCTTTGCTCAAACTCATCTCCCAACATATCGTTGGGTGAATATTATATTGTTCTATCAGCATTTTTGGCGCGAAACATTCCGTGAATGTATTTGAATATATATTTTTTTAATTGTTCTATCAGAATTCAAAACGAGTGAATCTGAATTGCTTACAACCGAAGTTAAAACAGATATTAAAATGTTCTATGTGCAAAATTTAAAAAATAATTAGTATTATAATGCTCTATAACAGATGAGCCAATCAGATTTCAAACTCAACTGCTGATAGAACAATATAATATCATTTCGCACTAGTCAACATCGAGCTTTGTTTTGTCAAACCGTGTGCGGGTGTTTTACGGTTTAGTGCTGTTTTTTTAGCCACTTTGAAAAAAATGGACTTCGACATGGAGCCGTAAGTATAATAAATTGTCTTAATGAAATGTATTTTAGAAAAAATTGTATTTTAATTGGTTTAACTGTAAACATTATTTTATTTAAGATCAACATCAGGAATGAATCCACGTGAAAGAATGGAGTATATAGAGAACAGTGATGATTCGCATCTTCATCCAGATTTTGTCCCATCTGACGAAAGCGTGGAAGGAATGAGAGGTTTTATGTCTAACGTTACACAGGAAAATGGTATGCAACTAAGGAGATATACATTATTTTTAAAACTAAATTTTTGCTTTTTAGTAAAAAATTATAATTTTTTTATTTTCTTTATTGCAGACACACCTTTGCAAAGTAACTCTGAAGCACCCGAAGAAACCAATCAGCAAAATTCCGCTATTTCTGATGAAAATAAATCTACCAGAAAACGAAAACTAAAATCTGAGATGTGGAAAATGAATATTAATACATTTTTATGCCAAAGAGGAAAGGAACATAGAGATGTAAAAGGAAACATCCGCAAGGGAAAAAAATTAAAAACTTTTAAAAATTGTGAGAGCAATTGCAAATTTCTGTGTGGCAAAAAGATAAGTTTACCTGAACGAGAAACCATATTTCAAAAACTTTGGGAATTATCCAGTAACGCTAAATGGCACTTTTACGCAAAAAATACCGAAAGAAGAAACAAAATACGAAAGCAAACTTTACGAGAAGTATCACGTAGAAGTTATTCATTTAAATATTATTTTCAAGTAGCAGATGAAAAAATTCGCGTATGCAAGACACTGGACATAAGTCAGCAAAGAATCAACTATTTTCATGAGAAAAAAAAAGAAAACCTTACAGGAATTCCTTTACCATCTCGTCAAGGTTATCATCCCAAGAAAACTATCAGTAATACAAGCAAAGACTACGTTCGACTTCACATTAGTCAACTTCCGAGAGTAGAATCTCATTATTGTCGAGCTGACACAAAAAAGGAATATTTAGAAGGAAACCTAAGTATTAATAAGTTATATTCTTTGTCTTTGTACACTGAATTTTGCAATGAAAAGCAAATTGAACCTGTTACAAAGTTTGTTTACAGAAATACTTTCAACTATGAATACAACATTGATTTTTTAAAGCCAAAAAAGGATCGTTGTGAGTGTGCCAGGAGTACCGAATAAAACAAAAATATGGTATGACTGATGAAGAAAAACAAAGATTTGAAAATTATGTGAAATTGAACGCGATTTGGATAGATCCAACCAAGATCAAACCACTGCTATCATGTTTTGACCTAGAGAACGTTTTTGCACTACCGCGTTCTAAAATATCCAGTTTTTTATAGCAGAAAACTAAACACCTACAATCATACTGCACACTGTAATTTACGCAAACAAGCGTACTGTTGTATTTGGAGCGCAGGAACGAATGGAAGGAAGGGAAGTGATATTGCTTCTGTAGCAGCTTACCCGCATATTTCAAAAATCGTTTTGTGGTCTGACTCCTGCGTACCTCAAAACAAAAACTCTATTATGAGTTTGGCTTTGATAAAGTTCCTAAAAAAACATCCCTCTGTTAACGAAATAGCACAGAAATTTGGAGAACCGGGACATAGCAGTGTTCAGGAAGTCGATAATTTGCATAGACAAATCGAAAGAAAACTGTCTGGTGCAGAAATATTTAGCCCTTTGGGATTACTTCGACTTCTTCCTTCAGTGAATCAGAAACGACCTTTTGTAGAATTTCATATAAAAGCACAAGATTTTGGTCTATATAAAGAAGCTTCACAGGCGCTTAACTTTAAAAAAGTTCCTTATGCTTCAGTACGGCAATTAAAATATGTGGGACTCTATCCAAACAAAATTAGTTACGAGCTTAAGCACAGTGACAACTCTTTTACCGAAGTTCCTATTATATCTCAGACTAGTACTAGGACCAAAATAAATACTTCATATAATCTGCCTGAAGTACGATGTGCACTAGAGCCAAAAAAGTGCCTCTTACCATTTGCCAAAGTATTATTTAAATTTATGCCCCCTGTTGATGTAACGTTTATGAAATGTTTGCTTAAAGAATACAATAACCCGTCAGTTTTTAAAAATAAAAAAAAGAAGTTGAACAAAAATAAATAAAATGTTATGTTTACGTTTTTCTAAACAAAATATTATCACCACTAATGAATCTTAGTTTTTTTTCTATGTTGTTAGAACATTTATTTTATTTTTGTAAATTTTCAGATATAAATAAATTATTTTTGTTCTATCAGATAAATGTGTATTTTAATTTTTAACAATCCCAATAAATATTTATCGAAACTTTAAATGAAATCTTAAATTTAATTTGCTGCTTAAAACAACCAATAACATTCCTAGCCAACAATTACAACAGTAACAAAAATTATTTAATCGATATTTTTAAATGCATTATTTTTCATTTTGCTGGTACTATTAGAACAATATAATATTCACCCAACGATATGTAGATGGTTATAACAAATCAAAAAAATATATAAAAATTCAAAACTTTAGAGCATGGAAGGACTCATGAATTTCTTGTACTAATTATGATATTACAGTTATTATTATTAACGAGGGCGATCTACAATATATGTAAGAAATATGCAGTTTTTCGTTTTGATAAAATCTTCCTAATGTTTTTTCCCTTTTGAATTTTAAATTTGGAAGGTTTAGAATTTGTTGAGGTTTTTTTATTGCTGTTAAGTTTAATGTATAATCAATTTTTCAAAATAATTAATTTTATTTAATGTGATTTTAATTAAGTCTGAAGTAGTTTTTTTGACCTATATCCAACGAAAGCAAAAATTAAGCAAACTTATAAACTGAGGTCACGAGAAATAGTTCACATAGATTGTACCACGTTATTTCTTTTTAGAAATATTGAAAGACTCAAATAGTTTATAACTAAGTTTAATTTTAAAAAAAAAACAATTTAGGTAAGCAAATGTTATCTAAACAATAATCGGAACAACTTTAATAAAAAACAAGACAACTTAGTGTTAATATATAAATATTTTAGTACTCGTATTTTAGAGATTTAAGCTGTTACAATAAGAACTAAAATAATTTCTTACCAAAGTCTTAACTAAACTCCTATAATCGGACACATTAAAATTGATCGGTTGTGGTGCACCAAATCTAGATTTAGTCTCTTTTTCCGCCGGTTGGCTTCCGCTCAAACTATCTAAAGATTCTGTTGGTTCGGTTTTAACCTAAAATACATTTGCAAAAAAAAAAATTAGGAAAAATGTGTAGGTATAATTTTTCATAATTCATTTATTGTTAGCAGTACAGCCCAACAGAGTAATCATTTACAGGGCAAAAAAATTACAATGTTGGAATAATAGTCCTATGGTTGGAACGTTTGGTGCGACACTCAAATTAACCACAAAAGACTACCACATTTCAAAAAGGTAAGAATAAGTTATATAATAAGTAACTTGAATGGTCATTAAAGTTCGCAACAACAAGAATGGTCCAGTAAAGTTCGGCCAAGTTACGAAATCTTTTAGGAAACCCAAAAGATAAAATAAAGACTAATCAAAAGTCCACGATCTATGAGATTAATTGCAACGATTATAATAAAAAGTACATGGAACAAACCAGAAAATCAATGTCACGTTATCCGGTTTACGAAGATCTAAATGCGATATTTTAAGTGCCAGGGATACTACCAGGCTTAAACTAAATGTAAGAACAAACCAATCTGTGCAGAATGTTCTAGAAACTACGAGACAAATAAATGTAGCAATCCAAATAAACAATGTATTAATGGTATAACAGCCAACACGAATTTAATACGCAGTACAACCCGAAGCACTCTGCTATTTATTCCATAAATTTGATTTACGAAGGCGAGGGCCAACAATATCAAAATCGATTTTTTTCTGCTAAAAGAGTAGAATAGTTCTGTAAATACAATTTCTACTTCTAATATGTACTTTTTGGGGGACTAATGTATTAATGCTCTCAAATTTGATCAATTTGGATTGAGATCGATCGACGGAAGAAGTAAACTTAAAGGTCGTCTAACCAACAATATTTTATTCAAATAAATTATGGAAATTATAGATTCTGTATAAAAAACATATTTCAAAATTCAACGAACTGGGGTCATTTTGGAATCTTTCCATGTTGTTAATTCTTTTAAAATGTGAAAAATTTTTAGTATATTATTTTAAAATTCTATGAGGCCGTCATGTTTTTCACACCAACAAGTTTCACATAATCCATTTAATGATCCTACGAGATGATTTTTGTAAACTTTAACTCGCTAAGAAGACGATCTCGGAAAAACCGTTTGTGAAACTTTGGATGTTTTTGCGACTGTGTTATATAAACCATCGTTAAAGCATGGACAATGAGAAAGACTGTTCATCCACAACAAACCTCTCTCAAGTAAAATTGATGACGTGCTCAAAAAATCGATTATTTGACAATTTTTGGTTGATAGGACTCTTTTATTTAGAAATTCAAATCTTAGAGGTAAATAACTTAAATGTATACTTCATGTAGTATATACGTATAAGCGAAAGTGTATCTACAGTATAAGCAAACATTTTAATAAGTTTATGCTAATGTTAGAGGCTTATTATTTGCAATTTGTTGAATGTTTTTATTCTTAGTGAAACATTCATCAGACATCACAGACATCCTCTGTAGATCAATATAATATAAATAATGGATACACTAGATAATACAACTTTTAAAATTTTAACAAAAATGATGGGGTAATATTACTAGTTAGGTCAAATATAAACCCTAATTTGGCAGCACTTTTAGGCAGAAGCTTTTAAATTCAAAATCGACCAGTGCTGGACTAACCTGTGTAAAAAATAATAATGATTGAAAAAATGATATTTGACTTGAGATATTGAAATATTAATTATTGGTGACACTAACAAAATAATTTTGAAAAATAACTATTATCAAGATTTAATAACAAAAAATAATAATAATATGAAAGAAAAATACAACATAATCAAGCGATGATAAACTGCTATTCCAGCAAATATTGGAAAATGCATTCCAGAGTCCTCATACTTAATACCTGTACAAGAAATATAAACTTAGAAAACATATTTCAACCTTAAAAAACAACACATCACCTAGTTTTGACAATATCCAGCAAACCTGATTAAAAAAGTGCATGATTTTGATCCCACTCACTCACAACCTATTTAACAAAGTTCTTTGAAAAATATTTAAAAAACAGAATAATACATTTTTTTAACAAAAATTAAATGTTGTCTCAAAATTAATTTGCAGTACAGTTGAAGCTCTATATAATTTTACATCTGAAGTGGCAAAAAAACTTAAATAAAGGTACCCAATGTCTGAGTATTTTCATAGACCTCGCTAAAGCGTTCGACACGGTCCCACATAATATATCGTGAAATATTGCGTGAATATGACAGAAATAAATTGATTATCATTTATGATGCATAAAGGTGTTCTCACCTAGGCGGCATATGGAAGTTAGCAACTTATAATGTATTATTCTTAAAATATTATACTCTAAAAGGTTATTGTAATTATTTTATGATAATAAAGTAGAGTAAGATGTAAATATACGCTCGACAAATTTCTTTCTTAAGTGCCGAATACCCATGCATTAACATGCAACAGAATATCATAGGCAACGCCTTAGTTAAAAAGAGAATGATAATGCAAATCCTTGCCTTTATCCTTGCCTATTTCTTTCGTCTCTACGTTTTACGTCGCACTGAAGTTAGTAAAGAGGCACCCAAAATCTTCGTTGGCCGAACGTGTATACAGATATGATCATTCTAACTTCGCCTATAGGAATTATATATCGCGATAGGTCTGGCAACGTTGTGACAACATACTCGAAGCAGCGGACCCCGCCGAAGCCCGAAACCGAAACCTTTCAGTATTCTTAAGGCGTTCAAGCGAGGATGCACTGCTCTGTGGCAAATTTAAAAAAAAAAAAATTGTTTCGTTTGAGTCTTTGCTGCTGCCTGTACTAACAGCAAAAAAATAAACTAAAAACCGACTGCAATAATGTTGTACACATAAATTAAGTAAATATTGGACAGGAAATAAAAAAATTAATTCAAAATAAAGCAAGAAATTAAGTTAATTTGATAATATTAAATAAAAATTAAAATGATCTTATGTCAGGGTCAAAAACGCCACCCTGTTTAGCAGTGCAGTACGTTAATCGATCATAAAACGACCTTCTCGTGTTCGACAACATTTCAATGGAGATACTATTAAATGCTTGCCTAATTTTAACACAAAGCTCTTCTAAATTAGTAGCCCGTTAATTTTCGTGCCTATAAATTTGTTCTTTTAGGTATCCCCAAAGAAAAAAATCATTGGGGGCTAAATCGGGGCTTCTGGCGGACCATTTAATAGTACCGTTTCCACTGATTGTTCGATCAGGGAAAGACGTTTTGAGAAATTGACGTACCACTAATGCGTTATGAGCGGGACAACCATCCTGTTGAAACCAAACTTGTTCTAAATTGATATTGAGCCCTCGAATAGCAGGAAGAACTTTATCCCTCAAAAGATTAAGGTATTTGTTGGCATTAAGATTTCCATCGATAAAAAAAGGGCCCATAATTGAATCACCTAAAATGCCAGCCCATACATTAACCTTTTGAGGGTATTGTGTATGTGTTGGTATGCTTATGTGCTTATTTTCTTTCGAATAACCCACTGTAATGGACGGATTATGTTTACCACAAATAGAGAAAGAGGACTCATCTGAAAACAAAATAACTGCTAATAAACATTTCGTCCCGATTTGCCCTTTCCAATACTTCATGGCAAAATTCCATCCGTCTCTCAAGGTCCTGTGGGAAAATTTCTTGGGTTTTTCGCAACTTATAGCACTTGTACTTATTTCTTTTTAAAATTTTTCTAACCCTTAAAGGCTCAATACCCGTTTCTTTGGCAATGTTGTACTATTGCAAGGAAAGTTCATTTCAGCAACAGCACAAACATTAACCTCTTGAAGCTCCCTTTCTTCGCCTAGCGGTCTAACAACAGGTGGTTGCTCATTTGCGTAGCATTTCCTGCAATTTTGCAAGCACCCAAAGGTCTCAAACCTATGGATAATTGCAAAAATTGGCCGATTTTTGAACGTGAATGCAATTCTGCCTGATATTTCATCGACAGAACTGCCGGCATAATACCACTTAATGATTTGCTTTTTTTTCTCAAGAGAACACATTTTAACAAGAAAATAGCGAGCGGTTTTAAATTTAATCTTTGCTGATTAAGCAGGAAGCTAGGAATAAAAATAACGTTATCGTTAAACGTTTAAAATGCAATCTCATATTGGCGGTGAAGTGTGACGGGGATAAGAATTATCTCGTTTTTCGATGAACGAGCGGAGAACCGTGCGGCAGAAATATCAATGTTGCCAAACGTATTAATTTGTAGCGTATTGGAAACGGCATGTATTGTGCCCTCTGTCTGTCTCATGCGGACTCCATATGCCCCCTCTCGCTTACGGTCATAGACTATTTCCTATAGGCGAGGTTTGAATGATTATATCTGTATAATATATTTATGTATGAATATGTCCGAACGGTCAAAGGTATACGAAACATAGGCAGTTTTAAGTTACAATTTAATTTTTTGGGTATTTAACAAAATCGCAAATAGTTATTAAGATTTTATAAAAGATAAATATAAAGAAAATATATAGTTAATAATAAAATAATTGCAACAAACAAGACTTGTTTAAAAAAAAATTTTAGGAAGTCTGTTTAAAATGTTAAATAAAAAACGAGATACAAGAATTAAAAAAGTAGACTGTACAAAATTACTCGCTTTTTAAAATTTTGGTCTAAATTAAGTTATCAAAGAGACATAAACTATTTTAAAAATTTCACGAAATAACTAAAGGAATTTAAGGAAAAAGTAAGTGAAAATATATTTTATCTACAGTTGATATTAATTCGAACTATCTCTCTAATCCTTACAATTAATTGATATAATCAAGATAAAAGTTATTTAGGAATTCTAAATGAAACAACCAGAACGTAGACTTTTGTATAAATAAAAGAGCTACTAATTCTTAATTTTGATTGCTTAATAAAAGTGAAATATAATTTAATTACTTAAATACGCTTTACACAATGATATTGACAGGTACAATAAAAACAAAAAACTTACATCGGTTCCACTCTGAGTTGACAGAATTGGCTGTTGACTTACGGAATTCGTTTGAGACTGCGACATTTCAGCCTTTCTCTGTTCACTGCGCGCAATTAAAATGGGCAACTGAATTTTCGATATGGACTTGAATTTAAGGACAAACACTTCTAACATACGCATTAACAGTTCTCTTCCCTCCTGACTAAAATTGAAGAAATAATATAATAAAAATGATAAAAAATTTATTAAAAATATCATACCTATTTTCATTCTCGGACCGATGCCTGATACAATCGGCCAAATTAAGTAGCAATTTACAAGACATCGTTTGTATCGTGGTGGCCAAACTGTCGTCGTGAACGTTTTTACTAAATAAATGAACGGCCCGAATGAGATCCGTCAATGGCAGATGTTGACGCACGTGATGTACCAAATCGGCCAAGGTGGAATAGGCTAAGGGTCGCAGTGATTCGTGAGTAGTCCAACCTCTGCCTAATAAAACGTCTTCGTCGAAGAGCCTTTCCATATGTGGCACAAATTCTAGAAATAAAGTTTCGTAAAACTACTAAGACTGAGATTTATTTGCAGATTGCTGAAGTCTGCCAACCAGATAATCTGCGTGATTTGCTGACATCTTATTACCTACGTTATTTGGATGGTCGGTGGTTGAATTATGGCTAATTTAAATCCAAATTAGCGCATCCATGTTCGATATACTGCTGGTTCTAGTTACTATTAAGTTTTTCCTTATACAAAAAATGCCCTAAGCTCCCAACAATTTTTCACATAAAATATTCACTAAATATATTAATACTTAGATATTTATGGAAAATAACGGAGATCAAGAGTCAACCGATTTTAGTAAAATAAAAAAATAAAAAAAGGAGAAACGTGACTTAATATGAAAGGCGAAGAGCAATTGACTTTTATTTTAGCCCTGTTAATAGATAAAAATAAGTCCCATAAACGTTAAATAATCCTATGATATTTTGCCGCGAAGTATAAGAAGTTATGCTTGTGTTAGTCTTAACATTGGCCTATAAGAAATTGTATAATTGGTCGATTATTAACAGCTTTTAAATTGTAAATCCAAACATTATTACATCCAAAAATATTACTAAAGACCCAAGAAGTGAATAATGAATTACCTCATACCCCATGAGAGTTTTCAAGTCGACCAAATTAAGTTGTACGCATGTGTTCATTAAAAAATCACAAAATTAATAAATTCCAAAAAACTGTCTTATAACATTATTACATAAATCAATATAAAATATTACAAATTATAGAGATATTAGTATTTGACCTACCATACCAAAATTGTTGATAAATTAGTTGCAGGACAAGGATCTTGTGGGCCATTCACCTCTGGATTACCTTAGAGAGTTGGTGTTAAAATCTTCAGGGCTTATACTAGAGACTCATATGCTTTTTCCTTTTTTTATTTGTGGAGGTTGTAACAATATTATCATTGGCCTGTCTTTTAGCATCTTTAAGAAGCTTTATTGTAAACTTCTTTAAAAGATTTGTATTCTTCTCTATTACCTGAGGTATTGTAAGTTTTGCATACGTTTCCAAGAAAATGTAGGTGATCCCTCATTTTACAGAGAGAGTTACATTTAGTGTGTCATTCTGATCTTTGATATTTCATTCATTTCTAAATGATATTCCAATATCTTGCAGAAATAAATAATAACTATATTAAGAATATTCAGTTTTTAGTTTCTGCAGATGATATAAAAATTTATAAAGAAATTAGTGGACTAACTGATTGTGTCACAAATACAATCTAAAGCGTGTGAATCAATGGTCAACTCAAAACGCGCTATATTTAAATGTTAATATATGTTACATCGTCACTTTCTATTGTATCTTCAACAGGCATTCCCCTATAACATAATTATTATAATAATAAATAAACAATCCAAAGTTAAAGATTTAGAGATATACTCTAACTAAAGTAAAATTGAAATTCCATAAAGCCCATATTTCAAATACAGCATTGAAACTGTTAGATCCTAGTCTCATAAGATTAAAAGTGCAGTATACAATTGCACTACATGATTGTGAGTGCAGAATTTTATGATCAGAGAATTTCCAAATTCCATATTAAATATGAAGAAACAGAATGGTGATGCTATTTAAAAATGATATAGAAGCAACACAGTATATTATATAATTTAAATAATTGGTTGTTCTCAAATATATATAAAACTGAAAGAGTTTAATATTAACAATTAAAATTATAACTTAATCATCAGTAATCTAAAGGCCGATGCAGCAGTTGCAGGTATGTTATTTCTGACTTTCAAGTGAGAAAATAATTTAACTATTTTTATTAACGGATGGGTATTGTCCTCAAAAAGACGAGCTATTTACAACACAAAAAAATTATTTAAAATACTTTTTGACTCTATATCTATTTTACAACAAACTTAAATATGAAAAAAATATTTTGTACTTACTAATTCTAAGCTCTGTAGCCAAAATATGCCGTGCAGCAATAAGTAACTCTCGCCTTAAGTGAGCCACTTCCATGGGGCATAAGGTCAATAAGCCTAACATGCCTTGCACCATCATATCTGAATGTTTTTTTACCTAAAATCCCATTAGTTTTAAAAATAAAGTACATCACTTCTGGTCCTTAAACTTACGACATCCAAATAACTCTTAATAATATAAGCCAAAAAGCTTAGGGTTTTAATCTGAGCCCCCATGAAATCCACAAAAATTTCCTTATTAAAAGTGTCCATCTGTCTTTGTTCCAATGCTGGATGTAAAGTGATGGTTTTCATTATAAGAGGTATAAAATCACTTACATCTTGATGAACATCTTGCTTGTACAGTTGGTACATTAAAACAACTATTATGGGCAGCTCTTGTAATACTTTTAGAGATAATACTGCCTTAGGTATAAGATAATACTACAAAGATTTCAGAAAATAATATATTTTTTATGTAACAGCAATTAATACAAACTTACTGCTATAAGAGTCCCATCTTTATTTCTCTTTTCAGTTTGAATTCCTGTTATAGTAAATGTCTCCTTAAGTAGCTCATCTATATTAACATCACTTAAATCTTTAACTTTAATCTGAGACTTGGGTTCAAAGATCTTTGGCATATGATTGGGTAAATTTGAGTAAATTGACTTTACAAACTGTAAAAACCTCTGAATTCCACTACTTAAGGCTGGTTTGTAAATTTTATGCAACTCTATAATAATTTTTAGACAAACCAGAACATTCTCTTCATTATCTATTTCTAACAACTTCAACATAAGAAGCAAAATTGGTTTTACATAAGGTTTTAGATGGTCATTAGTAGGGAGCCGATACAGGATTTCCAATATAAGTTTTCTAACCTAAAAATGCACAAATTGGTATTTATTTTAGACCTAACAGTGTTATATGTTTACCTGTTGTATATTATACTCTGCAATAAAATATGGCTCACCCTCCTCCAATATACTTAAAAACACTTTAACAGATAATTTTAGAAATGTAGGGTAGTGGGTGGAGTTTAGTATCATCTCAAAATTCTTACTAATTTCCTGAATAGCCTTTAGTTTAAGTACATCCTTACATTCTGGGTTGCCAAGTGTCTTAATATAAGACATAAACTGGTTCATTTGAGTAGTATGGGGATCCACAGAGACCTCCATACTGGTCGACGGTTGCGCTTGCATTTTGTGTGATTTTTTTTAAATGGCTACATAGTAATCTGTAAATTAATAAAACTTGATTTACAAAACATTCTAAGGATGGATGTCATAATCAATATACAGGATGTGTTATGGTTGACTATAGGCTAAATGTTTACAGAAAACAGAACATTGGCTGTTTATGAAAATTTTTCAATAGAGGTAATTGTGATCTACCAATTTAAAACATTTTTAGTGATGCAGCTTTTTTTGAATCTGTAATTATTTTTTATATGTTTTGTCCTATTAAAATCACGAATTTTGAATAGTCCTATATAATTCCACATTTTGCAAATAAGATTTTAGAAGAAATTTTACTAAAACACATAAGACAATTAAATAAAAATGATATAATTAAAGGTGGATTTTAAACAAAAAGTAATAGAAAATAATTATAAGCTTAAAAACCGTTAAAGATATAATATATAGGATAATATTCATTTATCTAATAAAGGAAGCAACCCCATTTTTAAACCAAAAATAAAGAATAAAACGAAATGATAATATTAACATTCAACATAACATGGGCAAAAAAATTACAATTGAATTCCAATTTCTCACCTCCAAAAAACCCCATACTACCAAATTACCATGGTTACCACAAGTTATGGGACACCCTATATACATACTCATGGACACAGAGGGCAAAAAAAGAGGATTTATACATTTTGAGAGGAACCAAAAAGCTATTGGCATATTTAATATATTAAAGAATCTATGACATGTAAAAAGGATTTAACAACAAATCTGACTTAATCCCACATATAATTAAAATAAGATATTAATGGCATTATAGTCTGCATTCCTAAAGGCATAATAAAATCCTTGAGTTAAAAATTTTGAATAAACCGAGTACTGAAACTAAATTGGAAATTATATACATACTTTAGAATTATAAGATTTGCCAAAATGATAATGAGAATAGGAAAAAAGATTCATAAAGTAATTACAGATCAAGGAATTTGAAATATCAAAGGTAATATTTTAAATATTTTTACTGATATACCAGTGTATCACTAAAAATATTTTAGCTTGTCAGATTGACATATAGTATTGAGTTTTTTTTTCAGATCAGGGTATGGATCCATTGAATTAAATAATTAGGAAATGGAAGGAATAGTAGATGTCGAAATGTATAGGGATATCCTGCAAAACCTCTATTGTGCTGAATTTTAATAGTTATAGTTGTCTCCACCGATATTCTAATCTGTAGCATATTTGGTTAATAAAAGGTGCTTTAAAATGGCTCTGCCAGAGGCACCTTTAATGATGAGAACTATAGATGGAAACTATAGTAATATAACTTTTTTTTAATTTAGTTGTACAGTGATACAAAATGCCATATACATCTCTCAAAAATATCCAGACAGCAATGCAATATGATTCTACATAATACATCTAAAGCAAAGATTTAATTTAATAATTACAAATAATAAAGTATATTTTATAAGCTTAAGAGTATATTTTTTTAACTGTTAAATAAAACTAGTGTAGAAAATAAAATTATACAAATAAATAGCAAAGCTCATATTTTGCTGAAGAATGAAATTAGTTTCGACTATACATTAAAATGGTAGAATTCTTTCTAAATGTGATTATATTTGTCATCTGGGTGTCTCTATTGACAAGAGACCTAATTTTTGCATATAGATAACATCATAAAGTCATCTTTAAAATTTCTTGGTTTTATTATAAGAGCTACATCAGACTTCACTCATATATCAACTAGAATCATCTTGTTTAATTACCTATTAAAATCGATTACTTTATGCAACTCCACTCTGGTATCCAAACTTTATTGTTCACATTGTTAGACTTGAATCTGTTCAATGTAAATTTATAAAGTATATAATTTTTAGAACTGATGGAGTTTACCCCAAACAAGGAATGTTTGGGGTTGATCAGAACTTGTTACTCAGCAGGTTTAATATGCTTGCCCTTCATCAGAAAACCATTTGTGCTGGTTTGCTTTTTCTTTTCAGATTATGCAATGGTCATATTAATTGCCTGGAATGTCTAGCAGCTCTACACTTTATTGTGCCTTACATTAATACTAGAAGACAAAACATTTTTTACTTACAAACATATTGCACACATTTAGCAAAGAAACGGCCTTTATACAGAGCACTTGGATTAATATCTCCTCGTCATTAAAAAAAAATATTGTCAAATAATAATGTAAACCTAATTGGTTAATGTACCTCATGTACTTATTTTATGATTACCTATTAGTTATGTTTTTATATATGCATTATTATCACTGCAAGAATAAGATTCCTCTAAGACAATAAATATATTTGAATTTTAATTTTGTGGCTCCAAAAATATTCAGACAATTAACAAGAATGAGAATAAAAATGTTTGAGACTCTTTGGGAAAAATGCATTATCTACAGCTCATTAATAAATATCAATAGCAAGTTAAATTCCTTTATGCAAGCTTATTAAAATGGGTCATATGCCATATAAAAAAAATATTAGTGTGCAAAAAAGGAAGTAAACAATAACCCATTATCAAAAAAGGGCATTGTATAGAAAAAAAGTCTTAATCCTTGATTTAGGTAGAAGTACTGTTGGAGACGTGGTGCAACACAACTATAATAAAAATAGTATTGTGCTAAAGAAACAGTCAGCCACAGTTATTAAATGAGAAAGACATGAATAAATAAATGAAAAAGAGTTATTATGAACGAAGTTTATTAAAACCCAAAAATAAGTGGTGTAAAACTCAAAGTTTGACTGGAAAATCATAACAATAAATTGGTAAGCACTAAAACAATCCTTCAGTGCCTAAGGAAAAATGGATATAATGGTAAGCAGGTAAAAAAAGTTTTGCCAATGAGTACCTTTCTAAGCAAGAAATGTATTGGAATGATGTTATCTTTCAAGATGAATCAAAATTTAACATTTTTTGATTGGATGATCGTCAAATGGTATGGAGGAAACAAAACAAGCCACTTAAGAAAGGAAACCTATGTGCTACTGAGGCTACTTAAACATGGAGGTGGCAGTGTAAAGGTGTGGGGGATATTTCATCAACTGGTGTTGGTAATTTAATGTTTATTGGAGAAGTAGTGGATAAAAATGTCTAATTAAGCATATTGAGAGAAAATCTCAGGAGAAGTGGCAAAAATATGGAAATTCTGAATTCTTTCAAAGATTGTCCACTCAATGTGAACACTCAAAGGTTGTCTCTCTCGATCTGAAAAATATTATTGCTCTTGACATTCAAAAAATCAATGATTGGTGTGATGCTAATCAACAAGCTCTTAACTCATCAAAAACCCATGTTATTAAATTTAGACATCCACTTGGAAAATATTGGCAGTGAGACTCAACTTTTGAAGAGTGTTGAAGATTCTAAATATCTGGGTTTAAACTTGACTTTCATGTGAGCTTTCTAAATAGGAAGCTGGTTTCTGCTTGCTATACTGTAAAGGTAAGTGCAAGGTAACTTGGTCCTGTTATTGCATGTACTAATTATTTTACCTTGGTGGAATCACATTAAAGATACTGTATGCCATTTTGGGATTTCTATACCCAATTTGTTTTTTAATACTCTTTTGTTTTACAAATAAGAGCTGTTCGATCACTGTGTCTTGTATATCCATGTACTCATTGAAAATAAAATCCTTGCCCTACCAACTCTGTTTGTTTTGGAAACAGTGTATTGTTTACAAAGATCTTTTTAATTTGTCAAATCAAATGCCAGAACTTATCAAACATGCCAGAAACATGATTTTTGTTTGCCTATTCCTCACTTTAGTTACATAAAGGACTCTGTATAACGTCTTGCCATTGAGTGATTGTTGTATTGAGAATTATTAGTATTATTTTAATAATTAGTAATTATTAGTATTTGAAAATGTTTTGACATAAGAGCAAAAACCTTTTAATTGACCATCCATTTTATTCTGTTGATAAATATTTTTTGTTTAATCTTGAGTAGCATCTAGTCTTTATTAGGATTTTAAGGTTCCGCAATTTGACCAACAATTGTATTAGTAAAATATTTCTGTTAAATTGTTAAATAGAAACATTAAAAAATAAATTACAAGAAGAATGGAATAAAATTGATACTGATTATTTAAAAAACTAATGGATGATGGAAATCCCATGCCTAGATATTTATGAGAAGTCATTGGAGCAAAATTAGACTTGATGTCTGAATATTTTTGAGACCCACTGTAGCTACCAACAATTAAATAACATTATTGCATGTAGTTACAATAACCCCAAGAATAAATGGAATGTCAAAAACATACCTATGTCGCAAACATACCATGGGTCATATTTAGGGGTGTTGTAATTTACTCATAATTAAAATATTTTATGATCTTTCATTAATTTAGTACAAAAAGAGATAAATTATAGGATCATAAATGAAACAAAAATAATAACATGAATTTATTTTATGACTTTTGTCTTTATTCAAAGTATTCAATAGATTGCAAATGAGACTCTTCTGAGGTCCTTAGGAGCTTTAGTAAATATAATTATATGAAAAATACTATGATAATAATATTTTAGTATCATTATGCTTTATGCAATTTACCTAAGGGGGTGTGATACCCTCTGACTGAAAACAAACCTCCCTGACTACAGGTTATATTGTGATTTTTCAATTAAAATAATTACACTTTTTAAAAATCTATAAACGCAAAGTATAAAACTTACTCAATACGGCAATTCTAAATGAAAATCCTTTTAAAAAAACACGCGTTTCAACAAATTTTCACTATTAATTGTTTGTAAACACATTGCGGGTTGAAAATTTTACAATCAATTGACAAGCCGAGCAGTCAAATGACACATCAGTCATAACTAAGGTCATTTGAATTAAGTAACCCGTTAGTAGTGACTGAGAGAGAGTCATGTAACCCTTGGCGCCACCTGCGTGTAGCTAGGACAAGAGCGAAAAAACTAAAAGAATTAAAAGATCAAAAATAGTTAAAATACTTAATGGCACTTGTTTACTAAATGAAGACAAGATGTTCGTGGTAGACTGCTTTTGATTTTTTACTACTATTTACGCTGTTATCTAATTTTTGCACTGGGTTTAATAAGCTGCAAGCACTATGACAAACTTTTGACAGGTGCTTAATGCGTAAACACAGTAAACATATTTGAGGAGTTTGGGTGCAAAACCGGATATATCCACTTTTGACCGAAAATCGTTTTTTGACGGTTTTTGGTTCTTTGTTATCATTTCTATAGGTTCATATATTTGTTTGGAAGCAAAACTGAATAAATCTCATTTAAAACGCTTTAAGTAAACTTCGACATTTGGAGCAAAACCGCATATATCCAAATTTTGATAACAAAATCGAAAATATTGAAATAAACAAGTTGTGCGTGTTCTATTGCACTTTTCATTATCTATTCTAGTAGTTGTTGTTTGGACGTTGAGTTGTAATTCCACGCGCTTTTAACTCCTGTAAGACCAGTCAAATAAAAGTGTTCTTTTAGTGTTTGAAGTTGAATTTTGTGTATCATGAATGAGAAAATAGGTGTAATAGTAGGAATTACTTTTTACAAAACGTGTTAAAAAACTCTTAGTTGCAAAGGGCTATTATAAAATAACTGAATTTTTGTCGGATAGATTTTAGTCATTTTTACCTTTTTCTTGCAGGACTTTAGGTATATTCTTTATATTTTTTACACCATATCATTTCGCCTAATTTATTTCTGTGATTCATTTTTTTTACAGTTTTACATTTAATAAAATTGTATATTTCGGGAGTGAATAATATCTGTTTGTGTTATACATATTGATGCTCTTGACATTACATTAGCTTTGTATGTTTTGGTTCAGAGTCTTGGAGGAGAATTTCTGATGAATGGGGATGTTGTTGGTTTTACCGGTATAGGTAAACCATATTCATGGAAGCAGAATGCCTTTAGGATGATGGACCATAGCATGCTAAATAACCTTTTTACATGTTTGTGTATATGTTTTTCTTTTTTACAGCTTTGTCAACAAATTTACTTTTATGATAATAAAGCATATATTGATTGATTGATTGATTGATTGAATTGATGGAAGTAGAAAAAGAAAATGTCGTGAAATCAAAAGAGAAGTGCGTAAAAAGCAGAAGTAAGGTTAGATGCTTCTTCAAAGCATACGAATTGACTAGATTTTTTATGTAATTTGGCGGGGAGAGGGGCTATTTAAATTGACTTTGCTTTGTTCAGTCATCTTCAAAACTTAAATTATGAAGGAATAAACCTTCTCAGACTATTCTGCCATGGATGTGGGAGGCAGAATAAGAATTCGCATATTATTCATATGCTAATATATTGGCTTAAAAACAAATCCCCATATAATTTAAAAGAAGTGAATAACTTTTCCAGTCCGAGGGCGCTTTTGTTCCTGCGGACCGATCATTTTGTAGAGTGGAGAAAATCTTAAAAAGACATCCAGTCATTACAACAAAAGAAAAATACGTTGGATTATATTCGGAAGTGGGTTTGGTAAAAACACTGGGCCTTGACTGGCAAATGTATAATTGTAAAGAACTGAAAAAGGTATATACAAAAATAAAGGGAATTTCAGAATGCAAAAGAATTCACTTAAAAAAAAATGAGAATGATTATAACAAAACCACTGTTAAAATTAAGATGTCTCAATTTTATAGGTTTACATCATTAGGTAACACATCTTGGGAATCACTTCTTAAGAAAAAAGCGTTCAGCTTAGCACGCTGCCACTGGGTAGTTCCATACCAGAAAAAAAGTTTGAATCATTTGATAAAGGAGCATTTTGGGGATGATGGGCGAAACAGGGAAGATTGTGGGGTCAAAAACCTATTATAGATAGTAACAATACTGGAGCCAATGTGGATACTTCGGTAAATTTTGAAACCCAAGAAGAAAATGACCTATGCGATTGCCTGTGCGAATCGGCAGAACGCTGTTCCGGATGATTTCCGCCAACCTTCGAGACGCCGTGCAGTGTGCCACTTGTGTCATTTCGGATTGATGGAGAATCAGCTGATTTCTTGATGTTTACAATATCGAATATCGTTAAAATCGTTACAAATGATGTACTAAGAAATGCATGCTAGCAATTTTCTGTTCAAAAGTTCAAAACATTTTATGTTAAAGTCACTAGTTACGTATATAAAATTATTTTTTTCTTTTCTATAAATATCAAATTCTATGCTATTATTATTTTTGATGACAAAAATATCTAAAAATGGGAGTCAAAATTCTTTTTTTTTCTTCCATTCTTTTAAAAAGTTCAGCTTGATATTCTAGAGTTTCTGATATAGGAAAGCTTGGAAACAAAGGAGATACGTCGAAAGATACAAGTGTTTCATCATTTTCACTTAAAATAAATTATTGACTTTTAAAATAAATTGTTGACTGAAAAACATTCATAAAAGATAATTGTAATGTCTCAAATTTCTAAGCCAAAACTTGTGTCTGTGTGTCATTTTATTCACATTTATGCGGATGTTTGGTAAATATAATATTGGAATTGTTGGTTTCGAGTTGTAAATTGAATTTATCTGAAGAGGAAGCAAGGTTATTGAGATCATTTAATGTTCTCTTAAGATGACAGGTTATTTTTGATAAGGGGTCTCAGAAATCTTTTTATATGGACCATTTTTAATAAGATCATCAATTCGTTAAAGATATTCTGCTTTGTCTAAAATAATAACCTTATTATTTCCTTTGACAATTAATAAAATCAATATTTTTCTCTAGGTCCTTTAAGAATATTAGAATTTGATTTGGTAAGATTTCTTGATATTTAGTGGCGAATTTTTTCTCTAGTAAATTCTTTTAAAGCCAAATTGAAGTAAGTATTGAAATGATGATTTAACATTTACTATAATCTACTCCAGGTTGTTGCAGTTTTCGCAACAAGTTCAGTTTTCAGTCGCAAAGCTAGTGCAAAGTCAAGACCTTTATTAAGAACATTAAATTCTTTCTGTATTTTCCAAAGACTGAAAGGACTGAGGAATTTTAACACTAAATAAAATAAAATATGAATAATTTAATCATTTTTAGGTAGCTAGCATATTGTGTCTGTTATTGTGTCAAATTTGGTTGTCTCAATTAATCAAAAAAATACGGATATAGAACGTACACTCTTGTGTATTCTATTTGTAGAAGTGTTAACTATATTGTGCTGTCATATTGTCCAACTTACTCACCTAACTAATACATATGTACTACTCATAGATGACTCACTCATGACTCATAGGTGGCACCATCTGTTGACTTTAAGTAAAATTACTGAATGACGATTTTGATGTCCAAATCCTAATTGGTTTTGGTTTTTTTTTGGTTGTTGGTCCATGTATTTTAAATTGCAATCTTAAGTGTATCATTAATATATTTTTAATTTAGTTAAAATTATTGTAAATGGTCATTGTAAAAAAATTTATATATGTATTGTTTTTTTGCCTACTCCTGATCAAAACGGTTTCCGAACCTTTACTCAAGGTGGCTGGCTCTCTGCCAGTACACTTTTCAAAGGATTGATGACGATGAGTTTTGTATAAGTAATAGAAGTTAGAAGAAAATTGCACAGAAATTTTATTATGTAATCTATTTAATTAAATATCTTAAATTCTCTATGCTTCATGAGCAGTCTGCCTCTTACCATTGAGCACAACATTCTATCGCTGTTGTCAATCCAATTAAATTATCATAAAGGTTTTAGTTTTTAATAATTGAATAAAAGGAGAATATAAAAATTCAAATATTTTTGCTTATATAAACATATATTTATACAATATTTAAATCTTATAAACATCCCTTTTTCTCCTTTTTTTATGCACATAAATCCCTGGCTCTTCAACCCCCTGATACCCATAATGCTCCTTTACTAAATCATTCCTCGAGTCCTTATCATTAACGTAATGATCAAATACTCCTCCTCCTCTAGTTCTTCGTCTAAAGCAATTGATTAGCATTAAAATGACGGCGATTTTTGCTGTTAGAGCTGCTTTAACGAACAAAATAGCGATGGAAAACAGCATTGGAGGTATAAGTATGGAAGATAGTAAAAAGGGGATGATCATCATTGGTAAGATTCTTTGGGTTAGGCTTCCTTGTTGGTTACCGTTTTGGCCTTTTATTCTGGATTCTAGTTGGAGATCTAAAATGTTAAAAAAGAATTTATTTGGCTTTTCATGGATTTAGGCCATTGTCAGGATCCGGTAAAACATTAAAAAATAGCAATCGAATGTACCTTCTGAGTAAGCACGTCAGGAAAATAATTATTAAAGGGAAGCAAAATTTGATAAAATAAATATTGTAGCGAAAAATATAAAATATCTAATATTGGTAGCATCGACTCGAAGAACAACATAAAATGAACAAGATCGAACCTGGATTGCTTTCTTCGATAAACTCAACATATTTACGTAAATTATTAACCACCCCTTAATGAAAATTTTTTAGGCTATTATTATTTTAAGTAAACGTTGCTTTTCCTAAATTAATTGCGACAGTTCTCCTGAAGCCAAGTTGTCATAAGAATGTTTAATCAATTTTATGAAATTTAATGTTTTCTGACGTTATACTAATTATTACTTCTAAAATTTTCAGGTATTTTGTTTTTTTTCTTCCGAAATTTTGATTTGTTTTTACTTTATTTTTGCCTCTATGTACTTTTATCATAAATAGCTGCTTTACTGGCCAATTTCCAACTTATTTCAAGAAACGAATAATTGTTTCTTATAATAAGGGTGATGAGGATTATGATCGCCTTCTTGTAGAGCGTGAATGTATATTATCTTGAATACTGTGATGGTGGTGGCAGCAGGCTTCTTTTATCAGTTTATAGTATTTTTAGATCAAATTGTCTAAGCTCGGTATTATCTATCTACAACACGATATTAAAACCCTATTATAAAGGAATCTCTCTAATGATGCTTCAGAATACTTTCAAACTTTATAGTGGTACATACATTCATATTCTGAATATTGTAAGTACGTGACGAAACTTTGGGGTTATTATCAAAGAAGTAATTTTTTGTTAACAATCGTTTCTAGGTGATTTTGCTGAAATTGAGCAGAATAATGGTAGAAAAGAGCTGAATAAATTAAAAATATATCCAGAAGTGTTCTGGAAGGAATCTAAAGTTTTTTTTTTTAAATTTACTGGATATGCATTTAATTTTTTTTTATAGAAGAATTAAGATCTAAAGCAAAAAATATGTATATGGTCATATTATCATATACGACCGTATCATATTTTCCTTAATTTTGTGTAATGTAATCGATAATATAATGTAAATGTAATACCTATATTTTCTATTATTTTCAACTTTTCATTTTGGAAAACCTATTTTTTGTATTTAAATTAATCAAGTTTGTGTCATTTAAAATCTATTTTTTTTTGAGTTATAAGATATTAAAATTAAATTTTCTACAATTCTTAATTTAATCAAATAAATATTTTGATTATAAATTACAAATTATAATCAGAATATTTGAAAAATATTAAATCTTATTTAATATTAATTTTTTATTAAAAAATTTTAAAGTTCTTTTAATATATATTTTTTTGTTCATTTTGTATCCCTAATTTGAAGAAAACAGGCAAAAAATCAGAAAACAATTTATTATTTTTATTCAATTAATTTTTCGGTTAATCTTTGAAGCAAGTTTTTTTTAGTATGTTCTTATATTTTATTTGAAAACATGCAAACCTAATAGCATTTTCTTAAAGTTCACAGATATAAAAGTGGTAGTAGTTCGACATGATAAGAGTCCAAAAATAAAATTGCCTTCCCATTCCTTTCCATATGTGGAGTTACCTAAAAGAACTTACCTACCAAAAAAGAAATCTTATATAACATTTCTTTATTATATACAAAAAAATATTTTTAATGCATTCAGTCCTTAAGTTAACCATTGATTATTAAATGTAATTAATAATAATATAAATTTAATAGGGGACCTTGATAAAATATCGCTAATTTTGCATAAGGGCATTGAACTCTATACGGTTTTTATGCTTCGCATTATTAGTAATCATTTGTCTAGATTAACCCAGTAGATGAGCCCAGTCTGCCTAGTACGAGTAGTACACAGTACGGCCATTTCCCTTTGCCTAAGCTTTTGTATTCGCATTTTATATTTTTTTAATTTTGTAGAGCGTTAACCTTAATATATAAAACAATGAAAACAATGTGGATAAATATGAAAATATCCTCGTGTTTGACCCTTTGAGTTAAATAATATTTATTTTATTAGACTACGCCTAATTTGTATCTGACAGTCACAAAAATTGGTAATTCATGTAGTTACTATAACAAAAATATAAAGCAATGCAGCAATATTTACCTTCTCGCTCCATTTTTATTTCAGCCACATTAGATTCATCAGAAGCTGTATTAAGTCCAACGCACTTCATTGCAAAAACCACTACTACAACAATATTTCTTAGTATCCTGAACATTGTAATGCGCTATAGCTCATTATTATAAAAATAATAATTTTACGATCAAAAGCACTGTTGAACTTGACCAATTTAATAAAGATTAAAGAATACTTAAGGCGAGATTTCTTTACTCGTGCGACGGCGATCAGCTTTCAGTTGATGTCAGTCGTTCTACTGCTCTCATTTAAATTCGCACAGCTTTCGATCTTAAATTCTTGTATTAGTTAATAATGAGATAAGGAAAAAGTTTTTTTTCCTTATCTCATTAAGGAAAAACTTTTATTCAATTGTAATATTATTTATTTAGTTACAATTGTACTGGCAGGCTTTTTCAGGTTTCTAAAAACTGAGCGGATCAGAATGTAGGGGACCACATGTGAACCAATTTTAATTCTGAAATTGATCACATTTGTAATAAATTAAATATTGCTTTGTATGCAAATCAATAACTTAAAAATCTCGTCAATTTACAAGGTGTTAAACACCCGATTGAGATATTATTCCTGTCTGATGATATCGATACTAAGTCTACTAGGTTTGTTAAGCCATTATCTAGGGAGACAGGGTCTATTGTAAATTAATTAAGACGTAAGGTTTCTTCATCTGGCTCAATCCCTTTATCACCTGAATCCCTTAAATAATAATTATTTTGTAAAGGTTGCAAAAAACTTGGTGAATGCCATAATTCCTACTTATTATCTACTTTTATACCTCCTTGATGAGAATTTATACAGTTTCTTTTTCACGCCCGTGTAATAAATGATACTAGTAACAAAACATCATCTGCGACAGATGTGCTTACCTTAAAAATCTGCCAAAATGCACCTTAAATCTTAACCCGCACCTTATACGAATTTAATTATTAGGTCATTTCAAAATGGAGCTTTGCCATGCTGCCTGAAGATGGCAATTATTATTCTGTTGCATGAAACAGGTGACAGAGATCAAGTTTTAAATGATCGTCTTACGGCACTCCTTCTTATGTTATATACAAGATCATTGAAAGATTGGTTGAAAAAGGATTCTTTCATTTCTATTTAATTATAAAATACTTTCTCCCTATCTTGAGTAACAAATGCACCAACGATGCCATGTTTTCTCTTTTTAGTAGAGTACACTTCTGTCAAAACAAGGGTCACTCGACAGCAACATTTTCTGCGATTTCCCTAAAGATTTCGACTATGTAAATCATATAATTCTAAATTAATAAGTTACAACACTGCAGAAAGACCTCTCAAATAGTTTAATCCTTAATAACAGAAGTCAGGTCTTAAGGGTTGATATGATGAGGTTCGTATGATATGATAAGGTTCAGTTCTAGAACCTTTTTTTATTTCTACTCTTTATAAATGACACCGCTAGTCTGGACATCAGCGGTAAGATCTGTCCCTTTACAGACGACACTAAGTTGTACTTGCAGCAACCCGGATATTATGGCACTACATAGAAGCACATCAAATGATCTAGTTACCTCCTCTGTACCTTAACATTTCTAAAACTAAGTCTTGACATACAAAAATACGTTGGAACTTTTTATGCTTCAGAACACTAGTTTAGCCGTCGTTGAATCTGTTAAGTTCTTGGGACTTATCGTAGAGAAGTCCTTAAAATGGGACCGGCACATCGATGCTTTATAATAAGAATATGAAATGAAAGCGCCCAATTAAAGTTTTGCTAACCTAAGGATAATAAAACAAAAAAATAATTAATAAAAATGATACTCTTGATCTACTTATTTATTATCTCAATTCAAAAGTCAACTTATACCCATCTTTGGGCCTTAAAACCATATTACTTTTTAGCTCAATATCCTTCACACTCTTATATGAAGTAAACAGCTTGTATCGTCTAATTACTGTAGCCAGAAGGGTCTTCATAGCCATCATGGCATATTTCATTCCTAAAAATGATACAAACGTTAAAATTAATCTTGGTACTATTTCACCAAAATGCTTTATTTATTACTTGATGCGTGTTTCGCTAACCATATTAGCATCTTCAGAAAAAGAAACTATATTCTTCTGTTTTTTTTAAATATTTTGTTCTTGCCGGTGTATTGGTAGCGAAACATCATCAGGTAAATAAAGCGCTGTGTCAAAGAGGCAAAACCGATGTTGTTTCGTTCTATGGAATTATACAATATTTACTGTTGCTTACCAATACAGTTTCTGGGTCCATAGGAAAATGGTATAAAACAACCAGGTAAGATCTTAGCAGCTTTTTCAGGTAAAAATCGATCGGGATCAAATTTAAGAGAATCCGGCCAGTATTTTTCATTTCTGTGTGACCTTAAAACGCCTAATACTATGGAGCAACCCTTTTGAATAGTGCAATCACCTAAAAATGATGGTAGCTTACCGTTAAAAGAAGTTAATGAATACAAGCAGTAAATATTTAGATGTTAAAGCTACACTTTTTTTTAATTATTGCCTGGTGAAAACTCTGCATATTGTAGTGTAATAAACCAAATAATTTAAAAATAATACAGTACTTTAAGTTTAGTCCTCTATAGGTATAAGTGTTCTTCATTTATATTATTATCTTCCAACGAAATTAAAAAAATAGTTAATCTAGGTATTCTAATCTAGAATATGTATAAAATCTAGGATACTAATATATAGTTGGTTTTATTGACCACACAATGGAAAACAAATATTTTTGGGTGATTATTGGTGTTTGGGGTCGGTGTCGATGATTTGGTGTGCAGGTGCAGTGTACTTGGCACAAATTTACTCGTTTCTAAGCTTTACTGAAAAAAAATATTTTTGCTACAGTAATTACCTACTTATTACCGGTAACTAACTCCTAGTTAATAATTAATTTGCATTAGCTAAAGCAGTTGGGAATAGTGAAATAGCTTTGAACTTAAACAAATAATTTTTTATTGCCAACAAAACATAGAAATAGAAGGCAACATTACATTAGCACGTACCAAAGACAAAATGCATAATAGGAAATACTAATTTGAAGGCAAAATTTTCTCTAGTTAATGTTAATTGAATTAATAGGAGTCTTTTCAGAATTGTGAACGATCTTACTCGAATTTCAACCAAACTGGTAGTATGGTTAATACACTTACCGAGGTCAATATCTTCTTGGGCCGTTCGCACTAAGAAAGGACCATTTGGAAACAGCCTCAAGGTTTCCTTAATGACTCTTTCAAGATATTTTAGATTTGGTAGGTGGGATAGTTGAACGCTTCCTTCCTCTCCCACTACTTCAAGAATCTCTCTTAATACATTTTCCTAAAATGTAGTGATGACACATCAATGGTTCCTTCTAAGGTTCATATTTGGTATGAAGGGGTGTGGCTTTGGAAGGTCTGATTCAGTACCATCTTGAAGGTCCAAAAGGTCCTTTAAGATGGTGACGATGATGTAAAGGTTAAGGAGTACTTTTTGAATGTGGTGGAGGTGGAGGAGGAGGGGATAGGGAGGTTTTTCTACTTCATATGGGTTCCCCCCAGTTCCAGGCAGTTGAATTAATTATTTTCGTCTATTGAAAAGGAAACTATTTGGTTCTTCCAGGCTCTTGGGCGTTACACTTCTTAAGAGAGAAAAAAACGCACGCGTAAGATGTTTTTAGTACAATTTTTTATGCAAATTGTATAAAATATTAACAGAACTAAGTAGTATTTAAAAGTTTGTACTAAAAAGGCCCTTGTGCGTGGCCACCAAACAACTTTTGCACCTAAATTGAGACAATTTAAAAATTGCTTATTGATGCAAGGCCTCTGGCCACGCATCGGCCTCTTTAGTACAATTCTCAATACAAAAATTGGTGAAAATTTGTACAAAATTATTTGAAGACAATTTATGTAAAAACTCGTTAATTCGATTCTAACTTTATTAAAAAGATATAAGATAAAAATATATAAAAACATAGGATCTCTTAAGCCTTCTCAATCAAACTACCTCTATAAATCCATAATAGATGCTGCTAAATATATGAATTATACTGTCGAAGTCATTGCTCTGCAAATTAAGGGACCAGGTATATAGAAGTTATAGGAAAACCAACATAGGAAAATCAAAATGTATTTAAAACGAAATGCTAGTTTCTGTATTACTTAACTAACCCATATATTATGCCCTTAATGTCACTTGTAGCAAAAAATCACTCATTCAAAGGCGGTAAACTTATTGCGTGCTCAAATATTGTGCATATTCACTTATTAGAAGACTTATTACTAATACGCTTATACCGAATTTTCTCAAAGAAACTGTAGGATGATATGCAGTCTTGGGAATCAACTGGAAACATATTTTATAATTGTCCATGATTGCCTGATATATGGTTGTGTGATAGCTCGCCTACACGTTTACTTACAGGAAGAGGCCCTTAAGCCACATATACGATGGATCACGAATTAAATGACGTTTTGGCTAGAAGTTATATTTAGATAAAATGAATAGGGCTACTGGATAAAATCTGTAAGCATAAAGGTGTGCTACTTCATCGATTTCATTGACACACGTTCTTCATTCTGCATTTATGCACGGTAGAAAACTACAGGTTGAGTTCAAATAATCTTGGAAATCACACGGTGATGTTTCAGTTAAAAATCACACTATTTAAATGTGTGCAACATTTTTAGCAGACCAGCAACTGAAACCATAAAAATCTATTTTTTGGATAATCAGACGGGAAACTACCAAGTTAAAAGGACAAAACGCATATCATCAGGAAACTATGTAGGAGATGTATATAATAGCTCTAATATACACGGACTCCGATCTATCGATTTAAATATGAATAAACAAAAAAACTAATTATTTATATTATTTAATAATTATATTCTTACTTGAATATCTTGATGTAAACCTAGCATTGTTAAAACAAAACAGTTCGTGGAGGCAGTAGTATCGGAACCCTAAAAGATAAAGATAATTTTAAAAGTACAAAAATAAACCCAATTTTCATGAATTACCGCGATCATAAAAGTAATTGTTTCGTCCATCAGTTCCTCGTCAGTGAACTGGAAGTTTTTTGCTTCATAGTTAATGTCAATTAGGAGGTCTAGAAAAGCTGTTCTTTTAAGCATTGTTCCTTAAATTGTAAACATATTATTCAGGTTTTATATTTTAAGTATTTATAACTTGATACCTTCTGCATCAGACGAAACTTCATTATTCTCAAATTTTTCGTTGTAGCGAATTTTTTTCTTTTCAAGGACAACCTATATAAAATAAATTATAAGAAGTATAGCCTATATAAATAACGAATAATTACATTTTTGGTGAAGGTCCTCACTTTATTTGTAATGTCATAAAATTCTTTGCCAAGACGCGAATTGGCGAAAATAAAGTCGCTATGGTAGTAGATGTTGAATATCCTTATCATAACGATTTCCATTAATCTAAAAAATTAAACCACAAATCATTGTTAATTATCAATTTTTGTCTTACCTGTCCACCCATTTAGGAAAACTCGTATCTGTGGATTGAGCTTTAATTTGAACCCCCATAGCAGTTTCTAGAATATTAAGAATAGTTGTATTTATTTAAGTTAAGCTACTTTATAATGTTACCACTAATAATATCCAAAGTGCATCTGGTCATCAGCTTTAGAATATCATGCTCTTCTTTACCGGCATATTTTTTTAAAACTTCAATAAGTATCTCAGATTGTTCAACGAACACCACCATAAATCTATCCAAGATTTGCTGATTGAAAGTCGGATTGATTATTTTTCTATGCTTCTTCCAATGAGCCACTAAAAAAAAAGTCTAGACACATTTTTTTTGGATGCAATATAATTACCTGATAAAGTAGAAAATAAGCCATGTCCGGTAACTGGTTGGGCCATTCTATACAAATTTTCTTTAGCTAAAGCCTGGGGACTTGTAAGAATAATTTCCAAATACTTTGGATCGGAAACTGCGTAAAACATCCGCGGCCCAAACCATACTCTAAAGATTCCCGGATAGTTATTGAACATATGCATAATTTGTCCAAAAATGTCTGAAAAAATTAAATTATTAAAGCCGATCAAGACTAGAACCGCGTGCCTTACTATAAGGTTTTCCAATAAAATAAAACGCCGATCCTATTATTGGTAAGGCAAAGGGACCGGGTAAGTTTAGTGAAGCCTGATATAATTTCCTTTTCCGCCATAAGAGTTGGAGGAACCAGGTCAGCATAGTACATATTAGAAATATAAGCAAAAATTCAGTTATGACGGAAGATTTTCGCTGCCTCAAGAGGATCCGTAGGTCCAGAACCATTTTACTACAGAAAAAAAAATTGTATCAATATATTTAGTCCGTGTCTTCTGGAAACTATTAATTATTATAAAGAATCGCCTGGATTAACTTTTTGAATTTTAACAGGTTGTTGATCTTACTAGGTTTTTATATTTTACTAATATACATGAGTGAAATCACTATAAAAGACTTAGAGATCTTACACTACCGATAATAAGAAGGGAAAAAAGACAATATTTAAATAATTCATGTCTTGAGAAAAACCTTAGAAAAACTTCGAAGTTGTATGTCCAAAAGCTGATACTTAATTATTTAGGTACTGCTGGTCATGTCACTATTCTAAGTTGGTTTTAATCGTTAACTTAATTAACTTAAATTATGTGGGGCACTCTAACTCTCAAAAGCTTAAAGCTTTGATGATGGAATATATACTGTTGTATGGGGACATGATCATGATCTGATGTTAGGTAGATTTAATCTGCAATCTCTGGCCATGAGGAGAACAATTCATTTTGTAACATTCTTATGGAAGTTGATCAATAATCAAATAAATTCTCCTCTCTTGAACGATATTTTATTTCATGTACCACGATTTGCTTCTAGAGCAAATATCACTTATCACTGCTTTAGATCGCGCCAGAACTAATATTAGGTTTTAGGATCCCGTATATCAAATGTGCAAAATTTTTAATTCAGTATTATCAACCTGTGACATATTTGTATGCTCCATAAAGGACCTAGTTTTGTCTCTGACAAACCAACAGTTACCATAATTCCTTTTCTCTTCCTTTTTTCCCATGAATCCCTTTCTTTGTTCATTCTAATGTTAATTTACATCTCCTTTAATTTTGATATATACATGATGTTACTATAGTAATTTAAGTTTTCCTTATTTTTCTTTATTTTTATTTCTTTTTGTTATTTAATTTATAGTAATTTAATACTTGTTTACACTTTCAAAACATTAATAATTGTAGATTTTCCTGTAATTGGGCTTTGCCTGTTGGAAATAAACTGCTAAATAAATAAATAAATAAAATAAATAATATTAGTTGAGTTGAATTTATTAGAATATTTTGGATATACATGTAAACTCTAGAATTTATAGCTATTAATATATTTAATTATGTATTGCGGTGAGTATGGATACCAAATCTGACGGCGCAGACGCCATGTCTTAACTGATAATTGGCAGTATAAAATGTTCCTTTCAGATATCTGATTTGATAAATACCTATTGATTATCATTAACCGACCGATTGTTAAAAAGAAATATTTGCATCTACGACATCGGTTCTTAAGATATTATATTCTATAATTATGGTTCATCATTACCGTTATATCATTTGAATAATTACTCTGATACTATACAGACCAATACCTGGTATAAAGATGACGATCAAACGTTCCTTCATCTTTAAAGGAAAGACCATGCCTACAAAAATATTAATAAACCTCTCTACAATAATTTAATGCCGGATTTAAGGCGGATATTTGCTGTCTAAGGCATTAAACTTCATGGCTACGTTATTTGTAATCATCCTTAGCAGTGTATCAACTTTGAAATGTATTGAAAAATCAGCTGATCCAGCTCTGACTCTTACTCCTCATTCCGGAATGTTAAGTGGCAGACCGCATGACATCTCGAAGGTTAGCGAGAATCTTCCGGTTCCGGAACAGTGTTCTACCGAGTATACAAGAAGCTCCATCGCCGATAGTTGTCAGCAGCAGTGAAGTAAAATTCGGCAAATTGGCGCGAAATTTAAATATTAGTAAAGAAATACAGTAAAAATAAATATATCTAGTATAATAATTGTCATAGAGTGATCGTGTTATCGCAGTGAAGTGGGCAAATAAATTAAATGCCTATTTTCGATTGTTTTAATTGACACCTAACGAACAGGAAAAACGCTACATTATTATGTGTTGTAAATTCTTAAATTGCGTAGATTTTAAGTGATAGTATTTAGAGTTTTCATTGATCAAGTTCATATCTTCAAAAATTTGATTTGCTTATTATTATTCTAAAATGTTTCACAATTTAGATGCATTTAATTTACAAATCCTCTCCAAAATATACGACATGCCTCGCGGAGTCAATATTACCAAGTTTATTTACACAGCGTATAATTTACCAAGTTTATACGGGCAATTAAACCATTTTAGCGTCTTAACCGGTTTAGAGATAATTCAATTTGACTAATATTGTTGGCTTTGTTTGGCTAATAAGTTTGACTATAATTCAGCGTTTATGTGAGAGGATTAAGAAAGGGATTCCACCTTAAAATTAAACAGCTGTTTACCATTGCCAACCTGAGAATTAAAAAAAAATTGGTTGAGCTGACTAATTAGTTTATTATATGAAAAGTTGACTAGTAAGAGTGATAACAAAATGATTCGGCAAAACATTAAGATCTAACCTTAAAATATCGGTTTATTTATTTTTTTTCAAGCATTTGCACTTTGTGTTGCTAGCAGTGAGAGTTAAATCGGTTGAGTGGTTAAAAACTACTGGTTTTAAGCTGCACCCCAAAATTTTATCCTTACTTCACATCATAATAAACTCACAATAAAATAAAAAAGAAAACAACTGTTAGAATTCCAGCTCAGCTTTTCGACCTCCAGCCAAAGCTTGCATTGGCAAATTGGCAAAGCACATTGGCAATTCAGTCACCAAACTCCTCAATAAATCTATCTTTTGAAATTTAAAAAAAAATCTTCACTTCTACATCCAAGAAAAAAACAAAGTCCAAGAAAATTAACCCATATTTCCCACCAAAAGGAAAACCAAAATATAGTTCAGAGTAATCAAGCTAGCCGTTGACTCACAGTCCAATAAGGTGTTTACACGGTAATTTAAAGCAGTTTAAAATTGGATCATCCACTTATTTAAATCGATTTAAGCTTAACCGGTTTATGATCGCTAAAGCGGTTTACGGGTGTTTATACAATGACATACGAATTATATTAAACCGATTTCCACTAAACCACTTTAAAGTGCTCGTATAAACTTGATAGTTGACGCTCGTACTAGAGGAGAGCGACAAAGTGATTTATCGCTTATTGCCCCACGGATTAAAGACTAAAATGATACGAAATCACAGGCTCTATTGAACACCGCCTTGAGTCGGATCGTCCGCAAAAAAGCAACAAGTACTGACGAGTGTTAAAAGGAATAAATTCCATTAATGCAATTATGTGATCCAGTCAATTAATGATATAGAACTGGAAACTTAAGACATATAGAGCGTATTCTCAATAACAATACGGAGGAAATTGGTCGAACAGAAACTGTTCAGTCATAGGCCAGTAGAAATATTTGCTGTCCAAGACAAACTGCCTAGACCAACTCGAGATCGTGCGCCAGCATCACCACTGAATCAAAGAAAAGAACGTAGTTTAATTTCGATGGAATTCAACATGTGCAGCAGGCAAGCGTTTAATCAACAAAATCAACAGTAAAGCAAAGCGATAGATCTGTAATGGAATAGGGATGTTTTGTCGGAATATGTTATCGAACATGCATAACGTTTTAGGGGCGATGAACTGGTTTATGTACCGTCATATCATATCCATAAAAATATATTTTCCCATGTAGAGCAATGGTTGTCGTTAAAAGTTCAGCAAGATAGCGATGCCACACATTTTTCAATGTTAGTAAAACAGTTTTTAAATGAAGAACAAATTTCTGTGACCATTTAGTCTTCGGGTCTTACCACACTCGATTTTCTATGGGAAATTGTCGACAAAAGTTAATTATAAGGAAATATTATTAATTTGCGAGTTTTCAGGAAAAATGGTTCATTATGTCACGCAGATAAAATAACAACTTTTATATACAAAACTGTGAAATTTCTACACTTGTTATATATTCGGTAATAGTATATTTCAGTCCAGTCCAAATTTAAGAATTTTATTACAATATGCATACTAGAAAGTAATATATATTAATTAGTAAGTAAATTATTTTAATTTGACTTAAGATAGTTTAAGAAAAGAAATAATAAAAAACACAGATAATTATGTATGTCTGCTTATGTATGTGAGATTTATAACTTTAACTTACCTTTATATCCACAACCAGTCTCACCAACCGCCCTCGACTGTTAAAACCAAACTACAAAACCATTGAATAGCGTATTGTATTTAATCGGATTTTTCCTTTCGTAATTTTTTTTCTAAAAGAGTCTAACGAGGGCAAGATCATCATCCACATCAAATGGTCAACGTATTTTCATAGATCAAGTTGCAATGGACAATAAACTGCATGCTTTAGGTCACCTAGTTACGTAATTCTCGTTTTTCTTTGGGTAAATCAGATAGCATTTTTTTTTGTTTTATTATAATAGTATGTCGCAAGGATATAAAAAAAAAATAAAAAGACAAATAATCATGCCTTAAAGTGGTGAAAATTTGCTGAGAAAATAAGAAACAAAAATTCTATGATTTTCAGAAAAAGCTTGGTTTATTAGAAACATTTTTAGAAATATCTTCTCTGTAAGGGATGTAGAAGATTATAATCCTTCTATTTAATCCTTCGTTTTTTCCATCCCTTAATTAAACATTAACATCTATCTTAGCTATTATACCCCAAGTATCCAGGCCCAGGGTATTTTGTAATATTGCAAAAAAATTCAGGGACATATTACTGGGACAAAATCAAGCAAAAAAGTCTATATATATTTTATAAACAGACTCTTCAAACATTTGGACTTAATTGACCAAAAAGTCTGTTTATTCAGGATTGAATATTATAAATTTTTCTAGTAAGTGCACAATTCCGTAGAATAATAACCGTAGAGTCAAATATGGTTAATATGGTAGAAACATAAAACCCCTCTTCTTCCCTAGAAAAGTTTATTCACAGTAGTCATCTAGTTAATTATTTTAATAATAGCAAAACTCTAAAATAATAATCAAAATTTAGCCTTACCATCCTATTAAGTCACGCTAAGCTTATTTATCATCGGGACTTCTGACTAAACAACTACATCTATCGATTTCCTTAAATCTGAATAGTTTGGCGCGTTATTATCCTGACGTCGAACTATTCTCTCAGTTCAACTTTAAATCGCCGAAAGTTTACACGATGTTAATTATAAAAAGAACCAAATTCTTAAATAGTTGATTTCCCTCATAAAACGATATAAATCAAAATGGATGATAGAACGATAGATTTGATTTTCGCGGGGTCGTTGGAAAGTCTGCCGCCGGTCAGTTCGAAAATTGTTAGGATTTTTACAAGTTCCACTTTTACAGGTACGTTTCACTATAGATAGATTTTCAATTGGAAAAATTGTATAATCATTGCAGATACGACCATGGAAAGGAACACGCTAATGGCAAAATGTTACCCGAAAATCAAGGATTATTGTAGAGAGAAGCATGGGCTTGAATTTCAGGTAAAAAGATGTCGTATATAGGAAAATTTAACGAAAAATTTGTTCATAATTTTGGTATACTGTAGCCAATGAATGTCTTAACAGTTGTGTTATATTCATAGTCGTAATGGTAAACAAAAAGAGCACATTTCAAAAATATTGAGAGCTTATTATTGCTTGATATTAAAATATTGACTATTATTTGTAAAAACTTGTATCAATATATAGATAGATATTCAGGAGATCTACGATATTTACCATAGTCGCAAATTATTTACTAGAACGTGGGGTTGACAATTTCCATAGAAGCATGAGTGAAGTTATTGGTATATCCACAAGGAAGCAGGTATTCTAGTCTTATGCTATTGATAATTTATTCTGCAGACTTAGAAGACTTTATTTGAGGAGAAATTAAAATCATCCAAATCGTTGATGGCACTTGCCTACACAAAAAAAACATAGATCAACCTTGCCTAATAGAACTACAAAGAGCTTTTCCATAACGATATCTTGTAACTTTAATTGAGATCGGATTGCAGTTCCAATTAACATTACATTTGGACATATAACTGTTTCCCAAAAGATTACGGTGTTATAGAGCTCTACCTAGATGAAAGTCTTACTTGGCAGGATCATATCCACTACTTACTGAAAAAGGTGAAAAACTGAACTAATTTAGTCATCAAAAATACAAAGCATATGTACGACCTCTACTTAAGGACTCGAGCATGTTCTATGAACTTTTCAAAGCTTGAGCTCCCTTACGCACACTTGTTTGTGACAAATTTATCTTATAATTATTTAATTAAAATAGTTTTGTTATAAATCATATCTGTAATCTTACAATTTTAATGTATAGTAGAAAGCTATTCGTAGACAACACAATTTAAATATTGTTGTTTACTACATATTTCCAATTAAATTATTCGATTTATGAAAAATTAGAAAGATACCTTAACATTTAAACCAGCCTTTATTTAATTAGAAATATGAAGGAGTTTTATGAATATTCACTGATGGTTCAGTAAATATTTTAAATGGTCAAAGCGGGTGCGCCCTTTACCAATACAACATAATAAATATATATTTATTATATTGTAATATATTTATTATATAAAAATTTCAATACAATAGAAAAATTTGAATATTATAAAACTTCGGAATCGTATGCAATGTACGAAGCTCCTAAATTTTGTT
Organism: Anthonomus grandis grandis; assembly: GCF_022605725.1. Classification (NCBI taxonomy): domain Eukaryota; kingdom Metazoa; phylum Arthropoda; class Insecta; order Coleoptera; family Curculionidae; genus Anthonomus; species Anthonomus grandis. The sequence continues at coordinate 31,598,246 of NC_065552.1, forward strand.
ATAACTTACAAAATTCAAGCCTGCTGCCATGTTGTCGTTATCTTTCCTGATAGTGAAAGTTTTAGTTTTTAGATAGTAAAAGTATTTTTTTTTTCTGACTGCAGGCTGCACTGTTAAATTACTTGTTTAAACCGCTTTTATTTTTTTGTCAACTTATTCCTGTTTCTTGTTCCGAGAGTGTTAGAAGTGGATTCAACACGGTCAAGTAGTCAAATACTTTTTCTAGCCGTCTTTGTAATAAGATTGGCGATATTAAATGTTAAATGGCCTTCTAGAACTCCAGATTTGTCCCCAATTGACTTTTGCGGTTACCTTAAGGAGACCATTTACAATTACGAATTTAGAAAGACAACAAATTTAGAGGAGTTGCGAGAGAAAATTGTTGAATGTATTAATTCCATTTCACCAGAAACTTTTTTTGGAAGTACGAAATTGGTTTTATGATAGGTTAACTTATTGTTTAACGAAAAAAAGTAGGTATGTCTGAGTCTTTTATTTAATCAGTTAATTTTTGTTAAGTCTATTGTTAAGAGTTTTAATTTTATTTTTGTATAGTTTTTAAATGTTCCTACTTTTATCTGAGTTTATATTTTATATTTAATAAAACAACGGTTTAATTTTCATTATGCAATATACATCAAAATAAATATTTTGAGTTTACGATTCTATATGAGTTATACACAGATGTATGTAAAGCCTAGATCAGAAAAATATTATAGAAATCCCTGAAATTTCGAGCAATATTTTGTGAAATTTTATACATTTGTAATGAAGATCCCCCAACAAAGTCAGATGGTTAATAATGTCGTAGATAGTAAGCTAGTAGAATGGCACAAAATGCACGCGTGCGCGTTGTCATATTTCGCCTTTAAGCACCTCTCTATGCATAAGGATCGATTCCCCAACCTGTATATACGTTAATGTATAAAAATATATTAACGTATATACAGGTTCAGTAAGTATTAATAAATATAGGTATAGCAACCTAACAGCTGGTAAAACATGTAAACTTTTGACGAAGACGAGATGTTATTTAATGAAATATTAATAAATTATAGAAAAAAAAATTATAAATAATTTATTAATCAATGAATAAGTTGGTTTTTAACAGAGAAATAAAACATACTCACACACACACTTATATTAATATCAAAGATCGTCTCTTGCAAACAATTTGGCGATCAAGACAAAAAAATTGAAGAGCTTTAATTTGAATCTAAATTACTTTTTACAAAAACGTAAGTTCCGCTGGGCATTAAACATTTATTTCTCCTTCCACGAGTGGAACTAGAATTTTTAGGTTATGTTCAGGATATCCCTTAGGTTCCACTTATATATCATGAAATGATATTCCATTATATTTTCACAATTTGTATTATCTTTTTATATGCGTTCAATCAGATTTATATTTTTTTGGAATACCATGTATTTTGATATTTTTATAATGCGTTATTTTTTAGATTTTAATGTAAAGTATTTTTTTTAGTAAAGCATTTTTTTTACTTCAATCTTCAATAGTGCAATATATTTGCTAAATGCATTTATTACAACATCAATGCAGCACAACATGGCACGTATATAAAAAAAAACGGCTATTGAGCGTCATAAAAAAGCAGCATTTACTTAAATATCACTTTCCAGACAACTTTTTCTACCTTAAAGTCTCAACTATAATAAATTGTTAACCCCTGTGTTGCCCTTGCTCCCATTAGTGCCACCTTATATCCTGGTACGCGGTTTGACCTACAAATTTCGCGAATAGTTTAGGGTGAAATCGATTATGGCGATATTTTGTAGCCTAATTTAAGGAAAACATGCATGAAAATAATAGAAACGTTTATACAGGATGTTAACGATTAAAATTTAACAAATTTCAGGTGGTTGATATGAGATGGGGTGTAAGAGACGAAGCTACAGACGATCATATGACTACCGAGTTATGCATGAAAGAAATTCAAAATTGTCAAAGGCTGTCTATGGGTCCGAACTTTGTCGTAGGTATTTTTACGTAAGATCGGTAAAAATCTTTAGGTTGTTTGTATTTTGAGGTTTTTCTTGGCCAAAAATACGGATATCGCCCTATCCCAACCTACATTTTATCATCAGAACTACAAATGATAAGGGATGAGCTACACGCGACTGGACACGACGTGATACTAATAGACACTTGGTACAGGAAAGACAGCAATGCTGTACCACCTATCTCTGTTCTACAACCTATATCATCAATTTTGATTAATTTCAACAATAAGGTAAGCTCTAATTAAAGAATGATAAAGTGAATTTTAGGTTAAACTTTTAGAGAATACCGAAATTGCAAGCAGAAGACCAGGCAAAATGGTGGGATACTTTGGCCAAATTTCAGAAGCTGTTCAGAAAGGCTGCGGCCTCTTTAAATCAGCAAGGAAAAATGGATAATGATGCTACTCATAATTATTTTATGTCTGGTAAGTCTAAAAACCTTAGGGAGCGTTCAAGTATTACGTAAGGAACTTTTTAGGGGTTTTTGATCCCTTGCTCTCTCATCGTAACGCATCATAAGAAACAGTCAGTTTGTTTCTTATGATGCATTATCCTTTCTTCCTTCTAGCTCTATAGAGTTCCGTGAAGTGATTTTCGTTTATTATTAAACTTTCGTTAAGACTTAAGGGTTTGTAAACTGGAACACTAACCTCTTACGCTTTGTATGTAGTATTCTTTACCATTATTAATAAATATTCTTCACTGGTTTTTCATTGATTTTGTGCATGATAATTAATTTGTATTATACTGGCATTCTGACCATCATTCGACCATGGAGTAACCATTCTATTTTATAGTTGATAAGAAGTATTTTATAGAAGAAATAGAAGTTGTTGATTCTTTTATTTATTGTTCTTTTTATTCCCGATAATAGCGGTAGTTTTTTGAGTTTTATTTGTTGAACGCATATCTTTTTTGTGATGTTCTGTATCTGACGATGGCTGTTTACACAGCCGAAATGCATAATACATTTAACTAAATGACCTACCTGCATTTTTTCTTGGAGATAAAGACTACCCCATTTTGTAATATACTTTCTATTTTATCCATGATTGAAAGACTCGAAGCTATATAGAGGATGAAACTTGAGTAGTAGTGTTTGATCAATGTCGTCTCATCTAAGCCATTCGGCATCTCCAAAATTCTGTTCATCGTTAACAATGCACAGTAGTTTCTTTGCTCAATAAAATAGTTGTGCGTCATATAAATGGGTATTTTGTTGAGATGAAAAGTAAAGACCACATTTATTGCTCACATACTCATTTTTTGAGTTCACTCTGGATAGAAGAACTAATATGATAAGAAATCACCGAAATGTAATGAGATATTGAATTATAGTACTAGTTATTATAGTACTAACAGTAGAGCTAATCTACAGGGGGCTTTCTTGGGGCAATGTTGGTATTTCAAAATCTTGACAATTTAATTGTAACAAAGGACATGGACGTGGCACTAATCCTCTACAAAGAAATTTTCAAAGTACAGTTTATGGCTGGCTGTAGCAGGAATCATCTTCACATTTGACAACTCGTAACAAATACCGTGATTTATGAACATGCTTATCGCACCAAGCTTAATATTTGATACGAGGATCTTTGTGATCTTGATCTTTGCTGCGATATTCAGCTACGACATCGTAATCGTCTATTTTCATATCAGTCCAAACTTATGAAACTGTTTCGTCAGTTTGTTGAAAATTCTGCCTTTGGAGATCCATATCGATCGTCGTTTCTTTCGAATCCAGATGAGAACTAAAGTGTTCGACTGGAAAGATAACTCCTTAAAGATAAGATAATATAAATAGCGTCTAAATTGTTTTTTAGGAAATATTGATCTGCGTGATTCTTCACTTTGCAATAACGCGGATTTTTATCTTGCCCTTCATCCACTACAACAGTAAAAATAGGCTTCGCTTCATCTGTATCAGTTTTTATGAATTTTATTTAAAAAAAAATCAGAAACGTACTGGAATTAAAATACTGGATAAAAATATGCCCGGGAGATCTTTGAAACTTTTGCGTTAGGTACTTAACGCAGGAGTCGATATCCTTGTAACACACCGTAATATTTATGATGACCTCCTCTACAACTACGTACGTTACGTAATACTTACATGCTCCGTAATACTACTACCATATACTTATAATATACGGAATTGTGATGTAACTGATTTTTAGTAACTGAGAGAGAGGTAATTAATGGAATCCTTAACGTGAAAAATACCAAAAACCATTGCCTTGCCTATATAAGAATGATCAATAATATCAACCTTCAAAATTTGAAAAAAGCATCGTTATTCGTCGATATTATTAATAGAAGCTTGGATACTGAGTCTGCCAAATTATTGGGTGATTTACGGGATGTTAGGCTACCTAATAAGATTGAAACAAGTAATTTTCAAAAGTAAGAATTATTTTTCAGTACTTCTGCAAATTGTTATTGTGCTTATGTTATAATTTATCCTAGATACACTGTTGAATGGATTGGGAGAGAGGGTTTAGATCCAGAAACCCATGAGGAATATTTGAAACATTTTATAAGTCATTTTTACAAGAATATAATCAAACTGGTTGACAGAGCTATGAGAAAGGAAGATTCTAGCGCTCAAGGTCAAATTGTTACAGAGATCCTTCAGCATCTTCATGCTTGTAATAATTCCGTAAAGGTATGAGAGAATAAACTGATGAAAAATATGTTGATGAGTTTTTTAAAGGTTTTTTATGGGAGGGAAGAGAATTTAGAACATATTCATCAATATATGCTGTGCGATTCTGATAAATTGCTCGTATTATTTGGAGAAGGTGGATGTGGAAAAACGTCTTTATTAGCTAAAGCTGCCAGCATGTCCACAGCACAGGGGTGGTTTGAAGGAGCAAAACCGATGAGTATCATTCGGTTTTTGGGTACTACTCCGGATTCCAGTGCCCTCACTCCTACTTTGATATCGATCTGCCAACAGGTGAGGATATAGACAAGTCCAATATATCATATTTTGCTTGTGGAAACTCATTCGATTCCATTCGACTTTTGGAGATACATTATTTTATTATTTGTAAAATGTACAATGTATTAAGCTCTCTATTAAAAAATAAAGTACTTTTTAATTTTGTACAGATATCATACAACTTTATGCTACCTTTCGATGGTATTCCAGATGACCTAGTACCATTAACAGCACATTTTAAGCAACTATTAACCTTGGCAACCAAAGAGCAACCCTTGTTGCTCTTTTTGGATTCTGTTGATCAACTTACTGGTACAGCTGATGCAAATAAAGTATACTCGCAATAATATCTATGATTATTCCGTATATAATTTATTTCAATAGGTTTCCTGGTTGCCCACACGGCTGCCTAAGCATTGTAAAATTATCGTTTCTTGTGCCTCGGAGGAATCAAACCCAGAAGTATCCAAAGAATATCATATATTAAGGAGGATGGTCGATGTGGAAGAAAATTTTATAGAAGTAAATGCTTTAGGTGAAGAGTTAGCTATGAAAGTCATTAAGTGAGTTAACTGGAAAATTTCTTAAGATTTTTAAAAATTTATTTAAATTTATAGAATGTGGATGAGAACCGCTTGTCGAGACTTGACCAACTACCAATGGCGACTCGTTTCAAATGCCATCGATAAATGCAGCCTTCCTATTTTTGTAAAATTAGTGTTTGCAGAGATTTGCAGATGGAGAAGCTATACTAAAAGTCAAGACACCCATTTGGCTTCTACTGTAATGGATTCCATTATGATGCTCTTTGAACGAATCGAAAAACAAGTAAAGCATTAAGAACTAAAACTATTATTAATTAACCAGCAATAAACCGTAGCATGGCAGAATCTTAGTATTCCACGGTCTGGCTTACATAACAGCAGCAAAAAGTGGGTTGTCAGAATCCGAGCTGGAGGATCTCATATCTTTGGATGATAAAGTACTTGATGACGTGTATCAGTACCATTTACCTCCGGTGAGGAGGATTCCTCCTCTTCTTTGGACCAGGATCAGAAATGATTTGCCCAATTATCTTTCTGAAAGAGAGGCGGATGGAGTAAGTGTAATGAATTGGTATCACAGGTGAGAAAAGTGAGACTCTAAATTCAGTTTAGTAATTGTTTAATTATTTTAGACAGTTTAGGGATACAGCGAAAGAGAGGTATTTTAAAAATATGAACATGGCAATGTACTTTCACTCAATGATTGCTGACTATTTTCTGGGGATTTGGGGCGGGGGCAAGCCTAAACCATTCAAATATACTGAAATCCAGAGGCACAGGTAGGCTTATGTCCAGGCTATTAAGCGATGAAAAATAATTATGTCTGTTTCTAGATTTAATTTGACAGATAAAGAAGGTGTTGCTGACAGAAAAGTACCTGTACAACCGCTAGTTTTTTATTCTAAAGACGGCAAAGTTTCTAGGTATAATTTGAGAAAAGTAAGTGAGATCACGTAAATTCTGACACTGTATTATATCTGATATATTTTTAATCTACTTAAGTTTGGTGAGCTGCCCTTCCATTTAGTACGATCTAGAAGATTTAAAGATCTATATGAAAATGTCCTGTTTAATTATGAATGGTTGCATGCAAAGCTATCAAGTTGTCCTTTGCAGTCGGTGCTGTCAGATTATGAAGATGCCAGTGTGAATATTGAAGATAAAGAATCCAGAAGGTAAATTTAAAATTCACAATCTACATTTATATTTATTGATAGGCAAATTAGGTTAATCAATATATTACTAAAAATATAAAATATCAAAATTATTTTCACAAGACACCTTTTTATTTTATACTCGTATGTAGTGCGTTTTTCTAACATTTAGTTTTTTGCTTAAACAATTGGAGAGATGTATCTTTTCACATGCATCAAAGATAATGGTTATATATTTTGACACTTTTATGAAATATTGATCTTCTTCTGAAGGACGTCTCCGTATGTTCCATTTAAATATCTCAAGTCTCTTAAGAATAATTTTCCTTACTATGTAAGGATGATGCAAACAGTTTCTAGAAGATAGATAAACGTCAAGAATTTTTTTATGTCTTTTTAGTATAATAGATTAAAAAAACTTGTTGTTAGTAAGTACGCCATTTACTTTTGCTGTATATCACGACAATATTTGTATTATGCAATGGTAAGGTAATGGTATTATCACCAACAAAAATAGTAAAATTACCACTTAACCGGAATCTTGCCTGATTATTAGCATACAGTTGAATCAATTCTGAAATCAAAAAACACATCCATACCGTTTAATACCCTATAATGACGAGGCTCATGAGTAAAAGCAAAATAACCTTTTGAACGGTATTTTTTATAATGAATTAAATTCTATTATATTAAATAAATAAAAAAATTATTTTTTTAGAGAGTTAATGTTAGTGGCCGATGCCCTTCGTCTAGGTGGCGCTGTGCTGGGTCAATATCCAAACATGTTAGCCCCACAACTAATCGGTAGGCTCTTACCGGAAGTAACTCATAATGCCAACATTAAAATGTTACTTAACGATTGCGATATAAAAGGTCCGATGCATTGTGCTCTATTGCCTTTGTACCATTGTTTGCACACTCCTGGAGGACCATTAAAAGTACATTTTCAAATGAATATATATTTTAATTTAATAAATTCTTACATGATTTTTAGTATTCATTGGAAGGTCATCAATTCGCAGTATTTTCCATTTGCCTGACCACCGATTACAGATACATAGTATCAGTATCAAACAGGTTTATAACATGGGATTTATCCACTAGTGATCTGACCAGGGATGTTAATCCTAACATTGAAGGGATTATGCAGCATTTGGTGCTTAGTCCTGATAATAAATGGGCTGCTGCTTATACCAACAACAATCAAGTAAATCAATTGTGTTGCGTCTCGCTTGGACATAAATTTATTATTTTTAGACGGTTTTGTTGAATATGCTTTCAAGCGAATTTGTGATAATCGAAAATCCGTTGGAGGAGGGAGATAATGTTATAGGAATTTATCTGTTAAACCATAATATATTCATTTATGGAGCGGATCGTTGGATTAGGTTTGATATGAGGGGAAATAGAGAGGAAGAGTTTAGTGGACCTTTAAATAAAGAAGACTGGCCCATATTATGTAAATTATTTCGCTTCATATGTTTGTGCTAGTCACACAAATCTTACGTTATTCGATCTAAGTAATTTTAATATATTACTATAAATTTTTAGTGCTGGAATGGGAGAATGAATTGGAATATCGCATAATATTCTGGAAAAATAATTTGGACGATACAAGAATGAAAATTTACTGCAAGTATAAAGAAGGGGAGCTTGAAGTTCTGGACTATCACAGGTTATTTATTATATATCTTAAATGTTTTTTTACTATTGTAGTTTTTAGTGCGTTAATTTTAACAAAAGACAAATCAACTTTATATGCATGTACCACCAAAGACATCAGTTGCGTATCGAAATATAAAATAAATCTTGAAACTCTTAAATGGGAGAAAGATTGCGACTTGCCCAGATTTGAAAAAGACGATACTGAAGCCATGCTGCAACTAAAATTAGATAAGCATGACAAGGTTTTATTTGGTAAATAATTAAAATATTCTAAACAAATTTATATGTAAAACAAAATCTATTTATAGGTACCACAAGCAATGGCTTCGTCATATGGGACTTTAATGAAGAAAATAACATAGAGCCCAATGCAGCGGTAACCTTAACTTTACCTTATGGTACCAGGAATATAACCACAAAAATGCTCAATTCTAATTCGATAATGCTCAGTGGTAGGAAAAATTATGCTATTGCAGGGGTGCGTAAAAATCTGTACGTATGGAGTGTGGAAACCAAAAAACTAGTTAAGATTCTGGATGCTCATTTCGGACGTATAATTCAACTGGAGGCACTTACGGTTGGAAATTGGAATAGTATTGTTACCTCTTCCATAGATCGGACTGTGAAAGTGTGGAATATTAATAATATTTTTGAGCAGGTGCATGTTATTGATAGGCATGAGTTGCAAGTGGATTCGATTAGGTAAATATTTTTGTTAACTTTAAACGATAAATATAAAAGATATGGCCTTAGCAAGTTAATTTTTTATAAACTATTCCGATTGTTAATAATAGTTGTATTTAACTTATAATATACACTAAAAGCAGCTAATGTTTAAATAGCGTAACCTAGAGCTAGTGGCATCTTATTAATATAGATAGTATATCATTATTATAGAACTTGTTCCGTATTTCTTTGGAATTTTTTGAAAAGAACAAGCACATCTTTATATAATAAATTAAATAATTCCTCACACTTCATATCATGGAGAAACTTGAAATTGAATTAAGCGATTCCTATAGATTGGGCCATTTTTTTCTGTTGTATCAGTCGTTTAAGCATTTTTCCCCAAAAATAACGATAAAATTAATTTTTTCTATAGTGTCGATGACTAGCACTGCATCATCTTGTCTCATATCCACTGTTTCAATAGGTAGAAATTTTTATTTTTCGAGCTTTCAGTACCAGTACATTATCGATTTAATAAAGTAATAAAAAAACTGCTGTAGTCCATTTCGTGTTAAACTAGCGCTGCGCCTAGTGTTACGCGTACACAAGGTTCCATTTTATTTAAAAAAGCAGAATAAGAAAGCAAACGCAAATAATAAACTGCATTCCTGCCAAAATTTAACTTATTGATCAAATGTCTAAAGTCGGAACTTGTGTTGTAATCAATAAAATCATTTGAATATTTGAACTACCAGCTTTTAACTAATTGGTTGTACATTTCGATTTTTGTCTTTTATTATGATAGTATAAAAAAGAAAAATTCAATTTTCAGAGTTTAATTATTTTTTCTTGCATTTTAATAATATTCATACCGAAATGATTTTTTGTAGTTTATCCGAGAATCTAAGTTTAGCAGTGACAGCAACGAGAAATTGTGTAGGAGTGTGGGACTTAAGAATTGGTAAACTGGTTGCAAAATTGGCAGACAGTCCTTTGGGTGCGATCGTCACTCATGCCATTATCACTCCCGATGGAAAGTATGATTTCATTAAAATCAATATGTTTAAGTCCTAAATTGACAACTTTTTAGATACATAATCTCAGCCGAAACTGGCAACATCCTAATCTGGCTCCGATTAACCCAACAGGTGATTTTTAAAGATGAACAACCTGGAGTAAAGCAACTGACCCTAATAGAGGACGGTACAAAAATATTGGCAATATCCAAACCTAGTAATCCGCCTGGTACTGATTTTGTAAGAACCACTGCAACGGTATGCGTCCGACAAGTACCTAGCGGTGAAACAGTATATACCTTCGAATACCCCGTGAGAAGTATTACAGGTGTACCATTTAGGCCTGCTGTAATTACCTCGGATAATCAGCATTTAGCAGTTTGTGCAGCCGATAAAACTAACAGAGATTGCGTTATCATCTTTAATGCGCAAACGGGTAGTATGGTGCATAGGATTCCTTTGAGAATGTGCGGAATCAAGGTAAACACGATGTTTCGGTTAATTCGGTTGACATGATCTTCAACTATTATAAAGTTTAACCTCAACTAGTCAAGATTATCGATGTGAAACTATACTAGTTCGTTATGCAAAGGTGTCGATATCCAACAAATTCATTCATTTACTATTCTACTTACTATCAAAGTCATTGAAGGTAACTTAAGTGATGTTTAAAATCAACTGTACTTTGGGGTCGGGTATAAGAGAATATTAGGTACTGGCACATACAGATAGTATTTGGTAGATGCTGTTCTTAGTGTCTTCAAGAGAATCTGGTTTTGTTCTAAATATTAAATGTCCTATGGTATTCCCTGATTTGGAGGCTATTCTGAAGTTGTATTTCCTGACAATTCGTCTAATTTTCTCTAAAGTAGCATTTACATATAACTGAGATCATCAATAGCCTTGTGGACACATCTACTTGCTGTTATTTTCCCTCTGCCTTAATTTTTGAATCATCTTTCTTATCCGAGTCCTAACTCGTCTAACAATTTGAGGTCTTCCTGAGGTCTTTGCCATTATTTATTGCATGTGGTATAATAATAGCAATTAAACTTTTGTCACGAAAGAATTATGTGACTCAAAATGGAGAAACTTCTTTTAAAGCATCGGTTTCGTATAGACAGTTATTCTCTTGTTAGTCTGACTGGTACCTTTAATTTGTCATTAACTTACTGGTTGGCTTCTAGTTGTTGAGATGATACAGATGAACCTGAAGTTCGTACTCTCCTCGATTCCATATTATGTAGGTGTCATCCACGTATCGCAGCCAAAGGTTAGGTTTATATTGTATGTTATGAATTGATTTGATTTCACAATCATGAATCACGGATAATGTTAAGGAATTCCTAAATTAGTACATTGATGTAAAGGCTTATAACGTCAAAACTGACTAATTTTCAGGTTGAATGTTGCTGAAAAGAAGTAGCTTTATAAAATGCGCATAATGGTTAAAGAAAAGATGGAAATTTCCTCGTAAAGGCTTGATGTTGAAAAGAAATTTGGTACAATTGTATGTTACTGGGCTACAAACTATTTTTTAAATCTTATAGAATTTGCTTTGGAGACTTCAGGATCCAGGAAAATCCTGCCCACCGCCTTCTAATGGCAACTACGCATAGATGATAGGCCTGGAATATTTTTACTACGTTTTAACATGTAGACATAGATATTATCACACATAGATATTACGATATGTATTTAATATTGTGCTATATTTTCATTAAGTTCGTCAGCTGCGTGATGATGTATCATATTAGTATAGAATAATTACAACGGGTTGCTCTTTTTATAAAAATAAATTTTCTTCTTGGTACAGGATATCACAGGTCTGGTTGCCATGCCTCATAAAGGTCATTTATTAGCAGTAATGACCACTGACAAGGGCGCTATTATCGATATAAGAAATAAAAAGCATTTGAGGTCAATTCCTAAATGGGGTGGCAGCGTCACCAAGGATGGGAAACATGGACTCTACGCACCCCAAAGGTACAAAATTTGTTTTTTCATATGCAGTGTTTACTGAATTTTTACAGATATGCTATAACGTACGTAATCAAATTCGAGCAATAGATAGATATACAGGCCTGGCCAACTGGGGTCTTGAGTGCGGCAATATCCATGCATTAGCATACAACAGAAAAACTTATTAATTGTCTAAAGTTAAAGAGAGAACAATAATGCGACACCGATTCCCCACTGTGCTGGCCGCTAAGAGGTTTTGCGTCTTTGGTTACTACGACCACTTCGTGGGATATGATCACTCAAAAATAAAGCGCCCAATCCTTTACACTCTATGCTCCTAGATATCACTTAATAAAATTCAAAGAATATATTTTCACCAAAATCTTAGCGTGCGCCGTGAATTAACGCCAGACGTGGCGTAACTCAAGATTCATTGGACGCCAGATTAGCCTGTCAGATCTTTCTCGTCCTTCTCCTACCTCAATATAGAGCAAGCTTTAGTTATTAGCGGGGGAAATAGAGACATAACGCTATATTTGTCTTTTGTTTAACGTCTGACTTTGTTATCCAGAGTCCAGACTTGATTTTCGCAAGTAAAACCTAAGTTGGCCGGACCGGTATAGATAGATTGCTGTACAGATTAGGTATTTAACGATTATACACAGTAAGATATTTAGGGAGATTCTTAACAGAATGTAACATGTACATACACATATATTTTAGTAATATTAAATTTAAGATTAAACTTTTAGTTAGGTTGTTTACTATGTTAATATTAAAATAAGAAAAGAACCAACCCATGATTTATTGTTTATATTCCTGGTATTTAATGTTACATCGACTATATTAGAAAACACCCTTCTGCACTTGCGTATTATATTTCAACTTCAGACATCACTTCAGGGTGCAGGCCAATAGCAAGGATATTAAGGGATTTATTGTAATATTCTTTAATATAGTTCAACCAATTACTTAAAATGGTTATCGCTTTAAATTGGTGCCGTAATAAATGCAGCTAATCATTACAAACACGGAGTTAGGCGGACTAATAGGAAAACGAGCTTCAACTTATAGATCAATGGTAAAATCAATAGCTTGCCAAAAATCCTGCTTTGTCACAAAATTCACACTAATACATTTCTACCGGGCTCTAAAAAGTTGCTAAGAATAGTATCTCCAAGGGAAAACTTTTATTATACTCCTTATATTTTTTCGATATATCGACTATTTACGATATAGGTTTGTAACCATAAGTTTTAGTCTAATAAGAAGAGAAAAAAGTCATTGAGAATAAACTTAATGTCATTTACCTATTACTGTTAAGGAGTGAGTAAAGAATGATTCAAAAACATACAATTTTTTTCGCAATTTTAAATACAAAGGAGAGATATTCTCGTAAAAACAAATATACCGGTGTTTCCTGACCAATGGCATAAATAAGGGAGTCCTACAAGAAGATGTCAAACACTTTGTCACACTATCTCACAACTTTTGATACCATTTGCAATCACAATCCCTCATCTTTACACTATTAACACTTAGTAGTTAAGTGTACAGTCAGTTGATTAAATACATCTTATGGCCTTACTAAGCTTATTTGCCAAGGAAAGTACAGATGTAAATAAGATAAAAACTGAACATTGAAAAATTCGTTCTCTTAGAGATCTTCTAGCTGCATTCTTAGTAGCAAAAAATCCTAGATTATTAAATGTTTTATAAAATTTATTCTGTAGAGGCGGTTTGGAGTTAATCGAATTAAAAAAAGGAACCACAGTGACAACATATATACCCAAGGTGGCCGAAGGAGTTTTCACCATAATTTGTCTATTTAATAAGACCGATGAATACGTGCTCTATTATCATAGTGGCAAGAAAACTTTGAGGGTATTTAGGTCAGAACCATGTACTATTTTCTTTTGATTATTATTAAAACAATAATATAATTTTAGAACCACAGATGCAGAAATGGTGGCAAACTACAGGGTACAAGCTGAATTAACAGCTGTAGAAAGTACCCCCGATGGTAATGCTTTGGTACTCGGTACTGTCGATGGTTGCGTGTCAGTTTTGGCTATTTTGGACCCAGCCAAAAATGAAAGTGATAATTATTTGTGTGGGATGCCATCTAGAGACGAAGGAGTAAAGCTTTTAGTAGTTTTCAATTAATAGTTTTTAAATTTGTATTTTTAGTGGAAAAAGAAGGTAGAGAAGCAAAAAGCCCATACGAGATTCAAGGCGGTGCAACACATTGCAAAGCTTTCAACTACTTTTAGTAGCGAAACTACAAACGCTTCAGCTAATATTTTGAAAACCTTTGAACAGACAGAACGAGTTGTGAATTTAAAAGAATAAAGTTTTTTTAAAACGATGTGATAACAAAGTAAGAAGTAAATTCTAAAATTATTTAAAAATTTGTCTGTTAGGAAGAATTCAAATATCTCCAATAGTCCGACGTCGTTGCTTAATTAGTTACTATAATAATAGTCAAGTCATCTATATGTAGTGGCACTGGTCACGCTACTAATATATATTTATAAATGAATAAAACTCATAAAGATTCATGAATAGTTAACATTCATGATTCAGTCAATAATTTTCGAATTTTATTATTATATACATTGAATTATAAAGAATGTTTTTCAAAATAAATATATTGTAACGTCTCATAAAAATAAAAAATGTTTTCTTTAAATTGACAAAACAACAAGTGATACAAACTATAGCAGACTTTACATTGACCTTGACCTTGACTACAGACATTGTTATTGCGGAAGACTAATAGGACTGATGATGAGGGGCGCCAAGCAGGAAACTTGCGATTAGTCACTGCCAAACATTTTTTAGCATCCTGGATCTATTTCTCAAGACGGATCCTGATTCGTACAATATTAGCGTACATACATACACCACTAGAAATATTAGATCACAATTTATTAACTACAACAACAAGTTGGTCAAGGTTTTGGGTAGGTCAAAAATTCGACCATTGATAAGGGAAGATAGTTCCAATGCAATGACCTCACTAGGAAAAGCAGCTTTCTTGGTCAGATGTTCGCCTCAAACTCTACCTCAAACCTACAAGGCCAAACACCACCGACTTTGGCAAAAAAGGCTTCTTCGAGGCCAGAGATACGCTTCCGTCACAGACATTTAGAAAAAGTTCTGAAAGACTTTTACACTGACAAGGCCACCGATCCTGATAAAATACCGCCAATAGCATTAAAAAAGTGTTCAATCGTGCTTAAACCACCGTTATGCAAATTGTTTTTCTTTCGTATAGAAGAGATCTCTATTCAGGATAATTAACGACCGTCAGTATCGTTTTCGAAAATACAGGTCTGCTGACGATCTGTTAGCCTATATCACGCATGTTTGGTCCGAGGCTATAGAAGAATATGATGAGTCTTTCAAAAAGGTGGCGGACCTGACTCTGTTTAATCAACTTTATCACAGTAAATGCTCTTCCGAACTCCAAACACCTAGAGCTGTACACGCAAGATCTACTCAACAGACAGATGCACTCATATCAAGTACATCTGCAGACGCTTAGAACGTCACATTATCGGGCCTCCTTTTTATGGAGAAGTCAAGCCTGTAGAATCAACTCTCAAAGTACGTATTTTCCAAATATTTCAACTGGCAGAACTTTAAGATAAATATCCACAGATACTTTTATAGCACGGTGCTACTAGTGATACACAAGTACCAGGTAGTAGTAGTAGGTTCTGCTATTTTGTGCCAGTGTATTCCATAAAAAAACAGCAGCAAATAAAAAAAACATAAGGTTTTAGATTTAGATTTATTCCAAGGATGAAGAACTGCAAATTGAAGTACTTGGATAGTTTGCAACAAATCCTACTTTATCGACTCATCAGGCAACATAGGCAGTAGAGCAATCGGATTATTCGGCAAATCTGTATTTGCCTTAGTGATGGTTACACTTTTTATTTACAGGGGCACTTCAATAAATAAAACTATTATTACTAGAATGACTGGCATATTAGGAATTTATGAATTAGAGAATCGGAAAGACGCACATGTTTAGAAGACAATATATTATGTAGCTGTAGTTAGAAAATAATTAGAAAACATGCTAATCAATGGATCAGACGAGGTTCTTTTGAATGGTCTCCTAGATACACGATACTATCGCCTCTTGATTTCATCCTCTGGAGCCACCTTGTTTTTAAGACGCAACTTGAATTACCAAAGCAATTGACTGATTGGAAAGAATAGTTCAAGGATGCCCATGTTGCTAGAAAAACAGTTGCAAATGTACGTCATGAGGTTGAAAAATAGACTTTATTATCTTGAAAATAATGGAAATCATTCTCAACAAATCTTAAATGTTTAGAATGGTTTCCATTTGTTTCTTTTTTGTTTTATTTAATAAACAAATACACTACTACATTGAAGATAGCTTTCTAGGGTACCATTGGAAAGCATTAAGAGCTTTCAGACGAGAAGTTAGAATCAGGGAGTTTCCATTTGAGTTTATAATTTTGTTTGGCGAAGGGGCAAAAAGAGAAAACAAATACATTTTTACTTTATTTTGTTTCCCCCCTTGCATGTAATTTTATTCAGATTATAGCTTTTTAGACTCTGACGTAGAGTTTAGACTCTGACGTAGCTGAAAGTACTAATTTTGCTCCTGTGTCTTCTTACCTAAGCTAAGCTTCCCAATATAGATTTGACTCACGGTTTATACTTTAAAAACGAGCAATTCGCCTTTTGTCTAGAATAGGATACCGTGAGTCGTGCCGGCACTTTTTGTAAAACATAAAATCTTAACACGTTTTTTTTTCTTATAATTATATCTTATAGACTGCATGTTTTATAACTAAAAATCATAAAAATGAAAATTATAAGAGACAATTCTTGTTTTTGATACTAGACTCCTTTAAAGTTTCAGATTGCCCATACCACATACTGAGCAAATAAGACATTTGTTTATATGGGTAAGAAAATCTTTAACCACCTTCCTCTTGAAATTATAGATCAATAGACTGTCCTGTTAAATTTAAGACAGCTTTAAAGAAAATTTTGGTCTCAAAAGCTTGGATGAATATTTTAATTTAACTGGAATTGGTAGTCTACTTCTATTTTATATAATTAGTGTATCTTATTATTTATTTTTTATGTATTGTAATGTTGTTGGATTTTTAATGTATGTATATTTAATTTTCTCTACTCAAGAATAACATTCCGTACTCTGTGATATTTTATTAGGATTATTTTACCTTATCATAGCGAGGTCAACAACTCTTATTCCGCTACGCTAGTTGTTATCTTATTTCATATTAATAATGTAAATCGGCCTTAAGTATCTTCTGTCATTTCTATTTGACATTCACATTACTTTCAGCTGTCACTGTTGTTGTTTCTGTCCCACTGAAATAAAGGGTGAAGATGTCGGAAAATCTCGAAAAAATTTTACCGGAAAATTCGGAAAATGAGACGAAAATCGACGGAAATATATCTAACCAGGCGGCTAGTAAAAGGTAGGAATGTTGCCTATTCAAACTACTTGGATTTAATAGTGTATTACTTCACCTAACCCGTTAAATAAATCTAGTGTAAAAGGGCTTGTTTTCCTACCTCTCCCATGAGTTTTCTGATTTATTTATTACCTTTTAATACTATTGACGGGACAAGGCAACTTATAGATTTTTTCATTAACCTCGTATTGAAAACTCATCGTCTGGTATTAAATTCCAAGTCATCATATAAAATTAATCCTGGCTAAATTTAACCTCAAATAAATACTGTACTGGTACAATACACCTATTTCTTAATGATTTAATCATGTTTTTAGAGACTATAGTAAATTTTATGAAGTGAAAGATTAGTTAACTGGCATTCTTCATTCATTTTTTTAGTATAATGTTAAATTCTTAGTTTTAGACAAAATTTCTTCTAATCTATTTATTTTTTAATGCCTAGCCCAACAATATAAATTAGTGGAGACTTATGGTATTTAAAACATGTGAGGCCCAAAAAAAGGAATAAATTTCTAAGTCACCTTGGTAGTATTCCATGGCTCCTTGATCTTCTTATAAGGAGGTCATACTATAACCATAAAAAAATTAAATTCTAAAATAATTATTGACCTGCCACAAAAAACATAACAGACAACATTAACAATAAACATTATTATCAAGTACAACACAATAAAATAACAACAAAAAAATTCCAACTCCTAATCTTTTTTTTATATTTTAATTTATTATTGCCTGTCTTTCAAATTTGCAATGGATCATCACTTATACTATGTAGAATCCCATTCTCAATACTCACAAATAAAATAACCAGAATAGCTGACCATCCGCTGATACCAGTGTATTTAATACTGAACTGGAACCTGACTGTTTGAGAAGAAAAGAGGCGAGAACAGTTAAGAAAGGCTTTTAAACATGTGGTGACACCTTCAAATTTTTATAATTTCTATTCTTCTCTGGCTTAGGGTACTTGTTCAGCTTGATGTAAGTTATTATGTATGTTGTTGATTAATCAGTATTTTTTTTTTATTTTTTTAAACTTGTAATTTCACCCAAAAGCTTGGAGATCTTTTCCACCTGTGTCTTCTTCCTTCAACTTTGGCCTTATCAGTTTTTCCATTGTATCTCCCTGTAATCTTTGTTGTATTTGTTTAAACAGTCTATATTTGAAAGAACTCGTCCATTATCTCAAAAAGACCTTCGTTACTAGAGAAAAAATTAAAACTCTAAGTCTCAGTCTCAAAATATTTCCTGTTATTTTGAGACTGAGACTTATAGTTTTCATTTTTTTTCCAGCCTATATTTGCCAGTCTATTATTTGATCTTCAACCCTGGATATGAACAGATCAATGCAGCATTTTCTGTATTGAACATACAGTGGTATAGCCACATTTTCAGATCAATCAATATCTTTAATATATTGCAATTATGGTTTAAAAGATCTTCATTAAATTTGAACACATAGGTTTTTATGCACCTTTTAGCCGACCTTTGTCCTGGTGTTTGAAAGTTCCAGCTATATTGCAGTTTTTGACTTTGCTGTCAATGGATCTAATTTTTGTCCTGCAAAAGAGAGCCATTAGATATATTCATACATCCTATCTTTGGACATTATAGTTTCGACCATTACACTTAAAATGTATCTCAGAATTTCACACACACAACCCTGTTCTACTTTGGAAAAAAAATCTGTTATATTTGAAAGTATCAAGATTTATAGCCATTTGGTTGGAATTTTAAAAATGAACACTTTGCTGAAGCTGTTCAAGAGTGGGGAAACTGGGTTTAAAGATCGCTCCTTATAGTTTTACTTAGTTTTATGCTGATTGATACTTGTTATTTGTGTATACTTATTTAATAAAATACAAGTATAATGCTTGATGTGATCTATATTGGTAATGTATGACTATCTTACTATGTTCTGGGACCCCTGTTGTTTATTCTGTACATCAACTCACTTACAACTTTAAACATAAACGGTATAATTATTTCATACGCAGATGATACTGTTGTTGCTTTTGACGGAGATACGTGGGAGGAAGTAAAAAAATGTGCTCAAACTGGAATTATGCTTGTAAAAAAATGGCTTGATATATACAAATTAACATTAAATGTCCAAAAAACCAACTATATTGCATTCTCAAAAACTAAAATAAATCGACCATTGTTCACACACTTAGATATTCAAAATCTACCAGATAAAATACAGGAAGCATCAAATGTAAAGTATTTGGGAATTATCATTGATAGTAACATGAAATGGGACTTACATACTGCACATTTAACAAAAAAATTAAATTTCGTAGTCTACAAATTTTACACTATTAGAAATATTTTAGACAGAAATATGCTTATAACCATATACCAAAGTTTAGTGGAATCAATACTAAGATATGGAATATTACTCTGGGGCAGTATGCATTACAATTCTTTAAATCCTGTTCAGATAATACAGAATAAAATATTAAAAATAATCCTTAAAAAACCATTCTTATACCCTACTAAAGAAATTTATAATGAAACCTATATAAACATAAGAACTTTATTCTGTATAACTATTTGTTGCTTCATACACAATCGTGAAAATATTAGATATCCAATAAACCATAACCAAAACACTAGATCTAATGAAGATAATCAACTAATTCTTCCTGTATGCTATAGTGAGTTCGGAAAGAGATCCATTAAATTTATAGGACCAAAACTGTACAATTTATTACCTAAACATATTAGAAACATCAAAAATAAAAAATTTTCAAAAATAGTGAAGGAATATATTGTAAACAATCTTAATAAGTTTAAGTCTGTTGTATCCTAATATTAGTAGATGCCTTCCCTTGTTAAATTGTTTGGGTACTTTATTACCTCACTGTTATTATTTTATAAATATACTTAGGAGCTCATATTAATGTATATATTTTTTCTTTAAATAAGTTGAACAGAAGAAAAATGTTTATTGTACACTGTTCATTTATTACTTCCCATACAGATGCTTGCATCTAGGGGAATAGAACTGCATAATTTTGATATTGTAATAACTTATTATAACTGTGTAACTATAATATGATGTTATAAATAAATAAATAAATAAATAAATAGTTAATTACGGCTTGGTTATTATTGGTTTAAATATTTTTGTGGTAGTGAGATGACACTTATTAGTATATATATATTTTCGTTTATATTAGTGTTATAGGTTAATGCATTTTGTTTTTATTTTTAGTTAGGCTGTTTAGGCTGTTGATACCGTAATAATAAATAAATGACAATTTCAATAAATAAAACCCAACATTTTTGATGAATTAAAGTAGATTCTCTCAGTATGATTGCTGTATGTTTGGCATCCATGATGATACTTAGATCATGAATACAATTTTCGTTTATAGTTTAATTTTGTATTATCATTATTTTCCCTTGTAAATGAGCTTACTGAAATTACGAGACAGTTTTACCACTAACCAAGGCTTAGTGATAGTGGTAACATTGGTTAGTGGTAAAACTGTCTTGTAATTTGAGCATCACGCAAAAGGTTCCAACCATAGGACGACCTTACTGAACATTAAGTAGTGTTAAGCATCACTTACACCTTAAACACAGTTGTGTGCTACAATTGTGGTATACCAGGTTTTGTAATTTCAAATAGTCTTCTAGACTTTTTATTTTTAATAAAAATTTTATGCCATCCGCAAAAATTTCATATACAGGCATCACCCTCAAGATATTTTTCACAAAAATAATAGAAGATAAAGAAATATACCAAAAATAATGTTATCAAAAACCTTTGAGAAGTCAGTGTATGGTATACAATGACAACTACAAGACTGACATCTACATCTGCCATCAACAATCTTTATAAATGACACAAGTGAGATTATATGGTGGTACCAACTCTTAAAAAACCCTCTCTTCTGTAAATTAAAGATTCAAAAATTTTAAATATCTTTGACAAATCATATATTAAGGCTGACTTTGTGAGTGTGTGAGTTTTAAATATTTAATTTTTTTCTGATCCTAATTACCCCTGTCAATAGCAACTAAGTCACTCTACATAGGTTTAATAAGTAGGCTTTGTTAAAAAAAAAATTCTCAATTTCACCATTTAAAGAAAATTATCCATTTTCAACTAGGATAAATTGACAGCCACATAAAAGATGTATATCTTTCTGTTGAGCTTTCATTTTCGTTAATGATAGAAAGTAGTTTTTATGTGACATCCAAATCATGCATTTAACAGGTGTTTGTGAATTTTCTTAAGCTGCCATTTTTTCCAGTATAGTGGTCTTTTTGATAATTTGGGAAACAATTTATAAATTATAAACAAACTGTGCAATTGTACGCCAGTATTAAAAATTGTAGGAAATGCTTGTACAAACTAACAAGGAACAATTGTTTAAACTTGACATGAGATAATAAATTCTGATTCTAATTATGTCCAACCCAACAATAAACACAGATATTTTCAAGACAAGAGGGTTCTATATGTCAAACATTTTATTGATAATTGCAAATTAGAGTGGTATAGCTTTTAAAACTTGAATGAAAAAAGTATATTTTTCGACGTCAATGAGAAACAAACGCTAAGTTGTAACATATAATAAACCATAACAGTAAAGACAGTTTTAAAAAGGTTAAGACAATATTAACATTAAAATTTCAAACATTCAGTAACAAACTTGCACAATTTGGCTTTATAATGGTTTATTTTGGTATTTATAGTTTACCCGGAATTACTGATATTAACGCGTATGCATCCATTTTACGAATTGGTCACTACATTCTGCTACGTCATAGAAAAAAAACCGTTATTATGGAAGACTCTTACTGTTTCTAAACCTTGAATTCGCAAAAAAAAGTTCTAAAAATTTAAAATATTTTAACATATTGCCCGCTAATACTTTTTTAATGTTTTTTTTTTAAGTAATTTTGGTTTTATCATTGGAATATTTTAATACTTGTATTATAAAGTGGCAGAGCACTGAAAAACTTAGTTCCTTGAAAGACCCAAGTACATATTGCATCATTAAACACCATTATTTATTCAATCTTCTTTACTGCTTTCTAACATTTCTTTCTGAATAAGGTATACATTTTGAATTAGTTATTTCAGTAAAAAAAAATAAATAAGAAATATAATAGAGTAAATTTCTACCATTTTAATAATAAATAAAATGTTCAAAAAAATTAATTTAATGATAGTTGTTTGCCTGTTCTCGCTTAATTTAATGGCATTTATCCCAATACAGCGCCAAGAAAAGGCAACGCAATAAAAAGAACAAAAACAATGAGGTGGTAAAAGATGCCCCAACAGAAAATACAGAAGATGCTGCCATAATTAGCTCACTTTCTAATCCGCTAAATACAATTTCTATTAATGAACTTAAGGCCGCCATGGAATTATACTCTTTGTCTCAAAAACCCGCCAAAACCCAGGAGGAGGCCTTAAAGAAATCTTATCAGTTTTGGAATACGCAACCTGTTCCTAAGATGCGTGAGTTTAATTCTTTAATGATTTTAACTTTGTATTACTGATAATTGTAAACCTTTTAGATGAGAAAATTACTGTTAATGAAGCCATAGAACCTGATAAAGAAATAAGTGAAATCAGAGCAGAACCTTACTCTTTACCTGACGGATTTAAATGGGACACTTTAAACCTGGATGATCCTTTAGTTTTAACTGAACTCTATACTTTATTGAATGAAAATTATGTGGAAGATGATGATGCGATGTTCCGGTTTGATTATCAACCAGAGTTTTTGAAATGGTACATGTTATAGGGTTTAATAAATGTGTTTAAACAAGTTATCGTTTTAGGGCGTTACAACCACCCGGCTGGAGAAAAGAGTGGCATTGCGGTGTTAGAGTGGTAAAAAGTGGCAGATTAGTAGGGTTTATATCAGCTATACCTGCAACCTTAAATATCTATAAAAAGTATGTTGAGTGCTTACAGCTTCGTAGCTATATTGCATAAGTCGTTTTCAGGCAACAAAAAATGGTAGAAATAAATTTTCTATGTGTGCATAAAAAGCTGAGGTCAAAGAGAGTGGCTCCAGTGTTAATTAGGGAAATAACCAGAAGGGTGAATTTAACTGGATTATTCCAGGCGGTTTATACAGCAGGAATAATCTTGCCTAAACCGGTTTCTACTTGTACCTACTGGCACAGATCGTTGAACCCAAAAAAATTAATAGAAGTAAGTAATTTCGATATAAATTATTAAAAAGTGGCTCTTTTGCTATTGGGTCTTTCTTAGGTGAAATTTTCTCATTTATCTCGTAATATGACGATGCAAAGAACTTTGAAGCTTTACAAGTTGCCAGACGCTCCAAGAACGCCAGGTTTTCGGAAAATGAAGAGTGAAGATGTTGATAAGGCACATGCTTTATTAGCTAAGGTAGGATTTTTTTTTGACATGTTTTGTGTTTTTACCCTTCAAGCAACAGATAAAAAATTATTTTTTTAATGGAAAAGTTTTTTATGCTTATAGCCTAAACCTACAAATTACAAAGTTATAGTGATATTAATAATTTTACCAAATTTAGGCTTTAGTTGGCTTTAAAATATAAAAATAAAATCAAGTAAATCTAATTAATTTACAATGAATGAGCAAAAACATCGCCATCTCGTTCAGTACATTTCGGAACACACTTAAGCACGCTTCTTGTAGCTTTTAAGATTGATATTGATCTAATTACTTGCCTAGTTCTGTATTTTTTTTTATACACTTCATTCTTTATGTAACCCCCAAAAAAATAAAGTCGAGAGGGTTTAGGTCTGGTGATCTAGGTGGCCAACGAATCGGACTATGTGTCGCAATCCATTTATCATTAAACAGTGTATTAAATAATATTCTTACATCGTTTAGTTGATAAATGTGGTTGTTCGTAATAACGTGCTATTTAAAAGAATAAAGTAAATGCCAAAAATACTGGTTGGGAAATTTTAAATAGGCGTGTAAAACAAGAAAAGTAGAGGAAAGTCTCCTAATATGGGGTACTTTTTTTAAAAACACTGTTATAAAAAAACGAAGTTAATTTTAAACACTACTTCCATATTTTACGATTCATTTTACACTGTTTAAGGATTTGATAAAAGGAAAGATGTTAAAAATTAAATGCAGAAGAAAACATGCAACATTAAAAAAAAGTTGCACCACCCCATATTAGGAGCCATGGTATCCTAATATGGGGTACACCCCAAGTTTGTAATATGGGGTACCCAATTTAATATGTAGTAACAAAAAATAACCAAAATATGTTTGTTTTTTTTTGTATAAAAGTATTATTTATTAAAAAAAAAACTAAAAAAATTGTATGTATTATTTATTAAAGTAAATACCTAAAAGTAAAGCAACCAAAAAGACAAAACAAATCTATTTCGTAACGCAAAAGTCACAAATATAGTGGCTTCTTTCACAATCAGCACACTCAACGTGAGCCCACTTGAAGCAGCCTTGGCACTTCACCCATTCCTCGCCTCTGACATCTTCAGAAAATGGACTTTCTCAAAACATACAAATAGCATCTTCCTCAAAGTTTTCTACCTCGTCGTCGATATGCCGGTTCAGGAGCCGAGTCTGCAGAAGAAGAACAGCAGGATACTGATTTCCTATTTTTTCGTTTTTGTTTAGCCACTGACAATTTTTTTTCTGTTGGTTTGGTTTTAAATAACCAATTTTTCTTTTAGTGCCCGAAGTTGAAGGTAATTTTCTTTTTTCCATGCTGCTTGCCAATTCTTCTTTGTAGGGCGTGCTAGTTATAACCGCAGCTTTACCCCTTCTTATACTCTTTTTTTTAATAATATCTTTAGAAGTAGTTGGAACAGGCATTAAATTTGCAGGAGTAACTTGTTTCAAAGCAGTAATCTGTCTCTCTGGGGTAATCCGTCTCTCAGGGCTTTTTTCTTTTGGCTCGTTGTTATCTAATTCATCCTCTATTGTTTCTATTTCTATATTTTCTTTCTGAACTGTTTCTGCTTCTACTAGTTCTTCACCAGATATATCCTGCACTTCTGCCACAAAGTCATGTTCTTTAAATATGTTTCTGTCATGAGGGAACATTCCAGTTTTTCTAAAGCCGTTGGTGGCCGTGTCCATGGTGGCCGCTTTTATGTAGGCTTTCCCAAAAAGTTCTCCTATCTGATCCTAGCCTGTTACTACACGTCCGGGATTCAACCTTAGCCAGTTAGTAATTTCCTGTGTGTAGTACGTTTTAAACGAAGACATAAAAGCAATATCCAATGGTTGCATCCGATAAGTTGAATGTGGTGGAAGGCATATTATGTGAACATAATTTTCTCGCGCCACAGTTATGACCTCCAAACTTTTTGTGTGGGAATAATGGCCGTCAAGTATTAAAACCACTGGATCATCAGAGCTAGGCTTTGTCAGATTAATAAATTGGCGAAGCCATTCCACAAATATTTCTTGTTGGATCCAGCCAGATATATGGCACGCATATTTTGATCCTGAAGGAGTGCCATTCATAAGCTCCATTTTCATGTTTTTTCGTCGGAAAATTATAAAGGGCGGTATGTATACTCCTGTTGCACTAAAACACATAACTGTGGTTAACAAAGACCCACGCTCAGCGGAGGTAATAGCACCGATTTGTTTTTTTCCTTTTTTTTTCCACGACTTTAACGTGCTTGTGTTGCACTATGGTGAGGCCAGTTTTATCGCAGTTAAAAATTCTGGCTGGATTATGATTTAATTTTTCAAGAAGTGGATCATACAAATCAAAAAATGCTCCAACATTTTCTCTAGTGAAGGTTTAATTCGTGCATATGATATTCCTTGAGGCGTTCGTAATAATAATTCTTTGTGAAGAAATGGTTTCTTCCCAGCAGATTCTTTGGCTACGCTAAATGGATTTTTTATATTATTAGTTTTGCATAAGCTATATGCTAATCTGCACACACTTTTTATGTAATACCAAAAAAAATTCTTTTTATTTCTAAGCAGTGCGAGCAGCGATTCCATTTCTTGTGAAAAGACAATTTTGCGTCCCAGAGAAGAATTCACAATATCTTCAGGATTGCCTTCCATTTTTACGTACCTTTTCAAGGTTGTTTGGGGCACATCGTGGGTTCTCGCACTATTTTTGTAACCCATCTGACCTTGTCTGACAGCTAAAGTTGCTGAAATCATTTGCTGCTTGTCCCAAACTTTCCTTTTTTACTAGGCATCTTTTCTTTCCTTTTTTTTAGGCATCTACAATAAAATATTTGGTATTAATCAAAAAGTAAAAAATTATCTCCTAATATGGGGTACCCCAAATTAGGAATTGATAGGAGCAAATTAGATTTTTGGAAAGGGCGACTTTTTACAAAAATTAAGATGTTTTTTTAAAATCATATTCATTTTTATAAACTACGCAAAATGTAATACAGAATAGTTTTATTAAAAGTTTTAAAACTTACCTTTAAGTCGCTTAAAATATCCAAATCTACAACCGGCAAAAAAACTTTATTTTTCAAACAAACTTATTTTAACCTTAAACGTAAAAAAAACTACGTCTTTGCTTCGAGAAAGGAATAAGCGCTTCTGGCGCATCTTCGTGGTTGGTACGTAATGCAGATAATAGATGTTGCAACTAGTTCTAGACTCAAAATTGAACTACCCCATATTAGGGACTATCCCCATATTAGGCGACTTTCCTCTGAGACTCGGTATATTACCTTTTATCAAAATACGTAATAATATACCAATTATCCCATTTAAAATAAAAAAGTTAGGGTCACTTCCTGTTAAACCGGAAGTGACGAAAAATAAAAGAATATGTCAAAAGATGCTCTTACGATATTTTATTGATATACCAAATTTGATTCGCTTATCTTAAAAAGTAAAAAAATAATTAAGTGTTCCCCTTTTCCTGTGTCACCTAGAATAATCATAAGAGCATCTTTTGGCATATTCTGTTATTTTTCGTCAATTCCCATTTTAAGGAAGTGATTTTTTTTATTTTAAATGGGACAATTGGTATAATGAGATATAGATGATTTATGATAATTATATTTAAAACGAACATAGTATCCCGTTTGAACGTATGTAAAACAGGAATAAATAATATTTTGCGTTTAAATCAACAATTATATAGAACATAGTTAAAGCAAGAAAGAAAAATGGCAATTTAAATCTATCTTTCAAACTAAAGTTTTTAAGTAGACATATTAAAATGTGCTGAGGTAAAAGTAGGTACTTATAAGGAGTGATTATCTTTCAAATTACTTACTAGAATCTTCCTTGGTATGGAGACTTTAAATAAAAACAATATTTTCTCCTTAACTCTAAGGAACTTGCTTCAAAGTAACCTTTTGAGACTATTGTTTCTTTGCTTGTAGTACTTGTCCAAATTTGATATGGCACCCCATTTTACCAAAGAAGATTTCATTCATTGGTTCATGCCCCGAACCAATATCATTGATAGCTTCGTCGTTGAAAACGACGGAAAAATTACCGATTTTGTAAGCTACTATACACTCCCCAGTAGCGTAATGCACCATCCCGTACACAAAACATTAAAGGTAAGAAATCTTAGAAATAAATCTTATCTTATCTTAGAAATAAATATTAAGAATAGTTTAATAGACAATAGCTGTTTAAGACAAATATCAACCTTTTTGTAGGCCGCCTACAGTTTCTATAACGTAAGTGACTCGACCAACTGGATAAATCTTATGCAGGACGCGTTGATATCAGCGAAGCAACTAAATTTCGACGTGTTTAATGCTTTGGATTTGATGGATAATCAAGAGTTTTTGGAAACGTTGAAATTTGGCATTGGAGACGGGAAGCTACAGTACTATCTGTATAATTGGAAGTGCCCACCGATGAGCCATTCGCAAGTGGGCCTCGTTTTGCAATAGACACAACCAATTACTATGTTTAATATTATTATCGGTCGATGTTTTTATATCCTCGCGCAGGCATGAGAATAGTTTTTATTAATATTTTTTTTTTGGTACATGTGAATATATTAGAATGCGCCAGTTAAGAAAGATCATACATTTGCAAAGTTCAAAAAGTGGTTTACTACTCTGAATAAAAAAAATTGCAAACTTAAGGTAATGGTAAGTGCAAAAATATAGCATTATGTAGATTTTTTCTTAGTAAATATCATCCAAATATAAATAAAACATGTAAAAGTAAACAACCATTAATATTTATGCCCAATTTTTTTCGTTGATCGAATGCGGGTAATTATCAGTATAATATAAAGATAAATAAATATTTAAAAATCACGCGGAACTACATTACTTAAAAAAGACGATTTATGTTTTTTATTACAAAAAATAATCGCGGAAGGCATGCGCACTAAATGGGGATTTAATTGGCTATCCCAAGTATCCCCATACTTTTTACACTTTGTTTTCTGACAAGAAAGAAATAGCAAACTAGAAAGTAGAGGAGATTAAAAACATATCGATGGCTTAAACTGCAAACCATCTAACTCCAAAAAGGGTAATTTTATTTAGGAGGAGGATAATCTGATTTTAAACACTCGCCATAAAAATAGAAAGGCTTTTCTTGTTATTATTTTAATCTAAAATTTACTCAGTAATTTTTCTAGTAAAACACGTTTACTTAATTTGATATTTTTTGTATTATCATTATCAATGGATAACTAAAAGTATTTCGGTCATCCTCCACTAAATTTATTTAAAACCATTAATCCTGCATGTTTCGGACATATGAGGGCTGTTCAATATAGACTCAGGCTATGAAAATTTCATTACAAAGAATTATACATCAATGCTTCTGTCACGTTCAAAGTAGTCACCATTCAAGGCGATACATTTATTCCAGCGCCGCTGCCACTCCAAAAACGCGTCCTCGAAGCTCTTCTTAGTCATGCGCTTAAAAATCGCCTCTAAAGCTTTAACAGCAGCATCTCCGGAAGGAAAACGCCTTCCTTTCAGGTCCTTTTTTGCAGTGGGATAAAGAAAAAAGTCGTTCAGTACTAAATCGGTAGCAATTAGACAGCCAGCTGTGTTTATCGTTTCTTCACGAAGCGCAGTAATAGGCGCTCCTGGACCGCATTCCAGTTCACAGCTCTCTCTATCTTTTCGGAAGGCATCGTGCCACTGTAAACACGTGGATTTTTTCATGCAAGCTTCACCGTACACATTCTTTAACTCACGATATGTTTCGAGTGGTTTTTTGTTCGATTTCACCAAAAATTTAATCGCGTAACGTTGTTCTCGATATCCTGACATTGTAAATATTAGAGGCGACTTTCATACATGTTTTCTTCGCAATGTCACTACTTGAGCACTAATGATCAGATCGCTACCAAATTTGTACTGTAAATAGGTATTAGTATATTGTTTCATGTCATGACCACGAGATCGCGCCACCTGTATTACACAGCTGCTCGTGGCGAGAGTCTGAGTCTTTATTGAACAGCCCTCATATAACATGTCCATCATCAGGGTTAAGAATTAAGGGGTTCTGTCAATTCATCTTATAGTTCTAATGCCTCAGATAAGGTTAAAACGAATAAAAATTACATATTAAAATACATGTAAATGGGACAAAAATTGGATTTACTAAAACTTAAAACTACATACTTAAAACAATAGGCCAATAATAATCATATTACTATTATGTTTTATAATAAACTAAATAAGAAAAAGGAACATTATTATTAATTACTCAAATGCAATTTTGATGGGACTATTTATTCTTTATGGACAATGTGCTCAAATTTTGAAAACATTGTATCTAAATTTAAAACCAATGGATAAACAAAGCTTATACTACAAAATACTTCGTTAGCTACTCGTATACGTAAAAGTAACAAAAAAAAGTATTATTATAGGCAATTTTCAAAATGACTAGCATTATTCTCTTAACAATTATAAGATCGTTTTCTAGTGAATATATTCATCGCTCTCCTAATTTCGCTTTCATTTAGCTCTTCAAAACTCGCTGAGCTAGCTCTTCTTTACTGTTTACTGATGTTGCTTACACCCTTTGAATTATGTAACTTCTTAAATAAAAATCAAGGTGTGTTAGATCTGGCGTTCTCGCCGGCCTATGGTCCTGATGTCTAAATCATCTACATCAAACATGACGTACAGTTTTCTTGCTACATTGTGTCCCACAGTGAGGCGCAGCTCCGTCAAAAATACGAAAATCTTGCAATGTCAGATTTTACAAAAAATTACCTACACTTCTCAAAACTTTGGCGGAATTTAGTGGTTTATTATATGCTAAAAATTTTACTTGAAAATCTTTTATAAGGCAAAATACATTTCTTTTGCGTGTGGATTTAAATCAGTTCAAAAATGATTATTTCTTCTATTGAAAATTCCCTCCCTGGAAAATTTAGCAGAATCAAAATGTTTTCACAGACCCTTCTGTGATAGTGGTTTCAAAGCCTCAACTTTGAATAATAAGACCTAAATCGTCCTTAGCACTTCTAATTGAAGCTTTTGGATATGCAGTAAAATATGCCAATAATTCATAATATTATCTTCTTCATTGGTAACTGGCTTTGTTTTATTTAATCCAGGTTTTAATTTAGAGCCAAATTAATAAATTTATTTTGTAACCTTACAAACTTTCGCCGATTCATTGATGGTAGATCTGGCTACATTTCGTTAAATTTTCTACATATTCTTGCTATTATTGGATCACATTGTCCCTGGAAAATAAATAGCCTGATTAAAACCTCATTAACCCAGATACCCCTGAAACTCTTAACGTTTGTTTTTTGTTATATACTTTTGTAAATGTACTTATTGGGTTAAAATAAACATTATTTTCTAGTAAAATTTTTTAGTTCCGCTTTTAGGTTTTTCTGTAAAAGCCGTCGGTTTAAACATACGGTAGCAATATAAGGTACTAAAACTCAATTATTCTTATAAACTTATAAAACTTTATTTAGAAACGAGATTTTTTTTTTAAACCAATAATAATAGATTAGTTTTTAGTACGATAACTTAAAAAACACATTTTTGGATGAAGTGCAACATCACACTTCTGGCATCTGAATCCTGCTTGTTTGTGGCAAAATGCGCATCGGATTTGCTTTTCCTGATAATTCACAAGATGATCATATATGGTACCATCCGATCATATCTGGACTCATAATGCAGGTATTTGCCTGGTTTAGATGGCCCCCGTTTTGTTTCTTTCTTATATGTTTCTAATAATCCCGCAGCAATACACCTCCTAAACTACAAATGGTCCATTTTCCCGCTAGAATGTTTATGAAGTTGCCATGCGTTTTGTTCTGCCATATCCAAAGCATGTCAAAACAAGCAAAAATACCACTTCTTTCCTCTGATTTCTACGCGGTAAAGGCTTATATTTTGGTCAGCCCTATCAACACCGCCCATGTTTTCGTTGTATTTTTTTATCAAACATAGCTGCTCAACATGTATCATTTTCTTTTCTTTCTGAGAGAAGCGTTTGACTTGCTGTGTCGGAAAAGGAGATGTTACATTTGAGGCGATTGTAACAACACTATTTTCTTTTTATTTACATACAATATTATTTTGGTTCTCCTCCAAAAGATAATCAAAACTACCACGGGATTTTTTCTTGAACATACTGGATTTTTCAAGAGGGCAATCTGATAGTCTGTTTTCTCGCAGAGTTCCTGTACATTTGAGCCCCCTGGAGGTCAGCTCAGCCAACAGACGTAATGACGTAAAAAAATTGTTACAAAAGATATGAAATGGAGCTTTTTCACATTGAGACTGAATAATATCAGCAAACTGAAGTACAACACTAGCCCTTAAGCCAAGAGAACGATATTTTTCAGAAATAATAGTTGTGGACCCTTGATACGGCTCAAACCATTCAATGTACCCCTTTTTAGTTGTTCTCACCCATACCTTATAACCCCAACGAATGGGCTTTCCTCGGATGAACTGTTTTGATCCATGACCGCCGTAATAGGGTACCATCGACTCGTTTACGCTATGGCACTCTTCAAGGGGTGCAAATGACTGAATTTTCTCATTCAGAGTAGAAAACAAAGGCCTCAGTTTCGAAAACTTATCGGTATTTTCAAGATTGTTGTTATCATTCAGGTGCAAATTCTGCATTATAAAACTAAAGCGATCTCGAGAAATCGCCGAATAGACTAACTTATTTCCTGCGTCACTGTTATTTTCCCAATACATTGACCGTCGAGGAAATTAGTTGTATCCAGAGAGCAGTAAAACACCAACGAAACATTTTATTTCACTGGAATGTATATCACCTTGGCGATTATGCTGAATAGCATACAAATTGGAATATTTTACAACCAAGTCAATAATTTCGTCATCTATAAACTGAAAAAATAGTTCTAAAGGAGATAAAGAATTTTTTGGACCACGTGCGTTTACCCATTCTGGAAAATCTTGGTTGATGTCACCATTTTTCCAAGAATAATTTGGTTTTGAGGTCGATAATTTTGGTCGTTTTTTCGTAAGAAAGGTAGACAAAGGTAGGTCATCGTCGCTATCAAAATCACTCTTAACTGTAGTTTGGTTAGATCCCTTGTTTTCAAATATTACCTCAACTTCAGTCATCAGGTGACTTCCAGGGAGGTTGTTATCAACTCGTCGTCATCAAGGTTTTCAATTTCTGCCATGAGTTCATGAAGTTTCAAGGGCCGCTTCCAATAACTGCCAATATAAGGAAAAAATCAAATAATACCGGATTTTCCTACTGTCCGTTAAAACGGAAATCGGTATTTGAGGTTATATTTTGCCGGTGATGAAAATTTTTAACTTATTTGTTTACAAGTATAAAGATTGATGTTTTCCAAAATTACTTATTCACAAGATGGAAAAATAATATGAATAGTTTATCAGTATATTTACCTATAATTATCCATTGTTTACAAGAAACTAAGAACCTGTTATTCTAAACACTTTCTCGTATACAGAACTCCCTTTAAGAGGTTAGAAAACAAAATTTCGCTAAAACACGCGTTTCTAACAACGAATAACCCAACGCCATCTAACGCGGAGTGACAGAAGTTTAAATTAAGTTGATCATAAAACACAATGTTAGTTTTTACATTCATTCGTAGCATATTTAAATTAATATATTATGCTACGCTAATTAATTAAACACATCGAAAAAAAAAGCAACTAAACTTATAATTTGGTTTACGTCCTGTTTTTCTCATTTCTCGCAATAGCTGACAATTAGACGTAAAGAGACAATAACCTCTCATACGTAGTATAAAATGATTTTTTCATAAACACCCTACTTGGTTCAGTGGACCTCGATGTTTTGACCCACTGACAATAACCGCATTTCAAATTATTTACCAAATATAAATACTACAACCCTGGAATAAACTAAAAATCACAAGGATCATTGAAAACTAGTCTTAAACTTTTTTCTAAACTTGTTTATAGAACGTACTTTTATACATAATTGGAGGTTTTTAAGAATCGTCAATACTGCTTAAAAAAGTAATCTAACTGATTTTTTGTTGCTCTTGTAAATCTTTTTACTAACTGGCGAAACATATAGAGTTTCTTCAGGTAAATAACAAATATATCCCTTTGTAAAAGCCCTACCTCTGACATGACCAAATGGTAATTTTATTTGATCCAATACAATAAGGGATACTTTTTTTATTGAAGACTCCTTGTATAAATATAGTTTTTCGCTTTTTATGGATTAGAGTAATGAAGTTTCCACCAACGTTACGATTTAATTTACTATAATTTTAGTAAGAGTAGCCACTATAAGTGTGAAACTAGAATAGACTGTAAGATTTTTCTATACAAGGCTAAAGTTTGTTCCAAAATAAATATTTTTAAACAAACTATGCATTGTTCTTAATATTTTGATAAAAGTTTTAAAAAAAGTATACATTGCAAATTTTAGCTATGGACAATAAGAGAAGGTAATGAATGTACTTTTTCACTTTAACGATAGCTCTTTCTGGTAAAATTGCATATCGCCTTTTTTGCTACTTTAACTTAAATAGGTTGGATTCTGTACATACATTTACAGCATTTTAATTATAATAAATCAAGTACTTCTGGTTCTTAACGTTCTGGTATTTCTGAAAGTATTGCTTGTAGAAAAATGTATATACCTTTCCTTAATGGCCACAACTAAATTTGTAAAAAGCTAGTGGGAATAAAGGAGGAGGTCATTAAACAATTCCACTATAATAACCTAAATAACATGCAGCGCCACTATCGAACACAGAGAAAACTTCATCTCATTGAAAATGTCATATCTGTGATATATATAAAAAAAGTATTCAAGTCTTAAGTAATAGTGGCAATATTCAGTAGGCGTTTTAACGAATTGGTAACACATGCCTAATTGAATTTAAGATAAAAAATCGTTTTTAGTCTCGATTTTTGTAACATGATGTAATTTGAATTTTAGTTTCTTAATATATGTAATGTTGTCTTATATTTTCAAACAACCTGGTATTTGTACTATTGTGAATATATTATAATTTTAATGCCGAATTGTTTATTATTGTTATTTAGTGTAATGAAAGTAATAAATTTAATTACCAATCTATTTAAATTGCCAGTCAACCAAAATTTAATGATATTAAAAAGTTAATATGTAGTGCAGGTGTACTATGGTTTTGAAAAAATTCTAACAGGCTAACCTCATCGGGAAATAGTAGAAACAGGAATTATAAATACTTAGATCAAAAATGCAGGAGCTAGATTTTCCCGAGGCCGGAGGAGTGAGGGTGGAAAACTAGATAATTAAAGAATCCGCAGTTTTTATTTGAAACATTTTTTGTCATAACCTAAAAATTTCGAAGAATAGTGGAAAAAACAATTTTTTCGTTTTCATTTTTAACTCCGCCAAAGAAAATCCAAACTTTATGAAAATTGGTTTAATTCTAGCTGTTTGTATGCCAAGAAAGTGTTTTTTTTTAATCTATATTAAGTTAATTAGTTTATGAGAAATTAACGATTTTCCAAAAAAAAATACAAGTTTTTTTTCAAGCGACGCGAGAACCCTTTTTTGATGCCTTAGGGTACGTCCACAATGGCGCACCGCACATAGCATGGTCACAGATGTAAATAGCTTCGCACCGCACTAAGCTGGCTTTTGCTTCGCACAGTAGTGGCCTCACTGGCGCACCACATCTTGCCTCGACCACACAATTTGCTTCTACAATTTCGACTGGAAAACATGGCATTTACTTCGTCATCTTCCTCTGATGAAGAAGATATTATTTTAAATTCAAGTTTAACAAAGTGGTATATGTATAATAGACAACAGCTAAAAGTAGCTGTTCATCCCCTCAATAAAAAGAGAAAAAACTACGGGGAGTCTCACCACCTTTATGAGGATCTTAGAAAAGATTCAAAGCGCTTTTTTGAATATATGAGGATGGAAATAGATACTTTTAATTATGTTTTAAAGAAAATTGAAGGCCGTATAGATAAAACATGGAAGAACTGCCATTCCCAACCAATAACAGCTGAAGAAAGACTTATGGTAACGCTACGGTAAGTAGAAAATTTTATTTATTACTAAAAAATATAAATGCTAATACAAAATCGTTAAGAAGTATTAATATTATCATCAGATGTTTGTATATTTGCGTAATGAATGCTGAACGAAATATCTTGCATGATTGGCACTCTAGAAATGTCTGAACTGTTTTGGGAGCTTGGACTGCTTGCACTCTGCTGATAAATAGAATTTTGGAAACAATTCTCATTTGAGACATCTCTGGGTGACGAATTAGCGGACCGAATGTGTTGACTATTGTGTGACAGGTCATGTTGATTGGGATGAGAGCCACTAGTCCTTTGACAGGAACTGTCATAATTAATACGTCTTAACAGTGTACTGTTCTGGAAGCATACAGGTTGCATCACTGAAGTACTAGTGGATTGAAATTCACTATTAACTTGTGGTACATCTTGTTGACTCTTATGATAAATGGGTTTTAGCTGTGAACTGTTCAGGAACACTTCGGGTTGACTATCCGGGGCAATAGACATTTCGGCTTCTAAAAGTTGTATTACTTTAATTCTAAACTTCATCTTCTGCTTTGGGTGAAGTCGTTCAACATGCGGTAAAATACTTTTAAAAAATGCTTTATCTTCGCCGATTTCTCTTTCTTCTTTCTTAGTTCTGTACTCTTCTTTTCTTTTCAAATAATCAATTTTTTCTTTTTCTGTCTTTAATAAAGCCTCTTCTAGTTGGTCATTTTTTTCGCTTACTATTTTACTTCTTTGCTCAGTCTTGGCTTTTTTTGGTAATGGGACGGGTACGAATGTAGTATGTTTAGGAGTAGATGAAGGTGAACTATCATTACATACTGTAGTTTGTGAATGAATCCCACTTTGAACTTCATCTCTATTAGATACTACTACTACACCCTCATCACTATGTTCTTCGGTTGACAAATCAAAGGCTTGAATTTCTTCTAATGGAAAATTCCCTGTACTTGTTCTAGGCATGCACTGATTTTTCAAAAACAGAAGTGAATCAAAATATACCCAATCCGATTTATAATCATCATCTTCAGCTGTGTCCCCGGATGTTTAACTGGTAGCTGCGAAATTTTTTTAGAAACGTCTCTCTAAGCCTTTTTCAGTTTCCTTTTGCAATAGTTACTGTAAAAAAAAAACAGTGTAATGATTATCATTTGTCAAATTGTATATTATAATTATATATATAATTTTAATTGCCATTATTTTGATGTAAATATGAGTGACTTATACCTATAGTAACTGTGAAGTTAACATTGACTTTTTCTATTAGTGCGTTGAAATATTATACGAAAAGTCTTTAAAATTTCACGCAAATCACATAAACGCATATGGTGGAGCTTGCCTAAGAAAAAGGTATTGATGTTGACTTCACTGTTACTACATATAAGTCACTTTGTATAGTTCATATACACGTCAAAAAAAGCACAACTAAAACTAAAAGTTTACATGCTCGACGTTTCTCCTATAAAGCAATAGTTGAACTTTTAGTGAATCCATGCGAAACTTTCAATATTATGTATCTTTACAGGTTTTCCACTGGAATGTCCTTCAGAAGTTTAGCCTTCTCATTTCGTATGGGTAAAACTACAGTAAGCAAAATTTATATGAAATTCATATGCCCGTGCTATCTCAAAAGCAAAAGATTTCTATGAAATTTGGAATTTTCCTAATTGCGTAGGAGCGCTAGATGGGAAACATATTCGTATCCGTTGTCCAAGCAATTCCGGCCATGTTCTTCAACTATAAAGGTTATTTTTCAATCGTGCTTCAAGCTCTTGTCGATGCAAATTACAAATTTATAAACATTGAAGTCGGGGGTTACGGTAAGCAAAGCGACGGCGGTACATTTAATGCATCCCCCTTATACAAAAAATTGGCCAGTAGAAGAATAAACTTGACTGAAGACACTACTCTTCCCGGTTCAAATTTAATTATGCCATACGTAATAATAGCAGACGAAGCCTAATTGATGAGAAATATAATGAAATCTTATAGTAGGCATGATTTGAATGCAGAGCGTGAATGTTTCAATAAACGATTATCTCGGGCAAGACGGACCGTAGAATGCGATTTTGGCATTCTTAGAGCAAAATGGCAAATTCTCGATAAACCAGTACTAACCAGAGTAGAACTGGCAGATAAAATCGTTAAAGGAATGTGTGTTTTACATAACGCAATAATCGACAAAGAAGGAATGGGACATAACCTACGAGAGATTCAATTGGCTCGCCAAAATCAAAACATATATGTACCTGGACCTGCAGGAAGGCTTAATAACGAAGCAAAATATGTAAGAGATAATTTTAAAACTTATTTTTGCAATCATCCTATTTGAAAAATTCCTATTTTGTTCCGCCAGTGGCAAGAGGCGATTTACTTAACAAGTTTGACTAAATGGCAATATGTTTTTTTCATGAAATCAGTGTTTCTAGTCTTTATAAAAATTTCAGCTTAATAAAGTCAACAGTTTTAAATCCCTTACCTGTTGTTTCACATTCATCTGCCACTTCTTTCCAGCATTTCGCTAAAATGACGCTATTGTGATGACTTTTACTTTTTTATTCCAAATAGCTTCTCTGGCAAACACACTGCTAATTAATTTATCTTTATTTACGGCCATCGCAGATTTATCGTAGACAAGTGCGAGGGAGCTAGGCTTGAAGCGCCGTTGTGGCCGCCTACTTAGACTCCTTAGAGACTTTGATGCTTTAGACACTTCATCCAGCGCTTAGTTTTTTTTTGTCGACTTCAACTTTAATATAAAATTATACCCCTGTACGTCAGTATTCGCGTACACTGTAAATTTTATATTATGTTAATAAATTTAATTTACGGTTAAACCGGAATATTGTGCTTTTTGTAGGGTTGGAAAACGGTCAAAAATATTTTAAAAGAAGAGACGCTTACCTGACGACATCAAAATGGCGAAAGAACGACACCCAAGCAACTCGATGTTTTTTAAGATGCACCGATATTTAAAAATGTCAACGTTTGTCTTGTGACAGTAATAATTGAATACTTAAAGTTTTTCAATTATTGGCAGTAATATTCGTTGCTGATTTTATTATACAAGGTGTCTCTAAAGGTCTGCACAAAATCTTGGCATATAATATTCCTGTGGTCAAAATAAGCCGATTTAAACCAACTTATCTTAGTCCAAAGTGGTCGAAATCGATCTTATTATCTATTTTTTATTATCTTTTGAGTAAAAGCGGTAATCTTGTGAAAACCCGCTAAAATTAACCGTTGCCAAGATATTTCGTGTTTTAGCCTTTGATGCTGCACTGGAATACGCTATTTTCGTTTTAGTGAGGGATCCATTAAATTGATTGATTCTTCATTTTTTACTAATAGAACATAACAGGTTTCTCTGGATGGTATGTGACTGCATCAGGTGTACCTCAGGGAAGTATACTTGGGCCTCTGCTCTATACTCTATATGTTATATAGCTCTCAGTTCTTTAAATCTTTAAAATATTGTAACGATCATTATGTACGAAGATGATACTCAGGTGTATTTTTCTTTTAAGTCCTCTCAAATTTTGGAAGCCAATGCTCAAATTAATTCTGATTTAGAAAGTCTATTTCAAGCACCTACTAAGCATATGCTAAAAATTAATCCAGCAAAATCGGTTGCATTAGTATTTTGTAGTGAAAGCATAAGAAATAATGTTCTTGAAAACCTTAACTTAGAAATTAGTTCTAACTTAATAGATACCAATAAAAAAACTCTGCACAAAAATTAGGCCTAATTATTGACTATTTAAAAAAAAACGTTTCAATTGAAAAAACTTAAAAGTACTGATTTCTCAATGTTGATTTTTTCAGCATACTGAAAAAAGTCTTTTTATTGATTGAAATACCTGTTATAAATTTATAGAAATGAAAATATACGATTTGTTTTGCTTGGAGGGGTATAATTTCATTATTTTATATAAAAGTTGAAGTCTTTACAAAAAAACTAAGCCGGATGAAGTGTCTTAAGGCATCAAAAAAAGGGTTCTCGCGTAGCTTGAAAAAAAAACGTCTTTTTTTCGAAAATCGTTAATTTGTCAAAAACTAATTAACTTTAACTAACGAATTAAAAAAAAAATCACTTTCTTGGCATACAAACAGCTACAATTAAGCCAATTTTCAGAAAGTTTAGATTTTTTTACGGAGTTGAAACTAAAAAATTGTTTTTCCCACTTTTCTTCGAAATGTTCAGGTTATGTCAAAAAATAATTCAAATCAAAATCGTGTATTTTTTTATAATCCACAAATTTTCCATTTAACTTTTTTTAATACGACAAGTTTTTGTAAATACTCAGTTACCTCCACCAATTTTCTATTTTGTGTTTTATTTGTCAAAGGTTCAGCTAGCGTCATCTGGGATGTTAAAAGAAACTGCAAAATAGATTATCGTTGACGGCAACTATTCCATTTTGTATTATACATTATTTTTTTGCATTAAAGTCGATCCATTTTATCCAGTACTTAATCGTTAAAAACATAAGCAGCCAATTATGTTTCCTACTTCCTGATTCATTGTACTATCTAAATACTTGCTCTGAGCCTGGTGCGAACCGG
Organism: Anthonomus grandis grandis; assembly: GCF_022605725.1. Classification (NCBI taxonomy): domain Eukaryota; kingdom Metazoa; phylum Arthropoda; class Insecta; order Coleoptera; family Curculionidae; genus Anthonomus; species Anthonomus grandis. The sequence continues at coordinate 31,638,746 of NC_065552.1, forward strand.
TCTACTTAGATATTTCCTGCCATGAGATTAAAATAGTGAAAATTTGCATCACTTCACATTATGGTATTTCATTTTTCTTCATAGAAAGTGTGGAAAAAATTCAAGAGCTGCGTCGGTCTAACCTCAATCAGACAAGCACGGATAACCGATGAAGAGGCAGGTAGAAAGATTTCCTACCTGGTTATCAAAGAGCCTTCATATCAGAAGCCAACCTATAAGAATGGTTGAGACGCTTTGTGTTCTTTAAAGGAGGAGCTTTGTGTTCTTAAAAGAGTTGCTTGCCGAGTATCTGAGAAGCCCGTCAATTCCCTAAACTCGCATGCGCCCCAGCTTGGACTATAGGATGATTTGCAGTTTGTTAGGGGTAGTCTTGAGGTGAACTTTTCATCTTGAAATTACTCATACAATCACCTCCTGGAGTTTGACCACGTACTTAAATAACACCCTGTATAAATGAGAATTCGACTTTTCCACCTTTTTCTATCGCATCATTCTCTTAATAGTCTCTGAATTGCCTGGAAATAAGGTTTTTTCTCTTAATTTGTAAAATTATACCCGAAAAACATCACTTCATTCCCATCCTCTCCTAATTCCTTAACTGAGATAGGTATATATCAATAAGAATTCGAATTTTTCACCTTGTTCTATATCAACGTTTCATTTTTCTTAATAGTGTTTGGATCGACTGGAAATAGTGTTTTTCTCTCGTAATGTGTCTTATTATACCCGAAAAACACTATTTCATTCCCACCCTTTTTTGATTTTCAGATTGAGATGGGGATATATATATAAGAATTCGATTTTTCCACCTATTTTCTATATCATCGTTACATTTTCTAAATAATGTTTGGGTCGACTGGAAATAGCATTTTTATTTTATAATGTATCTAGTTATACCCGAAAAACGTCATTTTATTATTAGTGTCTGGATCGTCTAGAAACTGTGTTTGTCGGGTTTAGTTCGTCTAATTATACCAGAAAAATATCACTTTATTTCCATTTCTCTCTAATTTGCAGACTGACATACGGATATATAAATGAGAATTCAATGTTTTCCTCTGTTTTCTATATCCTGTTTCCATTTTATTATTAGTATCTGGATCGTGTGGAAATTATGTTTGTCGGGTCTAGTTTGTCTAATCACACCAGAAAAACATCACCTTATCCCCATTCTTCTTTAACTTTTAGACTGAGATACATATATATATATAAATGAGAATTCAATTTTTTATTAGTTAAAAATAACTGTTTTAAACTATTAGGTTATTAGTTACTTTTAACGATGCTTTTGTTATCTTAAAATATATTATTCACATATAAATAATTAATAAATGAATATTTTATACAAAAAAGTTGTTTCATTAACCTTTAATATTTCGGAACACTTTTTTTAATATTATTAATAGAAAATGTTAATAAAATGGTAATAATATGCCAAAACTAATTTGGCAAAAATGATGCAAACAAATTTCTTTAACATCAGTTTACTTCAATACTGATCTAACGAAAAACCTAATTCTCTTGATTAAAAACTTTAGTGCTCGCAGGTTAGTTCTACCGTTGTTACTTGTACCTTAGAAACTAAAAATTAAAATATTTTTAAATCATTTTTTTTTAAATAAGATGGCTTTCGAGTTATTAATCCCTAATATGGAGCAGAAAATAACCTCTTTTTTTCTCATATTCCTGGCATGTACCATATTAATCTGGTACCTCCAAATGTTATGGAAGAAAAGAAAAATTTATCAGGCTTCCCTAAGCTTACCAGGCCCTCTTGCCCTGCCAATTATAGGCTCAGCGTTGTATTTTATTGGAGCTAGGAAATCTTATGGTAAGTCATAAATGAATCATTCTTTTAACAAATTTTAAAAAATATTAACTACCGACTTTTTATTGTAGATTTTTTTCAGAAACTAAAACATCTGTTTAATAGCTACCCAGGAATTTTCAGAATCTGGTTAGGTCCCCAAATGTATTACGCCGTTTCCGAACCAAAATATGTGGATATTATTCTGACGAGTCCTGCGGCTTTACGTAAAGATAATTTATACAGATTTCTCGAACCTGTTTCTGGGCATGGCTTAGTTTCTGCTTTATTGGGTAGTTAATTATTCTCTGTGTCAATACTATTGTTTTGACCGAATAAGTTTTTAGTGTCTCAATGGAAGAAGAATAGAAAATTGATAAACCCGGCCTTTAACCAACAAATCCTGAATAGTTTTATGGTGGTATTTGTGGAACAAGCTGAGGTCTTCGTTGACATTTTAAAAAAATATGTTGGCAAAGGAGAATGCGACATTATGAAGCTGGTGTCCAGGTGTACATTAGATATTATTTGCGGTAATATTATGTTATTAGTATTAATTTGAAGAATAATATCACAAGAAATTTGACTGCCAAGATGAAGCCGATACAAGTATGCTGACTTTCCGGATTTACTGAGAAGAAAAATGAAATTTTCGTTATGACAATTTGTATTATTTTGCTTCTAGGAAAACATATTTATTCTAACAAGTTATCCTAAAGTCGTGAGTTTTTACCCAATTAAATAGGATTCAGCTGACAACGTCATAAGCCTCTATAGGGCGGGCAAAATAGAACCGTTTCCAATTAAATAAAAAACCGTATTGGTTTTTTATTGATGCATAAAAGCGTTATTAATTGAAGTACGTGCCAGTTTTTGAATCAAGTCTCTATCTCAAATAGGAAGGAAATTAAGAGATTTTTAGTAAATGAATAAACATGAAAATTGCAACAAAATACAAATTGTGATTTTGCTCAATAACTATTGATTTCTCAAATATTTTGATTATTAATTAAAAGTCGCTTAATTCATGGAGACACATGGCAATTTTTAAATCTAAATTTTAAAATGCTCTATCTGTAAAAGCAAGGAAATTGTGAGATTTTTTGAAAATCTTCTCGAAAATTATCAATTTTTCAGTTTTTTTTTTATTAATACATAAGTTACTTCATCCATTGGGGACATGTCAATCCTTGAATTACATATCTATTTTTAACAGCAAGAAAATTATGAGGTTTTTTAAAAATCACCTGAAACCTAAAAATGGCAAAAAAGTGAAAGTTTAATTTATCTCAGGAACTATTAATTTTTAGTTTGTTTCGTTCTCTCTTCTTTTATTACTTTTGCTAATTTTACTTATTTTTAGTTAACATAAGTTTTCTTTAAAGTTTAAGATATTTAATAATTAGTTCGGTAATACTTTGTTTATTTTGGTTTATTTACCTTGATTTTGCATATAAAAGTTCACCCGGTATAACACACGCGTTTCTTAGTAAATTGTGAATATTTAAACTCGACCTATCTTACATTTCCTTACTCTCTTACTCCAATGTTCCTTCCATAAAGCCTTGCTCTTTTATCCTACTTTACCTTATGGTCCCCTCGGGGCGAGAGGAGTAAGCTATTTGACCGAGGTCATCCGCCAAAATACGGAACAGGTGTGCGATACCGGAAAGCAGTAGTACTACGGCAATTATTGAATCGGTACCTAAATCTCATGCGAGATAATACCGAAGTGCATCACGTCTTCGTCGATTTAATGAAAGCTGATTGGGGTGTTCCTTATATTAACATCCTTTACTTCATCTATTACTAGGGTAAGTCGAGTCATTCTTTTTTCCTGTTGCGATTTATAAACCCTTGTTTTATATTTAATAATTTCATTTATCAACGCGCCCTCGTATATATTTAATTTTCCTATTATGATTGCCTTATATGGGTATTTCAGCCCGACTGTGTCGCTCCTCTCTTCGCGATTCTTAAAAGTATATTTTTAGAATAGTTTTGTTTTTGTAAAGCGCTTTGATGCCGCGAGGCAGAAGACAATCACTCTGATCAGTGCGAAAGACTACACAACAGGCTTTCAAAATCCCGATTATACGTTGATACAATTAATGTAAACGTTTAAGTAGGAATTAATGGCAATAAGTTAAAAGTTATTTTTTTATTTTATTCGACGTTTTTAATTAAGTTCTCCGGTCCATAAAAATTTGATATTTTTATAATATTAAATTACAAGTTGAAGAAATTGTGTATTATTTATGCATACAAGGTATGCGGGAAAATTAGTGGTCCTTCGAATTTGGGAAAAAACTATAAGAACCAGCAGGCACAGTTAGCAGGTGCTAACATTTCCTTTTACGTTAAATTGTGTCTCTTCTTATTTTGTTTCTATTTTATTTCGCTCATTACATAATCACTAAGGGTGTGCGTCGAAAACAGAGGGATCACCTTATTTCAGTGTGACTGGAGCAGCGTCCCTATTTCTTTACAGTCTGGCCTTGATAACTTGATAAATAATTAAGATCGAAATAACCTTGATTTAATTAATTAAACATATATTATAAACAGGCCCGAAACATAGTTCTTTTGTAGATACATAAAAATTACTTCCTGGATTAAGACACATGCCAACCCTTGAATCAGGTCTCTATCTGTAAAAGCAAGGAAGTTATGACATTTTTAGGAAATCACTTAAAACTTAAAAATGGCCAAAAAGTGATTTTTCAGTTTTTTTATAGCTACATAAAAAATTTTTCATTGATTGGGACTTATGCCAATCCTTGAATCACGTGTCTGTCTCTAATAGCAAGGAAGTTGAAAATTTTGAAGTGAAATTTCGAAGTGAAGAAAAATCACTTAAAACATAAAAATGGCCAAAAAGTGAAATTTTTATTTATCTTAGAAAATATTGATTTCTCAGCCTTATTTAGGGATATGTAAAAGTTGCTTCAGTTATTGAGTCACATTTAAATTCTTGAATCATCTCACTTTTTTTCATCAAGCTTGTAAACAGCGTAGCTTGTCTTAGGAAGAATATCATTTATATCTTTATCTAATCAAATTCCTGTTTCGTGATTTTTCTCGGCTTCGTCTCGGTCAAAATACTTTTTTTCCCTATCTAATTGACTATTCCATATTTAAGAAACTGCCATAGGTGTCAAAATACAATCACAATCGACGAACTCATCTATTGCTGAAAGTGTGGAGAGGTAAGAAACACGGCTATAACAAAATTATTTAAAAGTAAATCCTTTAGGTTTCTTGGTACATATAAAATACTAAAAATGGGCGACTAAATAAGCATTTTTTATTATTTTCAGAAGCATGGAAATTGTACTAATCCGAATATTAACTATCTATTATCATAGTGATTTGGTATTTGACCATTCTCCGATAGGCAAAGAATTCTACGACGTTTCGAAAAAACTGAGGGCGTATACTGAAACCGTATTTTTTAAATCTATTTTATATTAATAAATTACTCTTATAATTTTATTTGTAGATCATTGAGCAAAAGAAAAAGCAACGAGAGAAAGAAAAACTTGAAAATAAAGAGTTATTTTTCGAAGAAGGTATACCCAATTTCAAATAACAAATACAATTACGTGTTAAATATATTACAAAATTTAGGGGCAAGCCTTAGAAAAAAGGTATTTCTGGATCTTCTAATCGACATCAATGATAATTGCCAAACAAAATATGTTCAGTTCACTGACGAGGAATTATTGGATGAAACTATGACGATTTTGATAGCGGTATATACATATATTTCCATTTTTAATATTAGTTTTAATATTTTCTAATTGGCAGGGATCCGACACGACTTCCACCACTACCTGCTACGTTTTGATGATGCTTGCTATACATCAGGACATTCAAGTAATAATATATTACAACTTTTTTATCTACACAAATATTCTAGCACATTTTCTAAAAATATTTTAGGAGAGAGTATTTGGAGAAATCCTGGAAGTAGTGGGTGATGAAGAAAGCGTTCAACTATACCACTTACCTAACCTAAATTACCTTGAAAGGATTATCAAAGAAACGTTAAGGCTATTTCCAATTGTGCCTTTCTTGCTTCGAAGAACTGAAGGAAACATTGACATTGGTAAAAATATTATTGCGAAAATAAATCAGTACAAAATCAACTAAAGTCTATAGTGAATTAAAATGACCGGGTAACAAGCTAGTTATAGAAAAACAAAAAGGGGCATTCAATTCATCATCGAAAATTCATAAATAAAAACTTCGAAGTTGCCACTTAAAATATTTGTATATACAGGGTGTTTCAGAACTATGGAATCAAATTTCTAGAGATTATTCAGTGCAACAGTAGAAAACATTTGAGTTTTCAACCTAATTTTTAATGTTTTATGGACCGATGAAGCTTCTTTCACAAGAGACAGTATTGAGAGAAAGAAAGAAAATATTCTTAATTGTTTACATTATTTGTAGATTAATAATCGAATACTATTAATTTCTAGGTGATTATACCATTCAAAAGGATTGTCCCATTATTATAAATACTTTACATTTACATAGAACTGAAAAATATTGGCCGAACTCCCTTAAATTTGATCCTGATCGATTCTTACCTGAAAGAGCGGCTAAAATTGTACCAGGTTCATTTATACCATTTTCCTATGGACCGAGAAACTGTATTGGTAAGAACAATATAAAATACAGAGTGTTAATATGAATATTATATCATATGACCTATGAGGCTATGCACAATTCTCCGTTTGTAGGAATATTATTTTTTAGGAATGAAATTTTCCATAATGGAAATGAAGACCATTTTGACAACAGTAATAAAACGATACAGACTGTTAACTTCATATAAAAGTGTGGAGGAAATAGAGCTGGACAGCACTCTACTTTTAAGACCCAGAGATGGGTATAAGTTGAGTTTTGAGTTAAGAAATTAATTTGTTGTCCTAGCTTGCAATAAATCGGCTTACCATTCCAATCATTTTTATTTTTTTATAAATAAACCTTTTTAAAAAATATTTTTCTAAAATATTTTGACACATAAGATTTAAGGGCAAAAGATTTGTTGGTAAGAGTGCAATTAAGATTTCATCGGACAACAACACTAGATTGATCACGTTATTTATTGTAAACTGCCCTATTCTCCAAGCCTTATAATAAATCGACTGCTACGTCAAATTATGATAAAGCTCGCTACCAGTTTTAATTCTAGAAAAGTGTAACTTTTTTTGAAAGTTACACTTTTCAATAACTTTCTGGAGTGTAAACCGTCGATCAAACTTAACCAATCGTAGTTGGGTATCATCAATAGACGGATGTATGTACTAAGGCTGTAAAGAATGTTAGAATATATTAGACAAACGTAAAGAGAGAATACAAAACTCAAACTAAAGCTCTGTCCAATAAAGTAAGAGAGTCTGAATCAAAAATAATAAATGTCAGTTTACTATTAAATACATAAATCAATATATCGCAGAATATTGATTTATATTTAGCTAATATTCTCTAGGTATATAGTTATACAGGGTGTTCCGTTGATCATGTTACAAACTTCTAGGGCAGATAGAAAATGTCAAAAGAAAAACAAAAGTTCATATAAACATGGGTCCGGAAAAGCTTCCTCAGTGAACTAGAGCTCTTTGAAAATAACCTTTAAAAACTAGTTTTTTTTAATAGCTGTTCCGGAGCTATTAAAAAAAACAGTTTGTAAAGCACTTTAGCTACCGCAACCAATTTTGGGAGGTAAATTATTGTTAGTACGTTTATTCTTTTGAACCTACTAAATAAAAAAAATATTTACCAGGGGCTTCAGGGGGGTATTTGGTAAATTTAGGCCCATTTCTTTAAGACTTTAATTTCTGCCCGTTTGGGCATTAGATTATGATGTTCCTATGCTTTTTACATAAAAAAGGTGCTCTTAGTAAAAGTCGGTAAATGGTAAATATCACCGTTTTTGTGAAAATTGACGAAAAGCAAGTTATGAGATACAAAAATTAATTACCTACTATTATTAATAAACAATTTAAAAAAAATCTGGCGTAAATAAAAAATAAATGTTTAAAAAAAGTTAAGGTAGTCACTTTATTAAATTGGTACTCAAATTAATTAACTGTCACTTTAATTACCTTGAGGCATAAAATGTTTAAATAATTTTAAGTGTAATAAAAAACCAACAAATTAACAATTTTAGAAACGTAAACAAATTTTATTAAAGATTGGTATTATAAAAATAAACTTAAAATATTAATTGCTCAAAATTCCGGCCACCACGATCGATACATTTATTGTATCTACTCACCATATTAAGGTTGACGTGGTTAAAAATATGATATCGTGGTTTGAATTACTTCATCAGCTGCGGAAATTCTGGCCACCAGTCTTCTTCTGACTCGACTGGAGTTTCATATACGAGACTTTTCATATGCCCCCAAAGAAAAAAATCTAAGGGTGTCAAATCTGGTGAGCGCGCTGGCCAGGTGACAGGGCCTCCGCGGCCATCCAGCGCCTTCCAAAATTTTAATTTATAAACTCACGGACAATAAGTAAAAAATGAGCTGGCGCTCCATCGTGTTGTAGCCATAAGTTCTGTCGTATATTTAGGGGCAGATCATGTAATAGTTCTGGCAGTACATTTCTTAAAAAATTTAAATAAATATTTCCCGTTAAACGAGGAGGCAACATAATTGGACCAATTAAGCGTTCTCCAACAATGCCGGCCCACATATTGACCGAAAACTTATGTTGATAGCTCCTAAAATGAATACCATAAGGGTTTTCCTCACTCCACACATGATTATTCTTAGAATTAAAAATGCCTTCTTTTGTAAATAAAGCTCGTCAGTAAAAAGGACATATTTTGGAAACTGAGGTTCTTCTGTACACCGGTCAAGAAACCACTGGCAAAAATTCACGCGGGGCATAAAATCATTGGGTCCTAATGATTGCACCTTTTGCAGGTGGTAGGGCCGAAGAAACTGTTCCTTAACAACGTTCCATACCCTAACATGATTTACATGCATCGCATCAGCTACTGCTCGAGTACTTACTGATGGGTTATCTTCAAATCGCTGAAGCACTTCTTCCTCAAAATTCGTGATTCGGATGTTCCTTTGCGCGCCATTATCTTGGCGTTTTATTTTAACGGAGCCAGAAACCGCTCTTCATATAGTCGAGAAGCAGCTCTACCATTACATCGAACTTCCCCATAAATTAAAAGCATATCGGCGTATTCAGCAAAAGTGTAATCTTCCATTACTTAACCGTAATAAAAAGGGAATTAATATCATGTAAAAAATACTGACACTGACAAATTTAAAAAATACTGACAGTGGCAATGAATTAGCATTATTATTATTATTATTAAAATAATTAATTCAGGTGCTGTATCTTAGTTTGGTTTTAGTCAATTTCCACAAAAACGGTGATATTTACCGACTTTTACCAAGAGCATCTTTTTTATGTAAAAAGCATAGGAACGCCCAAACGGGCAGAAATTAAAGTCTTAAAGAAATGGACCTAAATTTACCAAATACCCCCCTGATTCTGAAGTCCCTGGTAAATATTTTTTTTATTTAGTAGGTTCAAAAGAATAAACGTACTAACAATAATTTACCTTCCAAAATTGGTTGCGGTAGCTAAAGTAGTTCCGGAGCTATTAAAAAAAAACTAGTTTTTAAAGGTTATTTTCAAAGAGCTCTAGCTCCCTGAGGAAGCTTTTCCAGACCCATGTTTATATGAACTTTTGTTTTTCTTTTGACGTTTTCTATCTGCCCTAGAAGTTTGTAACATGATCAACGGAACACCCTCTATAGTGTATCGATAGCACCTATTACTACGAATATTGCAAGTATTCCAATCTTTATTAAGATTCGAATCATATGACTATTACTAACCTAAATATTCGTTTTCGTACTAAATCTTAATCAGAAATGACGACGAACTATTGCACCTATGGCCACTAAGCCCTTAAAAATAAATTTAATTTTTACATGAATAGAATACGTTACATGCAAGCCAATCATTGTGTAAGGTTGAAAAACAAAACGTTCCTTTTCAATTAAACCTTACACAATTATATAATATTGCCTTTGTAAAACATAAATAAATTGTAAAATTTTTAACTCCTCATTTGCAATTTACTTAATTTGGTATCATGTTTTTGATTTCACTTATTTAATTGACCTTTAAAAACTTGTTTTTACAACTTATTTTGCTTTTAAATATTTTAGAAAAATCCATCAGAAATACACATTTTAGCGAAATTTCTTTTGGTTACATTTAAATATCCCGCCACTGAATAAATTTAAATCCCCCGCTCATTTTTTAACGTTCCTGTTTTCTGTAGTTTCAAGAACAAGAAATGGAACGCTCTATTTTTATTAATTTCTCTATGGCCCGAATTCGAATTCCCCGCGCTTAATTAAATTCAAATTTGGCGCAGGATTTGATAACGCTTTCTTTCCAATCTGATTGGTTCAACCGGCTGCCAATAGGATTACGGGTAATAAATGTCCAAATTAGTTCGAATTAATGCACCTTCAGTAGAGGGCCAGAGAATTTCTTCCCGTTAACAAGGCAGCCCGGATTTCTCTATATTTACGCTTTGTGGTCTACATTCTAACCTATATTGTGTTCTGTCATTCTGTGATTCTAACCTTGAAAAACCGTATAGGTTATACGTGTTTCTGTTTGGTAATCGAAGACTGAAGAGGGAATTGAAAATAATATCATTTTATTTACTTCAACAAGGTTTTATAAGTACTTACACAATGTCTGTGTGGAAAAAAGCCTCAAAAGCTCACCAAAAAACACATAGAGAAAGACATCAGCCAGAGCACAGAGAACATTTGGGGTTACTGGAGAAGCGCAAGGACTATCAGAGACGAGCTAGAGATTACAATGAAAAGAAAGAAACCCTTAAAATATTAAAAAAACGAGCCCTAAATAAGAATCCTGACGAGTTTTACCACCACATGATAAATTCCAAGATTGAGGATGGTATGTATTTAATGTTAACAACCATGGCCTGTTTTGTACAAGAATACCTATACCTAGCCAAAACCATAAGCCTAGATTATATTTTCGATTGATATACCAAACCATATACAAATTATATTTGGTAACTTTTGGTTTGTTTAACATTTTCTTTTTCTATTATAAAACTGGTGCGACACATTTTGTTGGCCATTTTTATTTAGATATTTTACTTAAGGTATAATTGAATATTTGAGAAACCCGATAAATTCATCATTTTACAATAAATAATTTCTATATAACTAGGTACATCATTTGCTTTATAAACCTTACAAACCGATGCATGTACCAGCAGCAGTGAACTTATTATGATATAGTAACAAACAAGGCAAAGTTATGTTCACATTAAAAAAAAAAAGAAGTATAAAAAAGATGATAAATGTGTAATATGGAAGTGTGGATGAATTAAAAAGATGACAGTATTATTAAAGATTTCAAGTCTTGGTGGCACAGATATTTTAAAAGAAATTGCTTATGAAGTACAGATCCTGTAAAAAGTTCCATATAATGTATCCAAGCTTATGCAGTTTTCTTAAAATAAAAACTTATAAGGGACAGTTATAAATAGGAAATGGAACTTCAAATGTGTCATACCTTAGATTTCTTTTCTGGTTTACAATCAGCGCACATGTTTCCATTTAGTTCGGACACTTTGCCACATAATTTTGGTGACATGAAACCATGACTTCAAATTACATATTTCAGTATTATTTGGGTACAGGAGTGAATATAAAGAAAATATAAAATAAAAGAAATAAATTGTCTTTTATTAATCATGTACATTACATAGATATAAATCTGTTTACATAAGTATATACATAAAGGTTAAAGAATACAAATAGGGAAGTTTAGCCTTAGGCTACTCATACACTTAACCATTCTTATTCTAAACAAAAGAAAAACTAAAAAGTTTACATAATTCATAATGATAGAAGTATTCTACTAAGTATTTTGCAAATTAAGCAAATAAGTTTTAAACTAAAAACTCTTGAACTGATATGTCTAAAATAGGGATCCCAGGCATTATATAAAGATACTGCATTATAGGTAAAACCTATCTCAAATAGTGCTGTATGATGTTGCAGCTTAGTAGTATGAATTCCATAATGAAGCTCATGGTTATGAACTTTTCTCTCAAATATATAGGAATATTTGACATTAACAACCTTATTAGAAAAGTAGCATAACATCTTACTACACCAGACATATTATTTATAACCACCTTGAAGAAAACCACCTATTTTTAAATTATATGCGTAGTATATTATATTTGTTTGGGTTTGGGATTCAGCATGTCGCGTCGTCTTTTGTCGAAAATCTTTTTAATTTTTTTGATTGTATAACGACAGCCCTATTCATGCGCCGAGGGTTGTTTGTGTTAGCATTTCTGGGCGTTGCTTTTCGGAGATGTTTCGGTCGCGCGTGCCGAGGGAACGGCAGAAAGTAAAACCCAGCCATCGAGGGTACTACTTTAAAAAATTTATTGAATATTAGTTTGTTTTTTTTTTTTATTGGCAATGTGTAAATATATTTTTATTAATGTTTATAAATTTAATATTTTGCGTGAATAGGAGGAAATAACTTATGCATGTATTTATCTAAAATTGTTTCATGCTGAAGAGAAAATTAATATTAAAGTGATCGACTGAGATAATTGATTTACTGAATTTTTAGGCATATTTTCGAAATTAGTTTTTTTTTTTAATTTGTTTGTGTGTTTCAAAAGTAAGCTAGAGCCTTGTTGAATATAACTAACATTTCGACCCTGACTGGGTGAATATGCAGGCGTAAATCATACCACAGATAAATAAATATATGTTTCGCGCATTTGCCCGTCTATCTGTGTTAATACCTAGAATATTGACTCAACTATTCAACTCATAGCTGGGTAGTCTCCCGTATGGGACCTCAGTACCTTCTAGTGATGGCTGCATAACTAACCCAACTCTCTTCAGTTTTAAATGAATAGTATGCATGAGGAATTAGAAAGGAACAGTAAATATTCGATTTTTGGGGAATTGAGATCGAGAGTTTCTCTGCCGTGCTCTTTCCCCTCGTGAATTCCAGGCTGAGTACGGCATTATTTTTTTTACATAAATAAACTAAGTAGGTGTATTATCAAGACTTCACTTTCTTTAATACCATCTTAATAATTCAAATTTCCGTAATTTTGTCTTGTCAAGCGCATCCGAGGTAAGTAAAAGAGAGAGTGATTCTGTTACAAAACACAACGTAGGGAGGGTATTGGTTTCTTATTTATTTATTTTTTTCTCGTTCGATCTTTTTTTATTTATTAAAAAAAACTTATCCATTCTCTATGGACGAACCTGGGTTTGTTATACTACGACCTTAATTGTTTAAATTATGCTGAAACATGATCAAATCTTCTCAGACCAAATATGAAGCAACAACAGTTATTTTATATAACTTGCAGTCGATAAATCTAAACATTAATAATTATATTACAATAACTATAATTCATAAATATATTACAATAATAAAAAATTGGCAAAACTAGAGATTCACAGAGTTTTTTCCTAATCTTAAAGTCTAAAATAAATCTTTTTGCATAAAGAACTTTCATTTTCACATAACTTTTTTGAACTAACCTCCTCACATGATCCCTGAACCTTTAGTCAGTATCAATAACAAGCCCTAAGCTCTTCGCCTCTTCGCATATGCATGAATATGGGATTGTATAAGGGACAAATAAAGGTGATGAAATTTAATAGAAAGAACAGCATACAATTTGTGCTATAGGTATTTTAATTACTTTACAACAATACTTAATATCAATATTTACTTAGCATAAAATTATTCACTTATTCATATTTGAAATATATAAAAACTAGCTATTTTATTACTGCTAAAGGTCTATTAACACCTAAAGTTAAAAATGAAAAAAAAACACATTTTAACCAGGTTTTTAATTTTACATTTTCAATGCAATTAATTTTAAAACTTATATGTTTAGATTATGTCATCTTCTCTGAGACTGAAATTATGTGTCCTTAATAGCCTTCGTTTCATATCCAACAGTATTTCTTGCATAATATATTTATAATTAAAAAAAATCAGTTTCACATAACTAGATAAAAGATTTTCTAGATTTTCCTATATTGCTGCAGTCCTAAATAATAAAGTATCACAAGCTCTTATGCGGCTAATTCGGGCTTATGACTATTATCCTGATTGTGGATTTCATTTTTGATGTCAGCTATATTAACTCATCTTTTAGGCTTACATTTTGAAAAAGAAAAAGAAGAAGAAGATACTCCGGAGCAAATCCAACTAATGAAAACCCAAGATTTAAAATATATCGTAACAAAACGAACACAGGAGCAAAGAAAAATAGAAAAACTACAGGCGCAACTGCATTTGATTAGTTTAGACCACCAGAGCCAAAATCAGCATATCGTGTTCGATAAGAAAAAAAAAGGAGAAGGTTTTGAAAACAGCAGGCTTTTGAGACTTTCTGAAAGAGAGCTCTCTGATATTGATCCCGACATTTTAGAGGTAAGCATTTTCTCCTAAAAAAATATATATATTTGATGTTTGCTTTGTAGAAATCAGCTAGAACCAGAGAGGCCCTTTATAAAGAACTAGCGAAAAGAATAAAAAGAGAGAAAGAGTTGGCCGTGACTCAACAAAAATTGGAAATTAGTAGAGCAGTACAAGGGCGCAGAACTGTTTTGCCTCCGAAAAAAATCAAGAAAGGATCTAAGGATTGCGCGCCTGTGTATGTGTGGAAGTATGAGAGAAAAAAGTAGATTTTGTGATTTTAAAGCTGAAGTATATTAAGATTTCATTAATTTAGAAGATTTTTTTTCCATCCTACCAAACCTAGTAAAAAAATTAATTACTCATTTTTAAATCACAATAGAATATGTTTATTTATTTAAGCGAAAATGTGCAAGTACAAATTACGGTATCCACGTCTTTGTTAATAAAATTTTTAGAAAGTTTTGTACTACATAAAATTTTTTTCAGAACCAGAAGATATAATAAGTAATTAATTCCTTTTTCATGCACAACCTATTGTGGCTTAGGAAACATTATAATAGGATAGCAACAATGATAATATATATGAGGGGCTAGTTCCAAAGTGTGCAATCACCATTTTTTAGAAAAAAATAGTAAGATGTCGCTTCGGATTCAATTTTCAGCAGTACATACTAATATGAAACTGTTTTGTAACAAAACGAGCTATATTCTACCTATTTTTAACCTTAAAAGCCTTGGTAGTTAATTCTTCCGTTGGATTTTTTTTATATAGAAGTGGGATTTCTTTTGGCATATTTATAGAATGGCCTTTTTATTCGGTTAACACATTGATGGACAGTGTGAACATGTCGATGTTCCAAAAAAATCACATTGATATTTTAGAAACATATGAACTGATTTTTTTCATATTTTGACCATATATATAAAATAGGATAAAGTTTAAAAAAAAACAACTTTGGACGCCATACTGCCATAACAGTTGTGACCCACCAACATTACTTTCTGACAGGACGCATTACTGCATAAGCAGTAATTTTTTAATGGCAATGTTGGGACACTGTACTGCTAAAGCATTATAAATTCCTAAAACGTTTTAACTTGGAGAAACATTTATTTTGAAGAAAGAAATAAAATACAACTTAAAGTAAAAACTAGTTCCTAAGGCTAAAATGGTAACTTTCAAAGCATGTCGGACATAATGCTGGTTTGTCTTCACAACCCTTACATCTGTATGAAACTTGTGTCCTTTAGTCCTTTTTGAGACACTCCTTGCAGTTTAAAAAGTAATTCTTCCTTTTATAATTCTCAGAGGGCAAGGGGATTTTTTCGGGAAAATGTGGAGTATCATTATTATCTGATGGTCTTGCTGGTGTTCGCCGATTTTCATGTACAGCAATATTTTTGTTTGTTTTAAAAAAAAGTCTACCATTTTTTTCATTTGCAGGTATTTCGAGCAATCCTCGAATAATCTTTTCTCGAAATTCGATAATTCTGATATTTTTTACTTTTTCCTTGTAAATAAAAAATGCGTTAAATATTGTAACGTCTAGTAAATGAAAAATTATTTTCTTATACCAACTTATTGTTTTTCGTGGGCATGAGTAGTAAGATACAAGCTGATCCAGTCTATCAATCAACACCATATATATATTTGTTATATTCTGCTACTTCAACTGGTTTTAATTTCACCTTAAAAAAATATATATTATTATATTAGTGTACCTATTTTAGAAAAACAAAAAATGTACCTTGCCAAAGCGACTTGAGACTTCAATTAACTTGGCATGATACTTGGTGGTTAAAAGTAAGACATCTCTGTTGTCTCTCCATTTAGAGACGTATACACCTCGACGTCTTCTCCAGATGTATTCCCCCTTTTTTAACTTTTTCAAAGTCACAACTTTTGGATTGCCTTTCCTATATGCATTATACTGTGGTCTGTTTTTTTTTTGTCTAAATTTTACGTTAGGAATAAGATGCGGTTTTTGCGAGTCTATTTGGGCGTCATTTAGATACTTTTTTATGAGAAAAAAATAATCCCAATGCGTTTAATTTTTTTGAGGAAATTTACCATTTCTGTCGGAATGTTCAAAAAGGCCCTCTGGCGGTGACATGTGTAAACTAACAAAACTTCAAATACTAAAACAGTTAAAGCCTAAGAAGGGCCCTTTTTAAAGCACACAATTGTGTTAAAGTCGACTAAGCCATTTCTAACATACAGGATATTTTTTACGGAAATCTTTGAATACCTTCCCACTATTTTATTTTCAGAGATATAGGAAAAATTGCAAACAAAAAGGTTATAGATTGTCCTCTACTTTAAAGACCAAGTATTTCTTTGTTAGGTTAATATATCAAAATTCACAAAAACTTATTTTAGAAACATAAAATTATTTTCCGGGTTTTTTCTCTGCGATGAGTACTTTCTGAGATACAGTATCTCACATTCTTAGTTGGCCACCCTGTACAAATATCAGCTAATATAAATCGATTATAATAATCTGGCTAAGACAGGGCCCTACTAAGACAACTCTGTAATATTATGTTTTTCTGTAAAAAATAAAAATAGTAATTTCCTATCAGACGATCGGAGACGCGTTGTGCCATTATTTTCGTCAATGCGTAATATTCAATTCTCAATCTGTATATGCATATGTATGTTTTCATTACTTGAGTTTTAATATTTTATTATCGGCAGGGATCCAATACAACAGCCAGTACGACCTGTTGGGTATTATTGATGCTTGCTATACATCAGGACATTCAAGTAAGATTATACTACATACATAACATCTGCTAAACTTTTTAATCTACACAAATATTCTTATGTCCATTAAAAAATATAAGCGAATTTTCTAAAAATATTTTAGGAGAAAGTATTAGATGAGGTCCTGCAAGTAAAGGCTGATGAAGAAAGCGTTCAACTATACCACTTGCCTAACCTAAATTACCTTGAAAGGATTATCAAAGAAACGTTAAGACTATTTCCAGTTGTGCCTTTCTTACTGCGAAGAGCCGAAGGAGACATTGACCTTGGTAAAAACATTATTCCTAATTTTAATCAGTAAAAAACTAAAGTCTAGAATGAAATAGAATTTCTGGGTACCAAGAAAGTTGCTGTAATTTTTTAAATATTTGACGAATTAGTTACAATATTTTTAAAAGGGCTATAGACGTATAAAAAGGGCATCCAATTCTTCATCGAAAATTCATAAATAAAGAAACTAATCGAATAGTATTAATTTCTAGGTGAATTTACCATTCAAAAGGATTGTTCCATTGCTATAAACATTTTTCATTTGCATAGAAATGAAAAATATTGGCCGAATGCACTTAAATTTGATCCTGATCGATTCTTGCCGGAAAGAGCGGCTAAAATTGAACCAGGTTCATTCATACCATTTTCCCATGGACCTAGAAACTGTATTGGTAAGATCAATATAAAATACAGTGTGTTACATAATAAGATGCTAATCCTTAAAGGGGGTAATTTTAAGAAGAAAAGTTCAAATAAAGCTATGTCCTAAACTCCTTAACTTTTGAGCTACAAGGTGTTAAAATCTTAAGGAAAAAATCGTTTTTTCTTAAGATTTTAAACTTCCAATTCTATTCCATAAGATTTCTTAATGAAATTTCGCACAAACCCTCTGAGTTGTGAGTGAAGAAGTTTTCTTCTTAAAATGACAAAACACCTTGTATTTACATGACGCATGTAATGCACAATTCTTCCTTAATAGGAATATTACTTTTAGGAATGAAATTTGCCATGATGGAAATGAAGACTATTTTGGCAACAGTAATAAGACGATACAGACTATTTAGTTCATATAAAAATTTGGAGCAAATAGAGCTGGACAGCAGTATATTTTTAAAGCCCAGACATGGGTATAAGTTGACTTTAGAGTTAAGAAACTAATTTTTGTCCTTTTTTTAATAAATTGGTTTACCTTCTAATAATTGTTTTGTTTGTACATGAAACTACTTAAAAAAAATTGTGAAATAACCCTGATAAGATTTAAGGGCACAATATTAGTTCGTAAAAAATAATTAAAATTTCATCGCACGGAAATTATTTACACTAATACAGCCTAAACAAAACTAAAATTTATTAATATTTTTAAATGAACTTTAGCATTATTAATAATATAATTAATTTTGTTGCTGTATTTTAATTTACTTTTAGTCAATTTTTACAAAAACGGTGATTATTTAGTGATTTTTACTGAGAGCACCTTTCTAATGCAAAAGGCAAAGGAGCATCATAATCTGATACCCGAATGGGCAGAAATTGAAGTCTTGGAGAAAAAGAGGGTAATTTTACCAAATATCCCCTGACATAAATTATTTTTGTACTAGCTTCACAAGAATAAACGTACTACCAATAATTCATGTCTCAAAATTGGTTTTTAAAGGTTATCTTCAAAGAGGATAGAGAAAAACGAATAAGAGCGTATTACAGGTAGTTTAGAAGCAAGAAGAGCTAATTGTGGTCTAAGTTAGGTTAATGCTTTAGGTTAATGGGGGTGGTGTGCTAATAGCGGTTAAAAAAGATTTAGGAGCAGTCGCCGTGTGCCATTTTTTCAGTGAAGCTGAGGATGTGTGGATTAATTTTGGTGTGGGGAATGTTTGCGTTTTTGTTTGTTGGGTTTACCTCCCTCCTAAGGACATTAATGCTTATTCATATTTTTCAACTAAATTAGAATCATTAAATCAACGAATAAATAAAAATAATGTAATTTTGGTTTGCGGCGATATGAACTGTTCAACTGTGCGATGGGAAAAGGAAAACAATAATTTATTTGTAACCCCTTTTCAAGTATCTAAGGAATACTTCGATATCATCGAAAATCTTTCATTTGCAGGTCTAATACAATTTAATTACCTAAAAAATGATTGTAATAATACATTAGATCTAATATTATGTAATGAAGGACGTGTTTCAAGTTTGTTGCATTGTGATAGCCCCTTGATTGTGGAGGACCCTAAGCATCCAGCCATTGAATTTAACTTTCAGGTTAACAATATAAAAATTTTAAAACATAAATCACTTTCTTACTTTAATTTCAACCAGGCAGATTATGTGGAGATAAATAATGTATTAAAAAACAAACCTTGGCCAAATATTTTTAATAATTCCTTAAATCATAATTTAAACACTTTTTATAATATTTTAAATGAAATTGTTGAAGAGAAGGTACCCATCGTGCGGAAAAATGCACGTTTTCCGGTTTACTTTACACAGGCCACAATAAAGGTTGTAAAAGAAAAAAATAAATTCCACAAAAAATGGAAATTTTACAATAATATTTCTGACTACAATACTTTTAGGCTTTTGCGGAGTAGATCTAAAAAACTTATAGAACAAGATTTAAGGAATTATGTAGAATCCTTAGAAAGTGATATTCTGCATGATAGTAAAAAATTCCGGAAAATGGTTTCTATAAATAAAAAAGGCTTAGGCATCCCAGCTAAAATGAAATATATGGATAGGGAGTCCTCGAACAATCAAGATATCTCTAACATGTTTGCGGAGTTTTTTGAGAGTGTTTTTGTTAGACCCAGCTCTTTGGTATACGATAATAGCGATGATTTAAATACTAATAAGAATTTTTTACATTCTATTTATCTTTCTGAATCTGAAACTCTCGAAGCATTAAAAACACTTGATCCCAAAAAGGGCGCAGGCCCAGATAATTTTCCATCCTTTTTTGTTAATAGTTGTGCAATGGGTCTCGCCCTTCCCCTGACCTTAATTTTTAATCAATCACTGTCGTGCAGTGTTTTTCCGGATAAATGGAAACGTTCATATGTCATTTCAATATTTAAAAACAATGAAAAAAGCGTAATTAACAATTACCAACCAATAAATAAGCTTCGTATTTTTGCCAAGGTTTTTGAAAAAATAATTTATAAATATATTTTTAATGTTGTGAAACGTTTGCTAATTTCTGAGCAACATGGATTTCTACCAAATAAATCCATTGAATCTAACCTTCTTGAATATACGGAATACATTACAGAAAACATGGATAGCGGAGTTCAGGTGGATGCTATCTACACCGATTTTAGTAAAGCTTTTGACAAAAGGAGTCGGTGTGGATGGCATTTTTCTGGACTGGTGCGAATCATATTTAAGAGGTCGTACTTTTTCTGTATTGGTAAATGAGGTTGAATCTATGAATATAAAAGTTACCTCTGGGGTACCGCAAGGATCCCATCTAGGACCTCTGCTCTTTCTTATTTATCTTGATAATGTAAAACTTTGTTTTTCAAACGCTATGGTTCTTGGATTCGCCGATGACTTAAAAATTTACAAACAAATTAAAACTCCGCACGATTGTGAATTGCTGCAAAAGGAACTAGATCAATTTCATAAATACTGTCTTAAAAATAACTTGTTTATAAATTCAAATAAATGTAATGTTATCAGTTTCACTAGAAATAAAAATCCAATTCAATACAATTACAGAATTGGTAACAGTGCCTTAAATAGAGAAAACGAGGTTAGAAATCTGGGCTTGACAATAAACTTACATTTGAAAAACATATAGATTTAACAATTTCAAAGAGTTTTAAAATGTTGGGCTTGATAAATAGACAATCTAACTTATTTTCAAATCCAAATACATACTTAACACTCTATTATGCTTATGTACACAGCAAGCTTAACTTTGCTTCAACAATCTGGAGTCCTTATTATCAAATTTATAAAGACGCAATCGAAAGGGTACAAAAAAGGTTTTTCAAGTCATTTTTATTCAAATATGGTAACCAGCTTCAGCTTACTAGTATAGCATCTGTGAGAAATCATTATAATATTTTAACTCTTCAGGATCGAAGGATTTTATCTGATATTATGTTTCTTTATAAAATATTAACAGGTAAAGTAGTCTCCTCATTTGTTAAGCAAAATTTTATTTAATATAGCGCCGAGAGCATTTAGGGTAAAGGTCCCATTTAGACACACTTTGCATGCTCAAAATTCTCCTATAAGGATGATGCGTGAGTAACAATGTGCCGTCGGCAATATTTCCATTATGGGAATATTCCCAGAAAACTGCCCAGGATCTATTTAACTTTCCAAAACCGGGAATTTTCATAGCGGCAATATTGCCAAAATGATGGGAATGTTATCACAATTCTGGGAATATTATTGGCAATATTGCCCACATTTTATTTGTGCATTCGCGTGGCGCGAGCGTGAATCGTGATTATATCGGGCCATATAGACGGCGTCAATCGCCGTCGTCATCCCCGAAATAGATTGGTTTCGGATCGGGATTCGCTCTAGTGCCACTGACTGCTAGTTTATAAGTTATTTATTTATTTTGTACGCTAAAGTGTGGTAAATTTGTGTAGAAAAATATAATAAGGGTTAATTATGAAGCCAAAAAGTGATATTTGGAAGTTTTTTTTAGGAAAAACGTGCAATAATAAGACTGTGTACGAATGTAAATATTGTGGCAAGATTTATACAAATAAAAATGCCACCAAATTTACACGGCATATTAAGAAATGCATTAAGTGCCCTATTATGCTGAAGAATGAACTGTCTGAGAAATCGAACTCAAACTCGGTGGGAATGGTGGGATTGGCCAAATTGAATTATTCTTCAGCTGGTGCAAGTGTCGATGTTGGATGTTCAGAACAAGAACCAACCAGAAAGCATCGACCTTGATATGCCTATGATTGAAGTAAATGAGGAAGGTAACAGTTTAAGTTGTGCCAGTTCCGCTTCAATAGCAATGCTTGAGTCTAAGTCTGCGAAGATGTCCATGTCTGTTTCAAAATTCATGACACCATGAATACTAAAGAACAGGTATTTTTATGAAATGGCAAAAAAATTGTTTAATTGTTGTGTGGAAATCATAAAAATCATAAGAAATTCACAGTTGTTAACAGCGAAATTTAAACAACTAAACATTGAAAAAATTATACAATCCTCTTTACATTTGCCAGTGAAAACGCGCTGGGGAAGTTACTTGGAGTGTCTAAATAGTTTAGTCGTTACAAAATGTATATTACAAACAATGGCAATAAACGAAGATGCCATAAAGACTTTCACAAATCATAAACAAACTTTACTCGATGATCAGATTTAGAAAACTTTCGCAGTCTTTTGAAACCAATTGTACATTGGATTACGTATTTAGAAGGTGACTACAACACCATTCACGTAGTCCATTCGGTATTTTTAGAAATAGAAAAAAACCTGGAACAGTTTTTACCTCTGACATTCCGTACCACTGAAGCTGGTTTAATTACGCAAAAATTCAAAGATAGAAGACTACGCGCTTTAAAACCTATTCATTTAGCAGCTTGCCTGTTGGATCCCAGAAGCCAAGGATTAATAATGTCTAAGTGAAGAAGTTGACGATCACAGTGACAGTGATACAATTACAAATAGTTATTCTACTACCTCTCCATCATCATGCTCCTACATATCGGAGTCTGAGTTTGAAGCAGAATTGGATATTGACTTTTATGGTTTCGATGCAGCAAATAACACCGTGATTTTATACAGTTAGGACTATTTTTGGGAGAGAATAAATGTTTTAAGTTACATAACATTCATAAGAATAGAATATGCAGTTTGTTTAATATTTTCTTTATAAGTTTTTGTTCATTTGTTTTACGTATAATAAATAATTTTTGAATAAATCATTAATTTTTTTGGTCTTGATTTTAACATAGTATTTAAGTAAGCGAATTTGAGCCTCACAAGTTAAATTGCCCTAAGTTGCCACTTTAAGGCAATATTGCTTCTAATATTGCCCTCAATCTAAATGGCTGGCAATGGCACATTGTTATGCGTGAGGCCAATGTTTTATATTCTGATTTAGATTTGGATTTTTTCAACCTGTCTGAAATAAAACTGAAGCAAATAATTAAAAGCGCCCTTCTGTCAAAGATTTGGATATTTAAGTTTAGGAAAACATTTCTTTTTTATATGTTTCTATTATTTCCAAAGTAGGTAAAATTTTCTTGATAAATTTTTTTGGTTTTTTAGTTAGTATTTCTTAGTTTTTAGTTAACTCAGTATACATTTTGATGTGGATACTGTTGTAGGTTTACCTGTTTGTATCCTAAAAAGATTATAAATAAATAAATAAATGCTTTAGTTATAAGTGATATCTACAACTTATGTAAATGCTCAGTCGTAAGTTAATAAATAAATTTAAGTAAAAAAAAAACAACTTTTTAACAATCAGTTTTTATTTGAAATACTTCCCTTCTTTAGGAACCAAAATTTCATAAAGATCAGTCTTAATAATTAAAAAAAAAATACAAATGAAAAATTCTAAGTACAACATAAATTAGAACATATTTACAATATATTTCATTTTTATACAATCAAGCTACGGATCGCTTTTATATACAATTCATTCCTAAATTATAACGCTCGTAGGTAAACCTAATTACCGAACACATACTTCAAAATAATTAAAACAAGAGATACAGCTATTATAAATACTGGGCTAAAAACATCACGATTCAATTAAAGCAACGCTAATTGCTTTGTGTCATTTATTAAAATATGCTTTTATTTTAAAAATAATTATATAATTGTATCAGAAATGACGTTTTCAATTCTGCGTGGATTTAAAGTCTCGTATACTGGCCGACAATTCGTTTTTTTCGCACGGTGAGATTCAGATTTATATTGAAAACATCATTACGAATATTATTGCTTTTTTATTTCACTATTTTCAGAGTGGTTCGGTTGTCAGTAGAAAAGTAAATTTCTATTATATTGTGAATAAGTGTTATGTAAAACTGATTCAAATATTCTAACATTTTAACAGCTAAACCGATAAATGAAACTGTGTAGTATTAATATTTACTTTTCTAAAGCGCTACCATGTGGTTTTTTACGATTGACAATTTGTTACCCTATTATTTGTAGAACTACATAGAAAGATTTTGTACATGAAAACGACGGCCAGCTTTTTTGTGCTTCTTGAATCACATCTTATAGCGGATGGAACTCAATAAATACTTAATAAATTAACTTCCTAGGCAAGCAGTATATAAATAATAAATACATAAAACCACGTACTACATCCTAAAGCGTATGTTTATAATAGGTTTATCACAATCTTAAAACAACACCGATTTTTGTGCCAGGTGAACAACATTTGTCCTTAAAATTAATTAAATATAAAAAAATAGCTGCCACAAAATGACACCAGATTTTCAGCCAATATAAAATTTAAAGCTGATAAGAGTTATTAATTAATTCTATTTATATTGGCATACCATGGAGGGATCGTAAATATTTATTTACATAAAATTTATTAGAGAGTGACAAAAGTTTAACAGTTAAAAATGGATATTGGATACTTGTCAATATTTAATACTTTGGCCATTCAATTATCCGGTTCTTTTGACTGCAAAATTTTTTTCGACTTATTTTTTAGAAAGTTTGAAACTAATTCTACGATACTCCTAACTTCTTTATCCTTTGAAATACAATATTGACATTTCTTGTGCTGTTTAAAGTGATGAAAACAGAAAAATAAACAAATACCTTTAAGGTATTCAGAATAAAACTATTCACATATACATTATTGGACCATCAATAGCAATTGCACTTTTTATCGCAAACGAAGAAGACACATTTCATTTTTCAACGGACACTACCGTTAACTATATCTTTAACTCATGAATGTATGGAGTTGCCATATAGCAACACTAGCATTGACGCACGAAACTTATTATTTTGAAGCAGCGTTGTGCTTGCTATTACAATTGAGGGGTCCAATGCATAAACCGGCCAAGTCCATTTTTTGGGCAAAATGAGTTGGGATTATATTCTTGCACAGTTTTAAATTCTAAACCTTCCAATGCATAAACCAGATCTATAACATTTAAAATGTGGAAACTGAAGTGTATAATTGGTTGCCTACCCTTTAATACTTTGCATAAACCGGCCAAGTCCTGGACTTGACTGGTTTTTGCACAGTGCTGTCAGTCAAAATAAATTAATTATAAACGCGTGTTGTTATTTACATTGAGCCAGTACTTTCTTGAATTAGTTCCGTTTCACGTTAAAAAAATAATGTTGTCTGATAGTGAAAATGATCCTTTTGGAGATACGCATACAGACAGCGATGAAGATTGTGTGCCAGTTAATAAAAGACCTAACCTCAAAAGGTTAACTTCGACAAGTTCGTCCTCTAATGATTCGGATGAAGAAATTCAAGGCATTCAACCTGTCCTTAGCATGTTAGAAGACGTCCCTATTATATCCGAAGGTGGAACTGATCAAATTCCTGGAATTCCTGATAACACGTCACAGTGAGGAAAAAAACGACTTGTACGTAAAAAATTATGGAAAAGAAATATACAAAAGGCGAGACGAACTAGGGGTGAGCCTTATATAAATGTTGCTGGTATTTATAAACCTGGAAAACATATTGGTGTAAACTGCCATTGTAAACTAAAGTGTTTTGATGAAATTGGACCCGACATTTGTGAAACAATATTTCGTGATTTTTGTGCTATGAGATCAAAAGACCTGCAGGATTCATATTTGTACGGCAATATTTTAAAGACAGAAGCACAGCGCGTTAGACCACGTTCTGGCGATGGAAATAAAAAGAATGCAACATTCACTTACAAGGTAATTTATTACTTTGAATACAAAATTACTCATTTTTGTTTAACTTTGCTGTATTATTTCAGATTCGCCACAATGGTGTGATGCGAAAAATCTGCAAAAAAGCATTTCTCTCATTGCATGGGATCACAAAAGCAAGACTTGAGCGATTACAGCAGCACCTAAATATGGGACACGGAACTCCTCCTATAGATAAACCTAGGGCCTAATAAACTACCAGAAGGCACCGATGACAAGTTACGTGAGCATATTCTTAGTTATCCAAAATACAAATCACATTAAAGTCTAAAAGACAACTTACACCACTATTACATATCACCCCTTCTCAGTATTGCAAAAATGCATCAAATGTGCCTACAGAAATATGAACCTCAGCAGTTACTTCATGGAAATCAAAATATTAAGTCTATTGTAAAATATGAATATTACAGAAAGTTTTTTACAGAAAACTTTAAAATGTCTTTTGGTAAACCAAAGTCGGACACATGCCAGAAATGTGACAAATTAATGAATCAAATTAATGCTGGTGACAATGAAGAACAAAAGAGACAGTTAGAAATAGAAAAAGAATTACATATTAAAAAAGCTGAAACTTTCTATACAGATATTAAAGATAAAACAATTTTAGCTTAAAACGATTCAACTGTAGAAGTGATAACATATGATTTTCAACAAAATTTGCCCCTTCCTGTATCCTCCAGTGGAGAAGTGTTTTACAAAATTCAACTTTGGGTATATAATTTTTGTGTCCATGTAGGAAGTACTGGAAAGTTTTTTTTTATGTGTATGATGAAACACTGGCCGCTAAAGGACAAAATGATGTAGCCGGTCTGCTATATAATTTTCTAAATAACCACATTAAAGAAGAAGTAACTGATATATACATGTTTTCTAACAACTGTTCGTAGCAAAACAAAAATTTTGTTTTAGTGCAGTTCCTTTATACTTTATTGGTAACTACTGCAAGATTTAGGCTAATACAGCACAGGTACCCCGAACCCGGACATAGTTTCCTTCCATGCGATAGGAGCTTTGGAGCCATAGAAATACAAAAAAGAAAGCACGACAAAATATATCTTCCTCAAGAGTACTCAAATTATTTGATTATTGAAAATACAAACAAAAACTTTAAAGTCGTTTCTGTAGAGCAGGATATATTTTTAAATTTCAAGGTCCATTTGCAACAGTTTTTTGTAAAGAATCCTTTAAGGAAGAACAACAAACTTACGATTTCAAAATATCGAATCATGCGCTATGAAAAACTAGATAGTGAAATATTATTTAAGTGTAGTGAAACAGTCTCCCTCCATCAGTTTATGAGTCAAGTCCATTAATATTTCCCTTATAGCTCATTTATTTTTTTTGATTAAGATATTGAAATATTTAAAAAATAATGCAGCAGAATCATCTGCAAATGACAACAAAATGCGAAAATTTTCAGTAACTAAGAAATTTACATAAAAAATGTTTTTTATGTTTCCTCAACATTTCTCCTCATGTGACTTAACTGGTTTATGCATTGGACCCCTCAATTGTACTAGACCTATTACAATTGGACATTGGCTATTACGCGATTACTACAATAGCTAAAATCATATTACATATTCACAAGCATTGGTTTAATCAATACAACCCAAGAATACAACAATCCCAATAAGCTAGTAAACTAATATTTAATAAATACGACTTAAAAATGTTGATTTATGGGCCCTCAGCGTAGTGCCTGAACTCTCTATTCGATAAATTCAGGTGAGATTACGCGGGGAATCACGCGGAGGTATCGAGTTCCTGTTTCTTTATTTTGTTTACAACAGCAGTTGTGACGCTGCATTCAGCATTCATGCAGTCCATAAGAGACTATTTGTTTGTGTTTCTCTGTATGTTTGTGTAACACTACATACTTTTGGTTTTATATATTATACAATAATTATATTAGTAAAGTACGAGACTAGCTAGAAAAAATGGATATCTGATGGACTCCTGTCTTAAAAACGAAAAGTTTTCTATTTGGTTAGAACTAGAAACCCAAATAAAAAAGATGAAGCTTTCTGTAAAATATGCTTAAAAGCAATTTCGGATGGAATTACTCGGTAAGAATTAAAATTGAGAATGGCACGTCAAGTGGAATGTACGAAGCTAATTCAAAATTTTTCGACGAAAACAAAATTCCTCGCAAAAATCTATTTGGCTGCCACATGCAATCTTAAGACCATCTCAAACAAGGTGGTTAAGTCTTCAGTTGGTAGTGGACAGGATCCTGGAACAATGGGCAGCTTTACAGTTATTTTTTATTAACCAGGCATTGGTAGAAAATATTAAAAAGGCCAAAAATATATTAAATGCTTGAAACAATCAAACTTTTAATCTGTATTTCTCTTTTTTATCATATATTTTAGATATTGTTAATAAAATGAACCTAGAATTTCAATCTGAAGGTTTTAAAATGCTTGTTTTGCTAAATAGGATTACAATCTTGTAAAAAACTATTCTTTGAAACTTTATGAATCATACCTATATTAATGAAAGACCGTTAAATCAAGTTTCTTTTTATCCAGAAAATTATTTACCGCTGGATGCAATCCATGTAGTATAGTATTTCACTAGAAAACCACATCCCTGATCTAATTTAAAACATCTTAAGTAAGTTTTTAGGTGGAGCTATGTTTTGAAATTAAAAAAAGATTCAACTTTGATGACCCAGTATCTATTCAAAAAATCAAAACCAAAAAAATCAATCCTAAGAACTGACAATACATTTTTGGAAACAATTCTAGTACATTTGCTTTACGTCAAAAGCACAACACTGTTTTGAGGTTATGTTAGTTTGTTTTGTTTCCAAGAACGTGCCGATCTGCAGCAAATAAGTGAGTTGAAGATATACCTGTAACAAAAACTTAATTCGTTGGGGTTTGTGAGATTTTATAGTCACCGTTTTTGTTAGTGGTGAAAATGGAAATAAGATTTGCGTAAGTATCTCAATTTGTCAATTACTTCTGGATAACTATTAGAACTGAGTGGCTAGAGTAACAATTATGCTTTATTAGAAAGGTCATTTTTCCCTCTGTAATAATAATTGACAACCCACGAAAAAAGCGAACTTTTACAATATTTTGCTTCTTGCCATATGGCAACGCTAGTATCTAGTGGCATCTTTTTTTTCAGACGGGGGTTCTCTCCAGAAGAAGCTTTAAACATGGTTTTAGGAAGATGACGTCAACGTTAGAAATATTTATGGAAGCAAATGTTGAGGTGCAATTGTATGGCGAAGAAATAAGGTGGAGGATGACGACAACGAAGAAGATGCAGTTCAGACGATGGATCGTCCCACATACTACGCCTATGATATGATAATGATTTAACGTTATATACAGGGTTTTTTTCCTATAAACATTTGTCCTAAATGCACCCTCTCAGAGCTACAGTCCACACAAATTGCTTGAAGAAAATCGATTATTTGAAATTGTAACTACAATTATGCATCAATTCTTCTGAAAATTTGTATGTCCCCGTTTTTTGGGTGCTATTTTTATTTTCCGTCCCAAAAATGGTGTAAATCCAATTTTAGGGGAGGATTCAGGGAAGCTTACCCTTCTGATGGCCCGTATCTTATATTTCCTATAAGAAATTTAAAAATCTAGCAACACCAGCTAGTTCGCCATGAAAAAATATACATTTTTTGTCTCTTGCATTTTTTCCACATAATTAAGCGTTTTCGAGAAAATCGCTGATAAACGAAAGCGCAGTATTATTAAACCCTATTAATCTATTAAATTTAAAAAAAAAAACGAAGTGGGCTGTGACTGTTTAATTTTTTGTCAAGTTGAGTTAATTTTATCCAAAAATGAAAAAAACGATAATTTTAGATTTTTCCATGGCTAATTAGAATGTGTTCTACATTTTCAAATTTATTATTGGAAACATAAGATATGGGCCATCATAAGGGTAAGCCCTCCCCCCGATTCCTTTCCTAAAATTGGGTTTACACCATTTTTGGGACGGAAAATGTCAAGAGGACCCCAAAAACGAAGAAATACAGATTTCCAAAAGTTTTACGTATAACTGTAGTCAGTGTTCCAAAAAATCGATTTTCTTCAAGCAATTTGCGTGGGCTATAGCTCTGAGGGAGAGCATTTTAGGACACATGTTTATAGAAAAAAAAGTCTTATTTTAACCCCAACAATACGTTCTTAAAATATTTGCACCGATTTTTGTAACACCCTGTACATATACAGTATCGGACAAAATTAGAGAGACTTCTCTATTTGCCAACTCCAATTTTTTGTACTTGAAATAATATTAATATTTGTTAAGCAGTGTATACCGGAGTTGACAAGAATTCTATTATCAACAATTCATTTTTGTAGCTCATGTTTACATTTATTTAAAGAATGTTTTTAACATTGATAAAAAATTACTGCGACAGAATTAAAGAGACTCATTTTGTATTTAGTTTCGCTGAAGTCGCGATTAGTTTAATTTCTGTTTATTAGTTTGAGAATATCATTAGCAATGCCTCGTGGTAAACATTATTCCATAGACCTAAAAGAAAAAATTATAGAAGCCTATAACTCGCTCACAAAAATTAATAAAAGAGCAATTCAACGTCAGTAAACAAATGGTTTCCAGAACAATAAAAAATTATCAGCTCCGTGGAAGAGTGACAAACCTTAAAAGAGGTGGCCGCAAGAGAAAAACCTCAGTACTGCTGGACAGGAGAATTAAACGACTAAGTCAGAATAATCCGCGTCTATCTTCAACACAGATTTTGGCTGAATTGGAGGCGCCTGGGGTTTCATCCAGGACTGTGCAGCGGCGATTAGTGGAAGCGGGGCTTCCTGGAAGGAGACCAGCAAAAAAACCCCATCTATCAAAAAAAATGTAGCTGCTAGAATGTTATATGCAACACGTCACCGTTACTGGACAGCTAAGGACTGGAATAAGGTTTTGTTTAGTGACGAGTCTAAATATAATATTTTTGGAAGTGATGGAGCGCAGTTCGTACATCGCCCAGCAAACAAAAGGCTTGATCCAAAATATGTTTCTGGTACTGTGAAGCACGGAGGTGGCAATTTAATGGTTTGGGGTTGTTTTTCGGGTTATGGAATGGGTCCTATCCACAAAATTGAGGGCACTATGGATAGATTTATGTATCGGACTATACTGGAAGATGTAATGTCGCCTTACGCCGAATGGGAAATGCCGCTAAGATTCACGTTCCGACACGATAACGACCCCAAACATACGGCCAAACTTGTGAAGGAATGGTTTTTGGCTAACAAAATTCAAGTTTTAAAATGGCCACCGCAATCGCCGGACTTGAACCCAATTGAAAATCTTTGGGAGATTATAGAGAAAAAGATTCGCACTAAAAACATCGGGAATCGTGCTCAATTATTTGAAGAAATCGAGAATGCCTGGAAATCAATGGATCCGGCTGTAATTTCGAATCTCATTGGATCGATGTGAAAAAGTTATCCAGAATAAAGGGTACTGGACAAAGTATTAGGTTAGTTTCATTAGTATAGGGTACAAATGTACTTTAAGGATAAGTCTCTCTAATTTTCTCGCACAGAATTTTTTGCATTTTTTTATTTTTCCTAATAAATCTTGAGAAATGTTTTTTTTTAATTTATTTTAGTGCCTTTTTAAACTACTTCAAAACATAACATCCTTCAGCAGAAAAAGAGGAATTTAATCATTTTTATCTTACATAAAAGACGTACGTAGTCGAGTCTCTCTAATTTTGTCCGATACTGTATAATGCTAATGATCCGCCAGTCCAAGAATGTGTTTTTGTAGTATACTTTTCATGAGCTGAAAAATAAGGGAAAGAGGTTGAGATGCTTAGTATGTCATGACAGATACTCAGAAGGATTAGGAAGAAAAGTAGCACAACATAAGACTCCACGATCGATCTGGTGCAAATCGGCCTTTTGTGTATCATGTTTTTTTGTTAAACATAAAATGTTAAGAAAATAACTGATTTCTTTAATATACGAGGACGGGTCAATAAGTCCGTGACTTTTTGAATTTCCCGCCCTTTAATGGAAATGGCTACTCTGCTCCTGTCAACAGAGAACTGTCAGTTGACGCCTGTCAAAATTTGAACAAGCTGCGCCACAACACGCCGAAGACCAAACAGCAGTCAAAACAGTGGATTTCTCGGGGTGAATCGGCGCCCAAGAAGGCAAAGGTGGATTTGTCAGCCAATAAAGTCATGGCGACCGAAGGGATAAAAAAATTGTAGAAACGTTGGACTAAGTGTATAGAACTCAAAGGAGACTATGTTGAAAAATAAAATAACTTTTATATAAAAACCCGCCTTTCATCTAAAAAGTCACGGTAACACATAATTGACCCGCCCTCGTACCTCTATGTGCCTATTTTCTTAGTCCTTAGGGTTTTTATTCTGTTTGTACGGTTTCTTGAACATACTTAAAGTAAATATATAATTGTACCTCTAGGTCTGGAGTATGCATTTAATGAGGCTCATGGCGGTTAACGTGTTAATTTTGCGGATTCCTGCTTTCATTAATTTGACTATCGATGATTAGAAGAAAATCGTCTTCATTTGCGTATCCAAATGATGCTGTTTCAATATTTCAACATAATAGTGACCTGAAGCATGCTTATTAGTTTGTTAGGTTATTTGATGGAAAAACTAAATGTTATTATATAGAAAATTGAAAAAGTGAAAGAAACATGGAGTAACTAAATTAGATTTGTTTTAATTTGCTTACTTTATATAATTTAAAATGACAGGGTAGCGAGAAAAACGATGTTTTCGTAAACTAATTGTAATGTTTTTTAATCTTGTATTGTTTCCGTGTGAGTGGACTGTATAGAATGAAATACTGGTAACTTTAATAATTTAATTGTCATGAACAACTTAAAAACGACAAATTACAAAAAGCCCCGACATAGAGTTACGGGCGATTCTAAAGTCAAGAAGCAAGTGCTAAAAACAGGGCGGGCGGGAACCGATATTTTGTTTCTTGCTTCACGCACAGCACAGGCCCGCACTAAGGACAAAGTATATAAAAAAATAGTGCTCGTCAACCACAAACTGAACTGAACATGCCCCCGGCCTTGAAAGTCCTGGGTTAACTTTCAATGGGAAGTGGGCAAAGTCTAGTTACCGCACGAGAAAGTTCACTGTCTGCCGTCTTCACAAAAGCAACACGGTTAATACCATCCTTGCCTGGTATTAACTTAAGAACTCGTCCCAAGCGCCATCTGGTAGGCGGTAGATTTTCATCCCTTATTAAGACCAGCTGTCCAATGTCAACGTTTCCTGATGACCTTTTCCATTTGTGCCTTTGCTGCAACTCATGGATGTATTCGCGACTCCATCTGCTCCAAAAGTGCTCGTACAATTTTTGCAGAAGTTGATATTGACTGAGTCTGTTTTCTTTAATGTCGCTGATTGGTAATTCGGGTATGGTTTCCATTGGTCTTCCAATTAAAAAGTGGGAGGGAGAGAGACAGGTTAAATCGTCGGGATCAGTGGTTAATGGAGTAAGGGGTCTAGAATTGAGCACTGCCTCGATCCTAATAAGTAACGTTTGAAAATCATAAAAAAACAACTTATGCTCGCCTATTGTACGCTTAACATGATATTTTAAGCTCTTTACCCCCGCTTCCCAAATACCCCCAAAGTGTGGCGAATTGGCTGGGATGAAATGCCAATCAATATCTAAATGGGAAGCCTTTTCGATGATATCCAGGCTATGAGTCTTAAAAAAAACACTCAATTCTAACATTTCGCGATTAGCTCTGACAAAGTTGGTTCCGTTATCGGAGAATACCTGGGCCGGCTTACCACGACGGCTTATAAAACGATAAAAGGATTGCATAAAGTCATCGGTACTAAGAGACAAGACAATTTCTAAGTGTATAGCCCGGGTCGTGAAGCAAATAAAAAGGGCTACCCAACATTTAATTGGTCTGCAACCGCGACCTCGCCTATCTTTCATCCAGAAAGGTCCGGCATAGTCAACTCCTATAACGCTAAATGGGCCTGAAGGCCGAACTCTTACCGCTGGTAAATCACCCATAAGCGGCTGAATTTTGGCACCGCTAAATCTGGCACACGTTACGCATTCTTTTACAATTTTTCGCGCATAACTACGACCTGATATGGGCCAAAAGGTGTTTCTTATTGAAGACAGTAAGTACTGAGGCCCTGCATGAAATAATCTTTTATGGGTGCTTTCAAAAATTAATTTAGTAATATAATGTTTAGTGCAAAGTAACAAAGGATGCTTTTTTGAGTATGAAAAGTCTGAATTGGATAATCTGCCGCCTACCCTTATTAAACCGTTCTTATCAATGAATGGGTGCAAGCTTAAAACACGGCTATTAGAAGGCAAATCGTTACCTTTGGTGAGAGTAAGATATTCCTCCGGAAAGGACTCCCTTTGAGCTATCCTAATTATAAAGTAAAGACTATTTTCAAGTTCATCCAATGTCAAGTACGGAAGTAATATTCGGTTTTCGGGCTTATTTTTACAATTTTTTAAAAATCTTAGATCCCAAGCAAAAGTCCTTTTTAATTTTAAAAAATCAGAAAAACGCTCGAATGAGTAGGACTCTATTTTGCTTACTGAGGAAGTTAATGTAGTACGAATTTCTGGTAAATCGATTACTGAGGTCTGTTTATTAGGCCAATGAATAATATCTTTGTCTAGCCAATCGGGGCCATGAAACCACATACGAGAAGAACACAGCTGTTGAGGAGGTAATCCTCTCGAAACTATGTCGGCTGCATTATCCAAAGATGGTACATGTCTCCACTCAAAGTTAGCCGTTAACTTCTGAATTTCCGCCACGCGATTGGCTACAAACGGTTTTAATAAATGTGGGGATGCGCGCAACCATCCCATCACTATAGTGGAGTCAGACCAACAAAATGTTTGGTCAATTTTAATATTTAATGATTTTAACACCTTTTCTAATAACTGAGCCAGTGTTAGTGCCGCACATAGCTCTAACCGTGGCATTGTTAGATGTTTAACTGGAGCTACCTTTGATTTGGCGCATAGTAAATTAGAAAAACGCTCTCCTAAATTATTTTCAGATATAACGTATACGCACGCACCGTAACTAGTCTGACAAGCATCAGCAAAACCGTGTAAACTGATTTTAACTGGATTTTCACAAACAACCTTCCGTTCGATATTTAAACTATTTATGGCTTCAAGATTCGAGTACCATTCTAACCAAGAATTACTTATATGATCAGGAACCGGTTGATCCCAGCCTAAATTTTCACACCATAATTTCTGTAAAAGCACCTTGGCTATAATAATACAAGGGCTGACCAGACCTAAGGGATCGAAGGTAGTAGCGATACTGGAAAGAATAACACGCTTGGTTATTAGTTTTTTCGAAAGGCTGGGTTGATTAATATTATATTTTAAAATATCAAGTGAGCTGTTCCAAGTTAAGCCTAAAACTGAATTTTCCTGCGCCTTATTGGAATAAAACTCTACCAACCTATTTTCGGATTCTAAGTTACGGATAACATACTGATCATTTGAATTCCACTTTCTTAATTCAAATCCATGCTTAAGTAAAATTCTATTAATATTATTAGATATATACTCAGCCTCGTCTCTATTATCTACAGTTGTCAATAAATCATCAACGTACATATCATTACGAATTATATTAGCAATTAAGGGGAAATCGCGTTCGCATTCATTTGCAACCTCAAAAAGGCAACGTATGGCTAAAAAACTAGCGGCAGTAGTACCATAGGTAACCGTATTTAATTCAAATATTTTAACATCCTCATTGGGATCGGAACGCCAAAATATTTTCTGTAAATGACGTTGCTCGGGATTGATTAGTATCTGGCGGTACATCATCTTTATATCACTTGATAGGACAATATTTCGTGTACGAAACCGTAAAATAATGGATAATAAATCCTGTTGGATAGTTGGACCAGCCATCTGAATGTCATTTAAAGATAGTCCTGTGGTGCTTGGACTAGACGCGTTAAAAACAACACGTAATTTGGTAGTATCACTCGAATTTTTTAATACACCATGATGAGGCATAAAATAACCGATATTTTTGTCGTCTTCGAATTTTACTTGAGACATATGTCCTAATTGCTCATAAATTTTTAGAAAATCTATGTATAATTTTCTTAATCGATCATTAGTCATAAGCTTGCGCTCCAATGACAAAAAACGTTTGAAAGCTAAGTCGCGAGAATTACCTAACGCTTCAGATGGTTTTTTAAGAGGTAATGATACAACGTATCTACCATCATTATTCGTATATACATTGGTGACAAAATTGTCCTCACATGCTTGCTCTTCAGCCGAAAATATTTTTTTTATTTCGATCTCTTCAACTTCCCAAAACTTGGAAAGTTGTTCCTGAATGTCAACATTTTTAGAAAAGTTACAACGAATTTTTGCATTATTTGATGGTTGAAATCCGCCAGCAACCACCCAGCCAAGGTGGGTGTTTTGTAAAACAGGGCTAGGATAACCAATATTAATCTGGCCCACACTTAAAATCTGCCAAAAAATGTCTGCCCCTAACAAAATGTCGATAGGCGAAGGGGAATAAAAATCCGAGTCAGCGAGCTCAATGTTTAAAGGAATCTGTATTTTTTGCATGTCAATAGGTGTCTCAGGTAAGTCTGAAGTTATTTTATCCAAAACAAAACATGACATATTGAACGTAAGATCACTATTTACTGATTGAATTTTTAGGTCGCACCTATATTTAACGTATGAAATTTTTTCGCCTATACCAGAAACCGCCAAATTCGTGCTTGTTTTTTCTAATTTTAGTTTTTCGCATAAATTTGTTGTGATGAAACTTGACTGCGAACCGCAATCCAACAATGCTCTAACTACTACAAAACTCTTGTCTTTACCAAATGCTTTCACCTTGGCTGTGGATAATACTGCTTGCTGAGTTGTTGCTATACCGCAATTAGTAAAACTTGCATTGGTAATTTCTGAGGTTTCATTTTCGCTTATGCCGCTTTCTTTACACAAATGCGACATTGTTCCAGCCTTTTCCCTATCGTCCCTACCATGATCATGTAAAATTGTATTGTGTTTTGCTCCGCAGATCTTACAACCAGACCAATTGCAATCCCTTGTCAGATGGTTGCGCTTCAAGCAATTTAAACAAAGACTTAATTCCTTGATTTTGTTTACGCGATCAAAAGTCCCTAGTTTTAAGAAGTCTGGGCAGTAAAAAAGACTATGATCCCTTTTGCAATTATAGCACGCAAATTTTGTTTTGTTTGAATCAGAGGGTTTATTCGCGCTGGTTAATCCTCGGGAATAATTGTATGTTTTGCCTTTTGAGTAATTACCTGTATTGTTGGAATTTTCTCGAATATTGCTATGTTTTTCGTTGACTCGCTTATTTTGCTCTGTGGTTTCAATGGTTTCTAGCAGATTAGCGCGCCTTTTCAGAAATTCTTTAAAGTAATTTAAATTAATCGCATCGCAATTTGACTTGTATTTTTCCCATTCTTGGGCCGTACTTTTATCGAGCTTACTCGAAACAATGTAAATAAGTAACGTGTCCCAAGATTCAATAGGTTCACCTAGTTGCTTAAGACTATTTAAATGCTTGTACAAATTTTCATATATGTAACGAACCCTAGCAGCAGTAACCATGACAATGCTTTCCATGTTAAATATTGCTTTTAAATGATTCTGTATCAATAAATTTTTATTATTGAATCTTTCACACAATGTGTTCCAAGCCATGTCATAACTATTAGCGCTAAAATCCAACGCTTGTATAACGACAGGTGCAGATCCAGTTAAGGATGCCCGCAAATAATGCAATTTCTGAATATTACTAATATTTATATTGGAATGAATTAACGATTCGAACATGTCCCTAAACTCCATCCATGTCTCATAGGTACCGTCAAACTTTGGCAATTTAATTTCTGGCAACTTAACGCCTTCTGAAACTGTATTTATGCGGCCGATAACGGAACCCGATCTGACAGAGCTTGATCCACTTGGATCCGCATTATTTGAATCGTATTCAGCTTGAAACGCCTTTGCCCGTGAAATAGTTGTAAAATACCTATTCGAAAATTCTTCCCTCTCGACTAATTGTGCTGCCTGTTCATCAACAAGACAATCAATGTCATTTTGGAGTTCCTCAAAACTATTAATTAACGTTTCAATGTCATTAATTCGATTTTCAAGTTCTAGAATTTTACAATGCTCCACTGGTGTGGTAGATCTATTTAAATGTAAGATCTCAAATGCATCAACAAACTTTTCAAAAAGGGTTAATTTAGTTTTGAGGGTACCTCGCTTTTTAATTAAATGTTTTACTTCACTATTATCCCCTGAATCAGTCATTTTATATAATGATTTCCTTTTTATTTTTTTTTTATTATATAAAATTTTACTAAGTACGCATCTGAATATGACTTTACTTCTTAACAACAAACGTCTATGCCTACAATGAATAACGTAATGCTATGGGTATAAACCGTGCTATTATATACCTACTTAAACCTGTATTTTAACTAGATATTTATTTTTTATTCCTGAATGTGGACTAGGCCAATAATAACTGAGTAACTGAATAAGTACTAGGTACCAAAAATCAATAAATATCTGGATTAAAATTAAACATCTGCTATTAAATTATGACTCCCAAACGCACCACCCAACCAAGACAGTGCATTTAATATCGGAAAAATCAATGAATATGGGTAACGGGATTAAAATAATATTCGCTTCAAATAAACCATGCAAATGTAATACATCACCGCTTCAAGGTCTCTGCATCCATCAACACTCGCGACGATACAATTGTCCAGCTCAAGCCGCCGCGAAAACCTCGATTCACTGATGCGATAATTGACTGAACTACTGCTTTACTTTATTTGCGTCGTGCCTAATATGGCTACCGAATTTTACTTGTAGAAATTAGGAATATTTACTTCATGACTTATTGTTCAAAATTGTTTATTATCCCGTTCGAAAGGACCATGTTTCCGTGTGAGTGGACTGTATAGAATGAAATACTGGTAACTTTAATAATTTAATTGTCATGAACAACTTAAAAACGACAAATTACAAAAAGCCCCGACATAGAGTTACGGGCGATTCTAAAGTCAAGAAGCAAGTGCTAAAAACAGGGCGGGCGGGAACCGATATTTTGTTTCTTGCTTCACGCACAGCACAGGCCCGCACTAAGGACAAAGTATATAAAAAAATAGTGCTCGTCAACCACAAACTGAACTGAACATGTATAATTTTCTTTGGTTAGTATATCAAACATTGTGAATAGATATAAAAAGGAAATTATCTATCATCATACTATCATCTTTGTGTTTGCTATAACATTGTAGATATGTGTATATCTGTAAATCTTTAAATTAATTAACTCAACTTCAACATAATTTTCCTTAGAAAAAATCCTTTTTAATGTATATATAAGTATAGTGAATAATTTTCATAAAACATCACTTCATTGGTCTGACATTCCAAATTAAAAAAGCATAAATAGAAATGTCTGACACTTCAAGTTAAATCTTAACTATCCCCGAAGATATCTTTTTGTCTAAAACAATAGTGAAAATACACTATTACATCACCCTATTAAAAAAAATTCAAAAAACTTTAAACATTTGTCACTTCCATTGTTAAAAAAGGTAAGAATTTACCTTAGCCAAAACATGCAGATTATAGAGATTTAAAATAAAAACTTATTCTCATATCTCTGTTACAAGTCGTGGGCTTCCTTATTTTATTAATCGCAGAAAATCGTAAAAACACCATTTTATAAAAACCAAATTCCTTTTAACATAAACTCTCGAATCTACCGATATCCCATATTAAAAACGAGACATTGTATTTCTTAATCCAAGTGCCATTCTTATAAAAACTGAACTCGCTGGCCGCCAAACATTATAGTCACCACAAAACAATAAAAGTAGTTCTACCGTAAAATAAATAAACAATTGAAAAAAAAATCACCTATACAACTCGCCGTCATGACAGCAGCCCGTCCAAATCCAAACTCTGCTGTTGTTGCTGTT
Source organism: Anthonomus grandis grandis (assembly GCF_022605725.1). Lineage (NCBI taxonomy): Eukaryota > Metazoa > Arthropoda > Insecta > Coleoptera > Curculionidae > Anthonomus > Anthonomus grandis. The sequence goes on from NC_065552.1 coordinate 31,678,769, forward strand.
GCAAATTCAAAATGCTATTGATGGCGCTCTGCACCTGCTCATCGATACTGTTATTGGTGCAATCCGACTCCTCCTCTTTGCTGCTATTCGCCTGCGATGACGTGGCACTCTCATAACCGCACTTTGATTGACCCGGACTCACTGAAACCACGCCCATCGCGTCATGTTTTTTCTTGTCGACGCGAAACCGTTTTAACGTTTCCAGTCGCGAGTCGCTACTCGAGGTGCGTTTCAAGTGGTTGTGAAGGTGATGATGGTGAATCGGGGTCGATGAATGATGATGGTGGTGGTTATGGTGATGATGGTTATTGTGGTGGTTGTTGGGATCCTTGTGATCCGGTGGGAGACAGCCCAGTTCCCGCTGGATGCACGCCCACTCGTCGTATTCTTCGCTATTAGTAGGCGGATCGCCTGGTTCCCGGTTCATCTACGAAATAAATCCCAATCAATAAGATAATAATTATTGAAATATTTAAATTTCAAACATTCTTATTCTCATTATTAGAAGATTAGTAGATGGCGCTAGAGTGAGTTGTATTAGCTTATCACGGTGCTCCTAATTATAACTACATAATTGACTATAAGGGATTGGATTGGACCTTTATCCCTGTTTAGAATGTATTTTTGATTTTTGAATATTGATAAACTTTCGTATGCATCTAATTTTCTATTGTTATTAACTGGTTGTTATTCATTGAAATATTTGAGTGAACTTCTGGAAAGTAATGGTTTCGATAATATCCAAGTAATAATTAAATTAACAAAACTTTGTATGTCACAAAATATTTTTCAATATAACAACTCATACTATGAACAACTGGAAGGTACAACCATGGGTAATTGCCTCTCTCCCTTCCTAGCAGAGCTCTTTATGAACTGTTTTGAGTTAAATGCAAAAAAAATAAATTCCATTACTTCCTACGAGTTTGGTTACGATATGTTGATTATGTGTTTGCTGTGTTCGACAAAAGCAAATGCAATATTGATAATTTTGTAGAACAACTTAATAGCTAAATTTAATCTATTAAATTTACCTTCGAAACAAAAAACAAATAACCAACTTCCATTCTTAGATACTCTTGTCATCAAAAATAATAATAAGTTAGAATTTGACATGTATAGAAAAGAAACAAATACTTTTAAATACATAACTAGTGACTGTAACCATTGTTTTCAACATAAAATGGCTAGCATGCATTTCTTGGTACATCATTTGGTCTCATTTCTTCTAAGTAATAGCAGATTTAATAAAGAAAAAGCAACAATTAAAACAATTGCTAGGGTCAATGGCTATAACGATAAGATTATTGATAAGCTGATTTATAAGTAGTTTTAGTTTAGTTTTAATCTTCTCCCGAAGATCCTAACATCGTTAGCGAAACGCGTGTCGAGATTAAAAATAAAGAGTTTTGGTTAGTGGTAAAACTGTCTCGTAATTTGAATAGTAGTGGTACCTAATTTTAGTAACAGCTGACAATTTAAATGAAAACTTCAATTGAAATAATAGTATTTTTCTAAGGATCTTGCCTTTCCCACCAAGAACATGGGACTGTAATCGGCTGTTATACGTGAAATTAAATCAACCATCATTAGCACTTTCAATGACAAATTTTTAAATGAAGTGGTAGAAAAGGTATCAAACATCATATAAACAGTTGGCACAGCAACTGGAAAATCAGAGATAAATAATCGACTCCATAAATACCAAGGTTAAAAATTTGCTGGAAAAAGTTGTTTCACTTATAAATTATAAATTAGAGGTAAAAATATGGCGAGATAAACATCCTAGTGATAAGCGGCCTGCAGTTCTCGTGCGGTTTTCCACATGTTTTACGGGTATCTGTACTTAAAGGTTCCCGTAGATAAATTACAGAAGAATTAACTAAAACACGTCTCAATTTACTTACTAGTGCCGTTTGGTTGTTCAAAAAAAGATGCGTGGATATTTAATGCAAACGTGAAAAATGTTGTGCATCGCATTTCCGGGGAATTAGAACTTGCTGACTCCAAAAGGGACGGTTAATACTTTATTTTGGATATATTTAAAGAACTAGTAAGTCATTAGTATTATTGGAATCAAGAATGTTTAAACATTTTTTTATTTCTTCTTCTTCACAAAATTTGGAAAGGGTTGGATAATATTACATAATATATTTGATTAAATTACCTAAAATAAATGTTTGGGGCATTTTTATTATTTAAAATGTATTTTTATATTTTTTTTGCCTCTATAGTCAAAGATTTATTTTTCATTAATAAAATAAATGGGCTTGTGAGCCATAGAATAAGCAAAAATACAAAAATGACTTACTTTTCCTAGGTACAGAACTTATTTTAACTTACGTTTTGTTTAATATATATATAGATTTTTTTTTATTATATAATTGGTAAATTATCAATCAGATGTAGTGTGACTAGCATATCACGTTGTCTGTTAGTTATACATATTTATTACTTGTGATTATATTTTATTATATTTTTTTATAATTTTTAGTGTTCATTATTATTTATATACAAGGTGACTGGTAAGTGGACGTATTCCTTTGAGGAAATGAAAGTATAACTTATTTGGTGTCGATTAAATATAATTTACCTCTATACATTTCTCAACGGTTTTGGAGATACATTAGAGTCTCGATACCGTGAACTAATTAGGGATGACTGTGTTCATGTTTTCGAGGAGTTCATGTTACTGGATAAAGTTAATCGCATGATAAACTAACACGTATATGTAGTAATACATAGTTGATAATGTATATGTTTATACATGGTATAAAGAAAAAAATATTTATTATATAGGTAAGTATACATACATATAATAAGTAAGTACAATGTACATTATTTATATTTAATCCGTTGTTTTTTAAAAAAAAGTTATCTAACTTTGTTTGACGGATACGTTGTTTGTTTGAAAGAATAGTTGCACATTCACGTAATTTGTGTAAAGACTGAATATCCTCGAAGTCGGCATTGTTTTGCTCCGCCCATTCTAGACCTCTATTAAATATACGAACTGCCTCAACGTGAGTGACTTTATCCATAGCCTGAGAAACCTCTGGATCTTGATCCTGTTCGGCTTCTGAATCATTAGACACTGCAGTACAATTCTCATCATGTTCAACGAAGTCATCTTTATTCCATTCTTCGATATCTTCACGTTCGAAGTCTTGCCCTGGATCAATTTCTTCTAATAAATTGAGGTTAGTCTCTAGAATGCTATTCAGGCTTAGCAATTCTTGACGAAGAGTTGCCAAGGGTATTGTGTCTTCACGATCATCATTGCTTTGGCTTTCGAAAATATTTTTCCAACACTTTTTAATGGTTACTGGTTCTAATTTATTCCATGCTCGTGATCACTTCTAAAATAGCATCCCCGAGGTTGTATTTTTTGATAATGACATTCATGTCCTTAGATTTATTAGCTACAACCATTGCCAAAACCATGGAGCGATAATGCAGTTTAGTTAACCTAATAACGTTTTGGTCCATAGGTAGAATTAAGGGTGTCACATTGGGAGCCATATACATAATTTGAATTAGTCCATCATCAGATAAAAGTTCCTCTACTGAGGGATGACTGGGGGCATTATCCAATAAAAGAAGTGCTTTGTCTGGAAGACCTTGTTTCTTAAGAAACTTTCTCACCTATGGCAGGAAATTTACCTCAGGAACAAAAATTTCTTTGAACCATTCCTTAAAAATTCCGGCTGTCATCCATGCAGATTGTGAGTTTTTGTAGTGTACAGGAATGTAAGAGTTCTTAAAACTTCGTGGTTTTTTAGCTTTCCCTATTACCAAAGGAGTCAATTTATGTAGTCCAGTCGCATTTGTACATGCTAGAAACGTTATTCTTTCTTTGGCTGTTTTTCTTCCAGGGGCAGTTTTTTCTTCACTGGATACGTAAGTCTTTCCGGGTAAAAGCTTCCAGTACAAGCCGGTTTCATCGGCGTTGTACACTTGGTTATAGTCTAAGTTTAGGTCCTTGATTTTTTCTTCAACTTTACGTAAGAATGGTGAAATTAGCTCGGGCTAAGAAGATAGTTTTTCAACAGTTATTGTTAGGAAGCGTATGCCAAATCTTTTCTTGAACTTTTGCAACCACCCCGAGCTCGCAGAAAAAGTGGAATTTTTTGTCGTACAGTTTTTCGTGAAAATATTTGGCTTTCTCTTTTAAAATTAAACCACTTATTGGTGCATTCCTCTCTCGTTGTCGCAAAAACCACTTATCCAAAGCTTTTTCCATTAATGGATATTCAGAAGGTCTAAGAGATTTTCGTTTACCTGGTCCAGAAAAAGTCAAGGCAACTGTTGAAGTAATTTGATCTTTTTTCTTCTTAATTGCACACACCGTGGATTTGGCTATTCCATACTTTTTTGATAAAAAGGTAACTCCGCAACCTCTACTAACATCGGACAAGAGTTGGGCTTTTTATTCCAGAGTTAAATAATTTACTTTCTTAGTAGACATCGTGCTTGTTTCGTATTGATCGGCGAACAAACACTGAATAAGACGCAAATTTCATATCTCTTCCAAACATGTACAAACAAGATATACAATTTGGCGGCGATATGCAAAAGCACTAAGTTAATACTAAAGTTGCCGACAAAGGGAACATAGGAAATGCCGCTTAATGCCTACGGGTAAAACGATATAAATATTTTTTTGTTCACGTTATAGAGGCGAGATATTTTTGGCGTTCACGTTTTAGAATAGGCTGAATACCAATTAGGCTGTTCACGTTTAGGGATGTTCACGTTATGGACCGTTCACGTTATCGAGACTCTACTGTATTTTTATTATTTTTTTTGTATTTTTAAGAAATATAATTATTCTCCATACAGATTCCAAAAATTACATAATATAATAAAAGCTGTTTTAAAAGTCGCTTTTTAAATTATAACCAAACACACACACCTAAAACTTAGCAATAAAAATTATGTATAATATTAATGTTAACCATACTTTATTTCAGCTTAAACTTAACTTTCCTTGTTAAATTTCTAACTAATCTATCTATTAGACTTAAAAAATTCCAAACTTTTATGGTGCATGAAACATACAAATTATTGTAAAAAGTACTCCACTCTATAGTCTTTAAAATAAGGTACAAAATTTTAAAATTGGTTCTTTGCTAGTGGTTTTACTTTTGCATGTAGAAGAAATAGATCATCCTGTAGCAAATATAATAATTTTGCCATATTTTCTTTGTATCTCTTAATTTCTATCGCATTTTGGTATCATATTCGCCAGAAATGTGGGTATTTATATACCATGAGCATTTCTTTTTCTTTTGTGAATTATTAACAATAATAAAAATTAGTTTTAGTTCAGTCGTCAAGACTTTCGATTTGAATTTTTGTTACGGTGTTCAAAGTGCCAACGTTTACTAATGATGAATATGCTGATATTTTATTTATTTATAGTTTTTGCAATGGGAATGCAGCTGAAGCTTTACGTGACCATTTCCAAATAGACGCATTCCGCAAGTAAGCGTGTTTGGTACCGCCGCATTTCTGAATTTAGCAGCGTTCAGGAAATAGAACGCGTAGGAGCACCTCCTGCAAACGCCAATATTGATGGTGAAATTTTAAGACTAGTTGAAGAAGATCCTACCATAAGCAAAAGAAAAATTTTTCAACAGGCGGGTAAGACACATTGTAAAGTTTGGCCAGTGGTTCACCAAAATGGCCTTCGCCCGTTCTATTACACTCGTGTGCAAGGTCTGGATTAAAGTGATCCGGTGTGCAGAGTTGAATTCTGTAGAATAATTTTGAATGCAGACATTGATGATGCTACATTTTTAACAAGAATTTTATGGACCGATGGATCAAAATTTTCTAAGGAATTACAAATTTTCACAATTTGCACTATTGGGACCAAAATAATCCTCATCAAAAAAAGCAAGTGAGTTTTCACGGGGAGTTATTTGGAAGAATTTCATTGGTCCTCATATTTTACCGGATAACCTTAATGGCGAAAATTATAAAGCATTTTTACGTAAGAGCCTACAAGAGTTACTAGAAGATGTCCCTTTAGTTAACAGACAACAAATGACCTTCCATTACGACGGCTGTCCTGCACACTATCGTCTAAGAATAAGGGAATTTTTATACCAACCATTTCCAGATGGTGTGAAGGGGTGGGCCAATACTGTGGCCTGCCAGAAGTCCTGATTTAACACTGTTAGATTTGTACGTATGAGGAAAACTAAAAGAAATCGAATGTGCAACGGAAGTAAATACGTGCGAAGAACTAATTGGAAGAATACAAAACGGATCTGAGATATTGCGACAAAAGTTTTCTAATCGAATTACCAGGACAGAAATAAGAAAACGGGCTCATGCCATTTTGAAAATAAGTTAACTCGCATTACATGATTTGTTTTACAAGTTCTTCGATTTAACTGTAAGAATGCTATTACTATATTATTTTATTATTGTTTTTTTTATCAAAACAAGAAAATAAGGTAAACATTTTAAATAAGCCGCTCTCGAATATTTGGGAATAAATTATACGTTTAATTTAATAAATGATGTGTAAAGTAAATTTAATAAGTGTTATACCTTGTTTTAAAGACAACAGAATAGAGAACTTATTACAATCAGTTGTACGTTTTACTATACATAGTTGTACTATGAAATTTTCAATAATTTTGAGCATAATTTCAACATTAGTTAGATGCTTGATAAGAAAAGTAAGTTTTAGTTTGAAATAATTTATAGTTAACAATAATATTTAACTTAATTTTCACTATTAATATTCGTGTGTATGTGTCCCTTTTAATTTAAGAAGGGAGTATTAAGTTTGAAGTGAATGGTAAACTGATTTTGGCACTGTATATAGACCACCTTCTAGAACTACTGTCACTTTTTTAAAATACATTTGCAATGTATGTTAAAATAGGGAAAAAATTTAAGTAGCAGGATATATTTGCATATAGGTTTTAGTTAGAAATGCCTTTTTTTATAAAAACTTTGGTTATGGTCTAGCAAATTTAACATTTTTAGACAAACCTCGAATATGATAAATAAAATTTGATATTTGATTATTGCATTTTAGAAACTTTTTATAAATCATAACTTTTTTCCTAAAAATAATAAAAAGATTTTCCATATGTTAGGTATGCCAACTTAAGTAGACAAACCGTATAGTACTAAAAAGAACTACTTACAGGTCCATTCTGCATGCCGTGTCTTTTATCCTGTTCGGAATCGTAATGGCCTCGTCCGGGGAGCGTTTCCGATGCCTGAGTTGGCGTAGTTAAGTTGTGCAACTCAGTCTCGTAGTCCTGCCTCAACCTGATCAACGACTGTTGCTCATCAGCCAAAAACATCCGATCCAACATCATCAATTCCGATGTTTGCACTTGGCGCTACAAACAAAAAATTAAATTTTAATTTAACGACCTAAATTTGGAGTAGCAAATGTGCAAAAATGTTTTGATACACTCATGGGTAACTTTTGTGCACCCTTTTAAAACTTTTAGAATGCAGCGGAAAATGGGGCTCACAAAATTCATGTCTTAACACACATACATTTTTGTCTAATCACGAAATTTAAACAAATTACAATTGATAAAACCTATACCTTTATAAATTTAAAAAGAAAAAATTATTTATAAATTTGTTTTCATAAACCTACGGACAAAAGTTACTATTCGACCTTACTGTACATACAGGGTGTCTCACGACGAATAGACGCGATCGATATTTCGGAAACTAATTTTTCAAAAATTTTGAAAATTTGGCAACATAGCACAGTCGATGGGGGCTACACAACTAAAATATTTTGACAGTTGTGACGTTTCCGGTTATACCGGAAGTAGGTGTCAACTTCGTTATTTTAAATGGAACATCCTGTATATTTTTACTTTTTTGGCTTTTACGTGAAATTCTAAGTATATTTTGTGTATAATGTCCTATACCTAAGTGTAACCGTTTTTGACATATTTTTAATTTCATGTGAAAAACTATGTTTATAAGCCCTAACATAATTACCGATTACTCCCTTTTAGTAGCTTTTATTTATTGGTTAGTTTTGGTTTTATTTTAGAGGAAGGACCACTTTAAAAGACTATTTTAAAATTTGGCTAAAAAAAAGATACAGGGTGGTCAAAAACTAGCATTAAAAATTAAAATGAAAAAATCATTAAAAGTCAATTTTTTTAAATGGAAACCCCCTATTTTTATAATTTTTTCATTAAAATAATTAAAAATAAGGTTAACTTTGTATAAGGTTATCTAGTCCAAAAATTGATAGTTTCCGAAATATTGGCAGTTTAAATTTGGCCTAATATTAAAAGCCGTATAATAACACGGCTCAAGGATTGTTGATTAGTTGGGCATGACGGTTGTCATAGTTACCGCTAGAAGCGGCAGTAAGACAATGGATTATATGCATTAAATTTATAAGTTACTTGCTATTTAAGTTTTCTTCGTAAAAGTGTAATTTAATTAAAAAGTGTACATTTCTGTTATAATCCATTATCTTACTGCCGCTTCTAGCGGTTACTATGACAACCGTCATGCCCAACTAATCAACAATCCTTGAGCCGTGTTATTATACGGCTTTTAATATTAGGCCAAATTTAAACTGCCAATATTTCGGAAACTATCAATTTTTGGACTAGATAACCTTATACAAAGTTAACCTTATTTTTAATTATCTTTATGAAAAAATTAAAAAAATAGGGGGTTTCCATTTAAAAAAATTGACTTTTAATGATTTTTTCATTTTAATTTTTAATGCTAGTTTTTGACCACCCTGTATCTTTTTTTTAGCCAAATTTTAAAATAGTCTTTTAAAGTGGTCCTTCCTCTAAAATAAAACCAAAACTAACCAATAAATAAAGGCTACTAAAAGGGAGTAATCGGTAATTATGTTAGGGCTTATAAACATAGTTTTTCACATGAAATTAAAAATATGTCAAAAACGGTTACACTTAGGTATAGGACATTATACACAAAATATACTTAGAATTTCACGTAAAAGCCAAAAAAGTAAAAATATACAGGGTGTTCCATTTAAAATAACGAAGTTGACACCTACTTCCGGTATAACCGGAAACGTCACAACTGTCAAAATATTTTAGTTGTGTAGCCCCCCTCGACAGTGCCATGTTGCCAAATTTTCAAAATTTTTGAAAAATTAGTTTCCGAAATATCGATCGCGTCTATTCGTCGTGAGACACCCTGTATATTCTTTTACTTATTTATACCTAATTATCAATATGTACCTACTTTTGTAAAATTAATTTTTAAAATAAAATAGTCTCTTAAAAGTATGCCACTTTTAAAAAAATGAGAGCCGCCTACAGAAGTAGGAAGATGGCAAATTTACTCTCAGAACTATTAATAACATAAGTGAGTTTTCTAAAGGTTACCTACATTCATTTATTTGTATTTTATATTTCTTTACTTTGGTTTTTTGTAAATATGTTTATTATATTATCGGAAAATCATTAAGATATTTTCTCTGACATCTCGAGTGAGAAAATGGGTTATTTTATTGTACCCAAATTAGTTCGTACGAAAGATTTATTTGAAAAACTACTCACTTTTAAACAAAGATATAATTTTTAAATGGTTTAAAACTGTTGTTCGCTAGTGTATATAAAATAGTAGTTAACAAAAGTCCCTTGTACTCTTGTAGGCAATTAAAACAATTTGTCATATTTTATTAAATTTGAAGATTTTTCGTATTCTAAATTTACTCCTAACCGATATTCAATTATATGGATACCAGAGTAGTTCATCTGGCAACAAATATGTCCATGTCAATGTCAAATACGCTTCGCAATCTTAGAATCGAAGGTTACGGTTTATTAACCCAATAAACCAAAATCAAACCATCGATCTTCATGGATCCTTTACTATAAGAATCTTTTATATATATATATATATATATATATATAGCCTTTCTTATTATAGTTTACCGTCTCCATTACCAGCAATGATTTTCTTAGTGAATATTTACTTTATTATAAATGTATAGACTTTTTATTATAAATTAACGTAATTTTTTTTTTTTTAGTGAATTTTGGTATAACAAACCCCAGGATGGTCTTTACAATTCTAATTTAATTATCTTTTGTGTAGAATAATATTCTCACATGTAAATATTTTCCAAAGGGCAAATTATAAAAATTCTTTCCAAAAGCTCAGTGTTTTTGGATATCTAAATATTGTATATAGACCTTTTCAACTGAATATAATAAATATAAAATTCAGAACTTATGCTTGCCTCACCTAAGATCTGTCACAGAGAGAACATGTTACATAGCACGTAAAAGCTGTTGATGGTCTCAATACAATTCAAAGAAGATTTATGTGTATGAATTTTTAGGCTACCATTAAGAGTTTCTTATTCTAAGAGGTGATCCAGCTAATGTGAATATTCGCTTTAAAGATACACATTTAGAACATAATTTCTCAAGGGCTAATTTGTCATATACCTCTGTAAGATATATGAAAAATTAGCCTTGCGTATAAATATGCCCTTGGTAATAGTATACCTGCAAAAGTTTTGGTCTGTTCTCTTTTTTTATGTTTGTTTAGTTTATTAAGCCTAGAGTTAGACTTAAGATATTTTTTCCACAGATGGCTAATTACGATTAGCGGTACTTTCCACCTTTATGTATGTGTATTGTCTTTCTTTTACATAACGTGTAATAAAGAATATTTAATTATTTTTTAATTGTTTGTTAACACATGGTTCTGAAGATTAAAGATATCCGACAAATTCTTACTTGCGAAGAATAGTTTCATCAGCGGAATATTATGTCAATTTCCTTTTGCCGGCAATTTATAACATTGATATAACCAATTAGAAGATAACCATTAAAAATATATAAGCAAAATTAAGTTATTCTTATTAGTAAATTATCCAGTTATTTTTCTAATCAATGTGCTTAGATTTCATTAATTATAACTGTCTATATTTTGTTTATTTTTTCTTAACCAATATTCTAAATTGGAATAACATAGCATTTTTGTTGTATGCTCCTTTTTCCTTCGCAGTTTTGCTTTTTTTCTCTTTAAATGTTTGATTGTATTTTTTTCTTTTTGTATTTATTAGTAATTACTTCAATTGGAAATTGTGTTTAGTCTGGATGACTTGGAGGAGTATTATTTAACAAATAAATCATAAAAAGTAATTTTTGTTGGCTTAGTTAATGCTCTTCCTCGGAATCAAAGGCTTAGTATTGTACAAATGAAAGGCACCGTACCATGTTGCAAACTTCTACTCACTAATAAATTGTATTCTTTTGTCTACTTTTATTTATATAAATTTGCATATCACAAGATTAGTACTTTTGGTTCATATAATTATAATTATTTGACTAAAACATATCCTTGTATGGACAACTCTACAAGCAAAAAAACTTATGAAGTCCGATTCCTCGCCTTTTTATTAAATTATTCTTTGCAGGTAAATTAATTATAGCTAATTAATAGCCAAATTTATACATAACCCAAATACACTTATTTTGGAGGGTGCAAAACTTTTGCTCATAAATGTACGCAAAACAAATAGTACAAAACCCTATCTAATAAACAGACTTACTTACCATACTCTCCTTCATCAATAAATACTTATATTTATCATTCATCCGGTCAAATTTGGCTATAAAATGTTTGGCGGTAACTTCGAAAATTTCATCAGCTTTACTGAGATCTTGTTCCGATAGGACTGGCTGATCGTAGCAATGGTAACGGATAAGTCTGATGCATGCTTCTCTTTTGTCCCTGAACGGTTTTTGTAAGTCCGGTTTCGACGCGCCTTGTTGGTCCAGTTGATATTGAGATTCGATTCTGCAAAGGTACAATTTTTCATTAATATTTTAGTAATTTTTAACCACATTACTTTAATTAAGCATAGTGGCGGCTCGTTTTCAATTACCTAGGTATAGAATTTACTTTCATTTTACCTTAAGGAATTACGTGAAAAAATTATATGCACCCCTTATTATGAGTTATCACAAATAAATTTACTAAAATGATGAATTTCATATTATGTAATAGGATTAACTACGTCAGCAAATACAATTAAAATCGATTCTGAAGTGGAGTCAATATAATTTTGAAAAGTTAGTAGGGGAAGTCTTTTCTTCAGAAATAAAATACTAATCCTCTAATTTCAGGAGTGATGCATTTTGGCAAGTGTTCTTGCCATCATCAGACTAAAATATATTACAAACAGTTCAAAAATATAAACGAAAATTTTTTTTTCCTAGACCGGTGACATAAAAAATACAGACAAGATTATAAAATACTACTGAGTTTTAACACATACACAAATTCTAAACAATACAAATACTTGAATGGTACCATTGCACGACATCTAGTGAACAGTGAAAATTATAACAAAATTGAACAATATGATATTAGAAAATTTCTACTGAGAGCAGTAGAAATCTCAACTCTTTCTGGGAGCAGTAGAATTCTCAGAACCTCTCAACTCTCACTCTCAAACTTCTCTCTCACTCGCTCCCAGTACTGAGTAGAAATCTTCTAATCTCTTATTGCTCAATTTTGTTATAATTTTAAGTGTTCACTAGATGTTGTGCAACGTACCACTCAAGTATTGTTTGTTATTGTTGAATTTGTGTATGTGATAAATAACTCACTTAGACAGTGATAGGAATATGAAATAAAGATACAGAAAAAGGACGAGAATTTAAAATTGGGTACAAAAGATTTGCAAGTGAAAGAATGACCTATGGATAAAGTTTGCCACCTGTAACACTTGAGTGCGGGCATATATTACTTATATTTGTATATTTACATTATGTCTAAGACAATAAAAGACTCTTATTTTCTTATTAATAGAATACAATTATTATAATATTCAAAACAGTTTTATTGCTGAGAAAAATAAATGCTCTTTAAATTTAGAATGAGTTTAGTGCAACGAAGTAAACTTTACAAATCCAAGAATTTTATTCGCTTCTTTCTAATAAACACGAAAATACAGGTCGAATTCTTGATGCTATCGGGGAGGATGAAATCTCTCTAAGATCTTTAAATATGCATACATATATAATAGGTCCTTTAGCAAATACATGTCCATTGCGGGGTGTATTTTCAGAAGTCTGGAACAAGAGCATAGTTAGACCGGTTCCAAAAAATGCTGAACTGGCTAGTCTTAATCAGTATGCTACCGACAATGTCCAGTTATTGAAAAACTTATCTTTAAACAAATTAGTGAGTTTTCAGAAAATTTTAAAATTATTTCAAGTTGTCAGTCGCGGTTTAGAAAGCAGTATAGTACGTCGTCATGTTTGGTCAAAATCTTTAACGGCATTAAAAATAATGAGGAGGTAAAGTCATCGACACTCCTTACAATGTAGTGCAATGCATTTGATACTTTGAATCACAAAATGATGCTTGCGAAACTGCAGTACTATAATTTCTCTCAACCCACAATAAACTTTTTTTCAAATGTCTTGATTAATAGAGCGTGTTGTGTGTCAATTGCAACTGAATCTGGGAAAAACAAATCAAAGTACGAACCCATAAAAAAGGGCGTTCCACAAGGATGAATTCTATCGCCTCTTTTATTTTCGATTTATGTAGCAGAAATGTATAGTTGTCTTTTTTATATTTTTATAAACAATTAACCGTGAAGATCTATCTGGCCGAATGTAATCTTAAAATAAATCAAGATTTAAATAGAATATTTAATTTCGCCAATGATCATGATCTTAACATCAATGTAAAAATCTTGAAAAATAAATTGTTTAGCCAAAAACGGTCGAACACGTCAAATTTAATATTGATGCGGACATTTATTGACAGAAATTGTGTTTCTCTGACGTCATCCTCTCACCCCTCAGAGACCCATGTCAATTTTTTTGAAGGGTCGAGTGATACCTTGAATTTAAGGTCATTTTATTCTCTACATATTTTTATTTTATCAATTCGTTCTCAAGAAATATGAATAAACGTGACCGACATTCTTTGAAAGTTTAAATCTTGTAATTTTGTTGCCTGCATAAATTTTCTTTTTTTTTTTAATTATCCAGGTATTATCTCTAATCAAGAAAAAAAAATTAATTCCGAGAAGTCAAGTTATTTTAATAAAAGCGTCAAAATACCTCATTTCGATGGTATTTTGCTATCGGTGTTTTGTTAAAGTAAGCAATAACAACAGTAAAATGAAGTATTTGTTTAATCTAGTCCTGGTTATATTGATAGTATTGATAACAATGGTTTATACGCTGCAAGCAAGAATTGAGTTCGTCATTTTTTGAACGACATATTTCCTGGACGATGGATTGGCCGGAGAGGTACCGTAGAATAGCCGGCTAGATCTCCCGATCTTATCCCTAAATAAATTTTGCTGTGGTCTTATAAAAATGTTAAGTACATAATATTTTTTATTAATAAAATTTAAATAATTGAAATTGTTGTTACTTAGCAAGTCGATTTTATCATAAGAATTTTTAATTTTTGTCATAAAATATTTGTAACTAAATAATACACAGATGGAGAAAAAAACCTTATTAAAAGGCTCAAAAAATAAAGAAACATAGAACTAAAAAATCAAAACAGAAACTGCTACTTAAAACTTTACTCCTACAACATGCGTAAAAACTTAATCGCAAATAAACTTGTTTATTTAATCGAAACGATGACGAAACATAGACGAGGTTGGTGCTTTAACTCCAACAAAGTATATTGCAAATTGCGACGTTTGACGTAGGGAAATAGCAGCCAAAAGATAATTTTGCAGATATTTTAAAAATGTAATACGAAATCATGTAGCACGAAAAAGGTGGCAACGCAAAAGTCAAAATTATTTTAAAATCGGATAAGAAATAAGCTTAGGGAAAAATAAAATCTATTTTTCATAATTTCGTATTTTTTTTTTAATATCTTTGGAATCATTTGGAATTTTTAGTTTTTTAAACTGCATATTACGCTCAAAAAAAAATCTCAACTTTGCCCCAATTTAACCTTCTTCGTATCTCTTATAGATTCCAAGATTTTATCTCATATTTTAATTGTAATGCCTTCTCTACGTAACCGCTTTAACTATGTATTTGACGAGAGAGAACTACGTCTTAAAGTAAATGTTTTTGAAAATTTTCCTTTTCCCGCCCATCTTGAACTCTATAACATGCAAACTGTCATTTTATAGTAACTTATATCTTTTATCAAATATTTATAAAAAATGGATGAATAATGTTAAAGACCATTTCATTTCATCTGTTGTAGAGCGCTGAAGATGAATTAAATATAATTCGAAACGTTGGCTAGAAACAAATATTTTGCTTTAACAATTGACCACAAAAACCCCCACAAAATACAAACTCTATTTATTATATTCATTAATCTTACACACTTTATCTATTTTTATTTTTTGGCCTTTCTGCCTCCGCTGACCAGCCGCCACTAACTAACTAATCTTAAAAATAATATAAATTATCCAACAAATTGTTCAGAAACTTACAAATGCGCCTTTTTCGCCAACGACATCTGCTGCTCCTGTTGCTGTTTCTGCTGCTGAGCCACCAATTGCAGTCGCTGGGCCTCCTTCTGCTGCTGCTGACTGAGCAAAAGTTGCTGTTGCTGATAATGTTGTTGGAACAACTGTTGGCTCGGCGTGGGTTGTTGCTGACTCTGCAACGTCGCCTTATTTCCCGAGGCTTGTTGAATTTTCGGTTTGATCGCTTGAGGTACCGTCTGGACGTGGTTGAGCGGTTGCGTCGGATTGGTAGCAGCCGACTGTAGCTGACCCGGTTGCGGAGAAGGTAACTGTGGAGAGTGGAGTTTTGGCGAATGTAACTTGGGCGAGTGTAACTGAGGAGAGTGGAGTTTGGGTGAATGTTGTATGGTGGGATGCGGTTTCGGGTACAAAGGAGGTAGTTGGGGCACCTGAAAGTAAGTCAAAGATAGCTTTATTATCATAACATAGTTGTTGACAAAGCCATTTGGTAAAACAAAAATTTAAATGTAGATATAAGGTATAAATTATAATACTTATAATAGGAACAAGAAATACAAAAAAAACTTGAGAAAATATGAAACACAAAAAAATACAATAAGAACAGTTATTCATTAAAATTACATACTTAATACAACATAACACATAAGTAACCTGGATGCAATAAAATTAAAATTTCGTCAATAGCGATAAACAGAAATATTAAAAGAAGAATCAGATCAAATTATCTGCATAAAACTCCTCCAAGCTATAAAATCCCTTATTTATCAAGTGTTCTTCCTTGCTGCTCTTCTAAACTTTTTTTATATATTAACATTAGCTTGGGTTTATAAGTTTTCATTCTAAAATACTGAGTATATTTGTTTATGCGCTTTTTAAGTTATAGTTTTTGATATACCTACTCATGATGTACTTAAATAAAATAAATCATCAAAATTTTAATTTTGGCTCGCATCAAAATAAAAAATATTTGCTTAACAAATTGGTACGTAGAGATAAAGTACATAATGTCTGTTCAAATTCTCTCACCCTGTACAAATTACTACTCGTTTCCTCGAAATTATAATACCCCGCGGCTCTCCACAAACGACATAACTCATAACAAAAACGTTTAATCCTATTGGTCGGTTTCGAGGCCGCTCCACCACTTGATCGGCAAGTCTTGAAAAAAATATCGAAAATAAGATTGGGTCTGTCTCGTCAATTCGGGCAGTGCCAGTGGCCGTCAAGATTTTAATAGGGCAAGTCACGCGCGCTCTCATAGTTCACCCGCTAAATTGGCACAAGTATGCCTCTAAATCTGCCCTTTTTGTGAAAGAATCTCTCTCTTTAAATAAAATAACTCCCTATCGATCTCTAAAGCCCTATTTCACTAAATTAAATAAGTAGTGACCTAAAACGTTTATGGATGTAAACTTTAAGAATTTATTTAGTTTAAGAATTGTTTGCCCGAGTGTCCGCCGAAGTAAGAGCTGCGTTTTGCGGATATTATTATCTCATTAAACGGATTGAATTTATCAGAACAAAATGTGTGTTGTGATTTCTTCCCCATCCTTTAAATCACCGGATAAATTAAAATAAAAACAGAATCAGTTCCTATGGAAATACATATAATTATTAAAACCTCTATCTATTATGTTGGGAAAGGAATTAGAGCCCCCGACAATGTCAATGTAAGATTTTTGGATGGGGTATGCATTCCTCGGTATTATTTAACATATTTCAGGCGTAAGCATACTATTATGTATTATGTATATTATTATAGGACTCTCTATCAGGTAATGTTTCAAAGACGCATATTTTATATTTTAAATGTGATATAAATGAAGTCTGCATGGGTGGATAGAATATTACACTGACTGATTTAAATAAATGTTTAGGCTTGGTTATTAGGAATAGGTTAAGGTTTGATAAACGCATTGAGCAGCTTTGCTCTAGGTTGAAATCAGGCTGCTATGCAATATTTTATTTAGTGAACAATTTTAAAAATCATCTTTATATGTATATGCCTCTCAACTTTCAAATAAATTACCTGAGGATGTTAAAAAATTTTGAAAAAAAATTCACCATTACATTATTTCGAGTTATTTTTGGAAATTTCCAAAAAAATGCAAATATTTATTTTTATTTTAAACTGCCATATTACAGACATTCTAAATTTATAGAGGTGTTTATTTTACTCGAACTATAGTCCTATGCTTGGAACCTTTGGTGTGATGCTTAAATTAACTAAACTAGTTACATTATTAGTATATAAGGAGATTTGTAAGTAGTTTTAGTTTAGTTTTAATTTTCTCCCGAAAATGCTAACATCGTTAGCGAAACACGTGTCGAGAGTAAAAATAAAGAGTTTTGGTTAGTGGTAAAACTGTCTCGTAATTTTTACTCGAAGTATGTTTGTCTTATTTTTATTTTGTTGGAATTCCAGATAAAATTTGAATTAACATACCTTTTTTTACTTGTAAGTTTTATTGGTAAAGTTTATCATTTGTACTGAAAATTTACATTTGTGAGGTACAGCGAAGCGTTTATTATGGAACGTCAATCAAGAAATTTGACGGCCAAACAATGTGCGCAGGCAGTCATTTTACTGGAAGAGGGCTGGAGCTTTCGAAGCTCCAGCGATTCGATTGGAGAGAGATTTGGTGTATCGCATACATCCGTTTCCCGTATGATTGAGCGTTATAGGGAAACAGGTCAACACTTAAGAAAACCTGGTCAAGGCAGACATCGCATAACCACACAAGTTCAAGGCCGTTTCATAAGACTTTCTGCTTTAAGATAAAGGTTTGTGACAGAAAGATATCTGCAGACACAGCTACAGGAAGCTGATGGACTCAGAATTTCAGCTGATACTGTTCGTAGACGCCTAGCTGAATCTAATCTGAGACCAAGAATCCCAGCGCGAGTACCAGCTTTGACCACAGAGCAACGGTTAACTTTTGTTAGGGAACACATCGATTGGGCTAACGACGACTGGGAAAGAGTTCTTTGGTCAGATGAAACCAGAATTTGTCTCTACAACTCAGATAGACGTATAAGAGTTTATCGAAGACCAAATGAAAGATATGCCCAATGTAACTTCCAGAACACTAGATTATTTGGTAGAGGGTCACCAAATAATCTGGGGGAGAATCTCTGAGATTTCCAACATAATTTTGGGGAGGAATCTCTTTAACTGCTTGAACTGACTTGATGGCTATTAATAATGGCAGTTTACCAGCCGATAGGTACATAAAGGAGATCTTGCAAGAACATGTTATTTGGCCATTTGGCCCTTACATTGATGATAATTTTTCGCGCGTGTTGCTCAGATTGTTCAAAATTATTTTAATGATGTTGGAATTGAAACTATGAGTTGGCCAGCAAATAGTCCTGATCTTAATCCAACTGAGAATGTTTGGGACACGATTTATCGCCGTTTTCAAGAACTTCCTAACCCTCCTAACACTTTATATGGACTCACTGGCGATATTGTGACTGAATAATGTGGATCAAAACGAGATAAGGCCCATAATTTTAAGCCTGAATAATCGATGCCGTGCTGTTATTCAAAATAGGGGAGGAAATACCCATTATTAATTATTTTTATTAATGTTAGTATTTTTTTAATTTTCTTGTGTTTTTTCTATACCTTTTTTACGTTCTATTGGCATTTTCCTTATGTTAATACTTTTATTACGTTAGAATAAGAATACACTTAATTTAGACACAAAAATATTTGATCAATATTATAATTTTTTTTTTCAAAATATAGAAGAGGTGCGTTAATTTTGCTACCCAGTGAATATATTTAAAATCTTGCTTAATTTAATTTGAAATAAATACAATTTGTCACGTTTTTCCTTTGCACTCCGTGCGCGTCTATCTAACTTATTTCCCTCTAGAATTTCTTTTGCTGTTAAATTTTTTTTTAAACTGTATTATTATAAATTCGTGTTGAAAAAAGTTGTTATAAGTTAATATTTATTTATTATTCGTTTTTAAAAGGACCTTGCCACACAGTCCTATTTACCATAATGACTTATTTATTGTAAGTTGTCAATTATGTTTTTTATTTTAATGATAAATAAATTAATTTTGAATATAAAAAAAATAAAAATATGTAATACTGACCTGTCCCATGATGCCTAACCGCTGGCCGATCACGTGATTTTGATGGTTGTGTATCGCCTGCGCGGTTGCTTGTGCGTTGGCCACGTGACTCGTCGTCATTATCGCTGGATGATGTTGGTTCTGTTGTGACGTAACTATGGTAGTAGGGTGGTGATGAATGGTAGATGGCAGAGTAGCGGGCGAGATTAAAGGGAGATCCCCCGTTGACGTCGATACCGATACGGAAACGCGAGGAGCGGTGGGCTGGTGCAGTTGCGAGACGGTGGTGATTGGCTGAAAGAAAGAAGGTTTAACTTATAGTATTTAAATAGAATGGCTTTTACAAAACTAGCTTCCAACATTTTTTGCTTTACTTCCTAAAGTGCAGTGATTCATGGTTAAAAGATTACCGTTGTAAAAAGGGACTGAGAACAAATTTTACAACCAAAAAGCCATATGCTTCTACTAGGTGTGTCCAATATAAGAATGTGAGTAGTTCCGGAGATATACCTAAAACACCGACAATTGCCGATTTTGTTTTTATTTTTTTCTGACATTATTTAAAGAGATACGAAAAAACAAAAGACACTTTCTCTGGCCACTTTTTAAGCTCTACAAGACGCAGTTCTTGTGTACAAGCAATATCACAATTACAGAAAACTTACAAATTACTCTTAAAAATAATACCAAATGATCATACAAATGCAACACAAGAAGTCCACAAACAGGTCCATAAAACTATACATCAATCAGAAAGCATCCTGGAACAGAGCACACATGAATGTGTTCATGTCAAGTGCACTAGGAAGGGTGCATGCATTTCTTTGACTTCTAGTCTATCGGTAAGGGATTGGTCTGCAGCAAAATACATAAAAACATATATAGAAGGAGGGAAAGATAGGGCATGACTTCGTCAGGTGTTTTGTTGGATCCAGTTTAATTATAGGACTGTAAAAGAGGGATTAGAGGAAAAATAACTGACAGCAATCTTCTTAAGTCTTTCTTCCCACAGAAGTTTTTGAAATTCTTGTTCAGTACTGCCAAAGATAATTTTTTGCCTGCAGATTATCGCAGTGTTAATAAAATGTTATAGTCCCTTTCATAAGTAAGATAACTAAAATAACATAACATAACTGATACTTAATATATGCAGCAATGGACAGTGTCAAATGTGGTCATACAGATATTCCTCAATACTGTAAAAAGCCTTGGGCAGCAATATTTTTGTTAGTTTTCTTTTAAATGATTTCAGATCAAGAATATTTCTTATAGAGGGAGGAACATGATTATAGATTTTCAAATAACCGGTAAAATAACAGGTGGGATTTTTCGAGAAGACCTAATAAACGTATGAATCAGCGCCGATGTTTCCAAAATAAAGAAGGAATCAGTGTCTAACTATCTTCAATATTCTACAGGTTCACAAAAACAATCTATTTACTATATATCCCCTGATGATGGACACTACTGTGTCCGAAACATGTCGGGAATTTTAAAAAAACTGAATGTTTAATAAATAAGTGGAGGGAGACTGCAGGATTTTCATTTTACGATAATAATAATCTACTAGGAGAGAATTAAAATAAGATTTTAGCTTATTATTATTATTACTAGAGCTTATGTTTAATTTGACGAACAAAAATGTTAAAAACAGCCTGAAATTTAAGAAATTGAAATTAGAACATACACATTTTAAATGAAATAAATTCCTATAAATAATTACATTAAGAGATAAATTCCGGTTGTTTAACATAGATTTATATTTTACATCTATTAGCAAAATAAAAGCCAATAAAAAAGGAAAAGATGTACTAAAAAGGTTTCACTTGCACTCGAGTTTCTTCCTGAATATTATTTAAAAACTGTTGGACTACTGATCAGAATAAATTATATTGCAGAAAAGCTTGCACCTTCAACAAGTTTTATACAAAATCTATGTAACTTTTATAAATTATACATCCATATATAAGAGACCTCTCGAAGCCGGTCGGATTTTAATTGCTATAAGATACTTCTTGTGACTTATTAACTTCCGCATTGTATTTAAAAAAATTACAACCTTAAAAAACGAGTAAAAGTACTCCGGTAGAATATTTTTATGGTAACCTACTTATTTGAACCAATTTAAGCACAGCATTGTAATATTTTTACAATCGATGAAATTTTATAAATATCCTGATACCTATGTTATCTAGCAAATAAATCACACAACTTGACAAAATCTTACATCAATAAACCAATACTCCTCATTAGTCCACCTAAAACAAACATTTTGATAAAACTGTTCTGGTCTATATCTGTAGTTATTTTGATACATTATATTGTCACTAGCCAATTTTAATCACACGTCACAACTAATTATTATTAATCACACCTTCACAGTTTTTAATTTAAACGATTTCTCTTTTGGCAATATCAATATTCAAATAAAACGCGACTTTAAGTGTCTGGCTCTTATCAATTTCCGACTTTATTAATAAGATTATTATTTGGTTTTGATATTGAAACAATTGTAAAACTTATTATCTTTTAAGCATTGGTCTGATAACGAAGCCAGTTTTTTTGAAAAATAGTGACGAATATTATCAATTAACCGGTAATTAAATTAGAGTATAGTCAAAAGGGGCTACAAAATCCAACTACAGGTCCTTTGGAGAAAAAAACCGACCTGAAAGTCAGTGGCAAACCGATTTGTATAATTAGTTCTAGTACCTCCGGTCTTGGAGGAACAATATAGCATCTACACTAATGAAGTTACCTACTTGTGTGATAGAACCTTAACTTAGGTCAATATAGTAAATGATAAAAGGAAAACCTATCTTTGTCATAGGTTTTAGTACCTCCAAATTCAGAGCTTATTATGTATTTTATACCTTTTCCTTTCGTTTCTTGTTGCCTTTCCCTGAAGAAGCCAATAAGCAAAACACGTATCGGCAACTACCGTTTTTTTTCTGCTTTCCTACTTATGAAATACAGTAGTGGCCAAAAATAGATAGACAAAGTATTATTTTTATATAATTGTTTAAAGATTTACCCACAGGTCCTCTAGATTTTAAATTATTGTTATTTGTAAGGCGGTCTATAAAAAGATACCAATAAATTTCAGTTAAATATTTTGCTTGCTATCAAATAAAGCAATAATATAAATATAGCTGGTCAAAAGTAGATAGACAAAAACAATTTTGGAATTATTTTTTTGTCTAGATATTTATAAAATAAAATTAGTATAGTATTGCTTCTCTTTAACTCAAGGTGCAATCCGTCCGTCAGCATATACACTGGACAAAGCATGAATGGCAACGTGTTTGCTGGAGCGACGAATCGAAGTTTAATTTGTTTAATTCCGATGGAATTCAATATGTTAGACGTCCTTCTGACCAGCGTTTGAATCCCAAGTACACAAAACCCACAGTTAAGCATGGAGGTGGATCAGTGATTTGGGGTTGCTTCTCAGATTATGGAATGGGCCCGTTACATTGCATAGAGAGCATAATGGACAGGTTTATGTACAGGGATATTCTCAGAGATGTTATGTTGCCCTATGTCGAAGACAATTTACCACTTAGATTCCAATTCCAGCAAGATAATGACCCGAAGCATTCCTCCAAAATTATGAAACAATTTTTCGAAAAAGAAAAAATACCAGTTTTAAAATAGCAATCCCAGTCACCCGATCTTAATCCCATCGAAAATTTATAGGAAATTGTAGATCGTGATATTAGGGATACAAACTATTCAAATAAAGGTGAATTATTCGAACGGTTGCAACAGAAATGGAAAAATATTGGTTTTAAACTCATAGACAATCTTATTGAATCAATGCCACGTAGATGTCAGGCTGTAATAGACAATAATGGGTATTTTACAAAATACTAATATTGTAGATGGTTTAGTTTGTAATTTAAAAAAAATACTTCGAAAAAAAAAGAATATTGGTTATTTTCTAAATTTGTCTATCTACTTTTGTCCGCTATTCCTTATTATTTACCAAATTAGGTGATTGTTTCTAAAGAATGTTTTATTATTTTTATACATGTTTATGTTGCCCATAATTTACTTAAATATCTTTATTATAGAATTTTTATTTCCTTTGATTAAAAAAAAAAAAACCATTTGTCTATCTACTTTTGGCCATTACTATATCTCGACAAACCTATCCTTTTTAATTTTCTGTACTAACTTTCTTTTCAAAATTAAATGAGTAGTAGCTTTATAGAGATCAAACCTGCGTTTAATACGAATCGACGAAAATCCTTTGCATTGCTATCTCAAGCAAATTGATGTCCCAAATTGTAAACCAAAATCTAGAAAAAAGACGTAGAAAATAATCTGAACTGTTTCTTGTGAAAGTCTGGAGAATATCCAAATTTAAGTGGATTTATTTCTTAAGATAAAAAAAACAGTAACAAACGTATATTTAAACTAAATATATTAGAGTATGGTTCAACAAAAATGCTCTAATGCCGAATAAGAAATACAAAAAACTCTAAATAATAAAAAAGAACACGAAAATTCAATTAAATCCTATGACCCTTTGATGACCATACAACCATAAAAGGGAATTTGTATACTTGAATTTAAACGTGAATATTATCTTTTATCACTAAAAAAATAGAAGGGGATGGACAAATCGAGGGGAGTGGTCAAACCGCGGTTTGTGGAATATTTTCATAAATGTCATCAGTCTTTCTTTGGGATGAATAATTTCAGTAGATATTGGATGAAAATTAAATAGTCTGCTGGGACAGTAACTTTAAACTTTTGTGTTTTGAAACTTGCTCTACAGATTATTTTAAAAGTGTGCACCAAAAGAATAATTAAATAAAACAAAGAATTAAATGTCAGACATTATCTCAATGGTCGGTACCCAAATAAGTGGTAATGATGCCTCCGGCAAATGGACCCTCACCTTCTCCAGATTTGACTCCTCTGGATTTTTTCCTGGGAACATATTACGTTCGTGGTATACAAGAAAACGGTGAATAATGAAGAGGATATATGGCAATGCATTCAAGATGCAACAAATAATCTTCAAGCTAATGCAGAGAGTAAATTTCAATTTTCTTAGGAGTGTAAATATTTGTATTCGTGAAACATTCGATCCAAATGCCGTCCCACTGGTCGCGCAAAATGTGGTGGAGCACCATCGTGAAGAAACCACAAATTCTGCCTAATGTGAAGAGGGACTTCTTCAAGGAGTACCGGGAAATTTTGTCGCAAGAATTGTAAATAAAGAGCACCAGTTAGACGATTATCCAAAATGAAAGGGCCAATAAGTATTCCGTTTACAATTCCAGCCCACACATTTACTGAAAATCGTTGTTGAAAGTTTGTTCGCCGAATGGCATGCGGATTTTCAACTGCCCAAAAATGTGTGTTGCGAAAATTGTGAATACCATTGCGTGTGAAAATTGCTTCATCCGTAGCTAAAATGTTCCTGGTAAAGTTTGGGTTTAACTGCTGCTGATGTAACAACCACTCGCAAAAGTTTACTCGAGGCGCATGATCCCTTGGAAGTAAAGCTTGTACCCTTTGGACGTGAAATGGATACAGTAATTCATGCCTTAAAATCGCCAAACTGTGACTGGCGATAATCCAAATTGCGTTGCAATTGTTCTAATGCTTCTGTCAGGATGCACTTCGATGATATCTAAAATCAAATTCTCCAGATTTAAAATGTGCCTAGGTCTAATGGCTCCACCATGTTGCCCTGGCCTCGGCCGCAAATTTCCAGTTTCTCTACCCCGCTGAACCACACGCAAAAAAGCTACACGCGACGGATGATTCCTATGAGGAAACCTTTGTGCATAAAGATTAGCTGCAGCCACACTGTTTTGTCTTGATTCCCCGTATGCCAGTAACATGTCCATTAGTTCCTCATTTGAACAATTATGCGGCATAATTTTAATAAAAAACGAAATACGACCACAACTGTATCAACTGATAGCAAAGAAGGTACTACTAAACATAATAAACATCATCCGGACTTGTTTACTTCCTAATTTGAAAACAAAATTCCACCTGATAAAGTTCCTACATTTTTGTGAAAAAAAAAGAATTATCTCAGAAACTAAAAATATTTTACTTAAATTTTTTTTCACTATTAGTCATTATTTATCATTAGCAATAATTTCCCAAGTTTATGCGTATAGGTTAAGAAACACCCTGTATACTATATATTATACCTCTTTATGTAGCGAAGATTTAAATAACTAGCTGCATAAAAAATGTATAAACACAAGGTGACAAAAA
Source organism: Anthonomus grandis grandis (assembly GCF_022605725.1). Classification (NCBI taxonomy): domain Eukaryota; kingdom Metazoa; phylum Arthropoda; class Insecta; order Coleoptera; family Curculionidae; genus Anthonomus; species Anthonomus grandis. The sequence goes on from NC_065552.1 coordinate 31,704,567, forward strand.
ACATTTAAGTTTAGCTTTCACCTTAACTATAGTATATTCTAACGAATATAATTATGCGAAATAAATGCTGTAAACAACTGTTCACAGATAAGTCAATAACATAATTTAAGTTCTAAGATGAGTTAATGTTTTCAATGGTTCAATAAAGGTTCTCTGGTGCACTAGACTTAAAACTGCCTTGGGAGGAGGCACATTAAAAACTAAATTAATTCCCGTAAAATATATAAGTAAATTGTCTTATAAATTTGCAAAAAAGTAAAATATTATAAGATGTTTCAAGAAAATTAGTTTTAAGTGTTCTACTTGATGAGGCGGATTAGTTGAAATGGAACTTTTTGAAACCCGTAGCAGGATTTTGTAAATATCGTTAAAGGATTTATTAATATCAGACTATCCCTAAGATAATAATTTTATTAGCGTATGAAAAGCTAGGTAAGCAGGTATAACGTTTCTGATTACTTTTTTAAAAATCTTATATGGTAAATCTTATTTTTCGTTTGCTTAGGCCAATATCGTTCTTAACTCTTAAGGGATTAAATTCGGCAAAATATTTACTTACTTGATGGTTAACGGTACTAGTAGTATCAGAGCTTGTACTTCTAGGTACCGACACTTGTACTTGCAGGCCCGGACTAGGAGGTTCGCTTTTTATAGAACTGGCCGGCGATGGTAAGTTCAAACTGGACGGATTCACAATGGTTAGTTGATTATTCAAGTAGTAAACCTAAATTTAAAAAAAAATGGTTTTTGCAGTCATTCATTTAGGGTAAATGTTATTACTATATATTAAAAGTAATGCAACCGTATTCTGTATAATTCATACTTGTGTTTCAAAAGATCAATAATAGAAAATGATTTTTTTATAGAGGCTAATTTTTTTTTACTCTACTATATTCTTTGATATAATATTTTTCACAAAAAAAATGTAATACACTTAAAATACAATTTATACAGCGTGTGTCAGCCAAATGGAATAAATTAGCTAATAAATAGATGGGAGCGTGTTGGAAAAAACGCTCTTTTTTTTAATGAAAACTTTTTATACAGGGTGTATCAGATTACGGTGGTCAATACCAACTTGCTTAGTTTAAACATAACACCCTGATGTTAATTAATTTTTAGATTCCTCAGATCATTTTAGACATATTTTGTATACAATGTCCTATACCTATCTTTGACTGTTTCGGAAATATTAAGTAAAATTCAAAAAATAACATTTAGAAAAGAAAATTATTTATTTTTCAAGATTCTTTACAACTCACTTAATACTTCTTGCCCATTTAGGTCTTGGTAATGATAAAGCAAGCAAAAACTATTTCAGCCTTCCTTTTTATTGATATGAGAATAAAAAAAACTAAAAATTGTTGTTTACTTTGGTTTAAAATGCCAGACTTAATGTTGACTCATGTTGCATGACAGAAGTAGTCGTCAGTACTATAGTCGTTTGAATTTTATTAACTACAAACCAGAAAAATGGTTCATTTAATAGAAATGCACAAAATAACAATTCTACAGATGATTGGCTATGGAGATAATACACGGACGCAAATGAAAGTAGCTCGCTTATTTCACGAAAAATTTCCAAATTTTCCGCTTTTAACCCAAGGGACAATCAGTAAAATAGAAAAGCAATTCCGCGAGCTGGGCCATGTTAGGCAGGTAAAAAAAGCAGCTGCCAATGCAATAAGTGAGGATACCAAATTGGCTGTTATGCTTGAAGCAGAATTTATTGCTGAAAGCAGCCCCAGTACTCGATATTAGCTATTCATCAGTTATTAGAATATTAAAAGAAAACAAAATGCATCCCTATAAAATTATACCCACCCAGGAGCTCACGGAAGACGATTTTGACAGTGAAATAATGTGAACAAATGATGGCAATGTTAGATAGCAATGTGATCCAATTAGAACATGTTATGTTTTCTGATGAGTGCACCTTTACTCTTCACGGTCATGCCAATCGTCAAAATTGCCGCTATTGGTCCAGGGAAAATCCTCGCTGGACGAGAGAAGACAATACTCAATACCCTGAAAAGGTTAACGTGTGGGCAGGAATTATTGAAGATATATCAGATCATAGGTCCCTTTTTTATTGAGGGCAATTTGAATAGCGATAATTATTTAGAATTGCTTCAAAATAATGTAGTGCCAACTTGTATCCTGATCCAGGAAACCCACAAGTTCCAGCGAATATGATATGGGTTCAACAAGATGGAGCACCACCCTACTACCAAATAAATGTGCGGCAGTACCTCAACCAAAACCGATTCCAAGCGATCTATCGGTTTTAACCGCGGTTAAGCCCTTGGTTCACCTTGAACAGTCCCTATAACATAACCAATCGTGTCCGCTTGGACGTGTTTGGTTGAAGTAACTTCGTAATTTGTCAGCTGACACTATCATAATTTTGTTTGTTTTTAAATGATACCCCAGACGCCAGTAATATTATATGTAATTAGTTCTTAAACATAAATATCAAAAAAGAAAACTTATTAGCCATAATAAATTTTGTGTCATTTTTAAAAAGGAAATAATTTGTTGTTTGTTTTTATTTTTTCTCGCACTTATTTCAATATCTTTGACATTTGACGTTTAGAAAACAGCTCCGGACGTGGGTAATTACTGTTCCAAATTGATGACGTATAAAGGGGCTAATTGGTGACGTCACGTATCTCAAGCGGTTATAACTATAACCCCTTGGACGTGTTTGGTTAATACCATTTAAGAACGGTAATTACCGATAGACCGCTTGGAATCGGTTCAAATATTTCCAGATCGGTGGATAGGGAGGCGAGGATCGATGGAATGGCCAGCACGGTCTCCCGATCTGACGCCATTAGACTTTTTCTTATGGGGATATGTGAAAACTATTGTATACAAAACTAAACCCACTGACTTAGCTGACTTACGAAGACGAATAACCCTGGCAATTAGATCGATCACACCTGAGATGTTGAGTAACTTTAGAAGAAATTTCTATTTACGGGTAGGGTGTCGCCAAGACGTTCGTGGCGAGCATTTTGAACATCTCCTACATTGCCATTATTGTTTAGATTTGTATTATGTATAAGTTTTTGAATATGTTGTAACAATTTTCGGCAAATAAATAATTTTCTTTTCTAAATGTTTTTTTTTTTGAATTTTACTTAATATTTTCGAAACAGTCAAAGATAGGTATAGGACATTGTATACAAAATAAGTCTAAAATGATCTGAGGAATCTAAAAATTAATTAACATACAGGGTGTTATGTTTAAACTAAGCAAGTTGGTATTGGCCACCGTTATCTGATACTCCCTGTATAAAAGGTTTTTATGAAAAAAAAAATGCGCAACTATAAAAACCAATCGACGTGTTCGAGCGTTTTTTCCAACACGCTCCCGTCTATTTATTAGCTAATTTATTCCATTTGGCTGACACACACTGTATATACAATGCATATTTCGTCAATTATGTTAAATATTATGTTAAGTATAAGTTTGACTAGATTGCTCCAAAAAATATTCAAAGGACTAATTAAAAATTATTTTGTAAAACAATACTTCGATTCTCTAATATGACAATTGTCCTTGTTAAGAATATATGTCCGATTTTTAAACATAACCAAATTTTCATATGAATGTATTTTTCTTTTAAGTCTAAATTAAAAAACACCCTACTATATTCCATAGAAAATTAAATATCTTTTTTAACGTAGTTTTAGTTAATCTATATGTTTTTCCAAAAAAACTCCTTAATCCGTAACACTCGTTAGAGTGTGTGAAGTATTAAAAGAAATAATGCTGATTCAATTTAATTATTTAAATACACACATCAAAAAGGCCTAGAGACAGAAGTTTTAAGCAAAATCCTGTAAATAAAAGAGAAGTATTATAAAACTATTAAACTAAAATAATATAGCGTATGGAGTCTGTTTATGTTTACGCACTTTCATTCGGAAAGTTTTAAATAATTCGTATGTTTTGAACTCTCTTCTCGGCAAGTATGATTGAATTGGTAGTTGGATTACTCTTGTGAGTTATCTCAAAAACCTTAACATTTTACTATATCTGTCATGTAAAATTCAGCTAAAATATAAAATTTCTTCCATTTAAAATTCTAATTCCAATATTTAGTTTTTTTTTTCAAAAAAAAAATTGTTTAGTTAACATATACTTTTTGTAAAGTTGTGGACAAAAAATATATAATAAATAAAACGTTTTTTAAGATGTAATAATCTATATGTTAATGTTCTAATATCATTTAGCAGTTTTATATTATCTCTTACCTTATCTGGAGGCAAAAGTTTCCCAGTAGCCAAAATTTTTTGTTGTTCCGCAAACAAGACTTTCAACGTGTTATGAACCTCCGTGTCTCCGCTCTGCAATCTCGCCGATAGAGACTGAATTTGCATTTGGATATTTTTTAAATGCTGCTGTTTTTGTGGAGTTAGTTGAATTGTTGTTATTCTCTAAAAAAAAACATTTTTTTTATTATAACATTGAAAAACATTAAATATGTGAAATCAAAATCAGTGTAGTTTTTTACCTGTTGCTGACGTTCACCTCCATTAGTATTATTATTGTTATTTGGTGTGTTATTATTTCGATAATGAAGGAGGTCCGGATTGTTAGTTTCCTCTAATATTTGGCCTAAAAGCTTATCGACTTCGTGGCTGTTGCTGGAACCATTACCCGAATTTCCCGATTCTTGCTGGAGCGAATGGATTGTAGGACTGACTTTTTGTTGTTTTGGCGTTATTTGCGGTTTTTGCCGTTCCTGAAAATGAAATAACTAATTTAATATGTTGTTTTGGTGACCCAGTTTAATTGGGTTTACTTTCAAGGGTCAATTAAAATCCAAGCTGTTTCGGCCTATATTAGGCCTTCTGCCTTAGAGTGAACAGAAAAATTAAAGCTTTTCTTATTAACAATTAAAGCAGGACATAGCTGTATTTTTTGGCAATTTCATTTAGTTTACTTGGTTTTCATTTATCTGGTTTTTGAGGAAATAGAAGTGTTGGTGTGTATCCAACAAAATTAAATTAATTATAGAAGAACAACGACAGAAGAAAACTGACAGAACTATTAAAATAATAAAGTCCTTAGTGTTAAATCGAGAGAAAGTGTAGCAGCTTTAGGACCTCAAATAAAACTGATAAACTTGTTTTTTAAACAGAAATAGCCCTGAAGACATTTATTTATTTATCAAAACGCATATGATGTTAAAAGGTCGAAATCCATAAATCATATGGATTTCGACCATAAATTAAAAAGCTTTTCAAGTGTACTTAACTAAAAAATAATACAAGAATAAAAATACAATTATAATTTAGTGTTTGTTCTTGTTAATTAGAACTAAGACCTCTGATTCTCTTTTTAAACATAGAAAGATAGCGACAAAATAAATAAATAGACTAAAAAATGTGGAATTATATAAGGAAAGCATATGACTTAACGGAGAATTCCTAGCTACATTAGTTCTATACGAAGAGACCGAAAACAAATAAGAATTTTGATATATGGAAAGGTATTTGAGATATTAGATAACTCAAGTCAATATGATAGTTAATTAGTTTATATGGAAAGAACATGTTTGTGTGAGAACACTGTGTTTCAAGACAATATAATTTTGACTCACAGCTATCTTTTAGGGCACATATTAATCACATAACTAGTAAAGCATCTAGAATGTATGGCTTTATAATTCGTAATTCTAAGGCATTCCATGTAACTTGTGCTAAGATTTTGTATGTATCTTATGTTAGAAGCGTTCTAAAATATTGCTCTGCCATATGAAACCCATAAGCATTGAAAAGCATATAGAGAAGATTCAAAACAAATTCCTAAGATATTTATATTATAGACAAACAGGTGTATATGAAAAGCACATACGTAGGTTAGAGATAATCAATTTGCACAACCCTCAAGGCTTAGAAAGTAGGAGATATATTTTTGCAATATCGTTTTTGCATAAAGTATTAAATAATTTTATAAATGCTCTGGATTTACTCTACCAAATTAACTTGTATGCACCTAGGTATATAAAACATTATCCTATGACTTTTTATATGGACACTACTTGTACCAATTATTATAACAATTCACCATTTTATTGAACGTGGAGTCAATAGCCAGGCTTAAGACAATACTCTCTAAGATTTGAGAAATGTAATAAAAAGTATCTGTAAATCTAAAATTACCAGATATGTAATAAGCATTGAATTGCATTGTATTATTTTCTTTCTCAATTGTATGTTAGTATATAGAATAGTTTAGTTAAGTTTCACCTACTCTGTAAATCGATGTATATCTGTTGAGTTTGTATTAAATAAATAAACCTAGTTGGAAAGTTTCCATTGTAAAAACACTTGTTGCTATTTTTATTTTGAGAGCCATTAATAATGGCCCAAATTACTTTGAGTTTGTTATTATTTTTATTATTAAATATATTTACAGAATAAAAAAACCCTTTTTGCTTGATCAATTTTTTGCTCTTAAAATTGTTTTTGTTTATTTAGAGCAGTTAATGTGCGGATTTTGCTTATTAAGTGTTGTAAAATTTAATCTGTCTCTTTGCAATTTTAACTTATTATAATTTAACTTATTATTATTATAGTAAACCACTTTTTGCTATTGTTATTACTATGAAAGGTTTTAGTTTTTTCTGGAAAATAGAATTCAAAAATGTGTCTAAAAATCTATTGAAATCGTGGCCTATGTCAGCATTAGATAAAAGTGCAATCCACTCTCAACTTTTTAATGCTATATTATATTGTTTGGGCAGAAAGGTCTGTACTTAATAATGTTTGTGTAATTATGTGAAGTAACTTTAAAATTGTGTCCGTAGGTCTACATTTGACTAATGTAATATTTAACTAAAGGTAGTTCCCTAGAAGTCATCATCTAATGAAGACGTGATATAGCGAAAAAAATAATTTAGCATAGCAATTTATAATTTAATCAGATGTTTCTTATTTATCTACATTTAACTATTTGATTTTTAACTAGAGGTAGTTTCCTACGGCTTCCATCTAATCAAGCAAAAATCTTATGGTAATTTTTCACATATACAAGAAAACACTCACCATTTTAGCCTGATGATGTTGAATACTAGGCTGGACCATCGCCTGTGGCTGTTGCTGCTTCGTAGGCTGTATGGGCGGTACGTGACTGTGTGGCAACACCGTATGCAACTGTTTTTGAGGAGGTTGCTGTTGTTGTGGCTGTTGCTGTGGTACCGGTTGTACGGGGCTGCTCATAGGTTTAGTCGTATGCGCAACGGGCGACGGAGACTTTACGTTATGATCCAACGTTGTCAAGTTCGGTTTCCGGTCAATCATCGTTGCGTTATCGCTTTGTGCGTTGTTTTGGTGATCTTGTGGTAGAGGTTTAAACGGAGCTGCTTGGATTTTGTGCACCTATATAGTTAAGAATATTGTTTTTATTTTAAAATTGTAAAATTTTGTATAAAACTAGGTGAAAAGAATTTTGTAAAGATGGTTGTTTTGAGAAAAAGACCAGCGAGCAAGATTTTATAGAAAGAAATGTGTAGTATTAAATAAAACAATAAATCTTAAAGAAAATTCTCGTTTAACGTTACCTCACTTACTTTCTTCACAGGTTTCATTTTTGGGCTCAATTTCTTCTCGTTTTGATCTTTGTTCGGTCTCTGCATGAAGATGGTTTGACCATTTACAGTTACTTGGCCATTTCTAAAAAAAAGGGGGAAACAAAGATAACCATACAGGGTGTCCCATAAATAATATTAAATAATTTAACAGCAGACTTCTTTTTGAGAAAAAATTAAATAAAGTTAAATTTTCCTAGCCCGACAGTCAAAGACAACCAAGATACAGGGTGACAAAATTCATGTCATTTTTTTGAATTTTGGCCATAAATTTAGCATATATTCTTCGTTTTTAACAAAATTTGGGCAATAGGTTTGTATATCGCAACTCTTAGAATGACCCTTAAATTATGTCATTGAGGGCGCCATCAGCAACATTTTAATGTTTTTTAAACTCTAACTTTTTTACGATTGGCATAATTTATATTATGCCAATTTATAGTAGTAGCGATTTTGTAGCTTCATTGTTCATTCACAGTTTTTATCTAGAAGTTGTAGCTTCCTATTTTATGTTTCTTTTATCTTCAATGTTTTTTTAATCCTTGCAACTATTATATGTTCACATTATGTAATTTTTTAGTAGATATGATCAGAGTTATGAATTGTTACTAGGTACATATATTTTCTTCAATAACAACACAAATATATTCTACTTGTGTTAATATTAAGATATTTTTAAAAGTGTTACCGAACATATAAGGCAACAAAGAGAGCTCTTTCGGAGATCATTTAGCTGTATAACTAATAGCTTAATAAATAATTTTCTAGTAAAACTTCATTTCAAAAATGTATTACAATTTCTTTAAATTTTTACTAAATACAAGTGTTTATATTGTGAGAGAGGATGCTGTTAAGCACACGTTTTTTTTTACTCGTTTTATAAGCGATTATTTAATAATTTTCTCATGGAATATCAAAGAGATGATTACTTTTAGTAGATTTTGGAATAAAAACTGTGACAACTAAAAAAAAGTATCCTAAATGTGCAGAAAGACGAGAATATTCCTTCTCCAAAAGAAATACCCACGGCAGATCTAACAGTTAAAAAATACCATATAAGGATATTTTGTTGATTTGCCATTGAAAAATGTTTAATGGTTTTGTGGCTGCTTACTATATTAGAATTACTGATTTTTATATTACTGACCTCTTTAACTGCTCCAACTGATCCGGCGTTAAATTGACAACGTAAGAAGTGGGATTGTTATTTCCGCTTTGCTGGTTTTGTTGCTCTTGCATATTCTGATGCTGATGTTGATGCGATAGATTCTGTATTGGTTGTACTGTTTGTACAGGCGGTTGAGATTTCTGAAATGGTTGTACCTAAGAAACAAAGATGTGATTGACAGAACTTTAACATTGAATCATAAATCACCAATAGCTAACCTTTAAAATAGGTTGACTAGTTTGAGTATGAGCCTGTTGAAACCCTTGCACGGTATGCACCGAAGACTGAGGCACGTTCTGCGTTTGCGTTGGCTGAACACTCTGTATATTCTGCATATTCTGGGCGACCACGTTCTGTACAGAAGCGCTCTGACTCATATTCTGCGACAGGACGTTTTGCACCGATGCGTTCTGACTCATATTTTGAGACAAGACATTTTGTACTGAAGCGTTTTGGCTCATGTTTTGGGAAAGCACCGAACTCTGAGCGGCCGTCATGTTCTGCGCCAGGTTTTGAGCCACCACGTTCTGTACCGAAGCGTTTTGGCTCACATTTTGAGACAGAACGGCGCTCTGTGCAAGGTTCTGAGCGACGACGTTTTGAACCGAAGACTGAGCCAGGTTTTGTACGTTCTGCGCCATCACAGAGCTTTGGGCTAGGTTTTGAACGCTTTGCATAGCCTAAGAATAAGGTGAAATTATTTAAGTTAGTATGGGTATAAGAGAGAAAATATATGAATTTAATATGTTTGAAATAATGCGTTTTTTCATTAAATTTCAAACATAAAATATTTGGCACTTTAATCTAATACACGTTAAGTCAAAAAGCTTATGTATTAATAACTTTTATATCTAGAATTTTTTTGGTAAATTATCTATTTTAAGCATATGAAGCATGTATAGTATGTTCATTTGAAATTGAAATTAATTTAAGTATCAAATTAAGTTAACTGCACAAAAAGCTTTAAAATTTGTCTTAAAAATTGAAAAATACTTAAAAAACGCGCCAAAGTTTTTTTTAAATGCACATATATACCTAATATGCACAAAATTGAATAGGTATCTTAAGTTCTGTTCCTCAAAATCGTACATTCAAAGCTTTCTAAAAAGTTTGGCCGAGTTAAACCTATCAAAGTAAACCTGTAAGTAGTGCCACCAAGCTTTAAAATTATTAACTTATCGACATAGGTAATGATACAAATTATTGTATGAACGTTTATTTGGTAATTGCCCAACAAAAGCAAAATTATCCAGTGCTTGAAAAATCATACTTACTTATTATAAAAATTAAATAAGTTTAAATTATATACATTAATACATGTTTAAAAATATACATAAATTCAGATTATGATTAGATCCTGCTGATTATATCCGATAGGATTCTGTTCAGACGTTAAAATATTTATTAAAATGATCTATTAAATGCATAAAAAACATATTTCATTATATTTTAAAAATAGAACAAAAAGAATCTAGCTAAAAAGAGAGGAATTGCACCTGGAATTCGGAACAGAATAATAATTAATAAGGGAGATATTTTCTGAAGGAAGTTGAAGAATTATTCACTCTACTTCCAAAACGGACTTCAATATAATAAAAATTAATGGTTTACATTCAATTTTTTATAAGCATAAGTCATTTTAGACTAGGCAAGATAAATTTTATTTTCATTCTAAAGATTCCTGGTTTCAAGATACAAACTAAGATGGTATATTTCACAATATTTCTCTGATGTAGTTTTCATATCTGCATGTTGTCAAGGTATGACTCATAAATGGTGTCGTAAGTTCAGTGGAGATAGTATCAATATATTAAGGGTGACTCGTACCTTGCATTCTAATTTATGATGAATCAAGATTATATATAAGTCCAAGATTATAATAGAGTATATCAGAAACAACAAAAAACTTACAAGAAATGAAAAAAGAGTTTAGATGAACTTAGTCCAGGTTTTTATTTATCAGATTAGTATTTAAAAAAATGTTAATAATCAAAACGAAACTGATTTCACGATGTTTCCTTCTAGAAGAAAAGTTACTACAACTCATATATCATTAAAAATAATACGTAAACTAGAAATAAAACCGATATAATAAAAAAAGCAAGGATCCTCACCTGCGAGTGAACGCTATGTGGCACATTTTGATGTACCGCCTGTGCCTGGACAACGTTCTGCTGCGCCAACAAACTTTGAATTTGGGACTGCAGGTTATGTACTTGAGACTGCGATATACTGTGAACGGTTGGTTGTACCTAACAGGTAAACAAAACATTATAAATACGAAAGAAATTTGCGTGTACATCTACAGGCAACCTCGATAGTTTGAGACTAGTAAATAATTCGGACTACTGAAGCAAAGACCCTACTTTGTTTATTTATAAAAAAGAAATATTTAACCGAAACATTTAAAAAATATTGCAAAACATAACTTTTAAAAATAAAGAAATAAAATCATTTATTTTTCATACTACATATTTTGCTAGGGGTACTCGGGATATAAATTAAACATTTAAGTTCTCATATCCGTTATGGGTTGCCATTTTGGGGATTGTGCTCCAAGGGACTCCTTAACATAATTTTTACTATTCAGAAAAAAGCATTAAGGTATCTGTGTGGTGTTGGTCTGAGAGTCTCTTGTAAACCTCTTTTTGTAGCTGAAAGAATTTTAACAGTTTTCTCACTCTTTATATTGGAAACTGCAACACTCATACATAAGTCCGTAAGTCCACCATCCTGTACCAGTCATAATACTCGTCAAGTGGGCAACTTATCTCTTCCAATCCCCACCTCCTCACTTACGAGAAATTCTCTTATATTTATTAGTCGTAAAATATTTAATCATGTTCCTTTTTCGATTAGGACTGTTACAGACCTTAAAAAGTTTAGGAGAGAACTAAAGAAATTAATCTTACCAAAAGCTTGCTACAGCATTGAAGAGTATTTTAACGATTCATTTTAATATTTAAAATTATTTGGTTTTGTCTTGTTTATATAAAATATGCTTCTATGTACAATCAAAATCGATTCTGTATTCTGTTTTTGTCCTGTATAACCAAATAAATACTTGTATTATAAATTCTAGGATTAGGAAGCTTTTAGCATAAGTTTGTAAACTTGGCAAATAAAGTATATTTTGACTTTGACTTTGAAAAAGTAAAAAAGTAATAATAAATTCTCTTGCTGTAGCTTATTCAGTTTAACAGTTTAACTGTACAAAAAAACATATTGCACAGGTAATTTTTATAAAATAAATTCACCACTGTATATGACACTAGTATCACCTAGGTAGGAAGACCAATGTTCCATCTGTTTTGCATATAAATTAGGACAGGACGACGATGAAAAGTACATTTTACATATTAAAATGAAAGAAGAAGCACGAAAAGAAAAAGATTTAGATAAAGAAAGTAATAATTTGGTTTTCATCATGGATTTATAGGCTGTCCCTTTAGTACCCCATTCGAATGTCTGGTCCATAATTTTTGTTTGTTTACCTTAAAAACCAAATAGGGAACATGATATTTATGGAATGAATCAAATGGTGGTCTAAATGCTGAAAAGTTTGCCACACTAATAAGTAAATTTATGTTTGAGAAGGTAGTTTCCCAAAAAAAAGAAAAAGATGAAAATAAAATTATTATATATAGCGATGGATGTACGTATCAGACATGTCACGTAATATTGACCAATGCATTTTTAAATTTGGCTATCACAAACAATATTGTAAATGAACAAACGTTTTTGGAAGTTGGCCATACTCAAATGGAAGTGGACAGCTTTGATACAGCTAAAGAATAAAACTATAAATATTCCTGCCGAATATATTCCCATATTCAGAAAAGCGAGAAAAGTGCTGGAGCCTTATGATGTCGAATATATAGTCAAAGTTTACTGAATAAAATACAAGTTGCTTCACTCGGCGAAAAACCTTTTATATTTCGATCTCAAAGGCAGGCCGCCGAGCTCCTCGCCGACTGGGAACTAGCAAAAAATGTAAAGGGGAATTCTGGTAAAAAATAGCTATTATTTTAAGAGTTTCGTCTAATCCGAACTGTAGGGAAAGACGGAGCACGATTTTATAATAACTTTATTATCTGGCATAAAATTATTATTTAATGTACCTACTTGGGAAAAATATATACATTGATAATACTATAAATTATTTGTTTTTATGGCCACCAAACTAAATAAACTTTACATTATCAAAGCTTACGTAATTCAAGAACTAAATGGTTAAGTTTTTTTTTGTTAATAATTAGGTACTTAGATATCTTATTAAAGGTTGTTTTGGTACGACTGGTTTCCTTAGGATTTATTTTTAAATCAAAGTCAAAAGTTTGTGTGAAAAAATGCATATATTACTGTTACTAAACTTAACAACTAAAGATAGACATAACTACTAAGTACTGACATGTTTGAATTTTAAATGATTGATTACTACACTTTTTGACGTTTTTGTTATTTTGTCGGACTAATAATATCATTACCAAACACATTATAAGTAATAAACGTAATGTTTCATTCATAACCAGCCCAAAAATGTGGTGAATAAATTTGACTTCTAAAAATTGATTTTTTAGTTTATTTCCAACATTGGTTTGATGAGCTAGTTCTTCGAATTTACTAGTATATACTCAATATATATATTTAATATATTGTATATATTCTTAAATGGGACTACTAATCCAAAATTAGTTTCACTGTATGATTTAAAATGACAAAATTTAGTTTCGTCTTCGCCTAACGTATTAGATTTCCTAAAGCTTATACATACATCGCAAGAATGTTTTTCTACACATTTCCTTAAAAAATATCCTGTAACATAAACTAAAGCATTACCTTCAGGGGTCTTAAGATTCTGATAATATTTTGTTAATACTTAAGACTTGTTCAGAAGAGATGACTTTTAAGGAATACACAAGAATATGCTGGGTAGTTGTCATCTAGGAATTTTTGAACATCGTCCAAAGTAACTCCTACTTCCAGGGATCTTTTTGCGTGAGAGCCTTCCTTTTCCAGAGTTTAAATTTCTTATCTTAATTGAATTTTTCTTGTAGTCATTGCCGAAATCTTTATTGACGTTTGACAGAACTTATCTTGAAAGTAAAATTTATTTTAGATAGACGATACCTGTTTAAATACAACATTAAAATTTAACTCGAAATAATTTAAAAAAAATTAAGGTAATGTTTTTTGGAATTTAGTCAACTTTACCCAAACTGAAATAATAAAATCTAGCAAAAAATAAAGATTTTTTTACTCAGGAGCTAAATAACTATTATAGGGGTAGCGTCGTATTTATTATGAAATTACTAGGTTCTTCTTAATTTTTATTGTACTTTAAGTAAAACATTTGAGTATGGTGCAAGTGTAATTGTTTTGCATATTATAAAAAAGTTCACAGTGCTGATTCTTTCACTTACCTGTATTATTACATACATCCTTCTGGACAGAAACATTAACCTGCATCGGAGTGTCAGTTTGCACGCAAGCGTACATTTTCCTATACACCAAAAAATTGCAAATATTAAAAGGTACCTTCTATAATACATATTGCCATTATAAGTGCACAAATTAGAAAAAAACATAAAACATACTTGTCAATGCTCTGGTCAGGAACAATGTAGGAATTGCGTCGGATCTAAGACGTTGATTTGAAGGGGACATAAAACTGCTCTCCGCAAAATGCAAGCTACAGATATTAACATTGTTCCGGAGTAAGATCGGCATATCTATGTTCGCCCGTAAATCCCAAAATACCTTTCCAGAGTTGGCACCTATAATCCATTTTTTATATTAATTTAAAAAAAGAAACAGGAACCAGATCATAAACTAGGAATGCAATCATGAATTTAATAAACAACTAATTCCAATGTACTTACCTATTTTCATTTTTCGGACATCTAAAAAACATTAAACCACTTCCACGCTTTGTAAAACAACTGTCTACCGAACAATAAGTCGACATTTTAATATAATAGATTATAATAATAATTTACCAGTCCACTGAGTCCACCCGGTACAACTAGTAATAAAACGCTCGCACATCAAAACGATTTATACTCTACTCACTGTGTAACCGAACAGATTCGATTGTTAGAGCGTCGCCCGGCAAATGAAGTGAGGGGCGGTGAATAGGTAATTCGGCGCGTGGAGCCCAGTGAAGCAACTTGTATTTTATTCAGTAAACTTTGATATAGTGCACAATACATTTAAGAACTTCCGAGACATCAAAGTCATAAAAGGTCGTCATATGAAAGGAAGCCCCCAAGGTTTGTTTAGTTCATAATTTAAGTATTTAAATAAATTTACCCTATAGTATTGTTTTTTTTTTAGTTTACGGATATAAGAGCTCTTCAGTATCATATCCCAATAGAAAATGTTTTGGAGAATTTTTTTGAGAGTTTTATTCAATTTCGTGTTTGTTACCCAATATCTTCACTATTGCGGAGGGTTGTTGGGTGAGGTCAGAAATAAAACAGAAACCTGTTTACCTAAATGTCAAATGGATTCTAGTTTGCCCACAATAACACCTACAATTTAACCCATGTTAAAAATAATTCCATGCTCCTATTATAAATGTATTTTAATTATAACTAAAGAAACCTAGACTTAGTGTCCTGAGGATGACTTAATATAAGTCGCTGACCCCATCCAACAACTCTCCGCAATAAAGTTTTATGCAAGTTGAGTTATTTAAAATCATTTTTATCATTATCCTATAAAATTACCCTTTTGGGGCTTTAGATGGTTTGCAGTTTATACCATCGCAAGATTATAAATATTTCCTGCAGCCATATTTATTATTATGCTTACCTGTGAATGTAAACTGTGTATAGGTTGGGGCTGCACTATTTGCATCGGCTGTTGAAGCGCGTTTACAGTCTGATGTTGAATTGTTTGCTGTACCGTTTGTTGTTGTATTTGAGGCTGTAAGGACTAAAGATCACAAAAATTAATAAAAAAAAAATTCAACAAATAACTGATTGTACTTGTTTTACCTGTAAAGTGTGCTGTACTTGAGGCTGCACAGTTTGCTGTTGTACGGTCTGTATCGTTTGACTTTGAACCGTTTGCTGCTGTATCGTTTGTACAGACTGTTGCTGTATTGTTTGAACCGTTTGTTGGACTGTTTGTTGGTCCATTGAAGGCTGTAGTACTAGACCGTTAAGACCCAACAGACTTTGAAGTATCAACTGACTTTGAATGTCCTAAAAATAGAAATGGGTGTAGATTGCAAGACGTAGTATATAATTTTTTTTTTAACGAATGTGCCCTCTGGATATGATAATAATACAGTGAAAAATTTAATATGTATTAGAGTAGAGTAGAATTAAGTAGCTTTTTCATGTTATCAAAATACAAATAAAAATGTGCAAATAATGTTGGACAAATAGGTTATGTATTTAAAAAACACTTATAGTTCCAAGGCAGACAACTGATTTTACTATGCTGTTGCGCCACTGTGAAAAATAATCATTTTTTAGGTTAAGAGTAAATCGTTAAAGTAAAAGCTTAGTGTTTCCTCAATTGAATAAAAAAAACCTCCGATTTTAAGGACTTTTTTTAGTGTATTTTGAGAAATCTCTGGAGAAAGTTCACGTATTTCTGGGGGTAATTTGCTAAAGACCTTTGGACCATAATAAGATAAAATTCCAGTTCTAGTTTTTTTCCACTCTATGGTATGCAAGATGTATATTGTTATAAGTCATTAAAATAATAATAAAGTCCAACATATTGAATTCGCCCTGAGGATGAAAATATATTTTGCGAAACGTCGGCAAATTTAAATAGACTTGGACTTTTATTTTATTGATCCCTAAACTCAACAATATGCCAATCAATATAATCTTATTTGGATCATTAAATTATTTAAAAAAAAATGCATAAAAAATAACTTAAAGCCTACCTGATTCAAGGTTGGATCATGCTGCAACATCAAACGTCCATCGTCGCCGACAGTTAATTTAAACCCCCCGCTCCTCTGCAACATCAGACCGTTATTTATGGTAAAATTAGGAGTGATAAAGGTAGAATTAAATGGTGACGCCTGCGCCGTAGGCGGAGGGTTGTTTGAGATCATACTTCCTTGGAAGTTTTGGTTTAGCACCTGCATAAACAAATTATTATTAATATAAATTGGAATTGTGTTTTCAAAGTAACGAGCTTAATCATAATCAAAAATTGTTCCTGTATCTTCCTGTTCATGATGCCTACCCATTTCAAAGAAATTTAATGAAAACCGGGAGGTCGAATACAGATTTGTGTTTAATTTGCAGACAAGCTAAAGATAATCCATATCATCGCTTTTCATGTTTTAGTCAGGTCAGATCTTTGTCATTATACATTATAAAAATCATTAAGCGATTTACAAATATTTTAATAACCAATTTAATCAAGTTCAAATTTAAGGTTAAAGAAGATTGTAAAAATAAATTAGTCATAGCATTTATTGAGAGATTTATAAATTACATATTAGAAAACCGAAATATCAATGATAGTCATTTTCTCAGGAATTATAGAGAGTACATCAATCCAATACTTAAAAAAATCTTAGTAAAGAAATGCAACAACAATTTATTAACTTAATGGAAAAAATATGATGTAATATTTTACAATGTCAAAAACTCTAACAATAACTTGCTATCTGCTAAGTTGTCGGTAAATTTATTATATACACTATCGGCAAAAAGTGGAGAACGAAACACATTTTTGTTAATTATTTTTTTTGTTTTTGTAATATTTTGTTCTTATTTAAAAAATAACTTTAATGGGGCACAATGAAACTTTACATTAGATTTTTTACACTTTAACAGGATCCAAGCGGAAAATTTATAATTATATATTTTAATAAAAGGCAAAAAGTGGAAAAACAATGTATTTATTTAATTTTTCCATAGAGTATATAATATCATACTCATGGAAATCACCATAATTAATATCGAGTTGCAAACCCCTTAGTCTTAATAACTTTTATACACCTCGAATTCATTGACAGCATTAGTCCCAACTAGCATTTTTGTCAACAGCTACGTAATCGCGACTATAAAGAATACTTTAAAGTTGTGGTTACTAGTCGCGGGAACCGTTTAGGCACCGTTCTGTTACCACTTTTTTACCAAAATTGGGAATGATTTTGCTGTAGCAAATACGTAATTCTATCGTCCCGGGAACTTCTTTTTAACGTCCCATAGTTGTTTTCGGGATGTCATAAAGTAGTAATTGTGCGATGGCGTTGTATCGGGGTTAATCTACTTCATATTATATTTAATATAGCTGATATTATCGCTTACCGGAGTGGAAAAATGTAAACGAAGCAAATTTTACTGTTAAACATAGGCAATATAGGACGAAAATAAAGAACGCCTCATTAAAATAAAATCAACAAAAAAATATACCAAGTCTAAATATTTAAATTTAATTTTTTAAAGAAGGTAGATAATTTTTTTCACTCCTCTTTACTCCTATGAATATAAGAAGTCTATAATTTAATAAAAATTGCATAAAATGTAAAAGTATTCCAATTTTAGCAAATTCATAAAATCGTGCAATACCTTTTCACAAAATGGAGTCAAATAATTTAAAAAAATATGGCGAATTGTGGTTAGAGTTACCAAGAAGTTTCTTTTGTTACTTCAAAGTAAAAATGACTTAGGAATAAGTAAATTATTTCAAAAAAATGCTACTATAAAGTATATTTTACTGCATAGTAGAAATAATTACTTAAAGGTAATTTGCTTTAATAGCCAAGGTGGTAAATATTACTTTAAAGAAAAAATAAGGGTAACTATTTCGGTATTGTTACTGATAATATTACTTCAAAGTGTATTTCAAAGTTCCTATGTAGTCGCAAGAACTTGAAATTTAACTTTGTAATCGCGCTTACTTAAAAGTTCCCATTCAATCGTCCCACCGACCAATATATTCTACTTTATAGTAACGACGTTGTAAAGGTAATTAGGTCAGGTCGCTAAGCGGTATCAGCTACCATCAGAGTTACCGCAAAGTAATAATTACTATATAGTCAAGTATTAAGTTAATATTACGTATTTCTTACTACTATTTTTTACTTGGCAGTTATTTAAACTTATATATATATTTTTTTGGTACCAGTTACCGATTTATTACTTGAATAAAGTAATATAGTCAAGCAATGTTGTAGCCGTAACTAAAATTGCTAGTTGGGGTTTGTTAATATATTCTGGACTTATGGTCAATGGTCAATTTTATTTAATTCATGAAATAATTCATCCTGGTTTCTGAATTTAGCCTTGTTCGTTGTCGTCGATCCAATTCTTCCCAAAGATTTTCTATAGGGTTAATATCCGGGCACTGAGCGGCCACCTCATGACATTAACTTTATTGCTAGCTAACCATTGTTTCACAAGTACTGAGGTATTTTTTGGATCGTTATCGTGTTGAAACGTCCACAATAATGGCATGTTGTCTTCAGCATGTGGAATCATTTGCTGCTCAAGAATGCGCCGATATTTAAAACGATCCATTTTACCTTCGACATGCACTAATGGACCAACACCCGCATCATAACATTTCCGCCGCCATGTTTTATAGTGGGCAAAGTGTATTTAGAATTAAGTCTACAACTCTTCGGACATCTTACCCACTTTACACCATCGGATCCAAACAAATTAAATTTATTTGGATCCAATGGTGTAAATCATCATCAGTGTCTCATCCGAAAATAAAACAATTTTCCATTTTTCCACGGTCTATGAAAGATGATCCCTTGTAAACTTTAGTCTGGTAGCCCTGTTCCTAGAGGAAATAAAAGGTTTCTTTGCTGAACGCCGCCCATACAGTCCCATTTCACTAAGGCGATACCGAATGCTTCGAATTGAGAGTGAAACTTCTGGAAATTCTTGTTTAACGCTACTAGCTGAAGCAAATGGGTTACTGGTTAGAAACCTCTTAATTTGTCTATCTTCAGCATCATTAGTTTTTCTGGGTCTTCCGATCTTCGGAGGGCTTTTAATAGCTTTTCTGATCTTCCAAAAGGAAATAACCTTGCTTAAAATTGATCTATTAAGATTTAAATCTTTAGCTATTGAAGCTTGCCCACTATTAAATTTGTCAACAATTATTTTTTTACATCGTCCGATAAGCTGTATCCGCGGGGCATTTTTAAACCGGTATAGGATACAACGTAGGTTTAACTGAACTCAATTTCAGTCAAACTTTGCAAAATTAAAAAAAAAACAAAGAGATAAGACAGGATTGCTTCTTCACTTTTTGCCTCTGCTAAATTATACAAATAAAATTATTTATAAAAAGGCGGGTATTTCAATGTTTATTGGCAACAAAACAAACAACATTCCAAAGAGATTTAATATTAGACCTCGGTAAGAAAAAAAGTGTTATACAGCTTAAAATAATACAATATTTTAAATGTTTCTCCACTTTTTGCCGATAGTGTATGTGTTATTTAAATATTGGTGAGAAGAGTAGAGTATTAAAACTGAAAATAAGTTAGAGAAGTATTATTAATAATGAATTATATTGTTTATTTAGGAATATGTATTAGGTTTTTGTAGATCTAATTTATATTATGTATTATGTATATCTAATGTTTGAGTTTTTATCACTATTAGATTTAAATACATCTTTATCATAAATGAAAAGAATATATTATAATTCCTAATCATTCTTCTTAGGAAAAAGTAAGACTGCAAAACGGAATGGATAAAAAACTTGATACAACAGAATGAGATGCTTGTTAAAGCAGTACAAGAACTGGAAATTGAGGCGACTGAACGAGTGCAACATCTGGAACAAAAGCTACAAAAAGGCGCAGAATCTCTTTGTCAGGTGAGTGGTTTTCTTATTAATAAAAATAGGAAAGTTTCCCTGCTTATTTTTAATCATCTTGAGTGAAAAATCCATGTTTCCAAAGTGTCCGATCCTAATAATTTATTAAACCTAAACAGCAACATACTAGCATGCCTTATTCACTAATTAGGTGATTAGTGAAGAAGTTTAGGGAACATGACTTTGTTGTCGATTTACTGGAAGAACCTTTACAGAAAATCTCTCACCTGGAGGATGATATTAAAAAACATTCTTGAATTTATCAGACGCATAAGGGAGGATGGAAAGTGGAATACCGATGGCTTGTTCTTTTATAATATTACTAGGGATGAGCTGTTGGGGCCTAAATGCAAATGCTATACAAAGAATCAGTTTATGTAAGTTTATCTATTTATTAATCTATTTATAAAAGGGTAAAAAAAAATTATTATTTATTAATTAGGAGGATATACGTATTTTTTTCAAGATCCTACCTGTACTACCGGCGTCGCTGGATTAATTGTAGGTTGTGGCACTGCAGCACTAATCTGGATATTCTGAATATTTTTCTTAGGATCGAAGGGCGATGGGGAGGCGGGGGGCACTTGTTGAGGGTTTTGGGGAACAGGTTGTGGCGTAGTAGGCACCGAGTTGTGCTCGCTCTCGCTCTGAGAGGTGTCGCTCTCAAACTGAATGTCATCCTCGTCCCCGATACCTAAAAGAAAATGTAAATCAATGCCTTTTTCATTCACCTAAAAATTTATTATTCTCTTAGTATTGACGGTATATACAGAGTGTTAATATATTATGTATGTATAATAAATTTCAGGCGATTCTTTGAGTAATTTTAAGACAAAAACTTACATTTTAAGACAACAGCTTTATTTACGAGATACAGGATGTTAAATTTAAATAAACATATTTTTTTCGTGATATCTTAAATATTATTTATCTAAGTTTGTTGTAATTGCGTGGTGTAATTTACTAGCCTTACTAGTGTACCTTACTAGTAAGGTGTTGATATCAAAATCATTTATTACCAAAAAATAGAAATACATAAAGGGTGTAAGATTACTGAACATTTTGTGCAAACAAACTCCTTCTTAATGCGGGCAAGACAAATAGAATGATAGGTTCACTAAGAAATGGGGACGATACTATTAATCAGAACCAAAGTGTAAAATTCTTAGACATTCATCTGGATGAGATTCTGCAGTGGGACATACGTGTCCAGGACCTAACGAGCCCACTATAAGAAGGGCATACTTTGGACTTTTTCATTCTATCTTGTCTTATGCCATACTATCCTGGGGACACGCACCCCAAGCAATTCGAATATTTAAAATACAGAGAAAAGCCATCAGGATCCTGGCAGGTCTAAACTATAGAGACTGTTGTAGGAAAGCTTTCAGAACTCTTGTTATACTAACTATGCCTTCTCTTTATCCACTTGAAAACTTTTGTCGATAAAAATAGACTGGGTTATGCGACTCATGCAGAGGTTCACGATTATAATACCACGTCCAAACATAAATTGGTTCCCATTTACCAACGTTTGGTGAGGTGTCAAAGTGCTCCAGAATATGGGGGTATTAAGTTTTTCAATAGAATACCTTTAGAGATGCAGAAACTGCATCATTTTGAGTTTAAAAATAAAATTAAAGAAGTTCTAGTTCAGGAATCCTTTTATTCATTTGAACAATTTTTGCATTACAATTTTTAACTTTTATACTTTAAACAACACAATTTTAAACAGTATAGACAGATTTTGTATTGTACTTTGTACCTTTTGTATTGTGTAAGCACTACTTTGTGTGTTTACATTAATAAAAAAATTGAACATAATATATATACATTTTTTCCTCCATGTATGTAGCAAAAGGTATTCTCCCGCGATTATAAATGCCGATTACGTTGACATCTAACATCTATGTGGAATGACCCTAACAAAAACTAACTAAAACAAAAAACAATTGTGACAAGGCAACGACAAGGAAAGAAAGCCGTGGAGAAGAGGACCACAAAAGCAATACTATTAAATAATAAGTACGACTTTAAGTCAGCATGAACACATTACAAATCAATTATAAACAATAAAAACTATTGAATTCAAAATATCAAAAACTCAGTGTAATAAAGATGATATAAACCCTGATTAGTAAAAAGATCATTTTTAATATAACTTTTAAATTTATGATAGCTTAAGTTTTTCACAAAATTTGTTAAATTATTCCATATTTGTACACCTACTACTGAGAAAGATCGATGTAATTGATCGGCGTTGAGGTACTAAAAAGTTCGTTTGAATATATTTGTTATATTTGTTATATAAATAAATGAAAAATTACAAAGAGCGCAGAACTCTGAACGCCCGACTGTCCTCAGATTCTTAGTAAGCAAACTTTATGCAGTCCGGAAAACAAAATACATAAAAGATCAAAAAAATCGAGGCAAATACTACTATTCTTAATCCCAAACTTACCAGACAACTTCATAATATTGGCCAGGTCCAATCTCTTCTTCACCTTCACTTTTGGCTTCTTCTTCAGCAATTGCTGCTGAATTTGAATGTGTTGCTGTTGCTGCGCCTGTTGCTGACTATTCACGATCGTTTGCTGAATATGCGTCGCGTTAATCGGCTGATTTGCCATCTATAAATAAACGTTTTAGATCCTTAAAAAGTTCACGAAAAATTTAACTAATTCTGACCTGTGTGGTAACATAAGTGGTAGAGGTGGCGGGAGCGAACTGCATCCCATTGGTCAACACCCTCACCATGGGTTGGGACCGCGCAGGTCCACCCAACTGTAGCAACTGCTGCGTTCCACACGCGGGCTGTAGTATCAAGCCTTGTGGGGATTGAGATGTTGCCTAAAACACAGTTTTTGCTTCAAAGATTTTTTTTTGTGAAATAAGAGATTATTTACCTGAAGTTTGGGAGCGGCTGTCGCCATGGGCGTAGCAGTTTGGGGCCTCAAAATAAACTGTACGCCCGGGGCTGCCAACATCGGCATCTGATTGAGCAACAGCGGCTGAGGGGTTTGCATTAGAGTGGCTGTCGCTGTTGCCGTCGTTTGGTTTGCAGCCGGTATCACAATTTGAGGACTAATAAAAATGTATTTATTTATTTCAATATACGGGAAAACCAATTTACAAAAATATTATTAGAAAATAGAAAATACTAGATAATAAAATAAAATAAGGAACATTATACAAGGAACGTACAATAATATACAACAATATATAAGGAACATAGAATAAAGTCTTAAGTCTTAGGTTAAAGTCTCAGATTAAAAATTTTTGATCTCAATGACCTAAGCCGCTGAAAAATGGAACCAGACTATTTTCATTAAAAAACGAATTTGTTTAAGAGAGTCACAATGGAGAAAAAATACCCATAATTGAATAAGGTTAAAAATCATTCTAAAAAGATTTGGTCAAAGGTTAATAGTTGGAATGTTCACTGTAGAGCTTCTTTTGAAATCCCTGAGATGTCGCAAGACTTAGCAATTATTACTTTGCCAGTATAGGTGATCTCAGTAGCGCCGGAACTGGTCAAATATTATTCTTCCAATACTATGTTCTGTTTATCAAATAACACCTTCAAATTAGAGAATCATTACAGAATATGATGTTTATAGATGATTTTCACAAATTAAGTCGAAATGTATGGGTAGTGATGAGATTAGTTATGACATGCTTCTTTTTAACATCGACTTTTTGGCTCCGGTGATAGCGACTATTTTGTCCTGTGAAAAACAGCTTTAGTAAACTCCCTGCCCAAGACTACAAATATTCTGGAGGAACTACGACCAATTAGCCTCTTAACGATCCTTGGAGAAATGTTTCAACGACATGATCAACAATTTTGTTCACTCTAGATACTTACTGCCAGATGTTCAGTCTGGATTTAGAGCTTATCATAGCATAGCAACAGCACTTAGTAGGATTACTAGTTGTATATCTAAAAACATGAATGAATCAAGGATCTCCTGTCTTGTACTTTCAGATTTTAGTAAGGCATTTGACCTCATTAACCATGATATGTTAATGGCTAAGCTGCACTTTTTTGGGTTTTCTGATCAAGCTTGTGGTTGGTTCTCATTGAATCTAAACCACAGAAGGCAGGTTGTGGACCTTGATGGGACTAGGCCTCACATTCAATATCAACATGGAATTACTCAGGGGTCCATTCTTGGACCCATACATTTTACCCTTTTTATTGCCGACTTACCATCTCAGATTCATCAACGCTCATTACATCTATATAATACTAAGACTTTATTTCCAACAGGCAATTTGCCCAATAACAGGAAACAGTTGCAGAACAATAAAAAATATATTTTTAAGAAAAAAAAAACACAAAAAAAATCTAAAAAAGTAAAAGAAAAGAAAAAAAAATAAAGTTACAATCTCAAAAATTATACAAAAAATTAGAAGAAATAACTATTAATATGATATAAAAACCCAATTATAAAAGTTTAACAAGATAATCACATAATTATTCATATTCAACAAAATTAAATTAAATTAACTGCAATATATCTACTAACTATAACTAGCACATATTGTACAATAGTGGCAATTTCAACAGGATGTTAGTTTGAGGCATTGGCAGAAAGAATGTTACAGGACTATCAATGAATCCATTCAGTAACCCATGCAGGAATTTTACAGAGAAGATCATTCTTCTGAGATGTAATGGATGTAGATTGAAGCGTTCCAATAGTTGCCGATGATCAAACCCTCTAACTGGATATATGCCATCCTGCCTGAAGGCCAAAAACTTAGCAAATCTACCCTGAACAGATTCAAGTAGACCAACATGGTTCTGATAGAGTGGGTTCCATATAATGCAGCCAAACTCCAGTTTTGATCTCACAAAGCAACAGAAAAGCAGTCTTAATGTAGATTCCAAAGTAAAACTCTGAGAACTTTTAATTATGAACCGAAGCCTTCTGAGAACTGACTTGGCGATGTTGTTGAAGTGTGGAACGAATGTAAATTCAGAACCAAAGGTGATACCAAGATCAGTCATTTGCTCTAATCTACTCAAACTAGTATCATTAATAAAGTAATTAAAATTTAAGGGTGTTTTTGATCTAGAGTAACTGACCACACTACTACATTTAGCCGCATTCAAACCTAACCTGTTAACAGTGCACCATACCCCCAATGTATTTAGGCAGCTCTGAAGAAAAACACAATCCTCCAAACCATATACATTTAAATATAGCTTCAAATCATTGGCAAAAGCCAGCCTGTGACAAGTGAGTAACTCAATGAAGTCATTTATAAAAAAACTAAACAGGAGAGGACCCAGATTCGAGCCCTGTGGCACACCCGTCGTTACGTTAAAAAGTTTCGATTTAAAGCCCTCATATTTGACATATTGAGATCTACCAATCAAGTAGGAATAAAATAAATTAAATAATCTCCCTGAAAAACCATACCGAGTTAATTTATGCAGCAAAATATAGTGATCTATCCGATCAAAGACTTTTTGGAAGTCGGTTAATCAAAAAATCAGTAGTCACCTTAAACAGTTTCAAATTTCTACCATCAAAGCATAAAAGTTGTTAACTGACATTTTGTGAAAATCGAGTTACATGGATTGCAAACAAAGTTACAATGGATTAGCAATGGAACTCTATATGTGACTATTCTTTTCATTTTACAAAGACGAGTATTGTTTGTGAATAATATTGATCCAAAGATTACTATGCATGAGAGAATCAGTACACACTGAAGTAGTAAAACTTGATTTTCTCAGATTTAACTTAAATGGAGTTAGTCACTTTTATGATTTGTGCAGATTTGATCTTAACCATTGTATGTTCACCCAAGTAAGATGACCCAAGCACAACCTAATTATTGTACTATACACTTGTAAATTGGCAAAATAAATATTTGATTTCCTTTTTATAAATGGTTAACCACATTGTACAGAGCTTCAGTCAATCTTAAAAAAACTTATAATCTTAGTCTAAAAATGTTACAAAACCACTTCAAAAATATAGAAATCAGTATCATGGGCCTCTGCCTTTTTATAATATGGCAGTTTTATGGTCTTAAAAAATAATTCTCTTATTAATGAACAAAATTATTAAATTTTTGCACTATTTTGAAAACATAGAAATATTTTTGTATGAAGTTGTGTAACACCCTCTCTACATAATATAGTGATATAAGGAGTACCCACTTCCAATATTTGGAAAAGAACCTTTTTAACAGAACTCTTAAAACAGTATTTTCACAGATTTCAACTAACCTAATAACCCACTCTAACAAGCATTAACAACTTGAAAAATCTTCTTACTTACTTAAAATTCTAACTTACCTAACACTGGGTTTAGGCGAAGGCTGCGGACTAGCACTAGGCTTGGGCAATATATTCAAGTGAGGCTTCAACTTGATAATATTCTGCGCCTGGGAAGTCTGAATCGGCCTTGAAATCAAATTATTATGTATAATTTGCATCACAGGAAAGTTAGGCTGGGGCGTCGGCGGCTTCAAACTAGGACTAGGAGACTTTAGGCTAGCAGGAGACGAATACGGCGATTGAGGATGATAATTCGGACTTGGATTCGAATAAGCCGGCGACATGTTCGCCATCAATTGCGGTTTCTTCACCAAGTTGAGATTGTTCGAGCCCACCACTGTACAGTTGGTGCTCATATTTTCATAGTCAATCTTCTCCTGCTTGATCTGAAAGGTGCTGCTACTTTTCGGTGACTTGCACATTTTTTGCAGCTGTTTGTTGGGGGTCTGAGACATCTTTTTTTACACTTATGCTGTTGAGTGGTTTATATCACTGGTTTTAAGTACATGTTTTAGTTTGAATATTTACACCTGGAATGTGGTACTACCTGAAACAAATAGATTAAGAATTATTTAGTAACGAACCAGCATAATACAATCAGTTCTTATAAGCATTTTTTTAAAATTTGGATTAATAGTTTTTAACAAACTGGTATATTTCCTAAATCCAACTAAACTAGAATGTAGTTTGAACGTTTTGCTGTAAAATGCTTTTTCTTTTTCATCTCTTGAGGAAACTTACCCTACTTAAAGATGTAAAATTTTATATAAAATTTAGACCACTTTCTATTCTTTGACAGATTAAGTTGATTTGGACAGATCCTATAAATTTTATGTATTATATAGGGTGTCAATTTGAATATGTACCACCCTCTATATTTCTGCCCCTGTATAAAATTTAAAAATTTCCGAAAAAGGGGATCAAGTGATTCCTCATTTTAAAGGTCTTTTAATTACCTTATCAAAAATACCACAGAGTCGACCTTTTTATTAAGAAGTGACATGAGAGATTTCCTCGACTAGTACTTGCATGGTAATCACTTTAGTAACAATTGACAAATTATTAAAAAAGTCAAGCATTGTGCGCTCTTAAGTATTTTTTTTTAAATGGTGTTTAATCTTGAGCAATGAATGGAAATTATTCTTATTTACGGGGAAAGTCAAAGATGTGCAAGAAGAACGACAGCATTGTTTAACGAAAGATATCCTAATAATCAATTGAAAAAACAAAAAAGAAGTAATTGTCGTATTTTGGATGAAGCTGCACAACTGGAATTTTTAGGTACCTTTAATGCACAACCCTCTACATCACTTTGCAGTGTATCACACCAGGTAGAAATGTCTTACAGTAAGAAAAGTACTAATGTTACATCATTTTCACAGCTTTTTGATAAAAGAATTAAGTTTTGTGAAATAATGACTAATTTTATAAAGAAAACCAAAATGTTTTACCAATTAATTGCTTTACTGATGAGTGTTAATTTTTTTTACATGGAAATGTCAACAAATAAAATTGTCGCTACTGGAGTAATGAAAATCCGAGAATTTTTAGAGGAGGTCACCTGTATTATAGGGACATTATTTATTGAAGAAAATCTAACTGGTGAACTCTACCTTAAACTGCTGGAAGACACAATAGATACACCCTTAATAACATCTAGCTTAGAAAATCAAACTGATGCAGTGGGTAATGTGATTTTGCAAGAAAATTTAATATACTTCCAACAAGATGGAGCTCCACCACACTATTTTCTTCCTTTCTTCCAGTTAGAGAGTGGTTAAATGATAGATTTCCTGGAAGATGGATTAGTCGAAGGGGAGCAATTGAATGGCCACCACAATCACCCGATTTATTTATTTATTTAATAGACGGAATCAACCCCATTACAAAAAAAAAATAATATTACAAAGTTCAATAGTAAATTAACTTAAATAACTTAAAATAGCTAAAATACAAATATGTTTTTACAGGCAAACCAACATAAAATCAACAGAAGAGTTTACACAATCTCTCTAATTTGATTCCTAAAACTAGACAAGCCAATGCCCACAACTTCAATATCCTCATGCTTGATAATATTTAAGGTTCTTTCGATAGGGGAGTGAGTGGCATAGTTGGTACTGTGAAAAGGCAAAGCAAGTAGTCGGTTTCGTCTCAAGAGTCTTGAGGGGACATTGAAGCTAATTCTACCGAGAAGGTCGGGGCATACAATCAGACCATTAAGAAGCAAAGGTTAAATCACCACGAATACACCTTTCTCTCAATGTTGTCATAGCCAGCACTTCCCGTGCATCATCATAAACATGATCGTTCGGGATTTCCAAATTTAATTTAAATAGACAAAATCTCAAAAACTTATTCTGAATCCTTTCAAGGGCCAGACAGCTGTTCATGTAATAGGGGAACCATATCATTGAGCCATACTCCAATAAAGAAACCACCAAAGACATGTACACTCTGTCACAGGTCTCGAGTAAGAGACCTGAGTGGGAGTCTGGATTACTCTATAAAATTTCAGGTCATCTGCAAACAATAAAAAGGCACTATTTTCAAAACATGTAGCTATATCATGAATGAAAATGTTAAAGAGCAATGGTGAGCAGTGTCCACCCTGAAGTACACCAGAACATACATTGATATTGCTGGATCTAGCACTACCCAATCTAACCTGCTGAGCCCGGCTTGACAAGAAGCTTGTGAACCAGGCAACTATATGATTGGAGAAACCAAACACTCTCTCAAGTTTCTCCTGCAAGATTCTGTGATCGACTCTATCAAAAGCCTTGGAAAAGTCTGTATAAATCACATCCATCTGACATCTCCTCTCCTAGGCATCCAACAGATCCTGCTGATAAATCAACAAGTTAGTGATCGTAGATCTGCCTGAATTAAACCCATACTGCTGATTGAGCAACAGCTCCTTGCAATAGAAATAAATTTGGTTGTAGATAAGACTGTCCAACAGTTTTGGAATGGCTGACTGGATGCAAACGCCCCTATAGTTGCCTATTGGGTCATTATCATCTGATAAATATTGGTACCACAAAACTATGCTTCCATAATGACGGAAAGAGTGCTGAGCCAAGGGATTTCTGAAAAAGGAAGAATAGAGGGAGAGAAACAGTACAGACACATTTTTGTAAAAAATATTTTGGTATCCCACACAGACAGTTGGGAATTAGGAATTTAAATTTTAATTAGGAAAATTTATCACCTTTAGATTTTTTTCATAAGGGCATTTAAAATCAATTGTTTTTAAAACACAACCTAGTAATTTGGAAGATTCAAAAAGAAGAATCACAGCTGCGTGTAGAGAAATCCAGGCAGAAGTTTTTCAAGAAGTCAGAAGTCATTGAGAGCAAACTGTATTTTACTGTTTGGAAAAGAATGAACAATTTTATTACTTTTATATGTTCTATTTCATTACAATAGTTATTACTTCAAAAAATAAACATCTTTACGGTTTTAATTTGTTTCTTATAAAGTATTTACAAAAAGATAAAGTATGTGGTATCTTTGAAAAAAAAAGACCTTTAAAATAAGGTATCACTCTCAGCTTATAGCGGTTAAATTATTCAATAAACTGCTAACAAACATAAAAACCTTGCAGTACAGGTCTTTTAAAAATGCAGTTAAGAAAGAATTATGCTCCAAAGCCAGTTTACAAGAGTTCCTACAACCCTAGAAACCTTCTATTATGTATTGTACAATATTTTTAATGTTTGTTTCAGTGTAGGTCAAGTTATGTTGATTTTAGTTATTAGTTAGCATGGTTTTGGTTAATTTACATATTAAAAATTTTGTTATAATTTACTATAAGCAAAAACAGATATTTAGGCATCTATGTGCCTGTCAATGACTATATGCCTTTTAATAGCTAGTAAGAATTTGTAAATCAATTACTATTGTAACAGAACCAAGTTAAGTAATAAATTTAAACTATTTCATGTTTTATGTATGTTCATAAATAAATAAATAAACAAACACAGATTGCTAAACACATGTTCCTGTGTCATGTCATTACTCCAATCAATATTTGCACATATGTATTTGCATCCCTAATTTTGGTTGTTATTAAATTAGACTGGAAATTAAGGACCATTAAAGCTCACATCAAATCAAAAATCAAAATAAGCTTTATTGTTATGAACTAATATTTGTTGTTAACAAACAACTTGTTCAGAATATTGTCTCTTAAGGGTTATAAGATTGTTTAATGCCTGTCAATGGAGATAGTTTTGTTGTGTGATCTCTCTATAATTAAACAAATTGTGTACCACTGTGGACACATTTGAGATGAGTAAAATTTTTATGTCGCAGAGGCACTAAAATGTTGGTTAAAACTTCAAAATCAAATGCTATACTTTATTGGGATAACTGTGCACATACTTAGGATTTCTCTAACAATCATATTTAAGCAAAAAAGAACTGAATAATGCCAATCCTCTTTCAGGGATCATGGAATATTAGCAAGCACTCTGTATGGATGTACTAACTTTGATACAATTAGTACATCAGAAAACGCAAAAAAAAACCAAATTTCACCCTGAATATAATGAAAATGCCACCGTTTAGACCATGCATATATTTGCATCTCCCACTGAAAAATGTGCATAACATTAATTGACACCCTCTATATAGGTAAGATCTAAGGCATTCAGGATGTACTCTTATCTCGGCAGCTTTTCAAAAGAGTTTTTTTAGCTATTTATAAAATGAGAATATTAAGTTAGACCCAACTCTTTCATTGCTCATAAAAAAGTAAAACATTCAACAAAGTGTATTAAGATTATTCACTTTGGTACCATTAGAAGCAGAAGAATACATTCAGAAGCATTTGAGTTCTTAGCATGAATGTTTTGGAATACTAATCTTTATGATTTTTTTTTTAATAGCAGAGCATTATTTGACAAAACTTAAAGCTTTTTTGTGGTTTGTAAAACTTTAATTATAACCAAGTTTAAATCATTGTGTATATTAGATTATGATCTAATATTTCTGATCATGTAAGTGGAAGGTTGGGAATACTCCACAGCTGCATAAAATAGCAATTTAGGTAGCTGTGCACTGGTTTTTGAGGGAGTTTATGATTATCAAATCCTGAGGCAGCTATAAGAATAATATAGTGTAATTAATTTTTACAGTAATGAGTGTTTTTTCAAAAGGAGATATTTACATTTTCAGATTTTCTTATGCCATGTCATGGATTTATTTGTTTATGCAAAAATGCATACTACTGTGATCATCCTACATCGAAACAAAATAGGATATATTCTTAATAAATTATATTGAAAAAATTGTGTTCTCTTCAAATAGGGAAATTTATAAATTGAAATATAGAGAATAACATTGCTGCTTTTAGTTTTTTTCAAAAGGTGATATTTGCTGTAATAATTGTATAGCTGGAAAATAATAACATATATTATTTTCATTTTGTTTTAATGTTTGATTTGAAATTGAATTTTATTATATACCTGCTTAAACTAATTTTATAATTTTATAAAAAAGTGGACGGTATCAAAAAATTAAAAGAATAATTTTCACTAAAAAGAAGTTTTAGGTAGATGCACGGTTGAATTAAATTGATATGAAACTAATAAATTTGAGAATTCATGGGAAAAACCTACGACAACTTTTCAAAAAAGAAAGATACATCATTTTTCATTGGATAATTTAAACAAATTTAATCAGAATAAACAAAGGGACCTAAATAATCTACTGAACAAACAGTTTGGGGATGAATGGTTTAATTTGGACGAATAGCAATTGGTACAAAATATTATAATAATTTTTAACCCTACTCTTTCATTTTCTAAAGACATTTTATGTAAAGTAGAAAATGCCCAAAAAATTGCTGAAATTATTGTTAAAACCACCAAGTGTTCAAGTGCATGCATTTAAGGGAATTCGTAAACTTTGTGAAAATTATATGCTTCCAATATTGACATTGATTCAATGAGTCTGAGTCAGTTTAAAAAAATAATACTAAATAAACTTTTAAATTAAAAAATGATTTTGACTAATTTTTTTATTGCAAATTTTAATGTAAGTATTTTATTCATTCTTTGCTATGACTAGTCATATAAATTGCTATAAGTTCTTTCCTGTAATTTGCTGTGGTTTCATTGATAAATAGATTTGGTTTTCTTTTTTTTTTATATTTTTTTTTTAACTGAAACAGAACTGAACTAATCAGTGATATATTGGGTATATGTGTAGCTGATTTCTGTGTTATTATCTATGTTAGAATAGCTACATTTACAATGCGTGTACCAAATATTTAATACTTGGATCAAATGATGTCATGAGGACTATTTTTTCGGTGTAAATGGCAGGACACTAAAATTTAATACCCAAATTTGATGCGTCCCAAAAAGAATAGATTAAATTTTTTTTTCAGTGTAAACACTTAGGATCTATGTTGAAGTACCAAAAGGATGAGTTTGACATTTTTGGATGTTAGATTAGGAAGTTTTTATTTTTGTACACATAAATAAAGAAGAGGAAGAGAAAGCCTTAAAAAAAAATTGTTAGTGTATTTTTAAACAACAATAACACTTTTAAAGATTTAGAGGTTATGTCCTATAATTCTTCATCTGAGGCATATAGGATCAAAACCTGCTAAATCCAATTTTAGTCAAAAATATGTTATATACATGATTATATTCGTCATAAAAATATCTATCCACATGAACAGAAATTCAGTAACAAAATCCATCTAATCCACTATAAAATATAGTTTAAAAACTCGGTTCAGTTTCAAATTCCCTTAAATCCAACTTGGTTTATTTTCAAATACCGCCAAATCCAAATTAGCCAATCAGATACTCAGCTAGGTGGTCATGTGGTCACAATAGTATTCCGTTGATATTATTATTTCAAACTCAAACTCTCAAACTCAAAATGTGGAAAAGACCAGAAGGTAATGAGTTTGGTTTACATTTTTAAAGTTAAGAAAAACTAAGGATGGTGTGTTCTTCTTTTAGATATTTTGCTGTAACTCTACCAAAATACCCAAAATGTAAACATTGTACTAAAAGTTATAGATGCAGTGCTTTGACAATCTTAGATATTAAAAAGTTTCATAATGCTTTTTACGAGAACCAAATTAAGGTGGGTCAAGACAACTTTATCATAAAGTTCTCCCAGATCGAGGTACCACGTCGCCGTCGAAAAGGGAACATCCAGTCGACAATTTGCGTGCAAGTATTTCATCCCAAAGAATCAAAATAATAATTTGGTACCAGTTTGCCGTGAAAGTTTTTTAGGTGTACTTTGCCTTTGCCCAGATAGAGTAAAAGGTGTTTTGCATCGACATTTCACAAGTCGTAATATGGCAAAAGAAAGGAGAGGTGGAAATAGAAAAGAAAGATTCTTTCAGCCTAGAAGACATGCAATAATTATCTTTATAAAAAAATTTAAGGCTATTGAGTCTCACTACTGCCGCAGCAAAACAGCATGCAGAGTTTATTTACCCAGCAGCCTAAATATTCGGCGTTTGTGGAAATTATACAAAAGCGAGGCTTCTCTGGAGCTTCAGGTAAAAGAAAGTTATTTCCGATCAATTTTTAATACCCATTTTAACATAGGGTTTGGATCTCCACATACTAATGTATGTTCAAAATGTTTGGAGCTTGGAGAAAAGCTAAAAGAGGAAAAAGATGCGAGTGAGAAAAACAAGATAATGATTGAACTTCGAATTCACAAACTGAGAGCAAAAGCTTTTTTTGCAAAATTGAGAGAAAAAAAAGAAGGGCTGCTAATAATAAGTTTTGATTGTCAAAAGAATTTAACTCTGCCCAAAATTCCAGATCAGAGTGTATACTACAGCAGACAACTGTATATGTATAACTTCACAACAGTCACAGGAGACTCTCATTCTTCACTTACTCCAGATGTTCGGATTTTTGCATGGACTGAGGATAAACATCGCAAAGGAGCAAATGAAATTGCATCTGCTGTTTTTTATACTTTAAACCATAGTAATTTTGATGGTATTGAAAAAGTTCGTCTTGTAGCTGATGGATGCAGAGGACAAAATAAGAACAGCATCATGTTGGCAATGTGTTTTAAATGGTTGAGTACTGCACCTATAAAAGAACTAGAGCTTGTCTTTCCTGTTGTTGGACACACATATATTCCTCCGGACCGGGTTTTTGGTGATATTGAGAAATCCATTAGAAATATTGAACAGATAGCAGAACCTATAAAATACTTGGATATATTTAGACAACATGGAACAGTTGTTGAACTGGGTAAAGATGTGCCAGTTATGGACTGGAAATCTGCTTCACAGGAAGTCTGTCTGACCTTAATCAGAGCAAATCTGTCTGTAAAAAAGGAAAATCTCTAGATTCCTTAAATCCCTTGCCAATAGAAACTGGAGTACCACCAAAAATTAATAAACTACAGGATGTGTCATCGCTATTAATTAAACATTATGGAGCCCAGTGGAAAGATTTTGGTAGTCTAGATTATTATAAGCTAGTGTTAGAAAAATATCGAGGAGGGACTTATTCGCAAGAAAATTATGAAATCGATGTGGACAACCAAAAGGATCGTTCTGGATTTAGTAGTTTAGATTTTTTACTTGAAGTGTGTCTTTTTGTGATCTGAAGATACTTTAAAAAAATATCTTTAAGTAGTCCTATATTTCTTTTTGTTATATCTGTTACATTTTCGTTGGTTTAATTTTCTATTATAACTTTGTTTCGTGACAAACTACACTAAGTCCATTTTATTTACGATCAAAATCCACTAAATCCATTTTCTGAATTTCGGGTAAAAATTCAGGATATTTTCTTTTACTTAAATATAGTCTAATAGTATAGAAGAATCTATAAACAAAACTTTAACCCTAAAGTTGATTATAAAGTTAGTTAAATAGTTTTTGGATTTTTCTGAAAATTTAAGTAAAGTGGATTAAGTGGCGGGTTTTAATCTTATATGCCTCATCTAAACTGATAAACTTCCTTCAACTGATATTTTGATCCTAGAAATAATCCTGCACTAATTTAACTCTCAAAATCATTCCTTGTAAACAGGGCTGTACTAAATAAAAATAGTCTAATCATATGATCCATCGACCTAATAGATCCACACATTGTAAACATAGCTATTGTGTATTCACTCATTTTTGTATTTCCTTTTATTATTTGTTTCAGTACTTTTGATGGCATATTAGGTTAGTTACTGTACTTAGCCTTGGAGCTATTGATACTTGTAACAAATAAACAAATTATTAACTGGAGATCCAAATAGCAGTCCCGAGGTACAACCAAAGCCAGAAATCAAAAATAGGTATGTGCGCTTGCCTCAGGGCTGGGGTTGGTGAAATAAGAATTTGAGCCAACTTTATACTTTTAATTTTGTTGTTATGACCTAAAAAGTTTCTAATTTGTTTAATTTTGATAGCATCTAAGATATTTTTATTAAAGATTTAAAGAACTCTTTGTATTTTTTATTACTCCCCTAAAAATCCGCATTTAAAACAAACATTCATATTAAATAATGATAAACAAAACAAAAGCGGATATTTAGAATTTGTGTAGAAAGAAAAAGGATGGATATATTTGGTATTAATAAAGTGAAGCACATGCTTTTACTCTACCTCCGTCTTTTTTTGTTGCATTAAAGGGAAATTTGTTTATTTCAAAAGACTTAAGCAAAAGCATGTGCGTCTCTCTTAATCATATGAGCCACTGAACTGAACCTGACAAAGACAGATAAATTTTTGTAAATTTATATCATCATAATTAAAAGTTGTAATATTTTTCTAAATATGGAGTTTTAAGAAAATATTAGGGCAGACAGGTGTTTTATGTAATGTGTAGGTCACATTAGGTTAAAACAAATAAATGAAGTAATGAGATTTTTCTGTTAATTTATGATTTAAATTTTAATATACCTAAGTGGTGGGGATCCAGGGTGTGCTGACCCCTCCCAGGAAGAAAAAAGAGTATACCTATATATTCTTTGTAAAAAGTAAAATCTATTGCCTGCAAATATTATTGGTATATTGACAGTTTAGATTTTTTGAAAAAAAAAGATGAGATGTAGATACCCCTTATTGAAAAGACACTCCTCATTACTAGAGCTATTATAGAAAACAAAAAACATCCAAATCTGGTTTTTAAGTGTATAGACCTGATGTATTTTGTTTTTATGTGATTAAATATTAGGAATAGGATCATGCTGTTATGTGGTTTAACACCTGGGTTAATGTTCCCTCCCTTACACCACTACTATAAAGAAATTTTTGAGGTAGTACCTTAAATTAACTGTTCTCATTGTCTATAATCAACTTATCACTATTTCCCGCACTTAACCAAACTCGAACAAAGCCATTTTTTCGTTGTTTGCCTCGAATTTATGTAACATCATTTCATGAAAGGTGAAAAATGCATCTTGACATCCAAGTAGGCTTTGAAAAAAGTCCTTAAATCACGCACTTGTTTATCTCGTTCAATTGTTTTTCCACCTCTCGCAAGGCTAACTGGGACCTAAGGTAAGCTGGATCCACCTGAAACAAACGTTGGTTGTTTCAAACATAACCTCTTGTAAAACTGGTAAATTTTACATTTTAGGCGCCATTCCACGCGAAATAACGACCGTAAAACACTCTAGCACACTTTTTACCGTAAACAAAGTGCCTTCTCACTGAACGCCGCAATCCGAGTTTGTTTATAAACAAAAAATTTGCAAATTCGCAACAACGATAATCATTGTGCCGCCATCTTTTACATTTTACGATGCTCTTTTTTCTTGCCGTCCCTTGTTCTTACGATCGGCAATCAAAGCAGGCTTTGGCTTACCCCCACCCCTCTTGTGGCATTAATATGGACCCGATGTCCGCTTCCCCTATATTTTTAATTGACCAATATTTTTATGTTTTGAAGATTATTTATTGTATTTATGTTAGATTTATTGATGCGATAATTCGGATTTTATAAGTCCCTCGTGATTAATGGTGAATTTTCGACGCCCACCATTATTGAAACAAACAAATTTAGTTTGTCTCGAGGTATAGACGTTTTGCGACGTTGCCGTCATTAACTTTTTTTATGTACGTTTTTATTTTGTAGGTCTTTTCATGTTTATTATACAGGGTGTCCCGAAAGTAATGGGACATAGAACAACAATAAATTCCTTAAGTCAAAATAATGTGATTGAGGTCAACTTGCCTTATCTTAACTTTAATAGTCACTGAAATACAGGGTGTCAAAGTATTATTTGATTTATCGTTTGTTTCTCATAGGTCCTGAACCAATTGACATATACTGACAAGAAATGTAAAACATACGAGTCTTTTGAAAAGAAAAATAAAATTTCGTGCTCGTTTTGTTAAAGTCGAAACTATACCCATTTATAATGACGTCATTTTTGTTTATCCTTGTTTAGCATATTCCAAACAGCGGCGACAGCAAACTTTTGAAAAAAATTGGTGTCTGATGATTATTCATCTCTTATATACTAGGTTATGTGAAATATCCGTCACTGTCAATCAAAAATATTGGTTTGTCAACTTGTCCTTGAAAGTTATTTCGAAAAGTGTTAGATAATGCCTAAAAAAAGATATAATAGGTATAATGAACAATCGCAGCCAGTGTTGCCAACTTTGTTACAAGACATTCCACCAGAAACTATATTAAATCTCACTAGAAATCCACTAAATGAAAAAATTAAATTCCACTAGAATTCAGCTGAAAAATAATCAAACTAGAATTCCACTATATATATATATTTTTTTTGAGAAAAATATCATTTAATTATTAGGATAATATGATTTATCATCTTTTCTGCGATTTTTAAAAATCTATATTATTTATAGAATTATATTATTTACAAACAAACAAAATGACAGCTGACAGCGACAGCTGACAAATTACTAGGGTTGAGCAAAATTTCACTACCTCTGAATCATTCACTGTGAATAAAAAATCACATTCACGACTTGATGACAACTTACAAATAAACTGTGAAATGTGAATAAGAAAGGCGCGTTCACATAAAGACAAACGAATGCGCGTTGAAATAAACCGAAAGAAGTAATTCATTCATCAGCGATTGGCCGTCGTTAAACAGACTATCTGACTCCCATCGTC
This sequence comes from Anthonomus grandis grandis, assembly GCF_022605725.1. NCBI lineage: Eukaryota > Metazoa > Arthropoda > Insecta > Coleoptera > Curculionidae > Anthonomus > Anthonomus grandis. The sequence goes on from NC_065552.1 coordinate 31,743,573, forward strand.
TATCCGTCTCTCTCGTTTGTGGGGAAAAACGAGAGAACAATCATTTCTTATAAATTATTTTTATGGTACATGTATTATATTTTATATTGTCATGCTTATTTAGTTTTTTTTACTGGATTTTTATTATGATAGAATATCTTAATTTATCTATTTCTGAGGAAGGTCGAATATTAAAGATGTTTGTTTTTATCATTATTTTAAACTTTTAAAGACAATTATTTCTTATTAGGACATCGTGATATTAGCTTTAAAAATGTCTATGAAAATATATATTTTTCCAAATGTGAATAATGAATAATTGTTGTCATTGTTAATGATATTGTCTCCAATTTTTATTTACTTTTAGCCCCCTTAATATTTGTATCTGGTATAGGAACTATCCTTAACACAATAAACACAGAATAGTAATACTTTTCTTATTATTAGGCGAATTCACTGCCATGATATTAAACTACACGATAAGCAAACTCGCCAGCCGGCGCTCAATCGTGAATTCACGTTCACAGGTTATTTTCACAGTAAATAGAAAATCGCGTTAACAGTTATACCTGTGAATTTAAATTCACGACTTGGCTCAAGCCTACAAATTACGAAGTTTCTTCAACCAAACACGTCCAAGGGGACACGATTGGTTATGTTATAAAGGGACTGTTCAGGTTCAACCAAGGGCTTAACCGCGGTTAAAACCGATAGATCGCTTGGAATTGGTTAATATAACACGCGTTGACGTTGACATTAGTAATTGATCTAGGCTGCGTTCATCGGAACAAAGCGATGCAGAAAAACTTTGAAAATAACAAAAGTACCATCATTTTGCAAAATATCTTATTTTCACTAAAAATTCCGCTAAAAAATTTCATTTCCACTAAAATTTCCTTCATGGTGGATTTTGATAACGCCGTTCCACTAAATGACTATCAAAACCACTAGATCTAGTGGAAAATCTACTGTGTTGGCAACACTGATCGCATCTGATGATTTTAAATATATTAACTTTTTGTCAACTGGAAAAGGAACAAGTCCGAAACGGAATTGCACTTCAAATTGAGAATGTGATAGAGCGAGCCGCAGATGCAACAAAATTGAGCACAACAACGATCGCAAATATAAAGAAGAATAGGATAAAATCAGATCAGGATTACGCAGCCCGTATATCTTCCAAGCAAAAGACAGCAAAAACCAAAATTACAACATATTTGAAACATAGAATTCGGGATACAATTTATTCTATGTACGCCAGAAAAGAATATGTAATATTGGCAACAATAAGAGAAAAGTTCAGGGAAGAAATTGAATATTTTGAGTTTTCCATTGCCTCCTTAAGAAGATGGATCAATAGTATAGGCTTCAAGTGGAAAAAATCAAATAACAGAAAATATTTGATGGACTTGCCAAATATTGTTCATAAAAGAATCAATTTTTTAAGGGAGTATATCAAAAATAGAAATGTAGGTCCGAAAGGTTTTACTCCAGTTTTCATTGACGAGACGTGGATTTTTAGCAAGGGATCATTTCGTAGTAGCTGGCAAGATGACACCAAGCACACGGATTCAAGGAAAAACAGTGAAGATTAAAATTATCTGGTTACCTTTTTAGATTTTTTTTTTTTGAATAAAAACTATTGCCCTTGTAAGGGCCCTCTAACTTCATAATTTCATCTGTTCCATAGTTTCATATTATAATTTCTCTCTAAGACAATATGAGGAAATTTAACTCGAAAACATCTTGTCGAACTTGCATTGTCTTATTTATTTAATGTAACACGGCGTTTCGGTTGGTAAGTATCTCCAACCGTTATCAAGTGTAAACTGAGAGTTTAAATAAATCGTCTGCAGTCCGCCCAGATGAAACATCATGAAACCCCATAAACCGTTCTACTACCTTGCCGTCTTTGACATACCTAAAAGCAATAGAAAGTTGGGAATTACAAGTAATATCCGTAGTCTCGTCTATTTCCCATGCAAAAAAGGGACTGCTTGAATTTCTTGAAAAATATGCTCATCGACGACATGTGACAAACTTTCAATGATTTCATTTTGAATCGTTTTTGATGTGCCCGAAAAAACATTACCTTTTAAAAATTCGTCAAATTTTGAATCGTATTTACCCCACAACGTTAAAAGTTCTTTATAGTTGCCACGATTAATCGACTCTTCGGTCTCATCATGTCCGCGAAAAGCTAGTTCTTGTGAAGCTAAATAAAGAGTAATGTCAACAAGCCGCTTTAAATTTGACCGGCTTTCACGTACTTGATTGTTAACAAAAATAATGGCTTCTTTTTGAGCATTATCTAAAGCAAAAGCAATATTTTGTTTTCCAAAAAGCCTTAATTTACAAGACGAAGAAATGTGCTCCTTTGATTTTAAATGTCTTTCAATGGACCGAGGCAAATTTTTTAAATCAGAAATTCCAGTTTTCGACCACGTAGAATATTCAGTTTGGACAGAAAATAACAGACAAGCTCAGCAAAAAACTGAGAGTTTACACTTGATAACGGTTGGAGATACTTACCAACCGAAACGTCGTGTTACATTAAATAAATAAGACAATGCAAGTTCGACAAGATGTTTTCACTGTACCATTGTCTACCACCTTCAAAAACAGAAATTTAACTCCATACACTACTCGTATGTGCATGGAACATTACTTATTAATTATATTAAATTTATGTTCTGGAAGAATGAGTTCTAAAAGAAGAGAATTGAATTATCTTTTATTTTTAAGGTCATCGTTATATCGCGTGGTCCACGCCGGAACCAAAGATGGCTTCATCAAGGGTGCAAATTTAATATTCAAGAGTGGATTAAAGACGGGAGATTATCATGACAATATGAACAGGAAAAACTTCGAAAACTGGTTTAATACTCAGCTGGTTCCAGATCTTCACCCAAAGTCATTTATAATCATGGACAATGCAAGTTACCATTCTGGTTTATTAGAAGAAATCCCGAGAAAATCTTGGACAAAGCAGAGACTGACCGAATGGTTGCAGAAAAAGAATATTGGCTTTCCAGAAAAAGCCATGAAAGATAAAATATGGAGTATTGCACGCAGAAACTGCCCTAGTGAAAAAAAGTACTTCCTTGATGAATATGTTAGGAAACCTTTAGGACACAAAATTTTGCGACTGCCACTATATCATTGCCAGTTTAATGCAATTGAAATGGCATGGTCGGAATGTAAACGAAAATATGATCAATATATTTCCAATTTTAAGGGGTCACCTTCAGAAGTTCTGATTACATGGGAAAGGGTAATAAACGAAATTTCTATAGATCATTGGCAAAAATATGTTTTTTATACAGAAAAGGTAATTGAAAAGGCTTGGGAGGCAATACAAGTGTGTGATGTCTATGACATTCTGACTTGTGATTACAACTGACGAAGACGACGATGACGAAGACAATATCTCTGATTTCAGTTCTGACTCTGACAATACTGACGAGATTGATTAGGCTTTTTTTGTTCTAGCAAATTTTATTTTATGATCGTCGTTTAAGTATTCAATCATATCGTTGCAATTTCATTAACTTGGTAATGGAATGTACCATTACCAAGTTAAATTATTAACTTGGTCATGGCGTGTTTCTTTTGAGTTTGTATGTTTTATTTTTTGGAATGGTATTTTCATTTTAATGTGTTAACATATTCTTTCAAGCAGCATTTTTTTTCATGAACAAGTAAATTAAATTGTCAGTAGTTAAATTTTTCCCAGTGAGTTAAAATAATTTTATACCATTATTCACAATTTTTGTAAGCTCGGTTTTGTTATGTCTACTGCTCGTGCCGAATTCTACTTTTCAAATATGTTGTAGATTTGGTTTTTGCGGTCTTTTGCTTGGAAAATATATGAGCAGCGTAATCCTGATCTGATTTTATCCCATTCTTATTTATATTTGCGATCGTTGTTGTGCTCAATTTTATTGCATCTGCGGCTCGCTCTATCACATTCTCAATTTGAAGTGCAATTCCGCTTCGAACTTGTTGTTTATGTCCCATTATTTATGATTAATTATAATAATATTTGTTAATTGTTAAGTTTGTTAATAATACAATAAATACTGCAAGATTTTTTAAATTTTTTGGGAATGAAAGTATATACACGAATATAAAAATATAATAATATGCTGCTAAAATAAATCATTTGTTAATTTCTGAACGTATAAAAATACATAGCAGACTATTAATTTCTGAAGGCGATGGTAAAGTTTGTAACCTAATATTGACTGGCAAAAATATCTACGCCATACGTTTTTTCTCACCTGGATGACGTAACTACAAATGGGTATAATTTCGACTTTACCTGGATTGCCAATCCATTGAAAAATAAATGACCACTACTAGGTGGCCGCCATTTTGCGTGATTGTGTCCTTTCGATGTTGGTCACTCTGATAAATTTCAGTGGTGCCAATAGTAGGGAAACAAAACAATCAAAGTTTTTGGGAGGTTATGTTTACTAAAACCAAATAGAAACTTATATCTAGTTAAGAATTTAAGAATTTAAGAAGAAGCTATTAATTCTGATATTTTTCTTGTACTTGTTTAAAAATCTTGTGAAAATTTAGAAAGTTTTAATTAGTAAATTTAGGTCACAGAGATCCATGGAAAAATTAAATTTAAAATATGTGTTTTATTGTTCCCCTAAACTTGTATTTTACAAATCCTAATACCATAAAAATGATACTCTTCATTTAAATTTTTGAAATTAAAAATAAAGGTTATTGAAATCCTATCATTTGGTTTTTATTATTTCAACAATTTTAATTTAGAATATGGTTTAAAAACAATATCAATGAAAATGATCACATGGGGAATGAACGACATAAAATGATGTAACTAACAAATATGTACTTTATGGTTTAGATACATTAAAATATAAAATAAGTTTTATTATTTAAATAAAATTATAAAAAGGGAAATTAGTAATTTAAGAGAGAAAGAAACAGAAGCTCTACATGTAAATGTTTTAAATAACTCAACTGGAATGGACAGGAAAGAGGTATAGATGTTTCAAAATTTCTCATTTTAAAATTAAGGTACCTTCGTGAATTTTTAAACTATGTACCTTTGCTATAGTTTGTTCTATTAGAATATCGGGCGTCTTAAATATTTTCTTTATTTGTGGAAATGTATGACATTCTTTAAAGCCTACATTTCTGCTCGGAGTAGTCTTATGATTATTCCTTCGTTTGTCACCATTTAATAAAGAAGTGTGGCGCCTTTGACTCGATGTGATTCCGTTAAAAGGTTTTAATCCGGGTCAGTGCTTTTATTATTTTTATTATTAAGGTAAGGTTACAACTGTCCTGTTCTTGGCTAGCAATTTATGATGCAAATTATGATCTATTTTATTATTAAAAGGTGTTAAAACTAAGCCCGTAACTGAGGTTAATAAACTGAGATTTCCCGACATTAGTGGTTTCTTTGACCTACGAACTACCGGGACTAAAAATCCCATTACAACTTGGCTGCCCAACTGGGACAAAGAATCCACGTCTATGGGTAATCCACGACCTCCAGTAGTTCATTCACCGAGGAACTTAAGATCTCGAAGACCATCAAACATGGATGGATCTAGGAGCTTTTTAATCGACGAGAGGAATACGACAGGACCATTACCGACAGTCGCTTCGGGGGCGAGTCCAGAAGATAACGCATCTACGAGCAGGCCAAATAAACACCTCTACGAGAGCGAGTGCGGAAACGGGCGCAATCCATAGAAATAATGGACAAACAGCCGCAGCAAGAGGGTTGCCGCCATACCCGGAAGCGTATTGGCATTCTCTACTACGATAGGACACAGGCCTAAAAATTACAGCGTCGAAACTCAGTAGAAGATGCCAGACTTAGTTGCCCGAAAACGTTGGCCATTCTCTAATGCGATTGATATCTTATTGCCAGATATCTTAAATGACATAAAAAGATATCCAGAAGCCAGATATCTTAAATGTCTTTACCGGCGTTTGGTGCGTTTGTTGCATTTGGCGACAACGCTGTGATTTTATTTACACGCTAGACAGGAATTAACGTGTTAGTATTTATTTATCGCTTATAAAGTGTAGAGTAGAGGGTATATAGTTATTTGTAAATTATGGAGGAAAGTGTTCGAAAATTGCAAAGTCAGTTTTGCAATAATACCAAAAACAAATTAATTCAATTTACTTTGAACAAAGAATTTAATTTTATTTGTGAGTTCCGTACTGGAGTAGGATTCTCAACTTCTCGATAGGTGACGACTCGGAAGGTCACGACTACTCGAAGCAGATTTCGATACCTAGGGAATAGGTGATTCTCAACACGTCTCGAGTCGTAGTCATGCACAATTGCTGCAAGAAATGTTATGGAGAGAGCTATTGGAGTTTTAAAAACAAGATTTAGGTGTTTATTGAGGGAGCGAGTCGCAAGATACTCACCAAACTTTGTTGGTGAGCTTTTAAATACTTGTGTAACACTATTTCATTACTTATGAGTGAAGAAAGTGTTCACAGGGACAGTGACAGTGACTCGTGTCCTTTCGATGTTGGTCACTCTGACAAATTTCAGGTGTGCCAATTGTAGGGAAATAAAACATTTGAAGTTTTTGGGAGGTTATGTTTAAAAAAACCAAAAAAAGTTACATTTAGTCTATATATTTGTGTTCTGTGCATTTAGTTAAGAATAGATGCGATCAGATAGTTGCGTTATTAGATCTGAGTATTTTTCTTGTTCTTCTTTAAGAATTTCATTAAAATTTATGAAAGAAAGTAATCCTTTCCTAAAATAAGACAAGGTTTTAGTTTTAATTAATGGCACTTCTGATAAATTTGAAATTCTGATATATTAAATAAGGAAAAAGCTATATCGCCTGATGCAGACCATATACCCAAGCGTGTCGTTTATAAATCGCTAAAAACTAGGCAATCCGCTATACTCACAATTGACAATTTTATTTAGAGCCAGTCATATTAAGTGATTTTGGAATCCCAATGATGGTTTAAAAACAATGTAAAGAAAATAAATAAATTTAGATAGTGACAAGTCACACGTCAAACGTCAAACTTCATTACTGTTATTTAATATATTTTTTGTTGGCAACACTGAAAATGTTTAGAGTGACCAATATCAAAAGGACACAACCACTATAAAAATGGCAGCCATCAGGCAGTGGTCATTTTTGGATATGGAGGCCATATGCATTAGCAGTTCAGGTATATTTATTAAGTTCGTGTGCCTTTAATTAATATATCTTTTGTTGGAAAAAATACTGAAAATATCAGAGTGACCAACCACAACCACTATAAAAATGACGGCCACCAGGCATATATTTCTGGTCGGTTATTTGTCATCGGTTATATTTCAGGCGGTTATTTTTTATCATGGTGGCCATTTGCATTAGCAGTCCAGGTATATTTGTAAGTTCGTGCTGCTGTGAAAACAATCGTTGTGAGAATAACGAATGAATATATAATATTCAAATAATTTTAATAAGTTTGGCAACGCTACGAAATGCGAATAACAGCGATGACAATATGAAAAAATGTTTGGTGTAGGTATCTGATATGCCAAGCAAAGTCTATATTTTTTAAATATATAAGACTATACCTAATATAGCATTGTCTTAAAAAATTAAAATCAAATTAAATCATTAACGAAAAATCACTCATAAACAGCGTTAAAATTTACAGTTGACATGGCACATTAAAACTTAATTGGCTATCGCATTACAATAACAAAATACCTATTACGAAATAAATGTAATAAAAACGGAAGTAACATCGGCAACGTCGAGCACACCGTATAGATACCCGATTCCCCTCGCCGGCAACCCGTTTCGCTAGATAAACCGTCGACGGTGGTGGGGAGGGAAAAGATACGATTTAGAATACAAAAGTGGTGGGGATGAAAACTAGGCCAAAAATTGAAAATCTTTCTGTTTACCAGTCCGTTTGCCACCAAATCCATTCCTAATCCCATTTAAAATAACAACACAATTAATTAATTAAGCGACAAAGAGTGATTGACGAGAGGCGATTTAGAAAAAAAATCGATATATAAGTAAGGTTACGAGGTGAAAGAGACGTAAATGTGACGAAATTCGGACACGACAGCCCGTCCGGCAAGCCGAATTGAAAAAAATCGGCATTTTTAAGTGTTATTTTCAGCATAAATAGTGTTGGGAATCCGTGTACGGCAGTGTTCGTGGGTAAAACGATAAAATTCTACGTACCTTTTACAATTTTCACTTGACGGGTTGCGTCGGGGCACACGAACTGGGCAAAAGCAGGGAACGGCGCGTTCTCATTGGTCGCCGCGGAGCGTCATATGATACACAAAAAAATAACATTTGCTTTGAGGTTAAACGGTGGCGGCCGGGCGAATTTCGTCCTTAAGGTCGTCCTTTTTAAGGCGAAACGTATTCTTTACGGGAAATTATGTTTGAAGAATGACTTAATTTCGATTTCAATGCTATATTTTTTTTCAAGCTATAGGAAGAAGGTAGTAGGCGGTAACCAATGGTATTTTAGGGGTTTTACTGTATACAGTTTCAATTTTCATTTTAGTTATTATTATTAATAGCGAGTCGAGTTACGGTAGATACGAGGGGCATTGCGGAAGTTTGTACCTACTATCCCAGTTCGTCCCGTCTGACCGTTAATTAGGTTTGTTTTACTAGAGGAGTTAATTTTAAACTAATATTTACATTAGCTACGTTTACAACGCGCGTACCAAATATTTAATACTTAGATCAAATATGACGTCGTGAGGACTATTTTTTCGGTGTAAGTAACTACGTTTACAACGCGCGGATCTATTAGGTCCATGGATCAAATGATTGAATATTTTTATTTAGTACAGCCCTGTTTACAAGGATTGATTTTGAGGTTTAAATTAGTCCAGGATTATCTCGGGAGGAGATCTCTGTCGAGGATCAAAATGTCAGTTGAAGTGAGTTTAGACGACGAATTAGGTATAGGACATAACCTCTAAATCTTTAAAACTCTTATTGTTTAAAGATAATAAAAATAAACTAATAATTTATTTTTCAAAGCCTAAGCTTTTCCTCTGTACTTTCTTCTCTATTTTTGTGTACAAAAATAAATAATAAAATGTCAAACTGATCATTTTAGTACCGTAAACCGGGGTTACTATGAGCCACTTTTCAACTTCAAATGAGTGTAACTTTTGCCAGTGACGTCTAATTACCACGGTAAATATTGGAAAACCTTGAAGGCTATGTCTACTTTCAACTTCTATTAGTCAAATATGATATATATATTCGCATCTATGAAAAAAAAAATAAAAACATGGTGGCCATATTCACCCCGCATTTTGGGGTGTCTATGGCCTCACGCTTAAAAACACGGATAGGCTTGTTTGAAGGCGTAAAATGAGTGACTATGGCCACAAAAAGTGTAAAAAAAATGTTTTTAGTGTTTTTTATTTTACTTTAAATAAAAATACTCGTATTTTTATAGCTTTTTATTGAAAAAACAGAAACAAAACTAATAAACCTTTTGATTATTCATAAAAACAAGGTAAGAACCTACAAATAACCACTGTATGTACCTATTTAAAGAAATAACTAAAAAATAACATTCTAAAACTAAATATTTGGTAACAAAAAGGAACTTAAAAATATAATACTCTAGGTAATAAATAGGTAGGTAGGTAAACAAATAGGAACTAAAAATTATTTGAAGAAAACAAAATTTTTGTACTTCATCATTTCGGGAACCACAAAAATTGCCCTTGAAGTGGTAGAAACGGGTTCTTTAATTTTCTCCATTATTTCTATGTTGGGGTACCATAGAACGTCTTCGTTTTCGGCCACTTCCAACCTTTTGGCCCGGACTCAATCATCGTGGAAATTTGTGCTTCATTTTTATTGGTGGAAATCATTTTTTCCTGGATAATATTTTTGATCATATTTTACTATGACAAATTCCCCACATTATTACACATACATTTTATTGGATGAATTTTCAACCGGTAGCTGTTCCACTTCAACTGCCTCATCATCACTACTTAGATGTGCCCAATTTTCCCCTTCTGCTTCAGATAAAGAAGTGTAGCCTCCAGAAGAAACATCACTTTCTTCATTAAAATTCGTAGACCTTTTTGTGGTTTTTTTTGCCTCTTCGCAGATTTCACACCTTTCAACTTTTCTGCCCCTTCCCTACTGGTTCCTGGCATTTCTTCTAGCTCGGCAATATTGTTATTTTCGAAAACATCACTTATATCATCTTCCTCGTCATCCTCCAAAAGTGTTGGATCCTCAAAAGGTGTTGGATCCTCAAAAGGTGTGGGATCCTCCAAAGGTGTTGGGACGTTCAGAAGGCTTTTACCAGGAGTTATATTAATCTTCGTTCTCTTTGATTTGGGTTTAGCAGATCCTTTGCCAAATCTTTATTTTTCCAATAAATCTAAAACAGAGTCGCTTATCAAAGATTGGTTCTTAAGTGCGTCCACATCTTTTTTTGGGAGTCTATCTATAACTTGCTGTCTATTACATGGATAAATTCCGCATTTTCGAAAGCCAGAGATTAAAGACTCTTTGCCAGTTTCCTTTAGATTGGCCATTAACTGTTTTAGGAGGCTTGGAAAATGGGATTTGTTAGCAACGCATCCATATTTATATTTATATTCCTCCAAAATTTTTCACCACGCTAACTTCATTGGTCGAAAATATGCCACGTCTAACGGCTGAGTTAAGTGAGTTGTATTGGGAGGAAGGCAAACAAATCTAACATTATTTTCTTCACATAATTCCAACACATGGGAATTTATGTGGGATGATAAGTTGTCACCTATAACAACTTTAGGGCCCTCTTCTTTTTTTAAAACTGGAAGTACGAGGGTTGTGTTTTAAGTTTTGCATATGCAGCTGGAATAAAACAAAAAATAACTTTTAACGACTTTATTGTTTTTCAAAGTATTCTCCACGAAATTTAATGCACTTTTGCATGCGCTCAAACCAGTTGTCAAAGCTGTTATTCCACTCGTTTGTGGGTACTGTCAAAATTGCATTTTTAAAGGCGTTAACTGCTTCCTCTGGCGTCTGAAACCTCTGACCACGCAGTTCATTCTTGATTTTTGGAAAAGTATAGAAATCGTTGGGACTTAGGTCGGGACTGTACGGAGGATGATCCAATAATTCGACGTTTTGATAAGTTGAAAATTCAATAGTTTTCCGGGCTCTGTGCGAACTTGCATTGTCTTGGTGGAGGATGATTCGTCGTTGTGGGTTCGCTTTTCGAAGCTCAGCGATGACTTTCGGCAAACAAATGGTAATGTACCAATCGGCAGTAACAGTTCGTTGATTCTCCAGAGGAATTGTTGCAACATGACCTGCTTTTGAGACAAATGTTGCAACCATCTTTTTGGATACACTTCGAGAACGAATGACTTTTGTTGGCTTTTCTTTATCTTGAAATACCCATACAGACGACTGACGTTTATTTTCAGGTTTATATGAGTAAATCCATGATTCATCACCACTGACAATGCTGTACACATTTTTAGAGTTTCCTGCCTCAAAGCGGTCTAGAGTTGTTTGAGACCACATCACCCTAGCTTCTTTCTGTTCTTCAGTTAACAGATGCGGTATCCAGCGAGAAACTAATTTTCTTACCCGTAATTCTTCATGCAAAATTTTTTGAATTGCGGTCTTTGAAATCGCCAATGAAGCCTCAATCTCACGATATGTCACATGTCGATCTTCCGTGATAAGCATACGCACAGCATCGATGTTTTCTTGGGTGACAGCCGTTTTTGGTGCACCTGACCTTGGATCGTCGCTAAGACTAACCCGTCCACGCTTGAATTCTGCATACCAACGAGAAACTGTCGACTGATGTGGTGCTTCATTACCGAAAACAGAAATCAACTCAGCACAGCATTCTTGTTGAGATAGTTGCCTTCGATAATTGTAAAAAATGATGGCCCGAAAATGTTCTCTGTTTAATTCCATGGTATGCGCAATTTGCTACCTTTAAAAATTCACTGTAGCTGTAAAACTATATGTATCACACTGACGTTTTGAATTTAAGAAAAGTAAAGTTTGAGGTTAAGTTTGACTAATGACATTTGATTAGTGACGCCCTCTATGTTTCTATATGCAAAACTTAAAAGACATCCCTCGTAAAAGATGTTCGAACCAGTCTTCAAACGTGCAGGAATCGAACCACCCTGATTTTGTTCGATTATATCTTACATTTGGTGGTCCGCCTTGGACCCAAGACTCATATAGGTTCGTGGAACGATAGACCACATACGGTGGTAAAATAGTCCCAGCCGCATTTCCACAAAACATTATTGATGTGGATGTTTTCGAAGAATGAATAATTCTCTCAGGGTATTTTGTCCCTTTCTTCGCGATAACTTTCTTTTTCCCGGGGTTATCGGCCAAGTTACTTTCGTCAAAGTTAAAAATATTTTGTGGCGGAATATCTGCAAGTTCCTTTTCTAAGTGATTAAAATAATTATTAAGTGTTGCTAAAGAAACTGCAGCTCTGACATTTTTAATATTAGCGGCAAACCTAACAGTCAATTCCTTGTGTCTTTTAAGAAATAGCTCGGTCCAATCCGCACCCGGCAAATTTTCTTTAAATTTCGAATGTGTCACCCCTTTCCTATCCAAATAATTTTTCACTAACATTCTTAGCTCGAATTTATCAACAGGAAACCCAAACTCGGACAACTTAAGAATATTGGCTACTATTACCTTCTCTTCTTCTGCAGACAAAGCGGTCTGCCCCCCATGCTTTTTTTTCGCTAAACCTAATTTTAAATTTAGCTGACGAGTGCTTCTAGGGATTTTATACCTTTTTGATGCCTTTCGTTGACTTATAGTCTTGTTTGTAATTTCGGCTAACGCTTTCTGAAGAGTGTTATCAGTATAATCTCGATACGACCGGCTGCCCAATGGTCTTTTGTAAGTTCTTAGCATTTTCTAAAAACAAAAATTTGTTATTAGTCAACACCATAGCATATGCACCATATGCATAGCCTATTAAATTATAACATTCACCGTTATCTTTAAAGTCTTTATAAAACGAAACACAAAAAAATTTGATCAAAAACATGAACCTAACCTCAAAATGTTGAATCAATCAATATGGTTCAATATATGCCGATAATTAAATGGATATGAAGCCCTATACATTTAATAATATCCTAATTAATGGTTAAAATTGAAAAAAAAAACACTTTTTTATTTTAATCGTGATCTGCGAATGTAAACAAACAACTCTTAACGGTCTTTCAAGCCGGCAAACAAGTAACAAACTAAACGCAACCCGTTAAATGCAGCGCATCGGTAATAATTTACTAATATTTTCAAGGTCGCTTGGTGGCCATATTGACCCCAAAACGTCTGTAAATCTAAGGGGTGAATATGGCACCCCCCTATTACCTAAGTAATTCTTTTTTTAAGAAAAAAACATACTGAATTAAGGTCACAAGTGTCCAACGATCCTTATTCACCCTTTTAGTTGGCCCCAAAGAGAAAAGAAAGACTTCTGGAGACAAAGTTTTTAGAGGTAAAAAAATTGGCAAAAAGGTCATTGAACTTTCATCATCCGCCAGAAAAAAAGTATAAACGTAACAAATTTTTTTTCATGGTTAGTACATTTTTTAGAATGTTTTCTTTTGAAATTAAGTACTAGAAAATTTTTGTAAGTAATTGTTTTAATGTTGTAACAAATCTAAACATCTTTCCAAAAATGGCCATAGTCACCTCGGCAGGCCGAAGTCACCCCAGTTTACGGTACTTCAAAATAGGTCCTAAGGTGTTTACACCGAAAAAAACTAAATTTAATCTACCCTGTTTGGAAAGCATCAAATTCGCGTATCAAATTTTAGTGCGCTGCCGTTTACACCGAAAAAATAGTCCTCGTGACGTCATTTGATCTAATTATTAAATATTTGGTACCCCCGTTGTAAACGTAGCTGCTAGCACTAATGATGGCAGCACACTAAAATTTAATACGTGCCAAACAGGGTAGATTAAATTAATTTTTTTCGGTGTAAACACCTAGGACCTATTTTGAAGTACCAAAATGACAAGTTTGACATTTTATTGGATGTTAGCTTAGGAGGTTTTTATTTTAAGAAGAAGAGAAAGAGAAGGACAAGCGTAAGCCTTAAAAAATATAATAGTTTATTTTCATAATTTTTAAACAACAATAACACTTTTAAAGATTTAGAGGTTATGTCCTATAATTCTTCATTTAAACTGATAACTTCCTTCAACTGACATTTTGGTCCCAGAACTAATCCTGCACTAATTTAACCTTCAAAATCAATCCTTGTAAACAGGGCCGTACTAAATAAAAACAGTCTATCATTTGATCCATGGACCTAATTGATCCGCGCGTTGTAAACGTAGCAATTGTCACGACCAGTTTGTGAAATTCAAACTTAAAAAAAAAATATTTAACAAATATATCTGGGTGCTTAAGCAATTTAAGACCAAACAATTTTGCAAAAAATTGTTTGTTGGATAAACCATATTCTGCCTTAAAAAATCAAAAAAACTTCTTACTAAATGACGTGATTTTCATTGCTATGCGAAAACTCTCCAATATATCAATTTTGCACAAGGATATCGGCAGTGTTGCCATACTGGACAAAAGTCCATAAACTTACAACTTGTAAGTGAATTTCCCATTGTTCAACGCTTGTATTTTATCATGCAACATCTGTTTATATTATTTTTTTTTAATTAAATAGTTTTATTAATTTTTTTTTTAAATTAATGATAAGGATGTCTCATTTGATATATAAAATTTAGGGGTGAAAGGGCTGGTATTTGTTTAATCCATTCGCCTGGGGCTCATGCAACAAAATGTAAGATAGTGACACAAGTTACTATAAAATCAAAAAAACGTCTTACTAAATGACGTCATATCAAAGCATCGCTATGCGAAAACTCTCCAATATATCAATTTTGCAGGAGGATATAAGGCAGTGTTGCCATACTAGACAAAACTCCATAAAGTTTAGGTGAAAGTCGGCAATTATTAACAAAGTTAATGGAAGGAATAAATTCCGGCTTTCACTTTCTTGGTCTTGAATTTCTTGGAAAACTTACTAGTTGTAAGTGAATTTCCTTTTGTTCAATGTTTGTATTACCAATATAAAAATATTGAGATAATTACTTTATTTTAACATGCACTAGCTGTTTTGGGACTGCTTTTCGTTATTTAATTTATCAATAAAATATCTGATAAACTTACCCTAAAAATCTATTATATGCGGACGATACTCTATTATAAAATTGACAATATTATGGGTTGCATTGGCGGAAAAAAATTGCTTATTCCGGCTAGCGGATTTTTTAGCGGAAAACTGAGGTTTACCTGGGGGAAAAAACATAATTTAGCGTATTAACTGCAACTGTCCTTTTAAACAATTAGAATAATTTTATTGTTTTTACAAAATTTATTGGTAATAGGCAACATCGCCTTTGCTTGCTTTGTCGACTGATATATTCGAACTCCTATTGGCTGCATAATTCAGATCTCGGGGATTCCCTTGTTCTCGGGGATTCTCTTTAGTTCGTAACTTGCCTTATTGGGAAATAAAAAACATAATTTATCAGGTCAGAGTTACGTTATTAGGTTATGCTGTTTAGTTCTTTGCAATTTTGTTGTTATTGTTTTACATTGTTCGTTTTCTGCTTAAAAACAGAATAACTGGTAAGTTTCATTGTTATTGTTATTGTTTCAAGTGTTAGGTACGTTATGGGTGAAATGCGAAATCTGGAAACACTGCGTCTTAGCTGGATAATTCTAGTAAATATTGTCTTGGTTTGGGTTATGATGACATAAGAATAGAATTGTCGTTTTTTTATTATATTCTTAAAATGATTTAAAAAATACCGAATTAAGCAATTAAAATACTATAAAGATTGCGTTTTATTCAAATAGTGCATTTTATCCGTAACATACATATTTAAATTTTTATTATTTAATTCTCTATTAAAAAATTATTTCTATGGTTACCAATCGATTTACTTTTTAGAAATGGCCGAAAAACCTAAGACAAAATATTTCCAACATTTTCGCGAGGAATGGTTAACTTTTCCTCAATTTTGAAATTGGTTAGTGCAGGTTGCAGGCCATCCAACCCGTGCAACGTGCAAATATTGTAAATCTGATTTTTTTGCAAAGCTATCCGATATAAAAAAACATTTGGCATCCCTTAAACATGTCAAGGCAGCTGAACCATTTGCACCGAGTAGATCTGGGGTCCAATCAAAAATAAATTTTGCCGGTATGAATAAGGATAACCCTTCAGCGACTGCAGAGGCAAAATTATGGTTATTTGTTTGTGTGCATTCGTCTATATTACCCTATAGACTATCGTCGGTCTATAGACCATCTTGGCGATAGTTATGTAAAAATACATTCCAGGATGTGTCCGCCAAAAATTTAAAAATACACAGAACAAACTGCAGCGGGATCATAAGAAATGTATTTTACCCCCATTTTCAAAAAGATTTGTCAAAATCTGTAATTACTGGTTTTTGTAAATATAGTTTGTTATTGGATGAATCCAATGACATAAGTGTTACAAAACTACTAGGAATGGCAATCATTTATTATGATAATCAATTGGGTAAAAGAATATCAAAATTTTTAGCGCTTGTTGAGTTAGAGCATTGTAATGCCGAAAGTATTGCAACCGCCGTTAAACAAATTTTAAAAACTTTTAACGTTTCTCTAAATAATCTTGTGGGAATTGGTACCGATAATGCCAGTGTTATGACAGGTATTAACAACAGTGTCTACGCTCATTTAAAATCTGAAATTCCAAATTTACTTTTAATTAAATGTGTCTGCCATTCTCTACAATTAGCTGTATCTCACGGAGCTAAGGAAACATTCCCAAGAAATTTGGAATTTATGATTTCTGAAACGTAAAATTGGCTAGTAAGTCAGAAAATCGTCAAAATAATTACAAGCATCTTTTTAATGCAATAAATGATGGAGCAGATCCAAAAAAAATTGTACGCGCGTGCTCCACAAGATGGTTAAGTATTGAAGTTGCTGTAGACAGAATCTTAAATCAATATATTGAGTTAAAAACCCATTTTGAAATAACGCGTCTTTCTGAAAAATACTGTATCGCTGAGATTTTGTACTCAATGTTTAAAGACGTAACAAATTTGGCATATCTTTTATTTTTAAAACCTGTACTAAATGAAGTGCAAAAAGTTAATAAAATGTTTGAATCGAATAATGTAGATACGAGTTTATTGTTACATGATTTAAATATGTTAATTAAGAGTATTGGAAATAAATTTTTTGTTCCCAATTGGAAAACTCAAAATACAGACGGCGATAATATATTTGAAATTTTAATAAATCCCAAACCCTATTTGGATTACCAATTTGAGACAAAAATTTGCGAATTATTAAACCAACAAAAAGTTACGCCTGCAGAAGAAAAGGTGATAAGAGAGCGGTGCCGTAATTTTTTAGTAGAGTTATTCAAACAACTTAAGAATCCTCTTCCTGAAAATGTTAAACATTTAGAAAAAATTTCATTAATTTCTGTTCAGAATATTTTAAAGCAAAACAAAGAAATCGAGCCACTGATTTTATTATTAAAAAATATGCAAATTGCTGATAATGAAATAGAAAAAATTATTTTGAAATATAACAATATAACTTTTATTAAATGGGAAAATATAACCCACACCATTAACTTTTGGACTGAGGTCGTAAAATATCGGGATGCAAGTGGGAAAAATCCCTTTATGGAACTTTCCAATTTTGCATTGGGAATTTTAGTACTGCTATTTTCTAATGCAGATATGGAAAGAATTTTTAGTTCCCTCAATATAGTGAAAAACAAATACCGAAATAAAATGAGTAAAGTCCAGTTCAACGATACATCAGAATGGTCAGCATTCCACCTGCCAAACAATGTCATCCACCTTCTATTTACATTGTTTGGCAGGTGGAATGATGGTGTTTTGACGGGTGACCATTCTAATATATCGTTACACTGGACTTTACCAATATGGTAAATGCAATACTTTCGGTAAGATATGGACTCAAAAGGTATAACAAATGTTGTAATGATTATGATGTGCCTCTTGATATTGTCAATCAAATAGGCACAAAAAAGTGTTATTATGACGATGATACCACAGACTTTAATATTTTGTTAAAGTAATCTTTTTTAACATACCTTTATTTGTCATTTTTGAATCTTTAAATTTTTTTTCTCTACTTTTAGTTTTTAAAACAATTTAGAAATAACTTTTTTTTATATTATTTTTATGAGTTCCGCCTTCAATCGATGCAATAACGCAGCGTAATAGGATTCATTGATGGTTTTCTCTTTTTGAAGGTAATCAACCATAATTACACCACGGCTGTCCCAAAAAACAGTCGCCATCACTTTTCCGGCAGAAAGAACGATCTTTGCCTTCTTCGGAGCCGGTTCTTCCACCCCAATGCATTGCATTGACTGTTGTTTAATCTACGGAGTATGGTGATGGATCCATGTTTCGTCGACAGTAATTAATCGGCGTAAAAACTCAACACGATTCTTTTGGAACAGCTAAAGAGTCTCGCGCGACATGTCCATCCGTACGCGCTTTTGGTCGATTGTCAACATAAGCGGATAATTTTCTCATGCACAAATCTGCATATAAAATCATATGCACCCATTCAGTCGATATCCTGCAAGCCTCAGCAATTTCTTTAATAGTTAATCGCGATCTTACATCACAGTTGTGTAGACTACGCATCGTCCGTGGTAACAGCTTTTGTACGTTCAGAACGTTCATAATCAAAAATGCGCGTACGACCGCACGTAAACTCGGCCATCCAATGTTTCAGGGTTGTAAATAAGGGGGAAGATTGACCATACACGACATCTCACTCTTCTTTCACTTCCTGAGTTTTTTTCCCTTTCAAATAGAGAAATTTTATCACCACGCGATATTCGATTTTATCCATTTGTTTAAACAAATGTCAACTCTCAACTTTGGAAGGGTACCATGTGTATTGTACTTCGGAATGACTTGAAATTTTTATGCCATACATATATAGGTAAAGGCCGTCTATCCGTAAGCGAGAGATCTCGAATATACAGCGACGTTTTGCCGATAAGGCCGGAAACTTGATGACAAATGACCCTCGTATAAACATAACACCCTACTTGTTTGCACTCTGTATACTCGAATATGCTTTTCAAGTCTGGTCCCTACACGACCAAAACCTTATTAATAATATTGAGAATATCCAAAGAAGATTTTTGAAATTTCTATGGTTCAAGTGCGACGGAGTGTACCCGGAAGCTGATTTTCCACACACACAACCTTTGGAAAGATCTTCGCTTCTTACCCTAAAGAAAAGGCGGAAATTTGCTGATTTCCAGTTATATAAATTGGTAAATAACTCGATTGATTTGCCTGAAATGTTAGAACAGCTTAATTTTTGTTTGCCGCGCATATCAGCCAGACACCAACAAACGTTTTACCTATAAATATCATCAATAAATTTATAAATAAATTAAAACATTAATAAATTTTCTCCAATGCTTAGAGCGTGCAATACATTTCGTTCAGGATTAATGTGACATTTTTAACTGTAGTGTTGCAGCTATTAAAAAAGTATACTTTTAATCACAAATATTCGTATATTTTATATAAGTGTAATTTAATCGAATGATATTTTTTTATGTAGAGTTCTTTTTTGTAACAATAATTTTTTAGTTGTATCATTAATATTTTTTATTGCCTTTTTCCTTCACACTCGATAATTGGATGTAAATCTGCGGAGTGATGTAACTAAATAAACAAAATTAACCCTCTGTGTAAGCCAATAACAGTATTTAAAAAAAAACTAATCCCTCATAGTATTTTTAAATACTTCCCGACCGCCAAATACGATTTTAAAACCATACATTAAGTTCCACTCCACCTGGGTAGTTTTCATTTACGTATCCTTTTCAACCACCCCTGTTAACTAACCCTTTACATCTATATATAGACGACTTATACATTGATCACCTTCTGTAAGATTATAATCCTTTTTTAAAATGCTTTAGGGCGTCATTCAAAGTAATATCCGTAAGAAACAACCCTATTTTTTTTCCGAAAAGCCTAAACAGGATACGAAGAGACAAAAGGGATAACAGTTTCATAATCCAAGGTCAAAACCCCAGGTAGACATAATAAGGAAGCGATGTAAAGAGTCACGTAGTAAGAAGGGCGTGGATTTCTTACCCCTCGAGCCAGTAGGGGGTAAAGATGACCGTTAGGGCACGGACACGTTATGTACGCAATCAAGTCAAAATATTAATCAATGATATGCAAAGAAGACAAAAGGCAATCAATAAAAGGGCTTGCGCGACGCATATCCGTTTCCTTACTCCTCTTTTCTTGGACGAACAAGACTGTTGTCACCATTAAACGCAAGCCCTTTTCCCGCCATTAAGTCACTGTTGTTATCAGTTGACTTCCTGAAATGTATTTCTTTGGAATTATATCATTTAATAAGATTCATAAGGGTTGGAACGGAAGTCCCTCCATCTCTCCCCCTCCAGGATTCCTGTGAGGAGCAGTGGTGGGGGCTGGATAAAAGACCGTTTAATTTCCCCTCATTTCCCACCATTTTATTTAGGCAAGGACCTTGGGATAAGGAGGGGGAAGGAAGGGAATGGATGAATGTATAAGAGAAAGCAACGTTGTCATTTATTTTCGGGATCTTTGCTTACAATGGAGGCAGAAGGTGTACTCTTGATTCTTGTTGTGAATAAATCATGAAAGGGATTTTAAATAAAAATTTGTTATACATATTTATTTTACTTTTTATATAAAATTCCTCTTCCTATTGAAGATTTTATATAAATATTGTAGCGTTTCTTCCGTTTGTTATTCACAAAAATAGTCAACGGACTTATTTTACACCTATACAGTAATCACGATCACTTACGACTACTAGAAATATTTACTTACACGGTATTTATTTACTACTATTCATGTCGATTTAAAAATCGCGCCAATATATATACGCCTGACCATGGTTATCTCAGTAGCGAATCTTCCACGCGTCTCCAGAGATGTCGCGCGTTGCACAATGAATTGAGCATATGACACATGTAGTAAAAAACCGTATCTCGGATTACCAACCGTTTTAAACAAAGTAAAAGATTTAAGAGATAGAAATGCCTTTATTTTAAAACACATTTAACTTAAAGGGCCTTGAAAGCTTGGGCGATTTACGAAAAAGCTTCTGCTCGACATATAGATGGCGGTAACAAAGCAAAATTACCTCCTCGAGACTATACATGGACTGCATCTGATATATGTCATATCAAATTCGGCCATTTTCCATAGTTCTTTAGCTGCAGATGCGTTCTTTTTACTTCCGACGAAAAACTAACTTTCATTAATCATTTTTGCGAAAAATCTTAACAAAATTAATTTCTGCTCATGATTTGCACGAAATTTTTTCAGATGTTCATTTAGTTCGGTGTCAGCTGTGATTAGTTTTCATTTAGATGGGATAAAAGAAAATTTCTAAAAAAGCAAGCAGGTCTTTAAGATCCTAGATGCCAAAACGGGGTAAGATTTTTTTTTGATTGATTTTAAAAATTAATACTTCGAAATATGCTTTCTATTTCTAGACATTGGAGACCTAAATAAATTACCCAGTGAAGTTCAATACGCAGCAGAATTCGTCTTGTTTCTGTATAGACTTTTTTTTAAGGTCAAAACTTACTTGAAAGCTGACACCAAACCTGAGTGAAGAGTAATTTCACCAGTTTCAATACATGATCAATTTTGATTCTGTACAAATCTTGGAGTTTATCAAGTTTTCAAAGGCAAGGTCTCTTCTGTAAATTTTACTAGAGTTTCCAATAAAAGGTTTTATTTTTGTATTCAAAGAAAAAATGCCATCTTTTAAGATAAATGATCAGATATTTATTACATTATAAAGAGGAAGGTATGCCGTTAATAATGGAAAATAACATCAGAAATGACCACCACGATTACGCCTACAGGACCATATCCTTTTTATAAAATGTCCTCGATAGCCTCACGAATTCTATCCTTGAATCGATTTTCTCTTTCACGTAGCCCCGAAGGAAGAAGTCGCAAGGTGTTCAATCACAAGATCTTAGTGGCCAATGGTGATCACTTCTTTGAGAGATAACACGGCTTTGAAACATTTCCTGTAAAAGATCAATAAAAATATCAAAGAATCAAAATAAAAAGGTTTCGTTACTTGTGTGGCACGTGGCGCCATGTTGTTGAAAGTATACGTTATCCAGATCAATACCATCCAATTCCGGCCTTAAAAAATCATTATTTATCTCTCGATAGTGCAGTCCATTCACCGTAACCGTCGATGTAGCCTAATTTTCGAAAAAGTAAGGTCAAATGACTCCGCCGGACCATAACCCTTACGAAACAGTCATAGTTGAGGATATGGAGGCTTTTTAACAATAACTCTCCGAGTCTCAGATGCGGCAATGCTTGTTGACAAAGCCACCGGGATGGAAATGGGCCTCGTCAAACAAAATGATTTCTCAATGGAATTCCGGATCATTTTTATGCATTTAGGATCTAATCAGCAAAGATACGACATTGATAAGAATCGGCCGACTACTAAGATGTAGCCTAATTTTCGAAAAAGTAAGGTCAAATGACTCCGCCGGACCATAAACCGCACGAAACAGTCACAGTTGAGGATAAGGAGGCTTTTTAACAATATAACTCTCCGAGCCTCAGATGCGGCAATGCTTGTTGACAAAGCTACCGAGATGGAAATGGGCCTCATCAAACAAAATGATTTCTCGATGGAATTCCGGATAATTTTCATGCATTTAGGATCCAATCAGCAAAGATACATTGCTGAGAATCGGCCGGCTTGACTTCTTGTGTTAACTGAACTTTATAAACCTTAAAACCCAAATTTCTATGCAAAATATGGTGTAATGACGTTTGTGGAATGCCTGATTCCAAAGAACGATGAGGAATAGACAAACCTGGGTTTTCTTCAACACTTTCGGCTACAGCAGCAATATTCTCGGCTGTTCTTGAGCGACGTGCACGGGTTTTATTTATCACATCACTAAGTTGTCCTAACAGCTCGAATTTTTCCACCAATTTATGTATGGCGGTCCGATAAGGTGCTTCACTACGACCCAAAAATGTTCGAGTTTTACGAACCGTCTCTGCCAAATTTTATAGTGAATTTTAACAATTTTAATGCATTGTTGAAGCGTGTATAGTTTCATTTTTATTAATGGCGTAGTTTCTACTTGTCAAATATCAAAAAATTACAGCTTCAAAAGTAACATCTACCGAAATAACGGGCTATTCAAAATAACACGTCTTATTGAAAATCCTTTATTTACTTATTGCCTCTTTCATTGCTAATTTGTTGATAGTTATATACTTTATAATATTTATAATAAATTATATAATTAATAAAATAAATAAATAATTATAAATTTTATAATTAAGGATCATTACTAGTGAAATGACTAGTGGGTATTTTATTGCCTTTATACATTTACTATAATCTTTTAAACACCCTGTATAAATTCTACTATGCAAACTTTGCTTTTCATTTAAGTTCCTAATTAAATTAAGTTTATACAGTATGGAATTTGGACGAATTTTTATATTTTATTTATTTATTTTACCAAACTTGTATAAATGTTAATTTTTATTGTATAACTTACGGATTTTTTGCTATAATCTCTTCTCACAATATAGTGATACAGTTTGTAAATATTTTTTGTTTAATTTATGAAACCCAGAGCTATGTATCTGGTAGGAAATGTATGGGTCTTTCAGAAATTATAGTATGCAAATAGGAAAGTTATAAATGGAGGACTTTGTTTAATATGGAGATAAAAAAGTCGCAATTTAACACTTTTTATTTATTAACTATAGTTTCCGAATGAATCACACATTTTTTACTAATTTTAAGCGTATAGTAGGGCAAAATTGAAATTTAGCGCCATAATCAAGTTTTAAATTTCCCGCTACTATGGCGTCACAAATTTATTTTCGTTTCTGGTTAGTACTAGGCCTCGACGTTCAGAGGGCGCAACATTCAGTCGACGGTACAGTGTTCTTTCTATTGGCTCTTATGGGAGATTCAAAGTTATATCTCTATACTTTCGTGTACTGTGGTTTCATATCTAAGAAGTGTCTATAACCGATTTTAGGCGGATAACCACAATTTATTGGTAATTACCAATAACCTATTTGGACATTATTCAGGATCTATGTTTTATTGCTTTGGAAGTATTTTTTGTTACATTAATTTGATTATCCATGATGGCCAACTCTATTTGTAATGCTGATGTTGCTAATCCAAGAATAAGACTTATATGCTTACTGGCGGTCGATTTTTTTTAATGAAAATTTCGTGTTGGTTTTAAAATATTTAGACGGCAGTCACTTTATTTCGAAACGCAAGAAATAATTTTTTCTTTGAAGGAGAAATATATCCCTTCTAATAAAGTGCCTTCAACAGAACTTCGGCTAATGGCGTACAACGTATATAAATTCGGACTTTATTTTTATTGTTTTTTAAGAACGTTTTGGCATTTCAAATAACCATAAATAAAAAACTACTAGGCAGTTGACAACTTTGACAGTACATTGATGCCACTTTTTAAAACCAACAGCACCTAAACAAACGTTTTGGTAAATACCAATCGGAAATTGGTAAAAACCAAAACGCTTTGGTTATTCGCCTAAAATCGGTTATATTTTTTAAAAAGAAAAACTCCAAAGTAAGTGATATATCGAGGGTAGGAGAAAAAGGAAGAAAACAGTTTTTTAAATCTAGTTTCACTTGCATTGTGTTTAAAAAGTAAACGCAAAAACTCAATAAGTCACGCCCTCTAGTAAGGATGAATAAGAGCTTAGAGCGCCATTGATTTTATATACATTTTAACCGATTCATATTTTATCTATTTTTGGTTTAATGCGACTCAAGCCCAAAATAGAAGAATTCATTCACAGGATCATCGTCTAGTATAACCACCGTCTATAGATTACAACACGTCTATAGATTACAACGTCTTACAACGTCTATAGATTACAATTGTAATCTATAGACGGTGATATAACCACATGGTTGTATTTTTCCCATGTTATACACAAACAGCTCTAAAATGGAATGGCTCTAATTTGACGCCACGATAATCGAAATATACAGTATTGTGCAAAAAGATAGCAATATAGAACTTTCCTGTTATACATCTTTTAGTATCTATTTTATAAGTAAGGCTTATATATTATTTACAAGAATAGTTAGAGCCTGTTTATATTTTCATATTATCATATTTTTTATATCATAATAAATAAAACACCAAATTATTTTATGCAAATTTATTATTCAAAAATATAGCAGCAAAAAATAGTTTTGATTCTAAAAAAAATTAAACCCAACTAAATTAAAATCAATTCGATATTTCGTGTAGTACCCCTTCTCCTTTATAACATCTGCACATCGTCTTGGCATGGACTTAATTAATTTCATAATATAGTCATTGTTCATTTCTTTCCAAGCTTTTTCCACTATTTCAAAGAGAATATTTGTATTAGAGCATGTTAGGTGCCTGATTTTGGTGTCAATGTAATGCCATAAATTCTCTATAGGGTTTAGGTCTGGCCATTGAGATGGCCAGACCATTACATTTATTTCTTCATCGGATAGCCACCTCTTAACAAATTGAGAAGTATGTTTTGGATCGTTGTCATGCTGAAATATGGCTGTTACTGGCATGACTTCATCCATATATGGCACTAAATGTGTTTGCAGAATGTCTTTGTACATGAAACGGTCCATTTTGCCCACTATTCTTACTATGGGTCCCATGCCACGAGCCGAGAAACATCCCCATACAAGAATATTTCCCCCTCCATGTTTAACTGTGGGGCAAATGTACTTTTTGTTTAATCATCTTTGTTCACTGGGGCGTCTGACGTATATCACTCCATCAGTCCTGAATAAATTATATTCAGATTTATCACTAAATACGACTTTCTTCCAATCAGCTACAGACCAGTGGACATGAGATTGGGCAAAGTGAAAACGAGCCTTGACGTTCTTCTTTGAGAGTAACGGTTTTTTGGCGGCGCGACGAGCAGGTAAGTTGGCATCAAGTAATTTTCTCCTTACGGTACTGGAACTGAGGTTTACTCCTCCACCCTCTTTTAATTTTGCTAAAATTTGAGAGGAAGACAAAAAAGGATTTTCTTGGAAATTCGTAGCAGCTGCCTATTCATCCTCAAATTTGTTTTTCTGGGTCTACCAGGAATGGGCGCCGCTTGCTGTTCCAGTAAGGCGAAATTTTTTGCAAACTCTGGATACGATTGATCTGTGAAGCCGTAAGCTTCTTGAAAGGTCACTCTTCCTAACACCATTTTCGTAATGCTCCACAATAATTTTTCACAGAGACGGTTTTTGAGCGACCAATCATTTTAAGTTAATTCTGAGATTCAAAAATAACAATTTTACAGCAGGTAAATCGATATTTAACTAATAAAATAAATGCGAAACAAGAATGTTGCTATATTTATGCACATTGTGTAAATAAACAAACATGAAGTTCCTTACTCTGCATTGGCATTCTTATGATATCTCGGTATATTTATAAATAATACAGAGGCGTGTACTTAAAAGTAAAGAAATAATATGGAATAAATAAAGGAGTAAATAATATTTTTGAAAACATCGCTTGTTGCTATATTTATGCACAATACTGTATATAGGTACACCGCACTTCGATTATCATGACCCTCGTTGGTTGTAATTTCCACACTCCACTAACCATTTAGCTCCATACAGATTTTTTAAAATAATTTTTAATAATGTGATGCAGGGTCGTATCTGGACCAAAATTTTGGGGGGGGTTAGGCCAGTGACATTTGAGATATTAGGGATAAAAAAACTTTAATTTATAAATAGGTTTTACTAAAAGAAGATACCAGTTTAAACTAAAAAACACATTTAACAACGTTAAAATTTTAAAAATAGTAATTATAATAACAACTGAATATTTCTTTGCTTTTCCCTCGCAAAACGATTTAAGGCCTCTGCGGTATCAATTATAATATTTCTATGCACGCTTAAAAGGGCAATAGTCCTGTTAGCCGCTCCTGACCAGTTGAATTGCGCAAATAGTCTTTTAAACGCCTTAGCGATGAAAATGATCGTTCTGATGAGGCTGTAGATACAGGTAACGTAGCCAGAATTTGCAACAGAGTACGAATATTGGGAAACAAAGATGGATTACATGCTGATAATGCACCAAGAGCATTTTTTGGCCTTTCTGCTTGAGGCAGCTTAATCCATTTTTGTTTCCACAACTGTAGTTCTGCAGATAACGTATCTAGGTCCAAAAATTCCTCATATGGTAACAAGTCTTCCATTTTTACTATGTGTGCTTCGCACATATTTGGTACTAGACAATATAACAATGAAAGTGATTTTTCGTGATTTGCAAATCTTGCAGATTTTCATCAGTTCTTCTATAAATTGATCAAAAAAAGGAATTGCAACTGTGATTCGAAAATATTCCTCTGCAGTAGCTACCATGGCATTACAACGATTCTGCTGTCGTGAAACTATTCTAGGTATTTTTATGCATTCTTCATCATCTATAGACTTTATAAAAGCTTCAGATTTCTTACAAATATTTTTGAATTCTTGATCTATATTCAGTCTCATATTCCTGACCTGACTAATAACAGTATTCACATGCTCAACAGCGCTAAATAGATCAAAATCCACAGTCTGGAGAATTCTGCATAACGGTAGAGTAAAAGCAAATAAAGTGGACGCTGTTAACATACTGATAATAAACTCACTGGTCATAATAGCTCGAAGGAACTGCAAAGCTTTTGAAGAAGTTTCGATGTCTCTTACTTGTTTTAGTTCTTCTAATGTTTCAATAATGGGTTTAAAAACTTCAGTAAACCTAATTAGTCCATCATGATTTTCCAACTACCGAGTTTCACACATGGATGTTAACTTACTCCATTTACTATTTGGAACATCTTCTTTAATTTTATTTTTTAATATCTCAGTGCGCATAGCTGATATTTTTATAAAATTTGCAATAGATTTTATTGTTCCAATACAATTTCTGATACTCTGAACCTTACAGGAATGGGCAAGAGCTAAATTTAAAGAATGAGCACTACAGTGCTATATTGCTGCTGGATATTTTTCTCTAATTATAGCCTGGACACCTTTAAAAAGTAAATTTAAAAAAAGAGTTATAGTCGTTTCAATTTTATTTTACGTTATAAGATTTTCGGGGGGGGGGGAAACCCCGCCCTAGATGTGATGTGATGTAAACGCTTCTCAAAATGGACCTGATTTTATTGGTGTAAAATTTTTCAATAAACTTCCGTTGAGTGTTGGAGGACTTCCGCTTGAGGCTTTCAATAATTGATGCTCCGATAAGAGCGAAACACGTGTAGCTTTTAAAAAATTATATAGATTTGATGAGACCGTGACTTTGTGTCCTTACCTTTGTTTTGTTTTCGTTTGGTCTCTTAGAGAAAAATGGATGATACGTTTCAATTTCAATAGCATGGTTCGAAAAATCCTTATTAAATAATAGGTGATATAATACATTTTACTCGGAACAAGATTTTTTTGAGTGTAGTCAAGAGTGTTTTAATCTTCAATACTCAAATATTTATTTCCATAGACTCATACAAATAAGTATCGGATAATGTCAAAAGATAAAACTATAAGACCTAAACACAGTCAGACAGGTTACGCTTTACTTATATGCTTGACCGAGTCGAAAATAAATTGGCATAATTTTCAAGTCTGGAAAGAATGTTCTACAAGAAAATGTATCAGGCTTAAATAAAATAGTTCTAATTATTTTTTTCTAGGCTGTAAGAACTTTACCACTTCTAGAACAGTTACCCCAACACATTATGCCATATGACAAACATGACTGGACATAACCATAGTAATAAAGAAGTATCAGACCAATATATATTGCTACATAAATTGATAATTTCTTTAAAACCATATCTACATGATAAGACCAACTAAGATGTTCATCGATTATGGTTTTGTTATGCATTTTAACATGCAAGCTTTTATTCAAATCGGTAAGACTAAAAAATATCATTTGAGTTTTTGACTCATTAAGAACTAGGCTGTTCCTGCTACTGATACTCATTCGGTCTACTACCCCGGTTCTCTAGATAATTCTTCTAAGTCACCACTTGACGTTGATATGACATCATCTGCAAACGCCGCTATATGGTTGCCAGGAAATTTGTCCAAGATGCTATCAAAAAATACAACAAATAACAGTGGCCTCAAAATGCTACCCTGTGGGTAACATTTCCATTCTTTAATATCGTTGTTTGATGTCTACCGGTCAGGTATGATTTAATCCATTTATGGGCTAGACCACGCATACCACAGTCATTAAATTTATCTAACATTAAGTTAATATACATCAAACGCCCTTTTTAAATCAACAAATAGGCTTACATATTTATTGTTTCATTTCAAATTAGACAAAACATATATGAATATAGGGACAAAATTGCATCATGTGCAGAGCGACCCGTCCTTAATCCAAACTGGTATTTACAAAAAAAATTTCTCTGAGTAGAAAAGATTCTAAACGTTTACACAAACACTTTTCAATAACTTTCGAAAACACCGATAAGTGATATTCCTCGATAATTGGATATCAGATGCTTATCACCTCCTTTATGGATAGGGACATCAAGAGAGTTCTTCACAGCAGATGGAAATGACAGATTAACAAGATATGTAATCGGTGTCACTAAAAATTAAAGGACGTTTTGATAAGAGAGCAGGGAATTCCATCATCACCAGCCGAGTGTTTGTTAGTGACATAAAATAATTTGACTTTCATCATACAAACAACAAAGTTTTGCATAATGAATTTAAAATTATTTAATGTTTTTGGCGATTTATTTGTTAGGGTTAAATTCCTATTATGCATTTGCAATTTTGATACAGACTCAATAAAAAAATGGTTAAAAAACGGTTTTACAAGTGTATGCTGTGTAACTTATGTTATGTTAGTTGTCTATACTTTGCACGTATCGGTACTGTATATCTTTTACCTTTCATATACAATTTTTATTGTAAACTTTTAACACATGATGTACCAAACCTACATTTTATTCCTAGTTCTTTCTAAGATTTTCTTAGTGGACTTACGTAAAAATTACAATATAATTCTCTGAACATAACACACTGAAATATTATAATTTTGATAAATATTGTAATGAAGCCTTTTGACCTTATATTACCTTCATTTTGTTTATCGTATTTTTTAACTAAAACATTTTATACTTACCTGCTACTAAGGATTTAACATATTATGTACTTTACTAATTATTTATCATTATTTTATTTTTTTGAATCCAACTTATATTCAGACGAATATTTTTTGTATTTTATCCTATGATTAATTTTTTGTTCATATATTTTACTAGTTGATTAAACATTTTGATGCCATCTACGTGTTTTAAAATTTTTCACTTTGAATTCTGTTATTTAAGATTAAGTGTATTGTAGTATTAAGAATGCTCCTATCTAAGGTTTGTATTTTATGTAATATAGCACTTTTCTATTAATAAAAACCAAACAGACGATAGTCTTTGCTAATGTTGACACACAAAATGTCGTCTCTCAGTATTAGTTGTTTTTTGTGATGAGCCGTAAATGCTAAGTAATTCAACAATTCAAATAACTTAAATAAATATATTTATTTATACAAAAAAAAGAGACCCATCAACAAATTCACAGTCAAAAAAAATCGGCAGCAGCTTTCCTACTCGGCAAACTAATATTCAACAAATCGTCGGTGGACACCTCTTTTTCAGCAATTCTGATGCCCAAATCGAGTTTTGGAGTTACGCCACGTTTCGGCGTTACGATCCTCTTCGGTGTAGGCGTTTTCACTCCTAAATTGGGAGTTTTCGCTGTTCGATGCGGGCTCGGTGATACTCTTGGCACCGACAGACCCGTAGCTGGAATTTTGAGGTGCGAGGTGGCCAATTTTCTTGCTGCTGGTGACATCGTCGCCAAGCGCTCAATCGTGGAGGTATTTGGACGTGGTGACGGCCTGAAAATTTTGTTCATTTACATAGTATAAGTACAGTATCAGGAGAAGCTCCTAATAAATATACCCCCGTTGCTTAGCAAGCTTATTTTGACCTCAGGAATACCCCCGACATATTCCTTTAAAGCAACTTGTCTTAGTCTATAAAGTTGCTTCGTTGTTTCTTAGTTACAGGGTGATAAATTGAAAAAATAAAAATCGATTTTATTTAATTTTTTTTTTACATTTTGTGACATACCACTATGAAAATTGGTCAGTAATTTTCTCGATTTCTCTTTTAATCTCGATCAGTAATTTTTCTAGTTTTACTTACGTGCTAAACTGTCTTCTTTGTGCATCGAGAGCCCTCTTCTTTTGATCCCTGTTTTTCTCACCCACTTTTTCTGCCAAAGCTAAAGCAAGTCGTTCTCTTCGTGGCGGTTCTGCCATTTTAAATGACGGACCCTGAGATCTAAAATTAAAATATTTAGTGGTGTACATGTATATTAATTTTTTTTTCAAATGTTAATTACTGAGTTTAAAACTATTTTTAGTTACAGTTACGGCTAACTTACTTTGGTAGAGGTGTATCACTGCCATCTAATCTGAAAGGAGTCCCTTCTATTTCACCCCAAGTCATTAAAGGGGTTCCTAGTACGCTTGGAGAAGGTGAGGGAGTGCGCACTAAACTAAAACCCCCTATTTTAGGGGTTTCTGGCTTTAAGAGCTCTTTGCCGTCCACTCCAATTTTTCCATCCAAAACCTTCAAAAAGAAAAAAGAATTTAAAAGGTTAAATATTCTAAGATATCATTACTATGTTATGTAGCCAGTTTTTGCACGTATAATCACTTCGACTTCTTAATCTATGCTGTACGATTATCTAAAGGAATCGAAGGAAAATCGACAAAACATGCCTTGAGCGCCACTCTAATTAAATAAAGGAGCTTCGAGAACCCTATTGCCTCTCTGGTAAGCTTTTAAATAGTGGAGAAATTAGCTAGTGATCATTTATTATGATTCTGAATTATGAACTTTAAAATGGCGTCCCGCCGCCATTTTAAAGTTTTTGCAAAATGAGCTAGGGACTAAAAAGTAGTATTTATGTTTATTTTGGCAATTAAGAGCCGCACTATATTAAGCGGTTACGGATGGGGATGATATTTGATATTATATAGAACCGACAAGCAAGGTAAAACAAATCAAACACGTCAACATCTACCTCTGCTCTGTCAGCATTTCAACGGTAATTGAAGAGCGGAAATAAGAAAGGGCTTAAGCTAGAAAGTGCCAAAAAAAAGTTTTTAAGATAATAGAGGAAAACTAAATAAAAGTCAGAGAACTTTATTAACTATTATGCATTTAAACTGAAACGGAAGATCTACTTCTTAACAAAAATTTGCAAACTAAACTTCTTACTACAAAATAAAAATGTTAAACAAGTAAAATTAGGAAAAGGCCTAAGTGCCATAACTGATTTTGAGTATAAAAATATTCATAAAATACATTTTACTTCTTTTTTGTTTTAAACGATTGTCTTCAATCTGAAGTAGCTGTTTATAAAAACGTTGGTGTTCTGGATTTTGAAGATAAGGAATCATGCTTCGAAGAGATACCTTTTTATTTTCCGACACCTTGCTTTCTGGTGGCAGCTTCATTATATTAGCCTGTCTGAGTCCAGCTAAAGTTTTCCCTTTCTTTAAAACATTAACTTGCATCCCTTCTTCAAAATCAGAAAATGAAGTTTTTATCTTAATAAGTGTAGGATTCGTAGCTTCGATCGTTATTACTGTAGCTTTGCTGATATTTAACTTGGTAGTGTTAATATACTCATCCGCCGCTTGTTTTAGGTCCCAAAAGCCGCGTGGAGTCATGTCAACAACATTAAAAGGTGGTGCGTACCTTGCTGATATTTTACTATTGCTTGGAGATCTGAGGGTACAAATTAATGCTTTAGATACTTTCCTCCGTTTTTCTACTAAAGCAAAATCTCTATCGCAGGGCATGAAACTATGGCCTCTTACAAGAAATTTCTGTTCAATATTGTGGAAAACACCATTGGCCACCAAAAAGATTAATTTAAACAATAAAATTCTATTCTTATTTTGGCCCCCGCAATTATCACACCATATTACCAAATGCTCCTTAAGGGTCAATCCACAGTTAACAATGTATAAAAGACATGATGCAATTTCGTTGGCTCCACGAGAAGCTACTCCCTCGTGCCACATACACATGTAGGCCTCATTTGTATCCCCAATATAAACTCCTAAGTCGTAGCAGGACAGCTGCGAAAGGTAGAACATGCATTTGTGCTTTCGGGATCTTGGGACTCAATCGTATCTTTTGCAGATTGACTTGATTTAATGTTGGTTTTAATTTGACACTCTAGTTTGTCACATGTGCTACACGTATCAACTCGTGGTCTGTGGGAACTTAGGTTGGTAAAACCCTTGATGAAAACAGATATATAAAATTGTGACTGGCGAATCTGGGTGTAATTGCGTAAAAGCTTTAAACAGTCTGTATATATTTAAGTCAGGACTAAGGTTTTTTTTTCGAATTTGTCCCTTAAATAATGACCAACTTCCCTTGGTATCATGTTTACATGATTTTTTACCAGAAGACGATCAGCTTCAGAAAATTTTGGAGCAGCATGTCTGGTACGTTTATCATTATAACAGGTCTCACCCATTTTCTTCTTTTCAATGAGGACCCGTACTTTTTTACAGTGGCGTGCAGTTACATTAAAGTGCAGTTACATTAAGAATAGGGTAGGCACTAGGCAATAAGGTAGCATAATTTTTTTGAATGTACTTACCATTAGAAAATCGTCGAGAAGAATCGTTTTCTTGATGAAGTGGAACATTGTCTTTATTTACACAAATTTATTTAAAAATGTCTGACTAACTGAGAAACAGAAACAATCATTTTTTATAAATTTGTTCAATACGACGATTTTTCACCAAAAATGCATTGATAACATCATCATAAAAAGTCGACTTACGTTTTAAATCTAGCAAGAGTTCTTTCTCCAAGAAAATTATTGATAAACTGCTAAGCCGTTCTTGTCCTTGAGTATTACGTAAATACGTGTGGATGCGTTTTAATCCAGAGAATGAACGTTCTGCAGATGCCGAGCTAGCGGGTATTGTTACGATTAATTTTGCTAATTTGATTATTTGAGGAAGCACATTTTTTTTCCTGGCAAAAACGTATGACTTCATAAGCATTCATGCCTTTGAATTCTGATGATGAATACAAACAATTAAGCTCATTTTTCAATCACTCAAAATCAAACTTTTGTCCGTATTTCAATTTTAATCCAATGAATATTTCATCTGGAAATTTATTTCTAAAAGTTTCGAAACAATCAGAATCCAAAAGACGGAAAAAACCTAATAGTCTAATTTCCCTGTAGCGATCATCAATTTCGCTTTTGACGTTGTCAACTATTTCTCTGAAAATTCGCTGTAATGTGTTTTAACATCATCCATATTTCGTTTTCTTCGAGGTTCGCCATAAGCATTCGCACATTTACTATATATTTTTTCGAATTCTATGAATAAATTTTCAAAAAATGCTTTAAAACTCTCAATTTTTTAATACAATAGCCAACATCCGATAGTTTCGACTGTATTATATTATACAGTACACCCGTCTGAAGAAATATTTGATTGAAAATTTCCAAAAAATAATTGAATTCAAAATCTTCTAGTGTAAATAAATACATTCTAGCTGCCGAAAGATTCTCTCCATCCCAGTTTGATTGATTTTCAAGCATATCATTAAATAGGTTTTTCAAATTAAAAAGTTCACTGAAAATTACGTTTTCAGTCCTGGAATTATAGGCCCATCGAGTCTGTACTACACGCGGTAATTTTTTAGAACAAAATCGATTATAGAAATCAGAACGTTTGGTACCCGTGTGGAAAAATGTGCCCTAATTTTTAATTGTTCCAAAAAAGTGTTTGGTTTCCACTACCCTCTCGCAGGATTTCGACGAAACTAAATTTAAAATATGAGCACTGCACCATACGTATATCGCGGCAGGACAAATTTCCCGCATTTTTTGCTGAACCCCATTTTTACTAGACGATAAAACAGCGGCTCCATCGTAAGTTTGAGCTACTAGTTTATCAGTACATTTCTAGTCATTCAAGATATCCGTAATTATTTTGGTTACCGCTTCTGCAGCTTGATTTTCACTTACGTCGATAAATCCTATAAATCGATCAACTATGTCATTTAAGTCTGTAAAATATCTAAAAATTACACAAAGTTGTTCTTTGCCGCTTATATCTGGTGTCTCATCAATCATAATAGCCACGACGTCTTTTTGGTTCAACTCATGTCGTATTTTTTCCTTGAGTACAAAAGCTATTGAAGAGATTAAATCGTTTTGTATTCGATTAGAAAATCCTGAAAAACATTTCTCTTTTCACTTTCATTGCATGCATGTAAATGATCTTCAAGAATCCCATCATATTTAGCTAGAAGTTGTATGCATTCTATAAAGTTGCCCCTGTTGGACGATTCAGTATTTTCTGTATGTCGGCGGAATGGCAGTTCCTGCTTTCCCAAAAAGCAAGCTATGTCAATAAGTCTTCGCATTAGGTTACGATTTCTATCCACTTTAGAATTATGCCGCTCTATTTATTCTTTAAATTGATGAAAAAGGCTCACTTCTATCCTATTTTGTTCAAAGTTACATAAAGAAAGGGCAGATTTTAGATGATTTTCGGATTGATGTTTTTCTGCAGCATTTGAGAAATTATTCAGGTCTGCGTAACCGGCATTAGTCCACACATTCTTTTCGTTTGAAAATAATAGGCATGCCTAACAAAACAACTTATTATGATACATACATACAAACATTAATATGTTTCCATCCTGTAAGCCATTTAAAATGTTCATAAAACTTATTGTTAAAATACCTATTATAGTTTTTCTTTTGCTGAACAATTTTAAGTGAAGGGATAGGCCGCCCTGGGGGTATCGCTCTATTTCTTTTCAACACACACCTTAATTTCGTTCGCTTGTCGCATATAAGCGCTATAATAGGTGCTGCCTTCGTATATTCATCTCCATATATTTTTCATATCAAGGCAATGTCCACCTTACGAAGCCCGCATATGGGCCACCTACATGGGGAATAGCAAGTGCGCCTAAAAGCAAGATTGAACTATTTTGGATTCCTGGAAATGTTTGCGTTTGCTTTATAATGCAGATGAAAATGATATTTGATATTTTTGATAAAAGGAAGAGGTGAATATTAATTTATTTCTCTAATTTTACAAATATTGCTAGGGTAGGCAATGCCTTTTTGCCTACATACTGTTTGCACGCCACTGCTTTTTTATCGTTAACACCGAATGTATTCTGAAATGTTTTCTTACATACCCGTTTAAATTTTCCTTGGCCATTAGGAAGGGAGTAATATATTGTTGCTTGACGTCTGCTATTTTGCTCATCCTCATACGAACCATGTCGCCTTCTTTGAACATCACAAACACTTATAGCCCCATTAGCGTTGAGAACCGGTTCGGAATAATCTCCGCGAAAATAGCTAATAAGTTTGTATTCCATACCTGCTGTTCTGGATAGTTTTTTTCAGGTACTATCTTCTTTTTATAAGTTTTGTATAACTGTCCACTTGTTTTTAAACGACTCTGTTCACTTCTAAATGAACCACTGCCTTTACTTCTCCTTTTTCTTTGGGTTTCTTCCATTATAATGTATTTCAAATCAAGAAATTGTCACACACAACGTACACATGCAAATGTCTAGACATAACTAAGGTAATAAATATATGGGACTTAGGACCTTTCTAAGGAAAATGCTTGCGCACATAAAACTATCGACATTTACGAGGGACTCTTATAAAGGTAAAAATGTAATTTTGGCACTTAGAACCTTTCATAGGACATAAAGCATGGCACATAGAACGTTTCTATGTAAAAAAACTGAATTTTGGAAAAAAAAGGCACTTTCTAATTTCCACTCTTCAATTAATCATGATGCGGACTCGAATATTACTTGCCTTACAAAAACAAAGAAAGATATTCCCAAACAACAGTTTCAAATTAAATAAAACGAAGCAGAATGGTCTAGTAAAAAATAATAAATCTGAGAGAAAAACTCACAACGGAAAAACCGGAAAATAATGTGTACTTTGCTTGAACGGTATAGTACGACCTTACCGCAACGTATGTATCAGCGTGATGGACCAGTCGCCTTTTTATATCAATGGTAGGAATTTAGCAAATGTTTACAACGCGAACGTTTACGAACCATCTTCTTTAGGCTTCGTATTCGGGTCAAAAAAAATTAATAATTGAAGAATTGAAAATAAGGAAACTCAAAGGAAAATGAGTTTGTCCAGTAGGAATGAACAGAAGATGATAATATATGAAAAACCAACTTAGTTTCAGTCCGCAAAAACAGGGGATCAAGGGTTGACTACACGTGCACAAGAAAACCGGGCTTTCCGGGAAAATTGGACCATAATTTATCATGCCTTCTGCACAACAAGTCATGTCCCCTCTTTTACCAGGCTTCCTAAGATAATATGTAACCTTTGGAACTAGTATAAAAAAATATAAGCGATGAAAACAAAATGAGAGGAAAATTTTGCTCGTCACAAGACAACCAGGACTGAAAACAACAAAGGCAAGGGATCACAACACAGGGACAACCGGGTACAATCTATTCAACCAGTACAATCTTTACCTATTATAAGAAATCTAACCTTACATACTATTTGGTTTAGAAATCTCTTTAAATTGCTTAATCTATGTAGTTAAAAGCTACACATAATCCACAAGTAGGGGAGTGTAAGGCAAAATGGCATACTTTCCCAGTCTACGGAGATTTTAAATATATTCGGCAACACTGTACCCAATTACTATAAGCTTACTCGCGGATGCGACTATTAGTAATGATCCGGCCATCAAACAGGGTTACGTGCTTGTCAAAAAACAATATCCAAAAAACTCAAAAGATTGTTGCTCAAAAAGGCAAGAAGCAAGTACGGTCACTAACAAGCGGATTTCATACAACTGCTGTGATTTGCGTAAGCAGCATTGGTAACTATATCCCTCCAGCTCTAACTTTTCCTACCAAAAAGAAAAATGAACTACTTTATGATGGAGCACCTCAAGGAACGGTTAAATTGTATAATAAACCTGCCTATATGATAAAACCATTATTTTTTAAATGGATTAAACATTTTGTTCAATATGTTAGACCCACTTTCGATAATAAAGCCCTGCTAATTTTGGATGGGCATACAAGTCACAAAGATTATAGTGCCCTAAAATATGCAAAAGAAAATTATGTAGTGGTTTTTTGTTTACCAGCGCATTGTACCCATAGACGTCAACCACTAGATGTGTCATTTTTTGGACCTCTGGCGATCCTATTATGATCAAGAAGTAACGAACTGGTTAAAAGCAAATCCTGGGAGGACAGTGTTGATGTATCACATTTCTTCACTGTTTGAAAAGGCGTACAATAAAGCAGCCATTGTAGGAATTGCTGTTAGTGGTTTTAGAGCAATCGGTATTTACACTAAATCCACAAACTTTTCCGGATCATCTTTTTGCCCCCAGTTTAGTAACATCGCTGGTTGAGGATACCGAAAACACGGATATTGAAAATGCAGGTAAAAATTCACCTAACAAACATAATGATGATAAGGATGACAATAACCAACCCGGATGCTCGAAGGACAGTGGCTGTTCAACTTTCGGTAAGGTCCCTACTTTGAATAATAACGGAAATAAAATGGCAAATATATCGAAAATAGATAAAATTTTAGCAGAAATACACCCCAAACCTGTAGCTAAGATAGCAATAAAAAAATCAAGAAAGGAGTCTCAAAGTGTCTTAACAATTTCTCCATTTATTAACGAGTTAAAAGAATTCGAAATAAAAAAAAGAGAAAGAGAAGTCAGGAAAAGTAATCGAGCCCGGGTTACCAAACAAGTTTTTCATGATTCAGATGAAGAACTTGAACCTTTTGGAAATTAATCAGAGGACGACGATGATCCAGCGTGCATCTACTGCAATGAAGTTTTCAGTAGATCTAGGTCCAAGGAGCAATGGATAAAATGCCAACTCTGCAAAATGTGGGCTCACACTGACTGCGCAGATGTGTCAAAAAAATCCAAGCAATTTACTTGTGATGTATGCAAAGATTAGTTTAAGCAAATGTATTTTTTAAAGACTGGGATCTTTAGAATAATGTTTTCCTTTTGTTCTTTATGATTTTATTTGTTTTCATTAAAAGTTTACTTTATATACATTTGTTTAATAAATGTTTTAAACCGTACATATTTTTTGTTTTGAAATTTAATGTCATTATGAATATGTATGTCATTTTGCCTACCTGCCTATGTTATCTTGCCTACACAGTGGTGGGCAAAATGACACTTTGAGGTATTTGTTAAATATTTTATTTCTGGTGAACATGACCTGCTTTTAGTCTTAAACTTTTTTATATATAGTTTAGATACACCAATAATATTTTAAACATTAGAATAATTCGTTTAACATTTTTTAAAAAAAAATTATGCGGTCTTAAACACAAAGTATGCCATTTTGCCTTACACTCCCCCAAAGCTTAAAATACACATATCTATTCGGCAAATTATACATTCCAGAATTAAATGTCACCGGCAAAACTATCTATGTTTTCTGGTAAAATACTGCCTGGGTAGTTTTATAATTGATGTTTTCCAAGAATTGGGGAAATATTGTTGTTGAATACAGCAATTGACTATATGTAGAATACATTTGGCTAAAAAGGGGCCAAATAACTTTAACATGGAAATAAGGATGTCATTCATACCATGCGAATTTGTTTTTATTGAGTGTATAGCTCTATGGATAGCTTCTGTATTATCTGCTGTAGATAGAGTGGGGTTAAAACGTATGTTTTCATTCCATTTCTTATTTTTATAAAAGTTAGTTTTCAGTAAATTTAATAATAATGAAATATACCGTTTCTGAAAAAATGCCCGAACCCGTCGAACCGTTTAGGGTTTTTTACGTGGAAATTAAATATACGTGACTCAAAAGATATGTCGTTTTTTAAACGCAAACCACAATTTTTTAAAGCAGAATCAAAAAGAACCCATTTAAAACAAAGGATATAGTACAAATGAATAGCGGTTATATAAGCAATTTTGAACGAGAAATGATGATAAAATGTAAAATTAAAGAAATACCTATCTAAATTAAATGTTGAGCACCGTTAACAACCTGACAATAACCCAGGCGATTTAAAAATTATTTTTGAACATTGTCAATGGCAAAGAAATTAGAAATATTCTCACTGAAATCTGGAGTAATATTTCTAATTTCCTGGCGTATTTGTTCTTTTAAATTTCTAAACTCCCTGGTTTAGTGACATACACTTTACTTTTTAAGAATCCCCATAAAAAGTAATTGAGGCAAGTTAAATCTGGTGGTCTGGGTGGCCATTCAATGAACCCTTGTCTACATATCTAATGATTTGGAAAAACTTCATCTAGATAATTACATTTCTTTTACTATTTTAACTAAGTTGTTACTCATTGGTTGTTTAAGAGGCGAGATTTTCATTTGAGCGATTTTGTTTAAAGTTTTGTTAACCTCAGTTTCATTTATTTTGTGCTGTTACGACCTCGTTATTAAGCCACGGAGCAGGTTTTTTAAACATCCTATAAATAAAATTCCTATACCTTACCTTTGCCTGTGTTTTCGCTAATTCATTGATAGTTTCTTTACTCTGGACTTCATTGAACGGATTAACTTTTAATCTGGTATTTGAATAAACAATTTCGTGCCTATGTTTATTAATTTCTAATTCTCTCTCTTTAGTTAAATCGACGCCTTCCGGATTAAACATCAGGCAGTTTCTATTTGTATACCTAAAATATTGATATTTTAAATAAAAAAACTGTAGAAACTAATCACTTACAACTCACCCCCATGTATCTAAATTAAAAGGTTTTTCTGGTAAAGCTGCTTGTTGCTGAATGGAAGGCAATGCAAGCAATTTGTCTTGCTTTCCCACACTGCTCTCTTCCTCTTCATATAAGTATTTATATTTCTCTCGTTGTCGCCTCTCTTGCACGTCCAATATTTCCTCAAAACTTTCATTGTCTTGAGATGTATGCGAATTCAAATATTGATCCAAGCCGATTGACTTCTTTTTTTGGGTTGGCTCAGCAATATTTTCAGGGCCTTTCTGTTTAATAAAGTCAGGTAGGTCCGCCTGGGAAGGGTGCAGATTGGTGGGTGTTTCGAATGTTGCAGGACTGGGGACTAAAAGAAATTATTATAAAGTTTATTTGTTTATTATAAAAATACTATTTTAAGAGGATAGTCTATAAGTTCTCTTTGTTTTAATTTTGTTTCATTTTAAAACTGAGAACAGATAGTGAAAAACCTGAAGTTTTTATGCTATTTTAAATATTCATATTAACTTTTTACATGATTGAACTATAGAGAATATATACTTCTTTCTGTAGGTGGTCTTTTGCCACTGTATTTCATATAAAGCTCCCGCAACCTGACTGAGTCATTTCTTTCCATTGCATCTAGATAATCATTTTGGGCCTTTATTTTTTCTAGGTCTGGGAAGAAATCTCGTTGAATTATGTTGCCAATTTCCTATAAAAAAAATTGATATTATGCTTAAGACCTAATACTGCATGCTTTAAAAGATCTTTTTTTCCAATTTTAATTAGAAAAGGGTTTTAAAGGAAGGCTTTATATTTATACTATTTTTTTATATGTTTTCTACCTTCTAAATATGTTTTAAATTGCATATTGTTTTTAAGATCTATGTTTACGAAATATTTAATCCAGGACAAACCCATAATAAACAGCAAGACAGGATGTGCAGCAATGGTGAACTCTTTGCAGCACTTAAAAGAACTTTGTATTTTATTTTTCCTTCAAAGAATCTTTTAAATAAATTTGTAAAACTTTGATAAGCAGGAACTATTGAGCTACCAGGAACGACAAGCACAGCTAAACACAAGTGCATACTAAAGTACAGGTTCAAGAATTCAACAAAGGTGAATGGTAGCTAAACAAAGTCCAGTTTGGTCAAAACATGTAGTGTTTATCAAACACGAACAATTAATATAATGCAAACTTAATTCAGTAGGCAGCGAATGTAAACAGAAAAAATTTTACAGGTCAATAGCACTTATTTGGCAGATCTACTGATGCTAATTTGGTGCTGTATGTCAACTATCTCTACTATCTCTGCTTGGAGAGGGGACTTCAGGTTGACCCAATATATACAGATTTTTCTAAGGCTTTTGATAGGGTTAACCATGGGGTACTCTTGCAGAAGCTTAGGGCTTTAGGTATTATGGGGCCTCTTCTTCAGTGGATCTCGGGATTTATCAGAGGTAGAACCCAGGTTGTTAATCTTGGAGGTACACGTTACACTGAA
Organism: Anthonomus grandis grandis; assembly: GCF_022605725.1. Lineage (NCBI taxonomy): Eukaryota > Metazoa > Arthropoda > Insecta > Coleoptera > Curculionidae > Anthonomus > Anthonomus grandis. The sequence continues at coordinate 31,786,131 of NC_065552.1, forward strand.
ATTTTGGTGCCATCTGGGGTGCCACAGGGCTCTTACTCAGGCCCTGTTTTGTTTTGCCTCTTCTTGATTGATTTAGTTTGGAAACTTCAAAATTGTCTGGTGCTAATGTTTGCTGATGATGTGAAGCTATTTAGGCCTATCACATCCCTTTCCGATGTTGTGCTCCTGTAAAAAGACCTTAATTTGTTCTTTGACTGGTGCCACTTGAATAGAATGTCCCTTAATATCAGTGCCATAAGATTAATTTTTCTGAGCAAAGAAACCCTATTGCTTTTCTTTATAAAATAAATAATGTAGAATTGGTGTCAAAACAGAGGTTTCTGACTTAGGAATATTTATTTACTACAGGTTGTCTTTTAAAAGCCACACCAATCAGGTGACTGGTAGGACCAATCAGGTGACTGACAATGAAAATGCTGGGTTTTATCCAACGGTCTAGAACTGATTTGTCTTTGTTTACTTTTAGATTACTTTATTGCTCTCTTGTTAGGCCCATGTTGGAGTATGGCTCAATTGTGTGGTCCCCGTCATATAACTGCTACATTGAGCAGATTGACAAAACTCAAAATAAATTTTTAAGGGTGGCTGCTTTTAGATGTGGTGACAGGAGATAGGAGTATTACTATCAGTGGGTCAGAGATAACCTGAGCTTACCCACATTAGAGTCACGAAGAACATTACTCGACTTATGTAAGGTTTTAAATGCTACTATAGATTGTCCCGACTTATTGTCTCTTTTTAAACTTAGGGTGCCTTCCAGATTGAATAGACAATCAGAAATATTTTCAGTCCCATTCCACCATACCAATTATGGTATTAATGAGACAATTACACGAATGGCTCGAAGTGCTAATGGTCTGTCAGGACAGATAAACTTTTTTGACTCTAGGATTACATCTTTTAAGGGGCAGTTAAAGAATATTATTTCATTGGGGCTTTAGTTAATTAACTCATCTACACCTTTCATTGATTTATAGATAGTTTTGTATCTGAATATATATGTTTGTATGGGTATGCTATGTAACACTTTTGTAAATGGATTCCGTAAATAAATAAATAAAAAATTTTGGGGTCAAATGAAATTGGATTATAACAAAGCAAAATTTTTCAAAGCAGAACAAAACTGAGCACTGACGAAGCCTCCTATGAGCAAAACAGGACCATCTCATATGACTGCTACTGCATGACTATTCCTTAAACAGCTTTAGCTATGAAACAAAGCAATATAGTACATATGCACTTCTAGAAGGCCTTGGATAAGTTAAATCAAAATCTGCTTACATTGAGACTTGAATTTTATGTCAAGTCTTTTTTGTCACTTTCACACTTAAGACTGGCAAATAATTATGATATTCTGTACCCCTCAGAAAGAAACCTTGCACCATTACTGTTTCTTAAATTTTAGTATCTTATCTTCATTAAATTCAAATATCTTATCCTTACTACTATCTTATCCTTAGACTTAGAGCTATCTTCTAATTTAATTTACAAAGTTCCCTGTCGTAACTGTATTGAGAGTTATATCGGACAAACTAGACAATACATCAAAAGCAGCATAAGTCAGCACAAGAATGATTGCAATATCATCAATAAAGACAAAAAGTTTTGATTTTTTTTAAGTTATAAGCATGAATAGCACAGTAAATTCTAGAATAGACACCCAATACATTCAATTACTGTATATCTGAAAACATGGCCTCAAACCCCCAATGCAAGGACATAATTCTTATTCCATAATAAAAACCCAGTCTTAAAAAATCTCGTAAATAACATTCCAGCAGCAATCGCTGTTAAGTGTATAATATTACAATATCAGACAAAATTACAATATTCCAATGCCCATCCTGAAAAGTGAACTAACATGGAATTCCCTTATATACTTGAGCATAAATATATATAGCATAAATGTCAAATTCTAACCTTCACAAGAAAAATGCACTTTATAAATTTTGATTACAAAATTGATAATTTATCGTTAACTAGGAAAAGTAAATTTAGGGATCTTGGAGTCTGTTTTCAAACAAATCTCAAATTTAAGCAACACTATGAAACTATTGTAAACAAAGCATATAAGCTTCTTGGTTTTGTAATAAGAAATACAAAACATTTTAAAGAAATAAAATCAATAATAATTCTGTACAACTCACTGGTCAGACCGATCTTGGAGTATGCCTCAGTTATATGGGCACCTAAAGCAATGGTGCATATTAATATGATTGAGAGGGTCCAAAAAAGATTTTTAAGACACCTGTACTTAAGAACACATAATGCATATAAAAATTCAGAGAATAGAGGGACACAAAGTCAATGGTCTCAAAAGAGTCTTTGAGTTCTTTTGAGACCATTGACTTTGTGTCCCTCTATTCTCTGAATTTTTATTATCAAGAGGTCTCTTTGAGAAAAATGGACTACTTTTTTGAACATAATGCATATCCTTATATGATCTCCTATAATAGTATGCTAATTGAATTTAAAATGGTACGATCAAGTGTTAGGCGTAATATGAATGATGTCTTATTTATTTACTACATAACTAACAACTTAAAATATAAGAACTGTTCTTTAATTAATCATCTATCATTTGCTGTTCCTAAAATCAATTTGAGAATAAGAAATAACAATCTTTTCTAGTGTTCACCCTCAAGTTGTTCGCCATTTAATAGAATGATGCAAGAATGTAATAATTATATACAAAAATATGATATAGATGTCTTCAATATTAGTATTCGCCAAATTAAGACTGATTTTGTATCCTTATCTGATTAATCATTTACTTTTTAATCTGTTCTTTTTGTTTTTGATTTTTAATTGTAAGTAGGTGTATTTTATTAAATGTTATTAGTTTTAGTGTAGGTTTAGTTTCATCATTATTATTGGTTTTCCTCTTTCTTTCTGCAAGCCAGTAAGCACTCCCACATATAATTACATTTCAAATGTGTTTGTAAGAGTATAAATAAATAAATAAATAAAAATTTCTAGCCATCTTCTAAATTGCATTAAAGCCTCTAAAAGTCCTCCCTGCCTTAAAAAGTCTGACTTAACGGAACTGCTTAGAAGCAAGTATTTTTACAGCCTAACAGAGTTTTTTGAAGATAATTGGGAATAGGCCCATAGGACATAATTAGTTTTTAATAAAGATTTAAAGGTTTTTTTTTTGCCATGTTTATGTTATATTATTTTTGTGATGTTACTCTCAGAAAATTTTAACTCATTTTATCTTGAATTAAGTAAATTTTGTGCTATTATTGTTTATACGAGCATATTGAACCCAGTATTGTGTTTTTTTAAAAATTGCTTGCTACTAATATGTCAATTTATGTTCATATTTTATAATATAAGTAGCTTTATTAACAAATACCATGTATTTATGATAATAAAGCATGTTTTGAATTTGAATTTATTTACAAACTGTTTTGTTTTGTTAGTTGAATTGTGTTTTTTTTTTTAATTTGTTAACATAGATGTAAAGCGTAACACTTTATAATGCCAATAACTTCAATCATTTCATATCTTGTCACTGGACATAGATATGTACATCTTAGCACTATCCTTATGACTATCTATATAAATATGATGTAAACTTTTGGAAATTATATTTTACTTATAATCAACATAAATAGTAAATAGTCAATTACAGCAACTGATAAAGTCTATTATAATCCGCTTGTTTCACTTTAACTTTATATTATTCAGAAGTAACACACTAATTTCTAAAACAAACTAAAGCTGAAATACCTCCACATAGCTTTCCTCATCCAGAACCTTCATTTTTTTACGTTTCCTCGCTACATCTGACGGCTTTTTGAAAACTAAATCTTTGTGCACCGTTTCCATGACTTCTAGGGCCAATCTTCCTGGAGTATTTTCCACTAAATCGGTCATTATTCCAAATTTTCTTCAAAAATAAATAAAAAAACTATCTTTTTTATGAATCACACTTTGTTATTTGTCTACAGCTGATCTGATCTGTCTCTGTCAATAGTGTCAATCTTCTTCTTCTTCCCCTCGTGTCTCTTTCTTCTTTTCAAGAGTTCTTTCAAAAGAATGGGTTATCGCCATACAGTTCGTTTCAACTTCTTGCTTCTGACACTTGACAGTTAGTAGTTCCAATGGCTAGAATGGGCGGCGCCACAGACACTGGGAACTAAGAGCTAATATTGACGTTGCCGAAATCGTCAATATTGTTACTCTTTTACTCCATCATCGTTTCCATCACCTTTTCCATTTTTTAGAAAAAGTAAAATAAGAACAGGAGTTCACATATATATCAGATGGCATCATGCTTACAATGCGACTACAGTGCAAACATTGGAACTATGTGAGAAATAAATATGAATTATCGATATTGCAGGTAGTTACAATATCGAGTGATATTTGAATTCATGATAAAGCGGGAGATTTAAATTCAAGGCGTGCACGTACTAAGCATTCATGACTAGATTAGATATATGCATATTAGAGCAAAATGAGTTTTTAAGTCTTTCCGATGACATTAAGAAGAAATATAATTTTTCTCATCTTTATTTATGCTGCATTTTCATATTTCGAACTGTTTATCATCTTTTAACATTTCGTTTTTTGAAAATATATAGTTTTTGTATTGATCCTCATAGGGAACATAATATATAAATAATCAAAAAAATACATGAAAACCAAACTGTCAGCTGATAAAAATAAATAATTGTGAGGAAAAATCGATACAAATTTTCGATTTATTTAAGAACATGGTTAATAAAATCAGTTAAGGGTTTGTTCATGAGGATTGGTTTCAAATGCACGTTGGTCTAAATTATAACCATTAATATAACCAACATATTTCCTATAGTTTGCAAGATAAATCCTATAAACCAAAATATAATTAAATTATGCTATACATATAAAATACATTAAAAAAAGTAAAGTAATTGGTATTGAATTATAGGAGTTCCTTAATGAAATTTAAGAAAAGATTTAGGCCTTGCTTAAGTGGCCCACCTCACAGTTAGACTATTACTATTATTATCTCTCACTACTATGCTGTTATTCTTATCTTCATTAGAGAAATTAATCTGCCTTTCTGCTGAGTTTGTGAACATTTACTAAAAAATGTTCTCATAATCAATTCCCTTTTTTTTTTCCAAAACTCAAAAAAAAGTAAAGTTTCAAATTTTAGTCAGTTTTTTGTTTGGTTAGTCACACAAAACCTGCAATAAACTACAGTATGATTTTTTCTGTAAAAAATTATATACTTGCTTGCATGGGTACCCCTGGATACTCTAGAGAAAATCTGATTGATTTAGTATTTTGTCATCATAACTTTGAACAAACATTAATTTGTTATGGCAAATATCCTAAACCTTTTCATATAAATGGCACGCATTTTTTTCGCAATTTTTATAACTGCGCCCATATCAAAACGTTCCTTATTCCTTATTGATCAAGACCTTTAATAATAAATTCATATTGTCATAGGCTTGAAAGCAATCAAACAATTTTATTTTGCTTTTAACAATTCAAAATTTGGGTGCGACAAGGCCATGGAGTACCTTTAAATTTACCTATGCATAGTTAATTATGGCTTATAGTTTTTATTAGATAAATTACTATACCTATACCAGATTTCATCAATTTATAACAAAGACCAATTCTACATCTTCTTCTGTCTATAAAAAGATTTCCACAATGCCTATGTTAGAACAATAAGGATATAAAAGCATAATTTCAGTTAAAACTGACTGCTTATGTAACTAATATAAAATTGCATGCCTCGGGTTTCTATTAAGTAATGTTCTCACAAATTACTTGAAGACAAATTCTTGATCGTCGAGATTATACCATTAAAAAAACAATAAAGAATGCTCTACTTTTTGACCGCGAAATATAGATTAAAAATTTTTTTTACAAGGTTTGCATCACTTAAGAGGTAAAGTGCTTTTGATATCTGGGTTTATTTGTGATTTAGAAAAAAATAGTTATTATAAAATACATTCAATTAAAAAATTGATTTGTATTAACCGGTTTCTTCCTGTTTAAACGGGAAATAGAGCAAATTTCCTACTCCCCTCAGGATATGACATTATAGTCTATACATGATCAAGATAGACGTGACGTCAAAAATGATAGTTTCCATATAGTTTTTTAGAGTGTATACTCAGTAAAAACGTTGGAATTTACAGTTTTAAGTTTATCGTTTTGTGTCCCTGTTGCACACTGACTCTTTCACTTTTTCGTCTGCGCATGTTATCGACCACTTGGATATGATTGATGTGTATTTTATTTTCTCTATGCCAAATATACTATACTCCTATAATTGGTTGGGTTAACTCCTATTAGACAACACTTCAACTTCAATAATTTTGATAAGTAAGTGGGATTCTACCGACTCGCAACTAAATTAATTTGTTCATCATTTAACCCTTTGAGGCCGGATTTATTTTTTTTAACTTTTGGTGAAAATTTTTGTTTTGCTCGATTAATTACAGATTATTTAATGTTTTTAATATTAAATCTTTTTTTTGCATATGAGTTAGTTACAATGAGGTGTGGTCACTGTAAGGACACTAGGTAGATAAACAAAAAAAAATTGGGAAAAACTAATTTTTTATTGCTAGAAAAATACATTGATTATAAAAAATTTATTTGGTATGATATTGACGGAAACAGTTTTTCTTATCTGAAAGGCACAGGGCAACATCACACCTAAAAAAATAACAATAATTAACTATGTTTATTTATCTATCAATGTAATATCAACAGCTACCTTGTACAATGCCATCTTGATTTGTGAGGTTCTGCCTTGGTACTACAAAAAGCACATCATCCAGGCTTGCCATATAGAGGCATGTGGGAACAAGAGTCGTATCGAATTTCGTATGGTACAGTACATTTGAAATGATTCACCGTTGCTGATGGCCGACCCCTTTTCGGTAAACCTTGTTCAGCTCCCACAAGTCCTAGGCCCACTGAAAGTCGAAAAAATTTTAGCGAAAGTTGCGCATTAGAATCCGTTCTTTTTTGATACAATATGAATGCATTTACTAAGGATAAATTTATGAAATAGAAAAAAATTTTATGCCACCACTTTTTCGACTTTCAGTCAACCTGATAAAGAGTTTTTAGCATGTCCGTCTTATCCACGTATCCCATATGCGTATTATATTTGTTTACTAGTTCAGGACAAGTAACATCTTCGGCGGAACCATCTTTTTTTTGCGGGAAATCCATTGATTTTTGCATGGATCCAAATAATTAGTTAAAAAATGGACTGGCCTCTTTCAAAAATGTCAACCCATCAGTGCTAACTCTTCAATCGAATTCACCCCTTGTTAACTGCTTGTCATCTAGTAGATCTGTTGGTAGATTCTTTCGATCTTTTCTGACGGTACCGCAAGCGTAAATCAACTCAGTTTGCAGTTGCTCAATTGTCAAAATATATTTCGTGCCCTTTTCCAACTAAGTCTCTCGTAAGGTCTCTAACAACTCTACCACCAAGAGACTTTTCGGTCATTTGACCTATTTTACCAGTGTAAATCTGAAATTGACATACGTATCCTGAATTTTCGGAACGAATCCAAACTTTATAGCCACGTTTTACTGGTTTCTTTGGCATATACTGTTTTAGGGAGCTTCGTCCTTTGAATCGGATCATCGACTCATCAATAGCTTGATGTTGACTTGGTTTCAAAGCATTTTTATATGTATCAGATAATACATCTAACAAAGGCGGTAATTTGTAAAGCTTATCAAAGTTTTGGTGATCACGGCCAGGTTGTACAGAGTTGTCGTTTAGGTGCAGGTTGGCTAACATCCATGCAAACCTCTCATTTCCAATCGTGAGGACCAGTAATCCTTGTAGCTGGGTAGCTTTTTTATGCCCATTATCAAATTTATTGCAATAAAACCCTTTATTTCCTTTACATTAGTAGGCGTAAATGCATGACTATTACCTCCGTTTCTTTGCAAGGCATATCAGTTAGTTTGAAAAGCTATGTGATCTAACAGATGCTCAGGGAATATATGCAAAAACATGTCGGTAGGGGTTTCTATATCGGTGGGAATGCTTGGTCCTATTTCTTCTCCAAATTCTTTAAAATTTCGAACACAGTGTGAGTTGGAGTTAGTCCATATAGTTTTTTTGTGAATTTCCTGGGCTCGTATTAAAGACAAAGGTAGCTCATCCTCACTGCTCCATTCGGCTAAGTCAGCATCAGCGTCTTTGGACAAAGTATCATTCCCAAATATAATAGGCATATTTTCTATGTCAAACAAATCAATCGCTGGCGACGCCGCTGCCGTTGGGCCTACTATATCTACGTCCCCTTCAATCTCATCTTCACTAACATCTCCTAACTCGCTAATGTTGTCACAAGGAATGTTTTCCAAATAATCATACAGGTCATTGAAGTTGAGATTTATAAGAGCAAATATATATTTATAAAAGCAAATCTTACCACCCATGGTCCCAAAAACTGCTCTAACAACCAAAAAACAGGGAAACTTGTTACCACAACAATACCACGTGCGAACATTAATATGCAAACTGTCCAAATAATACTCGACTCTTGTTGGCGCTTAAATTTAGAGGAGCGACACGCTTCCGCATACGTCATCATTGATATCTTCGCTGTAAGCACACCAGGACCGTCAGTAAAAATTAATTTGTAAGTGTCCTCACCGCAGGCACACTAGCACACAAAGGGTTAATTTAAGGTAATTTTATATACGACATGCCAGCCACTGCATTTCGGGAAAAAAAACAGAAAACGATGTAAATGAATCGAAGTATTTTAGAAAAAGGAATAGAAAATCCTAGTATTAATATTGTAATAGGCATTAAATACCTGAAGATCCCTTACATAAATTATGAATAAGAGTGGTACTCTCTAGTCTGGATAACTCTCATAAAGTTGTCGTTTCTTTTAAAGTGCAATTTTCCAGTCTCCTTAAAAAGGCTAATAGAAATTATGCTACATGAAATGTCTTGACGCGTAAATTGAAAAGCTGTGTAAAACTGCGTAAAAGAAGCATAATATATTAATTGATACATCAAAACAATTTTTTTCTCAAATGGTCCAAAACATCCTTCCTCCCCTACCATGCACTTAACCATTACCACAGTAAATCACCATCAAGAACCATGCCTGGTTAAACGAAGAGAGTTATACCAGTTTATACGATAAAAGTACCATAAGCGGCAGTACTATTTTACAAGAACCGCGGTTCGTAATTATTTTTTTGTACAGTTTCGCGTCTGTTTGTTTTTGTTTATAATAAATTGCACGAGTTTACTGTTTTATGGTTTTGTGGGTGGTAGTTTTATTAAGTTCCAATTGTTAGGTAAGTGGACTTTTAAAATGCACTGCGGTTTCGCGCTACTTTAGTACTAGTGTCTTGTTTTGTAATTTGCCGGTTCAATTTTAATTTAGTGCATTCGTTATAAAATTAATTATTAGAACAATCAATTTTATATTCTTCGAAATAAATAAATATTGCTTAGCCAATGCTGGGAAAAAAGTATAGTTATTTTATTTACCTAAGAAAAAATCTAAAACTTTATATCAAATTTAACAAAAAATTACGGTTTTTAAAAGCAAAACAATTTATTAAAAATTTATCAGTCACTTTTATTTAATTAAACAAATAAATTATCATAATTTAATTAATTAAATATGTTTACAAAATAGAAATTATTAGTTACTTAAAGTTATTATTTATTGTAACTTTCCTCTGCCTACCTACATTTTCTAGCTCTTTTTATCATGGACTAATGCACTCTTCCCAGAAAATTGTGCTAGCTCAGATATTAACAGTCATAATTTTATTTCTTAACTTATATTTGGTTTGGGACACTTGTGCATAGATCGAACTCTTCATGTACCAAAGATAATAGCCCAGAGACAAGTATGAAGACCATGGTGGCCGGCCAACTAGGCCTCTTTTCATCCATTTATTAGGAAATGAATTGTTGTGATGAGTTTATTAATTTTAATTTATTTATTTATTTATACAATCTGCAGACACGGAGTTCATTAAATGATTACAATTGATTTCTAATAACTAATAATATAGATTAGACAGATTACAAATAAGGCTCCTCATCCCAGACAACCCATTGATGTAATGAGGTGACCACAAAAAAAAGAGTAAAAGAATTCTGCAATAAATATGATTTTTTAAAACTAATCCCAAATAAATCCTAAAACATATTAATATCAAATAGTAGGTTTGTGGCATTAGACATTTGAAAAATGGGCGTTGCCTTTTGAGTTTTTGAATGTGCATAATAAATCTCTACGTAAAATGGGTGACAAAATTCCAAAAGGATGGAAAATAAGAAGGCAGAACATGCAGAAATTCAGAAGTAAGGGTGCTTTATACAGTATTGAACCATATTTATTTATGGGGAATCTTTTTTTTTTTGAATATTTTAAAAGAAATTTGCATTTCTCTTTTCTCAGGTCGCGTTAAAAGAACATACTTCGAAATTGATGTGTGTAAGAGCTATTGGCTTTCTGTTCAATATTTCAATCAAATATTTTCATATAATCCAGTAGTTAACAGAAGATATACGAAAAAGAGCAAGATGACTTTTTCCGAATTTTCAAAGTGCTCTTATTCCTTTAGTTCGGCTCAAATCTGAAAAAAAATTGAATTTTTAGTAAAAAAATTCGATACGGGGGGGTATACCAGAAAAATGAAAAATCCCAAACTTTGGAGGTCAATATCTCGGCTTCTATAAGCACTATCGGGAAAATTCCAACGGTTTTGACTTAGTTTTGTCCTTCTAAATCCAACGAGACCATCCGCAAGGTCGTAGCTTTAATATAAGCCGAGATTTTGCATTTTTAGGACCCATTTTTGGGCACAAGAACGAGGTCAAAAAATTACATTTTCCTAATTTTCAAAGTGCTCTCATTCCCTTAGTTCTCCTCGAATCCCAATATAACCCGGTATTTTCGTGATGTAGGTGATATGAGCAAGCCGCTGGTATAGTTAGTTCGAATTTGAAAAAAATCAATTTTTAGTGAAAAAATTCGATACGGGGGGGGTATACCAGAAAAATGAAAAATCCCAAACTTTGGAGGTCAATATCTCGGCTTTTATAACCACTATCGGGAAAATTTTAACGGTTTTGACTTAGTTTTGTCCTTCTAAACCCAACGAGACCATCCGCAAGGTCGTAGCTCTAATATTATCCGAGATTTTGCATTTTTAGGACTTATTTTTGGGCACAAAAACGAGGTCAAAAAATGATATTTTCCTAATTTTCAAAGTGCTCTCATTCCCTTAGTTCTGCTCGAATCCCGTTATAACCCAGTATTTTCGTGATGTAGGTGATATGAGCAAGCCGCTGGTATAGTTAGTTCAAATTTGAAAAAAAATCAATTTTTAGTGAAAAAATTCGATACGGGGGGGTATACCAGAAAAATGAAAAATCCCAAACTTTGGAGGTCAATATCTCGACTATCGGGAAAATTCCAACGGTTTTGACTTAGTTTTGTCCTTCTAAATCCAACGAGATCATCCGCAAGGTCGTAGCTCTAATATTAGCCGAGATTTTGCATTTTTAGGACCCATTTTTGGGCACAAAAACGAGGTCAAAAAATGACATTTTCCTAATTTTCAAAGTGCTCTCATTCCCTTAGTTCTGCTCGAATCCCAATATAACCCGGTATTTTCGTGATGTAGATGATATGAGCAAGCCAATTATGAGCAAGCAATTTATATTTAATTATATAAATTTAAAACCTATTGAGAAATTGAAATACATGAATTTTTATGAACTTGAACTTAAGAATATTCTTTTTTTTTATTAACACCTATATATAATATATTATTTATTAATATTTAATACAATTAACCTTACTATGAGTTATATACCATACCAGAATCCAGATACAAATCGTTGACAATTTCCGTAATAATATACAGGGTTATAGAAAAATTTCATAGAAACGAATAAAAGTCCTAAATCTTTCGACAGAATGAACCAAATAGTAAATAAGTAATATACAACAATAATATAAATTATAATATATTGGTATAGTAAACTAAAAGTAATATATCACTATAATTATCAAACTTAGCCATAAATAGATCAATTTTCTTGAAAATAATTGAAGATATGTTCTTCTCTATCTTAATTGGTATATAATAATCTAAGCTACATAACGTACGTAAAAGCAAATGATTAAATATTTTCTAAGAATTGTAAAAACTTGGTTAAGCTAGATGATGGAATTAATAAAGTGAGATCTTCTGATCATATTGAATGAAGAGAAGGGGGAATATTTTACCGGTACTAAACATTAAGTTTACTGTCTCCAGTACCAAAATACCATCCAGTTCTACATGAACCAAACTACAGAAATATCCCAGAACTCTGACTTTTCCTGAAGAACAAACATCCGTTGATAAAAATACATATTCCTAGAAGGGACAATGTCATCATTATAAAACATTAGCCGAAAACTATATAGACAGAATCTATAAATCTTCTTCTTCTTCTTCCTCTTTAACTAAATGAAATTATTGAATCTTTCTTTTACAGGCAGTTATGCTACTTCAGCCCATAATTTATCCTCTTCTACTTTAAAGACTTCAACTGCCTGGAAGAAATTTTTAAATTTTTCGTTGACAGGCAGTTGAGCTATTTCAGCTCATAAGTCTTCTTCTTCTTCTTTAATAACTTCAATTGTCTGGATGAAATTATTAAATTTTTCTTTTACAGGCAGTTGAGCTACTTTAGCCCATAATCATTCTATAGACCTGTCCAGTGACTTGCCGAGTTGGGACTTTTCCATATCGTTCTCACCATCATATAATCCCAAGACCTAAGTCATGTCAGAGTTAATTGGTTAAGAAATTTGTTTGCATCATTGGTGCTATTTAACTCACCATTAGCTGACATTAAATTTATTTTCATTGTAAAGTTTACGATATTGGTCTTGTTAACGTAGTGCCTTAATAATTGCAGTAACCAGGTCCAACCTTAGAAAATCCTTTAAGAGAGCAAGGTCTCTATGATGGGAGAGGATCGTAGTAAACGTTTAGTAGTAGGTTCACAGTAGATCTTATATAAAGATGATTCTATTTGGATTTTATTGTTGAATATTGACTTTGAGAACTTTTCTATGCTAATGATAATATGTGGTAATACACAAAAGTTTATATTCTACATTTGTGAGGCTATATCGCTCACTTTTTCCACGAGGAATTTAGTTTTAGTAGAGAGACATTAAGTGTTTCTTCAAGTTGCGATTTATGAAATTGTAGTAAATGTACTTTATTACTTTTTAAGAGAAAATAAAATAGTACAAAATTAGATCTCTGATACATCTACTGATACATACATGTATACCTAAAAAATCGGTAATTCTTTCTTTTTTCATCATCTTTTTTCATTTATTCATGTTTTTTTTTAAGAAAATAAAATTTCAATTTTTATTTCTAAAACAAAAAAATCGTTTTAACTGAAAAAAAAAACCGATTCAAGCTAAGCAATAAAGATTTTTATACTTTCTGACCTTAAAATCCCATCATGACCTTCTATTGAATGATGATGATCTCTCACGATTTATTTTGAAATAATTAAAGGAACACGTTGATGATCATCTATGTAGTCATCAATTGCCTCGATTGTAAAAAGAGGTTCAAAAATCAAAGACAATGGTTTTTTTTACTACCTAGGTTATACCTCATTGAATTTTGATTAAGATGTTTCCTTTAATTGTTTACGTAACTACAATTCTTATTCTGACACGTGAATTATTAATTATCGCTTTATCTTCAATTAGGAGTCTTTCGCAAAAAACAAATCACTGACTTAGGAAGATTATCTACCTGTTCTATTGTCATATTTCTTTAATGAGTGGCAAAATGAACTTTTACTACACAGTTTCATACACACATGACCTAGAATTGCAGTAAATGCTGAGTTAGGTAATACATTTGCATAATCATTTACTAGCATAGGGAAGCGCCGGTTTAATTTTTGTTATATCCGTTCATTTTTCAAAAACAATTCAATTCTTTTTATAAAAAAACAATTCGTCATGATATTGACCCAAAATAAATTACACCTTAATTTGTTGTACCACAAATTTTCATTGATATAAGAGGGCATTTCAAATTTGATAATAACATGTTATAGGAGCAATTAGTTACGAGCAGGTTTAATCTATCTAGAATTATTTCCGGCTAATTTACATACAAGCATTGCTTAGAATAAGTTATAGAAGAGTTATCACTATACTTTTAACTCGTTAAAATATTATTTATTCAAACATATTTTTTTAAATAGTATTGCAGTTCAAATCTTACAAGCTTAGCAAGTAAATCGTATGCAAACAACTATATTTATAAAATCTATAATATTCTAATTTCTAATAATTGGGAACAAGGTAGGTAAAACAAACTGCGAGCAATACAAGGTAAGTTTGGAGTAAAGTATTGGAGCACATTCATTAAAAAATAATGAAATATTTATATAAAGTCTATCGGTGGATGCATCTGCAGTCTTTTGTCTGTATATATACAGGGTGTCCGGAAAAAGGAGGCCAATCTGCCAGCCACATATAGGGTGGACCAAAATAATGCAACTTTCGTTATGCCATTTTTTAATTGGGTGCTCGGTATTCAATATTTTTTTGAAGTAAGTCGAGTGTTTCGTAAGATATTAAATTAAAATTTGGTGTGAGGGGGTTTTTTGGAACGAGAAATTGAAATCCGTTCACGGATTCGTTATACCTTGCAGAGGGCACCACCTCACTCTCAATATGGAATCTCAACCAACATCTGGATCTTACAAGCGATCTCTGGACCACAGACAATCTAAACCAAGATTTATTAGATCTAAGAACCCACAAGAGACAGCTTCCTCAACCTTAATGAAATATTTAATTGAAAAAAAAGGAAGTGCGGACAATACGTCACAAAAGGATTCCTTGGATCTCTTTTTTGAATCAATGTTAAATACTGTGAAAACCTTCTATCCTATAGATCAGCATCAAATAAGGGGCCAAATATTTAATGCAGTATCGCAGATAGAGGCCAAATATTTGATGCCAATGCCACAATCTCGGCACTCTTTACCTCAGCATGGCTCTCAGCTCTCATAGTATTCAGGTACAAAATACAACAACTGGAACAGACTTGGTGTAGTTGGAAAATACAAGCAATCGTTATGTCTTAACCCCAATCACTTCACCCGACCCTGGTTCATCAAATTCTGGTTGCTCCACTTACTTTTCACAGTTTTCTCCTGAACAATATTAATTTTTTCTTATATATTTCATTATAATATAAAACTTTTGTTAAAATATTAAAAATAAAGGACACTTTCTGTTTCAATTCATGCTTATTTTTTATTTAATTAATGGAAGGTTTAAATTGAAAATGGCCAAGTATTGAATTTACAAAATGTTTCTGCTTTAAATATTAAAACCTATTTTTTTTTATTAAAAAAATTGAAAAATATATCTACTTACCTTAACCAAACTGCTAGTTTCTCTCTTGGTGAGATTGCCGCCCGAAATTTAGTATCCTGTTTTTTGAGGTTACCACCAATTATTGAAAGCAACATTTCGAATCGCTCTTTTAACATCCTAAAATACTGGAAGAACTTAGTTTCGTCATCAACTAATTGCGGATATAGTGTATGAAATTCCCCTTGCGTGGATCTGTACTGCAAGGAGGGATGTACCCATTTTCTTTTTCTTTTGGATTTTGGCTCATCTTCATCTAACAGCAAGGCGATCAACAACAACTCTTCATCGGAAAAATTCATTTTATCGAATTAAGTTTACTAGCATGCACCTTCATTAGGAAAAATCAGTGATCATAGTGTGAACACGCACGAATCTTGAGCGTACCTTGAGCATCGTATGAGTGGAGCGTGAGCGTCATCTTGGTGTGAAACAGCCTTTATTGTTTGTTTACTTGAAATGATTAAATTAGTGTTTCGACTTAAAGATGTGTTCTATGTTCACTCCAGAGTGAACCCAGGTTCAGCCTCACTCTCTCAATAAATTTTAGTGATATCGTCACACATTATTGTTCAATTTTGAAGGGTCCATATTTCTTGAACGAGTGACTCGATTTTTAAAAACTAAGCAGCGTTGTATAGGGAATGACAACGCCCTTTTAAAGAGGTACCTCTTGACCCGTCGTCCCATCTTAAAAAAATTAGAGGGTGTCACTCCCAGCTTAGGGAGTTGAGTTTTTTGAAATGGTGTTTATGTCAAAATTTGTCCCCCTGACAAACACACTTGACATATTTTTGGATTTTGCCGAAAAGTTTTTTCCCACCCTGTAATGCCTTGCGGTACGTTTTCGATGGGCCACCCAGCATAAATATAATGCAAATGCATTAAACTTCTTTTAGAAGCTCTTGTATAGCTTATGTATTATTTAAATAAACTATGTTGACAACCTTTATAAAAAAATTACATTCATTTATAATAAATTATTATTTTTTTCTAAAACCTAATAGGAAAATATTGTTATTATAATTACATACATTGTCTCATTGTTCAAATCAAAAAACCTATATCACTTTTAATACACAGCATATATTATGTGATATTAATCTTACAATTCATTCAAATTTATCCTTTTATTAACAGTTTCATAACTGATTCAGGTTTATTGCATATTCAACTTATCTCGAATTAAAACGTATATTGTGTTAACCCGTCAAAACCAAAAAATTAGAAAGGAAAAGGTCATAATTTACTTAAATATAATAAACGAAAAGTTCAAGTTTATCGTTGTCATGAAACCGGTTCCTAATTAAGGCATTTACACGTACTTATATTACTTAATTTTTAATTAAATCGTAATTATGTTAAATTTGCGAGAAAGCTCCACTCGTAAAAAATAGTTGACTTTCTATGCTTGAAGTTTTCATCACAAAATTATTTATGTAGCTATAAGCTTATAGTTCGTGACTGTATTGTCTTAAAATCGGTGTATTAAGCATTACTAAATAAATACACTCATCTTCCATTACTAAACATACACGAAAAGTTACACAAAATCTTCATTCAGCAGAATAATTATTTCACTTTTAATTGCTACTGGTTCTTTTGTATCTTCTATTGTTCTTTTGAACTAATTTACTTTATTTTCCCCACTAAACGTTTCGCGGTAAACAAACATATTCTAACGGTCATTTATCACTTTCTATGTTTTGTAATTTGATAGTTTTAATAATAATAGTGGATTAGATATATTTGATTTTGAAACCTGGTGAGGTTTACAGTATAAGTTTAAACAATCAAACATAATTGAATTTCGTGACCAAAACGTTTAGCAAATTTTGAAATGCAAAAGGATGCTTGAATAAAGTTCAAGATTAATTTGTAGATACGAACCATGGTGGAGGTCAAATTATTGAAACTTAAATGTCAGGTCAAATAATGATTATCGGATTTTAAATGGGTGCACTAGTCGTTACTTATTCAGGTAATATACATATGTACATACATATGTAATTTTATAGGTATTTATAGACTCTAGGGAATATCAGCTAGTAATGACATTATCTATAGTTATAACTATCAATATTATCAATCTTCTGCTTCATTTATTCATGACTCAGCATTTTACATTTTCGTTTCACTTGGCACAATGGATAATATTAAGTTCAAAACTTAGAACATTGAAAGGCTAGAATTAGTAAACAACAAATTTGTTTCAGTTCAACATGAGGGGCAAGTGGGGTATTTTGTTTACAAACATATTTACCGATTCTCTGTTGTCAAGTTTACACACATTTTCAAAAGAGGAAATTTTCAGCTATACATTAACACATGTAATAATATTAATTTAACTTATTGGTGTTAGATTTTGGATTAAAAATAAAAAGTAGAAGTAGATATATCTTATTCTAAGCGCAAAAATAACATTTTCAAAGCAAAAGGTAATAACATTCTTATTTCTAAAACGGCTTCTAAAGAATTTGGAATAGCAACACCGTACGCCAAAGCTGATGTCATTTTGCGAAATGTCATCTTGGCAAACCGCTTTGTGTTTACATTCGGCATTTTTGAAGTTCTGTGTTAAGCCTATGGTAAAAACTCATATATCTATGGTAAAAATTCGCGTTATTTGTGTCGCACCAGGGGAAAAAGGCGATTCAAGCCGATTATTTCACAAGAAAATACCGATACTGTCATAATATCATATCAAAGGAAAACCGTCATCATAAACGTAGATTAGGGGATTAGAGAAATAAACCTAAATAAAAACTTACTAAGAAATCTATAATAATTAGAAAATATTTAATTTCCATAAAAATGCTTTTTATTAGAGTACCTATAATCTAATCTAATCTAATCATAATCTATTATTAATAAATATTTATTGACGACGTCACTGGTAAAGATTCTTTGTGTCGGTGCAATCAATAATGTTGTTGCCATTTTCTCTAATATACTTTATCTGCATTCACTTAACTTTGAATATTGACATTTTATAGAATCTTATCATATTTTATTTGAAAAATGCTTCATATTTTATTAAAGAGACACTAGTATTTTTTTGTGCCTGTTGAAATAAGTGACAAATTTTTATGATACTATAAAGTGTTTTTTTTTCTATTTCTACGTCTGTCGGTTTACTTTTAAGTCTTCTACCGGAACAAATCAATTGGGAAGCATTAACTAAGTCAAGGGATGCTTGACGTCAACAGATGCTACAAGCATAATAAATATCCAGCTAACGAATGATGCAAACGCATTTACTAGTGCGTGCAGATCAATGAAAACCGTAGTATAGAATAAAGGTTCAGAAACTAGATGGATCAGTATATATATTACTTTCAAAGTTCCATACATATGGTTTATAATCGTTACGTATTTGTAGTTTAATGTAATGAGACGCATAAGAGAATAGAAGTTATTTCAATATATAGCATATATGGTGTCGGTTTTCCTTTAGTGGAACAAATACGCCAAATATACAATTCAGTATGTCATGTCATATCAAAAATATCTTAGGAACTATAGTATGACCAACGGAGTTATCAAATTGGTGTGTCAGATATGGTTGTTAGATCGATGGTTTTCCTCGGATGAAATTTCTTACTGTCAAACCAATGAAATTTCCTTAAGAGAAGTTTTAAAATTTTGATCGCCAAGTTCTTCTAAAAAGTTGCCCCAATCAGTGCCGTCTATAAGGTATGAGGCGCCCCGGGGCAAGTAGTGTCCACACCTCCCCTGACAAGGGTGGATTTTCGTCTGCAACTTCGTAACTAAATTGTTGACGTTTCCTTTGAATTCGGGTTACAGGAAATTCTGTTTCCGTTTTAACATCTTGGGCAATTTTCTTTGCTCCATCTAATAGATCGTTGAACTTTTCATCACATCTGTTACTTTGTAAAAATTCCAAAAGATTTGTCAAATATTCTTTAACTCTGGGCAAATTTTGTTCTGGATCTTGCAAAATCTTACTGACAACATTGACCCTTTCAAGTATTTTATACTATATTACCAGCGACCATATAAATTTGTAACTTATTATTTTTTCTAAAATATTTTTTGCTTGATTCCTCGCAGACATATCCTTACTTGCATCTCTCAAATCTTCCAAAGCGTTACACGCATCTTCAAAACAGTGCCTGAGTGGTTCTAGGGCATCTACTCTACTTGACCACCTAGTATCTGATAAAGCTTTTAGTGTCAGTCCTTTACAATGTTTTTTAAAAATATCTCAACGGTTGGTGGAAGAAGAGAAAAATACATATAGTTCTTGGACTAAATCAAAAAAGTTTGTTGTTTGAAAAGTCGAATGAGCAGCATCGTTTACCAAAGGGTTTAAAGAATGTGCAGCGCAGGGCACATAAAAAGCTCGAGGATTTATATTTAAAATTTGGCGCTGCACTCCTTTATTTTTGCCTTTCATATTGGCTGCGTTGTCATAGCTTTGTCCTCGCAATTTATAAATATCAAAATTTAATTCCTTTAATTTTTCGGTCACAAAATTTGATATCCCTTCGCCTGTCAGTAATCTGGCAGAATCCTAAAAAATGTTCTCTTTTTCTTATCTTCTTTAAGTCATTCATTACATCCACAAATCTAATTATGATTGATAATTGTTCTTTTTTCTTAAACATCAGGGGTACCATCCAGTATGATTGAAAAATACGTATTTTTTCGTATGTCAGATAAAATAATTTTATTGATTTCTGCCGAAATTAGCGAGATTATCTCATTTTGAATAATTGGGCCCAAATAGTGGGGAAACCGTTTCAAGTTTTTATTGCTCTGGATGCGTCTAAGGTGCTCTGCCATAACGTTGTCAAATCTGGAAATCATCTCAATACACTGAAGAAAATTGCCATTTAATATTCATTTCTCTATGGCCGGCCGGGATGCGAAGCGCACGGTCATGGAGCGGCAATATCAGGAGGCATTACTAGGTGGCAATTCGGCCGCAAAGAAAAAATATCAAATTATAATTACTACAGAAATAATAGGAAAAAAGGAATTTTGATTGATTGAAAACGATTTTTTTTCATTTATTATTCAGCAACTGCAAACATCTCGAAATTCTTGTCAAGCATTTTTCCGCCCCCAAGAAGCAGGCCGCGCCGGCTTCCCCGGCGCTAAAGACGACCCTGACCCCAATATTCATTTATGAAGTCGAAGACTCTGTTTTTAATTCTTTTTGCAAGATTATTCGCAATCTTTTTTGCCTTTGGGTCTTTTTGCATTCAATCCTGTTTATTTTTATTTACCTTTTAATTCTCATCGGGAAGACTATGGAGTGAGTGTTTGGGATCTTAGTGGTTACTAACTCAACTATATACTAATTTTTTTGTTACCTCAATAGAGCTTGGAGTTTGAGAGAATTGGGTAGTCTTTTGCAAGTATATGCTTAAACATTTTTCAGTTAATTAAAAGGGTGAGGTTCCGACATAAAGGTTTGAGTTAAAGTGATTAAAACTTAGGGAGTTCATATTTTCAACCACAATGTTATGCATTGAATTTCGTCAGTTGTACGCTCTAATTGATTATCGGGAAAGTCAAATATTACGTATTCAGCCTAAGAAATATATTGAGTGGGTAATGCACGTTCTGTTTACGGCCATTTGTATAACGATGATCTTCGGTTTTCCTGCATGTTCGTTTAAGTAGAGTCGTCCTTTAACGAAGTCATAGCCCTGAATACGTGTTATTATTCCATTTGACTTTCCCACAATCTTATAGCCAAAGTTTTTTGTAACAGCTACATCTAGAATATCAGGAGTGGTATGGTATGGTCATATGTCCACTTATGTATGTTTCCAGTGTGAGAAGTACGTTGCGGTACTTCTTGGTGGGTAATATCCACTACGTTTGGCCAGTCAACAGCGCTATGTGTATGTTGTTAATGTTTAAGGACTCAAAAGTTCGATGATTGAGTCCGCCAATCGACGAGTATGCACCTAGGCGTAATTTTATCACTGAATTTCTGTTTAAAACGTTAAGTTTATTAAGAAGATTACCTATTTTTTAAAATTTAATTTATGTTCAGGGAGACTTAGTAATTGTAATTAGAGAACTGAGTTATTTCCCGCATTATCAATCTTAAGGTAGGATATAAGAATTAAAATTGTTTTGATAAAAACGGTTATTTGCGTATGAAAGTCTTTAAATGGCTTCCCCTCCCCTGTAATTATTTTTAAATAAATGAACAAATGTACCAAAATTTTCAAGGATAATTTTATTTGAATAGAATTTTTGGACTGAGGTCAAGTTGACGCCAATTTATGATTTTCAACGCTTCGCCGCACGTGAAATCAATGTCATTAATTTGTCTAATTTTTGCAAAACTTTCGCATTTCATTTCGACAAAATGAATTACTTAATACTCCCTTTTGTTTACGCTATAAAAATAGTGCCATCCTTATGAGATGAAGAGTACTATTTAAATAATATTAAGGCTATTGTATGTCTAGTATAATGGCCCATTGAAAATAAGAGTGTGATGAAAGATAAAAATGAAGTCGTAGTACGCTCGTTATAAATAAATAGAAGATGGCATAAGAGCAAAAACCTCTTGAACCAAAGAGAACATTTGAAAACGGAGTCATGAACTATTCGCGATGTCTCTCGACTTCGGAAATCGTGAGAGAATTTACATTGATATTTTATAAAAAAAATATATGTTCCACGTCTTCTTGTTATTTTGTAACCGCTAGACGTTAAAAAAATGCAAATTTTTTTTTAAAAAAATAGGCCGATATAGATTGGCACTTAAATAGTAGACGGCGACAGTTTGGCATGATAACTAATACTCATTAGTTTTCAATTTTATAATGAATAATGTGATACACCTGTAACCCAAATTGAAAACTGATTGCTATGAATAATATCATACTTTTAATTTATATGGCAATTATATTTTTTGTTGCTACTGATAATTACTTGAGAAACTGACATATATAATCTATGATTAGCAAGTTATGTAAATATGATTTCGTAGTCGCAATCAGATGGCGATTTTCATTTCAAAACTTACTATTTTATGACAATTTTTCAGTGATCTTATTTTCGGCTTCAGAAAAACTTGCATACTTGTAAAATGTCACATCAATTAAGAATAGCAGGAATTTTTAATAAATCATAAAATATAGCAAATATAATTTATCTCTAGTGACTTTATATTCCAGAAAGTTTTTCATTTAGAACTCTCTGAAGTGTAATATGTTTGCTAAATCGAAAGAAGGTGTTTATTCCTCCTTCAAAACATAGAAATCTTCTGTTTTCCGATACTCAAATAGTAGAAGGAGTCTCTAAAAATAAACAACACATATACTTATAGATTATAACTTGTTCGTCAATATTTGTTTCTATTTTAAATTATTTAAGTTTTATAAAATATTAACAAAATAAGCTTCCTGAGCAAGAGCCAAAGGTCTATTTTCATTTGAGACTTAAAGAAATTCGACTCTTTAGCAAATGAATCAAGGTTTAACTCATTATATACTTATATACGCTCAAAGTACCCGTGACAGGAGAATGAATCTCATAATCAGAGTGAGCTTCTCATTAATTGTAAGCTTACAATATTGAATTGCAAAATCCCAAATAGGATTAAGGGTCAAGTGATACCTTATTTTAAAGGTACGGCTTGATGTATACATTTGTTAGATTTGTCATAGTTCTGTAGCTAGTAATATGTAAACGTATCTTTAATCTTCTGTCATTCATGTCAATGTCAGCCTTGTCATTCATAGACGTCTTTTTTTAGCGTTAGAATCTTAGTTCAATGCTTTTCGATACCTTTAACACACATACAGGGTGTCCCGAAATTAGATCGCAATATTTTACCAGCCGCATCTTGTCTAAAGATAAGATAAAAACTTCATATACAGGAATCTTGAAAAGTGAATCGTTTTCATGTTACAGGGTGTTTTATAATTCCTATTGAAGATGGTTTTTTGTTAATATTTTCGAAACGCCTGGTCGTTATTTTTCGAAATTTTTATCGTATACTACTGTTATTCCTACTAACTGATTTTATAACATTTTATGCTAAAATGTATACAAGGTCGATTAAAATTAATGGTCAGCAAAGATAAAAATGTTATAATTTTTTTTTCCAGTTACTTTTTAATTATTTGGATAGTACAATTAAAAAGAATCAACATTTTTACATAAAAAGGCACTCTTGTCTTATTTCGTTAGAAGCCTCTAGTTTCAAGAAATTTTTTAATGTTTGTTTGTTTTGTTTGATATTTTCAGTTTTTTTCTTAGCTAATAAGTTTAATTGTTTTAATTTTTCTAAATTATTTACAATTTTGAAATAAAATTTTAACAGTTTTTGATCTTAAAATTGAGTATTTGTAATAGTCTTATGTCACGTTTATACCTGATGATTTGTAACATACCTTTTAATTTTATTAAACGTGATCAAAAATACTTTATGAGAGTAGGTTGCAAAACATTTATGTCTGATTATTTCAAAAACGGGCGCTTCTATCGAAATAAGATAAGAGTACCTGTTTTTTGTAAAAATGTTGGTTCTTTTTAATTTTACTATCCACAAAATTAAAAAGTAACCAGAAAAAAAGTTATGTACAAGTACAAAAAGTTATATATATTGTACGATAAAAATTTCGATAAATAACGACCAGGCGTTTCGAAAATATTGACAAAAAACCATCTTCAATAGGAATTATAAAACACCCTGTAACATGAAAACGATTCACTTTTCAAAATTTCTGTATATGAAGTTTTCACCTTATTTTTAGATAACGATGCAGCTGGTAAAATATTGAGATGTAATTTCGCGACACCCTGACGTGGCCCATTTGACGTTTGCAACTGATCCTGTCTTTCTAAACTTTGCCCAGCTCAATTATACAAGGTGTTTCACAACTTGTCCACGATATTTTAACCACATATGCACTGTTACAAAAGAAGTTAATTTCTCAAAAAAAAAATTAATAAAAGTCCTACAGAAATCCAGATAATAAAATAGTATAGTTACCAGTTTACTCACTTTGCTGTTCAAAATTGTTTCCATTGGCTTTAATTCAAGCTTAGGCGCGTCTAATTCAAATACACCTCCTTCCTGCTGTGCTTGAAGGGAAGGCTCAAATTATTCGCAGCCACTGTGATCCGGTCACGCAGCTCTTCAATATTCTGAACTGGAGTACAATATTTCGTTTTTCAAGTATCTCTATAAAAAGTCCAGAGGATTTAGATCGGGCGATTGTGGAGGCCGATTCAGCGTATTTAAAATTACGAAATTCTAAAGGAAAATCCGGAGGTGAAAATCCACATCCTTGTTCGGACCGCCAATAGCACATCTTCAAGAAAGATCGGCAAATCATTTCAAAGAAATTTGAAATACTGGAGGCCATCCACTCCGATCTAGCAATATGAACGGTTAGATAGGTTAAAACCAATTAATTATAGACGTTCATCGACAATACCTGCCCACATATTTAAAGAAAAACGATGTTGGAAGTTTGGGTAAGTTCCGTAACCGAAGCTTGGTGAATCATCGGTTAGAAGCGGTATTTTTACGGTTCCTGAAAATATCGGTTTAAAATGGAACGCTCTGGTTTCTTGTTGGTCTTGTTTTCATTTGTTGATTTTAGGTTATAAATGGCATTTTTGTCTTATAGGTACCTATTATTATTTATTATACCCATAATTAATCTCCTAAGCAGTGATAAAAAAAATATATAAATACATACCTCCATTAAATCAAGATCAAGTACTGAATTTAAACTGCAATCAAGTGTATTGAATGCAATGAATTGAAACAATCAAATGATCAAATTTCATAAACAGGAAAAAACCACGAAAAAATCAAACCAAAACTTCATAATATAATCTATAAACACAGGATTTCCCGATATCGTAGATTAAACTCAGAATATAAATACCTTTAATCCATGATATCTGTAGGAAAAACCGAAGGTACCGAAAAAAATGATCGATCGTTTCGGTTGACATTTGCAACCAATTTTTCAGGAACCGCGTTTTATAACCAAACCAAATTTCAGAAATTCTATAGTTATGGAACGGTAACCGACACAACTGGAGGAGCCGGTTAAGTTACGGAACTTACCCTTTATCTGGACCGTTGCGTGAGGATGTTTAAAGAACCAAACGGGTGTATTGTGAAGATTGGTTATACCATTACGAGTAAAAATAGCTTCATCGGTGGCCAAAATATCAACTGTAAAACGGGCATTTCGAGCATTTTTTGCAACAACCACTCTCAAAATCTTACTCTTAGGGAGTAGTCTGTAGGTAGAAACGCCTGGACTTTCTGGACGTGATAAGTTTACATTTGGGCCCCATGTAATATGCGCCACCCTGTTGCATGTGACATTTCTGGGACCTGTTGGGCTAACTACATTGTGCTTATTCCTGGATTTTTTTCCACAATATGCAAAATGTCCTTTACGGAATTTGTAACGCGTTGTGGGCGAACCTGACCCCCATCCACCCTACGTCTGGGACGCAAATCTCCACTAGCACGTGCACGTAAAACAATTGAAGTAAATGTTTGGGAATGTGGAATAAGCCGCTTGCGAATTTTGCCCTGCTTCTCCGTACGCTAAAATACTGTTCACTAACTCCTCATTATTATACATATGTGCCAATTTTAAATAAATATCTAAAAACGTAAAATATTTTCTTTAAATTCACAAAAATCGATCAGATCACTCACGATACAAATTAAACCTTATTTACATGTTTTTATTAATATGAGAAAACAAAAAAATTTTGGTATTTTTTTTAGTGGTTTGGTACAACATTTGCTGCAAGAAATTATTAATGCGTAATCTGATTTGACAACGATGAATGCAAAATACAGATATTTATTTTTCAATTTGTTATTGAAACTCAGGGTTATAACTTAATTTCTGTAGGACTCTTAATACATTTTTTTTACATCAACTTTTTTCGTAACAGTGCATATGTGGTTAAAATCACTTGGATAAGTTGTGAAACACCACTTGGATAAGTGTATATTTTCGGTGAACATGTCTATTTGGTTTCATTTGATATATAGCTGAGCAAATTTTCGTAATACAGTTCAATTAGCGATACTCTTTCTGCAGTTGAACAAACCATTTTAGGGTTAAATAAAATTTACGAAATAATCAAACAGATGTATATTCGGAGTAAAGTACCAAAAGAGCAACTTTGCTTCGAATATATCTGGTTTGATTATTTCATATTATATTACGAGCAACACAACCAATTCCCTCTTTTAAATAAAATTTAGTAACAAAACTTTGAAATACTAAATTGAAATAAATAAAAATCTAAATACTCGGAATTTCTAAGGAAGAAAAAAATCGGAAATTTGTAAACACAAACAGTAATAACAGTTTTAAGCAATAAATATAGAAAACATTTATTTTTTTATATTCGGATATGTTGAAAAGAGAATTGTTGGCCATTAAATTGAGCTATCACAGAAGTTTAACCTCATTTTAATGTAAGGGTTAGTGACGAAGTTGAGCAGAAAGCCTTTTCTTTTAAAAATCGTTTTCCCAATATTTTTGTCTCAGAACATCATTCTTCTGGCAATCAGTATTTAGCTAGAATCGTTTTTTTTAAAGGCAAATAAAGGGTTTTAAAAGTATTTTATTGCTTAATCAAAACAGATATCTTATACCCAGGAGCCTAATTATTTAATTGTCAAACGCCAACTAATTATCACTCTCTTTATAGAGTTATGTAATGTGTCTTCATTGTTTCTTAAAATTTTTATTATTGACAAATATCAGTCAAATTTGGGATCAAGGATATTTCTAGTTAATGGGCTTATTGCAAGCATTACATAATGGTGGCTTAAAAGAACTACCATTAAAAAGTACGAAACAAGAGTCATAATTAGGCAGACCTGACCCGTGGAAAATGATTCGACTGTTTAAAAAATATGACTTCACTTATACAGATCACTACAAACTTAGTATTAAAAATTATACAACTTGAAGATAATTATGGCAGGATACTGGATAGCTTTGGCTAAGTTATAAACGATAACAAAACTGTTACCACTATTTGTATATAATAGTATTCAAAGCAAATAAAAACTGAAAAGCTTGAAACATAAACTATTTTAGGTCTCTAATCTTATTGCTAACAACACTCTTAAGGAAATCCAGATGTATAATTTAATTCCTATTTACTCGTTAGTCTTTTTTTATTAATTCCGAACTTCTTCATCGTTTACAAAACATGGTGCTATCATCATCATTAACCTTATTTTCTAAAATTGTCTTTGACATTTTTATTTACTGATGGATATTCACAACGGTTTCAACGACCTGAGAATCGAGAAAGGTCAATGCCAAAGAAGAGCGGTTTAAAACAAATTGCAATATTTTATGATGTAATTTAATCAACATAGTAGTAAGATACTATCTCTTTATACATGAAGCCGTTTAATATTTATTGACATATTTTTTTACATGCATGTAATAAAAAAATGTGAAAATAAGCGTTACGTAATCTGTTTAATATTTATTTATATTAAACATGTTTTTCGTATTAAATTGTTTTTATTTATAACTAAGATTTATTACAACCCATATTATCAAAAATTATTACGGCAATCACCACGTTAAGAGTGTAAAATCGATTAACTAAATAAATGCCCGGTTTCCGATTTCTACACAAATTATATCTATGTGCAAATTTGAAAAACTAGGTCGTTATTTAATAATTATGACTATTTAATGTATTTTCTTCCATGTCACAGCAGTAAAAATATTGAACAATGAAGACTGAAATAGGGTATTCCCATCCATTAAGGAATTTCATCTATTATGATGAAATAAAGCAATTGTTCATCATTAACTGTTAAAGATAAGGCTCTTCTTTAGTAGTGTAGTAAATCTGGTTAAATATAATATAATAACAATTTTCCATAATCAATTCCCCTATTCTTTAAGATTATTCACGTTTAGTGAATAGCAGTCGAACTGTCCATGCTAGTCGACTATTAACCGAGTTCAATATACGCGTATTTGATTATGGACAGATGTTTTTGGATGCACACGATATTTGTCGGACAATACTATTGTGTTTAATCTACAAGTTTAGTTAAAAATCGACTATGTTGCAAGAAGAGTATTATGCAGCCACACGTCAAAGTAAAGTATACAATCATTTCCAAAGGACGTGTATTTACCATGCTTCACTATTAATGATGAGATATTTATGCAAATAAGAAATGAAAGAAGGCCAAGTAACACCCAACTTCTCTGATTCAGACCCAGCAAAGCGAATTCTTTGACACGTATAGGTTTCAAGTTTTCTCAGCAGTACATGTGACACACAATTATAATGAAGCTGAGGGTTAAATAGAACTCTAACCAATTTATTTGAAATTGTTACCTAGTTATCAAGTCCAAAACATTTGGAGTATTCATAGTCTCTTCAAGCCAGATTTTCTACTATTACTATTATTGTTGTTCAAATAGATTGCATAAGAATCCGTAAAGGCATATATTTTACAACCGAAAATTAGTATACTAATTCTTAATTTAAACGAAGGTTAGAACGACAGATATTTTCTAATTAAATAGCCAAGTCAAAAATGTATTAAACCAAACTTTACTAAAACTAATTTATAAAAGTTAACGAAATCAAACTTACTATGCAATTTTCATAAAAAGCAGATAAATTAATTAAAACAAATCTCTATTTAATCCACCAAAAAGTCAAATATATATATAGCATCCGCATCAATATTGGATTAGACTTGGATGTCGTGACTTTTTATAGGGTAAATTTTACGAGATTTCGGAAATACGTTAGACGACTTAAAGTAACCTTATTAGGGTCCGTATCTCGACTCTCAATTCTGATCATATATAAAAAAACTTCAAACAACCCTAGTTAGCCTAAGGTTTTTATTTTAGACCGGAAATTACATGATCCCAAAAAATAACTAGGGTAAGCAATTTTTAATGTATAAACCTTCCCGAGAAACTAAAAAGTTTAATTTTTAAGTTATTTGTTTATTAAAGTATTTTTTTTAAATATCTTTGTCACTTTTTAACATGCAATCAATTTTAATAAATCAAATTATAAGTTATCGGATTATCTACAAGTCTGTAATGTTAAATTGTTGGTTTCGATTTAATATTGTTTATTTACGAATGGTATTCATTTTTTCGCAAGACGTGTAATCACGCAGTTCACTTTTTAATTTTTTTTGTTCATAGAACTGACGAAAATTGTTGCTTACATTTAAATAAAATTTATAAATAATGGTTACTACAATTCCTAGGTCCTACAATTTCCATATAAATAATTTATGATTTGTAATTGCTGATTTTCGACATTTATACGTTACGTAATAACCAGAGTATGTTTCATTTGTTTATAACAGTAATTTTTTAATCATGTTTTTTAAATATTTTCTTTTGTGGACAATCGCACTAGACACTAAATATTACGTAATATAATTCAAGCCTCAAATGCATCTTTATAATCATAAGACCCACGTATGTTTCATATGTGAGAATAAGAACGCCAGATTTGAATTGCGCGCCATGTTTGACCGTTAATGTCACGTAATTATGACATGACAGATCGAAAGTTGACAGATGAAAGTTGACAGATGAGTGACGTCCATTTTCACATCGATAGGTTTATTACTTTTGGCCTAGTAATGTTGCATTTCGGACTTAGAAAATCCACGAATGAATTAGAACCAGGCAAATACATATAATAATATAATATCCAAGAAATCCTATCAAGGAACAACCTGTACTATTGATCAATTGGTGTAATATAAGTGGTAACACTCGATGACAGTCTATGGTATATTCTCGGTGAGCCCTAGTAAACTGTATCAATTTCTGAACTAATACTATTAGTATTTAAGTGTTCGTTCACTTTTATACACAGGCCATGATAGATTAATAATAAACTATTTACTATTCTGTAGACATTAATGAATTGTAATTTTACTCTCCTCTGTAATTCAACAGCATAATTATTTTGTAAATCAATTAAGTATATAGGCACATTTTGACCTAGAAAAGAAATGGTAAACCCAAGCTGTGTTACTCATATTACAACCGGATTAAATAAGAGAGATAACTCGAATCCGGTTTTGCGATCGAATCAATTGCCTTGTAATCAGACCTCTTTGATACCAAGTAATTGTTATTTATATTAATATGTACTTACAATTTATGTTTCTTTTTTTAATTAAAAGTACAAATAAGATAGCCCTAATATTTATTTGTGGATAGGTGCTCAATTAACGATAGCATATTCCTTTTAATCATATCCTTTTTATTACATCTAGATTTGGCTATAATCCCGAACATACATCAGCCCAAGAAACTAACTGCAGTATCCTAACTTGGTATTTCTCATCTGGTGTTAGTTAAGAGCTGCGTTAAATCTCTACGATTTTTTAAATCAATACCGCATTAGTGCAAAACTATGATATCCCCGACTTTGTGGTTCGGACACGATTTAGCACCTAGGCCGTTTATATCGGTACTGGAAAAAGCTATGAGGAACCTTTTGGAATTGTGAGAATGGATCAAAAACGCTCTAAGGAGTTGGAGCAGGCAT
The DNA here is from genome assembly GCF_022605725.1 of Anthonomus grandis grandis. NCBI lineage: Eukaryota > Metazoa > Arthropoda > Insecta > Coleoptera > Curculionidae > Anthonomus > Anthonomus grandis. The sequence continues at coordinate 31,817,177 of NC_065552.1, forward strand.
AGTAGGGCCTAGAACACACAAATTCATAATATTAAGCAAAGTTCCAATAATTTTTGAAGCGGAACTATACGCGATATTGGAGACTGTGGATATCTTGAAGAGGACACAGGGGAATAGGAGTTTAGATATTGTCGGATAGCCACTCGGTTTTTAGGGTGCTAAGAGGCTGCATATACAAGTTCAGATTACTTCTGGAATGCCACAACAGGCTCAATAACCAGGCGACTTGAAATGAGATCACCCTGGTCTGGGTACCAGGACATGAGGAGCATGCCGGGAATAAGATGCATATGTAAAAAAAGGGGCTGAGAGGAGCTTTATGGTCCCACCCCATCTTAAGGGTTCAACAAAGGTTTCTAAAGGATACAACAAAGGGTCCAGGATGATGTGATATTGGAATCACATCAAAGGGCTCTTGAGTTTGAAAACTAGGAGGGCGGGGCGGATCTAGCTCTAAGACTGAATAGGAAACGACTACAGATGCTGGTACGGGCGCTGAGTGAAGAAGATCCGCTAAAGCTCCTACTGAAGGAGCTGATATCAGAATAGATCAACAATGGTCGCAGTGCAAAAGGCCACCCTGGTTCAGATCCCATTACACTACATTACAAATTTATTTTAAATAAAATACTTATGGGGAATTTCGTGTAAGTTAATTAAAAGTTGTAGATGGTTAAGATATATGAGCAAAATTCCATGTATTGAATAGAATCGATTAATTCGGGTTTTACTAGAAAATCAATTTTTTTACTGAAATCGGGCACTGATATTTAGACCTTTTATCGAAACCTGAATCCTCTTAAAGATGACTTAAATCCCTTTAAGCTTGGCACCATGGAAGCTATAGGTATTAAGCTTCAACAAATAGTATTCTGTCACACAATCGAATACTTTTGATAAATCACATGATCTTCGTTTATTTAAGGAATAAAATAAAATTTCATAATAACACATCTGCCGTTCCTTTATCGTTAACGAGCCAAACTTATTTTCAGTTTGGAGTTAGTAAAAAACTCAACGTTGCGTAGGCGTTAAGCGTTGTTATTGTAAAACCAAAGTATTTTAAAGCTTTATCTACCTTTAAAATTTAAGCGTAAACGGCATCATTTTTCAGGCGTACCTCTGAATTTTATATTATGAGTTATTGATAGGTTAAAGGAAAGTTAATAAGCATTACACCAAATCTTGATGTTTTTAGTGTCCATTGCGATAATCTCTTGCAAAACATAACTATTCAATAAGTGATTGATGTAAACGAGGAAGAGTGTTGGTCCTAATACAGATGCTTGAGGCACGCCATTAGAAATTATTTGTTGTTATAAATTTGGATCAATATCCACATCTTCTTCTTGTCAAGATTCTTGTTCGGACTCGGTGTCATGGTTACTGTGTTCACTTTCTGCATCAGAAATGTCATCACTTTCAGCATAGATTTCTGAGTCGCGAATATCTTCTACATCCTTATCACGATCTAATATCTCTTCTAATTCACGATCCGTTAAAAATTTACGAGACAATTTTTTTTTCCAAATGAAAACTTTACTGGTATCGTGGGATCTCTGCTGACCCCAACAGCGTGTATTTTCATGATACGGCGAGCTATATGTACGAGCGTCAGGTATAACCTTATAGACGAGATGTGTTTAAAAGTGTTTTTTATCTCTTTATCTCTTTACTCTCGCCAATTTACGAACCTACTAAAGTGCTCAAGGCGATGTTGCCAATATTAACAAGTTGGCGACTAACTATGTGTGATTGGGGTCAGCCAGGATCCCGCCGTACCAGTTAAGGGTTAAAACGTTTTAAATATGTGGATGATCTTGCTGTAATGCGCATTAAGGTCCGTGTGTACAGACTAACAAAAATTTGAAAACAGAGACCGGGAGTAAAAATTTTCACTTCTATTTTGTTCTGTAGTTATCGTGTTTTCGCAAAATTTAAAAAACTATATTCTCTTATTAGATATATTTTTATTCAATTTCCTTAAAGTAAGTAATTTATCAATAAGTTATTTAGGTTGGCATAAAAAAACAGCTACGTAACGTCAATGTTAAAACCTCTTCTTAAAGGTTCGTTGTGTTAAACCGTTGATTGAAAAGGGAACTCGCCTCTTCAATCAACGGTTAAACTCATGCCAAAGTGTTTTTGCTCTAATTAGCATTAGCGGCTAATTCGTATTAATTTCTTGTGTAAGCTTAAATTAACACCTCGCCTATATTTTGCAGCTAGGGTTATTCTAGGTATTCCATATTCTAACTACTATATACAACACCCTAAGTTTTTTACAAAAAGGGTGACTCCCTATTGTGAACAACTTTCACGAATTAGGTAATATATAAAGTTAATGTAATTTATTTAAGAGAAAAATTAAAACAAACAAATTATGTCATGTAATGTATATGCATGCACATATCAGTAAAATCAAAATAATTACAGTTTAACAAGAAGTAAACAAACTAACAAGGTAAAAATGATATAATTTTCAGTTTTTTACAGATTTATTCGATCGAAGATAAGTCGTTTTGAAATTTCCGTTGGCCTGCCGGTGAATAAATTTTTCCACTTGATTTGAAATAGCCGCGCACTGTTGCTCCTGTTTCTTACACCGTTCTGTTATACAATTTTGTTTTATTTTCATCGAGTTTTAAAGTGACATAGTTAGGTTTTTCAAAAAAAGAAATAATTTCCGTAAGTATAGCAAGTACTGTTATGACTAAAGTAAGAGGCAATACATATATATGGCACCTGAGGCAACGTATTCGGCTAAATGTATTATAATAGAGTCTAGTTAAAAGTTTAAATTCATATTTTTTTTTTTGCCTAGTTATGAGATATTATTCTGAATGTAATATTTGTTTAAATAGTGTTATAAATTTTAATAGATGTAAAACCTAATAAAATACTGTGATTTGGTGTTTTACTTTATTGGTTTCTACTTAAAGAAATATTGAGAATTTATTTTTTAAGCTTATTCCTCTAACTAAAAGTGTTCAATTAGCGTTAGTTGCACGTTACTGCATTACTAAAAGTGGCAAAAGAAATTGTTCTTAAGTATATTTCAAGTCACTTTAAAAAGGGCAGAACATATTGGCTAAATCTTCTAAGAATTCGAAAAATTTGGTACACAGACGCTTCTAGAATTGCTTACACGGAGCACAGAAGCCGGAGTGTACCGAAGCAAAATGTCTTTAATCGAAGAGAGATCTTTTCTCTTGAAAGCTATACAACGTTCGATGTTCAAATTCCTGACGGACATTTTCAAAAACATGTTGTGGGATATCATGGCAGCTGTCGATGATGCGTTGACAAAGTTCATCTAAACTTTCAGGTTGGGGAGTAAACACAATAGATTTCAAATGACCCCATAGAAAAAAATCTAACGGCGTTATATCAGGAGATCTAGCAGGCTATTCTATAGGCCCCCTTCGCCCTATCCATTTATCTGGAAACTCGTCGTCTAGCCATTGTCGAATGTGAAGAACATAGTGAGGAGGAGCGCCGTCTTGCTGGAAATATATTTCAGCCTCATCAGGTATAGGGTTTTCATCATCATCGATTTGGTTTTCAATGGTTTCAGTGATAAGCGGATTGATGGTATTTTCCAACATATCCGAATAAATGGCTCCATTTAAATTTCCGTTAATAAATATTGGCCCAATCACTTTATTTCCTAAAATGCCTGCCCATACATTAATTTTTTGAGGGTACTGGGTATGCCCTTCTACAAATGCATGAGGATTTTCATTGCTCCAATATCTACAGTTATGCTTATCAACAAATCCATTTAGATAAAATGTGCATTCATTGCTGAAGCAGATATTCTTTACATGAATAGTATTATCATAAATCGTTTCAGTCATTTTTCACAAAACTCAACTCGCCTATCGAAATCGTCTTCGGTTAACCCTTGCAATATATTCATTTTGAATGGATGAAATTTATGAAGTTTGGTAACTGTGTGAACAGAGCCTAATGAAGTACCAGTGGCAGCAACAATTTTGCGTAATGAAGTATTAGGATTTATTCCAAAATGACCCAAAACTTCAACTTGAGCGGCTTCATCCACATTCTCCGATGATCACGTTTTTTATTTGCAACAGACAGTTTCAGTAAAGTTAGTCACAAGGTCCAAAACATACCTATGCGAAGTTATCTTTTCCGGATGTCTGGCGTTAAACGTGACAGCAGTTTGCCGAGCACATTGATTTTGGGCACCATAAATTAGAATAATTTCCACTCTTTCAGCTAGTGTCTAAACCATTTTGGAAGTAAAATCTTCAATTCAACAAATAAATTTTCACTATTCCAAGACTGTCACAAATGTAACTGACGGCAAAATAAATTCTTTATTTTCCTTAGCAACTATAAATAACTAAGTAAGTATAACAATAAATACAGTTCGCCCAGGATCTCTGTGTTGATGAAAAGAATGCGGAAAAAAATTCAGGTTGTTATTTAGTTTTTGCCACGACTAATCTTCCGAATTGCTGTTTATGTTGGTTCCGTTTTAAATTATAAACGAATTGTAGATTTGGCAAATCCTAACAGGCAAGGGATGAAGTAATTTTAGGTTAGAAAGTTGTCCCCTTTGACAAACCTTTTGACGTATTTCGGCGTTTTTTTTTAACAGTAGTTTTCGATAAATCCGTGGTGGGCAGTTTTCAAATGAACACCCTGTATATAATGTCGCGGTTTTTTGCAGTAATTATAAGAAATGGCACCGTTTCCTAAAGCCACCGTAAAATGTCCCACACAATAAGAAATCGCAGAAAATGCTATTTTTCAAATAACTGAAAAATTGTAATCCTTAGATCAACTCTTTAGTACATCTGTTTTAGAAAAGCCTTGAGACATGCCATCATTTCTAAACAAATTGAATTTTTTACAAGGAGTAGTCTTCTATGATTTAGGTGTCATGTTAGCTTAGTAAATTCCAATAGAAGCTTTTGCTTTGTAAGACCACGTTTAAAACATGATTTTTGGTATGCCCCTGGAATTGATTTTTCTTTTAGCATTTTGATGACATGGATTTGTTTAAGCCCACTTCAAAATTATAGAGAATTTTACGTGAAATATAAAGTGAAGAATGAACATGAAGTTTATTATTAGATACATAGATATTAGAATAAGATTTTTTAATAAAAGTCCAAAATTGTATAATTAAAAATATCCAATTTGCAAATTAAATATAAAAGACCTCGAATATTATTCCCATGACATTCAGTGACTTGACCTTAGTAATAATTCATCTTCGGCTATCTAATGTTATGTAATATTTTTTCTTGACGTCTATCGGAAACCACATAACATTTAGAGATGTTTAAGGGTTATCTTTCTTGCACTATTAATTAACTGGTTAATAATTATTTTCAGCTTATTTCTATATTGTTTTTTATTTCACAAGAGGGTAAAAATGCACCCTGTGGCGTTCCTCAATTAGCTACTATTTCTTTCGAATTGTATTCAAAGCTTTTCAGTGAAATATGAGGAAAAGACATTTTTAAATGAGAGTAATTTTAAAAGAACTAATAATTAAAATAACTTCATAAATGTTGAACCTATTCAAACAATTGACTTAGGAAGCTGAAATTCTCGCACTTTATATATCTCTGCAAATCTCTCGATAGCACAATTTTTCACATTTTTACATTTCGTACTAAGACACATTCATTTTTGGAGATAAAAACAAACCTGGCTCGTACCAATTTAAACTTAGATTATGTAAAATTTTAAAGATGAACAGACTCAATTCTTATATCTGCTGCACCAAAATTTCGTATCTTTTATGTAATTTGATAGAAAACATTCCCTTTTGCGTCTTTTCATGTTTTTTGTTTTGCATCATGTTTTTTATTTTGTTATATAGGATCCCATATTAAATGCTGCGTCTCATATTGGTCTCTAAGTTCACGTTTGTTCCATCTCCAGTTCATTAGTGACCTCGGAAAATACTCACTTATGTCGGGCTCACTAATTATGTTTAGCGATATTTACTGACTAGACAATTGTGGCGTAACGTACTGACTGTTTCTGCAAATCAATACTCTTTTTTTTCTTTTGTTTTCTTCTCAGAACAGTTTTAAACTATTTATTTGGTGTGTTTTGATAACCTTCTCTCCTTGTTTGGTATCCATAACTGTAAATATTGTTTAATCAAATTATTTCTAGCGGGTATATTTTGATTTTTGGATTTTTTTGTGTATATTTTGCCAAGCTGTAAAAGTAGTTATTAATTTTTTTATTTTCTTACCTGGTTACCAGAAATGCACTATCGTATTGAGTGCATATTAATGAGATTTTTTTATAAGTATTGATATTGAAAGATGAAATTGTTTTATATTTATATGGTAGGCATTTAATAAGAAAATAAACTGGTTTTAAATGTACTGCAGTCAGTAGGTAACGAATTCTTAAAAAAACCCCGAAATGTTGAAGTAATATAAATTAGGTTAAGGCTAAATATTAAAATTTCTTAATTTGGACCAGAATTTTATTTTATCTCGAATCTCATAGTAACCTTACGAATTTTAAAAGAATAATCTGGTCAAGTTCTAATTTTGCAACAATTTGAATCAGTAAAAACAATACGGTTTTGAAACGTTTCTACTCCAATTTCGCAATAACTAAGATGTTCAACCAGTTTGAGACCCTCTGTATATCCAATCACGATTATCTGTAAGCCATAAAGCGTCTGAGTTGCGACAACAATCATTAGATGATCTTTCCATGGCACGATCTGTGTGACCTATAAGCCTACAATAGGGCAAACTATGCACTTTTAGGCTCGTAAATCTCTGAAGAGGATCGTAAATGGCCTTAAAAAAACTGACTTCGTGCTTGTGAAAGTACTCGAGTAAAAATGCCGGTCTATAAAGACGGATATTTAGCTCACGCAGTGTGTGGTAATTGCTTAATTGAAATAATTGGCTATTAGATTGATTTGGGTCTAATGAGTATTAATTAGAATTACATACGTTGGCAGGTTAAAGCTACTATTTGGTTTATTTATAATTGAGGTTTTTCAGTGATTAATTACATGCTATGAAATTCCTTTTTTACACCATCAAAAGCAATGCAAAATTTGATTTTCGTTACCTCTATGGAAAAAAAACTGTTACCTATTTCAATAAAAATATTCTAGAGGAAAGAAAACTTTAGCCACGATAAAATTATCTTAAGATATGTCACTTTTATCCTTAATTTTTGTTGGATATATGAATTCACTTATAAGTGATTACAAAGATAAAATTCTCAAGGTGCACTGGATCTGATTTATTATTACCATTTTGTTTAGGGCCCATTCATAAGTAAATTACGTATAAGTAAAATTTAGATGAAGTGCACTAAAGTAAAATAATTTGTACAGCCATAAATTTGATAATGGAAAATAAAAAATTAGTGCCAGTTATACATTTTACATGTCAAATATTATTTGGAATACTGTACATACATACATGGAATTATGTCCAGTCATTATGTAATCACATTCATTATGTTCTTTGAAGCCCTAATAATACATGGATTTCTTTTCGTAAGAAAAATAAGTAAATTAGAAATGTCGTCTATCAAACACAAAAGTGCGAAAATACTCAAATTACTGACCCTTTAATAAAGTACATTTTTTAAGCCTTGACAATCATTTGAATTACTGTAAATATTGACTCATCAGTCAAAAAATATATTTTTAAACAAATTACAATTACACTGCGGATTGCGTTATCTGATACACTAGACTAAATACGTGATGGTAGCCGTTTCAAACTTTATGCGATTTTCTATCAAACTGACGAAAATCCTGTATTAACGATCACTTAATATAGTCAGAACGTCTTACTGTAAAGGAAATATGTTAATAAAGTTTTTATGATTGTGCTAAAACAAAAAACAACCGGCGTTAAAAGAGCAATTGCTCATAACCAGAGGGAAGGCACTAATATGTTTAGAGTTTCTTAAATGTAAAAAGTAAGCTGTAAATAAGAAAACGTACACTTAACATAGCTGTCTATTATTATTATTTAACCGCCAGCAAAAAAGTGATTTATTTGAAGTTTCTTTATAAAAAATTATGATTTATTATTACTTTTCTTGTTCCCCCTAGTTTGGTAAAAACGAAGGTTTTATGAACGATCAAGAGTCCACCCTTGGTGTATCTATTGACATTGAAGGAGTATTTAAAGGAAAACCGTACAAAAATCAACACTTACAAACTCTTTGGCTAGAGATGAAGAAAGATGTGGAGACTGACTGAAGTATAATATAATGCGCTCTTTAAAAAAATTATAAAAATAACTGATCCTTTATACCTATATCTTATCGGAATTATTATAAAAACCTATCTACAGCAAAAAGTGTTCTTACTCCACTATCTTTCAAGCACATTAAGCTTTACTTATTCCAAGAAACAATCTGAAGGTGAAAGGTTTGGCGAGTTTAGTTTAAGGAACTCGTATCGGTTTTTCAAATTGCTCTTTTTGTAAAAAGAAATTTTATTATGTTCATATCCTTGCCTTGCTTAAACTACTTGTATTAGCTGCTTGTGTTGATGATTACTTGTTTTAATATGCCCGTGCCGTATAGGGCCCTGGAATATGCAAACATCCATTTAATTTACGGAAGATGCAGAAGAAATGTTCCAGCAGTAGCGAACCTTTATCAAGAAATATATATTCAAATTTGTAATCAGTACATCATGCTACTGATTATCATTTGTTTATCAATGTTCACCGAGCATATACCGAAGGTAGGATCCCTTATGCTCCTGTTCGAGAGGGGACACCCCATATCGATTATTTATTTATTTATTTACATCAGTCAATAGAGAAACTCCAATAATAGAGTGGAAATGATGTATATAAACATGAAATCGCCTTATCAAAATAAAACTAATATTATAAACAAGATTATCTAAACTAAGCGAATTCTATTAATTTCGGCTAGGTTACAGTTAAATATATCGCATTGATTCTGTAGAGAGTTGTATGTATTGCAAGCTCTACGTATAGGCGAAAATTTTGTAATGTTGGTTCGAGGTATTGAAAGGTAAAAAGTTTGAAAACTGCTGACAGCCGAGGAGTGTGTAAATTTAGAAGTTGCAAGATCTCTGGCGAGTCAATTACGCCATTATTTAATTTATGTAAGAACTGTAAATCTGCCGAATCCCTTCTTTCCTGTAATAATTTTACCTGATTTTACCGATTTCCGGGTACATTCTTTTGCATCTAAACCAAAGGAATTTAAGAAATTTTCGCTGTATAGTTTCAAGCTTGTTAATATGGTTCTGATAGTATGGCGACCAGACTTGGGAAGAATATTCCAAAATTGAATGAACATAGGTAAAGTACAGTTTAATGCTAGAGATATTCTCAAAGAATGGAGAGTTCCTGACAACAAAACCCAACATTTTATAACTTCTTTTTATGATATCTTCTATATGAAAACTAAATGAAAGTGAGCTACTAAAAACGACTCGCTTAATGACAGCGTTAATGGCTGCTTGGAGTTTAATGCAGTCGTCAATAGTATCAATTCTACAGTATAATTTTTTATCATCACAGTATATTAAGCTGTTTACTTCTAGGTCCTTATAAATGAGTTTGAAAAGTAGAGGTCCTAATATGGAGCCTTGTGGTACGCCTGAAGGAGCGACTATTTCAGTTGAGGTGTGTCCAAAGCATTCAATGTGTTGAGGACGTTTAGTGAGATAAGAAGAGAGAAGAGAAATTAAACGAGATGAAAACATAAATTGGTCAGAAAGATTTCATATAAGAATGGAATGGTCAAGACGATCGAAAGCTTTCGAGAAATCTGTATAGACTACATTAACTTGAGAATTATTATTTATAGATTCTCATATAAATTCCGTGATGGTAATAAGATTAGTGGTAGTGGATCTGCCCTTCATGAAGCCATGCTGTCTAGTGTCTATAAGATGTTTTATAGGAAAGTATAATGCTGAATGAAGAACCCGCTCAAAAACTTTAGAAAGTTGTTCATAAGTGTAACTGGCCGATAGTTATCTATAAGATTTTTATCATTTTTTTTAAGAACAGGAATAATTTTAGATTTTTTGCAGAGCAAAGGAAATTCTCCAGTTCTGAGGGCAAGATTAAACAATACTGTTAGCGGTTTACAAAAAGCATACGCACAGTCAAATATAAAAAATGCGGGTATTTTATCGGGACCAACTATAGCTTTTTTCATTATCTTGACTTCTCACAAGCACTCGAAATTCAAACAGGGATACCTAAATCGGTGCTAAGATCACTAGGCGGATTCGATATCACTCATATTACGTATAATTTGTGTAAAACCTGGGACTCGGGACTACGAACTATGTCTATGGTTTTCCGCAGAATGTTGCAAAAAAATCGAGAGGTGCCGAACTGGCAGACTTGTTAATAATGATTTTGTCAAAACAAACTACTACTTCTTTTAGAAGATGTTCTGTTGGCCAAATAATGTATTTCCAAAATGATTGCTTCCCAGCACATTATTCCCTTCAAGTTCGTCGTTACTTAAACCAAACCTATTCTAACAGATGACTCAGATGACTTGGTCCAATTTTATGGCCTTCCAGGTTTCCAGACGTGAACCCCCCAGATTTTTTTTACTGCGGTTGAATATGATTTTTGCATTAAGGTTTATGCAAGACAAATAAATAATATTGCTGAAATACGTCAGCGATTAAATGACAAGAAATTAACGTTGCCAAAAATGCAAAATGGAAAAAAGGTCGTTCATAAAAAGATGCTACGCCTGCATTCGCGTTGGTGGTAAGCAGTCTGAACATATTATTTGATTTTTTATTTTTCTAAGGTAAATAAAAACATTTTTTAAACAAGGTTCATTTTTAGAATGATCTAATGAGATATATATTATCTTTCACTCTAAGACTATAACAGTAAGCTGTTAATCTTGATCTCTGATCAATGAAATGGCTATTTGGTGCAAAACTAAAATGAGACTCTAAAAAACATAAATTTTTAAGAGCCAATATCTCGAAAGCTATAGATTTTCTAATTACGTCATTCTATGTTTTACGCTTAAAAGCTGTTCCACCAGCTCTTTCAGTATTATAGTTGATATTCCGGACACCCTGGATATGTCAATTGTAATTGACAATTATACCAAAATGCAAAATATGTTTAACTTTTCAGCAAGTAAATAACTAAGGGATAAAATTCTAGTGTTTAGTGTACTTGTACTATGAACATCTTATAAAAATAAGAAGTTCTTATGAAGATATTTAAAAAATAAGCCATTAAGGAGTATCTGGACATTTTCTCAGTCCAATAGGACAGGATATGAATGAATCCATTTCCAAGTAGATAAAAAACTATAAACGGTGTCATCTTTAACTTAATAGCTGTTAATATTTCAATTTATAAATTAAGTACTGTTTACATCATCTACCTTAGCAACATCTAAATGTAAGCAATTAAAAGAGTATTACTTATCTATAAAGTAAGAAGCTTAAATTAATATTACAGCAACAAATCTGCTTGTTTTTTAAGTAAAGACTAATTTTACTACAGGATAATAGACTGTCCGGCTTTGGTTTATCAGAGACTCATCCATTGCTTTTGGTCGTTCTGTAAGCCCTTAGCTTTAACAGCCTAAAGGTCAATTCCCGGTTTCTACCAAAACTACCAAGTCAAACGACTCAGATAATCAGTAATTGCCTTATCACTGAAACAACAAGAAGAGTTAGGGAGAATCCTAGTACGTTCGAGCGCTAGAGTTAGTACGTTGTTGCTAGAAGATTTTCTGTTATACCACTCAGTCTGTGTATGGAAGTTTCCGAAATTTGGAACCTATAAGCCTACTACAAAGAAAAAATCCTTGGATAATATTTTAAGGCAATCCGGAAATGGTTTTGGGTATCTAAGCATTAAATATCCATAAAATATTTTTGAAAAGTCATTAAAAGATCAAGAAATGGTACAAATAATAAGAAATGATATGGATCTTTGCCTTTTATTGAGTGACAATTTATTAATCTATAAAATATAAGGTTTTAAAAATTATAATTATGTAAAATGCATATGATGACTCAAATAAATAAACTTTAGTACTAAAATAATTTTCATCAAATTTCATCAATAATCTATACGTTATATTTTCTTGCAGGGTAACTAGGCAATAAAAAACCATGACGACCTGCAACTGCCCTGTAACCCAACCAGGGCCAACTCTAGCCTCGACATGCGGTGGAGCTCCATTTATGCTGTTTATGGGATTGCTTGAGGTATTTCTGAGGTAACTTACAATATAGAACACAATCAAAAAGTCCTACTTTAATATTTGTATTGTTTCTTAATTTAAGCACATTTATGAATGTTATGTTTAAATAGGTCGCAATGCGATTTGGAAGATCCATGCGGTCGTCCAAAATCCACACCCATTTTAGACGAGTATGATTTCATTGTTGTTGGGGCGGGAAGTGCGGGGGCGGTGGTGGCGAGCCGCCTCTCTGAGATACCTGACTGGAAAGTTTTGTTAATTGAAGCAGGTACCTAAGTATATTGGAAAAAAAATATTAAAAACCAGTATTGGTTCTAACATGATTGTTTTTCCATTAGGAAATGATGAACCTACGGGGACACAGGTCCCATCAATGTTTTTAAATTTTATTGGCTCCGACATTGATTGGGCGTATACTACTGAGCCTGAGAAGCAGGCGTGCTTGGCTGAAAATGAGCAGCGATGTTATTGGCCTAGAGGCAAAGTAAGTATTTTTTTTTAATGTCTTTAACAGTGTTAGATTCAATTCATTATTAGTCAATAATGGTAAATGAAACCTAAGTACATGTTCCTATTTTTCATTTAACTAAGTTGTTTCACCACCATAATCTAATAAAATAATATATATAATATTTATTTTATTTGAATTTAGTTTATTAAATTTATAGGAATCCCCATTATACAAAATAAATGTACAAAATAGATTATTACATAATAGATAACTTAACCTAGTGAATTGATACAATGTAAAGAAAAAAAGGTCAGGAGCATTAATCATGCCATTAACCAGCTTAAAGACAAAACAAAGATCAGCGTTCACACGCCTTTTGGCCAATGTATCCAGTTTAAGTCTTACTCTTATGTCCTCACGATGATACTCGTCAAAGCTAATGCCCATTCTAAATGCAGCACACCGTAAAAATCCATCTTGCACTTTCTCAATCATATCTATTGAATTCTGATATAGAGGAGACCACACTACTGAAAAGAATTCAAGATTAGCTCTAACCAGTGAGACATAAAGGAGTCTATAGGCTTGCAGAGAGAGATGGGAACTATTCCTGTTTACAGCACCCAACACTCTTAGTCCCTTTAAAGTTATTTTAGAGATGTGATGAACAAATCTCAGATGCTGATCGAACCACACGCCTAAATCCTTGACTACATTCACATACTGCAAGGACTTACCAAGGATACTATATGTAGAATTGAATCTCCTCGAACCTCTATGAAATGATATGTAGCAACACTTGGAAATATTGAGCCTCAATCCGTTCATCACTGACCACTCACACAAAGCATCAAGGTCTGCATGTAGAGCTTCAGGTCATCAGCAAACATACTTACAGAACTATGATTGATCACATTAACAATATAATTCACAAATAGATTGAAGAGCAGAGGGGCACAGTGAGATCCCTGAGGAATCCCTGAGATTACATTAGTAGGTGCAGAAGTACAGCCATGCACCTTCACACTCTGAGTTCTTCCTATCAGAAAACTCTTTAGCCATTTTAAGAGGGAGTCATGAAAACCAGCACTTTCCAACTTGGCCAGCAAGAGACCAAAGTTCACGCTGTCGAAGGCCTTGGAGAAGTCGGTGTAGACCGCATTAGTCTGAACCCCCCCTCCCCCTTCAAAGCCCCCAGCAGATCACACTCGTATTGAACCAAACTGCTGGTTGTGGATTTCCCAGAAGAGAATCCTGACTGTTTTTCACAAATGATTCCTTTGCATTGCCATGTTAGCTGACCGCAAACCAAAATATCAAACAATTTGGCCAAAGAGTTTTGAATACATACTCCACGATAATTGGCAATATCCTCCCTATTGCCAGCCTTAAATATCGGCATGATAAAAATGTGCTTCCAAGCTTCTGGAAAGGTAGAGTCCTGTAAAGACATATTAAAGACCATCTGGAGAGGCCTACTATGTTATTGTATAAATACAGTTCTTTAAAAAGACATTAGGTATATTACCTGGCCCACAGATAAACTTGTTAGGTAATTTCTGGATCTTAGAAAATACCTCCGAGAGAGTGAAGCGTCCAATAATAATATTCTGGGAACCAAATTCAAGAGAATCAGGAATGGGATACGTAGAGTTGTCGTAAACTGTAGCAAAAAATTTTGCAAACAAATCAGTAATTGCTTCCCTAGACTCTGCCATTTCCCGGCCCAAAAACATCGAACTTGGAAATGCATTGCTCTTTCTTTTGTCATTGACAAACCTACCAAAAGTAACCACTATCATCCACCACTGACCTCTCCACTTTACCAATATATTCACTAAAGCAACGATCGTGTTCTACTTTACATCGAGATCTAAGGGTTGAAAAACGAGCATAAGAGTCAGGTGAGGGAGTAGACGTATATTTCCTGTGTGCAGCCTTCTTTTAATACATTAAGTCTTTAAGTAAAGGACTAAACCATTTAGGAAAAGATGAAGACCTTAGTCTCTTTTTAGGAACATACAAATCAAGGCAATCCTATAAAATATTGTAACGATATTGTAAATACCGAGAAACAAGCTGATCTCCATCTTTCCGGAATAACACAAATGGCACATCGCACGTCGTCTCGAAGGTTGGCAATAATCTTCCGGAACAGCGTTCTGCCGAGTATATAAAGAGTCGCATCGCCGATAGTAGTCAGTTCAGTGAAGTAAGGTTCAGAATATTGGCGCGAGATTTAAATAGTTTTATAAGGACGTTTGTATTCTCTAAAGGCCGAGTTGCCGCGGATCTGAGAAGCTTAGCAATTTTTAAACTCGCAAGCGGACTCCATAGCCTTAACTGGAGGATGATTCGCAACACGTTAGAAGTGGTCTTGAGGTCTACAAGCGTGCAAGATCTGATGTTCTGTTGTCCCAACGTCGTTCTCTAGAGCAAAGCGTTGATTGTTATTTCTGCAAGAGGTCCACCTGCAAGAGAGTCGATATCGACCTTCTGCCGATATCGACATCTACCATATTTGGATACATTTCGGGATGAAATGATCTTAGGGAGGGGACAGTATAACGATATTGTACACCGAGAAACCAGCCGATTCTCCGTCATTCCTAAAGGTTGGCGAGATTCTTCCGCTACAGCGTTGTGCCGAGTATATAAGAAGCTGCATCGCCTACAGTATTCAGTTCTCATTTCACTGACGTAAAGTTCGAAATATTGGCGTGAGATTTAAGTAGTTGTAAATAAATATAGTAAAAATAAATATCTCTAAAAAATAAGTCTCGTCGTCTCTTAACCTCAGCTAATGGCTATACCAATACTGGTGTGGTACAGGTAATGAAAATAGGAAGATGTGGGTTCTAAAACTTACTGCGATACTAAGGCCTAAAGGATGATGTTTTTGAAAAGAAAATTTTAAATGATCAAATTTCGAATATAACCAATCATTTTTAAAATGTAATCATTTATATTTTATAGTCGTCAAAAGGGGAATTTAACCATATGTTATCAACAAACGGAAGATTTATACTATAGAACGAAATAGATTTTTGCCAAGACTTTTCCTCTGACTTTGACTACAAAAAAAAAAGAATATCGAGACTTAAACTTGTAGTGCTTTGAGACAACAGCATGATACTGATCCGCTCTTGTGGTATTACAGATTTAAGGTATGAAAAGACCCCAATTTGATAACATTGAAGAGGTCAAGAAAGAAACGAGGGAGGAGCTATCTAACAGTGAAAGCACAAGTAGGAAGTACAATTTATTAGCTATAACTGAGAGTACTTTAAAAGGGATAAGATTGTTTTGTAAAATACTTAAAATTAGATAAATTTTAATAAATAATTCCGATTTTATTCGTGTACCTTCCTGTATGTCTATGCTTTCAACACACTTTTAACATGCAACAAACAAACCTATCCTATCAAGAAAGAATTAGATAGATATTACTAATTTAGGTTAAGATATACAAGTTTGGTACATATCTTCGCCCTTGACTAAACCATTATATATCATAAACTTGATCTATAAAGTTTCAGTATTATAAAAACGTCTTCGTTTACATAGGTAATGGGTGGTACTTCGGTTATGAATGGAATGATGTACATGCGCGGATCACGCAAGGATTATAATGATTGGGAGGCATTAGGAAATGATGGTAATTAAAATGACATAACTCGTAAATCATATTTTTACCAATCCACTTTATCCTTCAGGCTGGGGATATAACGACGTCCTTCCATATTTCCTTAAAAGCGAAGATAACAAACAAGTGGATAAAATGGACAGAGGGTACCATTCAGAGGGCGGACTTTTACAAGTCTCGCAGTTTCCTTATCACCCTCCTTTATCAAGGGCCATTATAAAAGCTGCTGAGGAATTGGGTAAACATAAATGAATATTTTAGCGTTTGTTTTTAGTCAACTATATCAATGAATTTCAGGACAGCCAATCAGAGATGTTAACGGTATCTACCACACTGGGTTCCAAATAGCGCAGACCACAAATAGAAATGGTTCAAGGTTGAGTACAGCGCGAGCATTTATTCGTCCCTTTAAAACTCGAGAAAATCTGGATATTTTGATGAATTCCACTGTTACTAAAGTTTTAGTAAATCCTCAAAGTAAACAGGCCTACGGGGTGGAGGTTTTGACTGAAGGAGGTAGTAAGGAGATTTATGCTACAAAGGAGGTTATTGTCTCTGGGGGTGAGTGTAGTAGCTCAGATGTGGAAGCTTTTTTATATTTCACATAAATATACTGCATCTTCGGGGGTGTCACAGGGCTCTAACTTGGGACCGTTATTCTTTCCGGTATTTATATATGATTTAATTACTATCCTTATCAATAAGAAACTCCTATTTGCCGATGACCTCAAGATATTTTCCACTATCGTAAACATAAATTATTGTTATTCCTTGCAGAGCGACTTGAATTGTATTAGTTTGTCGTGCACCAAAAACAAATTAAATATTAACGTCTCGAAATGTAGAGTTCTTACTTTTTCACGGAAAAAAAATCCAATTGAATTTAAATATAGTTTATCAACAAATCTAAATCGGGGTAAATCCATTTCGGATTTGGGTGTACTCTTTGACCCTAAATTAACCTTTGTGGATCGGGTGGAGTCTGTCTCGGATCGCGCTGGTAGGGCACTGGGCTTTATAGTACGCAACTGTCGGCGTTTTAATAACATAGAAGCAATAAAAACATTATTTTTTAGCTTTGTACGTTCTAGACTTGAATACGCTTCTGTTATATGGATCCCTTAGTATGAAATTCATAAGTATTCGATGGAAAAAATTCAACTAAAGTTTCTTAAGTACATATCCTTCCAAGTTGATGGTTTTTACCCTTTACAGCTCATTTCATATAATCTGCTTTTAACCCTGGAATACTACACTTAGTTCCCACTCTGCATCTGCTACACAGGGGTACAACCGTACCCTAAATAAAACACGTCGTATTTTAGAAAAACGAAAAATTTATTCACTTATAGAAAAATAATAACTTAAACCGAGTCTCTAAGAATACTTTTAACGCACATCCATAATAAAATGTTTATGCGGCACACACTGAGCATATTTTTTTTAATGTTGCAAACACACGAACTTTTTGCATACAGCATAGCTAACTCTCGATTTTCGATCCTCTCTTCTGGGACAAAGCACACACCTACCCACTGTTGTTGTAAGCCTAGTAGGTACTTCTTCTGAAGTGGTTATCTTGAGGACCCTACATATAGTTTCACGGAGTTCGCGCCTCAAAGTTGGAGCTTCCAAATGACTCATCAAGACCAGGTCAAGGGCAAGCTTCTTGAGGTATTCTCTCCTGTGCTTTACAATTTCTTTATTCACTTCACCAGAGCCACGCAAAAGAATCATTGAATTATATCCCAGAATATCCAACAAATTATAGAACAGACATAATGGCCAGCGACGTGTTTTTCTACCAGTAGAATAAGTGTGGCACAACTGGTCTAAAGTATCCACTCCTCCTTTTGTAGAATTATAAAATTGAATAATTTCTGGTAACTTGGTCGTAAATGGCTCATCACCTTTTTCGTGCATTGTCGAAAGCATAATTACTGCTTTTTTAGCACTCTTGGGTGGACAGTATGATAACAGTGTCAGATGTCCACTGTAGCAAAACATGGCAGAATTTTGATTCCTTTCTTTGAGTTCCAAAAACGACTCGGGAATTTCTTTTTTATTTCTTCTCACAGTACCAACAATGGTAATTTTCCTCTCCTAAAGATGTTTCGTGGTCTCAATAGAAGTAAACCAGTTATCCATGGTCAAGTTCCTATTTGTTCCTTGGACAGAACTGGTTAGCTTATTACAGTAATACTGAGCTACAGGAACATCAGTTGGTGTGGAACCTTTTCCTATATAAATTTCAGCATCAAGTGTAAAAGCTGTTTTGGCATCACAGGACAACACAATTTTGATTCCGTATTTATTGGGCTTTGAAGGGATGTACATTTTAAAAGGACATCGCCCTCTAAAACCAACCAATTGTTCATCAATTGTAATATATTCTGAAGGAGTATATAGGTTTTTCATTTTAAAGATTGATCTCTCAAATACCTCTCGAAAAGCTGCAAGCTTATCAGTTTCTTTTCTTTCAGCTCTGGACTGCTTATCATCAAAGCGAAGACAGTTTATCAAAAACCTGAAATGTGCCTCGGGCATGGTAGCACGGAATATTGGCATTCCTGTATCTTTATCAAATAGTTCCTTGGTCAAAACTCCGGCCATTTTCATAACACCGGCATAATAAAATAGCCCGAAAAGTGCTTGGAGTTCAATGCTGTTTGTCTCTTACCTACTGGCGTAATAACAGGTGCATCAGTATCTTGGTCATCGTTCTTATTTGAATATTTTAATCGTTGAACTTGGATCTCGTTATTAGTATATTGGGTAATTTTATCGAGAGTTTCTTGAGTGAAACATAATTTCCAAGCTTCAGTTCCCGATGTTATATGTTTTGCTTCGTTTTTGTTTCCAGGTAAATGTAAAATCAGATTTCGTTTTGGTGTACGATGAATTGCGCCTTTCTTACCTGACCACATAAACCCATTTTTACCCCTTAATTTGGTAGGCACTGGTAAAATTTCCACCATATCTCTGTTGATCGCCTGTATTTCTGCCAATGGTATATTGTCATCTTCCGAATCTGTATCAGATGGAAAGGTATCCTGAGTTTGTTCTGGTGCAATAAAAGAATTAAGATTGATTTGATTGCCGCGTATTTCATCCTCTTCTGGCTCCTCTCTAAAATCAGGTATAACGGCATCTTCCTCCTCGCTGTCTCCCGAAAAACTGTCTGAATCAGATTCATAGAGAATGCGATGAATTTCTCCGACATCTTCAGGCTTTGTTAGGTCGAAGAACTTTTTCTGCCCATTATTCGTGCAGCCTAACAAAGAAAATCAATAATAACTTAAATATCAAAGAAAAATATAATAACTTAAAAAAAAACTAAAATATTTTATATAAGTATTATAGACATATTTTAGAAATTTCTCTCTCTTTTCAAAAAAAAAGATACTTACTCATATAATAATAATCACCAAAATCTACTGAGAAGCGAAATAATCACAGAGTATATTTAACCTAAACTGCTACACTGGGGTACGCGCTAACCCCAAATATCACAAATCTCGAAAAGCAAAAACCGTGTGCCGACGTCAATTGTCGCACGCGAACTGACTTGCCGCGTCTTGAAACTAATAAGACTTCGGCGTTCGTTCCCCCGCCCACTTCCATTTAACTTGAGATATGATTAATGATGGGGTACAAATGTATCCCAAGTAGCATTCCAGGGTTAACTCGATTCTCCGTGGACTCACTTGAATTCAGGAAAAAAAAGCCTCAGTTGTATTGTTGCATATAATTCTGCGTGGGGATATTAACTGTTCTGAATTGCTAGATAAATTAAATTTTTGTGTACCACGACTAAATTCTAGGAATACTAAAACCTTTGGTAAGAGCGTTTTTGGGATTATCCAATTAACTTTGCTGTTTGTATTGTTGTTATGTTTTTTTTCTCTCTTTGAGATTTAGGTATATGGGTATTTATTTTGCTTGGGGTTTATAATTTGTGATTGCTTAGTTTTATATTGGAAGCCTAAGATTGTTGCTATAAATTGTTAAAACATAGTTTATACTATGATGTCGCGGAGAATATTTTAGTTTTTATTTATGTGTGTCTTTATTATATCTTAAAAATTGTTTAAACATTATTGTAACCTTTGGCTCTGTAAATGGTTTATACTGTTGGGCTGTATTGCTAAAAATAAATAATATTGACACATTTCTTTAGGTGCCGTAAATTCTCCGCAAATTTTGCTACTTTCTGGGATAGGACCAAAAAATGAACTGGAACAAGTCAAAGTGCCTGTAGTCCACGACTTGCCAGGTGTGGGTAAAAATTTACAAAACCATGTGGCATTTTTCCTAAATTTCAATATCAATGATACTAATACCGCTCCTTTAAATTGGGCAACCGCAATGGAATATTTACTATTCAGAGATGGACTAATGAGCGGTACAGGTGAGAAGCTATGATTATCCGTTTTTGCGTTTCTACTTAAGAAATTTCCAGGAATATCTGAAGTGACTGGATTTATCAACACTAAATATAACGACCCGAATCTGGACCATCCAGATATTCAATTCTTCTTTGGTGGTTTCTTAGCAAATTGCGCCAAGACCGGTCAGGTCGGAGAGAGGGTCGATAACGCATCCAGACAAATTCAAATAATTCCTGCTGTATTACATCCAAAAAGTAGAGGAGAGATTCGGTTAAGGGATGCCAATCCCTTAAGCAAACCAATGATTTTTGCTAATTATTTTACTGATAATAATGATGTTAAAGTTATGATTGAGGGTATAAGATTTGCCTTGAGGTTAGCTGAAACTAAAGGTAAGTTCGGTGATTCTGTACTGAGAAATATTATTTTCATTTTTGTTTATACAGCTCTAAGGAGATACGGGTTTCAACTGGATAAAACACCGGTACAGGGGTGCGAAAGTTTGACATTTGGATCAGATCCGTATTGGGAGTGTGCGATGAAACGACAAACCGGTCCAGAAAATCATCAAGCTGGAAGCTGTAAGATGGGCCCTAGAAATGATCCTCTGGCCGTTTTGGCGCCTGATTTAAGGGTAATTTTTCTTTTATAAAATGTTTAGAGTATGAGAGCCATTTTTTCCTTTAGGTGCATGGGATTGACAGACTACGAGTAATAGATACCAGTATAATGCCGAAAGTAACAACTGGCAATACAAATGCTCCCGCCATAATGATTGGAGAAAAGGGGGCGGATATAATTAAGGCGCGATGGTTAACGCCTGCTCAGGGTTACTTTTATTCGCATAGCCCTCCATTAGGTAGTAACAGGGTGGTGAGGCAGTGGAGTGATGTACGAGGTTGGGCTCAAAGATAATGTAGCCTGTATTTATTAAAAATAATTATTACAGTGCTGGAGATTTGAAATTGTTATATCGGTAGTGCGATAAAACTGAAAAAGAGTTTTTCAATTATGTATTACTTGTTCAAATGTCTAATACTATATTATAAAATAATTTATGGTTATAATTATCTTAAAAGTAATTTTCGAGTTTAAAAAGTAATAAAATTGTCAAAGAACTTGTTCTACTTTTGAAAATATTTAATTATAATGCCAGTTAAGTAAGTATAAAAATATTGCACATGTAGTTCCTTTTTTTAATGCAATTTTGTACATATATTATGTAAATTATCGTAATTTGTTTTGTGCTATCGATTGTAAAAATGTGTTATTGTAATAATAATAGTGATTAAAAAAAATCTTTTTAAACCAAGCAATTCTACTAATTCTTAAATACAATTTAATTGATGTACAGTATTACTGTGCCTAAAATAAATAGTATATTACATATCAATAGGAGTCTTTTAATAAATCAATTTTGTGTCTGAAATATTAAATGCAAATTTAATACATTTTGATGTTAATGTTAATAAAATTACAATTTTTTCCTAACAAACGTGTTATTTTTGACTGACATTAAGGGATTTGTAACCATTAAGGGATATTTTATTTATTTATTAATTCATATATCAATATAACATATTTAATATAAATTACATGGATGCAGGAATATATTTAAAGCCACTAATATTGATATGAAATTCAAAATGTAAGATTTCCAATTGCATTTCAATGGCATGATTTTTGTCTTTTAAGAAATAGACACGTTGACTTTAGACCCCATAACGGAACTCTGGAGTGAGAGTTTAATGAGGTTAATTGAGGGATTTTCTGTTGAGGCTTTGGAGAATACACACTCAAAAAAGATTGGAATTAGTAGAAGGGTAAGTTCCTAATTTGAGTCAAATTATTTAACTTAGTAATTTCTACTTTAACAGTAACCGACTTCCATCTGGTGTACATTAAGGGTCTCATCTCTCCTCTTTATCGCCTTTCTTTAGAATATATTGGTGTTTCACTTCTAATGATTTTGTCTAATGATTTCTTAGAAAGATATTTGATAACTGTAATAAGCTTCAATGTGTCAAATATGTTGAACGTATCCAAAGATTTCGTAGCTTCTGCATATAGTACAGGTTGGCCCAAATTCCGAGAAGAGATATGACTTTATTAAGGCGACGTCTTATCCTCTACAAAATAACTTTTTTAGGTTTAACGTCCGACGTTTCGTCTTTTAGAAACCATCATCAACTATTTTAATTTATATATTTTTTTATACGTTTTAACCACCTTAATATCATAACATATTAAAATATTCAACTTGTTAATGTTTTGATAAGATTAAACGATTTTTTATTTCTCTTAACAAAAAAATAAGTGCGGTCCTGCGCTTGTGGTTTTCTCTACAGTTAGGCCACCTTACCATGGTACTATATTAAAACTTTTAAGCTAAATCTACAAGAATCAAAACGAAAATATTTCATATTTAACAAACAATTATTTTATAATATTTGGGGACAAATCGGGAAATCTAGGAGGCCATTTAACATCGCCAGTCCCATATATTTAATTTTTAAGGTTATTGAGTAAGGAATTAAAAACTTTTGTGCTCATTTTCTCGAGACCACTATCGAACAACGGAAGGACTGTGTTAATGAAAAAAATAATTCATCTAAACATAGAATATTTCCTAAAAAAATTAAATTTTCATTTGCTTTTTTCGTCATGGCATCACAAAAGTCCATTCGTCGCCACTGGGATTTGGGATATATCTCCTGAGTTTTAGAATATTTGCAACATATTGTAACCGTATTGTAAACACCGAGAAACCAGCTCAGAGTCTCCGTCATTCCGAAATTACACAAGTGGCGCACCCCACGACGTTTCGAAGGTTAGCGAGAATCTTCCGGAGAAGGAGCCGCATCGCCGATGGAAGTCAGTTGTTAGTTCAGTGAAGTAAAGTTCAGAATATTGGCACTGGATTTACATCGAACATAAATAAGGTGAAAAAATAGATAAATAAATAAGGTGAAAATGCATATTTCGAATAAGTAATCGTGTTTCGTAGTGTAAGTGTGCAAATAAATTGGTGCAAACAAACTATTTTTGATTGTGATTGTTTTAATTCAAGGATGCGAATCCTGGCTGGATCGAAACTCTTCTCAAGGATAGACTTGAAAAGTGAATACTGGCGAGTTCAGTTGGCTCCTAAGGATCGGGAAAAGGGGTCTTTCATGGTGGATCTTGGATTATGCCAATTGAAAGTGATGCCTGTGCAATTCTCCTGCCATTTTGATGAGACGCACGACTTTTAACAGATGTACATGATGTTAATGCTAAAGATCAGAGGTATAATAACGGTGACATGGTCTGGACATCTCTTAGGGTCAAGACTGAAGAGTCTGTCACTGAAATTTCAAACATCCTGGGATGGTCCATTTAAAGTACTAGTACTAGCCATCAACGACGTTCTTTACAGAATACAAAAGGCGCCAAACGGTAAAGCTGAAGTTATTAACTTTAACCGAATGGCTTTTTATTATCGAAACCACGAAGACGCTAAGATGCGACAAATCCAACTAGAATCGGATTTAATATTCAATTTCACATATTTATAGCCCATCATTCTAATAGCCGAAAGAGTCAGTACGGCGTGACCTGTGAGGTGCAGCAAGACTTGTTTACTGCTCCAGCTAAGTATACTCTGACACATTGTGTAGCTAAGGATTTACAAATGTCTGAAGGAATAGCTGAAGTTTTTCGTAGAAAGTTTCGAAAATTTTAAGAGCTCGTTGGTCTAACTGGAGAGTCGGTCCAGCACTCAATATAAACCGATGAAGACTGGTAGGAAGATCTTCTGGTTACAAAAGAGGCGTCACACTAGAAACCAACCTATAAGGATGTTTGGGACGCTTTGTGTCCTCTAAAGGAGCAGTTGCTTGGCGCGGATCTGATCTCAGCAATTCCCAAACTCGCATGCGGATTCGATAACCTAGACTGAAGGATGATTCGCAGTATGTTAGAAGTGGTGTTCAAGTGTACAGGCATGGAAGTTCTGGTGTGCTGTTATACTCTCCAACGTCGTTCTCTGAGGTCTACGACAAGAGGTCCAGTTGCAAGAGGAGAACCTTCTGCCGATCAATATCCACCATATTTGTAACGATTTCGGGACTACATGACCTTAGGGAGGGGACAGTGTACCGATACTGTAAACACCGAGAAACCAGCTGATTCTCCGTCATTCTGGAATGATACAAGTGGCACACCGCACGACGTCTCAATGGTTAGCGAGAATCTTCCGGAACATTATTCTGCAGAGTATATAAGAAGCCGCATCGCCCATGGAAGTCAGTTATCAGTTCAGTGATGTAAAGCTTGGAATATTGGCGCGAGATTTAAATCAAACATAAAATGAATATGTGAAAATAAACTAGTTGATTATCTGTGATAGGTAAAAACGCTACCATATGTTTTTTTCCAAATACTGGTAACAGTTTTATAGTTTACACCCAGCTCCTCTTTAACACTTCTACTTAATCGATACTTCTACTCTATCGACACGACTACCAATTTTATCTTTGGTAGTCGTGCTAATCATCGCTAGCAGGTCAAAAACAAATAACTTCTTACTAAATTTAACATTTCATGCACATGATGGTGCACGTTGCTACTATACAGGTTGGAGAATCGATCATTACCCATAGGGAGGCGCAATATGACAACGCGCACGTATGCAAGTATTGAAGTACGCCAAACAGTTGTTTGTAATACTCGAAATTCTCTTGAAGTAGTACTTCAATATGTCTTTGAAATGTCTCGTCTGTGTGTTACCAGAAATATTCTGTATTTTCCGGTAAATAAAACATGGCTGATTTGATATAATAATTATCGTAGAAAACTAAAAGTATATATAAACTTAAAAGAGCGCTGTATGAAACAAAAACCCTCATCACTGAATACTTTCATATTACACTTTAAGACAAAACCAAATACCAGGTTGTCTGTGAAATATAGTTAAAATATAAAATATTAATCGTGTTGAATTCACTTTAAGGGCAATACGCTTTTGGACCCTTTCTGTAGAAGGTTCTTGCACTTTAGTGGTAAATTTACGACAATCTTAAAGAAAAAAGGATGTCTCAAAACTCGAAACTACATTTAAAATTGTTTTTTTTGGCAGAAAACGGTCTGGTTTCAAATGTAATTGAAAACAAATCCCCACATTGACATACACTTGAGCAGAGGCAGCCGCTTATTAAAAAGAGGAAGCGGTATTGCCATTATTTTGGAGAATGCGTAATCTTCAAATTCCCAACCTGTAGGGGTAGACGAAATCCTATTATGTCGATGGATTCTTGAAGCATACAGTTTTCCCAGATTTCCAGGATATACCCTGGTTGGTATTCAATATAACTCTAACGATTTTCTTGGTTAAAGGAAAAATAATTTGACAAAAATATATAAATTTATTCATCAAATTTTTTACTTAAAATAATTTGAGACAAAATATTTATTTATAATGTAATAATACCCAAAGGATGTATAATAAAGGTAATTTTAGTTTTTGACAGCTATGTTTTTGTTCAATTCGTTCTTTAAGTTGTTGCTTAATTCGACTACTTGGTCCAACAGGGTCTTGGCAGCTTTGGTTAAGTCATCTTTAACTTCTAAAAAAAAGGAATAAATATATTAATACAGTGAGTTTTTTTCCAGTAACATAATCACTTATTAAAAGGCAAAAGGAAATATGTTGCAACCACGATGTTTTTAATATAAGTAAAGACTTTTTAACTGTAATTTTAAAGTATGTAGCTTTAAATCTAAACCAGAAAAGTACCAACTAAAGTTTTGTAAATAGTTTAGCAAAACCCATATAACTTTATCTTTAAGAGATACCTTCAAGTTTTTAAAAATAGACTTATATTGGGGAAGCTATAAAGTAGTAAAACTTACTGTTAGCTTCAGGTTCAGCAGCTTTAGCAAGCTTCTCAGCTTCTGCAATAGCCTTGTTTAAACCTTCATCTAGATTGGCCTTGACTTCTTTGGCTTTTTTAACGGCATCGGGTCCAACAGCTGTTTGTAGTTTGCTGGCGGTAGAGGAGAGGTTGTCTTTAATTTGATTTACTACTTGTTCGATGTCTCCTTTGTGGTCTTGAGCCTGAAATTTGTTTTTTAACATTTTATAATTTTGAGATTAAGGAGTCTATTATTAATTATTAAATTTAGTAATTTATTGTTGGTAGTTTTATAATTTCTTTTGAAGAAGTTCTGGATATAGGCAAATTATGGTCTTGGGACATTTATCTGATCTGCGACAACTTATTAAAGCAACGTTCAGATTTTTTATTTATGTGTTTAAGGAAAAAAAAGATTCTTCTGCTTATGTTCAAACGTCCCAAAAGCATCTTATTGAAGGCCTTGAGCTTAAAAGAACAATTCGTCAAAAACTTAATTTTGGACCTTCTCATTGCTATCAATTAAATAAAATGGATCTATAAAAAGAAGACCATACAGGGCTAGCAAACTGTAGACTGAGACTAAGGAATAGTACCAGTACTTTGTAGACAAAGCAAAAGAATTTGTGACTACATTTAAATATTAGGCCCAAGCTTATATAAGCATTCTGACTTATAACAAAAACATGAATAACAAAACTCCACTTTGAATCGAACAGTATTCCTAGATCTTCAACTTTCACTAATCTTTTTAACACATATGAATCTATTATTTTTTAACATTACAAACCATTGCGAAGGCATCACTGTCATCACTGCAATAATTGACACTGATATTCAGATTCAATAGACAAAAATAATTTGAGGTCATTAGCAAACAACAAAATATAGATATTCTTAAGCAATAATCCTATATCATTAATATATACTAACATAATATATAACTAACTTAAAAAGTAGATGAATCTAATGAGACTACCCGATGGCACAAAAGCTACTAGATGAAACATTATTAGTTCGAATGCATTATGATCGACCAAGCAAGTAATCTCTTAACCAACAAATACTTAGCACCCTTCCTAAAACAAAGGGCCTGAAGCTTGGCCAGTAGTAGGAAGTGGTTGATCCAGTCAAATGCTTTCGAGAAGTCTGTATACACAACATCAATATGCTAACCTCCTTTAAAAGCATTAAGCAGATAGTCCTCTTACCATATTAAATTAGTTACAGTTGAACGAACTGTCTAAAAGCCATGGTGATTGGTCAGATTAAATGAAGTTACAATTGGCATAGATGCATTTGCATGCAAAGTATAGATGCATTTACGAAGCAGCAACCTGAGTATGCCATCAGTTCGCATATGACGTATGCCATACAATGTAACACAGCAGTAGAACGAGAAGAACAATCTCATAAAAACACTTCAACCAATGACAGTTTCATTACATTTTGTGAATTCTACACATATCGGTTTTAAATTTACTGTATGTCTTCGTTAATCGCTACTTTCATCATACAGAAATATAAGTTTAGGAGTCAAGCTTGGCTTTATTTTTTACATGTCTCCAAAATAACTTAAGATTTAATGACATACTAAATTATGTTAATAAGATATAATATCAGTAGCACTGCTGTATCTGCTCGGTAACAAATGCCGAAGCTGGAAAACCAAAAAATAACAAATAATCATTTTGTAACCGTGATTCTCTATATTTTTTATTTGAATTCATTACAAAAAACTAAGTCTCTTAATTCTCTAGAAAACCATACAGGAAGATTTCCAGTATTATATAACTTAATACACTCCATACACTTAATCAAATTCATAAAACTTGTTTTCGGAAATATTTATATCAGAAATGCTGCTTATAAAAGACCAGTCGACAGATTTAACAATGTAAAATCACCAGAAAAAATAATATTAGAAAAACAAATATCACGAATTGTGACTTCGGATTTGGCATAGGAAACGTTTGCGTACTATATAGATAATTGAAATCCTGACCAACCAATGAAGAAGGCACGATATTCGAACACCCATCCGAAAAATTGGTCTAAGATTATGAATATCGTTATACAAAGTACAGCCAGGTAAGTTAAAGCCACCAGTAATAGCAAATTAGCAATTCGCAATTCAAGCAAGTAATCTCTTAACCAACAAATGGCGCTCCGTCTAAAACCAAGAGCCTGAAACTTGGCCAATAGTAGGAAGTGATTGATTCTGTCAAATGCTTTCGAGAAGTCTGTCTTTCGAGAAGCCACCAAAGGCATTAAACAAATAGCCATCTTACCATATTAAATTAGTTACAATTGAACGACCTGTCTTAAAGCAATGTTGGTTGGTCATATTCAATAAGGTTACAATTGGAATAGATAAAGTAGACGCATTTACAAAGCAGCAAACTGGGTATGCAGGTCAACTGAGTTTGCTGGGTAATAGGTCCCATAGCAGTGTTCAAATCTCATTAAATACTTCAACCAAAGATAATTTCAGGCAATTTTGTCTTTTCTTAATTCTGCACATATCGGTGTTTGAAAATCCCCATTTTATCCTATGCAAGAATAGTTTTAAAAATGTTTGTCCACCCTGTGTCTTTCAGTTTATAAGTTTTGCATCCTGTAGAACTCATATTTGCTTTAAATTTCTTTATGTACCCTTAATAGAGTTGATACATAGGAATACCTAGCCAAATATGTAAGGGTTCTGCTAAAATAGATGGGGGTTCTGAGTAAAATACATGAAGACTTACTAAAATATATAGGGGTTTGTAGTAAAAAATATATAGGGGTTTCTAAAAAAATATTTGCGAGCCCCTTGAAAAAAATTTTAGACTTCCTTTGAGATCGTGATTCTTATGACTGCCAAGGATACGATGTAATATTAATTTTTTTCCCAGAAAAATTGATTCATGAATTGTGATCTAATTCTTGAATAATTTTTTCCAAAAATTATAAGGAAAATGTTCAAAAAACTACACAAAAAGTAATTTTTATCCTTTTCCAAGCAATCCTAAAAATTTGCTTTAAGAGAAAGTTATTCGTCTCAGAAAAACCTACAAAATTCATTTAAAAAAGATTCTTGACTGATACACTGTTTATCAGTTACCACACATGACTATGACCATTGAGTTTTGTATAACGAAATCAAGTTTTTTTGTTACTGAAAACTTACTGTTTTTTGTTATAGAATATACACTAGCAAGGTACTTGGCAAATAAATTTACTAAATTTCCTTGTTAACATATATGTTTAGGAATCATGCTTAACTTAATTTTGCAGATGAAAAATTTGCTTAACATCTAAATAATTAAAAACCTAACCAACCATCAATGAAGCAGGTGCGATATCAAATATACATACACCCATATGAAAAATTAATTTAAAGATTATGAGTATCGTTAAATAAAGTGTAGCCAGGTACGTTAAAATCACCAACAATAATAGCAAATAAACAATTCGAATAGGCTTCAAAAATATGTAAAACTGTATCACAAAAAGCGGTGTATTGCACCTCAAATATAGGCGGTAAATAAACTACGCCAAAAATAACAAATTAAGATTTAAGTTATTTAACAGATACAAATAACTGTTCCAGAGATGTACAAGATTGACATTGGATGTAACTCCCATTCAAAGGGATTGACATATCCCCACCATTATTGAAATAAATGCTTGTAAGAAATATTAACAGTTATACATTTTGTCAAGAAATATTGACATACTGGTGAATGCTATAAACTCTTACATTTAATGAATAAGTCTCTAAGATCTTTAGAATTGCGTAGGATTTATATTTTGAAATAAGAGGGATATTTCTGCTTCTGTGCATGAGTTGTCATTTTTTTTTCAAGTAATCAAAATAATGCTAAAGAAAGAATGAACTCACCTGCTTGGTAAGATCATCGACAATTCCCTTTACTCTATCAGCTAGTTGTTGAGCAGTTTGGCTAATAGTTTCGGATACTTGTTTCGAGTCAGGTAAGTTTCCTTCAATGACAGCGCTGACGTTTTGTACTACCTGGCGGGCGTTAGAGGCAAGCTCGTCGATTTGTGATTGTTCTGCTGGGGCCTTTCCTTTCGGTTTAGCAGAAACAGCCTATAACAAAAATGTGAAGATATTAAAAATTAAAAAAAAAAGTATTTATAAAGAAATACAAACTTATTATTTGGTAGCCTGATAATAAGTTTGTATTTCTTTAAATAGTACGGTCGATAGCCAAGGTTTTTTTTATTTTATACTAGGCTAAAATTAGCCTTGCCATGGAACCATGGGCAGTTTGTTTGCTTGTAACCTCTTTGATGCAACGATGCCAAATGCTTATGTAGAGATGGCAAAAAAAACTTTATAATTTCATAAAAATTGGTCACCTAGTTTGACAGGCGCAAACCAAATTATTCCTCTTCAATAAAATATGAAGCATTTAAAAAAAATATGATAAGATACTCTATAAAGCAGTCAACATTCAAAGTTAAATGAATGTAGATAACGTCCCTATATTAGAGAAAAAGGCAACAACATCGCAACGCCGCTCGATCGCATTGTTCATTCCACCGACACAAGGAATCTTTACCAGTGACGCCGTCAAAAAATATTTACATGATAAATATTTATTAATAATAGATTATGCTTTAAATTATAAAAAATATTACCGTTTATGAACTCTTTATGCGTTTTTTTTAACGTACTTTAATAGAGTAATGATCTAACAAAAAGCATTTTTATGGAAATGAAATATTTTATATTTATTATAGATTTTTTTGATTGAGAAGTTTTTATTACTCTACGTTTATGACGACGGTTGTTCCTTGATATGATGTTATGACAATATCGGTATTAACTTGTGAAAAGATCGGCTTAAGGCGCCTTTTTCCTTTGGTGTGGCACAAACGGCACAGGTTTTTTAACAGCACAAGCTTTTACTCTCGTAACAATTCACAAAAACACTGAAATGACTGCCCTTTTCCTTTTTCAACCAAAAACTAAAGAAAAAACAGAGAACTTCACAAATGCCGAATGTAAACATAAAGCCGTTTGTCAAGATGATATTTCACAAGATGGCTTTTGCCAAAATTTAAAATCAATAAGTTAAATTAACATTATGATATGTGTATATAGTTTACATATCAATTTAAAGAAAATTTTATTTTATAAGGTGCATTGTTAAACTACACTTGCGTGCATAGAAATCAACCCACTGTAAACTTTTGACGTTAACTGTATTTTTTTAAAATAATTATCCAGATCAAAAAAAGAAATGTGCTGTTTGAAAGACGAAGAATTTAATATACTTTGATATGAGTATAATTTTATGAGAACTTATTTCGACTAAATTACTTAAACATGAATAGGGTTATTGACAATTTAACACTTAATTTTTTAATATTGGGTATAACCTCCTCTTGTCCTAATAACATCTCTCATACAGTTAGGCATAGATCTAATCACGTTTGCGATGTTTCTTGTGGGATGTTAAGCCACTCTTCTACTGCAACAATAAGCTATGTGATCGAGTTTGGGGGGATATGAAGTCTAGCTCGAATTCTATTCTTCGTTTTGGCTCATCCCATAAATTTGTGATCGGATTCAGGTCAGGACTGTATGCTGACCACTCCATAAACCGAAAACCGACTTTTGCAATGTAATCTTGCACAATTCTTGTGGCGTCCGGGCTTGTATTGTCAGGCATAAAGGTAAATTTATCTCCAATGTAGTCGACGTAAGGTACCACATGATTTGCTAAAATCTACTCAATATATCTAACAGCCGTTAAACCTCTTCTTCCCTTAACACGGTCGCCTCTACGAATGAACTCAGGGTAGGTTCGTGCTCCTCTAGAAATTACACCCCAGATTATGCAGGAACCACCTCCATAAGCACTGCGCTCTTCAAATTGTTCTCTTAGTCTTCGGCACGCTTTCCTTCCTCGGTCGCTATCATGGAGGTATATTCTGGTCTTATCTGAAACAGAACAGATGCCCAGCGTTCCAACGTCCAATTCAGATATCATGCAAAACACAGGCTTGCTTGCCTAGGCAAGCAGGCTGGAGTAAGTTTTGGACCAATCGCAGGTATTTTAGGAGCCAGGCTATTTTCCTGCAGTCTTAGTCTTACTGTCCACTGATTACTAGCCGCTTCTCGCGGAGCTGTCGTTGCACTTGAACGGCATTACGGTGATGATTTCTTAATATTGTCGACACAATAAAGCGGTCATCACGAGCGGTTGTAAATCGCCTTCTGCTTATTCCAGGTCACCTATGAAAGGATCCAGTCTCCTCATCACATTGAGACAGTCTTTGAATCGCTGCGCGTGTTATATCCAAGTAGCAACATCCTATCAAATTACATTTTCCGACCAAGTGCATATTCGATTAAAGCAATAACTTGATCGCGAAAACGAATAATATGCAAATACAAGTTTTAGTTGTAAACGCAATAACTTTAATATTTTACAATTTGTTATTTTTTGTAACAATCACCATAAATTTATACTCACATTAAAGCATATTAAATGGTCTTTCAAACTGCGTATTTCTTTTTTGATCTGATGAATAATAAATAAAATAAATGTCATTAAAGTCAAGTTTACAGTGGGTCGATTTCTATGCATCCCAGTTTATATTCACTATTGAGTCCGATGGGTCTATTATTCACAGTTCGGAATCGACAAATAATCTAAAGAAAAATTAGTTCTTGATTAGTTGGAAAAAATCAAGTGGCAATCATAAAATATTTAATGTCAATCATTCTTATAGGCATCGGCGAAGTACGCGAATGACAAACATAAGACTGTGAATCTGAATTGAACTTAAGTTTAGCCAAGGAAATTTAAATCTTAGGTAAATCTTTTATAACCTTCAATGTACTCAGGGACGGATCCAGAGGGAAGTCCGGAGTGTTCAGACTCCTCCCTAAAATATCGGAAAATTTTCAAACGAGTCTTTCAGAGTGTTCTTGCTTTAATTCGAACGAACGAATATAATTTCATTGACAGTGTTCGAGCTAATTTTCGGATTAATTAGTTTGAGTCGTAATTTACAAACACAAGACTCTGACTTGAGTAAATGCATTAAATACGCGAATGATGTCCATGATGAAATAAAGGAGATGCGTACGAAGCATTCCGAGAAATTGTAGAATCAGCGACATACAATGCTGAATGGATTGATCCATGCTGACAAATAGCGTCGGAAAGTCGATACAAATATGATGAAATCTACTTTTCTACTATTCTTGGACTCTAGAGCCTGAATCAAAATGTTGAAAGACGTGCAGAATTGGACAAGACCATCTCTGTTTTCAAAGAAGTATTCATTTAATTTACTGAAACTAATGAAGAAATAAAATCTGATTTTAAAATATGGAAACGTACTAAATGAAACTTCACATCTTAGGTAGCAATCAAAAACATTTCTCGAAACTCTCGATCGGTGTGTTGTGCAGTTTTACAAACACATCTACCTAGTTTCAAGTGAACAGTCATTTTTAATTTTACGGAAATTCAAGACGTATCTGTGTAACAAGACTAGAACAGAACGACTCAATCTGATTACTCAATATTCAGCGTGATATTCCAGTGACTAGTGTACAAATACTGGATATTATTGCGAAAAAAAGAAAAGAAGATTTACTTCGTATAAGATTGTTGATAAATGCCTAAAAAAGTTTATTGATTTCTTATAAGCAATTGAGCCAAACGTTTCTTTTCTTCTTCTTCTTCTTTTTCTTTCCAAGAACATCACATACCTAGAAGAAATTATTGAATTCTGATAAGGAATACAGTTAACCATATGTAGGTTAAATGTCTGAAGGAAATTATTGATCACTTACAGGAAGTTGAGTCAAATGTTTCTTCTCTTCTTATTTAAGATTTACTTCGTAAATGCTGCTCAACTGCCAACTACTTTTATTAACTATACATTTTTAGTGACCGTTGCTTGACAACAGGTTCATCCAGAGGATCATTGAATTCTATTGTGGCTATTGACGTAAGTTTATATCTTGATTTTGAAGTACACTTAAGATATTAACCCGTTTGTCACGAAGCTCAGGAATCATTTATAAGAAGAACTGATTTGTATTGAAAACTATGCATTGCAACAAAAAGAATAGTGATTTTTATTTTACTTTGCTGCATCATACAAGATTATGACTATGATGGAACTTTAATTGATTCTCCTTTTTTTAACTCATCTTGTTTTAGGTACATTGCAGTGAACTAAGTCGATTTAAACTCGATAAAAAATTACAGGTAAGCATATAGAAAAAGTTGGTTACAAAAAATCACTATACTTTTGAGTAAACCGAAGAAGAACATGATATAGAGAATATTTTGACAGTTGGAGGGACAAAATGAGCACTATTACATCCATTCTGAATTATTACTATTAAGGAAATCGGGCAGCCCTCTATATAGACTATAGAGTATTTGGAGTGCTCATCTCTTACCTTTTATCGTGCACTGAAATTTGTACTCAGCGATATACAATGGTCCTTTGTGTATCGCTGAGTACTGGGATTATTTGGACTCCCCCCAAAAATATTTTCTAGATCCGTCCCTGAATGTACTCTTATAAAAAACGCTTATAGAAATATAAAGTTCTTCTGGAGAATACTGGTATTTTAACAATAAAGCAGTGTTACCACACTAACTTATAATACTTGAAACACAGAGTTACTTTTACTCAAGTTTAACTAGAAATCATACATTTAAATGATGAGTCAAGTAGA
The DNA here is from genome assembly GCF_022605725.1 of Anthonomus grandis grandis. Taxonomy (NCBI): domain Eukaryota; kingdom Metazoa; phylum Arthropoda; class Insecta; order Coleoptera; family Curculionidae; genus Anthonomus; species Anthonomus grandis. The sequence goes on from NC_065552.1 coordinate 31,852,530, forward strand.
GAAAATGTAATGCTGATTTGAGGAGCATCATCATGTTCTGCTACGTTGTGAGAATGATTTATAAAGATGGATAAATGCGTCATGATATTTAAACAGGTGTATTATAAGTGGCACTTAAGATATAACATCTAATTTATTGCTGATGGAGTTTAAACTCAACTTTCGGACATTCGGTAATCACCCAACATTCATTTAATAAAAACTAGTGGTCTGTTTTAGAGAATATTGTCGTCCTCTGCTAATGCAGGACAAAATTCGTGCTGTTTAATTTTTATTTTAATCCAAACTTTTATTTCTAAAAAATATTGAACTTTTGGTGTTTTGTCCTATTTTTTTTTAAAAAGGCATGTTAAGCATGGAATTTTCCCAATTAAACCGACTTAGTTTCTTTTACGTTTCTTAAGATCTCAATGGTCACTCTCGAATATGACGCTATAAAAACAAAAATGCCTTTTCTTCGTATGCTATCTGAGGCATCTTTTTCTTTTCCTGATTAAATCATTAATCTGTTATTCTTTACTATACAATAATATGTATTTTCTAAAAGTTATTTGCCAATGCCTAAGAAAATAAATTTAATTAATTACTAAAGATGAATTATGAAGGAAGGCCTTATATAACATTAAGCATATTTATTGTAGATTCCTATCTCAAAATTTAGACGGCTTTACTCTCTATTAAATCATCAATATTTACAAAATAAAATGGCAACGTTACACTTAAGGTATGTTGTGAAAATTATGATAAAAATATGCACACAATGCAGATTTCTAAGGTGTTTTAATATTCGTCACACGTTTGTTTAATGAAAATTGATCCTTCCTGTCTAATTTACAAACTTAGCACTCGTTTTAAACTTATCGTAATTGTTTTAACAGCCTATATAAAAAAAATTAATTGTCTTGCTTATTTAGATTGCAATTCAAATATTTCTTATAGTTCAGATGACCTTATGAATTCGCTGATTTCTAAAATATTTTTATTAGTTTGTAAAAAGAATCAAATTAAAAATATTATTATGTAAGTACCATTTCTAAGAAAATACCGATAAGGTTTGACCTTTTATATTAAGTAATTTTTTTACGGGTAATGCTAATTTTGCAATACAGTATTGCAAAATTAACTGTAGCGATTTTAAAATCACTATGAATTTTTAGTCTTATTTTTATGGTTAATTAAAAACTGCGTCCCTTTCAAGAAACATCCTTTATAATTATCACATTAGTAAAGAATTATATAATATAAACCGAAAGGTCTACCCCTATTTTGACTCTTCTCGTATGTCTTCGGAAAAACGCAAACACGTCAATTTTGATTTTTAGAAGGACTTATTTTACATCTTAGGGTGATCCAAAACAGGATGTTGCGTTACACTATAGATTTTTAAACAGAAACACCAATTTTAAAAAAAAAATCTCCATGAATATTTATTTGCTATTAGGTCAATGTGGTAATAAGTGCTGCCCATTTACCACCATGCAATAGTTTTTATCCACATAAGCATGCATTTTTTGTTCAAGTTAATTCCTCACATTTTCAAGAATGTCTTGAGTTATTTGTCTATATTTTGCCGTAATCCACTCCCGAAGTGGGAGTCCCGAGGATCCCGAAGAACTTAAATGAAATCTGGCTTCGTAGTAAGACTTTACTTTTCAAATGCCCCCAAAAGAAGGAAATCTAAAGGACTTAAGTCCGGAGATCTCGACGACCACTCAATAGCCTCGTGTGCCGATCCACTGATTTGAGGAATTGGTGTCCAAAAATTGGCGTGCAGGATCTTCGAAATGAATGTCTTTTTCTTCATAATTAACGTCATTTTCTATTACTTGGTACTCGTGGCTCTATTGTATTTTTTAACACGTCCAAGTACGTCTCGCTTGTCAAGGATTTTCCAAGAATAAAGAATATGGATTCGAATTACTCCAATATCGACAGTTATGTTAATTTACAGCACCAAGTAAACAGAACGTACACTTATCCGAGAAACGAATATTAAATAACATATTTGCGTTGTTCAAACTTCAACCTACTATCAAAATCGTCTTTGTAAAGCTCATGGACAAGTTTTTTTTTTGGCTTGGACTACTTTTTAGTCATTCAGCCTTTCATCAATCATTCAGTTTTATCTTGCACGGGTGAAATTGATTATCTTCTAAATTCTTTGTACTGCTGAGCGTGTAAATCCTAAACATATGGCAAGTCTGCACGGGCTTTGGGTGTTTACTTTAGGCGTGCCCTAAAGTAGAAAATCAAGTTCTTTGTAGTTCGTCTTGTTTATGGTGGTGAGGACGTCAATGCAAGTCAAGCAACAAGTCAAACAACTAATAAACATTTTCTAAATACATCAAAAGCGCAGATATTTGTGTTTTTTAAAGAAAATGTTCAGATTTTAAGATTATATCTAGATTCAGAATTGCGCTTGAATACTCATGTAGTAATACACACGTTAAATTTGGATGTAATACATTCTTACTGAGACAACCCAGGTTATTTAAGCATTGGTGCTTAAGCAGGTATACAATTTACTATACCACTGTTATTTGAAATTATTGCTTAGTATCCCTAAGTATTCTCAAAGAGACTTAGATATATGACCAAAGGAAGAGAAAGTATACTCAAAGTCAAAGCCTCACAAATCGAGCGTCTATTTAAAAGGTTACGCGTTTCGCCGCATTAGGGCATCATCAGACCTAAATAAAATTATCATAATTAAATATTAAGGAACAAAAAGCTAATTAACAGAAAATACATAGCTCATCTAAATACAAAAGCTACACACTTACTCTCACTAACATAAATAAAAATATAATATGTCTACAACATCGTGTACTTATTAACAAATTAAATATGAACTTTAAAACGCCAAATATCACCTAAATCCAGTACATTTTATACATAATATCTTATAAAGAACCAAATCAAATACAACCATGAAAGAAAAAAAATAAAAGAAGTTTTTTAAAAAATTAAATAGGGATCGAACCATTAGCGTTTTGTTCCTTAATATTTTCTTTAAATTTTGATAAATTTTGTTTCTTTCAATTTTGATAATTTTATTTAGGTCTGATGATGCCCTAATGCGGGGAAACGCGTAACCTATAGACGCTTGATTTGTGAAACTTTGACTGTGAAGTGAAGACTTTGAGTATATTTTCCCTTCCTTTGGTCATACAGTCCAGAGGCTAAGCATGTTTACTATGCCACAGACAGCAATTAAATTTTGTATATTTTGATCTGACCTGCTTTTGTTACTCTAAAGTTTTAAATTCTTCAATCCACATTCGCTTAAGAAAATTTAATTCATATTAACACTCAGTAGGTACATTTATCCAACACTAGCGACACACGAACTTTGGATATTAACTAATAAACATATGACCAAAGTTTTATAGTTTTCTTACCCTTTCAACTAATTCCGGCACCATTTTAATCAAATCTAAATTTTAATTTAAAAAATTGCTGCATTAGTGTGCAATTCTAAATATTTAATTGTAAAAAACTAGTTTCTCGTAATTTTAGTATAAAGCGTGTTTTAAATTAGTAAGTTTATCTATTTATTCTTTGTGTCCAAATATGACACACTCTCGATGTCGTGATCTTTTGTAATAATAACTTGAAATTTAAAACACATTTGGTTCTCATCCATTTTGTTCGGCTTTTTAATTATTTTATGATTACAAAACTTAAATTAGTAAGAAAAATGAGGGCATTAACGGATTATTGTAAGGTGGTTTATCAAACTTTTATATATTTTGTAAGATTTTTATTTAGGTAATACTTGCTTCTCAGGTTATCTTAAGTAACTTGACTTTGTATTTGTATTGTATTTAATAAAGGGTATAACACTTGAAACAATATTTTAAGAAATATAATTTTCGTCTGGCTATTTTTATCATGAAAAAGCGAATGTTTCCAAAAATGTTCCGTTTTAATCGAAACCCTTGTCTAGAGTTTAATGTTGGAGGAATCTGAATATTTGATCTATTAAAGGAACCAATACACAATAGTTCATGGTTCCCCTAAAAACTCAAAATAATCGGGATGATCACTGAATTTTTCTTGACCCCAATACATAGAACATTTAAAACATAGTATTAAAAGTATTTTAATTAAAATTATATTATAATTTTATTATTATTTAAACATAGTATTAAAAGTATTATTATAGACATAAATTTTTGCTATTTAAATATACAAAAAAAAAACAAATTCATATAGACAAAAAATGTTTCGCTCAATTACTTTTATATTCTGCCCATTATTTTACTAGTTTTTTATATAAAAAAAATAAATTAGATGTGCGATAAAGGTTAACGTTGACACCTTATGATAAAAGTTCGATTTGTCTTTTGTCTTTTAAACAAATTGAAGACCACTGAACCAAAACAAAAATAGTACTAGACACTTAAAAAATTAAATACACGATTATAACAATATTTACAATATTATAATTACTATACATGGATCAGTAGTTAATCTAGGGGATAATAGGATGCAAATTTATTTAGCATATCACATTTTAAATTTAGATATATAGATGATGTAAAAAGTGAGATAAGAATGAATTATTATTTCCACGTACCTGTAGAGCCACAAAGGCAATAACAGCGATAATCACAACCTTGTTCATGGTAAAAAGAAAATTTCTAAACAATAATGTAACTCGACAACCACGAAAGTCTGACTGAAGTTAAACGCGATAACCCCCGCTGCTTTTATAGTACCTACAGCATCGTACCCATAGTTTTGAAATTTGATTGTTTTTTTTTTGTCTAAAACTGTAAAGTATATCCGGCTATTTTATCAGTATGTCTAGAACCCTTGGCCCCTGGCGGACGATGATAAGGGATGACCTTTTTAAATTTGGAGATCCGTGTACAGAGCAGGACTTCAAATAAGTCCATTTTTGGTTTGTAAATGCGAAAATTTTTTTTCATAGATAAAAGAAACTGTTATCACTTATTGGCTAGTCGTACTTTCAAAGTTACATGCATGTAAATTGATTGGGATTATTTTAACTGATTTTAAATTGCTTCTGATGTTTTTATAAACTTATAATTTCTATTATGGCTTCATCATTTTCAAGATATTGACAGTTAAAAGTAAACGTTTGTCGTGTTATAAAACTGTAAAGGAAAAAATTTATGCCTTTTTAAATTCGTTTTTGAGAATATATTGAGGAGCCGCATGCTACTATTAAATTAGAAAACAATTAGCTATCAATTCCGATGACTCTTTTTTATATATTTTGATAGTAATGTCTGCTTTACAAGCTTGTAAATCATTCCACTTAGCAGTCGAACTTATACTTATTTTTAATTTAAGTGAATGATTTACCACAAATTGGGCCACTCGTAAAAGTTTCAATTTTTTCCGATTACACCAGCATCTCAGCCTCTGCACATTCTGCAGTAAAAACTGTGCGGGAGCGAACCAAGATTTAGTTTGCAACGAAAGGTCTTCACTTAAACGAAAACAAAACAAGCAAAATGGTGTTTACAGTTGGGTATTTAAATAACATCAACATAGAAAATAGTGTTTGTAAATTTTTGGGAGTTTACCTTCATCCAGGATTGTTATGAGAGGGTCAGGTCGACAATTTAGTAGCTAGCCTAATAAGCGACATTTTTATGCTTAGAGGTTTATTTTTACCCAAGTGTTTCTCAAGGGTACCTCTCTTGAGACAAAATTTGATAGATTTAAGATCCAAGACATTTGTTAATGTGTTAATTTGACATGGTGACACTCATGCCGTGCTCATATGATATTTAAATTTTAGAGATGATAAATAATAAAGGTTGGGGAACTAGACTATAAGAAAGATTGCAAGGAGCTTTCATTAATCTTCGAGTTCTTACATAACCATCTCTATTATATATATAAAAAAAATTTATGTATATTAATGTGATGCCCACTTCTATAAAATACATTTCTTATGCCTCAATTTTCTTAATTCTTCTAATAAACAACGCATTTTATAATTATAAAGAATTTCTTGAGAGACTGGTCAATATGTATAAGAACCAGATTTTTGTTCAATTTACAGAACAAAAACCTGGATATACAAATTTTTTTCAGCAACTAGCCTCCCGTTTGTATCTTCGGTGGAGGTTGATCTGAAGGGTTCAACAGCCATGAAACCTTTAAGAGTAGATCTATGTAATATTAGAGGTCTTAACACAAACATAAAAGCTGTGCGCCAACTTCTGCAAACAAGCAGACCTTACATTTTAGCTCTAGCAGAGACGAAAGTGAACTCGGAAATAACCAAGGTTCATATGTTGTATCCAGGATACGACCTCCACATCCGATTTAGGTACAACTTCGAACTTGCAGTCTTAATTTGAAGCGATTTATCTTGCTAGTGGGAAAAAGCTCTGGAGCCCCCAGGTTTCGATGTTACGTGGTTCAAAATAACAAACGAAAGATTTACAAAGTTAAATCTTTCGGTTGGTCTATATTCCTACAGACTATTCAGCATATACACTTCAGAAGCTTTTTCACCATCCTTTTAACGTCCACAATGTACACTTGTTGAGTATTCCAACAGGATTGATAATTCATGCCTTCAAAGACTTTTAATATCAGACTTCCTCTTCCTGTTCTATTCACTACCTGTTATGTTCGTCTTCTTAAAGTTTAAGAATGTCAACAGACATTAAGGCTTGCATGAATAGATTAGGTTGTACCCTGATCAATGAGCGAGTATAAAAGGTTTAATATTTTTTCCTTAAGACACTTTTAATCCATAAATTAAAAAAAAATTTTAGAACACACCAGTAGACTTTGCGATTGGTCACTGCTTAACTCAGCTTATACGGGGGCCAACGAAAATCTCTGATGCCACCACATTAGATCACAACTTAATAACCGTAATATGTGAACTAGAAATGCAAATTCAGAATCCATCAATTCTGCGTAGTTTTGCATTACAGATCAGGCAACTTGAGTTATTTAAAATAGTTCCTCTCTTCGTTTTCTTAAAATAATGTTTGTTTCAGGACCAATGATCCTTCAGTGTGTGCAAGTCAAATTTTAGATGTGGTTTTGGCAGGTATGGAGGTATTATATTCCGAACACCTTTAAAAGCTCTTCAAACAGCAAACCGTGGTTCGCTAAAATTGCGACATGACGTCAAGACCCGTAATTCGTATCAACTTTGTTGCCTTGAAAAATGCGTGCAAGCAGACAATCGATACCTGCAAAGAAAAATCTAATGAGAAAGTGAAAAACAAATTTCTCAAATGCCCAAATGAATTAAGATCATTCTGGTCAGTAGCCAAAGCAGTTGACCAAGGTTTCTTTAAATAAAAACACAGGTCTACTGGTGATCAATTTGGCCTATATCATGGTCGTCTAGACCAACGCTGTTAAGAAATGTAATGAATCATGTGCAATAGCTCTCATTTTTCAAATGAATTCGATAGGGTCTGGCATGAAAACCTTTTAAATAAACTGTATTTTTACGGTATAACTCTCGTTACTTGGCTTGGAAGGTTCCTGGAGAACCGATCCATCCCGGTTGTCATTAGACATACCTCGCAGAGGTTTCAAATTAACGATGGTGTCTCTCTTAATATATATTAACGGTATTCTCGACAAGACTTTTAATCCAATTTACAGTACATCAGTGTCTTCTTACATAAAAATATCATCTCATAACCAGATGGCATCAGCCGACACCCAGTGCCATAGGCGTCGCCAGGTAACTACTATCAATGCCGACCTTAACATCATTTTGGAGTGTAATCTGATTTGATCTGAGTTTAACGCAGCTAAGATTCAGGATGCTGTATTTACAAAGAAGACTGCTTCTGTCAGCTGAAAGCTGTTTACGGGTCGTAGTACGTAAAAAGTACGGGGGTCTTCGCTATTTTCGCAATTTAGGCATGATCAGATACTGGGAATAGCTAAAGCAGCTTTGGCTCAAAAACTTGGGCTCTTTTAAAAATTAACTATAAAATATCATTCATAATAGCGCAATTTCAATAAATCTAAATTAACATATCTCAAAATTTGATACTTTCGCCTTTATATTACTGATAATACATATCATCAGTGATATATATCGCCTATATATATATACTGATGATACTGATGATGATGGTCTCTGAAAATAGGTTGAACCCTGAATGGTAAGCAAAATGACCAAAAATGACCACTGCCTGGTGGCCGCCATTTTTATAGTGGTTGTGTCCTTTTGATGTTGGTTACTCTGAACATTTTTAGTGTTGCCAACAAAAAATATATTAAATAACGGTAATGAAGTTGACGACGCTGACGTTTGACGTGTGAGTATAGCGGATTGCCTAGTTTTTGGCGATTTGTAAAAGACGCTTGCGTATATCGATAATGTATCAGGATAGTGTTTTATAGATGGTTGTACCTATTAATGTGGAAACACTGTACATGGAAGGAAAGTAAAACTTGTAATAGTAAAAACAGAAAGAAAATAAAAGTGTTTTTAACTGAATTTGTTAAGTAAATACAAGTAAAAATTTAAATGAAATCCTAAACTTTAACGAAATTCTTAAAGGAGTACAAGAAAAATCACAGATCTAACGCAACTATCTCAAATTCTTATCTATATGTAACTTTCTATTTTGTATTTTTGTAAACATAACCTCTCAAAAACTTTAATTGTTTTGTTTGCCTACAATTGGCACAACTAAAATTTGTCAGAGTGATCAACAGCGAAAGGATATAATCACGCAAAATGGCGCCCCCCTAGTAGTGGTCATTTACTTTTTATTGAATTGACAGTTCAGGTATATTTATTAAGTTCGTGATGGTAAGTCATTAGAGCAATACTTAATCTTTTTGAATTCATATAAATAGCAAGTGGGCTAGACTGGACTACTTAAATCACATGTTCAAACAACTCAGCTCGTACGTTATTAAATGTTGCAGACCTGAAGGAAATGTTTTTTTAGAAATATTAATGAAATGTTTTAGTTTTCTGAATACTAAACATCTTCCTAATATATATTTAATTTTATTAATTCAATACACATTCTTACCTATATCCTACCAATGTCTCAAAAGGTATGAATCATTTTTTTTATTTAAATAAAGATTACTTACATTTAACAACCAAATTAATTGCAATAAAAAATGTAACACTTTTAATTCAATTCTTTTCTTTTAATTCATTGTTTATAATATTTCTGTAGGACATTACAGGAATGTCTATTTTGGTGACATGATTTTTTCCAGTATTCCATAATAACCAAGGAATGGACATTTCTGGACTTAAATCAATATCAAAAATACCCTTTAAAACGTTTTACTGAAGAGTTAAATGTTGATTCCTGTCGAATGTCAAGTTTGATAACAATAATTCACAGAAGTCATATATGTATATACGTTTCCACTCAAGATTCCACTCAAGATATTCGCAGTAAGCATGTTGTGATTTAATAATTTCATAATATCTTCTACCTAATAACAATTAGAGGCAAAAGTCCATTTCATGCTATTAAAATTGTCGAATTTTGATTTTTCTTTTCCACTAAACAGTAACACAATTACATTTCGCTTAAGGTGGAATTAACTTAGGAATTTTATAAGTAATTTAAACGTCCTACAGTCCTGAAATCTATTGATATTTGTAAGCTTGTAATCTTGTTTTCCTAATAATTTATTTATTATGAAGGAAAATTTGGTTCTGTGAATTGAATATTTAAAGAAAAATATTTACTTTAGCGATAAAAGTACGAACTACTGACTGACCCTGTATTAGTTCCTGTTTATCTCTTAAAATTGATATTTATTGACTAAGATAAAGCGAACAAATTTTAAAAGAACATGTTGGGCTTGGATAGGATAAAAAGGTTTCTAAGGGTTTTAATGGAACCCAGGTACTTTTACATTTACACAGGACCATTTTGCCAAGTGCGTAACTTATCACTAAGAACAATCTTAAATGACCGTAAAATGTCCGTTCTAACATTAAGCAATATGCAAGCCAGGTCAAGATAATTTTCTTCACAGTATTTTTTAGTCTGCTAGCAAAAATCTTTTAAACATACTCGTATTAAGCCACCTAAATATACGCAATAGCCTTGCTCTGCGTTTTATTTTACAAGGAAACCTTATACTCGTACACGTAATGGAGATGATAAAAAACTATGGAAAGCTATAAATAACCTTAGACTGAAAACTTCTAATTGTTCTATACCTATAAACCTCAAAACTTGCTTTAGAATCTAATTTGGCGTGACTGTATTTTAGCGAATATGCTCCAGCATTGCATTTAATCATCTTGCTCCTCACTTAACTCATATTATAATCTGCTGATTGGAAAAGGGTTATTTTCCTGATGTTTGGCACTTCACATATAATCAGCGGTTCAAAAGACTACTGCGACCTTAAACTTATATCAATGATTACAGTAAATTCAAAAATGTTGGAAGTTTACTTAACCACAAATCTATAATTTTTTTATTACAAATATCATTATTCCTCAGGATCCGTTTGGATTCCGAAAGCAGCACAGTATAACGTTTACCTTGTTGAAAGTTACTTAAGAAATCAGTTGAGGGGTTATACTTCATCGGTCGTATTGCTTGACTTTAATAAAGCTTTGGACATGTATAGTCAGCTTTTTGCAAAATTATTATAAATTCGATAATATTTTATTAAAGTCTCAGTCAATAGCTTTTACATCACTTTTGGTATATCTCACAGATTCGACTTGGGTTCCATTTTGTTTTTAATGTATCAAGCAGATATGGGAGAGGGACCCAGATAAAAATAGTTGACAGCCTTAAAAATCTTGGTATAATTTTTAATGGTGACTTGAGATTTAAAATGCACGTTTCTAGAGTAATTAAAAAAATCATATTTTGCCCTAAAACTATTGTACGCTACTAGAAGTATTACTAAGTATAAAGTAAGAAAGAAATTATGCCAGTCTTTAGTAATTTCCATTATGAGCTACTACAACATTGACTATGTTCGTTCGATAAAACAACTTTGTATCGTCTGCAGGAGCTTTAAAAACAGGGATGTAGATTTATGTTTAAATTAAGAAAATATCCAACTGGAACTACCAGGTGAACTTTTTGGTTGAAATACGTTTAATAGAATGAGCTTCTAAATATGGGGCATAGATTGACGGTGTAACTCGTGATATTGATTCTTGTGGATATTTTATATGAAATGGTTCCACTCTCTCGGCCGCTGTTGTAACATTGTCCACCACAATTGCAACAGCGGTAGTATAGGATAATAGAGTACAACAAATATAGGCAATAGGATGTAGTTAGGAATTATCTGGCCTCTACAAGGTAACGGGATATTCCTACTTGTACAGGGTATCCCAAAATCACACAAGGTTGATTAAATTGGGGCAAAATTGGATAATGCTTTTTAAAATGCTGTTGGAAAATTTAAAACCATCCGAATATTTCCGGAGATATGGCGAGTGGTTTAATGAAGATTTAAGAGCACAGATGGAAGATGTGAGAATGTGGGCCGAGTTGAACCACCAATATTAAATCCCCCAGTTTAAATCGATATTGTTCGAATGAAGGAGGACTTATCGGAGTGCTGCAAACATTTCTGCGAGTGACATAAACAATTCCAACCCTATCAATACGATGTGGCAGATACTGCAAATGTAAGAACCATAAGGAGTTTAGTAAATTTTTTATACCACCTTTAACACCCACCTTAGATATTTTAATATTTTTTTTCACCATTGCATCAGAGGTATCCATTGGATACATCCAATATCGATCCTGTAGAAAACATTCCCCTGCATAACGTTACCTCTTTCGAGTTTGTTGAAGTCACATCCTTAGAAGACAGGGATATAATCTACAACCTAAAAAATAAAAAAGTAAGAATCCTTTTGGCTTTACTGACCTCACTAAAAGCGTAAAATACCTGTTGGTGTCACCCCTAATCAGGCTATTTAACCAAGATATAAAAAATAGCATCTTTCCAAGTATCCTAAAACATGCCACTGTTGTACCAATATTAAAAAAAGATGCAATAGATGACGTCTTTAATTACAGACCAATATCTCTACTTCCTCTATTCTCAAAAATATTTGGAAAATGCCTGGCTACCAGAATTGCCCAATTTTTTAAATCCAACAATGTTTTCTGCCTATTGGTTTGGCTTCCGAGTAAACCTGAGTACATTAATGTGAAATTTTCATCGTTATCAACTTTCAAATTATATTTACGATTTTTTTGAGAGAGGTGACTCAGTGGCTACTGGCTTTTGCGACCTTAGTAAGGCCTTCGATTTTGTTCTCCATGACACTCTCATCAAGAAACTGCATAGTTATTGTTTTGACACAAAAAGTGTCTCTTTTATAAAAAGTAACCTCAGAGAATGGTTCCAGGAAGTCCGGGTGGGTGGATCGGTGGACCGCCCCTGGAACGGACTCTGTTCTTTTCGTTGATGACACCACATTTGCTTGCTCTGCTGCAAGAAGTGCACAGGTAGAGGGTATAAGAAGGAGGCATAAGAGGCAAGAAAATGACCTTTTCTTCGTCGTGTTAGGGATAAGAAGGGCATTGGTGAAAATGTTAAATGCTCATGCTAATTCTTGCGAAATTAGCAAACTGTATTTCCCCACCATCCCTTAAGCAGGCTTATTATTCCTTATGTTACTGCCCTCTTACATATGCATTTGTGTGGGGACACAGTCTTCTAGGGTGTTCTCCTTGCAACGCAAAGCAGTCAGGATTGTGACGAATCTTGCCTATGTAGGCCTGCTTTTATGCCCTAGGGATTTTGACTATTGCTTCGATCTTTATCCTTGAAGTCTCCTATATATTAAAACCTTATTTTCCTAAAAAAAACCTACCTTATTTTCCAAAACCAGATTCATTAAACGGAATGTATCTGGTACTACTACTACAGTTCCATAACACCAGAAACAAATAAGTTCTTGTGGAATTTCAAGTTATCAGCGCTTAGAGAGATGCATGGATGGTTCTAGGTATCTGGCAGTACAGTTCTATGAATGAATGAATTGTCGAAACAGTGGGTGCCAAGGCAGTTGTGCATATAGGTCTCCTGATGGACTCGTCATGCTCCACCGGGGGTTACCAGAGCCCAACGGCCTTAGAGAAACCGATAAGGCTCTCTGGTCTGAAGGACTTAAGGTCACTCGGTACACTGAAAGTGTTACCCAAGTATTTGAACCTGGCGCGCGTGAGTGCTGGGCACTCCCCGACTACATTGTCAACGGTTTCATCCTCCTTACAGTACCATCGGAATTCCGGGTTGTCCGCAATACCGATAGTATGGAGATGGCTTCTTAAGTGCCAGTGACCGGTTAAAAGACCTGACACTAACCGAATTTCGCGTCTTCTTAGTCGTACTAGATTTTTGGTGAGACAGACAGTGGGCCCACCTATGTGAGCTTTGGCCTGTCTCATACCAGGGGACTCAGTCCATCTTCGGTCGATCCATTTGTCCAGCAGACCCTTCATTGACGTGACCGCAACGCATTTGGCGATACCAACTATGGGTTCCGGCCCCATCGGCACATTCGCGGATTCCAGTCTGGCAAGAGAGTCCGCTTCCTCATTACCTGCATGGCCTGCGTGGCCAGGTATCCAGACGAGCTGTACCCTGCAGCCAACCTGTACCAGTTTTTTCAGGACTTTTATGCACTCTAGTACAAGCTTGGAGCTTACCTTTGCGGCCGTGATAGCCATATTGGCAGCTCTGCCGTCCGAGCATATTGATACGACTGTATTGCGGTATCCGCAGCTTAGGATTTTCTGTCCGCATTTTAATACAGCGAATACTTTGGCCTTGAAGACAGTGGCGTGCTCCCCCAGCGAGTATGCCCTACTGGTATGTGGGATCTCACCACAAAGCTCTGATCCAGCTCTGTTATTCATTCTGGAGCCATCTGTGTACCAGATGGTCCCCCTATTTAGCAATGCAGGTCTGTTGGAATACTGCCACTCCTCTCTGCCTGCAATGTGCGTCACGAATCCCTCGCAGTCCACAGTCACTGGAGCCATGCAGTCACTGCCCATCAGAAGGAGAGCACATTGCTGTATGGCCCGTGACCAAATTTTTGCGTGACCGGTCTCGCCAGCACGTAGTTCGCCGAGGACGTATAGCCTGAACAGTTCTATATTCGCATGTCTTAACTAGCTATTTAAAAAAAACATCAAGTCCCTTTAGTCAATAAAACCTTCTACAGCCTAGACGAGTTTTTAAAACACGAATTTTAACTGTTGTGTCCCATTACAATTAAAATATATTTTATTTGTTGTTGCTAGACATAGTTTTTATTTAGTCTTATTCTTTAAAAAATTAAATTCTCATTTATTGTTTTAAATACTTCAACATCAGTCTGTTACTATAATGTCCTTGTATTTTAGTTTTTAAGTTAGTCTAGATATGCTTAAATTTATTGAATATTGACTTATGTAAGCGTTTTCTTTTATTTATTTATATCTGAAACCAAGTTCATGAAGGTTGCTAAAAGACCAAATTTCATATCATCAATTTTACATCACCATCATGTACACCAAAAAATGGTCAAATCATTTATTTCATCTAGAGATTTAAATACAAAAATTTCATCCATGGCTGGTAAAGAGACCAATATACAAATTTGACATATATAAGGAAAACACACCGTCTCATAACATAGAATACATGGCTTCATGTATTTCTAGTATCAAATCCGTTACCATATCATCATAATATCGATAATTATGATGACATTTAAGCAATTTAGTATTAGTTCTAGTTGGAGTAAAAGTCCATAAGTTTTACAATCACACTTTTACTCTGAATCTTACAGTACCGGGCTCGATTCTCGGCCTGATGATGCAGAGCCAGAGCGAAAGACGTGCAGTCATTTATTATATTTTATAAAACCCTGACTATGTTTTCTTTGTTTTCGTCAAAGAAGAGCTTTAAATATTCGGATTTTAAAAAAATTATTGTACCGTATCAAGTTAAGCAAATTTGTCTTACTTTAATCGACCTTGTATCTTATAAGGTTCCCGAAAACCCAATGGTCACCTTTGATTTAGAACACTCTGCATATCTTACCTAACTTACAAATTTAAGTCTTATACTATCCATATGTTCAATATCCAAACTTTTGAATGTCCCCATGTTCTTTAATCTGTCTATGATAAAAGAAGCGTTATTTACCTAATCATAATTTCTGTTTATATTTTTATATAATATTTATTATAAAAACTGAGCAGGTTAACAAAAAAACTAAGAATAAATTACTTCTACCCTGAAGAATATTAAAAAATCTGCAGTTATTCCTTGTAATTGGTGATTGTGGCTGGTCTGGCTGGAAAGTCATTGTAGAAATGCAACAGTCCAAAGGCATTTCCGCCCACAATTGTTGCCACTAAGGTTCCGACTCCAATAATAAGTTCCGTATTATATTTTCGCTGCTTAGCATCGTAATGGGTCTTCCAATCGCCTGAAGGGACTGGCAGATCATCGTACGTACTTCTGGTTGCTTGGGGACCAGAAGATTTTCTCCTTACAAATTGTTCGGCAACCAATTTTATTAAGCGCCTCGAAGCTTGCATTTTAACCGGGATTAACTTATTGAATTTATAATTAAAAATGGAAAGTTTTCTATTTGTTTGACATTTCAAACGAACTTATTATGTCACCTTCACAACTAGTGTCATCTATCAAAATGTGTCAATGCGGTGTACTTTGTTCAGATTGGTTGTACCAAAATAATAGTGTGTTCGACCTTACTCTTCTTATCATCCAACAGATGTATTGTCTTGGAACTTGTGCTATAGTGAAAACTACTGCATCGTAGATTTTTATTATTACAGAACAGAAAAAAGGTCGGGTAGGCACAGATGTAAATAGCTCCGCACGGCTAGCTAATAGCACAGATGTAGCACTCCGCACGGAGCTATTTACATTTGTAGGGTAGGTTTTGAACACTCTTTGTTCTCAGGCGTTTGCAATAATATTATACACCCTTGTAAGCTGGGCATTTTAACCCCGCTTAAGTGGTTAAATTGTTGCTTTTACTATGCAGGTTGATCTATTAAACACTTTACGCAAGGCCAATTACAGAATGGGAAAAGGTTTTTGACGAAAATCAAAAACTTCTTCAAGTTTGTTTTTGAGGAGGACAAGTTTCAATTCAATATTTTTATTTAACTGTGCTGATTATTTTAATGAATTTTACTATGTACACATACATATTATGTCAATTATTGAAATTATGTGCTTTTACCTCTACTTTCAAACTGAGTAAATGTTCGATTTTGTTATTGTAGTTTTGATTAATTGTAGTTGTCATTATTATGCAAAATTAGTTTTGTTTGTTTTAAATATATTTCAGTGGCATTATAATTAGAATTTGATAGGAATAAAGCACACATTTTTAAATATTTACAAATAAATCGATCATATATGTTAACACTTGAACACACACATATTTTCTTAAAAAAAAAAAAAAAAAGAAACCGTCAATTTTTAATATGTTAAAAGGGGGTTCTCATTTGACATATCAAAGTGAGGTTAGCTAGATATGATTGACAGAACTTTATCAAATATAAAATTAAAGGTCCTCCTGTATATATAAATTGACGTATTTTTTTTAGGAAGGTAATAAGGGTGGTTCATTTTAAAATGAAATCACTGTAGAATAACTTTTCAAGGAACAAGTCAGAGAAAAAATATCAACCAATATTAATGATGAATTTGTTTATTTTCTAATCGGAATTTTATAGCAAATCAGAATGCTCCCTATAGTTTTCGAGAATTTAATGGTTGTAGCCTGAATTAATCTAGGTCTTCCAATTTTCCATACTAAATACGAATTATACTCTATATTTTTAATACCGTTATCCGAGTACATTTAATATTCCATAAATAAACGTTAACGTACATACTAAAGTGAAAAAACGAAAAGATTTGTTTGGGTATTCTACCAATAAAGAGAAGCAAAAAAATAAGACTGATACTACTTGCCGATATGCCTGTCCCCTAATTGCTTTCTTTAGTATAAGGCCTTCTTTAGTATAAATCGTTTTTTTGTTCAGGAACCTTCATTATTAAGAAATCCAGTTTTTTGTTCTGTATCTTTTTCTTATACATATAGTAAAACAGATTTACTTTACATTCTAACACTTTTCAATATTGGTGGAGTTGTCAGTGTTATCTTCCTACCTGATCTCAAGGAATTTAAATCAATATTTCATTTAGTCCTTATCGACTATTTGTCTGTGAAAATCAAAATTTCAAATAAATCAAAAAGTGGCCCTATGCAAATGAATAATTTGGACTGAGGAGGATTATAAATATTAAACCCGCGCAGAATAAAAAAAACATTGCTAAACGTTAAATTAACACATCTATATATTACTAAAGCTATAATAAATAAATAAATAAGCAAATAAATAAAATTTGTACATAGCTCTAATTTAAACTAAACCTATTTATGAAGGACATAAATTTTGAGTGTAAAAGAACTTAAAGCCAAGGCCTGTAATGTTGTCGTTGGTTCTAACGTTAACTACAATTGGACCGCTACTCATATCTAGAAGAAATATAAAAGTTGATGGTTTTTCTATAATAACTTAATGTGAAATAAATCAAACTAACCAGTTACAGAGGCATCAGTACTAAAATTAGCACTTGTAGACCCATCGTTTAACCTATCGCCACATAATCTCGTACCATCTATAATAATGTAATCATCAGGACAATTTAAAACATCCACGCCTGCTTGTCCTGCTGGTACTGTGGACTGACCATCTACAAAAAAAGGAAGATGTGGAAAAACTTGGGAATAAACGAACAATTTTGAGCTAGATATGCTTCTCGTATCATTTTCTTTACATTTAATGCTTAAGAGAGTAATCATATACTAATAATTGATTCACTTACTTGGCAAAATATTTACCAGTTGAAACGGATACATTTCACCATCGTTCGTGTTCATATACGTTATGGAACAATATCCCGCTTCTCTCCTAATACAAATAGCATAGTTTAAATCATTCTAAAAATGAAAATCCTAATAAAGTAATTGATTAAATAGTCAATATAGCACATACAAAATACCCAGGAACACTTCTATTAAACATCGCTGCTTGGTCATAGTTGAAACTCTGTATTGTTCCAGTGACTCCAGTATAATATTGGAGACAGTTGCTTTGGGAGGTGCTGCAGCTATCGCTATATTGACAAATCTTCATTTTAAATCGCTTTCTAGCCCCTGTTGTGGATAGTACCATTATTTTGAGAGGACCTTCTAGTTGAGATACATCCACATAAACTAAAACAAATCAAACAGAAGTAAAAATGAGATAATCTGTTGTCTAAACATCATCCAGCGCATTGATTCAGATATATTTTATAATAGAGAGAGTGGTATATTATATTCTTATCAATAGTTTAATTTCAAATCTGTATCACTTCCGAAGTCATAACTGGTCCTCCTTTAGTGATTATGTAGTGCCAGCATAAAAAAATATTGGTATACCCTTCCGGATCTTTGGACGGAACAACTTTATTATTGAGATAAATAGCAAATTTTACTAAGCTTTTTCCACTTAATAGAATCTGGTAAAATAAGAAAAATAGATATTTCAATTAGATTGTTAAGGGTAGGAGCAGGAGTCAGGAGGTACCTACACTTAATTTATGAGGGCATGTCATCTGAAAAAGTGAGGAATAACAGGTAAAATTACGAGAGCTAAAGAAAGCCCTACTCAAACATCTACGTGTACTAAAGGGAGACCATTTTATCTCAACTTCTTAGGAACTGGGAAAAAGAGAAGGGAAAAAAGCGAAAAAGATCTTCAGAAAATTAACAAGTCAGCAGTTACAGCAGGACAAGGCACTTAATATGTAACTGCTCCAAAAATCATTAGAATTATACAAATAAATAATTATATAAAATATGATATCAATGGTTTAAAGGCTGCTAAATATGTACATGCGACGAAGTCGACCGACTTGGCTCGTACAGACTCAGCCTAAGTCCACATTGACACGTAATTACGGATACGTGAGGCTGTCAAGCCTATCCGTGACTTTTATCCCATCCACTAGAGACATGCGTATCCGTAAAATGACGTTATATTTTTATTCGAATTTTTGGTGTTTACAGTGTTGACCTTCCACAATTGCTTCAACCTATTTTATGTCTTTTGTAAAGGAGTTCTCGGATCGGTTCATAGATTTTTTTCTGGCATAAACGAATAAAACCAACATTTCGTAATCTAATTTGCTGTGTTTTTGGCCCCTTAAGTTAAAATATTGTCCTGATTGACGCAAAGCTCGAATGTAAAACCCTGCTATTCCTCCATATATATTTGGAAACTTTGGTGTTCCAAATAATTTTGGCACTATTAATTAAAAAGCCGCAATAGTCACATTTAAGATATGTGGTCTCGAAGTTCTAAAAAGAATAGCACAAAATAACAACTAGTGAAAAAATTGGTAAAAACTCAGAAATAACAATAAAAAACAAATAGTACAACGGACCAAAAAAACGGAAATAAGTTCAAATTAACCAACTTCTATCCGCGTTTTCCTTCACGTAAGCACGTGAAACTTTTCGAGCCTCTTATTGGCTGGTAGCAATCATCCATGTGGTCCCAACGGATCTATAATTATTCAAATTATATCCAAACAAGTATCAATGTGGATTCAGGCTAAGACTGCCGACTTGCATGAGTATGTGCAGCAAAAGTCGTGGCTTGAATGGAGCCGAAAGTTGGGCTTGCGCTAAATCGGGCAAAACGGATTCTCGGCAGACTTGCTATTGCAATAAAGGGGAGGAGAAAGTAAACTCAAAGTCCAAGTCTCATAATCCGATTTTGAATTTGAGTTTACTTTCTCCTCCCCTTTATTCATATACTTAAGTCTCTTTGGGAATGATAAATGATTATTTTGAATTGCTATTGCAAGTTTGCGCGTGTGTAGCCAGTTATCTACCGATTTCGGAAGTTTATTTGCCTAAATCGTATATTCATGCAAGATTTTTGTAATAATTAATTTAACATTTTTTCAGAATTTATATATATTTTTAAATTTCAAGATGAGTGAACGACTTGGGGATTTACGAAGATTGTCACGCGAGTTCCTTGAGGAGTTTAAAGAAATTCTTCTAAAAAATTTATGTGCGAGTAAATTTTATGTTTTTTTAACCACTCTTTTGTCCATCAAGGCCGTTTTTTTTTTAAATATAGTGCAACGGCAGCTGCAACAAGAATATCCGTAGATTCCATGGAATTACGACTGATGCTTATTAGGACAATTTTAAATAAAACTTTATTTATGTACTTATACGTATACACTTTTTCAACGATACATGAAAACTAAACCAAATTGACAAATAAGTTGGTACGTGTGGAGATAAACGCTGCCTAACAGACTTTATTAGCAACTTGTTTCTCAAGCCAAGTCGGCCGACTTGCATGTACGTGTGTAGCAGCCTTAAGGACTATCTTGTAGCAACGTTCAACTTCAAGCAACTGACAGTCATGGAGAAGCTTAGAGTTTCATAGTTATGTATATAGTCATGAGTTTCATTCAGAAATTATATATAATAGGTATAATAAATTCTGGGATATTTATTTTCACTTGGGAATGATGTTCGTGGACTTTGAATCCAAGGAAACAACGGAATATCTGCATGTCCCAAACTCCTAACTAATAAGATTGCTATCAAATCTCAGGACATTACAAGTTTGGCAAGTCTCGATAAGAAGCTCGACTCTTAATTCTCGACTTAAGAAACACTAGGAAAAAGAGGAGCCGACGATTGACGATTCGTCATTCTGTATCTCACAAGAAATATCACGACCACCAATAAGGCTACATCAATAGTGACAGAAGCATACAAGACCGAGGGTTTGAACCTAGATGATCTACAGCCAATATTGATCAGCTTATTAATCAATGATGGAAGCATCAGTAAACAGAAATAAAACAAATACTAACAGGCACCCTGCGATGTAATTTTGCAAATGTTGGCCAGCTTTACAACTCTCCATGATCCAGAAGAAAGTTTGGTCCTCGGTTTATCTAAATTAACTACATAATCTACGGGGACTGCAATCGAACCCTAGTCCAAGAGATCCCAATAATTCCCAGTCATTTTCCCAAATATCAGTTACCGAACGTTGATTTATCTCGACCTGAATTTTTCCTGTACCATTCTGAATGAAGTATCATTCTCTGAAAAAGAATGTTACCCGACCTTTTAAATCAATCAATAGAAATAGGTGTTCTTTAAATAAAAATCGTTGGATGGAAGTACTGAATAACTTAACCCAATCGTGAATAAATGTTACTATTGGATAAAATACTATAGACTCGAGAAAAATAGTTGTTCTGGAGAAATAATATGCGGTAAAATAGTTTCGAGAAGAACGTATTCAGGCAAATGATAGTTCGCGAAATTGATTGTACGGGAAATGACTTCAATAAAACGATTGTTCGGGAAAATTAGTTGTTCGGAAAAAATAACATTCCGGAAAGTGGCTGCGGGATAATAATATTCGAGAAATATTTGAGAAAAAAATAAATGGTCATTCGGGAAATTGAAAATTCGGTACCGATTCGGGAAATCGGGCGAAAACGGTAGTAATTGTTTCAGAAAATTTTGACACCACCTACAGAAGTACAGTTTACTCCTACTTTTGCTCTGTAATGCGAATGCATACTATATAACTTAGGACAGTATAGAAAAAACATAAACTCCAGAGAAGAGTCTGCTTGAATAGCTAACTCACGATTTGAAATATGGGAACAACACCAAACTTTATGAATAAATCGGGGTTGATCGATCAGTTGGTAATGTCTATACATAGGAGAAATCACAAAAGGTGTACTTAGCTCTTTCGATTAAAGATAAATTTTAATATTTAGTTTTTGTAAGACTTACTATGCTGCCCTGTATTATAACCACATAAAACAGGAATTCTGCTATTCGAATTTTGGCCTGTAATCACCAGCCTTTCGTTTGTACATGTTCCATTCGTCGGACCCTCAAGCTAAAATAAAAACTTTACAAGACATCCAAAATTGAGTAAATCTTAAAAAATAGTCTAATGAAAGGCAATTCAATCGTTTCAAAATAGGGAACTTATACTTACATCTAAATCAATAAAGTCTATACGGAACTGCTGAATATTTGAATTAGTTTTATAGACACTAAAGATACATGACATGGTATTCGAAATAACTTGTCTACCCAAAACAATATCGCTTAAAAGCTTATCAGTATGTCTCCTGTTTTGACCAAAGTAGTACCAATATAACCTAAAAGTGAAATTTTAAATAAGAATCCCAGTAGCTTAGTATTAATGTTCATTGTGATATTTATTGTAAAAATATCGTACCTGGGATCTGGAGTCGGTGCTATCGTGGTTGTAGTAGTAGTCGTTGGGGTGATTACTCCTCCATCTGAAGGATAGTAATCCGGATAGTTAGGACTTTTAAAATATGAACAATTCATGCTAGAAGAATCGCCACAAGAGCCTCTAACTAAAAAAGTATATTTTAATTACGATGTGGTAATCAGGGTCTTCAGTTTGAGAATTCCTTCAATCATCCTTTATTGCGTTTCGAAATTACTAAATAGGCTGTGGATTAAGTGAATTATAATAATTTTAGATTTATTTCATTTTCTTCTTTTCTATTGTCTGACTGTTTTTGAAATTTTTTCTAAAAAGAATTAAGAGGCTTACCACCAATTAACCCTCTAGCCAGCAGACCCGCCTTAAGGCAGGCTTTATCAAAATCTCATTTAGAGATGCATTTTAAATTCTTTGGCCACATAGCGGCAATCCCGACTTTGGGGTGGAATTTGTTTCGTGTCTGACGTACTTAGAACGGCTATTGGTTCCCGTGTTTTTTTCAGTAGAGTCAGTCGCGTATGTGCCGGCTTAGTAAATTTACAGAATAATTATTTCGCTATAAATGATATTTTCTGTGCTATACAATAAATACATGTAGCGATCTGTTCAAGCCAAAAAATTTACAGGTGAGTTTATGTATGTTATATTTTTTAGTTATGCGTTGAAAAAAAAGTAGTTTATGTGTTTTTGCTATAAATCACTCCTAACCTCAACCTGCCTAAAGGCGGATCCACCGGTTTGTGTGAAAATTATCTCATTCATACGAAATATTTATTTTCTTACTATTTCTGTTTTTTGTGGTTAGATATGACATCAAACAAGAAAGGACAGCCCGGGAAGGATCCCCGAGGGTCTGAATTATATGACTTATCTCAAGTGACTTCGGTCGAAATGTTTGAACTTTTGGACAATGTAGATATAGGACCTGACACCGATATTGAAGATGGGCTGGAAGACGATTTTGACGATGATGATAGTCTTGCTGACCCAGATTTTTGTCTTGAAGATGAAATAAATCAATACAACGATTTAACTTCTGAATCTTCTACGCCTGACGACCAATTGTTGACATTAGATATTGAAACACCTGATACCTCACAGCCATCGATATCAGGGAATTATTCAACTGAATCACAAAAAATGTCTGTTGTTGCAAGAGTTTTATCCCCGTTGACTTCAGGTGAACCATCTACTTCATTTCAACGACAGCAAAAACGACCACGTTCTCCTCAGCCAGAATTTGAAGATGGGGCTGATGTTTCCGAGCCTAACACAGGTGGGTTTACGGGAAACCCAAGTGCACTTTTAGTACAGTCAAAAGAATGCAAAGAAATAATTTGGCGTAAACAGCATTTGCAGCTGCATAAAAATGAAGTGGTATTCCGTGGAAGCACAGAGCTTCCACTACACTTTCAGGATTTAAAAACTCCATATCAATGCTTCGCCTATTTTTTTACACAAGAGTTTCTTGAAAATATTGCAGAACAAACAAATTTATATGCTCGACAGTACGACATCAAGACAACATTTGTTACCTAAGATCCGTGTCTGCTGAGATCCGGAAGTACATTGGCATCTTGATATTTATGTCGATATATCGTTATCCAAATGCGACAGAATACTGGGGTAGTTATTCATTTGAACCAGTTCATACGGCAATGACATCCAAACGATTCTTTATGATTCGTATCTTCACTTCAACGATAAATCAAAAGAAAAAAAACGGGATCAACCTGGATTTGATCCATTATATAAAGTCCAACCGATAGTGAAACATTTAAATGAACGATTTCAAACAGTTCCAAAATTACCTCGTTTATGCGTAGATGAGCAAATGTGCGCGACTAAAATGAAACGCAGTTCATTGCGACAATACATGCCGGCAAAGCCCCATAAATGGGGGTTCAAACTATTTGTTCTATGTGACAGCAATGGTTATTTTTACGCCTTCGAAATCTTTACTGGCGCAGGGAGCAATGTTATTTTGCCCAATACGCCTAATCTGGGAGCAGCAGCAAATGTTGTCGTCCGGCTATCTCAAACAATACCTGACTTTGTCAATCATATTTTATATTTTGACAATTTTTATACGACACTGCCACTACTTATTTATCTTAGACGCCGAGGCATTTATTCATTGGGGACAATTCGTTCTCGTCGTATTCCTAATTGTAAATTGCCTAGTGAAAAAGATAAACAGCTTGCTACAGCAGATAAGGGATTTTCTGTTGAGTATGTGGGAAATGCGCATGGTGTAGATTTGACAACTGTATTGTGGAAGGACAACAAAAATGTGTGTTTGGCTTCTACATACGTCGGGGTACTACCCTTTAAAAGTGCTCTCCAAGATAAACAACCATCAAAGCCAACAAGATATGATCGGTCTGCAGAAAAGTACGTGCAAATTGAATGCCCCGCCATCATACGTGAATATAATTATCACATGGGCGGAGTTGATCTAATGGATGGATTACTTGGAAGGTACCATATTCGCCTAAAGACTAGCAAGTGGACATTGCGTCTATTTTATCATTTTATTGACATGGCTATGGTCAACGCATATCTGCTACACAAACGGATTCATAAAAAATCGCCGCCTTTACCAGTGTTTCGAGCACAAGTAGCTGCCGTACTATGCGTTAACGAAGCTGTCAGAAAACGTCCTGGCAGGCCTTCATCTGCTTCGAAGCAGGAAGAAATGCAACCTGGAAAAAACTCTAAGACATATATCCCCGAGCCAGATATCCGATTTGATGGTTTGAACCACATGCCCGACCTTTTGGATAGATCCGGTAAAAGGATGTGTAAAAACAAAGGATGTAAAGCTGAAACTCAGTTCTTTTGCACTAAATGCAATTTAAATTTGTGCCTTTCCTCAACTAAAAAGTGTTTTCAAGAGTTTCATACACAATAAAGCATTACACTAATCTTATTTTTTTGTATTGAGGCACAAAATATACATTTCAAGTTTAATTTCGCTTTTTTTACCCTGACTATTTTTGTCCCTTTAGTCGGCAGGTCTGCCTTAAGACTGGGGGAGGTTTTTTCATCCCCAAAGCTTTAAAGGTTTATGATAAACTTTTTTTAAGCCTCAAATTCATTTTTATGTTATGAATTTACCCGCCTATGATTTTTTTTCATAAAATAAAAATTGGCCCTTTAGAGGGTTAAAATAATAATTATAATAAAGTTCTTCCAACCCAACAGTATTTATATAAATATTGAATAAGAGGAGGGCAAGATCTATAGTGGGAGTGCCTTAAAACCTAAGTTGAAAGAACTACCTAGAATTGTAGGTTCCACTAATGTCACTTTATCTGTTTGATCTATCATAGTATCTTAGGATCATACATTTAGCAATTTTACTCATGTAGCAAATTATATAAGAGCTAAAGGGAAATCATGGTACCAAGAATAAAGTAGCTTATGTATGAAGCTGCAGTACTTCATACATACTTTCTCTTCTTGTTCTCCTCTTTTAATCTTTAGCACCTTGAGTTGAGCAAGAAATCTATATCGTGCTGACAATACCACTGCACTAAGGTTTCAGTAGGCACATTGTGCGCCTGTGGTAAAAGAAGAG
Source organism: Anthonomus grandis grandis (assembly GCF_022605725.1). Taxonomy (NCBI): domain Eukaryota; kingdom Metazoa; phylum Arthropoda; class Insecta; order Coleoptera; family Curculionidae; genus Anthonomus; species Anthonomus grandis. Next base: position 31,878,483 of record NC_065552.1, read on the forward strand.
AAGAGCCGCCCACAGCTCTTCATTAACCCCAACAAATCAATGTGCACAAAAACGACTCCCTTATCTCTAAGGGATACATCTTAAAGGAATAATTCTCAGTATAACCCATACCGAGTATACTGTAACAGGCAGTATATTAGCCGCATATGCGAGGCAGTATAACCCATACCGAGTATACTGCCGCGCATCAATGAGGAAGCAGGACAATCGGAAAGTATATGGCCCATAATCTCGTCTTCGCAGTTTTATGCCCAGCGTATTGGCCTCATGCTCAGTTTCAATTTGAACAAATGGTGATTTAATTGACAATAATATTGGATTATATAGATCTTTCAGCTCAGAAGAAGATATTTCTCCAAAAACCTATCAATTTTATCAATTTTATCAGCAAGGCATGTGATTTTTTAAAGAATAATGATGCTAAAAAGACTCTCTTCTCTAGTATAATTCCAAATTATTAGAAATGAGATATAACCATTATAATTATAAATATCCGTATATAATTTTTAGTAAGTTATGGATTTTTTTTTCAAAATCTTATTTAAAAAAACGTAGTTCGACAATTTTTTTGGTATGGACATTTTCTCAAATTTTATAAAAAAAATATGTTTTTTTTTCAATAATACTCATTATTTTAAGTATCTAATTATTTACTCACAAACACAACAGACTCCATATCCGTTTGCACAACTAGCTAGTGCTGACCCGTTAGATTGCGTACATTGATCAGCAGTTAAACAAATTCCTTGCCAAGTTCCGGCCCAATTAGTGGCGTTACACTCTGTATTATTAAATTTGATTATAGTAAATAAGCTAAACAAATTCTTAATTTTGTTTTTGATTTCCCAAAAATAACTGGAGTAAAACAGTTTTGATTCCATGTCATTTTTACTTGTTGGAGTTGCTGTAGCATTAGAGATGACACTAAAAAATGTTATATTATTTTATATACATATAATCTTAGATAAGCATATTACCTTTCTGAATATTTTCTATTATCCCTTAAAATTGTTCCATTAGTTAGACCCAATGTTGAATTATCAGTGTCATATTGAAAAGCATGGATGTCACTATTCTGCTCTTCGTTTTTCGGTTTAGATTGTACTTCTAATAATTTAAGTAAACTGTTGTTTAATAATGTTTTTATTTTATTTTCGGGCGGCCTAGCATCCTTCTTAATTTCAATAGGTTTAATTCTGGTGTCTGAACGAGGCGCTTCCACCAAATCCTCCTCAAGGTACTTATTTGAATAAACCTCTATATCTGCTGTAGCCTCAGTTGTAGAGCTTCTAAAAAATATACGTACGCTAGTAATTATGCGTAATTATGGAAATGATAAATTCTAATTACCGCCTGTTTTCTGTTATTTTCTGAATATAACTGTAAGGTTCTGTATAGGTTTGAATGTTCTGATTAGGGAAAAGTTGATTCTGACTTAGAAGATCTTCACTGTCATCTTCATTGGATATAGGAGGTCTGTAGTAGCTTCCGAAATTTTCAGAATCTGGTATAAGAAAGTCGTTTAAAACAAAATACTTATTGTTATCCTCATCTGACACAATATCTGCGTTGAAATTGATGGGGTCTTGATAAATGCTATCCTCTTTTGTGTGGAATGGTGGATGGCTTGGCGATATGTGATTATTATAATCTTAAAACATTTTTTTGTTGGTAAATAGACTAACAAAACATAGGTATTTATTACCACTGAATGCGTGGGGATCCTGTATCTCTGTAACAGAATGAATAGTTCCAATTTCGTCATTAAGATTTACTGGTAAGTATTTGGTAAACTCGTAGTCATTGGCTTCCAACTGTAGATCATTATTATTATATTGTATGCCTTTTCTGTCCGTTTCATTTATACTGTAATTTAACTCAAAAGGTTTTCTGGTATGAGGCTTGTGGATATAGTGCTGCAAGACCTATGGTTGTAGAAAAAGAAAAAAAAATGTTGGTCAATTCTACTGAAAATTCAGGCATATTAGTTAAATTGTACAGTTAAATAATAATTTTTCTTCAGAACCAGTTGCAATGCAAAATAGAGATTACATTTTGCTTCTGAAAAGAGAGAACATAAAGAAGTTTCTAAATTTTCAAAAAATTTCTGTCATGGTTTATGAGAGGAGATATTGGTGTCAACTGAATACATCCGAAATAGAGCAATTATTATTTAGTACATGTTTGATGGATTAGGAAGTCCGCGAACACATATCCTCTGGATGTAAAATTGATTTTTATGAATATTAAATTTTACATATTGATGAAGGACAGATAGGAAACGTTTTTTTTATTTTAAAGCCTTTTTACACATAAAAGAATGATTAAATTACGAGGAGAAGCAGGTACTAAGACTGTACTAAGTACTAAGGTTGTCCTTTATTTCATAAGTAGTGGATGCTTAGAAGAACATTTTTGATCTGCAGTTTTTGTTTTAACCTCATTACATTTTGTATAATAGCTTACTCTTTCACAAAGCTGAAAGCTTCAATTTATTTGCAATTTAACTTCAGTTACTGAGGAGCCAATGCCCAACAATTAACAAGCACTCCTATAGCAAGCTATTAAATCATATAATGATGACACTACGTTCCAATACTAAAATAGACTATTATCACTTAGTACTTACCGCTCCGTTTGGATAGATTTCAACAAACTTTGGCTTTCTTAACTGAACACTTTCCTCACTAATCACCGTTTCAGGATTTTGTTCGTCTTTAAAGAAACTAAAATTTGTTATGTCATAATTCAATTTATCACCACAAAATATCGTTTTAAAACTGCACATAAGTAACCATGTAGCGATGATATTTTCAAAGAACACCATTTTAATAAACATCATTAAATTTGCAATATCTTAACCATCTTAGAAGGAATCGTCACATATGTCACAGTCGGATGCAAAGACAATAATCGCGTTAAGTCGGTGAATCTCACATAGAGCTCTTGAAAAGCAACAGGGTGTGAAGTTAAATAGTGTGAAATTGCTTGGAAAATATATTTTTAAATTGGAGAGAGAGTTTTCAGTATCTATACCGTTCCTTTTTTTACGTTTAAAAAATTAATGTAATAATAATTAATTTAAATAAGAGATTTTTTAATTATAGTTTTAATAGAAAATATAGATCTGAGAATTTAGAATAAAATTGAATTTTATAACGTTTTATTGAACATTAATTTACTATCAGAAAAAAACTTCCTTCTGCATCTCAAAAAGTACCAGAGCAGAAACAATTGTTTTTATATGGTCCATATATTTCAAATTGTTTAATGTTAAGGTCACAGATACCGTCACGTTTAATGTGTGCAACTTTGTCATGTTGTTAGGAATTATCATTAAAAGAAGATGTGAACCATGCATTAGCAATAGTTTTTAGGCAAATAATTAAACTCTATTTTAGGTTATTTGTGTCCAAGAAACTAAATAGAGAGTGTCTGCGAAAGGTTGGGAAATCTCAAAACTGGAGATACCGAGATATGTGGATTGAAAAATGGAAAGGCTTGTCTTGGTGCGTTTCTGGATATGGAAATGCTTCTTATTTAACAACACTCCTTACGGAGTAATCTGCCAAGCAGTTGAAAAGAACCCTCTGTGGTCAGATGGATAAAGTCCATGCTCTTACAGCCCTCTGTCAAGATTAATACTGAGGTTATTGCTGCTATCCATAGGAAGGAGTACTCCATCTATACGGAGAATATCCAGCTATACGGTTTCTAGTAGGGAAGACCGGGGATAATTATAACAATTTCCAAATATAAATTTTTTTCTCTTAGAGAAAATCATATTAACAGCTAAAAAATTTTTTACAAGGACATTTATTAATTGCTTGTATATTTTAAATCAGGTTATTTTACTTATTATATAATGCCTGTAAGATATTAAAGGAAACATATAGCCTTGTATATTGTTTCAATTGTCACGGAGAGGGGGACAGTTGAAACACCATTAAGAATAAACAAAATATTTATTTTAATACTGAAATAACATTCAGTTTAGAAATACGAAGAAAAAAACATTGATACATATAATTTTTACACTTAAATAAAACCAAATTTTTTATTCAAAAGTTTTAAACAACATAATAATTATCCTAATGCTAAAATAAAGATAAATTAGCAAAGTAGAATATTTATTCTAACATGCAGTTATGACAGATATACAAATCTTCTTGACGAGTGCATTCTACATGTGACCATTGGTGGCAATCAATGCATTGCAGCCATTTTTCCCCTGAACGGCTATTTCTATACGATTCCAAACATACTAGACAAAAACAGTCTTCATTGTCACTGCTGCTATCGTCCTGACTATTCTGTTGACGAGTTTTTTTGGACACTGGTGTTTCTGATGTATTTTTTGGATCACCATTTTCTTTTTTTCACTTTCTTCTTTTTTTTTGCTTCATATTCTTGTTGAATAGCATCTTTTTCTGGTATGTCCGTATAAATGGTGGATTTTCCCTGTAGTTTTCCGAGGAAGAGCTTTTGGTAACGGCCTTATTAGCTCAGGTGAAAACACATCCAAAGAGAGGTTAGAGGCTGACTGGACACTTGTAGACAACTGGAGGCGGGGTGCTTGGTGGCTCTAACGAAACAGTTCCGCTCGTTGACGCTCTTGGAGAGTTAAAATTTACTAATTTTGGAAAAGAATCAGTGTTGCTTAAATCTTTATTCTTGAGCCTACTGCCTGGACTTCTTGTGGGATATTTAACTGCAAATTTTCGGGAGCAGGTCTATCAGTTACATATGATGGAGCAAAATCTAAAGCCGTAAAAATATCTCGATTAAAAGGCCATATACCAGTGCACTGGAATCCAGCAACAATATTAGATTGTGTCAAAACCATAGAGAGACTCTGTTTAACGATGCTGGGGATGTTATAAATTGTGATCGTTTTGCCTGGGTTGTTTCTCATCCAAGAATCGCAAGTTGAATTAACAGCTTTTTTAAATGGACCATAAATCGATCGATCCAAAGGTTGTAGTTTATGTGAACAGTGTGGGGGAAATGAGAGGACAACAATGCCGTTTTCTTTGCAAAAGTCCAAGCATGGTATGCTTACATGAGATTGATGGTTATCTATTAAAAGCAAGACTTTATTTTCAATTGAACTGTTGGTATGCTTTTGAAAGTGTCTTAAGTATAGCAAGAATTCATCTGGTTGCATCCATCCACTAGCATTCCCTGCGCCAATGCACCCAAGTGGACCGTCACGAACGAAATGATCCTGATTGGAAAGATAAAGATTGGTGGGATGCTATTTCCAATTGCATTTACCGCTATTGCCACTGTAACCAAAGTGCCACGTTCTTCTGATGTAAGTGCTTCTACCTGTTTGCGTCCCTTTTCTGCTACGATTTTAGCAGGTTTTTGTACCGTCGTAACACCGGTTTCGTCTATATTATAAATGTCCTTCGCTTGGAATTTATATCTGTCTATTACCGTGGCAAGATTGTCAAAGAAAAGTTGTACATTTGTTGGGTTAAAACAGGTCGCTCTTGAAAGGCTTGTAGCCTGGGGACAACGGATTGATAGTTCAGGATTACGTTTCATAAACCCGGAAAACTAATCTTCTCCTGCCAATGAGTTTTTAGTCCATGTATTCAAATGAATATTTTACGGCTATTTGGTAGGCCAGTTTACGTATTTCTTTTGGCGATAGACCGTAACATATTTGAGATGCCTTTATTATGTATTTAACAATGGATTTTTCCTGCTCAACGTTAAATACTCGTCGTACGCACCTATATCCCATTGTTATAGTTTCAGTGGACCCTTGTTTAATAGATTCTTTCTTTTTCTTAATAAATCTGTCTAATGTAACATGATTCAGTTCAAACAAATCTGCCGCAGACCTTACGGATGCTCCATTTTCAATAACCTCCTTATACGCATTTTCGTAAACCAAGTTGGATTTGGTACCTCTATTTGTTTTCCTGACCCTTTCACGTGGCATTCTATAACAAAATAATAGCCCTCAGAGAGTTTGTTACAATCAGTACAAAAGCCTTCTATAAACTATGTTTCAACCGTCCCCGTAAAATTATTTACATCTTGTTTCAATTGTCTCCTTCAGGTTTTTTTTTTGGCAAAATATTATTTTTCTTTAAACTCTTTAATTAAAACTAATAAGTTTAGGCTGCTAAACCTAAGCAAAAACATAAAAAAATTGATTAAAAACAAAAAATTGGTGTACTTACACTTAAATTTCTTGTTTCCACACTTTTTAGATGAAACGTAAAAATTACTTTGTTGACATAAAATAAGAGAGCCGAGCGCAAACACACCCACTTTGCTCAACTGCTAGTTTCACACTGTCGAGTTTAGTAACTTACGATACTACACTAGTAACTTATGATACAATTCAAGGCTATGAAGACGTGTACAGACTACATGTTTTTAGTTCACTACGGACCAGTGATCTAAAATGTTTAAATCTGGTTATCGCAGGCATATGCTGTCCTTCTGCTGAAAAGTGACTATATGGTACACGCGACCGTTGAATCTAAGGATTTTATGTATCATATACAGGGTGTTTACCAAATATGTGACAAACATTGAAGGGACTATTCTAAGAATATTTTGTCCTTTTATGATTTTGGATAGGACGCTTTATTTCGAAGATACAGAGCGAAAAAGAATGTCAACCATCTAATTTTGGTAGTTTTAAAACTATTAACCTAGCCGAAATAAAAGTATAGCGTACTACACTGGACCTACCAAGCAATAAAAAATCTAACAATTCCGTTGGAATCTTTCAAAAGCATTCCGATTAAGATGACGTAGCCGAAAAATTTGAGTTTGTCAATCAGTGTCAAAATTTTAAGAAAATTTAAACGTGTATTTTCTGTGGGTAATTCTTAAAGTCTTGTTGGTCAAGTCGTCTATTATAGATGACTACACGAATGCCTAGATGACTGACATGCATTACATTTATGGACTTCCTAATGGCAATTCATTAGAAGCTAGTCGGGTGTACCGTAAACTATTTCTTAATCGTAATGTTCCTAATCGAAAAACCTTCTAAAGGCCTGGTTTCTCTGACCAGATTGGTCCGAAATATTTCGGCGATATGGAACGATAAGTTCGTCAGCGCCAGCGGTTCCGGTGAAACCCAGGATGTGCGGAGAACATAGTAGTGGTTCTTATAAAAGATCGGAACGAAATTTCGGGGAGGTGTGCGAACAGCAGTTCGTCGAAATTAAACAGTTTTTAATTTGAACGATTTTAAACGCCTCAGTGTTACGACTGCGTGTTAATACAACAATATTTCTATAAAAAATTACTTTTTAATACTGATATATTAATAGAAAAATGTCTGTGCCTAAAAAGTACCATAAATTAGTCTTTTCTGCGTTAGAGGATGAAATATTAAAGTAAAAAAACGTCCTTCGTTATATGCAAAAAAAAATAAAAAGTTACAAGCCTCCTGATCAGGAGATAACAGATTGTACATTAAACAGCTACTTAGCACTTGAAACCCATGGAATAATACGTAAAATAATATACATGTCTTATAATTAAGGTATATTTTTATTTATTTATTTTTTATAAAACTTTTTATAAAAAATAAATAAATAAGAAAAATATTATTTCCTAGATCTTCCTTAATTTGAAATGCTCACACTACATGCTGAGATATAACTTTTCCGCTGGAGAAATAAGGGTCGGATTTTTATTTGTAGGTTGCGTACTAATTTCGTCCTTTATATGATGTAGTACAATGTAAAACAGTTGCGGCGTTAAACAAAAAAATTCTTTAAACTTTGTGTAGTTATCCGAAAGATGCTTTAACACTAACAATTTATACACTCCCTCTTTACTCCGATTCTTGAACATTTTTAAAACTATTCTTCTATTTTCATTGGCTACTGCTAACAACGCAGATACATCATCATCATCCCGTTCTTCTTCTAAAATCATACCAGTAAAAAATCCTTTTTTAGTTTTTAAATGCAAGATGTACTGCACGTAAAATTTTAAAAGACTGAAATATATATAACGAATTAATTCTGAAGCTACTTTCAGAAAAACCACGAAATGACGAATCTTCTGAACGAACTGAGTTCGGAAATCTGGAACGTCTTTTACACGAATATTCACCGAAATATTTCGGGCCGATCTGGTCAGAGAATCCAAAGCATAAAGTATACATCAACGACTCCGTAAAAGGAGCATTGAAGCGAAGTGGAAGACCAAGAAGGACAATGACAGTAAGAACGGTAGAATTAAGGGAGAATGTGCTGGCCATGGCATAAGAAGATCCAGGTACCTCTACTCGAAAAATTGAAAATACTTTAAATGTTGTACCCATACTACATACATCGAGTTCAGGTACTTCTTCCTACAGATTTTCTTCCACGTATTGCATTCTGTCAATGGATTTTGCATACATTGGCTCAAAACCCTCAACTTCTGACTGTTATTTCTTTTACCGATGAAGCCAGTTCCTCAAGAAATGCAATAAGATATTTTCACAATAACTATGTTTGAGCAGAAGAAAATCCATACGTGTTGCTTTCAATATGGGTTCTCGTTAAACGTTTGGGTGGGAATTATACCTGACTTCTTAATTGGACAGCGCATTTCTGCCAGGAAGACTTCTGAGGTACTAACGAGGTATACTGCAACTTTTTAGAACAAACGCTACCTCAGTTTCTGGAGGATGTACTATTGGCTACAAGAAATGCAATGTGGTTTATGCACGATGGTGCACCAGCGCATTTTAGCATTTTGGCTCAAGAGTTTTTAACAGTAACATACCGTGTTCGTTGGATTGGTCGAGGTGGACCTGACATCGTTTGCTCGATCTGCGGACTTAAATCCCCTGGATTATTTCCTATGGAGATACCTAAGGTCATTAGTCTACACTACTCCCGTGGAAAATGTAGAATATTTTAGAAATCAGATAATTGCTAGATGGAAGGCAATCTGAAATGATTGGAGTGTTTTTAAAAGAGTTCAAATGTGTAGTTGTCGAGTGACTAAGGAGTTTATTCGTCAGCAAGATACTCTAAAGATAGATGGAAGCACCTCTGTCACGTGACGGGCTAAGTCATACATATCTGGATCCTTATTTGGTGAATTTAGTGTATCTTTAGATACGAAGCTAGTGACGGGTCTTTTAACTGGACATATACTTAAAATGCTATCTCTACACCCTAAGTAAGCCGAAGTGCCATTGCTTTGGAAGGAGAAATAAACTATTGTGTAATGGACCTCTGGTAATTCTCGACATAGGTCTACCATGACGTTTATATAAATAACCACCTCACTGCCCGCCAAATTCAAAAATTCAATTCAATATACACACTGTTCATTATGACCAATACATGAAGCATTCAATATGCTTTATAATAATATCGTATACCTCACGTTACTCTTAAGGCCCTGCCACAAATTGCATTTAATTAATAATTTTAACATAATTGAAGAAAAGTTATATAAAATTTGTATTTGATTACATATCATACTTCAGTTAATATAGATTGACCCTATAAGATACTTAAAAAAGACTCTTTTACGAATTACTATAAATAAACTAAATTTTTTCCACATTTCTTCAAGATGACATGGATATCTCAGTAGTATGTGCACACTTTTTAATGAAGTACCAAAATTAGTTAAGGTTGTTTTAATTTCCCGCAGATTTTGTTTGCAATTCAATATAAATTATTTACATGCAGGGTGATCCTTATAGTTATTTCCAAATGCTGTAGGCTCCTCTCTCTTATTTGTAAATTGTGTGCACGCTGAATCTTTGATGCGTTCCCAGAGATAAAAATCTAGAGGATAATTATCAAAGTATCTAGGTAGCCATACAATAGGACCACTACGATTAATCGTTTATAGTTTATAACATTCCAGACGTTAATTCCAAAATGTGTTTGTGCATTATCTATTTGAGACCACAGCTCTCTTCCTAAGATTGGCGGTAATTCTTTATCATTGATTAAGCCAGCCCGAACTTTCACGTAATATTATGCTGAAAAATGAACGTATTTATTGGACTTTTAGGACTTCTTATCAGATGCATGATGAGGAGTTTCAGATAGATTTCTCAGATTTATAATAAGGTTTTTTGCAAATAAAACATTCGTTTAAAAGATTTTTCTGAAGAATTGAAAATTTAACCGAGACTTTTCAGATTCCAGGTATTATAAACTAGACCATTCCGATACTGATATGGATGTAGGCCCTTACATTCACCAAATTTGCCAGTTGTTTATGATAGCTTTAATTGTTTGCTAAGTCAACGTACATTGATAGTTGGATTCCTAGCATCTAAGACTGGTTCATCTAGACCTACAAATATACTGCCCTGTTGCAAAAAAAATTACGTAATTTCCAATTTACACTGACAGTTTCGATTGTCTAACTAATCCCAGTGCATTCCCATATAACCATAAATAAAATGCATGTCTTCCTGAGAAGAAAATCAGTAAGACTTTTTAAATAATTAATTACACATTTGAAACTGAAATCAAATTTGATATTTTAATAAAATTTGCCTTGAGTGACGTTTATTTTGGTGTGTGTATCACCTTGTTCGAATTCAAAACAAGTTTATAAATTTGTATTTGGTGTAGGAATTCAAATCTGTTTATTTACTGTTTACATACAGGCTTGTAGGTTTGAAAACAATAAAGACCGACCAACCACTTTTACCTTTTTTTAGTGTTAGAATTAAGTCTACTTTATCCTTCCAAATTTGAACATAACGGTACGGAACACCCTGTATATACATTTATATAATATGACACATATAAAACGACAAAAGAAAAAAGGACACTACGGAGCTTTTATGAATAATAAATAAAGTATAAACCGCCCCATTTCTTCAAAACAGTCTGGGAAACGGAACATATTGTGAGCAAGTGCTTTACCACCGGCCATCCAGTGGCTTGAAAATCAAATATGAACAATTTAATAAAACATTCTTACGTAGGAGGCCACGTTCGCCCCATAATTGTCTCTATGACGTTATTGGGGGGTTAGATAAAGAACTATATGCCCTTCAGGACATGGAATCAAATAAAAAATTGAGGTTTCAGGTTATTTACTTGAATATCGTTTTATTTTTAGAATAATGACTATACACGAACATTTAGTAACCTAATAATAGAATACGTATATACATATGTGTATGTCGAATTTTTTATTGAATGGTGAAATACATTTTTGATAAATTTCAGAGTTTTTACACGGTATTAAAATGAAATCTGCTTTTCTGGTTATACAGGGTGTTTCAGAACTATGGGATCAAACTTCTAGGGGTTGTTCAGTGAAACAGTAGAATCCATTTGAGTATAGGAACCCAGCCACTACGGCCCTAAGACGCGTTTAAATTTAGAAAAAATATTAATTACCTAAATAGGATCTGATGCATTTCACCTCCAACCTCAATACACCGATTTAAACGCCGAACATGATATCGGCGGACTACACTAGAAATTTGATCCTCGTTTTGAATGATTTCAAATGCTACTGTTATTCGTCCAATTAAGTCTAGCTCTGATTCTACTGGAGTTTCGTAGACTAAAGACTTTACATGTCCCCACAGGAAAAAATCGAGTGACGTTAAATCGGGTGACCGGAGGACAAGAAACTGCTCCACCTCTGGCAATCCAACGGTGCTCAAACCGCTGAGCCAAATACTCGAGTCCTTCTTCAGCAAAGTGAGCCGGCGCTCCATCATGTTGAAACCACATTTGCTGTCTAACGTTTAGTGGAACATTTTCAAGGAGTTCTGGGAGAACTTCCTCCAAGAAATGCAGATAAATAAGTCTTGTTAACCGTCCCGGTAGAAGGTATGGCCCAATTAAATAATCATCAACAATGCCTGCCCATACGTTGACAGACCAACGATTCTGATGTTTTTTTGGAAAAATTACATAAGGATTTTCTTCGTCCCAAACATAGCTATTCCTACTATTAAAATACCGTCTCTTATGAAAGAGGCTTCATCGGTCCACAAAACATATCGTAAAAAATTTGGTTGTGCAATGATGTGATCCAGAAGCCATCGACAAAATTGAACTCTAGGATGATAATCGGCTGCAGTCATACCTTGAACTTTCTGGAAGTGGTAAGGATGGAGTTGTTGCTCGTGTAGTACCCGCCAGATAGAAGCGTTACTCGTATTCATATTCTTAGCGACGTCACGTGTGCTATTTGATGGTTCATCGGCAACTCGCTGAAGCACCTCTTCTTCAAATTCGACCGTTCTAACGGTTCGAGCAACACCAGTATCATGCATCTTGGTCTTAAACATGCCTGTCTCAGCGAGCCGCCGATGAACCGCAATAAACTTTGTGTATCCAGGATGCTGTCGTTCGGGATAACGTTCATGATACAACCGCGATGCTGATTGCTGCTCGTGCATTGCAGTTTGTTGCTCCGTATGACAAATGCATATCCGCCAAGGGTTAAATTTGACTACTAAGGTCAAGCATCTTAAGTAATTTTTATAGCAAACTAACCTGTAAATTTAATATTACCAAGAGAGAACAAATAGAAACTTGTCTGAATAATGTGGGTCGAAAAGCTTGATATTTCTGTCTTAAAACTGTCATATGCATCTACGCAGTTACCAAACAACTTATACATTATTACACATTCTTATAGAACACTAGCCAAAAACTAAAGCACGCTAAAATACTGACGTGCGTAAATGGATAGATCAAACTCCTCTATTATTCTCTTTCTCCCATTGAAATTTACATAGAATGAAGACAAGTATTCATAGGGACATTGCGCACACCAATTCCATCTTTTCTTAATTATTATAATACAAGTTGGACTGCCAGAAGCCTATAGGATTTAAACATTGGATTCAGAGTACCCCGAAACATTTCAAATAGTGGTACTCTTAGTTGCGACCTTTCAAACGTAATTTTCAGCTACCTAAAAAAGGTTGCAGCAAAACGAAATACTAATCTAAGATTTATTATCTGTCAATGAAAAGCTATTCTATGGTAAGGGGCTTCCGATAATCCGAGGTACTATTAGATTACTATGCAGTCTCGGCCTTAAATATCGTCAACGTAATCCGTGGAGAGGTACTTGATCTAATATTTTCTACATTTCTCTATTAGTCTATAAGATTCGAACTAAAATCTGCGAACACAACTCGAATTGAGGAACAAAACGAGTGCTTACAGGAATCCTAGAAAAATGAACTGGAGCCTCTATAAACAGACACTAGATCGCAACCTGGATAACTGACCAACGGAGGCCGAAAACAACCTGAAGCTCGAAGTGCTGAGAGAGTCAGTTACAGAGGCTAATAGAGATGCATTGGAAAAATCATATCCCCCAAGCAAACCATGTTAGGCAGGGAACACCTCCTGGTAGAACCAAGAACTGAGTGAGCTTAGGTAAACAGTAAGAACACTTTTTAGCAAAGAGAACTCGGGAGTGGAATTTATGCAGACAAAGCTTAACCATATACAATGATGCCATAAAAAAGGCAAACCGAGAAGGATGGAGAAAACTATGTAGGGACCTAATTGAAATACTAGAATATGCAAGACTCCACAAGGCAATAGCTTAGGCGGCGCAACAGACCCTTGGTAAATTCCAATGGAGAATATACGACAACCGAGAATGAAAGGCTCAGCTTAATGCCGGAAAATCGCGAAATATAAGCGATTAATTATGTTTTTTTTGTCTACTAAGCGAAAAATATGAAAAAAAACACTTAAAAACAGAAGATGCATGTAATTACTAATTACTAAAATGATCTATTTGATAAGGAACTGTCAATAAAAATCATTGAGATTACGAGAAATTGAAGTTATAAATAACAGAACCTCAGAATTTAATGGAGACTCAAAGTGCAAGAGGCACGAAATTCACAAACAAAAGAAGACCTGTTCAAACTAATCGAGTGCACGATGTGCTTAGCAGAAAAATAGAACAGTGGACTGAATGCAATATTTTTTTACGCTAATTAGAACAGAAATGATGGAATGTTATCTCTCTGGAAAAGCTCTATGTTGTATGTCAGTTGTATTTTTAAAAATGGTCAGACCAAAGAGAATGCAATAGTGAGATGTAAAAGATAATGTAGACAGATTTTTCTTAAATACTTTTCAGCAAATGTATTCCTCATAATCGCAATATTTTCTGTTATGATATCAAAAATAGCAAAACTACGCGAACATGCAAGTGAGTATTTAGGGTTATAAGCCTAATTCAAAGCCATCAACAGGCATCGTAGTTATATTGGATTCCTCAGTAATTTAGTAGAGTATATGATTTTTTCGTATCACTGTTATTGCTATCAATGGTGTAAATATAGCAATGAACATGCTAATTTATTAAAATATAAAATATAAAACATAAAATATAATATAATAATAATAATATATATAATAATAATATAAAATATAATATAATAAAATATAAAAAAATTGTATGTACATTTTTATAATTTTAATTATCAAATACGTTCATCTTCATAAAGCGGAAATAGGTTAAAATTGATTTTTATTCTTTGTTTATATGATGCGTTTCTATGGCGCTTCGTTAATTTTAAATGTGTCTTTTACTCAAAAGATATCGACAAACGAGCTAATAAATTGAAGGACTTGCCATAATAAAACTAGAAGGTTATAAACGATAAATCGTTTTAATGTAAAAATACATGCCAGGATAAGAATATATTTAGAGATAAATCTGAAGGGTGGTCTACAAGTCTCTCTTCGAGACAAATACCAAAAACATCTAAGTCTCTTCTGAAGAACAATACTCGCTAAAGAAATCTCTTGGTGAAATAACACTAAAACATAGCAGATGGCCAGAGAAGTTCTAAGTAGAACAAAGACGGCGTAACCCCTTGGACACTGATTTTTCAAGCTCTGCTTTAAAATTTACTATCTTGTTAATGTGAAAGCTTAATCTGTGGTTAATGCACTAGATGTCTACAGCAACCAGATCTATCCTTACAAAACCTTCCTCTGCTACTAGAGAAGTGAAGGTACTGCTTCACTTCAAGCTGAAACATTCAAAAGTAAATCCTCTAGTTTTACAATTTGACTTTCATGTAAGCCAATCAGTTTGTTCCTGACAATAGATCTACTATCTCGAAAATTTGACGTCATTCCAAAAGAACAAAAGAAATAACACCGTTTAAAATTCATAACTCTAATTAAATAATTTATATAAACATTATAGTCCATTTTGTTATACCTCGTTAGAATCAATTGTCCAATACATTTGATTTACGTTAACCGTATTAGTTTTAAGGGTCGAAAAATGGACAGTCACTCCGCGAACGAGCGCGACTACACATTTTTAATAATAAATTGACAGATATGAAAAAAGTGTTTTAAAAATTCGCGGGAAAAGACATGATATACTTTATGTTAAATTATTTTTTCGGTGCAGATGTGGATTTATTCTACTTGTAAAAAAGATATAACGCTAAGTATTTTTTAAAATTTTTAACTTGCACCAAACAGAAAATAAATTCCCTTATGACCTTGCTGACGTTAATAAATTATCATAATCACAAGATGGAATATAATGGTTATCCAAATGGTAAAGAATACAATAAGATGTTTATCGAAAATGAAACTTTATCGGTATCTGGAGGTAAGTTGTCTTAATTTTTTATAGTTTAATGACTTCTATTTATCACAATCAACCATATTAGACTATTTAGTATTTGCAACCTTAACTTTAAAATATTGATATAAACAAATAAAAGGAAAATAGATATTTAATTGACTTTGATTTAGTTAATATTAAAAAGGTTACTTGAATTAGCTCATAAAATAAGAAAAATATTACTGATTAAATTAAGTAAAAAAAGATTTAAAATATACTAAGGAAATATTTAAATAATAATATTAACAAAACTTCCTTACCACTTAATAATCAATATTTAGTATAAGAGATTTAGTTGCTTACCACTATTTATATACTATAACTCATCAGCAATTGAGTTTTACCGTTAAATAGTATTATATAGCTTGGTTTATACAGAAAAATTTGTTTAGACAAAGCTCTGATAACATTGTGTAGTAAAAATTCATAGATATGTAACTCGATAAAGCTTGAGAGTATAACGTAGCTCTTAAACCAAATTTGTCTCTTAGTAAAAAAACGCATGTGTGAATGTTAAAAAATGTATGCAGAATATTACCCTTATTATCTACTTTGAACTCCTTTGAAGCCGCAACGTTGCTGGTTAGAGAGATCATTTAACCCCCATTGCTATTTCCATTGTGTTAAATACAAAATGAAATACAGGATTCTACAAAATCTAATAGACTGTCTTATAATTAAAACAATAAACACAATCACATCACTGACAGCAATAGGTAAACAATTTAGGCCTGAAAGTTCATCGACGTATAAGGATTATTAATTTAGTGTATTTGTATTATTTGGAAAACAAATTATAAACTATTTAAATTGGTAACTGTGACCAGATTAAAAAGGAATAAAAAAGAATTTGAAAAAAAATGGAGAATGAGAGCCCTACTTAAAGCGTTGAAGGTTTTGCTGTATTTTCTGCGTCAAATTCGCTCCTTCAGAAAAAAACTTGATATGTTTTTGGTTCTCTTAATTGCAGAAATGAATATGTTTGGGATATTGAGAACCCTAATTTGAACACAGAATGTCACATTCAGCATTAATTCAAAATGTTTGGTTTTCTATTATTGGTAATTACTTTGTGGAAACAACAGAGTTACCACCAAAGTTAAACGCCGAACTTTATCTAGATTTTTTACGAAATAAGCTGATCGAGCTTTTGGAAGATCTTCAAGGGACGCATGGTTTTCATGCGGAATGGTCACTTTTACAGACCTGTCAGGGAATATCTTGATCAAGAATATCCTAACCGCTAGATCGGTCATGATAGTAATAAAATGCCTTGGCCGCCTCGAAGCCCTGATTTTAACCCCCTTCACTTTGCCCTCTCGGAGGTACATGAAATTAGTTGTTTATTACGGGAAGAGCTATGGAAGAAAAATCCAGAATGCAGCAGAGTTATTTCGAGACATATTGTTTAATAGATCAGGCAGAGTAAGATAATATATCTCCATTGCTGTTGATATTACCGTTTTGCTCTTGTTCCATATTCTTGTATGTAATCATATAATAATAAATATTATTATTTATTTTGTAATAAATGATTATATTAAACCCATATTTGACAATTAAATTAAGTCATCATGTCTTTACAACGCATGACTATGCTGGACACTTTATTTCCATGCTATTCATCAAACGAGCAAAATAAAAAATGGAAGCATTGAAAATTTAAAAATTAATATCTCAAAACGGTTGCTCAGAGCTATTCGACAAAGGTATACCATTTCTTTCTTAAGTAATATTGATGGAAATTTTAAGATTTCTATGAAAAATCCATGTAAACTAAGGCACGAAAAAGTTGTACACGTTCTTATCCAGTCAGAGATTCGCCGAGAGCACCCTCTAGGAATTACACATAAATTGACATTGAATTCGATTTTCTGGAAAAGTTCTTCATCCGAACAGATTTCTCTGATGAAATACTGACCAATGGGAATAGAAATCACTGTGAGTTTACGCCTGGTGAAACCACGTTGACGTGACCGGCAACGTCACTGCGAATGTGTGAATCGACCTTAATTAGCAGTAATGGGGGATACTATTTTTTGCCCTAAATTACATATGAAAGGACTTATAGGCGATTCTTTGACCCTCTATTATCAAATTTTGTGCTGATATGTTTGTTTTTGTATGAATTATTAGGAAATCATGATACAGGATGTAAAACTTTAACATCCTGTATCTCGGTTATTATCAATTTAGGTATGAGATCATGCTTGCCAAGTGTTCCAACAAATTTCGGACAAGGTTGATCTTAAGGAGGAATCTTATAAATTTGTGATTTCAATATAAATATGTCAGACGAGTGCTGCTAATAATAAAATAAATTTTTATAATTATAATTTTTTCAATGCAATTAGTAAATTCTCTTTTAAGCTAATTCTGTAGTTGTTTCTATTGAAGATTCTTCTGATATGCATATCATCAGTATTTTGTCAGCAGCATCAAAAATCGTTAAAAAGCTTGTGTCTAAACAAATTCATGATTATTATTTGATTAAAATATAATCACTTTACATTTACAGTTCCGATATTCTAACGCCCTTTGGAAAACACCATTTGTCATGTCTTATATTGATGACACTCAACCACACATATTTTTTAAATTTGATATACTTGCTGATGCCTCTGACTTTTTAAATGAAGAGCTTAAAAAATTATGCGAGTTATCTCATGAACATCATTAAATTCAATAAAATCGAAGTTAATGGCTTTTGGAAATAAAATTGACGTTATTACATACCCAATACAAAGCTGCAATTGGTCGATCTCTCTCGCAATCTGGGTGTTTGTATTGATTTTCAATTATGATTTAGCGAGCATGTAGAACAGTTGAGATGAAGGTCATTTTCTAGGTTGAAAATCGTTTCGCTTGCCTTTCAGTATTTTACTATTTTAGTTTATACTAACTCATACTATGTTTGCCATGATATGCTTCATAAAAATATGATACAGGTCATGCAGAATACCTGTGCTCTTTTGACTTAAAAAACATGATATTCATATCTCAAATGTGAAAATGATTGATTTGAAATGGATTCGTATTGAAAATAGCTGGAGATATCATTTATACAATTTCACACATAAACTTTTAGTTTATCATGATAGCAATTTTAATATTGTAACGATATTGTAAATACTAAGAAACCAGCTAATTCTTCATCATTCCGGAACACAAGTGGTACACCGCACGACGTCTCGAACATTACAGGGAATCTTCTGGTACAGCGTCGAGTATATGAGGACCGCATCGCCGATAGTTGTCAGTTCAGTGAAGTAAAGTTCGGCATATTGTCGCGAAACTTAAACAGTTGTAGTTTAGTAGTCGGGAGTGGTCGTGTTTTTGTAGTGAAGTGTGTAAATAAATTAGTTGACTATTTTCGATTAGGAATACAAGCTTGGTTTGAAAATGTTTTGAAAATCTAACTTAAGCCATCAAAGTTTTGCATTGGTAACTGTCAACTTCTGAAATACTTTGTAAACGAGATGCGTTGATAAATCTTCGATAACCTCTTAGCATTCACCTCATGCATTAGGACGTAAACTAAACTTTGATCTATCGGATTTATGCCCATTCAGGTCCTTGGCTATTTGCGTGATTTCCACAGGATAGTACTGAAGCTCTAATAGGACGATGTCGTAAAATCTATTATTTCGTAAGCGGGGCACTAACGCCATGAGTATTTTTAAGTCTAAAGGCGAATATACCTAAAATGTATACGTTGTGTTGCTCTTGTCCGACTAGCATAGCTTTCTCTTACATCACCTGTCTCTTCAAAACTCTGCCTATAGTGCTCTTGATAGAATTTACAATTTCTGATCAACTTCCGACACTACGAACGTCACCATATATACCAACAGCTTGTAAATGTATTTTACGATTAAGAAGTCGCCTTTGCATGTTGACTATATTACACACGCAACAAATTCTCAATACACTAACAGCAAAAATTATACTAAATACATTTTTCAGTTTATCTAATAGGCTTTCAAAAATTTAAACTATTTATTTACTATCAATAATAAGTTAATACAGGGTGTTTCAGAACTATGGGATCAAACTTCTGGGGGTTGTTCAGTGCAACAGAAGAATCCATTTGGGTATAGGAACCCATGTCCGGAAATGCGTAACTACGCCATTACGGTCCTAAGACGCGTTAAAATTTATAAAAAACATTAATTACCTAAATAGGATCTGCTGCATTTATTTTTCCCTTTTGTACATGATATCATAACAACAATTGTTTAAAATCAACGCTTATCAATGTCAATTCTCAATGTCATGTTTAAAAATTTTATAGCTTACAATTTTTAAACATTTATTGCTAATGGAAAACTTTACCAATTAAGAATTGGCAGATATGCCTTTGGCATACGGAGCAACAAACTGCAATGCACGAGCAGCATCGCGATTGTATCATGAACGTTATCCCGAACGACAGCATCCTGGATACAAAAAGTTTATTGCGGTTCATCGGCGGCTCGCTGAGACAGGCATGTTTAAGACCAAGATGCATGATAATGGTGTTGCTCGAACCGTAAGAAGGGTCGAATTTAAAGAAGAGGTGCTTCAGCGAGTTCCCGATGAACCATCAAATAGCACATGTGACGTCGCTAAGAATATGAATACGAGTAACGCTTTTGTCTGGCGGGTACTACACGAGCAACAACTCCATCCTTACCACTTCCAGAAAGTTCAAGGTATGACTGCAGCCGATTATCATCCTAGAGTTCAATTTTGTCGATGGCTTCTGGATCACATCGTTGCACAACCAAATTTTTTATGATATGTTTTGTGGACCGATGTAGCTTCTTTCACAAGAGACGGTATTTTTAATAGTAGGAATAGCCATGTTTGGGACAAAGAAAATCCTTATGCAATTTTTCCAAGAAAACATCAGAATCGTGGGTCTGTCAACGTATGGGCAGGCATTGTTGATGATTATTTAATTGGGCCATACCTTCTACCGGAACGGTTAACAGGACCTATTTATCTGCGTTTCTTGGAGGAAGTTCTCCCAGAACTCCTTAAAAATGTTCCACTAAACGTTAGACAGCAAATGTGGTTTCAGCATGATGGAGCGCCGGCTCACTTTGCTGTACAAGTACGCGAGTATTTGGCTCAGCGGTTTGGGCACCGTTGGATTGCCAGAGGTAGAGCAGTTTCTTGGCCTCCTAGGTCACCCGATTTAACGTCGCTCGATTTTTTCTTGTGGGGACATTTAAAGTCTTTAGTCTACGAAACTCCAGTAGAATCAGAGCTAGACTTAATTGGACGAATAACAGCAGTATTTGAAATCATTCAAAACGAGGATCAAATTTTTAGTGTAGTCCGCCGAAATCATGTGCTGCATTTAAATCGGTGTATTGAGGTTGGACGAAGACATTTTGAACAATTGTTGTGATGGTATCATATACAAAAGGTAAAAATAAATGCACCAGATCCTATTTAGGTAATTAATATTTTTTCTAAATTTAAACGCGTCTTGTGGCGTAGTGACACATTTCCGGACATGGGTCCCTATACTCAAATGGATTCTACTGTTGCACTGAGCAACCCCCAGAAGCTTGATCCAATAGTTCTGAAACACCCTGTATGATGAATATGATAAGTAGTAATGTTGGAAGAAAAATTTAATAAATAATATACACAATTTATCCCCTAGATCAGTTTAATATGTGTAATTTATAGGATCTTCACGAAGAGCAAGCCACGATAGCGTAAAAAGCATTAATTTGCCCATAGACCCAAAACCATTAGAAAGCAAATTAAAACGAGAACCGACTCCACATCCTCATCAATTGGACTCCACCTCTATTGATTTTATCGGACAAACGACAAAAACTAGATCAAAATCGCTTGTAAACATTTCAAGACGAAACAGGAGCCCTAGCTTTGACCACGACGGGCTTGGAGATATTGAAGAGAGTCCAAAGTATACGACTTATAGAAGAGGAAGTTGGCAACATTCGGACAATGTTGATAGGGTAAGGCATTGATAAAGGGCAGAGTAATTTTTTTTGATTATAATAATATTGTTTAGCCCAAGCAGTTGTCGAGGTTCACATGCATAAAAGATGCTTTTGGAGCCCAACTAAATTCGGAAGAAAATATCACACTGCCAGGTACACCTCTTCCATCTTTAGTGCAAGACTCGACACAGGAAGAAATTACTGTACCGTTTCAGCTTCCAACTCCGGATGCAGAAAAAACACAGGTAACAGATCTTAAATAAATGAATTAAAAGGAGAATAAAAATGTAGTTAAATATTTCTAATATGGCAGTAAATTTAAAAAACATATATCATTCAGTAGGAGCAAATTTTGAAGTAAAAACATAGGTAATTAACACATCATACTAACAATATCTGTGATATCTTTTTGGCTGGTTATACCTATCTTTCTATTTTTCCAGAATGTATTATATCCATCCTGGTCCTACCCATAAAAGTAAAAAAAATTAAATACTAAAAAAAAATTAAATGATTTTTTTAAATAAAAGGGTCAAACAGACTTTTTGTTGGCCTACTAAATTTTGGTTTATAAATGGCCTCTTTATGATAACCCTAAAAGAAAAACTCATTTAGAGACAAATCTGGAGACCTAGGAGGCCATTTAATATCGCCAGTCCCACTAATAAGACGATAAGTAAAAATGTTTGTTGTAAGGACAGCCGTTGATTGAAAATCGACCGATTTCAGGTTTAAATCAGCGAGGATTTATAAGACAGCAAGGATTTTTTAAGTAATATCTCCCTTATATAGTATTTATGGGAAATATACAGCGGTGTATCTTTAACCTTTAAAGAAAAATCATAGGTATTTATTTGCTTGTACAAAATTAAATTTTTAGTAAAATCTTACGTGTACCAACTGAAGTCCTATAAAAGTAATATAAAAAATGAGGATAATCAATAATTCACTAAGAGAATTTAAAAGCTGCTCATTAACAAATAATCGGTCGTGCTTACGGCCATATTATACTTTGCATTAACTATTTATGTTAAACCAAAGAAGTAGGTCAGCGGGGCGATTAATACATTGGTTGGACATTTTGTTCACTGTTAATTTTTTATTAGTTTAACATTTTCATAATTCATTATATCGTTTATTTGCTTAACTACTTTGGGGTATAAAAGTTTTATGTTATAAGTTATTTAATAAGTCAAATCTAGAAAAATTATCTGAATACTTTGGTAACTTTGATTTTTACGAAATATACTGTCAAAATTATTCCGACGTATATTTCTCAAAAACAACTGATTTAAAGAACGACCTATTCTATAGAACATACCCTTTCATGATCACTCGAACCGTTATTTCATTTAATTTTTTAGGAGTATTTTACCCTTCTCAAAGATTTGAGCAGCAAGGTCTGAAATAGACTAAAGAGGTCGCTAACCTATAAAAGTGCTTCCCGAGTTCCACTGTTTTGATAAAAAATTAAACCGTTTAAGAAATATGAATTTTATGCCCGACTTTTGAGTAACCCTGGATTGTAAAACACACAAATGTAGAGAAATGTGGAATTGTCTTATTAACGGCAAGAAATCAAGAATCTTATGATGTGAAGCGCCCTCTACTGAAGGTATAATAATTCGAACAAATTTTGACATTTATAAGCCGTATAGCTCCATTGACAACCCGTTTAACCAATCACTTTTGAAAGAAAACGTGATCAAATCCGGCGCCAAATTTGAATTTTAACTATTATACGGTTTAATTGGTATTAAGGTTTTTGATTCCAAAAGATACATTGACTGGGTATATGCTATATATGTTTGTACAACTTAAAAGAACTTTATATAAAATTTGTATGAACAAAGTTTATTATATTGTCAACTAAAAAAGCTTGATTCACGTATTTCCTTGACGCAAACTTTCCTTTGATAAATTCAATTTCGTTTTTAATTAGTCCATTTTTGATGTTCTTAAGCAATTTGGTACATTAAAGATAGTAGAAATAGGCTGCCCATTAACGACAAAGTGATATGCTGGAGTTGGCTTATTGCCAGTTATCTCAATAATTAACTGTTACTAGCTTGATCACAAATCCTAGTTTCACAGACCTTCATCCCAATCGACTGCAAGTCTTTAATATAACTAGTAGATCGGAAAATCTAATGAAACATGGCTAAAAAAAATAAAGCACCAACTAAATTATACAATTGACTATAAGGAATTTGACCTACAAAGGGGCCAGAATTTTAAACACGTTCAGCCAAACTTGACTTTTTAACCATTCCATATTGAGCTACACGTTCTTCAAGTCTGACAGTAATTGATCTCCTTGTTCGCCCTATGTATTTCTTATCACAATCATTACTATTAATCTCATAGATCCTGCATTTTTTATTGTTCTTCATTACCTTTGGGATTCTTAAAAGATTCCTTAACTTGGCCGAATTTTGATAGTTTATTCTTAGACTTAACTCTTTAAAAACCCTATCAAAGCCATTTGTTAAAATAGGATCTTATAGTATAGCAACGAAAGTTTGGTTATTTTCATCTTATCGAAATGTGGTGGAATTTTTAAGATTAAGTTTAAACTTGTGTCTTCTAATCAGCTTATCAATAATTCTATTGTCAACCGTAGCTGTTACTACTTAGCGAAGTGACAGATTTAATAAAGTTAATCACTTCTTATATTAAATGAGACTAAACGATGTACTAAGAAAGCATGGTAACCATTTTATGTTGAAAATAACGGTTAAAATGGCGAGTTTTATGTATTTAAATTTAATATATGGAAAACAGTTATTGAGCGACATAATCACTACTATCGCATTTGCTTTTATCGAACACGGCTAATATATCATTAGGATGTCTTAACCAAACTAGCTATGGCCATACCATCAAGTTGTTCATAATATGAAATATTATTTTGAAAATTATGTGGTCATATATAGTTCTGTTAATTTAATTATTTCTCGTATCCTATCAAAACCACTTCTTTCCAAGAGATATTCCAAAGTTTCTGGCATAGGAATGCTTGGAATCAAAAAAGATCCAGGAAAGAAGAATATTATTTTATTCACTTTTTAAATCACTTGTTGACTAAAAAACATTCATAAGGTAATTTTATTGACCCTATTATTGTTATCTATTTTTTTGTATCTTCCTGTTTTACGTCGTATCTACAAGATCGATAACAGCGCGTGTTTGTGTTGCTGTGGTCCACTTTTATTTCTACTGCTATTCATAGATTAATGAATTGTTTCAGATTTCGGATCCAGACACTTTATATTTTCGAGATGGCAGACGAAAAATTGATATGGTGTTGGTTTATGAAGAAGAAGAGCTTGGAGTAATGACTGAAGCTGAAGCAAGAAAAAGGGAGAGCAGGAAAATGTTTCAGGTAGGAATAAATACCATCGTAACATCGTATTATTTCGTGTTAATAGGTATAATATAGTATATAATGCTGGCCAGATCAAAAGTTTAAGGCTAAGCGCGTACTAGCGATTTATTATCGTGCGACTTTTAGTCGCTAAAACGAAGCATTAACAGTATAAGGCTAAGCGCTCACTAGCGATTTATTATAGTGCGACTTTTAGTCGCTAAAAAGCATTAACAGTTTAATAAACATGCACGCATTCTGCGACAAAATAATCGCTGCGACTAAATAATAGAACCAGTCCTATTTGAGGAGCAACGCGACTATCGCTGTTTTGAATGAAGCATACCGACTCGTACATATATAACATGTACGAGTCTCTCGTACATATATAACATATTTAATTTTGGGTGTGAAATATTTGATATTAATAAAAAAATCATGTCTGACAGTGAAGAAACGACCCACATCGTTCTTGATACTGAGAGAATTATTGTGGAAGTGTCACAGGATTGATACCCAGAAATTTAAGAGCAGACTCATTTCTATCAAAGTGTTGAATGGAAAAAAGAAATTCTAAGCACATAAATAGCAATTATGGTTTTTAGGAGTAATAATATATAGGGTGACTCATTCGTCTTTCATAAACATTTTAAGAATCTAAATTCTTAAACAGTTTGTATGCCACTAGTAGAAGGCAACGCACCCGTTAATTTTTTTTCTAGTTTTGCCTGGAAAAATTTTATGTTGATCAATTATATTACATTTAGCGGTTACTAAACATGCATATTTCTATAGTTCTTTAATATTTTTATTCCAACTAATAAAGCAAGCTATTTTAAAATTTTCAAAGCGAAAAACTAAATAAAATTAGATTGAACCATCGTAAATATTTCCATGACTTCATATTATAGATCTCCATGATCTTCAATCTATTAATTGGCGTACATTGTCCCTCAATATTGAATGACAATTGAGAGTTTTTTTTACAAAAACAGCTTAAATAGATAAATTCATGTCATAAATTCAAATTTATTTTAAAATATGTTCACACCATGACGCTACTATAGTAATGAATTTATCCCCATTAAAATGTATCACAAATGTTTTATTTATGTACAAAAAAGTATACAAATTTACCGTCTTTGCCCAAGGTTTTAATAAAAAGGGACAAAAAAATTCAAATCAAATATTCTGAAGCACGCTGAAGTTAACGTATGAATTGTATGAATACTACATCTGACATTAAGTAGAGTTATTTGAACCAGTATTGGCAACTGAACTTCATTTAGCACAGCTATCTTCATTTCTAAAGAAGAAACATCATTCCTTTGGCATTTGCAAAAACTGTCACTTTCTCTTAATCAATAAATTCGGCTACGCACAATAAAACGGTTGTTTAGCATTTATATATTTAAATTCGTCATAAATTAGTAATTTATTTGGAAGTAAAAATACGAAAAAAATTAAAAAAGATGGTGGGACGAAATTCGTCTAAAACACATTCGGCACACATCACAACATCTCTGGGGACGCATGGAACGTCAGCGAATCTTCCGGACAGTGTTCTGCCGAGTATATAAGGAGCCGCGTCGACACTTTGAGACAGTTGACAGTTGCAGTGCAGTTCGGAATATTGGCGCGATATTTAAATAGTAGTAAATAAATACGGTGCGAGAGCCAATGGAGTTGGCCCCTAAAGATCGGAAAAAGACGGCTTTAATGGTAGGTGATGTATTATGGCAATTTACCGTGATACGATTTGGACTGTGTTTGAAAGGCTGATGGAAATAATTTTAGAAGGACTGCCCTGAAAAACTCTCCAGACTTACGTTGATGACATTATAGTATTAGAAAAATTGTTTGAAGACATGAAAAATCTAACAGAAGTGTTCCTGAAGAGGCTACGAAGTATTAAATTAAAATTAAGTTCAAATAATTGTCATATGTTTCATAAAGCTGTGTAGTATTGGGTCAAGTCATTTCCAGTTATGCAGTTGACAAGGCACAGGTCTAGATTGGCCAGTTCTCAAAGAAAAGCATGAGCTACGCAGCGTCTTGGGATTATGCACTTACTACCGACGCTATATGGAGAGATTTGCCAACATCGCAAAATCATTGGCCACCTTGATAGATGAAGAACGAAAAATCCATTCGTTTTAAGACTGTCAAGAAACCTTCGATCACCTAAAAGAGGTTCTGACAAGCGCAACACCCTGAGCTATCCCCGACCTGAAGGAAATTTAGGCAGAGGAAGTTTTAGCAGAATATTTCAGTAAGACGCTGACCAAGCCAGAGCCTAACTATGCCGATAGTTTCTAGCTGTTGTTAAAGCGATGGAGCACTTCTACAAGTACCTCTATGAGAGAAACTTCCTGCTGCAAACTGACCATGCAACTCTAAAATGGCTCCTTTATTTTAAAAGTCCAAAGAGTCAAGTAGCAAAATGCATAGAGAGGCTACAGAAGTTTGACTTTGACACTGAATACCAAGCATGGAGAATCCATAGAAATGCAAATGTTCTATTAAAAAGAATCTATCCAGAAGTCTCTATACATTGTCAGCGGGTAGAGGGTAAAGATGCTCACTTATTAAGTTGACAGTTCAGTGCAGTGCAGTTCGGAATATTGACGCGCAATTTAAATCAGACATAAATTGTAGTAAAGTGATCGTGTTTGGTAGTGTAGGTGTGTAAATCGTTCGTTGCCTGTAACTAATATAATAACTGTAATAATAACATTCAATATGTTTAATTCCTTTTAAATATTTGTTTTTTTAATATTTTAATTAATTCTAACACTTTTAACCATTTTTTATATTTCAAAAATAAAGTCTGCTTATTTTCAATGGATTTATACTTTGAGTGCTTTTTTTATAACTTGCAGATATATTTCGGTTTTGCTAGGATTGCCAAGTATTTATTAGGAAAGAGGATTCCTACAGCTCACCTGACAAAATGATAGTTGTTACTTTTACTTAATTTAGAAATACAAGAAAAACATTCACATTAATTACATTGCTACTGACTTACAGGTTCCTTGTACGGATATCTATAGTTGTATAAGATTATTCGAACTGTGTTGTCGGTTCTAGTTTTCTCACCACAGCCAAAGATATTATTGTTTCGATTCTCTAAATTTGATTGTAATGTATTGTAAATATTTTCAATTCACAATCCAGTTAAAACTTTTAAATAATTAACACTTATTTAAAAACTATGATAAAGATTCACAGAGATGTAGGTAACTGAAATGATTGGTTAAAGAGTGTATTCACGATGAAAGGAATAATTTCATTTTGAATTAAGATTTTAATTCGCGCATTGCTTGTTTTAATTCCTATCTAACAAACGCTAAATTCGCTATGTATACAATATGTAACTTTGATATTGACTGTACTAATGTAACAAATTAATCATGGATCATGGATTTGGTTGATTTTATTGTTTTATTTTTGCTGTCGTTTTTCGTATTTTGTACGTACGTCAAAAATTTTTTCAAGTTCAAATAATTGTCATCTGTTTTAAAAAGCTGTGTAGTATTGGGTCAAGTCATTTCCAGTTATGCGGTTGACAAGGCACAGGTCTAGATTGGCCAGTTCCCAAAGAAAAGCATGAGCTACGCAGCGTCTTGGGATTATGCACTTACTACCGACGCTATATGGAGAGATTTGCCAACATCGCAAAATCATTGGCCACCTTGACAGATGAGGAACGAAAAATCCATTCGTTTTAAGACTGTCAAGAAGCCTTCGATCACCTAAAAAAGGTTCTGACAAGCGCAACACCCTGAGCTATCCCCGAACTAAAGGAAATTTAGGCAGAGGAAGTTTTAGCAGAATATTTCAGTAAGACGCTGACCAAGCCAGAGCCTAACTATGCCGATAGTTTCTAGCTGTTGTTAAAGCGATGGAGCACTTCTACAAGTACCTCTGTGAGAGAAACTTCCTGCTGCAAACTGACCATGCAACTCTAAAATGGCTCCTTCATTTTAAAAGTCCAAAGAGTCAAGTAGCAAAATGCATAGAGAGGCTACAGAAGTTTGACTTTGACACTGAATACCAAGTATGGAGAATCCATAGAAATGCAAATGTTCTATTAAAAAGAACCTATCCAGAAGACTCTATACATTGTCAGCGGGTAGAGGTTAAAGATGCTCACTTGTTGACAGTTTAGTGCAGTGCAGTTCGGAATATTGGCGCGCAATTTAAACCAGACATAAATTGTAGTAAAGTGATCGTGTTTGGTAGTGTAGGTATGTAAATAAAACAGTTGCCTGTTTTCACGCATTGCTTGCTTTCATTCCTATCTAACAAACGGTAAAATCGCTACATTATTTATCATGTAACTTTGATATCGACGGTACCAATACAACAAATCAATCATGGATCATGGATTTGTTTGATTTTTGTTGTCGTTTTTCGTATTTTGTATATACGTCAAACATTTTTTACAAGTTTTACCTAGTTATAGCAAAGGTATTCTTTGGTCATCGCCCTGAGAAAGGTGAAAGCCATACCACCGAAACCTCAGAAATTTAACTTATAGAATAATTACAAAGTACTATTAAAGTAAACTTCAAGATCATTAAGATTTTCTTTAGTGATAAAGTTATCCAGATAATATTTTTAAGTAAAAAACGTTTTTCAATTTTATCCTCTATTCCAGATATTGTTAAATCATGCACATAAAATTCGAATATTGAATCGTTTTTAGGAAAATATGGTAAAAGAAGGCCTGGAACTGGAGCTCGAACATAAAGACCTCTCATTTGACGGTAAAACGTGGTTCTTAAAAATTCACCTACCATGGAAAACAAAAACCAGATACGCCGCCCTAATGGGAATAAAATTACCTTGTAAACGATTTATTACCATTTCGGTTAAAGCGTGGGTAAGATTAACGATTTTACTAATTTCCTACCAAATTCAATTTAATTTTTATAATAAAGGACGACAAAAAGGATCAAAACCAGAATAGTTGCTATCAATCATGCTATGAAAAATGGAATAAAAAATGGAAAGAATATTTTGAATATAATCATGATCTTATTCCGAAAGAGCCTTCATTTTATGACGCCACCGAGGGACGAGATAGAGAGGAACAGTAAGATTTAAATACGTTTGACTTATATTTAGGTTTACTAGGTTTTTTTAGGTTTGTAGTGAAAGATAGAGCTACGACTTATTCAAGTGCCCAAAGAAGTTTGATAGTGATGCAAATTCTTTTAAGAGTCAAATTTGATGAAACAGATAAAGTGAGTGTGTTTTTTTTTTGAATGTCTTATTACTAAAATAATAATATTATTAGGTTGGTATCAGACGACTACTAAACAACGGTACTTTTCTGGCATGCTTTCCGCTGCATGAAGGCAAATGGGAAGAAACAGGGAAGAACGGAGTATTATTAGATAGACGAGTAAGTATTCAAAAATGGTGAACAGGGGAGACCATATCTTTTGTCTAGTAATGAAGCCCTAAGTAAATGTATGTATAATTGGGTAGTATGAAAAACAAAAAAATCAATAATAATTGTAATGACAGTGTAACTACTTCATGCAAATTTAAGTAATAATTAAACAGTGTTCGGTTATAATCAGTCTGAACTGGAATTGGTGAAAAATAAATAATAGTGAACCAAAGTAAATCGAACTAAAATGTGTGAAAATGCTAACGCTGGTGTATTTAAAAGTTGATGAGGTAAAAAGGAATCTTGAGGAAAGACTGCGATACTGCCCAGACAACTTTATTTTTGCCAGTGCAAGCGATCGGTTACATATTGAAAATTCTCAAAGATAAATTACTGGAAAATACTGCAAAGTTGCAAGAAAATTCCGTCAACCTGGAGGCTAAATTGCCGAAAAAATCTGCAAAACTGAAAGAAAACTGTGCCACACTAAGAAAGAATTATGTCAAGTTTGAAGACAAAATTTTGGAAAACAATGCCAATTTGAAAAGGGAATTAAAAGAAGAAATTCTGAAAAAATCTTTGTCACTGGAAAAGCG
The DNA here is from genome assembly GCF_022605725.1 of Anthonomus grandis grandis. Taxonomy (NCBI): domain Eukaryota; kingdom Metazoa; phylum Arthropoda; class Insecta; order Coleoptera; family Curculionidae; genus Anthonomus; species Anthonomus grandis. The sequence goes on from NC_065552.1 coordinate 31,909,431, forward strand.
AATTCTTTTATTGGTCCTCCTAAATCTCAGTATCTAGACAGATCAAAATCGCAAAACCGAATCGTAAAATTGAACTTTAACACCATCGATGCGCTGCCTCTTAGACCTTCAGCAATGAACAACAAGAACGAAGTTTGTGACAAAAAACTGTTCGCCATAAACCGCCTTAGTTTGATGGTACTACATCGTGGAATATTTATCAGCGTCAATTACATATTTACACCTAAAACATATCTGCCATACGCAGTTGAAAAATCGATACCAAAATTTAGAATGTCCGTACAAGAAGCTGACATTGCACGTTTGATTCGACAGGCATATTCAGATATCCCGAAAAGAATTATGGAACGTTTGAGAGTTCAAGCATCCTTGGATGGATTTCGCGATGGTGAATCTTCCTAATCCTCCTAAGCCAGTAGATTCAATTACATGGGCCCTTGGATTGTGAGCTGCCAAAAATATAAACAAGGGTCAGGATCATATTCAGCCAAAAGAGGACGATTTTCAGGAATCGGTCAAGCAGATGATTAGGGAGTGCAATTAGCAGAAATGTGATAAAGTACGTAAAAAAACCCATCAAAGCCACACCCGCCAAACTAAGGAAAGTCGTTGCGAAGAGGTGGTCGTTAACCCATATTCAGCAGGTCAAGAAAAAACCAACTTGGGAAAAAGTTCTCAAGTCCAATGTCAAATCATCTGGGGAATAATAGAGCTTCCTAATTTTGGAAGGCGGACTCTTGCGGTCGAAATAGGTTGACCACGACGGCAAAGAGGAAAGAAGGCAAATCGTTGTGCCTAAACGTAAGATTTCGAAGTTGCTAGAAAAAACCCATGCCAGTGCATTAGGAGGACATTTGAAGTACAAAGACTCTGGGAAAACTAAAGGAAAGGTTTTACTAAACAGATTTGGAAGTACATTTGCTTTACATAACTTTGATACAGCTTCACATAAACTTTAGTGAACTAAATTATCGTTTTAAACTTGTTAATGTTCTTTTTAGTTACTCTACTTGGAATGGGCAAATTTTGGAAAAATGTTAAAAAGACAGCCGCTAAACTTAGTCAGAAAATACTTCGGTGATAAAATAGGGCTCTACTTTTGCTGGCTGGGGTTTTACACCAAAATGCTTATTTCCCCTGCTATTGTTGGAACGCTTTGTTTTATGTATGGGGTATTTACCATGGATGGAGATGATAACACAGCAACGTACGTATTATATAAATTAGTTAATACACGCTTCTTATAAATCAATTGTTTATAGGCATGAAATTTGTGATGCCAATGGTCCAGGAAACATTACTTTGTGTCCTTTATGTGACAAGGCTTGCACGTATACTAGGCTAAAAGATAGTTGTAAATTTGCCAAACTAACTTATCTCTTTGATAATCCCGCAACTGTTTTTTTTGCAATTTTTATGAGTTTATGGGGTAAGTAGCACAGCAATCAAAGCAGGTCAAGTATTTTAATTTTGGGCTTGGGTAATCTTTAAAACTTATTAATTACTATTGATTATTTAATTTTCAGAATATTCCTTAGCTAAGAAACTGATAATTATCTATAAGAGACACGACAGGAATCCTATTCCTAAAATCTCGGTTTATTGGGATATGAATCGGTCACTTCATTGAAATAGGCAGGGTCTTATCTTAACAGAATCTTTTATTTTAGCGCCCAGCTACATTTGAACTGCAAAAATAATCAATAGACAATTTTGCATTATTCGCCCACTCTTTATGTTTAGCTGCCGCTTAACCTTCTCAAATTTGGTTTCACGTTTCGTTACTTTCTTATATTCGTAATTAGATTAACTACTAATTTGTTTTTCTTTGACGTAAGTCAATCCGGATTCGTTCCCAAAAGATCGACGGAAATGGCCATTTATAGTGCTATACAATATATCATGGAGAATCTTGAACGAAAGGCCACTGTAATGCGTTTGACACGGTTGACCATTCTTTACTGCTAGACATCCTGGAACGGTATGACATCAGGGGTGCAGTATCTAAATTACTCAGTTCATATCTAAAGCAAAGAGAACAAATAGTCTGTGTGACACATTCCGGCTGACCAACGTTTTCATCAACGTTATAGGAAGAGGTGTGCCTCAGGGCTCAATCTTGGGACCTGTGCTCTTCCTATTATATGTCAATGGTTTGCCCGATCTGTTTCGGCATGGCAGAAGACTGTTTTTCCGGGTTTATGTCAAGACACCGTGACTTATCAATAAGAGCACCACAAGCAACCAGCTTAGCCAGAGCAACCAGCTTCAATTGTGCAAATGTTTCTGTATTTTTTAAAAATCTTGCCAAAGTTTTGGATCGAGACAAATTTAAAGCAAAGGATATTCACAACGTAGACGAAACTGATGTGACAACAGTTCAGAAACCAAATCGAATTGTAGCAAAAAGAGGCATGAAACAAGTGGGTGCAATTACCTCACAAGAACGTGGTGCACTCGTAACAGTTACGGTGGCAATAAACGCACTAGGCAATTCGATTCCGCCCATGTTTATTTTTCCTCGACTGCGGTTTCAGGATTATTTTATTCCTGATGGTCCGCCAAGGTGTATTGGGGCTGGAAACGGGTCAGGATGGATGCAAGAAAAAGAGTTCGTCTTGTTTTTAAAACACTTTCAAAAGCACACAAATTCTTAACAAGCTCATAAGGTGCTACTTACTCTGGTTATCCAGAGTGAGTAGCATCATCATCATCAACTCATCCCATATTAGTATAGAAGCTCTAGACTATTGTAAAACTCATGGAATAGTAATGCTTTCTTTCCCACCCCACTGCTCGCATAAATGTCAGCCCCTCGATAGAACAGTTTTCGGTCCTCTTAAGAAAGCAATAAACTCTGCTTGTGATGGTTGGATTCGTAGTCACCCTGGTAAACCGATGTCTATATATGATTTACCCGGAATTGTCGCAACATCATTGCCCTTAGCTCTTACACAAAGCAATATCCAAGCCGGACTTAAGTGTACAGGGATATATCCTTTTAACAGAGATATTTTTACGGAGACAGATTTCTCGCCATTTTTTGTCACAGATAGGTTGCCTCCAATCGAACCTTCAGTTTCACCTGCTTTAGATCCAGGCAACAATCTGAATCTGACAGATCCTACTTTGGAAGATACATTTGATAATCCTACCTCATCTACGTCTGTTACCAATAGGTTGCCTTCAACCGAACCTCCAAATGATCATCCTAGTTCAAATCCAGGAAACAATCTGACTGTACCAACCTTAGAAGATGAGTTTCAAAACCCAACGCCATCAACTTCTCGGGGCCTAAAAATTGTGAAATTTCCGAAAACACCCAAAATAACACGTTTTCACTAGAAGTTGTTAGGCCTTTCGGAAAAGCTTCACCAAGAAAAATAAACGCAAGAGGAAGAAAAAGAGGAAGTCAACCATGTACACCGATATACCGGAAAAGGAGGAAATAGAGAGAGAGAAGCTAATAAGAAAATACAAAAGGTCAAACGGAATCTGGAAACCGAAAAATTATATTAAATTATTTTAAATTTTGTTATTTTGTTTATATAACGCTATTGCCTGTATGAATTCTAGATAAGAAAAATTAATGTATCCTATGGGAGCTAGATCCTCCTTTGTATGACGTTGCTTTGTCGTCCTGTATACGATTTTCTTGGCAAATAAAGGATAATATTATATTATTATTAAGCTAGCCACATTAGCAGAATAACGCGTAGGATTAACAACCATTTGGGACAAGGAAAATGTATTTAAAAAATTGAATAAGGAATTGGTTGAATTATTACAATTCAACATATTGATATTAAAAATCTCCCAAACATATCAGTTCGTCACTAAGGAGAAAAGCATTATGCTCTAATGCGAGGGCCATGAAAAATTCGCCCCGCTTAAAACGTTTAGAAGCCTACAGCGGCAATTTAGAGCGTCTTAAATGAGACCACGAGCTTTTCGCGGCGGACAGCGAAATTGAGCGAAAATAAAACATTTGATGCGTGGTTTACCTATTAGTTAGGTACTTAGGAAGAACGGTTATATTGTATGATATTTGTCTCTACATTTTAAGTGCGTTCTTTATAATGTCATTATCAAAAATCGCTCTGTATTGTTTCGAAAGCAGCTCTTTCATGTCACAAGATATAATCAACTGTAAACCAGGAGTCCACGATGTAAACAAGAAGAGACCAAAGCTGGGTGAATTCCACACACTTTATAAAGCAATTAGGCAGTTTCCTAATAATTTTTTTGAGTACACTAGGATTAGGATAGATACTTTCGACTACATACTACAGAATATAGAAGATTCCATAAAATCTACCATCAAAGGGCCAAGAAATATTACACCGACGGAAAAAACTATTTTTAACAAAAGGTAAGTAAATATGCTTTAATATTTTTAATAAAGTTAGCTGTTAAGTTTAGTAATTAAGCCTGGTGTCATATAATGACTTTATTAAACTACTGAATTTTTAACAACAAATTATAAAAATAACAATCCATATCCGTATGTTAATGTTTCAACCTCTTCCAATAGAGCTTCATTAAATTTGCTGCGCAAGCGTAACTTTTGAATAGGAGGCAACTTTTCCATCTGCGGCAGCAAGCTTATTAAAAAATGATAGTCATCTGATTTTGGCTCAGTTTGCGAACTGTTATTATTTTTAGATATTTCCAACTCCATAATTCTTAATTTCTTTTTCTTCTCTATTTCTAGGTATTCAGCTCGTATATCATTGAGTGTTTTGCATTTTCCAGATAAGGTTCCAGAGGTTGTTGATGGAGTACGAGACAGTGGCAGAGAACGAGGTTCTTGAGACGAAACCGATGCCCGAATTGAGTCTCTCGATGTCGATGGCTCACCAGACGTTGTTATTGTGAAGGCGATGGTTGAGTCTCACTGAATGTCTGGGAATTGCTGGAATTTTCTTGTTCGGAATTAGATTTGGCAGTGGCAGTAGTATATAGCTCAGAGTTCTCAGTTTCGTCCAAGGATTCCTGAATTGAATGATCGTCTTGAATTTCAAGGTTACTGTCTCCAGTTGTGATTATCATTTCGTCTCGAAGAAAAGACAAAAATTTGAAATATTTCCTCTTAACTTCAATATTAATGGCAGCATCTCCTGAGCGCGGAATTGGAATTTTCTTAAGTTCTTTTCTATATGTATGCTTTAGGCTTTTCCATTTTTTCTTCAAGGCATCAGCTACAAAAAATTTAATCTTAGTTCGTACTATTATTAATAATGATTATTCTTATATTATTACTATATATAGTAATAATATAAGAATATGGAATTCATATGCCACAACCCACTAAAAAACAGTTATTAAAGATATCAGAAGAATTTTTAATAAAATGGCAGTTTCCTAACTGCATCGGCGCGATTGATGGCAAGCACTTTCATATTAAAAAGCCCCCAAAAAGTGGTAGTGAATACTATAATTATAAAAAATTTTTTTCTCTGGTACTTCAAGCTGTGGCTGATGCAGATTATAAATTTGTTACTATTGAGGCTGGAGGAAAAGGACGGCAGAGTGACGGAGGAACGTTTTTTTTTCTTAAAGTTAAATAAATTACTTATGTCTGACAAATTTAATACTCCGCAACCCCAATGCCTTCCGAGTTCAAATATTACATTACCTTTTGTATTATTTGAAGATGAACCTTATCCATTAAAAATTTTTTTTAATGCGACCATATCCATCGACAAATTTAGATGACGAAAAAAGATCTTTCAATAAGAGATTATCCAGAGCAAGCGTTACTGTAGAAAATGCTTTTGGCATATTAACGAATAAATGGACATTATTCCTTAAACCAATCGAAGCAAATGTGACACATGCCAAATTACTTATAAAAGTGGCTTGTTTACTACATAATATTATAAGAGAGAAAGATGGAAATTAAGATGCTGACTTTCGTATGATAAATGAAGGTAAAAACTCTTGTACTCCTCAGTTATCTAGGCAATCAGTTTAAAAACAATTTTCAAACTAATTAAATAAAATTGTTATAATATTTTAATAATTAAATAAAAATTTACCTGAGTAGTCCGGAAATAGAAGTTTTATTTCGTCCCACAATCTCTTAACTACATTTTTGAATTTGTGCTGATGATGCGAACTCATCCAAATAGCTGGCCTTTCTTGTACAGCATTGATAAATGCTTCTATATTCATTTTATGCGCGATCAAAACAAAATATTTTGGTTTAAACGTCGAAATAATACGCAACAGGTCCTCACAAGTGCGCGACGCGTCTATTTCGTGTACACACTGAATAACTTTCCAGTCATTTGTTTTTGCCGCTAACAAAATACGCGCGTCTGAAAAGTCGCCACTGATGTAAATTCGCCCGCAGCTCGCAACATTCGTCGCGGCTTGCAGCGACTCTTCGTGGCCAGATATATACCCAAACGAGTGTTTCTAATAATCGCTCTTGGCTGACGCTGGGAGCTCACAGCGTATGTTTATGCCTCTACATTAGGCATCAATTTCAGGTTGCCGTTAGGTGGTCGGTAAATATTACCAAGACTTAATTTGATTCGATTCACTTATATGATTTGCCAAAGTTTGTCAAAACATCCATTTTGATTTAAAGGTTGAGCATTAGGCCATGTCTCTGATATATCCAAAATATCCAAATTTAAAATCTGAAATTAAGTCTTTAACGGCATCTAGGCACGGTACCAAAAATCGAATGTTTACTCTCTTGTTGAAGTAACCATTATGTTTTGTAATATCTACTGATTGCTTTTTAAGTTTATTTTTATTTCGACTCTATAAAAAGTCCAAAATATTTGTTAGAGAAATTAATTCCAAGAAATGCGATTCACGACAGAGATATAAGACGTAAAACTTTGACATTATCACACCATAATACAGCTCCTTTCTCACGTAGTTATACTTACCATGCCGACACAATTTATAAACGACTTAAACCAAATTTTGCTATTTTAATATTTCGCTTTTAAAATTATAAAACTTTGTTCTTGGAGAAACAATTGCACAATTAGTTTTTTTTCTGCGGACCTACAAATGTATTTGATTAGTTCTTTTATTTCCTTCCAATTTGTTCTTTGATTAATTTCCATAATAAATACTTGTTTAATTAAGGTTAGAGAAGATAAATGAAAAGATAAAAGTAGCTTCAGCTGATCTTCGCCTTTTTGGGAAACTGTAATGTAACATGCATTTGATACCAAATCAAGACATATTTATTGATTCATTTAATAATAAGCAAATCCATTTAATTTTAGCGACAGTATTTTTGGAACTGTGGCGAAGGAAACAAAGTGTGATACAGTGGGAATGGGATTTACAGGATACGGAGCAAGACGAAGAGGCGAGACCTGAATTCGAAACGAGCGTAAAAACTTTCCGGACGAATCCGGTGACCCGAGAAAAGGAACCATATCTTCCAACTTCCCAAAAAGCTTTTAAATACGTTATTACTGGAAGTGCCGTATTTTTTATGGTAAACACTCCGTTATGTTCCGTCCTAATATTCGAAATATTTGTATATTTTCAGATTGTTGTTGTGTTATGTGCAGTTCTTGGGACAATAATATATCGGTTGTCATTAGTGACAATCATTTATGGTAGTGAAAATATATTTTTTCAAAATCACGCAAAAATAATAACATCGGTTAGTGCCGCCATCATTAATTTGATTTTTATCATGTCGCTTACTAGGGTACGTTATGATAAAGGAATAGTTAGTTACATTCTTAACTATACCTATGGATATTTTAGGGTTATCATAGACTAGCAATTTACTTAACTAACCTGGAAAGCCCAAGAACGGACACCGAGTATGAAGACTCATATACCTTTAAAATTTTCTTATTTGAGTTTATGAATTTTTATTCATCTTTAATATACATTGCGTTTTTTAAGGTGAACAATTATATTATTAAAAACTGACTATACCATAAACCATTTCGATTATAGGGAAGGTTCTTTGAATATCCAGGAGATACTGTAATTAGAAAATCAGAGTTTTTTCGAGTTAAAGGGGACATTTGTGATCCAGCTGGTTGTCTCAGTGAACTTTGTATTCAATTAGCCATTATCATGATTGGCAAACAAATATTAAATAATTTTGTTGAAATATTTAATCCGTAAGTATCAGTATGCAGATCACCATCCACCAGCGGAGATTGGATAGCCACTAGGAAGTAGGAACCATAACTATGAATGATTTAGTTGTCAAATTAACAACTCATAATAGGTCTAGTGAGTAACTAAATATAATCTACGATGGTGGAATGTAGATCGTAAAACCCGTATTTCCAACAACAACTGCAAGTTTTTTTTTCTATTTTCAGTAAATTCTATAATTGGTGGCGCTATAGAACACACAGATCAAACACCAAAGATCTTACAAGGAAACACACAAGATGGGAGGAGGATTACCACCTGCAAGACCCCGGACGTCTTGCTTTGTTTGATGAATATTTAGAAATGAGTACAACATTGTCCATTTCTTCGTCAAACATTAATATTAATACACGCTTTGTTTTTAGTCCTTCAATATGGTTTTGTTACTCTATTCGTAGCAGCATTCCCACTGGCTCCCCTATGTGCTCTATTAAATAATATAGCGGAGATTCGTCTGGATGCGTATAAAATGGTGACACAAGCAAGGCGTCCGTTGGCTGAAAGAGTGGAAGATATTGGAGCCTGGTATGGGATTCTTAAAGCTATAACTTATGCAGCCGTTGTATCAAATGTAAGTTAAGTTTTACACCTTACAAATGTTAAATAGGCTAAAGATGACTTTTATATCAAGGGTAATTTCCCAATCTTCCTATATATTTACTAGAGTAATGGTAGAATTTATAATGAATGAAATGTGATTCGTTAAGTTACTCTATTCTTCTCGCAGCTGAGTATACCAGGCTTCGGTATTAAGCTGAGTAGCTGTAATAACATAAAACAAAAAACTTTTAGTGAATTCTTTTCACTTCTCCACTCCCTTAACATTTGTGGTTAAGACTCCCTCTAATGTGTTCCTAGCTTACAAATGGTTTATAAGCTATGCTTTCAGCCTCAAGAAAGAATGGTTAATCAATGATGACTACATCATCCGATATCTTCTAGAAGGTATTAACCGTTTCTAGCAAAAAAAACAGATAAAATTCGTTGCCTAACAGATCAAGGAGACTTCCACTGAACAAATGCAAGGATTCATACAGCACCTTAAAAACATCTACAAAAATAAAAGAGTAAACTTGTCGTAATCTTAACAGGACAAATTATTGAGGAAAACATTTTAACATTTCATGACTTTTGTAATGATAACAATGTGTTGAAGAGTAAAAATATATTGTAACAATAATGGCAACGCCGCAGTTAAGGTTAGCGAATCTTCCGGAACTATCTGCCGAGTATATAAGAGGCTTGCGCCGCCAGGAGGCCAGTTCAAATGATAATATTGGCGCGACTTTTAAATCGACATAAATTGTAGTAAATAAATACAATATAAATAAATGCTTTATGTGTAAAATAAAGCAGTAAACTATTTTTATGCATGAAGTATTATAAAAAAGTAATATAATTACTTAAATAAATAATAAAGTTGTGTGTTAATTAATACCGAAACAAACGGTAAAAACGCCACATTGATGTTACATTAACCGCTAAAAAGGGAGCTAGACGAATGGACCCGCGATACGACGGCAAATAAAGTGGATTTGCAAAAACAGCATCTTATTACTTGAGGAAGGTGACGACTCGGACAACTATGGTTTTGCTGGCGTAAGCAATGTCGGTCAAATGTTGCAAAACCTTGAAGCTATATTCTGGTAACCTGAAAGCTAAAATGCTAGAAAATACTGCAAAGGGGCAAGGAAATTAAAAAAAGCAGAAACTCTCTCGTTGGTGGAGGATACGATCCAGAAAGTTCAAGAATAAAAACCCAACATTTGCTAACACTATCGATGAGCTGCTCTCTAGACCTTTAGCATTGGACAACAAGAATAACGGTTGTGCCAATACAGAATCTGTTGGGCTGATGCGCCTCGAATCGCTTCAATTTGATGGTACTACATCATGAAATATTTATCAGCTTCAGTTTAAAGTGGCTGCAAAAGTAAACTGTTCGTCTTTCCTCGCTGACCCATGTACCCAGACGAATTTGGAGATGCGTTATGGCCAGTCAGACCTAGAATATGTCAACTATATGCAATTGAAAAATGGGTGCCAAAGGTCAGGGGAGTCATTGTTAGAATTTGAAGACATTGCCTGTTTGGTTTGACTGGCATATCCAGATGTCTCGAAAAGAATAATAATTCAAACATTTCAGGATGGACTCCGCGATGGTGAAATGAGGCAGTACTTACTATTAGCACATCGACCTAAGTTAGTAGATGCACTACCTTGAATTCGAAGCAGCCAAAAATACTAACAAGGATCAGACTCGTATTGGGAAAGTGATTTCAAGAGAAAATGACTTTACGAAATCGGTCAAGCACGTGATTAAGGAAGCTATTGGAGAAAGTAGCTGCCAGGATCGGAAGTTAGAGTGTCAGAAAGGTGGCGAAACAGATCACATATAAAGACATTGTCCAGAAGGCACTAGTTTCCCTTCCCCCAAACTAAGGAAGGTCGATGTAAAGGGGCGAAAGTCGACCTGCATTCAGTAAGCTGTATCAAAAAGACCCTGTTAGAGAAAGACACAGCATTGTTAATGGGCAGAAAAGACAAATGCACACTTGTTAGGAACTTCCATCGTCAATGATACTTGGCAAAATAGGGATGTTATAAGAGACCAATAGGAAGACAGCGATATTCATATAGTCCTAGCCTGGATGAAGGAAGGGAAGAAGCCAATTTGGCAAGAAGTTGCCAAGTAACTCAAAGGACACAATAAGAAACTCTTGAGAAGTTGGAATATTCTCGCAGCTTTCAATTCGATACAAATAGTAAAAAAATATATAGTATAGGTAAATATATACGTGTAAAATAAATCATTTGACTATTTTTATGTATCAGGTGTTTTAATTCATGCCGACACTCTAGTTAATCGATCTACTATAAATATTTATAAAGTCTGTTCTCTGATTTAGCGCAATCTTTATTCTTAGGTAATCGAGGGTGTAGCGCCTTATGTTAAGAGGTATCTAGTATTGTTACTGAGTTTGCTTCATAGAATTCTGCAAAAATTGCTAATATTTTAGTATCACAAATACAAATTATTATACTCCTCAAATATGGAAATATATCGTATTGCCATATTGCTAGTAAAGATTAGCAACTGTAACCAAAACAATTACTAAATTAAAAATTACGTATAACGTAATAATGTGAGTGCATCAAAAAACAATAAACTGAGTCTTTTGCTTTGGTTAGTTACTAAGAAGTCATAATTTCTTACAAAAATTAAATAACAAAGACATGAATAATTATTCCTTTCTATTCATATTTTAGGCATTTGTGATAGCATACACAAGCGATTTTATCCCTAGAATGGTATACAAATATAAATATTCCCTTAACGAAAATCTGGTGGGCTATATCGATTCGTCCCTTTCAGGTAACTAAAAGGTATAAATTAATGTATTTTTGTACCTTAAATATTATTTGTTTTAGTATTTAATACTTCAGACTACTATGATGATATGGGGCCTGCCGATAAAAGTGCAAACGTAGACTTATGCCAATATAGAGGTATTTGGTGTAGTAATCATGATAAACGTTCATCAGCTTTATTAATGTATTATTTAAGGGTATAGAAATGGTCCAAATGAGACGAATCCTTATGGTTTAAGTCCACAATACTGGCATGTATTTGCTGCAAGACTGGCATTTGTGGTGATCTTTGAGGTAAGTGAGTAAAAATTGATGCTTAAGTAAGAGTACGAGTTACTAAGTCAAATAAAAATTGAAAGAAATTTTTTTAATGAAAATTTAAGCCAAGAATTATTAGAAATTCTCCCTTATTCTCATCTGTGGGATTTGTTAGCATTCTCTGTCAACTTTATACTTTCTTTTTGGGCGATTCTTCCTTCTTCCAAAGGTTTTCTATAAGTACTGCTTCTTCTATGATTGTTGTTATTTGCCGCCATGCCTGGTTTATACAGTTGCAGCTAAATGTTCTAACAAAAAATGGTAGTTCTATTAAAAAACTATTTATTACATATACAGCAAATCGTCAAAGTAAGTGAGAGGATATGGCGTGCCTTAATTAAGTAAAATTGGTCCTTCAAATGGTTTTCGGCCCTGTTTCCTTTATGGTTATTGTTATTTGCCGCCATGTCCAGTTTATACAGTTACATCTAAATGTTTTAACAAAAACTGATAATTCCATTAAAAAAAAACCATATATAACAACATATAAAACGTAATCCTTTAAACTAGATCTTAAAGTTATATGAAGTATGTATGATAATCTAGGCCTAAAAGTATGCAGCGTTTTTACCGTTCGTTAAGGCGTAAATTAAAACGCTCGATGCACAAAAATATTCAACTGATTTATTTACACTCAAAGTAGCAAGCCTTAGTAGCTGACTTATGGTAAATTATCCTAAAATTAGGCTACTGCGCCCATTTTACCTATATTTCGATGCTGAATTACTTAGGATTGCCTCAAGATATGGGACTGAAATTGAGTCATATTATGGACTCGTTGTTTCTTTAATTACGTATTTTGTTTAATCGCATTACTTCAACCATAAGCTGACTTCAACCATAATCAATCTTCCTAAAATTAAGCGATTGCACCTATTTTAGTCATATTTTAATAAAGAATTACTTAGGGATTGATTTATGATATTGGACTAAAATTGGAAATTATACATTCGTTGTTTCTTTAATTATTACTTTTTGTTGTATCTTTTTTTTTGTCCATTTACCTATATTTTGATGTTGAATTACTCAAGAGTGGCTTTAAGATAGCAGACTAAAGGTTGGTAATATTAGATAGATTCTTTAATTATTGTTTTTTGTTCCATCGAATTGTTTTAACAGTAAACAATAAACAGTATGATTAATTTCCAAAAAAAAAATTAATTATTGCGGCCATTTAACTACATTTTATTGTTAAATTATTCAAGATTGGCCTAAGATATCGGACTAAAAATTGGTAATATCATAGATGAATTATTTCTTTAATTCTTGTTTTTTGTTCCATCGAATTATTTTAACAATAAACAGACTTATAATCAATTTCTCTAAAAATAAACTATTTCGCCCATTTGACCGATACTTCGATGTGGAGTTACTTAGAATTGCCTTAAGATATAGGAATATTTGAAAGTTTTTCATGGCCACTATTTAATCAAATTACGCAGCTTACATCAGAGATTTTTTAATGTAGATAAATGTGTTTTTTTTTTAGCATGTTGTATTTGCATTAGTGGGAGTAATGCAATATGTGATACCAGATATACCTTCAGAGGTGAGACCACTATAAAATTTTTATTTTCAGTTATGTTTGTATTTTCTAATTAAATATTTCCAGTTAAATACACAAATTCAAAGAGAAACATTATTGGCCAAAGAAGCTAAATATGAACACGGCCTAAGGAAGACTGATTATGACTACGAAGACGTGTTAAATACTATAAGAGAAAATGATAATTCTAATAAAAATAACGATAGCAAAATAGGTGAGGGTATGTTTTCCAAATAAAATCTGGAAAGAAAATTTTGAATTTTTGTAGGTATTCGCGGTTCTTGGGCGCGAAGGCTCAGCAAACTCTCGGACGGATTAGAAGCTCATGTTGAAGTGGTGAGTAAGAGGAAAAATTCGCTTACTTCAACAACCTTATGGGAATTTTCATAATAATTATTATTTAGATATAGCACATTATTGTATATAGAATGATTACTTTTTGTATTATCATTAATTTTTTTTGTTATTTACCTACTTAAGATCTAATTGAAGTTTGTTTATAGAAGTGTTGTGACATAAGTATAAACTACACATAAATATAGAAAATATTATGAGTGGTACAAAACCTAAAGGGCTAAAATTAAAACATACAATAGATGTATTAATTGATAAAAGCACTTTTTAAATGCTAATTATATAAACTTTTTGTGCCATAATAATTGCTTATAAATTAAGACTTAAAAAACTATCGTACCGTTGATATATTAATAAATGTTATATTTATTGTAAAGACTTTTAATTAAAGGACTTAACAAAAGACAATATTTTGCGTTATTATAACCAACAAATTGAAATTAAATTTTTCTGGGTAAAGTGGTGACTGGTACTCGAAAGAGTGAACCACTATTTTACAATTATAATATTGATCATGAAATTCTAGTGCATTGCAAAGGTATAGGCGACTTAGGTGTTACCTTTGATACTCAATTAACTTTTATTCCACACATTCAATCAATTGTATCATCGGCAAATAAAGTTTTAGGATTCATAACGAGAAATTGCAGATTATTCACAAATATCAAATCCCTTAAAATACTGTTTTACTGTTATTGGTGCGGTCAAGCTTGAGTATTGCTGTCTAGTATCGTATCCTATCTACCAGGTCTATATTGATGCCTTGGAGTGTGTCCAAAGAAAATTCCTCAAGTTTTTGCCTTTTTGGGCGAGTGGTGTTTATCCACAAAGGGGAATTGATAATACCATTTTAATACGACAGTTTAACATTGATTTACTAGACTTCAGAAGATCAGTTGTATCTCTTTATTTTCTTTACAAACTTCTTCATATAAAAGTTGATTCTTCTTATTTAATATCGATGTTAGACTTGCGGATACCACGCATGAATTCGCGACATTCCACAACGTTCTCTAATAGGGCTTCTAAAACCAATTTCGCTAGATCAGCCGTTTTTATAATGACCACAAATTTTAATAATAGTTCTCACTTGTGTGATAGGTATGCATTTCCGTACTCTTAAGCAACTGGGTATTATTGTTAGGCAATCTTAGGCACAATTTTGGTTGCATTGTAGTTATTTTTTTTCTTTTCTTATTTTAGTTTTACTTTCGTAGATTAAATATTGTTCTGTAACTGGTTTTTACTGCTGAAAAATAAATGAATAAAAAGTAATAGAAGTTATGTCAGAAACACCTTATACATGGAAAAATATTCTGAGGTGAGCCAATAAATATTTTCAAATTATACCCAAATTAATAATGGATTTTACAGGAAGTGATAAATTGATGGCAACTAGAGCTGTTCCTAGCTATGGGCGTATGAGGTAGCTCTTACGGCGGTACTTGATTCTCACAAGTAGATAAGAAATGATCATTGAAATACAACATAATATTGGCATCAACTTCTTCCATTTAAAAGGATTGGTCATGATCTCATCATACTAAAAATTAGAAAACATTTTCATGATTATACACTTATACCTGAGCGAGGGGAGCGTTGTCTCTCTTTGAGAATTAGAATATATTTTTTTAATATTATACACGAAATACGAAACTTTTTTATGATGAATATTTTTCTTATTTCAAATAGGTGATTACTCCTTGGTTTGGAGGGAATCCTTCAAAATCACACCGACAGCTAACGTAGTGGAACTACATTGGAATGGAAACGAGGCTGTTGGATAAAATATAAAGCCACAGTACTGTCCCTGAGCTTTCATCGTTTAAACCTATTTAAAAAGGCACCTTGTTATTGCCCTTTATTTTAAGCTATTATTTATGCCGATGTCTTGCCAATTTTCAGAATTAGGGTCTCTATTGTGAGGCATTTTATTGAGACAACATTTTAATGTTAATGAAATAATGCACAATTTTGCTTAAACCATTTCTAATATAGGCACGGGCCCTATTTCTTACTTCAGTGATGGTCACCCTTATCGCCATCTCTTCTTTCATTCTGTTAAATGCCTGATTCATTCTGCAAACCATCTTTCCCCTCGTTCTCATCTCTGTTGTTCGTTTGCTCGGCCCCATATGAAAAAATCAAGGAAAGTTAATTCAGGCGATCGAGGAGGCCAAGGAAAGGTTTCGCCTCTGTCGATCCAACCCTCCAGAAGACAGTCGTCCAATTAATTCCTGACAGCCAAGGGCCAATGAGCTAAACAATCATCTCCAATTCCCATTCCAAGAGTCCAGCTTCCGCTAGATGATATCAATTTGCAGGAATACCGTGAATACTTAGCTCCATCTAAATGTTCTGGTAGATAATGTACCCTATTAGTATGCAAATGCAAATGTTGATATATATGTGCAATTTTTTAACCTCTTTGAATGTATCTTAGATAAGGATGTAAATATAATTATCTTAGGAGATTTTAACCTACCATTCTATGTAACAGAAGGCTGTGAGAAAAGTAAGTTGATAAATAACTTTTTAAATTTGTATAATTTAGACCAGCATAATAATGTCTTTAACAAAATGAAAAGAAAACTGGATCTTGTACTATCTAATATGCAAATAACTAATTTAGAACACTGTGGTAATCCAATTCTTGATGAAGATCAGTACCATCCTGCTTTAAGTATGGTTTTACCGATATCTTTGAATCAGATAAAAAATCATCATTACATTAACTATGAATATATTTATGACTATTCAATGGGCGACTTTTATAGGTTGTATACATTATTGAGGGAAGTTAATTGGGCAGAACTTGAAAGGGCTGACAATGTTGACATGTGCACTCATGTGTTCTATCAAAAGGTTTATGAATGCTTAGACCTGGCAATACCCAGAAAGAAAGTTAAAATAGGCACTCGAAAACTCAAAAGTTTTCCAAAATACTTCTCTCAAGAACTAAAGAAAAATATTAAGTTAAAGACACATCTGCATAAACAAATTAAAAAAGGCACTGCCAATTTTCAAATTAGGAATAAATATAGCAAAATTAGAAGTACAGTGAAATATCAAACTGCACATGAGCTTCGAACTTATCATGAGAATATCGAGAGAAATGTCAAAACTAACCCAAATACTTAGCTTTTGGGATTTTGTCAGGTCAGGGCGTTCAAGACCTGGTGTTCCGGCTGAGGTATGCTATGGGGAGTGTACTGTTAGCGATGCTCAGGAAATAGCTGACACATTTGCATTATATTTTAGCTCAGTATTTCAACAGTCTGAAAAACCTAACTTTGATAAATCTAGTGGCAACTTTTCATTCTCCAAGATCTCTGAAATGCAAATTCAAGCAGCCATTAAGAGATTAAAATCAAAAAAGGCCACTGGCAATGATAATATCCCCTCATACATTTATAAAGGTTGTTCTGATATCTTGTGCACTCCATTAAAAACCATTTTTAATTTGTGTCTAAAGACAAACACATTTCCAGAAGTGCTTAAATATGCTTTGGTTACTCCAATCCTCAAATCAGGAGATAATTCTTTGGTTAACAACTACAGACCAATTAGCGTTCTTAATTCTCTCGCAAAAATTTTTGAAAACATTTTATACCAAGATATTTTGAGCTCTTTCATGAATAAATTCTCTCAGCAACAACATGGATTTCTACCAGATGCCTCAACTGTCACCAACCTCAGCACTTTGGCTGAGGCAGCTGCCAATGCAGTAGATAGCCAAGAGCAGCTTGATGTCTTGACAGATTGTGCAAAGGGTTTTGATCGGGTTGACCATGGGCTGTTGGTGAATAAGTTGGGTAAATTTGGTTTCTCGCTAAAAGCATGTAGGTTTATGGTATCTTATCTTACCGGAAGGCCTTAGCAAGTTAAAGTTGGTAAAAAATTGTCAAAAATATATATAGTAACATCTGGGGTGCCTCAGGGCAGTAACTTTGGGCCTCTCTTATTTCTAATTTTTCTGAACGATTTGCCAAACTGTATAAAGCATGCTAGATGTCTCGTGTTTGCTGATGATTTTAAATTATTTATGCACATAACATCTCTTATTGATTTTCTTGAGCTGCAAATTGATTTGAACTTGGTGGCCCAGTGGTTCAGAGAAAATAAAATGTCATTAAACATAGATAAATGTCAAATTCTAACCTTCACAAGAAAAATGCAATTTATAAATTTTGATTACAAAATTGATAATTCATCGTTAACTAGGAAAAGTAAATTTAGGGATCTTGGAGTCTGTTTTCAAACAAATCTCAAATTTAAGCAACACTATGAAACTATTGTAAACAAAGCATATAAGCTTCTTGGTTTTGTAATAAGAAATACAAAACATTTTAAAGAAATAAAATCAATAATAATTCTGTACAACTCACTGGTCAGACCGATCTTGGAGTATGCCTCAGTTATCTGGGCACCTAAAGCAATGGTGCATATTAATATGATTGAAAGGGTCCAAAAAAGATTTTTAAGATACCTGTACTTAAGAACACATAATGCATATCCTTATATGATCTCCTATAATAGTATGCTAATTGAATTTAAAATGGTACGTAATATCAATGATGTCTTATTTAATTTAATACATAACTAACAACTTAAAATATAAGAACTGTTCTTTAATTAATCATCTATCATTTGCTGTTCCTAAAATCAATTTGAGAATAAGAAATAACAATCTTTTCCAGTGTTCACCCTCAAGTTGTTCGCCATTTAATAGAATGATGCAAGAATGTAATAATTATATACAAAAATATGATATAGATCTCTTTAATATTAGTATTCGCCAAATTAAGACTGATTTTGTATCCTTATCTGATTAATCATTTACTTGTTAATCTGTTCTTTTTGTTTTTGATTTTTAATTGTAAGTAGGTGTATTTTATTAAATGTTATTAGTTTTAGTGTATGTTTAGTTTCATCATTATTATTGGTTTTCCTCTTTCTTTCTGCAAGCCAGTAAGCACTCCCACATATAATTACATTTCAAATGTGTTTGTAAGAGTATAAATAAATAAATAAATTAAGAGTTCTGTATATTATTCCGGCCCACAGGTTGACAGATAATCTGCTCTGAAATAAATTTTGTTTTTTCGAGTAATGATTGCAGCCCAATCGTGGAGGTTGCGCAAATTGGTAATACCCTCTCTAGAATAAACGTGACGTACTCATCTGAAAGGTACTCATTTTTCATCTTAAAGGCTTCTTAAGGTTATTTTTACAATGCTTTAAACGTTTAGTGTAAATAGTTCTGTGACACCCTGTACATAAATGTTTTCATTTGAATCTTAATGTTCTCTTGAAGTTTTATTCATTACCCTTTTGCCACCCTGTTTAACTACAAGCAATACAATACTTACTATTGAAAACAAAGTTAATATATCTAGAAACTTTAAGAATATTAAATTATTGTGTTTTTTTAAACATAATTTTCTAATAATTAGGTAGTGCACTTACTTTAACCGTTGATTGAATATTTGGGCCAAATATATTCCAAATTTTTACCAAATATTCAATCAACGCTTTAACTTATTAATTGTGACATCATGAAATTTTTTGACATAATACATGTTTCATCCTATATTGTATATTGAAAGTTTAGAAAAATGAGTTGGTATGTAAATGAATAGACCTATTAAAAAAAACAATAATTATTAAATTTTTTAAAAAATATGGTTTGCAAATAATTATAAATTATAAATAACTCAAAAGCCTTTTTAAATCTTTAATACTTGTAACACCACACTATAAATGCATTTTTTCAATATTCAATGCAATAAAGTGTAAGATTTACAATTAAAATAAAAAAAGCGTTTATCATAAAAGCACATTTATTAAGTTTAAATGTTGACAGAATGCTTCATTTAAAATCAATGAAGATAATTTTTCAATCAGTACAATAAATCTAAAATAGTCTTAAAACAATACACATGCAATTTAATATAAATCATTTTCTATAGCTTTTGTTCAGAGCTAATAATTATCAAGATATACATAATATAAAGACAATATCTTAATACACATTTCTCGACCCAAAACCATTAAAATTAGAAAAAAGAATCACAATAAATACCCAATATAAAAAATATAAAAATACTTTGTTCAAAAAAAATCTACAACTTACACAATAAAATTAAACCTGACACTCTATTACATTTAAATTCATTCATAACCTAAAACCTGTTTGTGGTAAAATAAAATATACCCTTCTGAAGACAGGACATCTTTTAGTTTAACAGGAGTTAGAACCTCATCATTACATTTATACCAGTAATCTAGATGTTGTCTAACAAAAGCTATATAATGCCCTTCATTTGCACTATCACCCGAGTGATTTACAACTGCAAAGAGTGAGTAACGGTTGTCAGATGGGAAAGGCTTCTCCTTTTTCCTTTTACTCATAAATGGGGTCATATCAATCATTTCTGGGAAAGAAATAGCTGTTGATATTTTAATCCCTGCATCTGAATGGGAAAACCTCTTTAAGTGGAATGTGGCGACAATAGGCAGAGTCTTGATTGTCAGCTGTTTTGTACTTTCCTGCTTTGATCCACAATTTTCACACATTATTTTCTCCCTTCCAAGGTGTTCAGCTTTGGTAAAACTTTCTAGACAGTCAATAAGGGAACATGGGCTCCTACCTCCTTCAGTAACTGATCCTAAGTCCAATGCAAAATCCATAGTAGGGTCTGTAGTGGTCGAGACCCCATTACAAATTTGGCAAACCACATCACTCTGCAGCCTTCCAGAAAAGATCTGATGGATAATACAGGAACAGTTTCCAGTATGGACATGATTATTTACAATGTTATTTGCACTACTATTATGCTTTGGATTTGATTCTGAATAATGTTTATGTAATAAGTCAAGGGCAGCCATAAAGAATTCATGAGCATCATGCTGCTTATCACCACACAAATGACTTGCATGGGTCCAAATTAAATGTAGCAACTCATGTAAGGCCAAAGGAGTTGTATCTCCATTATAGAATTCTTGAAATAATTTGCTAACCTCACATACTAAACATGCTCCCTGAACTCCTTTACAGCAATGAGGCTCTGACAAAAAATAATCCCTTAATAATGGGGTATGCATTAAGGCCTGCACAATGCAATTCATAAAGCATGTAGCTCCCAAATTTATCAGTCCTCTTAGCCCCAAAGTGGTTTCTGGTGTTAAACACATCCTTTTTGTTCTATTTGATATAAGTTGACGCTCATCTTCATTTGGGTCCCAAGAAACACAATCAAAAAGTCTTTTTTGAAATTTCCTAGAATGCATCCGGTGCTTTTGAGCCACTTCATCCAGGTCATTATCATAAATGTAATCTCCACATTTGGCACAGTGCAACTGACCATAAATCAATTCTAATGAAAAAGTGTGATTTAGGTCTCGGGTATGTTGCCTGATATGCTGTATGCAACCGAAATAAACGCATTCGATGCAAGCATGAATGTGCGGGCCCCTATTTCTGCAAGTTTGACATGAAGTATTCAAAATTTTGACTGACCTGTATCTAGCTGGGTGTCCAACAACAAACACTGAATGGATCCACTTGAGAGTTTCTAAACTGGCAGAGTCTTCTTTGAATCGTTCGAAATGCTCGCAACTGAGGGCGTTCATTATATTTTTCTTTTAACAAATTGAAGAATTAATCTGGTGCTTATTGGGAGTTAAATGTAGTTTACCAGCTGATTGATTAACTGTCCAAATTGTTTTAGTTACTGACAGGTTGTGAATAATTGATGCCTGTTCGGGTGGATTATAGAATAACTTGAAATATTATTAAGATAGTATTGGTATAATGGAAATATTTCGGAATTATTCTAGAAATTCTTTATAGGATATACAAATAAATTTGACAGTTAAATTGGTAAACAAAAGAATGGGCAACGTCGTGATTCGTGATGAATCTGACAGCTTGTTAGTAGAACTGGCAACTATGCAATGTATGACACGAACGGATAATTGTAACAGAGCCTCCAGTGTTGTCAGCTGCTCCACGATCAAAGGCTAAGGCCTGGACGGCACAGGCAACTTTGATTGCGTAATTAACCCATTAACGCCTGGTTAATTTTTTTTTGGCAGAGAAATATCAAATAATTATTTTTTAGGTTTTTAGGATACAATACAAGGATTGACAGCAATTTTTTAGTTTTATTGGTAATACTGTAGCCGAAATTAAATGTGACCATATGGTAACACTAGGCGTTTTAACTACCTAGTTATAACAATTTGTGAAAAAATACAAAGAATTGTTCAGTGTCATTTATTTTAAAGTAAAAAACAAAAACTGTTATTTTAGACTAAAATCTACTTTCATTGAAAAGCTACTTTGTATGAAATAAAGAAAAACAGTCAATACAAACACCCACGTCGCATTTTTTGCACATTGTTCTTCCCACTGCGGAACAGCTCTCTCCAGCACAACGTCGCCGTTTGTTTTGGGGAACTCGAATAACCAAATGATCCCTTTTATCATACCGAATATCATCCGATACCCTGTTCAAGGAAAATGAGATTGAAGATGTGGAAACTTTACCAGGACCTTTTGGTGGAATTCCAAAAGAGTTCAAATAAAATTTCGCTATTTCCCTTCTAAACTCTAATTGCGGAAGAGTTCCTCCAGATTTCTTGTGGAGTTGCCAAGCATTCTGCACACACGCATCCATTAACCACGTAAATATACTCCACCACCACTTTTTACCCCTTATACCAATGCGGTATCTCGATATGTTCTCGTCCATAAGGTCAACGCCACCCATATAAGAATTGTAAGTTCCAATCACAAACGGCCGAGGCACTTGAACTACTTTTTTTTCGGCACTTGAATATCGGCGCACAGATCCAATTGGTTGGACTCCAAAACATGTTGAAGCCAGAGAGACAACTCCATTATCAGCCCAGCGAACCTATGAAATTCCATTTCTCTTATCAAGGATAGATTCGGTAGTACCTCTCGGTTTTTTTTCAAAGGTCTTTTTTTCTGTAAGAGAGCATCCCTTAGGTAATCTATTTTCACGCACAGTTCCAGTACCTTGATACCCTTTATCTCGTAAATATTTAAGGAGCTTTACGCCTGTAAATAAATTGTCAAAATAGAGTTTATATGGTTTGAAACCTTTTACTCTTTCTACTTCTTTTAGCATTTGCACCATGGGCGCTGATGCTTTACCGAATAATAATTCATACTCAGGGGAGCGGCGGGGGTTATTTCCCTGATACATTTCAAAGTTGATGAGGTAACCGGAAGCCGTATTCATACTCCACATTTTATAGCCGAAACGAACTGGCTTACCTCGAATAAACTGCTTGCAGCTGTGTTTTCCGAAGTATCGAATCATAGATTCGTCGTAACATAGATGCTCTTCAGGCTCAAAATAAGCTAAGAAGTTTTCCTTGATCTTGTCCATTAGTGGACGCATTTTCCACACTTTATCAGACAGCTCTGGTTTACAATTATCAGCGAAGTGAATAAAACGCGAAATTTGCAAAAACCGGTCCCTGCGCATAGACATGTAAACCAGTTCATTTCTCATGTCATTATTTGAGTCCCAGTAAAACTTTTTTCCTGGTAAATCAATATACCCACTAATAATAAGAATGCCAATGTAGCATTTCATTTCTCCTACAGATACTTTAGGGTCCGGACAGTTTTTGAATAAGGCATACCTGGACGTTTCCTCGATCATCATATGTATGATGTCATCATACGGTAACGCTAGGCGTTAATGGGTTAATTGCATAATCAGTTAAAATTCACCACTCATGTTTCTAAATGCATAAAAATGGCATTTGTTATACCAAATTGCTATACAGCAATAGACATTTCATTTCTCAGAAAACAAAAATTATGCTGTGTAATCTGCTAATACTATCAATTTTAAATCATGGCGATATTGTCTATAATAATTTCGCAACGCATATAGATAAATGGAGAATGGAAGAAAATAAAAATTCCTGCCTAAGGCTAATCTATGGTATAAGGAGGTTTGAACATTTTTCACAAGATCGCAGATACTAACTGTCTAAACATGGAGAAGAGGCGAGAACAAGAAGGCAATACATGCCTAAAATATTTATATAACCGACTATTATTTAGGACAGATATATATATATATATTTTTTTTTATGGTAAACACAAGTACAAGAGGAAAGTCCTATGTCACTCTTGGAGTGGTGCTTGCGCGAAGATATTTGTGGGCATTTATCTTGAATCGCTGTAGGTTGTATGCGTCGGGAAATATGTGAGGTGGAAGCCTGTTCCACAAAGAAGATGTTCTCCAGATAAATGAGTCCCGATACAGCGACGTCCTTGGGGTAGGCAGGTGGACTCGATGTTGATGAGCCGCAACTGCTAGACGCGTCCTTCTCACTTACCGTGATAATAACGGTAGAATAAACAGAGATCGGCCACCTTTCTCCTGTGCTCCAGACTATCCAGACTCTTTGTCAGTTCTGGTTTGTCGATAAGACGAATAGCTCTCTTCTGTATAGAATCCACCAGGTTTAAACTATGCTTGGGTGCAGAGCTCCAGACATGCGAGCAATACTCGAGGGAAGGGCGTATTTGAGCCTTATAAAAAGTCAGCAGCTGTTCTGGTGTATACAGTTTTTTCGTTTTGAAAAGCACTCCGAGTTTTTTGGAAGCTGCCCTGGCAATCTCGGCAACGTGGTCATGCCAGGACACACTGTTGGTGACTTCGACTCCTAGAAGATGTAAAGATGATTTCTTTGGCAATGTTTTCCCTGCCATAACAAGCTCCGGGCCATCAACGTTAGTCTTCATCGTAAATACTGCAGCCTGCGTTTTTTTAGCGTTAAAATTGACCAGATTGTTACCGCTCCACTCCAAGATTGCTCTAATATCGTTGTTGGCTACTTGTTGCTGCCTAAGATTCTAAGAAGTTGCGGCTGTCGTTGGTTTGGCGGACTTAAATGTGGCAATAGGTGTGCTATCGTCCGCAAAGCTGTAGATTGGATTGACAGTGGTTCCTAGCAAATCGTTGATATATATCAAGAAAAGGGTGGGGGATAGAATGCATCCTTGAGGGACTCCAGCGTTAATGTTAAATTTGTCGCAGAGGTGTCCATCGACGGCTACTTGGATTGTTCGTTGTTCAATAAAACTTTTGATCCAATTCAATAATGAGTTTTGTATGCCGATTAAGGAGAGCTTGGTTAGTAGTCCCTCATGCCACACTCTGTCAAATGCCTTGGAAATGTCAAGAGCGACTGAGCGGGAGTCGCCGTGCTTCTCCATGGCCTCCGTCCACAAGTGTGTGACGTAAGCCAGAAGATCGCCGGTCGATCTAAGCTTTCGGAAGCCGTATTGATGATCGCTGATTAGTCCAGATGATTCCAGATGTCTTAACAGTTGTTGGTTGACTGCTTTCTCCATAATCTTCGATATTACTGGAACTAGTGCAATCGGGCGGTAATTGGACGGCATCGTCTTCTTACCCTTTTTGGGTACAGCTTGCACTTGAGCAGTTTTCCAGCTTGTTGGAAATGAGCCCTGTTTATACGATGCCGTGAACAGTCTACATAAGGGAGGAGTCAATTCGTCTGCACAACGTTTTAGTACTAGGGCTGGAATTCCATCGGGTCCAGAAGCTTTGTTGGTGTCTACGCTTTTAAGAATTTTATTTATAATTCGTTGGGGAAACGAAATTTCGCCCATCGATGAATTCACCCTTGGCAAATATGGCGGTGTTTTGCCTTGCGAGTGCAGAGTAGAATTGGACGCGAAGAGTTTACCCAGTAAGTTGGCTTTTTCGCTTGCTGTTACCGCGATAGAACCATCATCTGCTATTAGAGGTGGCAAGGCCGACTTAGCAAATCCTTGACTAACGGCTTTCGATACCGACCAGAAAGATCTTGTTCCATTTGGGCAGTTTAGCAATTTGTTTTTGATCCTGTTGTTGTGACTCTCTTTGCATTCATCTTACACCCTTATATATTCACTTTACACCCTTATATTCATTCGTCCCACAACTCCCAATAAGCAGCATCTGTTTTACATTATAACCATAAAGAATAACCATAAAGTAAAAAATGTGTAAAGATTCCAGAGGGTCCAGGAAAACACAAATGTGATTTTAACTTGTTTTTCATAGCTAATGAAGGGTAAAAAAAGTTACAGAGTAGAAATAGCAACCGGTAAGACGTGAACTTTGCAACTCACAACTAACATCCAAGTAGAGAGGGCTCCTAATTTGTTGCTATACTGAAATTTAAGTTAGTCAAGAACCCAAGTATGTTTCTATACTTATATAAAAAAAATACCTGATTAGAGTGAATTTAATTACATGGCTTTAATATCGAATACCATATTTTCTCATTATTAAACCAAAACCGGTAAGAGCTCTCCTCTCTATGCTTATACACCCCTGACACTGACATTGTATGCTAATGGGATATTTTTAAACGTTTTAGTTCAATTGGGTTTACCGGCCTTATAATCGATTCGCTTCCATTAAAACTTCAGAACTAGTAAATTATTCATTTATTATTATTTTACGACACAGTTTTTTTTAATTTCTGTATTTAGGAATATTCATTGAAATACGTTTACAAAAAAATTAACTGGCATATTTGGGGTTTATTACGATAATGAGGCTATTCACAAATCCAGTTTAAGGTAAATCCATTCAAAAACATTAATTTATCTTCGATGTTTTTGGAGCAAAACTAATAAATTCATTCTTCTTTATTTAAAATGTAATACCTTAAATAGCTGGTTAAAAATAGGGAAACTTCAAAAGATTTATAGATTTATCATGAGGTATAGGTTTTTTGTATAATTTTAATTAATATTAGGAATTTACAAAAATAAAATGCAAAGAACATCACCGATTCCTCTGTGGTATATTCATTTTTGGAGAAAAGCTAAGTAAATAAATAAATAATTATTAAAGCATTATTAAATCTATTAATGGTATAATTATTTTCGATACATTTTTATTTTATTATATTTTTAAATTAGCTTGAAGCAGGGCAAAGAAGATCAGATAGCAGCAAAACATTGTTAATGATATCAAATACTTTGAATAGGTCCAGGAACAGTCACTTTCTGGTTCTCTACTCTAAAATTAGCCTGCTGAGTTTGGAGTCTCATATTTCCAATTTTATAAACATGGTTATATGAAGTGGCTATAATCATAAATAGGTAAAATTTTAAAATTTAACTTTCGGAACGTTTTACTCTATGAATAATTGGGAATGCAATTGTAAGGCAGTAGGCAGCCAAATGCGCTAATATGCATATAGGTCTCGTAATGCACAAGTATTGGGCCTATTAAGCGCAGAGTACAATTTACACTAGCTGAAGCCCGTAGCCCACCTTCACCAGTTCCGCCAGGAAATGTATGCATTAGCCTTAATGGCAGTCCTTGTATCATAGCAGATTGATACGACTATATTGTGACTGTACTGGATGGTGGCCGCTATTTATGATTTTCTGGCTGCATTTTAATACAGCGAACACTTAGGCCTGGAAGACACTGGCGTGGTACCTCAGCCAGTACGCTCTGCTGGTAAATGTAGCCCCATCACAGAAGCACCAGCTCTATGGTTCATTTTGGAGATATGGGTCACAAAATCCTTGCAATCCACAGTCTTAGGTGCCATATAGTAACTGCCCATCAGAAGCAGAGGACATTCCAGTACGTCTGTGACCAGATTTTTATATGACCAGTCTCTCCAGCCAAGGAAACCAGAGGTGGAATGTTCAACAAAGTCTCCATCGCTCTAACTGGAGACATTCGATAAGAAGTTTGACAATAGATTAGTAGGTCTCGGTGAGAATCTTATAGGGTAGATCCCAAGTATCACCGAAAGTTCTCCTGTAAACCAAAAGCATGCAGGTGGCCTTATTAATCTAATGTGATTCCCAATCTTTGCTTGGGTTTGCAACCATCCAAGCAACCAACGTGTTTGTGTGCCAGAGTTACATCTCCTCTCGAATAGAAAGAGCTCTCCTTTGTTGGAGTTGATCCTCAGGACCTTCATTTATGAATATATGAAGGAAATAGTTATTTGCAAATAGAACAGAAATGGAATAGCCGAGATATGGCATTTTTGATGCCCATTTTTGGCCTCAAAAACGAGGACAAAAAGTGACAATTTCCGAATTTTAAAAAAGCTCGCATTTCCTTATTTCTAATCGAATCCTGTTATAACCCAGTATTTTCGTGATCTACTTGATGAGAACAATCCGCTGGTATAGTTAGTTCGAATTCGAAAAAAAAAAATTTTTCTGAAAAAAATCCAAACGGGGGGGTATACCCGAAAAATGAAAAAACCCAAATTTTGAAGGCCGATGTCTCGGCTTCTATGAGAGCTATCGGGAAAATTCCAACAGTTCTGTCTTAGCTTCGTCCTTCTGAATCCAGCAAGACCATCTGCAAGGTCGTACCTTTTACGATAGCCGAGATATGGCATTTTTGATGCCAATTTTTGGCCTCAAAAACGAGGTCAAAAAGTGACAATTTCCGAATTTTCAAAAAGCTCTCATTTCCTTATTTCTAATCGAATCCTGTTATAACCCAGTATTTTCGTGATCTACTTGATGAGAACAATCCGCTGGTATAGTTAGTTCGAATTCGAAAAAAAAAATTTTTCTGAAAAAAATCCAAACGGGGGGGTATACCCGAAAAATGAAAAAACCCAAATTTTGAAGGCCGATGTCTCGGCTTCTATGGGAGCTATCAAGAAAGTTCCAACGGTTCTGTCTTAGTTTCGTCCTTCTGAATCCAACAAGACCATCTGCAAGGTCGTAGCTTTTACGATAGCCGAGATATGGCATTTTTGATGCCCATTTTTGGCCTCAAAAACGAGGACAAAAAGTGACAATTTCCGAATTTTCAAAAAGCTCGCATTCCCTTATTTCTGATCGAATCCTGTTATAACCCGGTATTTTCGTGATCTACTTGATGAGAACAATCCGCTCGTATAGTTAGCTCGAATTCGAAAAAAAAAAAATTTTCTGAAAAAAATCCGAACGGGGGGGTATACCCGAAAAATTAAAAAACCCAAATTTTGAAGGCCGATGTCTCGGCTTCTATGGGAGCTATCAAGAAAGTGACAATTTCCGAATTTTCAAAAAGCTCTCATTCCCTTATTTCTGATCGAATCCTGTTATAACCCGGTATTTTCGTGATCTACTTGATGAGAACAATCCGCTGGTATAGTTAGTTCAAATTCGAAAAAAAAAAATTTCTGAAAAAAATCCAAACGGGGGGGTATACCCGAAAAATGAAAAAACCCATACTTTGAAGGCCGATATCTCGGCTTCTATGAGAGCTCTCGGGAAAATTCCAACGGTTCTGTCTTAGTTTTGTCCTTCTGAATCCAACAAGACCATCTGCAAGGTCGTAGCTTTTACGATAGCCGAGATATGGCATTTTTGATGCCCATTTTTGGACTCAAAAACGAGGTCGAAAAAATACTCGATTTCTTAGTTCTGCTCGGATTCCCTTATAACCCGGTATTTTCGTGATCTACTTGATGAGAACAATCCACTGGTATAGTTAGTTCGAATTCGAAAAAAAAAAAATTTTTCTGAAAAAAATCCAAACGGGGGGGTATACCCGAAAAATGAAAAAACCCAAACTTTAAAGGCCGATATCTCGGCTTCTATGAGAGCTATCGGGAAAATTCCAACGGTTCTGTCTTAGTTTCGTCCTTCTGAATCCAACAAGATCATCTGCAAGGTCGTAGCTTTTACGATAGCCGAGATATGGCATTTTTGATGCCCATTTTTGGCCTCAAAAACGAGGTCAAAAAGTGACAATTTCCGAATTTTCAAAAAGCTCTCATTCCCTTATTTCTGATTGAATCCTGTTATAACCCGGTATTTTCGTGATCTACTTGATGAGAACAATCCGCTGGTATAGTTAGTTCGAATTCGAAAAAAAAAAAATTTCTGAAAAAAATCCAGACGGGGGGGTATACCCGAAAAATGAAAAAACCCAAACTTCGAAGGCCGATATCTCGGCTTCTATGAGAGCTATCGGGAAAATTCCAACAGTTCTGTCTTAGTTTCGTCCTTCTGAATCCAACAAGATCATCTGCAAGGTCGTAGCTTTTACGATAGCCGAGATATGGCATTTTTGATGCCCATTTTTGGCCTCAGAAACGAGGTCGAAAAAATACTCGATTTCTTAGTTCTGCTCGGATTCCCTTATAACCCGGTATTTTCGTGATCTACTTGATGAGAACAATCCGCTGGTATAGTTAGTTCGAATTCGAAAAAAAAAAAAAATTTCTGAAAAAAATCCAAACGGGGGGGTATACCCGAAAAATGAAAAAACCCAAACTTTAAAGGCCGATATCTCGGCTTCTATGAGAGCTATCGGGAAAATTCCAACAGTTCTGTCTTAGTTTCGTCCTTCTGAATCCAACAAGATCATCTGCAAGGTCGTAGCTTTTACGATAACCGAGATATGGCATTTTTGATGCCCATTTTTGGCCTCAGAAACGAGGTCGAAAAAATACTCGATTTCTTAGTTCTGCTCGGATTCCCTTATAACCCGGTATTTTCGTGATCTACTTGATGAGAACAATCCGCTGGTATAGTTAGTTCGAATTCGAAAAAAAAAAAAAATTTTCTGAAAAAATCCAAACGGGGGGGTATATCCGAAAAATGAAATAACCCAAACTTTGAAGACCGATATCTCGGCTTCTATGAGAGCTATCGGGAAAATTCCAACGGTTCTGTCTTAGTTTCGTCCTTCTGAATCCAACGAGACCATCTGCAAGGTCGTAGCCTTAACGATAGCCGAGATATGGCATTTTTGATGCCCATTTTTGGCCTCAGAAACGAGGTCGAAAAAATACTCGATTTCTTAGTTCTGCTCGGATTCCCTTATAACCCGGTATTTTCGTGATCTACTTGATGAGAACAATCCGCTGGTATAGTTAGTTCGAATTCGAAAAAAAAAAAAAAATTTCTGAAAAAAATCCAAACGGGGGGGTATACCCGAAAAATGAAAAAACCCAAACTTTAAAGGCCGATATCTCGGCTTCTATGAGAGCTATCGGGAAAATTCCAACGGTTCTGTCTTAGTTTCGTCCTTCTGAATCCAACGAGACCATCTGCAAGGTCGTAGCTTTTACGATAGTTGAGATATGGCATTTTTGATGCCCATTTTTGGCCTCAAAAACGAGGTCAAAAAGTGACAATTTCCGAATTTTCAAAAAGCTCTCATTCCCTTATTTCTGATTGAATCCTGTTATAACCCGGTATTTTCGTGATCTACTTGATGAGAACAATCCGCTGGTATAGTTAGTTCGAATTCGAAAAAAAAAAAAATTTCTGAAAAAAATCCAAACGGGGGGTATACCCGAAAAATGAAAAAACCTAAACTTTAAAGGCCGATATCTCGGCTTCTATGAGAGCTATCGGGAAAATTCCAACGGTTCTGTCTTAGTTTCGTCCTTCTGAATCCAACGAGACCATCTGCAAAGTCGTAGCTCTTACGATAGCCGAGATATGGCATTTTTGATGCCCATTTTTGGCCTCAAAAACGAGGTCAAAAAGTGACAATTTCCGAATTTTCAAAAAGCTCTCATTCCCTTATTTCTGATCGAATCCTGTTATAACCCGGTATTTTCGTGATCTACTTGATGAGAACAATCCGCTGGTATAGTTAGTTCGAATTCGAAAAAAAAAATATTTTCTGAAAAAAATCCAAACGGGGGGGTATACCCGAAAAATGAAAAAACCCAAATTTTGAAGGCCGATATCTCGGCTTTTATGAGAGCTATCGGGAAAATTCCAACGGTTCTGTCTTAGTTTCGTCGTTCTGAATCCAACGAGACCATCTGCAAAGTCGTAGCTCTTACGATAGCCGAGATATGGCATTTTTGATGCCCATTTTTGGCCTCAAAAACGAGGTCAAAAAGTGACAATTTCCGAATTTTCAAAAAGCTCTCATTCCCTTATTTCTGATCAATCCTGTTATAACCCGGTATTTTCGTGATCTACTTGATGAGAACAATCCGCTGGTATAGTTAGTTCGAATTCGAAAAAAAAAATATTTTCTGAAAAAAATCCAAACGGGGGGGTATACCCGAAAAATGAAAAAACCCAAACTTTGAAGGCCGATATCTCGGCTTTTATGAGAGCTATCAGGAAAATTCCAACGGTTCTGTCTTAGTTTCGTCGTTCTGAATCCAACGAGACCATCTGCAAAGTCGTAACTTTTACGATAGTTGAGATATGGCATTTTTGATGCCCATTTTTGGCTTCAAAAACGAGGTCGAAAAATACTCGATTTCTTAGTTCTCCTGTAAGCCAAAAGCGTGCAGGTGGCCTTATTAATCTAATGTGATACCCAATCTTTGCTTGGGTTTGCAACCATCCAAGCAACCAACGTGTTTGTGTGCCAAAGTTACATCTCCTCTCGAATAGAAAGAGCTCTCCTTTGTTGGAGTTGATCCTCAGGCCCTTCATTTATGAATATATGAAGGAAATAGTTATTTGCAAACAGAACAGAAATGGACTTTTAGGCCTACCCGTCGGATAGTGTTCCTTACCATTACTATTACTTGCAAGTAGAATGTTAAATATTTATTGACATTATAAGGGAAAACCCTTCATATAGTTAAAATCAGTTTACTAATAAATATAATTTTCGGGAGAGGTCTATGCAAAATATTCCGTTGCCTTACATTTTATTTTTATGATCAGTAGAAACATAACCGATTTTTGCTAAAAAACGACTTTACAGAGTGTTCCACTTAAGATGGATACAAGCCAATATCTTGCCGTGAGGTAGGGTAAGAAATGCGATACCTCATAGACGTACGTTTTAATGGGGTCTGATATAAACGAGTTAATTTACTGCTGATAAGCGTGGAAAATTGAGAGCACTCAGTATAACCTAATTTGATTTAGTATTCTGATTTAAGTCGTACATACGTAACAATACGTATATTGTTATATGAAAATAAATTATCATTATATTTCAACAGACGGGCGTCGACCCATTGTGACCCTGTCCTATTGTGAAAATTTGTAAGTTTGCCCTACCCAATCAAATCCAGAGTTTGTGAATGGATTTCGATGTGTATAGTTCATTTAAATAACAGATTAGGCAAATGTAATATTGAAAAAAAAACTTCGTGAAGGAAAAGAATAGAAAATTAAATGAATTAACTTTTGTTCCTCAAAAGTTCAATACATCAAAAACAAATATACGTAATGTTTTAATACTATCGGTGAATGCAACCCAAAAACCGATTATTTTTGTTGGTTTATTTATTTAATAGGAACTCTGGTTTATTTATTTAATAGATAGCTGGTTTATATAAACCCCATTACAGAGTAAGCTAGAAATAAAATCTTCGGAATATTGGCGCGAGATTTAAATAGTTGTAAGTAAAGGCAGTAAAAGTAAATATCTAGAAGTCGTGAGTGATCGTCGTATCATCATAGTGTAATTGTGTAAATAAATTAGTTAACTATTTCTGATTGTTTTAATTCACACCTAACGAATGGGAAAAACGCCACGTTATATGTTTTTGTAGATTCTTGTAGTAATTTTCTTTCCTCAGTGCTCTGTTCACCTGTTTAATTTTATTGACTTCATAATATAATTTTAGCGTTTGAGTTTGAGTCATTTGGAAAGACTTTCTTGTAGTAACTTCTTTATCACTTATAGTTTTCTTAAATGTATTTTAGAAATATCAAAACAAATATGCTAGTATGATAATACGAATGCTGATAGTAAATCCCAATTACAGTATAAACAAAAACGCAAAATATACAGTATGACAAGTATAATACGTAAAACATAAAAATTCTGTGTTTTGCCTATCTAACTAGGGAATGATCTATGAACGATGATGATTTTCCGATTTACACCCAGTTGCCAAGAATTGGCCTCTACGTACGTTTTATATAGGAATTAAAGTAAACGAATACTTATCTTATGTCACATTATGATCACAATGCATGTGCCAGGCCTGAAATTAACATTTAAAAAAATCTAGAATAAGTGATGAACCGAGAAAAAAACTAATTTAAAAATATTATCGAAATCTGACCTTATCTGATATTATCGTTTGAACTAGAAATTTTCTATTTTTGAATACCTGAAATGGCTTTGAGCTTGTCCCTAAATATAATCTAAATAATGTTATGGTTCCTGCATCCCTATACAGGCTGCTGATTAATTGAAACAAAAACCGTTGCAACGAACTAGAAAAGAGTTTTTGGTTTTTGGAAAAATCAGTAGGGAGCAATTTTTTTCGTCAACAATTGTCAGTTAAAATACCATACAAACGGCACTGGTGAAAATGTTTTACTTTACGATATGCTCTATAGTAATGAAAAGTTGTCTACAAAATTTCAGAAGAATCCGAAAGTGAAATCCGAAAGTGATAAACACTCACTTTTTTTCTAAAAATTTTAACACCCAAGTTAAGCTAAAAAGCTAAGAGGTTTAGAACATAGTTAATATAAATTTCTTTTCTTAAAATCACTCGAGGATTCACACCCTCTTTTATAGGCAGTCAATTAATTAACACCCTATATAAGTATTTGCCAGCCTTAGAACCGTCTACTGAATACTTAAAGTTTTTTAATTTTTTTAAAATTATTCTATATACTTAAGAGTTTCCCAAGACAATATATACAGGGTGTCCCATAACTAAGTGGACATAGAACAACAGCATATTCTTTATGTAAACACTTTCATGTAAATACTAGAAGAATGTCTTCAACCCCTTTTGGTTTGTTCGACAAGGGTCTGTCATTGTATAACATGCTGCCAATGACTTAAAATTGGGATCTTTGAAAAAAACAAAAAGGATTAAGAAAAAACTTTTATTGCATTTTTAATAGTTATTATCTCAGTTAAAATACAGATCTGTGTAGACTTTTGATCATGGTATGATGATTAAGATATCTGTAGGTCCTGTGTATAGGCTTTGTCACCTTGAGTTTAATATTACCTATTAGATTTAACTAAAATTTATTATGATTGAAAATTGAACTTCTTTAAAATCCGTACTGTATAACAATTTATCTAGGCCTTGAACATGTAGCGTTGTTTGAGAAATTTAAAAATACAGACGTCCGTGATACAAAGTCAGCGTTTGCGAATCACCTGTTAGCTTCCACACATCACTTTTCTCCAGAAGTCGGAGCTGAAATACTTCATGAATGCCCAAAAGGGAAAAAGCTTGACCTTCTGGAGAGGATGGAAATTACTAAAGCCAAGAAGAGTCCTGTTCTTGTCTGTGTTAACGACGTATTTAATTTTGAACCAAACCTTATTTTTAATAATCTTTCCAACTGAAATAAGTTTAATATTGTGTGAAAATGCCTTGGCTTAACAACAAATGTTTTGAACTTCTTATCAGTGTTCCGGTAGCCCATAGGTTATAGTCTCTGGCTTGTAAGCTTCTTGTCGCGGGTTCGATTCCCAATAGGTATGATATTATTTTTATTTTTTATTTTTTGGTTCTAAATAACTGTATAGTCATCCTAACCTTAAATGTATGTTTATTTACTGTTTTGCCAACGTTAGTGGCTTTTTAAGGTTTTAGTCTTTTTAATGTCCTCTTTTTTTCTTTCAATACTAATTATTATTGTTTTAGGCCTGATGATGCTCTGAATAGACCGAAACATGTGTAGCTTTAAGTAAATGTTGTGAGACCGTGACTTTGTGTTTTTCATTGTTTTTCGTCTGTTACAATATTAAAATGAAAATTGATTTGGGATTCTCTTTATCAGGACCTTTAGATATTCTCTTGTATATGATTTATAGATTAGGATTTTGTTTAATTGAGGACTGAAGATTTTTTTGTTATCAAACTTTGTATTAATGGTATTTTTCAAAATAAACGGTTACTACTAATGCTACTATAAAAATTTTGTATATCTAAATGTCACGATTTCGATAATGCAGGATATGACATGAAAGTGATGCAGAGGATGTCTGGGTTACGATTTACTTAAAAAAGAGCCCATTTTTGTTGTGTTTATATTCCACCAGGTAATGTTATTGCGCTAACCTGCTTCTTGGATAAGCTTTATAGCATATCAAATTTTATACTA
The DNA here is from genome assembly GCF_022605725.1 of Anthonomus grandis grandis. Taxonomy (NCBI): domain Eukaryota; kingdom Metazoa; phylum Arthropoda; class Insecta; order Coleoptera; family Curculionidae; genus Anthonomus; species Anthonomus grandis. The sequence continues at coordinate 31,945,265 of NC_065552.1, forward strand.
GGGGATAAAATTTTAATCTGCGGTGATTTTAATTTCGCTACTATTAATTAGATACCGAGAGATACTTACTATGTAGCTGAAAATCATAACCCTAAATTCAATACTTTTTATGACATACTTTTTTGGTCTTTTCCAAATGAATAATTTCAAAAACCAAAATAACCGAATACTTGATTTAATTTTAACCAACGATTTAGTGTTTTGTCAAAATATTAGGCACTGTCAGCTGCCTTTGGTCCAAGAGGACCCCCATCATAAATCTGTTTGTTTGAATTTGATATTTGCCTTTCACCTGTAGATAAACTTAATTGCAAGAATAACACTAATGTCCATAATTTTAAAAAAGTGATTACGATGGTCTAAATTTGTATTTTATATAGGTAAATTCTATGAAATTGTAAACCATGCAATAAATAATGTTGTACCTTTAAAACAAATTAATAAAAATTTTCCACTTTATTTTAGTAAAAAAACTATTGATAAAAATTTGCAAAAGAATCGAGCTCATAAAAAATGGAAATGATCAAACTCTGAAATTCATTATCGCGTATTTAGTGAGTTACGTCGACAAAGTAAAACAATGATACACTCGGATTATATTAATTATGTAAAATCTGTTGATAATGATATTTCAAAAAATAAAAAGAAATTCTGGCAATTGATCTCTGTTAACAATAAAAGTAGTGGGATACCCAATTCTATATACCTTGATCAGAAAGCTGCTCGGGGACCTCAGGTCAGCCAACTATTTTCAGATTTTTTTAAGGAAGCTTTTCAACCCTATGTACAGTCAGTAAATCATAATAATTCACACATATTTGATGCAATTATTCCTAATGCATTCTTTTTAGATTCAGAGGAAGTACGAAGAGCTCTGTCTGACTTGGACGAGAGTAAGGGTGGCGGGCCTAACAGTATACCGTCTTTTTTTGTAAAAAAAAAGTGCACATTCGCGTTATAAACCACTGTCTATTATTTATAACTTATCTCTTAAGCAATGTGTTTCCCTTGCAAGTGGAAGATGGCTAATGTGGTGCCAATTTATAAAAGTGGTCACAAATCTAGTGTGAAAAATTATAGACCAATAAGTAAACTTGATATTTTCGGTAAAATTTTTGAATCATTAATTCATAATAACAAACTGATACATTTTCTAAAACCTATAATTATCAATGAGCAGCACGGTTTTTTTCTCAAGCGACCAATTGATTCCAACTTAATTGTTTACTCGGAATATATTTTTTTATTTATTTTTTTTATTTATTCATTAAACGGGAAACCCCCATTACAAAAAAAAATAATTATAAAATACAGTTATGTCAATAATTAATAATCCTTACTTAAACTATTAAGAGTTAAAGTACTTAACTAAAAAAAAAACTCTAAAGTAAATAAACAAAAAAAAAATATCTTTGTATTAACTAATAGGTTAGCAACATAAATTCTCACTTGGTTTACCCATCAAACAACATATTAATTAAAAATAATAATTGAACAATACTAAGTATTCAAAATCTTCATTAAACTACCCTTAAAAGACCCATATGAATTGCGAAAAACATCTAGCCTCTCCTTTCGATCCAAAAAATCTAGAGATCTCTCCAAAAAAGAGTTTTTACCATAATTGGTTCTATGGAACCCAATATGAAATAAATTATTTTGTCTAAGTGTTCTCTGAGGAATAGAAAAATTAAGTTGGGAAAGTAAATCCGGACAGGATGTAATACCATTCAACAACTTATAGATAAAACAGATGTCAAACATTGTTCTTCTTTTATCCAAAGACAAAACTTTAACATAATTCAATATTTGAGAATAATCATGATTAGCAATAAGATCTAAATTAAACATGTAGTTATAATATCTTAAAAATTTGTTTTGTACACTCTCCAGTAATGACTTATAGACATTATACTGGGGAGTCCAGATAATTGAGCCATACTCAAGCTGTGATCATACCAATCCCACATATACAGATTTGACAGCTTGCAAAGATAACCCCTTACAATTTCTAAGCGTAAAACCCAACAATCTATTAGCTTTTACTACTATTTGGTCTATATGATTGCAGAAGTTTAATTTCGTGTCAAACAGTATTCCTAAATCCTTAGCAACATCCTTTAATTGAAGTTTCTAGCCGTTAATTGTGTAAAATGATGGTATCCTACTTTTTTTTCCTATGAAATGAAATTTGGAAGCATTTATTAATATTTAAATCTAACAAATTATTTTGGCACCACAGAGAAAGGCTATCAAGATCTTTCTGTAAGAGGCTGATATCAAGTTCATTCATAATAACCTAAGAAATACTCCAAGACATCCCTAAGGTCATTAACAAACAAACTAAATAGTAAAGGAGAGCAGTGTCCGCCTCGTGGTACTCCAGAACAAACTTCAATCACCTTAGATATAAAATTACCAAGTTTAATCACTTGCTTTCTATGACTAAGAAAGCTAAGCAACCATTTTAGCAATCTATCAGAAAAACCTATATTTCTCAATTTTTCAATTAATAACAAATGATTTACCTTGTCAAACGCCTTGGAGAAGTCTGTATATACAGCATCAATGTGATACCCCCTCTCCAAGGCATCTGACAACTTGTTGTGGTAAATGAGTAAATTTGTAAGAGTGGACCGACCACCTCTAAAACCATGCTGTTCCTCAACAATGATTTTTCTACGTTGCCAATTCAAGTGGGCAAACATAAGGCTGTCAAAAATTTTGGGGATGGATGACACTATGGACACCCTACGATAATTTTTGACATCATCCCTCGACTCTAATTTGAAAATAGGAGAAATATAACCTTCTTTCCATATGACTTCTTTCCATATAACTTGAACAATCCAACATTAAGTTCAACTCAGCAGTTTTGGTACGAAGCCTTCCCACATTCTGGTAATTCATTTGTAATGGGGTATTGGCTAGTTTTTTCTCGTGTTACGTGTGGTATCTCTCAGGCTGTCTTTCCTTACAACCTTGGGACATCCATTAATGTACCTAATGATGTAACATTTTCTTCGGCATTCCTCTCTTGCAGCTCAGTTTTTACCTTCCTAAACTGGTCTCTTTGCATCATCGTCTGATCTAGATTAATGCTGTACTTAGTCCCCGACAATTTTTTCTTAACTTTTAATACCTCTTTAACAAAAGCCTGTTCAGTACTGACTACTTTTAATGGCCTGCACGAGCCTGTCTTTTTAGTGCCAATTCTAAGAACTTTTTCAACTTTATCGAGTCCTCGATCTACCTTCATCAGCTTAAAGACATCTTGTAACGCTTTCTTGTCATCTTCGATTCTATCAGTTAAATCGGTTCGATTAGACTCATTTGCACCATAAATTAATAAATTTCTAGATCTAGTTGTTCTTTCCTGCATCTCGTTGAATAACTGCTCGGTTACCAACTCAGCAGATTCATGCTTACACTTCTGATTTTTTACTGATTCCAGCTCCCTTTTTATAACTTCAATTTCTTTCTTTAGCTCTCCCACTTGTCTTAAAAGGGTTGGGGCGCTTTTAAATGCTTCTCTGCATGGTTTACAGAAATACATCATAGTTCGTTTCTGAATGACAACAGCCCTTAGCTCTGATGCATTTAACCCAGTGCACCCTTCCGTGTTGTGCATAACTATGTGGCATCTGTCACAAACCACTATTTTAGATCCGTCTGGTATGGATTCATTGCAAGTGTTGCATAAATTGACCATGTTTTCGCCTTCCTAAACACACTTTCACAAAACTCCAAAAATACTTATAGATCCTGTACACTAGTACTTGTGCTAAAGCAGGATACAAAATACTACTGATTACATACTTTTTTAGTTAAAGTTTGATTAAAAAACTCCCAAAAATTATGGGGCAAAATTTTTGTAAACACAAGGTTCAGACATAACCTCCAAAAAATATATACTCCATTCAATGGATTGTCAGACGCAGGTAGACTCTGTGTACACCGACTTCAGCAAAGCATTTGACAAAAATCATCATAACACTTTATTACAGAAACTTGCTGAAGTTGGAGTTCATGGAGATCTCCTGCGGTGGTTAGCGTCATACACTTTTAATCGATCCCAGTATGTCACTGTACACGGCCACCAGTCCTCCACGTATCCAATTACCTCGAGCGTACCTCAAGGTTCCCACTTGGGGCCCTTACTATTTATAATCTATTTAAATGATGTTATAAAATGTATTACCTTCTCCAAAATATTACTTTATGCAGACGATATTAAGATTTTTGCTACCATCAATAATCTCGGTGATTGCTTGCTCTTACAAAATGATTTGGACAGATTTTATGAGTATTGTCAGAGAAATAAACTTTACCTTCATTATCATAAATGCGCATTTATTAGTTTCACACGTAATACAAACTTATTTCAATTTGACTATAATTTTAATGGAATTCTACTTAAGAGGACTGATAAAGTGAGGGATCTGGGTGTCATATATGATCAAAAGCCAACTTTCGCAGAACATATTAATTACTTAAGCATCAAGTGTAATCGAATGCTGGGATTAATTGTAAGAAATAGTAGGCTATTAACCTCTAAAAGCATTATATTTTGCCTATATTTATAGTCGTTTGGGTTTTGCCTCCGTCGCGTCATCTGGGCTCCGCAATATGCGGTACATGCTAACAGATTGGAAACAATACAAAATAAATTTTTAAGATTTTTGTAGTATAAAAATACTGGTATATTTAACTTACATGCTAATTTAATAGAACTTACAGTTAGATATGAATTATATTCTCTTGAAACACAGCGCTCTCACACTGACATGTTCTTTCTTTATAAAATAATTAACTATCAGATTGACTCGAGTTATCTAATATCTCAAATTCCGTTCCATATACCTCAGCGAAATTTTCGAAATTCTTATTTGTTTCCAGTCTGTTTGTATAGAACCAATGTAGCAAGGAATTCGCCGTTAAGTCGTATGCTTTCCTTATATAATTCTAAATTTTTTTCTCTAGATTTATTTTTCCGCTCTCTTTCTATGTTTAAGAAGAGAATCAGAGATCCTTGTTCTAATTAACAAGAACACAAAAACTTAGCACTTTATTGTATTTCTGCTCTTGTATTATTTTTAAATTTTGTATTAGTGAAGTACACCTGAAACACTTTGTAATTTGTGGATGTTCCTTTGGGTTTCGGCCTGTTAACATCCTATTTGTTTTTGATAAATAAATAAATAAAATGACGCTTTCTTATTGTTTTTATTTACGTGGCTTAGTTTCGATTAGCACTGCTTAACTCTATGCGTCTTTTTACATAATTATTGACCCCTCAATAAATGAAAGACTGAATTTCCCTAGAAAAAATACAAATCGTAAATAGATAAATTTTTTATTTAGGCCGCATTAAAAATTAAAGATTTAATTATCTCGAAAACGGCTAGCAAAACCTTTTTTAAGTGATATTAATTGAAAAGCTCAGTATGCCAGTTTTTTGTATATAAGAAATTAGTTAATAAAGATGTTAGATAATTGAATTTATTGCGTTATATTTTTTTAATAAACGGAAATCAAATGCACGTAGAACTCATAAATAGCCTCAACATTATTATTTTTTTTCTCTGTACTTTGTAACAATCGTCCGCCCAAAATGCTAATAACTTGTAAATATGTGTTAATTAATCCGTACAAAATCGGATATTTTATAAAAGGCCATATTACCCTTTAAGTCAACTAGTGCTTTACTGGTGCTTCCTTACGCGCGGGTCTTCTGTCGTTTCAATTTTTATTTGCTTCTTCAATTTTATTTTGGGATTTTTCGGTGGTAGAATTAAAGTTTTGCTTATTTTTTTCGGTGTATTGGGTTTTAATTTACTATTAGTTGCATAGGTTAAAGGTTCAATTCATACATTAACTCATTAATTTTTAAAATATTTATTATAAATAATGACGTCCCAAATGGCTGAAAATGGTTCAGAGGAGATAATCGATTTAAATCAGGACAAATCGATCGAGTTTGGAAAAATTCTTGCTAATCCGCCTCCAGGAGAGGAGGTTGTTATTTCTGGTAAGCTACTGATACTAAAATGATATTTGTTAATATGTAACTTATGATGTTCTAAAAGTTCTATATATTAGTTTTAAAATTCTTTGCTGTAAGTTACGACTCTATTTATTTTTAAAGGTATTTATAGTTCTATACATCCAGAACAGAAAAACGTGCCAACCTTTTTGACCACGAATTAGCACTTTCTATGTAAATTAATTATTGCACCACTTTTAGTTAAAAGAAAACAAAATATTATAGCTGTAGTCCTCTATATTGTTTAATTTCTTTTTTAAATTATATAGCTTTATTTAGCTGATATTTAGTGAATTATGATTTTTAATTTATTTATCTTTCAATTTTCCTTTCTAACATTTTGGAAATTATTTTAATTTTTTGTCAAGAGGGGTTTTGAAAGTAGTCGTCGATTTTTTCTTACTTTTTACACAAAACTACAAGTTTGGTTAAAAGTCTTGAATTTATATAATGATTAAAAATTGGTTACACGTGTTTCGCTCCTATAGGCATCATCCAATCTGATCAACAGTTTCTAAAATGTACACTCTTAAAAACATCAACTTTAAGACATGGACACTACGGATAGATTATGGATACTCTATACAAAACGATGAAATTCCTTCATTTAATATAAAATGTAATAAATAAGTAAATATTAACAATCGACATTCCTTAGGGAGTGATTTTGCATGATCATGAAACGTAAATACTTCGAGTTTGGAAAAATACGAGTTGTTAATTTTTTTTCACGAAATAACGATTTATTTATTGCTCCAAAACCGGCTGAGATATGCAAATAAAAAAGGGCAGTTTTAAGGGGTAGCCATTGGGCATTCTTTACCATACAATAAAGAATTGGCACCAGAGATTTACGGCGAATTACAAGGGTTTTATGATGCACGTTGCACACACAGAGTAGTGTCAGTACTCCAACGGGACTACATTGGTAAATAAAGGCTCCAGAATGAACAATACAGCTGGTTTTGGGCTCTAGTACAGATGGTGGAATCTAACATCCCAGCAAAGCATACTCGCTGAGGGAACATGCTACTCTCTTCCAGGTTAACGTTTTTTGCTATATTGAAATGTGGTCAGCAAATCCTAAACATGCGTAAACCGCAATATAGTTGTATCAGTTTTCTCAGACGGATATATTGGAGTGCATAAAGGTCCTAGAGAAACTGATAAAGGTGGGCTGCGGGGTTCAGCTTGTCTGGATGCCGAAAAAGCCGGTGGGGCCTGAACCCATAATCGGTACCTATAGCTACATGCGTAACAGCTGCATCGATGAAGAGTCTGTTGGAAAGGTGGACTTTCTGATAATAAACTAAAGCTCTTGGTATGAGACAGGCTAAGGCACTCTGCCTGTCTCACCAAAAAACTGTTACGTTTAAAAAAACCGCGAAATTCCACTAGTGACGGGTTGCTTAACCAGACAGTGGCATTTAAGGCTCCATCTCCACACTATCGGTATTGCGGACAATGTTGCCAGGTTTTATTAACATTTACGTGTTTTTTTTGACAATTTTGACATTAAAATGCGCCACCTTGTGACCTAGCATAAAACTATTAGTAAAGTAATGAGGAGGACATAAATCAAGGAATCCGCACCTCGGTTTGGGGGAGTTTGACCAGTTCCATCTAGTGTTTTATTATATTATACTTATTTTTTTTGTGAAAGACTTTTAAATAAGAAGAATGGTTAGCGATATTTGATTAAAATAAAAATAAACGCAATCGAAAGGAAACCCATAAATACACGAAGAACCATATATTAAGTATTAGTTCACCGAGGTCACACAAATCAATTTCTAAAATTTCTTCTATGTAACCAAGACAATGTAAACAGCAAAGGGAATTGGCCGAACTGATGCCCTTCTAAAATAACAGGAATTTTGAACACACGGATCTCTTTTTACCATACCTCACACTCTTTTTACTCATAGTTTCATTGTAAAACTTGTTCACATGGACATTCGCTAATTTCAAAAGTCTTATCAGTTATTGATCACATAAAAAAAAAACCTTCTTTTAATACAAATATGGAAAAAATAATATAGGAACAAAAACAAAATACTTTACTAGGTTTAAGAAGTACCAGTTCAAATTAAAAGCGCCACCTTTAGGCGCTCGGCGCATGTCCCAATATCTTCAACATTATTTCAAATTTAGATGCGCCACTTTGGCGCAAATGCGTTACACCTGATTGCGGACAACTCGGAATGCCAGTGATGTTAGAAGGGGACGAAACTGTAGACCACGTTATCAGGGAATACCCAGCAGTCACGTGCGCTAGGTTCAAATTCTGGGACTAAGAAACTAGAACAAGCAGTTCTCAAGTCAATTGTGGAGTCATCTGAAACAAATACTCGAAAAATTTCCAACATAATAAATGCAAGCAATTTAACTGTATTTACCATTTCGTATACAATATGTGCAAGCACTACTACTAGAGACTTTTCCGCGCCTTTTTGTAGTTGATTTATCATGAATTTTTTTAAATGGCGTTTTGATTACTGAGGGGCTGATTTTGGACAACACCGTATAATAAAAATCTTATGGCTTGAGGAAAATCTACATGGTATCTTTGCAGGATCATTTTGCAATATATATCTGACTTTGGGTATTAATAACCATTACTGATTACATTTAATCGGTCCATACTTCCTCTTACAATGACTGACATGTGAATCTCATTTTAGTTTCCTACAGGAAAAGTTACCTATTCTCTTTGAACAAATTGCTCCACGAGACAGCACTTATGGTTGATAGTGCACAAGCCCATTTCAGCATTAATACCTTCATTTAGATATGTTACGTTTAGAACCCGAAATTGAATAAACCTAGTTTTAGCCGGTTAGATTGCGTTTTATCCAAGGGAAGATGGATAAAACGCTTAAATTCAGATGTGGATAAAAAATACTACATTTGAATTATATTTGCTTTATTTGCCACATTAAAAATCAAAGAAATTATTGATGAAAAACATGTATCTAGTAAAAACATGTAACTAAAAACATGTAACTAGGTAACTTGAACTTAAACTAACTATAGGTAACTTAAACTTGAACGCAAGCTTGAACGTAAAGTTGAAAATATTTAGTTTTACTTGGATTTACTCTCACTTATTTGAGCAGGATAAGCTCGAGTAACATTTAGAGTAACATAGTACTCCTGAAGACTTACAACGACATTTTAGTGTAATACATTTTATTTTACAATGACATCTTTTGTATCCTTGATCACCAGACATAGACTCGCTAGTAGCAACTTGTCGTACTGATTTTGTTTCGGATGACACTTTGTCACTATCAAGGAGTTGATTGTCACATACTGTAAACTGGTTTCTTGAGAACATTTCTTCAATTGTTCCACTCTCATTTCCTACAAACAGGATCATTCGATAAATAAGAATATAAGTTTAACAGGTACAGGTAGCTTACCCAAACGATACATGCCTTCTCCAGTTGTTTCTACTACTACCATTAAAAAGTTTCTAAAGTCGCCCCTCCCCTATCTACATCGGGTATTCTTTTCATGTTTTCAGCTTGAATTTCCAAGTTTCTTTTAGCTACCTTTGGGATTGAAAGAATTTGTTTATTTCTGTCACAAAATGTATAGATTCCATCGTCTAATGGACTTTGTTCACTGCAAACTGAGCAAGAATTAAGTACATTGTCCTGACTTGTACTTGGAGCATTTTCATTTTCTCCGAGGAAGATTTAAGTCCTACTTTGATTTCAGATCCAAACATTGCCTTATATGGTGACAGTTTAATTCCATCATGATATGACCGATTCTTCATGAGCTAGACGAATCTTAACCCTTCTGACCAATTAGTAGTATTTTGGTCACTCATCCAGGTCATAAGTATATTTTGGATGTCTTGATTCGCTCGCTCAACACTTCCTTGGGATTGGCTATGCCTAGGCCTTCCATGTACTATTTTAAGTCCATCCCACATCAAACACAACTCCTCAATAATACGATTAGCAAATTCTCAGCCTAGTTAAAAAAAATTACTTTAATATGTATGCCAATTAATAGTTTTAAAAACGTTAAAATAGAAAAGTAAAAACTGTTGTTGTCATCAATCATCCTGTATAAGGAATTTTTTTATAGTATCTACTCACCGTCATCTGATTGTAAAATCGACGGTGCCCCAAATATACAAAATATGTCCAATACATTTTTGGCAACTTCCTCGGCTGTTTTTGATTGTAATTTGTACGAATTTTGTTAGGTGGTCTTGCTAGACCATTATATCTGGATTCGACTGCATGTCTATTAAATCCACTTGGCATCGACTATTCATTTCCGAAAATACCATGGGTTTGACGACAATACCTTTTTTCGCAAATTTCTGTTTCTTTTGACATGCCATACAAAGTTTTAGGTATGTCATAATGATTTCCTGTGTTATGTTTTTATACTTTTTATTTATCTCATTCAATATGCGATGCTTTCCGCCATGACCGATAGCCAAGTGAGTCTCATGTAGAATATCAAAAATTTGATGAAATACCTTATATTTGTTTCACCTTCGGCAACAGGAGCAATAAGCCTTTCAACACCACCAACTACACAGACATCAAATCTTTTTAAGCGACAATATTGTAATGTCGATTTAGATTTAGCAATTTTTGCTACTTTTACCGATTCCAAAATATCACTATATTGTGTAGCATTCATACAAGACGTATTTAAGTCTTTACGTGACACCAAATCACAAAGCATTTCATTAAATCGCGCCTTAAAACGTGAAAATGACTCTAAATCACTCATTTTCTTGCGCTGTCGGAAACGTAACTAAGTAATACTTATTGCATCATTCACATGCAGCATTATCCAAAAGCAGTTGGAGAAAACTAGTATTAACCGAATAAAACTAAAATTCAACGAAATTTCGGATTTTATCCACTTTGTTTGGATGATTCGAGCTTTATCCGGGTAATTCTAGAATTATCTAATTTTCGGGTTTTATCCGTAACAGATACAAATTATTGGATAGGTAGAACAGGTACGGCCCTTACCCTTAATCGGCGGATTTAAATCCTTTAGATTTTTGAATCTCGGAAGTCTTTACTTAACTCCATTTCCGCAGAAAATGTTAATGACTGAGGAACCGAGTTATAGCCGACTGTGAGATAATAAGATAATACACCAGAAATATTTGCGCAAATATGACAATTAAGTAAGTGCTGATTCTTGTGTCACGACTAATGGAGGTCATTTGTTGGAGCTTCGCGCCAATTTAAAGTTCTATTTCTGCAAAAAAAGTGTTATTCCTAGATTTGTTAACAATTTACCAAGAAAAGACTTGGGTCTTAAAAGTATTAAATCCAAAGAGGCATTAAATACCTTAACAATTTAGGAAAAACATTAGAAGGAATTCCACCATGCAATATTGTTAACTATGATGCATCAAATATTGCTGATGATCCTGGTTATAGAGGCATAAAAAGCCCAGAAAAAATTTGTCATTTTTTACCAAGTGCAACAACAGTAACTTGCCACCTTATATAATTTATAAGAGTATACTTATATGATCTTGAAAAGAGGATACTCCTTAAGGACCTTGTTGTTGTGCCCAGCCTTGTTGTTCAAGAGGAAATCGGACAATCGGACAAATAACGGAATGATTAGTCACTGTAACATTTCAAAATTCTTAACATTTTTACCTCATGCAAAAAGACTTCAGGGTCATAAGGTTGTACTTGGAGACAATCTTTCATCACAATTAGAAGATGATGTCTTAAAATGGTGTTCAGAAAATAATATTGATTTCGTTCGCCTAGTTCCGAACTCAACACATCTTACTCAACCTCTTTAGATCTATGAAAAGCTCTTGGCGCACTACATTAACGTGGAAATCCAAAAAACGTTTCCGAGTTTATTAAGAAGGTATCTAGAGCAAATGGGTTTCTAAAAATTCCTAAAAAGTCCTACTCAGGAGTTGGCTAGGTCACAATGAATAAATAAATTCGAGGTTCTCAAAAGACTTCCAGAGAGTGATCATGAAAATCAAATCACTTCAAATGTTCAAAGTGTTCGTACTAATTACTTAAAAGAGAGGAGATTTGGAAATATTGACGAAGCTGCGAGAAAAAAAATGGTGCAATAATATTTGAAAAGACATCATGGTCTGATGACGCAAGCGAATAATCCGATATGTAACTTCTATCTGATGTTAGTTCCATGGATGTAGATATAGTTCCGTCACTGAAAACTGTTCTTTTAATGCGGATCAGGCAGGTTCGTCTAAATTAAAAAGGCATGATAAAATACTTATAATAGTGCCCCGAAAAATCCTGACTCTGTAGCAGACACTTTTGCGATAAGGTCGTATACGCAAAGGAAAAATGTTTCGTGTAGTAGAGGATATTTCTTATGACGATAGCGTAATACAAACTTATTGTGTCTAAGTAATTTCTTCTTTCTCTCTTTTTTAATTCTTTATTGTTTTTTTTAACATTATAGTTATCTACCTCATTTATTTTTTTTATTTTAATTAAAGAAATAAAGAGGTTACTTTGCCAAAATCATAAAAACTTATGACATGATCAAAGTAACTCCACTCAGGGTTTAACTTTGTAAAAGCTTAACATTTTTTGTAACTTCTAGACTTTAAAACTTATGTGAAAAATATTGGTGCAAATTTAAAGATTAAATAAAACCGATGTTAATTTTTCATAAAATTTAAATAAATTATAAATAAATTAATTTTCAATGTAATCAAAGTAGGCCGATCCTACGGAATATTTTATGGAATTTTTGTTTGCGTTTCGCTATATGAATAGATGAAGAGAAAAGAAATAAAAAAGTTGTTAGAAATAGATGTCATACTATCTAAGAAAGCATTTTTTTGGCTACCTAAAATTCCTTTTTTTTAAATCTAATTATGTCAAAAACGATTGTAAAGACCGTTATTAAATATATCTTTTTACGAAAAAATGACGTTTCTAAGTAAAACAAGCACGTATAAAACAATTATGCCGCTTTCAATATTAAAAAAAAACAAGAAAATTCCTAAGTGATAGCCATTCAATGATAAAATTAGAACGCTTGTTTATCAAGTCCGAAAATAAGGCAAGTAATAAGTGCTCGTTCCATATTAACATGAAATTAAGGAACATAATTAAGGTATGTTAACAGGGCTTTACAAACAACATAACAAGGATATACCTTTTTGTATGATAATTTACAAAAATAATGCACTATATTGTAAACATGTGCATTCTCTTAAGGTCAAGGTGCATATTTCATTTACGCCTATCATAATAATTAATAATCAATGCATAATTTATTGTCCATCGATATTTAAATTTATTGTAACTAAGTAACTGAGTCAAATTTCCGAAGAATTTACAGACGGAAAAATTTTTCCGTAGAAAATAAAAAAAGCATAGCTCAATGTACAGGATATCAAATCTGGTCTTAAGAATTTGAAACCAATAAAAAATAGGGTATTGGGCAATTGAGGCCTAAAACTCCAATGATGTATACGATAAATTAAATTTAAAACCTCGGTACCTAACAGCTAGTACAATGCTAATAAGCACTATAAGGGACCCTTTAACTACTTTACACAGTGTCATACAATTATATTGAAATATTTTCAGGTCTTTCCGGTAAATATCCAGATTCCGAAGATGTTCATCAATTTCGGGACCACCTCTTTAACAAATTTGATATGGTATCGTGTGACAATCGCAGATGGGAACCTGGACATCCAGAAATTCCTCAAAGAACTGGAAAAATACCAAAAATCGAAAAATTCGATGCGGGATTTTTCGGTGAGTTGATTGGAACCCCATAAATTTCCGATTGAACTTATTCTAATTTTTTTTTTAGGAGTTCACTATAGACAGGCAACGGCTATGGATCCGGTGACGAGGATCTTCTTGGAAACTACAATTGCCGCCATTTTCGATGCTGGTTTACATCCATCTGAATTGGAAGGTACCAATACCGGCGTGTTTGTGGGCTCATGTTTTAGTGAAAATGAAAAGTGTTGGTTTTTCGATAAGCTTGTGCCGCAAGGATATGCGTTTACAGGGTAAATATTGTTTTTTATCATCTCTTATTCTTCTAGTTTTCATCATAATTTTTACATACAAATTGTATTTAGAAATAAAAATCAAAATTATTAATTGCATCATCTAAATATAAGTGAGTTTAGTACTTCGCGAGACGCTTTGCAGTAAATAAAACCCAAATGAAATTTTTGACAGAAGTAAGGCATCTTTAGAATTGTTGTGTTTTCCAGTTATGCTCAATAAAAGATACTCAGATTCCGGTTTCTTAAATTTTATTTAGACGTTTAAACAAAAGACTTATAACATTAAAAGCAATACCAAGATTCAGTTTCATACTTAGGACGTCACATTGGAAGAAAGCGAGACCTTGTCAACTTAAATTTAGGTTGGACAGCCTGTTGTAGGCATGCGCACTAACCTGTTCAAGTATAGAAAGGAAAAACGAGTGTTGCAATATTGTGGGATTTAACTTTCAAATATCAATACATTACAAGAATTATCACAGGCTTTCACTAATTTACAATTTTCTGTTGCGCGCACTAACCTATTCAAGTATAGAAAGGAAAAATGAGTGTTGCAATATTGTGGGATTTAACTTTCAAATATCAATACATTACAAGAATTGTCACAGGCTTTCACTAATTCACAATTTCAGGATAATATCCTCATGGTTCATTATCAAAGTTTGGCAATCTGAAATGAACACGATTTTGGTATATAAGAAAACTGCAAATCTATGTAACTTATTCCGCAAAATTTATCTCTTAACCATCATGCTATTATCAAATAAATAAATCATTTTTGCATCAAAATGGCCTAGGAAACAAGGAAAAAAAGCCGTGTTTAATATTTGTTGGACATTCCTTTGAATGTCACATTCGTCATATTAAGTTATTCTTGAAATAAATTCTTCAAGACGTATTGTAAAGGGAAAAACATATTCAGTATAATTGTTGCTGCCCTTGTGGTGTAAGAATTTGTTTTAATTGTAACATAGTCAGTTTCGAATAGTCACTACGCAAAGGCAACATCTTGATCATGAAATACAGCTATGAGCTGTATGAACATCTGCGACCTCGAAGAATCTGTAAATTCTACCAACAATACTAAAGAAAGGTTGTGGCAGAGTTTTGAAGAGACTGGTGATGTAAGAAAAAGACAAGCTGGTTTAACAAGAGCAACAAAATTTACATTTATTCGCCTTCAGACATAACGAAATCCAATTTTTGCTCCAGTACTATCCCGTGAAATTAGCACACACGTCAAAGTTTGGTTTACGTCCTGATTCAATAAAACTGAGGGTATATTGAAACTCGAACACCTACCAATACGTCTCGCATGTAAACCAATCAAGAAGTTGTCAGGTACTAAGCCGAACCTTTGATGGCTTACTCCAGAGTTTAGATGTTTTCGAGCTAATCTGGTTTCTATTGAAAGGCTTTTAGCAGCAAACGAATATCGGGATCAAATTCTAGAATTCAATATTTTATTCACGCGCTCTAGAATTTGGTGAAAATTTTGTACTTCTGCACCCCAATGCATGTCCACCTGTTTGACAAGAACTAGAAACTTTCTGGTGCACAATAGTCAGATATACCCATGGCCTAGGCAATCCTTAGAATAATGTTTTTTTATTAAGAACATTAATACATTTCGGACAAGTTTTGAAGAAAAAACTACTATGTGAGTTATGCACAAGGGATCAATAAACATTATTGATATATTGGTCTCATTGTCAAATTTAAGGTTTCAAAGACCACATTTAGTATACCAGAAGCGTAAAAAGGATGTACAATAAATAAACACATTAGGTTTGATTTGTTTGAATTAAATATTTAGTTGTACCATTTGAAAAATACAGAAGCGAAAAATTTAAATAAATTAAACTTCAAGAGATTCCATTTTTATTAAATTCCTGGTAACATTTTTAATAGAATATATATATGTATATATAGGGGTTAAAATGAAACAAATGTATTGCAAATCTGATTTTTGAAGAAAAAAGCGAACGCACTCTTTATGCATTTAACATAAGTAAAGTGAGCACATTTCTTATCAATCTATATGGAAGAAAAAAAAATGGACTCAATAAGAAGTTTGCAAAGTCAAATATAGAATACAAGATCTACAATCAGTAAAATTGAGAAGAAATTTAAAGAAACAAGGCAAAAAAGTCAGATCTTCACTAGTATCAATCTTTGACATAAGTCAGTCATTAGTTTTGTACAGGCAAACAAAAAGAAACAAGAAAATTAGTAGCCATAACGAGATTAGAGAACTACATGAGCATAACGAAGATGATACTGATCGCAGACAATAGTTTGATAAAATTATAATGTAAATATGTAAGTTACAAATGATAAAATTATAATGTAAATAGTAAGTTAGTAAGTAAATATGTAAGATTTTCCCATGGGAGAATCGCCTTTACTGATGAACATTCTGTTGTGAGAACATTTGACATACAGGACGCAGCTAAGATCTATTCGGTTTCCAGTAAACTAAAATGCTCCACTTCATTTTACTTGACAAGTATGCTAGTATTTAAATACAGTTTTGCTTCAATAGCAAATTGCTCGGACGGAACTTATAGAATAGCCAGCAAGAGCATCGCATCTTACACTGTTGGTTTTTCCTATAAAAATAATTTAAAATTTAGTAGTAGATTAGCATTTTATCAAAAACTCGGTTGGCATCGAGCTTTGGCATCAAAGGCTAAATTTCCCCGTTGAGTTTTCTTGCTGTACTGTACATAAGAGTGTTAAGATACTTCGGTAGATCCACATTTCAAACTCTTCCAACTAATTCATTGTGCTTCAATGTCCAGCGTTATATATTATGAACAGTACCATACGTAATATCTTGTAACGTTTATTCTGAGATTGGCATCAAAGTCAGAGTTCGTAAAGACCTTTTTGAATCTCTTAAATGAGCTTCTCGCTTGTTCTAACCGGAACTTGACATCTACGTCTCAAGAGTCTACACATTACTCAGCTAGTCCCCAAATAGTTAAACTTTTTTATTAGTTCTATGTCTTCACTATAGTATGAGAGTTTTGCATTCTGTAACTCTAATTTGCCAATGACTACGAAGAATTTTGCCTTTTTTATGTTGATGTTAATCGCTTTCCAACTATATGTCCAGGAGCCTTTGGAGGTTATTCATATTATTTGCTATCAGGACTGTATCACCTGCATACTGCATATGGATGATTCAAGTGCCATTTACTTTAATGATTAATCGTTGTCCTAGTAGCTAACAGCTTCTTGGAAAATGTTTTCAGAGTAAATGTTAAACAGAAGTGGAGAGAGGGTACATCCCTGTCATCTCTAAGGATTTTCTGTACCTTGTAATTTTGTTGACGAATTTTATTGCAGTTGAATAGTATACAAGCTTTCAATTCAGCATATGCCTTTCTGATCGTATCGTAGCATTTGAACGAGTTTATGATATTGCACTTTATCAAATGCTTTTTTGTAAATCTATGAAACACTATGTGTTTTTGAAAGTGGTAGACAATGGTAATGTAGAAACAGGTAGTCGAACTGACATTGTCTTTGTTTTCGTAAAACATGACGTTTCGTTCGGTAAGTATATCCGACCATTATCAAGTGTAAACTAAAGCAATTTCCTATTCTGCAGGCTTATATATGATTGATGGGATCAATGAGGCGTGAATTCTGATGATGCGTGAAGAAAGCGTCTGCTAGAAAAGGTCTCCATATGTTGGATTGAACATCCACACTGGGTTGGCTGAAGACGCCCTGGTTTTGCGTTATGCAGGCAGCTTCCAGATATCGAATGGTTTGAGGAACAGCAATCATGATAAATTTATCATCTGGGATAAAGGGAAAGACAAACTTCAGGGCTTCTTACACCACCTGAACAACATGGTGCCAAGTGTCAAATTCACCATGGAGACGGAAAAAAATTCGACGCTGCCATTCTTAGATATTCTTGTCAGGAATACAAATGATATTATAAGAACGTCTGCGTATCGAAAACCCACACATACTGGACAACACCTAAATCATCATCAGGTCTCTGTACAACCGAGCTGTTACCATCTGCAATAACGACGCAGACTTCAAGGCGGAAGAAGCACTTCTTATTAAAGATCTCCAGCAGAATGGCTATCCCAAAAAAACTTATCCAGAAAACTATCCAGAGGTCGATGGCGAAGGAAACCAGAACCAAGCAAAAGGATGAATCAACTGGGCTTCTCGCAATCCTCTATATAAAGGGTACATCGAAGAAAATCCGACGAATTGCTAAGAAGTTTAATCTAAAAATCGCCTTTAGATCTGGCAATACCATAAAAAGTTCTGTTTCACCAAAAACTACATCTACTAGATAGCTTGTGAGTGTGGGGACTCATATGTTGGCGAAACCAAAAGACCTTTGGCAGTTAGGACCAAGGAACATCGCAAATGGACAACCACTGGAGAAGTAGCCAGATCAGGCATTCATCAGAATTCACACCTCATGGATCCCATCAATCATATATAAGCCTGCAGAATAGGAAATTGCTTTAGTTTACACTTGATAGCGGTCGTAGATACTTACCGACCGAAACGTCGTGTTGTACGAAAACAAAGACAATGTCAGTCCGACTACTTGTTTCTATGAAACACTAATCTTGGAAGATGAAGTGATGCGTTTCATCAATACAATATTTCTTTTATTTAATTATATGTAAAACTGCATTTTAACCTAATAATAAATATATAATAATGTTGACATACAATTATAATTTCCATTTGTACGAAAATGCCAAAAATACTGAAAAAATGCATTAATATAAAATATATGCTATTTTTATTTATCATATTTTAGTTGTGAGCGTTCCATGATAGCCAACCGAGTGAGTTACTTCCTTAAGCTTAAAGGACCTTCGTTCGTGTGTGATACAGCTTGTAGCAGCTCCTTGTATGCTTTAGAAAATGCTTATAAGGCCATAAGGCTGGGTAAATGTGATCAAGCAATCGTCGGAGGAACTAATATTTGTTTGCATCCCTTCGTGTCATTACAGTTTGCCAGGTAATTTTATCTCACCTAGTTCTCTGTTAAAATATATTTAAATATAATTAATATTATTATAGGTTGGGTGTCCTAAGTTTGGACGGATCGTGCAAAGTATTTGATAAAGACGGTAACGGTTATGCCAGATCTGAAGCTGTTTCCGCAATATTACTTCAAAAAGCCAAACACTCTAAAAGAATTTATGCTACTATTTTACACGCTAAAACTAACTGCGATGGATATAAGGTGAACTATCATGCAATTTCTCATTATTTAATTCTTTTCTCATATTTCTTTCTTGTTTTAAGGATTCTGGAATAACTTATCCCTCGGGAGAAATGCAGATTAGACTTCTTAATGAATTTTACGAAGAATGTTACACTGTTAAGCCATCAGAGTTAAGCTTTTTAGAAGCTCATGGCACAGGTACAAAAGAAACCATACATTGTCTATTTCTTTTATAATTCATGACCTTCATTTTTTATATAGGTACAAAAGTAGGGGATCCCGAAGAACTACAAGCCATTGAAGAAGTGTTTCTAAAAAACAGAAAAACTCCTCTATTTGTAGGTTCTGTAAAATCCAATATTGGACATACAGAACCTTCTTCGGGACTCTGCTCCATCACAAAGGTAACAGTAGCAATGCTTTTTTATTTAAGGTTATTTTATTTACTTTTTTATTAAAGGATATTTACTAAGTCTTTCGCAAACGATTTTAGGCGATTATTGCATTCGAAACTGGATACATTCCACCAAATATTCACTATAATAAACCAAGGGAAGGTATTAAATCTTTGGAGGATGGAAGACTAAGGGTTGTTACCGAAAAAACACCTTTTAACGACAACAATGGTCTCATAGGTACTTTAGAATATTTTTGAGTGTAAACAGTATTTGGATAAATTCAATTTTAGGTATAAACAGTTTCGGTTTTGGAGGGGGCAACTGTCACGTGTTATTGAGGCACAATCCCAAAACCAAAATTAACAATAGCAGAGCAAAAGATAACATTCCTCGATTAATTTGTGTCAGTGGAAGAACCAAAGAGTCTATAAATACTTTATTAGATGATGTACTCGAACATCGTTGTGATGTGGAACATGTCAGGCTGTTGCAACAAACTTTTAGGTAAATTTACATATATAATATACATTCGGGATGCCCTATAATTAACCATTAACGGGAAATATTAGACGAATAAATAGAAAATGCCATAAAAAATTTTGCTCATTAAGGAGATATAGGTTACTGGTTGGTCATTTTCACCAATGTGTGGTGAATGTTCTGATGCATCTCGTATACCACAAGATTCACATTGTGATCCTGTGCTTCTCAAGTTATTCACAGATGTAGGTGATACCTTATAGACTAGTCAAATATTGTTTGATTATAACCTAAAATTATTTAGAGTGATACGGGGTGATAATAACCCTCATTCACTGCTCAACAATATTAATGGGGTTACTGCCGGGTTCAATCTAAATGGTTTTTACTTACATACTTCACAGTGTTTTGAGGTAACTTTTTTGAGGTCAAAAAAGATTTGCTTACGATATTAACGCTAATGTTTTACCAAGGATAACAATTCTTTAAGACTAAGGTATAATTTTTGATTCTCAAATGATCCTCTTACCCACATCAGTAACGGCACATAGCGGCACAAGCATTTAGATAGTTACTTCCATCAAAATCAGACGCTTACTAATGTCGTAATAAAAAATATCAATGTAGCAGGCGAGTAGCAGAGCACACGAAATGTATAATGCACTCTCTGATGATCGATTCCCCAACCTGTATATAAAAGACTGGTTATTAATCTGCCCAATATGAATAATGGTTAATAATTAATAACATATAGATTAAGTGCTCCACATTATTGTGTAGTTATATATAATTTATATTATTTTTTATTGATACTTTTTACTACTAATATCTATTGTGCTATTTTATATTTTTAGGTGCTAGTTTTGTGGTAATGGTATAACCGTTTATCAGCAAAGTGGTGGTAAATTCCATAATACATGTGATGCCAAGTAGCTTTCGAAACTCAGAGAATATGTGTTCAATTTGACATTGCTAGTTCATTCTCTGATCTAATTAAACACCAAAAAACTTCACTTCACTTGAGCTACCTGTAATGCTTGATTTTGCAATTTTTTCATAAAAGTGAACTGTTGTCTTGTTCTCGGTCATAATAAGCATGTTTCTGCTGTACCACTCCTCCATTCTCTTAAAAGCATTTATCTATTCTATTGAAGTGGTTCCTTACCAGAACTTGAAATTTCAACAGAAGTATTATTTACAAACTGAACTTTTAGCCTGGAAATTGTTAGATCTTTTACAAATAATATAAAAAGAGCTAGAATTCTTCCTAATAGTGGAAGTATTTGTACATTTAGTTGGTTCCAAGGACATGACGAGACATCAAATATTTCCTGCTCAAATGTGGATTTTTACCATCGAAATGATGTTTATTTCTCTAATTAAGAATTCTACATCGGGTAAATGTGGCTTTGTCCATAAGAATTATTCAACAATCAACCAAACAAGCCAACGTCAGTCCTTTTTAACAAAAATGAAAATCTATAACAAATTTTCGAAAACTGCAGTGTAAAAAGTTGACAACTTGGCAGCAAATTTTGAAATAATTTCTAAATTGCCCACTTGCTCACTTCAGTTTCTTCTTACTATATAACTTTTAAAATTTTGCTCGAATTGACCTACCGCACCATGATAGTACATATAGGATACATTACTTGTTCATTTTAATAATTTGTATTGCAATATTGTAAGAAGGTCTAAAGTGGCATAAAGAACCACATATAAGATCAAAAGTACAGGGTAATTTTATTAGATAGTGTGTCCTTTAAGAAGTCGTTAATTGTCTGCGTATTAATTGTGATTTGGATACTCTAAACCTAAAGAATTTTCAAATATGTTCCAAACCAAATTGCCACTATCAGCCTGTGTTTGCTTAACGAGCAATATTTTCCACTCCAGTTAATCAATGATTTATGAGTTATAGGACATCCTCTATATCGAATTTCTATATTGTATAATAATGATGTTTTATGCTTTTTAGGAAAGATATTACTGGGCATTTATATAGAGGATTCTCTATGCAATCAAAGTCTGGTGAACTTTTCAGGTCTTTTAACTTTAATGCTGCGGGCAAGCCGGACCTATTCATCTGTTTTGGAAAACTTGAAAATCCGGTAGAGGGAATACAACAATTTTTGGAAATACCAATGGTCACGAATATTTTACAAAGGTAGGTAACGGTAGAAACTCTTAATATTCCCAATTTTAAATATCCTTGTCTGAGATCTTTGATGGGACTACTTAACTTGAAGAAAAAATGTCAGCTGACATGACGATATAAAAACAATGTGTCTATTGTCTGAATATACCCTTGTGTTGCATTTTATCTCTTTCATTTGATACTGGAAAATTTACTAGCTACTAATTTCATTACGCCAATTTTCAAAAGTAACTATGGCAGAATTACTATATCTTGTGCCATTCCTAAACTTTTTTGACTAGTTTGCGATAAACGTGAATCCAAACCTCTTACCTCTAGAGTAGCATGGGTTTACCCAATGAAGGTCTAGGGCTTACAGATCTCATGGATTACGAAGATTGTCTTTTCAGCGCCTTGGAGAGGAATATGCAGATCGATAGCATTTACACTGATTTCTCCAAGGCGTTCGATAAAATTTTGTCATAGGCTCTTAGTGGCTAAGGTAAAAGCAATGAATTTTGATAGTATTCTTACCTTGTGGGCTTAGAGTTTCCTCTGTGGTTGGCACCAAATAGGGAGAGTTACTTCAAATGTCCCACAGGGATCACATTGGGGTCCTTTATTTTTTAAGTTGTTTATCAATGATTTGGCAAAAATTATTATTCATTACATGTCATGGTTAACTTCCAATTTTCCATAATAACATGTAATGAATGTAAAAGTGCCGTATCATATAGTGAAGAGTTTAAGATACCGGAAACTAGTCCAGAGTGATCTTGCATGGGTTGAGTCATTGGCGTCTCTTAATGGTTAATTAGTCAAAGTCAAAGTCCAAATATACTTTATTTGCTAAGTTTACAAACTTGTGCTAAAAGCTTCCTAATCCTAGAATTTATAATACTAGTATTTATTTGGTTATACAGGATACAAGACAAAAACAAAATACAGAATCGATTTTGATTGTACATAGAAGCATATTTTATATAATCAAAGAAAAAACCAAAAAAGAAGAAAAAAAAGGCGAGAACCAACATAAAACAAGAATAATAAAAAAAAATTAAATAAATCTGATCAACAGATATATAATTAATTTTAAATATTAAAATGAGTCGTTAAAAAACTCTTCAATGCTGTAGTAAGCTTTTGGTAAGATTAATTTCTTTAGTTCTCTCCTAAACTTTTTAAGGTATATAACAGTCCTAATCGAAAAAGGAACATGATTAAATATTTTACGACTAATATATATAAGAGAGTTTCTCGTAAGCGAGGAGGTGGAGATTGGAAGAGATAAGTTGCCCACTTGACGAGTATTATGACTGGTGCAGGCATGACTTACGGACTTATGTATGAGTGTTGCAGTTTCCAATATAAAGAGTGAGAAACTATTAAAATTCTTTCAGCTACAAAAAGGGGTTTACAAGAGACTCTCAGACCAACACCACACAGATACCTTAATGCTTTTTTCTGAATAGTAAAAATTATGTTAAGGAGTCCCTTGGAGCACAAACCCCAAAATGGCAACCGATAACGGATATGAGAGTCTATTAAGGCGAAATAAACTGAACGAGCAAACAACCCCCCCCAACTCATGCCTGGCAACCCTGAACCTGATGCCGCAGTGCAAGCCAGTTACCTGGAGGGTAGTGGCACAGATGTAAATAGCTCCGCACGGTGCGGAGCTTTTTACATCTGTGGTAGTGGGTAGCCAGGCGCTAAGCAACCCTCCAAGTAACCCGCGAGGTATGTTTCCGACAAGCGATTTTAACTAGAACAGCCGCACTGCGAGCCCCCACCAACTTAAGCAGCGTAGCAACTCGCCAAGCAAGCCACTTGAGTATCAGTCATGAGTCATGATGGATATTTTCAACCAGGCGCGAGGTAGTGTTTGGTCGCAAAATAGAGGAAAAATTAATTGCGGCTGTTTTTAAACGCAAATCTATATGAGACCCACCAGACGAATTAAGAAAAAACTCAAAAATCAAGGGGCATGATTTTAAAGTCACTCACGGGAGCTACAATTTACGACTGAACCTGATTAAATTGGTCGTTGTAATAATATTACCAATCTAATCAAATAATTTTTTATCGAATTAGTGCGCATAAGGTATATTACTCTCTACCCATTACCCTCTACCCGTCAAGCTATAGTGCGGGCTCGGCTTAACTGCAGAACAACCAGAAGAAAGTTTAGCAACGAGGCCCAAAACGTGGTTGTCAAACCTTAAACTCTCATCAATGTAGAGGCCGAGAAATCGACAAAATTCTCCACCATGTAGCGGGCTCTGTTCATCAAACAAAAAACCCTCTACATTACACTTAAAGCCCAGAACAAAAGTCTTATCAACATTGAATACAATCCTTACCACTCTTTAATTTTGTGAAGAACCATAGCTTAGTTGTGATTAAGTAAGTTGAGAAAATGCTGTTTGAAGAAATAAAAGGATAAGGGTCTATTTATTCAATAGATTATCTCAGACATATTTATAAAATTGTGCTGAAATTATAGCAATTACTTATAATAAACTACCCTAACAATATATTTTTCCATTATACTAATATGTAGTTGTATATCACAAATTAAAAAATACCTTTTATTATTTAAGGCTACAAAATTGCATTAACTTCAAAAACCTAGATGCTGCTGCAGTTCTATCAAAGCCCAACAATTCTACAATTTTGGAAAAAGTGATATCAAACTTCTTTATGCAAATTCTACTAGCGGATCTCATTAAAGGTGTAAACATAGTACCGGACAAATTCTTCGGAGTAAACGCGGGTCTATCTTTGGGAACTTTGGTCGCTGCTTATTTCGATGAAGCCGTAACACTAAAAGAAGCTTTTGAATGTGCATATGCTGTAGCATATGCGGCTAATTCCGTTAGTTTAAATAATGGAAGCGATAGTAAGGAGTTGGCAGTTTTGTTAGCGAAAAGTGGCACTGTAGGTAAGTAGCCTAAAAAGAAGGAAAAGTTATAGTTTAGGTGAAGTTACTTGGACAAGTATAAAAACTAAAAACGTTTAGCTCGCGGCGTTTTCTTTATAAGGCATTGGCGTGCATATAATTTTTGTTTCTCTGGCTTAATATATATAGTAAAAATGTTATTTTACAACCAACAAAAACATTTAACAAGTCATGCAAAAGTCGCGGTTAGATTTATTGACACATATTTTTTTTCACAGTTTTTTTTTAATTATTAAAAAAAATGTCAAAAAGGTGGGTGGTTTGTCGTAACACAGGTATAAAATAATGTCGTGGCCGTGCTGCAATAGAATATTGTTATACTTGCCTCCCGCTGAACAATACATTTTCATTGAAATGAAATTGACAATCAAATTTTTGGGCTTATCGAAATCAAATATAAGTGAAGTTAACTACATATTCATAATTTAGGTGCAAAAATTTTTTTACGTCCAAAAATGCTTACCTACTTAGCATCACTATCCATCTCTTCAGAACTGGATTCGTCATTAGTATGAATTATAATTGGATATCTATTATATCTAACTAACTTATTGTATTTAAGACTTATTGAACTTACATTAAAGTAAATATAATGAAATGTTTCGTTAAAAATTTAAGTTCAAATATATTTTAAATATGTGAATAAGTCTATTTTCTTCTTCTTTTCAATATTTGAGCGTATGAGATAGTATTTTCTAAATTGATATTTAATATAAGTGACATAATACCCAAAATAAGTGACTCGTTAATTTTAATGTAAAAAATTTAATTTAACCTTGAATTTTTATCTTAAAAAACGGTACTGTATTTTTTTTATTAAGCAAATATTAATGATATTTTTGAACGTACATTGTATTTAAAAATTATAATTCAGGTTTAAAATATATTCAGGTCAAAAATAACACGTGTTAAGAAATTGATGCTCTCTTAAAATTTGATCGGTAAAACGATCATAAACTAACACATTATGAAATGCCTAAAATTATTTACCACAACTATTCGATTCATTATCAAAAGGCCACAAAAATGACATTTTTATTGTTCAAAAATTGAGACGAAAGTAAATAAAACAAAACATTAACAGTATATAACAAATAGAATAACAACAAGAACTACAGTATAATAAACGCGAAACCGATTTTAGGGTGAGCCAAGTCTGTACCATGGTAATTTTAACACACTCACAAAATTCAAAATTGTTTTAATTATTACGATATACAGACCTATACAGGGTGTCCCAGCGAAAACGAAACAAAGGTATTTTTGGTATGAAAAAAAAAATTTTTACAAGAATCTCGAACACGTCGATTTTATTTTCGAGGGGGACAACTTTTCCTTACCAAGGCACCCTCATACCAGTAACCTCTTCGAGGGGGTGGGATCATTCCTAAAATCTTAAATAGAAAGAGGGGTCGTGTGATACCTTATTTTAAAGGTCTTTTAATTCTAAATATTACTGCCAAATTTGAAGTGGCTAAAATTTTTTATCCGGATATGACAGCTTGTCAAAATTGTAGAAACAGCGAAAATTAAAAAGGTATTTTGAACTCTGTTTTGGATAATATTTTTAAAAGAATAAGGAAGTTCTAATTTCAAAGGGGTCACTTATTAACTAAGAGGCCACCCTAATACCTGGAACCCTTTACGAGGGGTTGAAAGCACCTCTTAAATCTTAAATAGAAAAAGGGGTCGTGTCATTCCTTATTTTGAAGGCCTTTTTACTCTGAATTTAAATGGTGACTTCTGAGTGACTGATGGATATCTTATGGATATAAAAATAGCAAGAAATACAATCTTCACTGCCAGTAAAAGTGGAGAGATGAGAAATACCTACCCTTTTTCTTTTGTGTCTTTTAAATAAAACAAGTTTATTTAAATTACGTCAATTTATTAAATGTTCAAATTGTGCCCCGCCTATTTCCATGCAGGAATACAGGTTTTGCTCAAAACGATGCCTGACGTTTTGTAGAACTTCAGGTGTTATCATCTGACACTCATTTATAATTCTCTGGCGTAAGTCTTCTAGGGTGTCTGGTTGGGTAGCGTAAACTTTTGTTTTTAAATGACCCCATAAAAAAAATCTAATGGGGTTAAATCGGGTGACCTAGCTGGCCATTCCATAAAAGGTCCTCTCCATCCAATCCAACGATCAGGAAATATCTCATCAAGATATTGCCTCATACCAGCAGCATAATGTGGAGGCGCTCCGTCTTGTTGGAAAACGACTTGATCATCATCAGAATGATTTCCGCCTTCCATTATTTCTACTATTCTTGGATATACGGCATTTTCCAAGAGATCTCGGTACATTTCTCCATTCAAATTTCCGGGCAGAAAAAACGGACCAACAATGGAGCCGCCCAAGATTCCCGCCCAAACATTTAACTTCCCAGGGAACTGGGTATGAACTTCACGAAACTGGCCCGGATTTGCATTTGACCAGTAGCGGCAGTTATGACGATTTACGTTGCCATTAAGAAAAAAGTACATTCATCTGAAAAGCAAATGTTGTAAATAAGACGCGGATTAACAGTTATCATATCACTAAGCGATTCACAAAATTGCACTCGTCTGTCAAAATCGTCTTCATTCAGTTCTTGCACCAGATGAATTTTGTAAGTATGGAATTTATTATGCTTATGTATCCTATGAACACTACTTTTGCTTACTCCTGTACTCGTCGCCAATTTTCTGACACTTATTCCTGGCTCGGCATGAAGTTGACCTAGGACAGTTATTTGCATTGCTTTATTGTCAACAACAGCATTTGGAACCTCACGCTTTTTATTTAAGACACTGCCAGATTCCCTAAATTTAGCAACTATTTCTAGAACATATTTTCTGTTGACTCGTTTTTCTGGATGAAGGTCATTAAATTCTTGTACCGTTCTATTGGCACAATTGTTATGCCGAAAGAAAAACTCTATCATCTCAACCCTCTCTGCAGTAGAATAAACCATTGCTAACAGTGTTTCAACACGTAAAAGACTGGGTAATAATTTAAAACTATTTAAATAAATGCTGCTTTATGAAAAAAGTACCAATAATATTTAGCAAGCTAAATAAATTCTTCAGATACTTGTGTTTGCATTTTATTTGGTATTTTGTTTTTTTTTATGATATGCTGATAAGGTGTAATAACAATAATATTAACAATACTAATCAATTTTTAATCATGTTTTAATGATCCAATAAAAAAAAATGTAAGAAAGAGTTTCAGGCATAAAGGTTTTTTTAAAGCATTTTTTCCAGAATTTTATTTGGCTTTCATATCCAGAAGAAATCCATCAGTGACTCAGAAGTCACCATTTAAATTTAAAGTGAAAACGCTTTCAACATAAGGTATAACACGATCCCTTTTTCTGTTTAAGATTTAAGGGGTGCTTTCAACCCCTCGTTAAGGATTCCAGGTATTAGGTGGCATTTTAATTAATAAGTGACCCCTTCGAAAATAGGATTTCCTTGTTCTTTTAAAAATATTATCCAAAAAAGAGTCCATAATACCTTTTTTATTTTCGCTGTTTCCGCAATTTTGACAAGCTGTTTTATTCAGAGAAATAATTTTAGCCACTTCAAATTTGGCAGTTATATTCAGAATTAAAAGACCTTTAAAATAAGGTATCATACGACTCTTCTTTCCATTTAGGATTTTAGGGGTGATTCCACCCCCTCGAAGGGGGTTGCTGGTATGAGGGTGCCTTGGTAAGGAAAAGTTGTCCCCCTCAAAAATAAAATCGACGTGTCCGAGATTTTTGAAAAAAAATTTTTTTTTCATACCGAAAATAGCTCTGTTTCGTTTTCGCTGGGACACCCTGTATATTATGGCATGCATCTTAAGAAATGATTGATTCTTCGCAACATTATTTCCACGTACAAAAGGGGTGTTCCAATAGCGCCCCAACAAGAAATATAAATTTAAATACTTTTGATACAAATTTTCAAATGGCACACTTTTAGGCTCAAAAATGCGAAACTTTGCCCTAAATTTAACCATCTTCGCATCTCTTATATCTACCGAGATTCCAATAGTGAGCTAGGAATTTGTAACACGTCGTATAATATATAATATCTAGTAAAAAATGACGTTTATAAATAATAGAACGCAATAAAAGTCAATATTTTACTTATATTCGTTTATTTGAAGAAAAATGTAAAATAACAATAATAAAACGTATAAAATATTCGCATTTCCTATTTTTGAGCGCGCGACTCTGTTTCCTTTTCCCGGCCCGTCCACAATTTAATCCCAGCAGCATCGAGAGAATCTCGTATCTTCGTCTGTTTCACGTTATCTGCGTCGAACTTGCCTCTCTTTATCTGACAAATATTGATTGTTGAACGGCCGGAGACTGTGGAAAGACTCAAATCGACCGTAAATATATACGAGAATCGATCACTAAATATAGTAATATATTTTGCAGTTTATTTTAATGCGTATATGTAGTATGTTGAAATGATTTTGTACATACTCAATTTTGGAGCTTGACCAAGTAACTTCATCTAAACTATACTAAATCTAGCTAAAATTTCCATCATTCTTACAAAATACTTAGGAACATCTTTAAATATTGAAAACATGTTCCAAACCAAACACAAATTCTAAATATTTCTTAATTTCAGCTACACAGCTTCAACAAACTTTAACTAAAATACTGACAAAACCAAGACGTTTAAGCAAAAAAGTTATTTTTGATGGTGCACCTTCAGAAATTTCTTCAGCCTACCTAATAGATTCATTTGCGAGTACCAGAGTACTTAATGACGTTAGAAAATCACTTTCAAAATATAATATCTTATATGAAGTCGGTAATGGAGAAACCATAAACATTTTAAGAAAGAACTTAAAAAAAGTTGACGAGAAATGTTTTATAAAGACCGGAGGTGAACTTAATGAGTTCTTCGTGTCTTTGGGAAGGTATTAATGGCTTTCATTTTTCAACGGCTTCAATATTTAAATTTAAATCTATTTTAGATTATACGAATTGGGTTTTAACCCTCAGATCCAAAATCTCTATCCAAAAGTAGAGTTTCCTGTAAGCAGAGGAACCCCAATGATTTCTCCGAAAATTAAATGGAACCATTCAAAAGACTGGTGGGTTACGTTGTACCAGTGCGATGATCAAATGGAAATTGAAGAAAAAACGATTGGGGTGATGTTAAAGGATCCGGGTTATACGTTTTTGAACGGGCACATCATTGATGGTAAATAGGCCGAAATTATACACGATAAACAAACCGAAATTAACACCTTTTAATGCTTCTTAATTTTATTTAGGTCGGAATCTGTTTCCTGCTACAGGCTACCTACAGTTCGTATGGGAAACGCTGGCTCATGTCCACGGCCTCATGATCTCAGATATGAGGGTCTTATTTGAAAATTGTAGATTTATGCGAGCCTGCTCGGTACCAAAAGAAGGCACCAAACTAGAACTTACTATAATGGTACAAAGAGGAACTGGCAATTTTGAAGTAGTAGAAGGTAATATTAAGATAGATTTATTGAGAGAATGTCAGTTTTTATTTTTATTAAATAAATTAATGAATTTTCAAGCAAAACAACGCACTGAATAAATTTAGACGTATTTAGAAGTTTCTTCTATGTATTATTACAAATTTCCCGTAGGTTCAATAAATCTTTATATATAAAGACTTGTCCTGACTGATAATCAACGTACAGCCCAAACGGTAAAACCTAGAAATATGAAATTTGGGGACAACATTCCTATGGTTATGTAGACGTCTACTAAGAAGGGATTTTTTGAAATTCTATCGGGAAGGGGTTAAAACCAGCCCTTATGTATTATAGCTTCAAAACTATGTACTTTAAAAGCATATTTTTTTATGCTTAAATTGATTGCTTTTCGGAAAAAAACTGCAAAACACTTCAATTTATTTCATTTTAATGAAAACAACTGATTCTCAAAAATTAAGCCACCCTGAAGGGGTAAAATAGGGAGAAAACTTCTTCTACGAAAGTTCTTTCTTTTTGAATTTATAGCATTGAAAATTTATATTTTTACATATTACAAGTCGCAGGGCCAAACTCTAAAGATAGCAGGGATTGATTTGAAACAGGATTTGGCATGGACAATTCTATGTAGCCTGTTCTAGAACAAGTTCACCAAAAAACTTAATAATTCTGGCACAAGAAGGCAAAACAAAAAATGTTGTTTACAAAGAAGTTCTTCAGTAGAACTTTTCTTTTATTTTCAAATTCCACGCGAGCAACGCCGCGGGCATTCAGCTAGTAAGCTATAAACAACACTTGAACACTAAACTTTTATTCACTACTTCACTTACAATTACTTACTAGTTCTAATCACTTATTAACTATTTCGCGTACTGAAATCATAACTATAAATTAAAACTCAACATCGAGTCAGTATTTTATATATGCCCAATAAGATTCTTCTTCTAATTTTTAGAATTTTAACAAAATGTTACAAATATGAACGAATACAAATCGATTAGAATAAGCCTAAATTCACATTGGTACGTAATTACGGATACGTGAATTTATGCCATCCGCTAGAGACATGCGTATGTAAAAGGACGTTATATTTTTACTCGAGTTTTTGGTGTTACAGTGTTGACCTTCCACAATTGCTTCAACCTATTTTTATGCCTTGGTTGTAAAAGAGTTCTCGGATCCCATAGAGGTTTTCTGACATAAATGAATAAAACCAACATTTCGTCATCTAATTTGCTGTGTTTTTGGCCACTAAAGTTAAAATATTGTCCTCATTGGCGCAAAGATCGAAGGTAAAATCCTGGTTTTCCTCCATATATATTTGGAAACTACGGTGTTCCAAATAATTTTGGCACTGACTATTAATTAAAAAGCCGCAATAGTGACATTTAAAATATGTGGAACTCGGTGTCGAACCCAAACTGAACATTCCAAAATCAATGATACAAAATAACAACTAGTAAAAAAAAAATTGGTAAAAACTTAGAAATAACAATAAAAAACAAATAGTACAACGAACCAAAAAACGAAATGAAGTTCGACTTTCGAGGCTCTTATTGGCTGATAGCAATCACGTAGTCCCAACGGATCCGTCATTACGTATCAATGTGAATTCAGGCTAAGCCGGCCAAGACAGGGACGTACTAAGGCAACTTTGTAACATTTCCCTCCTTTTAAATCTGATCGTCCCGATCAGCCTGACCTACATACGACTTAAGCCCGTCTAAATGATACCTTCATTTGTGCCTTAGGGCTGCGCTAGATTCTATAGACATCATTAATGCTGTTTACTACCGCGTATGGCATCAGATTTGGTGATTTCCCTTTCTTTCTTTAAGGGTTCCAAAGCCATACATTTGCCTCTTTGCCACCTTGCTGAAATCCTGAACAATTTTCTTTAATTGAAAGAAGTCATCCATATTCTCAAAGAGACCTTGATATAAATAAATCAAAAAACAACAACGCAAAGTCTCGGTCACTCACCCTTGAGTGTGTGTGTGTGTGTGTGTATAATTAACCCAGTCGGTCGCGTTTGAACCTTTTTAAGGTCTGTTGATGCTCTTAGGAGTGAAACACGTGGCACCACTTTGACTAATAAAGAATTTTTGGAGACCGAGACTTTGTGTTGTTCTCTTTTGATTTATTTTGCTTTAAGGTCGTATCGGATCTTCATCCAGATGCTTGCAATCCTTGGTCATTCTCTAACCAATTCGTCAAAATCGTGCAGTTTCATTTTTACATCGTCTACATTGTCCTCCACTGTAAATTCCTCAATGCTTGAGGTACCAAACACTAGGTCACATGGTAAACAAAGTTCTCTCCCAAATAAAACCTAAACTGGTGTTAATTCAGTCGTATCATGGACTGCAGACCTATGGACCAGCAAAAACATTAGCAAGTAGAGATCCCAATCCCCCTAGAGAAAGATATTCTTTGATTGCCTTGTTGAATCTCTCCATCATGCCATAGGATTGCGAATATAAGGTAATTGTGCGAGTTTTGTAAATCCCAAGCAGCTCACAAACTCTCTGAAACGGCTTGAATTCGAAATTCCCTGTTTGATTAGAACACAGCTCTAGAGAGACTGCAAAATGTGCCGAAGACATTGTTCAATAAAACTTCAGATACAGTCACCTCTTCTTAATTGGAAAAATAATCCATAGTTACCAGGATGTACTTATTTCTCTCGTTGCTCTCGGGAAGTGGCGATTCTTTCGAATGGTAGCCCTATATCATAATTCTTTATCATACCCATGAATCTTGTGCTAAGGCCTTGACTAACGGCATATGTCGGACATTTTCGGCACCATGATTACATCTTCACACTAGTTAACCAATAAAATCTGTGGCGCAGTCTTATTTATTCCCAAACGAGCTGCACTATGCATCTCTGTCAGGACCTGTTTAACTTTCTTCCTTACGATCACTAACTGTTTCTTAATAATCTCTTCCATGCTCTTATCAACATTCCTTACTCGACGACTAGTGAGTCGCACTGCGACCATACTGCCTTAAATGGCAGCCCTCTATCCAAAACGTCGCTCCATCTCGGTCTTTTTTTATCGTTTTTTTTCTCCTGGAGAATTGCTGTATACCTTGGTCTTCGCGTTGGTCTTTTATTATCTCAGCAGTACTCCATCCTTCACTAACCTGAAATTTAAGACTTCTTATACATGTCACACCTTCTTCTACTTTGGCGCAATGTTTGCCTGATGGCTGGTAAGGTTTCCTGGATAAAGCGTCTGCGTTGTTATTCAGTTTAGCGACCGATGTTTAATGTTCAAGTTGCACTACTGTAACTTCTCTAATGCGAGTTTGTCTTTTATTTTGCGACTTGTCCTTCTTGGTAATCTCAACCCTTTTAGGGCTACAAGGTATGTCTTAATCAGAAACTCTTGTCTATATAGGTATTTGTGGAAATCGTCTACCGCTCTGACATTAGCTAGAAGCTCTCTCCTCGTGACGTAATAATTTCTTTCTGGCTTTGACATTACTCTGCTAAAATATTGGATGACTCATTCCTGGCCATTCTGGACTTATGATAGATAGCACAGCTACTTTTTCCATATGTTCGTTTTAGTAGAGTCGCCCTTTAATAAGGTCTTAGCCCTGATGGCCAATCATATTTTTTACGCTGAATACATGTTGTTATTATTCCCTTTGACTTGCGCGATATCCTTATATGGGATATCGCGAAAGTATAATAAAATGTAAATGGCTTAGAATAATCCGGCCAAGACAGGGCCGTAGTAAGGCAACTTTGTAACAGTATTATATTGGAGCTAAGAGGGATTAGATACATATTTCTTTAAATATTTTTAATAAGAAGAAGCAGTTAGAAGTCTATGTTTTTTCTCGTTGATCTGTAGATTTCCAGTTGTCTGTCTTTGGTATGTTCAGTCTACTTTATTACGCGACATAATATAATAAGTAATTAAGTATAATAAAAATATATTCTAAGAATACCTCTACACGATTTTTAAGCGCCTGTAATCTACTAGGTGCTCTTTTCTAAAGTGTATTCCTCTTTATGGGGTTATTGATTAGTGCTCCTGAATATTTATGCACTTTCGAGAGGTGTTTAGAGCTTTTTTTAAATATTTTTTACAGAAAAGAAAATTTTAATTATGTTGGTTTTATTTATTATTTTAATTGTCAATCCATACATTCATCTTATAGTTAATTTTCATTTTTTTTAAATGGGCTTCGAGTGCCTCTTTTTCCATTGACACTTTTAAAATTATAGTAAGTCTAGTCTGACTGCTTGGATATACATATGTCCATATTTGCTGTTTTAAGGAAAAGCTTGTAATTTTATTGATGTTAAAATGTCCTATTATAATTCAGGTTGTGGTTGTTATCTGTCCTCTGTCAGTATATTCAGTTTTGGAATGTCATTTGGGTGTTGGAAAGTTTTGCTACACATATTGGTATTCGTTGCTTGTCAGTGTCATGCTTGTCATATTCTTTTATTAGCTTAATCTTTAGGATACTAGGGTTCATTATGTTTTCCTGATTTAATTTGTCACTCTTTGAGTCCAAACAAGTGTGAACATCTTTGCGTATTTTTCTTTCTAATTTTTTCAGTTCTGTGATGAAAGTTCTGCCTAATGTTTTATTAGAGTTAACCGCACCATTTGATTTAAGTTCTGCTTGTAAATGTGTATTGAATCATGATAGAATCAATATCATGTGGTTTGGTATATTTTTTAAGAAAGGCACAAGAAATACAAGCAGGGTGTTATCATTTAAGATTATAATGCTAAACGAGGTTGGCCTACATTATAAGATTCCTTCTCAAATAAAGCCATTGTAAGTTTTCTAATTGTTAACTTGCAAAAAGCATAACATATTGTAACGATATTGGCAACGCCACCAATACCATTTGTTCTTCAAGCGGGCACACAGCACCACATCTCACTTGACCATTTTCGTGCATCGATTGATTTAATTCACACCTAACAAGCGGTAAAAACGCTACAATATGTATTGGGAATTGAGATTTTTTTCCATGTTTCTACACATAGGTCCTTGTATAAACTAAAATATTTCCTACTTTTTTAGATAGATTACTCTGGAGTATCATTGCTAAACAATTTATTTAAAAAAATTAAATTTCTTAATGAAACTATAAGCTTACGAATAAATCATTACAGTATCATCATGTACCAACAATTAAAAAAGCAACATTGTATATTTCAGGTGGCACCACATTGGTAACAGGAAGAATTACCCAAGTGGGTAAAAATGTGGATTTATCGAACATTCCGTTTTCCTCAGGTGTTCCAAAACATGTCGTACCTTACATGGACTCCAAAGATATTTATAAAGAGTTAAGACTTAGGGGATACAACTATAAGTAAGTTTAAAGATTAAGTATCTTCCTTAAGCAATTGGTTTTTAACATGTTGCATTTTAGGGGTAAATTTCGAGGCTTAAAGTGCTGCGACACCAGCGCCCAATACGCGGAGCTATTTTGGGATGGGAATTGGATCTCTTTCATGGATAATTTACTGCAAATGAAAATCCTGCAAGAAGACACTAGGATGTTGTACGTACCTACGACCATACAGCGGCTATTTATAGATGCAAAGAGGCACTTGGAATATGTAAAAGCCATAAATCAAACTCCTATTTATTTACCGGTGTATGTATCTAAGGAGACTCAAATTATAAGGTAAGTAAATTACAAAGTTAGAGAAGTCCTTTATTTCTCAAGACTTAAATGTGATATCCATGCAGATTTTCTCTTATTTGTCTCAAAAAATTATTATTACAAATTTCTATGGCGATGACGAGTATTGCGATCTTTAATTTAAAATGAATAAACATAACCTACATAAATGTAATTCGTCTTATCGTACAAAACTATTTTTATTAATTTTCCGCTTAAACACAATCAAACTTGAATAGTAACTAGTAAAATAGTAAATCGCATAGCAATAAATTGAAACATAGGCGAACGTCGACAGATTAATGAAAATTCGTGTACTTGACATAAGATCGCGTGCTAAAATACGGGATGCTCTGGTACCTAATCATAATATAGACGCGACGGAGAATAAAAGTACATATCGAATCGAAGCTTTTGCATCGGGGTTAGAGTACTTATGTCGTTATTATTAAGGTGTATTGGATTAAAAAATATATTTTTTGTTTAGGTCCGGAGCCATTGAAATCAAAGGATTGCAAGCCAGTTCGATTCCCAGAAGAAAATACCTTGGTATTCCTGTATTAGAAAAGTATATGTTTGTGCCAAATGTTACTAAGTTGTCTACAGAAGAAGCTGTAAGAGTTAACATGCAGATTTTACTAGAGAATTTGTATAGTATTAAAGTTAAGGCTGTTGAGTTGATTGATGATGCGACTTCTGAAGAAGTATCACCTTTGGGTAAGTAGTTATTTAGTGTTTGTATAGAGTGTTTCCGAATAAGATGCTGTTTCTTAAAAGTATGAATCCTTAGGTCATTTGAAGAAGAAAATTAATTTTAATTTTGTTAAAAGATACATAAAATTTTATTACTGAAGAGTTACGTAATATCAATAAAATAGTGTAGTTATTATAAAGTGATTAATTAAAGGTACTTTTGCTTTAATGTTTTATGATTTTATTCAAATTTTATGATCTTATTTAAATTTTGTTTAGGTGAAATCATTCATAACGTACTGGCTGATCAACCGCTAATTCAGCCTGACATAACTATTTTAAGTAAAACTGAACTGGAAGTGGCAAATGTAAAAGTTGAAGACAAGAAACTCCTAACTGAGGTGGAATGCAGTTTGGTTGTGGCTTCTAGGATATTGCAGAGGCCAAACGTGAGTAGATGGTTTATTTATTATGGTTATTATTTACGGTGACCACCAATTTATAAAAATAAAATTATCTTAATTATGTGTTAATGTAATATTAACTTCAAACAGTTGATGCAATCGAATAAACATTTCAGTCTTAATATTCAATTACACTGCCCATTATGTACTTCTATTAATAATCTGCATAAAAAGTCGTCTGGTGTCTGTATGTCAGTCTAGTAATTTTTCTTTCATCTGAAATGTAAGAGTTATTTTATAAGTGTTAAGATACAACTAATAAAACAGATTAGTTCAGTGTAAGCATTAGATAGAGAAGCTTAATTATTTACTTACTACAACTAGAGACTAAACCTACATTTCTAAATGCATTTGAATAGACCATTGAATGTTCAATGTGACACATAATTTTAATACTGCTGTCCATAAAATATTTCCAAAATCTCTTCGTTACACTCCTTAGGACACTGGAATAAATACTATACTCAAATAAAAAATACATTGAAATTCAATCCATTAGGCTTGCACCTATCACACACTAAATCACTCCATAAATTAATAGTCCATAAATGTATAGTGTAACGATATTGTAAACATCGAGAAACCAGCTGATTCTCCGTCAATCTGGAATGACACAAGTTGCACACCGCACGACATCTCGAAGGTTGACGAGAAGCTTCCGGAACAGCGTTCTGCCGAGTATATAAGAGCCGCATCTCCGAGAGTTGTCAGTTCAGTAAAGTAAATTTCTGAATATTGTCGCGACAGTTAAATAGCTGTAAATAAATACAGTAAAAATAAATATCTCTAGTAGCCGTGAGTGATCGGGTTTTCGTAGTGAAGTGTGCAAATAAATTAGTTAACCATTTTCGATTGTTTTCATTCACACCTAACCACGAAGGGGAAAAATGCGTAGATTGCTGTCAGGTGTGTTGAATGAATTGGACGTCAGTCAATTAGACAGTGGTAAAAAATAAATATTAGTTACCTACAGTTCTTGAGAAAGGCGATGACTCGGACAACTTTGTTTTTACTGGTGCAAATGGTATGTGAAATATTGTAAGGTTTGAAAAAATAATTGCTAATCAAATTCTTCGTAGATTACTGGCAGCTTAATAACGTGACTAAAAAGGACAGGTATCCTCTTCCTCCCATTGGTGACACCCTGGCTGAAGTGAAGATTTTTTCCATGTTAGACTTAAAAAGTGGATACTTGCAAGATGAGTTGTCCCTCGAGGATCGGGAAAAGACGACTTTCACGATAAGTGCTGGATTATGGCAATTGTCCGTGATGCCGTTTGGACTGTGCAAATGGTTCTGGCACTTTTAAACGGCTGATAGAAACGGTTTTACGAGGACTGTCCCGAAAAAAGACTTACCTGGTTTACGTTGATGATATTATTATAGTAGAAAATTCATTTAAGAATCACATGAAAATTCTAGAAGAAATGTTCCTGAGGCTACGAGGTTCTGGATTAAAATTCAGCTCAGAAAAATGTCATCTATTTTAAAAGGCTGTGCAGCATCTAAATTACGTTGTTTCTAGTAAAGGAGTTGCTCGAAGAAATAGTCCATTTTTTTTTCAAGGAGACCGGCTTAAATATAATTTATATTTGAGACTTGTAACTTGGAGTTTAATTAATTAAATACTATTCAAGGAGTTGCTGTTGATAAGGCAAAGGTTGCTAAAGATTGGCCAGTTCCCAAAGACAGACATGAGTTACGCAGCTTCTTGGGATTATACACTTACTACCGACACTATGTGGAGGGACTTTCCAATATCGCAAAACCATTGACAAGCTCGATAGAAGGAGAACAAAAATAATCCCAAGACTGTCAGAAAGCCTTCGATCACCTAAAAGATGCGCTGACAAGCGCACCTATCCTGAGCTATCCTTTACCTAAAGGAAAATTTATATTGGATACCGACGCTAGCAATGTGGGCATAAGAACTGTGTTCTAAAACGGCCATTTGCTATTTTAGTAAGGCGCTCTCCCAACAAGAGCGCAACTATTGCGTCACTCGCCGAGAATTGCTACATGTTGTCAAGGTAATGGAGCACTTCTAGAAGTACCTCTATGGGAGAAAGTTCAAAATGACCAACCTGCTGCAAACTGACCATGCAGCTTTAAATGACTCCGGTTTAAAGATCCGGAGGGACAAGTGGAGAGATAGATTGAGAGGCTACAGGAGTTTGACTTTGGCACTAAATACCGAGCAGGAAGAAACCATGAAAATGCAGATGCATTATTAAGAAGACCCTGTTTTAGAGGACTGCAAGTATTGTCAGCGAGCAGAGGGAAAAGATACTCAGTTATTAAGAACTATCATCGTCGATGATGCTTGGCAAAATGGGGATCGTACAAGAGACGAAGAGGAAGATCCCGATAGATATTCAGATATAGTTTTAACCTGGGTAAAAGAAGGGTAAATGCTAACTGGGGATGAAGTTGTCAAGTATTCTCCCAATGTTCAAGTCATTTTGGGCCCAATGGAACTCTCTAATTTTCGAAGATGAACTCTTGCGGCGGAAAATAGTTCATATAAATAATAGATCACGACTTTGACGACGTCAAAGAGGAATGAAGGCCAATCCGTGTGCTTAAATGTCGGATTTCATAGTTTCTAGAGAAAACCTATGCCAGTGTATCAGGAGTAAGGACCTTCGAGTAACAAAGACCCTGCGAAAAGTGAGAAAAAGATTTTACTGAGTATATAGCAAGGCAGACGTAAGGCAGAGAACGCAGAAAGCTTTGATGTATCAGTATAACGTGAAGAGTTCCTTTGAAAGGTTTGCTATTGACGTTGTTCGTTGGTTTCCCGAGTCAGAAGCACGAAATAATAGGTAGTTAAGGTATAACCCCTACCAAAACAGAAAGGCTTTGCTATCGCCGACGTCTTAATAAGAGTCGGCCGATTTAGTATGATTTAGTGAAAACGCTTGGAATCGAGAAAAAGAGAACTCTACTGCATTACACCCGCAGTCAGATGGCATGGGTTGAATGAATAATAGGTTTCTTCATTTGTTTCTGATGGCTTTCGGCATTCATGAAAACACAGGCGAGTCTCCGATGGGCTATGTCAGTGAACTGTGTGCAACCTGTGCGCTGTTATACTCTTCAACGTCGTTGTCCGGTCCAATTGCAAGAGAGAAACCTTCTACCGATATCGACATCCACCATCTTTGGAACCATTTCGGGACGAAACGAGGTTAGAGGGGCAGTGTAACGATATTAAATAAACACCGAGAAACCAGCTGATTCTCCGTCATTCCGGAATGACACGTAGCACATCGCACGACGTCTAGAAAATTAGCGAGAATCGTCCAGAACAGCGTTCAGCCGAATATATAAGGAGCCGCATCACCGATAGAAGTCAGTTGTCAGTTCATTGAAGTAAAGTTTGGAATATTGGCGTGGAATTTAAATAGTTTTGAGTAAATGCAGTAACAATAAATATCGCTAGTAGTCGTAGTAGTCGAGTGACCGTGTTTTCTTAGTGCAGTATGTAAATAAATTAGTTGACCATTTTAGATTGTGTTAATTCTTCTTCTAACTTAAATTGGATAAAGTAGTCTGGGATGAAATTTAGTTTTTTATTAATTTGTTAATGCCTTTCGAGCATTCTCGATGTTAGTATTTTTTAAAAGGAACTCGATGCGAATTTCCATACTACGTTTTTCATCATTTTAATATGTCATTAAATTATTTTCGAATTAGAATAAAATAATTAAAAAAGAAAATTTATTTTAAACTTAATTTCGAATTAGAATAGAATAATTAAAAGAGAAATTTTATTTTAAACTCGGTGGAATTCCTGATGTAACCGAACCTCCATAAAAAAATAAATTTATTTATTTGTGGCAACAAAAAAGGACAATTAAAAAATCAAAAAAATCAGAAATATAGTGTATAGCAAAAATACGTCGTATAAGTAGTAGTACAAAAAACCTTACTCATTTTTATGCGTTAATAAAAACAGGGTATAAAACCCTTAACAATTTTGCATAAAACACAAAAATTATTCAAATTTCTGATATCCCCATTGATACTTCGATTGATGTAACTTTCTTTATACCTTATTTGGATGAATTTTAATCAACAGGTATTTATACAATTTAATAAATAAATTAATTGAGGACGCTTAATAGAAAAAGGTATTTTATATTTTTTGTATTTTCAGATTCTCCACCTATCCTTTGGTTCCATTAAAGAAAACGGGTTCATTTTATCAAGGGAGCCACTAGATTTCGATATAGCATCTATAAATATACCAATAATAACCATTATAACGGTTTTCACCACCAATAAGGAACAGCTGGTATTATTTAGAAAAAATGCTGAATTTAAACCGCCTGTTGTGGTAAGTTTGATGGACCAATAATGTATTGAAAGTCATCGTTCTTGGTTGTAACTTATCAGAAAAAAATCATTTTTGAAGAAAATTATTTTATTGTGGTGTCTAGTGAAAATATGTTATAACTCACTATTCTGGTTTTAATAACTCAGGCTGTTGAAACTAATCTAAAATAATCTAAACTTTATAGTACACATTATTAATTAAACGTTAATAAAAATGTTCGCTGATGTCTAGAATCTAGTAAAAAAAATCAATTTGCTTATATTTTATATGGAATCATAATAGATTTATTCGAATCATAATAGAATTTTTTTTAATTTAAATTATCTTCTCGCAGATAAATGTATCATCTGAAGATAGAGAATTCACTTGGCTACCCAAACTGCAGTCACTTATTGAAAAAGATCCAAACGTTTTGATATACTCGCAAGGCGAGGTGCTAAGTGGGGTTTTGGGGTTAGCTGCTTGCATTCGAAGAGAACCAGGTTAATACTGATAAATATGATTTTTGTTTTCTTTCTACCTAAGATAATTATATTTTAGGTTGCCAAAACTTAAAACTTCTTTACATCCCAGACTCCTCTCCAGAGTTTAATTTGAATTCTAAATTTTATCAAGATCATTTAAGCAAGAACCTCGCAATAAATGTGTTTAAAAATGGTCAATGGGGTACCTATAGGCATCTTTTATTAGAAAGCACTGCAAAACATCAGGTTCAGCATTGTTATTTAAACACCTTGCTTAGAGGAGATATGAGTTCGCTTAGTTGGATTGAAGGACCTTTAACTGTAAATACACCTATGGATCCTGATAGTATCTTAGTGTCGGTAAGTAATATATTATTTGCTTATTAAATGCGATAATTACTTTGCGAACAGACCATTAGACATTTATTTCTGATCGTCAAGGCAAGTATGGTCCAAATATTGTTCGCGTCAAAGGAATTTGAAATTAATGCCATTGATTAGTGTTTGTAAGTGATGATGATGAATCATTAGTTATATGTTATTACTTTTTTAAAATAAGAAGTGTGAATTTCACATTATAAAAATATACGCATAATACGCGTGACTTTTCGGTCATTTGAACAGACATTTTTCAGTTAATTTTAAATGGAAAAACCCCTGTATACGCGTTTATCAAGTAGCCTAAAATCCTTTCTGTCGATCTAATTTATTTTTTTTCTTTAAGGTTTATTATGCATCTCTAAACTTCAGAGATGTAATGACGGCTAGTGGAAAAATCAATGTAGATGCTATTACAAGGGATCGTAGAGAACAACAATGCGTCCAAGGTTTTGAATATTCAGGAAGACTATTAAGGTACCTTTTCAAATATCTGAAAAGTATTTTTATAATATATATTACAAATTTTTTATCGTTGCTGATCTCATTTTTTAAAAATTTGCACATGAGCACATTTTTAAATTGTCCTTTTGGATTTAAAAAAAAGGAACAACTAACTAAGAAAATCAAATGACTAAATTACCCTAACGCTCATATTAATCAAGAACCAAACCTAGAGACGCTCTTATTCTATAAAATAAACTACTTCATTAATTCACTTACTATTTTCACTTAAAAAAAAAAGTTTTTACATTTTTGTACCATTATCCTAATTAATGAAAATAACAGTGATTCTCTTATTTCAGTGGCAAAAGAGTAATGGGAATGGTAGTAAACGGCGCATGCTCCTCTCTTCTAAAAGCAGACCCGTTCGTGTTGTGGGAAGTACCGGATAATTGGAGCTTAGAGGATGCGGCGACAGTGCCTGTTGTCTATTCCACTTGTTTATATGCCTTGGTTAAGGTATGTTAATAATAATAATAATAATAATAATAATAATAAATATTTTTTATTTGCATAGAAGAAACAAAAAAAATACAAGTTTACAAAATCTAGCAATAAATTTACGCAAATAAAAGGCCTACAAATTCAGAATTCTGCCATGGCAGATTCTGGTCTTTAACATTGTGGCCCCACACTTCATTAAAAAAAAAATGGTAATTTCAGTAACGCTCATTAACAGTAACGCTTAACTAATAACTGATTAAATACAGCTTTTTCTTTAATCATACTACATAAGAGTTCTAAATTCTAAATTTGACAGTTTAACATCAAGCAAAACAATACACACTGCAAATACCCAAAAAACAGATTAAATTTTTTGTTAAATAACAAAAAACAGAAAAATTATTGCAGACAATAAATAAATAAATAAAATGATCCCAATACCAAAAATTGTAATAAATTACTTAAGAAAACAACCATTCAAAAAGTTAAAAAAAAAAGAACTTAAATTATATACCCTGATGATTCATTAGATTTACAATCATCCTCCTACGAAAAGTATTACAAGAAATTAATAATTGGTCCGGATCCAAATTTAAAGAATTTATTTGATAAGCAAAATTGTAAGAAAATGATCGTAACAACTATGTTTACAACTGTGTTTTATGTCTCGGAATGAGAATAGTATTTCTTCTTAAATTTAAATGGTGTACATCATTTCTAAAAGTTATTTTTTGATAGAGATAGGGCGGACTACGATATATTAAAATTTTATAAAAAAATGTTAAAGAATGAGCAATTCTTCGATTATGCATATTAAGCCATCCAAGTTCGTGAAGTTTATGGGAAATGCGGTTTCTCCTACGAATGCCAAATATTAGTCGAATGCAAGAGTTTTGGAGCTTTTGCAGTCTACCCCTATCCTCATAATCAAGACACCAGCCATACACTACATCACAGTAATTACATTGTGAAAGGACCAATGAATCACATAAAAGCTTCTTAATATCTTTACTTAAATAGTGTCTATGCAAATAAATTAATT
Organism: Anthonomus grandis grandis; assembly: GCF_022605725.1. Classification (NCBI taxonomy): domain Eukaryota; kingdom Metazoa; phylum Arthropoda; class Insecta; order Coleoptera; family Curculionidae; genus Anthonomus; species Anthonomus grandis. The sequence goes on from NC_065552.1 coordinate 31,990,034, forward strand.
TCAAAGCAAGATATGCCTTTTTAAGAATATTAGACACGTGATGTTTTTGTTAATTACATGTTTTTGTTGGAAGAAAAAATATACCCTATATTCATTAAATGTGTTTAGGTACGTCAAAACTGTTTAAACATAGATTGTTAGAATATCTAAAGCTGCGTCCAGACGGCTGAACCAAATGTCATTCGCCAATCGCTTGTAAAAAAGTTTGAAACAACGAAACCGCCATTATCCACTTTTGCGCAATTGTATGCGTATTATATTTTCGCGTATTATTTGGATAGTTAGTAATTTCCAAATTGGTATTTATTTAAATAGTGATGTATTACCCAATCAAATAGGTAGTGTTACGAAATCGTCACAACAATATAGATCAATATATAGACTCAATATAGATAGAACTTTTTTCACAGGACATGTGGGCATGTGTTTTCCAATAATGCTCGTATTCGTATTTTAGGGCTGTAAAATTTGCAATAACTTTTTCAGTAGAATAACATGTCCCTGGTAGGAGAGAAAGACATTCACAGAAAGAAAAAAAAGGTTTTGAGTATGGCATATTTCAATAATAATGCAATATGCTTAGAAGAGAGTTTGACAGAATTAAAATAATTGATCTTTGGTAAGAAGGACTATCTTAACGCCAGAAAGCCAATATTCGAAGCATGATCAGCAGGAGGATCAAGCACTACGAAAAGACTAGTGGAGTGCAAAGCAATCTTCGAAGTGATCATCCTCGGGTTATCACGATTCGAAAGAAGATCGGTATTAATTGATTAAACGGCCTGTAGAAATCAATCAAAATCGGTAAAAGTGGACATTCCGACAACCATCCGTTTTGATATGTTACTATTTAGAAGAGCTTTAGCATCAGAACTACGGTCTAGAAAGCCTTTAAGTAGTCATAAATTCGCTCGTCTGCAGTGGGTGCAAATTCATTAAAACTGGCATGTTGATAAATGAAGAAAAGCGTTGTTTGGGTTAGTGAATGATGATTACCGATTAGAAGTTTGGAAGGAACCAGGACGTTTAAATAGACTTGAAACAATTATTCAAGTTGCTTCTCCACGGACAGACTGGCCTGTTTTGTAGAAGAACTCCAATAATTTACCCGGGACGATATCAGGTTTATATTATGTAGACAGGTCTTTAAATCATACCCTTATGTAACGAATTAGGAGTTCAGGTTATTTTTATGGACGATAATGGCACTAGGAGTATTTAAGAAGTCTTGGAAAACCAAAACATTACTAGATGAGAATGGTCTGCGATGTCGTCTGATATAAATCCCATAGAGCACACATGAGATTTTCGAAACAGATAAAAGTGCTAAGAGCGATTGTAGCTATTACTGAGGCGTCCATTTATTTTATTTTAAATTTACGTTAACTTAATAATTAAGAGGTGCGGTACTTTTAAAAGTGGGTTTTATTTACTGTTGTGAATAAAAAAGTCCTTAATGTAATATTTAGATTTTTTATCAAATATGTTTTATTAGAATTGCAAGAAAAATATATATTAGTCAATTAGAGATTATATAGTCGAATATGATAGTCAAACTTGAAATATTCAAATTTAATTTCTGTCAGTTTGGCACTATTAAAATGCACTAAACATAATGAAAGATCTGATTGTTGTGCTATGAAAATGCTGGACTTTGTTCTAAGATCAACTCAGAACAAAAGCCGTGAATTCAAATCAAGATTCTGCTTTACTCTTTGGTATGATATCAAATGTACTACACATCTGTAGTGTTGTCGTCTTTTTATGTAGTTCACATTGATATTATTAAACTTGCTCAAATTAAATGTTCCTCCTAATGATTTAATTGAATGATTTAATTTCTCTCTAAATTCAGTTAGTACTCACTAGATTCCTTTAAAAATATTGTTTTTTCCTTCCTAGGTCACATCTAGTTTTCATCTCTCAAGACAAGTTAGGTCTCACGCTATATACACCAGTCCTATTAAGGTGTCCTTTAATTGCCATGTGTCTCATACGAACACTGTAATTGTTCTCACTTTTCACCTTCTTAATTTTGGAAGAACTCCGGTAATTTTTTTGCTTATAAAAAATTTCATAAAGACGTCATCCCTGTTCACTTGTCACAATTTTGTCCAGTGAATTTAAGGTTGTCTCCTAATCCAAGTTTTCATTTTCCTAGTTGTCATATTCTTCAGGGCTACTTGGATATTAGATAATTAGGAACTCTTATTATCGATTTTCCTATTATTTTCTCTTAGACATTCGTGTATTGCAAATATTTATGTCTGGAGAACCGATGTAAGATTCCATGAGAGATGCTAACGATAGAATATATCTTTCCTTGGTTTTTCTCCAAAATTTCAACTCCCGCGGTGTTTAAATCGTCTGTATACCAGATCAGATTACCACGAAACCTATCGGTCGCTATCGTCCCAATCTTCTCTGCTTGGGTACTTAACTTCCCAAGGTAGGGTGGAACAAAGTTATAACTGGGAATCATGTGATCCGATTCTTTGATTTTCGGTCGAATTGAGTTGACTGTTTTTATATCCATCCCAGTATCTCTAATTCTAGTCTGGCTTACCCTTGAATAATCAAATGAAACGGAGGCAAAAGCAGTAGGGTGTCCATGGATGGACCTCTATCTTGCTGTAGTTTCCAATGTCTTTGGCGACATCAGACCAGATATACGTCCAATGTACCATCTTGGATTGTAAGCTCCCTATAAATTCGTTTCATCATAAGGATTATTCCAAACAGTTCATTGTTCACAGACACAAGTTCTTTCAACTAGCATTTATTCTATCTTGCAGTGTTAGAGCTCCTGAGTCCTCTAAATTCCGCCTGTTGGTAAATGACACTATTGTGGATGAAAATAATGTTACGTACTGGTTCAATCTTTACTAGAGTATGATAGATTATAAACTTTTTTCCAGTCGATATATGTAGTTGTTAATTTTTTCGATTTTAGAACTTTAAAATGATTGCATTTTAATATAAGGATCAATGGGATTTTGCAAATATTTTAATTAATCATCCTGTTATAGAAAGGAAAAATAAAACGTGGAAACACCATTCTCATTCATTCGGGTACAGGAGGTATTGGCCAAGCGGCCATAAATTTGGCACTACATTTTGGATGTACCGTTTATACGACGGTCGGTACCCAAGAAAAACGTACATTTTTAAAAAAGAGGTTCCCTCAATTATCGGGTAAGTTTGAGAAAATTTATGGTGTATCCTACTACTACTATAGACTATTTCTTTTCAGATAAAAACATATTTAGTTCAAGGTCTACTGATTTTGAAAAACAAGTTTTGCTTGCCACCAATGGCAGGGGAGTAGATATAGTACTTAATTCTTTGGCGGAGGAGAAACTGTTTGCATCAGTTCGTTGCCTCGCCAGAGGAGGCAGATTTGTTGAAATTGGAAAATTTGATTTAGCGAACAATAATGCTTTAAATTTGTTGTTAGTAAGCAAGGATGCCAGTTTTCATGGTACGTATTAATTTTCCAACCTCTCTGGTATATTCAATTAGTTCTCCGTTTATCTAGGTCTGATGTTGGACTCTATCTTTAATGAATTACCTTTCATAAAAAGTGAATTAGTTGGTCTTCTGAATGAAGGTTTTAAAGCAGGTGCCATAAAACCTTTAAATAGGAAATGTTATAGAATGGACCAGGCTGAGGAAGTATTTAGGTACATGGGTACCGGAAAGCACATCGGAAAAGTTTTAATACAAATCAGAAAAGAGGAAAAGGAAAAAAATGTTATTCCTCCAACTCTTACTTTTGATGCACTTCCAAGGTTGATACTTTTTGTTTTGGTTTATTTTATTGCTAAACAATATTTTTCAGGTACTTCTGTGATAGTGAAAAGACGTATATAATTTGCGGCGGCTTAGGAGGTTTTGGTTTGGAATTGGCTGATTGGTTGGCATTACGGGGTTGTAGGAAGCTAGTGCTTACTTCCAGGAATGGAATTAAAACCGGATATCAAGCCTATAGAATAAAGTAAGTCTATATAAGTTTGACATCTCGCATGTATTACGGGACGTGGCAAAACGAGAGAGTGGGCATTATTAACAGATACGTCCTACAAGGTGGGACAACATAACTTCCTTTTTTTTAAATATAATAACAACACAATTTTATGAAAATAGTTATTTATGTAAAAAGTGCGTAAAATGATCCTTTTTTGATGAATGGGAAACTGAAAACTGAGATGAATGGACAATCCCCATAAATAAAAAAAGGGGATTTTACACACGTGTAACATACACAATTTTTTCTACCAACGAAGAAAGCATAAAAAAAAATCAAATTACTTTACGCACTTAAACGACTTTACGACAAAAAAACGTCAAAACATTTGTTGACAAATTATAAATTAAATGTCAAATAAACGTCAAATTACTTGTGACGCACTAGTGTGTAAGGGAAACTTCATAGACCCTGGGAAGTGTGTAAAGTGAGCACTTTATGCACGGTAGTAGAAAAATTATTTTTTCACTAATGCGTAAAAAGTAATTTGACGTTTAATTTATAATTTGTCAACAAATGTTTTGACGTTTTTTTACCGTAAAGTCATTTAAGTGCGTAATTTGATATTTTTCATTTTTTTAAATGTTTTCTTCGGTAGTAGAAAAAAATTGTATGTTACACGTGTGTAAAATCCCCTTTTTATTCATGAAAGTTGACAAGTTTCCCATTCATCAAAAAAGGCTCATTTTATACACTTGTTACATAAATAACTATTTTTTTAAGGATTTAAGTACATATATATTTATGTTTCTTTTTTACGCAGTTTTGAAAATCATATCTTGTAGGCCACCCATTTTCCATATAGTGAATAAGCTGATGTTAAGCGTTTGTCATGACCGTTGCCAGTACAGCAGCCGGTATGTTGGAAATTTCTGCCTGTATGTTGGCCTTTAGTTCTTGTAGGGTCCTTGGACCGTTGACATATAGGCGGAATTTAAAAAAAACGCACAAAAATGGGCTTCATTGCTGTAAAAATAATTGGGTCCTCAGAAACGTTTTCGAGAACACATGCATTTTCTTGAGAATTAAAATCTCGGTCGGTGAGTGTCTGCACAATCGCCAACTTGTATGGATGGTAAAGTAGGTCATCATGAAGGATTTGCTTCACTAAACCATCAAAAAGTCCAAACGGGCAAACGCATGTTTACGCGCAGAGTGCCTTGGGGATTGCAAGATTGAAGTTCTTACCTCAAGGTTCTCAGGTGATCTGAGGGGCCCTAGTTTGTAGTCTTGTGGTACTCCCGGTTTGTCTAAACATAGTGAGCTATATAACAAGGCGTATAAACTTAATTGCAGAATTCTTTAGGAAGAACTATATTAAGAGGCTACGCTACCTTAGAGACCGTAAAATGATGTCGAGATTTACAATTTTTTTTCTAAGAAAACACAAACCACCGAATGAAATTGGATTCTGGTGTTAATACTTTTAAGTGTAAATTGAATTTTTTCTCTGTGATTAAATGCAGGAATGGACGCACTACAGCCTCTTTTATAAAGCACTTCTTGCGAAACTGGTTCCGAGTATATAGTTCCTCGAATTCTTATCCCACTGCTGAAAAAAATTTGGAGTATTATATTTTATGGCATATTGTCTATAACATGTAAGAGGCATTTGTTGAAATACTAATTTGTTTTCGAATTATAGACCTTTTAGTGGAAGATACTGCCGGAACCTTTAAAAAAGTGCGTTTCAAGAAAAACGCTAATTTGGTTCGGAACAAGTTTTTCAATACTGAATGTTACATCGTGTCCTATCATTCTGCACTATACTTATAATTCCATACTCATTTTAAATCCTCGTAGTACAAGCAAACAGTAAAGCAACAAATAAAAAAAGATTTTTTGAAAGTAACCCCTAAGAATGCTACCCTTGCTCTCCATTATGTTCTTCAAAAAACTGGTGATATTTATTTAAAAAAAAACTGAAGCTTCTGCGGTTTTTGAAGATAATATACATATGTGACTTAGAGGATAAATAGTCAACTACTTTTTAGAAAGGCTATTTTTACCCTTTTAGAAATATTTAACTAAGAATGTTTGCAATCAGACAACTGTTCAAAACCTTTTTGATTCTGTAAGAAAATCATAAAATGGTTTCTTTTACAGGAAAGTCTACAGTAACAAATTTCTTGGTGTCTCAGTCTGATGTGTTTACAGGATTTGAGAAGGGTTTTCAGGTTCAGGTGGATTTTATATACACAGACTTTGCCAAGGCTTTTGACAGAATGGGCAGCAGATTACTTGGCTTAGATTTAGGACAACCTCGACTCTTATGAGGCTCCTTATCCCTCGATTTTGTTTTGTAAATTTCACCTGTACAAATTCATATGAATGTAAATTGTTGTTAAGCAGATTCTTAGTACGGTCACAAATTAATGCTCTTAGCATTTATATTTCAAGATGTAACTACATAAGGATGAAAAAAAGATTCATTCTGTGTGTAGTAAATACTGATTCTTTACAGTTGTGCATACATTCTCAAGTGGAATTATATCTTACCAAAAATATCACTACATTTAAAATCTAATTAAAATAAATTTATACAAAACATTAATTAACTATTTGGCATTAGTGTTTTAATTTTTGGAACCATTTCTACTATTAATTGCACCATAATCCCAAGTAGTTTGATCTACTTGTTCTTTGCCACCAATCCAGTATTTATATTCAGATACAGAATTTAATCTTCATAAAATAAAATACAGTTGAATGCTAGTTTAAATATTTCTAATGCTTTAATATTAACATAATAACATTTTGAAAAACAATAAAATGATTACAATCGAGTATCAGAAAATGCTGTCCAGACAGAGCATTTTTCACAATACCTGTAAAATATTTTTCTGTCTGAAATGAAGCCTAATGGGGCTACGACGTTGCGATTACAGAACGTCTGTTCGAAAAGTGCAGACGCTCGCTCCTCACTGTTCCAACGCATGATAGCGACTGGCTAGAATGCGAACAAAGAACCACGGCTGTCAAATAATACCACTCTTGCCCCGGTACAAACTCTTCAACTTAAATGGTGAGCATTTCAAAAAAGAATGTTATGTTGCCGCACCCTGTATCATCATCAATGTTGAAAAGGGCAAATAAATAAACAATATCTCTCGAAATGTACAAGTTCCTTTTGACAGCCAATTTAGGTTAAAGTGCAATCATTTAAACCAGTTGGAAGTGTTCAAGGTTATACCATTTGTCGTTGAGCATCTGGATAAGAATTTAAGAGCGGCAGTGATTTTTTTTTAATTTATTGAATGCTTTCGATGTCATAAAGCGCTCTTTATTACTATTTATTCTATAGCATAAAGAAGTGATAGAATTCTGTATCAAATTAACACCCGAAAAATTGAGTGTAGGTTATTATGCACTTCAGCTTACGAGGATTTAACAGCCATCAATGCGACATCCTCGGTTGAGTAAGTGAAGTTTCCGAGACGTTTTAACAGCATATAAGACGATACAATTATTTCGGACCATTCACGAAAAATATGAAAAAATTAAATTGAAACAAACCACCTTGTATTTCAAAATTTAAGAGGTTTAAGAGTTTTTAGGTTTATTTGAACTTTTCTTCTTAAAATCGTGTAAAAATTCACAATTTTATCTGAAACCCATTGAATATATAAAACTTTGACAAACTTCTAAAGAGTTTCCACACGTTTCAGTGTTTTTTTTTAAGTGCGGAAACAATTTATGTATTTTTAATTGCTGCTTGTTCTATTAAATGATCCCTAGATCTGGAAAGGCAGTGTCATAATAATATTATTGTATTCCGATGATGACACTCCAGATACGTCGTTAAATAAGAATATGACAGTGCCCCGAAATAAAGGACACAGTAGGTTAATGACTGAAATAAACTTGAAGAAAACACACCCCTCGTTCCATAATATATTTACCAGAAACGAGAGTCAAGACCCTATAAATTGGTTTGAATAAACATTTTTCTCTGAACCATTATAAAGATAGCAATAAATAAATATTGTAAACACTGAGAAACCAGCTGATTCCCCGTCATTGTGGAACGACACAAGTGGTACATCGCACGACGCTTCGAAGGTTAGCGGGAATCTTCCAGAACAGCATCTGCCGAGTATATAAGGAGCCGCATCGCCGACAGTTGATCAATTCAACGAAGCAGAGTTCGGAATATTGGCCCGAGATTCAAATAAATACAGTGAAAATAAATGTCTCTAGTAGCTGTGAGTGATTGTGTTTTCGTACTGAAGTATGTAAATAAATTAGTTGCCATTTTCGATTGATTTAATTCACACTTAAGGAACGGGAAAAACGCTACATTGATGTCAGGTGTGGGGTGTGAATTGCACATCAGTCAACGAAAAATAAATAATAGTAGACTAAAATAAATCGGATTAAAGTGTGTGAAAAAGTCAAAGCTGATGGATTTAAGAGCTGCTGCGCGCAAAAGGAAGTTGGATTTTTGGAAATGTGGCAAAGCAGGTTACAAAAGAAGACACTGTCCAGAAGATGTTAGTTCCACATTCGCCAATCTGGTGAAGTAGAGCAGATCGATGCGAAGAGGCGATCGTTGCCTTGTAGTCAGCAAGTCCGAGTAAAAATAAATTCGGCCCAGGTCTCCTCGCTGTAGTACCATAGCAAAAGTGTTTTTGTCGACGCGTGTGTGAATGGAACCCTCAGCACTGTGCTGCTGGTACAGGTGCGACAAAGACAATCATAAGATCTTGCTATGTCGGGTCAAATCCACAGCTAACGTTCGGCAATCTAAATGGCGTATACATCATGAGACAGTGTTCGAATCCTACTTCCGGAGAAACCAAAATGGAGCGAAATCGTTCTGGAGGGCTACGTTGATAGCAAGAAGACGTACGGTGAAGTAGTCATGTTGGAAGCTGCAATGCATATCGAGGGATATCGGTGAGAAAGACCCTTGTACGCTTTGATAGGAGTATTCCTGTGAGGGTAATAAATGTCACTGAATATCCTGTGTGCTGTTAAAGAAGGACACGGAGTTAGGTCACTGCTTTACAGTTTTAGGAATAGTATGAGAAATGGCGGCTATGGACATCAATCGGGCAGATATAAAAGAACTGGTATAGTCGATGGGCACCTGTCAAAGCAAGATCCAAGAAGGAGGCTAAATCATTTGGCCAATAGATATCGAGACGTTTTTAATATGGAAAACAAAGGAAGGATCAACATAGTCCAGCACAAAATGAATACAGGAAATGCTCGTCCGATCCGGCAGACAGTTCAAAGGCTACTAGCCAAGAGAGAGATAGACTGTTTTAGAAAATTATAATTAATTATATAGAGTATGGCCAAGGAAGGTCTAGCAATCAGAACTATCTAGCAATCCATGATCTTCACCGGTGGTACTGATAGAGATTGAAGACAGCTCGACCAGATTCTGCGTAGATTACCCGCAGCTTAATAACGTTACTAAAAAGGACAGCTATGCTCTTCCTCGCATTGATGACACCTTGGACATCCTGGGTGAATCAAAGATCTTTTATACGCTAGACCTGAAAAGTGGATACTGGCAAGTTGAGTTAACCGCTGAAGATCGGGAAAAGACGGCTTTTATGGTAGGTGCTGGATTATGTCATTTAATGTGATACGATTTGGACTGTGCAATACCTCTGCCACTTCTGAACGAAATAATTTAAAGTGGAATATCCTGAAATACTTACCTGGTTTACCTTGATAACTTTATTGTGGTAGGAAAATAATTTGAGGACTACATCTTGAAGAAGTTTTCCTGAGGCTACAAGGTTCTGGATTAAAGTAGATTAAAGCTGTGCCGTATCTGGGTCACATCGTTATCAGTCAAGGAGTTGCTGTTAATAAGGCAAAGATTCATACTGTCAAAGATTGGCCATTTCCCAAACACAAGCATGAGCTACGCAGTGAAGTGTAAATAAATTAGATGACCATTTTCGATTATTTTAATTTGCACCTAACCAATAGGAAAAATGCTACAATATATATAGAATTTATTAAAGAAATACGTAAAATTAAACATTTTCCTCATAAGTAAAGTCTAGATAAAAGCTTCTTAGACTTACCAATAATATTATTTAAATCGGGCATAATAAACCTAATTAGGAATTTTGTCTACAACATAATACTAGAAAAAATTGATATTTAATTACCAAACATAGATATAATCAAATATTGTTAGTGTGAAATATTGATATGCAAAATCGCGATAATGATAATGGTTTGCAGTACGTATCCCATGTTTCCTATATAATAAAATATACAAGTACAATAATCATTGGCGCCTAAATTGTTGATCCTATCACGAAAACGAAATATGTCTTCATAAGATAATGCGGATTCTATAACCTAATCTATAATAAAGCTTGACCAGATTTAATTAAACTCTTTGGTATGAGTAGGTTCCACATCGAAAGCAAGTCGGTGAGTCACTGCTCAGCTGTTACGTATTTATTTACTATTATATACATAGGTTTCTGTCTTAATAAAAGTACTAACCGAAAAGATTATTATTATTCAAAAAATCATCTTTAGAACATAAATGTAATCAGCCTATACGCTTTTTCTTCATCCGATTTTAAACGTATTAAAAAAATATTCTACAAGATTTATTTGGTCATATTATGCTTTAAGCCTCTGAAGTCTTACATAAATCTTATTAAACTAAAATTTAACATTTATATATTTTTAGCAAAGTTTTTAAACAACGGCAGAGTTTTCTTACCATTACATAAAGTTTTTACTGCAACCAATAAATAGATACAACCTCTACATTCTCATTTCAAAACCGCGTATAGATACCAAAGTTGGAATTAGGATTAATATAAAAAACTGTATTTCTGATTTTTCCATACGAATACCATTAAATAAACACAACTCTTATTTTTAGTATATGGAGAACATACGGATGTACGGTACAAATATCAACCGACGACATTACTACTTATGAAGGATGTTTGAATTTGATAAAATTCGCCCAAGCACTGGGTCCTGTTCATGCTATCTTTAACCTAGCAGTAGTCTTAAAAGATGCCATTTTCCAGAACCAAACTGAAGAGGCCTTTAAAGAGTCATTTGGACCTAAAGCTTACGCCACACAGCATTTGGACGCGGTATCTAGAGAGTTTTGCCCTGAATTAAGGTTTGTTGACGATGGTTGTATATTATAAAGTTTAAATAATTATTTTTTAGAGATTTTGTAATATTTTCATCAGTGTCTTGCGGCAGAGGTAATGCTGGTCAGTCCAATTATGGAATGGCGAACTCGATTATGGAGAGAATTTGTGAAAAAAGGCGAAGCGATGGACTGCCAGCGCTTGCTATAGAATGGGGAGCAGTAGGAGATGTAATGCACTTTTTATACATATTCATACAATATTCCATATATATCTTATATTCAACCCATTAAATAGGTTGGTTTAGTGGCAGAGCTTCAAAGTGAAGCAGTAGAAATGGAAATAGGAGGCACCCTCCAACAAAGAATTTCAAGTTGTCTGGAAGTAATGGATACCTTCCTTCGAAAAAACGACGCTGCCATAGTGTCTAGTATAGTAGTAGCTGAGAAGCGTACTGGAGCGGGTGGTGCTGATAATATTATAGATGCTGTAGCTAATATTTTAGGTAAGATTATACTGCCTTATGGGAATTACTAATATAACATAACTAATTTAAACCTTTAGGTATAAAAGATATAAAACAAATCTCGCATCAAGCCACTTTAGCAGAAGTGGGTATGGATTCAATGACTGCTGTAGAAATAAAACAAACATTGGAGAGAGAGTATGAAGTGTTTTTAACACCTCAAGATATTAAGAGTATGACTTTTGCAAGACTGATTGAGATCCAAGCAGAAAAAGATGCTGAGAGCCAAACTGGTATGTAACATTTTTTCTTACAAACACAATACTCACCCACCACTTATAATAGGTATAAAGAAGGAACGACCATTGATGGGCATGGAAATGATTCTTCGACTGATGGGTGATGCTGCAACGGCAAACATACCTGTATTAACATATAAAGGTTTACCACCAAGAAATAACCAGTATGCACCTACAGTAGTACTGTTCCCAGGCATAGAGGGAGTTGCCAGTGTATTGGAGCCACTTTACAAAAACTTAGTAGCAGACATTGTTGGTTTGCAGTATCCGAATGACACGCAAAAAGATACGATACAGCAGATGGCTGCTGCAGTTTTGCCAGTAAGTTTTTAAGAATTATTATCTTTCGTGGTCTCGAAACTTTTTGTTTAAGTACGTGGAAGAACGAATCTCTAAATCAACCCCATTCTACTTTATCTGTTACTCCTTTGGTGGTACAGTGGCCTTAGAAACCGTTGCATTATTAGAAGAAAAAGGCTACAGAGGAACTCTTGTATGTATCGATACTGCGCCAGATTACCTTAAGGCCCTCACAAAAGTTTTGGAAGTTGATTCTGATGATAAATTCCAAGTCAGTCTGATAGTTCATTTGATGTCGCTGCAGATATCTTATGAGATTATATCAAAACACATTGTAAGTAAATCACATATTAGTATTAGTCATTGCATTTGCTTTTTTAACTTTAACGTAAAGAACCAAAATAGCAAGTAGCGTTCTCTAAAATACTGAGCAGTTTTAAGACAAGGTAAACAACTTAATATTTCTCTTACAGTCTTTTTGAGTCTACAAATAAACCTCATATTTTGTGTGTGTGTGTATGCCTGCAGTTACTATAAATTGGTTTATGGCTTCTATTTACTTTACAGGGTGTTTCATTGGAAAAGGACATATTTTGAAGACAATTATAATCGAAATACAGGGTTGTTTAACAAAAATACTTATTTTTTAATACCCCTATAACTTCTGAACAACACGTTATTTTTTTTTCGGTATTTGGTAAACTTACTTATACAGGGTGGGAAATTGGAGATTGCGCATTATCCAAAACGATAGTAACACCGCTTCCTATAGTCAATAAGCGGCCCCCTCCAATCACCTGAATTATAGTATTATAGGTCCATGAGACTCTTAACAATTATTCAGGGTGAGGCATAGAAACCAAGTGTTTTTAGGTTGTAGATAGTACTACACCATGTTATAATCCGTTCGTTATAATCGTTATACAATCCGTTTCTCGAGTCAAAGCATTTCCGTCATTTCATTTTCTGTGGCAACCATAGAGCCGTGGACGTTTAGAGAAGAACAACGCGTATTTGCTTACGATTGCAGTTTAACGTGAATTTCGTCGAAGATTCAATATTCATCGAAATGACTCTGTCCCCGTTCGAGACACAATCTTACTTTGGGTTCATAATCTTCGAACAGGGGGCTCGATAATGAAAAAAAAACCACCTCTCCGCCAGCGTACTGTGCGTACTCAAAAGAACGTTGAAAGGATTAGACAAGTGGTGCTGCAGAGCCCACGCCGCTCTGCTCGTCGTCATTCGGCAGCACTTCGAATCAGCAATCGTACTGTAAGACGGATTTTACATGGCGCATTACATTTTCATCCGTACAAAATAGCGGTTGTGCAGGAATTAAATGTAAGTGATTATCCACAACGCTTGGATTTTGCTCAACAAATGCTTCAAAAGGTAACAGTTTGGTGCGCGGTGACAAAATTTGGCGTCATTGGACCATATTTTTTTAAAGAAAATGGGGTTACCGTTACTGTAACATTTGATCGTTACATTCATATGGTACAACTTTTTCATTCCTGACTTACAAAGAAGAGGTGTGGATATCCAAGATTTGTGGGTTCAGCAAGATGGGGCCACGGCACACACCGCCATAGCATCTATGGCTGTTCTTCGCCACCTGTTTCCTAACCATCTCATTTCCCGGTTTGGCGACATTTTATGGCCTCCCCGGTCCCCTGACTTATCGATGTGCGATTTTTTCTTGTGGGGATACCTTAAGTCGCGTGTTTACGAGACCAAGCCATGTACGTTAGACGAATTAAAGGAAGCGATTCGTCGCAAAATCTATTGAAAAAAGTGGAGGCAAATTTTCTAGAACGACTTCAACAGTGCGTCAATGAAAACGGTCATCACATGCCAGTTATTATTTTTCGTTCATGAATATCTTAAAATGCTTTGTTATTACCTATAGTGTGCTACTAATAAATTTTGTTTAGAGTAAAAACTTATTATTTTAAAAACACTTGGTTACTATGCCCCACCCTGTATATGAGACAATACTGCTAGGTAATCTTACATCAAGAATGAAACGATAACATTTGCAAGAATTTTTATAGACAAGTAATAAGAAAAAATTAATAATGTGTTTGGCGACATCGTTGCTGAATACACTCCTGTATACGTTCGGGTATCGACAAAAAGAGATGATCGATGTCTGGTTGTGTCACCTCCTTTCAAGTAACCCGAATTTTGTAAATTAGCTATGAGCAGAGTCTGTGGCGGATGGTGCAAAATGGTTAGTCTCCTTCCCATCATATCCAACACATGTTTGATGGCATTTAAAGCCCGTAGTATGTACAAGCAAGGGACGTGCATCGTCTTGCTAAAATCATCAAAATATTAAAGAGAAGAGGTAGTCGGCTAGGATAGGCAATATCTCCCCAAGCCATTTCTCCAACAGTCCTGTGTACACGCTTCTGAAGAGCAAATCCAATATCACGCTATTCTCCACGGTGGCATCTTACCCTTCTACGGCCATCGTGCATACCTAGACAGAATCGCGATACGTCGCATTTGGACAACAGATAACATTATGCCATTCTGTCTCCCAATGTTGCCGTTCTCTGTTCCAAATTCAAACGTTGTCGACAATGGGTCCACAGTCAGAAGAACCTCTAACCGTGGACGGTATGAAAAAAGTCAAAAGGCTTGAATTCGACTATAGAGTGTTTGCATAGTAAAAGGTGTACCTTCTTCTCTAAACCATTAGTCGTCAGCGATCTGACTCGTAATAGCAAAATGGTCTCGAAGGGCTACTTGCCTGAACCGCCTACTTTGCTGGTCTGTAGTACGCCTCGGTTGTCCAGTTGGCCTTATTCTTGTGTTCCTCTACCTTCTTCTATCCATAACCGACACAACATTACCGTCATTGCAGTACAATTAACTCGGCTGCCAATTTCGCGATTGGACACACCAACATCTCCTACCAAAATCGCTAACATCGTGATAATTTTGACGTCTTCGAACTCGAGGCATTTTGTTAGTAAACTAAAAAAATATGACTGAGAACATGCTTTCTTCACAAAAACTAAGAGATAAAATTTTAAGAGTGGTAAAGAAAAACAAAGATAAAACGTCGTTGCTACCATAGTATGCTTTAAATATGGTCATGATGTTGCCGAAAAATGAAGTTAAAGAAATTATTCCTTCTGAGTGTAACACTTCTTATGTCAGTGAGTTTTTTGACAGGTGAATTTCTATGGAAAAGATTCCATTACATGGCAAAACACAATACTTCCGTTGTTTAATGCTAGCTTCGGAAAAAATGAGCACAGAAGTTTTCAATTCCATACTCGAATATTTACTGATATTACTTTAAACAACTAAAAATACCTTGAGTTATAGCGAGTACAAGAGCGCCCGAATTGCATGCGTGCACGTTACCATATTTCGCCTTCAAGCATCTCTCTTAAAGCATAATGATCGATTCTCCAATCTGTATACTTATATAAGACTTACTTACCGTGACCTACAAAAATTTAAGAAAATCAGGCCATGCTAAGTAGATGTGTATCATTTATTTGTCAGAAAAAAATATAGCTTGTTTTAGGATCATACTTCAAAATATCTTAAAAAAATGATGTGGTATTATAATTTAAAAAATTATCTAACTAATAACTAATAATTAGATTCAAAATCGTATACTATTTATAGTTTACTTAATTGAATATTGGACAAAAACGTAGAAAAAAAAAATCACAACTGCTGAAAACGTCCGCTATTTTGTTGTACGCATTTCTTGGCTCTCAAAACAATTTGGTTTACCTAGTTTCGAAAAACCGCTGGTTTATTTGGCAATCCATTACAAGCATTGAATTTTTGGTGAAAAAACTGCTCCCGACTAATAATAGCTGCGCTATAAACTTTTAGATGTCTTCAGAGGTAATAATCGACAGTATTAAAATCAGGCGATCGAGATGGTCCATCGCGGTGGTTAGGTCTGCCTCTGCTTATCCTATATTTCGAAAATTGTTCACAAAGTTAGTTACAGTATAATCAAGAAATCAGTTACTGCAGGTATAAACCTGCATGTTATAAATCTACTTGACAAAATATGAGCCTTAACAAGCTAATATGTTAATAGAAAATTCTGATGTGCTTCTCGGGTAGCTCTTAAATTTTCTGCTGCTGAGATGTGCATATTTCTTGAATTACTCCATTACTTAGACTCCATCGCTATTTAATTAAGCCTTATCCACCGGACCAACTAACCTTACCTTTGAACCTGCTGGATGTGGATCAGTAGTAAAGTCTATTTTTCTGTAAAGGTCAACCTATTCTGTAAATAGTGCACAAAAATCGAGGAAACACATTTAAAACATTTTTACATAAATAAAATGAAAAAGAGAATATACAAAAATAAAAACCTATAACAAATCCAAAATTCATATTTTTAAATGCATTTCTATGTTTTTAAATAATATTTTGGAGCTTAGATTTCATGCATTTTCGGAAGCCGTTTGTCGTTAGCGAAAGATCAGTAATATATCTATTTACTACAGATGCAATATTATAAGAAAATGATCGTTTAAAAATTTCTTTTCGATGTCGTGGAATATCTAAACGCCGTCTATTTCTTAACATTAGCCTGATGATGAATATCAGCTCTAAATACCACCCTATCCAAAAGATATTGTGGGCCCCTCATCTTAAGAATATTGTAGCAAAATACCACATAATGTAACTCTCTCCTCGATGACATATTAAGCCACTCAAGATCTTTCAACTTGTGCGACACTTCATATGGCCTGCGAATACCAAAAATAAACCTTATACATGCATTTTGCAACTTTTGTATACGCTTTTTATCTCTGTTGTCTAAACAAGGGCCATACACAGTATCACAAAAGTTAAAATGAGAAAGAATGAGAAAGTCGCACAGCATTCGCTTAGTATCCACATTTAACTCATGGCGCTGCGGATATAAAGTTTTCAACATTGAATAGGCTTTCTGCAATTTTGATGTCATATGAGAATCTTAATCCTACATCAATGTACAAACCGAGATTTTTGCAAATATCTTGAAATACGATAGGCTCGTTATTAATTTGTATCTTTAAATTTTCCAATAGGTGCTGCCTTAAATTATGTTTGGTAAATAACATCGCAGCAGATTTCTTAGGGTTTAACTGTAAGCCATGTTTTACAGATAAGTTATATAGACTTAACAAGTCTTCATTTAAACAGTCACCATCATTGCCCGGATTCGACGAATCAAAAGATAACATCAACTGAGTATCATCAGCATAACTATGATGTTTAGTATACTTTAAACATTTAAACAAAACGCACGTATAAATCAAAATAGAAGAGGACCAAGAACACTGCCCTGAGGAACTCCCTTAACTATAGCCATGTCTTCCGAAAAATTATCATTTAAACAAACTCTTTGCTTTCGATGTGTGATAAAGCTTTCCACGATCGTGTTTCATTGTAGTATTAGCAAATCCTACAAAGCCAAGTATCGACAATAAAAGCTCGTGGTTAAGCATATCGAAAGCTTTGCTATAATCTAGCATCACTAGTACAACGGATTCACTTTCATCTAAAGATCGAATAATATTATCCGTCACATCGCATAGAGCGGTCGCACAGCTATGATTAGAACGGAATCCAGACTGCTTCAATAGAAGGATAGAATTGCTGTTTAAATAGAACGTAATTTGCTGCTCAATACATTTCTCTAGAACCTTCGATAATATACGCAGAATCGAAATTGAACGTAAGTCGCTAAATTCTTTTGGATTTTTTACTTTGGGCAATGGAAGTATATTAGCTAGTTTCCAACTAGTCGGAAATATATTTGATGTTATGCATGAATTTATCAAATGAGTAATATGTGGTATTATAAATGGACAACAGAGTAATATAAGCTCCAAGTTTAAATTATCACGACCAATTGCTTTTGACTTAAATTTTCCTAAAATTTTCATGACGGTATTTTGTGACTGAACATTAAACTTAAATGAATTATGCCTTAGACTATTAGTATGCTAATAATTAAGAAGCCCTGTATTGATGTTAAGTGGCTTGACAGGACTATTGGAAAAATGTGAATTTGCGTCATTCAAGTTTTTTTATAAATTCTCAGGTAGAGTTTTTCGACTTACAAATTCCTATTTTTCTCATTAAATTCCACTTTTCCTCAGTATTACTATGTTTAGTTTATGGTTAAGAAAAGCTTTTTTTTCAGCACGAATAGCAGAAGTAGTATAATTTCTAAGTTGTTTGTAATACGACCAGTGATTATTATCTTTTTTCTGTCGAAACCTTCTGGATGGTTATTAACAATATCCATTGTAGAAAAGTTACTAGGGCAAGTCTCTTCTCCACAAATAAAATGCTAATCCTAATTTCAGGAGTGATGCATTTTAGCAAGTATTCTTATCTCTAAAATATATTACAAACAGTTCAAAAATTTTAAATGTTCATAAATTTGTAATCTATTTTAGAGTCTGATGATGGCAAGAATTGTTGCCGAAATGCATAACTCCTGAAATTGTATTATCATTTTATTTGTGAAGAAAAGACTTCCCCTATATACTTTTCTATGTTACATTGACTCCACTTCAGAATGGACTTTTTCCTTAATGTTCATATAAATGACCTTTCTTAATGCCACTTAATTTTACTGTGGGAAATGTGTCGTGTTCTGTAAAGTTAACATTAATGCATCTTGAAAACGTTTTAAAGTTACCAGTTGTTGTGCAAATTGAAAGCAAAAGAGCTATTTTTAAACGAAACTAAAAAGGAAAGATCAGATTTCTTCCCAGAAGTTTTTGCCTATAATTATTTTATTAAAATTTCATATAGAAAATTGACGTTACAATGTTGATTAGAAAATTTAGTACTTAATTCGTCGACAAAAAAAATATATTAATATTTTAAATATACCAGATGAGTTTTATCAGGATATTATTTAACCCTGAAAATTTTAACGAAGCCTAATCAAGATTTTTTTTTATTTTGATAGTCCTAAATTTTAAGTAGTAACAGATGTACAAAAAACTAGCTGGTTCAGACCTTATAATTTTAACGTTATAAAAAATAGTTTTTTATTGTAAAAAAAATGTTTACATTAAATGAAAACCCTATATTGAGACGTTTTATTTATCTCAATATGATCTCTACATTTCTTCTTTTTTGCTCTAGATTTCAACGTTAATTTTATCTTCTGGTGATACCTTATTTAGATATTTCAGTAATTTTTAAGAAGAGTTTGGATTTCAGGTGTTATTATTTAAATAGTCTATTAGATCAAAAATGCTCTTCTGATGGTATTCACCAGATAGCCATTATAAGTTTTCAATTTTCACCCTCTATATTACCGCTTTATGTTTACTTTTATAAACACTGGATAAAGCCACTCAAATCTAATAACAACCATGCAATATAAATTTTAAAATAACACTAATGCTTTTAAAACTAAATATATTATTACTGCAGGATTCTCTTCTAAAACAACCGACACTCGAAGATCGTATCAAGTTAGGACAACAAATCGTAGGAAACAACACGCCTCATACCCCAGAACACCAGAGAGACTGTGCCATAAGCATTTACAAGCGACTAAAGGCCGTCGTGGAATGGACTCCGGATTTTAAACTAAAATCGAAATTAATTTTATACAAACCTGAATTGTCCAGTATAGAAATGTCAGATCACGATTATGGACTAGGCAAATATTGCGAAGATCCTGTAGAAGTAAAAGTATTTAGCGGTAACCATGCCAGTATGTTAGAAGATCTGGCATTATCTCAAGCTTGTAATGAATCCTTTGGGATATTACCGGATGACGGTGGCAAAGGCGATTTAATTATTAATGTTGATAAAGTACAAACTGATGTGCCTACTAAGCTATGAAAATATATTTTTTAAGTTTAACTATATAAGTTGTTAAGATATGGTAGGATTGATAACATTCTCTCGAGGCAGACTCGTAACGTTTGTAGTCTGAAATATTATTTAGTTTTAAGATACATTTTTATTTTAATGGTAAAACTTTATTAATTATGACTGGATTACAGTTTTACAGTTTGTGGACACAATCTAAGCATGAATAGTAGTTGAGTTTATATTTGCCTTTGCTCTTTTATAAATACTGTTGTCTAGCCATTATGCCAAAAATTTAAATCCTACCATAAAGTTGAGGTTGTCACAATCCTAGTTTAAGGGATTTTTATACATAACCATATTATACACTTTCATACCCCAGTCATTCAATTATTCCCATTAAAACGTAGCCCAGTTTAACACTTCAGATCCTTATCTGTTTCTCATTCATTTTTTAATTCTGTTACTTTTTATTTTCTTTAAAAATAAAGTATTTAAGCAGGAATTAGTGGATCCTTATTTAGTTTGGGTATATTGAATAATTCATGTACTTGGAAAATTAATATTTTTCAAAATTCATCAACGTTACTTTGGGGATTACATAATCACTTGCAAGGTTTTATCTTGTACTTTTAATATAGGTGTATTTATTTTTACTTTTGTCTTCAAATAAATTTATTTAAACTGTTCTTGATATTTTGTTTTATTTTCCCACATAAGGGATTGAAGTTTATCACCTTTATTTTTTCGAAGGGTATATTTTAATAAATGTATTCAAAGAGCATTCAATTTTCTTTAAAGCGTTACCCCTAAAAATTTAAATTAGGTTTATTAATTAGCACGTATTTATAAACGAACTCTTCAAAATCCTGTCTGTTATTCACGTCAGATGTCCCGACAAAAAGGGAAGATAAACCCGGTGATCTCATGGGTTCATCAATTAGATAGCACTTTTCTATGCTTTCAGAGGTTTTCAATATAATTTGAAAAATATTGATTCTTTCCTATAAAGATCTTTTAGAAGAGAATGGACATAGAACATCCTCCTTTAGAAATGAAAGTGAATGGAACGAATGTGTCGAGTTGTTTTAAATTGTCCGCGCGATCGAAAGATGGCACGGCACGTCATCGATTTGCCGTACATTACAGAAGCTGTTTTGTTTCATTCATTCACCGACAGATAGAAGCACTGTATGTTTTATTATGGGTTTTCCCGATTTGCTTTCGGTTTTGGCTGCAGTTTTGTTAATCCAATAAAAAAAATATAAATAATTTTTTTTTATTGGATTTAAAAAAAACATCCTAAGGTATCGTAGATAATTCAAAAGCATTTTAATTTGATATTATATTTAGAAACAAAAATATTCTTTTTATACATAAAATTCAATATGTTAAATACTACAAAAGAATAATAATTAGAATACACATCCATGCACATTTATGTTACATATTATACAAGGGTGGTCCCAGAAGTACCCGACCCAAGAAAGAAAACACGAAAATTTTGGAAAAAAATTTATTTATTTTTCAACATAATCTCCTTTCAGCTCTATACACTTTTCCCAGCGATGTTTTATAAGTTCGGTACCCTTCTTATAATAAGAACTGTCTTGCGCCTCGAAATAGCCATTAACTGCAGACATCACTTCTTCATCGTTGGAAAATCTTTGACCACTGAGCCAGTTTTTAAGGTTTGGAAACAGAAAATAAGCTGAGGGGTCTAAATCTGGCGAATAGGGTGCATGAGGTAGTAATTCAAACTTTAATCCGTTAATTTTGGCCATTACAATAACGGATTTGTGAGCTGGTGCATTGTCTTGATGAAACAACACTTTCTTCTTAACCAAATGCGGCCGTTTTAGCTTGAATTTTTCGCTCAAACGTTGCAATAAGTTCGCATACTACTCGCCGTTGATAGTTTTACCTTTTTCAAGATAGTCGATGAAAATTATCTCTCGCGCATCCCAAAAAACCGACGCCATAACCTTGCCTGCAGATGAAACGGTTTTCGCCTTCTTTGGAGCCGGTTCTCCCTTTTGAGTCCATTGTTTTGATTGTTCTTTTGTCTCAGGTGTGAAGTGATTGACCCATGTTTCATCCATGGTTATGAAACGACGCAAAAATTCTGCTTTGTTTTAATAATCCATTGCTGTCTATATTTGGCATCTCTTGGAAAAAGGAAACGAATATAGGTCTATGTAGCCTGGGATTTTGCCTGACTCTAAATTATGTAAATAAAAACAGAAATAATCAAAGGTTGCAAACATAAGGATCTCAACAGATCTGAAAGACTCCTAGAATAACTTCAAATGCCTGAAATAGATTGAAAATTTCTCCAAGAGTCCGCAATTAGAAAACGAAGTTATTAAGGATACAGATTGAAGGAGAACAGTGCGAAGAGATGCCTTGAATTGAAAGAAATAGCTTCAGGCTCAATAATATTGGTCTGGATAATATTGGCATTGGATTCGAGCCTATTCAGGAAAAGTTAATTGATTTACGAGACATTAGGCACTTCGACTTAGTGTCTTTTTAAGGTGACATGAAGAATACGAATTGGGGCAACATTTTTGGTAATGGCAATCGTAACGAGAAGAAAGCCTATTTATGTTTAGTGTGTAGAGACAGCCATTTATGTTTTGCCTTTTGCCGTCACCCATAAACATAGACATTTTGTGAAATGGTCCTAATCCCAATTTAATGTTAATATTAAAAAGTTAATAACCAAAATAAAAAGTATATAGTTTTAGATAACACAACACACAACACGAGAAAGTACACCACTGGAGTACCCAAGATTATTGGATTTATAAATAGGTACTAATCTTGTTTCTCAGGCACTGGACACTAAATATTATTCGGGGGAACAAGTTTATATTGTTTATTACTTTAGTATCTCAATTAAACGTCTACAGCGAAAATATTGAAATCGAATGACGTATGAATGGCAATGGCAGCCAGAACAGAAAGCCAATCGGGAAAAACCCAAGTTAAAAAATACAGTGCAAACAGCAATCATCAAACTCACATATCGCAAATTCACGTTCCGCGCCATCTTTCGATCGATCGGACAAACTCAAAACAACCCGATACGCTCCTTCCATTTAACCTTCCTTTCTAAAGGGGGATTTTCTGTGAGAGTGGAGTAGTTCCATATTCCATAGCGAAAGTAATATAATTAGAGAGGTTAATTGCATGTATATCAGATGTCATCAAGTTTACGACGCGATTACAGCGCACTCTTCGAAGCCATTGGAACTACAATACCGACTGAGACATGTCCAGAAAAACGCGGGATTTTCGAATTCAGTATAAGGCGGGAGATTTAAAGCGTGCAGGTAGTACACGATCAATATATCTCGTAAATTATTACAGATAAGGAAATGGTTACGTTTAGAGAAAATATGTGCAAAATGAGGTTTAAAACTTTTCCAAGCACATTAAAAAATAATACAGTTTTTCTAAGCCTTATTTATGCATCTTTATTGGTCATATGGATCATAATATACTATAAGCCTTCCATAAAAGAAAAAAAAAAAGCAAACTGTCAGCTGATAAAATTAAATATTCGTGATAAACATTTAATAAAAATTTCCGATTTATTTCAAGAGGATTAAAATGTGATTTCAAATGCACAGATTCCAATATATTTTAAAAAAAATATTAAAATATTAACCGAGATTGTAATCTTTATAATATACATATATTTTATAATTATTTATATCTTCCAGGCATCTGGGGTGATTTTAAATTCTATTGCTCCTCAAGGTACCGTTCTCGGACCAATTTTATTTATTCTTTACATAAACATGCTTTGTAATCTTAATGTGAGTGGGAAAGTTATAGCTTATGCTGATGACACGGTAATAATTTTTTCGGATAAAACTTGGGAAGGGGTGAGAGAAAAACTTAAGGTTGGCCTCAAAAAAATTAAAAATTTTCTGGAAACATTCAAACTAAGTTTAAATATTTCTAAAACATATTATGTAGCCTTTTCACTTACAGCAACAAATAGACCAAATTTTAGCAACATTAAAATAAATGATAACAATTTAATATAAGAGCAAAACAAAATAAAATACTTAGGAATTATTTTATTATTAATTATTACTAAAAAAATCTGATGTCTAATTTACAAGTTTTATTTGCTTAGACAGTTCTTAAACAAAAAAAATGTAATTGTAGTATATAAGGCACTTGTTGAACCGTTGCTTAGGTATGGTATGTCGGTGTGGGGTGGTATGTACAGTATAAATATGGAACAGTTAAAGGTTATACAAAATTACATAATTAAAATCCTTTTAAAAAAAAACCAAAACTCTATCCTACTTACATGTTATACTCAAAAGAAATATCTAATATTAGAACATTATATGTAGGTAATAGAAGTTTATAATTATGTCCATTTAAATAATAAATTTAGTTGCAACATCGTATCACATAACTATCCTTCAAGAGGTAAATCAAACCAACTACATAACTCGATCTTATGTAAAAATACTATGGAACAACATTTTGTAGATTATTTAGGGCCGAAACTTTACAATTTGTTACCTCACAATATAAGAACTATAGAAATCATGGGTACATTTAAGAAGAAATCTAAAGAATACATCTTATGTAACATCTTAAATTTTTTAGAAATTTTTCAATAATAATTATAAACGACGTACCATAAATCAAAATTAAGTTTATCTTGTGTATTATAAATTTATTAGGCGCGTTAGAAGTAACTAGAGCGCTTAGAAAATGAGGCAATTGTTGTAATTTTTAGAGTATTTGTTGTATTTTTCAAGCACATACAGATACTGCGTACCTAGGTGCTAATATTTATATAGCTTTTCTATTTTGTTAAAATTCGATGAAAATTACTTTATGTTTCTGTTTAAATATTAAATTAAATAAAATAAATAAATAAAATAAATCGCAGACTTTTGAAGAAGGTATAGTAAATTAAAAAATTACTAAAGCATAATTTTTTTAAAATTCTTTTGAATTTAATATTTAATTTTACTGGACTAACTTATGAATGCGCACGAAAAGTGAAAGTAAAGACGCGCGCACCCACCCTCCTCCTCTACTGACAGCGTGGAGTCTTTCGGGGTTGGGAGGGGGGTTCGAGCCAACCAATTGCGCTTCACTTGAAAGATACTTCAGTCAGTCTTGTTCCGGCTTCGGTAGAAGTAGGTCGGAGGAAAGTGGTTCCTCTGGTGGTTCAGTGTCAGTGTTTTGTGAGTGTGTTTTTAATGTGGTTCCTGTTTTTAAAGTTTGAGTCAAAGGTAAGTACTGATTTTTTTTTACAATTGCATGCAATTTATTTTGAATTGAAGATAATTAATACAGAAGCGAAAATGTACATTTTATTAGTAGCAATTCTTGAGTCAATTTGTTAAATACAACTTTTAATTAGTATCAAATTTATTGTGGATTTATTCGCTCCATTTACATTTAAAGAACGAAGAAGAAGAATTCTAATAACAATAAAATCAATTCAAGTTTTAAATTTGAATTACTGTACTATTAATAATTTAATTAATAAATAATTTACTAATGCATATCCAATTTTGGGTAGTTCTTGTTAGTGTTAATTTTTTTATGATGTTTATCTACGATTGGGTTTGCATGAAAAAAATAAAGTAAATTATGTGAATTTATTCGCTAAATTCACAACTACATGAAAGGGGTTATAATACAAATACGGATTTTAATAAATTCTAATATTTTTTCAAAATTTTCTGAATACTTAGAGAAATTTATTCGCTAAATTTCCATCTTTTAAAAGTAGTCAAACATTTTTATCGAAAAATTTTAGTATTCTTTCTCAATAGTTTCTGGTGGATTTATTCGCTAAATTCACATTTAAATAGAAGTATAATAAGGGGGTTAACATATAAAATAAAAATTTTCATATTCTCTTTTTCAAAATATTCCTGTGAATTTATTCGCTAAATTCACATTTACATGAAATCACTAAGGGGTTATAATACAAATACAGATTTTAATAAATTCTAATGTTTTTTTTAAGGGAAATTTATTCGCTAAATTTCCACCTTTTAAAAGTAGTCAAATTTTTATAGAAAAATTTTAATATTTTTTCTCAAAAGTTTCTTGTGGATTTATTCGCTAAATTCACATTTACATGAAATCACTAAGGGGTTATAATACAAATACAGATTTTAATAAATTCTAATGTTTTTTTAAGGGAAATTTATTCATATTCTCCTTTCAAAATATTCCTGTGAATTTATTCGCTAAATTCACATTTACATAAAATCACTAAGGGGTTAAAATACAAATACAGATTTTAATAAATTCTAATGTTTTTTTAAGGGAAAATTATTCATATTCTTCTTTCAAAATATTCCTGTGAATTTATTCGCTAAATTCACAATTACATAAAATCACTAAGGGGTTATAATACAAATACAGATTTTAATAAATTCATATGTTGTTTTAAGGGAAATTTATCCGCTAAATTTCCACATTTTAAAAGTAGTCAAACATTTTTATAGAAAAATTTTAATATTTTTTCTCAAAAGTTTCTTGTGGATTTATGCGCTAAATTCACATTTAAATAGAAGTAATAAGGGTGTTAACATATAAATAAAAATTCTCATATTCTCTTTTCAAAATATTCCTGTGGATTTATTCGCTAAATTCACATTTACGTGAAATCAATAAAAGGGGTTATAATACAAATACGGATTTTAAAATACCAATATTTTTTCAAAATTTTCTGAATACTTAGAGAAATTTATTCGTTAAATTTCCACCTTTTACAACTGCGAAACATTTTCTTTAAAAGACTAATATTTTTAATCAAAAGTGTCATGTGAATTTATTCGCTAAATTCACTTTTAAACAGCGGGTTAAGATATAAATAAAAACTCTCATTTTATTTAAACAATCTTTCTCGTGAGTTTATTCGGTTAAATTCACACTTAAACAAAACAGAAGCATAACCTCATACGTTCATCATGTCCGATGAATATTCCGTTTGTATTTGGTAAATATCCACGGTACTCGTGGCAATTTTATTCAGATCCGGGGTATCCACCTTGGACTTGGTGTAACTAAAAAGACTTAAAGTGGTGAGCCCTCGTTTAAAGGTACTACGGTACGTTGTAATTGCTCTCTAACAAGGGGCTTGCTGCCAGAACCCTCCACCTGGTGCTTTCATGCTTTTTTTCTTTTATGGGGTTATGTTTCGACACTTTTGAAGGGATGAGGGAGCATGGGAAATTTATTCGTTAAATTTCCTCTTTATTAAAACTTATCTCTTATATTAGCTAAAGCTTACATAAAGATCATGATAGTCAAACATTATTAAAGGGATTCTAATAAACAACAAACAAAAAATTTATTGGCAGATTTATTCGCTAAATTTGCACTTCGAACTAATTTTATGAAAAAGGCCATAAAGAATTCATTAAAATCTTGGGGGTTTTTTATACGTTAAATTTCCTCTTTTTTGAAATTTCTCTCCCCGATCAGCAGATTTATTCGCTAAATTTGCACAGTAAATAAGATCATGATAGTCAAACATTATTAAAGGGATTCTAATAAATAACGAAGAAAATATTTATTGGCAGATTTATTTGCTAAATTTGCACTTCAAACTAATTTTATAATAAGGGCATTTAGAATTTATTAAAATCTTTGGGGGTTTTCTATAGGAAATTTATACGTTAAATTTCCTCTTTTTTAAAATTTCTCTCTCCGATCAGCAGATTTATTCGCTAAATCTGCACGTTAAACAGGATCATGATAGTCAAACATTATTCAAGGGGTTTTAATAAACAACAAACAAAATATTTATTGGCAGATTTATTCGCTAAATTTGCACTTCAAACTAATTTTATAATAAGGGCATTTAGAATTTATTAAAATCTTTAGAATATTCTACAATAAACTACAACTAAATGGGATCTAAATAAATTAATATTCAATCGTAGATAAGCAGCAAAGACATTTGTGATGTATCAATTTTATTTGAAAACTTCATGTTCATCATTTGAAAACGTACTTTTACTTAACTAATAATATTAACAAAGCTGGTAAGCAGTGTGCTTCCAGCCTGAATTTTTGACCTAACATGTAAACAGTGTGTTTTTACCCTGCAAAATTGACTTAGCATGTAACCAGTGTGCTTTTTCCCTTGAAAAATTGACAAAGCATGTATCAGTGTGCTTCCTTGATTAAAATTGACAAAGCATGTAACCAGTGTGCTTTTTCCCTTGAAAAATTGACAAAGCATGTATCAGTGTGCTTCCTTGAATAAAATTGACAAAGCATGTAACCAGTGTGCTTTTTCCTTGAAAAATTGACAAAGCATGTATCAGTGTGCTTCCGTGAATAAAATTGACAAAGCATGTATCAGTGTGCTTCCTTGAATAAAATTGACAAAGCATGTAACCAGTGTGCTTTTTCCCTTGAAAAATTGACAAAGCATGTATCAGTGTACTTTCTTGAATAAAATTGACCAAGCATGTATCAGTGTGCTATTTTTTCCCTTGAAAAATTGACAAAGCATGTATCAGTGTGCTATTTTTTCCCTTGAAAAATTGACAAAGCATGTATCAGTGTGCTTCCTTGAATAAAATTGACAAAGCATGTAACCAGTGTGCTTTTTCCCTTGAAAAATTGACAAAGCATGTATCAGTGTACTTTCTTGAATAAAATTGACCAAGCATGTATCAGTGTGCTATTTTTTCCCTTGAAAAATTGACAAAGCATGTATCAGTGTACTTTCTTGAATAAAATTGACCAAGCATGTATCAGTGTGCTATTTTTTCCCTTGAAAAATTGACAAAGCATGTATCAGTGTACTTTCTTGAATAAAATTGACAAAGCATGTATCAGTGTGCTTCCTTGAATAAAATTGACAAAGCATGTAACCAGTGTGCTTTTTCCCTTGAAAAATTGACAAAGCATGTATCAGTGTACTTTCTTGAATAAAATTGACCAAGCATGTATCAGTGTGCTATTTTTTCCCTTGAAAAATTGACAAAGCATGTACCAGTGTGCTATTTTTTCCCTTGAAAAATTGACAAAGCATGTATCAGTGTGCTTCCTTGAATAAAATTGACAAAGCATGTAACCAGTGTGCTTTTTCCCTTGAAAAATTGACAAAGCATGTATCAGTGTACTTTCTTGAATAAAATTGACCAAGCATGTATCAGTGTGCTATTTTTTCCCTTGAAAAATTGACAAAGCATGTATCAGTGTACTTTCTTGAATAAAATTGACCAAGCATGTATCAGTGTGCTATTTTTTCCCTTGAAAAATTGACAAAGCATGTATCAGTGTGCTATTTTTTCCCTTGAAAAATTGACAAAGCATGTATCAGTGTGCTTCCTTGAATAAAATTGACAAAGCATGTAATCAGTGTGCTTTTTCCCTTGAAAAATTGACAAAGCATGTATCAGTGTACTTTCTTGAATAAAATTGACCAAGCATGTATCAGTGTGCTATTTTTTCCCTTGAAAAATTGACAAAGCATGTATCAGTGTGCTATTTTTTCCCTTGAAAAATTGACAAAGCATGTATCAGTGTGCTATTTTTTCCCTTGAAAAATTGACAAAGCATGTATTAGTGTGCTTCCTTGAATAAAATTGACAAAGCATGTAACCAGTGTGCTTTTTCCCTTGAAAAATTGACAAAGCATGTATCAGTGTGCTTCCTTGAATAAAATTGACAAAGCATGTAACCAGTGTGCTTTTCCCTTTAAAAATTGACAAAGCATGTAACCAGTGTGCTTTTACCCTGAATTTTTGACTTAGAGGAATGGTTTTTAGTGGGTCCTTTTTTAGTTTACTGTTGTATTTGTTAGTTTTACCAAGAAATAAACCTTTGTAAGTTAGATTAACGCTTGTGGATTATCTTATCCTATTATATAGTTACTGCATGAGTTTTATTATTGTAATTTTTATACTTTTTTTCTGTATTTTGACTTGTGTAAGAGTTTGTGCTTTTTGGCATGAATAAATAAATGAATAAAAACTGCTACATTTTGTTGTACATTCCTATTATTTGGTACAATCTACCCGCAAAAAACTCATTTCATAAGTAATTTTTTTTGTGTGTATATGCATCTCTACAATTGCAAAAATTATTATTTTAAAAATTTGTTCCTGGAAAACTCTAGCAAACATCTCAAATCAAGTGAGTCTATAGTTTATATTTCTAAGACACGAATGTAAATTCAAGATTTTTGTCCATATATTAAATATGTTTGTGTACCAAAGTTGATTTAAATTTCGAAAAAAAAATTTGTCATTTGCAGATGGATACTCTTAATTATCAGTAAAGAACATAAAATCTTAAATGCTTTGCCTTTTTTATTGATATAAAAATTAACACTTTTAAAACAAACTTATAATCTAAATACCTTAGAAACTTTATCCTCCTGAACTCTGACCCTGAGTTTTCTTTTTCTCTGCCTCTTTAGCTCTTTTTAATTGCATCTCTCTTTGTTGATTTAATACTTTCCTAAATGCATTCTCCTCCTCTTCAGTAGCTAAGGTATCTAAAAATAAGAACACCCACATATAATGTTTTGATGGAAAAATTATTTTAATTACAATAAAGTATAATAAAATTATATTATGTTATAAAATCTAAATTTATCATCCGATTTACCTATGTATGGTTCTTCCTCTCCTTCACTATCCTCCGAACTGTCCCCTCCAGGATTTCTCAGATACACATCTGAGAGTTCCACCCCAGCTGGTACGGAAGTCAACAAAGATTCGCCATCCTCTTTTAATTCATTTTCCAGCTGAGCCTCTTCCGATTTCTTTTTTTCTGTTTCTGCTTTAATCCTTTCCCATTCTGTTCGAAAATCAATTAAAATAAATTACGATTAAGTTTAACTTATTTAAAAAAACCTGTTTTTATTACAATAAAGTTGCTTACGTTTCATACTCTATCCCACATCCCTCAATAAGTTTAAAAAGATCTTCCATTCCTTGTCCTGTAGCTGCACTTACTCCGCAAACTTTTAAGTTTTGATAGAACTCATCAAGAGCTAATGCCATTGACCGTGTGAGATTACTCACATAGCTTTCATCAGATTCTTTAATAAATTTGCACTAAATATATATGAGAAATTTCAACTGTACTTACCCAAGGCTTCTTGAAAACTCTCAAAATCTGTCATCCAATCTTTTGCATAACCTGCATCTACAATATCAGTTTTGCTCATACAGACAATAAATGGCAGGCTCGTTTTGTATAAGATGGAACACGCATAAAGCATGTTGGACATAAATGAAACGAAACAGCTTCTGCAACATATCGCAAGTTCACGTTCACGATCTTTCGATCGATCGGACAACCTCAAAACAACCCGATACGCTCCTTCAATTTAACCTTCTTTTCTAAAGGGGGTTTCTCTGTGAGAGTGGAGTAGTTCCATATTCCATAGCGAAAGTAATATAATTAGAGGGGTTAATCGCATGTATATCAGATGTCATCAAGTTTACGACGCGATTACAATGCACTCCTCGCAGCCATTGGAACTACAATACCGACTGAGACATGTCAAGAAAAACGCGGGATTTTCGAATTCAGTATAATGCGGGAGATTTAAATTTAAAGCGTGCAGGTAGTACACGATCAATATATCTCGCAAATTATTACAGATAAGGAAATGGTTACGTTTAGAGAAAATATGTGGATAATAGAGCAAAATGAGGTTTAAAACTTTTCCAAGCACATTAAAAAATAATACAGTTTTCTAAGCCTTGTTTATGCATCTTTATTGGTCATATGGATCATAATATACTATAAGCCTTCCATAAAAGCAAACTAAAAAAAAAAGCAAACTGTCAGCTGATAAAATTAAATATTCGTGATAAACATTTAATAAAAATTACCGATTTATTTCAAGAG
Organism: Anthonomus grandis grandis; assembly: GCF_022605725.1. NCBI lineage: Eukaryota > Metazoa > Arthropoda > Insecta > Coleoptera > Curculionidae > Anthonomus > Anthonomus grandis. Next base: position 32,021,954 of record NC_065552.1, read on the forward strand.
GATTAAAATGTGATTTCAAATGCACAAATTCCAATATATTTAAAAAAAAATATTAAAATATTAACCGAGATTGTAATCTTTATAATATACATATATTTTATAATTATTTATATCTTCCAGGCATCTGGGGTGATTTTAAATTCTATTGCTCCTCAAGGTACCGTTCTCGAACCAATTTTATTTATTCTTTACATAAACATGCTTTGTAATCTTAATGTGGGTGGGAAAGTTATAGCTTATGCTGATGACACGGTAATAATTTTTTCGGATAAAACTTGGAAAGGGGTGAGAGAAAAACTTAAGGTTGGTCTCAAAAAAATTAAAAATTTTCTGGAAACATTCAAACTAAGTTTAAATATTTCTAAAACATATTATGTAGCCTTTTCACTTACAGCAACAAATAGACCAAATTTTAGCAACATTAAAATAAATGATAACAATTTAATATAAGAGCAAAACAAAATAAAATACTTAGGAATTATTTTATTATTAATTATTACTAAAAAAATCTGATGTCTAATTTACAAGTTTTATTTGCTTAGACAGTTCTTAAACAAAAAAAATTTAATTGTAGTATATAAGGCACTTGTTGAACCGTTGCTTAGGTATGGTATGTTGGTGTGGGGTGGTATGTACAGTATAAATATGGAACAGTTAAAGGTTATACAAAATTACGTAATTAAAATCCTTTTAAAAAAAACCAAAACTCTATCCTACTTACATGTTATACTCAAAAGAAATATCTAATATTAGAACATTATATGTAGGTAATAGAAGTTTGTAATTATGTCCATTTAAATAATAAATTTAGTTGCAACATCATATCACATAACTATCCTTCAAGAGGTAAATCAAACCAACTACATAACTCTATCTTATGTAAAAATACTATGGAACAACATTTTGTAGATTATTTAGGGCCGAAACTTTACAATTTGTTACCTCACAATATAAGAACTATGAAAATCATGGGTACCTTTAAGAAGAAATCTAAATAATACATCTTATGTAGCATCTTAAATTTTTCAGAAATTTTTCAATAATAATTAAAAACGATGTACCATAAATCAAAATTAAGTTTATCTTGTGTATTATAAATTTATTAAGCGCGTTAGAAGTAACTAGAGCGCTTAGAAAATGAGGCAATTGTTGTAATTTTTAGAGTATTTGTTGTATTTTTCAAGCACATACAGGTACTGCGTACCTAGGTGCTAATATTTATATAGCTTTTCTATTTTGTTAAAATTCGATGAAAATTACTTTATGTTTCTGTTTAAATATTAAATTAAATAAAATAAATAAATAAAATAAATCGCAGACTTTTGAAGAAGGTATAGTAAATTAAAAAATTACTAAAGCATAATTTTTTAAAAATTCTTTTGAATTTAATATTTAATTTCACTGGACTAACTTATGAATACGCACGAAAAGTGAAAGCAAAGACGCGCGCACCCACCCTCCTCCTCTACTGACAGCGTGGAGTCTTTCGGGGTTGGGAGGGGGGTTCGAGCCAACCAATTGCGCTTCACTTGGAAGGTACTTCAGTCAGTCTTGTTTCGGCTTCGGTAGAAGTAGGTCGGAGGAAAGTGGATCCTATGGTGATTCAGTGTCAGTGTTTTGTGAGTGTGTTTTTAATGTGGTTCCTGTTTTTAAAGTTTGAGTTAAAGGTAAGTACTGATTTTTTTTTACAATTGCATGCAATTTATTTTGAATTGAAGATAATTAATACAGAAGCGAAAATATACATTTTATTAGTAGCAATTTGTTAAATACAACTTTTAATTAGTATCAAATTTATTGTGGATTTATTCACTCCATTTACATTTAAAGAACAAAGAAGAAGAATTCTAATAACAATAAAATCAATTCAAGTTTTAAATTTGAATTACTATACTATTAATAATTTAATTAATAAATAATTTACTAATGCATATCCAATTTTGGGTAGTTTTTGTTAGTGTTAATTTTTTTATGATGTTTATCTACGATTGGGTTTGCATGAAAAAAATAAAGTAAATTATGTGCATTTATTCGCTAAATTCACAACTACATGAAAGGGGTTATAATACAAATACGGATTTTAATAAATTCTAATATTTTTTCAACATTTTTTGAATACTTAATGTTTTTTTAGAGAAATTTATTCGCTAAATTTCCATCTTTCAAAAGTAGTCAAACAATTTTATAAAAAAAATTTAATATTTTTTTCTCAATAGTTTTTGTGGATTTATTCGCTAAATTCATATTTACATCAAGTCACTAAGGGGTTATAATACAAATACAGATTTTAATAATTTCTAATGTTTTTTTAAGGGAAATTTATTCGCTAAATTTCCACCTTTTAAAAGAAGTCAAACATTTTTTATAGAAAAATTTTAGTATTTTTTCTCAAAAGTTTCTTGTGGATTTATTCGCTAAATTCACATTTACATAAAATCACTAAGGGGTTATAATACAAATACAGATTTTAATAAATTCTAATGTTTCTTTTTGAGGGAAATTTATTCGCTAAATTTCCACGTTTTATAAGAGTCAAACATTTTTACAAATTTTTCATAGAAAAAATTATTCTCAAAATTTTCTTGTGGATTTATTCGCTAAATTCACATTTACGTGAAATCACTAAAAGGGGTTATAATACAAATACGGATTTTAATAAATTCCAATATTTTTTCGAAATTTTCTGAATACTTAGAGAAATTTATTCGTTAAATTTCCACCTTTTACAACTGCGAAACATTTTCTTTAAAAGACTAATATTTTTAATCAAAAGTGTCTTGTGAATTTATTCGCTAAATTCACATTTAAATAAAATTAATTAGGGGGTTAACATATAAATATGAATTCTCTTTTCAAAATATTCCGGTGAATTTATTCGCTAAATTCACTTTTAAACAGCGGGTTAAGATATAAATAAAAACTCTCATTTTATTTAAACAATCTTTTTCGTGAGTTTATTCGGTTAAATTCACACTTAAACAAAACAGAAGCATAACCTCATACGTTTATCATGTCTGATGAATATTCCGTTTGTATTTGGTAAATATCCACGGTACTCGTGGCAATTTTATTCAGATCTGGGGTATCCACCTTGGACTTGGTGTAACTAAAAAGACTTAAAGTGGTGAGCCCTCGTTTAAAGGTACTACGGCACGTTGTAATTGCTCTCTAACAAGGGGCTTGCTGCCAGAACCCTCCACCTGGTGCTTTCATGCTTTTTTTCTTTTATGGGGTTATGTTTCGACACTTTTGAAGGGATGAAGGAGCATGGAAAATTTATTCGTTAAATTTCCTCTTTATTAAAACTTATCTCTAATATTAGCTAAAGCTTACATAAAGATCATGATAGTCAAACATTATTAAAGGGATTCTAATAAACAACAAACAAAAAATGTATTGGCAGATTTATTCGCTAAATTTGCACTTCAAACTAATTTTATAAGGGCATTTAGAATTTATTAAAATCTTTGGGGGTTTTCTATAGGAAATTTATAAGTTAAATTTCCTCTTTATTAAAATTTCTCTCTCCGATCAGCAGATTTATTCGCTAAATTTGCATTTCAAACTAATTTTATAATAAGGGCATTTAGAATTTATGAAAATCTTTAGAATATTCTACAATAAACTACAACTAAATGGGATCTAAATAAATTAATATCCAATCGTAGATAAGCAGCAAAGACATTTGTGATGTATCAATTTTATTTGAAAACTTCATGTTCATCATTTGAAAACGTACTTTTACTTAACTAATAATATTAACAAAGCTGGTAAGCAGTGTGCTTCCAGCCTGAATTTTTGACCTAACATGTAAACAGTGTGTTTTTAACCTGCAAAATTGACTTAGCACGTAACCAGTGTGCTTTTTCCCTTGAAAAATTGACAAAGCATGTATCAGTGTGCTTCCTTGATTAAAATTGACAAAGCATGTAACCAGTGTGCTTTTTCCCTTGAAAAATTGACAAAGCATGTATCAGTGTGCTTCCTTGAATAAAATTGACAAAGCATGTAACCAGTGTGCTTTTCCCTTGAAAAATTGACAAAGCATGTATCAGTGTGCTTCCTTGAATAAAATTGACAAAGCATGTAACCAGTGTGCTTTTTCCCTTGAAAAATTGACAAAGCATGTATCAGTGTGCTTCCGTGAATAAAATTGACAAAGCATGTATCAGTGTGCTATTTTTTCTCTTGAAAAATTGACAAAGCATGTATCAGTGTGCTTCCTTGAATAAAATTGACAAAGCATGTATCAGTGTGCTATTTTTTCCCTTGAAAAATTGACAAAGCATGTATCAGTGTGCTTCCTTGAATAAAATTGACAAAGCATGTATCAGTGTGCTTCCGTGAATAAAATTGACAAAGCATGTATCAGTGTGCTATTTTTTCCCTTGAAAAATTGACAAAGCATGTATCAGTGTGCTTCCGTGAATAAAATTGACCAAGCATGTATCAGTGTGCTATTTTTTCCCTTGAAAAATTGACAAAGCATGTATCAGTGTGCTATTTTTTCCCTTGAAAAATTGACAAAGCATGTAACCAGTGTGCTTTTTCCCTTGAAAAATTGACAAAGCATGTATCAGTGTACTTTCTTGATTAAAATTGACCAAGCATGTATCAGTGTGCTATTTTTTCCCTTGAAAAATTGACAAAGCATGTATCAGTGTGCTATTTTTTCCCTTGAAAAATTGACAAAGCATGTATCAGTGTACTTTCTTGAATAAAATTGACAAAGCATGTATCAGTGTGCTATTTTTTCCCTTGAAAAATTGACAAAGCATGTATTAGTGTGCTTCCTTGAATAAAATTGACAAAGCATGTAACCAGTGTGCCTTTTCCCTTGAAAAATTGAGAAAGCATGTATCAGTGTGCTTCCGTAAATAAAATTGACAAAACATGTAACCAGTGTGCTTTTTCCCTTGAAAAATTGACAAAGCATGTATCAGTGTGCTTCCCTGAATAAAATTGACAAAGCATGTAACCAGTGTGCTTTTATCCTGAATTTTTGACTTAGAGGAATGGTTTTTAGTGGGTCGGGGCTGGAAAAGGCCTTAACCCCACACTACCCCGGGCCGGCCCGGGGTGTCTGTTTGCAGATTTTTTTAACCTCTCTAAAAAATAAAAAAAAAAAAAAAACGATGGTAAGTGTGTTTTAGGCAACCCCAGACATAGAAGAATCTGCATTAGAGGATGATGAAGTTTAAAAGAACAATACCTGGCAAACTGGTTGGAGGCATTTACAATTGAAATACTTTTGCTCATGGTAATAATAATTCTTCTTTTATAGGTAGTTGAGGAATCGGCTCAGTTTTAGGTTTCATGAAATTTTCTGTAATAATGTGTATAAGTTACATACACAAAATATAAACTCTTATAATAAAAATAGAAATTGTAGCTATTTCTTAAAATAAATCTTAAAGTTAAAGATTTCTTAATTAACCAACTTTTTTACTCATTTCAGGAATTTCTTCACTCCACTGTGGCTTTTTAGGAGTATTGTGTTTTTCATGTTTGTATTTCTGTTAAAGCGGCTTTGTATTTGTTAGTTTTACTAAGAAATAAAACGTTTGTGGATTATCTTATCGTATTATGTAGTTACTGAATGGGTTTTATTATTGTAATTTTAATTTTCATACTTTTTTTTTCTATATTTTGACTTGTGTAAGAGTTTGTGCTTTTTGGCATGAATAAATAAATGAATAAAAACTGCCACATTTTGTTGTACATTCCTATTAATTGGTATTCATTTAAAAATTTCCCAAACAAATTCCCCAACCTACCCTCAAAAAACTCATTTCATAAGTAATTTTTTTTGTATAGTATATGCATCTCTACAATTGCAAAAATAATTATTTTAAAAATTTGTTTCTGGAAAACTTTAGCAAACATCTCAAATCAAGTGAGTCTATAGTTTATATTTCTAAGACACGAATGTAAATTCAAGATTTTTGTCCATATATTAAATATATTTGTGTGCCAAAGTTGATTTAAATTCGAAAAAAAAAAAATCGTCATTTGCAGATGGATACTCTAAATTATCAGTAAAGAACATACAATCTTAAATGCTTTGTCTTTTTTTATTGATATAAAATTAACACTTTTAAAACAAACTTATAATCTAAATACCTTACAAACTTTATCCTCCTGAACTCTGTCCCTGAGTTTTCTTTTTCTCTGCCTCTTTAGCTCTTTTTAATTGCATCTCTCTTTGTTGATTTAATACTTTCCTGAATGCATTCTCCTCCTCTTCAGTAGCCAAAGTATCTAAAAATAAGAACACCCACATATTATAATGTTTTCATGAAAAAATTATTTAAATTACACTTAAGTATAAGTTATAATTATATTATAAAATATAAATTTATCATCCAATTTACCTATATATGGTTCTTCCTCTCCTTCACTATCCTCCGAACTGTCCCCTCCAGGATTTCTCAGATACACATCTGAGAGTTCCACCCCAGCGGGTACGGAAGTCAACAAAGATTCGCCATCCTCTTTTAATTCATTTTCCAGCTGAGCCTCTTCCATTTTCTTTTTTTCTGTTTCTGCTTTAATCCTTTCCCATTCTGTTCGAAAATCACTGAAAATAAATTACGATTAAGTTTAACTTATTTAAAAAAACCTGTTTTTATTACAATAAAGTTGCTTACGTTTCATACTCTATCCTACACTCCTCAATAAGTTTAAAAAGATCTTCCATTCCTTGTCCTGTAGCTGCACTTACTCCGCAAACTTTTAAGTTTTGATAGAACTCATCAAGAGCTAATGCCATTGATCGTGTGAGATTACTCACATAGCTTTCATCAGATTCTTTAATAAATTTCCACTAAATATATATGAGAAATTTCAAATTTCAACTGTACTTACCCAAGGCTTCTTGAAAACTCTCAAAATCTGTCATCCAATCTTTTGCATAACCTGCATCTACAATATCAGTTTTGTTCATACAGACAATAAATGGCAGCCTAGTTTTGTATAAGATGGAACAAGCATAAAGCATGTTGGACATAAAGGTCACTGGTGATGTGCTTCTTACACAATCAACTACATAAAGGATTACCGTTGGGAAGGTTGATGCCAAGGTTTCAGTTATTATTGAACCTGTAAATTTATTAAAAAATATATATATTATTTAAAAAAAAAAACCAAACCACCCACTTTTATTCATTAAAATAAAAGAAACAAAATATAATATGACTTGATGCTAAGCACATGGTTTTTAATAAGATTCTCATCAAGTTAAGCCACTGCGCAATTTCAGTAATTTGGAGGTTATCAACTCATATTGTCTTTAAAAAAGAAGAATATATTCATTGCAAGCGCTTATTAGATCAAATATTATTTATTATACATATATTATTTATTATTCCATCTTAGGTGTATAAATTTCAATAATATAATAATAATAATAAGCGATGAAAAAAAATAAATAAAACCAATGAAAGCGAAGAACATCACTCAGTATTCCACATAAATGTCAGGAGCATTAACAACAAGGTACTTGAACTAGAGTCACTGTTAGAAGAACTGAAACCTAGTATACTATGCATATCTGAGCATTGGCTTCAAAATGAAGATATCAAATCTCTATGTATAAATAACTACAACTTACAAGCATACAGCTCCAGAAGGACGTTTCGTGGTGGTGGAACGGCCATTTTCAGCAGGAATGACTTACCACTGGAGATAGAAATGTGGAAACCAAAACACTACCATTAGAGAAGCATTTTGAATATTCAGCCACCAAATTTATTGTTAATAAAAAAACCTTTTATGTTGTCAGCTTATACAGATCACCTACTGGTGACCCTGATGTTTTTCTTCATAAAATTCAAGAACTATTGGATGAGTTATATACATGTAATAAGTCTTTTATATTCTGTGGTGACTATAATTTTAATTTTGCAGGTCCTGACTTGGTTGCAGACTCATTGAGGCATGTGTTTCTGAGTTATGATTTGGATGATCGTGTGCAGGGCATTACAAGACCGGGCATTCAAGATGGTAGCCTGATCGATAATGTATTTACAAATATACAGAAAAATCATTCAAACTGCAATAACTATACTACCAGTTTCTCGGATCATTATGGTCAGCTATTTAAATTTAAAATGGTGAGTACCCATCCAAACGTGACCGTTTGAAAACATATCAAATTTTGTCAACTTACTACAGAATGAATTATGGGAGGGAGTTCAGAATGCCAAGACAGTTGATTCATAATACAATGCTTTTTTAAGTACTTTCCAATATTATTTTTATCAAGCATTTCCTCTGTGTTCTTCAAGAGTTAAAAATCATTCACAGCAATGGGTCAATTTTGACATAAAAGGGTTCAAAATTATATTACCGATTTGTATATTTGGGCAAAACGAACTAAATCAGAAGTTGCTTATCAGCGTTATAAAGGTGAAAGAAAGAATTACCGCAGGTCTTTATCTAATTATAAGAAGTCAATAAACAACAGCAGGATTACAAACTCAAAAAATAAGAATAAAACAGCTTGGTCAATCATAAATTCTCAATCAAATAAAAGTAAAAAATCGCAACCAATCATACTAAAATCAGAATCGGGTGATATGGTAGTTGATCCGGAAAGGATTGCGGACGCTTTCTATCAGCATTTTAAATTAAACCCTGATCCCGGCAACAAGGTTCGTGGGCGGATAGTGGATGATGTGCTATGTCCGGACATTTTATACCTGTTTCCTACAAGTGAACAAAAAAATCTTCAATATTATTATGCATTTACCCAATAAATATTCATCAGGACTGGACGAAGTACCTGTTTTTTTACTAAAAAAAGTTGCTAGCCTTATCAAAAAGCCATTAAATGTAATAATAAACTGTTTTTTTGAAACAGGCATATTTCCTGACCAACTTAAAAAGGTAAAAATAGTACCAGTACTTAAAAAGGGTAACCCTCAAGAAATAAAAAACTACAGACGGGTATCACTACTTCCGTCGGTGTCGAAGATCTTTGAGAGATCGATTAGAGGTCTGGGTTTACAACTTTTAAAATCTTACTCTCTTCCAGCAAAGCTAACACAGGGAGTACTCCAGGGTTCTATTTTGGGCCCTGTGTTATTCCTTTTGTATGTTAATAACTTAAATGCAAATATATTAGCTGATCTAGTTAGTCAGTTCGCTGATGACTCATCGGTGCTGGAGGTTCCACCCAGAACGTGATCTCAATAAAATGCTCTCAAGCAGCTGAACAAATGAAAAAATGGTGTGAAGAAAAAAAACTTATATTAAATACTGAAAAAACTGGCCTGCTTACATTTTCTAAATTCAAAAAAGACACATCACTCTATGTAAAACTTAATGGAAGGTCTATAGAGTGTTTGAGCAGTATTAAATTCTTGGGTATACACTTGGATGGATGTCTTAGTTATGTAAAACACATATATTACTTAACATCAAAACTGAGCAGCCTCTGTGGTCTTATTCGTAGACTCAGGGATCAACTATCAATAGAAACCATTAAGATTTTTTACATTTCAAACATTCAGTCAGTGCTGAATTATGGCATCATGTTTTAAGGTAGTGAAAGGGATGCCCAAAATATTTTTAAGACGCAAAAATTAATTTTTCTGTACCTTGTTCAAAACTGGTTGTACTTTATGTAACCCATTGTTATTACTGTTATCTTCATTGTTTGAAAAATGAACCATACTGAAAAGAAGTTCAAAACGATTACGGCTCATGCATTCTGTGGGCATTGCAATTTTAAAAATTTTTTCTTTGCTCCAGTAACATGAAATACTTGGCATTTTCACAATACCCATGTAAGAAACAAGACCAAAGAATCGTTTTTTTTTCAAACTTATCTGTTGGCGTCCAGTCATGTAATCATGATAGCCTGGATGTATCATTTCTTATACATATTGTTTGGGTGGCACACAAATTTGTTTTATCCGCTACATATGCGAAAAAATCGTCATCAATCAGTGAGAAATAAAAGTCTTCTGGATTTGATTGCATGATTGCATCAAGGCAGCAAATTCAGGAATTACACCTCATGTAATGTATCTTTATGAATTACAGATTTCTAAGTTTTTGTGTTTATATGGGGTATTTGTTGATTTTAACATATTACTTTATAATTTTATTTATTTTGAAAAAAATTATTTTAGATCTTTTTTACTTAGGTCATAAGATTTTAATTCAAGTCTAAATTTGTTGATGTTGCTTTGTCTTTTTATTAAGGATTTTGATGGCAATAAATGAATTTATTTTTTTTATTTTTAAGCCTTTTTCCAACAGGCAACTTGCCCAATAACAGGAGATAGTTGCAAAACAAACTTATACACATGGGTCTTAATCCCAAGAGTAATGATCCACCAAGATATTGACAATCACATGAACTGGAGAGAAATTTATATCACACATGTGACAGATCCAATTAAATATAGCGCATATTGTATATAGCAGCGATTTCAACAGGATATTAGTGCCAGGCCTTGGCAGAAAGAATGTTAGGGGATGTCTAGCAATAAGCCTAGGAATCATGAAACATACACCAGAAAGAAGTACAGGACTATCAATGAACGTTAAAAACCCTACTGAGTTAATTTATGCAGCAAAATATAGTGATCTATTCAATCAAAGGCTTTTTGGAATAAAATAAGACAATTCCTATTAAATTTAAACACAGCCACTTGTAATAAATAAATAATGATTCCCAAGTGGCCAGCAAATTAGATAAGACATAAACCAAGGTGTACACTTTCTCATTGCCACAAGACAAACATAAAATTCTAAATTTTTGGTACTTTAATAAATAGACACCTTAAGAAGTTCTTACCTGACACACTCCAAGCAAATACTTCAATCTGTCCAGGAGTATCCAATACACAGTGCTCATTTCCTGTTTTCCCAATAAAGTTAATAACTTCAGAAAATTTTGTCGAAAATAAATTAAGACTAGTAACTATCGCTCCATTAGGCCCTAGTTTGTATTGCTTCATAACCTCCTTATAATTAACGGTGTCTCGAATATCTATGTTAGCGAAATAGGGTAAATTTATGCATGCAGGGTCTAAGTTTAGGACGTAGGGCTTCTTTCCGTGGATTCCATCAGCTAAGCGGGTAACTAAAGAAGTTTTTCCGCTTCCTGCCATACCCAGAACTAGGAGGCATACCGGTGGCTTTTTTACCGATATTTCGGGGGAATTAGAAGTTTCAGAGACTGCTGCCATTTCTTTAAATCAATTACTAGAAAGCCAAACAAAAATTGAAAATATAATAATAGTTATAATACTGAAAAACACAACCTACATTTAAAACTTGAAAGACAACATAACCTAGAAAACGATACATACGTAAAGGTGGTTCTATATGTGATTCGCAACAGCAATAAAGCAATGATCCCAATTAATGAATACTATCGTTAATTCTAAATTCTTGAGAATTCTGTTAAAATGAAATAACAGCTGACTATTGGGATTTTGGAAACTGTAAGATACAAGGACGGTTAAATTCTTATATTCAGGGTCTTTGGAAGGTACTTGCCATCCTTTAAGGGAATAATAGCTGACCTAATTTCGAACATTTTAAGTCAAACATTTATAGGGCAAAATTCGATTTAAAATTTTTAGTGCAACTTTAGCAGGCCTGGATTACCCATAGGGCTAAAAGGGGCTGGAGCCCCGGGCCCCGTCATTCAGAGGGGCCACGCAGGGTCTGGCAGAAAGGGGTCTGCCTTTTCGTGGTGACAATGAGATTTTTGGGTCACCATATAATGGTCTTTACATGGGAATGTTGGAACTAATTGCCAAATTTAATCCTTTTATAGATAATCATATTAAGAATTATAGGAATAAAGGTAAAGGCACTGTTTCTTATTTATCTAAGACTAGCTGCGAGGAGTTTATCCAAATAATGTCCGATAAAGTACTAAAAAAAATTATAGAAGATATAATACCATCAAAATATTTTTCAATAATAGTGGATTCGACTCCAGATTTATCGCACGTAGATCAGTTATCGATAATTATCCGCTTTTGCTCTAGTGAAAAGGGTGAGCAAGTATATGAGAGATTTTTAGGATTTGTACCTATTTTCAGTCATACTGGTAAATCCCTGTCGGAGGTTGTTATACATTTTTTGACAAAGAATACGCTGGATTTAAAATTTTGTCGTGGACAGTCATACGACAATGCTAGTAATATGTCGGGGCAGTATAATGGCCTTCAAGCATATATAAAAGAAATTACAAAGGTAGCTTTTTACGTGCCATGTTTTGCACACTCTTTAAATTTAGTTGGAGAATGTGCTGTTGACGATTGCCTTGATGCTACAAAGTTTTTTAATTTTTTGCAAAAATTGTATGCTTTTTTTGGGTCCTCCACACATCGATGGCATTTGTTTTTAGATAATATTGGCAAAAACCTTACTGTCAAGTCGTTAAGTACCACTCGTTGGAGCTGTAGAGAAGATGCAGTAAAAGCGTTAGTAACAAGCTATGTCCAAATAAACAGCTGCTTAAAAATGATGTCGGATGATCCATCAGAAAAAAAAGACATCAAGTCAGAAGCCATGGGACTTTCTAAACAAATGATAAAATTGGAGACTCTTGTAATGGCTACCTTTTGGAGCAAAATTTTAAGACTTTTTGGGGAAGCTTCCAATATACTTCAAAAGCCAGGTCTGGATTTATTGTTTGGTGAAAACATTTTAAAAGGGCTAATCAGAAGTGTTTCCTGTTTCCGAGACCAATTTGACTTGTTTGAAGAAGAAGCCAAAAGTTTACTACCACAGGAAGAATATGAGTATTCTATGGGCAGGTCAAAGCGAAAAAAATACCCGGACGGTAAACATGAAATATTATTGAATGAAAGAAAATTATTTCGCACGCAGTCATTTTTAGTAATAGTAGATAAGCTGGTCAATGAATTAGAACGACGGTGTAATGCATATTCAGATCTTGCCCAGTTGTTTAGTTTGATTTCAAAACCTAGCTCTAATGTATGTTTATCTAAATCAGAAGTTGAAGAGTTTTCTGCAAAAGTAATAAGCGTGTACGCAGATGACCTAAATATTAATTTAACAGATGAGCTGGTATTTTTCTCGGAACTTCTTAAAACCTCTTCTGAAAAAATATGCAATCCACTTGATCTTTTAAGATATATTTTAGAACACCAATTAATTGACACGTTTCCTAACGTATATACGCTTTTGAAAATTTATCTATCGATACCAATAGCAAATTGTGAGTCTGAACGTTCCTTTTCCAAGCTAGTTTATATGAAAAATAAATATAGAGCCACAATGCAGGAGGAACGTCTGTCTTCTTTAACATTAATGTGTATGGAAAGGGACGTTTTGCAGGATTTAGAGTTTAATGACGTAATAGAAGATTTTGTAAAACTGAAATTACGAAAAAAGGTATTTTAATATTCCTATTTTCAAAAAAACCTTTTTTTTTATATAAGTAATATATATGTAGTGTTATAAATAATATTTTTTGCATTTTATTTATAAGGAGCCTCTTGATCCTTTATTAGCCCCGGGCCCCATAAAACCTTAATCCGGCCATGAACTTTAGCATTTTTTCAAATAAACACCCAAATGTTACACTTAATCAATAATACAGCGCAAAGTTGTATAATTATATATCTAAGTTTCAAAGTTTATTTTGTTTTGTCTAATGTTTATTTAACCAAAGACCATGAATCCAAAACATTTGTGATGACTTAGAGAAAAAATTGAGCAATTAAAACGTGAAAAATAACTGTTATTGACGGGATTATTTAATAAATAAGTTGTTGAAAAAAATAATGATTTCTGGTTACAGTAAAAAAGGGGCTAAATATTCGGCACTTCTTATAACACCTTAGAAAGCAAAGCACACATCATCGTAATTTTCTTCTTTCTTTTTCTCTATTAAAATAAGACTTGCATAATAGCGTGAAAATGAAGAAATATTATAACGTTGGGCGAATAATTGGGTACTTCTTCACTTCTTTTATCTAGTTTAGAGTTGTCTGGATATTGGATCTTCCTCTTGGTCTTTCATAAGATATCTTTCTTCTCCGCTATCAACGCTTACAGTTCCCCGGAAAGGTCTTTTTGATACATATTGATTAAATTGCTAAATACAAGTCGATGATCGCCCCTTCACATCGAACTTCCTTAGTTTGGCAGATGTGGAACTGGCGTTTTCTGACCTACTTTGAGACATGTTCAGCACTCCAAGTTCCAATCCTGGCGGCTATATTCTCCATTACCCTCTTTATTAATCCGCTTGACCGATTCCTCAAAGTCGTCCTCCTTTGGAATCACTTGTCAGACACCAGTCTGGTCTTTGTTCGTGTTCTTAGCAGCTTCTAATTCAAAAGTCCGTATTACTGTATCCACTGATTTAGGTGAATGTTCTAGTAGTACGGATTGTCCCATTTCACAAACCTATACTGAATATTATCAATGCCACTAATAAGATTAATGTGATTGTCTGACAAGATTAAATTAGAAAATTGAAGTTTATAGGAAATAAATATAAAAATCTCTTGATAAAGCCCAAAAGTCATTTTGCTTTAGAAAAGATAACATTAAAGTGATTTGTAAAACTAAGCTTAGGATTTAAATCGATCCGTTAGTCTTTTCCCAATTCAACAAGTATCACGTCATTAAGTTAACATCAGGATGAAATTACACGACCTTAAATATCATTAGATGGACCTTAGATTTGTCAGCAAACAGAACATCGGACTCCGAGAGACATATTATTCGGCTTCATGTGTAATAAGTATATTTTTCTAGATAGAATATTCTTCTTTTTAATTATTGAGTTAAGTATATGGGATTGTTTTGCCTACATTTTTGTTCCATGAGGTTAAAGTAACTTTCGCTTCGGTAATACAGCGCAAAGTTGTACAAGTTTATTTTGTTTTGTCTAATGTTTATTTAAGCAAATACCATGAATTCCAGATATCTGTGATGAGTAGGAGAAAAAAAAACGATTGAAACGTGAAAAATAATTGTAGAGTTGAAATTACTTACCATCATCAGCTAACTTCATGGTCGATCAGTTAAAATAATTTCTCCCTTGAAACGCATAATTATCGTATTTTTCTTTCCTCCAAATTTTTATGTGATGCCTTTACGAATGACTCAATAGATTCTAATTTTGATGCAGTCATCTTATATATAGATAGATATAAGAGGACTTTAAGTTCTTATTTTCAGGCAGAGTTATCTTAAAAACTTTAGGTAACTGAGATTTTCCTATTCAATTTTATTAAAGTAGATCAGTATGCTTTTTATCTCCATTAAACGACTACACATTCCATTAGGTAATCTTTGTGATAGACCCTACTTTCTGATAGGCGAGAAAAGTCTGTAAAGATGAAAGTGTATTGAGAATATTTATCATCAATTACAAATAAATGTCATCTTTTCTTGCTTTTCTTACCAAGTGTCCTTAAGTCACGACATAACGAACTTCATGGATTTGACTAGCCAGACTAAACTGATGGAAACCAGGTTAAAGACCTCCATGTCATTGTAGCTAGATTTTTTACATAGGATTGTGAATGCGAAATATCAAAAACCATACAAGTCAATTACATAGGGTATCACTGTGATATTGTTGAACGATGTATTTTGCCGCTTTTTCCTGTAATTTCTGGTTTGTGTTGCAGATGATAGTACTTCTAAGATCCAAATGATTGCAGATGAAAGCTTTACAAAAAGTAATAAGAGTAGTAGGATGAGTACTCCACCAAGTAAATTAACTATCGACGATATACCCTCTGTGGGTAACTGATGCATTCTATTGACAACATTATCTGAGCCTCTCAAATCTTATAGTACTATATTTTTAGCGGTTTGACCGTTTACCAGATGATTACATTTAGATTACCCTATAAATAAAAAATCATCGATTAATCCTGCATTCCAATACCATAGTCTCTTACTAAACTACCTCTGTTCTTAAACAGCGCAAAAAGCTTTCTTGTAAACAGCTGTGCAATAAGCTGGTGCCCCATCATCTTCAAACTTTTTCTCGTAATGGCATATTCTTCTAAAAGTTTCTGACCACTGATCTTAAAATTTACAGATTCTTGCAGAATTTAGTGATTCATCTTACATTAATCATCTATATAATAATAGCCCAAAAATGTCGCTGCAATTCAAAACTCCCCGCCTGGTAATGTAACTTTGTCGCTTCAATAGTTAATAATTCTTTCACAGATAATAATAAGCTAAATTTTCAATATAAAGACGAAATATGTAATTTGATAAATATAAAAATGTCAAAATGATACAAATTAAAAATGGCTAAGAAACATAATTGTTGGGAAATTAAGTTTTGGAAATTTTGGATAAAAATAAATTGTAGCTTCGCTAATCGACTTATCCATTGTTTCTACATTGCTTAAGATTAAGAGGTAACGGTGACTTCTTTCAGGCGGATTCCAACAAAAAATTTTCTATCCAGTTACGCGTTCCGGTATATTTTCGATACATTGTAATACTTACTCTTATGTGGCAACTCAAACATTAACTCAAAATGGCAACCTTAGCATGATATTTTAAATATATCTACAGATTAGATTAATAAAGTGCTCACTAAATTATTGGCTCAATACAACGTATGAATGTATTTCTACAATTTTTCTATATAATTCGCCGCAATAATGATTAGTTAATTATAATTTTATTTAATTCTTTTTAGATAAAAATCGATACTTTATTAGTTAGTATACATATACAAAGTTAATGTTACCTCTAAAGTTAGCAAATTCTGCTGCAATTACCATTTTGCAAAGCAACATTAAAAACTGAACCAAGATCTGATATCGATCTGATTTATTAATAACCAGTGCAATATACCTATATATAGGTACAATTTTAAATCATGATATATTAATAATAATTATTATTATTATAAAATTAATGAAATGCACTCTCTTTCACAAGTTTTAATTTGATTTAGGCATTTTTCGTATTGTAGGAACGTCTTGCCTTCTACACCTTATTTTATTATAGGATTTTTCAAAAATTCGAAATTTATTAAATGTCGATCTTAATCAAATCAAATAAAATGCGTATATATTTATTGCAGGAAACTAAGTAAAAAAAGCGCATATAGTTACGCAAAAATTACTATTCACAAAACAACAATTATTAGATCGTGCTTCTCATAGCAGGAAATCTTCTTATACTATAATTATGAAGTAACATCACATTTTCTGGTACCCTGACCACAATAATATTTTTTTTATTATTTATGAATGAAAAACAAAGTTGATTATTTCATTATTTTCCTAAATTTTGCATTTAAACTCGTTAGATTTCTTTAAAATCCAATGTCAATTCAACATTTAAAAAAAATTAAAATTGAATAAAGGTGATCTCGTTTGTTGCGGATATAGATTGCTTGATAGACTTGTCGTGCCTACTAAGTATTTACAGAGGCCATTAGTATTGGAAAAGCCAATGAGAGGCTTCTGTTTGAGAAGTTTTACATCACTGGGAAAACTATAAGTTTAAAAGGTTTCGCTGACTAAGAGCAATAATTATCTAGTAAAACAGGCAGAGAAATCACCTATGTATGCCTATGCCAGGTTTTTGCATCCATCTCCTAAAAGTTCTACTATCGAGCAAATTTTCGCGATAGCTAAAACCATGCGATCATCCTTTACCAGTTCATCTCCATACACTCCTATAATACTAGCTTGAAGCTATGCTCATCTACTAGAATAGTCGGATAATGGCGGGTCTGCTGTTGTAGCTAACAGTGTTATGGCATCTGCAGTTTTAAATATGGTTACCGCATTTAACCTTAACAAATACTTCAAAAACAGTAACATGTTTTCTCAGCGAGTAAGCTCTGGTCGTCTTAAATGATCTTATTATTCCCTCTAGAGCCTTTAGTGTAGCGGATAGCTTCCCTGTTCACTACTGCGAATTACATGGAATCTCCATGGTTATACCAGGAGGTTATTTATAATTAATGTTATGAATTGCTCTTATAATAAATCGCAGCCAATTGAAAATCTATTGAAAAGTCTACGAGTCTACATGATAGTATTTGATAGACTTGACAAAAATAAAACGTGAAAGTGCGACCTTTATTGTCAAATCCAATATAATAAAAATATGCATTTTTTGAAAGGATAGCGCAATATTACAGTAGTTACCAAATAATAAAGATCTCAGATAAAACAGAAGCAGAAAAAATAAAACAGTGTACCCTATGTGGCCAGACTTAATCATCACTTACCCTCCACTCAAAAAATAGGATTTCTTAAATTATAAGCCTTTTTTGCATCTTTTATTAAAGTACTTAAAATTGAAGGGCACAGGGGTAAAAGGGGCTCATTGCAATTTTACTCAAAGCTGTGATATTTTCAGGATAGATAGTATTTCATATGTACTTAAAACGTGTTCATCGAACAGAAAATCTGCTTAAAAAAAAGCTATACACGGGTAGAACGAGCTCATTTATCGAGTAAACCGAGCAAAAACGTGCTCATTGTAGAAATGAGCGCGTTTTTGCATGCAATGCGTTTCAACCATGCTATTATTAAAATTAATTTGTTCCAATGTTTAGTATTATTGCGTCAGTTGGTCGGTCTACTAGACGAGAGCGTGCTTGTTTGTTTTCTTTTTTTTTTTGTTTTATCCTTAAAACTCAAAAAGTTCTCATTATGGAAAGTGGTGAACTTAATGACTTAATGGAGAACATTAATGAAAGTGATGAAGAACTAAACCTGAAAAATAATATAATGGAGCCTAGGAGCAAAAAAAAGAAAATCTTACGGCAGATTAAGAAACGTTAATAAGAAAATGAGACTCCAAAGTCATGAAATGGGCCCTGATTGCAACTGCGAGCTGTGGGAGCAGGTAGCATGGAGGAATTTGACGTGTGCCGTAAAACATTTATTGCTATACATAGCATATCAAGAAAAAAAGTGGAAATTTTGGTAGCAAGCTTGAAGGAAACAGGATATGCTCCTGAAGATAAACGAGGTAGGCACCGAAACCATTCTAATAAGCTTCCAGTAGAAACTATAAGCCTAGTCAGGCAGCATATCAATTCATTTAAAGGTCGTGGAAGTCATTATGGCCCGAAGGACTCTTCAAAAATATACCTTTCTGAAGAGCTAAACATAAAGAAAATGCATAAAATGTTTAAGGAACTTCACCCTGGCAATAAAATATCGTACGAGTCGTACAGGCAGGTGTTTTGCCGTGATTTCAATATCTCCTTTGGTTATCCACGAACGGATACTTGTAGCAGCTGTGATGAGTTCCCAATAAAAATTATAAGCTTAGAATCTGAAAAACTGGTGAAAAACTCATCTGAGGAGATCTTACGGATATCTAGGGAGATGAAGAGATTAACTACAAAAAACTTTTTATAGTAGGACGATGATGGCTAAGATAAACAGTAAAAAAAAATCTAATTTAGAGGCAATTTGTATGGATTTTGCCAAGAATCTTCCAGCGCCAAATATACCAACAAATGATACCTATTACAAAAGGCAGCTATCAACATACGCATTTAATGTTCACGTATTATCTACCTCTGAGAGCTATTTTTACGTCTATCTATAAGCCCAAGGGAAAAAGAGTTCAGATGATGTGTGCTCACTGCTTTATAACTTCATATATAACCATCTAGATCGAGAAGTAAAGCACTTACAAATATTTTGTGATTCATGCAGTGGCCAACAAAAAATTTTACCTTTTTTCGTTTTCTTCATAACTTAGTCAACAACGAGAAAAGGTTAGAATCAGCTTCTATCACGTTCCCCATTCGAGGACATTCCTATATGGAATGTGATAAGAATTTTGGCCTCGTAAACCAAAAAAGCAGAGCAGATCTTCCCAAAGACTGGTTGAAAATATTGGAAGAATCCCGCCATTCTCCAACTCCATTTACGGTTATCGAGGTCAATCACACTTGAAAATTTCTTGACAATGGTTACGCAAAAAAGTCGCCATTCCCATCTAGACCAATCAGAGAAATTAAGATAAATAGAGGACCTTTGATACACTATCGCACTACATATAATGGATGTTGGGAGTCAGCTTCACTGCAAGGAAAAAACCGAAAGTCTTCGCGATTAGCTGTTCTTCATCTTCAAGACAACGAATTTATGCTACCTGAGTTAAGTTATGAAGGTACAAATTTTTTTATTATTATTAAATCTGTTTTTTACGTATTTTATTTATATATTTAGGGCAGCTTCCAGTATCTGCTGAGAAGTTGCGGGACCTGCAGCATTTAAAAAAGTTTTGCAACAAAGCAGCGCAAGACTTTTTTTCAAACCTGCCGCATCACTAATTAACGAATTGGTAAATTTTAAGGATAAGGTCGGTTTTATAGATCTACAATAGTAATATCTATTATTTTTTTAGGAATATTGTTTGGACCCTTCGCACTAACGACGATCGAGGTTATGATTACTGTGAAAGAACAGGCTCATTTCAATACAATGGACCCCTTTTTCCCCTGTCACTTTTGTACCTGTATGCGATTTTATTATTTTTTTGTACTGAACGGAAATACAAACAGTCTCAAAACACTTAGGGAGTTTGTTTATTGTTTTATCTTCATAAAAAAAAGTTAATTGATTGAAAAAAGCAACATAGCGTTCGCAAGCTAGAATTTCAACCTTAAAATCGCTCTGCTGAAAAATCACAAAAATGCTCATGAGCTCCTTTTACCTCAGTGCCCTTCAATTGATAATATTTGACAAAGAAATCTGTTCTAATACAGGTTTTGTTGATAATTAACTAATAGTTTCTATTAATATAAGTAAAATATGAGTATTACGTCACAAGTTAATTCAATATATCACATAAAATTTTAAAAATATTATCGTAGGCCTAATTATTGAAAAAAAGAAAGCAGACTTTCTGTATTTTTTTAATGACGTTTACAAAATTAATTTTCAGTAATACAATGTAATTTATAAGCTAAACTAATGCTTACATTACACTGAAAAAGCGGCTAAATATTCGAAACTTGACAAGTAACAGACAACCAATATGTCAACTGTCATTTGTCAAATATTCGTTGAGAAGTGAAACGTAACTGGTGTATTAACTGTCATTTGACAAGCGACAGATTGCGACAGGACCGGGATACTTGTGGTGGAATAATTGTGGGATAATTCTTTTGACGTAGAAATTTTGAAAATATTTTTACATACCAGAGCTTTTAAAGGCCTCTATTACGTTTTCTTTTTAAGACTTCGTTTACTTCTTAATACCTAAATTACCCACCCCAACGAAGGAAATTAAAATTACAAAAATATTGCTTTAAAACCATTTTAGTAAATAAAATAACATTATTTTCTGTTCGATTAACGTCTTCTTCTAGCATTTAACAGCTTATCTAGTGAAACCATATTATCCTTGTATGCTTTTAAAGATTCTTGGGTTGTTGATTTAGTTAGCTGGTTCTCCTGAATAACATTCCTCTCATTCCTAGTTATGTTTTCATCAGAACTTTCATGCGACGGAAAATTAAATATAACTGGTGGATTGGTGATCATTTCTTTATCTTCTGAAGAGGAAGCAGCCAAACTCTCTGTGGTTGATGCTTCTGGAGGTTTATAAAATATTCCTAAAATGACGTATATGGATCGAAGATTGAAATATTAGAATAGGTCAAAACTTACCACCTGGCCCAACATTGGTGCTAATGAACTCAGTCAGTGCAGTTACCCACAAGAAACTAGGATCGTCAACACTTCTGGGCAAATATTTCAAAGAAACTTCTCCTAAATGGATTCCATATTCGATTAAACTTCTTAAAAGAATTAAATTTTCGTTAGTGTATAGAGATGTCAAAAATCTAATGATCATGACTTTAAGGTTTAAGAACCTTGCCAAGGCGTTGAGTTTTTGACTAAGTGTTTCCACCAGAAACCTGATTAAGAATGTAATAAGTGGTCTTTCTTGGACATTTTCCGAATTTTCTGGAGTCGAGGTTTGCAATGTTGTTAATAAGCTTGATATGGCGGAGACATATGTAAATGTTGCTAACAATAAAACCTAAAAAAAAAAATAAAAATGAGTTTCTTTTGTAGCTAGACTGGAAAAACATTAGGTATTACTTAATGATTTGCTCTTTCTAAATATTATTGAATTAAATTCAAATTCTTAATTATAAAATTCTCTATTAACAAAAAATAATTGTTTTTTAAAATTGCTATGTAGATTTAACTTATAGTGATTCTATAGGGAATAGAAACTAGTAATAAGACATTCTATGACAGTAATTTTATAAACATTAGGAGTAGATTACTCAGACACTTTTACTTGTCGTCCATAATAGGTACATTATTATCATCTATACCATCTAATATGCTGGTATTCGTTGTAGTGATTTGAATTACTCAAAGTTTAAAGTAAATTTTTAGACATATTTGTGCTTAATGACTTTAGCACTTCCTCATTTAGTATTTCTTTGAAATAAAAATTCATTAAAGCAAGCAACGTTTTTAAACTAAAACATACAAGTCTTCTGTTAATCCACTAAAAGGAATATTAATATTGGGAAAAAGTCCCTTTTTTGTCATAGTAAGAAAACCATATTTTTATTAATTAAACAAGTCAAAGATACAATGCCCCTACTGCATTGTATCTTTACACTATTTATAACTTTCAGTACATTATTTTCTGTGACTAATTTGAAAATAAATTATTTGCCTACAATTAAAACATTGAAAAAATCACTTATATACATTAGATCAAATTGCAAGTGTAGAACATTACCAAAAAAATGATTGTTAACATCGTTTGATTCCTTAATATCAGATGAAATTTCTGCTAGCGCACTTTGAGTTATTTTGCAACGGGATTGTTTTTCCAAAACTCTTTGGTTTTATTGGAACAAATATACAGGGTGTCCCATTAGTGCGATAACGGACGATAGCTCCTTATACAGTGATACAAAAAAAAATTTGTATACAAAGTTACTTTACTGTCTAAGGTGCATAACATACAATTATTTTTGGATATATAGGGTGATTCATAAATGTGATATGATACATAACTTTTTTAATTTAAATGGAACACCCTATATTTTATTACATTTTTGGATTGCTTTAAGAATTCTGCATACCTTTTATTAAGCATCGTCTATACCAAAACTTATAGAACATGCTTAACAAAAAAGAAAGTTTATCACATTGTGAACATTTTAAGATAAAAAAATATGGGTCATTCCATTTGAAAAAAATAAGATATGGTTGTTTACATTTTTTGGTTTTGGATAGAGTATTGCAAACACCCTGTAGAATATTATTAAATTCTCATAGGACCATAAAGTAAGTGTAAGTATGCACTAACAACCTACAAAAGATTTGGCTTGTATATACGATCCCAAATAAGTGAATTATTTTTGTTTTTGTGGAGACGTGCAAACGTCGATTTTTTGATAAAATATTAAATATCTCACAAACGGGTAAGTTTTGGTATAGACGATGCTTGATAAAAGGTATGCAGAATTTTTAAAGCAATCCAAAAATGCAATAAAATATAGATTGTTCCATTTAAATTAAAAAAGTTGTGTATTATATCACATTTATGAATCAACCTGTATATCCAAAAATATTTTTATGTTATGCACCTTAGACAGTAAAGTAACTTTGTATAAAAAAAATGTTTTTGTATCACTGTATAAGGAACTATCGTCCGTTATCGGACTAATGGGACACCCTGTATATTGCCAATTATTTACTTAATTGGAAAAATCTATTTTTTTTTGCTTTTATAACAAAAACGTTTTAACAACTTTGAATTAAAGATATAAATATAATAACTTTTGAATTTTAGTCATTAGCATAATAAAGATCATGCCAACCCATATGATGTAACTATAAGGTATATTGTCAAAATATTTTCTTATATTTATATATATTCACTATTTAGAAATTATATTCTTTTATGCGGATAAAACATGGCTTTTTAATTTTCCTTAATAGGATAAAATTGTCATTTTCTTCTGATTATATAGCAAAAATAATATTTTCTTATATTTATATAAATATTTAACTTTGAATATTATAGTGGGGATTAGATTTTATATAGAAAAAAATATATAAAAAATAAATCTTGCAATATCCTGTATAAATCTAAACATTTTAGTATTTACACAAAATATCTTATATTTTTAAAAAATTCAAAACGTATTACTTACACAAACTAAAACTCGGCCCATGATGAAACCTTTACTCTAACGCAGCTAAAACTAAATTTAAAATAAAATCCATAATCATTGAAGAGCTAATGTCGTACACTAATTAATTTCGGTAGTTTTCTAAATATTAGAAAGTGCAGTTTATAGTTTTTAAAATATGTTGGCATGTATTGTTAATCAATGAAGTAGGTTTTACAAGGTTAATATTCACATAAAACTAACTAAACTTTTTGTTTCTGAAAAATATGTTGACTAATGAATTATTTTATAATTAAACATGTTTATATTAAGTCTACAATCTTCATATCTCTTTATTATTTACATCAATTTCCCCAATAAATCCTGTTATGTCTCAATACCTATGTAGACAGATTACTTTATTAGCTAACTTGTACATTCTTCAACAGACCGGGTATAAATATTGTTACGAGAGATAACATATTTACGTTACGCCAAAAACGTTATTGAATTGGTAGTAATTTAGTATAAAATTATAAAAACGTATGATGTTTTTTGTTGTAGAATTTCATTAAAAAAAACTAGTATGTTTCTTATAATCAACATTTTACTTGACAAACTCCGACATACAGTAAGCTTAAAGTAATAATGAAGATTTTGTTAAAATACTAGAATATTTTATTTTTTAAATAGAAGGAGATACCACAGACCAAAATATGTGAATTGACCGAAAATATCTTAGTCTACAAACATTTCTATTTTTATATTTTCTATTTTTCCTTATTACTTGAGAAGCATTTCAGATTTTGCAATAAGCTCGGCATAAGAAGGTTTTTTAGTGTGAGAAGTAAGAGTCCGTTATTTTTTATAGGTAAACTTCTAGAGGGCGCCACTTACAGCACTATTTTGTTTTTTCGTATTTCCGCAACAAAAAAGGTTCACATGTTAGAAGTGTCTAAAGTTAATAGACTTCGAGGTATTTGTTTTTAAAAGTGCCAATGCATTATTTGTACCATGATATTAAAGCATGCGTATAACTTGCTTTGGAGAATATCTGAGTAATCTAGCTATATTTTCTAGCAATAACAAATGAGGATGGCAACAAAACCAATAAAACAAAATACTAACTACAAAAATTGCGCTAAGTGAGCAACACGTTTCCTATTACACTCGAGCTCGACGAACTTCTTGTATCTTTAACCTTCTTCCGAATATTCAACGAGCTCTCATTCCCTAGGTTCTGCTCGAATTCCGTTATAAGCCGGTATTTTTCGTGATGTAGATGATCTGAATAAGCCGCTAATATAGTAAGTTCAAATTCGAAAAAAATCAATTTTTGGTGAAAAAATTCGATACGGGGAGATATACCTGATAAATGAAAAATCTCAAATTTTATACCTCAATATCTCGGCTTTTATAGGTACTATCTGGAAAATTCCAACAATTTTATCTTAGTTTCGTCCTTTTCAATCCAACAAGACCATCCATAAAGTCGCAGCTTTCCTAATAGCCAAGATATTGCAATTATATAGCCCATTTTTAGAGGTCGAAAAAAGTGCTCCCATTTCCTTAGTTCTGCTCGAAATCTTGTTATAACCCGGTGTTTTCGTGATGTGGGTGATGAGAGGACGCCGCTGGTATAGTTAGTTCGATTTTGAAAAAAATCAATTTTTGGTGAAAAAATTTGATACGGGGGGTATTCCCAAAAAATGAAAAATCACAAACTTTGGAGGTCGATATCTCGACTTCTATGGGTCGTATCGGGATAATTTCAACGGTTTTGGCTTAGTTTCGTCCTTCTGAATCCAACGAGACCATCCGCGATCGTAGCTCTTATATTAGCTGAGATATCGCATTTTTGGAGCCCATTTTTGGGCTCAAAATCGACGTCGAAAAACGACTTTTTCCGAATTTTCAAAGTGCTCTCATTCAGTTAGTTCTACTCGAATCCCATTATAACCCGGTGTTTTTGTGATGTGGATGATGAGAGAAAGCCGCTGGTATAGTTAGTTCGATTTCGAAAAAATTCAATTTTCGGTGAAAAAAATCGATACGGGGGGGTATACCCACAAAATGAAAAATCCTAAACTTTGGAGTTCGATATCTCAGCTTCTATTTGCACTATCGAGATAATTTCAACGGTTTTGTCTTAATTTCATCCTTCTTAATCCAACGAGACTATCCGCGAGGTCGTAGCTCTTATATTAGCGGAGATATCGCATTTTTGGAGCCCATTTTTGGCCTCAAAAACGACGTCGAAAAACGACTTTTTCCGGATTTTCAAAGTGCTTTCTTTCAGTTAGTTCTGCTCGAATCTCATTATAACCCGGTGTTTTTGTGATGTGGATGATGAGAGAAAGCCGCTGGTATAGTTAGTTCGATTTCGAAAAAATTCAATTTTCGGTGAAAAAAATCGATACGGGGGGGTATACCCACAAAATGAAAAATCCCAAACTTTGGAGGTCGATATCTCAGCTTCTATTTGCACTATCGGGATAATTTCAACGGTTTTGTCTTAGTTTCATCCTTCTTAATCCAACGAGACTATCTGCGAGGTCGAAGCTCTTATATTAGCTGAGATATCGCATTTTTGGAGCCCATTTTTGGCCTCAAAAACGAGGTCGAAAAACGACTTTTTCCGAATTTTCAAAGTGCTCTCATTCAGTTAGTTCTGCTCGAATCCCATTATAACCCAGTGTTTTCGTGATGTGGGTGATGAGAGGAAGCCGCTGGTATAGTTAGTTCGATTTCGAAAAAAAATAATTTTCGGTGATAAAATTTGATACGGGGGGGTATACCCGTAAAATGAAAAATCCCAAACTTTGGAGTTCGATATCTTAGCATTTATTTGCACTATCGGGATAATTTCAACGGTTTTGTCTTAGTTTCATCCTTCTTAATCCAACGAGACTATCCGAGAGGTCGTAGCTCTTATATTAGCGGAGATATCGCATTTTTGGAGCCCATTTTTGGCCTCAAAAACGACGTCGAAAAACGACTTTTTCCGGATTTTCAAAGTGCTTTCTTTCAGTTAGTTCTGCTCGAATCTCATTATAACCCGGTGTTTTTGTGATGTGGATGATGAGAGAAAGCCGCTGGTATAGTTAGTTCGATTTCGAAAAAATTCAATTTTCGGTGAAAAAAATCGATACGGGGGGGTATACCCACAAAATGAAAAATCCTAAACTTTGGAGGTCGATATCTCAGCTTCTATTTGCAGTATCGGGATAAATTCAACGGTTTTGTTTTAGTTTTATCCTTCTTAATCCAACGAGACTATCCGCGAGGTCGTAGCTCTTATATTAGCTGAAATATCGCATTTTTGGAGCCCATTTTTGGCCTCAAAAACGAGGTCGAAAAACGACTTTTTCCGAATTTTCAAAGTGCTCTCATTCAGTTAGTTCTGCTCGAATCCCATTATAACCCAGTGTTTTCGTGATGTGGGTGATGAGAGGAAGCCGCTGGTATAGTTAGTTCGATTTCGAAAAAAAATAATTTTCGGTGATAAAATTTGATACGGGGGGGTATACCCGTAAAATGAAAAATCCCAAACTTTGGAGTTCGATATCTCAGCTTCTATTTGCACTATCGAGATAATTTCAACGGTTTTGTCTTAGTTTCATCCTTCGTAATCCAACGAGACTATCCGCGAGGTCGTAGCTCTTATATTAGCGGAGATATCGCATTTTTGGAGCCCATTTTTGGCCTCAAAAAGGAGGCTGATGGTCAGCTTCCTTTTCTTGATATTTTAATTAAAAAGGATTTACAAAATTTTGAAACTAGAATTTACCGTAAACCAACTCATACTAATAGATATCTTAATTTTAATTCTAATCATCCAATAATGGTAAAGAAAGGAGTGGTAAAAAGTTTATATGATCATGCACACATTATTTGTAATAATCAATATTTAACAACTGAAAAAGATTTTATTAAAAATATCTTAATTCAAAATAATTATCCCAAAGAATTTTTAGAAAATTGCTTTAAAGAATTTGATAATCCACGTATAAAATTGAATCAACCACTTTTTACGACAAATCTTATTTTACCATTTATTCCAGGTTTTTCTGATAAGATAAAAAGAATTGCTAAAAAATTTAATATAAGAACTATTTTTAAATCACAAAACACATTACGATACTTATTAACAAAAACTAAACCTTTCAATGAAAATGAATTTAATAAAAATGTAATCTATAAAATTCCTTGTATTTGTGGTAAATTTTACATAGGTGAAACCTGTAGACCATTACCAAAAAGAATTAATGAACATAAATCTTACATAAAAAACAATGATTTTCAAAAATCAAAAATTACACAACATGCATTCGACAATAACCACAGAATAGACTGGAATGCTTCCTCAATTTTAGCAAAGGAACCAATTTCAAAATTACGTAAGCTAAAGGAAAGTGCATTTATAATGTTAAATGAAGATAAATGCTTAGCTACTTGTTCGGTTGATTTTCATAATACATGGATTCCTTTGCTAAAGAGAGAGGTAGATCAGGGTATTCTCAAAATTAATTAATGATTTAAAATATTTGATATTCATGTATTTTCTATGATTAATTTACATTAAGATCACACCCCTTTAATTTTTAAAAAAGTAACCTTTGAAAATTTTGTTATCTTTCAAAATAGTTTGTCAAACTATTAATAAACCGTCAAATCATATAAAAAAGTATATAAAGTATTTTCGAATTAGGAAGAAATTTTGATGAGACTGGATTACTGAAAATTTGAAAGATAAGTATATTTTATTTTCAATTTAATTTAATTTTACTTTAATTACCTTGATAACGGTAGTAGATATAACTACCGAAACGTTGGTTCAAATTAGGTATTTTTTAAAAAAAGTAGGTCTTCTTGTTGTATTTTATCGTTTTTTAATTATAATATTCATAACAAAGTTAGGTAGGATATTGAAAAGAAGAAACGAGCTCAGAGATTAATAGATTGAACCTCAGCTCCTAGGTATATAAAAAAAAAAATCTATTATACCTCAAGTAAATTATTGTATTTAAAACTTATTGAACTTAAATTAAATTAAATATATCGAACGGTATCGTTACAGATTTAAGTTCATATTTCTTTTAAATACGTGAATAAGTCTATTTTCTTCTTCTTTTCAATAATTGTTGAGCGTGTGAGATAAAAAATTTCTAAATTGATTTTTGCTATAAGTGACGTAATACCCAATATAATAAGTAACTCATTATGAATTCGTCACAACAATACAGATTTTACTTAAATCAAAGGTATGGGCCTAATTGTTTATATATTTTTAGACGTTTAGAAAAAATGTATATTAAACTATCTCACAGTGAAAATAGTATAACATTTTTACATAAATGCAAAATTAATAATTTAATACCAAAATGCTTAAGATTACACACATCATACAAAAATAATAAAACATATAAAATCTTAGAAAGAGCAAGTAAAGCGTTATTAAGAGAAAGAATTCAATTTCATAGATATAATAAAATTAATTTAAATAATGAAATACAAAAATTAAAAAATAACTTATTTAATTTAGTTAATCAAAATGATTTCAATCATATATGTTTCTGTATAAATAATAGTTATTTAAATAATTTTCAAAAACAAAAACAAATTCACATAAATAAAATAAATCTACTTTATAATGAAAATATAAATCAAGAACTTTTAAACACAAATAATAATGATTTTATAAATAAAACTGTTATTAATTTGTCAGATAGAGTTTTATCTGATACAGAAAAACTTGTTCTTTCTAAAGGTCTTAATTACTCAATTACTCCAAAAATTCTGCCAAAATTAAATATCATTTCAGCTATAGAAAACGCAACGAAAGACTTACCAAGGGATCAACAAGATGAATTTAGAATTAGGGCAAAGATAGAAATTGAAAAACCAATTAAAATTAAACAAAATCTAAACTCTTTAGAATTAAAAGCTTTAAAGACACTTAAAACCGATAATAATATTAAAATACTTCCAGCCGATAAAGGTAATGCTACTGTTCTTTTAAATATTAACACTTATGAAAATAAATTAAATTTAATAATTAAGGATGGCAATTATTCTAAATTATCTAAAGATCCTACAGAAAAAATTGAAAGACAAATTTATAATTTACTTAAAAAGCATAAAAACCAATTTTCTAATATTGATAGATTTAAATTAACTCCACATAATAGTAAATCACCACATTTTTATGGTTTACCAAAAATACATAAAATAAATGTTCCTTTAAGACCTATAGTTAGTAGCATAAATTCACCTACTCATCCTCTTGCAAAATATCTTTTAAATATCTTAACTCCATACACTAATAATTCTGATTCTTACATTAACAATTCTCAACACTTTTTAGAAAAACTTTCTACAATTTCTTTTAACCCTCATGATCTATTGGTAAGTTTTGATGTTGTAAGTCTTTTTACTAATGTTCCTGTTGACAAAACTTTAAATATTGTTAAAAATAAATTAGAGAATGATAATAATTTGGCAGAACGTACAACATTAAGCGTTAATACAATTTTAGAACTTTTAACCTATTGTGTCAAAACTACTTATTTTCAATACAATAATGAATTTTATCAACAAAACTTTGGTATGGCTATGGGTTCTCCTCTTTCACCAATTTTAAGTAATATATTTATGGAAAATTTTGAATCTGAAATTATTAATACATTTGATAAAAAACCTAAAATATGGTGGCGATATATTGATGATATTTTTTCAATATATCACCATAACGAAATAGATCTTATAAATTTTTTAAATTACATTAACTCAAAAGAATCTACTATAAAATTTACTCTTGAAAAGGAGGCTGATGGTCAGCTTCCTTTTCTTGATATTTTAATTAAAAAGGATTTACAAAATTTTGAAACTAGAATTTACCGTAAACCAACTCATACTAATAGATATCTTAATTTTAATTCTAATCATCCAATAATGGTAAAGAAAGGAGTGGTAAAAAGTTTATATGATCGTGCACACATTATTTGTAATAATCAATATTTAACAACTGAAAAAGATTTTATTAAAAATATCTTAATTCAAAATAATTATCCCAAAGAATTTTTAGAAAATTGCTTTAAAGAATTTGATAATCCACGTATAAAATTGAATCAACCACTTTTTACGACAAATCTTATTTTACCATTTATTCCAGGTTTTTCTGATAAGATAAAAAGAATTGCTAAAAAATTTAATATAAGAACTATTTTTAAATCACAAAACACATTACGATACTTATTAACAAAAACTAAACCTTTCAATGAAAATGAATTTAATAAAAATGTAATCTATAAAATTCCTTGTATTTGTGGTAAATTTTACATAGGTGAAACCTGTAGACCATTACCAAAAAGAATTAATGAACATAAATCTTACATAAAAAACAATGATTTTCAAAAATCAAAAATTACACAACATGCATTCGACAATAACCACAGAATAGACTGGAATGCTTCCTCAATTTTAGCAAAGGAACCAATTTCAAAATTACGTAAGCTAAAGGAAAGTGCATTTATAATGTTAAATGAAGATAAATGCTTAGCTACTTGTTCGGTTGATTTTCATAATACATGGATTCCTTTGCTAAAGAGAGAGGTAGATCAGGGTATTCTCAAAATTAATTAATGATTTAAAATATTTGATATTCATGTATTTTCTATGATTAATTTACATTAAGATCACACCCCTTTAATTTTTAAAAAAGTAACCTTTGAAAATTTTGTTATCTTTCAAAATAGTTTGTCAAACTATTAATAAACCGTCAAATCATATAAAAAAGTATATAAAGTATTTTCGAATTAGGAAGAAATTTTGATGAGACTGGATTACTGAAAATTTGAAAGATAAGTATATTTTATTTTCAATTTAATTTAATTTTACTTTAATTACCTTGATAACGGTAGTAGATATAACTACCGAAACGTTGGTTCAAATTAGGTATTTTTTAAAAAAAGTAGGTCTTCTTGTTGTATTTTATCGTTTTTTAATTATAATATTCATAACAAAGTTAGGTAGAATATTGAAAAGAAGAAACGAGCTCAGAGATTAATAGATTGAACCTCAGCTCCTAGGTATATAAAAAAAAAAAATCTATTATACCTCAAGTAAATTATTGTATTTAAAACTTATTGAACTTAAATTAAATTAAATATATCGAACGGTATCGTTACAGATTTAAGTTCATATTTCTTTTAAATACGTGAATAAGTCTATTTTCTTCTTCTTTTCAATAATTGTTGAGCGTGTGAGATAAAAAATTTCTAAATTGATTTTTGCTATAAGTGACGTAATACCCAATATAATAAGTAACTCATTATGAATTCGTCACAACAATACAGATTTTACTCAAAAACGACGTCGAAAAACGACTTTTTCCGGATTTTCAAAGTGCTTTCTTTCAGTTAGTTCTGCTCGAATCTCATTATAACCCGGTGTTTTTGTGATGTGGATGATGAAAGAAAGCCGCTGGTATAGTTAGTTCGATTTCGAAAAAATTCAATTTTCGGTGAAAAAAATCGATACGGGGGGTATACCCACAAAATGAAAAATCCTAAACTTTGGAGGTCGATATCTCAGCTTCTATTTGCACTATCGAGATAATTTCAACGGTTTTGTCTTAGTTTCATCCTTCTTAATCCAACGAGACTATCCGCGACGTCGTAGCTCTTATATTAGCGGAGATATCGCATTTTTGGAGCCCATTTTTGGCCTCAAAAACGACGTCGAAAAACGACTTTTTCCGGATTTTCAAAGTGCTTTCTTTCAGTTAGTTCTGCTCGAATCTCATTATAACCCGGTGTTTTTGTGATGTGGATGATGAAAGAAAGCCGCTGGAATAGTTAGTTCGATTTCGAAAAAATTCAATTTTCGGTGAAAAAAATCGATACGGGGGGTATACCCACAAAATGAAAAATCCCAAACTTTGGAGGTCGATATCTCAGCTTCTATTTGCACTATCGGGATAATTTCAACGGTTTTGTCTTAGTTTCATCCTTCTAAATCCAACGAGACTATCTGCGAGGTCGAAGCTCTTATATTAGCTGAGATATCGCATTTTTGGAGCCCATTTTTGGCCTCAAAAACGAGGTCGAAAAACGACTTTTTCCGAATTTTCAAAGTGCTCTCATTCAGTTAGTTCTGCTCGAATCCCATTATAACCCAGTGTTTTCGTGATGTGGGTGATGAGAGGAAGCCGCTGGTATAGTTAGTTCGATTTCGAAAAAAAATAATTTTCGGTGATAAAATTTGATACGGGGGGGTATACCCGTAAAATGAAAAATCCCAAACTTTGGAGTTCGATATCTCAGCTTCTATTTGCACTATCGAGATAATTTCAACGGTTTTGTCTTAGTTTCATCCTTCGTAATCCAACGAGACTATCCGCGAGGTCGTAGCTCTTATATTAGCGGAGATATCGCATTTTTGGAGCCCATTTTTGGCCTCAAAAACGACGTCGAAAAACGACTTTTTCCGGATTTTCAAAGTGCTTTCTTTCAGTTAGTTCTGCTCGAATCTCATTATAACCCGGTGTTTTTGTGATGTGGATGATGAAAGAAAGCCGCTGGTATAGTTAGTTCGATTTCGAAAAAATTCAATTTTCGGTGAAAAAAATCGATACGGGGGGTATACCCACAAAATGAAAAATCCTAAACTTTGGAGGTCGATATCTCAGCTTCTATTTGCACTATCGAGATAATTTCAACGGTTTTGTCTTAGTTTCATCCTTCTTAATCCAACGAGACTATCCGCGACGTCGTAGCTCTTATATTAGCGGAGATATCGCATTTTTGGAGCCCATTTTTGGCCTCAAAAACGACGTCGAAAAACGACTTTTTCCGGATTTTCAAAGTGCTTTCTTTCAGTTAGTTCTGCTCGAATCTCATTATAACCCGGTGTTTTTGTGATGTGGATGATGAAAGAAAGCCGCTGGAATAGTTAGTTCGATTTCGAAAAAATTCAATTTTCGGTGAAAAAAATCGATACGGGGGGTATACCCACAAAATGAAAAATCCCAAACTTTGGAGGTCGATATCTCAGCTTCTATTTGCACTATCGGGATAATTTCAACGGTTTTGTCTTAGTTTCATCCTTCTAAATCCAACGAGACTATCTGCGAGGTCGAAGCTCTTATATTAGCTGAGATATCGCATTTTTGGAGCCCATTTTTGGCCTCAAAAACGAGGTCGAAAAACGACTTTTTCCGAATTTTCAAAGTGCTCTCATTCAGTTAGTTCTGCTCGAATCCCATTATAACCCAGTGTTTTCGTGATGTGGGTGATGAGAGGAAGCCGCTGGTATAGTTAGTTCGATTTCGAAAAAAAATAATTTTCGGTGATAAAATTTGATACGGGGGGGTATACCCGTAAAATGAAAAATCCCAAACTTTGGAGTTCGATATCTCAGCTTCTATTTGCACTATCGAGATAATTTCAACGGTTTTGTCTTAGTTTCATCCTTCGTAATCCAACGAGACTATCCGCGAGGTCGTAGCTCTTATATTAGCGGAGATATCGCATTTTTGGAGCCCATTTTTGGCCTCAAAAACGACGTCGAAAAACGACTTTTTCCGGATTTTCAAAGTGCTTTCTTTCAGTTAGTTCTGCTCGAATCTCATTATAACCCGGTGTTTTTGTGATGTGGATGATGAAAGAAAGCCGCTGGTATAGTTAGTTCGATTTCGAAAAAATTCAATTTTCGGTGAAAAAAATCGATACGGGGGGTATACCCACAAAATGAAAAATCCTAAACTTTGGAGGTCGATATCTCAGCTTCTATTTGCACTATCGAGATAATTTCAACGGTTTTGTCTTAGTTTCATCCTTCTTAATCCAACGAGACTATCCGCGACGTCGTAGCTCTTATATTAGCGGAGATATCGCATTTTTGGAGCCCATTTTTGGCCTCAAAAACGACGTCGAAAAACGACTTTTTCCGGATTTTCAAAGTGCTTTCTTTCAGTTAGTTCTGCTCGAACGTCATTATAACCCGGTGTTTTTGTGATGTGGATGATGAGAGAAAGCCGCTGGTATAGTTAGTTCGATTTCGAAAAAATTCAATTTTCGGTGAAAAAAATCGATACGGGGGGGTATACCCACAAAATGAAAAATCCTAAACTTTGGAGGTCGATATCTCAGCTTCTATTTGCAGTATCGGGATAAATTCAACGGTTTTGTTTTAGTTTTATCCTTCTTAATCCAACGAGACTATCCGCGAGGTCGTAGCTCTTATATTAGCTGAAATATCGCATTTTTGGAGCCCATTTTTGGCCTCAAAAACGAGGTCGAAAAACGACTTTTTCCGAATTTTCAAAGTGCTCTCATTCAGTTAGTTCTGCTCGAATCCCATTATAACCCAGTGTTTTCGTGATGTGGGTGATAAGAGGAAGCCGCTGGTATAGTTAGTTCGATTTCGAAAAAATTCAATTTTCGGTGAAAAAAATCGATACGGGGGGGTATACCCACAAAATGAAAAATCCCAAACTTTGGAGGTCAATATCTCAGCTTCTATTTGCACTATCGAGATAATTTCAACGGTTTTGTCTTAGTTTCATCCTTCTTAATCCAACGAGACTATCCGCGAGGTCGTAGCTCTTATATTAGCGGAGATATCGCATTTTTGGAGCCCATTTTTGGCCTCAAAAACGAGGTCGAAAAACTACTTTTTCCGAATTTTCAAAGTGCTCTCATTCAGTTAGTTCTGCTCGAATCCCATTTTAACCCAGTGTTTTCGTGATGTGGGTGATAAGAGGAAGCCGCTGGTATAGTTAGTTCGATTTCGAAAAAATTCAATTTTCGGTGAAAAAAATCGATACGGGGGGTATACCCACAAAATGAAAAATCCCAAACTTTGGAGGTCGATATCTCAGCTTCTATTTGCACTATCGAGATAATTTCAACGGTTTTGTCTTAGTTTCATCCTTCTTAATCCAACGAGACTATCCGCGAGGTCGTAGCTCGTATATTAGCGGAGATATCGCATTTTTGGAGCCCATTTTTGGCCTCAAAAACAACGTCGAAAAACGACTTTTTCCGGATTTTCAAAGTGCTTTCTTTCAGTTAGTTCTGCTCGAATCTCATTATAACCCGGTGTTTTTGTGATGTGGATGATGAGAGAAAGCCGCTGGTATAGTTAGTTCGATTTCGAAAAAATTCAATTTTCGGTGAAAAAAATCGATACGGGGGGGTATACCCACAAAATGAAAAATCCCAAACTTTGGAGGTCGATATCTCAGCTTCTATTTGCACTATCGAGATAATTTCAACGGTTTTGTCTTAGTCGAGGTCGTAGCTCTCGTATTAGCTGAGATCTCGCATTTTTAGGGCCCATTTTTGGGCTCAAAATCGACGTCGAAAAACGACTTTTTCCGAATTTTTAAAGTGCTTTCATTCAGTTAGTTCTGCTCCAATCCCATTATACCCGAGTGTTTTCGTGATGTGGGTGATGAGAGGAAGCCGCTGGTATAGTTACTTTTTTGGTTCACGCTACGAGGTGGATCTCATTTTCTTTATCTACAAAAGCTTTAAGATTTTTTAACAGGTACTCTATGATCAAATGTCGTTGAAGTTGAATTAAATTGAGTCTAATTAAATATTTTCCTTGGAGAGCCGAAGTTCTACACTAGATTTAAATAAGTTCAAAATCTTCTTTCACTTGCATATGTTGTCTTGATTTGCATATTAATTCAAATTCACGTTAGGGCTTAAATACTATCGGTAAACTTAAAGCTTGGCGACTTGTTAAAAGAGGTCTCTGAAATATTGGCAATGAATGTACGTACATAAACCTCAAGGAGAAATTTGGTTTTCATTGGACATTGGATGATTAGGTGCAGTGAAATTTTGTCTGTAGAAGATTTTTTTAATTATTAAGCCTTATCGAGTGCCAAATCTTATCATATTATCTAGTTTTGGAATGGATGCTCTCGAATATTAATAATAAATTGGACACTTGCACATCCCCAGTATCATCATTTACATGGTTTTGAAGCCGCCGAATAATCTAGGATCTAAAAAATTCCTAAGTCTTTTGAAATTCAAGGATACTTATAATGCACACCATTACGTTATGAAGTGATCATAGCAATATTACATTAATCACGTCCAAACTTTTTACTTTCATTTTCAAATATTTACACGTAGTAGACTAATATTATAAAAGGTATCGATTTCAATGGGTTCATGGCTATCAAAAATGATGATATCGTCGAATTACTTTTACAATAATTGAATACAAAATGCTAATTAATAATATAAGAGGTCAATTATCATAGACAAATGGTAGTTTACCAAAAGCAAATTGCAAAAAAAATATTATTTTCTTTATCTTCTATTCTTGGGATGCGTCCTTAAATATTTAAAAAAAAGCGAAAATGTTTGATATAAATACAGGGAATGACTAATATATAGAAAAAATGCATTTAAAGATCAGGTATCAAATTTTTCAATTTTATGTAGAATCAAATTTTTGATTCTGCTTCAAATTTTACATTGTAAGATAACAGTTCTAAGAAAAACGACGATAAGACGATAATGTATTTAGGAAAATTATTTAAAAATATAAATTATTAACTTGTAGCCTTTTAATTTTAAATATTTCTAGAAAAAAAATGCACTGGTTTAAGATCAGGTGATTTTGCTGGCCAGTTTATCCAATTGACTTATCAAAAAATTACTTACTTAAACTCAAAAAAACTATACAACTACTGAGATAGTACTAATTTTGGAGCAAAATAAAACATCTTACTAAAGCTAAATGGGTCTATCTGGCATATTAAAATCATTTCGATAAATAAAAAAAATGTACTAAATTTATTAAGGCAATTTAAAATATCATTTCCTTAAAAAACTTCGATTCAAAAAAGGTTGAATTAGTCGTAATAGCTACGGCTATAACTCAGTATCACTTATTTGAATTTATTTATTATGGGTTACTTAATTTCAGAAATTGTCGAAATGATTGAGCTTTTTTTATTACCTGATATTACAAACAAAATAATTAAAGAAACTCCTACCAGACATAATTCCTGTGTTAGACCAAACTTTAACGCTTTTTTCAAACACTAGCACATTTGTCAAATCTAGAAAGAGGCCCGCGTATTTCTCTACTAAAAAATCCTCAACCCGAGCAATAATCGCTAGGGTCCAGCAGGGTTTTCGGCTAATCCTTCATTCCTATAACTCTTTATAAGTTTATTATTGCAGATGTCTTTCTAAATAGCCCTATCCCTGAAACTTGACTTTTTTTGATG
Source organism: Anthonomus grandis grandis (assembly GCF_022605725.1). Lineage (NCBI taxonomy): Eukaryota > Metazoa > Arthropoda > Insecta > Coleoptera > Curculionidae > Anthonomus > Anthonomus grandis. The sequence continues at coordinate 32,060,350 of NC_065552.1, forward strand.
ACACAGCACTATAGGCCACCTAGCGCAACCAATAATTCTTAATAAAACATCTTCAAAACCATCTGAATACTTTTATAACGCGGGCATATAAGTGAAAGATCAAGATTAACGAGCAGAAAACGGAGACTATCTGTTTTACAAACAGTAGATCTCCTATGCTGCGAAATCTTGACATAAACGATGTGCCTATCCGATAAAACAGAGAGATAAGCTATCTAGAAATTACACTAGACAGAAACTTAACTACAGTAATTATGTTACAAGAATGCTAAAATCCATTTTTCCATTGAGGCGGAAAGGTCTCAGAAACTTGAAACTCAAAAAAAGTTGTGCAGAGAGTATCTAAATGCATAAAACTTTGATTATCAGTGTCTATTTATAGAGCTTCGAGCCTGATGTATCGAAATTTGCATTGTATATCTTTATCATCTTTAATAGGGTTCTTACATAACTCTCTACGAATTGGCTGTTTCTAAGATAGAAACTGTCAGATAACTGATTGACGAAGTGCAAATGATTAAAACTGCATTAGTTTCAATCGTTCACTATACGAGCATTTTAAAGGCCAGGACTGATCTCAAAAATGGAAGGGATATTGGAAGCATGTTGTTTATTCAAATAGGGACTCTTTTAAAGGATGTCAATAGCCAGACGACGAAGTTATTTTGAAGAAGAAATATGAAGGTAGGAAACTAACCTCTATCACTGCCTGGAGGTGAGGGGATAGCATTTCCAGCTTTAAGCATGAATAAAGAAATCGTTTTTTTGAAGTAAACATTGTTTTATTTTGTATACTTTTAAACTTTTTTTTTTTTAAAAGTCAAAACCGCAGTAGTCCGATTTCCAAAAAAACAATTTACAAAGAATTATAGAACCTTTTTATTGAAAAATCACTTGGCCTCTCTTCCTATTGTTTCTGGATTTTTTAGAAAAAAATATTGCACTGACCTCTTGGGGTACGTTTTCTTTCGGGCATCCTCTAACAAAAGAAATGGAAATATTTAATTCTCAAACTAATATAATAAGGAGGTCAAGTTAAAGCCATTTAAGAAAAGCAAGACGCTGCCTGCAATTTGTCACACTTTTATGTTACAAATTATTTTATACCTTAATGTCATACATCAGTTATTTTAAAATACCAACCTTTTCGTAAACAAATAAATAAAAGTTCGAATTATATAATGGAAATCTATACATGTAAATGGCGCTAATTTGAAATATTTTAACGCTTCATTTTGTGCGTTGCATAACACTGCGGCGTTTTACCTTTTGATAAAAATAGAACGACATAATAGGCTGAATGATAATTTGTAACTTTGGCTACTACATATACGATTAAACGGTATATTAATTTAATGTGCATAATTTTTATAATTTATATTATTCATGGAAGAGTGTTATTTTAAATTTGGCTGGAAAGCTTATCTAAATTAATTTGCCAAGGATATAACCCATTGTACAAAATACTGTATCGTTAAATTAGAGTTACTCCATGAAAGATTTTTTTCCAACATCATTTATGGGTTAACATATCTTGAAAAGAGTTCAACCGATGACAATGTAATAAATAGGCTCACAAAAATATTTAGTAATATTTATAATATTGGAAAAATTCCCCAGAGTTGTTAAAATCGACATTTGTTATCATACCAAGGAAATCAAATGCAAAAGAGTATGTAAGAGTACAGAATTATCAGTCTTATAAGCCGCCTATTTAACACCTTCCTAAAAGTCATCCACGAGGAAGTATACAAAAAAATGCGAAGAACAAATAACACGTACACAATTTGGATTTTGTGATGCTCTGGGTATCAGAGACGCACTTTTTGCTATATAGGTTTTGTTCCAGAGGTGCAGAGACGTCAGTTGGGATATATATGTATGCTTGTGAATTACCAGAAGGCGTTTGATAGAGTTAGATATGACGAACTTATATCACTGTTTAAAGAGATTGCAATTGATGACAAAGATCTGATAAGACATAAGTTATTTAAATAGAGCGTCGAGTGAGGCAAGGATGTGTACTATTCCTCATCTTGTTTAATATTTATTCCAAACATATCTTCAAACAAGCTTTAATTAATGACTAACAGCCAACGTTTGAACCACATCAGATATGCAGACGAAGCATTGATATTCGCAGATAGCCTGGAATACATAGAAAACACTGATGACATTAGCAACTGAAATTAGCCAACCGATTAGATTTAAACGCGAAAAAGAGCAAACTATATGGTAAATTACGAGACAGTTTTACCACTAAACAAAACTCTTTATTTTACTCTCCACGTCTTTCGCTACCACTGCTAGCATCGTCAGGAAAAAATTAGACACGTGTTTCGTTAACGATGTTCGCATATTCGGGAGACGTGTCCAGAGTAAAATAAAGAGTTTTGGTTAGTGGTAAAACTGTCTCGTAATTTGAGCGTCAGACCAGAAGTTCCGGACTAAACTGACAACAACTAATATGGTCATTAGGAAATATCCAGTCTTAAATACACAGCTGACGATTAATCAACAGCCAATTGAAAAAGTCGAAAGTTACAAATACCTTAGCACGAATGCAAACAACTGTCAATAAGATCACACCTTGGAAATAAGACAACGTATAGCAAAATATGAGGCTAAAAACCAAGATTCTCGTGCTACAGTATAAAATACAGTACTGTTTATACAGTATACTACAGTAATTTTCACTATGCTTTTTCAGTTCTGCTATATATGGAGCGGAGGCTTGGAACCTCTCGGAAGCAGGTATAAAAAAACAGAAAGCGTTCAAAATGTGCTTTTACAGATGTATACCAAGAATCTCCTGCATCGACCGAGTCAAAAATAATGAAGTCATATGCCGAGTAGGTAAGAAAGTTATTACCACAATTAAAAAACATAAATTAGAATACTTAGGCCATATTATGAGAAACGATAGGGCCTCTTCTAAAAAATCTACAAAGAAAAGTGTACGACAAGAGGTATACTTTTTATTGTACAATACCTGGCTTCAAAACCAATGAAAATGGCTTAAAATCACTACAACTGCTACGCACAGCCTCCAACAAAGTAAAAATTGCCTTCAAAAACTCAACCAGGACATTTGAACCTTAACATCATAGAACCTTATATAGACAGAATATAACTCAATTACTGGTGAAACCAATTTAATCAATACATAGTTTTATTGTATTGTAAAAAGTAATGTTTCGACACAAAGCCATTAAACAAAAAAGTAATGTTTGATTTATAGTAGAGGGAGGTTGAATTCCTCACAACATTAGCGTGGCTAAGCAACAGTGACTAAGTGAATATTTACAGATATAAATGGAACACTTTAGATACTAAATTTTGGAAGTTCGATAATATCCCTATGGAAATTTGTTCAATTCCAATATACCAGCCTTTCGGAATTTTATCAATAAAAATATAAGTTGCCGTCTTGGCAAATTTGCCGCATAAATAGCCATGCTGCGACTTACTAATAAATATCTAATCACAAATCAGTTTTAGCACTAGTGAAAACTCTTTATCTTATTCTCGATACGTGTTTCACTCACGATGTTATCATCTTATGGAGAATATTAAAATTGTTTTTATCTTTATTCTGTAATTTGTTTAATTCGTTTACCGTTTACCAAAATTTTTGTTATTGTATGGTTTTCAGTGCGAATCTTTGATTCGATCAGTCTTTTAATAGTACCAGTCTTTTAATAGTGCGCATTTCATTTATCTGATAATTTTTTATGGAAAATAGCCCAAGTGAACTAGTTCCAACAAAATTCAGTAGCAGCATACATGTATGCAAGCAGGTTTTCCTTAAGAAATCATCCGGCCTCTGGTATGTTCTTAAATTGAGTTATTAGACTTCGTGACATAGGGTACTTAAAATAAGGAGGTCACGCTGGAAAAGCTGCTCCACCTAAGATGTTACAAATTGAGAAAGACATTTTAGAAATGATCGAAGAGGAGCCAACAATGAGTACTAGAGCCATAGCTACTAAAGTTTCTCATAGTAAAATATACAAGAAGAATAGTATTATCCTTATAAATATCAACGGGTACAAGTGTTATAACCTATAAAGATCATGCTAGAAGAGTGTATTTTGCAGGTGGCTTTTAAAACAGTCCAACAAAAGTGAAGATCTTACGAAATTAATTGTGTGCATAGATAAGGCCTCATTTACACGAGATAGAGTACATCATGCATCATGTTTGCACAGTAGAAAATCTGCATGCTGTAAAAATATCTAATTTTCTTTAAATGATTAGACTGGCGTGGTAAATAGCATATTTACAAGACCCTTTTTTCCACCATGACTAACCAGTGAAATTTATTTAGATATTCTTCGAAACAATCTTCCAAAGTATTAGAAGATGTTTCTCTAAATGTGAAACAATATGTGGAATATATCAACCAGGGCTTCTCCACATTTTAGACAAGCAGTTATATATCAAGATATAAGCAGACTTATATATTAGCCTCCTCGCTCTCCAGATTTAAGTCCTTACAAGTTTTTTCTTTGGAGCTATTTGAAAGAGTTGATGTATCATGAGGGAGTAGTAAATATTCCGGAAGAACTTCAAGAGAAATTGAGCATCTTATGATTTAATTCGTGAATACCAGGATTCTAAATTTGTATTAAGTCGTGGATTCGCCGAGTATGATTTAGTGTTATTCAAATAAATGGAGACAAGTTTAAACAGTTTTGGTGTAAACGGTAACCATTTAACTTAATAAAGATTTTATATATATATATTTTCAATATTGTGAAGCAACTTTCTTATTTTGCAACTTTTATATAAGTGAATTTTGGTATATAAACTTCTTTTGGCGATTTCTAACTCAAATCTTAAACCAGTGATGGTGCTAATAGTTTCATTTTAAAGTCCTGTAATCCTCTACCTGTAATCTTGATATAATCACTAAATGAATAACATTTTTGCAGAAATTAGTAATTATAATTTATCTTAAGAGAGGAGATTTAAGCGCTTACAGATCCTTTGAACCTTAAACTCTCATGCAAACTCATACTCTTCATGACCTCTTCCATCCAACTCTAATAATTTGTCACTTATTTGGACAGGCGCAAAACATGAGGCATTTTTTTTCATAAAATATGAAGACACTATAAGGAACTCAACATTCAAAGTTAAATGAATGTAGATCACGTATATTAGAGAAAAAGACAACAATATCGCAACGTCGCTCGATGTTATTGATTCCACCGACACAAGTAATCTTTACCAGTGACGTCGTCAAAAAATATTTACATGATAAATATTTATTATTAATAGATTATGTTTTAAATTATAAATAATATTTCTGTTTATAAGCTCGTTATGTGTTTTTTTTTTAACGTACTTCATTAGAGTAATTATACTTATCTAATAAAAAGCATTCTTATGGAAATTAAATTTTTATAATAATTATTATAGATTTCTTAATAAGTTTTTGATGACATCAGCATTGCCTGCGCTGTTGCCATATTATTTTTACGTTTAGAATAACATATATCTATTTCTTCTTTTCATTTTTAGTCCAAAACCTAACATCAATAAGTTCTCTGTCTGCAACTATTTAAATCTTGAGCCAATATTCCGAACGTTACTTCAATGAACTGATAACTGATAACTATTGGCGATGCGGCTCCTTATATACTCGGTAGAATACTATTCCGGAAGATTCCCACTAACTTCGAGACGTTGTGCAGTATACCTTGTACTCTTGTCATTCCAGAATAACGGAGAATCATCCGATTTCACGGTGTTTACAATATCGTTACAATAGAAAAAAGAAAAACTCACTATCAATATTTTATTGATAAGCACATAAATTTGATTGTTTTGACGTGTCGGGGGTTTGTTAAATGGATTGGACGGATGTTCGTCAGTAGCTTCTTATAATTTGAATCTTTAGATATTCTCTCATGCTGTTGGCATAGGCTTTGATAGTTTTTGACCCTTAATTTTTCAGACGTTGGTGAGTATGGAACTAGGGACATCAAGTTTCTGTTTGATTTAGTTCTAAAATCTTTATTGGTACAAGCTTGTCCCTTAACATAAACGGTGTTTCTTTTAAGGTAAGTCGTTTATTTATTTTTCCATGACAGCCTTAATTTTTTTATTTATTTATCTTTATTTTCTAACAAGCCAGACTGATGTGTTGATATATAGCTGAAAATTTCCTTTTTTAAAAATGCGTGTAAATTTGACAACAGAGAATCCATTAATATGTTTGTAAACAAAGCATCCTCTTTGCCCCTGTGCAATGTTGAACTCAAACCAAATTGTTGTTAATGTTCTAAGCTTTCACATATTTATTTAATTACATCGTAAAACAGTTTCAAATTCATTTAAGGGCTTTAAATTTTAAGTTGTGTAATCAAAATTCTTGTATGCTTTCAAAGCATTACCAAGTTTCTTCAAAGAGGATTAGAGTAGAGTTTAAATTGGCACGAGAACTGTCATTTGTCAGAACCGTCAATTGTCAGATCTCGGATCTTAATAATTTAAATAAAGTTCTTTTTTATTTTGAATGAGCGTTGTTGAGTTTATTTGCATCTTTTCCTAAAAACTACCACAGATAGAAAAAGAATGTGTTATTACTTAAGTAGACAGCAGTAGATTAAACCCTTAAAAATTGATTTCTAAACCTGTGCGAACGCGATTTGAATTTTAAATAATTAATCGATACCACCCATCAAAACTTTACTTATTATCAATGCCGGATAAAACATCATCAAGCAGACGTTATGCAGGTATGGTATGCAAGGTCGTTTCTTCACTCTTCAGCACGTCCATCATCAATATTTTCCGCGTCGCGTCGCCTAGAGGGGGAATTTTCTCTGACAGCGGACTATACCGTAATGTTTCGTGATAACGAAATAGCGCCTCCACCTCCCCCGATTTACCCTGATGGCGAGGATTATTGATATAAAAATGAAAGAAAGTCAATTTTGGGTAGTACAATTTTATTGGCTCGTGTGGTAGTGTATCAAGTGACACGATGAGGATTTTGGTGGTAGGTATTTTCTTAGTGATAACTGTCAAGGGACTTAAGTAATTATAATAAGAATATCGCATTGGTAGAATTATCGGGTGTTAATATATTTATCAAGCATAATTAACAAAAAGACTAGTAATGAGTAAGATATTTCAACCAATGATATTTTTGATTTTCACAAACAAAATCTTTAAAGATCTTTATAATTTAGAAAATTGAATATTTAATTTTTGCGAATGCTCTGTACGATTTTCTCTCATCCAATGGGGATTATTCGTGCTCCAATACCTAAAATTTCGCTTATTTACCATACCATTTAGTCAAAACGTTGGATCACTAAATAGTATCTGCCGATGGAACAATGGATTTAAGTTACATTAAATTTTCAGAAAGTTCTAGTCTAAGATCAGGATCATCATTGTTTAGCTCATGCAGTAATTTAAGTTTGTATGGATGATACTTTTCTTTCTTCAATACACGCAAAAGTTGTTCGTTGGCTAACAACATTATACAGGATGGTCCAGTTTAAACGTCATTAATTTTAATACGTGATAGAGAGTTTTAAAAGAAATAGACTCTTACTATAATATTTTTTTAAGATTTATCAGATTTATTATATTTATTATGTTTATTTATCATAACTTTTAAACTACCAGCTTAAGTTTAATTAAATTTCGCATGCAGGTTATTGTTGTGAATTATCAATTACTGATGAAGCCAATTTTTAAAAAAATTGCCAGTGCCGTAACATACGGAGGGTCTCAAATCTGTGGGGTGATAAACTATTGTTTTATGAAAACTTAACTTTGGATTCTCTTTTTAATTTGGCAAAAAAAGTTATTTTTGCAAAATTTTGATTTAAGGCACTATTTTTAAAATATTTTAGTTAAAATGCTGCAAAAACTTAAAAAAAAAGAAAATTAGTCTTGAATCTTAAATTAAACCTGTCAAATGAAATAATGACTTAAGGTAACTTTTGATCATCTTTTATATTCAACTTTTTAACAAATCCAAGCCCGATTTTCGTTTTTTTATACATTTTTGCAACATTTTAGTACGTATTTCTGAATAATTAAAGTAAGATATTTTAAAAACAGTGCGTTAAATCATAATTTTGCAAGAGTAACTTTTTTTTTAATTAAATGGAAAATCTAACAGTTGACTTCTTATAAAAAATATTTTTTCACTTCGCAGATTTGAGACAAAAAAGGACCAAGTCCCTCCGTATGTTACTTGACAATTTACTATAATAATCTGCATGCAAAATTTAATTAAAATTAAGCTGGTAGTTTAAAAGTTACGATAAATAAACAAATAATTATTCTTAACTTTAACACCCTGTATCTTTGTTATTAAACATTTCTGAGAAAAATCTTATAATGAAAGTCTATTTCTTTTTCAAATTTTCTATTACGTATTAAAATTAATGACGTTTGAACTGAACCACCCTGTATAACGCTACTTCAGAAGACGAAATATGGGGATTATCTTCCACTTTTAATAACATATTCAATCTTGTTTTTTCATTAATTTTTGGACGGCTTACTATACGATTTTAGACTTTTTTTAGGCACTAGTGCGTAAAAAGTGAAACTTTACACACTCTGGGAAGTGTGTAAAGTGAGCACTTTACGCACCGTAGTGGAAAAACAATTTTAAGTGCATTTGTTCCATATTTTTTGACATGTATCATATTTTGTATGTTTTCATAACAAAGGAATTAAAAAGTAAGAATTGAAAAGTGAAATCCGTTTTTTTTCTATTTTTAGTAGAGAAGCTTTTCGATTCATAAAAACAGCAATTTTCAAAACTGGGTATCTTAGAAACGGTACTAACTAACTAAGGTATATTGCTAAACAGTTGAAATTCCCAATGAATTATGTGATCCAGAACAGATTTGCCATTTTCTTCCATCTACTTTTTAAGCTCCTTACTCTGTGTCAGATAACTAAATCTTTTTCTATCTTTAAATGTCCATCCCAATGATAATGATGAACTAAATTTTACCTTTATAGATGAAAATTCCCTGTTAAATATTCTGAGTATAGTAGTAGAAAAGTAAAGTCTGACTGTAGTATATCCACTGGGGCAATTACGACGATGATGGTAGACCACTCGGTAAAAAAACAAATCCCAAAAAACTAACAGATCTAAGACCGATCAGTAATCTTTCGGTAGTTCCTAAAATTCTTGAAAAACATATTAATTCCGATGTGGTTACAGCACTCTTCTACTTGCTTCATTAATTCTTTTAAATGATGTTCGTCGCTGTGAAGATAAATAACTGAAAACTTGCTTGGGTTGATTTCAGCAAAGTATTCGATTAGCCATACTTCATTACTATGGACTTTCTGATAATTCTGTAAAATTTCATAGATAGATCCTCTTGTGTGGAAACTATGAGAAATTTTCAAAACGTTTGATCTGAATTTGTACCAGTTACCACACGTGTGCCTCAAGGCTCCATTTTGCCTTGCCTCTGTTGTTTTCCATATATGTTGCAGATATGAGCAATTGCATTAAGAACTCAAAACAACCCTATAGAAACACCTATAGAAAAAAATCATTCATATTCAAATCAGAAGGTCTATGTAGCCACGACTGTGTTCCTCCATGCCATTTACAGGAAGTATAGTATCATATTGGGTTAAAGGTATCCTTTAGCAAAATTGGTAAACTCTGTTCAAGGAACTGGTGATAAGTATGTTCGGTTAATCCCTAGTATATAGATAATAAGGTTCAATTTAATTAACACCAATAATTGTAACCCCTACATTTACAAAGAATTACTCTTGATTACAATCAGGCTTCTTTCAGCGTATTAGGTTTTTCGCTTCAGAAATTATCGTTCCTGCATAACAAAAAAAAAGTCACATTTGTTTATTATTTTCTTTCCTTTGAACAATAACTTATTTTTTCATTGTTATTAGCTTACTTCTGTGAAAAATATAACCTACTTAGCTATTTTTACCTATATTTGCAGCTTTAAATGTAAAACAAACAATATTTATTATAAAATTAAATAATCAAACATGCACACAAGTAATATATATATGATGATACTTGATAACGCTTTTCCTTTTTAACATCTATAGCGTAAGTGTTTCACTGAAAACCATAAACTTTATACATTAAAAGATTAAACAATAGCACTTTCATTGTTTGTTGCAACAATGGCAGAGTATGTTAATGTTTAATGGAGCATTTATTTGCAAACCATTATGCGTAACGTACTATTACTTATAACATGTTCTGACTTTAATTTTTATGAGAATCACTTGTGAAAATTATATACCTTTATCACTGATCAAATAAATAACATAATTATTGCGAACATTCTATAAATTTTCTCAAGGATTTTGTGGATTGTTAAGTAGCATCAAGCAAGTCGATCAAGCAATTGTTAAATATCGTGAAACTAATATGCTGGTATTAAGCACTTTGGGATATGTGAGCAGCGACTGATTAACGACGGTAGACTGCGAACTTTTCGTTCTATCTTTTATTTTTTGATTGGGTTTATTCAATTTCAAAAGAAAGCTTTAAGTCACTTTAAGAATTTAATTCATTTATTTACGTCAATATTTTAATCATTCCTTGCTTATACATTCTTAACTAGATGAAATACTTAGAAAATTAAAAGGCTAGAATTAGCATTGCCGTGGAACTATGGGTAGTTTGTTTGCTTGCAACATCTCTGATGCAATGATGCCAAATACTTATGTAGAAATGGCAGAAGAACATTTTATAATATAAAAATGTATCACTTATTTTGACAGCCACAAAACAATACTCCTGTTCCTCTTTAGCAAAATATAAAGCGCTTTTTTTTTAATAAAATATGATAAGATACTCTACAAAGAAGTCAATATTCATAGTTAAATGAATGCAGATAACGTATATTACAGCAAAAGGCAACAACATTGCAACGTCGCTCAATCCTATTGTTGATTCCATCGACACAAGGAACCTTTACCAGTGACGTCGTCAAAAAATATTTCCATGATAATTATTTATTAATAATAGATTATGCTTTAAATTATAAACAATATTATTATTTATGCGTTTGTTTACTTTAACATTATAGTGAAGATACCTATCTACTAAAAAGCATTTTTATAGAAATTCAATATTTTATAAGTATTATAGACTTCTTAATAATTTTTTATTTAGGTCTATTTCTATGATCCCGTATTCTACGTTTATGAAGACGCTTCCCCCATGTAGTCATGTTACGAAAGTATCGATATTTACTTGTGAAAAGATCGGCTTTAATTGCCTTTTTTCCGTGCTGCGGCACAAGTTTTTACCATCGTAACAGTTCACAAAAACACTCAAATATAGCTAAAAATTTCCTCTTTTGAAAATATTTGTAAACTTGAAAACAGAGAATCATGTGTGAAACCTGTGTCATTTCAGGAAGAAATAATTTTTATAGCAAAAGAGGTGCAGAACAACTTTGTCTTGCTTATTTAAAACTGCAAATGAACATAAGATATAATTCACTGACCATTGGTGCTGTTAGTAAGTTACAATATTAACTCGCCAGTTTCATTTTATTTCAGAGATTTACATGTTTCATTTACATGATTAATTTTTCCTGGTTTCATTATTTTACGCTTTGGATTTATTTTTCTGTATTTAAAGAAATTTTACTTCCTGGCAGATTTATTACAAAATTATTATTTTCATATACCCAAATATGTGACCCACTTTCTCCTGATGTTAGTAGTGAGAGAAAAAAAGGTCAGTAGGAACTCAATGATTATAGAAGAATAATAATAGATTTGAATCAGCTGTATCTGCAACCATATTATATCTGCACAAGGCATCAATAATTATGGATTGGATTATATGCATTTACATGAAATTGTTTTTTTCCTGGTTTGGACTTCTTTGCAAAATATTCAAACTTTTTGCAGATAAGTTTGAACGGATTCGAGTATAACGTTCGAAATGCTTCAAGTCTAATAAAGTGACAGAAGAGTGAATTATTGAAGAAACTTCATATAAAAATAACACTTAATGTTATTAATCAGCAGTAGCTTCAACTCTTATCTCGCGAATTATATTGAATGCAAAAAACTATTATATAGTTGCTACCTAAACACCAACTTGGTCGCCTCCATGATGATTGACATGCTTCCATGAGTATAAAAAATAAATAATTAAACTGAATTGTCATTTTTGTATTATCAGATGAAGAGGAGAGGGCGGCAAAAGAGTTTAATCGATAACAAATGTCTGAAGACTGTCGTAATATAAAAACACGAATCAATTAGGAAATCACTAAAAAAGTTATTGGCAATTGTCCCATTGATGGATTTGATATTCAACAACAGTAAAATAGTACATTAAAAGCTCATTTGGTAATGCTAGTTGCTCAATAACAAACGACAACAAATATTTGCAACTGATATGTAAAAATCGTTTCGCCATGAAAAAAGTCATTAGTTTGTCATCTTGTAATACCGTATATTTCATAATCAAATTATAGTAAAAATTAATATATTGGTAATGGCAGTAATTACCTTAAAATTTATTTAATAGTGCTAAATGGTATTTAAATTTTTACAAAAATATTTTAGGAAATAACTATTAGTAATTAAGTAAACTAGTCGTAAGTGAAATTACTTAAATTTTAAATTAAGTGAACTAAAAAATTATTTGATTTAATTGTTCAAAGTATCTACCTTCATATTGTAAGCGTGGTCTAGTCGATTTAATAATCTGACTGTTGGCTTTCCTAATAACATGGCGGCCAGTACTTAGATCATATTATTAATTTTATAAAGTATATCAGCCCTGATATGTGACATTACTATATACAGGATGAGTCGGAAGGAACGCAATAAAATCTAGTGAGTATTGTTCAAGTTTGTATGATTAAAGGCGTATAAAATGCCTCACATCAATTCAAATTTAAAATATACAAATATGATTTTTGTAATGGGAATGCTACAATTGGACATTCCACAGAAAATAGCAATCCATACAGCGGATACAGCACCTACAACCAGAAAATTATATTCGGAGCAATCAATCGTGCATACTATTTACCCATGAAGCAACATTTACCCGTGATGGCATCAATAATACTCAGAACTATCATGTATGGTTAGACGAAAATCCACACGCAATAATCGAAATTAATTTTCAGCAGATGTTTTGGCTAAGCGTGTGGTGTGGTATGGTGGATAGTTATTTAATTGGCCTATATATTCAGAAAAGAGAGGAGAGTTAGCTCGTTAAGTTAAGCAATATTTTGAACGAAGAATTTTAAGGTCTAAGGATTGGTCATGGTGGTCCTATTAGTTGGCCTCCAAGATCTCCAAATCTCACACCTCTGGACTAATTCGATGCATTAGAAATGCAACATTGTTTGTCAAAGAAAAACATGAATCAATTAGAAAGGCAACAAGCATATAAAGCAGGATATGTTAAGAGATTAGTGGTAATTTTGAGTATTTGTGAATACAGCGCTCTAATTAAAGCCATGTTAATGTAGGAAGTTTCGTTTGTTTGTAATTATGCAGAATTACCTGGAGTTTGGTGCGTTCCTTTCGACTTAGCCTGTATAAATAGTAGTCCAGATAATGTACCTAAACACTGTATTTTATCCCTTACCTCGCAGAAATGTTTATCAAATAGTAATATAATCTTTAATATATTTCCTTTAATATTTAACTATCAACTTACTTGGATAAACTTTTCCATTAAAATATCTTGCTAAACCTTATTAAGGGAAATAAAAAAATATTCTAATTTTTATTAAAATATTTCACTTGGTTATAAAATATTTTATTTCATAGCGAGTGATGATGGGTAATAACGAAACGAGCTGAACTAATTTGATAGTGGTGGCTTTTTTTTTATGGCAAAATATTATTTAGGCTTGATAATTGAATTAATAATTCAGATCAAGTAATGGAACATAATGAACTTAGATCGAACAACTAGCCCAAGGTCAAAAGAAGAAAAGGTGTTGATAGATTTGTGATTTGTAGATAGCCGGAGGCTGTTATGGAGATATTGTAAGCAGATGGAGTCTGTTATGCCATTTGTCCAGCAGGCTCTTCATTGACGCAGCTTCTACGCATTTAGCTATACTGATTATGGGTTCAGACCCCACAGACTGTTTTGCCTATCTTAGCCTTGCAAAGGAATCCAGCTGAATCCTTTTTCGTTTGTCCTGGATGCTCAAGCACCCAGGCATCTCCAGTAAGATCTAGGAGCTCACCTTTTCAGCTGTAACAGCCTTAATGAGACCCCTGCTGTCCTAGCAGGTTAATACGACTGTGTTGCGGTGATTGCAGTATAATATTGCCTATCATCATTTTAACACCGCAAAAACTTTAGCCTGGAAGACAGTACCATGCTCCCCCAGCGAGTGTGCTCTACTAGTATGTACGAGACCAATACAGATCTCTGCACCACCTCTATTACGAGTATTTATTCTGGAGCCATCTGTATAACAGATGGTCTTTTTATTAAGCAATTTAGGTTCATTGGAGTGCTGCCACTCCTCCCTGCCTATAATGCAGGTCACAAAACCCTTGTAATCCACAGCTGCCATATAGTCATTGCGCATCAGAAGAAGAGAAAAACATATAAAGAACTTATGAGCAGTCCTTATTACCTCGAAATGTACCACTAAGTCCAATGATAAAAGACTCAACTGAGTTTCTATCGCTCCAGTTTGGCGCCATTTGCATGAAACCCATTATGCTGAGACATGCACGATGATGGACTTTATTCAGTTAGGCTTAGATTGCTTTCTTTGTACATGCCACCAAATGATATTCCCAGTACGTGAGAAGATTAATAGTGAAGAATTTTAGAGGACAGACTCCAGATGTTGCGAAAAGACCATCTGCAAGCACATAACCGGCAATTTGCTATCTTTCTGATATTTTGATATCTGCGTGATCGTACCAGGAGAGACTAGAATCTAATGCAATTCATTCTCAGAAATCGAACTGTCCTGGAGCATTGCAACTGAAGTCCACCCAGAGACACAACACATGTTGTTCCGAAGTGTGATGAATTTGTGTGTGAAAAAGTAAAAATTTATAAATAGTTAACATTTTAGCTGTTTACATAATAATCAATAAGCATAAGAGACCGTCTCCTATATAATTTTATTACGTTTCATTGGGAGCATCGAATACGATTCTAGAAATAATTAATAAAAGGACAATAATATACTTTTTACCACTGATTTAAGTCATTTGCTTTAAAGCCACTATTATTGGTATATCTTTTATAAAATATTAGACAACATTTTAAGTGAGTTACATATACTAATTTGTATTTGTATACAACTTGTATTGAAATCAAGGGGTCCGCAAACCAACAAACAGAAAACCTTAGATATGATATATTCAGTCAATGAAAGTCTTGCGTAAAACGTGAAATGTCTCAATTTCAATGGCCTGTCGGATAATAAAAACCAAACCAAAAATAATTATTTAGTATCTTTTCTTTATAAATAAGATATCTTATGTTGATGTTTGTCTTAATGAAAACGCTCTCACAGAGCGATATGAAGTGTGACGTCACTTGTTAGTTAACCAATAATTTTGCTGCGGGCGTCAAGCATAAACCCTCAAGATCGCGAATTCTCGTGTTTTATTTAAATATACATTGAAAACTAGATTTTTCTAAACATTACTAGTGCATAGTACCCCAATATATCATCAGTTCTTTAAAAGGAGACCAAAAGAAGAAGGTTGTTTTGGTTGTAGTTTGAAATAGCCCGGTAAAACCCGAATGAGTGCTCAAAAAGTAATTCTTCTATGTGCGGTTATGACTATCATTTTGATGTAGATGTTTAAAAATATGTTAGGATTATTAATAAATAGAGTCTAACGAATCTTTCAGGATAGTTTTTATTAACTACTTTTTTTAACGACTCTCGGAAAATACTACGTATGCAAAGATTTTAATACGCTTTTTTATGCAATATAAATAACGAGGCGAAAATAAAATATAAAGGCGAAATAAACAAAAAATACACAATTTGATTTATATCATTCTATTTTTCATTATAACGTTTTCTAGGGTATAACCGGTGACAATTGGGACATTTTCAGAGGTTATACATTAAAACTCTTTAAGATAGAAAATAGGTTTAATTTTTCTGTACAAACTCTTTACAACCGAAAAACGTGTCACTTCTTAGTTTAAAGATTTGAGATTATCCTTTTATAGTAATGGAATTGATGAAAATTTAGGTTAAAGATTTTAGGTTGCCATCCTTGGTGACACCGTGGGCAAATATTCGCGATGCGATCCTGTAGTCTCAGGTTTGGCTTCTGACTTGCGCATGACTATTTTGGTCGTTTCTAAAAAATACTGAAAAATATACGAAATTAGTCCATTAGAAAAAAAAAAGATTTTAGGTTACTAAACTATTTTTTATATCACTATCTATGTTTTTTGCATAAAAATAAATCTAAAGTAATTCACGTATGATACGCAATACATTAGATATGAATTATTACATTACTTACGGCACAGGCATAAGCTTTCTCTATAATTCGGTTTCCATCCTTAAAAACACAGTTATTAGGTTCCTAATTAATGTTTTAGATTTAGTTGAAGTTTATTACGGTATTTAAACTTTCTGAAGATAAATACGAAACAGTTGTAATTAGCAGTTGGAATTCCCTCATATTTTCCTAAATTACTGGTGTTATAGATTAGGCACGGTCTTGGAACTTGCACTAGAATTTTATATTTATGCAATACTTTTTCTTTTTTCTTTTGAAATATAGTTATTATGATGAATCAGGAAGATAGCGTAGTAATTACTGTATAAAGGCTTTCAGTTTAAAAGGTCGAACATTGCTGTAATTTTGAGACTTGCATTTAAAAAATCTTTTATGTATTTAAAAGAGAGGACGTACATTGTATTTATTTCTTCTTCTTTACCTTCTTCTCATTCTTCTTCTTCTTCTTCTTCTTCTTTCTTGTTAAGCCACGTCTTTGCAGACGGCCGCCCATATTCTGCTTACTTATGAAAAGCGTACTATAGAGGTACATCTGGATCTTTCCATGCCTTTCATGGGGTAGTCTCTTCAAGTTTTTTCTATTTTCTTTCTTTTCTTAGGTATTCTATGATTTTCTGCATGACCATTGACGCTGGTTTTGTTAAAATGTTGTTGTCTACTGGTCCTATTAGTTCCTGTGTGGTAGTTTTCCCTGCATTAATTTTCTCTGAAGGTACAGTTGAAGATGAAATGATTTAGTGTTCCTTCTTGATAACAAATACAATTTGGGTTCTCTTTGACATTTATTTTATTTAAGAGTTCTGGAGTGGAGCACTGCCGTGTTCTCATTGGCGTTCTCATCACTTTGACGCTGTTTGTGTATTTGGAATTGTTAAACCATGTTTTCTTCTGTGGTAGAGGCTGTATTTGTGCGTAGTTGCCACTTTTTTCGTGTTTCCAGTTGTCGCATATAACCATCAATGACATATAGACAACTGCATAGCCAAAGCACAAAAAAGCATTATTGTGATGAAGAATCTAACTAGAGTATGGTGGGGAGCAGATCCAAAATTACTGCTCACAGTATCCAAGGCACTTGTCAGAAGTCACTTGGAATCTGGAACAACATGCAAAAATAGACAAGACTTAGTATCAAGCATAACGATCGGGGAGGATGTATGAAATCAAATCCAATAAAGGCACTTTTATCAGTGACAGCTGAAACTCCTATGGAACTCAGAAGAACAGGGCTAGCAGCAAAATTTGTAGGGAAGATCATGTCAAAATTAAATGGTATAGTATGGACTCAACTATTACCTTTCTATCAAATGATAAATGAGGGATACAATTATTGGACAAGACAACCAACCAGGACAGTTATCATAAAAGGGACGGAACAAATACTACAATATTACAATTATATCTATAGAGACTCCAAAGTACCATGTTATAAGTTCCCCTATAATATACACAACAAAAAGGATAGAATACCTAAATACCTACTTAAGCAAAGAGGGCCAAAATAAAAAAAACTCATGCAACCCAAATAACTATGCCTCTGGATACGGGATCTACTGCAGCCAAGCAACGGCGAAATACAGTGAAAGGTTAAATGACTATACACTCATTCCGACAACGGAAGCTACAGCTAAAAGAGAAGCAATAAGACTCTTTTCGCCACAGAAACTCAGTTAGTCATAATAACAGACTCACTGAGTGCTCACTGCTGAGTACCCTTTGCTGAGAGAAAATATATAAAATATAGGAATCAGAAAAGATGCAGATTGCAATGCAAACTTCCAGCAGAAGGAAGACAATATCATAGAACAACCAAATAAAATCCAACATTTAAGATCCCTTTAACCAATAAAATTGAGAAAATATATTTATTTATACTCCTAAGTCCTTACTGTAAAATAATTTGACTGACAAGTTGACATAATGTCAAATATAAATGCTTCAAGTCTAAAGAATGTAAAACTTAACAAAACCTTTATTTTATTTTCAACTCTCATGTTAATAGAAAATGTTTACCTACGTCAACTAGTTACAGACTAAAAAACACTGTTGTTTTTAAATAGGCACTATACAATATTTGATTAAAAACTTAAAAGATTTTGGATCTAAAATTATTTAGATTAAGGCTTCTGGCCTCTTGTGACAGTGTTGTAAAATTTGACTACCCATTTTGACACTTCTTAAGTCTGCTACGTGTGGAGAGCCCATGAATGTCTCCATTTGCGCGATATTTAAAAATTTTATTCTGACAAAACTATATTTGAGATTTTCTCTATATCCTATACAAGCAACAGACGGACAACTCAAGTCCCCTCAAGCAATAGCAGCATAAGACAGGATGGAATGGCATAGTGCAAAATATGCCTCGCGGCAACAGAGTCTGTTTATGGGCTCCATCCTCCGACCTCAATTTTTTCTAAAGAAAAGATTATATTGTCAGTTAGCTTGTTTAAGAATGAGACCAAGTCGTTGAAACCACAGTGCCTCTAACTGTGCCTCACTTGCTCTGCTCACAGTCTCCTCAAATGTACACACACAGATACTAAGGTATCATCAGCAAACAGGACATACTTGTCTATTTGGTTGAGAGGCGGAAGATCATAAGGACGGAGGAAGACCAAAGATCGACCCTTGAGATGCTCTGTAGGCTATATTTCCTGCAGATGACCACACTCCATCGAGTGCAACTATCTGCAAACTGCCACACAAATAGTATTTAAGTTTATGGATTTAGTAGGTTATGTGAAATACAATCAAAAGCCTTGCGTAGGTCATTAAATCCATTATCCCTGATACTGTACATAAACCTGCCCTAAATCTAAACTGTCGATTAGTAAATAATTTATGTTGTTCCAGTTATATTTATATTTCCTATTCGTTGAGGAATACACTTCTTCAAAATCTTGGATTGGCATCTCGATAAAAGAAAATTCGTTTAGCTGAAAAGACATATTAGGATTGTTGAGTAGTGGGATGGGTTCAGTTAGATAAATTGTCGTTAGACTTAGAATAATATTTACAAAAAAATTACTGAATTCATCAGCATTATGATCAGACTCGAACTATGAACTTGAACTTCTTTACGAGAATTTCTATGATTATTATTTGCCATGTGCATTTTGATTGCGTGTAGAATGATTTATAGCATTTTTATATATCTTTTTTCAAAGTGGAATTTTCTAATTTGGTGGTTATTTTTGCATTATCACAGAAAAAAACTGCATTTGTCACGCATAGTTACTAGATCATTAATAAACCATTTTTGTTTTAAATTTGTAGTATTATTATTTGAGGAAATGACTATTCATAGGACCATTTGATTGTTAAAAACCGTTGCTGTTATTAATATTAGAGCTCTTATCATTGTTAATGTTCCAAGACATATTTTCTATACAATTAAAAAATGTGAGTTAAGGGACGTAATATATTTTTTCCACTTATTTTATTTTGATAGCAGAAATATCAATTTGTTGGGATAAATGGTCTGAAAGATTAGTAT
This sequence comes from Anthonomus grandis grandis, assembly GCF_022605725.1. Lineage (NCBI taxonomy): Eukaryota > Metazoa > Arthropoda > Insecta > Coleoptera > Curculionidae > Anthonomus > Anthonomus grandis. Next base: position 32,080,355 of record NC_065552.1, read on the forward strand.
CCACCACATTGATGCGGCAGTCATTTACCTAAAAATTAATAAAAATATTATTTAGACAGTTTTGATTTCTAGTAAGCAAAAAAACAAATTTCGTGAAACCAAATGAGGTCAGCAATTTCTAAATATTACCTTAATCCAAATACTTTATTTTAGGTCTTGACCACCTTACTTGCAGCGACTTACGGAATACCACAAGGTTACAACTACCCTCCGGCTCCTAGTGGTCCCAGTGGACCCCCATCAGGCAGCTATGGCCCACCACCCGGCCCACCACCAAAATATGGCCCACCTAATGGTGGAAACGGAGGAGGACCACCGGTAGTGCAAAAACATGTATACGTTCATGTTCCACCTCCGGAGAAGGACGTTCCGAGACCTAGGAAGCCCATTGAAGTCCCACCAGCGCAGAAACATTATAAGATTATCTTTATTAAGGTACTTATGTAAACTCAATACTTTTTTAAACATTGTATTGGTTTTTGGTTTAATTCTATTTATTATTTTGATGTTTTACTCGCAGGCACCAACTCCACCAACGCCAACAGCTCCAATCATCCCAGCTCAACCTCAAAATGAGGAGAAGACTCTCGTATATGTATTGGTGAAGAAACCAGAAGAACCACCAGAGATCACCATTCCTACCCCTGCGCCAACCCAGCCCAGCAAACCAGAAGTTTACTTTATTAGATACAAGACGGTAATTATATTTCATATACCCTTAGTAACCTTTACTTTATCGTCTAAGATGGATGATACCGGATGCATCGTGGCAGAAATAGTATTAATAATAATCTCCACATAGTCCGGCTAGGAAAAAAAAATTATGTCTATTTAAGCTAACTTCTATGGCTTTGAGGGTTGCTTTTCTTAATTTTAGTCCACATTTTACTGTGTAAAATGTGAGGGTTCTTCTATTTCAGGAAACGACCATTTCCGTAATAAGTTTAACGATTTTCACGATTTATTTGGCATCATCCAGCTTAGTCATCGGTGTATAGGTTCAGCGGATCCCTTGTGAGAGGTGGGAAATAGTGTTGAAGGAAAAGACAAATAAAAACCACGTTTATTGATTGGGTGCAAGATGATCCGGAAATAAAGGAGTATCTCCTTGTATGCAATGTGTTTAATAGTACCGAGTCAAGAGTTTTATTAGGTCTATGCAATAGTCCCAGATGTTCAGTTTGGTTTTAGAACCAAATACTCACCAGACAACCCGACTTGCACTACACATTCTCTACGGAGCTAATCATGGCATGCACACCAAGACTGTATTTCTTGACCTAAGAAAAGCCTTTGACAAGATGCGCCATGACGGTTTATCACACTAACTAATCACTGTTCATTTTCCCGACTGCATTTTTAAACATGCCCGTTTATTTTTGACCAACCAATCATTTCGTATCTGTGCATAATAATTTGCATCCATCTATCGCTCTATAGGAGCAGGAGTTGCCCAAGGTTCTTCTCTATCCGCCCTATTATTCAACATCTTTATGCGGGACTTACCGCAACTACAATACATAATAAGCTGCTTTATTGGGATGATGACACCGCAATTATTACAACTTCTTTTGCTAAAATGAGCAGTCCAAAGGACTACTGCGACCTTAGACCTATATTAAATATTCCAGTAATTTCAAAAATTTTAGAAAAGGTTATTCAGCCATAAATATATTATAATACATAACATAATCCCGTAGGGTCAGTCTGCCTTCCAAAAGCAGCTTTGCATAGTGGTGATACTACAGTGCTCGTATTGCTTGACTTTCCTAGAGCATTCAATACATTGTAACTGCTTGTAGCAAAATTGGCAAAAGGCTTGGCTAGCAAATTTAGGTCTTATCTTTCTGAACGAAAGCAGCTGGTCGTCCTGGAAAATCAAGCTCGGTCAAAAACTTCTTATAAACTTCTTGTGTACCTCAAGTTTCCGTCTTGGGTTCTACCTTATTTTTAGTGTATGTAGCAGACTTGTAAGACGTTATTAAATATTGTGGTGATATGCGAATTTACTATAGAAATATGATGCAGGTAGAATGTGCATAGACCACTGCGCATCCAATTTTAGGCGGATACATAGAGGGCCGCCATTTTGTCTGGTCTTCACCTTCTGTTACAGCTGAACAGCTGTTTTTGGCAATTAATTCTGTTTGTTTTGAATTAGGGCAATTGAGGTTATTTATTTTGTTCTTTCTGTTTACAAATCGAAATTTCAATATATTTTTTTGTATTGAGTGCATGTTAGTTTTTTTTCTATATTTTTTTTAAATTTACATGTGACAGAAAAAACACATGCAATGCAGCTATATTCTCGCGAAAAAAGACCATACTAGTGCTGGGCACTATCGATGTTTTCGACATCGATGTTTTATTTCTATGCACTATACACATCCAGACTAAGTTTCAATTTAGAAGTGAAGTGTATTTATTTACTTTTGATTAAGTCGGTCTTGAAAATCAAGACAATCGGCGGAGGTCTTGGCTAATTCTACCCTGTCTCTATTTCTATAGAATTTACTATTCTATTACCTGATGTTGTATTGAGAAGCTGAAATAGAATAAATAAAGATTTATAGAGTGTTTCAACATTCTCGTCGAGCAATCATTTATAATTAAATAATTTAATATGTTATTTTATTAACCCATTGTTTTGAGTTTTAAGGATTAATTTAGGATGTGGGATCAATTAAAACCCAAGCCGCATAAATCTTTTTTTTTTACAACGTTTTGGCCTATATTAGGCCTTCTTCAGGGCGAACAGTAGTACATTTGTGTATTTTTTTATGATTCCAGTAAGTGTCTAGTTTTTGAGAATATCTGGCTGTATATTGTTTTCCAAAAATATTATTCATCTAATTTTTTGCTTGTATACCAATACTTCGATATTCTCAAAAACTCAAGACACTTAAGGACATCATCATAAAATAGACCAATGTTCGATCTACTCTATAAATGTTTCTTCCTAGCATTCTGTAATAAGTTTCTCTTCAAAAAATAAGAAAAAAATTGTCTTAAATAATTTACAAATTTGTGAAAGGGATATCAGGTTAAAAATAGTTGATAACTTTAAAAATCTTCTTGTAATTTAAGAGGATGGCTTGAGAACATCCGTATTAACTACAAAGTTAGAAAGAAATCATGCGTCCGTCTTTAGTACTTTGTATTATGAACAATGTTGTATTATGCTGCATTGTCCTTGCTTACATAAAGTCTCTCTATATCGTCTGCGGAAACTGCAAAATCAATGCTGTAGATTTATTTTTAACTTAAGAAAATATGACCAAATCTCAAAGTTCGTATTCTTTGATGAGAATCCTTTTTTTTTCATAAGTTAGTAGTTTTTGTGCATGAAAAGCTGGGTACCTCCCTTCCTGCTTAAGAAGAGCTGGGCAGGACTTCAATCTAAGGTGTATAAATAAATTATCATTTCCTCGTTTTCGTTCAGCCTTACTTTATGTTTCCTTTTTAATTCTGTATTCTATTTCACTATATAATAGACTTCCCAATTCGCTTGAGTGCATTTCCATTGCTGGTTTTAAGATAGAATTTTTTCACCTTACAGTCTTACTAAAAACACATTTTATGGATCTCACGGTTTTCATATTGTTTATCTGTTTTCAGAATTGCGGTCTATATAACTTAGGTATATTTTTTGTTTGTTCTTGTAGTGATTGTAGGTTGACTTAATGAGCTCTAGGCTAGACTTCGCGTGTGTACATTTTAGTCTAATCAAGACATTATTTTTTATTTTATATAGGCAGAAGGTCTTGCTATATTTACTGCCTTCTTAGTAAGTCTAAGAAATACCAACAGCACTTTTAAGTGAAAAAGGAACAAATTAAATGTATGGGGGATGGGGGTGATGATGCTGAGAGTATGAAATAATGGAATATCCTGACTAAAGCTTTTTAGATTCGTCAAACTTTCATAAGTTTGTCAGTTAATCATATACTGTAACTACGAAAAGTCTGTTTTATCAGCGTAGAATAATTTCTTGACTAGTCGAGTTTGGTGGTCAACCGTATTCTTAATGCTATTAAAAAATACGAAATATTAAAAGAAAATTTTGTTTCTAGAAAAAAGAAAATGGTGGAGGACCATACCCAGATAGTGGCCAAACCAGTAATGGCGGCTATCCAGCAGCCGGTCCGCCATCCACTGAATATGGTGCACCAAATGGAGGAACGAACGGATATAAATAAGCATCTTATAAATATTAAGTAAATCAATGGTAGATAATTGCCAGCAATGAAATGCCAAAATATGTCCTATGTAAACTTTGTTGATCTAAATTGAAAAACTTTCGGAGAGACGTGTTTTTGATTTTGTACTCATAACGTTTTAACTTTTAGGATAAAATAATAAAGCTTTAAAAAATGGTGACAAAATATTTTTAACCACTTACTTGTTATTATGATTTGTGGCTTAAAGTTGTTATTTTTATTTGATTGTATGTGTAGAGGTTTGTGATAGTTTTTTTCTTATTGTATATATTTTTTGTTTTACTTTTATAAGTCCTAGGCATAGCTTTTATAAAAGATCAATTTATCATACTTATTAAGTTTACAATGCTCTGTCCCAGAGTTTTTAAATATATTTTTATACCTAAATAAAATGTTTATAATTACCTTTATCTGGAGTGTATGTAATTATATAAAAAACAAATCTAGGGGCTTAAGGCAGACTTGTCTCTTACAGCATTAAAACATAAATAATTATAATTTAAGCGAAGCCAGATCCGGTTGAGGTTTTATTTTATTCATTTATTTTCAATACTTCTATAAACAAAAGCAAAGAGAAGCAGAGGGATGTAGAGAACTATATCCGATGCTGCAAGAATCCAGAAAAGCTCTCAATAAATAGCCATGTAGAGGAATGATATTATACGCAAGGGAATTGGACATTTACTGCCAACCTCCTGGAAATTACATACACAACTTTTATTTGCTACATACTTCTCCGATCCCGCCTTCATTTACCTTCATATGCGGATTTGCTACTTGCTGATCAGATCATATACGTGGATAAATTAAATTTGACATTCTCCGGATTCTTCCCTTTTGAATACCGATTGACCTAATGTCATCTATCCAGTACTATTTCAGTGGGGACAGCTATTACCACAGCTAGTGAAGAATGTTTAAAGCATCTAGATATATTCTCAAAAAATGGAGGCAAGTTAGAGTTGTATTTCTTCCGAAAGCAGGTGTGTTGGTCTATACCACTCCTAAAATCTACTATTTATAATCCCTTTAATCTCTTAAGTCTATTGAAAGGCAATGCGAAAAGTCACTGTATATTTAGGCAACAAAAAGGTTTCAAAAAAAAAAATTGGTATGGTAGCGGATATATGGTAAACATATATTTGGTATAAACAAGCATGGTTACGACAAATATTTTGTATATTTGTATAATAATTAAAATTTTGTGGTCAATATAGTAAAAAGTTTATTTTTATCTAAACAAAGTTAACAATCCCTTACGTTGGACTAACAGATGTGCAACCAGGAAAAATAATTGCTCTCGTTGAACAACGCATGTCGCAATGTCGCAAAGACAAGTAGCAGCAGTAGTGAGCCAGACCCAAGAAGCAGTTTCCAAGACCTATAACAGATATTTAGAGCTAGGAACCCTTTAGAACTGGCCTAGACAAAGTCGTCAAAGGGTCACAACCGAACACCAGGGCAGTTTTGTATGCCAACTTGCTAGGAGAAATCCTAATGTTTTTCATCCAGAGCTAAAACACCAACTTCTAGAAGCTACCGATGTGAGTATTTCCGTTGAAACCATACGAAAAGGGCTTCGTATACGAGATCTATACAGCAGAAGACAGTTACGGATTCCTGAGCTATCCAGTCAAAATAAAATCGACTGGTTCAATTGACGCCTTTAACACCAAAATACGCCTAAGAAAATTTGAAAAAAATTTTATTTTTTCTTATAGTCTTAGATCAGATGTTTCCAAAATATAAAGGAGAAACTGTAATGTTTAAGGAAAGAATAATTAATTATGGGAGCAAGAACACTGCTAAAGTGATACCACTTCAGCAGACGTTGACGGGTCAGAGGTATGTGGATTTGGTTTTGGAAGGAGTAGTCAGACTTTGGATAAGTGTTGTTGCAGATAATTTTATTTTTATACAAGACAATGCACCTCCCCAATCCAGCAAGTGGCTCGAGATTATCTAGATACAAAAGAAATTAATATTTTAAATTGACCTGCGTGTACACCGGACAAATCCCATTGAAAATTTATAGGATTAGGTGAAAAGACGAGTAAAAGCAGTTGTTGAGTTTTTTCAAGATAATCTTGGAATCACCCAAAAACTTATTCAATAGTATTCAAAGAATGGGAAAATTTCCCCCAGGAGAATTTTGATAATTTAATTAGAAGCATACTAGTACGTATTTAATGAGAAGCTGCATGGGAAACTAGAGGAGGCAATACGGCCCATTAACATTTATTACATTTTTTTTACTTTTCCCATTATTTTGCAATTTTGTTTTTTTTTTTATCAAACCCAGAAATAAATATTCTATTTAGTTTCTAAATTTGCTTTTGCTTGTTTACGTCGTAGTTGTAGTTTCTTGTCATTAATTAAAACTGTTTGTAAGCAACGAGCAGCATTTTTATTAATATTTTTTTAAATATTTTAACACTTGAAATTAATACAAAATGTGAGGTGATTCGATATAAGTTTGGTTGTAAGTATATAAGGGATAAAGTCTTGATCACCAACCCACTTCACCCTTAACCAATAGGTGTATACTCCAGGGAAAATAACCAACTCATCCCTCGACTCAGTGATAGGATCGGTGGAAAGGTCGATAGACCACAAAGCGTCTACCCTGATTGTATGTTTTATTAACGTTGCGCTTAACACAAAAAACATTTCAGAAACGTTTACCGAGTTAAATAATAATAATAATATTAATAATCGAGAAAGAGCAAGGATATGAAAGAGGTTCTCTTAGCTGTTAACAACATCTTAAGCATGAGCAAGATGCGGCGGTTCTTAAGCAAGTCCAAAGGAGAAAACGACATCTAAATATTTGCCACATGACTTATATAAAGGCCTATGATTCAGCATCTCATAACTGGCTCATAGAAGTTTTGGATATATTCACGATTGACCCAAAGGTAAGAGGAAACTTTAGTCATCTTAGGCGTTTCTGGATGGATGGCCAGACTGCTGGAAACATCATCATAAAGAGGGGCATTTTCTAAGGGGTCTCATTGTTGCCGGTTTGGTTTTTCCGTTAACAGATTGCGGTTTTGAGCTGAACACCAAGCTACAAAAGAGATTTACTTTATATGGATGATCTTAAACTGTATGGCGAGACAAAGGACAAGCTTTTTGAACTGATGAAAATCGTTAAGGACTGCATCTAGCACATCGGAATTAACTTGGGGTTTAACAAGTGTGCAAGGATAACTATCAAAAAGGGAGTTGTGGAGGCGTCACCTTCGGAGCATCTTGATATATGCCAGCTACCACCGGACAAAACTTACTGTTACCTGGGGATGCCATAAAATCAACGGCTAGACCTTGCAATGCTAAAGAAAGAGTTCCAGGAGAAATACCACAGTGTATAACTAAATTGATGATCACCCATCTCTCAGGCGGAAAGCTTATTAAAGCTAAGTGGAGATATATATCAGTACTTATGTATTCGTTTGAAACTATTAAATGGTCTGTCACGGATTGGGAATAACTGGTTAGACTAACCCGGAGAACCTTAACAAAATTTGCACTTAAATTCACCAGTAAGAAGACTTAATGCTTCAAGCAAAGAAGGATGAGGAGTTATTAACATCAAGAGACTGTACCTTAGTCAAGAGAAGATGATGAGGGAAAGGTTCCTGGCATCTGATGATGAATTAATGAGGCGAGTCGCTATGAAAGACAATACTATACACCACTCAGGCTTGGTCAGTCTAACTACAGACTGAACATACCAGTGAAAGAAGAAAACATCAGTAGAGCTGGGGAATTATACATGGAAGGTACGCGACGTTTTATTACAGTGAAGGGATAGAGGTGGATAACTTACTATTTTGCTAAAGCAAAACCACCTGTATTCAGAAGGGTTCATGATGGCAATTCAGGACAGGGTAATCTTAACTAAGAACCATGTGGGGATTGTGAAGGCCGATGATCTTAAATAAACACTCACGAATCTGTTTCTACAGTTATTTTAATTTAGGCAAACAATTTTAACATAAAAGAAAAGAGGAAAATAATTTTTTTGAAACATCGATGTTCTTGATCGATGTTTTATTTCACAGACGTCGATGTGTGCTTATCGATGTTTACCTTTCGTTAACCGATGTTGATAAAAAAACAGAATATTGATTGAAAAATTAAAATTCTAAATGTTTTTAATAAAAAAATAAAATATACCGATTTTAAAATACAAATAGAGCAAGAAAAATTAGTACCAATTTCTCAACCAAATCCTAAGGTCTTTAAAAATATTAGGCCTGGGACTCGCGTTCGCCTCTGTCACGTCAGTACCCAGCTTTAGACTTTGATCGATTTTTAAACACATATTTAATCTTTCAACATCGTACTAATATACTAATATATAATATACTAATCTTTTGACATCGATTTGAGGAAAACATCGATGTTTTACAACAATGTTTCTAAGCCATCGATCTCACTATCGATGTTTCATTGCGATGTCCTAGCACTAGAAGAAAAACCAACTGAATAATATGAACATCTTATGAGACTGACATTACTGACAGACATTACAGACCTTCCTTCTATGTATAAATGATCTGCCATTGTATTAAACTAGATGGCGCTACCTATATTTATAAAAAAACTACAAGCGACACTGACAAGCAAAATATTGGGTTCGTAAAATTTTAGAATATTGGAAAAACTCAAGGGTAAAAAGGTATTTAAAAGTATTAAGGATAAAGAGAGAGTGAATCTGACTTGAACATTAATATGGAAAACTTATGCAGATTTCGCTATCTGATATATTTTAGTTTAAAAAGTTGTAGATCGATCTGTGGTCTAAAATCGAAATCTTTTTGATAGTTTCTCCTGAAGAAGAATTATTAGGAACAATAATTTTCTAGGTTAAATTGCTATAGGATGGCAATAAAATAATTTAGCAATTTAAACTTAAAAATATATTTCATTTGTCACCGTATTTTTATCACGAAAAAATATAATATACAAAAATATAAAATATAAAAAAATAATCATAATATACGAAATGCATTTACTATGTACAAAACCGCCCGGCTGCCAGTAGAAAATGCCCACATCCATAAGGCAAAATTTTATACATACGGCGACTTTTAAGTCTTGAAAACATGGAAATGGATATTTCTACCGAGTACCCGGGCGACGAACATTTTGCGAAATATTTTCAAATAAAAAATATATAGCAAAAATTTAAAAGTAAAATCACTAAATAACGATTAGAAACTGGCCCATTCGGTAACGGAACATCCGGAATCACGGCAGATTTTACGGGTCACGACGACTGTAATACTGATGAGTGATGCTTAAGTGATGAAACGTCGTGGTTCGGGACGTAACGCTAAAGGAATGCAGCTCAGGTAACATCAGCAGCAGGTTAGTATGGGCCGGATTTGCCTGGAGGTCCGTAGCTTGAGGAAATGCCTCCTCCACTGCCACCACCAATTCCTGAAAAAAAGCAATGATTAAACTAAAGTTGACTTTTGGCAATTTTAAATTTAGTATTAAACACATATTTATAGACATTTTTAACTAATTATTTTAAAAACCATTATGGACAAGTACCTCCGCCAATATCACCTCCGCCGATTCCGCCTCCAATGCCACCGCCGATACCACCTCCGATTCCTCCGCCGATTCCTCCGCCAATGCCTAAAATAATGAGTAAAGAAACAGATATTTAGCTGAAATAGGAAATAAATTTAGTTACTAAACTTACCGCCTCCGAATCCGCCTCCAGATCCACCTCCGGCGCCACCTCCGAATCCACCACCGAATCCGCCACCACCGCCTCCTCCTCCGGATGATGTCTTCTGAAAGCAAGTACACATTAATGTAAAAATTGTGTTGCAAACTACGTATATTACATACAATAATTTCTATCCAGAATTTTACTATTTATCAGTAGGCAAAGTGCATCTGCTGCGATTTTGGAAGAAGTGTAATAGTTAAGATAAATATATGCTACCATACTTTACACTTATTGATGAATACTTAACTGCTTGGATTCTAATGATGAATACAGGAGAAACTTAATATGAAACATTGATGTTATAGAATTGAATCTTATTAAGTAACAACAAAAGTTATAAATTTCTAGTTACGGTATCCTTAACAAGCCTACTGAACCTCTTACATTGTTAAGTCATTTGAAAACTAGATAGAAAAAAGGTGGAAAGAAAGTAACAGTACGTCTATTTTAAACGGATTTTAAAATATTTTGGGAAAACAGATGAATGGAAATCAATTTGAGGTTTAATATTACTGTCATGTTTTATGATTTACATGAGTTTTTGTGAAGAACAAATCTCAGGTACCAGCTTAAGGTATATTTTTAGATGAATAAAGAAGATTCTTATCTATACTACATTCATCTATACTTCATTATTTGCTATGGATACGAAGGTTAAAAAGAAGTCAACTGAAGCCGAAGTATACGGGATGGAAACGAACACAGGGAAATCCTTTCCGTTATCGATACATACCACGGTTTTTCCAAGTGAAAGTATTTGCTATACTTAAAATAGCAAACAAACGAGAGGAAGGTATCCAGGGGATTTGTATGTAGCTACTCAAGCTGCCCTTAAGGTAATCTAAAAGCCCAAGGCCACTTTAGCGATAGTCCAGGAGTGCAGAGACGCATTGGAAAGACTGACAGCACATACGGAAGTGAAACCAAAGTGGGTGCCACGACACCAGGATGTCGAGGCCAATAAATGGGCTGACGAACAAGCAAGACAAGGTTTCGTTAGCCCCTTCGTAGGCCTAAGTAAAAAACCAATTTTCCAGGAACTTAAAAATTGGACCTGGGAAAAAAATAAGGAAGAATTGGAGGACAGAAGGATGTAAACAGGCCAAGAAGATGGTACCAGATCATGATAGCTGTAAAGTATGGCGCCTGCTAACGAAGAGCCGGCAGGAGATCAATGACTTGATTTCGTGTCGGAAGGGTGGAAATCCTCACTGGGCATAACTGCCTAAAAAGGCATCTACAGCTTCTTGGTATAAGATAAAGTCGGCTCTGTCCAAATTGCGGTACAGGAGAGGAAACAAGAGAGGACAACGTGGAAGCCTTTATTAAGAAGACGGGACTCAGTGAAGACCGTGCATTAGGAGTGCAGCTGTAGGAGCGGGTGATTCTGGGGTTGGCGAAAAGAGACTTTACATGTATACATAAGACTGATTTAGGACTAAGAAGTTTTTAACGAATTTACGGTACACAAGCAATCAATTGATTGATTGAAATTTGTTGATTTAGACTGTACCAAATTTCTTAAACGATAAAATGTGATTTCTAAAAAGGGAGGCTTTTAAACATAATAAACTTCAATAAACCAAAAACATCTTTACAACTTTCAATTCGATACTAAAACGTGAACTAGGAATTAGATTCAGGATACAAAGCGTATCACATGCAAACCTACAATTCCCTGTTATTTTCTAAGTAATTTTAACGGTGTTATTATTATTTGTTTGATGGTAAGTTGGATCAGCTTTGCTTTTAAATGCAAATATAACGAATTAATTTCTTAGTTTCTCTTTACAAAGTTAAAACTTTCTACATCCTAAAAGCTTTTTTTTCTACGCTCACATAAAATAATATTAATTTTGTATATGACATTTTGCCTCAATTTGCAGAACACTTAGACATATACTTTAAGATGCACCCGGAGAAAGTTTAACTAACTGAAGTATTTCAATAAAATCAAATTTGGTTTTACGTCAATTGCTAATTTATTTTACTCGTTCGGTTAGGCATTCGTTTTCATTTGCACTTAAGTCATAAAAATAGCATGGAGCATTTAATGCAATGTGTTACATTTTATTACATGATAACGTGTTTTACCTTATTGGACCCGTATTAGAATCACATGTGCATCTTAAATAGTTTCTTATTTGGGTCAATTCCCTTTAGTCTAATTACTTCTGAACATTAAGAAATGAAAGTTTAGTAGTAATCTATAAGTTACCTGGGTCTTGTATCTGATGAAGTAAACCTCTGGTTTGCTGGGTTGAGTCGGTGCAGGAGTAGGAATATTGATTTCTGGTGCTTCTTCCGGTTTCTTGACCAAAACGTAAACCAAGGTCTTCTCTTCGTTCTGTGGCTGAACAGGGATCACTGGAGCAGTTGGAGCAGGTGCGCTCGGTGCCTTAATGAAAATGATCTTGTAGTGTTTCTGGGCTTGGCCGACTGAGATGGGTCTTTGTGGTCTGAACTCTTCGGGTTCTGGTGGGGGTACGTGGACGTAGATGTGTTTTTGGATTGTGGTACCGCCGCCTCCTCCGAATCCACCACCGAATCCGCCACCGAATCCACCACCGCCGCCGCCGCCGCCTCCGAATCCTCCTCCTACACCTAAAACATAATTTAAAAAATAAGTCGTCATTTAAAGTTGGCTAAGAGGGGTTATTTAAAATTTTAAATTAAGGGAGAAGATTTGATATTATTACTTAAAAAATCTTTAATTGATTTACGATTAACTTACCGCCTCCAAATCCACCTCCGGAACCACCTCCGAAACCGCCGCCTCCTCCGAATCCACCTCCGGATCCACCTCCGAAACCGCCACCTCCGCCAAATCCACCGCCTCCTCCAAATCCACCACCGCCTCCGGAGCTACCGAATCCGCCTCCTCCACCGCTAGATGGGGTGCCATACGAGGTGCTTGGGGGGCTGTAGCTATACCCGGCCTCAGGGCGGGCACTTGCGAGTGCGACTAGCGCCGACAATAGCTAGAATAAAAAATATGTTCTAGTGAAAACTAGCTTCTCTAATTTCATTTGTAACAGGATACAATAAATGTAGTAAGAGGATGTTACCAACGCTTTGTAATTCAAAATAACACAATGTGTCTATTTAAATTTATTTGCAACTATTCTCACAATAACCACTTCACAAATGCTTTCGCAGCTTATGTAGTAAGTTTCTTCTTTTTATATCGAACCTTATTGTTTAGTTACGCGTCTTTACCTCTCACTAATGTTTTAAAATTTTATTCTGGTTAATTTCCTTCTCACGGTTTCTTTTTTTATTGCACAACGGTGGTTACAAAATACCATCTTCAAATAAGATGATTTAAACTAATTGTCTTAACAAGGACTGATTTTACTTAGTCATTTCTTTAAGTATCTGCTAAAAAGTTGCTTTAATAGGAGTTGTTCTTAGTGCGCAAATTTAATTACTTATAAATTACTTTAAATAGGCAATATAGGCATTACTTTTTAGCATTCTTTAAAAGGTGATTCGTATTAGACAGGTATCTCTAATCGCTAGTTAAAGAGAATATACAGGTTGGAGAATCGAAGTTACGAATTGAATTGAATGCGCATTGTCCAAAATAATAGCAACAATGCTTCTTCTCTTCGATGAGCGGCCCGCGGTCGTCTGATAGGTATTTGATGTTTTTATTTTTTTCAGAATTACAATAACAATATCGGCACGCATCATTTTGCTGCATGACTGCGGGGTGGACTGTTGAGTTTTAAAGCGCTTTTATATTATTCTCAGTTTATTGATGGCGTTCCTTCTATTCTTATCAAACACTGCTTTTATACGTCCTCGACCACTTTTTATAAATTTCAATATACTTCTTAATAGTGAAGTTTCTTCGAACATTTTGGAAATCAGACTTTATTACACACATCATTAAGTCAGGTCGCAGTAGCCAATTATAGACCCATAAGCATTTTAAGTTATGCTTAATGTGTTTGAAAGACTAGTCCGTGATTTTATGTCTACCAGTCTAAGGGGCTTTTGTATCGACCAACAGTTTGGATTACTTCCGCAACGTTTAACTGAACTTAACCTACTTGCCTTCACTAATCTTCTGCTAAAATCATTGGAAGAAGGTTGCCATGTACACGCCCTCATACAGATTACTCAAGCATTTGATCGAGTTAACAATGTAATTAATTAAATTAACAAGTTGGAGACTATTTGGTGTACATGGTCAGCTTTTAATGTGGTTGAAGTCTTATCTGACTAGTAGAACCCAGGTGGTGCGACTTAAAAAATTTTATTCGGTGGAGATCAAGGTACCTTCTGGAGTGGTTCTTGTTTCTTCATATAAATTTTCCTATGTTTGCAGATGATCTGAAGTTGTATATGAAGGTTCACACAATGAATGATTGCGTTAAGTTACAGTCGGATTTTGACCTATTGGTTCAATGGTGTGATTAAAATGTTATGCAGCTGACCGTCAAGAAGTGTCATTTGATAGTCTTTAATCGTGGTACAAATCCTATTGACCATATCTACAATATAAATGAATGTCCTTTGGTTAAGGTATCCCAAATAAGAGACGTCAGAGTTTTACTTTATTGTCAGTTGTTATATGTACCTCACATATCCTCCATTATCACAAAGCCTCTTTAAATCTTGGGTTTTAGTAAGTGTTATACAAGAGATTTCCTTAATGTAACATCCACCAAATTACTGTCTGCTCTCTTGTGCTTGATTATTGTTCATGGGTTTGGAGTCCCCATTACAATGTTCATATTCAAGCCATTGGAAGAGTGCAGCATAAGTTTTTACGATATATTTCGCTTAAAGAAGATTGAGCCCTAGATTATATAATTATCGTCAGGTAAAGGAATTTCTTAAGATTACAACTCTCCAGATCCGCCGTACACATAGGGATCTGGACATGTTGTATAATTTATTGCACTCGTTGAGTTTTAGCCCTGAGCTGATTGGAAGAATTAATATTAATGCACCATTTCGACGTACAAGAGATAACCATTCTTTTTACGTTCCCATTTACCGAACTAACTATAGCTTTAAGACGTTTATATTCCAAACACCTATAATGTATTGTTTCTTTTGCTAGCAATTCATGTAGTTGGTAGTTAGGTTGGGTCAATTTGATTGAATTTTAATTTTTTAATAGGCTTGACCCTCGAATAAATAAATAAATAAATATGGTTGTTTATACTCCTTCCGAGAGATTTTATTTATTAAATAGTTTTATGGAGGCAATTGGCAGTACAATGTTAGGATTTCTTTTTAGTTTTATTTGAAAATAGACAGTTTCCTTGCAAAAAAGCAATTTTATTAGCGCTATACTATATACTAAGTATAGCGTAGTATATAAGGTCTACATCAGACAAATATTTTAGATCACGCAATGTTTTGCGACGTTTAATTGCAAGTAATATAGTTGCCACTTAATAATGTCTGACTTACTCAAATACAACGAGGTATCAGGTGAGTAGCAGAGCGCATGAAATGCATGCATGCGCGTTGCAAATTTTGCCTTTAAGCACCTCTCTATGCGTACTGATCGATTCCCCAGCCTGTATATATAGAAAGACGAGTGTATCTGATGATAACGCAAATCATTCTTTCAAAATATGCAGTGTTTATGGAGAAGAAAAAACTTCAGCAAATACAACCATTAATAGAAGGGGCTTTTCAAAAACGTCTAGCAGAAAAAAGAAAATTTGCAATGAAGGACTCAAGAACTCAGAATATCAATCACCCTAAGTATACGAGTAAAAACTTTAAAAGATCTTCCAAAACTACTTTCTTTTAGATACAACATTTATCACTTACAAGTAAATTTAACCCAATTGTTGTTGTTCTTCCATAACTTCACTATCGCCAGTAAATCACGCATAAAAGACTTTCTCCCGCAATTCGTTCAACAAATAAATAAATAAAAAACACAAGAAGTTAAAACTAAAGGTCAACGTAAGAGTAAAAGCACGATAGTGCATCTAAGGTCACGACCATAAAGATGAAAACGACGGTGAATCTTCAATGAGATAGAAAGTACGCGAGACGGAAGAAATTGAAAAGAATAATTACTTTAATGGCTCGAGAGCGCCATTTAAAATTCTTAATTTCTTTTATCGTCATTTTCGATGATGATAGGTTTTGCATGACATGTAAATTCAAACTGTTCAATTGTTGGTCAAGTGTTAGATTTCTAAGCTGTGTAATTTGTAATTTCACTTCTTGATGGTGATGAATAATAATTTATTTTACATATTCAACGGTTGTGAAGATAAGAGAAAAGTTTTCGTTAAAAATATGCACTGAGAACTGAATCGATCATTTTAAAAAAAACCATAATGAAAAAAAATTCGGAGATTTGCCTTCGAAAACTTAAATTTAGAATAAGGGTAGAACCGTTGATTGAATAATAGGTTATTATTAATAATACTATATATACCTATTATTCAATCAACGGTAAAACATTATAGGTAAATAAATAAATGTTATAAATAATAAGTTTTGTTGCTGAATAACCAGAAATGAAATAAAATTAGTGCCTACAGTAAGAAGGCTGCACAGCCTCCTCTCGATCATGGTAATATTAATATCTTCCAAGGACACTTAATCAAAGGTTCGACTAAATAGACACTCTTGTGAAATCAGCAATTGCTGCAACAGCTAAGCATCATGTTTGCACCATGCTTCACATGTCACAATTTCTGGATTAAATCCACACGAGTAATACAGAATAATATCTGCAAGTAGTTTCTGAGGGCGAAGATAAATAAACAAATTTTTAAAAAGAAGACTAGATAAGTAGTTATAAAGAGCTTTAAGAAGACTAGAGCGTTATTTCTATATAAATATTATTGGTTCTATAAGAAAGCAATTAAAAGAGTCAGAAGCTTTGCTGTTTACGCTGAGTTGCAATTAAGTTATAAATAAAGTAAATATAGTTGCACTACTATCGCATTTTTAAAGTACTATCACAATCTCTATACCTAGAATAAGAAGAGTGCTCTCAAGCCGATCGCATGTCATTCAAATGAATTAAGCCGAGTAGCAAAATCACCGCTATTGTTCTAATAGCGTCCCGCTTCTGCATTTGTGTATTTTCCCAGGCTGTTATGCAACTAAAGAAAAAAAAATAACATGCAGCTCTCACTTTAATTATCTTGAACATCGCATCGCCAATTTTCACTTGCCTATAAAAAGAATTACGCCGGGCGGAAGATTGCTTTGGGCAATAAATTACTTTAACAATTAGTGCCTGTTTAGTTTATAACGTATATAATTTAAAAAATAGAGACGTGTTTTATGTAAGGAGAATTAAAAAGAGAAATAAAGACTTGCCATTTCTACTTTATACCAAAATATTCTCCATTGGTTAGATAAACTAAATTCGTTAATCTATAGAGATTCTGTAAGAGATTTATTTCACTGAAATATTTTTTTCATTTATTTTTATTTAACCGATTATTAAAATAAGATAACTTCCAACAATTTACCTTGTGTGCCAAGAGTCAAACATGGTTCAATGACGTTGATGTCGGAGATTCATCATCAATTCAATCGTAAGAGATACAAAGTCAATTAAAATCGCCACTTTTTTGGCATGAGGTATCTATACTTGCATATCCAACAAATATTTCAGGTAATTTTCATAAGAGCTTCATGAAAAAGCGCATGATGAGAATTATGAAAAATTTGATATATATAAATGAACGTTTACCGTCAAGATATATATGTTTTCTCAACCGCGATACATCGTTGAAAGGACTATTCAAATTTAATATAAGCCAATAAGACTCAAGGAATTTTTTTTATTATGGTTGCCCTCAAATTTGGACAGGTTACATCAAATGCTAATTTGCGGAACTGAATGGTTTAGGTAGAAAAATTGCTATTTAGTAGATAGTTAAGAAGTCTTCTAGTATTTCTTAAAATTCAATTTCCAAAAGTAACTTTAATGGTATTTGTTAGGAAGAGACGAATTTCTGTTAACGAAAGGACGAATTTCAGATTAGAACAGAACGACCCTTCATTATTGGGCAATGTGTGAACAGAACTTTTTACGTGGAAAGTAAATAAACTTTTTGTGAAAGATATTTTTTTATCAAATACAATAACATATTTATTTAAATTTTTAATCGTCAACCATAATTAACGCTAATTTTAGCACATGGAGTTGGAAATCCCAAAAGCCGCATATATTTTAAAATTAGAAATTATTAAGTATACTTTTATGTGCTATATCCGATTATTCGGTTATAACACATGTAAATTAAGATAAATATAAGTAGATGTTTCGAAGCTTTGTTTTATGTATATATGTAGATAATGAAATGGAAAAGGTAATTCAGAAAAAACTAGTAGGGATACAAGAAAACACAAAATAATGTGCAGAATTTGGTGACATTTAACTAATCCCGGTACTGGTAAGTGAGTAACGAAATAAGAGAAAACTGGTACTTTCACACTTCAAAATTTAAGTAGTAGAGTTATAGTTACAACACAATAACAATAGGAAAAATATAAAAAATAAGGACCACCTTGCTTCCACAAGATTTATTTGAATACAAGCTTGTGGGAAATAGCCCTACTTGTTATAATACTTTTACTAATAATATAAAGGTATAGTTCAAATACAAAATATTAGAACTAGGTTAACATACAAAATAAAATTAAATATAATTCTGACATATATAAGTGTAAGTTAGAAGAAAAACGTATGCATCCTAAAGGTAAGAGGCGCAAGGTGAAGTAAGAAATACAACGAAAAGTGTACAAAAGGGGAGAAAAACACACTGAGAAACAACTAAAAATTAAGTATGAAATGTAAATTTTAACTGTTAAAGAAAACTTAAGAAAAGCATGAGACAGGCGAATCTGAACAACAACGAAAAATAAAAAATATATTCCATAATAATTTAAATTATAAGGAGCTTTTTTAAACCATTATGTAATTCAAATACATCAACATGTTCAAAATAAAGAAATTAAAATTATCTCTTTTGCTTCTTCAGAAGACGCAATTTTATGAAGCCTTTGAAACAGTTAGGCGACATTTGTTTTACAACATGTTGAAGGTTATTCCACAATAGCTAAAAGACTGGAAGTACTTGGAAATTGGCTAATTTATGTAATCGAATATTAAAATCATCTTTTTTCCTATGTGAGTTTAAGTGAGTGTGGTCATGAGCATTAAAAAGTGCCCTTAGATATGGTACACTTACAACCCTTTACAATTTTAAGCATTTTAGCAATATTGTTTTGAAAATTCTGTTGGAAAAAAAGGAAATAATCTCGTATAAGATTTAATTCTATCCAAAGCTTATAGCTAACCAAGAAATGAAAATTTAGCAAATTGAGTATGATAACATTGACGGTAAATTGGACTGTCTATTATCCTTTAAATTTACACAACCAAAAATAAAACAAACTCTTATATGTAAATCCATAAAATAGATATTTAATTGGCATCAGTTGCATAATGTTAATCACGGGTCATTACCCATAAACCATCAGGCATCCAAAGTGGTAATCGTACCCGTCGAAAGTTTAACTACCTACAAGAAGATTTTAATGTCGAGTTCCGCTGTCGAAACTCGATTATTATGAGAGATAAATAGATAAATTAGGTTAATTTGTTGATATTCGTAAATATTATGTTTATGCAATATTACTTGGGTGTTCGAAGATTCTTGAAATTTCTTTAAAAAAAAAGCCTTATAGTCAAAGGCATATGAGATGGCTTTATTAATAAAATATAAAAACGAACAGTTTTTATATGTTTTTTTTTATAATCTAAGATTAAACTATTAGAATAATGTGAGTTCTGTTAACCAGAATATATAGATGTATGTTCTTTAAATATTATTTTGAAGTAAAAAGTGAGACGTGGGGTTTACACGTGGCATTAATGCGCATTAGCGTCCAATGAGAAAAAGAGCAAAAATGCTTGTTGGGTTTGACACAAGGGTTTTAAGAAGAGGCTTTAACGTTGATGCTAATCAGCTGTTTCTTATTAGCAACCTAAATAATTTATTGATAAATAATTTAGAGATTGTATAACGAAATAGTATAATAATATTAAATATTGCAAACCTATAAAGCATGGACATTTTTTCTCACTGTCTCGGTTTTCAAATTTTTATTAGTTGGCAGCACTGAAAATTAATGCGAATTTGGATCTTCTCCCGTATACACGGACCCTTAATGCGCATTACAGCCAGATCATCCACATTTTTAAAACGTTTTAAAATAATGCCAATTAGGAACGGTAAAACGGTGCATGCGCATTGCAATGTGTGTTAGGGGTTGTATACATGGTAAATATCTGAACAACTGGTACAGCATGACGATTGTAGTAGATTTTAGGTCACCAGTTTCTGCTCCAATATAGTCATTAGATTGACAGTCTGTTTGTCTATGTCCTGAAAGCTTATAACAGTTATAGACTCTTAAAACTTTTTTAAGCTATTCACTATGTATTCATCATCTATTGCTAAGTTTACACTTGACATTATTGCGAATTAGCCCCTAATACCAATTAGAGCAAAAACGCTTTGGCATGTGTTTACACAACGGTTTTAAGAAGAAGTTTTAACGTTGGCGTTAACCAGCTCTTTTTTATTACCAATTTAAATAATTTATTGATAAATTACTTAGGTTGCGAAAATTGAGTAAAAATATATAATTCTTTAAATTTTTCGAAAACACGAAAAGGCATACCACAACAAAATCAAAGTGGACATTTATACTCACTGTCTGGGTTTTCAAATTTTTGTTGGTTGGTAGCACTGAAAATTTGGCGAATTTGGATATTCTCCCGTATACGCGGAATGCGCATTACAGCGAGATCATCCACATATTTAAAACGTTTTAAAATAATGGGAATTAGGAACCCTAAAACGATTTACAGGTGTTTACACATGCGTTTTATCTTAATTCGCATTTAGCTAATGCGCGTTAGCGGTTGCGTGCATACATGGTAAATATCTGAACTACTGGTACAGCCTAATGCTTAATACAAATTGCATTAGATTGAAAGTTTGTTTGTCTATGTTCTGAACGATTTAATAGTTAACAGATAGATACTTTAACTAAGCCGCTTTAATCTACTCACCATTTATGATTAAAAAAATCTATAATTTAGAGGAAGATAAGCATATGATTTTTTGGAGTAAAATATGCAATTGCAATGAAAAAAACCTAAATATGCACCGAGATCTGCTAGCGGAAAAGTGGTAGACAACAATAAACAACAGAAACAATAAATAAAACTTTTTAACACGAAACAGCTGAATAAGTGCTGAATTGAAAATATTCTGAAGAAATGTAAACATTTGTAAGTAAGGGCACTTCAGACCTTAATTAATTTTTTTTAAACCCATAAACAAGGTTTGTAAAGGCTGTTAATAAAATAATAATCACAAAAACATCTCGAATTGATGCAAAATAAATGAGAAAATCTGTGTGTACCAGAAAGCCAAAAGTTAAATTAAGAGCGTATGGCCTCAAACTCTTTTGTAGAAATGTAGGCTTTTTGGTATCAAAAAGCGAATGACGATCATTAATTAGATAATTTTCGTCCACGTTTTAGATTTACTTCCGAAAAATGTTAGTGCCACAATAGCTGAATAACGAAAGCAAGTAGTAACGATAGTAAGAAGTTTCATAAGCGCATATTGGACAGGAGAAAGAAAAATAGGCAGAATTCTACAATATAGCTATTAACATTTGGATAGATTAATTTTTGTTCCGTTTTATTTTTCACCTTCTTTATTAAAATATTTTGACAATATTTTATAAAAAGTCTTCATAAAATATGATAAAAATGTGTAATTTTCATTACGAAGTAGTAATATAACATTTTCGAAAGATTTCGGTAAATTAACATTTCTAGATCAATTTGGGCTCAAAACAAAAAAAAGCCCCTTTTTCAAAAATCATCTTAAATCGGTCAACAAAGTAATCCTTTGATAAAATATTGAGTCAATCTCATTCGATCAAAAAATATATAAAATTTATTTATTTATATTTTACCATCTCTTTTGGCCTGCGAAAGCCCTCATATTACCCCATTTTCTCTTTCTGTCTCCTTTTTAAAAAGTCAAAATAATAACTCAATCAGCGTAGATTTAAGATATATTATGGCGTGAATTTATTAGAGAAATTAATAGAAAAAAATAGAGCCAACCCTGTTGGGTAGAACAAGTAGGCAATGCCATGAAATCTGTTAAAATTGTATAAAAGATTTATTTAAGGCTTTAAAAGAAAAATTTTAAATTGCAGAATGCACAAGGAAAAGACGAGGGATGGGAAAGAAATCAAAATAGCCATTTTGGGCACCCTTTTCCTTGAAATTGTCGTAATTACAAAAAAATATTAAACAGAGTTACTTTTTACTAAACTTTTTGTCTAAAACTGCATCAATCTAAATAATTCCAGCCAAAAAATCACACCAAAAACACATACATGCACAAAATAGACATACACAATATTGGGGATGAAATGAATTCCCTTCTAACCGCCAATAAATAAACTAATATAACAAAGGGTTAAATTGTACATACCAGAAACGGTTTCATGTTGATTAAAACACAAACTTTGATCAAATGATGGTTCTAAGATGGTCCTGTGGGTATTTAAATAGCGAAAATTCCCACCTGACACACCGACGCGACGTCTTTGTTGGTATTCCGTGATGGTGGACCCATACGGTACGGACGGCCGCGACGCATCTCCGTACATTCACTATTCAAAGAAAAATTATTATTATTACTTTTTACTTTTACTATTATTTCATGTTATTTGTGTATGTTTTATTTTGGTGATGCCGATACGCGCCTTATGGGAATTTACCGCCGGGACGACGACGCGACCGCTCGAAAGGAAAATTAAATTTGTTTGTCTAGATTGCTTACAGATATTGAAATAACTTATTGTTGACGTATTTTACACTTTTGGTAATTATTTGTCAATTCTTTATATGGTATATTGCAAAGTGTCATTTATACAAATACTCATACTTTTATACATATATCTTAGCCAAATTAAATTGTTACAGACATGTTAAAATTTTACAAAATGTTTATATTTACTATTGCAAATAGAATTTATGTCTAAATTCATTTAAAATTAAGCGATGGATTTTCTACAAAAACGCTTGGATCCGTCGATTTTTATTTCAAGTTGCGCTTTTTTGTACGTAAAATTTGTACATACAGGATAGTTCAAAAATAGATTTCGACCAATAACTTTAATTTCTATTTTTTCAAATAAAAGCACCTTTTTTTATTTCATTTTTGCGTGAAATTCCACGTTGTTTCATGCATCATGTCCTATACCTAAAGTCAACAGTTATCGAAAAAAACATCCCAGCATTATTATTTAAGGTCGCACCTTATTTTTGAGAGTTTTTATAAACAGAACGTGTATTTTCATAAAAACTGTAAGACAGTTGTACGTCAAATAGATATTGTCAAGTGTACGAGCAAAGTTGCGGTTTTCACAATGGTGAAGTTAACGGGACGAGAATAAATAGAAGTTTTGTGCTTTGGTGATAGAACACGTACTCAAAGAGAAGCTGGTAAATTGTTAAATGAAATTCATCCTGACCGTCCTCCGATATGTCAAAAGGTGGTGAGTAGAATAGAGGCTAAATTTAGAGAATTCGGTCATGTTAGAGATCTGCCGAAATCTGGTCGTCTTGCTCGATATGAAAATGAACAACTTAACGTTTTGTTACTGAAGGCTAATTTACCCATGGTGAAACCTGAAGTTCTCCGAATAGTTAAGAAGCACAAATGTCATCGATATAAAGTTATTTCAGTGCAATAGTAATTTGATGACGATTTCGCTAGGCGAAATGAATTTTGTGAACGCTTGCAAAACATGTGCAATACACTATAATTTAGTAACAAATTTAATTTTTTCTCGATGAAGCCACGTTTTGTTTGAGTGGTTATGTGAACAGACAAAATTGTCGATATTGGGCAACAGAAAATCCGTATTGGATAATGGAGGTGAATGAAGTGGAGGTGAACCGAGTACCCTCAAAAACTAAATGTGTGGTGTGGAATAGTGCGCGGAACAGTAATAGGTCCATTTTTCTTTAAACAGACCTTAATGGTACAAGTATATCTCAATTTTTTACCAATTTCAGCCTTACTAGCTTTATTTCCAAATCCATTGGGCCCAGACTATCCTGACGAAGAACTAATTTTCCAGCAAGATGGTGCTCCTCCGCACTATGCTGCCACTGTGCGTATATTTTTAGATAAAACCTTTCGCAATCGGTGAATAGGAAGGAGAAGACCCATTGTCTAATCGACATTTTTAATTTTAAATTTATTAATTTAAAAATTCTATTTTTTACTTAAGTATATGAAACTGTTTATGTTAGTCCGTCAAGGTGCGTAGTATAGTTTATAAAAACATAGGTCTGTTATCCGAATCACGAACTGTTTAGTTTTTTAAAACAATTTGCAAGGTTTTATCATTGGGAATGTAGGAAGTATTGTAAAGAGAAAACATCTTAGTTTTGAAAACTACCACGAATTGTTAGTTTAGGACTGATATAAATAGTTGTAGTTTTGGGTGAATATATCAGTATTGAATTCTATAATCAAGTGGTTCTTTACTCAACCTATTACGGCCAAGCCACCCTTGCCTGTAAACCTATAGTAAGGCTGCTATAGAGTAATAGGGAATAAAAAAGGTTTAAGGGAACCCTCCCTAGATCTTTTCACCCATTGAATGGCCTGCTAGCTCGCCTGATCTAACACCAGAGACTTATTTTTTGTGCGGATACGTTAAGTCGAAGTTATATGTTTATAGGCCAAATAATCTAGATGACTTGAAAGAGAGGATTCGCAGAGAAGGGTGCCGTCAATGACTACCATTTTGAACATTTAATTTAATTTTTGTTTTTTTTTATTTGTTATATGAATCGTGTTTTTTTCTATAACTGTATAAGATATGATGCATGAAACATACGTATAATTCCATGCGAAATGAAATAATAAAGGGACTTTTATTTGGAAAAATTTAATTGATGATTCACATTTATTTTTGAGCAACCCTGTGCAATCTGCAATCCCAACTATTTACTGTTTTTTCCCTTTTATATTTTGAAAGACTCTTATTTCTTAAAAGCATAAGATATGTAATAATAATGTATGTAATCCATCTTCGATGGCATAATTAACAAAAGAATATTTCAGCATAAACTGCCCTAAGTAATACAAATCTTTGATTTACCTACTCGTAAAATAAATGAACATATTATAAAAAATTAAGTAAATAGTCCTTTTAAATATGCACACGAATTTTTAAAAATTCGCACTAGTTTTTACCAAACAAGCAAGTGATATTTTAGTGATTCTTATAAACAATCAAGAATATTTTTAAAATAACCGGCCAGTATCGATAGTTAAGCGACTAAACGATAGTTTCTTCAACATCCCGAAAATTCTATTATATATAACTATACGACTGATTTTTGGTTGTTGTTCACATTCAGTATAGATGTGTCTATTTTTATATTATTATAATATAACTTTAAACCACGAAAGTAGCACAACTGATGCCGGCAATTTTTTACTTTTGAAATAATTAAATGACACTACTTGAATTAACTGAAACTACTTGTGTTCCTATTTAAATAGCATAATGTTAAGTCAAAAGTTTATGGTCGTTTATGCGTTGGGATGAATATTTTAATTCAACAAATTGGCTATGATACATTTTTTTGTTGGTACGCGTTTTCTTTACTTTGTTTCTTTTTTGGGGCACTTATTGGCTATAGCAGAGTAAAAGTTTACTATTTCTCATGTGCTAGGTTTTCTTTTAGGTTTTTCGGAACCAAGAGTATTACTCTTTTATGTTCTCTATTATTTATTTAGATTTTTCTATATATTTTTTAATCGCCTCTTTTTTATGTTAAAACATAAGATTATTATAAGGATTATTATAGAGTAGCTTTAACTTAAATAACGCCATCTTATTGTATTATAGCTTGACTTAAGAATGTCGAGTAATATTAAAGGTTAAAGTCAAGCTAAATCAAAGACTCCTTACATGTTTTTAAAATATAGCAAACACTCCTACTGCTAAAACTTAATCATCAGCTATATCATATTTCTTCAAACACTCAAATAGAAAATTTGATTCAATAATAATCGTGACTATTTTATCTTTATCTATGACCAAAACATAGCTGACCTTAATAAGTTGCCATTTTTATGTTATTTAAAATTAACAAGTGGATGATGAGCGATCATCACTTTTCAATGGCTGACATTTAAAATATATTTCTCCTCGATTGACCAGTGAAAGTAAAGTATGTGCATTTAGGTTTTATTCTGTAACTTAATTCCGTAAAGGATTTTATAGGCTATTTTTTTAAACCTGATAATAAATTTTATGTGGGTGCAAAGAAAATTAAAAGAAATGCGATTGGTACAGAAAGAATTGACTTACCGCCTAGATACAGTATATAAACTTTAAACAAACACAGTGTATGTAATTAATTAATTGAACATAGGTTAATTTATAATACCTGACATCAAACTAAAATGTTTGGACTTATGGCTTAGCAACGGAATTACGGATGTTGAATTAAGAAGATAGACATCGTCTAAGTAATTTATGACTTCCACTGAATAATGTGCTTTTAAAAAGCCAGGTTCATCCATATGTTCATCAATTTGACGATCATTATCGTCATCTGTTCTAATAGTTCTATCCTGCATGTACACTACTGCGAAATTCACATAGTATATACACGCCAGGAGTAAAATGTTTTAAGTATTACAAATCTAGCATAGGAAATTCTGGAACATCATTATGATTAATCCTCGTCCATTGACCATTACTTCTTGTTAGATTGTCGACTTCCACATGCTGGGCTGTTTGCGCATTGGCACTCTCCATGTGTATCATAGGGAGGGTGGTATCGATTTAAAATGACTCCGCCGATCTCATAAAAATCGTCAAGGTGTTTGACGTGGTGCAATTTAAATGCTTCTTTAAAGAATTTAAATACTAATTGGTAAGAGCATGGCTGGCATTTCGCATTGGATGTCGAGTATTTCAAGAAGTCTAGCACCACCGGAGCCTCTGTCTACCAAGATAATGTCACTATTCTCAAACCATTCTCTTAAGGCTTTTTCGTCTTCTTCGAAATTATGACGTAGTATGTTGGCATCGTTATACCGCGAATCAGAAAAATAAGGCCCAAAAATATCTAATAAATAGCCATCTGGAGCGACGATAAGTTTGGGTGTACGAAGATGTCTGGACTTATATAACAGTATGTTGAATTCGCTATAGCAATGGCCTTAAGATCGTTTGGATAGGGATTATATAGAATGTTGGAAAATTTTGTCACATGGTGGGCAATATAATTCTGCCTAGTTATTGCTACAATAACTAAAAAATATTTCACAGATATAACGAGAAATGTTTTCGTCTTTATTAATCTTTTTTAATTTTTCTGGTTATATTTGTGCTTAACCATACAACAACTTTGTTTGCACATGTTGAGTTCAACATGTTCTTACAAGGCTTGTAGAAGCAAGGAGCTTTTTAGAAGCAAGCTTTGTAGAAGCAAGCTTGCTTGTAGAAGCAAGGAGGGTGTTTTGTTTATTAAACATATTCACCGATTCCCTATGGTCAAGTTTACACACATTTCCAAAAGACGAAAATTTTTAGCCATATATTAGCACATATAAAAATGTTAATTTAACTTATTGGTGTTAGATTTTGAATTAAAAATAAAAAGTAGAAATAGATATATTTTAGTCTAAGCGCAAAAATAACATGTTCAAAAGAAAACAAAAATTATTAACATTCTTATTCCTAAAACCGCTTCTAAAAAATTTGGAATGGCAACACTGCAAGAAAATGCTGATGTCATCCTGCGAAATGTCATCTTGTCAAACGGCTTTGTGTTTACATTCGGTACTTGTGAAGTTCTGTATTTTTTTTTGAGCTTTTGGCTGACAAAGGAAAAAGTCTCATTTGACTGTTAAGGTGAATTCATAATTAATCCGCGAGCCAAGTTCGACGTCAAGTGTAGCAACAGCCGTTCACAATAGATTTATAAATTTAAGATCGGACCATATAGCACATGCGCTGTAGTTATTTTTTCGGTGATTCACCAATTTTGATTTTTATTATTATTTTGTTAATATATTTGTACATACAACTTGATAATACTTTCATAAGTTAGATGACGCATTGGAATATGTACCAAGTATAAGAACAGATACTTAGATCGTCAAACCTCATCAAGAAAGTATGTAATCTTTGAATAAAGAAAACAATGAAGAATGTTTGAATAAAGAAACAATTGTTTTCTTTATTCAAAGTATGTAATATAGAATTGGCAGTGTTTATAACATTATTTTTATCCTCGATTTTACCTTAATTTGTAAATAAACGTATACTTATTTGTTTTCTTGTTATTTAAATATTTCGGCTGAGTTTTGAGATAAGATGTGTTATACGAAACTTGCTTGGAATTTCGTCTATATTTCATAAATGTAATAAAAAATATAGCGTTCCATTAAAAAAAATGACCGATGACGTCATATATTTTTTTTTGGTCCACCCTGTATACAAAAATTTATGTGAAATAATGCGCAACTTAGAATAAAAATCGACCGGTCCAAGCGTTTTCTCAAAAAATCATGTCTCTAATTTTTATCGAATTTATGCGGAACTTTAGGCGGTCACTGTAGTTCTCTTCCTGACATTTTTAAATAATTAAACAGTATCAAATATTGCTCATTGTTTTTACCACCTGTTTGCACGTGATCTAATCAAACAATCGTCAAAATAATCGTAAATACAATTAATTATGCAATTATCAAGGAAGACATGGATCGATTAGCGGAATTGTGTAGACCTAATATGTGCCTGAATAACCAAAAATACAAAATGCAAAAGAGATTGCCAGTGATCCACTTATATTCATGAAATTAATCGAAACATAAAAGGGAGAATGAGCATAGCAAATGGAAATATGTTTTATTCTTAACAAATACCTAATTTCTGATTCTTGCGAATCTGGGTGCCAATAATTTATAGTGTAAAATTAAATCTTTGTGTACTAATAACTACTTACTGGTTGTATTTTGTTTTTTTTCTATTTTTTTATTATCTATTTTTTTTCATTAGTGTGTACTATGTACAGGGTGTCCCATTTTGGGTACTTTTGCGGGATATCTCCTTTATTTTTAGAGATAGAGAGATATTCAGACATATTCTCTGTAAAATGAATACTTTTTATATATGTTATCCTTAATTGCATTATTTAGTACATATTAGGCCTGTAATGAACTATATGCTGAACATATATCATACTATAATTTAATAAATAAACAACAAATATATTTGGTATAAATTTCTTTGCTTCACAGTGAATTATTGCCCTTCTTACTTTCTCGCTATATTTTTTCAACAAATAACCATAGCTCATTAAGCCGTTATTTGCTGACCATTATCTTTTGCAAATTTTGTAATATTGTTCCGGGTCGGCACATAAACTCCTATGTTACGGGCAGTTATTTTATTACCTAATCGGTAATCTATGATGGTTGGATTCTCATCTTGCCACGAACATCTTCCTTGTCTCGATGATTTCTTTGCTTTTTATTTTGTGACCAGTTTTGAAATTGAAGATTAATTTGCGACAATTATATGTACAAGTAAGCTTAAGTATAAGGGTTTCCCCTTATGTGTGACCACGACTTTGTAATATAATAATTGCATAATTACTATTACTAGAAAAGTTTAGTAAAAATTAAATATATCGTTTCAAATTGTTAATATTTGTTTTAATCGTTTAATAATTAAAAAAAAACGAATACAAGTTATGAAGTTACCTAATAAATATTACCGATATTTAATTATTTTTCTAGGTAGAAACAAAAATATACATAACTATCTCAAATTTTTTTGACATTTATAACAATTGTAGCTCCATGTACACTTACCAATAAGGTAAGTAAATATTCAAGAAAACTTCTACTTAAAACACAATATTAAAAAATACAAGTAAGAATTCTAACTATCTATGTAATAGTTTTAATTGGATATATCTATAAAAATAGAGAATTTTGCACTTTTATTAAAGAAACTGGCTGATGGAAATAATTATCTGCGATCTTTTAAACTCAAAATATTTAAAGCGTAATACATAAAGAGACCGATCATCGTTCAGTGATATAACACCCGATTTAAAAAGAAAACGAGTCAATTAAAAGCAAATTAAGAAGATAAATGGATGCAAACCGATAAACAGCCGCTTACAACATTTTTTTACAATAGAATGTTAACCAAGAATTAAGATTAATCTATGGGTGTAAGACTTAGTAAGATTCAATCTTTACCAGGCAATAAACGTGGAAGTCAGATTATTTATTGCTAAAATCAGCGATTTCAGAGCAGATTGGAAATGCGGCATGTTGAATGAGTTATCAAGACCGTTCTGCTTTGGATAAATTATCTGTTCAGTTTATTCTCTAAAAGGAAATGGTTATACAATGAAAATATTATAATTTTTTTTTATTAGAACCTATAAGAATGATAG
The DNA here is from genome assembly GCF_022605725.1 of Anthonomus grandis grandis. Classification (NCBI taxonomy): domain Eukaryota; kingdom Metazoa; phylum Arthropoda; class Insecta; order Coleoptera; family Curculionidae; genus Anthonomus; species Anthonomus grandis. The sequence continues at coordinate 32,110,902 of NC_065552.1, forward strand.
ATCTTTTATCTATGGAAATATCGTTTTCGTGGAAAAATATAGTCTTTATGAGATGCTATACTATTTTTACTTGTTATATTTCCTAACTATAAACTACCATTTTGAAAGTGTTTTAGTTTTATAGAGCAGTTAATTTTTCCTATAAAAAATATCTTTTTAAACCGATTATTGACCATATGTGAGAACAATTAATTAGATGTCAGGGGCTTATTAAGAAAACTTTAGTAACCTTAATCAGTTAGAATGGCAATGATCTAAAAAATTATATTTTAATGACTCAATCGTTGCATGGACCATACTATTTGATACATGACCTAATATATGTATGATAAAGAAGGCTACAGGTATTACATGAACATTTTATACTATGTCAAAGTACTGCTAATAATCTTGTGCAATAATTTATTATAAAAGTTTAGTTCCTGATTAAACAAAACTAGGTTCTTAATCTCTTATATATATATATTTATTGGAAAGGTGAGGAACCGTTTATTTGGAAGGGTTTAAATTTAAGGTTAATTTTTCTTTGAGCAAAGGTATGATTGATTAATGGCTCGATACAGCTCAAAATGGAGCTAAAAATAAATTCCCCGATTAAGCTTATTAAACATTATTTGTTAAAAAACTGGATAAGCGCCATAAGCTTAGAGGCACACGAGGCACTAAGTAGTCTTAATTCGAATTCATTTGACAGAAAATTATTAATTTTAACATACTAACATTTATATACCAGAAAACTATTTTGAAGTGAATATACACACTGTCACAGTCTTTTGAGTAACTCTTGCAGACTTTATTTTGTTAGTTTGATCGAGTTTTTCCAATGGAAAAGAATTAGGCCATTCAAAAAATCATTCTCTGTTAAATAAAAGAAAAAAAGTATAAAACATAAATTTATATATAGGGTATCAATTTGAAAACTTTCAATGTAAATACCTCTAAAACTAAAAAAAAATAGAAAAGCGCAATTTGGTATAAATGTTATACAGGTAGCAACAACCACCATATTTTGGTTATAAGTCGAGTTATTTCTTGGGCTCGATGCACCCCAATCCCAAAATTTTAAATGGCACCATTCCTTTTGTGATTCCTTAAGTTAAAGGTCTTTTGGAGTAGTATTCAACCTGTCCAAGAATTTTTGTTAAGCTTTATACAGGGTTAAAGAAAGCGATAAGTTAAATAAAATAAAGTCCGTTTTTATGAAGCGTTATTTTATTTAATTATATGCTCAAAGTTCTCTCCATTTTGGGCTAAACAAAAATATAACCTATTTTTAAACTCATTTCTCACATTTTGAAATACTTCTGTTAATAAATATGTCTTTAATAAATAAATAAAGAGATGCACATTCCGTAATAATTCGTTTCCGAAAATCATCGAGTGAACCTGGTTGCGTTTTAAACACAACAATTTTTAAGAGACCCCAGATAAAAAAATCTAGGAGTGTTAGATCTGGTGATCTCGCCGGCCTTTCCATTGTACCTCTTCTCCCAATCCATTAATCTGGTAACGCATCATGTAAAAATTGCCTCACATGAAAAACGTAGTGGGTGGCGCTCCATCTTGTTGCAAATGTAATAAATTTTCGTTCAGGTTCCTACCCCTATGAATATGCTATTGATTTTCTATTTCTTTAACAATTTTAGGTTGAATGGTGGTTTCTAACATTTACAAATAAGTTTCGCCATTAAGGTTACCATTAATAAATAGAGGCAATAGTATCACCCTATATTTTAACTCACATTGTTGTATCCAGATTGATCCATACCTGAAAAAAACCACATCAATGTAAGGTGATTGTAATAAATTATATTTTAGCTTGCATTAAATTAGTCATGGGGTAGATTGAGAAAGAACTTGACAGCAGAGGGGCTACAAAACTTCATTAAACTTTGCAAATCGTTGAGTTTGGCTCTGGAAATTGGCAGGAGGCCTAAAAAATAAGATTTTGTTAAAACTAAGTAATATTCATTTATCTAGCTAGTTTGAAATGTAATATTTTTCCACGCGATGCTTGTAAAAAAATATAATATTTAATAGAACATACCATTGTAAGCTGGAGAAAGAAGCTCAAACAACCCCTTTGGCAATGATTGACTATGCCACGGTGCTCTAATAATACCTGTCAGCATTTCTCCAAAGTACGTCGTCCGATATTGTAACAAACGGCTATGGCTAGAAGAAGCTTGTATGACTTTGATAGGCTACGTTTTAAAAGAGCATTTAGCGGCATACTTTGATAGCAACATCGTCTTCCAATCCAATACAATTATTTTAGTAACACTGACCACAGTAAAAGGGGATGGTTTCGATCGTGATAATTTCACCATTTCTTCGAAATCTTTTGGTATTTCCATTGGTGCTTTTATGTTCCATAGACAACATTTTTATCGCACTCCAAGTAATGTCCACGTATAGGAATTGTTGAATTTGTTGTTTATCAGTTTCCGCAGATAAAGCTTTAACTTTTGATGTATATTCATCACAAGTTGCACAAGTGTCCGTGCGGGGATACCCAAAAGAAATATTAAATTTCGTGTTGAAAATCATCCGGTAAGTATCGTAAGATACCACTGCTGCAGGGTGTAATTCTTTGAATAGTTTATACATTTTCTTTATGTTTAGACTTTCTGGCAAATAAGTTTTACCTGAATCTTTGGTTCTACCTGGGTCTCAACCAGAGGTGCAGTGACCCTATTTAGGTGTCTGTGTTCCTTAGAATGCTTACCCCTTCTATCCTTAGGTGCACAACCCATTGATTTTAAATTTTTCTGCACATAGTAAATCTTATTTTTGCTAATGCCATGTAATGAGCAAAATGCCTTTGCACATACAGTAAAACCAACCTTATTCCCCGCTTCGTCGGTGACTCGAACTCTATACGAAAAACTAGCATCACGCAACTTCACCTCCTCTTCTTCCTTTCGAGGTCGTCTCTGTACCACGTGTCCTACAGTAACTAGCCCAGCCAGGTACATATTTTGTTCATCGTGGGATTGTAACTGGTTAAAGTAGCGTAATAATTTGTGCTGCTTCATCGAGTACTTGATACGCTGAACCCTTTTTTTGTTTTCCACTGATCCTATTTCTTCAAATTCGAAAATTAGTTGTCCTTAAAGCACAACGATTTTAAGAACCATAAATATAAACTATTTCTTCTATATAGCAAGCAGTTGCCCTCTTATATCTCCGACCACCATCTAGACCTAGAGCGCAATCGTCCGCTTTAATAGAAAACTCTTAAAATATATAATTTTATTTGATACAAAAGTTAGTTATAGTAGTTGCGATTGTAATATTAAATTTAATGTGTATCAGACGTAATAGCCTGAAAATATTATAATTAGCCCCTGACATTTAATTAATTGTCCTGACTGTTTTTCTTATTTGAACCCACATCTCGTCAACTAAAATGGGTCTGTCTGGTAAAAAATGCTAATTTATATTTCACAGGTTTTTCGGATTTTTTTTTATTTTATTTTCCTACTATTTCAAATCTGTCAAATAATTTTTGTAAAAAGAAATATCAATAGTTTGTATTTTAAATATTATATTAATTTATTCTATCTACCTCTTTTTCTACCATATCAAACTAAACGTTTGGCAAACAAGTGCAATATTTCAGCCCACTCAATAACCTAAACCAAACAATAAGCTCGTTTCTTCAGTATAGAAATATAAATGATAAAATTAAAACATAAAAGTATGCTTATATTATTGAGTGCATTCTGTCAATATCAAATGTATTTACGAGATTCGTAACTAAATTGAACCAAATATCGTAATCATCGAACGAATAATAGTCAACGTTGCCAAGAAGCAAGTTCAAACAGCGATTTTTTATTCTTTATAGTCGAGATAGTCTTGTTCTCTATTTTATTGAATAATTGGAATTAAATGTTGCAATAAACTATAGAATATATCTGCAAAAATGTAGGTCTATTAGACATTATTTTCTTTAATTGCGAGTTACCGCAGAAATGTATTTATTTTTACCTGCGTTTATTCTGAAAGACTTGTGAAATGAACTGTAATTACCTACTAATTATTTAAATTAAACTTTATTCAATAAAGACTTCGCGCCCTCTCATTCCCCTTCCATTAATATTTGCTGTACTATATTTACTTTCTTTTACTTTCTTATTCTAAATTGGCTTATGCACAGTCTATAGTAAAATCCCTAAAGCATAAAAGCGTTTTATATGTGCATTAAATATACCAAGAGGTCATTAAATATAAATAATAAACTATGTTATTACACATTTGCACTAGATTCACTTATTACAAAAACACAATTCCATCTAAAATTAATTGTCTTTACAAAATGTTAATTTACCATTATTTATTACCGACTAAATAGTTTCTCGTAGGCATTTAGAAATTTGAATTGGACAGTCGAGTGGTCACGAATCCGAAATAAAAAAATATCTCACAAAGCCATGGGCATGACGAACTTAAAAATTATGTAAGAACGAATTTTCTTGTAGGAGTGAATTTTGAAATCACTTAAAAAAATTACGAAATTAAAACAATAATGGATTCATGAAAAGAAGCCAAAGGTTACGTGCAGAAAACGAACAAATTCTAACAAAAAAATGAATCTGTAAAAGGCATAAATTTACATTATTTCTTCAGAATGAGTTCATTTAGCTTATATTTATCATATTTGCAATAGCAATTCATAAGTTTACTAAGAAAAATTTCTTTAATTTATGTGCTATTATCAGGTTTTATCTTCGGTAGTAAAATGTTCCTATATTTTCTTAGTTGTTTAATTGTCAAATTACGACTATTGATAAATTTATTAGGCTATTTAAATAGCCGTTATTTTTATTATGGCGGCTATTAATTCCTTATAGATTTTTTTTTGAAATTGCAAAATTTTTAATTATTTAAAATATTCTTTGAAAAAAGTAAATTCGATTTAGCTAGACACGTAGCACAGCCATGTGAGCTTAAAACATTGGAAGGGCCTAGTTTCAGTAGACTAGTTTTAGACTAGCTATAATTAGAGATTTCAGCAGTAGACAAGAACTTAATTTTTTTAAAATAATAATTAGTTAAAAATAAAAACGAAACTTTATTTTTTTAGTTATATTATCTGACCCAGTATAACCTGCTTTTATATGATTAAAAAAATTCCGAAATGACATGGAGAAGAAAAATTATGGTACTTGCGTGGTAAGTGCGAAAACTTAAGAAATTTTACATTATTCTAAAGCTATAACTGTATTTAAGATATAAATATCACTTGTAATATGTAACATGATAAAGATTTGAAAGTAAGCCTACCTCAACTTAAATCCTGTTTTACAAACCTTCAAATTCGAAATAAAAGTTTTGCCGTATAGTATTTCTTTATCCTTAATTCGATTAGGAGCAGCCTGTAAATATTTAAGTAAATAAATTGTCACTTATTGAAAGAGAAACCTGCTAATCTCAGCCATAAACAATTAAAACGTTGCTAAATAAAATTTTGTTTATTTTTGGTTATTCACTTGTGCGATTGCATTCCTTTTGGCCGTTATCGAAACCCCTTTTAGAAAGAGAAATTGAGGTGACCACTTACTTTTTCTTTTATTTTTTTTTAACTCTCTTAATTATATGTACATTTGGTTTGTTCGATTTCGGGTTTGCGTCTTTTGTAAGGGAGACTCAGGCTATGAGATTAGTTTTAGAAACATTTGTAATAACATGTTTATTAAAATAAATTCTATTATCATACATAGTTAAAAAACCATGTACTCTTTAACAAAGATATAATGTTGACCCTATTATACCAGCATTTATATTTGCTGTTCATGAACTTGATTTGATTTCTCTAGTCTGTCAAATATTTAGGGTATATGGTTACACTTGACTTTTATCTCAATATTCGTAACTAGTACTATTGATCCCCCTATATTTTTTGTGTATTAATTTTTGTTACATCAGTACAATATTTAAGCCATGAATTTCCTGATCATCAAATTTATTCCTTATAGATAAACTTTATTTCAGTTAATATGGCTAATGACGGGTTGCTAAATATATATTCTAATGAGAGAAAGAAGATGTGCTATATTACGTAACACAACAAAATCTTATGTGCAAGCATCCTAAAAACTAAAAAATTCCAAAGTCACTTTAAATTTCAAATTTCAAACAACCATAACATCTAAAATATTTTACCATAAAATTTACACACATTACCAAAATTAATTATAACAAAACAGATTGAAAAAATTTAAAAAAAGCATCTTTTTGATAAATTTGATTAAAAAATAAGTAACGCTGTCAATAAAACAGAATTTAGAGGAAGTAAATTAAAATATTTAATAGGAAACAAAACTAAAACACTAAAATGATGTCAGAGCACAGGTCAAAAGGTACATTAAAAAAATCGTCAAGGCTATAATATGCCCTGGATAATAAAAGTGATTTTAATTTCTTTTTGAATTTCTTAACTTCTAAAATTTGTCTGATACATAGAGGAACATGGTTGTAAATTTTTTTGCTAAGGTATATAAGCGAGTTCTTGGTGAGGGAGGATGTAGGGATTGGTATAAGGGAAAATCGTTAACCTGGCGAGTCATATGACCAGTTTTAGAGGGAGGTTTAGGACATTTATGAATAAGAGTAGCTGTTTCTAAGATAAAAAAAGAAAAAAGAGTTAGGATTTTTTGAGATATAAAGAGAGGTTTACAAGAATCTCTTAACCCAGCGGAACATAGGTATCTAACTGCCTTTTTTTGAATCACAAAAATTATGTTTAATAATCCCTTGTTGCTTAAACCCCAAAAAGGCAAGCCATAACCGTTGATTGAATATTTGGATTGAATATATATACCAAAATATTCAATTAACGCCATAACGAAGATGGGACTCAATAAGAGAAAAGTACACTGAACGTACAACTACTCCTCCCAGCTCATGCCCCGCCATTCTTACTGCAAAGCATCCAGAGGATAATTTTGATGCAAGATTTAGGATATCGTCGGCTTAAGATGCAAATGGCCTAACTCCAGTTTTAGCTAAAATTAACATTTTAGGTTGGTTAGGTTCATAAAAATTAACCGCGTCGACTTAAATACGCCTAACAACCGAAATGTTAAAAATGCCGCGAGAAAATACCAGTCGAAACTCGCCTTAATTTTCAACAATACGCAATTGGCCTAACTCCCAATGTGTAATGGTAATAACAGGTGAAACGTTGTTGTTCTTAATTTTATGTGCATAAAACAATATCTGATGTAAGTATTGATAATTTTTTAATATGCTTTAATTACCTTTGATGTTCAAATTATCTAGAGAAGATAAATTTAGTATTTAAATTTTGTGCATTCTTGGGTAAATCTGATGTTAAAATATCGTCTTGGAGTTAGGCAATTTTCATCTTATACTTACTTAGTTAGGATAGGAGGCCATTATTTATAGTTTCGATGATAAACACAAAAGTACCTATTAATATTTTTCCCCTATAATACCTATAAAAAATCTAATTTAAAATTTGACTTTACTTTAAAAAACTAACATTATGAATTTTTGCTTAGCTACATAAAAGTATACTTTCTAATTAACGCTGTATATTTCAGAATGAATCCGCAATCCCGTACGATGAAAATGCTTTTATTGGCTAAGCAAAACACCCAGGAAAAGCCCAACAGACAAAGCGATTCCGAAAGCGATGTAACAAGAGATTTCTTAACATTTTGTGATACTTTCGATCAAAATGAGGATTTATCTACACTCTTAACTGATAATACTAATCTAGCAAGCTCCTCAGCATCTAATAACCACTTATTAGCTGACGACAATTTAATTACTGATTTTGGAAGAAGAAGTTATTGAAGTTTCTTCTAGTCGTTCAGATAAATCGTATGAACCCAGTGAAAATGAAACAAGTTCAAGTGAAAATGAAGTACTAGAAAAGCTACAAAATAACACTCCAATCGAAACCCCTTCACGGACATGCAGAAAGAGACGTCATGTAGATCAGAAGGAATGGAAGAAAAATAAAAATAAGATTTTGAGGCAAGAAGGAAAGGAATATTTTGGAAAACAAAAGCAAGAAGAAAAATGGAATTATAATATTAAAAAAAAGCAAAAGCTATAGGATCGAGATGCAAATGCAGTAATGGTAAGTCACAAAAATCAGTAATGAAGTGCAATGAGATAACAGAAAATCAAAGAACAGAGATTTTTACAAGATTTTGAATTTTTTTGTAAAACGAAAAACAATCGTTTCTAAGGACGCTGGCTGGTTGAAAAGAAAAATACTTCAAGAGCTAGGGACCGAAAAAAAGAGAACGAGTCAAGAAGGGAATTTTCCTATATATATTTTCTTCATACAACATCCAAGATAAGAGTATTGCAAAACAATGTTTTGCAATACTCTTTCAATTGCACCAAGAACTGTTGCACATTGGTTGATGATGTCCTTAATGATACGCGTGATAATAATTCCTCCCAAATAGTAAATCGAAAAGCGAAAATCGACACACAAAAAGAAAATTTCTGCAATTTCTTTAAAGTTCTTCCAAAACTAGAGTCACATTATTGTCGAAAGAGCACAAAGAAATTATACCTTGAAAGATCTTGGCAAACAAAAATGGAATTATATCGGGTTTATAAGAATGACTGGTGTAGAAAAAAGGATTCACAACCGCGATCGATTGCAGCATTTAATAACAGTTTCGACGATTTTAATTTAGCATTTTTTTCAGCTAAAAAGGATGAATGTGATACGTGTGTGAGTTACAAGACTGGTAATATCGACGAAGCTACCTATCAAGAACATTAGAAGAAAAAGGAGGAGGCACGAAAGGAAAAAAAGGTTGACAAAACAAAAGAAGATGTAAAAGTTTTTTCAATGGATTTGCAATCAGTTCTACTGAGTCCAAAATCTAATGTCAGCGCTCTATATTATAAAACAAAATTAATAGTCCATAATTGTAAAAGTCATTTTGTACAGTGATGGTTGCACTGGACAAAACAGAAATGCAATTCTTGCCAATGCACATTTCAACTTTGCACAAAAGCATGGGATTACAATTGAGCAAAAATTTTTAGAAAAAGGGCATATGCAAATGGAGTGCGATTCAATGCACGCCACAATCGAGTGGAAACTAAAAAACCGAGTCATAAACGTCCCAGCAGACTATGTCAATATTTGTCAAACTGCTCGTATAAATCCGAAACCCTACGTGGTGGAGTACTTGGATCATACATATATTTCAAAAACTTTGAAGATGTTCAATACATTAGTTCCATCCGTCCTGGTAGTTCGTCAGGTGATCCTACTGTAACAAACATTAGAGCACTTCACTATAATAAACACGGAATTCTCTTTAAAATCAGGCATACAGAAGAATGGATGCCTTTGCCTTATAGAATGACGAAAAAAGATAAAAAATCTGGAATTTAGAAGAGTTGCCGTTAATGTATCCGACTCCAATACCAATTAAATCTGAAAAATGTCAACACTTAATAGACCTTAAATCTTCAATTCCTAAGGACTTTCATTTTTTTTATGATAACTTACCACATTTTTAAAATGCCTCTTTCTTTTTGTCTTTTGCTTGCGTCTTTAAAGTTTTTTTATAATTAAGTTGCAATGAATCAGATTATTGCCTATCTCCTGTTGCGAACCCATGCTCATGGAACGCATATTACTTAACTCCTTCTGACAAGTTTTTTGCATCTCCTGAATAATTTAAAATTTTGGAGTTAGGCCATTTGCATCTTAAGCCGACGATATGATTTTCGAAGCGAAGGCGACCATCAATGGTAATACCAAGGAACTTACAGCTTTCTTTGTTTTGCAAGCGGGAGTTTTCACTAAACATAAGGCCCTTTTTTTGCCCACATTAAATAAAGCCTGTTTGCAGCACACCACTCCGATAAAATCTTAAGATCCTTAAAAACCTGGGCTCTAATATTATCAGAATATCTATGATTCCATAAAATGGTGGTATCATCAGCAAACTGAACCACTTTGCCCTGCAGTTTTAATGAACCCAAATCATTTACATAGAGCAAAAATAATAGTGGTCCTAACACTGAACTCTGAGGTACTCCAGTTTTAAGGGATCTGGAATCGGATAAACATCCAGATAATGTAACTCTTTGGGTACGATTAGACAGATAGGATTCCAGCCATTGCAATGCCACACCTCTAAAGCCATAATTATTGAGCTTAGACAGCAGTATTCCATGATCTACACAATCAAATGCCTTGGATAAATCGCAAAACACTGTCGCCGCGGACTCTCCAGAATTTAAGGACACGTAGACACTCTCCAAAAAGCCGAAAACAGCGTCATGAGTCCCTTTTCCCGTTTGAAATCCAAACTGATTTGCAGATAAAATGCAATTATGTTGCAAAAAAGACAAAATTCAATTTTTGCAAGTTTTTCAACTATCTTGGAGAGGGTAGATAATATAGAAATTGGACGGAAATTACAAGGCTCACTCAAATCTCCACCCTTATAAATAGGGATAACCACTGCCTGTTTCAAACATGCTGGAAAGATGCCATTATGAAAGGAATTGTTTATGGCAGAAGCTAAGGCATTCAATGCTGAGTCAGGCAAAAGGAGTAGTAATTTTGATGATATCCCATCAGCTCCAGCTGATTTATGGTTTTTTAATTGCATCTCTAACGTCAGTCAAGGCTAACAGGATAAAAGAAAAAAGAATTTTGAACTGACACTTGTTGAATCATACTATTACTACATATCAACAAAGGATCAATATTAGTATTCACATCAAATGAGGAATATTACAGTAATAATCATTTAAACTATTTGGTCTTACTTCTGGTTCTGAAACTTTGTGAGAATGCCTGAAGTCATTTATAATTGACCAACATTCTCTCTGCCTATTTGAGCACACATTCAAGCGGTCACTATAATATTTAACCTTTGCTGCTTTTATCGTCTTTCTGTATAGACTACGATATTTCTGATGATAAAAAATAATGTTTGCATTAGTTGTATACTTGCACAATTTAGCAAAAAAATGGAGGTTTTTAGCTGAAGTTCTGAGGCCTGCTGGTATCCATGGTTTTCTATTTTTCATTTTAAGCCTCTTTTTAGGAAAACACTGATTGATCTTGTCACATAGCACATGAAATAACAATGTAAACGGGTCAGGAGCCATTTCAACTGCATTCCAATTAACCAAAGCTGTAGTAGAAGAAAAAGCATTAAAATTTGCTCTGCTGAAAATTCTTCCTATATAATGAGAAGAAGGAAATACAGTGTTGCATGGAATCCTAGCGAGAATGGCTTCATGGTCAGAAATACCAAATGAGAGTACTCTACAAATTTAAATGATGTGTCATGACACATCATTTAAATTTGTACACAAATAATCAATAGTAGTTGCAGATGAGGATGTTATACGTGTGGGTGAAAGAACATGCATCTTTAAGTCATAAGATTCCAATATACTTAAAAGTTGTAACATATTTATTTGCGTCTTATAGGTTGCAGATTCATTTTCTAATGTTTTTATTGTTACAATTAAATTTTTATTTAAGGTATTTAACTCATTGATTTCTATATTGAAATTTATTTTTTTCCTCTTCACATACTTTTAATAGTGACAGTAACTCACATTCTTTAGTTTTTAAATTTGTTAATTCAATTTTAAGTTCATCATTAAGTTTGTGTAGAAAGAAAGTGTTTTCTTTAAACACTCATTATAGGTGTTAATCTTTTTTGAAATTGGATTTATTTCATAAACTACAACTTCAGGTCATTAGCAAAAGTTGTTTGTTATATGTGAGATCTTGGATGGTTTTTTATATTTGGAGGTTCAATTACATCAAGGTTTAAAGACTCGATATTTGAAAGAAACATTTGTCGGGTACAATTTCTTATTTGAAGATAAGCTATCGCCTTATACACTCTCCTAATTCAGATACTATGATGCAAAATGAAATATTAAACTTATTAATTATATATACTGGCAAACGCTAAACCATAATAATCACCCACAAAATGAGAAACCTGCGAGACATAAGACAATGTCATAATTACTATTGTTAAAGTCAAAAATAATAAAATGTGTAATTAAACTTGCGCAGGCCGCGATGCCATTGATCGTGAATGGAAAAAATTCTCATCTCTACAATTTGCAATTGAGTAAAGCCGGCTAATTACACTTTTACGTAATGATGCCTAAAGTCTAATTTGTTTTACTTGAAGTACGTGAAATTTCACAAACATCTCGTGTGACCGGGTCTCCGATTTAATAAACTTACGTATCAAAATTGAATTGTATTTATTATTATTTCTGAATTATTTTATCATGGGAAACGTTAGTTTGTAGATTGTAATATCTTATTAACTTGTGAGCTTATTTCTGCCATTTGCTACAATGGCAGCACTGAATCCGAAATAGCTATACTTTTTAAATTTGATTGTGCTCAAATGACTCAAAAAAGCTTGGATTTAAAAATCTTCTGAGGTATTCTATATGTCCGTGCATGGATATGCTATATATAGCAAGAAATCATATTTGAAATAAGTTTCTGTAAGCAAAAGCAGATTCCAATAATTTAAATTTATGTTCCTCTGATACATAAATTTAGATAGGTATAATGATAGGTACACTTTCTATTATCGTGGTATTACAAAGCAAGAATGAAAGGCCGAGTTTGGTTGTTTGTTATCTTTGGTTAGTGGCACTCAGTTCTGTGGGAAAATATGGCGTTAAACTAGGAAATGATGGATCGAGATGTCCGCCTTCGAATCGCGAATTGCGTTGTTAGACAATGTGGTATAATAAATGTATTTTTCAATTTTGTTGAGCTTTTACTTAAATAAGATTGTATCGAATTTGTGTGTATTTCACTTTAGGTTGGCCGTTATAGGCCATATTTTAGATAAAAACTGGAATTTAAATAAAAATTACTTTGTGCTTTGTACATTCTCCGACCAAAATGCCTATAATTTTCCAGTGTTCATTGTGCAAACTCGGTGATGCGCGAGTCTAAATATCTTTAATTTCAGATCGACTTTTGGTATGTGTAAATGAACTGAATCAAAATCTAGAGAAACTTCCTGCAGTTTCTCAAAAACAGTGTTTGCAACCTTACCCATATTACAGTATCAGATCTTGATTTCGGTAAAATAATTCGGTCACAAAATTTCTTCTACATAAAATTTAACGTATTAAATAAGATGGCATTTGAAGATTTTAAAATTACATTTAATACATACAATTGATTGCAATTTCTTTGAAATGTATACCATAGAAACACTATAGTACTATTTCACATTTTATTACAAAGTTGTAATCTCTGGTTTGTCAGGTAGCGAGGAATAAATCTTTCCTTATACATATCTTCTAAGGCTCCACGAACCTCTGCCTCATTTAGCAACACATTACACCACAACAACACAATTATTCGTAAGTTTGTATATAAGTAAATTTTGATTTTGATTTTTTGTATTACTTAGTCTTTAACTCTATTTTGCTTCCTATAGCACACTCAAGTTGCTAATATTAAGCCTAGTTTCAGTAAAAGGTGTATGTAGATACAAATAAAAAAACTCATACGCGTTAATTATCATTTTTATACTGCAATATTTTTTGTATTTCAGATCTAGATTAAAGCGCTTTAATACCACTTTAAGAGTTTTTATAAGGATAATTATTGTTTTCCTTTTCTTTTTGCTCAGGTTAGCTTATAGCAAAATATTCTCAATGCTTGCGTTAATAAAGCATTTTCACTATTACCATTTTTAGAACCAATATTTAGCCATTTACATATCACATGCGGCCACAATCATTTAAACAAACGGAATTTAATTTCAGAATAAGTTATTTATAACCCTATTTCAGTTTTTTTTCGTAATCATTTTATGACTTTCAGAAATCATCTCATTAATGTGCTAGTAAACCATTGATACTCAGGTTCTTTTAATGTCACAAAGAAGATTGAAATAAGATCTGTAGACTTTCTAAACTCAGACCCAGTAAACACTTATTGGTTAAAAATGTCCTGCGCAGGATGGTCCAAATAAAGATACCATGAGACATCTATTGGACGGACAACCAACATACGTACATAAAAGTATGTTTTTATCCCCAATTAAACAAATATCATTATAATAATCTAAAAATTTTTTTTAATCTTGAGTGTATAAGAAGTAATAGCGAATGTATAAATAGCTTTCCTAACATTTTATGATTTTTTTAAATATTTAATATTGTAATTGAAAGGCTGCTATATATTGCATATAAATGGTACATCAAACATTCATAATATGGGCTCCATGTAACAGTATAGTTTTCTTCCATAGTTTACCTAAGAACCATACATTCCCATCTATTATAGCCATCTATTTAAGCGCACGCTTTTATAGAATAAAATTCAAATTTGGCGCCTTTTGAGTCACCGTCAAACCCCGTTTCCGTTAAGTTCTACTCCACGGCACGGAGAGGTCGCTGTTGTCGACAATTCTCTCTGTTATTGTGACTGACCTTTTCCGTTCTCCATCGTCCATTTTTTTTTTGGATTTTGGACGTTTAATTCTTAGCAGATTCTATTTTTTTTCGTAATAATTGAGTTTTATTTTGCGAATTTCGCTTCCGTCGCTATATCAGTGTTTTGTGGTTCCCACGGTAAGCAAAGGTGATTTTAACTCAAATTTTAAAATAAAGGCTCTCGATTGTACTCCCTCAACTTAGGTTGATTCTACGGTGTCACAATATAGTGCTACAAGAAGGTTAGTACCTTAATAATAGGCAAAATCTTTCCAGAAATGTACTGTTTATACAAAAGCACAGTCATGCTTAAATTGGATTTAAAAATATTATTGCAGGTGTAAAACGTAAAATAAATATACCACGGAGAGCAGAACAACACAGGGATTTTATTATTAATTAATATAAATAATGTTAAATAAAATAAGTTGTTGGTTATTTGACAAGAGGACTACAATCATTCGCGTTGCAGGTTAAAGACCAAGTGTCCTCCCTTCTTTGTGGTTCTCCTAGACCATTAGCGTAACCGATACCTAAAAATAAACATTCCTGTTATTTATCGAACCTGCGAATGGTTCGTCTCGTCAAGAGGTTCAAGAGGCACAGGTTAATTTTGTAATATTAATTGGTGGGTAATACAAGGGAGAAGCAATAAGCAAATCTATATCAAGAATATTTACCAACAATACTGCTTCCAGTTATAGCTGGAAGTGCAAACAAGCGAAGAAATGCTAATGATAAATGGTAAATTTAAAATGCAGAGAGTATGTCGTGGTTTCGCCACGCTTCTGAAAGGTTAAAATAAGAAAATACAAATAATTACTGTGTGTTACTTACTGTGAAAATAAAAGGGTTTTTTTCTAAAACATACCTCTTTGTATAATTTTTCTACCATCCCTTTTATATCCTATAAATATCCGACAAACGTTGTTGTTCCATATGTACATCCGCTGAATAGCCAATAAGTACGTTTATAATACTATCCAAAGGAGGTCTAGGTGATCAACTTGGGATAATCCCCTTTATGGCTCCTATTGTTCCATCTCATGATTTTATGAGATGTAACGGGACGTCCCTAGGATTTATTCTTATTAAGTTCCATTTTTGAGTCACTGGGACATCCAAGGGACCGATTTATGCCGACTGGGAATATTTATTTGGTGAGTTTTTTTGATCTTTCTCGATATAAGGATTGAAAATAAGATTTGGCACAGACTCGCTTTTGATTTTAAGTTGTTGCATATGCATTTTAACGAAGCAACTTAAAACATAAGAGATGGAAAATTACAAACTTAAACTTGTCAATCGTGCCTGAGGTTTAATCGTTCTAAGAGAATTATACATTTAGGAAGCTTGAACACATTTAGTAAGTGAGGTATGTATAAGTAAAAGGGCCGTAGTTGCCTGAAAGGTGCATTAGGCTGAGGTGTTGAGTTTTTGAGGTGGGTAAAAATTAAGGCAACGATTGGACTTTACCTTAGAAGTTCGTTTTGAATTATATGGAGATTTTCGATATAGGTACCTTCCGCCAATTCTAGCTCGTGGTAGAGCTGAAAATACGTAAAATGAAGGGAGTGTTTTCTCAACTCCTGCTAAAGATTTCTCAAGAAAAAACGTATCTTTCTATTAACAAAGTTGGATGACGACAGCAATTAAAATGATTTTCACTTTGAGAATATACAAAAGCAACCATAAATAGAATTATGTTCTGTATATCAATATTTTTCTTGGCATTCAGATACATACATCAATTTCACTTCATCCATTTATTAACAAGAAAATAGCTCTTTACAGGCTGCTTTTAATGTTGCAAAAATATCAGAAATGATCGAGTGCATCAGCTTTTGCAAACTTTCATGTTTATACTTTTCGGATCCGTTAAAATCAAAATGATATATTCTAATACCAGAATCTTGTGTTTATTACATAAACATCAATCGATGTACACACACCAAACAAATTATAACTCGATTGAAATTGAGAACTTGCATTATAGCCAAATAGTCCATTTTATAGATACCGTATAAGGTTAGTCGTAAAATCTGTAATAGTAAAGTAATTACCCAAAAGCCGCAGGTTATGATTTCGTCAATTTATCTCATTGCAAATGCGCATATATGCGTATTTGCGTACGAGATATAAAATTGTGTATCAGATAAACCGTAATAAAATGTTTCACCGGAAAAGATCAGCCAAAAGCAACAGCAGATGACCAGCAGTGAACCATAATGTAATAGGTCAAAAAGTGTAGAGTACCCGACTTTCTTCATTTTACTTTCACAGGCCATCGGTTGCACTATAATTACTAGGGCAAATCGCTTCGCGCGTCTATTATTTACCAAATTATTAATAATTACTTTAAATGCTACAAAGAAGCTGTTATTTAAGAAAATCATATATTAGGTTTATGGTCATGTTATTTAGAACTCGCTATGTCATAAGGTATCTAAATAAATATTATTTGCTTAATTTCTTATATTCAGCACCTTAAATTCCTATCTCCTCATGTAGTAAGAGCAAATTTTATTGCGTGTTTATATATCGGATGGCACAGCAGATATATTACACACTTTGCAGTAAAATTTTTCTATTTTTTTAATTTAGGGTATTTAGATATATTACCATGTAGCAGCAACCAAAAAAAATATTCGGTTAAACCAACAGTAAAAGTCTTTATTTTTAACAGAAGCAAAAGTTGTAAAATTAGTGGGGTTCGGACTATTTGATTCAATGAGCTATTGAAATTAAAGATACTCTCAAACCACCCAAAGCTGGAACGAACTTCTGGAGCCATCTCTAACCCAGCCTTAACACCTTATAACAGTTGACTTATCAATGCTGCCTTTAGTCTCTCCTACTTCCTATAACTCTGAAAAATTGACAATATAATTCTCCTTTTAAAGACAGGCAAACGAGCCACCGCCTTTGCCAGCTACCCTCCCAATACTCTTCTATCCACTTTGGATTTCTCCCCAAGAGTTAACCTACCAACCTGACTAACTGGCTCTTTAGACAATGGTGTTCGTAAGCCACACCATTGTCTAAAGAGCCAGTTAATGTTAAAGTTAGTCGATGCCCAATTCCCATAAAACCAGGCTGTATTGATGCCATCTCTTCTAACCAATCGTTCTTTTAGGGTTACTCCCGGCGACTTCATCTCCACTACTTGTTCCATTAGAATAAGATTTTCATAGGAATCCTCCTAAGGCAACCTATAAGCACTCTCTCAATTTAGGCAACCACCTTAGTAATATATCAAAAAAAGAAAGATATTTTCTGCCAGAGGAAACGACTCTTTTACCGTACATACTCCGATTACGCTAAGCACTAACGACATATCATCAGGCACAGCAAACTCTCTGGAAAAGACAAGAGACAGCTTTCTAACAACAAAACACAAAAAACTAACTTGACAGTTTGACGTGCCTCATTGGACCAATCAAAATGGTAGAAAGGCGTGGCCGAATTAAGACGGGAAATCAAATTTCATTTAATCTGATAATCTTATTATTTAAGTAATATCTAAAGCAAACGCCCAATCAAAAAGGTTACTTATAGATAAAGGGGCCTTTTTGATTGGTGTTAGCATCAGATATTAATCTGAATGAAAATAAAATTATTCAGCTTAATTTAACATATCTAAATGAGTTAATTTACTGCAACAGTATAACAGTATTATCCAAAGATTATAGAAATATTTATTGTGAAGTTTATTTAGTAGAAAATTAGGAATTACGTTTTTTATGTAATTTTGTATCATTTTCTTCTTAAAGAACCTCTTTAAATAAAGCTCTTTAAAGCTTTAAGTAAAGCTCTTTCGATTAGAGGATGATTTGTATTTTCCCTACGCCTTTACGAAATCTAGAAACTCTTAAGGATTTTCTAACGTGGGTTAATTTGGGATTTAAACCTAAGCCTAAATAGTAAAAAAATTACTGTCTATCTCTCGTGATAGTTACCGCAAAAATACGTGCAGCAAAAATCCTATTAACATTACTGATTTACTATTAAGAATTATCTAAATTTTTTGTTATTTTTCTTACTGATACTAAATAATGAATACTAAAAATTTTTAATTTATTTTTCCTAAACCTTAACTCACATATTTTTAAACAAATATCCATATATAGGTACGTACAATCGGACGTTCACAAATCGTTTAATTTCGAAATATCAGCATTTAAATGGCATAGGTCGGCTAAACAGCTTATTTTTCCAAAATGTGATAAATGAGGTTCGACTCGACGCAACACCTTCACCGATCATGAGAATCAAGAATTCGTAGGTTTGGAGGAGTTATTGCAATTGCCTTGTCGGATCGGAAATAGGTAATAACAGCTTCGATGTCGAGGTCGTCGGGAAATGGCCTTAAGTTTATTAGCATTAATAAATGATTGCCTAAACTTTTAAGAAGTCAGACCAGGTGAAAAGGCTAGAGAAATCAAAGGGAGATAAATCGGGTGATCTCGTGGTCCATTCGGTAGCACCCCTTCTATCAATCCCCTAACAGGAAACATTTTATAATTGAGAGGAGCCATGTCTTGCTGAAATATTGGAATTCTTTACGTTAACGTTGGTCGTTCTTCGTATTTTCGATTAGTGCTGAATTGATGGTATTCTCCAACAAGTTTAGATATAATATCTTTATGTAATTTCCAGGTGAAAATAATGGTCCAATTATGTGAATACCAGCCCCAACCTTAGGGTCATTCTTGGATTGGTGTCGGACCAGTAACGACAATTATGTCAATTGACAGTGCCACTGAGAAAAAATTATGATTTG
The DNA here is from genome assembly GCF_022605725.1 of Anthonomus grandis grandis. Lineage (NCBI taxonomy): Eukaryota > Metazoa > Arthropoda > Insecta > Coleoptera > Curculionidae > Anthonomus > Anthonomus grandis. Next base: position 32,130,166 of record NC_065552.1, read on the forward strand.
TCTGAAAATCAGATTAGGTAGAATTATTTCGGACATATTATTTCATAAAATTGTAAACAGCACTCATTATCATTATTAATTTTTACGAATTCTTTGTAACAACTTTGTTATAATGATCCGCGGAACTCGTACATATTCCACAATACGTGTTGATGTTTTATTTTGAAAATCTTTTAATGAATTTTGAAGACAGAAACTGAACAGTTAAAGACATATGTCTAATCCGGAATAGTGACAATTAGTTTAGCTTCAAAAACCAAAAATAATTTATTCATGGACCATAGATCATTTAACTTAAACTACCTATCTTACATTTATCTTACGAACATCTTAAGTATCTTAAAAACATCTTACATTACCTTAAAGTAGCTCATTCACTCAAACTGCATTTGTTATAAAGATAGCATCTTATCAATCTTGGCATTGATAACTTTGTGAATGATATAGGTGAATTATAGTTATATACTTTTATTATTATTTTTGCGATGATCTCCACACAAAATAACTCGTTAAATCAATAATTCTATTGCATAGATTACAATATTAAACTTACAAATAGACAGTTTCAAATTCACATCATAAGGAAACGGATTTATCTATGGATGCATATTAAATCGTATCATTGTAAGACAGTATAACATTTTTGATACACCGATTATTGTGTATCTCTATAAGAATCGTGATAGTTGGTTATTCAAGTGAAATGAACGTTAAAGGGTTATCGTGTGTTCTATACGAATTGAAATTTGACGTGTTGCGTAAATGTTAGATGTACGTACGTAATAATAATATTCTTTTTATGTTCCTTTCATTTTTGTCCACAAGTATAATATTTCAACATCACAAATGATTTTTGGCTTATTAATATACCACTTATTACAGGTATAAAGACATACATCATGTTTCAACTTAAGAGGAAAAAAACCTTCTTTTATTATGTCAAGTGTTGCTTCAGGATATATAAATCAATTATTCTTTTGACTGCATGCCGCTATAATTAAAAACAAATATTAGTGTAATATGAAGCTTGTATTTGACTATTTATACAAGAAAATCGTTTTGCTATCATTTTCTATGTAGATGTGACCTTAAGTGTAACTATATTCAATGTGCCATTCAGTTTAAATGTCGATTCACCAGAAAAAACAATGATTTTTAAAAATATCAATATCACAAAATTCTAAGTCATTAATAAGCAAAAAAGTAATGAAATTATCTCAACAGATAAAAACTAAACATTTTAACCACTTCACAGAATTTATTTTACAAAGTGCTCAAAATGTGCGCCGTTATTTGCGAGACAATCATAAAGTCTGTCTTGAAATTCCTCACGAATATTGGCAAGTGCTTGTCCGCTAATATCTCTACATTCGATTACGACGCCTGTCAATCCACATCCCTGGAAACTGTTCATTAAGCCACTCTCGAACTGTCAATGCCTAGTGCTGAGCAGCTCCATCTTGTTGGAAATACAAATTATTTTCGTTTAATATCCCAACAGCATTTTCATCCACTTGGTTTTTCAAAGTTTGGACCATTTGAAATTCAAAACTTTGAGGACTTTGGGAGAAAACCTCAGCTAGTTCTATTCCATACATTCTAACTATTCCTAAGGATCTACATTTGTAAATCTTTAGACACACAATGTGCAAGAGCATACTTAATTGGAACAGTAAACAGTCACGCCGTACCGACTCTTGATGTCTGCCAGCACTTTGTATGGCCCATCTCAAGATGTTTGAAGTTTCGGTGATAGACCCTTCCATCTCTTGATCGTAGAGCCAAACCAAGTCACCATTGTTATACCTCTGACCTCTGGTCTTTGGTATTGACATCATATGCGTCCTTCATCTGATCGCTGGCATCTTAAATGAAAATGCGCACTTGTCTATGAATGACATCCGTTCTTCTACGCAGCTCACTGACTTAGTCTTCCCCGGCAACATTGGTTCCTGGCGGGCAACCAAACTTCAGATTGAATGGGAGACGAACATCCCTTCTCATCACTATTTGAGCCGGAGACTCTACTGTGCTTTCATGGATGAATGAACAAATGAAGCAACCTATCCCAGTCTCTCTGGTGGTCATATACCAATTAATGGTCAACAACTATTCATATATTCTACCATGCCATCTGCTTGTAAGTATAATGCAGTAGTCCTCTTTTCCTAATTCCAAGCGTCTTACAGATGTTCGGAAACAAGCTGGATTCAAAATTTCGTCATTGGTTTGAGTGAAGCTCTAAAGGTAAACCAAATCAGCAGATCCATTATTTTATTAAAGCGTCGGCGACAGTAGAGGCTTCCTGATTTGGTAAAGGGTATGATTAATAGTTCTATTCATTCGTTTCACCATTCCATCTGACTGCCGGTGAAATGCAGTAGTCTTCGTTTTCATGATTGCAGAAGTTGGTTAATACATTCTTGGTCTGAATGTAGCTCCAATGGTAAACCAAATCGGCAGATCCATTATTTTATTAAAGCATTTGCGACAGTGGAGGCTTCCTACTTTGCATCAACCCATTTGTTAAAGTAGTAGTCCATCATGATTACAATGTACTTATTCCCTGTTTCTGATTCGGGAACCGGCCGGCAAAGTTAATAGCACTTCGTTCAAGGAAAATTCTTACATTGCAATTTATCCCTCAAAAAGCCTTTTTCTGTCTCTGCGGCTATTACTTGCCACACTTACAACGCATGTCTTGCATCAGTCCCTTACATCTGCTTTGCTATTGACCCAGTGAAGTCTTTCCCTGACTTTTCCCAGGGTCTTTGGTACTCCAAGATGTCCTCCTGATACACCGGCATGGATTTCCTCTAGTAAGTCCGAAATTTGACATTTAGGCACAACGATTTGTCTTCTCTTCTTTTTGCCCTCATGCTCAATCAACCAATCAATCACCCTCATGGTCAATCAACCAGTCAATCAATCAAGGTGAACCAATACCTTAAGAATCCAAAATTACAGAGTTCCATTATGTCCAATACTATACTTGACATGTTGCGAGTATACTTGGCAACCTCTTCCCAAGTTGCCTTTTTACCTTCCTTAATCCAGGTTATGACCATCGAGATCTTCCTTGTGGCCTTTTATAAGATCCACATTTTGCCAAGTATCATCCAAGTAATACGACAGTGCTTAACAACTTAGCATCTTTCTCCTCTGCCTGCTGCCAATGCTTAAAGTCCTTCAAGTGGGATCTTTTTACTACGGCTTGCTGAAGACTGGTCTATGATTGCCTCTTCGCATCTATCTTTCTTAGTTTGGCAAAAATGGAACGAGCACCTTTTGGAGCATCATCTCTTCTTAAGTCCAACGTAAGAACAGTGGCCTCCTGAATGACCAATCGTTTGCTTTTGCAGCCACTTCCAACTGGCACTGATAAATATTCCATGATGTAGTACCACACAATTGAGGCGCCAACAGATCCCGTATTGCCAGAAACTTCATTCTTGTTATCCACTGCTAAAGGTTTACGGGGCAGCTCTTCGATAGTGGTGATGTACAATGTTGCGATTCTGTTTTGAACTTCCTACCAATAAGAGAATCTGCTTTTTCACTAGCGAACATTTTTCCAGAATATCATTTAATTTTTTTTTTAAAATTGGCATTGTTTTCCAAAATCTTTTCTTGCAGCCTACCATAATCCACCTTTGTGGCTAGCAACTTAGCTTCCAAACCTTGCAACATTTAACCGCTATCGCTTGTACCAGCAAAAACAAAGTTGTCCAAGTCTCTTTAAACGGCATCAATATAAATACGACGATCAAGGTTATATGTTAGGTACTCAGTATAAATTAAGCAGTTATTATCAATAGATCAGTTGGATGAAAATCTATGTTATTCCAGAATGATCTAACATGAATAACACTTGATTTAAATGGATTTAAAAGATATTCTGATGAAATGTTACAAGGCAGCAAATTATTATTTATTTTAGTCTATGCAGAGTCTCTTTAAGAAAGAGAGCTGTTCTTGTAAGAAAGAATAAAAATACAACTAGGTATCTTCTGCATTTAGCTGATACGAGGAATGTTTTAATTTAAGATGAAATCTTGATGTGTATATAATAAAGAAGAAACGATGCAAAATAGTCCTCTGAGATACTAGCACCTATTTTAATGAATTGTGTTTGATTACCTAAGTAATTAAATCAACAGTACATAATTTCATGACTTACAAAATCAAAAGCCTTCGAATAATCTATATTGTTATCACGCGCTTTAAATATATCATTATAAGCATAAGACAGTGCCGAGGCATAATTATCTGAGTGCACCACCCATAATATACCATGCTCATTAAGAAAATTGCGCACTTGAAAATCAAGAATACGTTCAAGAGTTTTGAAAAATTTGGCAGAATTCTAATAGATCTGAACCTTAGAAATTAACATTGGAATACTAGAATTAGTAAAGAACTTTGTTTAAGTTTAACATGTGCACAACGGAAAGGAGGGTGTTTTGTTTACAAACATCTTCATCGATTCGATTATAATTTAAAGCATAATCTATTATTAATAAAAAATTATCATGTAAATATTTTTTAACGTCACTGGTAAAGATTCCTTGTATCGGTGGATCAATCGACGTTGCGATGTTGTTGTTTATGTCTCGAATATACGTTATCCGTATTCATTTAACTTTGAACATTGATTTGTTTAGAGTATCTTATCATGTTTTATTAAAGAAAATGCTTGATACTTTGTTAAAGAGGAACAGTAGTATTGTTTTGTGCCTGTCAAAATAAGTGACAAATTTTAATGATATAACATGTAAAGTTTTTTGCCATTTCTACATAAGGATTTGGCATCATTGCATCAGAGATGTTGCAAGCAAACAAACTGCCCATAGTTCCACGGCAATGCTAATTCTAGCCTATTCAATGTTCTAAGATCTAGACTCATCCAAAGTAGTTGGATTGTTTACCTTAGGTAATGGCACGACAAATGCTTCTTTCTAATATGGAGTCAAATTTAAAATTATAAATAAATTATTTAATTCATTCCATTTCTCCTCGTATGTACCATCTTTAAAGTAACTTTTGTAAAAAGCTTTTTTTCTGCTCTAATCGCTGCAATAGTATAGTTTCTGTCTAAGTGCTTTATTTCCGCCAAAAATTTGTTTTCAGTAAGCCATAGTGAATTATTTCCTTTTCGCAAAATAGTTACCTTAATATGGCATGTTTGTCACATAAATCAGTTCATTCGTTATTTAAAAACCCACCTTACTAATGGATTCGTACTCGCATATTAAAGAAAGTGGAATAGCCTTGTTAGTTTAAAAGTAAAGTTTAACTCCAAACAAAAGTAATTACCCGCAGTTTTGGAAACGATATCATTAATTTAAACAAAATAGTGTGGGAATTAGTAAAAAGAATAGTAATAGTACTTGACTCTTTTATTAAATTCAAGTAGCTACATAAATTTGAAATTTTTGATTGTTAGATCACTTGCTAATACCTTTGTCAGTTTTTCAAGAACATCCCCTTTACGGAAATGTCCTCTTTTCCGTAAACGTGTAACTTACCATCTGAATCCAAACCATCCAACTGAATTAAGGTAAAAATATCTTGATTTGGATTAAATAAAGCTTATCAAAAACGTAATTTAAAATGAAATGTTAATGAAAAAAAATTAAACGTTATTTGAAATAGAAAATTACGTTTTCTATTATCTCTTCTATAAGAAATGTTAGAAAAACGAAAAATAAAGAGAGGTATATATTATAGATTTTAGCAAAATTCATTTTGAGATTTCTGATTTTAAACTTGCGATTAATTTTCTGAGGTTAAGCATCCAGGTCAATAGGGCAAAAAAAAATGCGAAGAAGGATATTGAACTTAACACAATTATATTTCATATAATAGAAAAATATTCACAATCAGTGAAAAATATAATAGGTACGTAAATTGACACCAAAAGGCACTTGCTAAATCAGATCCCTTTATAAGTTATAACTTATTCTTATTATAATACTCTACTGCAGAAAAACAATATAAATCTAAGAAATAATACTTTAATTGTAAAATAAACAAAAATATAAGAATAGAGTGTTTCGAAATTAGGAGCATATATTCTAATTTAACGAAAAATTTCTTACTTTGGTAAATTTGTGACGAATTCATAATTACTTCCCTATTTTGTCGGGTTAACCTTTAAATGCCAAATAAATTATTGCATTTAAAAAAAAATTGAACTTAATATAATGAAGGTACCTTTAAAGGTTCATATTTCTTTTATATACGTGAAAAAGTCTATTTTCTTCCTATTTTCAATAATTAAGCCCATGAGATAATATTTTTTTAAATTGATATTACCCAACAAAATAGGAAAATAATTAGTTAATTTGAGGCCGTTATTTGCAAAAGTCTCTAATCGACAAAATAATCAAAATTCACTTTTTTCGCCAAGTTCAACAGGTTTTAAATAAGGAACGTATTACTATCGTTAAAATCTTTCATAACTGCCTCTTTCTCATATAAAAGTTAGTACAAATTTGCAGGTTATTTGCAAAACTCTTTCTTTGCTTTCACAGTTCATTTGCAAAACTGCTTGTTTGCTCGTCAACCAATAAGCACGCTATTCTTGTGCCTACGTGACTAACGCCACGCTTTGTTTACATAGAGTGAATCGAATATATTTTTAGTTCTAATAGAAATTTCGTTGTGTATTGACGTGTAATATCAATTGATTTTTGGTGCGATTTGCTGCTATGGATGAGTTAAATAATGATTATAAGATTTTACCTTCTCCAAGAGGAAAAGCACGCAAGAAAGAGCGACAACCGGAAAAACTACGTTAGGGCTGTTAAAAAAAGGGATAGGTATGGCTTAAAAAAGGCCCTCAATCGGTTTAATAGTAACTAATTAGCTGAAATTATATTATTTTCAGACATACAGCACACGTGCTTCCAAACTTTCCAACTTGTGGTCACGATGGTAAACCCGGACAACCGTATTTTTGCAGAACTTTAACAATGAATGAAATTAAACAATTCCATGGATACATGTATGAATCTAGATCTAAAATAGACCACGATAATCTCATACTGAACTGTTGCAAAGGACAGAAACCGAAGAGAGGAAAATCCAATCACGCTCAAGTCTCGATTCAATACAATGTTCGTTTGAAAGATGGAAAATTGATAAGAGTGTGCAAAAATGCGTCTCTAGGCATTACGAATTTTAGTGGAAACCGAGTGCAAAAAATACTTCGTAATTTTGTCAAAAATGGAGAGCTCCCGAAAGAACGAAGAGGAGGGGACAGGGTAGGTCGCAAGAACGATGAAAAACGTAAATATATAAAAGACTTTATAGAATCTTTAACATGTGCAGAATCTCACTATTGTAGGAGCAAGACTAGTGTGCGTGTCTATTTACCATGCGATTTAAATTTTAAAAAGCTTTATACTTACTATCAACAACGTTGATTTGAAAAAAAAAATTAAAAAAAAAATGGCAAACAAGATTTGCACGTTAGAATCAGTTATTTTAGAAAATTCGTGAATGCAAATTACAATATTGCGTTTGGAACTCCACTTACAGATTGCTGTATAACGTGCCTACGGTTCAAAGAGCAACTAAAATTGACAACGTCAGCTGAAAAAAGATATAAGTTAACAACAGAGAATCGCGTTCATTTATTGAAGGCAAAGGCGTTCTTCCGTCTCTTGAAACATCCAAAACCAAACACAGTGTCTTTTTCCTTTGACTGCCAGAAAAACTTGGCCCTGCCTCGATTACCAGACCAAGCCGCATATTTCAGCCAGCAAATAAATGACAACAATTTTACTATATATAGCGTTTGGAACGTCTAACACCAAGTTAACACCTGCAAACGTGAACGCGTATTTATGGACGGAAATTAATACTCAAAAAAATGCGAACACAATAGCCTCGGCAGTTAGGCATGCATTAAACACCAAAACATTTGAGCCTTCTGTCACAAAAATTAACTTGTTCGCTGATGGGTGCGGCGGACAAAACAAGAACACAACTATCATGACAATGTTAGCCTACTGGCTTCTTAAAGAATCTCCAGAAAATATTAAAAATATTGAGCTCACATTTCCAATTGTAGGGCACTCTTTTATCCCCCCAGATAGAGTTTTCGGATTAATAGAAAAGGAAGTAAAAAAAATACCCGTTATTGTAGAATCCAGTCATTACGACGCTATAATAAGTAAATATGCTACAGTTAGAAAAATAGGTGTTGACTGGACCGTACAAGACTGGAAAACTGAAGCAAAAAAAATCGTAAAACTTCCTGGAGCCTGGCATTTCAAATTTAGCAACGCAAAACGATTTATTTTTCATAAAAAGGCACACACAGTTTTAATTCAAGGTGAGATTAATTACTTGAATAACACAGGAACGCCTAACAGTGTTTGTAAAAAAATTGTTCGTTTTCATCCCTAGAGCCAGGTGAAGTACCACTAAGCAACAAACTTAAAGGCGATAAAGCTTCTATTATTAGTTTACTGCATTATGGTGAAGACTGAAGAAAACTACCAGAGTTAGGCTTCTACAAAAATATCCTAAAGCAAACTGTTGCAAGTACGATAACAAGTGATGGTAACCAAGATTTGTGTGAAAACGAAACCGACACTAAAATTATTTAATTTTTTTCCTCTTGGTTTTTTGAATAAGAAGATACTTGAAACTTAATGTTGTTATTTGAAAAACTTTTTTTAATATTTTTAACAAGTTATTTCTTGTTTAATTAATAAACTTTCCATTTAAAAAAACTTTAATGAGTTTCTGTCATTATTTTATTTGCAAAACTCTCTCTTTGCGAAAAAAAAATATTTTTTTCAAAAACTGTAAGAGATTCAAATTTACGATCATTATTACTTATTATTAATGAATATTTTGTATTGGTTAAAAAATATAACAATCCGAAAATATAATTTACATGAAAGCTTAAATATTTTTTGTTGCTCCTGAAAAGTAAATCAAATAGCAAAGAGGGAGTTTTGCAAATAACGGCCTCATTTAATATTTAAACTATGACAACTAATTTCGACTCACTTTTAATAAATACTATAAATCTCATATAAGGGAAAAGAAACCCTTTAAGTTTAAGTAACATAAAAACATAAATAAATAAATCTTCATATTGTAAGTAATAATTGTCTGTATCACAGAAAAATAGATTAATAGAGAATCAAAGTAAACAAGTGAGAATTAAAATGAGATTCTGGAACTCAAAAAATAGGAAATTTATGGTCGAAAATTGAGCAACTGAAATAAATTTTTCGATGTTCAATAACTAAAATCATTTTGGAAATGTTTATGTACTGAGGAACTATTGAAGTGTTACAAACTTATAACTATATAAAGTAGGTGCGAAAAAATGATACAAACCGACTTAAATACCATAAAAACCTTATAACTCTTTTAAAAAAATATTGTTTTCTTTGTACTAGATGACAAATTGTACATCCATTATTTAGAGATTATCTCTCAAGGTTTAGTTATGACTCCTAGTTTGATTATACTTCAGGTAGTTCTGCCAAGTTGCATCCGTAGGAAAGTAGCTTGTCCAAGAGATGTTCCAAATGATGCACATAGCCATAAGGAACGTATATATCGTTATTGACACCCACCAAATGATTTTCTCTGTTTTGGTTTCTGAAAGGTTCCTAAGAATGTTGATGCCTACTAATAGGCCTGCTAAAGCACCTGAAATTAAAAAAATACATTTTACATTATTGGACATTTTCTACATCAGAACATCATTTTAGAATTTTCTATGATAGAAAGATATTCCATATTTAGTAAATAATATCAAAACTAATATTGGAAGTGAACTGGAACAAACTATATCTTAGGGTTAGAAAGATTGGGAGGAACTTTTATAGTTAACATTTAAATATGGTAAAAAGATTACAATACGTATATAGTATATATAGGGGAGCACTTTTTATCACTTTCGAATAAAGGGACCTTAATTTTATGTATATTTTACATATTCCAGTAATCATGATAAATGCACATTTATCAGTTTCAAACGTAATACTAATTTATTTCAATTTGATTATAATTATAATGCAGTTCTACTTAAGGGGACTGGTAAAGTGACGGACCTGGGTGTCATGTGATGAAAAGTTTACTTTCGCAGAACATATTATTTACTTAAGAATCAAGTGTAATCGAATGCTGCAAAAAGCATTAAATTTTGCCAATAATTACAGTCGTTTGGTATTTGTCTACGTCGTCTAGGCTGGAAACAATACAAAATAAACTTTTAAGATTTTTAGACTATAAAAATACTGGTTCATTATTTCAGTTAACAGTTAGAGGAGAAGGTCCGAATATGGGCCCCATTTTGTTTTTTGAAAATATTAATGGTGTCATTGAACGAATTAACCTGTAATTTGGAAACCTAATTACTGGGAACATCCACTTTAAAGTTATAAACACGGTTTTAAAAAAATACTTAATAAGAATGGTGTGATTTTCAAAAATCAAAAAGTATAAATTTTTAAGATTTATGAAAAGTGCTTGAAATATGGGCCACCCTATAAAAGTAACAAAAAGTCGTATTTAATCGTAAGAAAATATGTATTTTCAAAAAACAAGACATAAAAATACTCATTTACAAAAATCGCAAATATATTCGCCGCGTTCTGTGTTCGCACACATCAAACAGCGCACCCACGACTCGCCCTTGACATCTTCAGAGAAAAGTCCTTCACAATAAATACACGTTGCATCTTCGTTTTCAGGAGGAGTTTCGAATTCTTCAATGGCGTTATCTTCATCATCAGGAATGAATATTACGCCATCTTCACTCTCAGAGTCAGACGATTCAACAATCTTTTTTCGTTTTGGAAGTTTTGGCTGGGACTTCGATTTACCCTTGGAGAAAGTTTTGCCAAACACATTCTGTTTTCCTTTTCCACTAACATTTTTAGTTTTTTCAATAGAAGTTTCTAACTCGTTTTTGGATGGAGAAGACGTTATAATTTCAGACTTAGAAGACTTTTTTCCACGATTAGTTACTTTTCTTTTTATGGAAGGGACTGGGGAAATCGCAACAGGGGACACAAACCTGGGTGATTTTGACAAACTAAGTGAAGTGGAGGAAGGATCATCATCAACATATCTAGAGCATCCGGGTTGGGGATCATTATTGGAACATGGCGGGTCAGTAGATTTAGCATTTTTGTTAACTTGAGTTGCTGGACTGGACACGGGAGAGGAACTTTGATCTTGGGAAGTATTGCTGTTGGTGGAGTTTTCTTTAAAATCGCTGCATCTTTTAGCTGCTTCAGCTTCCTCAGTAATAAAATCAGCATCACAAAAAATGTGTCTATTAAAGGGATAAATGCCTGTCACTCGAAAACCGTTGATTGCTATTTGTGCAGTCTGTGACTTTAAGGATGCCTTTCCCAATAGCTCGGCTATTTCATAAACAGAAACAGAACGCTGATTAACACGTATCCAATTTCTTATTTCTTCGCTATAGTAGAGCTTAAATGGACCCATAAAACCTTTATCTAAGGGCTGTAATTTATGCGTAGAATGAGGGGGTAGTGACAATATTGAAATGTGATTCTCCCTGGCTAAGCTAATAATTCCCAAATTGCGGGTGTGGCTGTAATGTCCATCCAATTTTAACAAAACAGGGTCATCTTGAGATGGTTTAACGAATTGTATAAAATGACGAAACCACTTCGTAAAGAGATTTTGTTGAAGCCACCCACTGGGATGTACGTCATAAATTGTCCTCGGGGGAGCTCCACGAATTAACTGGTCATTTTTATTTTTCCTGGGAAAAATTAACATTGGCGGTACGAATTGTCCACCAGCACTCATACACGCAACGAATGTCACAAGTGATCTTCGTTCTGCTGAAGTGATGGCAGCTATCTGTCATTTACCTTTTCGACCAATTACAGTAGGGATCTTACTTTGCACTATTGATAGGCCTGTCTCATCGACATTAAATATTATGTGCGGTGGAAAATTGTATTCCTGCTCCAGATTATCAAAAAAACGTTATGCGTTTTCTGCATTAAAATCAAGAGCTCTTGCAAAAGACGTTCCACTTGGCTTTATTAGGGAAAGTATTTCCTTATGGCGACGTAAAAATCCATCAAGCCAGCTTCTTCCTGCTATTTCATTCCTAAAGGGGCTATTCTTACCATTTTTTCAACTAAATTGTACGCTATAATTCGAATGTCTCGTCTAGTGAGGCCATAAAATTTTGCCTCCATTGTGAGAATTTAATCAACAAGCTCCTTCTCCAGTTGACTACCTAAAACGGTTTTTCTTCCAAGGGTAGTTGCGGTTATGTGGTCAGGATCTCCATCGACTTTAGAAAGCCTTTGTAAAGTAGATCTTGGTACATAAAATGCTTTTGCTTCCTGCCTACAAGTTAATCAATTTTCTTTAACAGCAGTTATAGCTTTCGTCATATCACTGGTATTCCACTGCTTTCTCATTTTTTTTGAAACGTATTTTTCCTTTGTTCGGGGCATTTTTACCTAAAAAATAACAATCGTGCCATTTTTCACAAGTCTATACTAAATATGGGCCTGGCTCATATTTCAGACAGTTAAGTGGCCCATATTCCAAACATAACAACAAAAACGTTGACATTTAAACGAAGTTTTTTTAATACAATTTTGGGCAAAACTCAGTAGTACATCTTAAACAATAACATTTCAAGACCACACTTACCAATTTTTAATTTTATTGGCTAAGAATTCTTCACGAAAATACAAAATGTTAACACACGTGTATTAATTTGTGTAACCGTCGGAATATCAACCTATCGATTGCTTTCCTATGCCATCTATGTTTAGACAGCTGAAGCTAGAGATTTGTTCATGGATCAAATACTGTTATTCTACGCTATGTGAATCATCGTAACGGTTCGCGTTGTTGCCAATAATAGAGTGGCCCATAATAAAAGCATGGCCCATATTCGGACCTTCTCCTCTATCAATTCCTGTTACATACAATTAAATGTCAATTATATTCTCTTAAAACACGGAGTTCTTAAACAGACTTTCTTTCTCTATAAACTAATTATCATATTGACTCGCGTCTCAAGTATCTAAAATACATTTCCATATACCAAAATTCTTATTTGTTTTTGGTCTGTTCTAATTATCAAGAATACTAAATTAGGGCTTTATTATACTTTTGCTCTTCTATTATCTTTTAATTAATATACATTTGGAAAACTTTGTAATATATGGATGTTCATTTGGGTGGTCTGTTAACATCATTTTTATTCTTGATAAATATATCAAATTTAAAAAATTCTGATAGAAAATTGTATTCTAAAAATAATGTTTCTAACTTATTTTAAAATTCACAATATTAGTTTTTTTCTGCCGTAATGCTTCAAAAAGTGACAGTTTTATAATTTTTGGAACAAAATTTTCTATCTAAACAATATCTAATAAAACAAAATATACCGGGTATCCTATTAAAAATTAGAAAATTAAGGCCATTTCCCGTTAAACTGGAAATAACTGAATACGTCAAAAAATGTGCATTTATGTATCGTACCTACAGAGTAAATTTTATTTTATTTTCTTTAAAAAAACTCAAAGTAAAAGTGTTATTGGCCCATATTGTCCCTTATATTAGGCCACATAAAAAAATTATCTATTAATTGGGCTTTTAATATCCTTTGAAGATTTACAAAAGCTTTTTAACGTTTTTTCATGTTAATTCTAGCGGAGAAATTCATTTTACTTTCTTACATTATAAGACAGTGTAAACAATAGGACCTGAATGAAGAGACACAAAAAACAAATTACATCACCAATATAAAAAATACATACTACATACCTCCAAAATGTGCAACATATCCTATGCTTTCTCTCTTATTTAGTACATATCTATAATAAATTGCGGTGCCTACATCACTAGCTGCTACTATAATAAACACTAATAGCTGTAGAAGCGGATAAGCCATCTCCTTCCAGTTCTAAAAAAAATTGATAATAACTTCAGCATTTAAAAGTAAGCCATCAAATCAATTAACACTTTAAATATTATTTTTACCATAATAATTGATGCAACATGTGCCGTAATAAGGGAATACACTCCTCCACTGGCACCAGCTAATTTAACATTCGGATCTGTAATAGAGGTGGCTAAAGAACCAGCTAAAACTCCAGCAAAATACACGATGAGCACTCGCCACCATTTATGCACCATCTCCAAAGGTAACCCCAAGAGAATTTGAACGGCTAGATTCACAAAAAGATGAAAAACCCTAAAACATGAAATGTTAACCTCTAAGGATACTACAAATAAATAAATTATTACCCAATATGGACAAACATATAAGTAACATATCTCCACACTTCATATCTTTTATAAGGCTCATAAATAAATAATGTGGCTGTCGGTCCACTTCCAGATTTTGTAGAATCCTTTATTGTTGCTTCGTCAATACAGAAAAATATGATTTCCACCAGAGAGATAAGAATCATGCCAACCGCCGGTGGGTAACAAGAATATTGTTCTTCATATTCACCATCTGTGACAGTATGACTTGTTGGACGACCCGGTTTGGGAACAATCCAGTTGATATACCTGAAAATATGTCATTGAAAAACAGCTCATTGGTATTCCTAATAATTTCTATAGGAAATCAGATTGAGTATAGGATACAGAAAATCCAGAATATTTCTGTAACTGTATTCTGGCTAAAAAATAATCTTCAATTCAGAGCGGCATTTGGCAATGGTTTTACAAGAATGGCAATTATAGGAGCAATTGGTTTCAGTAGGAGCCACTTGTGGGACTTCAAATGACAGTTAAGCCGTAAGAAGAGTTATGTTAACTTAGAAATTGATTTAATGAAAGAGTGATATATCCTAGCCGCCTCTAACTTCTGACTTAAGTCCAGCTGAATTCTTCTTATGGGTACACCTTGAAACTACTAGAACAAAATACTACAGCAGAATTTATCGTTAATTTGTTGCAGCAAAATGATATTTTTCCGGAGGTTTTTATAAATGTAACATTAAGTTAAGAAAACACTTTTTTTCCTGAAAGGAGCTTTAAAAAACACAAGTACATGCCTAGCCATGCTTGAATACCTTGTATTGTGATAATAATGCACAGAGTAATGCATTAGCAACCCCGCGAATATCTGCTGCGCTTCGTCATTCCGGAATTGAATACATGACAACCAGTAATGGCTCCATACACATAACTTTCCTCTTCCTATAATTACATGAAATGACAAAATAAGATAACAAAGTTTCAAAAGGAATTATTTAAAAAAAAATGAATTAAAATGAATAAACTAAACAAATAAATGTGTATTTCCTATATTTTGCATGGTAATTATAAATCTGTAACCTCTTCAACCTGCCCTGAATAGCTAACAAATGCAAGTTCAAAGGAAAAAATATTATTGTCAACTCAAAGAATGACGTTAATGAAGTACACTTTTTTTCACACTATTGGAAAAATATTAAATAAATATGAACTAGAAAATTACCAATATTATCTTGCTAATTAAGTAAAATAAATTAAAATTTCTAATCCTATAAGGAGTAAGGCATAACAATAAAAAAGAGAATTCCCTTTACAAAATGATGACAATCTAGGATAATCTGTAAAATTAGCTTATAAGAGCACTCTGAAATTCCTTACTTACCTTGTAATATAATGACCAAAAATACTATTTAATTCCGGATTATGTATCATCTCGATAAACTCCTCAAAATTTAATCTCCTGTCCCTGTTTTTATCATGCATTTCATGGATCTTTTTCACACAGTGTAAAGGAATATCCTTTTCATATTCCTTACTTTCAATCATCTCATTTAGTTCTCGTATGGTAAGAAAGCCATCTCCGTCTCGATCATACTAAAATCAAATATTACTTTTTTAATTTAGATATATTGTACAAGAAATTTCAATGTTTTAAAATTAAAAAAAAAAATCAAAACGACAAGTAGTGACAAAAAAATTATCAATGTTTCCTTTTTTTTGGATGTGATGATGGTCATACAAACAAAA
Source organism: Anthonomus grandis grandis (assembly GCF_022605725.1). Classification (NCBI taxonomy): domain Eukaryota; kingdom Metazoa; phylum Arthropoda; class Insecta; order Coleoptera; family Curculionidae; genus Anthonomus; species Anthonomus grandis. The sequence continues at coordinate 32,146,174 of NC_065552.1, forward strand.
CATTACAATAAATCAGTATAGATCTCCTTAGAGTCATTTTTGCATTAATGTAATAAATGAAATTCTAAAGGTGTACAACAAAAAATAATATTGCCAGGGTGACTCTACATTTTTCCAAATGGAATAGTTGTACTCCTGTGCCCTTCTGAATATATGAAGGAAATTGCATGGATATCATATTCATTAACATAATGAAATAAATTTTCAACATCTAAGATATAGAAAGACAATATTTTAAAATGCAGTTGATATCTAAAACTGAAGTTGAATTTTACAGTTACAATTTTGTTTCAATGTTTTAGTCTATTTAACATTTATGCCCTCCATTTATTTTAAATGGTAACCTAACTTAATGAATATTAGTAATCTTAAAATGTTTTATCCCATTTCTCGGAAATATTTAAAAGATTAGAAGAAAAATTTGACTAGATAGTTTGAATTGTTAATTTACTCTAATTGTTAGTTTTATCATCTATTAGATGACTATAATCTGAACAAGTTACTTTAGTATTAATATACGCTAGTTTTTTTCCTTTGACTTGCCAAAATGTAATTTGATACACACTGAAACTTTATTGTAGTAACAAATGTTTAAAATAAGGAAAAACAGTTGAAGAGATTGGTTAACTTGATAAAACATTGGACAACTGGGATATACCATATATAACCCATACAAAAACGAAACGGAAAGGTATCCTATTAAATTTAGTTTAGGCATTCTTAAAATAAACAATGAAACTGCTGATTAAGTAAAATGTCTGATCTCCATTAATTTCATAATGACAATCTTTCAATATTTTTTCCAGAATTCATATTAATTTTTATAAAAACGTATAAAAATTGTGTATTTGAGTCACTTTTAAATGACAAATATTTTCAATAATAGATTATACCGGGTGGTGCGTCGCCGAGCGGAACATAGGAAAACCCATGTAAATTTTAAGGGGGTCAATTATTGGCCTCCCTGTACATTTTATAGACAAAATTTAAGATAACTTTTTGAAGAGACCAATCGGGCAAACCCTTGTGCAAAGTTTCAAAAAATTTTAATAAGCGAATCTTGAATTATTCAATTAAATGTAATTGCAAAATTAGCAAATTGTCGGTTCAGGTAAAACCAAACGGGCACCAGTAAAATGAATATTGTCACTGACGTGAGGAAAAGTGTCAATAAATCAGTGACAGTTGATAGTCAAAATCAAAGTCAAAAATAGCTTTATTGTTACGTAACATCATCTGTTGTTAACAAAGCATTATATAAAACCTTAAAGATAGTTGCCAACATAATCTTTTACAAAAATATAAAAATTTTAACAATTCTTACATACATAGAATATAGAACACACCCAAAGAAAAGGTAGTAAGAAGTCACATTACACTGCGCAAAACCCTTCACTGTCAAAAAATTGTATTTAAAAACTCGTCTAGAGAATAAAATGCTTTAGCAAGCAAAAGTTTCTTTATATTTTTCCTAAAACGTTTTTCACAATTTATTAGCCTTATATAAAGGGGTATAGGTGGTTAAAAAGCCGTCTGCCCCCATACACAAAAGAGGACTTAATCTGCTCACTTTTTGGGATAGGCAGAGGTAAAGAGAAGGTTGTTCGGAGACTGTAACCCGAGGAGGGAGGGCCAAGCTGATGGCGATATTTTTTGTGGATAAGACAAACAGTCTCTAAAATAAAAAGGCATGGCAATGTCAGGAGAGAGTGTTTTAACAATTTGAAAACAAGTATGAATTATTCAATCGACGAAAAAATAGCCATAATTAAGTGGCATTAATTAATTACATTTAATTGAATAATTAAATTGTCTTACTTTGAATGTATGGTTGTGAGATTGATAAAATGAAAAAAAAAAAAACATTTCTTGTATTCGGCTGTATGTCAGATTTGACAAGGCCTTATAACAAATTGTTTGCTGGTGGCTGGTGTCTGGTTTTACCTGAACCGAAAATTTGGTAATTTTGCAATTACATTTAATTGAATAATTCAAGATTCGCTTATTAAAATTTTTTGAAACTTTGCACGAGGCTTTGTTAGATTGGTCTCTTCAAAAAGTCATCTTACATTTTTTCTGTAAAATGTACAGGGAAGCCAATAATTGACCCCCTTAAAATTTACATAGGATTTCCTATGTTCTGCTCAGCGACGTAAAGTATCCTGTATCCCAGAATCCCCTGTATCCCAGAATCCCCACATATTTCTCTGCAGATCAAAGATCTTTTGTGCCTAGGTGGAATGTCTCCATTCAAGACAAGTTCCAACAAGACAAATAGATTTCAGTAACATTTTAGCATCAGCTCCAAAGCATGTTGCTGCCTAGACAATGTAGGCATCAAGGTAAACACATGATACACAGACTGTAGTAAACTTGCAATGTTACTCCCTTACCTTCTCCTTTCCCTCTAAAAGTTCACAAGATCATTTACATAAATCACAATGAGGATTTGTCTCAGAACCCACCCCTGGAGTACATCTAGGTGTACAAAATCATCAATGTCTCAGGGGAATTATGTTAGGAATTCTGGGTTTGGATAAGACATCAATCGCCTCCTTTCAGAGAGGTGAAAATTTACAAGTAAAGCTGGAAACCATATAACAAAGGGTTTTTAAGCAAAACACTAGAAAAAATAGTCTCAACTTTTGGTGAAGCCCAGGCATGATAGGAAGGTGCATGATGGGTTTTTCTCAATAACAATTAACTACAAATTAAAACTGACACTAAAATGAGCAAACACTGACGCAAAACATTGGAATTAAAAATTTTACATTGGCAAAAGTTGCTAAAGTTACAGAAAAAGACGCTGATCTTTTAGGGTGTTAATCCTTGTGATTTTAAGAAGAAAAGTTTGAATAAAGCTATGTCGTACACCCCTTAACTTAACTTTTGAGCTATAGAAATATTTTAGAGGTACTTAAACCCCATTTTTCTTTATCTATTGTAGAGCCCTGAAGATGGATTAAATATAATTGGAACCATTGACTGGAAACAAATAGTTTTTCTCTGAATTTCACCAATTTACAAAACACCATTTCTATTTTTTTTATTGGAGATTTCTATCCATATTAAAGGCAAATATAAAGAACCGTTACCTTATTAAAAATTCCTCGAAAATAGTTGTCAGTCCTGTCTGTAGGCCTTAAGGGAATTGAAACTGATGGTGAATAGTTTCCACTCATTTCTCTGAATAAAAAATACCAACTTTTTAATGGAACCCTTCAAATTGATTTATTTTTAAGCAGTTTGCTTCAATTAATGCAAATTAGCACAACACAAAACCATGAAGAGTCCCCTTGTTGGTTGACTTTCAACAACTCATAACACATAACAGGACAAGTCGACAACAAACAAAAACAAAAAAAAACGATAGATAACATAACATAACCCTAGTTCTTTGTAAATATACAGGTAGGGGAATCGAAGAACGGAAGAAGAATTCCAATCATAATGTCGGCTTGCCTTAAGGCAGGTTCTCACCTGTCACTTTGGCTAAAGCAGATTTACTGATTCAGTGACTCTGAAAAAATAATGAACGTGAGAACAAATTTTCAGTTCAAATTATCAGTCTATTCGTACTTTCAGTTAAAGTGAAAACCAATACTACTTTTTGTGATTTTGACTCATCATTATCCAATAATGAATAGAAACTGAAGCGTGAGAACATACATTTTTGCAATTTATTCAATATGGTTTTTTTATAGCCTGATGAATACATTGATGCGTTCTTGGACAATTATAGAAACTATGAATGCCTTAAAAAATATAGCCAGAGTGGAGAAAGGGTAAATAGTAGTAAATAGACACGCTGTATATTTTATACAAGAAATTTATTATTTTTGTTACAACAAAAATAATAATTTTCTTATCGTTGTTTTTGTCAATCATTTTTAATTGCCAAAACACTGCTTCGGTATTTAAAAATTTTTCTCGAACTGCTTTTGCTGCATTGCTGTGATTATTACTTGAATAATTTTATTATTACTTAAAGGTGCTATTCCGTTAATCTGAATCTGAGTAGTTATATCCTCGGTATTAACGTCTCCAAGTGCAATATAATGATCTATAGTTTTTTCTGCCAATTATGAAGTGCACATGTAGTCTTTATGACTTTATTAATGGTGCTTGTAGCTAGGGGTATTGCTTTCTCAAATAATCTAAATCTGGAAGTTAATATACCAAAGGCATATTCAACGATTCGTCGTGATCTTGATAAACGATAATTGCATATTTGTTGGTATTCTCTTAATGGTCCAGATCTACTATATGGTTTTAAAAGGTTGGTTTTTAATGGAAACGCATCATCTGCTACAAATGCTCCATTTGAGGGTAAATGAAGACTATTTGGTTCCATAACATCATAGAAAGACTATTTCGAGAATACTCTAGCATTATTAACACGTCCATTGGTACCAACATATACAGGGTGTCCGTAAAATTGCATCTATGACTGCCATCAAGATAATGCTGAACGAATGTTTGTAATTAAGATATTCATAGCCAGTTTTTGGCGGATAGCGTATCATTATGTGTTTACTGTCGATCGCTCCTACCTATCCTATCCTCTATATCTAAAGTAAAGTTTTTCCTACTTGCCTTAATTAAAAATTTTATAGAGCTTAGTGTATTACATCGCACACATGTGGAATAAACTTAGAAATACTGTTTTTTGCAACTCGGTATAGGACAGCAAATCTGGAAAAACAATCGCCCGTTGCTAAATATTGAAGAGTTATTTGCAGTTTTAGTTTCGCCAGTAAAGCCTCTCTCACGATGGTATGGGTTTTTTTGTATTTTTGGAGCACTTGTTTTTATAGGTATCACAATCTTTTATTATCGTTTTTCTAGCACCCCATTTATTTCTTCCTAATATGCAGGATCCCAACCATCTACGACGTTTCCCTTTCTTTTGATTCATCAAAACATTTTGTAATTCATTTTCTAATTGCAAACATACTTCGCAAAGAGCTGATTTTAATTTTATTTTAATGATTTTCATGCCTACGAAATCAATCACCAGGGTAAAATGAAACTAGAACAAACAGCATTGAATACTGAATATACCAAAACATGAAACGTATGAATAGAAGCGTTGCTTTTTATTCTACAGTATCACTGAATCAGTAAGACTGCTTCAGCCGAACTGACAAGTGAGAACTCACCTTCATTTTACTGTATAACCGCACGATACCGAAAGAGTTTAAATTATTAAATGATTTTATGGAGGTAATTCGGGAGTTAATTAATGTAGGGATTTGTTTTGATTTACGTTTGACGACTATTTGAATCCATAACATCATAGAAAGACTATTTCGAGAATACTCTAGCATTATTAACACGTCCATTGGTACCAACATATACAGGGTGTCCGTAAAAAGGAGACCAATCCGCCGGCCACGTATAGGGTGGACCAAAATAGTGCGACTTTCGTTATGCCATTTTTTAATTGGGCGCTCGGTATTCAATATACAGGGCGTCAAAATGAGAAATATAAAATCGTTTTTTTTGAAGTAAGTCGAGTGTTTCATAAGATATTAAATTAAAATTTGGTGTGAGGAGGTTTTTTGGAACGAGAAATTGAAATCCGTTCACGGATTTGCTATACCTTGCAGAGGACGCCACCTGTGGTAGGTTGCATGTGTTAAAAATACCAAAACTTTTTTGTACCCCTGTATAATAAAATTCTAGTAAAAAAATGTAATTATCCAATCTTTTTTTGTAAAAAAAGTATTCTTGGTATATGTCGGCCTGAGAATCCGTTTATGAGATATCTTAATTTTAAAATCTAAATACATTTTAACAAGTTAACAAAATAAACGTACATTATTTTTCTAAATTAATGCTAAATTACTTATTATAATAAAAATCTTATAATAATGATCCTAAATGATTTGTTCTACGTAACCTCCATTCATTTGTATACACATAAGAGCCCTCTTTATTAAAGAAAATCTAAGGCTTTGTATAATATATTTGGTTTCAACCTGAAATCCAAGTTGCAATGATTCTTTCCCTTAAATGATCCTCGTTTAAAATCGAAACCATATACACAAAGTCTTTCATACATCCCAAGACTGAAAAATCTAATAGTGTAAGGTCGGGCGAACGAGGTGGCCACGGAACAGGAGCATCTCGACCCCGATCAATCCAGCGATAAGGAAATACTTGATGTAAATAGTTCCTAACATTTATAGCAAAATGAGCCAAAGCACCGTCGAACTTGAAATCAAAAATTTTGTCTTAAATTTAGAGCTAAATCATCAAGCAAATCGAACAGTATTTCTTGTAGAAACAACAGAAATGAATCACCAGTCAAATTACCTAGTAAAATGACAGGTCTTAAAAGAAAGTTATCCACAACAACTGCCCACAATTTACTTGACTATGGCCCTGGGATTCTCTTCAGCCCATATGTGTTCGATATGGATATTTGTCATGCCGTTTCCCGTGAAGGTGGCTTCATCAGTAAACAGAATCGCCCTTATAAAATCCACATTTCAATTATTCGTTTCACATAACCATCTACAAAAAGCAAGTCTTGCCTCGGGATCATCGGGTAAAAGACCTTGTTCTTTTTGAAGATGAAATGGGTAAAGTTGTTGACTCCGTAAAATATTGTATCTCGGTTTCCCCAATATTTCTCACCCGTTCAGCCTAAACCCTAGTACTAATGTTTGGTGATTCTTCGACAATTCTTAAAATGTCTTCATCTTGCCATGGTTGAACCGCACGAGGTCGGCCACAAATACCCTTCCGTCTTTCGCTGAAACTTCTCCCTTAGGCGGTTAATCAAATTTAAAAAATAGTTTCTTTTGGGATGAAATCGGTTTGGGAATGTCTGGGCATAGCGTCTAGCGGCTAAATATTGGCGTCACATCCTACCGTCATTTTCCTAGTTAACAACTGACAGGTATTTACTATTTACAATAACATTTAAAACTTACCAAACATTATAACAATATCCGCCAATTCGGAAAAGAGTACGTTTCTTGGTTTATGGGCCATTATGGTTTTAAAAGTTGTAATAAAACACACCAAATACAAATATTTAATTAAGAAATGTAGATTTATTTAAGGAGTAATTGAGAAGCTTGTTAAGAGCGTCAGAAGCGTTTAAATTTATCATTTTGACAGTACGTAAAAAGTTGGTGGTGCCCGAGGTCAGCCAATTTGTTTAGAAAGAAATATCTAGATTTTAAAATTAAGATATCTTAATAAACGGATTCTCAGGCCGGCATTTGCTAAGAATACTTTTTTTACAAGGAAAGATTGGATAATTTGAATTTTTTACTAAAACTTTATTATACAGTAGTACAAAAAAGTTTTGGTATTTTTAACACATGCAATATACCGCAGGTGGCGCCCTCTACAAGGTATAGCGAATCCGTGAACGGATTTTAATATCTTGTTCGAAAAAACCGCCTCACACCAAATTTTAATTTAATATCTTATGAAACACTCGACTTACTTAAAAAAAAAAAACGATTTTATATTACTCATTTTGAGGCCCTGTATATTGAATATCGAGCGCCCAATTAAAAAATGGCACAACGAAAGTCGGACTATTTTGTTCACCCTATATGTGGCCGGCGAAATGGCCTCCTTTTTCCGGACACCCTGTATGTAAGTACGAGAAGCAATAATTTGCATCTATGACTGTTATCAAGATAATGCTGGACGAATGTTTGTAATTAAGATATTCATAGCCAGTTTTTGGCGGATAGCGTATCATTATGTGTTTACTGTCGATCGCTCCTACCTATCCTATCCTCTATATCTAAAGTAAAGTTTTTCCTACTTGCCTTAATTAAAAATTTTATAGAGCTTAGTGTATTACATCGCACACATGTGGAATAAACTTAGAAATACTGTTTTTTGCAACTCGGTATAGGACAGCAAATCTGGAAAAACAATCGCCCGTTGCTAAATATTGAAGAGTTATTTGCAGTTTTAGTTTCGCCAGTAAAGCCTCTCTCACGATGGTATGGGTTTTTTTGTATTTTTGGAGCACTTGTTTTTATAGGTATCACAATCTTTTATTATCGTTTTTCTAGCACCCCATTTATTTCTTCCTAATATGCAGGATCCCAACCATCTACGACGTTTCCCTTTCTTTTGATTCATCAAAACATTTTGTAATTCATTTTCTAATTGCAAACATACTTCGCAAAGAGCTGATTTTAATTTTATTTTAATGATTTTCATGCCTACGAAATCAATCACCAGGGTAAAATGAAACTAGAACAAACAGCATTGAATACTGAATATACCAAAACATGAAACGTATGAATACAAGCGTTGCTTTTTATTCTACAGTATCACTGAATCAGTAAGACTGCTTCAGCCGAACTGACAAGTGAGAACTCGCCTTCATTTTGCTCGATACCGAAAGAGTTTAAATTATTAAATGATTTTATGGAGGCAATTTGGGAGTTTAATAAAGGGATTTGTTTTGATTTGCGTTTGAGAATCGACCGATTTCTTGTGAAAAAACGATTTTAAATGTGGTTTCGAATTATGGAGCGCCTGTTATCTTCAAAACTGTCATGAATGCCACATTAATGTGCATTATCATTATCATAATTGTCAAATTAACTCAAAATTAACGAAAAACAAAGAAAAACACAAAGTCACGGTCTCACAACATGTAATTAAACGGGCTATACGTGTTATAATCTTTCCTCTTGGTTGAATAATGTTCTCAGGGAGGTGGCCAACTTCAAAAGTATTTATTCGACTAAGGATTCTGTTGATCTAACCAACAGTTTGAAAAATCTTATTATCCCTCATGGATCTAAACTTATTTCCTTAGATGTAAAAAATTTTTTTCCCAGCATCCCTCCCAAAGATTGTTTAAAGTTAGTGAGAACTGTCCTATTAAAAACATCTCTTAGTCATTACGACTAAGAGATGTTCGATATAGTGATCAACCAAAATTTTTTCCAGTTTGACAATAAAATTTTCAGGCAGGTCTCAGGTTTGGCTATGGGTTCTTGTCTTTCCCCTCTGCTGAGCGAGATTTTCACGAGCCATCTAGAAAGAGAAATAGTTGAGGGTAGGTTTAGAGATTGCCTAACAATATATAAGAGGTATGTGGATGACATTTTTATAATCTGGAATGGCAGAGAGGAAGACCTACCAAATTTTCTTAGTTTCGTAAATCCCTTACACCCTAACATTTCATTCACAATCGAAGAAGAAAAAGATGGTTGTTTGTCTTTTCTTGACCTTCTAGTTAAGAAATGCAACAATAAACTTATTTTTGAAAAATATCGTAAGCCCACTACTACCGACAATGTAATTCAGTACTCTTCAAATTCTCCCTACTCATATAAATTTGCCTCCTTTAATTCATTTTTCTATAGATTGTTTAATATCCCCTTGTCAAAAGAAGCTTTCGCTAAAGAATTGAATATTATAAAACATATTGCTCTCAACAACGGATTTCCCCTTCATTTAATAGACAAAATTTATTACAAATTTTTAAATAAATATAAATTGACCTAGAATATTGTTCATAATAACGACTCAGCAAGTTCCTTTAGATCCTTGACCTTTTTTGGTTCTATCTCCGTAAATTTAGTAAGATTCTTTAAATCCCTAAATGTAAAAATCGCGTTTAAGACAGTCAATTATTTAAAGAACCAATTGGTCAGTAGAGTGGACAAGGCAGGCATTCTTTCTTAATCTCGGGTTTACTATTTAAAATGTGATGATTGCAACGCAGTATACATTGGCCAGTCTGGAAGAAAAATCTCTACACGCATTAAAGAACATGTAGCGCTTTTTGAAAATTTTAAAAATACCAATGTCAGTGATACCGAATCAGCGGTTGCGAATCATTTGCTGGCCTCTACTCATTATTTTTCTCCGGGGGTGGGAGCTGAAATGCTTCATGAATGCCCTAAAGGTAAGAAGCTTGACCTTCTGGGGAAAATGGAAATTACAAAAGCTAAAAAGAGTCCTGTTCTCGTGTGTGTGAATGACGTGTTTACTTTTGAACCTAATTTAATTTTTAACAATTTAATTTAGCTAAGTATCGTTTAACATTTTCCTTGTAGTCACTTTCTTCAATTTACATTGGCTAACGCGTTAAGTTGTTTTAGCATTAGGTCCGTATAGCCGATAGGTTTTACATTTATACTTATAACCTTGTTCTACTGGGTTCGATTCTCGTTTGAGTCTATGTTGTTGCGTTCCACTTTTTAATTTTTTATTGTTTGCTTTGTACAGTTATAATCTTAAAATTATTGTTTATTTATGCACTGTGTGGATGGCTTCTAACGATTTTTTATCGTTTTATGTAAGTTTTTAGTTTTATTTAAGTAGTATTTTTATCTTAGGCCTGATGATGCTCTAACTAGAGCGAAACACGTGTAGCCCGTTTAATTACATGTTGTAAGACCGTGACTTTGTGTTTTTCGTCAATTTTGTATGTTGGTCTCTTAGAGAATAATGGATGAGATTTTTAAATTAACTCAAATCTAACCAAAAAAACTTAAAATGGGACAATTTACACTCAAAGTTAAAAAATAATGTACCATTTACAACACACTATAGTGCACAATTTTGACAGCACAAAAAAAAGTGGCAGTGCGCACTCTTATTACAAATTAAAAACGCTATATCTTATTTGCCGCCAATTTTGACTGCTTGTTTTGATTCTCACTTGTCATTCGTGTCAAATATTAAAAAAAATAATAATTTAAAAAATTAACGAAGAATAAACAAAACCGACTAGTCTGTCCTGATTCAATAAATAATTTAGCAATAGACGAATTAAACTAAACCTTAGAGTTAATTTTTTTCCGGAAATATAATACCGATTGAGTTAAGTCTTTTATGTAATTTTTTTTCTATAATAAAGTGAGTGCTTAGTTAGGTAAGTTACCCTAAGTCCCAAGGAGCCCTTCCTATTTAATCTACCAATAATTTTACTAGTAATAATAAAAGTCTTTATTGCCAACAAGCAAGAATGATTTAAGCCAAAGAAATAGAAAAAAAAACAATATTTCTAAAACAATTAAACTTATGTACTTATGAAAATACAAATCAATCAATGCACCATTGATCAGCTGAACCAAGGAACAGTTTGTATCTTATAAGTGACAGATTCAACATAGGGCACATGCCATATAAAGGCAATCTCAAGAATATATTGCAGGAAGGCCTTGACAAGAAGAAGATTTGAGGATGTGTTTATCCAACTTGTCTAACATAATTCAATTTATTGCAGAATGTCTTGATAAAAAATCACAAGTGAATGTAGTTTAAGGCCTTTGACAAAGTATCACACACTATACTCTTAAAAAAACTTGAATATCAATATGGGTTTAGCACTTATTTGGTAAGACTCTTGCACTCATATTTAGAAAATAGACATCAGAAAGTTGTTATCAAGGGGTATCAGTCAGATTGTTTTCTTGCCTTATCTGATGTAACACAGGGCTCAAATTCAGGATCCTAATGTTCATTTTGTGCATCAACGACCTAACATTATGCAGATAATATATCGTCCCCTTAATACCTCAACTAGGTAACTCAAAAATTGTAATTTTTCAGGGGAGCAGTTTTTAAAGTTTTAAAAAATTTAAAATGTTGTATAATAGCGAATTGAATTTCTTTTTAATTATACCGCATGGACATTGAATAAATATATATACTTAATATTTTTAGAGATTGTCAGCTTTTTTTTCAGTTCTTTTGGTATTAAAAAATGAGATATCTAGTTGTTGACTGAGCAGTAAGAACAAGTTTTAATATCAAAAATACTTTTATTAATACTTACATTTCTGTCAAATGTAAAAAAACCCAAATACATAACTCATGATTACTTAAATACTATACTTCGTCACTTACTGTCACTTAAATCTGATTCAGGTACAACTTCTTCTGTTTGCTTAAATGGAAGGTTTTCAAAAAAAGGTTTATTTTCAATGGGAATTGTGGGAGGTTTAGTGTTAAATAATGACAAAAGATCAATGTATTTTTCCTTAGTTATAGGTGATCTGCTTTTATACAAAGACTTGGGCATTTTTCTATTAATTTGAGATGGTTTTGTTTTCCTTTTGCAGTTTAAACTCCTAAATTCTTCATTGAATTTTTCTTTGAATTTTAATATAAAAGGTTCTGATTTAGAAAAGCGCATACAATACATTTTCTGCCAGGCAACTTGTTTTCCACTTTCGTCCTTGGTTCTGAAAATTAAAACTTTATCTGCATGATTTTCCAATCAAATATTTGTTCATGTGTAACATCATGAACGATGTAAGGTTTATTACCCTTTCTTCGGGAACATCTAGCTATTGTTTTCCAGTCTTGTGGTAAATAAGTTTTGCCTACTCTTTTAAATTCTGTTGAAATGGCAGAGTGCATGGAATCGCATTCCATTTTACTATGTCCCGACACTAAGAAGTTGAGTTCGTTTCTAAATGTGCAATATTTTGAACGCGCGGCTGTTAAGTACATGCCAGATACAAATTTGTTTAAATTTTGTCCACCACATCTGTCACTAAAACACTGAACCTGATTTGTAGTTTCTGGCAAAGATTCAAAATATTTATATAAACAGGTCGCAATCTCACAGCTACCTCGTTTGCCTTCAACTTCTGTCCACATAAAGCAATCACCTTGTTTGGAGAGAGAATGGTAATGTTAAATACTTTAAATGCTTTATTTTATAAATTGCTTATAAAATAAAGCATTATTAGTTGGATCATTTGGCACCAGAAGCACTTGTTGCATTTTTTTTCCGCCAACTGTGTGCTTAATCGCTTTTCATCGCGAGCTCTATCCTTAGCTGCTATATGAGCCAAATACTCAATTTGCATAGATGGTTTATCACTTAAAGGAAAATTGTAGATCATACATATCTGACACTGATCTTTGCGAGGTCGATAAAAACCAAGGTTATACTCCTCTGAGAACACCTTTCTATAAATGGCAGAGCTAGCTGGTGTTTGTTTTTTTTTTCATTGTATTTTTTTTATAAAGAGAGTACATAATTGTTATGTTTCAGAGGCCAAATATTTAGGTACGTTGCGTTTTTGAACGACAATAGTGTGAGCCGACTACTGGAAACTTCTCAATATGACTTTTAACACTATTCATTATTTCAGGAGTCGTGACCTTTTTTTAAAAATTTCCGCGCTTGTCTTCCAAAGTTGTGTTTTGTTCAGTTCTCGCTTTCATCGCAATATCCACAACTCCCTTTCTAATTCCTAGGGTATTGATAAACATCGTTAAAATATCTCCGAAAAATCGACAATTGTTCATCATAAGAGAAAACTTCACTGCATTGTCTTTTGCAGGTAGCTAAACATGGATCTTTCATTGCTACCCTCGGAACGTGTTTGCCTCTTGAGGATATGTATGCCTCGCCACGTTGTTTTTTTAATTTTGCAACATTCCTATTCCAATTTTGTTCATTTCTTTTCCTTTTTCTCGACTTATCTGTCCCAACAGGCAACTGTTCCATATCGTGTAATTCAATATTGTTTCTTTGTAATGTGCCAACTTGGAAATCAAAATCACTGCTAGAAGAATTTTCAGACTCTGGATTATATTCCGAGTGTTCAGGAGAATATGCCGCTCAAAGTCTGAATTTAAGTCATATAAATGCTGTTTTGAAGTGCCCGGAACCGGCTCAATATTTTCAACTGTAAAAATTAGAAATTAATAACACTAGAAAAATTGGATTTTAAAAACTTTTCTCACCGTTTAAACTTTCATTTCCAACAGTAAATTCTTGAAATGCCAAAGTAGTATCATCACATGAAGTAAAAAAAGAACTTTCTAAAAAATAAAAGGTATTTATCAGTCTACGTATTTACAAGGCTCTTGCCCAATAATAATACAAAAATATTTTATAAAATAAACTTAAATAACAATTACTTGTAGGTTGTTCCGCTTTATTCTTTCCTTCCGTCGTATATTTTATGCGAGTATTTATCTCATTATCAGGTGACGACATGTCAATTGTCATCATCATCATTGACTGTCTCTATATCTGAAACTAAAAATAATTTTAAAAATACTCCTATAACAATTATTAAGATTAGGATAGATTTCGCAATAATACCAGAGCACATTATTTTTAATTTAAATTTCAGAAAATTATTAATTGATAAATACCTAACTTATAATATAATATTTCTTTATTAATTGCATTTAAATTCACTCACCTTTATTCTCCGTCAACTGGCTACGTGCTAAAGTTAATATGTATTTGGCTCTTGTAGACATTTTTGCTTTTTTTCGCCTTTTTTTCACAAAAAATATTACAAAAACTGGAGGAACATACTTAATAATGTCACACTCGACATTTACTGCAAACATAGGTATCTCGAAAAATATCTGTAAGGGGTAGCGAATAAGTCAAGTTAGCCGGGCGCACAACTAGGTAACTTAAATTAAACACTTGTTGCCCTACAAATTTTTGTAATCGCAGGTGCATAATTAGATACGCAAGGTAGCTACTTTAAGCAGCAGGTATTTTTTTAAACTCTGAACATAACTAGTTTTTGTCACTGGATTCCCGTAAATTGGATTGGAGTTGAACTTACCTAGTTGTAGCATTAAAAAAGGCGTAAAAGGTTATAAAGGAAAAAGTAGATAACTCAAAATCGTGAAATTTCGAGTTACCTAGTTGTAATATTAAGGGGACGATATGTGAAAATTAATAATGTGAAATAATCCAAAAAGACTTTTACAAGATTTTTTCTTGGTCTGTAGTTAACAACCCTCATTTTAATATAAACAAATGCTATACTCATATTTACACCATTCTAAACAAGGCAAAAAAAATATGTGGGTTTATAGTAAGAAGTTGTAAAAGTTTTACCAATACTAACTGTGTTAGAACTCTCTATATGTCATACATAATAAGCATTTTGGAGTATTTTTCCATTTTTTGGTGCCCTTGTTACGATGTGCATATTTTAAATATTGAGATAGTGCAAAATAATCTATTAAGATATATGAACTACAAGGATACAGGTGAGTATGATCTGCATATTCCCAAATTGGAGATAATGAATAAATTTAATTTAATGAATCTGGAAAGGTGAAGAAAGTTGGCACTTCTGACATTTTTGTGCCAATTATTATAAAAGAAATAGACAATCCCGATTTGTTGGGTATGATAGCTCTTAATGTACCTGTGTACCAGACAAGATGTCCATTCCTATTTAATGTGGAGTGTGCTCGAATCAACTATTACCTAAATTCTCCTGTAATATCCATGTGTCGCCTCTACAATAATTTGGAAAGTGAATATATTTTTAATACATCAGTTGCTTATTTAAGACAAATAGTATAATAGGAATGCTATAAATTATTAACCTGCTTTGCAGCCTATTCTATAATTGGTTTTTTACTGTTTTAATTTTTTTTTAATTTTCAATTAATTAAGAGTGATAAATTATAAAGCTACCAGGTCTCATACATAAGTACTCTAAAAACTTGTAAAGATATATGAGCCATCAGCGGAAAAGTGGTCTCCCTTAAAGTAGAAATTTAGAAAATTGATATTTTGCATCTGGATGAATTAAAAAATCACAGTAACATATTTTTTACTTTTTTGTACATATTTATTATAATAAAACCCTGTACTAAAATTTCATATGGTAAAAAATTTAACTGATTGCGCCCATTAATTACATTTTTGCCGCCCAATGTCATTCTTCCAGTAAGTTTTTTTCAAAAACATAGCGGAAAAGTGGTATAACTTGGAGAGTTATATCACTTTTCCTTATAAAAGTTAACCAAATTTTACAAAACTGATGAACCAAGAAAAATAATAGCCGAAGTATGTTTACTATGATATCTATTACTGATAAAAGTGTTCAAAAAATATAGAGCTTGAAGAGCAAAACATTACTACTACTTATCTTACATACTAAACTTAAAGTAAGGAGAGTAAGAACAAGTTATTAAACAAATTAATCTTCATCAGAATCGGATAATGGACCACTGTCAACAGCATCTTCTTTTGTCAGTAAGTCCAGGAAGAACTGATGCTGAATCGGGGAAATCCACTGAAGAAGTTCTATCATATCTTTTTTCTTAGCTACAGTAACTGATCTACACACTACATACCATAACACTAAAAAAACCTGACTAAACAAGAAAAAGCGAGTTTAATAGGACCTGGCGCGACATCGGAACAGCGTGGTGCCTTGACTTATACCACTATTCCAGCGAACGAATCCATTATGTTGAGAGGAATAATGTTAGGAAGCTCTTATCTTAGCTAAGTTAAAATTTTGACTTATACCAGTTTTCGACTGAATATATTAGACCAGTAGAAACATAATTAATGGTATAACTCAAAAATTAAAAAATACTGACATATGCCACTTTTCCTCTGAGCGGCTCATATATAGAACTTCAAAACATAGGGACATATCAATAATATTTTAGAAATGAAATGTATATCTATCAGCTTGTTGCTTTGTCTGAAAATAGCATTTTTTTTTAAATAATTATTCACGCATATTTATATTTTGGATAAACGGCATTATAGTCAAAGCTCATATCTTTTTTAGGGCATCATGTCTGTTTTGGATAAACTCGTAATCCGTGGCATCCGAAGTTTCGGACCAGATAACGAAGAAAAGGTGAATTTTTCCACTCCTCTAACACTCTTCCTTGGCCAAAACGGTTGCGGAAAAACAACAATTATCGAATGCCTGAAGTACGCATTAACCAGCGACTTACCGGGCGGAAGTGACAACGGTCGGGGTTTTATTAATGACCCCAAGCTGTCAGATAGAGCTACAACTAAAAGTTGTATTAAATTAAGATTCAAAGACGCCAAAGGAGACTTTGTAACAGTCGCTAAGTTCATTCAGTTATCAACCGAAAGAACCGGGAAGTTAAAATTTCAGAGTTTAGCACCAACTCTGAGGTGGGAAGCAGCAGACAAGAGCAAAGCGGAAGATATATCCGGAAGGTGTATCGATATCGATGTATACTGCGCACAGAAATTAAATGTTTCCAAAGCTATATTGAACAGCGTTATTTTTTGTCATCAAGAGGACTCTGCTTGGCCCTTGGATGAAGGGAAAAAATTAAAAGAAAAATTCGATGTGATATTTGGAGCAGAGAAATACAATAAATGTGTGGAGAGATTCAGAAAGCTTATTAAGGCAAAAAGAGACAATATTAAGGTAAAAACCATTTTTTGCTAACTTTTTTAATTTAATACCCATGCAGATACTATCAAATCAACTTGTAATGAGTTATGGAGCCTATGGCAATTCACTTCAATTTTTCCATTTACTTAAACTTGTTTTTTCTTGACTTGTTTATTCTTCTACTTGTTACTTTCTATGTATGCTTCTTCCAACTCTATCAAAGATATTAGAAAATGTTATGGAATATCAGTAAATAATGATTTCAGTAAAGCATTATTTACCACAAAGTATATATACGCTTTATTTCTTGACCATAGTAATTATTGATCCTTTAAAGACAGAGCTAGGAACTTACAAATTATTTCTAGCAATTTCTTTTTGATACTGTTTTTACCGGATTTTCCCTTAAAGCTTCTTGATTAGTTAATGTTGAGATATGGTACCTCACCACCTATAATCAAACTCTGCATATAATGGATTTCATTATCTTGACTTGAAGACCGGTTGTACACTGTAGCAACATAACATGGACTCATGTACAGACAAAAGTTTAAAACAAAGGAAAACTGGCACACATGCTTAGACAATGTAAAAGTGTATATATGAGCCGTTAAGAATTATAGTGGCCTAACCCCAAAATAGAAAAATGAGTAAGTCAAGTGTAAAAATCGGTACCTTTTCAATGGTGGCTTTTGTAAGCAGTTTAAGTTTATTATTAAAAATGTACAGTCAATCTATTAATATTTTATCAAAAAGATGATTTTTATGTGGGTTAGGCAACTATAACGTAATTTTCTAAGTGCAACTAGATTTTTGGACCTAATATTTTACATATCTAAAGAACTAATAAAAAGAGGCCAATTTTATTATATCTGGGTATATTTTCATAACATAAGTATTTTTTAATACATAAGTAGTACCCAAATAAAATAATTAACTGTATTTAGGGTTTCCTTTATCAAATCATCGTCTTTTTCCCGTACTCCCAGTTCGTCAATGGCTGTGGCAGAGATCTTTAAATTATTGTAAAAAACCATGAAAAATAGATAAAACGTATGAAAAAGTTCAATAAGATCTGCTTTCTTTTTTTTTTCTATTGGGTGTCCGAAAGAATAAAGCAGATCCAAATTTTCAACTGGTGCACAAGGATTCCGTTTTGCCACACTTGCCAATCTTTGAATTTGAAAATTGGTGTCTAGTACCATTCGAAAGTCTAATCCATTGCATTTGCCTCCATTCCACCTTAGAACCATCTGGAGTAATTTTTCTATTAGCAATAACATCCTCCAGTTTCTTGAAAAAAAAATTTTTTTGTCATTTTAACTACTTGGAATGGCTTTTGTTTTTGTGCAGATTTTTATGAAATTCCTTTTATTTTTCTACAATACCGAATTCCTCGATCACAAGAAGGATATGAGTGACCTGACTAAAAACTTCTAATTAATTACGTTGAACTTGTCATGAAGTCGCAATTTATGGTCCATCATCCATGGCGATTTTGGCCGCAACATTGATCATTTTACGTGAAGTTTTCTTTCCGACACAAAATTTTTGCAATAGCGGATAACACAAGGACTGTGGACAGTACTGGAGTGGACAAAGTCTTCATCAAGTCAAACGTAATAGTGACTTTTTCATTTCTCGCTAATTTTTAAAACTGTAGCTCTTGTTGTGCTTCCAGGTTCTTTATTTCTTCGTCTCTACTAATTTTAAATTTATTACTTAATTGTTAGCATTGAAAATATTTCTAAATACATGATTGCTGACAGGAGAGGCTTACTATTTTTTATATAGATTGCACAATACCTGTATATTTAAATAGGGAGCCAAATATTTTTTGCCAGTCTTCGCTCTGGAATAATGGGATTTAAAAACAGGAAATTTTTCCATAAATTCCTTAACTTCTTGAACCTTTGGATCAGGCGTTTTTCTAGCATATGGATGACTTCCTCGTTGATTTATTGGAGGAATTCTCTCTGACTTTTTAATCAGAACTCTTGATAATCTGCAATCCGAAATCTACAAAATCTGCTTACAAAACTCTTTGCAAACTTTCACGTAAAACTTCCATTTTCATTTGGTAATTTATAAATCTCTCGTCATACTTCGCCTGCAATGTTAATTTTCCGTGTATACCCTATTTTTTTGTACATCCACTGGTCCAATTATATATGATGATTGCAACTCTAAATTTGCCAAATTATAAAAATGTTCAACTTTTATTTTTTCAGGGCCGTTATTAATGCATTTACAAATAGGATCATGAACCGCCTTTGCAGGAATATTTTGTGTCCTTACATTACTACAATCATTTCCTGATGCTGTTTTCAATTTCCGAGTATTCGATTTCCAAATTTTCTCCATTCGTATCCGTTTTTTGCCTTTTAGATCAGAAATATCCGATAAAGCATCTAAAATAAACAAATAAACTTAGTATTGTGAATGAGTATTAAAAACATACAGGGCTTAAGTAAAATACCCTAAACTTTTGCCCTCTAAACCTAACCTAAATTGTTACTTTAAGCAGAAGTGGGCATTTAAAAAATTAATAATGTACTTATATGTACACTTGTAATTTACGTAACAAAATGACTCTGCATAGCTTAAACACTTATTTTTTGACACAAAAATACTAGTTTTAATTTCACGATAACAAGCACGTTTTAACCTAAACGCACGTAAATAAATGATAATCTTAACATAAAAGTGGCCTAACCCACGATGTAAAATATTGAAGTAGAACTTGTGGCGACATCCCCACATACAAACTGTTATATCGCTTAGGCCATTTTTTTTTATCGAATCTTTGGGTATTCGGGAATTATTTTCTATGTTTATCTAAATTTCGATTTTTTGTGGATTAGGCCACTCTAATTCTTAAGGCCTCATATCTACCAATAACTTGTACATTATTTTGCATGTATTTTGCATTCCTAATGAAGTAAGCCCTAACAGACGGAAAGTGCTTAGCTGATTGTAATTAAAAATTATTACACTGACATACAAAACGTTGTCTTATTTCGTATTTTATTATTACAAAGAAGGTTCTTTTTGTTTACACAATAGCCCATAAAAATCAAAATGTATTAATATTTATTAATTAAAATCGATTTTTTCTCTAAAGTTATTAAAGGAACAGCTGGAGCTTAAAAAGTTGGCTAGGAAGAACACGGACGAGAAAAAGGAAACGTTACAAAAAAATGAAGAACGATTGGCGAAAATTGAAGGCGAGATGGAAGAGAAGCAGAACGAACTTGATCCATTACAGACGCGACTAAAAGAGATAAACGAGGTTCTAGAATCACTATCTATGTGGCTTCAGAAATTGGCAGGCCTGGAAACCACTTATAAAGGTCTCTATTTTCTACTAAAAGGGATACATTTTGAAATATAGGTTTTTATTTTACTATTTAACCTAAAAAACAACAAATTTAAGACGATACTCAGTGTATCCGTAATATATCCGTAGCGAACACGTAAAGTTGAACTTAAAGTTGCTGGTTTTTAAAAATATGGTTAAATTTAATGGGTCAAAATTCTTCTGGGAGGGTTGGTTTTGACACTTTAGGGATGGGAATCATAACACTTGTCTTGAGTTCATCTGGAACTCTACCAGTTTCTAAAGGGGTATTTATTAGATAACGGATATCCCACCACACAAAATAACTCTTTGATCAACTTAACACTGAAAAACTCATCACTGGTACTTTTGTTTTTAAGTTTAAATGTAATAGATTTTAGTTCCTGAATAGTAAGATTTTTAAAGTTTGCTATCTCTGAGTTCTTATGTTCACCAACTTTGCAGTCCTATTGCCGTTTCTCTATATTTTCTGAAATTTCCGCGACACTATCTGCATAATATTGGTTAAAAATTTCTTCTACGCTGGTATTATATGGACTAAAATCAATGTTCCCAAACTCTGTAGGCTGATTTTTGCTTCCTATCAAACCCTTTAGAGTTCGCCAAATTTTTTTACTATCACACCTACATATATCGATGTTTTGTTCATAACATATTTTTTTTTCCTGTCCTAAAAGTGAAGTCACATTATTCGGTAAATTTTGATACGTGTTTCAATCAATTTCACTTTTGGTAAGACAAAATCGCTTGTATGCGTCGTTACGTTCTGTTTGTGCTTGTTTTACAGTATCATTAACCCATGGATATTTTTTTAGTGTACGTTTTTGTTTGGGACTTTCTTTATCCACTGCGACTCTTATAATCTCTAAAAAATTAGAATACATAATGTTATATTCAAGCAATATTTAAAAATCAGAGAACCATGCTTAACAGGGATAAAGGTGCAATCTCCTATAGTCAATTGTATAGTTTAGTTAGTGTTTAAACTTTGTTTAGCCATGTTTCATTGGATTTTTCGGTCTATTAGTGACATCTTTAGTATATAAGGCCACTTGTAAGTAGCTTTAGTATAGTTTTAATTTTCTCCCGAAGATGCTAACATCGTTAGCAAAATACGTATCGCTGACGAGAGTAAAATAAACAGTTTTGGTTAGTTGTAACGCCATGTCCTAGGTAAACGCGGGTACGAAATGCGATGCGATAAAACGCACGCATCGCACGCTATTGCATTGCGTGCGTTTTCACATAGGTGGCAAATTTAAATACGATATTTTAGTTAAAAAACAATGGCTTCGACGTCAACTCGCTTAATTTTACTAACGGAAAACAGTGTTGTTAAATGAAAATTATTACAAAAAATTAAAAAGAGACGTGAATATAGAAAAAATACTCATAGAATCTATAGAAATAGGACTGTTTACGGTGAATTTCATCACCTTTATCTTGAATTGCGACTAGATGGAAGTGCTTTTCGACAGTATACTAGAATGACAATAAATACATTTGATTATATTGTTGTAAAAATTCGAGATGCCTGCTACCACTGTACCACAAATTTTCAAAGACCTATTTCTATTGAAGAGAGGCTTTTGTTAACCTTAAGGTAAGTAACTTATGCAAAAATGTACATTTTAATTGTTTTTATTGAAGTTAAATGTATTAAAGTATAATTTACTCTTTAAATATTTTGAAAAAAGTCTTATTCGAAATTTCCTTCGTTATATGCACTATTTGAATACAGAGTAGTAAAGTTGAAAGCAGGCGAAGACAGACATATTCGAATAGGAGGAGGGCCCTGATGGCACAGTCGATGGTTGAGCAGGGAAATATGTACCAACACTTGTACTACTGGTAGTCTGCGGTGACATTTCTTGGATTAAGACCTCTTGGAATTTGTTTCTTAGCCGCAGCTGCTGTATCGGATCCATTTTTTGGAAATATATAATAATATAATAATAATAATAATAACGTTTATTATTTATCATGGAAATTACATAGAATATAAACTTACAGGTGTATTCAATAATTGAGGTAAATAAAAGCTAATGTATCAGACTCCTGCATTGAAAATGCAGGTTCTGTTCTACCTACATAGCTACAACATAAAAAACTTTTTAAACTAAACTACTTTTTAAATAAAACTAACGAATTAAACTAACTACTAGATATAATGTACATACATTACATCTAGGTAGTTGATGATTTGGTACAGATTACAATACAACAATTAAATACGGAAGAATATATCTAATATTAGCCATTCAATTACAATTTATAAACAAGAAAAATGAAAAATAAATCTTCTAGCTCTAATATGCATGTTACTGATTATCCAATAAGATTTGCCTTACTTTTGTTTTGAATCTATAAATGGAATTCGAAATATCAGTTATATCGGGTGGTAGCGCATTAATGATATGAGAAATATAAGAGAATGATTTTTGTGTTTAGGAATAGTTAAAGATTTACTTCTTAAATTTAAGTGATGAATATCTGTCCGAAAAGTAATTTTGTTGTATAGGTAGGGAGGACTGCGGTATTTAATAATTTTATAAAATAGCACACTGGAATGTAGCTTACGTCTATTAAACATATTAAGCCACTTAAGATCATTAGGCTTATGTGATACATGACCTCGCCTATTAATGCCATAAATAAAACGAATACAAGAGTTTTGCATGTTTTGAACTCTATAGGAGTTTTGACCATCTAGACAAGGTCTATAAACCGCATCACAATGATTAAAATTTGACAACACAAGAGAGTCGCATAGCTCACATTTAATATTCAGATCTAAGTAATGTCGATGAGGGTACATGGTTTTTAGAGCACAATACGATTTTTTAAGATTATTTGATATGTGTCCACTAAACTTTAGCTGTGAATCGAGTGTTAAACCCAAGCTCTTGGTGCTCTCAACTACTTGAAGTTTTTGATGTCCAACAAACAAAGAAAATTCTTCATAAATAGTCCTTATTTGAACGTTACTTCCAAAGAGACTAACTACACATTTTTTAGGGTTTAAAATTTTAACATATGCTTACTAGAGACTTTAACAAGTGCATCAAGATCAGCATTTATATGGTTCAAAGCAGTTAAATAATCAGAAGGTGCAAAGGAGTGATACAACTGCGTGTCATCTGCATAGAAGTGATACTTACAGTATTCAAGATATTGAGGAAAGCATGTTGTATAAATACTAAATAGTAGTGGCCCCA
Source organism: Anthonomus grandis grandis (assembly GCF_022605725.1). Taxonomy (NCBI): domain Eukaryota; kingdom Metazoa; phylum Arthropoda; class Insecta; order Coleoptera; family Curculionidae; genus Anthonomus; species Anthonomus grandis. Next base: position 32,169,891 of record NC_065552.1, read on the forward strand.
ATATACTACCTTGAGGCACCCCATTAAGAACTGAAAGACGACTTGAAAAGGTTGCATCAATTTTTACCATTTGAGACCTATTACTTAGAAATGACTTTATTAAAGCTATAGCATGATTTGAGAATCCTATGTAGTGCAGTAAGGCTACCAATATGATTTAAAAAATCAAAGGCTTTAGTAAAATCTAGCAATACCAGAGCGGTGACTTTGATATTATCTCGGGCACGAAAAATGTCATCGGTAATATCTGCCATTGCTGTAATATGGCAGTAGAGATCTTAAAAATAGAGAATTCTCGTCTTCCGGTGTTCTGGTGCTCAAAGCGATTTTTTTAGTTTCTATATTAAGTAACTTTTTTTCCATATCAATAATCTCTTCGCGTACCATCTTTTTCTTTAAACGAGAATGGTTTTTCTTGGACGAAGACGGCATATTTTTCGATTCGACCTGTATCTGTACAGGCTCTGTTTGTTGTGAGCCATCATTGTTGGCATTTCCTTGCGAAATGCCATGCTTAGCAACTGCGAATGGAACAATGACAGTGGCAACCACTTGCGAATCATCTACAGTGCCTCTTATTGGTGACGATGAAGCACTTGGAGTCTAATTTTCGTCCGAGATGTGCGCCTCAGTATCTTCATCGTCAACTAACGAGGTCTGCAATTTTTCCAATACCGCATTGTGAGGAACCTTTCCTTCCGTAATTCAAGGAGCTACTATGCACTTCATAAACTGTAGATTAGAAAAATACTGCCATTTGCCTGTATATCACCTGAATGAGGTTTACGAACTTTCTTCAATTCTTTTGCAAACTGATCGCGCAAGTTTCTCCATTTCTTTTTAGCTTCTTCCTCTAAAATAGAAAATAATGCATCAATAAATACACTGCGCGTCAGTCGAAGCGAGACACCTGGTTTTTTTTGAGTAAAATTCAAACTGCTGTAACTTTTTTTAAACTTATTTTTTTTTGCTTGGAAATCAGGTGTCCCGATTTAACTGACGAGCAGTTTGGTATATTATATCCGTATACACTGTGGTCAAAGATATTTTTGTGGGGTTATGATTAAAAATATGTATTGCTTTTTACTTGACTCCCCCTGAATATTTTTTGGTATATATGTGAGTATAGATATAATAAATTTTATTTATTTTAGGTATCTATCTACTGGAATCGCATTTAGGCAAATTGCCTGTCTGTAAGGCCATTTGGGACTCACTTCAGGAAACGCATATGCCCTTGCCTACCGTCAGTGATTTTGAAAATGTTGCAGTACAGTATTTCAATAAATGGAACTTTCCTAATTGTTTAGGTAGCATCGACGGAAAACATATCAGAGTTAAATGTCCAGCTAAATCAGGCAGGATGTTCTATAATTACAAAAACTTTTTTTCAATAGTTCTAATGGCAATTGTGAATGCAAATTATCGATTTTTAATGATTGATGTGGGTTCATATTGGAAATATAGCGATTCAGGAGTATTTTCTAATTCAGCAATTTATCAAAACATCGAAAATGGCACTTTACTTCTTCCAAGAGATAAGCAGTTACCTAACTCTGAAAAAAAAACTCCCCTCGTATTCATAGGAGATGAAGCATTCCCATTAAGAACATATCTGTTGAGAAGCCCTATCCTAGAAGACGTCTTCAAAATAAGGAAGCTGCCTCATATTACAATTACCGTTTATCACGGGCCATGTTACCGTTTATCAATGAGTGTGGAATGTGCCTTTGGCATAAGTTCTGCCTAATTTAGAATTTTATTAAAATCTATAGAGACAAACATTGAAAATGCAGTTTATATTGTAAAAGCGATTTGTATTTTACACAATACTATAATCGACATGGAAGAAGACCCATTTGTCAACGGGTCAAATACTGAAAACAATCATAGTGATAACAATAATAATTTACGTATTTCAAGATCCCACAATCGTCCGACCAGGAAATCAGAAAATTTGAGAAATACATTTTGCGAATACTTTTCTTTAAACAAAATTTAAATAGACCGAATGTACGATTTTTGAATAAATGCAATAAAAGTTGATTAAAAATTTACTAGGTACTTTTATTACACTTACTTGAAAATCCAATATTGTTAGCTACAGCATCCCATTCCTTTTCAACAATTAACCGATCCTTGTATCGCGGATTTCTTTTATTCCACAAAACATTTCTTCTTTGCACTTCACAAAAATCGGACGTAAACTGCGGGAAAAATATAACCGATTTTAAATTAAAGACAATGCGTGCGTTGCGGCAATCTAGTTGCGGGCGGAATGATCGTGCGACGTGACAACGCTGGACGGGCTCATTTAAATTCATGTTGTTTATTTTAAACGTTCTACGCATCGCACGCACCGCAAATATCGTATTTACATAGGACATAGTGTAAAACCCCGACTTGCGGTTGTTTAGCAAATTTACCTAAAGCAGCTTATGAGATAATCCCTACCAAACTTTTAAAAACGTAAACAATTCGCCTTAAAAATTTGATAACTTAAAATTACTCTAATGATAATTTAATTTGCAGGCGTTTTGGAACAACAAGCGTCCCTAAAGAAGCACTTGGAAACCGAATTTCCGGGTACAGATGAAGAATTAGAAGCCGAAATATCAAACTTCGATAATTTTCAAGCGTTAGCCAAGAAAGACATGGCCGAAAAAGAACATAAAAAAGAAACCGTCGAGTCTAAAATCATGCAGCTTAACCAAAACGTACAAAAGCGCCAGGTGGCTTTCGGACAGCTAAAAGAAGAAGAATTTCAACATCAAAAGCGGGGCGAAGAGTTAAAAACTATTATTTTAAAAGCCAAAATGAGGTTAGAAGTTGATGCGGAGGACGACGAACCGGTCCCAGATATCTTATACAAACTAAACCAAGCTTTTAAAAAATGCGAAGAAGCTTTTAATGATAAACGTAAAGGATTTGAGTCGGATGAAAAAGTTTTGCAAAGCAGTATAGATGATATAAGGGCGAAACTTGCTGCAATAAAAGAAAGCGTTTCTTCAAAAAAGAAAACGATTGATGAATCTAAGAGTAAAATGGCGGAAGCCGAGCGAAAACTTAATCGGTTGTCTCAGGTTTACAGTCAAGTAGATATCATAGAGAAAAGAATGAAAGATTTGCAAGAAACTTTGGGCACATATGAAGCCGAATTTCAGGAAGCTGAAGTACAAGAGAACCTAGAGGCACTGGATTCGCTAATTACGCAAAAAGAAAATTCGCAAACCAAGCTGGAACGCGAATATCGGTTACTGCAGCAAAATTACTTGACCGAACAAAAGATCGATGCGGAGAAGCATACTATAATTGATAAAAAGCTTGAATTAGATAATTTAAAGAACAAATGGGAGGACCAGTTTAAGGAATTGTTCGGGCAAGAGATTCCTCAGGATAATTTCGAAAGAGCCGTTAAGCTGATCCAGAAACGTGAGGAGGAACAGGTTAAAAACTTAAACAAGTCTGTTGCAAGCTGTGAAAAGAAAATAACCACTCTCGAGTCGAATGTTAGACATTCCACCGAAAAATTGAAGAGCTATAACGATGAGTTAACCAAGGCAAAGAATAAACTCGAATCGATATGTAAAGGGAAGCCGTTTACTGAAGTTTTAGAGGAAACCTTCGCTAAAAAAGAGAAATTACAAAAAGATAAGGGCATGTACGCCTCTTGCAAATTATTTTATGAGCAGTATATTAATGCCTTTGAATCGGAAGATCCTTGCTGCCCCATTTGCTCTACCAATTTCTCGGCCAAGCAGTCTATGACAGCTAAAATAATTGACAAGCTGAAGAATTCGATAGAATCATTGCCTATGAAGTTATCGACTACGGAAGCACAATTAGCAAAGGTAATTTTTTATGTTAATTATACGGGGGTTTCGGTTTGTATAACTATGGAGTTTTGGTTATTTTTAAGAGTGAATTTAACTTGAACGGCTTAAATATTAATGTATGCAGAAGTACCATAGTTGTATTAGCAAATTTAATATGAGACAATGACTTTAACTGGAATTAATTTTGCAAAAGTTAAAAATACTGTTTTTAAAAACCCATAAGACTTTAAACAATTAGCTCATTGATATTAAAATTATATGAAGTGAATTATAAGAATTATATGTTTCGCTAAGCGTGGATCGCGGCTATATCTCGCGAACTGTCAAATCAAAATATGCTGTATTGTATTGTAAACATTTGTTCAAGTGCTGGGAAAACCTAAGTTAAAAAAAACACAATCAAACTTATGCCAGTAGGAACTAAATACATCAGGTATCATTATAATATTCTTCAATAGTATAATTGGGTCTTACAACAAGCAATTTCCTGATTTTCCTTTTAAATCTATTAGCCCGAGAAATGTCTTATTCTGATAGGCAAATGGTTAAAAAGTTGGCGACTATTATAAGCAACAGAGTGGTGTACCAGGGCTGTTCTGGGAATATAATGGACATAGGGTGCCATTGGGCAATGGCTATGTCTGCCTTGTGGATTAAAAAGACAAACCTGACTCAAACTGCCACCATATTTCTTGTGTTGATACCGTTTCAAGTATAAAGAGACAAGACAATGTTAAAATTTTGTCCGCAACAAAGAGAGTCTTACATGAATCTGCGGCTTTGGGTTTATTCATGTACCTAATTGCTCTTTTTTGCAACACAAGTAATGCATGCATTAAGTGTTTAGAACAAGAATCCCAAAAACATGCGGTACCGTAAATGGGATTCAACTAATATGCCTGTTTAGTCGTACTTTTATCTAACTCATTGGAGATTATCCTAATTGCAAAGCAGTTTGTTGCAGTTTTCTACCCAGTTGCTGAACATGTTTACAACAAAATTTAATTTTAGACACGCACATGACTTATTTCCACATCCCTTAAAATAGATACATTTAACAAATCCTTGCTTACAGCCAAAAGATAAGATTTTTGTCGTTCATTAATAATAGATTTTTCAGCAACCTCAGATAGCGATGATAAAAACACCGAAGGTGATAACTGAAATTTATTTCTACTTTAAAATATAATTTTACTCATAAAAATTATTATAATTTTACTCATGAAAATTTTACTTCATTCAAATCAAAGTCTGCTGCATAAACACATTTATTCCATCGATGCTTTCATTGCTGAAAGGCTCCCTGGAACTCCTCGGCTGCAGTATAGTTTAACGTCGTGGTTGAAATTCGCTTAGCTCTTCTACGCTTCCATAAAGGCGTCCCCGCATGACCTCAAAAAATCGCATGGAGCGAGGTTAGGTGAGTAAGGGGGATGGTCGATGATGTTCATCTTGTATTGGACAAAAACTGACGAAAAAAACACAGGCGGTGTGAGAGGGCCCGTTATCGTGATGCAAGATTCAGGAATTCTGCTTCTCCACAACTCTGGACGACATCGTCTTACACGTCCACGTTTAGGAGACGTTTCAAAACTTTCAGATAATACTCTTTGTTAATAGTTCTGCCTGGTGCAAACATTCCATATGAGCAATGCCCTTACAATAAAAAAAGACCGTAATCATCGTCTTGATTTTTTTTCCTTCTTTCGTGCCCTTTTTGTACGTGGCTCTCCAGGTGCTTTTCATTTACAACTCTGACGTTTTGTTTCTGGATCATACTCGTCACCAATAATAATGCGACAGAGGCAATCGTCATTATCATTCGTCTCAATCCAATTCCGAACAACTTCCAAGCGACGCATTTTTTGACCCTCTGATAAATTTTTTTGGTACCATCGTCGCATAAACTTTTGGCATACCGAGATGTTATATCAAAATTAAACGAATCGTCTCACGATTGATGTTAGGTTTGTTCCAAGCTACCAGATATGCACCATTCATTGAATCATCCTGAAATTGCCTGAATCAGTTTTATACACATTCGCGACGTTTGTACGGTTTCGTGTCGATACGAGAAATGATCGTGCTTGGAACGCATTTGTAAAGTAAGTATAACCTCAACCTAGTTTTGCCGGTCCGTTTGTTATCTTGGATTGTTTTGTTGACAGTGGCAAATACCCTGATTTTATCTTAACATTAAATTTAATTAACTTAATACACACACAGTAAAACTTAAATGTAAAGGATTTATATTTTTTCAAAATCAAAACAAATGTTTTTATAAATAACCTTTTTAAACAGATTAGCTAATCGGTTGATACCTCTCAAGCACCTACTGCGCAAGTCAGGCATACAGTTTACAAACGGTTCCTTCTCTCCGAGATGTATCAAAATGTCCGTTCAGAGACCAACTTCTGAACGGTCCCAGATTCGCTTGCATCGCATTCAGGCTCGTTCAGTAAACGGTCATAAGTCTTTTGGAACGCATTATAACTTTTGCGCAAACGCGTGACAGTACGATGACCAGTTTTGTGGTCGCTTGGAACGAACCTATTAACATGTTCTGCACGTTACAGAGTGCACGCGACGTCGTCTTTCTTCCTCTATCGGCATCATCTTAAGTCGACTCCCGGTCATCTTTAAAACGCTTGTACCACTTAAACACTGTCGCACGCTTTAAAGTTTCGCGTTTGTATACATCTTTTAACATTTCCATTATTTTCCCTCCATTTTCCAAGTTTAACAAGGAATTTAATGTTAACCCTTTGTTCATGAACAACATCCATATTATTTTCGACCAACGACGTAAATATGATTGTAAACAAAAATTTCGCTAGGCGCATACACGCAACCGATTGCAAAACTACTACTGCTTGCTTGCTTGCTTGTTTTGGTTTATTGGCTTTTCCTTCCAATCGGTGCAATTAGCCAGATCATTCGGGTGATTCGGGAAAAGCCGTCGGGTATGTACCCTGTTCCCCGAATCGAAGATTTCACAAGCCTTTCATAATGGTAAATTTATAACTTTTGCACGTTGATACGTCCGGCATCATCCTGGCCTAATTACCTGCGTGAATAGGTTTAGCCGCGAACGGCAGGGGGTGGAAAAGGGTCTGGGAAAGGCATACGAAGAATTGGAAAGGACAAAGAACTACCATGTATTGACTGGGTGAAGGATGACGCGGAAGTAGACAAAACTACTATGTAGGAATGTTACTAGGAGATGTGTGCACGCAGACAAGGTTCAACGGTTATCGCAGAGTTGCCAGATTTAGAGAAAAAAAGATGTCTACTTAGTTAATTGCCAGACCTCATATACACTGGAAAAGGGCTTACAGCTACTGAAGTATAATTATAATGTAAACAAATAACAGTCATTATCATTATCTTAAGGGCTAAAGGTTACAATTTAGATAAGTGGCTATGAGTCATATAACTCCTCCCTCCTCAAGTTCAGAAAATGCAGGCTCACAAATTTTCTGAGTGCTCGTGGGGTCAACTTTGGAGGCTTTGGGCAAGTAGCTTCTAAGTTTCCAAATGATTGCTATCAGGATTAGGATAATTTCTATTGGGACTGTTATAAGGATCTATCGGCTGCTACTGACTGTTCCAATGAAGCGGTATTATAAAGAGAAAAAGAAAACTTCCGGTTTAATTTAGCTGACGCATTTATTCACATTAACTCTACCTATTTTTCACTAATCTTAACCGTTCATCTCAAATTATATTTTAAATGCATTTTAATAAATTAAAAATTAATTCTAATAAAGTAAAATACATGTTATTTAAACAAAAAAATACACAAGTTGATAACTTCAATATTGGTATATATGATTTTCACATTCAAAAAGTTATGTACCTTTAGTATACCATTTAGTAATTATTCTTTGATACTTAGTTTTTTTTTTAGGCATAGGCTTACTGTATAGAAGTAAAATAGTTACTCTCATGACCAATGATTGAACGCATTTATTAGGGAGTTTTAATTGTAATATACACATGTAAAGATTATTGATAATAAAGGTGTTTCCAAAAATACGTCTCTACAATTCGCTAATAATTTAAACTATTTTGTAGGTGGAAGACCTGTATAATAAACTGCAACAGTTGGAACCAGTAAATGAAAACATCGATATTCTAGAGGGAGCCAAAATACCCTTGTTGGAAGAAGAATTGAACGAAACTAAGGAGAAATTGGAAGAAGCCACTATGGAATTGGCATCATTAAAGAACGAATTAGCCGTGCCACAAAAGCTAGTGGAAGCATGCAGGGCCGTAGTGGCTGATGCGTCCCTAATTGATCGCTTAAACCAAGAATTGAAGAAAAGCGAAAACGTTTTGCAAAGTCTACAACGCGATCTGGTGACCGTTTCCTCAAATCGTACGTTGCATCAAGTAGAAACTGAACTGGCAAAAGTCAAGAAAGAAATCGGCGATTTACGCAGAGAGTATAAAGCAAAACGGGATCAGTTCGATGAGACGAAAGAGAAAATCCGTTCGATTGGCCAAAAGTTGCAAAGGGAAATTGAGAAAAAGCTTCAACACGAGAAGCAAGTACAGGAGCAGCCGTTACTAGAAAGACAAATCAAAGAATATAAAGAGAACATCGCCCAGTTGCAAAAGGAAGTTGTTACCGGTAACGACACCATTTCGAATTTGTCGAATGATTTGAAGCAGGCAGAAAAACGGAAAGAGGACGCTTGCCAAAATAATAAAAAAGTACTTGATGAGAAACGAACTGATTTGGATTTGCGCCGTAGACTGATTGATGAAGTGGCTAAATTACATAAGGTCGTAAAACACTATGAAGAAGGTAAGTGCTTAGTGAATAGGTAAAATATAAAATAAATTAATTAAGATTTAAAAAAAAAGCACCTCAAAATTTTTCTCCCGCACTTTTTAAACTAAACTAAACATATACAGTGTGTCAAAAAGTAATGTTGACATTTAACATTATTTTTTTAATACAATTTCGGATTCTGCGTCAACGTTTATCCATAATTCAACAAAAATGGCCATGCTAAAGCCGGGATTCGAATCCTGGATATAACGATTGCAGTTACCTGCTAACACCCCGATGTTGGCGTCGACGCTTTATTACCTAAAGAACATAAAACATAGAACATTAAAAGGCTAGAATTAGCATTTCCGTGGAACAATGGGCAGCAGTCTCGGATGCAGTGATGCCAAATGCTTATGTAGAAATGGCAAAAAAACGCTTTATAATATCAAAAAAATTTGTCAATTATTTTGCCAGGCGCAAAATAATACTGCAGTTTGTCTTTAATAATAAAATATGAAACATAGTCAATATTCAAAGTTAACCCTTTCAAGACGGATTTTTATTTTTTTCATGAAAAGCATAATTTACTTATTGATTTCATATTTCAAAAGTAAAAGGTTCTTAGAGATGTTTGTAATGTTTTCACATACATAAGTAGAACAAATAGTTTTTATCAAAATATTGCATAATTTCACATATGGAAAGGGGTAAAACAGTCATTAGCGTACCAATACAGGTTCCTACTGCAGCATATGACAATGTTTTCATCAATCTCACCGATGTAAAAAATCGTTCGAAACAGATCACAACATCAGATTTCGTTATTGAGCTGGTGAGTTTTCTAACAACCCTTTCCCCTACTGTTCCATCTGCTTGTCCATCCTGCTTTCCACTATATACATCGAGGTCATACACATAACCGCTAAGAGAGTCGCTGCTTACCCATAACTTTATTCCACGTTTGATGGGCTTCAATAGCAAATACTGCTTTAGACTCGATCTCCTTTTGAACTTCGCCATACTTTCATCTATAGACTGATAGACCGAATCCTCTCTCGCACTTCGATATGTATGCTTGAAACACTCTAGGAGCTCTTCCAGATAATAAATCTTCGAGCAATCTTCTGGTTTCTCTGGACTGTTGAAGTATAATTTGGATATTAGTAGTTTATAACGGTCACGTGATATTGCATTTTTTATTGCAGTATTACCCATGGAGGTATGCTTTGACCAATAGCAACTCAAACTTGGAAGCATGTTGTAAGCCATTACAATCATAACACCAGTCAACATCATAATTTCAGAAGGATCAGTTTGCACTTTTTTTTTAGTTTTTTTTTCCAAATTTGTTAATCTTTCATTAGTACACTGAGATATAAATATATATAAGCTTTTTGGAAATAACTTTAGAAAAATATATAAAATCTGCCTTGGGATGTATTGTCCCGTTAGTCTCGAAAGGGTTAAACGAATGCAGATAACGTAAGTCTGTTCGAATATGCATTCGAATATTCGAAACGATCGAGCAGCGTTGCGGTCGATCGCATTTTTGATTCCACCGACACAAGGAACCAGTGACGTCCAAAAATATTTACATTATAAATGTTTAATAATAATAGATTATGCTATAAATTATAAACAATATTATCGTTGATGAACTCTTTGTGTTTTTTTAACGTGCTTCGTTAGAGTAAAGATAGCTATCTAATAAAAAGCATTTTTATGGAAATTAGATATTTCATAATTATTATAGATTTCTTAATAAGTTTTTATTTCTATGATCCCCTATTCTACGTTTATGATGACGGTTTTCCATTGATATGATGCTATAACAGTATCGATATTTACTTGTAAAAATATCGGCTTGAATCGCCTTTTTCCCATACTACGGCACAAGGTTTCATCATCGTAACAGTTCACAAAAACACTCAAATGAGACCTTTTTCCTTTTTCAACCAAAAATTAAAGAAAAAACTTTCCAAATGTAAACACAAAGCCGTTTGACAAGATGACATTGAAAGATGACGGTTTTAGAAATTTTAGAAGAATGTTAATATTGTTTTTTTGCTTTAAAGATGTTATTTTTGGGCTTAAAATAAGATAAATCTATTTCTACTTTTTATTTTTAATCCAAAATCTAACACCAATAAGTTAAATTAACCTATTTATATGTATTAATATATAGCTGAAAATTTCCTCTTTTGAAAATGTGTGTAAGCTTGACAACAGAAAAGTGTTTATTAACAAAACACCCTCCTTGTCAACAGACATAAAATAATGTTCTGCAAAGAAAAATTTGCATTTTATGTCCATGAAAACATAAAAGTACTCGAAGCCGCAGGTATATCCCGCTGTGACCTCACTTTGCCCTTCGAGTCGAAACTAACTTATGCAGTATAAGTTTTCCTTATCTATTATATTAACTGCATTAATTCAAATTTTTATTATCCAAAATTGACGCAATACAGTGTATGGAATTCGTCCATGTTCACAGAAGCTAATATTGCTAACCTTATATGCCTAAGTGTAGAATTATTGGTTCACGCGTCCTTGAAGACAAACTTATTTGTTTTTCGTAAGTTACCTAATTATTTTTGTTACATGTGGCATATCGTTATAAAGACTATTAACTAGAGAAGTTTTTTAACACATTTTAAAACCCCAAAACTTTTTTTTATTATTTTTTCCATTGTAGAGTTGACGTAACATTTTTTTCTATTGATTTGAGGAAGTTTGTTGCTCCACTATTAGTTTCTCTTTAAATATTTGTCTCAGTTATTACCTAAATCTGAATGAGACAACATTAGTCTTTAAAATAAAATTAATTGAGCGCCATTTTGGCCAAAAATTAAAGGTTAAAGTAAAAAAACAGGGAAATCTAAGGAAAAAATAGATTACTCCTTAAATTTGAGGAAAAACAAAAAAATACTATGCGTTTTAAATAGCCAGTAACCTCACCTATTCACCATTTCCGTTTGGCTACTCACCTTCCAAACACCCTATTAAATATAAAGAATGAAAAATAAAAAGTGACGACAGTAAGACCTTTTCAGAAGTAAAAATTAGAGATGAAACGGATAGTTGTTTGGACGGATACCGAATATTCGGCGGGCAGCGAGGCCGGAGGGCCGAATATCCGGCGGCCGGATATCCTGCCATCGAAATCAGGTTTATTTGACGTCTTTCGTTTAAGATAGTTTTATTGTTAAGATAGTTTTACAGATAGTTTTATTGTTTAGAAGTTCTAAATATGTCGTCGAACACAAAAAGGTCGCCAATATGGCAATATTTTGACATAAATAAGGACAACAATAGGTTGGCTGACTGTTTGCTGTGTCAGCGGGGCGGAGAAGAAAAAAAGGCTGGTAAGTGTGTGTATGTTTGGTTATTTTCGGATAAATTTAGAAATTACCTATATTCTAGGTACTTCCGCCATGACTAACCACGTAAAATCAAAACATCCCGAGAAGTTTGCTTTGCTTAACAAAGCTAAAGGCAAAGAAGAAACTACCATGCTTGAGCAGTCTGGTGCCTTTAGTACAAGTTCGTTTTTGAGAACGACAGAAAAGCAGCTAACTTTATCAGAATGCGTTGAGAGAAAACAAGTTTGGAATGTTAATGATTTAAAGGCAAAAAATTATCATTATTTAATTGCAGAAATGATTGCACTAGATAATGAGCCGCTAGGTATCGTAGAAAGAGTTGGATTTAAAAGACTTCTTCAACATGCTTTACCTCGCTATGAATTACCAAGTCGCACATATATAACCCAAAAAATTATTCCAGATATCTACAACAGAATTATTGAGAAAATCAAAGGAAGCATTTCAAATGCTGTCGCAATTTCTGTCACTTCTGATATATGGACGTGTGCGCACAATAACTCTAGATTTCTGAGTTTCACAGCCCATTGGATGTCTCTGGAATTCCAACTTCAACACGGAGTTCTTGCTATGAAACCATTCTCCGGAGCCCACACAGGGGAAAACATAGCAAATGAACTCAATGCTATTGCAGCTCGATGGGATATTCACCAAAACCAAATATGGTGAAAGGTGTTCGCATGGCAGAGTATAGTTCTGCCAGATGTTTCATTCATTCGCTTCAGAGGGTTGGTATTGAGTCATTAAAGATACAGCCCGAGGTAATCGAAATGGTAAGCAAAGGCAGACGTCTCGTTACACATTTTAATCATTCGGGGTTAGCTCAAGAAAAACTGTTGGCAATTCAAAAGGAGTTGAGTTTACCCGAACATCAATTAGTGCAAGAATTAATTCCACGTTTTACATGTTAGAGCAAACACATTTTCTATATCCCTTTATGTTGCCGATTATGACACCCTGACTAATTTAACGACTCATGAGTGGTGTCTGATGGAACAATCTGTCAAACTTTTGAAGCCATTCGAGAAGATAACTGAAATCATAAATGCTGGTCTCTCCTGCATATCCGAAGTAATACCGCATCTAGTAGCATTGAAAAAATACCTATGCAAGGATGAGACTGCGCAACGAACAGCTGATTTACCTCATAGGAGAGCTGCCTTAAAATCAGAATTGAATTCTCGTTTTAACTCATTATCTACAGATCCGAATTATCTTATTGCAACTTTCTTGGACCCCAGATTCAAAACAAACTATTTAGGGACTCTCGAAGCTGAAAGAGCGCGACAAAAGATCTTGTTAGAGTTTTTAAAAATGACTTGCGACGAGTCCTCCAGCAGCAGTGATACATCGCCATCATCCACACCACCACCTTCTAAAAAAAGCAGAAATGAAACTGATTCCAATGTGACTCGCATTTCCCACGACACCTTTTAGGATTGTTTCAATGAAATAGCACATGAAAATAACAGTCAAAGTCATCAAAGTCAAAATCAAGCGAAAAATCCAATTGCAAGAGAGGTTGACGGTTATTTGAAGACAGTTCGAATTGATCACAACCGGGATCCGTACGCTTGGTGGTCGGCTAATTTACAAGAGTATCCCAATTTGATGAAGTTTTCCAAAGTATACCTTTCAGCTCCTTGCAGCAGTGTTTTCAGTGAGAGGCTGTTTTCCGAAGCAGGTTTGGTTTACAAAAACAAGCGAAATCGCCTGTTGCCGGCAAACGCTGAAAATTTGGTTTTTATTTACCATAATTTTCCACTTCTTAATTTTTACTATTAGGTATATGTATTTTTACTTTTAAAATATTTTTAGGTGTAAATTTTAAGAATCCCTTTGCGGTTTTTTTAATATGTGGTCGAGTTGTTCTAGTCTAGTATACTTAAAACTTTTAAGTAGCTACAATTTTCTTTTTTTAGTTTTTACTGTTTTATAACGAATAATTTAGTTTTTTAGATGGTTTTTATGACTTTGTTATCTTTAATAAAAGCTATTAGAAGTATAGTTCGAATATTTTTTGTTATTTACGTTACTGTTTAAATATCCGGTATCCGGCCGGATAGTAAATGTAGACCGGATACCGGATAGTTACCGGATATCCGTTTCATCTCTAGTAAAAATATGACTTAAAGGAATATCTACTGTCACTCTCTATAACCCTTTATAAGTGTGAACGTCTAAACCGCAGCACGAAATAACGCGAAAATGTGCGTAGTTCTGTTTTCTGTCCTCAGAATTACTATAGGCATGGTTTTGTTCACAACAATACCATGCCTATAGTAATTTAGATTTGATTAATTAAAGTAAGGTATTCGACAGAAGTAAAAAGAATAAAAAGCATCTGCAAGCTAACGAACTATGAAAAATGGCCACATTTTATATGACATATCAGATGCTTGACAGTCCGCGTGGTCTCGAGGAGGTAATTTCGCTTTTTTACCGCCATCCATAGGTCCAGAAGTAGAAGTTTTTTCAGTGTTCCGTAAATCGCCCAATAAAGATGTTAGCTTCCCATCATCAACAATTTATCTATATGTTTATTTACATATCAAATTTCGAAACAAAACTTAGAAGGGAAGGGGAGATTTTCACGCTTATCCTATACTTCTAAACTGTAACATAATATGTTTTATCAAACGATTGAAGTTTTTGTCATAAGTATATTTTAATTTAAAGGTGACAGTAAGACCAAACTACAAACCATCTTAAACGAACTCGAAGAATGTAAAACTAACATCAAAAAACTTGAAGACGCCAAGAAAGTTCTAGTTAGTGCGATAGTAAAGAAGAAAGAAGAGCTGGCTAGCCAGGAGAGCAAGTTAAGATCGCTAAATGATAACAAAGAACTAAGGCAGAACAGGAAAAAGAGTCAAGAGCTGGAAATCGCCATTAAGAGTTTGAAAAAGCAGATCGGTAATCACAACAATAGCTCTATTATTGAAGAACGTAAAACTGTTATGAAGAAACTCGATTTTATTCAGAATGATATTAGTAGAAAGGTTGGCGAACAGGATACCATAAAGGTAAATCTCGTTGATATAATATCTTAAGATCGTAAAAGTTTTAAGCGACTGTTTATATAAAAAGCATTAAATCACACAACTTGTTCGAATTAATACCGTCATTTCACATAAAGTTCATGTTTTCTTTGGTGCCTTAGAGCGTCACAGGAGGCACGCAGTTATCTCATTTTATTATAATAAGTAAAATAAATAAAAAATTCCACTTCAAAGATTTTCTCCTCGATATAAATGAAGCATTGCTTCTGAGATGCGAAATTTATTAATTATATATTTTTATATTTCCTCAGTTATAATTAACAGATCAAACGAACTTGCCTAAGCGAAGTTCGATCTGGATTATATGAAGCCTTGTCGAAGTAAATAAGTAGAACATGTAGTATCTCCGATGGCATCGAGTCTCACACAAATTCAAAGCAAATAAAAAAACCTCCGGTCCTGCATACCTAAATTTATTGCATACCTTCAGTCTTCTTCAAAGCTACATTGTTGCAACCAAGGGAAATAAATAATAGGGTAGGGAAGGGACTTATTTACTTCGACAAGGCTTCATATAATCCAGATCGAACTTCACTTAGGTAAGTTCGTTTGATCTGTTAATTATATTTCAGCCTTGTCTCGTAAATAAGTAGAACAGGTAGCTATTTAAAGCAAGTTGCAACAATTTTCATTGGAAACATGTCATATTAATAATAATTTAACAACTTAACGAACAGAATAACGAGAAAAAATAATATTAGGCACACACTTAGAATTGGTATGTACATAAAACATTAATTCTAAGGATGGCAACAACATAATATAGTTATACATTTATTTTTCAAGATAACTTATATCTTAATAAAAATGTACCTACTTAATATGACAAATAACAAATCTGGAAAATATTTTCCTATACTAACATTAGAAACAAGAAACTTAAAGATAAAAACTCATCATAATACTAACAACTAAGAAAAGTCGTTGCAAAATTGTCTTTTTGAAGCAAAGGTCTGTTATAATGATTGGCAAAAACAGAGGATTTCTCCGACCAGCCAGCTGCAAGCCGAATAGAGTCATAAGATACTCCCTTTCGCGCAGCTGCAGACGTCGCAGCATGGCGAGTACTATGAGATGTGAATTGGTTCGTATCCAACCCATTCTTCTTTAGAATCACCTTTAACCATCTAGAAATTGTTTGAGAAGTGACATCTCTATGAGGTTTCTTAACGGTAATAAAAAGATTTTTTGACGTCTGTCTTAAATTCTTGGTTTTATTTAAATACTCAATTAAGGTTCTAGCTGGACAAATTTTCTTATGTTGATTAAAGAAATGCAAAAGAAGAGTAGGTCGAATGCGACCTTTGGCTGAAGTTTTAAGTTTTTTAGGTATTTTAACCTCAACTTTGTTTTCATCTATAATAATATTTTCAACTTCTATGTTGGCTAAAGTCTGTACTCTTTAACCAGTAGCCAAGGCAATAAGGATTGCTAATTTATATGTGAGGTCTTGAAGGCTTAATGTTTCATTAGACATAGATTTAGCATATGTCAAAACAATAGAGGGGTCCCATATGTAATTGTATCTGGGAGCAGTAGGTCTTAAACTATGGACCCCTTTAAAAAACCTCTTAATTCTAAAATCCGAAGTTAATTCTGGCCCCAAAATTTGAGTAAGAGCTGCTCTAAATGAATTTAAAGACGTATAAGTAGCTCCATTTTTAAATTGAGTAGTAAAAAATTTTAAAATATCTGGGACAGAGGCTGAATAAACATTCATGTTTCGAGATTTTCTACATTGCCACCACAGTTTAAGACCTGAATTATATTGTTAAATTGTAGAGGTAGTAATGGAGGACAAGCAAATTTCTAAAGCTTCTTCAGGTACTGAACCAGCTCTCAGGGCTTGGAGGATAACACTCCTGCCACCAGGGAAATTTTTTGCCAAAGTGGATGAGGCACGTTCCTAAAAGAACATAAACGTTTGTCAGCCTCGAAAACTAAAGGTGTTGATTCTAATAATGATGTAAAAAGTGGGTACCATGGCTGGGATGTCCAGAAGGGCACAACGACAATTCCTCTAGCTTTTTCCTCTTTTATTTTGTGCAAAGCACGAAGAATAACAGAAAATGGTGGAAAAGCATAAAAGAAAAACTTGTTCCATTTTATCGTAAAGGCGTCCACTTTTATGCATTCTGAACCTCCCAACCATGATACAAGCTTTTTGCATTTAGCGTTCATTTTTGAAGCAAAGAGATCAACTTCTGGTTTCCCAAAAGTGGATATTATATCTTTAAACACCAAGTTGCTTATTTCCCATTCGGTTTCTTTGGATAATTTAAGTCTGGATTGTGCATCTGCTTCAAAATTGTCTTTAGACTTTATACAACTGGCATATAAATAGATATTTTTACCCTCGCACCATTGCCAAATAATACGAGATAATTTCGAAAAGCGGAGCGGTACATATGCTCGACTCGACACACAAACAAAGACTAAAGGTATGCAATGGATTTAGGTATGCAGGACCGAGGGGGTTTTTATTTGCTTTGAATTTGTGTGAGACTCGATGCCATCGGAGATACTACCTGTTCTACTTATTCACGAGACAAGGCTGAAATATAATCACTTATAATTCTTTAATTTAGGGTTTGATAAGGAGTCTCAAAGCAGAACTGAACCGAAAAGAACACAAAGAAGTGATATCGGAATACAAAAAGAAATATTATGAACTTCGATTAGAAATTTTATCAGCTGATGATTTGGAAGTTTACACGATCTCTTTGGAAAAAGCCATTATCAAGTTCCATCAAGAAAGGATGGTGCAGGTCAACATGATCATCAGGGATCTGTGGAGGAACATTTACAGAGGAAACGATATCGACCATATTGAAATACGAACGGATGATTGTGGAACAACAGGTAAGTTTTATTACTGAGTTAGATGTAAGATAGGTTGCTTCATCTTATGAATTGATATTATGTATACTTTGTGTCGTGACAGAAACTCATTTTGTCATATATATTTGTAGGTATTAGAAATAGATGTGTATCAAATTATCCGTAATGAGGGCTCATTAAACAGTAGCGCCAGAGTAATTGTTTATATTGCAAATTATATAAAATACACTTTCCTTCTTTCTTGCAGAGATAACGTGAAAATTGTACAAATTGATATAAATACTTTGCTTAACAATTAAATAATTTTCAGTTGTGTATCGAAATCTCTAAGCATTAATAAAAAAAAACATCTAAAACCTTACATTATTATATCGAGGGACGTTAACATAGATTTACTGTCAAGCAAGACCTCAATCTTGTTTAGATCAGCAAACTGAATTTCGCAGTAGTTTAAAAAAGTATGTAGATTATAACATACTAAAGGAAGTTATTACTGAAGAATTGTGGGATTCAATAATAATCTGCTTTATTGTCAATTTTTTTTTACAAATTTGGTAGCCAAAGCTAATAAAATAATAAAAAACATTCAATCCAGTTCCTTGATCTAAAAATCCATATATAGCAACAAATGACTTATAGAAATACTAACTACACACAAATACAATTTTATGAAAAACAGTAACGGGAAACAAATTTGGATTACAAGGCCAACTTTGAATATGATAAATGGAAAACCCGAACTATATTCAAAGTACATAAAAAAAAATGAATTAAATTATAAAAGATGTATATAAAAATTTTAATAACATGGTTAATAAGGAAGTTCAAAAAGCAAAAAGGACTTAGGCACAAGGACAAATATGTAAAAATGAAAATAAAGCGTTGGAATTGGGTAAATAACGTTTGCAATAACAAAAATTTTAATGACAGGATAATTAACAAGATAACATTGGAGTTCGGCATAGTCTTAGAAGCCAGTAAATATATATCGCAGCATTTTAATGAGTATTTTTATGGAATTGGTGAAAATTTGGCCTGCCTCATCGAGAAGATAATATAACAAGAGAACTGTACCACATGTTTGATGATAGATGGTTTAAGCGTATGAGGGCGGTCGCGATTGGCCGGCGAGATCGCCAGATCCCCTTGATTTTTATTGGTCGGGCAATATAAAGGAAAGAGTGTGCGCAACACTAGTAAACAGTAAATAAGAGTTAAGTCAGCGAGTTATTACTTGTTTTGAAGAGCTAAATAAAAGCGAAATTAGAAGAGCGACGAATATATCCACCAGAAAACGATTTTATAAATGTTTAGAGGATATTGGTAGTCATTTCGAAATTGTTGCTTTTACGTATAACTTTTTTTAGAACCAAATATTAACAAACAACACTTGCTTGAATTTAGTTAAAGAGAATGCTGCAGGGAAATAGATCTCAAGTTTTCTAAATCTATATTAATAAATTGAAGCGACTCACGCTTGATTTTTAAAAAACGAGTAATATAGTTACGTATCATCCTGGTAGTAGTGAACTTTGCATGTTTTTATTTTATTAATGTTTGATTTATATACGGCGTACAATAATGAACCAATCCCTGAGAGATCCCGCAGGGAATATGCTGTGTATACTAGATAATATTTCATCAATCCTAACAAGCTGACTTCTTCCTGTTAAGTAATGTTTAAAAAATCGAATAGCATCTCTTTTAAATCCTACATGAGATAAAATTGCCCAATGATAAATTATGATCTATAGTATCAAAGGCTTTGGTGTATTGTAAAAGTGTTAACATTTTAATTTTTCTCACATCGGTGGCTCTACAAATATCATCTTTATGTGAAGCACAGTAGTAGAACAGCTATGCTCCTTTCGAAATCCAGATTGCATGGCTGGTAGTATTTTATTATGCTAAACATGTTTAGTAATTTTTTGTAATACTTTAGCCAAGCAATACCTTTTAAAGGTGATATACATGGCATCCCTACTAAAACTATCCACTCCAAATAACTGCCTCCCCTTCCAAAAAAAAAGGCTCGGATCCATATAGATCCAGATATTACTTTTCCTGATCGATGGATTGGAAGGAGAGGCCCAATAGACTGGCCGGCACGATCACCCGACTTAACACCGTTGGACTTCTTTCTTTGGGGAGACCTAAAATCAGTTGTTTATAAGACTCAGCCAGAATCGCTTGAGGATTTAAGACAACGAATCGTAATTAAATGCCTGCAATATTTCAAAGGGTTCGAGGGGAATTCGAAGCTCGATTGTATCACTTCGTGGAAGTCAACGGAGAACATTTATAAAATAAATTATTCTTTTTCAAAACATTATTAATTACATTTAGGGTAAGTTTCGTAACTTAACCGGTTTCTCCGGTTGTGCCGGTTACCGTTCCATAACTATACAATTTCTGAAATTTGGTTCGGTTATGAAACGCGGTTCCTGAAAAATTGGTCGCAAATGTCAACCGAAACGACTGATCATTTTTTTCGGTACCTTCGGTTATTCCTACGGATGTCGTGGATTAAACGTATTTATATTCTTAGTTTAATCTACGTCATCCGAAAATCCTGCGTTTGTTTTGGTTTGATTTTTTCGTGGTTTTTTCCTGTTTATGAAATTTGATCATTTTATTGTTTCATTGAATTCATTGCATTCAATACACTTGACTGCAATTCAAATCCAGGAATTGATCTTGATATAATGGAGGCAGGTATTTATATATTTTTTTATCAAGGTACAAGCTGCCATTTTTGAAAAAACCCTTACGAACAGGACCCATTTCTTCATCATCGCTACTACTAGAGCTTTCATCAGTGCTTAGGAGCAGGAGCCCAAATATCCCAGCATTTGCATTCATTATGAGTATTATAAATAATAATAGATACCTATAACACAAAAATGGAATTTATAACCTAATATCAACAAACGAAAACAAGACCAACGACCAACAAGAAACCCGAGCGTTCCATTGCAAACCGATATTTTCAGGCACCGTAAAAATACCGCTTTTAACCGACGATTCACCATGGTTAGGTTACGGCGCTGACCCTTAGTATTATTCAGAAATCACAAAGAGTTTCTTGTTTTTAACACAACCCGAGTAATACTTTAGCAAAAAATTATCCCTTTTACCTTCTTATCGTACTTGTTTGGCGATTCTCTTTTTCAAACTCCACTACCAGCTTATTTTAAATATTTTCTGACCTTCATCATTAGTCTCGAAGTTTAAAGCGACTAATTTTTGTGGTTCGGTGATTAAATTAAAAAGCTGTTAGAGGTCTCAAACTTGGCAGTTGTAATCAAGGTCAAGAGACCTTCAAAATCGGCTATTCGTCGACACCCTTTTCCGTTGAACAAATTTGAATCAGTTTTGCTACCTTCACGAATGCCCCCTGTCCTTGTTGTCTCTTTTTTTTATTGTCTCCAAGTTCAGACCCTCATTGCTCTCGTTACTGCAGTTTTAGTTCCACTAGATAACTAATATTCGGATTTCGACAATCTTTATAAACCTCTGAGTATAATATTTTTTTTATATTGTAAGTATATATTATTAGTATGTTATATTTAATTTTGCATTATTCGCAGGGCAACTTTGCATATGCACCATTTTATTATTTGAGGAGTGTCCCTTTTGCCATGAGTTGTTTTATTATATTTATATTGTATCTAGGTTGTTGGCAAATAAATGCTATTTGAATTTAACATTTTGGGGGGTGAATCTCACCCCAATTAATTTATGAAGTGTCGAAGCTCAAAATGTGTCTTCAAGCAAAAATCGACGCGTCCGAGCATGTTTTTTGGTGAGGGGCATTGGGTGTGGATAGATTTTAGTTGGGATACCCTATATATTTTATTCCCGTATTAATTAAAATAACAAAAAATTATGCATGAATACAAGAGAAAAAATAACCAATATTTTTTTATTGCAGCAAGAAACCGTCGGACATATAATTATAAAGTGGTACAAATGAAAAAAAGTGTAGAGTTGGAAATGCGAGGCAGATGTAGTGCCGGCCAAAAAGTCCTCGCGTGCCTTGTCATCCGTATGGCCTTAGCTGAAACGTTCAGCACGAATTGTGGCATTTTAGCTCTGGACGAGCCGACCACCAATCTAGACCGGGACAACATCTTGAGTCTCAGTGATGCATTGTCTCGACTAATCAGTATGCGAGAGAAACAGAAGAGTTTCCAATTGTTGGTTATCACCCACGACGAAGAGTTTTTGCAAACGATTACTAGAAACCAGAGCGTTTCTCACTATTTTAGGGTAAAAAGGAACGCCGATGGGTTTTCGACTATTTGCAGGGAAATACTGTAGAGTAATAAAGTGTTTAAATATATTTTTAGCATCTTTTATCATTTGTTATAAATACTATTAAATATTGTTTTGTTATACCTGTTTTGATGTAAAAATACACCGTTCACTTTTAAGTGTTAATTAAAATATTACTTTTTACTTAGTGTTTTATTTACAAATACCCTCATTTAATGAATATAAACTTCATTTGTCATTGTCGACCTTTGTCCTTATATCTAGTGCAAATTTATTGAAAATACACGATAATCTACAGTTTACATTAATACCAATATATTCTGCATTAATTATTTGCTAAATTATGGTAATTTTTCAATAAGGATCTACGCACATTGTTTCACGGTTTTTTTATGATATTCCACGACTTGTGGAAAAATTTCTATAATTCAAATAGAGGCAATGTTGTTGAAACGACGTGATTTTTTAAGGAATCACTTTAAATGGAAACACGTAATACTTAAGGATCAGACCTGTAAATATTTCATCTGCAATGTCAAAAATCTTTGATCGCCATATTTTGTAATTAAATATTTCAGTTTGTCTATCGCTTAAAAATTATTCCTTTCTGATTTGCTTTTTTATTTTGGATGTAAGCAACTTCACTGTATTTGAAATTCTTAAAGAAAATCATTTGTATCCGTTTCATATTCAACGTGTGCAAGCTCTACTACTTAGAGACTTTTTTCCGCGTCTATTTTTTGCCAATGGATTTTTCATCAAATCGTTCAAATTCCTAATTTTTTAAATGGTACTTTGTTTACTGACGAGGCTACTTTTGGAAGACATTGCATACGAAATTTCCATAACAATCACTTATGGGCTGCGAAGAATCCACATGGAATCTTTGGGGCTCATTTTCAGCATCAGTTTTCAGTAAATGTACGGCTTGGATTATTTGACGATCATTTAATCGGCCCATATTTCCTTCCACAACGCCTAACAGGAGAATCTTGCCTTCATTTCCTACAGGAAGAATTACCTGTTCTTTTTGAAGAAATTCCTCTACAGCTGAGGCAACACTTATGGTTCATGCGTGATGGTGCACCAGCCCATTTTAGTATCAATATAGAGGAAGGGTGTACAAAATGACATAGGGTTTTCAAAAATCAAAATTGTGTATGAACAAAAAATATTTTAATTCTACAAAAGTAACAAAAAAATACAGGCATTTCTACTCTATTTTCCAAAATAAAAATCACTAAAAAAACTCAAAAAGAAAGAGTTTCGTCTTCTCGAAGAAATTCTCATTTTAAAGTATTTAATTTAAAAAGGTAAAAGTTTGTTTTACCCTCCTAAGTGGGTAAAATGACATACCTATTAAATATTGCCAAAAATATCTGTAGAAAATTAATTATCGCAACACAGTTCACAAATAAACATCTTAGTTTTTTTTTCGACTTCAGCACACTCAGCGTGTGCCCATTTCGAGCAGGAACAACATTGCAGCCAAATTTCCTTTGCCTTTGACCTTTTAAATTCTTCCACACAGTAAATGCAAGTACAATCTTCGTCGTCTTCTATTATGAATGGGTTGTTTTCAGAGTCAGTGTCAAGAAATACCTTTTTAGTTGCAGCTCTTTTTTTATTTTCGACTGTGGGTGTAGTTCTTAATTTTGCTTCCTCCAAATTTGGAGTAGAATTTAGCACGGTAGTTCCCTGACGCTTTCTCGGCTTCCTCTTTCCCTGGCCTGAGATGAATGGTCCTACTGGAATGGGACTCAGATCGGAGACAGTAACGGCAAGTAAACTTTTATTTTGTTGATTTGATGTACTGGGGATTACTTTTTGAAGATTGGTTACGTCTTTTAAATTGCCCATCCCGCTTGAAGTTTGTAGAGATAGTGCTGCGGAAGGTTCTTCAGCTAGAGTATTTTTTATATTTATATTACCTTCAGATTCTGGAATATTTGTTGTCTCTGCTGCTTGAAACATGTATTCTGGAAATACATCAGGATTTAGTGGGCATATTCCGGTTTTAGAAAAGCCGTTGGTTGCATTTTGAATAGTGGCAGCTTTTCCATATGCTTCAGTAAGTAAGGCACCTATTTGAAATTGCGTTACAACTCTGCCTGGGTGTGCCTTAAGCCACTTGGTTATAGCTTGATCGAAATAGGTTTTTAAGGGACCGAAGAATGAAACATCAAGGGGCTGCAGTCGGTGGGTGCAGTGAGGAGGTAAGCAGAACAGAACAATACCATGTTCTTTGGAGAAAATTAGACCATCAAGGTACTTATGGCTGGAATGGCCATCAACAATTAAAAGCACCTTTTCGTCTGATGAGGCCTTCGTAAATTTTTGAAATTGTTTTAACCATTGCAAAAATACTGGTCCAGTCATCCAACCAGACTCCTGAGCAATGCCAAGAGTCCCTGGGGGAGCATTATCAGTAAGTTCATTCTTCATGTTTTTTCTGGGAAATATTAAGGCTGGTGGGATAAAATTACCATTGGAACTCATGCAGCAAACAACGGTTACATGGGATCCCCTTTCGGCACTGGTTATGGCTCCTACTTGCTTACGACCTGTTGTTGCTAATATTTTTTGAGGCTTTTGCACAGTAGAGAGTGCTGATTCATCGACGTTATATATGTTAAGTGGGTCGATATTTTCTTTTTTAATCACCTTTTCTAGAATCTCAAAAAACCGAGCAACTTGTGGTTTGTTGAAAGCCTGGGCTCTAGCAGCAGATGTCGCCTCTGGCTTACGTAATGCTATATCAGGATTTCTTCTTCGGAATTCTCGCAGCCAATCTTTTCCTGCTGTTTTCTTCTCACGGTTAAAGTTGTGTTGAAAGCCATTTTTAAAAGCTAACTGGTAGGCCAAGCTTAACACATCCTTCCTTGTGAGTCCAAAAAATATTGACTCTAGAAGTTTTAGATGTTCAACTAACTGCCGTTCTACTTCTGGTGGAAAAGTAGGCTTAAATCTACCGAGGCGTTTTTCCCCCGTCTTTATTGTTTTATTTGTTTTTAAAGCATGTCTTCGTAGGGTTGCTTGTGGTACCAAGTCTTAGATGCCTTTAACCAGCCCATTTCACCATTATTGACCGCTTCTATGGCTTTTAACATCGAATCTGTACTCCATGACTGCCTATTTGTCTTTCTTTCGTACAATCGGGGTATGACAATCTGCAATAACTTACCTAGCAAAATGTTGTCTAGTATTATAACCAAATTAAACAAAGCGCGAAAAATATTTTTGCACCACAAATTTAGAAATATCGAGCGTACACCTCCGTTAGTGAGCAGAGATAAACTGAAGTGGTTGGAACCTGTTGGGTAAATAATTTATGATCTAATTTAGCGCATGCGTATATTCTTACGACGTTAGCAAGTTACATATAATAAGTATGTCATTTTACCCCACTATGTCGTTTTGTAGACCTTTCCCCTACGTAATCACTTAGATACAGTTGGGGAGGTACAGAACATTGGCCTGCTCGATCGCCAGATTTAAATCTAGATTTTTACATTTGGGGTTTTCTTAAGTCATTAGTTTATTCCACTCCCGTCGAAAATGTTGATAACCTGAGGAATCGTATTTTTATTTTCTATTATTGTTCTGGTTTAATTTTATTGTATTAGATGGTTCTTGATAATGTATTAAAGAAATAAAAAATACGCGTCAAGATGTTTTTTTTGCATAAAAACGGCGCCACTTACGAAAAAAAGGTGAGAGAGGGTTTTTTTGTCACAAATTGAACGAGGAATTTAAGTAATTTTAGTAATAATTTTTAATTTAAAATATCTCAGTGGCGTACTATTTTTTCTTTAAGAAAAGTGAGATCCTTACCCGTATGCGCGCCAATGGTGAACATAAAATTCTTTTTGGTGCATGTCAAAAAATGCGCGATAACTACCTCTTAAAACCCTACAAATTTCATTTGCATATTATAATTTTTAAGAAAAACTTTAACACTCCGTATCTTGGAAAACGAAGCATTTGCGGACATACGTTTATATAGCAAACTGACATTTTTCCACCCCCTGAAGTTTATCGCACTTATTTACTAATTCGATTTTCCACCTAATTTCTATATCATCGTTTCATATTATGCTTGAATCGCTTGGAAATTATGCTTTTCTCCCGTAATGTGTCTAATTCCACCCGAAAAACATCATTTCATTCCAATCCTTTTCTAATTTTTATATTACTCAAAAATCAGTTTTAAGTGTTACTTGTCAATTAAATGTCAACTTGTGATATGTCGCTGAAAAGAGAATTTTAACGTACAAATAACGTAAAACGTATTAGGGTTTTATAAAAAATTAAAAAGGGATGGTTTCTGCCAAAAGGATTCGTTTCCAATTGAAATGACAATATCATATTTGTGGGAAAACTGGGACATTAAAAGTAATTTATACAATCTAGATAAAAAACAAATTCTTAATGTTACATATGTTAATATTTCGATTCATAATAACGTATATCAGGGTATATCAAAAAAGGTCGCATTTTACATTCCAATTTTCGATCTCCTGAACAATAGAAGTTTTTCAAAATTACAGTAAAGTACAAAAAAATGTTTGTTGGTGTTTTTATATATTTTACATCTGTTGTCTGTTACTAGAGGAGTGACTGCCTGAAAACCCAACTTTTTTTTCCGTACAATTTACAGGATTCAAAGATGGTTCAGGATGATAGATGGAAGGTATCTAACACTACTTTCCCATATCGTTATTTATCAAGGTATTTTTTTTTTGATAATAATTCTAAATAAGTTTATTTAAAACATGTTTAGTTATAAAAAAAAGAATTCCTTTAGTTTTACGTTACGATATTTAAACGACACTCCTTCATTTTAAAAGTCATAAGTCATAAACGCGTACCTTGCTCTTCGAACTCTATTATGAATTAAAATATTCATGAATGAATCGTTTTGATTAATTTTTAGTTTAGTAACCACTAAATCTGCATTGCACTTGCATTTTAACTGTCCATTTTGTTACTAGTTTGGTAAGTTTAATATTATAGAAATAATTGATGTATTTGTTGCTTAGAAATAATCAATCTATATATCATTTTATTTCGTTCAAAAGTAAGTAAATTAATTTAAAAAATGCTACCATAAGTAGCATGTAGTCGCCTAGAAACTGGATATTTCCCTGTTATGTGGAAAATTTCTCTCTCAACATCTTTGGCTAAAATCAATAATCCACCTAATTTCTGCGACCTTAGACCAATTTCAATTATACCGGTCACCTTTTTCACTTCCAATAATATTATTTCGCATACCTTCCTAGCAATGACCAAAAAGTAACAAGTATATATAAAGTATTTATCTTCTAAAAAACTAGACTATACTTTGGATTGATTTAAAAACAAAAGCCTATAATATTTCCTATACACATTTAACGAAGTATTAAATATTGGTTTATAAGTATTAAAGAACTTAACGGCATTATAAGTAAAGGATCGCACGAACAGAGCCGTGGAATGGTGCGGCATTGTATCTAATATTTCGAGTGTGAACCTGGTTTCTTGGTATTAACTTATTAAAAAGACTAACATATAATCGATAAAGAAAAGTAGAAGTAAAGAGTTTGAATAGGTAAGAAAGCGTTAACCACCTCAACTGAAATATAGAGTCTGATACATGATCAAACTTTCCAAATCCAAAACGATTTACTTGGTCTAAGCAATGATAATAAACTATAAGTCATAAGGCAAGTAATTTAAAATAGATAAAACAAGAGCCACTACGAGTTTTTTTCTAGTTATAAAATTTTAAATGTGTTTATTGGCATAAAGCATACGCATGCATGTAAACAACACCTCTGCAGAAGAGTATTAACATGTTCCTTAAACCTTAAAGAATTATCCATTTTCAGTCCCAGAACCTTCACCGTATCAAAGAACAAAATAGTTTCGTTATTCAATTGAATGTGAACAGATTCCATTATATTTTTATGTGATCCTCGGTTTGAAAACAAAACCATTTTTGTTTTATTAGGATTAATGACAATTTTTGGATAATTGAAAATTTTTTTTAGTCAACCAGATTAATAGGTGAATTGTACAAGGACTTTTTGCCAGATCATTTATTTATTTTCCTAGATTCAAGATTTCATACAAGTGATGATAAACATGTGGCTTATGCAGCATGCAGCTCAAAATAATTGATAAATCGTATGCAGTCAAATATATTTTATTAGGAGGTGGACATTTCTCTCATTTGCTTAAATGTGGAAATTATTTGATTTTTATATTTGGTTTTTATTGTGTCCCCGTTGATAGTTCTTAGAATGAGTGAAAGTCATAATGAAGTAAAAACAACAACGAAGACTTAAAGCTAGATATGAAGAAAACACGGGAGACATATGAGTTGTATTTTTCGTTGAAAAAAAATATAAAAACTATAAAAAAGGACATTGGCTTAGTGTTTCTTTTTAATAGTATGGCTTTGATTTTATATCTCTAAATGAGGGAATCAAATTGGACAATCGCGTGTATTGTAGGCACTATATACTATTTCCTTCTTAGCTTCTAAAGTATTGAAACTTTTCCTCTGTATATATGTTATGTTAATGCATTTAAGGCTTAGAAAGTTTATAAAAAAATTTTGTCTCTTAGGTTAATACTCCAAGGTAGGTCTATTTTAAATTCGAGTTTGAAAGATGTGAAATATTGAGTATTTATGTGTAGGCAATGCTTTAGCCTTTGATTTCGACACGCATATATCTGGATAAAGCAAAGTGATAAGGGCATTTGAATAATGAGTTTACTTAGGTATCTGAGAGTCTGCGAGTTCCCTAATATTACTTTCATATCTTGATTTTGCTGACTAGTTTCTGTATAAATTAATAGAGTAAAAAATTTTGCAGAATAACTAGGCCTAGCGTTTAAACATTTTGGTCTTATTCTAGAATAGAACTTTAAAATTTTCATTACGATTCAGTCATAATGAACAGCAAAGTATTACCAACGGTGCTACGGAAAACATTACCACCCAACCTAGAGAAAATAAGAAACGGGCATTACACTAAATCTGACTATGATTATCCTATTCACCTTTATCTGAAACCAAACGATATTACGGTTCAACAAGAAGGAAGCGAAATTGTAGAATATTTGAGAGGAAAAAATGTGTTAGTTACTGGTGGAACTGGATTTCTTGGTTAGTAAGTCTAGTTATGATTTTTAAAAATCGAGCATTAGCTTAGACATAAAACCATGTTCTTGTTTGTTCTTTGTAACTGATTTCTACGTACGTTCTCAATCAATTCTAGGAAAACTACTTATAGAAAAACTCCTAAGATCATGTAAAGATATAGGTAAAATATATGTCATAATACGGACCAAAAAGGCCAAAGATCCGCAAACCAGGACCAATGAATTTTTAGATAATTGGGTAAGTCGAGGTGAAACTGTTGAATGTTAAAAAAAAAATGAAATCGATTTTTTAGGTATTTTACAAATTATCAGAAATGTTCCCGGACTACAAGAAAAAAGTAGTGGGACTTAGTGGAGATTTTGAGCTTGATGGCTTAGGCCTATCTGAAGAATCAAAAGAACTTATAACTAATGAGGTATATATATGTATATATAAACCTGTTCTTTAAAAAAAAGTTTTTGTCAGATGTTTCTATAAGATATTTTGAATCCTTCAGGTACAGTTGATCTATCATGGTGCGGCAACTATCCGTTTTGATGAAAATCTGAAAAAAGCTGTGAAAATCAACATTATAGGCACTCAAGAAATGATTGATATTGCAAAACAGTGTAAGCACTTAGAAGCATTTATTCATTTTAGCACAGCGTTCTCCAACTGTCATGAGAGTCATATTAGAGAGGACTTTTATCCACCGCATTTGGACCCTTATAAATTAATAAAGGTCACTGAAAACTTATCCGCTGAGGTTATTGATAAGATAACACCTGGGTAAGAAATTAATTTATTGATATTGATTTACGTATAAACGGCATCTTTCTAGATTATTGGATTCAGTCCCGAATACTTACGCATTCACAAAGCAAATAGCTGAAGATATAGTGAGACAAGAAGCCATTGGATTACCTGCTTGTATTCATAGACCATCTATCGGTGAGTTATGCAAAAAATATTTCAGTTTGTATTGGACATCACTTAAATTGTTGTTTCCGGATTATCTATATCTTCCTAAGAAATTAAAATCCTATATCTAATAATCAAGAAATATTTTTAAACACGTCCTTCTACTTTTAGTTATAGCTTGTGCAAGAGAACCAATCCGATCATGGGTTGACAACATCTTTGGACCAGTTGGTCTTATTCAAGGGGCCGCGATAGGTCTCGTGCATATAATGCTGGGGAATCCCAATGGAAGATGTGATATGGTACCAGTCGATTATGTCATTAACAGTTGCATTGCCACGTCATATCAAGTAGCAAAAGAAAGGTACTGACCACGAATTATTTATAACTTAAAATTTCATTTGAGATATGGTTGCAGGAATTTAAATAAAGTGCCAATATTTAACTATACCACTTCAGATGATAACCCTTTACTTTGGAGAGGCCTAGGTATGAACATCGAGCAGGGCGTAAAAGTGGGTTCCACTATCCTTCTGGGAAAGGGGTTCTCTAGGTTTACAAAATGTGTTTACTGGTTTTACTTTTTAAATTTTTTATTGCACACCATTCCTGCTTTTTTTGCTGATAATGTTGCAGTATTGCTAGGAAAACAACTACAGTAAGTTGGGTTTATAGCTTGATCACCTTGAGTAAGTAAGATAAATAATTTTTAGATTAGGAAAAGCTTACTCAAAAATCAACAAATTCGTATCGGTACTGTCCCACTTCACCTGTAATCAATGGACTTATGAATACAACAATACTGTTAAGTTGTGGCAAAATTTAAACAATATTGACAAGCGTAACTTTCCATTTGACATGAGTACCCTTGACTGGCAGGATTATTTTGACACATATTTGGTCGCCATGAGGGAGTTTTTAGTGAAAGAACCTTTGGACAATCTTGAGGCTGGTCGAAGGTGGATGAAAATGTAAGCCTTTAATTAAGTCGGGTTTGGAAGACTTATAAATTACAAAACAATATATGCACCCATATATGATTCTTTGGTATGTTTAGTATATTCCTTGGAATCCTAAAAAAATCCTTTGAAATTCCACTTCTCATTTTACTAACTACTTTTTTGTTAAATTTCAGAATAAATACCACCCACTACGCAGTGTTTGCCCTTCTAACTGTGTTTTCTGCGTATTATTTATTAAATACTATATTCTTTTTTATTCCTGTGTGTATAATATCTGTTGAATTATATTATTTATTTACCGATGACAGATAGAATCAAAATTTATGTAATTTATTTAAATAAATAATGTAAAGATATTTTTGTGCATAATTTTTGTTTTTTTTTCTGGCTTCTATCGTATTTGCATTAGCATTTCAATCTTCTTTTTTCTTCAAATCTTCCTCTTTAATTTTTTCTATATTAATTTCTCTTTTATGCAATATAATTTTTCGATAATAACATGTACGATTCCTATACTAAATTTTCTTCTTAAAACAGACCTAATTAATGTTTGATTTGAAGTAACTTTTTTATATGTTTTATAATAACTAAGCATTTTGTAGTCCATAATATTAGATATACAATATCTACTTATAACTAGCTTTTTTTTACTACGTTTAACTTAACTTTTAGTCAGACTCAACAGTTGTTAAGGAACTATTACGTCTTCAGGTCAAATTGCAAAACCTTCTCCAAATTTAATTAGTTTTAAGTAAGTTAGAGCATTTTTTAAAGTGTTAGGTTGATTGCTTTTAGAAATGTGGATGTAGTAATAGGCACTTGTAGCTGCGTGTAAATAGACCTTTTGTTAATGATGAACCTGTTAAGTGACAGATGCCAAGAAATACGACATGCGTTCAACATGCGTGACAACAGACATGCATAAACAGCATAAATGGCCTCTAACTTATAAAGATTATACCATAGAGAAATGAATATTAAATTATACTTTTAACTACTCTGTAAATACGACCGACCATAAAGCCCATAAAGGCGCCCTGATAGAAAAAAATTGGCCTATTAGGTAATCACCAATAATTCCTGCCCAAACATTGAAACGAAAATTGGTGTTGAAAATTGGTTTCCGTTATGGCATGGGTTTTTTTTCTGGCCAGATTGTTGTGAAAATTTTTGAATAGCGTCCCGAGAAAAATTTAAAAAATAAAAGCGCAAAGAAGAACATTCAAAAGTTACTAAAAAAGTAACAAGAACATGCTTAATAAGTGAAGTTGTAATTAATGAATATTTCACAAATAAAATTAACTAAAAATAATATATTCGTGGAAAAACTGGGCCATTAAAGGTTATTATACAATCAAACAAACAAATTCTTAATGTTGCATATATTAATGTTTCGATTCATAATACACACCACAGGGTAAAACAAAAAAAGTCCCATTTTACATTCCAATTTTCGATCCCCTGAAAAATAGCACTTTTTTAAAATTACAAGAAAGTACAGAAAAATCTTTGTCGACGTTTTTATATTTCATATACTGTTATAAGAGGCATGACTTTGCCTGAAAAACCAACTTAGATTTTTTTTCGCTTCAATTTACAGGATTTAAAGTAAGAAGGTTTCTAATACTATTTTGCCACAACTATATTTATCAAGGTAATTTTTGTTGATAGTTCTAGATCAGTTTATTGAAAACATTTTCACTTAGAACAAAAAAGATTACCTGCTACTTTAGTTTCACGTCACTATATTTAACCGACTGAATTGTAAAGGTCAGAAGTCATAAACGCATACCTTGTTCGTCGAACTGTATAATGAATCAAAATATTCATGAATGAATTGATTAATTTTTTATTTGACTTTATCATTCAATATTTATTGCACTTACATCTTAACTGCGCGTTTTGTTGCTAGTTTGGTAAGTTTAAAAACATAAAAATGGAGTGAGGTATTTGTTGGTTAGAAGTAATTAATCTAAATATCATTATTTTATTTCGTTCAAAAATAAGTAAATTTAATTTAAAAAAAACTTTAATAGCTGTTAGTTTTTGCTATTCATCAGATGTTTATATTGTGAATAATGTTGGACATCCGGTCTGATGATGCCCTTAAGACGAAGCATATGTCACCATAAGTACTACATTAAAGACATTATTTACTGTAGATATAAAGTTTTTATTTTAAGCTGAATAAGTGAATTTACATTTGTATATTTGGTCTTAAATTA
This sequence comes from Anthonomus grandis grandis, assembly GCF_022605725.1. Classification (NCBI taxonomy): domain Eukaryota; kingdom Metazoa; phylum Arthropoda; class Insecta; order Coleoptera; family Curculionidae; genus Anthonomus; species Anthonomus grandis. Next base: position 32,203,317 of record NC_065552.1, read on the forward strand.
TGTCCCCGTGGATACTTTTTAGATGACTTAAAGTAAAAAATAAAGTCGAAACAACAACGAAGACTTTAAGGTAATCTCGGAAACAAAGCTAGATATGAAGAAACCACAGGAGACATATGAGTTGTGTATTTCGTTGTAAAAAAATATAAAAACTATAAAAAAGTACATTTACGCAATGTTTCTTCTTAACAACATCGCATCGAGAATAAGAGTTGTAAAATATTAAGCACTTTATGTGTAGCCAATCCTTAAATCTTTGATTTTGTCACGTATATATCTAGATGGAACAAAGCGACTGAGGAGTATGAATATTGAATAATGCGTTTACTTAGAGATGCGAGAGTCTGCCATTTTCCTAATATTACTTTCATATCTTGATTTTGATAAATAGTTTCTGTCTAAATAAATTTTAAAAAATATTGCAGAATAAAGAGGTCCGGCGTTTAACATTTTGGTCTTATTCTAAAATAGGACTTTAAAATTCTAGTCGATCAGCGTTTCAGTCATAATGAATAGCAAAGTCTTACCAACGGTGCTACGGCAAAAATTACCACCCAACCTAGAGAAAATAAGAAACGGGCATTACACCAAATCTGACTATGATTATCCTATACACCTTTATCTGAAACCAAACGATATTACGGTTGAACAAGAAGGAAGCGAAATTGTAGAATATTTGAGAGGAAAAAATGTGTTAGTTACTGGTGCAACTGGATTTCTTGGTTAGTAAGTCTAGTTATGATTTTGAAAAATCGAGCATTAGCTTAAATATAAAACCATGTTCTTGTCTGTTCTTTGTAACTGATTTCTACGTACGTTCTTGATCAATTTTAGGAAAACTACTTATAGAAAAACTCCTAAGATCATGTAAAGATATTGGCAAAATATATGTCATAATACGGACCAAAAAGGGCAAAGATTCGCAAACCAGGACCAATGAATTTTTAAATAATTGGGTAAGTCGAGGTGAAACTGTTGAATGTTAAAAAAAAATGAAATCGATTTTTTAGGTATTTTACAAATTATCAGAAATTTTCCCGGACTACAAGAAGAAAGTAGTGGGACTTAGTGGAGACTTTGAGCTTGATGGCTTAGGCCTATCTGAAGAATCAAAAGAACTTATAGCTAATGAGGTACATATACATAGACATATATATAATTTCTTTAAGACAAAATTTCTGTCAGATGTATCTGCCTTTATACTGTAACTTATTATGTTTGAATAAATATATATTTTTTCATATATCCACGTTTCTAAAAGATATTCTGAATTCCTCAGGTACAGTTGATCTATCATGGTGCGGCAACTATCCGTTTTGATGAAAATCTGAAAAAGGCTGTGAAAATCAATATTATAGGGACTCAAGAAATGATTAACATTGCAAAACAGTGTAAGAATTTAGAAGCATTTATTCATTTTAGCACAGCGTTCTCCAACTGTCATGAGAGTCATATTAGAGAGGACTTTTATCCACCGCATATGGACCCTTATAAATTAATAAAGGTCACTGAAAACTTATCCGCTGAGGTTATTGATAAGATAACACCTGGGTAAGAAATTATTTTATTGATATTGACTTACGTATACACTGTATCTTTCTAGATTATTGGGTTCAGCCCCAAATACTTATGCATTTACAAAGCAAATAGCAGAAGATGTAGTGAGACAAGAAGCCATTGGATTACCTGCTTGCATTCATAGACCATCTATCGGTGAGTTACGCAGAAAATATTAAAAATGTTTCAGTTTGTATTGATCATCACTTAACTTGTTGTTTTCAGATTATCTTCCTAAGAAATTAAAATATATCTAATAATCAATAAATATTTTTAAACACGACCTTTTACTTTTAGTTATAGCTTGTGCAAGAGAACCAATCCGATCATGGGTTGACAACATCTTTGGACCTGTTGGTCTTGTTCAAGGAGCGGCCATGGGTCTGCTGCATATAATGCGGGGGAATCCCAATGGAAGATGTGATATGGTACCAGTCGATTATGTCATTAACAGTTGCATTGCCACGTCATATCAAGTAGCAAAAGAAAGGTACTGACCACTGACTATTTATAACTTCAAATTTCGTTTGAATTATGGTCGTAGGAATTTAAGTAAAGTGCCAATATTCAACTATACTACTTCAAATGACAATCCTTTACTTTGGAGAGGTCTAAGTATGAACAGCGAGCAGGGCGTAAAAGTGGGTTCCACTATCCTTCTGGCAAAGGCCTTCTTTAGGTTTACCAAATGCCTTTACTGGTTTTACTTTCTAAATTTCTTATTGCACACCATTCCTGCTTTTATTGCTGACCATGTTGCAGTATTGCTAGGAAAAAAACCACTGTAAGTTGGCCTTGAAGCTTAATGACCTTGAATAAGTTAAATCATTTTTAGATTAGGAAAAGCTTACTCAAAAATCAACAAATTCATGTCAGTACTGTCCCACTTCACCTGTAATCAATGGACCTATGAGTACAACAATACTGTTGAGTCATGGCAAAATTTAAATAATATTGACAAGCGTAACTTTCCATTTGACATGAGTACTATTGACTGGCAGGATTATTTTGACACATATTTGGTCGCGATGAGGGAGTTTTTAGTAAAAGAGCCTTTGGACAACCTTGAGGCTGGTCGACGGTGGCTGAAGATGTAAGCCTTTAAAAAAGTCGGGTTTGGTAAATTTATAAATAACAAAACAATATATGATCATTTGGTATATTCAGTATATTCCTCAAAATCCTAAAAAAAATCCTTCGAAATTCCACTTTTTATTTTACTAACTACTTTTTTGTTAAATTTCAGAATAAATACCACCCACTACGCAGTATTTACCCTTCTAACTGTGTTTTCTGCGTATTATTTATTAAATACTATATTTTTTTTTATTCCTGTATGTATAATATCGGTTGAATTATATTATTTATTTACTAATGACAGATAGAATGAAAATGTATTTAGTGTATTTAAATAAATAATGTAAAGATGTTTTTGTGCATAATTTTTATTTCTTCTGGCTTGCATCGTATTTGCATTGGCATTACAATCTTAATTTTTTCCAAATCTTCCTCTTTAATTTATTATATCGTAAAATTTTATTTACTTTAATTAATTAATTAATTAATTATGCAATATAATTTTTCCATTATAACATGTAGGATTTCCATACAAAATTTTCTTTTTTTATTAGAATAGGCATCATTTATTATAATATTCGATTTGAAGTAACTAACTTTGGGCACACAATTTCAACCTTCTTGAAAACTTTTAAAAATCTTTGAATTTTTCCTAGTTCGAAAAGCATTTTGTAGTCCATAATATTAAGTATACAATATTTTACTTATTACTAGTTTATTTAAATTAGGTTTAACTTAACTTTTAGTTTAGGTTAAACGGACAAACAGTTTGAATTCGCGTTCCAAATGTTCTATAAAAAGATATGCTAGAGTTATTCATTACAGTCATTTAAGAATAAATAAATGCATTACTTTAACTCAGGAATCTTTGTATAAGCTTGGTACGGTTCACCAAGTTACAAATAAACTTTTTTTCTGCCACCAATGCTTAACTTATGCAAATTAGTTTTAGTACCACATGAAATTCCATATTTACCATGAAACTAAATTTCTTATGATATATTTGAAATTAAAGGTTGGAAATTCTTGTTAGTTGTGAACCATTTCGTTAAATCCATTGAATGTGAGGACCTTCACAATAATATGATGAGTGACAATGCTATTGAAACTCTTAAAAGTTTATTTGCTCGTCATGGTATTCCATTGATTTCAGTCAGTGATGGGGCTAAACAATTCACATCTGAAGAATGGGAATTTAATAATGTTTTAACTTCTCCCTTAAATGAACAGTCCAATGGCATAATTGAGAAAGATGTTCAGACCGCGAATAAAATTTTTGGAGAGGGGAGAGATATGTATACTTCATTGTCGTTCAACGCCTATTTTTGAGAACATATCTCCAGCAGAGCTTTTAATGTCTAGAAAATTAAAAACCAATTTATTGAGTTCTAAAAATGAGACTAAACCTAAAGTTGCTGGTGAATATAATAATTATATTCACCAAAAGTATAATAATTCAGTTTTATGGAGAAACAGAAAATTTATTAAAAAATTTCAAAATGTAAATAACGAAGACTTCTGTGACCTTGTGATATAAATTTGTCTCCGGTTCATGTGATTGTCGATATCTTGGTGGATCATTACTCTTGGGATTAAGACCCATGTGTTTAAGTTATAGTTAGTAGGTATATTTTAATTAATTTAATTTTGTTGAATATGTGATTATCTTGTTAAACTTTTATAATTGGATTTTTATATCATATTAATAGTTATTTGTTATAATTTTTTGGATAACTTTTGAGATTATGACTTTACTTTTTTTTCTTTTCATTCTTTTAGGTTTGTTTTGTGTTTTTTTTTCTTTAAACTATATTTTACATTGTTTTGCAACTGTTTCCTGTTATTGGGCAAGTTTCCTGTTGGAAATAAAGGCTTATTATTATTATTAAGATTCTGGTAAAAATCATGTTTTGGACAGTACTAGTAATTTAAATAAGACACTTATAGAAAGTTATAATGTGAGTGGGCGTGAAAATTCTGATTCAAAGCAGCACAGTAAACAATCATTATTTTAGTAAATGAAAATAAGGAAATTTGTTAAGAAAGGAAGTGTTGCGTCTTCCGGTCGAATTGCAAAACCTCCTCCAAATTTAGTTAGTTTTAAGTAAGTTAGCGCATTTTGTAAGGGGATGTAGTAATAGGCACTTGTAGCTGCGTATAAATTGACCTTCAGTTAACCATCAACCCCTTAAGTGACAGATGTCAAGAGGGACGACCATGAACTTAATCTTAACTTTATACAATCCCTTATCTATGTTTGTAATTAGCAAGGGTTTATATAGTAAAAATAAACAACTCTATATATTATTCTATCATAAACTCAGACAAAAGACAGACAATTTACAATAATTCGGTTTTGAGAAACAGTGAACCAAAAACGTTTAAATAAGGATGGTGATACATTATCCACGTATTAAATAAGGAGGACGCTATATCGCCGTTACTGTTATTTAATATAGTTTTTGTTGGCAACACTAAAAATGTTCAGAGTGACCAACATCAAAAGAACACAACCACTATAAAAATGGCGGCCACCAGGCAGTGGTCATTTTTGGGTATCGTGGCCATATGCATTAGCAGTCTGGTATATTTATTAAGTTACTTAATATCCATCCTTATTTAAACGTTTTTGGTTCACTGTTTCTCAAAACCGAATTATTGTAAATTGTCTGTCTTCTGTCTGAGTTTATGATAGAATAATATATAGAGTTGTTTATTTTTACTATATAAACCCTTGCTAATTACAAACCCTCATAAAATCATATATATTTTGATTTTTATAAATGGTTGTACCTATTACCTATTACTTTACCTATTATTTTTTTACTATTGTACCTATTACTAATGTGGAAACACTGTAGATAGAAGGAAAGTAAAAGTCGTAATAGTAAAAATAGAGAGAAAATAAAAGTGTTTTTAACTGAATTTGTTAAGTAAATGCAAGCAAAAATTTAAATGAAGATCATCATTTTCATGGTATTAGGATTTATAAGATTCAAGTTTAAGTTTAGATTTATAAGTTTCAAGATTATCAGAATAATAAAACAAATGTTTTAAAGTGAATGCATCTATCTCAAATATTTTGAAACTTTGTCTCATTTTAGGTGGGGAATACTTTCTTTCCTAAATTTTAAAGAAGTACAAGAAAAATCACAGATCTAAGGCAACTCTCATAAATTCTTAACCAAATGTAAGTTTCTATTTTGTACTTGTAAACATAACCTTTCAAAAACAATAATTTTGTTTCCCTATAATTGGCACAACTGAAATTTGTCTCAATGTGACCAACATCGAAAGAACACAATCACGCAAAATGGCGGCCCCCTAGTAGAGGTCATTTACTTTTTATTGAATTGGCAGTCCAGGTATATTTATTAAGTTCGTGGTGTCGACATGGTTCAACCTGCGTGACAACAAACATGCATGAATGTTGTATAACTTATAAAGATGATACATACTTAACATACTATAGTACAATGGTTGTTTCATTTAATAAATATAAAGTACGTTTAAAATAACAACAATACGGTACTGTAATTTTCAATTTAGGCAGGTAAAAGAAAAAAAAACAATTTGTCATCAAATTGTATAACATATTTATATATTTTTCACAATCCAGTAATTGACATACCTTTGATTACATTTTTGTGTCAAAAAATCCATATTATAGGTAAAACATATTTTTTCTTTAAGTATACTACCGTTTTAAATATTTTGGTAATGATATTTCTCACAATATATCCATAGACTAAAGTCTTCATTATAAGCGCTATACCGTGATTTAAATAAATAAATTTTATGATTTGTTTTTAAAATACCTAAAAAAATAAAAAATATCATTTGCAAAATAATCGACTATTTTCTATATCATCGTTTCATATTCCCGAAAAACATTTCATTCTCATCCTCTTCTAATTTTTAGATTACTCAAAAAATCAGTTTTAACTTGATGTTATTTTTGTTAATTTCAGTTTTAACTTTGTTATTTGTCAATTTAATATCAACTTGTGAAATTTAACGTAAAAAAATAAACAGAGTTCTATAAAAAATTAAAAAGGAATGGTTTCTGCCGGTCAAACCGGATGTATAAAACATATTTTTTTAATATAAATTAAGCAAAATTGAGAAAAAAATTTTAATTAAAAAAAAATAGAGCCTGTTGCATGGTCTAATAATTTTAGATAAGTTTATTAAAAACATTTTCAGTTATAACAAAAATGAATATTACTTTAGTTTTACGTTACTATATTTAACCGAATTACTATATTAAACTGAATTGTAGGTCAGAAGCCATAAGCACTCTTCGAACTCTATTATGTATCAAAATATTCATGAATGAATTGATTATTTTTTGATAAATTTTTGGTTTAACTTTTTCATTTTATGTTTATTGAACTTACATCTTAACTGAGCGTTTTGTTACTAGTTTGGTAAGTTTAAAATTATAGAAATGAAGTGAGGTATTTGTTGGTTAGAAGTAATTAATCTAAGTTTCATTATTTTATTTCGTTCAAAAATAAGTAAATTTAATTTAAAAAAAGTTTAATAACTGTTAGTTTTTACTAAGCATCAAATATTTATATTGTGAATTTTGTGTTGGACGTCCGGTCTGATTATACCCTTAAGGCAAAGCGGATATCACCATAAGTAGAACATTAAAGACATTTAATCTCGAAAACGAAGCTAGATATGAAGAAAATAATAATATGCATCGAGAGTGAGAGTTCTAAAATATTGAGCACTTTATGTGTAGCCAATGCTTAAATCTTTGATTTTGTCACCTATATATCTGGATGGAACAAAGCGAGACAAGAGATCCGAGAGTCTGCGATTTTCCCACTATTACTTTCATATCTTGATTTTGATAAATAGTCTAAATTGATAAAGTAAAAAATATTGCAGAAGAGGTCTGGCGTTTAACATTTTGGTTTTATTCTAGAATAGAACTTTAAGATTCTTGTCGATCAGCGTTTCAGTCATAATGAACAGCAAAGTATTACCAACGGTGCTACGGAAAAAATTACCACCCAACCTAGAAAAAATAAGAAATGGGCATTACACTAAATCTGACTATGATTATCCTATACACCTTTATCTGAGGCCAAACGATATTACAGTTCAACAAGAAGGAAGCGAAATTGTAGAATATTTAAGAGGAAAAAATGTATTAGTTAGTGGTGCAACTGGATTTCTTGGTAAGTCTAGTTCTGATTTTTAACAATGGAGCATTAGCTTAGATATAAAACCATATTCATGTCTGCTCTTTGTCAATGATTTGTACGTACATTCTTAATAAATTCTAGGAAAACTACTTATAGAAAAACTGCTAAGATCATGTAAAGATATTGGTAAAATATATGTCATAATACGGACCAAAAAGGGCAAAGATCCGCAAACTAGGACCAATGAATTTTTAGATAATTGGGTAGGTCGAGGTGCTGTTGAAAGTCAAAAAAAAATCGGCATCGATTTTTTAGGTATTTCATAAATTATCAGAAATATTCCCGGACTACAAGAAAAAAGTAGTGGGACTTAGTGGAGATTTTGAGCTTGATGGCATAGGTCTATCAGAAGAATCAAAAGAACTTATAGCTAATGAGGTACATATACATATACATATATATAATTTCTTTCGACAAAATTTCTGTCAGATGTATGTATCTTTATACTGTAACTTATTATGTTTGAATAAATATATATTTTTTTATACATCCAAGTTTCTAAAAGATATTCTGAATCCCTCAGGTACAGTTGATCTATCATGGTGCGGCAACAATCCGTTTTGATGAAAATCTGAAAAAAGCTGTGAAAATCAACATTATAGGGACTCAAGAAATGATTAACATTGCAAAACAGTGTAAGCACTTAGAAGCCTTTATTCATTTTAGCACAGCGTTCTCCAACTGTCATGAGAGCCATATTCGAGAGGACTTTTATCCACCGCATTTGGACCCTTATAAATTAATAAAGGTTACTGAAAACTTATCCGCTGATGTTATTGATAAGATAACACCTGGGTAAGAAATTAATTTATTGATATTGATTTACGTATACACTGCATCTTTCTAGATTATTGGGTTCAGCCCCAAATACTTATGCATTCACAAAGCAAATAGCAGAAGATGTAGTGAGGCAAGAAGCCATTGGATTACCTGCTTGTATTCATAGACCATCTATCGGTGAGTTATGCAAAAAATATTTAAAATGTTTCAGTTTTTATTGGACATCACTTAAATTGTTGTTTCCGGATTATCTTCCTAAGAAATTAAAATCCTATATCTAATAATCAAGAAATATTTGTAAACACGTCCTTCTATTTTTAGTTATAGCTTGTGCAAGAGAACCAATCCGATCATGGGTTGACAACATATTTGGACCAGTTGGTCTTGTTCAAGGAGCGACCATGGGTCTCCTGCATATAATGCGGGGGAATCCCAATGGAAGATGTGATATGGTACCAGTCGATTATGTCATTAACAGTTGCATTGCCACGTCATATCAAGTAGCAAAAGAAAGGTACTGACGACGGACTATTTATAATTTAAAATTTCATTTGAGTTATGGTCGCAGGAATTTAAATAAAGTGCCAATATTCAACTACACCACTTCAGATGATAACCCTTTACTTTGGAGAGGCCTAGGTATGACCATCGAGCAGGGCGTAAAAGTGGGTTCCACTATCCTTCTGGCAAAGGGCTTCTTTAGGTTTACCAAATGCCTTTACTGGTTTTACTTTCTAAATTTCTTATTGCACACTATTCCTGCTTTTTTTGCTGACAATGTTGCAGTATTATTAGGAAAAAAACCACAGTAAGTTAGATTCAAAGCTTAGTCACCTTGACTAAGATAAATAATTTTTAGATTAGGAAAAGCTTATTTAAAAATCAACAAATTCATGTCAGTACTGTCCTACTTCACCTCTAATCAATGGACCTATGAGTACAGCAATACTATTAAGTTGTGGCAAAATTTAAATAATGTTGACAAGCGTAACTTTCCATTTGACATGAGTACTCTTGACTGGCAGGATTATTTTGACACATATTTGGTCGCGATGAAGGAGTTTTTAATGAAAGAGCCTTTGGACAACCTTGAGGCTGGTCGACGGTGGTTCAAGATGTAAGCCTTTAAAAAAGTGGAATATAAATAATGAAACAATATACGCACCCATATATGATCCTTTGGTACATTTAGTATATTCCTCGACACCCTAAAAAAAATTCCTTTGAAATTCCACGACTCATTTTACTGAAACTATTTTTTTTAAATTTCAGATTAAATATCACCCACTATGTCGTATTTACCCTTCTAACTGTGTCTTCTGCTTATTATTTATTAAATACTATATTCTTTTTTATTCCTTTGTGTATAATATCTGTTGAATCATATTATTTATTTACTGATGAAAAATAAAATAAAGTTTTATGTAATTTATTTAACGTATTTGAATAAATAAAGTCAAAGTTTTTGTGCATAATTTTTGTTTGTTTTTTTCTTCAAGCCTTTCTCTTAAATCTTGTCTATCTTAAGATTTTTTATTTCGTTTATTTTTATTTAATTTATCTTGTGTGCAATATAGTTTTCCGATAATAATTCCTTATACTTTCCCATCCCCCTTACCTTTTTTGGGAAACCAGTATAAAAAAATGCTAATTTTAAAAGTTGTAGAGTTTGACATGTAGTTGTTGAGAGAAATATACTGTTATGTATTGTAAAAAAACATTTCAAAAGCTATACATTTTTACATTAAAAAATAATAATAACAAATTCATATTATTTACATTCAGTTAATGCATACTAGAATTTCACAATTTCTGAACATGTTCACCATTTTTATCAATACAATAATATATATAGTTTCAAATTTCCTGGTTAAGCTGGGTTATAGAGTTCAAAATTCTATGCCTGAGTTCTTTGATATTTGCACTTCTTTATCTAGGCATCACATTATGTGGTGGAACTCAATCTTGGTGCCATATTATTTGCGCATATTGATGGAATAGGATTGGAAGCTTCTCTAAGCAAGCCTCTACTTCTGCATTTAAAGATTGTATATACCTCTCACCAGTATCTCTGGTAAAAAACGTTGAATCCCTAAGAATAATTATTGCATATGCCAGTATTAAGATATTCCTATAAAATAAATACATGGAAAACATGGATTTATTGGTTGCATATTATTTTGCTCAGAAAAATCTTTACGGTAGGCTTTACAGAGCTGCGATTTTGAGTAAGACTCGAGTATCGAGTATCTTCGGCAATCTGTAAAAAAACTCAATAATTTTTTTAATTTCCAGTCCACTTTCAGATTGATTCTGAACCCGCTTATTTTTTATTGCAGTTTGTTTAGGCCCCTTCATTATTACGATTTCTCCAACAGAATGTGTGTTCAAAAACATGTTTTTGCATACCATTGTTCGATTGTAACCATCTTTTAAATAAAACACGGTGGATGTTTGTCTTCTAGATATTTCCTGTTTTCCTTTTCGTCTTGATGTTGGTTTTACTAATAAAAATGTATTCACATAGGTTCTTTTCTCCAGCTTTTCCCAGCTCTTTCTCCAAAAACTTTCGAATATTTCTTGCTTAGAATTTTCAGAAATAGAAAAACATTTTAATTTAGTGTTGCAGTTTCTTCTTAACTCAGCTAGACCGCTACACCGATGTTTTTGTTTTTTTTATATATCTTTCAGTATTGTAATTTCATGCATTATTTTCGCCCTTTTCCCTATTCATTTGTTTCTTCCATTTACTTTCATCTATTCTTCTTTCGATTTAACTTCTTTCCAAATCTCTCTCTTCATCTATACTAGTCGATTCTGCATAAGCAGTTAAATCTCCGTCCATTTCTTCTTGGCTAACGATGTAATCAGGGTCTTTGTCCTGCCCCGCCTTTGTAACATTAAAAATTGAATTATGAATTCTTGTTTGTCTTAGCAGCGGGATGATTATTGTTTACAAGTAGACTAAGTTAACAACAGGAGAAAGCAGCGTATAAAAGTTTTACCAGGAAATTTATAACCTCAAATTTGTCAAAGAATTGGAGCTTGCACACTTTTACAAGAAGTTTATGTATAATATTCTAAATTTTGTTCTTAATCTGTAAGAGTATTTTGTGATTTTTCATCTGGTTAAATCTCTCTTTATTTAATATGATAATGGCCGGTGAAGGTTACACCTTTTCCTCACCTGCCCCTCTTTGCTGCCACTGTTATGTGAATGAGAAATAAAAAGAAAACATACATCTAAGAAATCCCATATAAGAACGTCAAATTTGAGCCACCATATTCAGTCACTTACTATCATCATCTTATCTTGAAGGCAGTCTCTCAACACTCAGTATTATTAAATTATAAATTATTTCCTCATAGGTGGTAAGAGGTGTTATGGTTGCACTACCGCCACCAGTTAGTAGTAAATATTTCCTGTTTGTTCTTGGATCCTTTTTTTATACCCTCATACTTTGTCCGAAGATTATTCAGGGTTCGAACCACCCCTGACATGGGGTTTTTTACATGAAACTCTGCTGTCAATTTTTCCCAGGCCTGATCTTTCTCTTTTCAAGATGTTGCAGCAGTCTTTTTTTATTCATTATTTTATTTATTAACTTCTTTTTCAGAAAAGTTCACCGACCTCTTATTTTTATTAGGTTATTGAGACATCCTCTAAAAAAATCATGTAAAAAAATTGATTAAAATTCTACCAAATTCACTGCACAGTATACAGTTTCTAAAAAGCTGTGTACTGTGATTCACTGGCTAATATCTGGTGGGATACTTACAAACAATTAGCAAAAATGCAAATACGTATTAATACTAGTACTAACAGAAAGAATATCGAATTTGGCACAAAACAAGTATACAATTAAATAAATATGTCTTTATTTGGTATCAAATGCACATTACATTACATTTGCCCAAAAAGGCGAAGATTAGCTAAGGTTACTTTTATCTCTTAACCCTAATAATAATAATTACAAACGTTTTGACAAACAAGCAGTAATAGTTATAAAAAATAAAAAAATTAACCAAAGAACAAATTGAAAAAAAAAAATTAAATACATTTGTAAATCCGCAGAGAACAAAAAACTAATTGTGCAATTGTTCCTCCAAGAACAAAGTTTTATAATAATTTTTAAAGCGAGATATAGATTATAAATTGTTACGGCAATGTAAGTATAACTACGTGAGAAAAGAGCTGTGCTATGATGTGGCAAAGTCAGAGTCTTATGTCTTATATCTCTATCACGAATCGCATTTCTTTTCAACAGATATTTTGGCTTTTGGTTTTTATAGAGCCGATAGATAAATGTAAGAAAAAGAAACTTGAAGAAATGACATTTTTAGCCACTGCCATCGATAGATATATATAGACACATTTTTCAAATTTTCTTAAATTACACACAAAAGACAACACGTATTTTGTACACGTTGCAGTTTCTGTTGGTTAATTTTTTGTTTGTCTTAAAATTTAAAATATGTTTGTTAGCACAGAGCAAACGCATACGCAAATAGCACTTCTGCAAGACAGCACTAATATGTCCTTGGAATCTTAAAGAAGAATCAATAGTTAAACCTAGAATCTTGACGCTCTTAGCAAAAGCCAAGGGGCTATTATCATATTAAATGTATATATTTTTTTCAACGTTAGCACGACGGCAAAAGGTAAAACGTTAGACTTATTGGCATTAATATTAAGATTGTGCTCTTTCGAATAGCGCAAGATTAAGCTTAAGTCTCTATTTATGCTTTCAGAAGCCCGTTCTATGTCATCTGGATTGAAATAATGAATTAACTGAGTATCATTAGCGTACTGGCACACCTTAGAGCTCTTTACGACTAAAGGAAGATCCAAAGTGTACAGCAAGAATAAAAGAGGTCCCAGAATCGATCCTTGAGGAACTCCAGAAATTATGTGTTTCGAATCGGAGTAATTGTTATTGAAACGTACTCGTTGAGTACGCTTCCAGCGATAGGACTTAAAAGAAGAAAGAACAACTTCATTGCAACCATAAAACTTTAACTTGGCGACTAACAAGTCATGATCGATTACATCGAAAGCCTTTGAATAATCTAAGGCAACTAAAATTACGGCCAGTTTTTTATCGAGAGCTCTTGTTAAGTTGTCTATGATGTTCAAGAGGGTGGTAGCTGTAGTAGCTGTAAGTATGTTATTATCAGTAAGATAAAATGACAACGGTGCATAGACAATAAACTTCCGATATTTTTGGCAATAAACTTATAGGGTGCAAGTCCTGTAGAGATTCATGAATACATATTTTGGGGCACACAACTGACTTAGCTGAAAGTTCCTGTAACTATTATCACAAATTAAAAACCAAACACTCTTCCATTATTTTTGTTTATTTCATTTATTTTCTCAGGACCGGATATTCATAACCCTAATCTTTCTTTTTTTCTTAAGAATATTATACCGGCCACAACAAATTATGGTATTTTTTTTTTTTTTATGGTAAACACTAGCACAAGAGGAAAGTCCTATGTCACTCTTGGAGTGGTGCTTGCGCGAAGATATTTGTGGGCATTTATCTTGAATCGCTGTAGGTTGTATGCGTCGGGAAATATGTGAGGTGGAAGCCCGTTCCACAAAGAAGATGTTCTCCAGATGAATGAGTCCCGATACAGCGACGTCCTTGGGGTAGGCAAGTGGACTCGATGTTGATGAGCCGCAACTGCTAGACGCGTCCTTCTTGCCGGAACAGCCCTGGGTGGAATCAGGCCTACCAGCTCAGAGGAGCGCTTACCGTGATAATAACGGTAGAATAAACAGAGATCAGCCACCTTTCTCCTATGCTCCAGACTATCCAGACTCTTTGTCAGTTCTGGTTTGTCGATAAGACGAATAGCTTTCTTCTGCATAGAATCCAGCAGGTTTAAACTATGCTTGGGTGCAGAGCTCCAGACATGCGAGCAATACTCGAGGGAAGGGCGTATTTGAGCCTTATAAAGAGTCAGCAGCTGTTCTGGTGTATACAGTTTTTTCGTTTTGAAAAGCACTGCGAGTTTCTTGGAAGCCGCCCTGGTGACCTCGGCAACGTGGTCATGCCAGGACACACTGTTGGTGACCTCGACTCCTAGAAGATGTAAAGATGATTTCATTGGCAATGTTTTCCCTGCCATAACCAGCTCCGGGCCACCATCGTAAATACTGCAGCCTGCGTTTTTTTAGCGTTAAAATTGACCAAATTCTTATCGCCCCACTCCAAGATTGCTCTAATATCGTTGTTGGTTGAAGCTACTTGTTGCTGCCTAAGATTCTGAGAACTTGTGGTTGTCGTTGGTTTGGCGGACTTAAATGTGGAAATAAGTGTGCTATCGTCCGCAAAGCTGTACATTGAATTGACAGTGGTTCCTAGCAAATCGTTGATATATACCAAGAAAAGGGTGGGGGATAGAATGCATCCTTGAGTGACTCCAGCGTTAATGTTAAATTTGTCGGAGAGGTATTCATCGACGGCTACTTGGATTGTTCGTTGTTCAAGAAAACTTTTGATCCAATTCAATAATGAGTTTTGTATGCCGATTGAGGAGAGCTTGGTTAGTAGTCCCTCATACCACACTCTGTCAAATGCCTTGGAAATGTCAAGAGCGACTGAGCGGGACTCGCCGTGCTTCTCCATGGCCTCCGTCCATAAGTGTGTGACGTAAGCCAGAAGATCGCCGGTGGATCTAAGCTTTCGGAAGCCGTATTGATGATCGCTGATTAGTCCAGATGATTCCAGATATCTTAACAGTTGTTGGTTGACTGCTTTCTCCATAATCTTCGATATTACTGGAACTAGTGCAATCGGGCGGTAATTGGAGGGCATCGTCTTCTTACCCTTTTTAGCTTTACAGCTTGCACTCGAGCAGTTTTCCAGCTTCTTGGAAATTAGCCCTGCTTATACGATGCCGTGAACAGTCTACATAAGGGAGGAGTCAATTTGTCTGTACAACGTTTTAGTATTAGGGCTGGAATTCCATCGGGTTCAGAAGCTTTGTTGGTGTCTACGCTTTTAAGAATTTTATTTACAATTCATTGGGGAAACGAAATTTCTCCCATCGATGAATTCACCCTTGGCAAATATGGCGGTGTTTTGCCTTGCGAGTGCAGAGTAGAACTGGACGCGAAGAGTTTACCCAGTAAGTTGGCTTTTTCCCTTGCTGTTACCGCGATAGAACCATCATCTGCTGTTAGGGGTGGCAAGGCCGACTTAGCAAATCCTTGACTAACGGCTTTCGATACCGACCAGAAAGATCTTGTTCCATTTGGGCAGTTTAGCAGTTTGCTTTTGATCCTGTTGTTGTGACTCTCTTTGCATTTATCAATAATTCGCTTGCAGCTATTTCTGGAGGCTAAAAAGTTCCTCCGATTTTCGATGGAAGGATGTTGACGCTATTTGCGATATGCTGCGTTTTTAGTGTTTACTGCCCTTTTGCAATTCAGGTTGAACCATTGCTTGTGTTTGATCCGCATTTAGTAGAAAAAGGGATATAAGCTTCCATTCCTGCCAAGATCGTCTCTGTAATTTGGTTTGCACATTCTGAGATGTTATTGGTTCTAAAGCAGACTTCTTTCCAAGGGAATGAGCAATAAAATTCTCGAAGATGGTTCCACTCTGCTGATTTATGAGTGCCATACCTTCCGCGGCATCGGAGGATCCTGCGTTTCAACCTCCAACTGGCAAGAGACTGTTATCAATTTGTGGTTTGATGTTCCTAGGGGGGCATGTACTGATACTGTGTACGAGTCAGGGTCTGAAGCCAAGACCAGATCTAGGAGACTCGCGAACTCGCCGTCTCGATCGGGGATTCTGGTAGGTTCCTCCACAAGCTGCGTAAGCCCGCATATGGTGGCAAATAGCTCAGCTTCTCGTTATTCATCGTCGTTCTTGTTGCAGAAGCGCAGCCAGTTGATATTGTGACCGTTAAAATTACCCATGACGATGATTTCTGCGCTTGGGGAGTCAATTTGCAGATGGTTAATGCAATCAACCAGGTTCAAAAAGAGCCGTCTATATTGGGTGTCGCTTGGTGGTCTGTAGATACAGCAGATAAATTTCGTGGCACCACTGGCTATTATTTTGAACCACATGACGTCGAAGTCCGCAGGTTCAAGAGGTTCATTGCCAAACTGTAAACCTTCTGCTACTTAACAACAGGTTAAAATTTGGTAGATAGTTCCTCCTACAGCTATTGGTAGGTTTACCGAGAGGATAGAATGTATCTGCCTGATAACACGCAGGAACTTTACCAGCTGGTCCGTAATTTGGCCCTTAGGAACGCTAATTACCGATAGACCTCTTCACTCTCATTACAAATGGAAAGCGCTATCAGTCGCATCGTAGGCATAGGCAACCCAACAAACTTCCGCCCGCTCTTTTTTTCAAAAAAAAAAGTCACTGTCAAGACATGTGTCAGTTTAGAAAGAAAAATACTTCAGTCACGTCAGTTTACGAAGACAAATAGAATAGGAAAAACCCAAAAAACCGAGCTCCCTTGTCGATTTTTAGAATAAAAATATTCACGCGGTAGCACTTTAAAAAAAATCTTAAAATCCCAACCGCTGGCCACCACATTTTTCGCAAACCGAAAGGGGGGGCCGCCGGCTTGTTAGTGCGCAAAATCGGACCGGCGTGCTGTTAAAAATAAACGTCAGTCGAGTCGATTTTAGTCCCTAATCCAAGTTTCGCAAGGAGGTCTCGCTGAAATTTGCCATCATTTTTTTCGTACGCCAGGTGTAACAGTAATTAAGTAACTAACTAATCGGGGGCCCCTTCTCGGATCGTTAAATCCACAAGATCACTTCACGACGTTAAAACTCATTTAAATGGCTTTTCTTCGTACGGTGAGCCGGTCTAGTGTATCCAAGAAATACGGTTTGTTGATCGATAATTTAAATAGCGGTTTCGGTGGTAAAATCGATGTGAGTCAAGCCGTGTGGAAGTCCACGGCAGCCGCTACTACCCTCATTCAAGAACAGCAAAAGCAGCAGACTGTGCAGCAAAGTCCCAGGGACCCTCTCGATTTATCGTTCGAAGATGCCAAGGCTGCATTTAAGAGCAAGACTAATTGGGAGCTCATTAGGGCACTCGTCGTCTACCAGATATGCTCCTATGAGACGATTGTGGCAAATAACATGAAGGTAAGATAGGTTTTATTAATATTCTTTGAAATTTTGTGTTGGGAATTTTGATCTTGTAATCTATGGCCTCTCAATCTAGCTTAGTTTCACAATTATGTAAGGATTACACACTATATAAAAACTTAAAGAACATAGACTATGCAGCTAATATCTCTATATATAGTTAATAGGTAGGTAATGTCCTTCAACATTACATAAGCACTACAATCTATTGTGCCAACACCACATGGACAAAAAAAGATCAGTCTTAACTTAATTTTATATATTTTTTTTTGCAGGTCTTACATTATTTAACTTATTCATTATGAGATATCTTACTTTATTCTTTTTATTTGTAGATATAATAGAATATGTTCCTCAAAGGTTGTTTCTACATGGCTTCATAGTCTTTTCAGAATTCTCTTTTTTCTCGTCTATTTCAAATAGGTAGAGTGTATTAAAACCTTATTAAGTATGCAAAAGGGGTACAAGTGACCTTCCAGTAACATATGCCACTTCCATAGTTTGCATTGTGAAATTAATTCTTTTTACCAGGTACAGGTAGTGCCACCCAGGTTTGCCCAGTTTTGACTTGATTTTTGAGTTTTTTCCATTTTTATCCGGCAGGTTATTGTAATATAAATCAAACTAAATGTTATTTTTCATTATCTGATTTAAATAAACGTTAATAACATAGCAACTAATTTAAAAAAAATATTATAAATATTAAATTAGAATCTTCATCATCTGATGAAGAGCCGTCATCACCCTGTGAACTAATAAAGGGTCAAGTCCTCCTGATTGTTTAGATTGTCCTGATCTCACATTGTCTCTTTCTATTTAATGACATGCCTGACGCTTATTGCCAGTTTTCTTTTTGTAACTTTCCTAATGGATTGGTCATATAGTGTTTTAAGGTCTTTCATTTTAAAAGTAGTATTCCAACTTGGAACAAATCATTGTGCCCAAATTAATGTAATAGGATTTAATTCTCAGTTTATTTATTTATTATTACAGTATCAACTTCCAGAGGACAGTCAAAACTAAAATATAAAATATCCAATACATATTACTAAAAAAGAGAAACAATTAGCTTAAACTATTTCAATAATAGAAAAATTAATTAAATTTTTCATCTATCCTCAATTATTTTAGTGAGAGAATTCAAATTTACTATTTTAATTAGTTTATGAACAGGTGAATTTTTATAAATATTTGTTCTAGGAAGGTCCAAGTAAAAAGACTTTCTTTGTCTTATATTTCCATTATTTACAAGAAATGTGAATGTGAAAGAATTGAAAGAAATTCTGATTAATTAATTTTATTTGTCAATGCCTTATACATATAAAGGGTATCCCAAAATCAATGATAAGCCAAAAATGGGCAATAGACCAGGTGCTCAGGGATTCAAACAAAAATATTTAAAAACATCTATCTTGAGTAATGAAAAAAATTACACCCCCTGTAGATCTTTTTAGTACTGTGGTTATAAATTTTTTAATTTCTTAGCAAATTTTTTTTTAATGTAACCCTGAATAACCCGTCGATAAATTACAAAACTAAATTCAAACACAACTGTTCACATTTTTAAGGAATTATCAGATTCTTGCTGAATTTGTGTTTTTTGATCATTTCCCAACTTCAATTAACTGTCCTAGAAGAGAAAATTGATGTTTGGCAAGAGATTTTATAAGTTGGAGTATCTAATCTAGATTTCAAAATGGTAAGATACTTGCTGGATTATTGGAACATAAATGACACTTCTCTAAGCTAAGTTAATAATTGTACAGTCAAAATAAATAAAATAAATTTTCTTATCTTTAATTTCTCACTTTTTTTAATTATTGTTCCCCATAAAGTAGGTAAGTTTAAATAATTTATTTAAATTGGGTGAACATGACCCCAGGCTGTTCTTCTACACTGCCCTATATACCTGTACGGGTATTTTTATTCAGAAATACCCTTACAGAGTAAGTAAGTAAGACTTATGGCATTAAAAGTACTCAAGATAGATTTTTCTATTGCCTGTGTTTGACTTATCATAATTTCTCTGACACCCTGAATACAAGATAAGTTTTTAATTCCTTGGTTCTATAGTGATAATTTTCCAAATATTCCCAAAAGTAAATAATGCTTAGAGCCTTGCTGTGGAAAATACCCAAATTTTTTACAGTAGATATATTTGAAAAACTTCTTCTGTACATGTTCTATGGTTTTCATCCACATCTCATATTGGGGCGACCATATAATACTCCCATACACCAGTTTGGGTAATACTAAACCATGAAAAAGTGTCAGAACTCAACAATAAAACCTTTGGTAGATCTGATGATGAAACCCATTATCCTTTGTGCCTGATTTACAGTATGATCAGTAAAAGCCAGGTTACAGTCCATTATCACACCCAAGCCTTTCTCATTATTTGAATTTAGAAGCTGTTTACCATTAACTCTGTAGGTATTTTGTAAAGGGTGTTTTTTTTAGAGGCGGAGAACTTTAAATTGAAATTAAACACAAAATATTTTATTGATATGAACGAATTTGCTTTTATATTAAAGATTTTTTTTTGGCATTAATATTTAAAGATGATTTCGGGCATATGTGATCCCCACGGCTGACGCGTACGTGGCGTAATCTAGAGGTCCAATTTTCACACACTCTTTCTAGTACTGCAGGCTGTATTTCGGAAATCACGCGTCGTATGTTGGCTTCCAAGTGCTCAAGTGTTTCGGGTTTATCAGCGTAGACATGCGACTTAATATAGCCCCAAAGAAAATAATCTAATGGCGTCAAGTCGCACGAACGAGCTGGCCAGTTTACAGGTCCATTCCTTGAAATTATTCGTTGCTAGAATGTCTCTTGCAGTAAATTGTTTGGCGCGCTGTATGGCACGTGGCACCGTCCTGCTGAAACCACATGTCTGCAACGGCTTCCAATTGAGGCACAAAAAAGTTGGTTATCATGTTTCTGTATCGCTCACCGTTTACTGTAACGTTCTGACCATCAGCATTTCTGGAGACATAAGGCCAATGATTCCACCGGCCCATAAAGCGCACCAAACGGTTAGTTTTTCTGGATGTAACGGTTTTTCGCCAATAGCTCGTGGATTCTCATCCCCCCAAATTCAGCAATTCTGCTTGTTTACATAGCCATTTAACCAAAAGTGTGCTTCATCACTGAACAAAATTTTCATATGAAATCGTGGATCAACAGCAATCTTTTCTTCCGCCCATTCAGCTAATGTACGGCGCAAAAGATGATCCTGGGGTTTTAACTCCTGGACAAGTTGAATTTTATATGCTCGCAATCCGAGATCTTTGCGCAAAATTTTCCATAAAGTGGATGGACATAAGTTCACTTGTTGAGAACGACGACGAATTGACAGATTTGGATTATTATCAACACTATGCTGCACAGCAGCTATCGTTTGTTGCATGCGCACTGTACGGCGTCTTACGGGATGCGTATTGTCAACTAGAGTAAAAGTATTGCGAAAACGATCAACAGTTTCTCGAATTATTCTCTCTGAAGGACGACTATGAGCACCATAAAACTCACGTCATGCCCGATGTGTTTCTCGAATAGAACCATGTCTTTCAAAATAAATTTGAAAACAATTTGGAAACGTTGGTTTTGTTTGGTTTGTGGTTTTAATGGCTTCTGCTACGAGGCACGAGGCATCTGCCAGCACGATTTGGAGATTCGGGAAAACTGTCGGGTATGTATCCTGTTCCCCGAATCGATACTTTCACAATTTTTAATACTGAAATGCACGGTGACGCCTGAATAGAACGACCACGTGTTGACTGGGTGAAGGATGACGCGGAAGTGTGGAAAATTTGGAAACGTTGCTCCGGCGTGAGTCTGTTCATGATGAATTGCCAAACCAAACTAATCTAAAAGTAACCCAGAACTGTCAGGTCGGCTGTCATAAAAAACAGTGTTGACAAATGAAAGTTCTCCGCCTCTAAAAAAAACATCCTTTTTATCATTACATTCATATTAAGTGTAAGAGTAGTAGTGCCTTCTCATTTTTTAATATTAAATATGAGGGAATTTGTGTCACACCAGTCAACCACAGCTAACAACCAATTTTGTAAACAACTATAATCATCTGTATTAATAATTTCTTCCTACATTTTATAATCTCTGAGATGTTCCAATGACTAAACACATATGCAAATCAAAAACAACAGTCCTAAATTGAAACCCTAAGAAACTTCAAAGGAACTGGTAAAAACATCAGATTTGGCTCCTCTAATCTCAACATATTGTTCCCTCAATAAAATATCAAATAAGGTTTGACTAAATCAGTCAGCATATTCTGATGTAGCACTTTTATTATTGAAGTATGTTTTATCTTATCAAATGCCTTTTCCAAATCTGTATATATAACATTGACTTACTTTTTCTCATTAAAGGCCTTAAGAACAAATTGAACAATTGTTACCAAATTGGATAATGTGGATTTATTGAGCAAAACTCATGTTGGTATATGCCCATGGATGACCATAAAACTCAAAGAATTTCACATTTTATTATTCTCTACCTATTTGAAATACAGTATAATAAAGATCTGGATTTTTGCTTTTTGCTTTTTTAAGTTGCTTTAATAAGTTACCTGCATTTGTAATGAAATAATCCTCGTGTTTTACAAATACTGTCCCTATGATATAGTTCAATTAATATACCCTTCCTTCTCTTGACCTTTACTGCCATAAATCAACTACCTATATGATTAAAGGCGATTGTCCAGGTCACAACACTTTTAAAAGACATTAATAAGGATAGGATGCCCTTAAAAATATTCTTATTTATTTATCACAACAGCTTTAAAGTAAATATATTATTTGTTAAAATACTGATTAATTTTGATAGTATATCCAGACTAAGAAAATATGAACAAAAGCAAGATTAAGTATAAAAAAGTAGATTTGACAAGTTAAAGATTAAGTTAAAATTTTGTAGTCTAATGAGATTGAATTTTCACATTTAGATTTATAATCTATGGGATGCCGTCTGACCTTGTAACTGAGTAACTAACCTAATTAATAAATAATGGCAGGATGGGCGTAAAAATGTAGTTAAGCCTATGTAGTCTGCAAATTGATTTATTTTTATTTCAAAAAATCTTAATTAAAATAAATATTGGTTGAAAATTATATTTTATTCTATTAATGAATAAGTACATTGCAAATTATTATTTCATAATAATTTGCAATGTACTAATTAATTTAATAAACAATGAGAAATTTGCGATATTTTACAGGTAGAATTTATTTTACAAATTGGATGATTAAAATTAGATTTAGTTTTAAAATACAGGAGAGGATTAAATATAGGTTGGTAAACTCATAATCTTCATTTGATGAGTTGAACATTAAAGCTTATGTGATGTGTCTTGCGAGAAATTAATTTTCAAAGTTTAATACTGTATAATATGTCACCTTAATTATTTTTGTTTGTTACTACCTACAAACTATATTAATTATACTACAAATGTGTATATTGTAGAGATACATTTATGATTGGTCCAAGACCAGTTTTAAGCAAATATATTTCTTAGGCTTTAGTTTATTTAGCAATTCTCAGCAATTATACTCCACAAAAGTGGTCCTTGTATTGCCTCAATTAAAATCTTGTTTCAGTGAGTTAGCAAAGATTTATAACACACACAAAATTACCTTTTTTTACTGGTACAAATTATTTGTTTATCAACGCAATATATATTTATATTGTATTTCTATGAGCACTATATATTTTAAACTTATTTTAATAGTACTTTGATAATGAGATTTTAATAGATCCTATTTCCAACTAGGAAATAAAAAAAACCAATTTCATTCAAGGTGTACCAAGAATTCTGCTCATTAAAAAAAGGACAAAAGAATTACAAGTTATAACAACTGTCTATATATTTAGATTTAAACTAAATGGCAGATTGATCCTAAACTATTTTATGTGATTACTATCAAGTTCTTGTCTACATTCATTCATAGTTCTTTAAGAATTGTCATTTTTATTAAAAGAGTCTGGATTTTTGTGAGGTTTTGTTTCACAAATGGCTGCCCTATTGTATACTTCAAAATATACCCTTCCTTCTCTTGACCTTTACGCCATAACTCAACTACCTACCTGATTAAACCCTATTTTCCAGATCTGATTATTTGACTTTGACCACTTATATAATAAAAAACTTTACACTCAAATCAAGTCTTTTAACAATGTTATCAGTATTTTTACAGTGAAATCAAGTGGTTTAAAATTTGCAAATAAAAAATTATAAATTACATATCTAGTAAAACTACAGGTCACAAAAAATCGAAATTTTAGTACTAGTGTACATAAATTCATTATGATGGAAAATCTGCATTATTTTCCAGGTAGCATTTACTTACATATTACAAAGTTAACATTAACTTAGTATTAAAATACCACACAAGAGGAGTAACTAGGCAAGTTTTAAATTCTACTTTATTCTAAATATAGATTGGTAAAGTCATAACTTTCATCTGAATTAGGTTAACTGAAAATACATACACATGTATCATTAAAATGCCACTAGACATATAGTCAAAGATTGTTTTTATTCAATTGTACATTAATATAAATACATTTTTACCATGTTAAATGAACAAATATATCAATTATTATTATTAGCATGAAAATAATATCCAGTAATATCAATCATGAGTACAACTCCAATTTAAAAAAATCAATTTGATATTTACCCTTTTTACAAATCTCCCCTTCATATATTAAATACTAATACATTTATATAGTAGGAAACAAAATTATAAAAACACATTTTAAGATATATAGTATTACCAACAAAGGAATAAAAAAATCCAATTTCATTTAGGGTGAACTCAAAATTTGACTCATAAAAAAAAGAATTAGCATAAGTCACAACAACTGTCTGTATATTTAGGGTTAAGTTAAATTGCATGTTGATCCTGAAAAGTGACTACAAAACTGTTCCCACCCTTTATTATTTTATGGTCACTTTCAACTTGTCCAACAATAAACTTCATGGAGTAGATAATTTTTAGGGTACTTATGACATCTAATTAGTCTTATATATGGTGTGGATGGTGTTCAAAAATAGACTATTTTACACGAATTTACTAATATATAAATTTAAAGAGTTTTTTTTGAAGGGATTTTTGCATTTAATGAAAAATATTAAGTACAGGTTATTAATAAAATTCCAGTCCAAGATCTTACTTAAAGACTTTTGTATCTAGCCAGTTTATCCACCTAGACATAAAAATTACTATTGTTCCACCCCCGAAGAATAGAAGCAGAGAATATTTTTATCGATACTTTTCAGGTATGTACTATTTTTTCATTTAATCAAGGATAGAACATATCCTATTTTTAGGCGCTGTTATAAAACAATCTACATCTCTAGTCATATCTCCTATTAAAACTAAATCATTAATTCACCATATTAAAATCATTATGTAGAAAATTAATTACAGTTTTTACTATCACAATGTTTATTGTCTAGACATAATCAGAGACAAAATGATAAACGGATCACTTTTGAGATAACTATTCAAAACCTGATAAGAACTGTTATCCGGTCACATATTGGGGGTTAAAATTTGTATTATTTATAGGTTGATAGATAAAAGTATCCATTTTGGGTACAAGGATCGGAATAATTATTATTAAACCTACAAAATATATCAGTTAATATACCAAATTAAAAATTGAAAAAAAAATTACCTGGTTTAGCGAAGATTTAAATAATATTCAAGACGGACATGAACCTCCTTAAGTCATCATTAAATCTTTTTATGGCATTTGTTTATGACTTTCTAGGCACCTTCTAGTCTTTCAAGTACGATCATGGATCTCTGATTACTGGTGACTTGGAAATTGCACAGAAATTCAATGAATATTTTGTTACAGTAATGGAGGTGCTAGCTTCAAGGATAGTAGTTCCACATAATAATATTAAGCAAACACTAAAAAAAACATTAAAATAGCAAAAAGTACAATGTTCTTAAGCCCTTTTTCAAGTACTGAATTACAAAAGGTCTCTTAATAACAGCAATACTAATATAGAAAATGGTATTTCAAATAATATCATTAAAAATTATTGTCATTACCGTCTAAGACCTATATTACATGTAGTGAATCTTGTTTTTGAGGTTGGTATTTTTCCTGAAGCACTTGAGGAAACTCAATAATAATAATAATAATAAAAGCTACCATATAAAATATGGCTCTCATGAACAGTATAAGTAAAGTTTTGGAAAAGTGCATCAAGTTTAGGTTGTGTGCTTATTTGGATAAACCCAACCAATATGGTTTTAGAGAAAACTGTAGCACTGAGGATGCATTAATAACACTGTCTAATAAAATATTTAATAGCTGTAATTCCAGGAAGAAATGCATGGTTATGTTCCTCAACTTGGCCAAGGTATTTGATACTGTGTCACACCATATATTGCTGGAAATTAAAGGAATAAGAAGGCACACTTACAACCTAATAAGTCCTATTTAGAGAATCAGTTTCGAAGAGTTAAAATAAATGAAGCCCTGACTCAATCAGTTCTGATGATGTATGGTGTGCCACAGGAGAGAGTATTGGGTCCAGTGATTTTTGTGTGATATATTGATTTGTTGCACGATAATAATGATATCTACTATGCTGATGATATCCTGAGAACACATGGACTAAAACTTACAAAATGGCAGAAATTACTAATACAATTTACTAATACACTTTATTTGCTTTTCAATGACTAAAGCTACATCATCAACGATATTAAGGCTGTTAATAACATTAAATATTTGGGAGTATTTTTTGAACCCATGTTGATTATACAGGGTGTGGCAGAGGAATAGGATGTTTTTGAAATAATCATAAAATCACTAGTTTTTGCTTTAGGGAAAATTTATTGGTAGACCCATATACACAAAGACATTTGTATTTGATAATACTCAGATGGATTTTCAGTTGTGTAAAACAATATTTTATTTTTCGCAACTTAGGCACTTGAGATACCCACATAAAAAGAAATCACACATGGACATGTCCGGGGACCGAGGAGGCCATAAAACGTCACCGAATCTTGAAATTAAATGTTTGGCAAACAATGAAAGAAGAGCAGCCATGGATGCCGTGGCTCCATCTTGCTGAAACCACAAATGGTCAATACGTCTTCTTTTTAACTCTTGAGATAAAGAAGGTGTTTACCATATTAACGTAACGTTCAAATGTTACTGAAATGGTAACCCCATTTTCTTTAAAAAAATTGAAATGCTTTGAGTCAAGGCACCGAATGTAATCTGACGCACACCTCTCGCAAAGAACCTGTAGAATGGCCAGCTCGCTCGCCAGATTTGACACCTCTAGACTTTTTTTTAAGGGGCTATTTGAAGCAGTACAAAACTGAATCTGCTTTAGTATTATATTTACGACAGACAATAACGAATATTTGTAGAAATATCGATGTTAGTGTATTTAAAAAAGTTCGGTGTGAAATTTCGAACCGACTGGTCTTGTGTCAAGAAGTTCAAGGCAACCATTTCCAGCATCTTCTCAATTTAACTCAATGTATTTATTCGATATATCAAGTTAAATGTTAATTATTCAGATTATTATTAAATGTACATACCACCATTTTCAAGAAGGTAAATTGAAGGTATTGAATTTTTATTCTAGGGTTATAAAATACTCGTCAGAAGCTTCAAAACGATGTGCCACAAGACCACCATTTCCATTTAATTTTTTTTGGCACTCGGCAGCCATTTTGAAATTTTCATGTGTCAATTTTGCCTTAAAACATATTATTCGTTCATCAATTGCATTTCCTCAAGTTTCAATATTTTCTGAATTGAACCGTTCAAAAAACAAAGAGAGGGGAAGCATTAAAGAAAAGCACTGTATATAAAGCTCTTGTTGAATGGGTAATAAACTATGGGATATGTATATGGGATTCAGGATATTCAAGCATATTAGTTCCATTAGTAATAACTCAAAAAGCTTTATTAAAACTTATTTTATTTCGAAATAAGCGTTTTCCCACAGAAAATTTATTTGCGGAAGCAAACGTTATGCAGATCATTCGACTTGACATTAGAGCCATTGTTAGACTCGGTTGTAATAATAAATTACCTCAAACTACCCCAAGTAATCATCATTTCTCAATTAGATGTGCTGCTAATAATATAATTATCACTGCTCAAGTATTTTATACCTCTGATGTACAGAAAAGTCTGCTATTTGTTGCACCAACAATGTATATATAATATTTTACCACCTCAGAATAAACCACTTATTGAGTTGATTATTAATATAAAAACAAACAACTTATTTTAATCTTGGGGAAACCATATAAAGAAGATAAAGAAGTGTAAAGATATAAGTTCTGTTTTTTATTTCTTATTTGGTTCTCAGTACTATTCCACTGTAAGAATGAAACATTTTTGAATCAGTACACACACAAACTTTGTTTATTGGGTACTTAAATGGTGTTGTAAACAATTCATATTTTTTTTGTAATAAACTTATTTTTGTTTTTAGTGTCTTACCATTAATCAAAACTCTTTATTTTATTCTCGACACGTGTTTCGCTAACAATGAACTAGGGAAATGATCAAAACTAGAAGATGCCACTTTAAACAACTACATTGTAACCTCCATTCATGATTGACAGTATCAGAAAAGCGGCACTTCATGTGGACCCTGTTTGAAGTGAGGCCATCCTGTCTATAATGTTTTTCTGAGTGCTGGCACTTATATATTTGTAATTGATCTTAAATTAGATTATTTGCCTTGTATACTGATAAAAAATATAAATGTCACCAATGAATAAAAAGTGACATAATGCGATTGTATTAGCTAATCTTGAGTAGCTACAATATTGGGGTACTTGAAATTAATGAAATAAAAAATACATTTAGTTTACATATTAGGACTTTCTTAATTTCACTTTTCATTCTGATTTCAATACTCTTATCATATCTTTTTAAATGTCTGAAACAAATACAGAAATAAATGGGTGCTAACAATACAAAAATTATTTTCATATTTTCAAAAATGTCTAATTGAATTTTAAAAAAGAAATTCAGCATTAAGTTTCAAGGCTGGTTCTTGAAATTAAGTTATTCAAGCATCAAATTAAAATTACTTCTCAGTATATATTTTCATCCTATTTTTTATTTTATTCGTGTCATTATAGTAATGGCGAGTATTACAGGTGGCGTGCTTGCTATATGACATTATAGTTCCATGCGAAGTTACTGGGCGCCTTAGTGAACTAAGAAATTATACATGATTTACTTGGCGACCTTGAAAATTCACCTGTAAATCGGCCTGGTTGGCGTATTTCATTTATTTTATCTTGATCTTGGTCATTCATTGGTCTTTTAACTGAACTTGAATTTTTTATTACTGGTACCTGTGACATCCATATTTTTTGATATTCGGTCAATTGTTATAATTCACATATTCTGTAATAGGCAATAGTGAGTTTTCCCTTATATAAGTAGCATTACCGCGTATTTTAACATTGCTTGTTAAGCTTAAGATTAAAACACTTTTATTGCCCAATTCTCTAATAACATGATAGATATGTTTCCAAAATATGTATGTAAACTATATAAAAAACTTCACTTAAGAATTTATTTTGTGCTCAGGTATTTCAATTCAATATAAATATTATACAAAATAAATTATTGTTTGAAAGTTTAAAATCATTAATATAAAAGATGTAAATGACTTACTTCTTATCTTTTACGTCAAAACCCTCTATAATTTGCGTGAAATTTTTTATCAAATCCCAGTGGTGATTGTTAATGAATTATGAAATAACCACCAATTAAAGTATCCTTACATGAAATTATGCATGAAGAGGAGTTAATTAAACAAATTAAAAACATGCGTCTGTCGTTATCACTGCTATTAAATTCGTAAAGTGTGATTTTGCCGGCGATCCCAGGCGAGAAGGTTAAATAAACAACAATTATTTGGTTAGTTTTTAGTTTATTGACTCATTTATAATTAGTTCATTCATTCACTTATTTTCTTTTAAATGTTATATACACAGTAATTAACGTAACTTTTAATCAATCTTATGTATGAAATGTTATCCTTATTTTGAACCATATTGTGTAAGGTAAAAATCATACTTTTATTAGGCAGTTTTCGAAGATGCATATGTTTTGACGCTTAACATAGACATAAACGTTATTTTAGCCGCTGTTTGACAGCTCCCCAAAAAGTGTTTTCGAAATAGGTGATACGTTTACCGCTAACCTAACGATAGCAAAAAGCTTTATTTCCATGAAATACGTGTTTATTGTTTTTCTTAAGTTACAACAGATTGAGGATTTTGCAGCCCTAGATTCTTCCAGCTCTGACAGCGACTTAGATGATGACCTGTTGTTAGAAATAATTAATCCACCTATTAATAATATATACCGAGCCAATATCTATGGCAATTTTAATTTAAACAATAAATTTGATTTGAGAAGACAGATATACCCAGATTGGTGTGTGCGCTCCGACTTCCAAATGAATTTACAACTGATAGTGGACATAAGTGTTCTGGTCAAGATGGACTCTGCATTCTTTTAAGGAGATTGACCTATCCTAACAGACTAAGTGGTTTAGAATCCTTCTTTGGTAAATCACCTCCAGCATTATCCAAAATAATTGATTATATGATGCATCATGTATATGATAATTTTGGGCAAAAACTGTCTAATCTAAGAGATTTGCAATGGTTGAATCTTGATAGATTTAGGTTGTATGCTAATGCAATAAATATAAAAGGCGTACCAATTCCCAATTGTTGGGCTTTTATTGATGGGACAACTCAAGGCATCTGTAGACCAAGTGAAAATCAAGAAGCATACTACTCCGGACATAAACGACATCATTGTGTCAAATTTCAGGGTCTTACCTGTCCAGATGGAATCATTGTAAATTTAAAAGGTGCCTATGAGGGAAGAAAGTACAAGATTTCCCAATGGTGAAAACTTTATTGTTTATGGTGATAAAGGATATGGAATAAGGGAGCTGCTGTCAAACCCATTTCGAGCTGGTCTAAATCCAGAACAGAGGGAATTTAATGCAAGAATGAGTCGGGCGAGAGTTGGAGTAGAGTGGGGTTTTGGAAAGGTTATTGCTCAATTCGCATTCCTAGATTACAAAAAAAATCAGAAACTTCTCCTGCAAGAAGTAGGTCTCATGTATAGTGTTGCAGTTATTTTGACAAATTGTCATTCTTGTTTATATAGTGATCAAACAGCCCAGTCACTTAATATTAACCCTGTAGAATTAGAAGAATATCTGCAGTAACTATAACTAATATGTGATTTATGTATAAAATGTTTACTCTACAGTCATCTCAATATTACAAATATTTTTTAAAATACACAAAAAGTCTAGTTTTCTTAGCCAAATCATGTTACAGTATCTTGTAATTTAGTTTTTTATGGGTGTTAAATGTTAATAGAAATAAAATTGATAAAATTATAGATATATTGATTTTTATTTACTCTTATCTAACATAAGATTAAACGTTTAAACTAAATTTATATTAAATTATCTTCAATACATTAACAGTTGTAAAATGCAAAAAAACTTAACATAAACCTCTAATTTACAAAACAAAAATAGGTTAATGCCTGCAAATGGATTCATTTTACATAATAATTTTTGTCAATTCTCAAAAAAAAAAAGGAACATTCACATATGTATAAAAAATTGAGAGCTAAAGGCTTATCCTTATCTAGTACCTATTTTTGTAAAACCTTTTTTAAAAGGTCATTTACAAGTGCCTGTTGGGTTTTTAATAGGTGCATCAAAGCCTGCCTTTCTTCTTTCTCTATGGCAAACTTTTCCTGCTCAAAAGCCAGTCTTTGTTTTTCCATTCCCAACTTTTCTGATTCTATTTGTTGTTTTTTTTCCTCGATTTGCAATTCATTTATTCTAATTTTCAGTTTGGCATTATTTTTTTCCTCCAAAAATGGTGAAGTATTCTTTTTAAATTTTTTTTTGTACTACTCTGCTTTTTCTTTTACGACTTGGGCCTGAAATACACCACATTAAAATCACAAGTTTTTTTCACTATATGAAAGAATAACATAACAAAAAATTATCATAAATAACGCTTGGTATTAATCATAAAACTACCTTGAATGTTTGATTGGCCTTCTCTGTGAAATTCATTAATTACTGGGTGATCCAAGGGGTGATCCTTTATTGGTATTGGAGATTCAATATTAATTGGAGATTGAGGTTTATTTGGAATTGTAGCACTCTCTTCTCCTGGAGACAAAAATATAGTAAACTCTATACCTAAATTTCTATATTTAATTTCTTTTTTAACTCCAAAATTTGTGGAAGTGAAGCATCTGCTGTATTAAAAGTTAATCAAAAATATAATTACCAAACATATATTCAATATTAGGATTGCTTGGGGCCCAATCAAATTCTTGCTGTTCCTGATATGGAGAAGATGAAGATGGTCTTGGGTCTATAACTGCGTGTTTATGCAATTTATAAATTTGTTGTGTTAAACCCTCCCTCAACAATTTGCCTTT
Source organism: Anthonomus grandis grandis (assembly GCF_022605725.1). Lineage (NCBI taxonomy): Eukaryota > Metazoa > Arthropoda > Insecta > Coleoptera > Curculionidae > Anthonomus > Anthonomus grandis. The sequence continues at coordinate 32,235,645 of NC_065552.1, forward strand.
CTCAGAATTCTTGGCCTCTTTTTTAATAATTTCTTTTTCTTTTAGAATGCCGTTAATAAGTTCTAAAACTTCTTGCAATAATCCATCTAAGCCAGTATATATTTCCTCAACTCCTGATCTAAAATCGTTTTAAAATTACAGAAATAATATTAACAACTTTGAAATTTGTTTTTAATGTGATTAACATACCGAGCTCTATTTTCCTTTTCTTTCCTCTCAAAATTTTTTAGAATGTAATTTACATGTTCCTTCATTCCTCTTAAAGTAATATCTTTTCCTGTAAATTGACAAAAATTTGTGTATGATGTTCTATTTTGCTGAATCAATATAGGGATTATTAGCTAGGATGTCCATTAGAAGTATTTGGTCATCTTCATCATTAAATCTAACCCTACTTCTCTTGAATTTTGTCAAGACACTGAAATTTAGATTGTTGGTCGTGGTCATTGTCACAAAATTAAAAAAAAACACAAATTTATTCTTACTGTTTCAGGCAAAAGGAGACTAAATAAACTTGAATTATGAATTATTATTATTTGACAATAATGTAAACAACATTAATGCGTATGCGTTTCGCTATGTTTATGGCTATGTCTCTCGTCCGTAAGATAGCGGAGGGTATCGGTAGGGATATACGATAAATGACACTTGAAATGTCATACATGTCAATTAGTGGTTACTGGTGATACTTTTTAATGGGTTCGAAAACTGTCTATTGACTGTTTAATAACTAGAAAACATAAAGTAGAAGCTTATTGCATATGCTATTTTAGTTACGTTTTAGAGAAAATTTAGGTAATCAGCGTGTAGATGAATTTGGGTTTAACAATTAATTTTAATGTTGTCATATTCAAACAATTAAACACATCTCATTCAATATATTCAACGTTTCTTAAGTACACACTTAAGTGTAAGAACAAACAATGTGCGTAATTTTGTATCATTCACGTATAATAATTAATCTCGTTTAAACCATGTCGCGACAACGTATGTGTTCGGTAAGACGGATAACTGATATAACTATCTATCCTATGACTGTCATTATGATGAATGTTATTTGATATTACCTTGAGCACGACTTTAATATACTACATTTTGGGAAATGTGTCTATTTCTCCTTATTATGTTTGTGATTTCGTCCTTTTTTTAAATCCTGTTAAGCAATTAATGATCTTTGAAATGTTGAAAACAGTTCAATATAAATAAACGGAAACAAAAAAGGTTTAGCCATATTTTTAGACCTGCTAAAAGCCTTTGACACTGTACTACATGAGATATTCATGGAAAATTGGAGCAAGTGGTGTACTGTCGACAACAACACACCTACAAACAAATTACACCTGTAAACAGGTCTAACAAAGAAAATAAAAATGCGAAAAATAAGATTTTGAAAGGCTGCCATTTTGCTATGGGTAAAAGTAATAACTTAATATTCCAGGACCATAAATTGAAGTTTTGCAAAATGAGCAAGGAACCAAAAAGTAGTATGAGCCAATGATGTGTGCCAAATTTCAATTTTTTTATATAAACGCATGCACAAGAGGGGACAATTAAGAGGCGCACTATATAATGAATTTCTTGTATTTGGTGGGTTTAATAGTAGTTATTCAAATAATACAAAATAATAAATCTGTTTTTCCCTCTGTATTAAAAACGCGTTAACTGTTTTAAATGGATTTTTTAGGTTTTAAATGATTGGTTGGTTGGCAACTTTTTGAGGAATTGCAATTATTTTAACTTACCAGGGACGGATTTGCAGTACATATTCGTTAAATTTTATATAAAAAAATAGGTGCGCCACTGTTTTTTTGAAAAAAGTATTTTTTTACTGAATATTTTTTTTATTTTTAACAAAACACAACCCTTGCATTTTTGTGCTCCGACGTGCCGTTTTGGCGCAAAAAAATTAAATCTATACCAGGGTTCCTTATTTTATAATTTTTTTTTTATTTCCCGAAAATTTTATCCAATTTTTCATGTTCATAAAATAAATAATAATTACATAAGTAATAAAATAATAATAATAACAAAGTGTGTACATGTTTTTGTTAAGTTTAGTGTCGATGCATACCTACTATCGTATTTTTACGGTATGGCAGTCACTTTTATTAGGAGATCGGATTGAAAGTCAGTTTTTGCAGAAGATCGAGATACCATACTCAATTGCTAATAATGTTGTCAAGGCGATAACATGAACTACATGAAAGAATAACATGAATAACATGAAAGAGAAAAATGAATGACAGTAATCAAACAAAAGTAAAAAATTAATTAATTAATTATTGATTAGTTGTCTCCAACTGTTTTAAAAGAAAACCGGCTTAATCAATCGCCTTGGATTAGATGAGCTTGCAGACATGCATCTTCTGTATGGAGAAGTGCGAGGAAGTGCTTTGTTGGCACAGCGATTGTACAGGCAGGTCGTGAGTTTCTCGAACACAGAATGTTCATAAAAATTGGACAAAGGCTACGGGAGACCGACTCAATGATGGTAGTCAAGTATTATTAGAACTCATAAAGGATCACTGGTAAAACTCTGTTCTTTTCCTTATCACGTTTTTGTATAAATAATGTTTTAAAATTCGATGGTTTTTTTTTACAGATTGGTCGAATATAAATTGGTAAGGTGGTGCCTGGTGAGAGATGCTATTGGGGATGAAATTATGGCACGTATTCAAATTAAATCTAATAATAGCAGTGGTAAGTTAGCTTCAATAGCTGGTTATGCCAAAAACACCGTGCACCGAATACTACAAAGCCATAATATTAAGGAAATGCTTGTTGTCGTCTTCTTGAGTTCTCTAAATGGTTTCTCCGTCAAACAGAACAAAACGTCAATTTTCCAGGTTTAATCCTTACAAGTGACAAAAAAAGATTTCCGCACGAGAAGTCATTTAATCCTCGCAATAACCACGAGTGGAGCGATCAAACCCGCCACTCTAAACACATCAAAGCAGTATTTCACATTAATGTTCGGGCAGGTAGTATTTGCGACCACTTAATTGGGTCATACGTTCTACCAGATTAGCTTGCCGGTAATAGTTACTTAGTATTTTTGCGAGATGTTCTGCCGGGCCTCTCTAGTTGCTGAGAGACCTCTGATTCCAGCGCGATGGCTGACCAGCGCATTTCGCTCGTACTATAAGGCCTTTTCTAGATCAGACCTACAACGACAAGTGGATTGGTAGAGGTGTTCCAGTCCCTTGGCCAGCAAGGTCATCTGATCTGACACCTCTAGACTTTTTTGTCTGGGGCGCCATGGAATAGCTTATCTACACAACACCTGTAACCAACAGAGAAAACCTAGTCGCTAGAGTTGTGGTGCGCCTGCGGACCTTCTGAGAAACGATCCAGCGGTCTTTGCTCGCGTACGAGCATCTTGGGTCAATAGGTGCAGAAAATGTGTGGAAATTCATGGAGGACACTTTGAGCATGTGGTTTGGATTGTTTATTTTTTTTTTTTAATGTTTAAATCGTTTTTTATTACTTAAATTGTTCATTTTAAGTTGTGTTTTATTTTGGTTTAAATTGTTTATTGTTTAGTTAAATTATTTATTGTAATGATATTAAAATTTTCGTTGCGACAAAAAGTTTTGTATGGATTTTATTTTTTTGCACAAAAGCGGTGCGTCGGAGCGCAAATATGCAAAGGATGTGTTTTATTGAAAATGAACAAAATTATTCAAGTTTTTTTTTCAAAAAAAAAACAGTGGCGTACCTGTTTTTTATATAAAAATTAATATACATGTGCTGCAAATCTGTCCCTGGACAGGTCAAATCACCTACAATTTCTCAAAAAGAGCCTCACCACCTTATCAATTCATTCAAATCGCTATAAGCGTTGTTGATATAGACGAAAAAAATCGATTTTTTTTAAAAATTTCAACATCCTGTATTTTGGAACGGGCGCACTCCCGACCATCGATTTCCTATTTCAAACTACTTCTTTGTCGCTCCTGTATATAATCTAGCATTTTTGACCATTTGAAAGGGGACACTCTGCATACATACAATTTATCTCTTCTGAATTTAGATCTTACAAGAAAAATACTCGCTTTGTGCTTTGTGTGATTAATGCATAAAATAGAAGCAAACATCATACTGACCCCATGATACTAGTGTACCTACAGAATGTGTAATATTATATTAATGAAATAGATAATTTGAAATATGTAATAACTATAACTACTATACTGCTTGTATTAGGTAAAGTGATAACAACTATGCTGGTCAATATGGTTTAAGAAAGTGTTCCAAAAAAAAGTTATGTTTGGGTATTCAGGTAGAGAACGGTAAACATTTTGGGTGCCTGTATCTGTAGCTAAGTATGAAGTATCCTGTACCCAAGGCATGTGACTGAGTCATACCATGTTCCTTCATTAATCTATAAATAGGTATAATATTTACCATATTTATGGTCTGGGTTAAAAAGTCGAGTATTTGTCCAGCAATGTTTGTTCATTATTTGAGACGCATGGCCCATTAACACCTCAAGGATTTTTAAACCTTATACTCCTTAACCCTTATACTACTTAATGGATTACCGAAAGCGTTAAACTTTATGAAAGAAAAAAATAAAGCGTTATCGAGATGTAAAAAATCTAAGAGTTTACCCGATTGGCTATTCTTTAAGCAACTACGAAATTCGGTGGTGGGATGATTAGGCGGGAAAAGGCATATTTAGAACTTCATCAAAAAGGCAGCAATAGTAAAAAACTATGGAAAGCAATAAAAAACCTTGGTCTCAGAAATTCATCTAACCGTTCTATACCTGTAAACCTTCAAAATCCTGACAAAATATATTTTTATTATAATTATTATTCAGAATTATTTTTCATCAGTTTATACTCCTTCAGATAACTGCTCATAGACAGTCGAATATTTTCTTAATCACACATTTAGTCCTGATCTCCAGTTCTCATTTCATTTGGCCTCAAAAATAGTTTTAGACCTCAAATCTACTGCCTGTGGTAGTGACTGCATCTCAGCGAATATGCTCCTACATTGTATTTATCATCTTGCTCCTCACTTGACTCATGTTATAAATTCCCGTTTGGAAAGAGGTTGTTTTCCCGATGTTTGGAAGACTTCTCTTATAATGCATTTAGCTAAAATAGCCCTAGACCCTAGACCTATTTCCATCATTCCAATACCTTCGAAAGTTTTGGAAAAGTTTATTCAGCCACAGATTTATGGTTTCTTTATCACAACATAATTCCGCAGGGCCAGTCTGGCACAGCAACACATCTGCCTTGTTAAAAGTTACTCAAGAAATCATTAAGGCTTTGGATAGAGGTTATACTGCGGCGCTCGTATTGCTTGACTTTTCTAAAGCTTTCGATACGTTAAATCACAGCCTGCTTTTAGCAAAATTGACCTATTATGAATTCGATAATAATTCATTAAACTTCTTTAGGTCGTACCTTTGTGAAAGAAAGCAACTGCTGGTATTAGAAAATCAAGCTCAGTCAAACCGCTTTTATATCAGTTCTGGGGTACCACAAGGATCCGTCTTGGGTCCTAAGTGTTCTGTAATATGTTTCTCTTCAAAAAATAGGAAAAAAATTGTCTTGGATAATTTACAACTATTTGTGGGGGGACGCAGTTAAAAATAGTTGATAACATTAAGAATCTTGGAGTAATTTTCGAGGAGGACTTGAGATTCAAAATGCACGTTTCTGACGTAATTAAAAAATCCTATTTTGCGCTCAAACCATTGTACGCTAATAGAAGCATCATTAACTACAAAGTACGCAAGAAATTATGCGAGTCCTTAGTAGTTCCTATTATGAACTACTGTAACATTGTTTATGTTCCTTGTTTCCTGTCATCCTGTATCGTTTGCAGAAGCTTCAAATTCAGTGCCGTAGAGTGATTTTTAACTTAAGAAATTCGATTGCTTGGTACATCCTCCCCTGCTTACCTTCGTGAAAAATTCAGTTTTCGAAGAGATGTGCACGACGTCAATCTAAGATGTATAAGTAAATTATCGGCTCCTCGTTTTCATTCTGCTTTATTTCACAGATGTTTTCTTTTTAATGGTGTTTAGGTGTATAATGAACTTCCGAATTCACTTAAGTGCATGTCCATTGCTGGTTTTAAAGCAAAATCAAAATTTTCTCACGCATTTTCTCACCTTACATATGATCTTATAATTTAAAGGAAAAATGTGTAATTTTTTTTTCTTCTTTTTTAGTTTTATGTCATTGCTTATTTTCCAACTCAAGATAGATTTCATGGATTTCACGGGTTTTCTATTATCTTCTTTCTATAACTGCTATCTATCTAATTTGGTATATTTTTTTTTTCATGTAATTAGAGGTTAAGTTGATTAGCCCTATAGGCTAGACTTTGCCTTTGTACATTTTGGTATAATAAAGACATTATTTATTTATTTAATCTTAACGACATGGAAATTACCTTTTAAATAAATTATCTCTATAGTTATTAAATTCGTATTATCTGGATAAAATTACTTGTCAGAATCTTAAGAATTTCAGAGTTCTTTCTAGGCCATTTTTTTCTGATTTTCCTGATTGCAAAGAAATTTAAATAAAGTTTAAAATTGAATATGTGTTCAAAAATCAAGCTTTCTTAGAGGATTTTAAGTACGTTTCTGTTTAAGATTTTCAGTTGGCAAAGAAATTATAATAATTATATTTAGAATGTTTAATTCAATATTAATTTAACTAAAATTAACTGTGTTTTTAGTTTTGATAATCATATATTTCATAATATTATCTTTAGTTTGCGTCGCCTAAGTCGAGCCTCCAAATCGCAAACATCATCACGAGTCACGCCTCTTGACTGTTTTTCGCGATTGACGTAGTTTCAGCGTCAATATTTTTCGCTTCAAAATTTACTCAGTTACTCACTTCCCTCAAACAATGAAAATTTGGGAAAAAATAGAAATGTTTTTCATTGAACGCCCACATACCTACTTAACATTGGTAACCTTAAAAATTCTTAATAAAATGTGGGTTAAAAATCTGGACTTTGACCACGCTGACGTCAGAGCGTGTGGTCCTGAGCGTAGAGATAGAGACTTATTTTAAACTTTCACATACATCGTTACAGAACGTTTTTCATCATAGATCCAAGGTCCAAGTTAGGTTTATTGGGAACCGTAAAATAAATACATTTTTATTGTTAATTGTAATAGATTGATCAATGCTTTTCTTTTGTGACATGTAATAAAATGTCGTTTTATTGATTTTTAACAAGCCTGGTAACGTGTTTCAATGGCAATTATTTGACATTACCATAAGTAAAGATTATCAATTTTTTGGTGTAGGTCAAATCGTAGGACATTTATAATACATCATTTTTTATTAAGATTACCATCATTTGGATTCACCGATAGGATATTATCACTCTTATCCAGGGTATAAGACTTAAATTTTTTAATTACGATCTTGTGTGAAACACTGTTAGAGGCCTTGTTTGAATCTATGATTGAATAAATTGAATATACTCAATACTCAAATATTTATTTCCATAGACTCATACAAATAAGATCGGATAATGTCAAAAAATAAAACTATAAGACCTAAACATACAACTTTAAAGACCTTAAGAAAAAACAATAAAAAATTTACAATTAACTAAGCAATACGACTAAGCAAAACAAACAAATACGAATTATGGGAGTAAAGACGAGACGCTGCAATTTAAATATTCTGTTACCGTATAAAAAGAATTTTTAATTAAAATTCTTTTCAATGAAGCTTTCAAATTATTAACCTTCTTAATTTTTGTTATTTCAATGGGAAGATTATTGTATAATTTAATTGCTAAAACAACTGGGCTGTTTGCCACTTTGGTTAATTTATGTTTGGGTAAATTCAAATTTAAGTTAACCCTAAGTTCATAGTGGGTACCTCTAGACAAAGAATAATCAGACAGGTATATGCATGACCGAGTTGAAAATAAATAGGCAAGGAAATGGCATAGTTTTCAAGTCTGGAAATAGTGTTCTACAAGAAAATGTATAAAGCTTAAATAAAATAATTCTAATTATTTTTTTCTGGGCTGTAAGAACTTCACCACTTTTAGAACAGTTACCCCAACACATTATGCCATATGACAAACATGACTGGACATAACCATAGTAATAAAGAAGTATCAGGCCAATATCGATTTTATTACGTAACTGCCAGATCACATAGGCATAAATTGATAATTTCTTTAAAAACATATCTACATGATAAAACCAACTCAGATATTCATCGATTAATATTCCCAAGTACAACCTTATTTTGTTCTAGGTTTTGTTATGCATTTTAACAAGCAAGCTTTTATTCAAATCGGTAATACTAAAAAATATCATTTCAGTTTTTGACTCATTAAGCACTAGGCTGTTCCTGCTACTGATACTCATCATTCGGTCAACTACCCCGGTTGAAGTCACTACTCGTCGTTGATGTAATAACATCATCTGCAAACGCCGCTATATGGTGGCCAGGAAATTTGTCCAAGATGCTATCAACAAATAACAGTGGCCCCAAAATGATACCCTGTGGGACATCACTAACAACTGGTAGGGATTCAGACGCAACTGAGACATTTCCATTCTTTAATATCGTTTTTTGATATCTATCGGTCAGGTACGATTTAATCCACTTATGGGCAAGACCACGCATACCACATTCACTAACTCTATCCAACATTAGGTTAATATTTATTACATCAAACGCCCTTTTTAAATCAAAAAATAGGCTTACACATTTATTGTTTAATTCCAAATTAGACAAAACATATGAATATATGGGACAAAATTGCATCGTAATGTGGGGCGACCCGTCCTGAACCCAAAATCTTTTTTGATTTACTTCATTTTTTCTTTCTTTCATGAACATTCTTCTGAAAAGAAGTACCTTTCATATTTTTCATCTAAATAAGTCAGCTAAAGAAGTTTTCAAGTCAATATTCCAAACTTATATCTAGTTATTCAAATTCAAAAGTAGCTTCATTATCATTAACAAATTGATGTTTACAAAGCATCAACCAAAGATTTATTCCTGACATAACCTAAGATATATTCAGCATTAAAAATCAAAGGTGTCAATAAGGCTGCCAAGTAGTTAGCTGTATAAAAAAAATATATGCAAATTAACAATCCCACTATAAAATTGATTATAGTATTGACTTATGATTTGCTTTATGACTTGCTTTATAAAGAACTCAAATTGTTCTTTTTGTTAGTAAAAAAAGTGAGTTGAACAATCCCTTAGCTCAGGTGGTATTGTAGTGTCATTCTTCACTCACCTCATAAATCGTCTTAAAATGTTTTTACTTACGTAGTTATGCTCAATTCAGCCGATCAGCATCATTTAACTGCGATCGTTCATGATTCGAAGAAACCTGCTTACAGTATGTACAAAATGTAATTCTTGTCTTTCTACTGCCTTTTATTTTTCATGAGTTCTAAATATTATTTAAAATAAACGATGGCTGGGTTTCCTATTAGTATGGACCTTGGTTCCCTATTAGTATTTATATTCTGTTTTATAACTACAAATTTAATATAAATGTCGTGTCATGAAATTGAAGTATGGATATTCTGAGTCAATCATCCTCAACTTTGTTCTCCTTCTTTGTAGTCCTCTTAAACATAACCAAGTAGAATCGCTCATAATTTTTTAGCTAAAAATAGTAATATTTTTTCCATTTTAACAGTCTGACCTCCGAGCTTTATAGCGTATTAGGTGTCGAGTATCAAATTGGTACAAGTATGAGAATTTAATATTATAATGAAATAATACAGTCGAAAATATGTCACGCAACTCACGCAAATGCAGGCAACAAAAATTTAAAATGATCCAAACTGTTCAGCGCGTTTTACCGACGGATATGTCGGCAGTTTGGCGCCACGCTATCCAGACCCGAATCGATTTTCCATTACTGGGGGTGTGTTGGAAATTCTTGCCCCTATTGGCTAAAAGCACTGTTGCCACCAAATCTTGTCATAGATACTTTGAATTGTTATTGGAAAAAATGAATTATTATTGGAGAAAGTGGGAGCAAAAAAAAACTTACAATGTTGCAAAGGTCTATATTGCTTTTATTAAAATACAAAAGTTATGAAAAAGGGGACTGTTTACGATTTTACTTTATATTCAAAAGAATCTACGGAACTTTTAAGTTGTGAAGAAACTTGACAACCAAGAGATCGAGCACTTTTGTTGGGTCTGTGACGTCACGCGGCTGGAGAGAATTTCTCGGCGAGGATCTATATATACTTGGTGCCGGGTTTCTTGGTTTCGCGATATTCCCTACTTCCATCCTTCATATAATGGAAAATGAAAGATAATGGTATTTTCACATACGACTACTTAAGGAAAATAAGGACACTCTAGCGGCAACTACTTTGGCAAATGTGTTTATAGTCAATAACATCGTTATCATTCAAGAATAAATTCAAACAAACACAAACATTTTTTATTTACTCGATTTGTCAGCGATAATCTGAAATTTCTGAGGCTTGGCATATTAAGCCACAAGTCCATAACACGTCGTCTGGAGATCGAAAAGAGCCTTATGCATATTAGCAGTAAAGTGTGCCAACAAATAAGAATAAGAACAATGTGTAAGGTGAAAGACGAGGAAGCAAAATGAGGATATATGTTTATTTATTTTTTTTATTTATTTATATACGGGATGTCCCCATTCACGAAATAAATTGCAACAAAAATGAATAACCTAACCATAACAATAAAAAAATAATAAACAATATTCCTTAAGTAATTAAACAAAATTTGCCAGAATTTTTAAACAACATAGTTATGAACATAAATAAGAAATTAATAAATCTCGTGATTTTATAGACAATATAACCAATAAATTTAATTCAATTAAAAAACATTTCAAACTACGTACATATATAGTTATCGATTTTCAAGAAAGTCAGTTAGACATCGCTTAAACGCAGAAAAAGCCTTATCAATTATATCATAATGACAATTAAACTCGTTACCTAGCATGTGAAACCTATTAAAAGGAGAATATTTACCATAATTCGTATGATATTGTTTAATTAAATAGTGGCATCTCTCTAAGATATCTGGTATTGCATCTAAAATTTACAAGTCTTAATAATTCAGGACAATTAGAAGTTAATAGAAAAAAAAGTAAATCGCATCTGGTCCTATAATTCTCAAGTGAAATTAAATTTAGCCTCGACCTAACATCCGTTATAGATAAATTTGGCAAATTTAGGCTCCAAGTACAGGTTCTGAGAAACCTATTTTGAACTCTTTCAAGGCTATGAATGTGGTTTAAATAATGGGGGGACAACACTACAGAAGAGCATAAAATACTACGAACAAGAGTAATTATACAGAACTCTAAATGCAGAGACAGAAAAATCACGAGAATTCATTTTACAGACTATTAATGTGTTGTCAAACAGTAGACCCAAATCCCTAATTTCTGTCACCCTCGAAAGAACCGTTGTATTAATATGATAGTCAAAAGCAATAACAGTTTTTAATTTAGTAAAGGAGATAACAAAATATTTATCTTTATTGAGATGCAAGCCATTAGATAGTGACCACTTGTACAGTGAATTAGGATCCTCTTAGATTCTATGGCAATCAGATAAATTTGAAATTTGTAAGTATAGTTTCATATCATCGGCAAATAATAAAAATAGGCAGTATTTTATAATTCCATAAATATCAATAATAAATAAGTTAAAAAGTGGAAGACCCACATGGGAATTCTGTGAGACTCCTGATGTTACCAAAATTGGAATTGAGAGTGAAACCCTAATATAAACAAACTAAATTCTCTTGCTTAGGTAACTTTTTAAACTAACATTTTAATTTAAAAATAAGCAAGGAGTGAATGACAGAGTCAAACGCTTTGGAGAAATCTGTATAGATGAAGTCCACTTGATATCCATCCCCAAAGGTCTCAACAATGTAGTCATGATACAATGTTAGATTTGTAGAGGTAGATTTACCCTGTCTAAACCCATGTTGCTCATTGACCAGGAGATATTCGCAATGCCAAGTAAGGTGTTTGTTGAGTATGAACTCAAAAAGTTTAGGAATAGCATATAGCATGGCAACCGGTCTATAATTTTTTATATTATCTCTGTCATCATTCTTGTAAATAGGGGTTTTAAAGCTATCTAGTATGCAAAGGTTTTGTTAAACTTAAAACGTGTAGGAATATTATCAGCTCCATAACTTAGTTTATGCTTAAGGCCATTTACAGAATCAAATACCTCAGCAAGTTTAAACTGGATGTCAACAGAATTATTTACAGTAAAAATTAAAGTTGCCTAGATCTATCTCATTAAAGTGATAGACACTGGACAAGTGTTTAGCAAATAAGTTTGCTATGTCTTTGCTTGAATCAGCTGGTATATTGGTGGCAAAGTGTAGCCAAAAGTCCAACAAAATGGATGTTGTTGGACACATGGATCACAAGAATTAGATCTTTCTTAATACAAGGTTGCTACCCATACAGGCTCTAAATAACATAGGCATTGAATATTACGGACCATCAACAGCGCTAAGTGAGTATCGTGCGAAAACTCGGTTCTGAGAGCAATTGGAAGATATGGATATCAAGCATCTCTGGTTTTAACAGAATAGTGTAACACAGCAGGACAAATGATACAATTTCTACGCATCTATCGCGCTGTTGCACAGGTTGATCAACATTTCATATATTGCAATTACGTCCTCTATTAAATAAGTATTAAATCAGAAATGAGATTAATTATTGTAACTCTGGAATGAGAAGAGAGAAAGACTGGGATACTAAAGAAAAGGAATCTGGTTGGACAACTTACTTAAATTAACATAAAGAGTTCATAGAAGATAATATTTTTTATAAATTAAAGATAATCTATTATTAATAAAATATATTTATCATGTAAATATTTTTTGACGACGTCACTGGTAAAGATTATTTGTGTCGGTGGAATAAACAATGCGATTGAGCGGCGTTGCGATATTGTTGGCTTTTTCTATAATCTGCGTTATCTGCATTCATTTAACTTTGAATATTGAATTCTTTATAGAGTATCTTATTATATTTTATTTTAAAAAAATGCTTCATATTATTAAAGAGGAGCATTAGTATTATTTTGTGCCGGTAAGTGACAAGTTTTTATGATATTATTAAGTGTTTTGTGGCATTTCTACATAAGCATTGGGCGTCATTGCATCAAGCAAACAAACTGCCTATAGTTTCATGGCAATGGTAGTTTTAGCCTTTCAATATTCTAAGGTACAATTTCATTTATTATTACAATGCAATTACGTCCTTTATTACGAGATTGCATTCTACGTCTACGCAATGTACTTACGAAGTCCTTAAAACTTATACAATCCAAATTTAGGAACACTAATCTATTAATACAACTAATACTACTAACACTAAACTAATACAATTTTAATCATCAACATCAACTTTTAATAGGCACACTGGTTTCTAATGCCTAAAATGCTCCTATATAAGTCCGCTCTAGTATGAATTCTCTAATTCTTGGATGAAGGCTTCAAGGCTTTTCCGGATTATGATTATCGTGCCGCAACTACGGATTTAGTTTGCTTTTTGGGGTCTTGCTGATGTTTGTAAACGTTGTTTCCTTGGCTTAAAAAATGTTGGGAATATTTAAGTGACTTAACACAGCATCTAGCACAATACAGGAGAAACATCTCATCTAAAACTATAAGAATCTAATAGAAAATTTCTGTTTGGTGAAAATGTCGTTTTTTACCAGGTTTTTACAATGGTCTAATTGATTTATAGTAGTAGGAGTCAACCGTATATCTTTGAGTGAACTATACCAGAAAACAATTATACACTATGTTAATATGAAAGAGCTTAATATTTTTTACGTGGTATTATAATACCTACATATTACCATTAAGGTAAAATATTTTGTCATATGTCTATTATATGGTATTAACTCGAAAAAATTTAAGATTCTTCTCTATGATGATTATCACTCAAGTCGGTTTTCTTTTGGAAACGTGCTATTCTAATTAAATCCGGTCAAAACCGGTTACTCATTTATAGCATAATTTGAACCGTTAAAATAAGACGGTCGGCGAAAAAAAATTGGTTTCTATTTACATATTCTTTTTTAGATGCCAAGCGTATTTCGCGTAAAAATTTCGCGATAGAAATAATCTACGAGAGTTCGCCTATTAATGTTTTACCAGCCTGTCTAGCAGTGAAGGTTACAACGCATATAAGTCATCAAGCGATAACCAGATTCACGTGGTTATTAATAATGTATATGGTACACCAATTTTAATCTTGATTTAGAATTTTATTTCGGATTGTGGGAAATTCCTTAGTAATAATTAGATTCAACAAAGAGTACATAATAATAATTGTTTATTAGTCGAAAAGCGCATGCTCTAATTTATTTCTTGAACCTACTTTCATACGAGATGACCTCTCTCAGAGTTCTATATATCCAAGTTCCTACCAACGTTCCAACCAACTTTCTACGAGATTACTTAATAAATAAAAAAAATCACTGTTTAAAAGTCTATATATTTCAGTTGAAATATTTGATAACAGAGCTGCATTAATGCACATACCCTGAAACACCAAAATATTACCAGATTAAAATCGATCGCGATGTCGCCTGACCTAAATCCGATACAGCATGTCTGGGATTAAGTATCAGTCGAAATAATCCACAAACATTTATTGTAGCTGTTATCGATGTATGGAATATCCCCCAAGATATAATTGCACCCAGACTCGTTAATGGCTTTCTAAGCACTTAGCAAGCAAGATGCTTGAATCCCTCAGATTAATTTGCTCGTACCTATGTATATTGATTTATACTCTTATTTAGCATTTAAATAAACTTAACACTTGAGTTTTTTAATCTTACAGAAACAGATTAATTAGGGGTTTGAAGGATTTTTAAAATGCATTATAATAGTAGCTCAAACGTTGTCATCTCAATGTCCATTTCGAGATGTGAAGTAACTAGAAATTTCCTAAATGCGTGATCATTTGATAACTGACACCAGGTGTTACGTTCCTGGTTTTGTCTTATCTGGACATTGGTTTTGAATTAATTATTCTGAACCAGGTATTTTAATACCCAACTTTACAGATTGCATTATGGCAAATAAAACTATATTCCAAAGTATTTACAGTTTACTCAGAGGGCGCATGATGTGCATTTATTATTCCCAAATTAAAGATTCATATGGGTTTTAAATATGTAAGATTTAATTTATTTTCACCCAGAAAAACACACTATTTTCAATAAACTGGTATATTAATTAACAAATTTAAAAAAATATGTTGGTCAAACTGATCGCGGTCCGACTGACTATACATTTTTATAAAACAACCGAATCTGCAGCGTCGGCATACCGACATACCAGAAAATCGTAGATAAGAACCGTGTTGTGCTAATAAATGTGAAGAAAATGCTTCTATTTTCACGGCAGAAGCATTGACTATATTAAAGGCTTTAGAGTATGTAAATAATACTTTAATTCTGTTGGACTCTAAATCAGTCATACCAACTCTAGTTAATGAACATAATTTAAACCAAAGAAAACCATGTATCAAGCACAAAAAATACATACACTTTGATTAAAAAAAGGCTGGATAAAAACACTTTAGTCCTTTGCCATAATTTTCCAAGATACTTGTCAATATCCTATTTTAGATTCTTAGTAGAATATGGTCATTTCAATCAACACCTATATAAAATAAACATAAGAGACACAAAAATATGCCATTATGATAATCAGTCAATTGATGATCTGAATCATAAATGTTTTGCTTGTAAAAACAATTCTCAAGGCATTCAATTTTAAACTTGAAACTTGGAAAAGGGAAGTTGTCATTAATTTTTTTCGTAGTTTACTTCCAATGTGCCACGCAACCCCTACGGTAAAAGTTACCACAATTAAAAGACTAGCAGCAATTATACACCATAAATACCGTTGTTTCGGTTGGAAATTGTGGCTAAATGTGCTCTGCACAAGAGGAAGTTCTGTTGAGGAAAACCAGGGATTTAAATTAGGAATGAGTTTAACTATTCTCTTCAGAGCAATTTCCACTGAATTTAAGTGCTCAATATAAAACTACAAAAGATGTTAAAAATGTGCACTAATAACTTCAAGACACTATAAAATAATCAAGTGGCAACTGCAATATTACGACATGCATCAACTATTCTTTGATGTACATCCAAGATAGATTTTGGCTGGGTGACGTAGATTTTTTGTTTTAAGTAGCTCCATAAAAAAACGTTCAGAACTGTAAGATCGGGCGATCTGGCTGGCCACTCGGTAGGCCCTCGACGACCAATCCACCGATTAGGGTAAGTATTAGTCAAACATTCTCTACCATTTCTGCTAAAGTGAGGCGGTGGTCCATCATTCCAATTCGGTTGCCGATACTGATGACAAAACATAGAATCCTTATTACAATGAATATTTCTATTATACTCCTTTATGATATACTGATTATATTGATTTCTATTGCCAATTTTCAACATTTTATTGTTTTTGTAATGTTTCCCCAATATTCCACTACATGCACTTATATATGACTTAGATCTGGTATTGATGATATTCTTTTTTAAGATATTTGTGTTCAAATTTAAATATGTTATTATAGTGTGACAAGTTCACTAGCAGTTTAATAATTTATTCAAATCAACGTAAATGGTAATATGAGCTGATTTCAGTACCTTAATTACATTACTCTTCAATCAAATTCCCTATCCCCCGAAATTTCCCTTAATAACTAGACTCTAAAACATTTATTTAAAAGTTATCTTTGATCATCGTATTATGGTTTCTTAAATCAATTTTTGTTTCCAGCTCATGAAACTATGTAGAGGCATTTTGGGAGAAAAACTGTTTATAGCCCTAATGAAAGCGACATTTTACGGGCATTTCGTGGCAGGCGAAGATGAGTTCAAGATCCGACCGAAGTTGGAGCGATTGCGATCCTTCGGAGTGAAGCCGATTCTTGATTATTCAGTGGAGGAAGATATCTCACAAGAGGAGGCCGAGAAACGAGAAGTTGAGTAAGTAACAGTCATCTGTTTGTCAAATAGCTATTTGAGTTAACTCTGTCGTATATTTTGTGTTCGTTTACATGCCTCAGTGAACCAACCCAAAGTAACCAACGTTTTGCTTTATCTAACAAAACACCAATAGTAGTTTCAATTTTTCTTTTCTCAATATGTTTTGCCACTGGTAAATTTATTTGGATGCACCTCTGCCCTATTTATTGAGTTTGTTTATCGTCGGCAATCGGTTGATGTAATATAATTTCCTGAATTTTTTCTGTTTTGGGATTAATTTCAATTTTTTTATCTGTATTTGCAATTTTCTTTCCAGGGTTTTCTTCCGGGTTGTCGGCTGGATCAAATCAGTTTATTTTGAAAAAATTCATAGACCCTCATTTCTCTGATTATATTTTGCCTCTGATCTTCTTTTAGTCTGCATTTATCTGTATCACACTTTGAAAACCTTTTATTACGAAGATTTTATTGCTTTTTTAATTGATTTTTTCTCCAATTATATTATCTTTAAAGGTAAAGCAAGGTTGTCGTTTTCCCAACAATAAAATACAAAACATCTTTAAATCAATAAATTGGTTTCAACACATCAAAACCGTCTTAAAATTCATATAAACGGTTTATCTGTATTATACAGTGCTTTTCTTTAATTTCCCCCTCTCTCCTCTTTATTTATTAAACGAATCAATTCAAAATATTGAAACTTGAGGTAATGCAATTGATGAATGAATACTATGTTTTAAAGCAAAATTGACAGATGAAAATTTCAAGATGGCTGCTGGGTGCCATCTTGAATGTGTGTGTTTTGAAGCTCCTGACGAGTACTTTATAACCCTAGAATATAAATTCAATAACTTACCTACTACAAAATGGTGGTACATTTAATAATTACCTGAATACCAAAACACCGACATGCATATCTCTACAAATGATTGTTATTCTGTGCCGTATCCACAGTAATAATTTCAGACAGTGACAAAAATATCAGTACGAAAATAAATATCATTGTGCAGTTAAAATATTCTTATTTAGTTTTCGTGTTTAGTGGTAGTAGTTTAAAATGGTCAATTCTCGTCCATTGGAAGAAAAAAATCGAAGCGATTTTTATTTACGGTGCGACGCGTAAATTACGCGTAACGAAAAAGGATTTTCAACGATCGTTTTCCTAATCGTCCTATTTGTAAAATATTTGACTCGTATCTCAATTTACTCAAGTATCATCCGTACAAAATCCAAATGGTACACCAGTTAACTGAAGACGACCCTGATCGAAGAACAGAATTCTGCGAAACTATAACGGAAACTATTGCATGGCATCCTACCTATCTCCATAATATTTGTTTTAATAATGAATGTACATATTTTAACAGTAATGTACATAGACAAAATTGTTATTGTAATCGTTATTGGAGTGACACTAATCCTCACGTCTTCCGGGAAACTTATACTCAATATCCAGAAAAAATAAACGTTTGGGCGGGGATATTAGGAAACCATATTGTGGGACCTCTATTCAGCGAACAAAATTTAACAGGGGAACTGTATTTGAAAATGCTGGAAAATACTATTGACTCTTTTCATCACCGAAATTGTCGAAACGAATCCTAATGAATTCGATATGGACATTGTATTCCAGGAAGATAGAGAGCTCCACCACACTACTCCAGACAAATTCGGAACTATTTAGATAACAATTTCCCCGGTCGTTGGATTGGCCGTCGAGGGCCTGTGGAATGGCCAGCTCGCTCGCCAGATTTAACACCTCTAGACTTTTTTTTATGGGGGTTATTTGAAGCAAAAGGTGTACGAAACAGAACCTACTTCAGTATTGGATTTACGGCAGACAATAACGAATATTTGTAGAAATATCGATGTTAGTGTATTTGAAAATGTTCGGTGTGAAATTTCGGAGCGACCTTGTGTCATGAAGTTCAAGCCAACCATTTCCAGCATGTTCTCAATTTACCATCATTTTGTCGTCGGTAAAGATATTGAATTTATAGTCTAGGGTTATAAAGTACTCGTCAGGAGCTTCAAAATGATGTGCCACAAGACCACCCTTTCCATTTAATTTTTCATCTTGAAATTTTCTGTCAATTTTGCTCTATTTTAATAACTAACTAAACTCAATATTTTAAATTGATTCGTTCAAAAAATAAAGACAGGGGGAGGGGACATTAAAGAAAAGCACTGTATAGTTCTGTATGTAATAATGGGTATTACAGTAGGCAAAATACATTGGTTTAAAGATACTTTCTCTCGAATCCCATTACAACCCGGTATTTTCGTGATGTGGGTGATAAGAGCAAGACGATGGTGCAAAAAAAATCAATTTTTGGTGTCCCAAACTTTGGAGGTCAATATCTCGACTTCTATGGCCACTATCGGGAAAATTCCAACGGTTTTGTCTTAGTTTTGTCATTCTGAATTCAACGAGACCATCCGCGAGGTCGTAGCTCATTTATTAGCTGATCGTATCGCATTTTTGGAGCCAAACCTCAAAGCAATTAACGAAGTAAAAATCTTTTGGTTAGATGCAATGTAGTAACTAAAAATTCAGACTCGTGCAGAGTTGGTTAGTGTTCTTTTAGGCATATGTTGATTTTAAATGTATAATTGATAAAAATTATATTTTTACCACATTCAACGAATCGCTAAGCTTATTCAAATCGCCTTTTTATTCGCTTCTTCACATTGGTAACATTAATATACGATTTACAATACTACCAAAATAGAAAACCATTAATTTATCAAAATCTCTTTATGCTAGGGCTTCTGTACCAGCTGCGGGCGATACGCTGGATGACGGCTCCTTAAAGCAGTACCACGTGGACAAGACTTTTGCCGACAGACGGTACAAGGTCCAATCAGCTCGTACCTATTTTTATCTTAATGAGGCGACCTGTGAAAGAAACATGGAAACCTTCATTAAGTGCCTGGAGGCCATCGCTGGTAAGACTTCTTAGTTTGATTGTTTTCCTCTTTTTTACGTTTGGAATGGGACAATGTGGGTGTGATTCCTGTAAGGTTTTTGTCGTTATGTTTGGAGGTTTTGCATTG
Organism: Anthonomus grandis grandis; assembly: GCF_022605725.1. NCBI lineage: Eukaryota > Metazoa > Arthropoda > Insecta > Coleoptera > Curculionidae > Anthonomus > Anthonomus grandis. The sequence continues at coordinate 32,255,746 of NC_065552.1, forward strand.
ACCTACTCGAATATATAAATCACTTTTTATGTTAATTATTTGCGATTATTGAAGCCATTCATATCGACCTTGTTGTTTTAAATTTATTATTAGAATTGGAAATTGATACTTTATGCGATACCTGATATAGCAGATGTGTGTTTATACTGCAGTACCTAATAACATTTAAAAAAATTTACTGAAAAATGATAAAGAAGTCTGAAGTGGGTCACATATATTGGGCATTGAGTATCTATTGAGTATTGGATACCAAAATTAAGCTTTTTCCCTTAATTTATTTTAGGAAAATATTAATAAAATAGTGTAATTAAGTATATTAAGTTATAATCTGGCAAATTTTTGGTAACCAGTAAACGCCTCAAAATTAATGTGTGAGAAACTAGTGTCCAGTATACATCTAGTAACCAAAATCGAGAACGCAACATATGTCGTTTGCGAGCAACCTATTTATAGTCCGCGCCTGCTGTTATTTAATCGATATAATGTCCGTATCTCCTGAAATTTTTAAAGAATTTTAATAATTTTGTTGTTTAAATATTAACAATGAATAACTAAATCGATACAAACTAAGAGTTTTTTGTGAAAATTAATTAAAAAGTCGAATGTTAAAGAAATGAAAAAGGCTCCCAAGACTCCTGAAGGATTTGAGATGGTTGCAAACTGAATTCGGTAATTGAGTAAACAAACAACTCAATAATTTTTTGGTAAAAAATTGTTGAGTTTTTAGATGTTAAAAAATTTAAATTTTCGATTTTTAATTTCCTTTGATTTTATATAGAATCTGAATAGATTTCACTGAACATCTTGACAAACAAATCTCTTCTCTTTAATTAATAAAACATTCATTAAAAATCGTCTCATTAACCAATGCTCACCATATTACAAATTCGCTGTATCTCTCATTTTCATAATACAATACTAATTTACAGTTGCCTGTAATTCATTAATGCTAAGTTCACTGTTGAAGTTTGAAACTGTGATTATCATATGCAATAATTTTAACGTTCCTAAGTTTGAAACTATGTGACTTTAACTGATATTGGTGTGCGAGTTTACGAGATTTTTATTATTTTAAAATTATTTTAAATGTATCAATTAGTATCATGTTTCTAAATGTATTGCACCTAGAGTGTAGCAGCTATGTGGCTCCAAGGAAAAAACTTTCATGTATTGATGTCCATTGACGAGTGAGTTCTAAAAGAATTTTTATATTTATTGTACATTAATCCTTAACTTTCTTATTAAAATTTTAAAAACATTTGTGTTCATTCTCACTTCACTTAATAAAACTATAATTCTAAACTTAGCGTTTTACGCCAACGCAATAAACAAAAAAAAGCGTAAGGGGAAAAAGGATCGACCTAAAATTTTTTCTCTAAACATTTATTTAATTGGATGAGGTTTTGACAACCAATTTCTGAAAAAGAAGAAGAATGAGATACATGTGTTCAAACAAACAGAGAGTTTCTCTGATTTCTTTTGACTGTTTAATCGATTTAGTTATTCATTGTTAATATTTGGACAAAAAATATTAAAATTCCTTGGGAATTATAGGAGATACGGATATCATATATGGATTAAATAACAGCTGATGCGCACTATAAATAGGTTGCTTTCAAACGACATATGCTGCGTTCTCTATTTTGGTTGCCGAAGCACTAGCTTCACGCACATGCGAAAATATCTGGAAAAAAAACACAAAGTGGCGACATTGGATACTTGCATTGTAAACATATGGGGTTATATTCTGCGTTGCCACATTGGTTTTTTTTTAGTTTTCTTGTTAAGAATATTTTGTTATTCTGAAAAGTTTGTTGATTAGTCTCAAATTATACAGTGCTTCTCTTTAATGTCCCTCTTTTATTAGAGTACTTTATAACTCTAGAATAAATTCATTATGTTACTATTCATTATCATTACTCTACGAAATTGTGGTACATTTAATAATTACCTGAATACATTAACATTTAACTTGATATATGGAATAAATACATTGAGAAGATGCTGGAAATGGTTGCCTTGAACTTCTTGACACAAGAACAGTCGGTCCGAAATTTCACACCGAACGTTTTCAAATACACTCTAATTTTCTTAACACTCAACATCGCTATTTCTACGATTCGTTATTCTCTGTCGTAAATCCAATACTAAAGCAGATTCAGTTTCGTACACCTTTTGCTTCAAATAGCCCCATAAAAAAAAGTCTAGAGGTGTCAAATCTGGCAAGCGAGCTGGCCATTCCACAGGTCCTCGATGGCCAATTCAACGACCGGGGAAATTGTTATCTAAATAGTTCCGAAGTTGTCTGGAATAGTGTGATGGAGCTCCATCTTTCTGGATTACAATATCCATATCGAATTCATTAGGGGGAGGACATTATTTTTTAGGGGGAGAAATTTCTTAGCTGTTACAAAATACGACACATTAAAAAAATATTCAGTGGACCCTTTGTGGCCTGAATTATTTCGTGTTTTTTTGAAAGTAATATTTTAAAGTTTTTTTAGGAAATACTATTTAAAGGGATAAATAAAATGAAATTATGACTCAAAAAATAAGTTTTATTACATAGAGAAGAGAAAAAGATGTGGTTCCACTATGGAACCACTAGGAATGTACATGAATGCATTATTTTTTATGAAATGCGTAAAAACAATTGGATTTATCAGACAAACAAAGTCCAACTTGACACGTACTGCAAAACCACCTAGTACGATGTGGTTTTGACCTAGTACTGCAATGTGCACAACGAACCTTCTTACCATGAACGGGTAAATGTGCAAATTTGTCGTATCTTACCTCTGACGGCACTATTACTTTAAATTTATTTATGGGTGGATCTGAACTTCTTCTGCCTCTTTGTGGAGTTTCTGGATCTGCTCCTATAAGGCCACAAGCCACAGCAAAGCGAAAATCTTTTAAAGTAATAGATTTGCACAAAGGCGCACGATTTTTAAAAATAATGTATGCATTGACAGTGGTAAGGTCTAAAAAGTGCCAAAAAAGACGGTGCCACCACTTTCTAGACTTGCGGTCAATTCTATACGTAGCAATATGCATATCTGATTTATCAACATCATTCATATGTACGTTATAATCTTTAACTAATTGTAAACAGGAAAATTCTTTCGAGGTCCCATCTTTTTGTTTTCTTGAAATAGTGGTAACATGGTCGGGATTATGAAAATTACTTAAAAATCTTACTGATTTTGAATCCATCCATTTGAGATAGACTATGCCCTCGTTTGTAATTCTCCAATCCGAATCTCCTCTCTTCATAACCTTGTCTTTTTTTAAATCTTTTGGTTCCAGTTTTCTTCCCTTTCTAATGGTCCCGCAGGCGTAAATCTTATCCCTGAGTAAATCTTTTTGTAGTTGGATATCATTAACATAATTGTGAAAAAAATCCTGTGATAGTTTCCTATCAAAGAACGGGTCAAGTCTTTGACAACTCTTGAGCCTAGATTCCTCTCAACGGTATCAATTTTACCAGTATAAACTTGGAATTGTGACACAAAAGCCGATTGATCGGCTCTTATCCAAATTTTGTATCCTCGCTTTATAGGTTTCATTGGTAAGTATTGGCGAAAACTAATCCGTCCTTTAAATTTGTATGCGACAATGTTTCTAGTAAAGGTCTAATTTTGTACAGCTTATCATACCCAGGTTCGTTTTTTTTTTCTTGGTTGAATGGAATTATCATTCATGTGGAGGTGTCCGAGAAGCCAACTAAATCGGTCACGTGACATAGCCGACGACATAAAAGGATCTCTCATTTGCATTTTTGAAGACCAATAGTCCTTGTAACTGGGTTTCTTTGTTAGTCCCATCATCAAATTTATCCCCAGAAAACACTTAATTTCTTCAAAAGTTGTAGAAATAAAACGGTTATTATTAGTCACCAGTGTTGCGTATAAATTTGTTTCAAATGCAATTTTTTTCTATAAGCTCTTTTATAAACAAATAGAAAAATATATCAATAGGCGATTCTGCATCTTCGGGGATATTTGGTCCACGGGATATTAGCCTGTTCTGAATTACTAGTCCACTGGTGTATAAATGTTGATAAAGGAAGTTCATCCTCACTGTCATAGTCCAAACTTTCTCCGTTGGTTGGCAATGGCAAGTCAAGCATATTTTCTAGCAAGTCTTCTTGAATTGGATTCAACTTATCTGCGTCAACTGCATCGATTTCATCCTGTGAGTGTGCCTCTGATGTGATGGAACCCGAATCGGACGGGATCTCATCCAACATAGTAAATGCCAAGTCAGAGGTCAGGTTTCCCAAATTCAAATAATAATTTCCTAAAAATAAGAAAAGTACCCAATTGATATATTATTATGGCCTAGTGGACACAAATGGAACCACATTCATTTTAATAAGAAATGATACTTCTATAATAAAAAAACCATAATTATTTTCACAAAAACCTACACTAAAACTAATATTTAAAAGAATAAAATGAAAAACTTACGTGACATGATGTTTTTTCTTTAAAACTCATGCATAAGTAATCACGTGTAAAAAGAGTCATGCGAGACTGACAGACAACTTATCACAAAACACCGACAAACAAATAAACAGATCGCGCGGCATTTGAAATAGAGTGGGGAGGTGGTATATGGTCCCGGCATGCGACTACTAGGCTGCTATACAACAGCGTTTGAAATGTGGTCCCAATAAGGCACCACTAGTACACAAAGGGTTAAGAAAAATATATATTGTATGAAAAATTGGAAAATCGATTTGACATCATCGTCTGTGAGATGGTGAATTCAAACAACCTCGCCTATGGTTTGCAGCTAGGCTTATTCTAGGCATTCAATGTTCTAAGATAAAATTATATCAAAACTCTAAATGCTTGAGTCCATAATTACTATCTAACGGGTAATTTGTGGACCCAGATCTTAATAACTACTTTACCTTTAATCTATGTCATATCATTAGAGAGCCAAATACACGACACTCACAATCTTGTATTGTCAATTTCCTAGTTTCAAACGTCGTTATCAGATCACTTTGCCCAATTTTTATGCTTTGACATTCAGAAAATTAAGAACTAAATAAAGTAACATCTGTATCATACAGACGATAGATAAAAACCTAGCTCAGTAGAACAGTAGATGGAAAAACCTAGTTAAGTTATTGTATTAATGAAAGGTATCACTAAAAGATTCTTCTAAACACGTAAATAGGTCTTTTTTTTAAATAAAGATAAAATTTAAATAGTTTTATAACTAATGGCATGTGTGTTTAAAAATTCTGATGAACCAATGCAAAACCTTCAAACTAATAAGTAAACAGCGTCAAGCAGTGTATATTCCTCAACAAATCAGTTTGTTCAATTTATTTTTGGAGTTTTAAATGGAACATATTTTTAATACACTTGCCCAAATCGCTGTTTACTGCAAACTTTTCGATGTGGTATATTTTATTATTAGACTAGAATCAGTAACACTTCCCATTTTTACCATATCATCAACCATAGTTTTTTGCCATAACCCTCATTCAATATCCACCGTCCTGTGGCATGTCTATTGGATATTTTTTAAATCGAAGTTGTTTGGAGGAGACTCGCCAGTTATGTACATTTAAAATTATTTCCTGTTATTTGGGATAATTTCGTTGGTTATTATAGCGGGGCATTTTCAAATTATCTTGCTTAATTGAAGGTAATTTTAGGGCATTTATTATTTTAAGATAAAAAATGTAAAAAGCAGTGGCGTGCGGTGTATGGAAGCTGGAGAAGCATCGCTTTTCTATTATACTTCGACATAAGATAGTAAATGTTTTGTAGTTTAATGAATCAAAACAGTTTTATTAGCGTTTTGAAATACAAAAAATTACACAAATAATATGCTGTCAAAGATAGGACAATAACTAACTATTATTTACATGATGGATTTTTGGATAAACGATTTTTTAAAACCGATACCCATGCCTGTGTTGTACAATTCGTGTAAACGCAATATATTAGAAATAACAGTATGTGTGCATTATGGCCTACAGAAACTTAATACTTAATAGTAAAGTGTAGGAATTAGCTCAAGGGCAAGCTAGAACCATAGGAGAAGAAAGAGGCAAGACTAAAACTAACATATTAAAATATTAATAATTTAGCTTTATATAAGTTTAAAGCACGAATCAGCTAAGCAGGTCTATGAAAGGTAAATTCTTCAAATATCATATAACTGCAGCAAGTTGTGCTTTTAAACCCCAGATTCTTTATATTTAATAAAAAACTTCTAAACATTCTTTTATGTGATTAGGTAAATCATTCCACGTGCAAATGAGTGTATATTCAAATAATTTTTCAAAAGTTGAAGTTCTCTATATACGGTTTGTTAGTAGGTAAAAGTTTCTAGTATTATATGAAACTTTCCTAGTAGAAAATAAATGTCTGAGAATTGCTGGTAGTCCAGTTTTGAGTCCAGAACTTGCATTTAAATAAGGAATGATGTGATTTCTAAATGGTTTTTTTAATGAATACCTCATACAGCTATTTTATAATTTTAGCATTTTTTTAGATAAATAAACGGTTAAAGAATCGTCATACACCATGTCTTCGTAATCGAGCAAACAAGTGCATCACGCAAAAACGGCCCAATAATATGGTCGCCCAAAATACTAGCCCAAACATTTAACTTTTGAGGGTACTGAGTACGGAACTGAAAACTTCTGTGCTCGTTTTCCTGAGACCAGTAACGAACAATGCAATGGAAAAGAGGACTCACCTGAAAACAAAATATTTTCTAAGAAATTTTCATTTTCATTTGCCTTTTCCATCATGGTTTCACAAAATGCCATTCTTTGCCACTGGTCTTCAGGAGACATCTCCCGAGTTTTGGAATATTTAAAACAATTGTATCCGCGTGTTTTTCAATTGTCACGAGTTTTACGGTGTATACCCAGTTCCTCACCAACACTTCTGCATGGTACTGCCGAATTGCCTCCATAAAACCATTTAATCAATTGAACTTTTTCGGAAGGGGTATAAACAATGCAATCACACAGCAAAATGAGGCATTTTGAGTGTGCAATGCCGAAAATAGCAAATCAGACGCCGTGCCGCTTATCAACCAGAAAGTAAGCGAGTAGCGGCGTTGCCATTTATCATGCCTATGTGTAGTGTTCTATTCGCCAACCTGTATATGCATAATAGTTTATGTAAAATGTTATGTAACCATCATAGAGTATTACAAATTGATGGCCTAACCCCACTTCCATAACGCAAGGTATATCGTTCATAGACGTTATTGAAGACGTTTGAAATAATAAAGAAAAATAGTATTTTAATTTTTTATTAATTTTTCATATAAAAACAAATGATATTGCATGTTGTATAAAATAAACGGATGATTAGAAAAAAATGAAGGCAGTGTAAAAATATTTGGAATAAAATATGGAGTTTAAAACAAAAAATAATTAGAATTGAAAATATCAGCCACAGAGACCTCGTATGGACGATTATACTTTGAAATTTGTAATAATATTTTCTACAACAAATGAATTCTTTTAATTCAATATGTTTAAATTACAATTTTTTTTTGATATCCCAGCTTTGTATTCCCAGCTCGTGTCGTTTATTAAAAAACTGAATATTGTAGGAAGTAATACCCTTGGACTAGATGCTACATTTTATCTAGTCCAAAGATTTTTACTTTTTTAACTGATTTGACGTTAGTTTAAGTAGTACAAGATCCCTAAATCCCATTAATGTAAACTCCTTATGAACCTTGAATATCATGGGTCAAACCAGCGATCTACAATCTTTTTTATAACCTCTGGTTTAAATAAGTTGCTGTAGGAGGTGATTTCTATTACTAGGATGATATAAACTATCTATTTCCCTTTATAAAATATTGCTATAAAAAATAGACATATAAGTAAAGCTCATCTCCTCCTATTCTATGAAAACGCCTCGGAAGATAAAAACAATTTTAAAGCGAATCTTCTTTTTGAGTTTAAAGAACCCATCGTTTGTTGCAGGTTTAGTAATAAGGTATTATGTAGTAAGTAATAAATAATATATTTTGATCTAAACTTCCCCTGTGGGTAAGCAACATTTTTTGTCATACGCTTTCCCTTTCGGAAATGTCACCGCATGCCACTGTTAAAAAGCATTTTTGGACTTGAATACAAGCGAACACATTGAGAAGGTCAAAAGTATTTATAGATACGCCGCGGCATCAGATGCTCATTTATGTAACTAAATTAAATATAATTAAACAATGCATTTTCATTTAGCTTTATGCCATTTCATCTATCATGAGATCGCAATCGTTGCTAAAAAAATTCCATTTAAAAATAGTCATTATTTTGCAATTTGTTACATTGGGAGATTAGAGGAAATTAACTGAACAATATAATTTGTTTTATTATACAAGGAGCAAGTGATTTCATATGATTAATAAGACAAGATTTTTGGCTACTTAACAGGCCGCGGCTAAAAAATTGTTTGTAAAGGTAAAAATCGCATTATATAACCTTAGGAGTTGCTCTCCATAACATAATCTTATCTTATAAATAATATGGTTAGTTCGAAATAGTGTAAGCACGTTTTAGTTGACTAGTTGGCTCCGAAACTTCGAAATGACAGTGATTTAATTTAAGATTGGGATGTTTTGTTTTTAAATGCCATTAATATATGTCATATGTTGGTTCTTAAATAGTTGAGAAAAACAGAGTCCATGTAATTTACCTTCTCAACATTTGATTGGGTAAAAGGCTGCGTCCTTAATTTTCTCCTACTTTCATACAGGAGGCACTAAGAGAAAAAAAGAAAAGACCCATTTTATAAAAATGCTCGCCCAGTTTCGGGTTTTCTTATGAATAAAATAAAAGTAAATAAATACTCGTAAGTTATAAAAAAACTTCAAATTAAAATTCGCAACAACTGGATGTTTTTCAAATTTGTTATTGTTGTGGCTTTAAGGCCACTAATACTAAAAAAGAAGTTTGTAAGGATTTTGGATATTTCAGATCCGCTATCAATCACTGGAACATAAGTGACAGTGGATATTTGGTTAATGTCATCAAATCATCCCACAGATTACTCACAATTTTTAAATGAGCTTTGACAATCACTATGAAGTGACCTCTCTCGTTTATGTACATGATAACTAAGTGAGAAAAACATAATTTCCAAACGATCCAAGATGTAGCTAAAGAGCGACATGCGGTAGAATGTGAAAAAGTGGACTTTTGTCCGTGTTTAAGGCACATAAACCCCTCTGGGTCCCAAGATTCTTTGACGATCGCTATGAAATAATCTCTATCGTTTATGTTCATCATAACTAAGTGAGAAAAACATAATTTTCAAACGATCCAAGATATAGCAAAAGAGTGACATGCGGTAGAATGTGAAAAAGTGGACTTTTGTCCCTGTTTAAGGCACATAAACCCCTCTGGGTCCCAAGATTCTTTGACGATCGCTATGAAATAACCTCTCTCGTTTATATTCATCATAACTAAGTGAGAAAAACATAATTTCCAAACGATCCAAGATGTAGCTGAAGAGCGACATGCGGTAGAATGTGAAAAAGTTGACTTTTGTCCCTGTTTAAGGCACATAAACCCCTCTGGGTCCCAAGATTCTTTGACGATCGCTATGAAATAACCTCTCTCGTTTATGTACATGATAACTAAGTGAGAAAAACATAATTTCCAAACGATCCAAGATGTAGCTGAAGAGGGACATGCGGTAGAATGTAAAAAAGTGGACTTTTGTCCCTGTTTAAGGCACATAAACCCCTCTGGGTCCCAAGATTCTTTGACAATCGCTATGAACTAATCTCTATCGTTTATGTTCATCATAACTAAGTGAGAGAAACATAATTTCCAAATGATCCAAGATGTACCTAAAGAGTGACATGCGGTAGAATGTGAAAAAGTGAAGTTTTGTCCCTGTTTAAGGCACATAAACCCCTTTGGGTCCCAAGATTCTTTGACGATCGCTATGAAATAACTTCTCTCGTTTATGTACATGATAACTAAGTGAGAAAAACATAATTTCCAAACGATCCAAGATGTACCTAAATAGTGACATGCGGTAGAATGTGAAAAAGTGGACTTTTGTCCCTGTTTAAGGCACATAAACCCCTCTGGGTCCCAAGATTCTTTGACGATCACTATTAAATATCCTCTCTCGCTTATGTACATGATAACTAATTGAGAGAAACATAATTTCCAAACGATCCAAGATGTAGCTGAAGAGCGACATGCGGTAGAATGTAAAAAAGTGGACTTTTGTCCCTGTTTAAGGCACATAAAGCCCTCTGGGTCCCAAGATTCTTTGACGATCGCTGTGAAATAACCTCTCTCGTTTATGTACATGATAACTAAGTGTGACAAACATAATTTCCAAACGATCCAATTAAAACGCTCATTTTAAAATTGTACATAAGGGGTACATTGCAGAGGGTAGCTTAGAATTCACAGTCTGTATATTAAGAAAATCCATAGAGAACCAGAAACACTTGTAACCACTTTTTATTAGATTTTTGCTTTTAATAAAAATTGACTGATGTTGAAATTGCACATATACTTATCAACCTGGAGTAAATTAATTAAAATCCAGTCTTTGTCAAAACCTTGGTATCCTTTTTCCTACCTTCTTGTTAAGATACAATTATAATAATAATGTATGTTTATTTAACATAAAAGCTACAAAGAAAATAATAAAAATTTATAATGTAATTGCATACATAAACATTTAAAGGCATAGTATGGTATAAAAATAAAAACAAAAGAAAAATACATATAGTAAAACAATATTCATTATAAAACAATTAGAACAAAATTTTTAATTAATCTTTTAAATGATTAAACTCTAACAAAACTTTTATACACGGTTTCTAATATAATAGGTGGTTACTATTATAATAGGTAAATTTATACAATCCTAACTAACAACAGCAATTTCTTCTACTTGATAGTAAGTTCCCTGTAATAGAGTAAAACTTAATTTATTATATCTTTCTTTGGCCTATTAAGTTTTTTTTTTGTAAAAAGGTTTAGGAAATCTGCAAACAGACACTCTGGACGTTGGATAGGGGTGATTTCTGTCAAACGTCCAGGGTAGTGTGGGGTTGGAGTTGGCCGTGCCCCAACCTACTAAAACCCATCCCTCTGGTCAAGTTTTCAGGGTTAAAGCACACTGGCTACGTGATTAGTCAATATTTTAAGGAATTAAGATACATTGTGTACATGCTTAGTCAAATTTTCAAGCGAAAGGTGCACTGGCTAAGTGCACAAGTATACAGTATCAATATTTATGATAAACCGTAGATAAAAAAACAGTTGAGCCTAATAAAGTCATATATTTAATGCTTAATAATACTTCTTCGAGGCTTATATGCTTTTCCTAATTATCTTGCTATGCTAATAAAAAATACGAATTCTCCATTTTAAATTACTAATAATAAGAACAAACAGTATACAGTAAATCAATTTAATAACATTCACTTAAAAGCGAATAAGAAACAAGAAATTAAAACAGATAAAAGTAAGTGGTCAATATTGTATACGAAATAAATAAATAGGTTATTGCCGCAATTTTGGACCATTGGATATATATTCACAGTGATTCTTAATTTGCTTATTAAATTTCTATATTTACCCTTTTAGAACTTGAATTTTTAATTTAACCCCCTTAGATTGTTTTGATGCGAATTTAGCGAATAAATCCACTATAAATGAAACCCGATTAAGAAGGAAGTTTAACGAATAAACTCCCATAACTGCCAAACCCTTGAAACATAACCTCTTAAAAGAACAAAAGAAGATTCAATATCAGGGGGATCTTTAGGCGCCAAGACCCTTTTACAGCAACTCTTGAGTTCTCTTTGGTCCACCAGGATATGCCAGATCATCCTTAAATTCGGTAAATTCATGCATCGTATGGTAAACAGTTGGATGTTATGCCACAAAAGATTGACAATTATTTTTTTAATTAAATGTGAATTTAGCGAATAAATCCACCAAGTGCTAAAACTCAAGCTTATATGCTTTTACCCCTTTAAAATAATATTTAAGTTTTTAAACCTAATCAAGAGTTTTCAACTCCTTTTAAGTGTGAATTTGATGAATTCAATTTTATGAAAATGCATAGCCAATCGTCAAAAGAAATCGTTCCTATTATAATGCCAAATGGTCCAAAAAATAAAAGAGCATGCTCTTAAGTAAAAATATATAAAACTATGTATATACCTACAAGTAATACAAACTAAAGTACAAGAAACACTAAATATACAACTACGTTTACATTTTCCCATCCGCCTCTGGTGAATGTCACCAAGAGAATGACTTCTCCAAGACCACCGAGCCATGGGTGGGCGATTCGAATCTTTATTAATATTCGAATACGTACGAATCGTACTAACTTAGTGATTCGTATCAAAAGATTCGTATTATTCGTACTAAAATTAAATCGTGGAAATATACAATATTCCCTCACATGCGGCATATTGTCCATTTGTATAAAGGTATTTATATAACATGATGCGAATAGTACGAATACAATACATACGAATTGCGATTACCAATACAACCTAAACATAATCGGTAGAACTAGGACTGTTCGGTGCGATACGAATACGAAAAGGTTTTTACAGAATTCGTATGAGTCGCTAGTAAAATGAGATTCGTATCATTGGTACGAATCATACAAATACGACCATCTCTAGTATAGACTGGTGTTGTCAATATCGTTAAAATAATCTGTTGCTTTTTTTCTATAATATCTATTAACACTGGCAATAGAACCTGTAGTACAACCAAACCAACCCATTTTTTCTTTAGACATAAATAAAATTAGAATGACGTTTATTTCTTAGCCGTTTATCGAGTTGTAATTTATAAATACTTTGAACCTTCCAGTGTTTCCATATCCCTTTATATTAAAAAGAAGGTATAAAGGTAATATGTGAATAAGAAGGAGAAAACTTAATGCCAACAGCTTAATTGAAGTAATTACAGTCTTCTGCAATATTTATAATAATATTAATAATAGTATCTATTTTCGATCTATAGCCATTTAAAACCATTTTTATATTCTAACAAGTTTATCAAAAATCTCCTTCAAGCAACTTCTAGTTATCACACACTTAAACAAAAAAAAAAAGACCAAATGCAAAGCACTTGGTATTTTCCCCCTAGATATTCAGTATGTAAACCGTACCTGTCAGATGTTATAATCGCTCAATTATTTTTTATCTAGACTACCAGAAGAGCAACCCAGGTAAAGTAGAAAAAGCAAGTTCCCCGTCAGTCACACACCTACTATAAGCAAAACCACTCAAAATTATTCTTTTGCGAAAAATGTCGATCCCTTTAAATTAAGGGGACAACATTTTTGCAACTAATTGGCATTATACTACCAGGCCGAAGAAGTGGTAATTATAAGGATAAGTATGGAGAATAAATATTTTTTCCTTAAAAAATTAATTAAAGTTTCCTATTTTTGAAAAGTAGATGTCGCTATATTAGGGTACAGTACGTTTTAAACATCATTTCAGCTGGTAAGTACGTAAAATGCAATTGTTCTTTGTTACCCGACCTCAAGATTCAATTAGGTTTCTTTTTAAAGTTTAATTAGAAATAGTAAAATTATTATTTTATGTTAGAAATAACCTTCAAATAAACCTTTAGAAAAAATGATGTAACCAAGAAAAATCCCGTGTAAATATATTATAAAGAAAATTTTTAAATTAAAACTGTACTGTACCCAAATTTTCCCGACCCCCCTGTTAGATGTTCTTCGGTGTTTATTTAAAGTATTTTAAAGTAAGGAATGATGCTTTTTTTATCCTTTTGGTATTAGGAGTGTAATAGCATACATATTTCCATATCTCTTTATTCTGGTTAAGGATTCCTGCTAGATTTTTTACATTTATAATTAATGCTAAATTAGCTTGAATTTTTTATATATTTAAAATAGAAATGTTGGTAATTAAGCGTTTCAAGTATAATAATAACTAAATTTGTTAATCTCGCTATACTATCAAATCAACATTTTTATGTAAAAAAAAACGCCGCATATATCTCAAGCTTTTTTGCTTTAAAATGATCCCAAAACTAATAATAGTTCAACGCTAGGCTTATTTCATTAAAACATCTACACATCGCTGCCTAATACGATCACTAACTGCCTAAAATAATATATTTTCTTAATCTTGGTTAAATAGCCTAACAGCTTTCTTGTGGAGTTAAAGACAACCATTTTGATTTGATTTAGAGCCGTCCAAATTCGGTTTTAAAATTGGCAATACAGTTGCCTGATAAATCCTGCTTCTCTTCTGTTTCAGGCGCCACCTATGGCACCGGCATTACCGCCATTAAACTTACTGCATTGGGCAGACCACAACTTTTGGTAAGTATTATTTTATTTTATTATTTGATTAATATGAGAAAATAGGGAATATGCAAAATAAATTGTTATCAGTTTGTATATTCTTATTTTATGTATTTCGTAGAAATCTCAATTTTTAATAATTCTTATATATATATTAATAACTCTTAATAACTTCAAAAAAAAAAAACACGTCAATTTAGATATACAGGGAGATGTTTAATTTTATAGTTGACAAAGTTCTGTCAATTATCTCCTCACCTCCAGCTAACCTTATTTTGATATGTCAAATGGGAATTCCTATCGTGTGAGCCCTCATTGTAAATAGCATTAAAATGTATATTCAACAGTGCCAAAAAATTAATCAGTACCAGCAAATAGTAACCAAAAATGTCTGGGAATAATGGATATTATATCAACGTCAAATTTTTGTATTTCAAATTTCTACCCTAAGCGTGATACATCATTTTAAAGGGCATACTCCTATCTAACCAAACCAACTTTTCAACTTAAACTTTGGTAGACCAAATGGCTGTCTTATATGAGCCGCTCAGAGGAAAAGTGGTATATGTCAGTATATTTTAATTTTTGAGTTTTACCATTAATTATGTTTCTACTGGTCTAATATATTCAGTCGAAAACTGATATAAGTCAAAATAAATTTTAACTTAGCTAAGATAAGAGCTTCCTAACGTTATTCCGCTCAACATAATGGATTCGTTCGCTGGAATAGTGGTATAAGTCAAGGCACCACGCTGTTCCGATATCGCGCCAGGTCCTATTAAACTCGTTTTTTCTTGTTTAGTCAGGTTTTTTTAGTGTTATGGTACGTAGTGTGTAGATCAGTTACTGTAGCTAAGAAAAAAGATATGATAGAACTTGTTCAGTGGATTCCCCCGATTCAGCATCAGTTCTTCCTGGACTTACTGACAAAAGAAAATGCTGTTGACAGTGGTCCATTATCCGATTCTCATGAAGATTAATTTGTGTAATAACTTGTTCTTACTCTCCTTACTGTAAGTTTAGTATGTAAGATAAGTAGTGGTAATGTTTTGCTCTTCAAGCTCTATATTTTTTGAACACTTTTATCAGTAATAGATATCATAGTAAACATACTACAGTTTTTGAAAAAAACTTACTGGAAGAATGACATTGGGCGGCAAAAATGTAATTAATGGGCGCAATCAGCAAAAATGTTTACCATATAAAATTTTAGTACAGGGTTATTATAAATATGTACAAAAAAGTAAAGAATATGTTACTGTGATTTTTTAATTCATCCAGATGCAAAATATCAATTTTCTAAATTTCTAATTTAAGGGAGTTAGACCACTTTTCCGCTGAACGGCTCATATCGTCACAGATTATTTTAAATGGCAAACAATTTTCCATCTTACTTCGCCAAAAAAAATCATGCAGCTTAGAGCGATTTACCAGTGAAAATGTATGGTAATGAACATGAATAAACTTAATAAACAGTTTCCAGGGATGTGGATTAGCAGGGGTGGTGCAAGTGAATGGCCCGCTCGGGCGCCAGACTTAACACCACTACAATTTTTTCTTTGGGGGTATCTTAGAAGCAAAGTTTAGAAAACCCCACCATAAAATATTAATGATTTAAAAGATCGAATTACTTGCGAATGTTTATAGCGGACAAACACTTGCCAATGTTTGTGAGGAATTTCAAAAGACTTTATTATTGTCTCGCAAATAACGGAGCACATTTTGAGCGCTTAATGAAATAAATTCTGTGAACTGATTAAAGTGTTTATTTTTTATAGACCGTTGGGGTGGTAGATTGTATGCCCTTTAAAATGATGTATCACACTATAGGACAGCCATTTCACATACCAAAGTATGATATCGATAAAATATTCATTATTACCAGACATTTTAGCTCACTATTCGCCGATACATCAACCGATTTAATTTTTTTTGACACTGTTGAATAGACATTTTAATGCTGCTTATAATGATGTGTCGTCACACGATGTGGGTTCCAATTTGACATATCAAAGTCAGGTTAGCTGGAAGTGAGGAGGTAATTGAGAGAAGTTTGGCAAATATAAAATAAACGTCCCCTTGTAGGTATCTCAAAATTGACGTTTTTTTTTAAACAGGTTGTTCGTTTTGAAATAAAAGCACTGTAGAGTGGATTGGATTTGAATATTAGAAGTTTGATTTGTTTTACTTTGATATTTGTAGTACGACACAGTGTAGTATTTTGCAAAGACTCTGATATGGAATTACCATTGTTCCTCATATAATATTCTATTTTGAGAGTTCTATTTTGTGTGTTTCTTCGGTATCGTATAGCCCCAAAGTATTCTCCGCAAGTTTCTATAGCGACCCCTATGGTTTGTACAAACTCTGGCTTCTTTCTATCTTTTAACGTCTTCCAAACTTTTTTTTTGAGGTTGTAATCTTGAAGGTTTTTGAAGTTGATTGAATGCTAGGGCCCTTACATCAAGTACCTAATTCGGCGTGATTACTCTTAAGGTATTGTAAATATCAGTAAATTTAGTTTCCCTCAAAAGAGCTAGATTTGTTGTGACTTCAAAGAGTTACGAAATAATTTTAGAGTATGTTACATGAATTATTTGTAGAAGTTGATGCAGAATTAGACCACCATTGTTATGAAAGTGGATTTAGTGTTCCATTCATGGAACTTAAGTCTCATGTCAAATCTAATCTGTTAATATTGATTATGAAAAGTTTATAGGTGTTTAAGGCCTGATGATGCTCTAAATTTAGCTGAACTCATGTAGATTTAGGGTTTTGAAAATTAACTTAAAATTAAACCACATTTTACTCACATGTTTTCCTTATATCTTTGTTCTTTTCTTAATAATAGTTATTACTCTAATCTATGCTTTTAGTGACGATCTTTCGGATAGATTCTGCTAATAAAAAACTCAATTTTTAAACATTTATGGTGATCTTAATCTATACTTTCGCTTTTCAGCTTCAATTATCTGAAGTAATCATGCGTACGCGCCAATACATGGCCGAAATCGTGGGCGGCGAAGGCAACGTTTTAACGCATCATACGAAACCGGAAGAGCTAGAATCGAAATTTGAGAAAATTCAGGATAAAGAGTCCCTGAGAAAGTTCTTGACCCAAGTGACATACGACAAAGAAGGGTAAGATATTTAAGCTGTCTTTTTTAAAAATATATTTTTTTATTGACTAGTATTTTTGAAATATGTTTGTTGGCTTCTAAACACTATATTTTGCGCCAAATGTAAAATCACGAAGCATTGAAAAAACTACAATTATAACACCTTTAAAATGACTTTTTAGCTTTGTGATACTGGTGAATTTAATCCTCCAAGATTATAATATAGTTTGTCTGTCGTAGTACCAGCCTATATATTCCATCATATTTAAAATTTACGAGCAGTTCATAGCAAGCAGACATTAAATAATTTTTACGGCTTTACCCATGATCTATTGTGGTATGGTATTATCATTTAAACTGATTAAACAACGGGTATATTTATCTTTTATTACTTTTAAATCGACATAGTGTTGGAGACTTTCCTGAAAAACGGTTAAACTAAAATAGATAAATAATAAAAAAATATTATTACCTATTTATTTGGATATGGAGAACATAATCTAAAGTTCCTGTAATTTTCTAATGAATTTATAAAAATTCTTAATATCAGTTTTTTTTTAAGTTTTTTTTTTACCAATGTTTCCATAACATTACCAATATTTGTCAATTTATTAAACAATTTTATACACATATAATAAGGACTATTTTTAGCCATTGCTAACCTATGAGCAGGATATAAAGGATTATTATACCGGGTGGTGCGTTGCCGAGCGGAACATAGGAAATCCCATGTAAATTTTAAGGGGGTCAATTATTGGCTTGCCTGTACATTTTACAGAAAAAATGTAAGATAACTTTTTAAAGAGACCAATCTGGCAAACCCAAGCAAATTTTAATAAGCGAATCTTGAATTATTCAATTAAATGTAATTGCAAAACTACCAAATTTTCGGTTCAGGTAAAACCAGTCACCAGCCACCAGCAAACAATTTGTTATAAGGCTGTTTTTGAAGGTGGTAGACAATGGTACAGTGAAAACATCTTGTCGGACTTGCATTGTCTTATTTATTTATTGTAACACGACGTTTCGGTTGGTAAGTATCTCCAACCGTTATCAAGTGTAAACTGACAGCAAACTACTATTCTATAGGCTTATATACTAGATGTGTGCAGCGATGTGGAAGGGGAGGGAAGGGAGGGAAAGTCATCCGTGAAAAAGAGTTGGAGGGGGGAAGGACACGCGTCTCTCTAGATCCTACACTGTCCTGAGAGTAGAGGCTTCCAGATGTTGGGTATATCGACGCTTGGCTGGCTGGCTGACACGCTGGTTTTTTTTGTTATAAGGCTTTGTCAAATCTGACGTACAGCCGAATACAATTTTTTTTTTCGTTTTATCAATCTTACAACCATACATTCAAAGTAAGACACGTTAACATTACTTTTTTATCTAAACTTTTATTTAATATATTTTTCGTCGATTGAATAATTCATACTTGTTTTCAAATATCGACTGTCACTTGTGACACTGTGATTTATTGACACTTTTCGTCACGTCAGTGACAATATTCATTTTACTGGTGCCCGTTTAGTTTTACCTGAACCGAAAATTTGCTAATTTTGCAATTACATTCAATTGAATAATTCAAAATTCGCTTATTAAATTTTCTTGAAACTTTGCTCAAGGGTTTGCCAGATTGGTCTCTTCAAAAAGTTATCTTACATTTTTTTTGTAAAATCTACAAGGAAGCCAATAATTGACCCCCTTTACATGGGATTTCCTATGTTCCGCTCGGCGACGCACCACTCGGTATATACTTTTCTGTTTCAAGAGAAACATCAGATATTCATAAATATATAAGGATATTCATCGAACATTAGACCCAAAAAGTTTAAGGTTCTAGAATATAATTTTGATTTCCTGAATTAATATGTCTGGCTTACCCTCCTTATTTTGTCTTGTTTTGAATATTATGAGGTTTGTTTTATAACTGTTCATAATTAGCTTATTTTGATTGAACCAATTTTTTATAGACTTAAATGCTATTGGTGAGTTTCCAAAAGATTGTCAATATTGGAGCCTGGGATCAGTTACTTTGTATCATCTGCGTATTTAAAAATTGTCCTCTAATATAGCTTCCTTGATTATTCTATTTTGTTATATGTTTTAGTCGCAAGTCCGACGAGCAGAGGTATTACCGATTTAAATGTCAATATTTACCTGGTGTTACTTGCTACTTTATATCAACATGCTATGTAGATAAATGACTTTTTTATATTTGAGATTCGGCTAGATCCGATATTCTGTAAAATTAGCAATTATCTTTCAGTCTGAATTTGAAAAGAGGACAAAGCAGCAACTTATATGTAGGAAATATATTAACAGAAGTAATGTTTTGTAGAGTTATGAGCATTAAAATGTTTAATATAATCTACAAATAAGTTCAATAATATAACTTAAAATTGTTAATAAACAGATAGTAGCTACGGATACATGAAAATAATAAAAAAAACTAAATTTAAAGCTCAGAGAGGACTAAAAAGAATGTGACAATAATTCAGCTTTTAAATTAATTTTAGTGAGAGAAAATACGCAGTTCTGAAACTTCATTTGCCGAAGGATTAGGTTATGTTTTAAAAAGAGGACAATTTAGAACATGTTATGAAAAGATATAAAATATGAAGAAAGAGAAAGGGTTTTCTCTGACCTAGCAAGAATACCATCAATTGTTCCGGCCGTAGCAGTAATCAGATCTCAACCTATCAGAGGGTGTTAGAGAGTTATCCAAGGAATATGCTACTAAATACATTTCCTTTATCAATGACATCTTCGACGGAAAAATTCGTGATTCAAAATGTTACTAACATATTGTTGCTAATTTTTTGCTGCTATTCATCCATAACTTTATACAGGTCTGCACAACTCAGTTCTTGGGTGCGGTTAAAAAGAGAACGATAGCCTTTGCGGTACTCCCCTTTTATTAATTAGATGCAAATGCAAATTGTATATAGAGAGAGTTGCAAGTGGGGCAGCGGTGAAGCATTGTCGTTCTCTATTTAACTTAAGGCTTTACCTATGATTTTCCGTTGCATATTACTACATAGGTATTTCGACACCCAAAAGGTCAGTCGTGTACAGTAGTAGACTACTAGTTACTATCAATAGAAGGAGGACCATTGAGGAATCCAATAGAGAAGAATTCAAGTGTCTTCCTTGAAAATGAGTGAAAAGATGTCGGTAGGGTGGGGTGAATTTTACACCTGTAAGGATGTAGTCAGAAAATCATTGGCTGCACCTGGATGGAGTTTAACTGTAAAATCCACGCACAATCCAAGGCAAAGTACCAAATCTTCAAAAAAATTAGGAAAATATTCAAAGGCGCTTATCGCTTAACATTCGAGATCTTGAGGTAGTGAGGACACCTTTCTGCATACATTTCTATTGATAAAAATTGTAAAAAAACTTCTTAGGGAATATTTTAGGCAATTTAGCAGTTATTACTGATTCATAATAGTATCTGAGTTTCGTAAACTAATGAATGTCATTCGTTTTATTATAAAACGTATAACTTTTAATATGCGCAAATGCTATTTGTTCACCGTTTACTTATAATATACTGATTGCATTGCTGCTTGTTTGCCGTTTAGATGTAATATAATAAAGAAATAATTTTCACATATACGCCAACACCATTACCTTTATAAATCTCTGCCAAACGCCTTGGAGGAAGATAATTAGTTTAACGCTAGTTATGCGGTTTATAGGGTAAAATATTGGGCGAAAATGTCACTTTTCAATCCAACCTTTCTCCTTAAGTAAATAATTTGCGGCGCTTTAATTTATTTCATTAGCTGAATAATTTTCGTGGATCTTACTTGGTAAGCTTATAAGAAAAAATCCAGAGCCGATGGGTCGGGGCTTTCAGGAGACCGGTTAATGTTGCCTTTTCTTGAAATAATTTTAACCATTGGAAAATAGTTGTTGGACATTTTCAATTGCTCGGGTAGATGCATTATGACATGTATGGCACGATTACAATTGAAAGTTCTAAAAACTTTACAACTTGTCTCCCGCCTTAATGGTATGACTTGCCAAAAACTTTTTAGACACTATAATTTATTGACCTAGAAATACTCGAATCTACATAATTAGTATATCTCATCTAATCATACTTTACTATTTTTCTTTCAGTATTCTCCATTTGTTCCCTTGGTCCGGCATTATCGACGAAAACCAAGAATTGAGTAACACCTTCCGAGTTCCAAACTTAAAAACTGGACGTATGGATAGGCTAATCACCCAACTCTCTACAAAAGAAGAGGAGATGTTTAGAAATATGATTAGAAGGATAAACACCATTGTAAAAGTAAGTTTAACACGTGTGTCGCCTATTAAAATCCAAGAAACACTTTCCTTATATCAACGGGTGCATATTTTCATCAAACTTACCATCGATTTAATCTTATATACTCCACCTGTATTGACTTATTATTATAAGGTCTATTTTTTGTCATTTTTTGTCAGATGATATGACAAATCGATATAATAGTTTTTCCAAGACTAAAAAGGTTTATTAAATTTTCGGTTATGTACCTATGTATATACAGTGCGAGTCTCTAACTTGGCATAAATTCACTAAATCAAAGGTACTCAGACACGTCGATTAGTTTTTTAAATTTCCTTTATTTTAATATTAAAAAAAATTTATACAGACGTCACATTTGAGACGTTTAACAAGTTACACATGCGTGTCAAATTTTTTACTCCTTGTCTTTCAAAAGGTATTTAACAAACATTATCTAATTCGAAAAATGAATTCAATTCGTTAGTCTTTCTTTAATAAATGCTTGGAATGTCAGGTATGAAAATACCTGACCTTGACATTGTGATAACAAATCAATTAGAAAAACAAGGAGAGTAGTATAATATTTGATTCATATTTGTGTGACGAAACTGTCAGTCGTTTCAAAGTTTGTTGTTCGCCATTTGAAAAATGCTGTAATGATGATTCACTACGGAGATAGGACAAGAGCACAAAATGAAGTTATCCATTTATTTAGAGAGGAGTAATCAATAATCTATCCTGCATACCGTTTCACCCTGAATTTTTCACATGATTATTATTACACTAATAAAATGTGTATTTTGATGTGCCCTTTTCATCTCGTCATTTTGCGTTTTTACAATAAATTCCTAAAAAAGCGCCCCAAAATCGGCCTAAAATGTGTCGAGTCCGCTTTAATGACC
The DNA here is from genome assembly GCF_022605725.1 of Anthonomus grandis grandis. Lineage (NCBI taxonomy): Eukaryota > Metazoa > Arthropoda > Insecta > Coleoptera > Curculionidae > Anthonomus > Anthonomus grandis. Next base: position 32,278,400 of record NC_065552.1, read on the forward strand.
TACTTAGTCTACTAACCTTAGTTCCGTAATTTAACATGAATAAGACATGTTAAGCGAACGTATTATTTTCAGGCGGCACAGGAAATGGACGTGCGCATAATGGTAGACGCGGAACAAACGTATTTCCAGCCGGCCATTACTCGAATCACGTTGGAATTCATGAGGAAATACAACAAAGATAAGGCCATCGTTTTCAATACCTACCAGTGTTACCTGAGGAACGCCTTGAGTGAGGTTACTACCGACTTGGAGCAAGCGAAACGACAAAACTTTTATTTCGGTGCGAAGCTCGTGAGGGGGGCTTACTTAGAGCAAGTGAGTAGTAATTTATTGGTTATGCCATATTCGAAATTAGTATTGCAGATGTTTTGTATTCATAAAAAGTGTGTTTTTTTTAATATTTATTGCGACAAAATATTCAAGGGCGTGTTCCTTGAATGAAATCAAGCAAAAAAGTTCCTGTGAACACATGTTCTAAATGTTTCAGATTTTTCACTACAGGGTGGTAAAGGTAAAAGAAAAAAAACTTAATTTTTGGGTAAATTTAATATAACTAGATATTTTTCTAAAAATTTTTACGCAGTTTCTAAGCATCCATAGCGTTTTTCCTATACACGATTTAAATTTTTATATTCATGCGGGCTTTGAACTGAACATTTTGTTAAAAGAAAAGGGTACGTCACTGGTTTTTCTTGTGATAAAAAATTACTAATAAATATAAAAAATAACTTTATTTCTTTTAGAGCATATAAAAATGAAAACCATTATTGTGGATAGGCATAACGCCTAAATTTGATTATCTTACTCAAGTATTACTTTGATAACTCCATTTTTAGCATTTTTTTTCCTGTAAAACATTCGAATAATGCCTATCTGATCTGTAGTTTTATCATACTTCATGGTCTATCTTTTTACCACATTCTTCTCTTGCTCAAAAAAAAAAAGTATTTGTTTGCCACCAGTTTTTACATTTTCTAAGCATTGTTTTCATCAGTTGACATTGGCATCAATGAAATCATTTAAGGTGACTGTTTTCATAAACGCTGCAATCATAGAAATTTATAATTACACAAATATTGAAATGTGCGATATGCACTTTGTTTATTGACTAGCTAACGGCAACACACGAGAAGCCATGCGTATTTATGCCGAACGTTATCCCAATCGCGTTATTCCCTATTACTCTATGTCTACTTGTTTGCATAATCGTCTAAGAGAAACCGACAGCTTTAAAAAACCTACGACTAAAAAGGGACATCCCGAAACATTTACTCCTCAACTGGAAGAATAGGTGCTCAATGAAATCCGAGTACTAAAAAGATTGCTCAGACGTTACACATTAGCCATTTTACGGTTTGGAATATCCTTAAAAGGAATCTTTTAAACGCTTATCATTTTCAGCGTTTGTCGGACGATTTTCCGAAAAGAGTGGCATTGTGTCGTTGGATGCAAGAACGCACTGCTTGAAGAAGTTCCTATCCAGCTTAGACAATGAATGTTCTTTTTACTTGACAGTGCTCTAGCACATTTTAGTTTAGTTACTCGGCAGTATCTAGATATTACATATCCAAATCATTAGATAGGTCGGGGAGGTGCCCACCTTTGGCTACCACGGTCTCCCGATCTAAATCCGCTTGACTTTTTTGATGAATGGTGAATGTTTACAAGCAGAATTTCGGCCTATTAGAACAATGACTGATGTTAAGCTTCTTCAGGAAGACATTGATAATTTTTATGGCTGGTGTCAAGCAAATCATATGGACCTTAACGTAAAAAAATGCTATCAAATATCATTTTCAAGAGTAAAAAGTCCTATTTCTTACAATTATTCAATCAACTATACTAACTTAAAGGTTACCGATGAAATGAAAGATCTTGGTGTTGTATTGGACAGCAAATTATCATTTGATATTCATATATCGGGTATTATCTCTCGGGCTCATAGAATGTTAGGTTTCATCATACGGTCAGGTTTCATCATAAAGAAACTATATTGCTACCTAGTTAGAAGTGTTCTTGAGTATTGCTCACCTATCAGGAACCCTTGTTATGTAACACATGTAACTGCAATTGAGCGAGTGCAGAATAAGTTTCTTCGTTATATTGGTTACAGGTGTGGTTATATCAGAGATGATTATTCTTATAGTGAATTAAGATTGCTACTTAATATTGATACTTTGGAAGGGAGGAGACTAAATCTTGAAATTCGTTTACTTCACAAGATTATTAATGGTGTAATTGATTGTCCAGATCTTTTAAATCTAGTATGTCTGAATGTACCTATAAGAAGGAATCGGCATACTAATGTTTTTTATGTTCCTTACCATTCTACAAATTATGGCAAAAATAACCCTATTACAAGAATGTTAAATAATGCAAACTCTATGCAACAATCTGTAGATTTTTTTGGAACTTCAGAGGCAAGATTTAGATGATCTTTAAGGCATATATTGTGATATATACTTTAATTTTTTTTGTATAGCAATGTATATCTATACTGTTTTTAGTAATTAGTTATATTTATTGTAAAATGGCAAGTCCGTAAATAAATAAATAAAGAATTGTCATATATAGAACAACTCCAATCCACACAAGGTGCACCAGGTGCTAATGCATTCACAAAAGTTACAGTTTGATGCGGATTTTGGGTCAACCGTATCATTGGCCGGTACTATTTCGAAAACGACGTTGGTGTGGTCAGCTAAAAAACATTGGTAACTGAAGTCTTTTGGCTGAAATTGAACGATATAGACGTGGATGACATGTGGTTCTAGCGGAACGGCTCTACGTGCCACCCATCGGACGCCACGATAGATATTGATAAGATCAATATATATCGTGCGATTTGACCCCGCTAGACTATTTCTTGTGGAGTTTTTTGAAGTCTCAGGTCTATGACAATAAACCACAGTAGACCGATGCTCTTAAGGCCGAGATGACTTAAGCTATCGGTTACCTTTTGCTAGATCTATGCGACAGAGTCATTGAAAATTGGACCACTCGTATCCATGCCAATGTGAGAAGCCGCGGGCGACATTAGAATGATGTTATATTGCATAGATAATGGCATACATGGAGCCTTTCAAATTTAAAAAGAAATCGTTAATATCTCACACGCAGCTTGTTTTATTATATTTTGTCAGCGGCCCGCCCTTAAAAAATAACCCTATATTATTAAATACCGACCCGGTTTGTTCGAAATGATATTAATTATCTTAGAATAGAAATATTTAAATTGTACAAGCAGTGGCACCTAGTATTAGAACGGTCGAATGATTTTCAGAATTGAATCAATACCTTGGATTCAAATACTTTTGAACAGAATGAATACTCTCGATACCGCAGATATTACAATTAGCGATCGATTCTTCAATCTATTAAGTGCAGTTTCGATTCTCGAGTCTCGTTTTCGAATTCAAACTGTCTGTCACTAATATATACACTTTAAAATAAAAAAGGAATGTAGTGAAATGAAAAATATATAGGTATATCTTTGTGCTAATTTACCAAGAATTATATTATAGCGACAACAAGTGTGCCAACAAGGTCGTCTCCACTCATTCGTATTATTATTTAATTTGTGTATGTAGAACTTTACAATGCTTTACTCAGTTAACGGTTTTCGTTAAGATTTTATGTAAACATCCATTCAAGATTTTTTTATCTATCGCTACCAAACTAATTTATAATAATATTACATCATATTATCAAACCTTATTCAAAATTACGCGATATATTAGATATAATTATTAGCTTTCGATTATTTTGTAGCATTGAAATACTTCGGAAATCGAGAAAATTGGAAATTATAGAATCTTTACTTTTGTTTTAAAGGCATTCAATTTCAGCCTATTCAACAAACACTACTCTGAAATAAGACTTATAGCTTTGCTTCGCTATCGCTAAGCTAAGTAGCGTTGTTACGTGTTATCAGCAAATGGAAACAGCGATTCAGAATTCAATGCGTCCAAAGTTTGTCACCAGAAAATAAAAGCATCTCCGATGTATATCCCGGAGACATGCCCAGAGAGCGATATTGAACTTTCTCGAGTAGGTCATTTTTGTAAATAGTCTGCTTTAATGAACTGCCTCGAACACTCCAATCTACTCACTAGTTTTCATTGACAAGCTTACAAATATTGCGCAATAGGAGTAACTATTTCAAGCTCCTGGAATTTTACGTATTTTTCAGGAGGTCGAGGATCAATATCCAAATTTCCGGAAAAATTTGGAAATTCACCCTTAACTTCTTGGAAGAAATGCTTAAGTAGTTTCCCATGTGTTTCAAGTTCCTAGGATAATTTTATTGTTTTGAAGAGCTGTCGTTATTTTTCAAATTATTCCAGGCAGTTTTTATTTTTTCCAAGGAAGTTCAAATTTTTTCCAAGAAGTTTTCCATGTAGTTCAAGCTCCCGGAATAATTTTTTTTATTTATTCGGGGAGGTTGAGAGTTAATTTTCCGAGGTAATCTAAGAAGTTTTCCTTATATTTACAATGCCTGGAATATATATATTTTTTTGTCATTGTTTCAACTTTATTAGACTAGATTAGAATTGTCTAGAATAGAAACTTGACGAACTCAATGTCTTGAAAATTGACCAAACGACGAATGAATACTCTGCAAAGCGTGAACTATTCTATTATTAAGTTTTATATTGTTTTGTTGTCTATAATACTTCTAATGTTTCTGCAGGAACGAGCTAGAGCCGCAGCCATGGGCTACCCAGACCCTACTAATCCCAACTTCGAAGCGACCACCGACATGTACCACAAAACGCTCACCGAATGCCTCAGGAGAATCAAGGCCTTCAAAGACAAGGGCGAAGAGAAGAAGATCGCCATCATGGTCGCCTCTCATAACGAAGACACTGTGCGATTTGCAATCGAGCAAATGAAGAGCTTCTCGATCGAGCCGGCCGATAAAGTAATTTGTTTCGGACAACTGTTGGCCATGTGCGATTATATTACCTTCCCGTTAGGTAAGTTAGTTTTGTACTTTTTAAATCACACAGTGTAAGTTAATGGTCCCCTTATTACAGGTCAGTCCGGTTACTCAGCTTACAAATATATACCGTACGGACCCGTAAACGAAGTATTACCTTATTTGTCTAGAAGAGCACATGAAAACAAAGGTGTCCTCAAGAAGATTAAGAAAGAGAAGAGACTGTTAGCTAAAGAGATCTTAAGGCGAATGGCCACCGGTCAAATTTGGTATACGCCCAAGGGCAATTACGTTCCAGTATAAATTATTGAAATGTAAGTTCAATTACTCTATGAAAGTCTTACTTTAATGCACCAGTTTGCTTAATGTGCTTGTTAGAGCAATCGGCCTATATTTTGTGGTTAACTCTATATTTCCTTGTTTAACCGTAAACACTATATTTGCCTTTTTAAGCACACTTGAATAAACTTCACCACTAAAAAAGCAGTGGATAATATATAACAGAGGTTTTAATACACTTATTAAAACTGTGATTATGTTTAATGGCCTCAGAAGTAATTATTTATTTATTTATTTTAATATACGGCAGAGCCATTTTACAAAAACAATAATAGATAATACAAAATATAGATAATATAATATAACAATACAAATATAAATATAATACTAGAATTACAATGCTGGAAAATGGATCCAAATTATTTTCATTAAAGAAACGCAAAGTACTAGTCAGAGGAGAAAAAACCCATAGTTGGCCGAATGAAAGGGTAAACGAAACATAGGAGAATTGATCCTTCTATGACAGGTGTTAAAAGGAATTGCTTCCAAGACGGTATGACAATGATATAAACCATTTAAGATCTTATAAAACGTTAAAGCATCAGAATAGTCTGACTTTAGGATTAGGGATATTAAATTGGACAGTGATAGCATTATAGTCAATGTAATAGTTACGAAAAATATTAACTTCAGCTCTGTAAGCAAGGGATCTTAAGAATCTTCTTTGTACAGCCTCAAGGCGTTCAATAGGGCGTATATCTAATACCAATTTTAAACCTTTTATCCCCTGATGATAGACACCACTGTATCCGAAACATGTCAAGAATTTTAAATAACTAAATGTTTAATAAATAAGTGAATGGAGACTGTAGGATTTTCATTTTAAGTAATGTTTAATTTGTGTTTTTTTAGGTTCCTTCTTTGAAGACACTCTCGAAAAAAAAGTACTTTAAGGGCTGCCACCGCTCCACGGCCCACCGATTTGTTATTTGTAGATAGACTTTAAGTAGATAGAGAAAAGTATTGTCCCAAAATTTGGTTATTAAAACAGCAAAATAGCCTGCAAGTTCGGTAGATGTGAATCTGAGTATATAAAAATACTAATAATATAGCCTCATGGTTTATGCAAAAACATTGGCCTCAGATACATTGTCACCTAACTTGTCAACAATAGATCGGTCAGTCTGCGTGAAGATTTGAATGCAGAGGCCTAAATTCGCGTTATCGATTATAAGTTAATAAATAAATAATATAGTCAATTAAGGAAAAAAAACCCAAAATAATAATAAGCAGGGTTCGTTAAAGGCTGATGATGGTAGAGCTGCGAGGGGAAGTTTGAAAAAATTATATAAAATAAACACTGCTCTAGTTTTATTTTTACGTATGTATACGAGCTTTCAAAGTTCTCACTCCCTATAGAACAATTCGCTTCACGCAGACTTATTTGTTTACATAGTCTTATTTGCTTAAAATAATATTCTATCAAAAAAAACTTGTACAAAGTATTCTTTGTATGAATGTTTGTGAACATGATCCTAAATTGATTTTGATTTTTGTAAAAGTCTATCGAGAATAAAACCACATTTTCGAACAATTCGCGGGCCAAGTGCACATTTATGACGAATTTTTTTTCAATAACAGGGATGAGCACGCATAGTATAACTTTCATATAATTTAACAACACATAAAAAAGAAAGTAGGAAAAATGTGGACACAGTAGCTTTGTATAAACACAAAAATGACACTACTTATGTCAGGGTGAAATTTAATTTTCTAAATAGAGTGCACCTAACCTGGGAATTGATTGAAAATGTAGCTGAAATGCCCTTGTTGAGTTGAATTTGTGTAAAATGTTTTAATATAAAATATAAATTTTGCAATCGATATGACTTTTACTGTCGTATCTAATTTTTCTTCATTCAATAACAATTCCCTTCAGATGGTCAGACAACAGTGCTGTTAAGTTTCTTTCTTCAATTTTCCCCCCTAGCATTAAGATATTTGTTCCTTCGTTATTTATTATCCCATTTGATATTTCAGATCAAGAAATGATATTAAACCCTTTTAAAGTTGTGTTTTAGTCCTTTCATTTAAATGATAGTAAAAAATACCCTTTTATGTATTTCGACACGCGTTATGATTTATTTTTAGAATTGTTTTAGCCTGTGATTTGGTATAGATTAATTTAATTAAAAAAACATCCCTCCGTACCTTTAGATTTTTTTTAATGTTTTTTTTGGTGTGATTTAAATAAATGTAATTCAAATTTATTGTGATTTTTATTTGTGTTTGTTATAGGCTTATGGTTAGTATTGACCTAATTTATTTGCAGATGGGTTATATAATGTTTAAGGGTAGACTCAATATGTAAGAAATACATTAATCGAAAAAAATCGTTTATAATCATGTCACGAAATTACAATAGACATAATAGTTTTGATTTTTTTTAATGATTAGTGTTAATATTTCAGTCATAATACATGTCACAATACATGAACCCGAAGAGTTGTTTATTCTTGTTTGCTATTTGTTTTAAGAAATCTACATTTAAATTAGGTTTTATTGCAAGGTTGACTGATGTGACAATAAAATAATTCTTAATAAAGAAATAAGTAAATGTTGATGCTGGTTGTTTACTTTGATGATTTTGGAATATTTATGTATCCCATTTAGTTTGCTCCATTAAATCATTATTTTCAAGGTAAGTCCTAAGTAGGAAAATAGGATCTTCGTATTTAATTCACTTTTCACAGCTTCATTCAACTGTAATAAATGTGGATTTTTACTAAGATACAAAATGTATCAAAGCGTGCTTTTTTAAGTAAGGGAAAAAATGGAAAAATTAATAGACTTAAGATCAGGTATGTTGTTAGCCTTAAGTAATGTTCGTTGGTTGCTGTTAATGTTTATTTAAGTTTATACCATACTGTGAAGATAAATGATAATGGCCCTTAAACCAGTGACGGCTACTGAATTTAAGAAGAGTGAAGCGCAGAACATAAAATAATATACCATAATTAATTTTTGGTAAGTTTATTTTTAAGAGTTTTAATTTCATTTTAGTGTTAAAATTTTTCTACTCTAACCTAATTAACATTTTGAGATAACGATTGTGTGGGTTGTAAACTGATGCATGTAATGCATCAGAGTAATATTTTAGAAATGCCTAATCTTTCTGTAATATTTTCTGAAATTTTATTGCAACTTACCTTTATCAAAGGTATACGTATGAAATGTATACATGCGCGTTGAAATATTTCGTCTCTTATGCATAATGACCGAGTCTCCAACCTGTATAAACAGCCCTAGCCGCTAGGCCAGTTCAAATCGGAATATTGGCGTGACTTTTAAATCAAGATAAATAAAGTGTAAATCGATGTTTCTAGTCGTCTTAAGTTATTGTGTACGTGTGTACCTATACTAAATTAATTGACTATTTTTGAGTGTCGAGTGTTTTAATTCACACCTAAATGAACAGTAGAGACGCTACACTATCAATAGGCCATGTTCCTGTTTTAAGAAGAATCACATAAAAAGATATTTCAACTATAAGGGCATTAAATAAAACAAAGTGAAATTCTTACTTTTTCAAAAAATACCTCCTTAACACTCTTTTTGTATAACAGTCATTTAAATACTGGAAATAATACAACTCAAACAGTTTAAAAAATAGCAACAATTGTGTTATGGAGAATGTCAGATTATCTCAGAGTGTGATATTTATGTTATATGTTATAGTAGCCGTCAGATATAATCTATTTTGTAAACCTGTCAAAAATCCTGGTTTTTAACTGGCGCAAATATGTTGCCACCTGCTATTTACTCTTTAACAGGTTCAACCAGATTCTTTAACAAGTGACCAAAAGAAATAATATCTGGCAATAACTGCATGTCTCAGGCTAATGAAAGCGCCTACGAACACCTTTGGACAGCTTTTTTTTTTTAATTTCATGACGCGTAGGTACTCATTGTTCTGGGATTTAAAAAACTATTATTTATTCACACAAATAATGAATTTAGTAGTTTATTTTTCATGCAAAAGAGTTCCTACGTGTAAAGAAGACTGCTATCCGCGATTTGTAGTCTTAGATATACAGGGTGTCAATTTGAAAACTTGAAGACGACCCTCATCGAAGAACAGAATTTTGCGAGGGAGTGACTATGAAAAATTATGTCTTACTCGTGAGTAGCTAAAAAATAATTGTTTTAGCAACGAATGCACGTGTTTTTTAAATGGTTTTGTAAATAAACACAATTGTAGATACTGGAATGATGAAAATCCGCATGTTTTCAGGGAAGGACATAAACAGTATCCAGAAAAATCAATGGTGGTACTATTGTCGGGCCTTTATGGTTGATAGGAACCTAAACGAAGATTTATTATATTTTCAAGAAGATGGAGCGCCACTCCACTATGTTCTGCCTGTTGGGCATCAGTGGATTGGGAGAAGAGGTTCAATGGAATGGCCGGCGAGATCACCAGAACACCCCGCGACATTTTCTCTTGAATGATTCTGTGGTTACTGAAAAACGGTTGTGTTTAAAATACAACCAGCTTCACGCGATGATCTTCGGCAACGGATTATTACAGAACGTGAGGGAGATTTCTATAAAAGTGTTTGAAAATGTGAGAAATGAGTTTAAAATTATACTTTCCTTTAGCTCAAAATGGAATTTATTTTGAGCATCTAATTAAATAAAAGAATACTTCATAAAAAGAGAGTTTATTTTATTTAACTTATACGTTTCTTTGACCCTGTGTAAATTTTAGGAAAAATTGATGTACAGGTGAATACTATTCCAAAAGACCTTTTATTTAAGGTATCGCAGAAGTGGTGGTGCCATTTAAAATTTTGGGGTTGAGGTGCTTCGGCTCCAAGGGGTGACTCATCCTATAACTAAAATATGGTGGTTGTAGTTCCCCCCACCTGTATAACATTTTTACCACAAAATTGACACGCTGTATATTTTATATTTGCTACAATAAACTTTCAAGACAAATCATGTTTAAAAATGCATCGAAAATATCGAGCGCCCCTGGAAAGCTTCTACGCGGCCCCTGATTGGTGATCCTGGCTACGGTTCTGAATTGGAACCTTATACAATGAACATACATTGAACTTGACCAGCTGATAAGGGCACAGAAGAGGGTGGCAGATATTACAGAGTAAGAAGGTTGAAAATAAAAAATCTGTTAACTTGAGGCAAACAGATTCAACTCGACCAGTAGAACAGGAGCATAAAATATAACTTAGATAGCATATGCTTTCCTATAGTATAGATGATTTGTTTTACCTCGTAAACAGCAGGTTCTAGAGCTAATTACACAAATTGGTTGTTCGCTGCTGTTCATGATCCCTTCAGTTTCTTTTTTCATTTGGTTTTCTCTGAAGAAGACAATAAGCAGAAACACTATGTTGGCAAGTACCATCCGTGTTTTTTTTTGCGTCTTGACTGACTGAATAATATAACCTTATAAGCCTATATCCTTTTTTCTCATTTAACGTTCCCTGCTAACCTTCTTTTTTTCAATTTTATAAATACCTTCAAAGGAAAAAGTCTTACGGACTTTTGCTTCCTCAGAATATGAATATATAGAGGAACTTTTTTGCTTGATTTCAACGCTCCTGAATTTTGTCGCAATATTAAAAAAAACACCCTGTATATATGGCATTCTCTCTCGCATGTCGCCTTTTTAACTCGCGACTATAGAGAAAGTAAACTAATCTGATTTTACATTATCTCGCTCGTCGCTTAGTTTTTTAGAAGGTAATACACTATTTTCTCCACTAAAGCGTCCTTACAAAGAATTTTTGGCAAACTGATTTGTATATTATATAACATTCATAAAGATTTATCGATATCATTGAATGTACCCTTAATTTATTATTTTAATCACTTATGCATAAGGAAGTTGTAGAAGAAAGAATAAATAAGAAACAAATTCTTAATATTTTAATAATATAATATTTAAAAGCTTTTTACAATATTGAGAATTTTTTAAATATCTGAAATACTCAAAATGAAAAAATATTTTTTATAATTTAAGATTCTACCGTTATAACCGACCTTTACTTGAATGGATAAACATTACAAGACTTCTAAAGTATATTTCCCTTTTAAACCGTTTTTCATTTTGAGTAATTCCATAAAACTTTATATAATTTGTAAACATTATTGCTTAAATATTTTTAGATCAATTAGGTAATACTTTTTAATATTAAATTTAAAATATAAAATTCAGTATGCTTTAGTACAGGGTGCATCATTAGGGGTACCTTTTCTCAGCAATGACGCCTTAGGAAAAACTTGATTTGAGAAAAAAGTAGATGCTGGAAATAATTTTTAAGTTTATAACTCTGTCAGTATAATTTTACGACACATTGATTTTCGTGGCTCTTAGCGTTATTCGAACAACTTCAAATCAAATAAATAGAATGAATTTTTAATTAATATTGTCAGAGAATCAATTTCATATATTGACTAGAACAGAATAGTTATGTTCTAGTTAGTGACCAGAGTTATTTTAAGTGAATAATGTGGTTGTGGGTTTATTGGTCAAAGGCTGAAGAAAACAATTTTTTTTCTAGGCCAAAGTTCTATCGGTTTGTTTATGTAAATATTTTTTTTAACATATCCTTTCTGTTGTGACTCAAAAGTCCCCATGTTGTTCCGATATCTGTGTTTAAACCTGTGATGTCTTTTTCTTTAATAACGCAAGAAAACGTATAATTTCGAGCTCTGAAGATGAATTAAATATAATTCGAAATGTTGGTGGCCTAGAAAAAAATTGTTTTCTTCAGTCTTTGACCAATAAACCCACAACTACGTCATTTACTTAGGATAATTATTTTTCTACAAAGCTCCTGGAGGTATGGTACCTTGCCACCCTTAATGAAACCCATACAATCGTCAAAAAAAAATCTGACTAACCTAAACATAATTTTCGTTTATTCTATTATAGTACATAAATTGCAGTGTGTTAAAAATATAATAAAGGTACATACTTGATATAATTTTCATCAAGGGTTCTGGTAAATACAGAGTGTCTCCGAATATATGGGAAATTTTCATTTGGAGTCTAGAAAACTTTAATTTAAATTCTCATCCGACTCACTTCTAAGGAAATATACAGGCATGCCATTCAAAATCGGCTTTTATTTAATAACTCTTATAATACTGGGTGAATTCTAAAAATCTTATGCAAATTCGGAGTATTCCGGGACACCATGTATATCTTCCAGTTACAAAGTTGAGTGATTAAACTTAGTCATATTTATTTTAAGTCAATACATTTAGCAGTGAAAATACAAAATAAATCATATATGTGTCAGTACTTTTTTGCTCACCAATAATGGAAGACACAATGATAATTGCTAATAAAAGTAACGTCCAATGAGTTTTTAAAAAGCAACATCATACAAATATTTGTCATGTAATCGTTATAAACATTACTTATTAGTATAACTCTCGATGTTTATGGACTAGGCAACGAGGGAGGCGAACTTTACAGTAATGAATTTGTGGCAATGTTTTATTTCATATTGTTATCAAGTTTACTAAAATTTATTATACGGTGAATTAAATTGTCAACGCTTGACTTGACTCAAAAGCTGCTCTCTATTTTGCCGTATGAGGAACCGACGATATTCTTTCAGGCCATTTTAAGATAAGTAAAATTTATTGTCCTACTCGTTTAGGTTTTTTTGACAAGAAAATATTGATCCTTAGGCTGCTTTAAACACAAATCTATAGTTCATAAATATTGCTAATGTTGTTCCCATGACTCAAACAATTTTGATATTCTCGTTATACTGCCGAGGCCTGTAAAGAAGATAGTAGATGTAAAGTTTTCTAGCTGTAACCCTCTATGTTTCAAAATTAAAGAGAAGGAAAAAAAAGAGCACTGACAAGAGGAAGAGTAGAAGTGATCCTACCACATTTTGGCAAAGCCCAATTTTGTTACACCTAAAATCCTATATAAAATCTTAATTTTAATTAACGGATTTGCATCCTTTACAACCTTTTTACACTGGAAGTCAGGTGAGGAAGTAAATGACCGTATACTATGTTAGTGATATTAAAACCATAGTGAAAGCTATAAACAGTAGTGGTCAAGTGTAATTTCTCTAGTTCATATACCTTTTACATTTTCAACAAAATTGGGTTGATGGATGTTCAATTAGGACACAGTAATCAGAGGACAGGTCGAGAGTTAGAACAATATTATTTTAAAAGTCTAGAATTTGTTCGTGAGCTCCATAGGAAAAATTAAAGGGGTGTTAGGTCAGGAAGCTGATCTGGCCATTCTATGGCACCTTGGGTCCCAGTCCACCTAATTTGATAAATTACATCCAAATTGTTCTCTAACATCTTTAGAATAGTAGAAGCTGAACATTGTCCCGTTGATGTAATATAAATTCAAATGTGTCCCGACCAACATGGCCAATATAAGTGGAGTAATGTTTTCTCAAAAATATGACCGCGCAAATATTTCATTTTTGGCGAAGTTATTCGAATATCCGATGCAGACTACAGATGGAGAATTTTATCATACCAAAATATGCATTTTCGATGAATATTGACAGAAAACTGATTGGTAAAATCTTATTTGCATTGTGTGCATTTTAAATTTGGCACGACGTTTCGGTTTCGACAATATTATTCTACAGGCTGATACTAGAGGTGTGCGTAGAGATGTATGATGTCTAGTTATGCGTGAAGCGCATTGAATCTTGCAGTGTTTTAACAGTATATCTTCAGATATTGGGAATATCAACACTGGCCTGACTGAAGATTCCTTGGTTTTGCATGATGTAAATTGCGTCCGCGAATCTTCTTTTCTTCCAATGTTGTTCCTTGCATAAAATCTTTGCTTCTGTCCAATGTATGTTGTAGCCATTGGACCAAACGTATTCTGCTATTCCTGATCTGGAAACCGCTCCTGTGCGGATCCACTTTCTATGTTCTCTGACTTCCAGTGGTCGCTTTGTCTGCAAGAGTTGCTGTTGCCAGCTTGTTTTAAATTGGGGTGAGTTGACTTGTGGGTTTTGTAAAAAATTCCGATCTTTTAAATTAACAACCGGTAATTTACACTTAGCAACAGAACATAATAAAAGTTAATTAACATTTTAATAAAGGAGAGTATCGGTTTTCCGATTTAAAAAAGTTAATAAAGCAAGACTAATATGAAACTGACACGTTAATAACATACGTGTTTACATGCAACATACATGTGTCGTGAGGTATAAATTACACATACTCGATTATATTACAAATCGACCATACTCCGGGGTCGCCTTTTCCGTAAAATCTTTCTTACTATAATATGACGTCAAATACAACTTATAAACAATATCACCCGTTTATTAGCACGCAAACCTGATCTTATATTTATTAAAAACCTTATTATATAATATTCATTTTAGTCCGTAATAATATATATAAGAAACAACAAAAATGTTTACAAAACCCTCTTCATTTGTTGGTTCTGACGACTCATACTGATCTCCGCCCTTTCGCATTTATCAATTAAACCATCTAATGCAGACATGTTTTCTTCATGTTTTCCGAAAACGCTGTTGCCTTGCTCCCTTCTGATTTCATCGGGGTCCCGGAATTTCGGTGCCTCTTGTGCGATCGGAATTTGGTCTGAAGATCCTTCTTGCGGTACTTGGTTTTCCGGGGGGTTTGTTTGGAACTTCTGCATGGGGGAGCCTATTTTGGTCCGTAGAAAGTTGGATAACGGTGCCTGAATTAATTATATTTCATTAGAAATTGATTGACATTTGGATATTTTCTTTATTATTTATTTCCACTAAGATTTGAACCATTTAAATTTATTTTTTTTTATTGATTTATGTTTAATTATTTATTGACATTCGGAGAATAATATCCCAAAAATAAACTACAATCCTCTAAATAGTTTCACATCCGGTTAAAGGGATTCATCGAGTTTTGATTCCAGCGTGACGTCATACCCAACTGATTCGAATTTAGAACAATATTTGGAATATCGTATCACTTTGTATAGTGAGTAGGGCTCATATACTAAATACTTTAAAGTAAATACTGGTTACATCACATCAGAAAAGTAGACGACAATGTTTTAACGCATAAGTCTATTTCAAAATGCAATTGGGCGATCTACGCATGCCTAAAAATTTTCTGAAAGCATCTTGTCGAACTTGCATTGTCTTATTTATTTAATGTTATCAAGTGTAAACTGAACAAGTGATAACGGTTGGAGATGCTTACCAACCGAAACGTCGTGTTACATTAAATAAATAAGACAATGCAAGTTCGACAAGATGCTTTTACTGTACCATTGTCTACCACCTTCAAAAACTAAAAATTTTCTATTGTTCATTGCCAATGCTTAATCGGTCGATAATCCTTATTTTGGGTTGGATTGGATTTTGATGATGAGCAACCTTTGCTCACACTGTTATTAGTAGTGCGCATGTGCATATATTGTAATTATACAATAAATCACAGCCATCTTTACTCTAGTCGCGAACATCGCAAGGCAACACCGCGAACCGCTTATGCTTCCGGATCGATTTAATAGCCGTATTTAACGGGACTCGGCAATGATTTTAAGTTTTTTTACTAACAGAAATGCCCGTTTTGTTGAAGGCATTATGCTATTCATTGGAAAATAGATTTGATATGATTTTTTAACTTTATTTTCATAATATCAAGATTATATCCCAATGTATACAACAAAAAAAAATATTTACCTCTGGATGTTTACTTATTATTGATCAAATATTTTTATTTGGCTTTTTTCGAATAATAATTCTACATATGGTAAATAAATGGTGGATACAAAGTGTTAAATTGTAAATTAACATGCAAAGCCTGAATTATTACATATTATACAGTGTGGTACATAATAAATGTGAAACAATGATTGTTTTAAATTGAAAGTTAAGTATCATCAAAAATGTCGTCAAAAACACTTACAGAAATAAGTATGAGATTGGGTGATTTTGAACACAAAATAGCCAGTATACAGGGCAGATCAAAGCATATTATCAGTTTTCTTAAAGTAAATATAGGTAGATATGGTTGCCTCCATCTATAATCCGTTTTGGTCACCTGTCAAAAAGCCAGCTTTTGACTAGTCAAAGAATGTAAATAGCAGGTGGATGGCAACCAGTTTTTTGACAGGAGACCAAAACGAATAATTATCGATAAAGGCAACAGTATATTACATATTTTTTTATAGGTAGATACGTTCGATATCGGTTTGATACCTTTGATACCTCTATAAAATTCAAAGAACAGTTTTCACTTGAATTTTCAACATCAAAAAAAATAAAAAGAAGAAGAAAAATGGAAGGTCCCACCCTCACGTACCAGGATTTGAGAAAAAGTAACTGTTATTAGTAATATTAGAAAAAAGTGATTGGTTAATTTTATGGTTATCAGTAATCACATCTAAAACTTCAAAACCATTTTTCTATACTAAAGAAATTACATTTTTGGTAATTGGCACCATCTCTATTCCTTTAATTTTATTAACTGGCAAAAGTTTTACAATTTCTGAAAAATTTCCAAAAGAAGAACATATATCATGAAAGCTAATACAGTTTGAGCTAATGAAGTATCATTTGCAGCTACACCAATTAGACTCTTCCCTCGATAATCCAATCTTTTGGAAATATATATTTCATCAATTAATAGGTTAACTACTTTTTCTGTGGATGTTAAAGAGCCAGATACAATGTTTAAATAATTTGTGGTAACATTATCGGATTTTTGTGCATTATTAGTATTTGGTGATACATCAATACTGGATGAAAGGTACTGCAAGTGTCTTTTAGTGGGTAGTGTGAAAAAGTCTCTCAACATCTCATAAGTGCAAGGCGAGGAAATATATAACATAAAAGACATCACAATGGTTGATGGTTAATAACGTTTATGCTTTGACAGGAGATTTATTTGATCAATTAAAAGTAAAAGCCTGTTACAAAGATTGTTAGTTTTCTCAGATAGTCCTCATTCGAGTCCTCATTATTATAACAATGGGCTAATTCCGAGGCTGATTCCAAATCACAATTATTATTTTAATTAAAATAATGCCTCTCTTTAAGCAATTTACCCTTTTTTTAAGAATATCGCTAAGTGATTCTTGAGCTGATGTTCACAGCTAGGAGATTTATATCTAGACAACAAATTCTCTAGCTGAGACCACCTATTTAGTGTCAATTCAAAAGGTAAAATCCATTTCAGGTCAATATGGGTCAGTTCATTCCTATTTATAAACACTTTTACTTTCATGTCGCTCTCTACTATGACTTGATTAGCGATATTTAAACAAGTATTAGTCAAATTTAAGGAGTAAAAACATATTTTTAAATTATCAACTATTTTTACATTCCACAACTCTGAAATATTAATTTTTTTAAGATAATTTTTTATTATCATATGAAAATTTGTAATAAGATCTGATTGTTCATGTTCTTTATTTCTTTCTTCTGGACTCTTTTGAGGGAGAGTAACCTTTTTTGAAAGATATCCAGGTAAATTTGGAAAAATTTGAGGAACTGCTGAAGGAACTAATCGAGTTTTAGTAGATATTTTTGTTGTTGTGCCATTTGGCAAAAGATAAATATCCTCCCGAATGATGTCAGTGGGGGCAAAATGCTTAGCACAAACAGAATGCTTAGTAGGAGTCCAGTTGTCTCTAGGAATTGCTTTCAGCCATTTACCTTTAATTTGCTCATCTTTAGGAAAACCGGTATACCGGAAAACCAAACACCGATTCAACTCCCTCACCTGCATCTAATGGTAAAGTTTTGTAATTGGATTGAACAGGGACACAGCATGGACTTGGCATGTTAAAAATGTACAAATATTACACAAATATTATATAAACTTACCTACTACCGGCTACTACAACTCCTGACTTAAACTACTTATTTACCACATTGTTTACAAGTAGGGAGACAAATACCTACACCAATTTTCCATATTTCTCCCTATGTATATTAAGCTATAAAGCAATATATTATTATCCACAGACTAAACAAATAAATGAACTACCACAAGTTCAAAATACAAGTCATAAAACCATTTTAAGCAAGAAAGCCAAGAAACACAACACACAATAATAACAAACCCACTTTTAAAACGTCATTTAGCTAGCCGGCCGGTAAATTTTGTTCGACTTTTAAGTTCGATTATTTAAATAACTACGCAAAATCCACATTAAAGAATATAACTAGAACTTAGAGTAGGTTTTTAAAATTGAGTCTTAACGTTAGTAATTTAAATTTAAGCACAAAAATCCGGAATTTTAAGAGAGAAACGAGGTAAACACCCACGGAAACCGCTGCGATTACCTACTAATATAAATATATGGGGTTATGGGGTTTCCAAGATGGCGGCGTCGGTCGACTCGCTATGTTGCCGATGTGATGATGTTCGTGGCTAGAGATAAAGAAGGTTGTGAATAAATAAACAAATACTACCGTTGTAATTACTAGTTGTAATCTATAGATGGTGCAAATACTTACCTATAATGAGATACGACAGAAAATTACGATGATCGTACTAGTACAGTAGCCACTCCCAATAAATAATAAAATAATATTTGTTGACGTAAGTGACATTTGACAGTCTTTTTTATTTATGAATTAACCGTATTAACATATTTGATATTTCTAATTTGCGTGTGGAAATTTGGGCTTATGACCTAAAGGAGTGATGTAAATCCTTCTAAGTTACAGAATTTGGTTACTTTAAATTTAAGTAAATAACATATATAATGGCCAAAGTGATGGTAATCGCAAATAGATGTAGTTAAGCCGGGTGTAATTGTGAATTATACGTAAGTACAAAATCCTTTAAAAATTTTGCATTTTTTAACTTCATCTTCACTTTTTATCAATAAAATGTTCAAACTCAACATTCTATGTACAAATTTTCAAAAAACATCGGTTTTTAGATGTCCCTTTAACTTTACCAGACCCTCTGATGCTTAAACATGTTTGCTTTGGATATCGGATATAGGTATATGCTAGGGCTTCAGAGACACGATATTGACTTTTAACCTTTTGTGACTGCCTCGACAAACATTTCTTAAAAAGAAGGAAAAAGGTTAATATAAAGGGAAATACAAATTTAAAACATTTTTTACCGAGATTACACACCATATTGATTTAAGATTTCAAAATTCCCAGTAGTCTTAAAAAGTGAAATATTCAGTTTTTTTCCTTTCAAGTGCAAATCGCAGATCAGAAAATAGTGAATGTTGAAGTTGAACATGATAATGTTTTGCACCAATAACAAGTAATTACAGGCGAATTACGTAATATAAGGGTTGCACTGAAGACAATTCAACTTTTATTTTTTATCTTAATCAAAACAACTATAAATTTTTATTTTTGAGGGTAACACAATCCACGAAAATTTTCAATGGAAAAAGATATCAAGTAATATCTAATTTTAAAGGTGCGTTAATTTCTTTTACAACAATACCTAACATCATGTTTCCAAGTTGTAATAGTAGTTCAACATTTTTCAAATTATTTGCATTTAAAATTTAATTAACAGTAAACGACAGAGTTCAGAAAGGCAATGATATAGTTTGGGGGCACAAATCCTTTAGCAAGACCGGCACTCCCTAGAGTAAACTCTAGTGCTTCTTAAAATTGCTGATATTATTTTACCTATATTTTTACATCTACAACATTCGAATGGACCTAACGATCCATAGTACGGCTGCTGCCTTTATCACATTAGGAGTTAAGATCGAAAAATAAAAAAAACCAAAGCAATTCCAAAACTGAAAGGCCAACACCACCGTGGGTAGAACACCATAAAATAGAAGCTATCAGAAAAGATATACTTTAGCTAATGGAATTTATCGGATAATGCGAATTCGAAACAGGATTTATAAATTCATATCCCTATCCAGTGCGTTGATACCCTTAACCCTATCGACTGATGTATCTCCTAAGATACAGAACTTTTGAATTTTTTTTTAATTTCAGTTTTTGAGCAGTCTTAGAGATAACCAAAGATATAGGGAAGTGGATTATGTTATTACCATCTGAAGACTGCTATGTTTCTGATGTTGGGTCTTCATCAGATAATGAAGAGGTAGACCCAAACATTTTAGATTTAGATTATAATCCTGAAATTCAACCACTTCATGTACCAATAGATCAATCTAATGATTAGGATTGTTCCGACGATGATATACCATTATCTGCTGCGAATTTAAAAAAGAAAATCGGAAAAAGGGATCATGATTTTAAATCGGAAAAGGAAGACTTTGAACTTTATCAAACGCCAATCGAGATTGAGTACGATTCTCCAGATGGTATACTTACTCCTCTTCAATATTTTCATAAATTTGGGAAGTGCCTATTATTCAGCATTGTTGAGCAAACAAATATATATTCAACATTATCCACCGGTACATCAATAAAAAGGTCTCCAAATGAAATAAAAGCCTTTATAGGTATGGAACTTCTTATGATGGGAGTTGTAAGGATGTCATCCTTTGAAGATTACTGGTCTCCAATATAGTCTTATTTCTGATGTAATGCCGGTTAAAAGGTTTAAAAAACCGAGGAGACTTACACATTTTGATGTCTGACGCTAATGGGGATCGTCTTTTCAAGATAAGGCGTTGTTAGACATGATTAGAGCTAACAGTGTAAAAATCAAAGTTGAAAACCTTTATTCGATTGACGCAATGGTGATACCATATAACGGGACCAAAGGTGGAAACCTTAGACAATATATGCCAGAAAAGTCTAAAATATGGGAATTCAAAATGCCTGTGGGAGCGGGGATATCAGGAATAGTAAATGACTTTTATAGGTGTATATACTGGCTCTACTACTTTTGACAATATGACTTTTTGTCAAACTGAAGCTGAACTTGGCTCTTGTGGTAAAATAGTTATATAGACTTAAAATAATTCCAGACCCCGCTAAGAGTTATATGTATATTTTCATAACTGGGACACAAAGTCCGGTATCACACACTCCTACTTTTCAGCAAAGAGGAGAAAAAGATAGTTGACATAGAATGTCCACAAATTATAAAACAATTCAATCCCCACATAGGTGGTGTACACTTAGTTGACATACTAATAGCTCTTTATGAAACACCTTATAATTCAGGGCATTGGTATTTTGGGATATTCCGACAAGTTATTGACATTTGTGTAAATCATGCTTGGTTATTACACAGAAGAGACAGTGAAGCCCTTGGGACTTTTGACCATTTGAGAGAATTCCGAGTAAGTTAGGCTTTATCGCTGGTAAAATTCAAGCAAAAGACGAAATTTGAAAAATCTGTTTTTGCAAACAGTCATCAAAAAAATCAAAGTTCCAGTAACTGTAACACTAACTGAAGATATCAGATATGACCAAATTGGACATTTTTCTACATTTACAAAGAAAGGAAGATGTAGGCTGTGTACCAATTGACAAACTGCGTTTTTTTGTAAAAGTGTAGTCTAAGAATATGTTTTGTGCAAGGAAAGAATCTGCGCAATTGTTTTTAACATATCAAGATATCTAAGCGGTCCCTGTAGGATACATAGTTTTTTCCTGTACCTAAGCATAGAAAATTAAGAATTTTGATTTTTTTGTAGCCTATATATCCATTAAAGAAAAAAATATGCCAAAATATTTTTTTTAATTAAAGATAAAAACTTGCTCGGTTAAGGGTTAAACAGAAACTTTCTGATAGCAAGATGGATAGATGATGAACGACAAAAATGCCAGAAGTAAAACCAAATGGAGCACGAATTATTTGTCAAGGAAACGCCTTTGACGTGCTGCCACATCAATGATTTATAGATGTACTAAAACTATATAGGGCAGATGTATACATGTCAGCTTGGTGGATATCGATTAGCCTCCAGTATTCCTCACTGGTAGCAGTATTCAAACAAGCAGAATCTCAATTCACTGAGGTATTTTTCAAAGCTATTCCCTAAGTCCATTGTGGTTTTGCATCACGTTTTTGAATGAATCCACTTTTAGACGATTAGTCGCTAATGAATTTACATGCAATCAGCTATAGCTTTGCTATTAAGAAGTACAACAGAGAAGTAGTCCTATAGTTGGAACCTCAAATCACAAAACAGTTTTACCACTAGGCTTCATCCTCTACTGCATATAAATGCTAAATATGTCGAAATAAAGCAAATCTAAATAAAAATAGATCATTGAATTATAACGTAATAAATCGTGAGACGCTTTCTAAAATTTAATCTTAGTACCTTTTGTCACCAGGTACCATAACGCGCATAATTTGTACTGTGACTGGACCAGATTTTTCTTTATGATAAAGAAGAATTGCATTTTCTTAAGAACGACTCGAGTTATAAGAACCAAAGGCATAAAAAACATATCCAGCACCTATCCATTTGCCAAATAGTGGAAAAATTTGAGAATAAGAAGACAAGACTGGTACTATTATAAATAAAAAAACTGTTGAAGCAATGGACAAAGCAACGCAAATTGAAATACCTTTACAGTTTGCAATAAATTCTAGTTTTTCAACTCGTGAGGCAGCTACAGCAACTGGATTATTCCACGAATCTGTACCGTAAAACGGGGCTACTTTGGCACACGGGGTAACTTTGGCAGAGCGTGCGCGCCTTTGTTTATATTAGGCTTGTTTGTCTAGTTTTAATATTCAGTGTCCGAGAGTTGTTCAGGCAGGTCGGTATGTTCCGCGGTGCGAAATATGGTGCGAAATTATAGTAGGTTGCCTGGATCGAGGCCCTATAAAAACTACACGGAACAAAATTTAGCGAATGCATTGCAAGCTGCTAGGGAAGGGAGGATGTCACAAGTACGAGCTTCCAAAACATGGAAAATACCTAGAGGCACTCTTCAGAATAAGCTGTAGGTCACCCCACCATCCTTACCCAACAGGAGGAGAGGCTAATTTCAGAGACCATCAACCAGGTAGCAGATTGGGGTTTTCCCGTTACTGTTAGTGACGCCAGAGAAATCGTGCAAAAATATGTTACAAAACAAGGCAGAAATATTCTTAGATGGCCCAACAATAGACCAGGACCCGACTTTATTGAAAAATTTATTACCAGAAATAATATTAGCATTCGATTGGCATCTAATATTAAGCGTGTACGTGCTTCGGTTGGGCGCGCCGATATAATGCAGTTTTTCGATAACATTACGTAAACCTGTTCTGGAGTCCATTTCTGCGAAACAAGTGTTTAACTATGATGAGACTAATTTCACAGACGATCCCGGGGACAAAAAAGTTTTGGTTCGTAAGGGTACTAAAAGGGTTGAAAGGGTTCAAGAACATTCGCGTTCAGCAATAAGTGTAATGGTCTGCGGAAGCGCAAATGGAATCCTACTACCACCAATGGTAGTCTATAAAGCTAACAACATTTACGAAAATTGGACCGTTGGTGGCCCTCTAGGGGCAGTTTATGATAACAGCAGCAGTGGATGGTTCGATATGAATCTCTTTGAGGTATGGTTTTTTAAACTGTTGCTGCCCCACGTCAAAGAAAATTGTAATGGTGAATCAGTTGTTCTTTTAGGTGATAACCTAGCCTCACATTTTTCTCCAACCGTGGTAAAGGCTGCTAAAGAAAATAATATTTATATGGCTCTTTTACCCCCCAATTCAACTCACTCTATGCAGCCTTTGGACGTGACTTTCTTTGCTCCCATGAAAAAGAAATGGAGGGCTATTTTAGACGATTGGAGAAAGACCAGTCGCGTAAAAGGCACTCTGCCTAAAGAACACTTTCCGAATCTTCTGAATCGCTTGTGGAGATCTCTACAGGAAAGAGTAGAAGACAATTTAAAATCCGGATTTCGTGCCACCGGAATTTGTCCATATGATCCGCAGCAGCCTTTATCCAAATTGCCAAAAACTCCAATTGATGCATCTACGAATGATAGTTTATTAGAGTTTCTTCAGGAGACACGTGGACAATCAAGCACTAACCCTAAACGAAAGCGGGGACGAAAAATTATTCCCGGCAAAGAAGTCGATTGTGAAGAAACTAAAGAGGAGCAAGGCAAGGAAAAACTAATTGAAAATGAAAATAAGGACAAAAAGAAGATTGCGGGAAAAGGGAAAGGCAAAGGAAAAGCAAAAATTTTTAAAAAATCGACATTAAAAGATGTCAATCTACCGTTATCCTCAAGTACCCACAATGAAGACGAATGCAGAATTTGTGCTGCTTATTGGTCTGGTTATACTGGACCAGACTGGATTCTATGCAATGGTTGTTTTAAATGGATCTGTGGTATTTGTAACGAGGGATCCAAAGAAAAATATTATACCTGTGAGGCATATGAAGATGATTAGTATTTATGTTATTTTGATTTAGTTCCTTTCTTTTACTGTGCCAAATATTAGAAAAATATTTTTTGTTAGTTTATAAGTGTTTTGTTTAAGAATATAGAAATTTCATTAAAAATATTGAATGTTTTATTTAAAAACTAAAAAAAAAGCCTAATTTGGTGCCAAAGTAACCCCAGGATGGGCCTACATTATGTTTATTCACATTTCCGTTTGGGTGCCAATGTAACCCCAAACACGGGGCTACTTTGGCACTCATCTTTTTAATTTTTTTTTTGAAAACGGTTTATTGTAAAAACCCTATTTTAAAGCAGGTTATTAGTATGACCCGTATTGTTACTCTTGATTTTATTCAAGTTGATTCGAATATAAATGCAGCGCCTAGAATCAAAAATGCCTCAAAAAGTAGCCCCGCTAAGCAAAGTACTGAAATCCCGAATAAAATGCGAAGCCTTTAAAAACTCTTGGTGGCGATGAACCCAACAGAAGTGTGGCACCTCGAATGACTTACGTAACTTCGGCTCATCAAGTTTAAATGGTCACGTAAACATACAAAACTGTCGTTACTGTAATGACAAGAACCCACGGGTATTTAGAAAAGGACATACGAAATACCGTCGCAAAGTTATTGTTTAATCCGTTCTTTATAAAACGCAATTTAATGGCGAAAAAAAAAAGAGTAGTTGAAAAATGCCGAGCTATTTCCAGAGAATCATTTGTGAAATTACCTCACAATAGAGGCTCTAACTCTGAATAACATGAATCAACTTAAAATAAAGGGCAATAACTACGCGTATTTTTAAAAAGGTTTGAACGATGAAAGCAATTTTATTTATTTAAATTTAAGCATCAAACGAAGTATTTTATTTCAACTCTAAAATTATTTTTTACGTTTTAATGTCTCTATTTCTTTCTCTCAGCTAACACAGATGCTTGTAATTCATGGTATTTAAACAAAATAAAATAAGCCCTAGATATCTATAGTAACTTGCGCTGGATTACCGATTAATACTGAAATTTGGATATTTATTGGAAAAACTGTTTATTTAAAAACGGATTTCCACCTATACATGTCTGGATTAAAATGTTCAAAATTAGGTCAGCGATTATTTGTTACATAACTCAGGTTGAATTGGTAATACCCTAGTGTTATTATTCCGCGGTTTAAATATTTAAAAAAAATTTTAAAAAATTTAGATGGTTTGCCAAGTTTTGACAATGAAATTGTTTACATAGAAATTGAAATTTGGTTCTCTGCCGTTTTATCACCGTTTCAATGTAAAAACCCAAAATTCAACTCAATACTCAAAGAAGTCTATTCAACTCAATACTGGACAAAAGTTTTACAGAATTATTTCTAATATGACTGAAAAGAGTGTAACGAAAACTTCATAAATAAAAGTTTCTATTTGAAAACGAGGCAATTTCAACCTTTTTTGTAAAGAAAATTTAATGAAAACTTTGTAAACCTATTTCCATAACAGTGACGTAATTTCTTTGCCAAATGATGCATTCTTTGATAAACTTCTGGAAATTTATTTCTTAGAAAACTCATTTAGTTTTCCACGTAAACTCGGAATTAAATGTTGGGAAATATTGAAGCAACTAATATATACATACTCGTACATTCCCTATTTTAGCTTATACTTACTGTAAAATTATTTATCTTTTGCTGTGTCGATTTTAAAATGGTATTCAATTCATCAAGTCTGCCACCTATACGACCTAGGCTCTCTCCTTGAACTTCAGTCTCCTTAAATAAATCCCAAAAAAATTACATTCATTTTTTTTTACATATTTAGTGACCTTACCCCCATTTGTTCAGCATCCAATTTTTCCCTCTCCATTGCATCTGCTTCTGCTTTATTTTTTAGGAACTGTTCATAATCTGGCTTGTCAACCCCTAACAATTCAGCCCTCATACATTCGTATTCGTACGTACCTTCTTCTGCCATAATTTTTAAATAGGATTAAATGCGTAACAATTTAAAGGCAACGTGACAATTCGTTACAGGGATTATGAAACTCAACAAGGTCCGTATTTCTCTTATTACCCTTATCAAAATGCCAGTTTCGCTTGCTCTTTATCAGACAAGCTTATACTCTATAGAGTAAAGTGAGAAGGACATAATTGGAACGAAGTCATGCGCGACACTTTGATCGATTTTCTTAATATTGCATGCTACAAATTGAGGTTGTAAAAACAGGGAATATGAGTTTTTTTTATACATTTATATAAATATTTAACTACACTTTGCATGTAAATAAAACAGAAAGCCTAAGCGAGAATGGGCTATCACATGATTATATAAGATTAATATTAAACAAAATTAAATAAATATCTAGAGACTGAAAAGCCGGGCGAATATGCTGTAATTAAAAATTAACTACCAATGACTAAGCAGTATATTATGGACTTATAAATTGATATTTATATAAGCTGTGTTTAATCACACATTAAGACATTACATTAATTTTATTATCAGCATTCTACCATAAATGTAATACGATAAAGACTTTGGACGAAAATACAATCAATAAAAATTTATATAATAATAAATTAGAAACAATAAGAAAAGCAACAAAATAACGGTCCCCAGATAATAAAACTAAAATAAATAGAAATCTTATAATATGATGTATAAAAGATGAAATAATATCAGAAGAGAAGACAATTTCAATATTATATTAAATTAGCCGCCAACCACTTCAGGATCTATTGAACTGTAAGGCAGTGAGCAGCCAAAGAGGCTGTTGTGCACATAAGCCTCTTAATGAACCCGTACACTACCGAGGGTAACCACAGGCCAATAACTTTGGAAAAACCAGGTCCTTACTCATTGTACTGGTTTGAAGGACTTAATGTCGCTGGGTATTGTCCGCAATACCTATGGTATGCAAATGGCGTCTCAAATGCCAGTATCCGGTTAAAAGACCTGTTACTAGCCGATTTCGCTTCTCTCTATTTAAGCGCAGTATTTGTCTGGTGCTAAATCTGTGCCTTCGCCTGTGTCATGCTAGGTGCTTCCGTCCATCTCTAGAGGATCTACTTCTCCAGCAGACTCTCCATCCAAGCAACAGCCGTTTCGCAAAACCCAGTCTAGCAAGAGTGTTCGCTTCCTCGTTTCCTGTATAACCTGAGTGACCAGACTTCTAGAGTGGAAGTCAGACAGGCTGAGTGACTGACTACCTTCACCAGTTCCCTCCAAGACATTTATGCACTCCATTACAAGCTTGAAGATCACCTTTTCGGCCCTGTTGTCCAAACAGACTGATATGACAGTATTGCTGTGTCTGAAATTCGGAATTTTCTCTCCACATTCCAGTACAGCAAAGACTTCAGCCTGGAAAACAGTGGCATACTCCTCTAGTGGGTATACTACTGTCTGATATATGGGGCCCCTCCAAAAAAACCTTGCACCAGCTCTGTTGTTCATTGTGGAGCCATCTCTATACCATATGGTTTCATGGATGAAGAACCGTTGGACTCCGGCCACTACTCTGTGTTTGCGATATGGGTCACAAAACCCTTAATATCCACCGACTTACTGTCCATCAGGAAAGGATATTTCTGTACGGCCTGTGACAAGATTTTTGCATGATCAGTCTCACCAGTCCGTATTAAATAAAGATTTAGAGATCAAGGGCATGTAGCCTATGACCAGTCCTCATTGCCTAGGATTGCACCACAAGGTCTATGGGCAAAAGGCTCAACAGAGTCTCAAGCGCTCTAGTTGAGGCCGGTCTCATGGAACTCTATCCTTATGCAAGACGTTGAGATATTTTTTCTTTTTGAATGTTTGCCGTACAGGGCCACCAAACGATAGCATCGTATGTGATACGAGGGTTGACAATAGATGAGTAGATCCGTTGAAGGATCTTAGGAAACCTCAAATGCTACCGAAAGCCCTTTTGCAGACCCAAAGCGCGCAGATGGCCTTCTTAATCCTGATATCTGCGTGATCATACCAGGAGAGTTTGGAATATAATGTGATGTCTAAAAATTGAACAATACTGTAGTATTGCAACTGCACGCGTACCAGGGACACAACTGGTGGTCTGTCAACGTTACCCCTTCTGAATAGAAGGAGCTCTGCTTTTTTGGGGTTGATCTTTAGACCCTCCTAGGGCACCAAAGGGATTGGGATACCGACCGACGCTATTTGAAGGATTTGCTAACACCATTGACCAGGATGACACAAGGAGAACGAAAATTCCAATGATCTCAAAACTGTCAGGTAGTCTTCGATCATCTAAAAGAAGCTCTGACAAGCGTACCTACCCTAAACTATCCCCTATCTGAAGGAAAATTTGTACTAGACGCTAAAGTCAGCAATGTGGGCATATGAGCCGTACTATCCCAAATCCAGGATAGCCAAGAGGAAAAATGCATTAGATATTTTAGTAAAATGCTATCCAAACCAGAGCGTAACTATTTTGTCACGCACCGAGAGATGCTAGCTGTTGTCAAAGCGATGGAACACTTCTACAATAACCTCTAAAGTTTCTGGGGTTAACTGACCATGCGGCTTCAAAATGGCTCCATCAGTTAAAAAATCCGGAGGGTCAAGTGACAAGATGGATAAAGAGGCTACATAAGTTTGATTTAAACACCGAGTAGAGAGAATTCATGGGCATGCAGATGTTCTATCAAGAAGATCCTGTCTAGAGGTAGAGGGGAAAAATGCTCAGTTATTAAGAACTATCATCATCGACAAGAGATCCCGATATCCAGATAAAAGAAGTGAAAAAGCCAACTAAGAAAGAAGTTGCCAGGTATTCTCCCAATATCAAGTCATATTGGGCACAATGGTATTCCCAACCTAGCTTTGGAAGATAGTCTCTTGTGGCGGAATATAACTATTATATATAATATAATAGTTGGTCACGACTTCAAAGAGGAAAGAAAGAAATCATTGTGCGGAAACGCCTGATTTCGGAGTTGCTGGAGGAGATCCACGCAAGTGTGTCAGGAGGATATCTTGCAGTCACAAAGACCTTGGGAAAAGGGAACGAATAAATAGTCAGTATTTAGTCAAAGTAGTCTCTAGTCAGCAAAAAGACTTAGACTACTACTTCAAGGGTAGGTTTCTTCATTTGTTCCTGCTGGCTATCGGTCGGCCATCCATGAAAGCACAGGCGAGGCATATAGCAATGCCAAAGAACAGAGGTTCAACACCGGTGATTAGATTTGGCTTTAAACTTCAAACATCCTGGGATGGGCTATACAAAGTGTTGGAAACCATAAACGATGTTTTTTACAGAATAAAAAGGCCGCCGAAGGTAAAGCTCGGGTCATTCACTTTAATAGACTGGCTTCTTATTATGGAAACCACGAAGACGTTGAACTGCGACAAATCCAATCAAAACCCGATTGACATTCCATGAATTCATCATGGCTCATCATTCTAATGGCCGAAGTAGTCGGTACCGTGTGATCTGTGCTCCAGCTAAGTATGCTCTGGCACATTGTGTGGCTAAGAATTTACAATTGTCTGGAGGAATAGCTGATGAGAAAAAATTGAAGAGCTGCGTCGGTCTAACCCCAGAATCAGGCAAGCACTGAAGATAACCAATGAGACTGGTAGAAAGATCTTCTACCTGCTTACCAACTGATGGAAGGCGTCACATCAGAAACCAACCTATAAAGGAAGGCTTTATCCTCTCTAAAGGAGGAGTTGCCTGCCGAGGATGAGAAGCCTAGCAATTCCCAAACTCGCATGCGGACTCGATAATATGGACTGGAGGATGATTCGCAGCATTTAAGAAGTGGTATTCAGGTCTACAGGCGCGCGAGTTCTAGTGTGCTGTTATACTCTCGACCGTCGTTTTCTGGAGAAAACCGTTGATTTTTATTTATACAAGAAGTCCAATGGAAAGAGGGGAACTTTCTGCCGATATCGATCAGTTCAGTTTCAGTTCATTTCAGAGTATTGGAGTGCTATTTAAATCGGACATAAATAGTAGCAAATAATTCAATTGGCTATTTTTCTGCATCAAATCAGTATGATGTTAACCACCATTAAAGCTCTTATATCGTCTTTAAACCAGTGTCAAAAATAATGTGAGTAACACCTTTGAAATTATATGATTACTCTATGACTGTCCTCTAATTGAACGAGCATTCTCCGGCTTTTGTTGATCATTATGTGTATACATGTACTTGAAGATCAGTTGTCTTAGCTTTGTTCGTTGAACTGGTCTTAAGGCTCTTGTAATGTTTTACATTAGAAACAGATCCAGTTTGGATAAAGTTAGATGAAGTGCAGTTCGTCGAGCACAATGATTTTCCGCTACATAAATCAAATAAAATTCTTCCCGTCAAAAATGTAAATAATTTCACTCACTCTCGTTAAATAACTTAGCCCATTTATACTTTGTCACTTTTTTGTTACTAACAGCTAAAAGTAAATAAAGTTTCTTCGTATTACAAGGTAATTTTTGAAATTAAGACTGGTTTTACATACTATGGTAGATAGAATCTGAGATACAGATGTAGAAGCCAGGATAGGGATATCCTGGCTATGATAGGGATAAAAAAATAAAAAAGACACATTTCCAACTGATATTGATTTATTTCAACAAAATAACAAGTCATTATCTGAAAGTAGTTACAAACTAAAAAAATTCGACGTGTACATTCAACTCTGGAAGCATTTTGTTTTACAGTGTAGAAAAATTATCAGTTCGTCTAAAGGTTAGACGCTAAAGCGCAGACTTAAAATATTATGTACCATTGTAAAACAGATAAAAATTAAAAAATTCACAAATATATACATGTATGTAACAGGAGGAAAGCTCCGCCCCCACAGTACACTCCGCTCCCTTTCTCTCTTACACCATATCTAGTATATTAAATTTATGTTTTAGCCTAATATGAATATATACATCCCCGATATAACGGTAAGTCCAACGCATTATCATATACATACTATTTTATGTAAACCCAATTCGTGTTTTTCTAATTTGCTTGCTAACTGTGGTAAGTTGTATCGAGACTTCATCGAGTTAAATTATATCTATTTGTTAATAATTTTTATAATAATATACAGATGCCTGCCATCATTAGGGTAACCGTTTAAAAACTTAGGAATAATACTTCGGCGCAAAGTCTTTAAATTTAAAACATAGCCAAAATGTTTTGTTTTGTTTCACTCCACGAGTGCCTTCAAAGCAAAACTTTGAATTAAAAGATATGTAATTTTACCCAGGTCCATGTACTTATTGAGAATTAACGTCCAAACTGTAGTTAAAATTACAGAATTGTAGTTTTGTTTATAAAAATACTTGAAAGATTGAGAAAGAAAAGGTTGGCACCTTTCAGAAACTGCAGGATGTTTTAAAAAAATGAAGTGCAAAAACTGGCAGAAGTTCTGACCAGTGGTACTCCGGTTCATCTGGTCAGGTGGGTCAAAACGGCGCTGGAAAACCGGAAGATACACTAAGAGATTATCGTGTCGAGATTAGGGTGAAGGGTGGCTGCCCACAGGGCAGTTGCCTTTCGACACACCTCTGGTGTCTGGTGATGGTCAGTCTCCTCAGGAAGAACATGAAGGATTCTATGCTCAAGCATACGCAGACGATGATTATGCATCACGGGCATATTCGTGAACACAATATGCTGGAAAAGTGGTGTCAGGAGACAGGGCTGCCTGTCAACCCATAGAAGACGAAGCTCATTCTCGCTCTAAGAGGCGGAATTTGACATATCCGACTATATATCAGACTCGCCTAACATTGGGGCAGCACGTCAGACATTTTGGAGTTACTTTAGGCAGCAAACTCACCAGGAGCAGGTAATAAATAAGGCAAAAGTTCAAATACGGCAATTACGGAGAACAATAGGTACAGGATGCATGGGGTCTAAAACCCTTATACTGCAGTCAGACGATCAAGGGTCTCCGACTACAGATTCGTGCGGTAAAGGTCACCAATGTCCAAAAACTGGCTAAACTGCAAAGACTGGTCTGTTTCGAAATTGGCTTCGATGTTCTGGCGATTTAACGCCTTTCAGAGTTCTGGCTGGAGGGAATCTGAAGTCACAGCTTTATACCAATAAGCCTGCAACCATTGAATCATTTAAAGCTGAAATTAGAGGTTGTATCAAGGAAATACCACCACGTATACAATAACGTTATTGAATATTTCGTCAAAAGAATAGGCATATGCCAGCAAAGCCATTTACAAAATATTTTGTTGCATACATAATTCCCAAATGAATATTTTTTAAATCAGTACATATTTCAATACTTTGCTACAGAAAACCATGTTTTATTAAATACTGTGCCCACCACCCTGAATATACAAAAATTTAATAAAATAAAACTACCAATCTTTTTTTTAAATCTAAAAGGCACCCTGTAGGTTCTGAGACTAGCTATAGAACTCTAATAAAATCTTTATTGATGTTGATTATTAAATTATGTACAGGACAACAAGATCAGATTTATTTCCAATATTTTTTTCTAGGACCACTTTAAATTTTTTGAGCATTTGCTACTTTTATACTACATGACTCTCTGCAGTACCGGCATAATTATTGGTAAAACAGGCAGGTGAGACATCCAGGAAAAACTTTGCTTACACACTCAGTACCTCGTGAAACCTTCTGTCAAAAGGCTTGAAATTTCCAAAATACTTTTTATTTTTACCTTCTTTTTTAACAAAAGAAAATTATTCGTTCGAGTTAATTAAAAATTTTCAGTAATTGACAATGATTTAGAAAAAAATCGATCTTTGAGTTACATAAAGTAATTCCATGGTTAATTCAAAGATAAACTTTAAACAATAATATCACTGAATAACTTACCCGTCCTAAATTGATGTAAATAAAAAAGAATTATTGTACTAATAAAAATAATGAATTCGATAAAAATATTTAAGTTCTCGATACAACAGACCACAAACGTAAATTCCTAAATAAAATTGCACTCAAAGCAACGCAAGTGCTCTCACCTTATAAAAAAAAAACAATTACAAAAAAAATCAAAACTCTTAATTAGTATGTATGGAAATGCAAAAAACTTTATTATCGATAATATGCGTCGCATAAACCAAACAATCAAAAAGAAATGAAAACCTTACGTAATATAAGACATATTTGTCATTTTTATAATATAATATAGCTTACTTATTTTCACCTACATTCTAATTCTCGACTTATTAGATATTTTTACTCCATTTTAGTTTACAAATTATTTACAATAATTCAAATGTAAATTAAATAAATGTTATCTACAAATATTATTATTATACCTAATAAAGTTACATAAAAAAATTAACTAAGTATGGACGCTACACTGTTGCAAACTTCACCAAGTACCTTATTCCACAGAACCAAAAAGCTGCCAGTTAAATCGATAAAAATAAAGACAATCCGAGATTTTAGAAACATGTATAAATTCTGAATCAATGTGAAAAAATACCTAGAGAGGGTGCTACTTAGTGGTATATCATAATTTGAAGGGGGCATTCCTGAACCAATTTCAAGTCGAAAAGTTCATATAAACGTGGGTCCTAAAATGCTCAGTTTTTAAGATACATTGTCTTAAGGTTTTATTTTATTGTCAGTTTTCGAAGATGCATATGTTTTGACGCTTAATATAGACGTAAAGTTTCACTTTTTACGCCCTAGTGCCTAAAAATAATTGACGTTTGACTTGAAGATTTGACGTTTATTTGACATTTAACTTATAATTTGTCAAAACATTTTTTGACGTCTTTTTTACGCACTAGTGCGTAAGTAATTCGAGATCTTTGATTTTTTGAATGTTTTCTTCTGTAGTAGAAAAAATTTTGTATGTTACACGTGTGTAAAATCCCTTTTTTTTGTTTATGGGAATTGTCAAATTTCCCATTCATAAAAAAAGGATAATTTTACACACTTATTACATAAATAACTATTTCATAGCAAAATATCCTGTACCAAGATTTAGTTCAATATTTCAAATAGTCTTCGAAAAGCTGTAAAATAAAATAAAACGTTAACACACTATATCTTAAAAACTAAGCAGTTTAGGGCCCATATTTATATAAATTTTTCAACTTAAAATCGATCCAGGAATGTCTCCTTTAAACTAGGCCATACCATTAAGTAACTCCCTGTACATCTAAATTCTCTAAATTTAAGGGGCAACCATATCACTCTAATTTAATTAAGAATATATAACGGTTTTTTTGTTAATAAATCCCTAAGCTGTGACCTAATTTAAATTAAAAGGTCATTATAGAAATACGTAGAAATATGTCAAAATACAATGCTTGCCCCCTTTCCAAAAGAAATGAAATAAAGCTATTTTAAAACCATGTCACATTACCTGTTTGTTCATAATATGCAAAATATCAAAAAAAATTAAAACGGGAAAAAATTAAAAGCTTTATTTTTTGCTCTCAAATGAGGAGTTTTCATAAATACAGAACAATAGAAATATTAATCGTAACTCAACAAAGCTTCTACAAGGAGAAAAAATCCCCGTGGAATAAGATAACAATGAGGTATAAGACAAAATAACTCTGTCTTACAATAAAATGTACAACATTCGACTCGAATTACAGCAATACCGCGTAGGGTCTCTTCTTAAATATTAAATGAAATTTTACTTTCATAACCTAAAAATATCACCTATGAAGATTTCTATACAAATATATGACCAAATTATAACACGTCAGTTCAGAGACTAGAAGACAGTAGAGGGTTGAATACGGTTTACGAAATCAAACATTCTATACATTCAAGTTAATCTTTAAAACTAAAACTAAACTTACCAAGGCAACCCTCTAAAATCCTATTACTCCCCCAAACTACGAACTTGGCTAAGCCGAAAAACCAAATCAACGGTTACTTCAAAGCTCCTTTCGCTGAAAAGATAACTCCATTGCGCGACAAAGCGCGCATCCTTAATCGCTAATCTTCGTCGCTTAACGGCTCGTACTGTGCACTTAGAAGCGGTTTCGGTTCGTTATTTCGCGCACCATCATTCGTAGGATCCTTGTGTTGCACGTAAGCGTAGGCATAACTTCCCTGTGGGGGCCCTTGGAGTTGTTGTCGAGACTGTTGTCCTCCCTCCTGCTGCTGCTGCTGCTGACTTCCTCCGAAATCATTTTCGTGCTTCTCCTCGTCGATTACCATTTCCCCTGGACTATCACTTCTGTCCTTGTCTTGCCCGTGACTGTCTTGCGCGTCCTTCTTATCATCCTCAGTACGCATCACCTCTGCAATTCGATTCTTAACGTAGTCCAGTGGCGATATATGAGACTGAGGCTGCTGATACCGTCTATAGTTTTGTTGCTGCTCCGACCAATGATTGTTTTCAGGAGGTGATACAGGCTCATGATGGTATTTTTGAGGCTGTGCGATTCGAATTATCTGCCTCTCGTCTTGTCCTTGCTGGGGCGGTTGTTGAGGAGTGACAGACCGTTTGCTCTCCTCCTTTTGTTGCTGTTGTGCTTGCAAACGTCTCTTCCACTGCTCCGATTCTTGTAAGTGGTAATATGCCGGTCGAGTATTGAAATCGTGGCTTATCACTGAATCGGTCAGTTCTTTCACTGTCAAATTCTTGCTAATACCATCATTGTCCAAATCGACATTGATTATCGCCCCAGGCCTCATACCGTTATCCTGGCTCACTGGAGGATCCCGCTGGAATACTTGGAATAAAGAATCACCAGCTCTGGGAGGCTCTCTCGTGGGAATGACCTCTCCCCTACCACCATCAGCTGTTTGATTAATCTGATGCGTAATTATAGCGTCTATAAGGCTTGCAGCAGTCATCGTGCTAGGATCTTGTCTACCTTGTTGCTGTTGCTGTTGTTGCCTTACTTGTTGTTGCTGTTGCTGTTGTTGTTGTTGTTGTTGTTGCTGCTGGTGTTGTTGTTGTTGTTGTTGCTGCTGATGATAAGCCGCCCTTCTCTGTTCATCAATTCTTTGTTGTTGCTGCCTTATTTGTTGCTGATGTAACATCTGTAACCTATGCGGTTGTTCAAGGATATTATCCGCGATAGTTTTACCGAGTCCTTCATGTGGTGCACTGGGAACTGGTAAACTGGGTTGCTGAACAGATAATTCGACCAAAGTAGACAAAGCTTCGTGTCCGGGAGGTGGTGCATGATATTGCGGCCTTGTGTGCCTTTGTATAACCCCTTGGCGCTGCTGACTTTGCTGTGGAGGCGGTGTTCGATGTTGCGGACTACTTGTTGGATAAAATTGAGACTTCTCCTGCCTTCTGTTGTGCATCTGCTGAGACGTTATATAATCATCGATGATAATCTGCCTAGAAGTCATTTGTGAACTGATTTGCTGATCATACGATGTCCTCGGTTGCGAATATTGATAAGGGGCTTGTTGGGGCATATTAGGTTGTGAAGGTGGTAAACGTCCCTGCTTAGCATAGTATTCGTATACACGTTTATCTTGTTGTAGCTGACTGTGGGAGGTATGTATTGGGGTGCCTTTTGTAATCGAACCCATTTTGTCTGGACCCATTTGACGTAATAAGCCATCATATCTTGTTTGTTGATTAATGATCGGTGTGCCCAAAGTAATGGACCCAGCCTTTGTATTGGCTGGCTGCGGACTTGGTAATTTAACTTGTTGGGATGTACGAATAAATGCGGGACTTTTTCTCTCATGGTACATGTACGCAGGTTCTGATCTATGGATCGATGGAGGTTGTAAATGTTTTGCATGGGCTGCTGGCATGGGCTCCCTCGGTTTTTTAATGCTAAGATCTAGGGTTTCAGGAACAGTTTCTCTGGCGTCTGCTACTTGTACGACAACAAGGTCATCTCTAGTACTTGGGACAGTTTCAGGTTGGGGTTGGGTTCGAATTGGCCCAGTTACGGGCGTAATTGTTGCTCCAATGGTATTTGCTAGTTTCGCTAAGCTTATGTCAGCTCTAGATTGTAAGGGAGGTTGAGATCTGTTAGGCATAGTGTTCAAATTATACTCGCTGACTATTGTTACTTCATTGGAATCATTATTCAAAATGGAGGATATTGTGGGTGCCAAACCTTGGCCTTGAACTGGCAGGGTTGGTGGTCCCCCGGAATTTTTATTTAAAGATATCTCAATGACGTTCATAACCAGCTCCTTCACACTCGTTACAGAATTATTCATTTGTGGAGGTCGCGGCTGATAATCGTTAGCAACCGGTGTAATTGTTGCAGTCTGGTAATGATCGGTTTGAGCTTCGTCAGCGGTCTCAGTCGCACTGGAATCGTAATCTTCTTTTTTCACTGCGTTTTGATTAGCAGGTACTGGAGGGCTTTCAGCTGCACTCGTTGTATCGCTTGAGTGCCGTTCTCGTTCTCTTAAGGGTTCATCACAACTTGACGTGCTGGATCCAGATTCTTCTTCGTCTGTTAAAGTTGGTTTGCGGTCACCAAGGCAACTCTCCAAATTTAATCTTTTTCGATTGGCAGCGTAAAAGCTCCGCACTTGATGGCCCAATTTATTAAGCCTGTCGCCGACTAGTTGCCAGTTGGCCCCCAGTTCAGTCAGAGCCGACTTTAACTGGTTCACTTCTTCTTCGGGCCATTCCTCTACAGGACCCAGTCTCCTTTGGATTCTATTGAAACACGCAGAGCAACACTTTGTCACCCCACTAGGAATCCTAAATTCTTGTAAGATTGGATCTTTTACATCCGCTGGCAGATCTTGAAGGCGATAAGGGAACGATCGTAATCGTTTTACTCTTCCTCGAGAGTTTGGACAGCTAGGAAGTGGGCAGTGAGTGTATCGAGAACGGACACACTTACACCGACAAGTGTTGCAAACCCGAGAGTTTATAGTAACTTGATCCTCTCTGAGGCCATATTGGGAAGCGTGGCTCGGTTGCAAAGGTCTAGAGTGTAGTTGCGGACCGAGTTGGGCATTGCATACCGCGCAGTTTCCTTGGATGGTTTTATCTGAAACAAAAATTAAAACATAAATACACTATGAAAATATTATTATTAGGGTTAGGGGAGAGAAATGGATAGCCCCAGCTATAAATATTTAACATCGAGTATTTATACATCGAGTCCATCAAATATCTTTTTTCAACCAAGCCCCGGAGCGACTTTTTCCGAATGAAACGCCGTTGTTTGCTCGCCTACTTTATTTCGTTAATAAGAGACCGAGTTTTGGGCAAACACGGCGCCGTAACTCTAGGTACGTTCAAATATTATATATAATTTTTAATAAATTCAAGGCAAATATCGTTAACCTCTGTTCGTTTAATAAAACGTCACTTAGAGTTAATTAATATTATTTGCCGAGCGGGAGAAGAACGCGCCTCGGTAGACAGAACCGAGTTAAAATTAAATAAAGCAAATACCTGGGTTACGAGTAATTTAAATCGTTCCTGAGAAGAAAAAGAGAAGTGCCGGGAAATGTGAACATGTATACGGGGTGTCCAGAATTGAAAAAGATAAAAAAAGGAAGAAACAATTGGTGATATAGATAATGATTTATGAAAAGTCTTGGTGTCAACTAAATATCGCAAAAAATTGTTGTCAAAGTTGAATTTTTAATTCAGTCTTTTGACCAGGAGTTAGTTAAGAAAGTATTTCACTTTTCGTAATTTAAACTCTTAAAGATATCTGCAATAAATACATCGTATATCATTTTTATAACTTAAATATTTCATGAACATTTTTTGATTGAACAAGTAACAAAAAATTAAATCGAAGTACCAGTTTTACTTCATATTTAAGTTTTGGGTATCCCAGAGTGATTACAGGATTACTTTGTTTGAGAGTCTTCTCCCGTTATACCAAGCAAAACTTAACTTTTGATAACCTCTATTTCACAATACACCTACAGGTTATTTTATAATTTATGGAATGCAGTTCATGAAGAGATAGAGAGCTCAAAACTATACACTGTTCTTTACAGCAGAAGGAGTTTTTCCCAGGTGATAAAGCTGCGACTTGATATGTATTTGAATTCTCCATTGCGCCCAGGTACCAGAGCATCTCATATTTTATGCTAGATTATGCTAATTATTAACTATTATACTAAGAAAATTATCGGTTATTATTATTCGATTTAAATAAAAAAGATACTCAATTTTCGTGGGGTTTGTCCCTAGCCGCCTTTTCCAGAACGGCCTAATTGTCATTCATGCGGTTTATCTGATAACACTTTCTCGAAAAGTCAAAGAAATTGATTCGCATTTTTGATGGACTTTTGTATCTGAATTAGAGTAACTTTGGTTTATAGTAAGTAGATTGATTAAATTAAACCTAATTGTAATTCATCGTTGTTGTGGTCTTCGTGTCAGCTTCCTAACAAAAAGAACTTTTCAAATTGCTAAATGTGATTTTTGTGGGATCACCTTTGCATATGTTAGCCTGATCCTTAAACACGGAGGGTTTTTACTTCAAAATTACGTGTCATCTACATATTGATCTTGTTTTATCCAAAACGCATATTGTCGGATCGAAGAAGACCTTCAGGTTATTCACCCTGAACGTCAGCAACATAACTTTAATGTCAATGGTTATTTTTTATTGCAAAGCTTTTGAAAGCCGTAATTAGTATAAGATTTTTTAGTGTCATAAACTAGTTCCTAATAATGGAATAATAATAATGGAATTCACCAGATCTTTGGATTTTTTAGATCATATATTTTATAGGATGTTTAATATCTATAGTATATTCTTCAATGGAAAACATTGAAATCTTGCAGACGCATGCGAGATTGATATCCAAAGATCCGACAAGATAAGCTTATGTTGAAAATATTTAAAAAAAGGTTATTAAATATAGTATATATGCTAACAAAAATATATTTAGAATGATATTAAAATAAGTTTTGGAGGTATATTTATGCTTTTTATCACTTGCTGTTTAAATTTTCCAGTGTTATAGAATAATATACAGGTTGGAGAATCGATCGTTAAGGCAACACGCACGCATGCGTTTCGTGTGCTGGCGAGTAGCAGAGCACGTTACTACGTTGTTTTTTTCAGTACAACGTTAGTAAGCGTATGGGTATAATGGGGTAACTGTATTACTTCCAATAAAATTGCAAAATATTATGCGAAGGTTCAGATATTTCTAAAATATTTTTCTGATGCAGGCTTTATGTACGTTAGTGTACAACTCACATAGAATCGTAATTTCAAAACGTTTATATGCTGGGAATTGTATAATGAAAATTAAGGCGTTATTCTAATAAGAATAAAATATACATTGTGATAAAAGTAGAAATATTAAAACCAACTCCACGAAAATGAATTCTTCAAAATACAAGTTCAAACAGACCTCCTGACTAAAGAATAAGTTAAGCTATCATAAAACTCATTGTGTACATACTTAAAGAGTTTCTGGTGAAATTGAATTGACACATTGAATAATTTTCTCTCGTAACTCCTCTAAATTTGTTAACCTAATAAATTCGTGTTAAATAAGTCTTTTGGGGACAAATCTGGAGATCTAGGAGGCCATTTAATATCGCCAGTCCCACTAATAAAGGGAGACATTGCTCTGATCCGAAGCTACGCCGATTGTGATGTATTGAGTGTGCACACTGTTGCCACTCTATTTTCCGCCACGGTATGTACATTTCCAAAATTTAGTTCTTCATTAAAAGTCATGCCGAGACATGTAATAAGACAATCGTTAGCTATTTTAGTGCCATTGTGCCTGCCGATGAAGGGTCTCTGTATAAAACTTACTACGTCCATATAGCCGAAGAAATCTCGATAAAGATTATTAATTTAAAAATGTTTTCCAATATCGCCTTTCAAGGGCCCCAAGAGTAGCTGAATATTGTTTCGGATTTTTAGCTGCCCGTTGGAGAATGTTTCTTAAATACATCCAAGTTCTACCGAAAACAGCGCAAGGTGTTATTTAAGCAGCTTGCGCATGTTGTGTGACCAAAAGGATTTTGAATCGGTAGATAATTATTTAAATAGATCCGACTCTTGTTTAGTCTCTATGGCCACCATTGCGCCAAATTTTATGAAACGAGCGATGTATGTAAGGGATAAATTTAAAGACTATTTTACATCGCAAGAGGGTAGTATACCTTACCAAACCAAGTCATGAGACGAGGAAGAATACATTAATTACTTTGTAATCAGTCAATGTTTTTTGTTTACCAGTGATGTCCATTCGCCACACGTTTCGCCTGCTTTGGTCTTGATAGTGCTTAATTTTCATTACTTTTTCAATTAATAAAATTTCATCAATTTTTCCAGAGATTTCGTGCGAATCCTCTGCTATTCCCGTGCACACTGGCCACACGTAAGAGTACACTACACGATCCTATGTGATGAAAATGTAACGAGTGAGTAATCGTAACACGTCGGATGACGTTGTGTGGTGCGGAGTGGGATAGCGTCAGAAAAGCATAAGTGTATACGGTGCCAGATCCTTCTGACGTTGCATCAGATGGCATAGCGTAGCATCGGATCAGAGCAATGTATCCCTACCTTAAGACCGTTTGAAGAAGTATTTGTTACCATAAAATTATTATGAACAGCAGAGCCGTCTTGTTGAAAATAGGAAAAAAATCCAAGCTTGGATCAGGGAAGATTTTTATTAAGAACTTGGTTTTGCAGCAACGCTGAGTATTTTTGGACGTTTAAGTACCATACAGAAGGATTATCTTTCCCATGTAATGGAAAATAAAGCTTCATCTAAAAATAGAATATTTCGTAAAAAACTTTAATTTTCCATCATGTTTTCGGAAAATATCTTCTGAGTTTTGGAATATTTAAAACATGTTGGTACCCATGTTTTTCCCAATTACTGGTAATAGTTTTATGGTCCATACCCAGTTCCTCTCCAACAATTCTACTTGATCGTGTTGAATCCACGGCACTACAAACTATTTGTTCCAGTCGTTTTTGTTCCCCTTTCGATAGCACTTGAAAACAAAAGGATGTCTCAAAATTCGAAACCTCATTTAAAGTTCTTTTAAAGCAAACCTCTACATTGGACTGCCGTTAAAGAAAGAATACCTCTTTAAAATTTAACAGTGTAGCGTGCAGTCACACAGCTAAATGAATGCCGATATTATTATTCTCATTCTATAAAAAATCAACATAACAAATACCTATCAGACGACTGGAGATGGCCACTCATTGACCAGAGTAAGCGGGGTTGCCATTATTTTAGACAATGCGTAATGTTCGATTCTCCAACCTGTATATTGAGCTCGGGAGGTACTTTTATCATCTCAGAAATGAACATAACGATCAATACTGCGCATAGGAAACTATAATTTTTAATTTTTTTACAAATAATGTACCGACATGTTTTCAGGTAATGTCTTACGAAAATTACAAGTACCGGTTAATAACTTTCGAAATCTTGAAAGCTCCAAACCAGTTACATTTTTTAATTAACTTGAAAAACCACTGATTAGTTGAAAATCTTTTTGACAACAAAAAACATAATCCTTATATTCAATAAACATAATTTATTTAATGCATTTTATTAAAAGCAACACATTGTAACACGTAAATTGGGGTGACAAACAATATAGTTTAATATAATAAAAATGTGATTGTTATCTTATCTCCCCCATACATCTAACAAATTATACGTTACGCTACTGTCTAAATTAAAGCGTTACCATTTTTGGCCAATTTGAGATCGACTGCTGGTGTTTTTAATAATTTTAAAAAGAGCCGTCGGCGATGGAGTTTTCCATGTTCCTCTGAAGCGGTCTCTCCCCTTCACCCACCCGAGTTGCCCAAACAAAACGAAATCGGGCGCGCAGCATCGCGATCCCGGTGCTGCTCCATCCTCTGGCGTATATACATAAAAGAGAATACACACTTTTCTCCTAATTAAATTAAATATTAATATTCAATTTTCAACGGGGCCACGTAATGGGACGCTTAACTTTGAGAATATTTTATAACATTGTAAGTGGTTCGGACATAATGGAAACTGGTCCCTGTACTGACGCTGGGAATACCATGATGTAAAAAGAAGGAAAAAAGATTGTCAGGCTATTTCGTTAGCAGCTAATAATTTGAGTATGTATGCTTGGGCGTATTTTGAAAAACTTTTGTCCAAATGTATAATCTCAAATGCACGTCTATGCAACTTTTCCCTTCATGAAAATTCGGTCAATTCGGTATTCGGAAAATATGACAATTGGTAATCGTGCTTCCATTGCATTTCCAAAGAACAACAATCGGTGGTATTAATAGGCTCAAGCAAGTTGTGACACTTGTTTCTATAGATCGGGTTTTTATGATGACTCGAACAAAAGGCACCGGCACCGTCCCGGTAGTTCCAATGGACAATCACCGCCTCCCGGTGGTCCAGAAATACCCCGATAAGGAGTCAACCCACGACCTAACTATGGAAGCAAGTCGAATAACTGAATAAATTACAAAATTTACAATTTAATAAAAAAAAAGATTTTTTACAAAATAGGATAACGAGAAAAGAAGAAAAGAAAAACAATAAGTTAACAATAGGCCCTAAAATTTACTTAATACATGCGCTCTCAATAGCCTCTTAAACTGATTAACTTTTGTACCAGTTTTTACATCATTTGGTAATTTGTTGAATTTACTTAGTACTCTATATAAAACATGATTATGCGTTTGACTGGTACTACATCTATTAACCAAAATAAAATCCTCACAATATCTGGTTTTATAATTGTGGACATTACGAAAAATTGTTAATTTATCACACATATATTTAGGTAAAATACCTTTTTTTAATTTGAATATAAATAAGTTAACATTAAAAACTATTCTTTGCTGAACGGATAACTAACTTAGAACATCTAACATAGTCTTGATAGGTATGTAGCGGTTACAATTTAGGATCACTCTCATAGCCCATTTTGAATTTTCTCGAGTTGCTGTATTTTATACTGTGGTAAGTTATATAGTAGTGTCGAACAAAACTGTACATGAGGAAGCGCAAGGGCATTGTATAGTGAAAGCTTGGTATGCATTGATAGATTTTGACCTATTTTGTTAATAAACCTGAGTTTTTTAGACAATTTTCTCATAATATAATCAGCGTGGGTATGAAAATGAGTCCAAAATTGTACCCAAGTACCTAATATTTTCACCAATTTTTCTCCATTTATTGTGATACCTATATTATTTATATCTACTGAACATTTTAGATTTTTTAGAAAATATGCAAAATTCAGATTTTGTTGTATTTACGCTAAGTTTAGTACTGCAGAGCCAGCAAAATAAACTATTAAGTTCACTATTGATATCTGATACCATTTGACCTAGATTATATAACATTGTGTCATCAGCAAATAATACAATATTAGATTTTTTACACAGCATAACCATATCATTAACATGTAACAAAAACAACAATGGACCGA
This sequence comes from Anthonomus grandis grandis, assembly GCF_022605725.1. Taxonomy (NCBI): domain Eukaryota; kingdom Metazoa; phylum Arthropoda; class Insecta; order Coleoptera; family Curculionidae; genus Anthonomus; species Anthonomus grandis. The sequence continues at coordinate 32,323,265 of NC_065552.1, forward strand.
GCACAGTTCCCCAAGACACACCATATTTAACATTCACAGTTTCAGATCAAGAATTTATATATATAACCTTTTGAACTCTATTGGATAAGTATGAATTAAACCAATTTAAGACATTATGCTTAATTCCCATATATTTTAGTTATCTTATCAATATATCGTCATCTATAGTCTCAAATGCTCTTGTAAAGTCCAAAAATACCGCAAGTAAAAAATTACCAGAATCTATAGCCTTAAGAAAATCATTACAGATATGTAACAACAGATTCAAATGAATGATTTTCACGAAAACTCGATTGATTCGAAACCAATATTTGATTTTTATTACAGAATTGAATTAGCTGCTCCTTGACACACACTTCAAGCATCTTCTCATAAATTGGCACTGTATTGATTGGCTGAAATTCATTATGGACTTGGGTACAGGAATAACAGTTGACAATTTCCAGAACTCCGGAAAGACACCATTGGTTAACGATGTGTTGATAATATCTAAAAGTCGGTCTCCAGCAACGTAAAACACATCACAAAGAACTTTCTTAGAGATCCCACTTCCACCCAATTTAGTAATAACTAATAACTTTCTTAGGAAACTTTTAAATTGTAAACTAGGCCACCTAAAGTGTTAACTTTACAAAAAGGTGTCATCGTTTTTAAAGAATAAATAGTCTTTCTGATTCTACTATGATTTATTTGGCTATACATTTTCTATTGACGCATTATATTTTAAGACAAAATGTTGATGAGTCTACTGTTACTAATTGAGAGAGGAGACGATTTCGCAATATGGTTACAATGTGTGACAAAGATGTTCCCACGAGATTAAGGAAAATTTACATTCAAACACATTTGTATGCTTGTTAAAGTATTGCGGTTGGGAACGCTTCAATTCAAAGAGATTTTCTCTTTGCTCGAGTTTTATTGTGTTTTAGCTCCTTAGGGATTATTCGCGTTATTAAAATATATCCCCAGAGAATGATATTCACTATACTTTCTCAGTCTTCTAAATACATACGACAGTACTTGCAATCAGTTAAATTTGCAAATATGAATAAATTTATTTACTTTTTTACCAATATAAAAAAAATTGATATAATTAAAAATTTACAGGGTGTCCCAACTAATAATTCTTTAGCCGGACAAGACACAACTGCGAAAATATTTTTTTATAATAACACATTAAGGAAAAAATAGACCATTCGGGTTTTTGGGTAATTGTAATGCTCTCATTCGTTGAGAGCATGTCATGTGAGCGTGGAAAAAACCCAATATCTAATTTAGGGTTTTGGGTATTTCCCTGATCATGCTTATTGTATAATTAAGGATGCTTTAAATTTATCCTGTTATAACTACAGGGTGATTTTCAACCTATGCGCATAAACTTCGGAAATGATAGCTGATTAGTAATAATGAGTAATAATGAAAAAAAAATGTAGTAAAATATTTTTAGTTTTGGAAATATCCATATTTTTTTAAATAAAAAACGTGTATTTTTTAACGTGTTTAATTTAAACTAATTTAAAGCAACTGTTCGAAGTTGTTTCCATTATTTTCGATACAGACTTGAGCTCGTCGATTCCATGAAGACGTACATGCACGGGCCAAACCAGGCTGTAGGCGAATTGCGTCACTGGCAGCGTTTATGCGATGTCGTAGCTCTTGCTCAGTATCAACTTCGTTTACATACACCATTGTTTTCATATAATACCACAAACAAAAGTCTAATAGAATTAGGTCAGGCGAGCGAGGAGGCCACCCCACTGGACCATCACGGCCTATCCATCGTCCGGGAAACACACGATCTAAATGTTGTCGCACTGGTCGTGAAAAATGTGGTGTAGCACCATCATGAAGAAACCACATGTTCTGCCTAACATTGAGATTCACATTTTCAAGGAACACTGGTAAATTGTTGCTCAAAAATTCTAAATACCGAGTAGTACAGTCAATCTGTAATTTTTTTTTTAAACTATCCAAGTCGCTAATTTTTTGAGGGTCGATTCTATTTCCGAAGAAAAGCTTAAGTCCTCGGAATTGAGAGTCTCACCCCCCCCCCTTTTTTGGGAAACTCAAAAAGTTTTTCAAATCGATTTTCCAGCTAAACAGCGAGTCATACAGAAAAACTTATTGAACATAAAATGTAGAGCTTTTTGTGCTCTACAATTCATCTCATAAGCCCGAAGCTGTAGAACCAAAATTCGAAAAGTTAGAGATCGATCCACTCACTCTTTTCTCGAGAATGTTGATTACACAATCGGATAGAGAGAAATTGGAAATGTATCTCCAGTACGAACTCGCTCCATACCCTATGTCGCTTTTCAAAGTTGGAATGCTGAAAGGTGTCAAATCGTCTATGTACCTTTGTTTCGAACCATTGGAAAAACAACTGATACAGGAGAAAACAAATTCATTCTATGCTATTGATGGGGGATTTCTTCTGCATAAGGTTAAGTGGGATACAAACCAAACCGTGGCAGCTATCTGCGAGAAGTACGTGAGGTGCGTTATGAAGAAATACCCTCAGCACAGAACTCCAATCGTCTTTGATGGATATCCGCAGGGTAGTGAAGACTTCAGCCTGAAATCATACGAAAGACAACGTCGTTCTACTAAGCACATCGCAGCCAAAATTGATTTTCATGAGAGCACTAAGATATCAGTATCACAAGAAACCTTTCTGTCAAACGACCGAAACAAGGACCGGTTTATTCTCATGTTATTGGATAAACTAAATGAATCAGGGTTCGAATCAATGCAGGCTTTAGAAGATGCGGACTGTTCGATTGTTCAAAGCTCTCTTGATCATTCTGCTACGCATAAGTGCGAAATTATCGTTGGCGAGGACATTGACTTGCTGGTTTTGCTCACTGCTAACTCTACAGTCGACCAACAAACTTTTTTGTTGAAGCCTAGTAAAGGAAAAGTCCCGGAGCGGTTGTATGGACCCAGCAGTTTCAAGTATAACGCGGCTAGGCCACACGTGTTTTTAGCTCCTGCATTCAGTGGATGCGATACTACGTCAGCTTCATTCACGATCGGAAAAGCAAAACTCGTGAATTTACTTGAGAGTAATGATGAAGTGCGAGAACATACAGAAAATTTTAAGAAACGAAAAGCTGTCAGAGTTACGCTACAAGAAATTTGTGCAGGCAAATACTAAGAGCAAGGTAAATCTATGTGCGCTTCCACCATCCGTCGAAGCGGCAAACCTCCACAGTCGCAGAGCCTACTTGCAGGTGCAGTCGTGGTTGGGCCACACTATGGATCCACTGGAATGGGGGTGGGAGAAGACAAATCAAGGACTGAAACCGGCAGCAAATTTGAAAGATCCGGCGCCAGAATCGATACTGAAAGCAATTTCTTGTGGATGCAAGACGAATGACTGCGGGGCAGCCTGCGGATGTCGCAAAGCAGGTCTTATATGCTTTGTTGCTTGTAAGTACTGTGCAGGAGAAAACTGCAGTAACGTTGCCTCAATATATTTGGAAGAGAATGACGTTGATGATTTACCTTCACAAGTTTTCAAATTGCCAAAATACCCAAGCCCCTCAGAGAACCGAAATGCAATGGACGAAGAAGGAACATCAATGTCGGATACATCTTCCAACTGCTCTTTAGAATTAGATGAAGTTGAAGAACCACCAAAAAAGAAATCAAAAAGAAGAGGAAGACCGAAAAAAAATTGAAACAAATTTTGTATGCTTTCGAACTATTTATTGTATAATAAATTTTTCGTAAACTACCTTGTCCCACTGTATTCTCGTTATGCTTTAAAATTTAAAAATTCAATGCGTGGACGAAATGTCGTGTCGAGTGGTCGCAGGCGACCATATACGATGTTTCAAGATAAATATTCACATTCAGGTAAGTGTTCAAATAAATATATAGTAATATGTTAATGATGGAATAGCAGTAAAAAAGTGGGGAATGGAATTTTGCAAAAGTAATGCTATCAACATGTACTATGCAATTATTCAGTAATCAATTATCATTACATGCATTACGCAACCATAATTATTGAGGCACGTCACTTTCACAACTGCAACGCCCTCTGCTTTTGTTGTAATTGATACTCCGTAAACCATGTACCAATTTCTCTTATCCCTTTCTACTAAATCACTTCAATTATTCATTTTGTGCAAGTTAAAGAACATTTAATCTATGCAAATTTCATTTTCGTGGATTTACAGCGCCATCTGCATGGCTTTTTTCAATTTGTCAAGAAGGGTAAAAGAAATTTTGTTCAGGTTCTACTTTAATTTCATGATGCGCAAACCTTAGGCGACGAAAAACAGCTTTCGCCAAACATCTGAGGCAGGCTACATACACGAAAGTAAACATTTCGGTATTAAATGCATAATATCTCAAGAACGGTAAATCGAAAAAAAAGTAAGACATGCATTTTGTAGGTATTTTTGTCCTCTACATTTTTGCAATCCTTGCGATGGTAAAAAAAAATTGTTTCTCAGTGAAAAAATGAAAAAAGTAATTTTTGGTGACTTTGGCGCCCTCTAACTTTTCGAATTTTGGTTCTACAGCTTTGGGCCCATGAGATGAATTGTAGAGCACAAAAAGCTCTCCATTTTATGTTCAATAAGTTTTTTTGCATGACTCACCGTTTAGCCGCAAAATCGATTTGAAAAACTTTTTGAGCTTCCCAAAAAAGTGGGGGGGTTGACTCTCAATTCCGAGGACTTAAGCTTTTCTTCGGGAATACAATCGACCCTCAAAAAATTAGCGACTTGGATAGTTTTTAAAAGTTCTGGCCTTTTTTAATTACAGATTGACTGTACTAGAGCACCAGTCAAACGATTTTCCAGAATAAAAGGTCCGATGAGCACCCGTTTAGAATTCCAGCCCATACATTTACAGAAAAACGTTGTTGAAAGTATGTTCTCCGTGTAATATGCGGATTTTCCAAAGCCCAGTAATGAGTGTTATAAAAGTTGAAAATTTCATTGCGCGTAAAATTTGCCTCATCCGTAACTAAAATGTTCATGGTAAAGTTTGGGCTTGACTGCTGGTGATGTAACAACCATTAACAAAAGTGTACTCGAAGCGGCAAATCTCTTGGAAGTAGGGCTTGTACCCTCTGCACATGAAACGGGTACAGCAACTTGTGCCTTAAAATTTGCCAACTTGTAGATTGCGATATTCCAAATCGCGCTTCAATTGTCCTAGTGCTAATTCCAGGTTGTTCTTCGATAACTTCTAAAATATCATCCTCCAGATTTAGAATGTGCCTAGGTCTAATAGCTCCTCCATCTTGTCCAGGCCGCGGCCGCAAATTGCCAGTTTCTCTACCCACGTCTCGGGTGATATCTTCGGGGAAATCTTCATCATACAGATCAGCTGCTGCCACTGCATTCTGATGCGTTTCTCCGTAAACCAAAACCATGTCGACAAGTTCTTCGTTTGTAAAAATGTGCGCCATTACATTTGACGCTTTTATTTTGTTCGTGAGAAAATAACGATCGAAAACGATCACAGCCACCAACAAACTAAGTACTGCTAAAGATTCCAAACATTATGACTTGTTTAATATCAGTTATTAATAAACAAAATAAGTTCGTCTGATACACGTTTTGTTGACATTTGTTTAACTTTATTTCGGAAACCAAAAATATTTTACTACATTTGTTTCTCATTATTACTCATTATTGATCTTCATCTACCATTTCCCAAGTTTATGCGCATATGTTGAAAATCACCCTGTATAGGACTTATTATAGTACTGCTTTTAATTGAAACATAAATTTAATTGACATACATATATGTACATTAAGTATGTATCTATAGTTCCCTCCATCAATAATCTATTTTGCGGTTTGTTTCATCAAGTATCGTTAAATGTAAAAAAACTGTTTGGTCAATACCCCACGGGTAGTGTTGAGATGAAAAAAAAAACAGAAAAAGAGATACGATGACAACGATGCTGCTAGAATATTTGCTTTGGAGTCAATTGCTGAGAAATGGTGTAATTTTATCTCAAAATTGTCGGTTTTGGTCCAATGAAACGCCAAACTTTGTAATGCATGGCAAGAGGCAATATTTTCGAAAAGTCATTTAGGATTATTGGACCATACTTTTTTGAAGGATCTCTTAATCAAGAAACGTAGCTTCAAATTTTGGAAAATTTTTTTGAAGAATTGATTTGATCAAAGAATAAATCTTTATTTTCAACACGACGGCTGTCCAGCGCACTCTACTATTCGAGTAGCAAAATGGTTGAATAGAACTTTTCTGAACCAATGGATTAAAACACGCGGCCCAATTGAGTGGCCCTGATTTAACCATTTCTGATTCATATTTATGGGGCCGGCTCAATCAAATTGTTTATTCCGAGCCATTACCAAATGCAGGGAATTACCAAAACAAAGAATTAGAGATGCTTGTAATTCAATTTCCCTTGAAGAAATTAGAAATTCTTTTAAAATGCTTAGGAAAGGTATTGAAAAATGTTTCGATAATGGAAGTAGCTACATTGAAAAAATTTAAAAAAGTAAATAAAATAAAATTTTTTCTTAAATTAGACGTACTATGTACAATTTATTAAAAACATATTTTTGAGGATGGTTTATAACTCTCAGATCAGTGATTTAACTATTAGATAAATAAATTAGTTAGTTTTTCTTTAATAATTAAATATGAATAAAAAGAAAATAATTGGTACACAAAACGTAAAAATCAAAGTAGGCCTATGGTTATGAAATTCGGTATTCGGGCATAATTTTGCATTCTAAACAACTTTTTCTTATAAACTTTCTCATAAAATTTAAAAAATGCTCGTATTAAGACATGCTTGATTTTTAAAAAATAAAAATATGCTAAATTTTATTTTTTAATCAAGCAAGTCTGGATGCCAATCGGTCAAATTTCAGCCCCAAAACTTTTTGCATATTTTACGTATAAATTCGTTCATCCTGGGACACACTGTATAGTTCCCTCTATCAATAATCTATTTTGCGGTTTCTTTCATCAAGTATCAATGTAAACTTCGTTAAATGTAAAAAAAAAACCTTTTGGTCAGTACCCCAAAAAGGACACACTAAATGTATAAATTTAACTAAATACCCAGGATCCAAATCCGGGATGCTCGATTTGGCAACATAGACTAATAATTTTGGCTTGGGATGCTAGAGCTCACTCAGGCCAGCATCCTTTTAGGGTCCGCAAATTTAACATTGGAGTATTTATCTGGTGCGGAGCTATTTACATCTGTGGTATAACAAGCGATTTCTTCCACACGGTCGGAAATACACCTTCTGTAGTGGCGCAGTTAACATGTGGCTAGGTAGGGTAGGATAAATGAAATGCATAATTTCAGAGACAGAAAATTTATACCATCTACTCCAGTGGCTGTAGTTTTAATCTGAAATATAATCTTAAATACTCGAATATCATCTATTGGATGAAAAATAAACCTTGATAGATAATTATTTTGGTTATAAAATTGTAATTGCTCAACATTTTCCGCAAGAGTGGGTACTGAATTTACAAAATGTGTATTAATAATTTCAACGTTTGCGAAGTTTTCTGAAATACTGTTGTTTTTATTAGAAGTTATGTTTAATTTTTTTATATCGGCCCAAAGACCTTTAGGATATTTGTTATCAAATGAAAAAAAATCTTTTCTGTTCTGATAGCTGTAGTATATAACAGCCTCCGACCAACCACTGCACTACAAATCACAAACCAAATCATAGCGATCATCTCACAATTGCTCAATGAATGTAAATATTCTACATTCGCTTTACGTTTAAACACAAATAATACTCCCGGATACGTATAAAAAACTTTATTACAGACTAATTCTGAATCATAATTGAAAACTACTGATAAGATTACGGAATTAAACTTTTAAATAGTCTATACACGGGAAAATGTCTATTTGCCCGAGCCGTAAGACGTCGCGACGTTTATTTCTTTTAATCGACAACTCAACTAACTCTTTTTAATACGTTTTGTTTTGACGAACCAGTCCGGCCTTGAGCAGAATATTTCTTAGAACTCCAGACGCCGACGATAAACACACAGTTCTCTTGGTATTCGTTTTTAAATAATAAAGTTATGCGATTTATGGGTTCATCACGCGTTATTTTCCACATCCTCCCGGGCGGCAGAAATCTCAAGTGGATAGAGTAATTGAATTGGTCGTCTCATCACTAAACCGTTAGAAGTCACAATTTCACATGCCCTAACTTTCTCGTCTCGTCCTATGAAAGTTTTCGTAATTCGAACCATCTTCCACATTAGCCTAGGAAGATTCTGTTCATACAACAGAACCAAATCGCCTACTTGCAATTTCTGTTGCTTTACAGTTACGTTATTGTGAACACTCCTTAATTGTTGTAAATAGTTACATGACCATATTTTCCAGAACTTTGTAAGGATGTCATTCCTCGCTTTCCATGCCTGCAAAATATTGTCCCGTTTAATTATCGGATTTGTCAAATCGATTTGAAATCCACAATAATTTTCTCCCAGCAAAAAATGGCCTGGCGTTAGAATTAACAAATCATCTGGCTCATTACCAATGTATGTTAGTGGTCTTGAATTAATAGTAGCTTCAACTTCAGTCAAAACTGTTTGCAACTCATCAAATCCAATAGTCCGTTTTCCAAGCGACAGTTTTAATGCATCTTTAACTGACTTCACAAGCCTCTCCCAGAAGCCACCCCACCATGACGCTCGTTCCACAATAAATCGCCATTTAATTCTTTGCTGGGCAGCTAATCCTTGAACTTCGTTTTGCCACAAAATTTTTGTAAGCTCGTTTAACTCCAAAGCAGCTCGTTTAAATGTCTTAGCATTGTCGGAATATATAATGTCGGGCACTCCCCTTCTCGAAATAAATCTTCGAAGAGCTCTGATACAACTCTCTGTTGTCAGATCCGGAACCAATTCCAAGTGTATCGCCCTAATAACAGCACAAGTTAACAACATAATATAGACTTTTAATCTCCCATTTTCCTTTATGACATACAATGGTCCCGCAAAATCTACCCCTGTCACTTTAAAAGGCGCAACAGCATCTAATCTACTTCTAGGCAACGGTGCAAAGGGTTCACTTGCCGGTTTTCCTCTTAACCTTTTACATACAATACAAGTCTTTATTATAGCCTTAATCCGTTGCCTTCCTTGGATAATCCAATATTTTTTTCTAACATTAGTTAAGGTAATATTAACCCCGCCATGCCTTACTGCGCCATGAATCCTTAATATTACATGCGTCGTTAAGATAGATTTTTTAGGCAAAATAATCGGATACTTCGTGTCATAAGGTAAGGCTGCCTCCTGTAATCTACTTCCCAATCTTAAAACCCCTTGATCATCCAAAAATGGATTAAGACTGAGAATGCTCGATTGCCTCTCTATAATGTGACCTTTTGATAAAGCACTAATTTCCGCTTTAAAATACTGAGCCTGTATAACCTTAATCCAATAAAATTCACTTTGGATCAGTTCTTCAGCTTTAACCTTTATTGAATCAAATAATGTCTCGTGAAGATTTCGTGACCTTGCTATAAATCTTCTTACATAAGCCGTTATTCTAAGTATTTTATCAAAATTACTGAACTTGTCAAATGGAAATAAGGGCTCTCCGCTAATTCCGTTTACTTCAACTTGAACTGCAAATGCCGAAAAAATACCATGCTGCTCAGGCTCCGTTATCCCATCATTTGGCCAAAACTCTTTGTCTTTCAATAACCATTCAGGTCCGTGAAGCCAAAGTTTCGATTCTACAAATGCTTTCACGTTAATCCCTCTCGATAACAAATCTGCAGGATTTTCAACACCTGGGCAATGTCTCCATTCACCTTTTGTTAATTTTTGGATCTCTGCTACCCGATGGGCAACATATGGTTTCCATTTTGAACTTTTTCCTTTAATCCAATGCATAGAAATCTTGGAGTCTGTCCATAGGAAAATTTCGTCGATATTTTTGCACAAACTTTTTAGTATAAAATCTTGCAACCTAGCAGCACACAATGCACCCGTTAGCTCCAATTTGGGAATCGTTAACGTTTTATCTCCCTTCAAGTTAAGTGGAGCCACTCTATTTTTTGCTACCAGAATATTACAACTTTTATTTTTTTTAGAAGTTGTTACTTTAAGATAGGCAACTGCCCCATATGCTTTGGGGCTAGCATCTGAAAATATGTGCAATTCCGTATGGTCTTTTGAGTAGTCAACAACACATCTTGGAATCCAGTATTCTTTAAGTTCCAATAACTCATTTTCCCACTTAATCCAAACTTCGGTCAATTCGTTTGATAAAATGGAGTCCCAGCCGTACTTTTCAATCCATATTTGCTGCATTAAAATTTTTGCTCTTATTATAAATGGACTTAATAATCCTAATGGATCGTATACTTTTGCAATTGTCTGTAGAACTTTACGCTTCGTTATTCCTTGCTGCCCCGTATGATCCTCGACGGTAGATAATATAGAATTGACATCAATGTTTAGCTGATCTGTAAGAGTACACCACCGTATTCCCAGAACTTTCTTTACAGGATTACTGGCCTTTTCATTATCCATTAAAAGAGTTCTTCTTAAATGCACATTATTAGTAGCCCATTTCCTTAGATTCATGCTAGCTTTCTTCATTATTTCTTGACTTTTGAAATAAAGTTCACTTGCCTCGTCTGACGTGTCTACAGCAGCCACCAAATCATCGACGTAAAATGACCTTGACATGATATCACATATCTTTTTAAAACCTTCATTCTGCTCATCCAAATGTTTGGTCAAAGTAGCTGCCAAGATAAAGGGACTGCTCGTTACACCAAAAGTCACCCTTTTCATGCGAAAACTAACTATTTCTGGTAAGCTTCCATTATCCTCAATTGAGCTTTCGTACCATAAAAACCTTAGTGCATCTCTATCATCCTCATTAATTTCAATTTGCAGAAAGGCTTTCTCAATATCAGCTATTAATGCAACGTTGCCAATTCTAAAATTAATTAGCACTTTTAATAGCAAGGGTACCAAGTTTTCACCTGGTGATAGAAGATCATTCAAAGATGGCATTCCTGGAGCATGGGCAGATGCATCAAATACAACCCTTATTCTTGTGGTATCTTTATCGTATCTATACACCGGCCTGTGTGGCATATAGTAGGCTTTAGGCGAAATAACACAATTAGCACTTTCTGCGCAATCATTCTCAAAATATTCTCGCACAGCCTTATCATACTCTACTAGTCCTCCCATGCGAATAAGCTTTGACGTTAAACTTTTAGCCCTCGAAAGTGCCCCGTTAAAGTTTGACTCCACTACTATATCTTTACTTTTCCAAGGTAGTGCCACAGTATACCGATTCTCGTTAAATTGTATACTTTCTTCTATGTACCTTTTCGTAGAATGGTCCATTACATTAGTATCATTAATCCCAATAGCTTCCAGGTCCCAAAATTTCTTTAGATCAAAATCATCATTCACAGTTTGCACTTGGAAAATATTAGCCACATTCACATTCAATGAAAATCCATATTCACAGCTTCTGCCATGGATAGTCCATCCTAAATAGGTATTCACCGCAGTTTGATATTCTGACAGCTTTTTAATTTCTCCAGTGACTATTTTCCAGTAGTAATCAGCTCCTACTAATACTGATATTCCAGGCAAAACTTGCTCTGCGTTATCTGGACAAATATCAGCCAAACTATGCTCCTTACTAAATTCATTTATAATTGAATTGTTACACGATGGAACAGCAAGTGTATCAAAACAGATTTCTGGTACTTCAATAGCGTTAATCGTTATGTTTTCGTTAGAGTTTACACCTCTTATTGTTAACTTTACTCGATTACACAACCGCGCAGGCGCCAGTTCTTTTTTACCAAAACACATTATAGACAGTTTGTGAGTCCCTTCTATTGGTAAATTCAATTGTCTGGAGACACACTCTTTAATAAAAGTCAACTGACTTCCGCCATCAATAATAAGTCTGATAAAAGTTTTAGATTGTCCACTGTCCTTTTCGTCATATTCCAAAATTTTTACACACTCATTGTCCATTTGATCCTCACTAATAAATGAACTCGCCTTTTCGTTAGCAGATTTTAAATTTTCTCGAGCCGATTTTATTTTGACCACTTGAACAAGAGCGTCTTTCACATTAAATAGTTCCGAATCAATAATTACGTTAGCTTCGTTAACAACCCTCGTGAGCTGAGCGCGACACGCCGTTTTCATCGCAACCTCCATTTTTTTATTACGTTAGTCCGTTACGTTAGTATAGTTTTCAATCCGTTAAAAAAAAAGAGAAAAAGTCCACTAAAAGCTTTCCCGGGTTTCGGCACCAAAATGTAAATATTCTACATTCGCTTTACGTTTAAACACAAATAATACTCCCGGATACGTATAAAAAACTTTATTACAGACTAATTCTGAATTATAATTGAAAACTACTGATAAGATTACGGAATTAAACTTTTAAATAGTCTATACACGGGAAAATGTCTATTTGCCCGAGCCGTAAGACGTCGCGACGTTTATTTCTTTTAATCGACAACTCAACTAACTCTTTTTAATACGTTTTGTTTTGACGAACCAGTCCGGCCTTGAGCAGAATATTTCTTAGAACTCCAGACGCCGACGATAAACACACAGTTCTCTTGGTATTCGTTTTTAAATAATAAAGTTATGCGATTTATGGGTTCATCACGCGTTATTTTCCACAATGAATGCTGAGGTTGAAAAAATGCCGAGGTTCTTAAAAACTGCAAAACTGCAGAACTGATTTTGACCGAAAGGACATTCTGCGATGGAATTACTCTCGACAACATAGTTTTTATTGAAAGAGTTAATTTACCCCTCAGTTTAACACCATTGACGTTATTAACTAGAAATGGAGTTGCTGAAGTTTTTAGGCGAGTCAACATTCGTCTTAACCCGTGAAACGACGCGGATGTTTAAACAGTAAAGGCGAGCGAAACGAGCGAATAAGATCTACCGCTGAGTGGGCTCCGTAATTGGGGAGAACACGCTACATAATCCGTCCTAATTAGTCGAGAAAATCAACACGGGAATTATACCGGTTTATGTGCCGAGAAAAGCCCCGATAATTGGTCTGGGAAATGCTTGCTACCGTAGTTCGGGACCGTCGAGTTTCAGTAGATGAATGAATAGATTCTCGGAATTAAAAGAGATGTAAAATTAACTATCATCAGAAAAAAATTTATAATATACAGATTTCCCAATTACAACCTATATTTTTTTAAAGCATAGAATGAACGTACTAACCCAAGAAATAAGAGAATTCCCCATAACCAAGTAATCAAAGACAAATTTTCTTGATCTTACTTTTACAAATAGAAATGATCTAGTGGTGAGTGAAGCTGTTGACTGTGTTTTTGATAAATCTGTCTATCATAAGCCTTATCATTTTGAATTAACTTAACAATGATAAAGAAAAAACTTTAAAATTTGTACACTTAAGAAATGCAAATTATTTGGCTGCTAATAGTTATTTGTGTGGAGTTAATTGGGACCATGTTTTGAATGTAATTAATATTGATGATGCGGTTTCAGAGTTTAATCATATATTGAATATGGCTATAGCTTTATTTGTGCCTCTTAAGAGAGACCTTGTCTTTTCCCAGTTGGTTTTCAGGGGAGTTAAAGTACTTGATCCAGCAAAAGAAAATTTCACATAAGAAATATCAGACTAGTCATACTGATGCAGACTACGAAGTCTTTTCAGATCTTAGAGTTAGGTGCAAAACTCTAATGAAGACTTGTTACCAGAACTTTATTTCAAACTTTATTTCAAAGTTTCATAACAGGAAAGCAACAAATAGGCTTCCTGATTTGAAGACCTATATAATGGGGAGTTTGCAGGTTGTGAACAAATTGCAGAGGAGTTTGCCAAGTTTTTTTCTACTGTCTATAATGAAGATACTTAATAATGTCTTACCTTCTCGGCAGGCTGGTGTAAACATGACTATTCCAAATCCTAAATTATCTGTTGGATTAATTTTTGATAAGATCTTTCGATTACCCCTTAAACTTAGCGATGGCTATTATTTTTTGAGAAAATGTGTATGTTTCCTCTCTTATACCCTCTTTATTTTATTCAGTAGGTCATTTGACTTGACAATTTTTCCATCCCAGTGGAAACTCAGTTTTATTACGCCTAAAATGTGGTACTGCTAATGAAATGATCAATTACAGGAGTGTGTGCGTACAGTCTGCCATTCCAAAACTTCTATCTATAGTCTTATTTATGACCAAATTAATTTTTATTGCAAAGAACTTCTGTTATGTGGCTTCAGTCGTGGCAAGTCCGCTATTACAAACTTGTTGTTGTATCAAGGTGCTCTGTTGAATGCTTTGGAGAGGGGTGAACAAGTGGATGTAACATATACAGACTTTTCCAAGGCATTTGACAGTGTCAACCCTAGCTTATTACTAGAAAAATTAAGACTTTTTGGCTTTTCAGATTGTTTGGTGGCCTGGTTGGCGAGTTTTCTTTCTGACTGATTTGAGCAGGTACAAATTGGTGATGCTAGGTCACACCTTATCAGTGTGACCTCTGGGGTTCCACAGGGTGGTCATTGTTCTCCTCTGTTGTTCAATATTTTATTAATATTTTGATTTGCTTTGAAAATTGTAATTTTTTGTTTTTTTGCCGACGATTTCAAGTTTTATAGGATGATCAGTTCAGAGCAGGACATGGTTCTCTTGCAAGATGATCTGAATAGATTGTGTGAATGGAGTAATAGTTTGGCTTTGAAAGTGGGTAAATGCAGTTTCATTAGTTTCTACAAAAGAAACAAACAGGCAATTTCCTCCTATACTATAGATAATTTTAATCTTAGGTACACTGAAGTAGTAAAGGACCTTGGTATCTTTTTAGATGAACAATTGAATTTTAAAACCTAGGTGACTACTATTATAACTAAAGCATCTAAGGTCTTTGGTTTTGTCCTGTGCAATTATAAAGACCTTTCGGTTAAAACTTGCAAAAGGCTGTACATATCACGTGTTGTCTCTTTGTTGGAGTATGAATCAATTTGGTCTCCTGTTTACATAAATAATTGTATGATACTGGAGAGAGTTCAAAATTATTTTTTACGATTCTGCCTTTATAAACTTCGCATTCCAGTTCCTGATGACCATTGTTATGATGAAGCAATGAACTTGCTGAATATGTGAAGTTTACTTAAGAGACGCACTGAGAACGATTTAATGTCTATTTATAAAGTTTTGAATGGCCTTGCGATTTGCCCGAACTACTTAAAAAAATTTCATTTAATATTCCACACCGTAATCTGAGGGTAAATCGATTGTTTTCTTTGCCTCATCATCGTACCAACTATGCTATGCACTCGCCTGTCGAAAGAACCTTGAGGCTAGTAATATTAGTAGTACTAATTTTGCACTGTTAATTATTCAGATTTTGAGAGATTATTATTACTACTTGTAAAACAGTTTAATTATCCTTGGTATTAAGATTAAGTCTGATAATTATTGTTAATTAGTGGTTAGGTAGTCTAGTTTTTATTTCTTTTTCAGAAATATTTATGTTTTTTTGTAATGGTGTATTGGTTAAATAAATAAATAAAAATTCGAGACGTTTAATCCAGATGTAGAACCAAAAGACTTCTATCTGAAGAGCTTGATAGGCCACGTGAAACAAGAACAAAAAACAAAGAACAACCAGCCTTAGATATGGCCTTGTTTGCCTTTGAAGACATCATTGGTAAGTCTTGAAAAATAATTACACCCCTCGAAATACTTCCCATTCTCTTACCCAGGTAGTCATTCAGCAGTTGGAAACTTCTTAATAAAACTCTTCGGATACCTGGTCACCGAGCAATAAGTACAAAAGAAAATCCAGCAAGAGATCGAGCAAGCTGTGGTCACAAAGGGATATCAATCAGCATATGTGACAGAAATCAGCTGGTTTATACTGAAGCTGTTATCTATGAAGCTATCAGGTTGATAGCTTCGCCTATTGTTCCTATGATGGCCAATCAGAGTAGTCCTAATAATGGTAAGTAATAATAAAATAAATGATCTTAAAATGAAATTGCAGAATAAAAGGCAATTGAGGGGATGGAAGGAAAGTGAGTAAAAAAAAATTTACTTTCTGAATTATAACTTTGTTTTAAAATGGTTATCAATTGCCTTAGTTGAATCTAAAGACTATAAGTCATTTGGAAACAAAGAGGATTTTAACCTTTTAAAAATTTTGGGAATATACCTGCGCTAAATAATACTTAAGACGTTACAGATTAAATAATTTTCATAATACTCATAGAATCATAGAGGTCCTTTTGTAATAAGGGCACCTGCGCATTTTATAAGATTTAATATAAAATTCTAATAAATTGTAAGACTTTTTATGGGGGATTATATAAGGATGACATGAATAAATTTTAAATAATATCTGCTTAATTTTGTATCTACTTTTATATTGTGTAGACGATGAAAATAAATATGAATAAAATATTGTTTAAACTTGATCAAGTTTTAAAAATGTTCAAAAAAATTAATTTCTTTATTTTTTATTAATTTAATTGTTTTTTTTTAGATAGATGTTCATAAATTTTATTAGAAAATATATAAAAAAGAAAAATTATTAGGCCAGTTTTTAAAAATTTTCTGAAAAAATTACTCATGCGTTTTTTTATAAAAATATGTAATTTCTATGTTTTTTCTTTTTTCTTTGTAATTAGAAAATTTCTAGTAAATCTATAGAATTTGTATTGAAAAATGTTTTATTTTCAGTAAAAATTTATTTTCCATACTTTGCTATACATTTATAGAAAAAGTGTTTACTTTTCATATTTTAACATAAAAATGACAAATAATTCAATTTCCATAAAATAATAAATATTTTATTAATGACATGTTTCTCAAAAAAAAATCTTCGAAAATTTTCGAATTTTTGTTAAAATTAACCCAAATAAATTTTCCTTTTCTATATATTTCTCAATCGGAAAGCTCTACGTAAAGGGAAACAATTAAGAAAACATAATTGCCAATTACATTAATAAAAACTATAAAAAAAATCACATTAACAATTTAAAATTCAAAAAGCCAAATAAAAATCCCAAAAAAAATATTAATATTAAATAAATCAATTAAAAATCTGTGTGTGTTAAAATTGTATACAGACTTAATAAAGTAATGATGTTTCCTCCTAGTTTTCCCAAATGCCGATTCCCAAATTGTCATTTTTCCGAATCACCATTTTTCCTGAGAGTACTATTATCCATCAGTCATTTTTCCGAATGCTATTTTCACTAGGTACTCATTACCTGAATAATTTTTTCTCGAAACCATTTTACCTTTTACCAATTATTTCTAACAATTTATTTCGAATAATAGATCCGGTAATAAAATTTAATTCACGGTAAGGTTAGGTTGGGTTGGCATCATTAAAAAAGACTATAAAGCTTAACAGATATTCATTCGAAAAAAGAAACCCAAGGAATCAACCCCTTGTCGCCCCGGGAATGCTTGATATACACAACGACGTCGATAAAAACCCGATGATTCCCAAGAGCAATTAAAAATAAATGCTAACCAACGATGTATTGGCCTTTCATTTGCGAAATTGAATAAACGGTAAATAAATGGGCGACGACTTTAAATATTTATATGGCGTACTCTTTGCATGCACCAACGAAGATAGGATGGTGCAGCGACGGGACAACGGAAAGCCTAAGGACTTTCGTATCGTATATGCACATATGTGCCAATAGAAGAATGACGAGACGGCCAATAAAACTTGACTTACTCGCATAACGTACAGGAAATGTGTTTTAGACAAATTAATCGTGATTTTATTATATTCTCTATGGTCGAACACAGCGATTCTGATATAGACCTCAAGAGTCTATATTACGAACGTCTTTTTTGGCTGAAACCGAATTTATTACCTAACAACTTTGTTTGAGTTCAACATGGCACATGCGCAAGGGTGGTGTTTTGTTTACAAACGTATACATCGATTCTCTGTTGACAAATCGAAAACATTTGTGAGACTTTTCTGCGACAATTTTGTTTTGTTTGCAAATTTAAAAACTTTTCAAGTTCCTTCTCAGGTCGGTAAAGATCAAAAAGTCTGTGTTTTGTCTGCGACGACAAGTTGTGTGGACGCGTGTGCGTGCCAAAGCAGTAGGAGAAGGAGAATGTACAATTTCTATCAAAATTAAGTGTGTTTTTCTGTTGTTATGTAGTGATTAATAAATACTAGTGTATTTTTCTAAACATGTCGAGGGACAAGAAGTGGAATACACAAAATACATGCAAGTTAATGGAACTTTACAGGGAGCATCCGATATTATGGGACCCTAAAAATAAAGATTATAAAAATCGCTACAAGAAAGCCGATGCATTAAAGGAAATTTCTTTATAGCTAAATGTGCCACTAAATGATGTTGACAAAAAAAATAAGAATATTAACAAGCAGTATGCTAGAGAAAGACAAAACTATAAGGCTGTGGTAGGAATCACCTGTTGCTAAAAATCTTAAAGTGATTGCTAACCTTTCTGTTACAGTTATAGAATTTTCTAAAGTTAGTATGTCTTTTTGCAACTGCAGGATCAACAAGAACAAGGACCAAAAAATATGTTGAAGCTTGATCAAATCTCACCATTTAGTCCAATATCATCTGCGCGCAGCTGAACTAACAATTTGTCTATCGAACAACTTTCTCGCATTTTTAGGCTTGGTCTAATCCAAAAACGTTTGGGTTTTGTTTTAGCAACCTGGGATGATGATGAGAGCAGAAAAAACCACTTGCGGCTAGCAATAAATCTTCAGTTAATTTTTTTCCAACACTAATCACAACAACAACGTCACCAACTGAATTTTATTTTTATATTTTGTTGTTCTGGTGTGGACAGTTTGTCTCAATTTTGTTTTGTCTTCTGACGACAAATTTAGTCGCCGGTTTGTCGTGTTTTTGTTTCAGAATTTTGTTTTCGTTTTGTCTGCTTGGTCTGGACCTGGCATTAGATAAATGCCATTAGTACCACGAGTTCATAAACGGTAATATTGTTTCTAACTTAAAGCATAATCTATTATTTATTAAATATTTATCATGTAAATATTTTTTGACGACGTCACTGGGAAAGATTTCTAGTATCAAGCGGCGTTGCGATGTTGTTGCTTTTTTCTCTAATATACGTTATCTACATCATTTAACTTTAAATGTTAACTTCATTATAGAGTATGTTATCATATTTTATAAACAAAAAAATGCTTCATATATTATTAAACAGGAATAGTATTGTTTTACGCCTATTAAAATAAGTGACAAATTTTTATGATATTCAACCTTTCAACGTTTTAAGTGTTTCGATTTAAAAACCACCAATGAATGATGGAACTCCGATATTCAATGTAAAGACATGATAAGTTTTAAGTGTTCATCAAGCTATATAATGATAATGAAATAATGTTTGCGTCTAATTGTATAATCCAAAAAATTATTCTGAAACTATTAATAAAATTTTAAAAGGTATTCATCACACTATAACTAATTAAGCAAATTGTAGCTAAATTTATATTTAATTTCCGAAATACTTGTGATCTACTGAATACTCTACTCTCACGAAATGTTGCAAACGCAAATTCGAAAACACAGGCGCATAGGTAAGCGATGTGGTACGTGATACGAACGTGTACAATGCAAACTCGGAAACTGCCTATGTATCTTTGCCCAAAACGAAAAAAACACACAAACCAACGTCCACAAATATCGTTCTCCCTTATCAGCACAAACCAGTAATACTAATAGTAATTACGGCGAAATGCGCGGTAGTCAAAACCGAAAATCAAACATATCGGAATTAATAATTTTAATTAGCACACTCGGGCCGGCCGAATTCAGACAGATTTTGTGGTAATTTGTTAAATTTTTGATGCGTCAGGCCGATCGTATGAAAAATCTGACCAATAAGGGTGGGTTCTAGCGAAAACGGTAGCAAGGTTTGGGTATTTTATTTATTTAGACATGTTCTGCAGACCCCTCAAATTTGAATTTCTCTTTTCATATTTAGGGAACTTCCAGTTATTTAGCACTTTCTGATATCATCGTCAATGATGAAAGTTTACTAACTGCGGAATGATTCACTTTTCAGTTTTTCAAAAATTCACTTTGTGTGTGGAACAAGATAATTTTGAACAAGAATTTATCTATAAGTAATTAACTTTCAGACTTAGTTTACGACCTATCCAGGATCCGTCTGTAAATGTTTGGTTGCAAACCTACAAAAATGCACCTCATATCCTAAAAACAGGGCGAAAAATTCGTTCGAAATGAATGCAAATAGGTAAATCAAACCCTTCTCACTTCCGAACCTTTAAATTAAAAGGAATTTTAAATAGCATTAAACTGATAGTCTTGTAATATATATACCATAACCTAGAATCTACTCATATGCAGAGATTTATTTCTCTGCTGCAGGTTTAGAATATGTCTCAAGTCATAAATGAATTAACTTGGGGTGTTTTAAAAGAAAATACATCTCTTTTGGGCCTAATAGATTGTTCCGATAAAAAAATCTTAGTAGGCAGTAATGCTGATTCGACTTTGCAGATGTCATACCTGTTTTTATTGGTATACAGGAACTTTAAAAGTTTTGAAAAAGACGACTTTTATAATCATTTAATTAATTCACATTTCGATAATATATTTTACTTGACAAATATTAATGACAAGATTGAGGTTTTTAAGGTTTATATTCTTAGTCTTTTCGATAAACATTCACCATATACGTAGAAAACAAAATAACAAAACGGAAGAGTCCCTCCTTTAAAGGATTATAGACAATATCTCATGCTTTAAAGAAATAGGGCTTTTTCAAATATAAAAAGGAAAAACAGCAAATAATTGGAAAAACTACTTCGGAACCAAGTTACAATAGCCATTGACCGAGAGAAGAAGTGCTACCTTGATCAAACACTGCGTCAGGGTAAATGTAAAAAAAACTGGAACGTTCTGTACAAGCTTAATATTCATTCAAAACCTCCTAATGCAATTCCTGTCTATTTAGCGGATCCTGAAACCATCAATAATTTTTTCCAAGATGCTCCAAGTCCAGGCATTTTATCTCCAAAATAAAAAGGAAGGAGTTGAACATTTTGAGATTCAACATCTATCTCTTGAGGAAGTTAGGGAGGCTTAATTTCCTATAAAATTTGCTACAGATGGTATAATCCTGGATATGCTGCTACACTGTTGTTTATTTATTCTCCCACTTATTTAGCATCTTGTTCACTGCTATATAGAATTGTCTAGTTTTCCATACGCTTGAAAATCTTCATTCCTACTTCCAATGGGTTCAATCTGTGTTCAGAAGGGACTACAGATGCTCCACTGCTCTCCTAAAGGTAATGGATGACATCTTGCAAGCGACTGGCCGTAATTAACAACTTTAGTATTATTGAACTATTCCAAAACCTTTGACAAACTAAATCATCAATCATTATTGGCGATCTTAAGCTATTTGGGGTTTGGAAGAAATGCGCGTTGCCTTATCAAGGAGTTTGACCAGACGAACACAGTCGATGAAAATCAATGGTCAGTTGTATTCGTGTTTGTTAAAGGATAGATGTGACGTGCCACAAGAGTCCATCCATGGACCTTTGTTCTCTATTTTATATACTTTGCAATTATCTTTTTATTTCAGATACTTATTGCTCCATATATTGGTGACACAAAAATTTACTTGTTACTTTTACCTGATAAAATTGAAGAAGCTAACGAACGTATTTTTTGATATCTAGCCCTGCTTCCCAGAGGTACAAAAATTCCTTGCACCCATGAAAAAGTTTTGTTAAATTAATTGCTTTACTAAAGAAACTTTTTTATGAAAATCTCTCTCTTTCAGGATCATCTCTTTCAAGGCAGATGTCTTAATTTGTCGGACAGCTGTAGAGCTTTGCTCTAAAAATGAGATTGTTATCCTTGTTTCAGAAAATACCGATATATTGGTTTTGGCACTACATCATTGCAACCAAACCAACTTGTATTCTCTTCGCCCTGGAAAGGCTGGAATAGATAATAAGGTCACAAATATGCAAAAATTACAAAATTGCGGCTCCGTTAAAGACATAATTTTGTTTTTGCACGCAGTTTCAAGATGCGATCCAACATAATTTATCTTTAATAAAATCTTAAAAGGGCTTCAAGGTTTCAACGGCTTACTTCATTTTATTCCGAAGACTCGTTAAAACCTAACCTAAAGTCGGCATTACGAGGTGTGACAATTAAGTAATGAGACTCCATAAAAATCGTTTATTCAAAAATTATTCTACAACTCTGCCATCTCCTTCAAAGTAGTCCCCTTGGGCAGCTATACAACGATTCGACTGGGATGTCCGCCAGTACCCTCGTTACAGCAGCTTGGATGTCCGTAATCGATTCAGAATGGGTACCTTTAACCACCGATTTTGTTCTAGGGAATAAAAAAAAGTCACAGGGTGACATATCGGGCGAATAAGGTGGCTGCTGCAACACGGCGATCCCTTTAGGGGCCAAATACTGGGACACGCTGAGGGCGGTATGGCACGACGCGTTGTCATCCCAAAATCGTCGGTTAAAATTTGTCTCACTGTCTCACGATTAATACCTAGTTCCGAGGCTAACATTCGGACTGTTAAACGCCGATCTTCAAGGATTAGGGCGCGTACACGCTGCGGATGCGCGTCAGTCCGCACCTCGACCGGTCTCCCTCGTCTTTCACGCTTTCTCGCCCCTTCATAAACTCTTTATGCCATCGAAACACCTGGGCACAACTAAGAGCACTATCACCATGCACTTTTACAATTTTAGTGTACGTTTCCGAAGCTGTTTCGCCCAATCCGGCGCAAACTTTTATTGCGACGCGTTGCTCTAGATTTGGTTTTTGCATTTTTGTGACAAGCACCACCAACACACGTCTAATCAACACGACACAGCAGGCGAACTAAACAAGCTAGAGCGATGGTCAATGTATCAATGGAGAGGGAAGGGATGCCGGGATGAGGTAAGAGAATGTTAAGGTCGCAGGTTTACCACAAGCGCGGCAACAAAATCAGTCTCATTACTTAATTGTCACACCTCGTATATAATTTTATCTATTAAACTTATATAATTCCAAAAAAAGTCTAAACGAACTACAGTATATCATGTATCCTAGAGTAACTTCGAGGCAGGTTACTCTCAGGTCAGTTTAATCTAGCCATATTATTACCTCCAATGGAAAAATATACAAAACAACATTTACTGAGAGTGTATTCATTTGATAGATTATACTTATTTTGAAATTATCAGCGATTATTAATTTAGTTGTACTTTTTTAAGGTTCACGAATGCCTGGGCAATGACATGGATCCTACTGAATGTGGTTGGATAAAAGATGATAATGGTGACCCGTGAATACAGTAGAAGAAACAGCAACTGCAGATCATTTAAAACAAGTATTTTGTAATTTTAAAGAAAGTGCCTGTAAGCGAAATTGCTCATGCAAGAAATTAAGCATTAGATGGGTCTCCAAAGTGTGGCCAATGTTACTGAATAATTGAGAGAAGTCGTTTATTTTCTCAAAGAGACCTAGATTCAGTAATCTAAAGGGAAAAGATTCAGTAAACTACACAAAGTCTCGGTGTCAAAAGTATTTATTAATTCTAACAGTAGGTTACATGTGTTTCGCTCATATTAAGAGCATCCTCGGACCTTAAAAATCGACTACAAACAGTACCTGCTTTACGGTCACATTATTTATACACACACACTCTCATTTTTAAGGTCTGATGATGCTTTTAATATGAGCGAAACACGTGTACCCTACTGTTAGAATAAATAAATACTTTTGAGACCGAGACTTTGTGTATTGAAGTGTGAAAATGCCGGATTTGTAGTTGAAGAAGGAGAAATTTTTACAGTTTTTATTGTATTCATTTGATAGATTATACTTATTTTGAAATTATCAGCGATTATTAATTTAGTTGTACTTTTTTAAGGTTCACGAATGCCTGGGCAATGACATGGATCCTACTGAATGTGGTTGGATAAAAGATGATAATGGTGACCCGTGAATACAGTAGAAGAAACAGCAACTGCAGATCATTTAAAACAAGTATTTTGTAATTGTAAAGAAAGTGCCTGTAAGCGAAATTGCTCATGCAAGAAATTAAGCATTAGATGGGTCTCCAAAGTGTGGCCAATGTTACTGAATAATTGAGAGAAGTCGTTTATTTTCTCAAAGAGACCTAGATTCAGTAATCTAAAGGGAAAAGATTCAGTAAACTACACAAAGTCTCGGTGTCAAAAGTATTTATTAATTCTAACAGTAGGTTACATGTGTTTCGCTCATATTAAGAGCATCCTCGGACCTTAAAAATCGACTACAAACAGTACCTGCTTTACGGTCACATTATTTATACACACACACTCTCATTTTTAAGGTCTGATGATGCTTTTAATATGAGCGAAACACGTGTACCCTACTGTTAGAATAAATAAATACTTTTGAGACCGAGACTTTGTGTATTGAAGTGTGAAAATGCCGGATTTGTAGTTGAAGAAGGAGAAATTTTTACAGTTTTTAGCCTAAATGTAAAAAGAAAGAAAATTTTTTAGGAAAAAAAAATGTGTGACTCTAGTAACTTGAAACTAAAATGTTTGATTTATTTTGAAATACCCATTATCCAAAAAATATACCTATGTTATTTTTTAGGTGGCAATTTTTCTTTTAGTTCAAAAGATGCATTTTATCAAGCTTAGAAAATGGTTCCTTGGTTTCTGGCATGATAGCATAATCGGACCGTATAAATTGGTATTATAATCTATAGTAAAAGAAAAGGTAAAGGATGTCATGGATTTTTTGTGGACACAGCAAGATGTTAATTTAAATGCCATGTTTCTTCTATCAGATGGTTAACCACTGGTGAAGTTTTTTGAAATTGGAAAGATCCTAGAACAATTGAGTATTTGATAAAAGACAACTTCTGTAAAACCCAGTTACTTAATGACGCTGAAAATACATATTGAAGTACAATTTTAATATTCGTATATTCGCAGTGTAGCTTTCAGTTTTCTAAAAATCCTTGCATGTGTAGTCTTCTCTAGATATGTACCAGCATATAGTGCCCACTAACAAATTCCTATATTCTCTCCTTACTTTCTAGTATAATTTAAGTAAATATTTATACATATTGATGGCTCTCTCTATAATATTTATTTATAATAAATTATTTCAAATATGAAATTTTACAAAAATGATATAGACAGATTCTTATCTCTAACACAATATATATATTTAAAGTGGTCATCATCAGGTTTTTCCTCGGAATTTTTAACACTAGATTTCTTATAATAAATAATAATAGGTCGGGAGTTGTATCGGGAATCATATATGTTGGGAGTTGTACTTTAATAATACTGGCTAGTAATGAGCAATATGCAATAGATTAATCGCTAATCCTCAATAAATATTTGCAATTAATAAATGCGTCTAGAGTCACAAGATATATTCAAATAAAATTACTGATATTCAAAGAAATTACATTAGTCTACTTAAACCTGATACTGCAGCATCAACCAAAGTAACACTCTGTGATTAAATTAAAATTAGGGCCCATAAAAAAACTAATTTTATTTAAATATAAATTATTAACGCAGAATTTTTTATGTAATAATAAATGTTTAAGCTACCCTTTTACACGTTGCAAATTTAAACGAAATAAATAAAATATGCAATTTAGAATATAATTTAAATTATTGAACCTAAAAGGTTTTTATGATTAATATGTACGCACGCACATAAAAAATAAATAATCTATAATGGCAACCGCCGAATTGCTTTTTGTTTACCACACAGTATGTACATATACCATGAAATAAAGAAATTAATAACCAAATTGCCAGAGTAGCTGGCGGGAACCTCACGTAATTGTCCTATAATATTGATACTATCGCTAATTAACGTACAATGTACTTGAATTATTAATGATTTTTTTTTCACCGATGAGCGTTTACTAGACGAGGTATTTTTAATTGGAAAAACGATTATTCGTGGGACTCTGAAAATCCACATGCTCTAAAGGAACAACATTTTCAGCATGAATTTACGGTAAATGTTTGGTGTGTTGCGATATCTGGTTTTTTTAATGGTCTTTTTGAACTTCCTCCTAGTCTGAACAGAGCCCTCTATTTAAACTGAAATTGAACAACCCACTACTACAAGATCTACCACTAGCCATAAGGCGGAACATGTGGTTTAGTGCCACCTAGAAGTCCAGACTTAAACCCTTTAGACTTTTCAATATGGGCACACATGAATGACATGGTTTACAAAGATACAATTAATTCCATCAAAGAATTACGACAGAAAATTCAAGAAGCTGCAAAAATTATCAAAAATAATCGACAAATATTATTTAATATTCAAAGATCTTTAAGGAGACGCCTTACAAAGTGTATTGAAGTGGAAGGCGGGCATTTTGAACATTTACTTTGAAGTTTTCTTTTAATATTGTTACTGATTGTTATTTGTTGTCTTTACTGTTGTTACCCAGCATAGTAGTAATTTAAAAGAATAAATTCTTATTAAGCCAATGTAATAACGGTTCGAAAACGAAACATCCATGTTCATTCATAAACTTCGGCAATTTCTTTCCACATGGCAGTAGTAGTTGTTGGCATCGAACTAGACATTAATACTTGCCAAATTGTTTGACATACTTCTTTTATAATGTGTGGTACTGTACTGAATCCCATACGGTAACTAAAAGCCAGAGATCTAAACGAATTAGCGGTTGCTAAGAATCTAAAACAAAATATAAATGTTTTTTATTAAAAGAATATTCCCTCGTTATTTGATAAGCATACAACGTCAAGAAAATAAACAATAAAAAATTTTTTTTTGAAGTATGATATTGTGAAAACAGCATGGGGTAAATTACTAACCTATTTTTTGAATGCGCAAAAATGCCAAAAAGTGGACAACCGGCTACTAAAATCGCGAAATGGAAATATGAACGTGAAATGGAATTCCCCTTACCATATTTGAAAGCACGTCAAACAGATACAAATCTAGGTGGAACAACCTATTAAAGAATCCAGTAATGACGCAAATCAAGAAAAAAATGATCCTGGCACATCTGAATCGACTGTTACGAAAAATATGTCTAAGCATAGTCGGGTGTCAAAACCATCTCGAAAACTTTATGAGGAATATTATGAGGGAAATTGCTGATTTTTGAAAATCCAGAAAATTCAGTGCAAGATCAGCCTGCCTTGGATGAAATAAAGAGGAATTTTTTACGCTGAATGTTTAAAATGCAAATAACTTAAAAACTTATAGAGTTACATGAAATAAACAAGAGTACCTTTTTTATTCAAAATTGAACTGCCTTTTAGATTTTCTAGTCGTTTTAGCCATAACATATTAGGCTAAAAAGATATGTTGTAATTTACCTAACAGGGTGTAACTAACGCTCTGTTTAAATAATGCTAAATTCACCACAAAATTCGTAATTTTTATGTCAAAACACATAAAGTCGCCCATTTTTAACACGATACTGCGTAAAATCACAAAATTATTAAGAAATTTCAAATTAAAATTCCAACTTTAAATACCCTGTATCTCGTAAACCTGCAATATTTGTATAAGACATGTTAAGCTCAATCGCCATATTTTGGTGTGTAGTATCTCCAGTTCAGAGATTGCCCATTCTTAATGATTCACCCTGTATATATATAAAACAAAAATTGTAATTTCCCCTATACCCCATTACTCGATTTGCAATAAAATCAATAACACAAAAGTAATTAAAACAAATTTAATTAGATTAAAAACGATTGCAAATTGGTTATGAATATTTTATCGACAGGCTTCTGCGAAATTTTATTAAAATTTTCATCCCAGGTCTGTGCAAACGCGCGCCCCCCTCCTCTATTTTCTGTTATTAAACAAATCGCAATCGGACTATTTCGAATTAAATTTTCAAACGACCGACGAAAATAAATATGATTTGGAAAATTGGAAATGATAAGTCGGCCCCCTAATAACAAGCCGGCATACAAATACAAACAATTAGCGTAATAGGACTTCGAAATGAATTAAACGATCAAATCGTTATTATTTAATGTTGGTCTGGGCCGCGGTGTTTGCTTGTTATGGGAAAAAATTGGTTAGAAATTGCAATATTAAAATAAGTTAATATAAATGGTATATATGGTTAAACGCAGTACAATTGAGTTTATGTGTGTATACAATTTTTATATGAAAGGTTTCCATATGGCTGACATCTACTATAATTAATATATAATTATGCATGTATGTATAATCGTAAAATTATTGTTAATATAGGTTTTTATGTAGACTCAGATTAAGTGTCTAGCATACGCATAGTTTAATTTATCTTCAATAATTAACTGGCTAGAGGGTTCTATTAAAAACATAGAAACAGTTATATTAAAATGTATGAGTGATATAAATGATCATAGCTTCACAGTGAACATTTGGATGATGGTCAGAATGAGGTGGTTTCTATAAATGCTACTTTCTGTGTACAGTCATATACATATATTTGACAAAATGGAGGATAAGAATATTTTAAATTAATTCTCAAGTGACTTGTGGCATAAGAAATCCTTAATAAGAAGAATTTAATAGAATAACAGAGTAGTAAGAGCAAGAGTTCTTTGTTTATTTAAAAGTCTGCAAAATCAGTCAAAATAAAAACCTGAGAACTAATAAGTTTCAAGATATGTAAATAAAAGTTTAAGAACGAACTAAAATCAAATTCAAATTCTTGAAACAAAAGACCGATCGAGTGTCTGTCCGTTTTGTTGTAAATAATTTTAAGGATATATCTTTGTGTAAGATTGAGAATATCTATTATATATAATTATGCTCCTTCCCATACAGGTATACCACATCTCTTAACAGATTCTGCAAGAAAAATTTACAGCAATTTCAGAACCTTAATAGGTATGCAATTTCTAATCTGGTAAAATGTGTAGACTAGTTTACGGAGTTTGTGCTTTCTATATGCTTAACCCATTTCATTTTCTGATCCATTGTAACAACTTTTCACATTGACATGGTGTCTCTCTGTTTAACATTCCAGAGTATGAATGTCTATACTATCAGTCTGCTAATTATGTGAGTCAACTAAAACGTATAAACTTTGTTTTTTCTATGTTCACATTCTTCAATGCTTTCTTAACCATTCACAAACTTTCGCAAATTCAGTTTTAACTAATTCTACTGTTGTATTCCAGGTATCTTCCTGTAGGAGAAGCGCTGTATCATCACCATATGATTTAAGTTTGCTTCAAGTATTTATATTTAGCAAATCATTGATATACCACGAAAACAGAAGCGGCTCTATTACAGTTTGCTTATTTTTAATTTTCACTCACTGCTGCCAATAGCTATATAAGATTAAAGATTCTTGGCCCTACATAAGAAATATGACGCTAATATATTGTAAAATCCACCTTAGTCAAAAAAACATGTTCTCTCTTGACATAGAGTATTATTAAGGCGTTGGGATAGAATCTTATAAATGTTATTCTTCATAAAGTTAAGGCTGCTTTTCAAGTAAAGTTCTCTTACTGGGAAAGCATCACTTTCCAAAAACAAATTAACTGTTGGATATCTTTTGGTTTTTTATTTTGAGTGATAACCAGGTTTGATAAGATTGTGCTCCACATACTACCAAATTCCTATACCATAATTTGGAATGTATTCAACCAGAGCCTGATAGACCAACAACTCACGAGGCATAAATTCGCGTAGTTAATAAAACTTAATTCTGTATAAGTTGTCTTAGAATCACAAGTACAATTTTCCATCTGATTTGCAAAACATGGATAAGTATATATTGTTACTTCCTAAGGTTCTTCTTGTTGATTACTTTTATAAATAGGAAAATTTATAAAGTGTGTTTTATTACTATTTAGAATTAGGAGATGTTGATCTGTTTAAAATTTAATTAATGTGATATATTTGTGTGCTTGTACTTCCGACAATGATTTTGCTTTTATTAGAATTACAGTATCATCAGCTTAACAAATATCAGACCAATTTATTTCAGGTAACTAACAGTAACTTTTTTATTTAGAATTATGGATACTAACTACAACATACCAACACGGATACTAACTAAAACATCCACAATTCCTCCTGAAAGACCCTGTATAGCGATATATTATAATGATATAAAAAAATGCATTGTTACAAACAGTTTTTCTCATTTATTTCTTTGAGATAATTGAAAGTTTATCCTTTAAAATGTTTCTAAAAACAATTCCTTTGAAATGTTTACTTCTAAAATTTTCCATGTCACTACAAAATACATAAATAAGTCAAATTAACAAAATTAATAAAAAGTTGAGATAATTCCATTGATTATGTAAAAATAGCGATTTTTGGTAAATCGATGGTTCTGTATTTTGAACAAAGTGAAAACTACAGCATATAGCTTTGTAATTGTTATGAAGCAAAAATGATAACATTTGATGATGATCAATGATAACATAATGTAATATGCAAGCATGTAACATACAAATGAAGTCTGAAGACGTGAGAAACTATTACCAAAAAAAAACACGCTAGTTATTTTATTATTTTACCATTGCCATTGTTCTTTTATTAAGATTCTCGATAATTACCCAATTATCCAATTCATCAAAACAATTTTTCTTCTGCGTTAAAAATGAAGAAAAATTAACAAATCAACGTCTCGAAATTATCCGTTCGTTTACCATGACTAATGGTTATTCGAACGGCATTTTCTGGATGAAAATCGGGGGGGGCGCCCGGATCTCGCGGGACCATACCTATAGCAACAACAACAGTAAGCGGAACAATTACCGTTATTACACCCAGGGTTTGATGGCGATCAGATAAAGCGACAATTCGCACCGCATGCTTGCAAATTCGATAATTTTCGTAATAGGCCGTGTGACACTCGGGATTATGACGCGCAATCATTAATTATTGCCCGCTAGATGGACACATTCAATGTTTTAAATCGGAAGTGAGGTGTGGGTAGATTTGATTGCGACCGTGGTTACGGAACAGTAATTATTTCTGTTACTACTGAATAAGACTGGCGCTGGCATCCTATTGTATTGCGGTTAAACGGTTCGCTTTAAATTTATACGATCTAGCTCTAACAGATTTTTCAATTAGAATCCTGAAACTAGCTACGGAAAGTAAATTATCCTTAATTCAACCGATCCTCACGAATTTTCCAACTATATCGGATCAGAATCTAATTTACACAATATTTAAATATGATAATATAAAAGCTTCACAAAAAATTATTACATTCAGAGATTATAATACAATGAACATAGAAAATGTTATCAATGATTACATATTCCTTGGGAACGCATCTAGCACATGCAGGGTATTATCAATACTACAAGGAATGAAGAAACTACAAAAAACACGCTAAAATAAGAGAAACAATTATTTTTTTGATTAAAAGACTACTAGAGGTAAAGACTTATGGAGGACTACATTTAACCAGAGATCGTAACTTTCAAAAAGATTTGCCAAAGGACATTTCTAATCTAACATATATACACAATTTTTTTAATAACACCAACACTTTGCCAGATAGTACAACTCTTAGAACATTGAAAGCCTAGAATTAGCATTGCCGTGAAACTACGCTATTTTTTATTGAAATTAGTTATACCGTGTGTCCCAAAACTAAGATATGAGGTCATATTCTATATCAATTTTTTTAAATAAGAACTTTAATTTTTCGTGTATTTTTTAAATAATATATACATTATACATGTAGTCCATTTACTATTTAATATTATTCTAAACGTGATTGAAAATCGTTTTGAACGATTTATGTAGACACTAAAACTTGAAATTAAAATAAATATTATAATGTTATCGAAGATTTTTTTTAAATTATTACTTATTTCTAAAGAGCATATCGACTTATACAAAACTGCTAAATTTCAGGTTGTTTTTTTTTATGACTTACAATTTCCAAGATAACTGAAACACCTTGTCTTCAAGAAAAACAAAAATTTACCTAAGGTTTTCTCCTTTCATAAGTGTTCAAAATGTAGTCCATTTACTATTTGGCAGTACCCCAAAGGTACTTCGTACGAAATTCGTTTTGAACGTTTCTAATAATTTCTATAGAAATTAATCTACGTTCTTGCCTTATTCTGGTTTTCAACCCCTCAATGTTTGCGGGATTGGATACATAAACTTTGGATTTCAAATATCCCCATAGGAAAAAATCTAAAGGAGTCAGATCAGAAGATCTTGGTGACCGTTCAAAAGATACTCTTCTACCAATCCATCTGCCTGTAAATGTGGTATCCAGACAGTTTCGAGGATCTGCAAAATGAAAAGGCGCCCCATCTTGTTGAACCCAGCTGTTCCTATTTGGCATAGCAGCTTTTATTTGATCATAAAATAGCAGCTAGATTTGGAATTAGTTCTTCTTCAAAGGAAATTGGGCCTATAACTTGCTGGCCTACAATTTCTGCCCAAATATTTACTTTCTCTGGGTGTTGAGTGTCGCCGTTTTGTACCTAATAACGGCAATCTTGTCGATTTACTTCTCCGTTTAGCATAAACTTTGACTCATCATAAAAGAGAATCTTTTTTTATTCTGCAGTAGTTCCATAAATTTTTCGCAAAATTCGATTCTTCTATATGCATCCTCATCATTGAGTTTCTGGAGAATTGTTAGTTTAAAAGAGTGAAATTTTTGTGCCTTCAGAACCCTTACTACTGAAGACTGACTCACTTTCAATCCGCGCGCTACTACTAGTGGCTCTAAATGATAGAATTTTCTTGAACGAATAATAGCACATTAATTTTGGGATTTTCATTGAGCGCAGATTTACGAAATAGTTGTTTTTCTAACGTGGCCATTTTCCCGAAACTGATTTTCAATTTTGCTTAAAATTCCTTGCGACATCGGTGGTAAATCAGGATACTTCTGTCTGAATAAATGCAAAACTTCATTTTGGGTTCTTGTTTATCTTCGTATTCAATCATCATTAAAATTTTTTTGAGAAAAAAAGTATATGAACTACTGAATTTATTCTAAATTACAGAGTGTTTCAAATTCGAACCTCAGCATGGGTATCTCCGAAGCTATTGTAGATACGAAGATGGTTAAATTAGTGCAAAGTTGAGAATTTTTGAGCTTAACAATATTCCCTTTAAAAAATTTAAAAATTCCTAGTGGCTCCGAAGATATTCGAAAAAATCCGAAATTTTCAAAAATCGATTTTATTTTTTTCTGAGGTTATTTCATATACGATTTAAAAAGAATTTACACTTTTGCATTGCCACTTATTTCATGCTACATGAAGGTGTTTTTGGATTTTTAATACGACGTTTGTTCTTTTGTTCAATCATCATCAACTTTGTTTTTTCTTACGGGTGCTACATTGGATTTTTGCAGTTTTAAAATCTCTGAAAAATTACCTTTTTAGCGATCATAAGTAATATTTAGTATTTTTACGAATGCGAATTTTTGGAAAAAACTAAATTTTTCACAGTAACTGACAAGATAATTTTCAAATTCTCATAAATCATAGATATCATAATGTTTTAAATATTTGTATATTTCGTTAGTATTGTAGTAGTAAGTGACAGGTATTTTACTAATAATTTAAGCAATTATGATTTTTATGAATGATCAAAAATCTTGGTAAAGTCTAGTTCAGAGATTTATTAGAATCTTTGATGTGTCGCAGATGCCGCACTAACTAGTCCGTGTGCCTATGTCGTTTTTATTGTTGCATGATATACAGGTTTAAATGGCAAAATTTTATACAGTTTATCTATGAAATCATTTTAAATATACGTAAAACCCCATGTTTTACACAATTTTTTATTTTTTTTCGAAAATGTCCATTTTTAGAAAGAAAATAATATCACAAGACAATAATATCAAAAAATTGACCGCGGACTAAAATCCAAGCATCTTACAAAATATTTTAAACACTTCCAGCACTCACCGACTTGTCACCTCTTTTTAGCCAGTCTATTAAACAAAGATAAAATACCTGCGTTCTAGCGATTCCTACTTCAGGCTGTGCAAGTGGTTGTGTGAGAGATACATCCCACTGATTTTGAGGATTACGGGGCCGTACCCAAATACATTTTTTCCCATATTTTTTTTTGTATCGTTTATTATCGTGTATTTAATTTGTTTTTAAAAAATAAATATATAACGCTTTCAATTAATTTAGTGAGGACATTTCTGTTGAGTTTGTAAGTTTTTTGTGTTTGGGAATTGAAAGGATGTATCAAGGTCAGCCTCCTTAATTTATTGCGATTTTTAATGGAATTGACGATCCCAGAGGTAATCCATCCTTTTTTTTCAAATGGGCCTAAGTAATTTGTACCACCTATTCTCTCATAATCACTAAATTAAATTAAAATTTTTCTCAACTTATTAAATTAAAATTTTTGATTAAACTGATTTAACATACTTAAATCTTATCTTTAAATTAAATATTATCTTGCTATCAAGTATCCTGAATTTCTAGCTTTATAAAACTAAACTCAAAAATCCAGAATAATAAAATTTT
This sequence comes from Anthonomus grandis grandis, assembly GCF_022605725.1. Classification (NCBI taxonomy): domain Eukaryota; kingdom Metazoa; phylum Arthropoda; class Insecta; order Coleoptera; family Curculionidae; genus Anthonomus; species Anthonomus grandis. Next base: position 32,357,824 of record NC_065552.1, read on the forward strand.
AAATACAAATAAATTTTAAGGCCGGACCTGTGCAACTTTTCACGCTTGAGTAGCTGTTACTGAGGTCAGACGTCTAACAAAATAGTACGTGGGGGATGTAGCCAAATTTTATGAATCAAATGTTTAAATATTAAAAAAAAAATTCCAAACATGCATGCCATGTGACAATACAAACAACACCGGCACACGGACTATTCGCGGTACATCAAAGATTCTAATAGATATCTGAATTGGACTATATGTTTGGATCTTTTAATAAGCGTAAAGGTAAATATGAAGAAACTAAAGAAAACTTACTACTAGATTAGCGATATTTGTACTTATTGCGTTACGAAATCTTCACGGGAACTTTTCCAAAATATTACTGCTTCTTATAGAAATATGGAGAAAACTAAAAAAATGGATTTAAGCCATTTAAAACAGCATCCTGGTGATGCTGAAAGGCGGATGTTTTTTTGTAACTGACTAGCGCAAAAAATTACTGATTACCGCAATTTTTTTGAGAATGTGATATGGACCGATGAAAGTATATTTACAAGTGGCATTTAACCGAAATAATAAACTCCTTTCGAGCCAAAATAATCTCCGACAATTTCGGAAAATTTGATCACGAGTGGGATTTAGCCTGGATGTTTGGGCAGGTATTTATAAAAATGGAATTTTGGGTACTTATTTTATTAATGGACCTCTTAACAGAGATTCATATTACAAGTTTTTAAGATTGGATTTTGGAAGACTATTTGGAATATAAACTGCTCAAAAATCGAACTGGATATTTTATAAATTATCGAAATTTGCCTAAAAAAAATAAAATTCATCAAGTTGCGTTTTATGCTATGAGTAAATCCTGTTAATAGCAAATATTTTTTGTCGTTTTTTCCTTTTTTTCATACATTCTTATCTCTTTTAAAGAATTCGGTTTCAAAATCCTAACAATTTAGTCACATAAAAGTGCTTGTAGAGACTTTATTATTCTCATTGTTACCAATAAATCTCTTTACTTTCTTAAAAATAATGGTTCTACGACGGTTAGAAACGGTGCAATTCGAGCAATTAGTACGTTGGCTACAGGAGGGCCTAACTCAAGAAGAAGTTGCTAACCGGCTAAATGTGTCCCAAAGTGTTGTGAGTCGTGCATGGAATCGATATGTAGAGACTGGGTCTGCAGCTTACAGGCATGGTGGAGGCAGAGAACGTGCTACAACTCATGCTCAAGACCGCTATATAACAGTAACCGCAAGAAGAAACCATTTACGGCTTCGAGAATTAACAGCTACTTAAGGCATGCTACTGGGACGGGTAATTTTTTCAATCAGACTGTTAGAAGAAGATTAAATGCGTCCAATTTAAGAGCCAGACGACGTGCCACACATCCACGGTTGACGGGGGAACATCGTGCATGCAGAAATCGGCGGGCAATAGAACACAGTAATTGGAATTTTCAAAACTGGAGCTCTTGTATGTTTACGGATGAGTCCAGATTTCGGCTACATATGTGATCGTCGAATTTTGGTGTGGAGGGAAAGGGGACAGCGATACCATGAAAATTTGATGGCGCCCACTACCCTTTTTGGTGGCGGTTCAGTTTGCGTTTGGGGAGGCATATGATTCGATGGCCGCACCCATTTAGTGGTGTTAAGAAATAAAACAATAAACGCTATACGATATAGAGACATTATTATAGAGAACATAATTGTACCATTTTTTGGTGCAATAGGCGAAGAATTCGTTTTAATCGATGATAATGCGCGCCCGCACCGTGCGAGAATTGTCAATGATCGCATTGAATTTCATGGCATGGCATGGCATGGACTGGCCACCACATTCACCCGACATGAATTGCATTGAACATGTATGGGCCGAAATGTCTCGAAGATTAATCCAGCTCGAACAGCCACCTCTAACCTCACAACAACTAGCCAATCAATTACCGGAAATATGGCAAAACATTCCTCAACACTACATTAACAACTTAAGAACTATGCCAAACAGGGTGACAGCACTAAGACGAGCCAGAGGTGGACCTACGAGGTATTAATTTTCATGACAGGACTTTCGGGCACACTTTACAGGGTGTAATTTTATTTTAATTTTTCCTGTTGTGTGTTAAAAATTTAAATTTTTTAGGAGATATCTGTTTATTTCATTTTTTTTGGGGCTATTGTGAGTGAACTTTAGTTGTTAAATTTATTGTTTATTTATTTATTTACTTACCAAGGCGTGTTAAACCCAATATAAAATAAAATCGTTTCCCTAGTTTTTTTTTGAGTAAATCGATTAATTTCATCGCCCTTTTGAAACTGTTTACAAAAATAAAAACTTATTAAAAAGGGAATTTTGCAAAGATTTTAAAAATGCAAAAACCCAATATGGCGCCCATAAGAAGAAACAAAGTTAAGGATGGTTGGCAAAAGACGAAACGTCGTATTAAAAAATCTAAAAACACCATCATCTCGCACTAAAAAAAGTGGCAATGCAAAGGTGCAAATTATTTAAAAATCGAATAAGATATAAGCTCAGAAAAAAATAAAATCGATTTTTCTAAATTTTTTCGAATATCTTCGGAACTATTCGAAATTTTCAAATTTTTTACACGGAATATTGTTCAAGCTCAAAAATTTTCAACTTTTTTCCAATTTAATCGTCTTCGTATCTTTAATAGATTCGGAGATACTCATATTGAGGTTTGAATTTGAAACACCCGGTATAACATACATACATAAATAATATAAATATACATATCTTTTCTGTAGTTTTTACAGCTAGTACTGAATATTTTATTATATTTTAATTGTATCGACTCATGTCGTAACCGGCTTCAAACTGTGATATCTACCTTTTTATCCCTTTAATACGTGCTATTTTAATTTAACGCGAGAGATCTAGGACTAAAATATGTTTTAAAATATTTTTAAGAAATACTTGAAAAATTAAATTTAGTTTGAACCACTGGCTAGAAACAAATAATTTTCATCAGCAATTGACCAATTTACCCACAAAATTCCACTTCTAATTCCCAATCCTTGGTCATCATTTCACAAGAACAAATTACTTATGTTTACTTTAAAATCAATATTAAAAAAAGAGAATTCATATAATCTATTAAATACATTCAACCCTAGCCTGTAGCATACAACACACTTCAAAACAAACAATGTCTAGAGGCAACTAATCAAAACTCCTAACCAAACCCTCCACGCTTCAGCTGACACACTTTTCATCCGCTCAATCAACGTGCAAGACAAAAGCCAAAAACTTAATTCAATCCCAAGGGACTTTATGTCAAGAGATTTACAATAAACCGGATAACGGGTATGAGGACCCTATTAAAATAAGCGTGCCGCGAAATAGGCTGCCCCCACCTAGAAAGGGGCGGCAGCAGCGGTTTGCTCGCGGATCGCACAAAATTGAGGGGGTTGTTATAAGTGGAGGCACTTTATCAAGACGCCTTTCGGTAGTCGCGTGCCGCCAACGGTCCGGGGGCGTTGGAAACAGGTGTTTTTATTGTGTTTTACACGTGACTTCTTCTTGTAATGGCTTCATAATCCACACTAGAGCGAAAATTGTGATTTACTAGTGCTGTCTTATATACAGTATATCAGGTACAGTTGAAGGATACAACTCATTTTTTAATAAAACATCTTAAATTTTAATTGTTTTCAATACTTTTATAATGCAATTTCAATAAATATTTTTTGTTAAACAACCCATAGAAATATCTATAAAAAAATGTGGTTTGTCCCAGCTAACACTTTATAGCACAGGTACATTATTAAAACGTGTAATGTGAATTTATTAAATTTATCCACAATACTAAAAAATTAATTGTTTTTATTTTACTGAAACCGCAAAACATGAATAATTAGGAAGTAAAATGATAAGTCCAAATTGGACAACTGAATAAGTCTAAATCTTATTATTTGTACCATTAATTTAATTTTAAATCTTATAATTTGTAAAATATCGGAAAAAAACAATACCAGTAAATTACGCCATAAAAATATAAACCAGAATTTTTTTAATTAAGTTTTGGGGTACAATAGAATTAACCGTTTGCAATAAAAATGTTTAAAAAGCTCATGGGTGCCAATATCTTAAATAATATTTTTAATATTAAAAACTCAAGTTACCAATAACTAAAAAAATAATGCATGTATCAAATTATGCAAGTTGTTAAATATTTCTATAAAAGATATGTTTTATGCTCTTAATTTGCAACAAGCTAGACAATAGGCAATTCGCATAATAGCACAAAAATATATGCCAAATTTCTTTTAAATATTACAATTTAATTCTTTTTTATGATTTTTTTCTAATTCTGATAGAAAGTTTGTATTTTTTAAATCGAACACCTTGTACATTTTGTGTATTAAATGAGGGGCTTTTTCTTCTGATTTCAAAAATATATGGTATGTTAATATTTGGTTTACCTTTTTTGAAATATTTATATTATTTAGAAAAAATATAAATAATTGCGCTCTTAATTGCGCTTTAAAAACTTAATTTTTTTAAATATACCTATAGAAAACTGTCTAATGGAGCAAGATCAGGGCTATTTGATGGTCATTTAATGGAACCATCAATTCACTCATTAAAACCATTATTTAAAAAAATTCTTACCGCCTTAAAGCTATGAGACGGTGGGTCATCTTGATCCCATATAATAATATAAATATATTCTTTAAGAAATATTTCATCTAACAAATCTTAATTTTCTAAAAGCTCGAGTCTGTCTTTCTCTAGTCAAGTATCCTTGAAATATAATGGGTCCAATTATCCAGTTTCTAAGGATACCACACCACACATTTAATGACATCCTGCCCTGGTATTTTTTATTTCGACTTAAGTGTAAGGATTTTCTGGTGATATATAAACAGGGCTCTTAATATAACATCACCTCCATATAACATCTTATTAAATATATCGTGATCACACTTTTTCATATCTAACATATCACTGCAATACATTGGTCTTCTTATTTAATGGTTGTCTGTGAATTTTTGTACGGGCAGCATTTTGTACGGAAGATATCCATATTATTTATGTAAGCATAAATTATAAGTGTGATAAAATTCTTAAATATAAATTTATTTTTTCTCTTCAAAAAATTATCATATTTGCAGTTCCTTATACGTGTTAGCTAAATCTGTGGCTTGTGATAACTTTTCTACTTCTATATAACCTATATCCATAAGATATAGAAAAAACATTGACAGCCTGGCAAATAACTTTATTTACTTTATTATTAATCACTAACGTCACAGTAACAGGGATTTAGTTAAAAGAATATTTTTTTCTAAAATGGAAATATTTGGAGAACAGCTAAACGAAACGTTAACATATCATACATTTTTGAAATATGAAGAAAAACGTCTTTCATTTAATACCCAAATATACCAGGTGTTCCATTTAAATAATACAAAATTTAAGGTAAACTCTACAACTTTTATATTTAAAGTTTTTTTCCATTCCGTATAATAACCGAGCGCTCCGTCTAAATATAGAGAACCATGTAATATTTTTTTGCAAACATCATAAATAATACCAAATTCTTCTATTAAATAGAGTTCGTAGCTGTATCTCAATTAATCTAAATTGTATGATATAAAGAAACATATAAGGCATGATATGTGTCTATTTGGAAAAAAAAATTAAAGCAATTAAAAACTGTTAATTTGTTGTAAAAATACAGCAGATTTAACTTAACAAAATATATTCTAAAAATTTTTCTAAATTCCGAGGACTCATATTAAATATAGGACATCGTTACCCTAATCGTTTACCTAAGACAAAACGTGACGTAGAAATATATCATATCAGAAAACTTCCTTTGAACATTCATAATTTTCAATCTCTTATTATTCATAAGCACGTAAAATAGATTCATTGGTATTTGGCACAATATTATTTTTAATAACAGCCCACCATACTTAATCAAAAAAATAAAATAATGAACATAATGTTCACAGCTTAAACGTAAGGTTTAAAGGTCTAATATCTCCACATACAACGTCTCTATTTCAAACTAATTTTTCTTTTAATATTTGTAAATTATATAACACTGTTCCTCATTCATTACAAGTACTAAAACCTTCCATATTTAAAAACATGGCAAATGTTTTATGAATTTAACTAACAAATGCAGTGCAATTGATTTCCATTTTGTTAAGTATTTTCGCTTTTTTAACTACAGTTTTCTGTGCATCATATTTAAAATTATGAGTATAGGTGTTTTAATAGAGATTTAATTTTGTATTTGACGTGGTATTTTGTGGGTGTATTGGTCAATTGTTAAAGAAAACTCTTATTTCTAGCCAACGTTTCGAATTAAATTTAATTCATCTTCAGGGCTCGAACTCGTAATTCTCTCTCTCGTCAAATTAAAAAAATACATAGAGAAATTTACTGGTAAATTTCTTTAGTCTACTGGTTTGCTCCTTTTTATATATTTTATTATATTTTGTCAGATTTTAATTGTAATTCCTCCTCTACGTAACCGCCCTTTAATGTTACCTACATTTTTATCCCTGTGATATGTTTTTTTTTTTAATTTGACGAGAAAGAACTACGACTTTGAGCCCTGAAGATGAATTAAATATAAAATGAAACGTTGGCTACACACAAATACTTTTCTTTAACAATTGACCAATACACCCACAAAATACCCCTTCTAATGCAAAATCTCTGGTCACAAATTTACAAGAATAATTTCAATTTGTTTCTGTTTCTTTCTTTATTTTTGAAATGTATTACCCGTGCGATTTAATATTTTAGTATAATTTTATTTTTTTATATATTAAATGTATTTGTGATGCTGTAGAATTCGTGTTTTTTACCTTTTATAAAAGTGTATGACCAGCATCTTTGGGATAATGGATGAATTTTTCGAGTATAATTTTATGTTTAATGATATAGGGGTTGAACCTTGAACAATATGTAATTACTTTCAACTCCTTTCTTTGCAATTTATACATTTACTTTCATATACTATTGTACTGATTATAACTTTTACAACACATATTTAGACATAGTACACACTTGCACAATACAATGAAGTAATAAGGACTGGAATTTATAAATCTAAAAAATGGAAGGGAAGCATAAGAAGTAAGGATTGTACTTGCGGTCAAGTGTATTGTTTTCAGTAGGATAATTCGACTATAAAGCTAAAAAAATAATTAGGATATCACGAACACTAGTGAACAACCAACCAATTTGTCATCAGTGATGTGATCCTGATCAGATCTAGACCCGATCTTTAGTTTTTTCGTACATACGAATTGGGAAAGCTGATTATACAAATTGGTTCTCACTCCTATTCATAAAAGTTCCCTGCTAACTTTTCTCGTAAAGGTCAATAAGAACGAACACGTATCACCAAGGTCTATCTACTTTTTTTTTTACTTTAACCTATTTTTTAGATGCAGTATTAAATGCAGACTTAAGTATTCTAACGTTGTATTCCAGAAAAAAAAACGATAAGAACTTTATCGCTTCTAACGTATTAATAATGGTTTTATTTTAATAACTACAATTTTTTAGGTGATGTACTCCCTCTACCGTGCGTGGCTTTCCCTAAGCCCCTGTACCGGACTACCACCCTTAACAGCACAACCGATACCCCTTAACCTTTCTGTGCCATCTCACAGTGGTCAAATTCCAGAGGCACCAGATGTGACGTTACAGGTCGGACCTTCAATGACCCATTTTTCTGCACACAGAAGCATCTTATCTATGCACAGTGGATTCTTTAAGGCTGCCTTAGCGAACCACGCAGGTAAAACTGTTACAATTACTTTAAAAAATTAATTGATTCGTACAATTATTGTTTTATTACAGGACTTTCACCGATCTTGGTACCCAACGTAAACGTAGATGAATTTTCTTCGCTGCTCACCTTTATGTATACAGGGTACTTGGATTTAAATATCACGAATATTTATAGCATTTTGCTGGCGACCCACATGCTCCACATGCCGCGAGCTTTGGAGCTTTGTAGAAGTTTTCTGCTTCACCAGCAGCCCGTAACAGAAACTCATGACACGCCTAAAATTAATGTGATAAAACCAATCGCAAGCAGGAAAATGGCACCGTCGATGCAAGAGGTTTTTGGACCCTTGACATATGGCACAATAACTAAAAGCGAGGAGACTTCTTTTAAAACTGTCAAGGAAGAGACTACTGCAAGTGCTTCCGTATCTACTCCAACAACTAGCAAATCTATTATGAAAAGTTGTACAAGTACCGGAGAGAGTAGCAAAAACAGTCAAGAGAAAAAACCAGCACCTCATAAAAACAACAAAAAAAAACAAGATATGTCCAGTTCCAAAGATAAAGTTATCGTGGACGTGGCTTGCTGCGATGGACCCGTGAGGTTTCATCGAGTTATCAACAAAAATTATGGTATACAAGACACAGAGAACTTTGACACGTCCTCCGCCAACTTCAGGGTGTCTGAATTCAATCGAAGCTCCGCCATGAACAAAGTTATGAATGAGAACATCATGGAAAAGCTAAACGGCAACGAGGACCTGGCATTTAACGAAGTATTTACTTGTGTCTACTGTAATCACACTTTTAAGTCTCAATACTGCTACCAAAAGCATGCAAGGCGTCATCTATACCCAGTGAGTGTAGATAAAGTAGCGCAGGCAGAGGCCAAGAGAGAAGTTAAACTTTTGGACATGAACGTGCAATACTACCCATGCAAAACCTGCGGAAGCAAATTTCCTAGCTATTACTTCGTACATAAACATAGGAAAATGTGTCATGCCGAGGAAGTAGCCGACAAAGATAACAAAAATAATGAAATAGTGGTGGAAAGTGCCGTGGCTAGGGAAGAGAGCAGCAGCTGTAGTGCCATAGATGTTGAAGGTGACATTCAGAATGTGAATGATCAGGAGGTGACCTAATTTCAAAGTTAATCAGATTTTGAAGCTCAATTTGATTGTTCCAGTTTGTTTTTGTTGTCCTTGTAATAATCATATCATTATATGCCTAGAAATATTATCATATTGCGTTTAATTTTTATCCACAAAACCTGCGAAGATATAAATAGTTCTAAAAATAGTAAAAAATAAAGCTATGAGAGGTTTATGAATTCGCATTATCCATCTAAAGCAAAAAACGTTTTCTTGATTGAGTGTCTCTAAGCGACATTTAAATAAATACGAGTATATTGATAAAAATACATTCACCTACGATTTATTAAATAGCTATTCTACAATATGCGCATTATTATTATACGCGACTCTATAATTTCACCAATGTGTATAGCAATTTACTTTTCACAAACTTTGTGATAGAAACGTGTTGGACAATACCATGAAATTTTAAGATTTGTATCGTACAACTACTAAACATTGCAAAGTAACTGAGAAAACGAAAAAAAATTAAATCAAGGTAAATAAACTAAGGGTCACATTTCTTATACTTCAAGATACAAAAAATAACTTTGTGGTGAAAATACATTAAAGAGAAAGAAAAATCAAAAACAAAAAATAGGTAAAACCTCAATGATTTGGAGAACTTTACTAAAGTAGTTATAATAAATAATAATTTTAATATTATCAGTCAAGTGTTAAGTTAAAAGTAACTCTTAAAATACACAGATTTACAAGGTTTTGGACACAGGCAACCAAAAGCTGATCTTAGTGTACTGATCAATGATGATCACGAATTCAAAGTCCATTGACGTTTGTAATTTGTTGGATCAGTGTCACGCATAAGAGTCTAACAATAATCTTGCATAGCATAATTTGGTACTTATTATAAACCTTGATAGTTTTTATCAATTTTCTGTAACTCTTGGTGTAACCTCTATCCTTGTTCATGGCTGGTTTCACCTAAGTTGTCAAGGAAGAAATCCATATGGAACTGAAGAAAGTCGATTTCAAACGACATTTGAATTTTACGGCAATTTTGAAAAAGACTTGCAAGAATCTGTTTGAAGTTGTCACTTTTTTTACTACCGAAAAAACCACGCTCTTAAATGATATCCACGATGCTGCTGTTTTTGTAGCCGACATTTGATGAATTCGATATCGCGGTTCATCAATTTCTTTATATCTGGTCCGACGAAAATTCCCTCTTTAATTTTTGCATAAGAAAGTTTTAAAAACAGCTCAATTTAATATTGAAAACCTAGCCCATCACGTTTTAGAGCTTTCACAAAATTTTTGTGCAACGTTCAAGTTTTATGTGTAAAGGTCGCATGCAAATTCTTTCAGGATCGACTAGAGTTGTGATCGACTTTGTTGTCCTGGTATGTTGGTGACGAGTTTTCCAATTCTTTCGATATTATGCCCAGTCGTGTGACTGTGCCATAAACAAAGAAAGCAACAAAATTTGGTAAAGCCGGATTTCATCCCAGTTAACAAGCCAATTACCTAAAATATAGTGTTTTATATATTTTTTATGACATGACTCTATAAGTCACAATCTACAAAAGTAAATACCTTCAAATCTCCACAAATTTCCCATTTGTGTTCATCATATTTGATACTCTCCAAGATTTTTTGGTCATTTTGGTTTAGTTTCCTTTCTTGTTAGTTTCCGAGTGCTTGGGCAACTGAGATGGTTGGCTTTCATTCCCGTTGTAGCGTTTTTATTTTTTTTGGTTGCTTTTATAATGTAATAATTTAATATTGTATCAAAATAGTACTGATCGCGACATCTAGTAAAAAGTCGGTTAATGACGTCGTAAAACATAATATCTAGATGGCGTAAGTTCTTCGTTTTGAAATTTAAGCGATTTATTGGAATCAGGTTATTTTCCTATCTCTCTGTCCTTTGTCATTCATTGGTCACGTCCGCCATGCTCAAGGATCAACTTTTTACGTATTGACATTCTCAATATCGGGCTGTTGTTGCCATTGTTTTTCCTGTAATTTGAATACTTTGCCTTTTTGGGATTAGATTGATTTTCGTAGTCGCTGCAACTTAAATCTAAGTGGGACAACGTTTTATTTATAAATCTTGTAAAACTGGGTCTGCATGGGATTATCCATCGAAGAGGTCCCAGAAATTGCGTTTTGGCTTATTTTTTCCAATGGTGTGGTCTTCAGGTTAACAAGCTCAATTTCTCGAGGTTGGAATTCGACCTCATGGCAACACTAGCTATGTAATACGAAAGATTACTTTAATACACTTTGTAAAAGACCCTCCAAGATCTTGAGGTAAGCTTGATTCCTATTCTTTGTAAAACGTTTTCTCGTGGTTTTTAAGGCTGCTATTTTTTAAGTTTCACGTGTTAATTTTAGGGTCTTAAGCCAGATCTTAAATCAGGTGTTAGCCAGGTCTTAAGTCTTAAGGGCCATCCCAAGACACCCTCGAGCCATCTCAGGTGCTTTTCCCGTTTCCCATCATAATTTAGAGCTTATCGGAATTTCTTTCCTCTGCATTATGACGTCCTATGATTGACATTAGTTTGCAAGCCTCTCAGCCAGCTGTATATTCTTCATCAAGTGATTTTCACTGCTGCAATCGTGATGTCAGTAGTTCTGCTTTTTGTTTAGATATAATTGCAGATCAAATCACGGATCAAAATCACTAAGATCAACTTGCGTTTTTGGATGATTTTCGTCTATCAAAAATTTACTTTCGACTGCTCATTTGACTTGCAAATTAATTTTCAACACTGAGTTGATGGGCTAAGGATCATCTTCATGACGTGAAAATGGCTTTGACACCGATGACATCAGGATATGTTAGAGTCTTGTAGTTTTTGGATTTTATACCAACTACGTTTGTCAAGCAAAAAAAACATCATGGACGTAGTCTTTCGGTTCTATTTAAAATGTTGGCAATGAAGATGATGAACAGAATGAGAAATATGCTTTACCACCTATCGACCATTTGTACAACTTAGTTCGACATATGTTGAATAACAAATCTGGCACCTATTTTTTCTCTGTCCCCTGTACACATAACCCAAAGTTTCTTTCCCAAGTTTCCCCGTTTCGAGACAACAAGATATAACAAAAGTTCTTTGCACTTACTTTACATACATTCTGTGGCATTTTAACCTACTCCTGCTCAACAATCAATAACAAAAGGAGCATTTACTTAACAATAACAAGATGATCAGCTGTAAGTCTCAGCCACATACAGTAATACCAATATCGAGTATCTCAGAAACCCGACCTAATGGCGGAGAACGATCAACGGATTTGAATTCAGCCGAAAAACTAATAAAAAACATGTTTACATTCTTGTGTCCAAAAATTTTTCGAAATTTGTAAACCTGTGATTTTGTCTAAACTTTATAATGCAGATCTTAAGGTGTGATTACTGGTTTAGAGTAGCTATTAAACCTAGACTGCTTCTACGATAAGTTAATAAATCTTTTTGTACAGCTCTGTCCAAAATTTGTATTAAAAATAAAAGGCATTTTTAATTAGCACGTTTTGAAAAAAAAAAAACAAAAAGAAAATCTTTATAAAGCTTTTTATTTCTTTCGGTGTAGTATGATTTAAATATAAGTGAAAATTTGGAAAATATTGGATTTTTTTTAATATATTAATTAAAGTAAGATACAAGGTACTTTTACAAATTAATATTTGTAGTTTAAACGGACCTGTCTTTCTTTCATTTTTATTTATTTATTATATATATCAACAGAAATCAGTTACTAGGTTTTAAGTAATCTAATAGCGAGAAATTAAAAAATAAATGTTATTCTAATATATATTTTTTTAAGTACACTTTCATAATCTACTTGGAAGTCTTTTGCTGAAGCTTTCTAGATCTCACACTAATTTATTACGTAGATATAGAAATCTTGTTTATCTTCAGGTACCTTAATTTAAAGATTGTAGAAGGGCTATTTTAGACACTAAAAAAGTCATTAGGATATGCGGGTTACATGGTACGTGGCATAAAAGCTATTTTAGAACTAACCAGATTTCGATATGGTTAAAAGTTAAATCCAAACAAAACAACTGGTAAAGTCAAAATACAGGATGTTATTTTTAAAGTTTTTTTCTTAAACGGGATAAGTTGGTAAACTTAGATCCTTCCTTTACTAAACGAATATTTCTTTATATACATATGGATGTTTTATAAGGACTGATCAAAAGGAGTTGATACCAACAATCACCTATATAAAAGTAGGCGCATAATAAAACAGATTGTAAAACATAAGAATGAAAAAAGAAGAATGTTAATAAACAAATTTGCTTTGTAATTTCTTAAAGTTTTTTGTTTACTGCTCTTACCGCTTATCAAAATTTGTGTTATTGTATGGTTTTCAGTACGAATCTTAGAAACATCAGTTATATCAGTCTTTTAATAGTGCGTATTCCGTTTGTCTGATTATTTTGTGCGGAAAAATGATGCATGCTGTAAAAAGATTTAATTTTCAACATATTGACTTGCTTTTTGGACCCTACTTTTTTCCATCTCGACTGACGGTGAAATTTATTTAGATTTTCTTCAACACAATCTGTCACAATTATTAGCACATATTTCTCTAAATGTGAGAGAAATATGTGGTTCCTATACTATGGGACGAGAAGTTCATGAATATCTGATAAATAATGAGTTTTCGAATAGATGGCCTCCTCGGTCCCCAGATTTAACCCCTTGCGATTTTTTTCTGTGGTACTTCTGAAGAACTTCAAAACCGCATTGAAAATTAGACACCATAAGTACCAAAAGTAGAGACCAGATTTTTATTTTTAAATCTTGTAAAGAGTGGTAGATTCGCCTAGCAAGAACAAATGGGGACAAGTTTGAACAATATTTGTAAATACAATAACCATTTAACCAAAGTTCTCAAGGGGTTCAAATAAATAACTCAACTTTGAAAATTCCCTGTATAAACACGAAACGTACTAATGCTACTCCATTCCTTTCTAAACCAAACGCTAAGGTTTGACTCAATCATTCTTACTTGCTTTTTCGCTTTCGATTCATTTAATTTACATGTTTTCAATTAAGTTTTCTTGGAAGTGTTTGTTCAAAAAAAGTTCTTAGGAATTGTTGAAAGTAATGATTAAGTGTACTGTATTTGTCAATAAAAATTACATTTATTAACTTAATGGTTAAAGAAAATTATTTGAAGCACTTAAAATACAAATTTAAAATTCTTTAACCATTTAAAGTTCATCTGATAATAGAAATTATGCTAACATTAAAAACTCATAATTGTCTTTTACGGTGAATGTAAATAACTAATCAATAAAAAACCAATAAACAAAAATTAGATCTTTAGATAGGGAACTCATGTATAAACACTTTTACTAATTGCAATTTATATAGATAGGTTTTTATTCGTAATTGACACTGTAATAAAAGTTTGCCTGGTCATCTAATAATAACATTTGGTATAATAAGTGTATTAGTTTGGGGAACAAATAGCTTTAATTTACTTTTCGTTATGTTATTGTCCCAGAAGTTTTTGTTACCGATAGCTGACTTTCGTTATGTTATTTAATATCAATAATAATAATAATTTGGTCTCAATGTTTTCGAATAATTATTTTGATCCTCACATTTAAAATATTTGTTAACTCAGGGTTTGTTTAGTTGTTTTTCCAGTATCACCATTGTCCTTTTTCTTTTAAAATACTATTATCAGTAACTAAGTATACTAATTTTATTGTAATGCTCATGAATTTTATATATACGAACTCTTATACCCATTTAATTAAATTATTTTATTTCCAAATTTACTTGAGAGCTTTTCAGTTTTACCATTTAAACTCAAACAAAGAAACATTTTCTTTTGGTGTAACTATAATATTAAATTGCTTTTAAATTTATTACTGAATATTAATAGAACGAAATCGAGGTTCTACATATTCAATTTAAATAAAGGAAATATTTCTTTAATATACACATTCGATTACTCAATAAATAAATAATTTTAGTAAATCTTTACCTTGTAAACTAGAGGCGTCTTCATCACTGGATTCGACGGATGGATTTTCTTTCCGCCGCTCTTTTTTCTTTTTGTTCTCTGGCGTCGGTGTCGAAACTGACGTAGTTCGATCACTGTAAAAAAAAATTAAATCAATTCAAAAATTTGTCGCGTAAATGAAGCGATGTAAACAAAGCTAGAGTCTTAATTCTTTTGGATTTTTCGAAGGCTTTCGACACTCTGGATCGTGATTTGCTTTGTGTCAAGCTCGAATACTATGGCCTTCAGACTCTCCTTAAATAAAACAAGTGTACTATACCAAGCCAATTTAACGCAAGGCTTAATGCTACCTACTTTTAACACAGTGGAACGTGGTTCGATTCCTATATTCGATAAATCTTTTTTCATATATTCTTTATTTAATTTTTTTTGCTTTTAAACCTAATCTGATTTTGTTTTGTTTATGTTTTTAATATGTGAAAACTAGTCTCCGTCCTATTTTATTAATTTTTACTCTGGACTTAACTCTTTTAACTCTCTTAACTTTTTTACTCTGTAACATGTATTCTGCCGTCCTCAATTAAAAAGCGGTATTTGCAAAAAAATCAAAAATCGACTTTTTGCTATATGTGGGCTCCTTGTAGGTTTATTTATTTACCTACAACGTCTTAAAGCCGTATCTGGTTTTTTACTCCTAAAATAAAATAATTTTAATATGCCGTATGTGAAAAACGACAATAGATGCTCAGTCAAAAAGCGGTAACTGCAGCATGCTCAATTAAAAAGCGGTATGTGCATGCGCGTGTCATGTACTTACCGCATTTTGATTGAGCATGACGCATTTACCGCGTTTTTACTGAGGCTCGCGTCGCAAATTCGCTCATTCGCGTTTGCAGTACGTTTGGGAACCGGTGGATTCTTAAGATTTGATTTCAATTTGGCGCTTATTTTGTGATATTTTGTAATAGTTTTAATAAAAGTTGTTGCCTTTTAAGTGTAGTGGGAGTAGCTTAAAAGATGGCTCACGACCGAACGAGGTATATATTATCTATCTATATTATCTAGGGAAAAATGAAGACCTATCTTTACAAAAGGATACGATTGATGCCAATCTGTAAGTAAATTTATATATTCAAAAGATTTGTTATTCTAATCCTTACGTCTAGCTAGATTTTTGCAAGTAAATTAATTTAATTTAGTACTTAATTAAAAAAATATTTTTTTGGAAAATCTTAATTTTTGTGTTTTAGCTGTTTATATCGGGTCAAAATAAGATATTAATAAAACCATAATTGATAAATTTACTGAAATAAGACAACCATTATGATAGTAAGTTTGTTAATTAGTTTTTTTGAACTTTAAATATTTATAGAAATACAGTAAAATGTTATTTTTTAGTGCTACGTTGGAACCCATTGCTATAAATACCGTCGTTCAGGGAAGTAACTCTTCAGACTACGTGTTGCAGGAATTACAGCCTATATCCCATTATTTATCAGCAGAAAATGGTAATCAAGATTTTCTTAAGATTGAGGCATCCCGCTCTATTTCAAATAACAAGGTTTCGAGTTGGCTAGAAACTATTAATATTGACGACGTTATTATTGAACCTTTTGACAACACTAATTCAGTACAAAAGGACTCAAGTGACATCATACTGGCAGCAACGGAATCTATTAGGCCAACAACACCGGATGCACCTTTACAAATGTTAGGTAATGTAGCATTTAAGAATGCCATTTTATAAATTTTTTAACATATTTGTATTGTAACAGGTGGCGATCAAGCAAGTCACAAAGAGTCTGTAAATTCAGAAGATGATACTGATGAAGATGACGAGGTCGAGGAGTTGTGTTTAGCTCAACTTGCTAAGAAATTAAAAGTATTACCGCAAAGTCAGACGGATGGTAAATATTTTATAATGGTTATTTGCAAATGTTTTCTTAATTTTCAGGTATCGTTAAATAAAGTTAATTGTTTTTATTTTAGTAGACCCAGAAGAAAACATGAAAAAAGAAAGGAAAGTCTGCATTGACTTGAAGACCAGGAAATTAAATAAAGTAAAATTAATAACTGAAAAACATCCGGTGCTGTCTGGATGCAAAAAAAGTTGTTCTTCTATTATAAGCGGAGAAACAAGGCGCAAAATAAACTGTGAATTTTGGAAAGTTTCAAAAAGGGACAGAAAATGTTTCATTCTAAATAGCTGGAAGCGATCAACAGTAAGACGAAGAACGGGAGAATATGTTGCAAGAAAAAATAACACGTTTAAGTATTATCTAGATAATGAGCAAGGTGAGTCTGTAAATGTATGCAAAACCTTTTATTTAACTACATTGGGATATAAACCTAATAATGACCGGTATTACATGACACATTATCAAAGACACCTAAAGGAGAGTTTACTCCTCTTCAACATAGAGACGCATAGGACAACGCTCGATGAAAAAAATAGATGACGCAGATTGAATCTTTTCACCCAGAGGTTTCCCATTATCGCAGAGAACATGCGCCAAACACTCGATACCTTGGTAGTGATGTGTCAATCGCCCTCATGCATAGAGATTTTCAGGAAAAGTTTCTTGCTATTGAGACTTACACACGAAAAGTTAAAGCCAAAAATATCTCGTTCACCAAGCTTGGACACGAAGAATGCGATATGTGTGAATCGTTAAAACTTCATGAACATACCAAAGAAAACCTCCAAGAATCATGTAAGAAATGCGTTTTCTGGAAAAATCATATTAATCGTGCAAAAGAATCCCGCCAATTTTATAGGGAAAAATCTGAAACTACCTTTGATTCCAAAACAAAATGCGTTTCTTGCGATCTACAAAAAGTCACAATACTTCCCAGAATGGATATGTTTAAAAAGGTTATTTTTTTGCAAAGGTTAATAGCGTTTAATGAAACCTTTGTCCCCCTGGGCAAGCTGTCGAAAAATAATAAGCCGTTTGCCGTTGTCTGGCTTTCACGCCTTTTTAAAGTTTAATAGAGACGCCAATAACATAATAATATGAATGGACAATTGTACCAGTCAGAATAAAAACTGGACATTGTTTACTTTCGTAGTTAAAATGATAAACTCTAACGAAATACAAGCCAACAAAATAACTTTTAACTACTTTGAACCGGGACATACTTTACTTTGATAGTTTTCATCACCAAATCGAACTATCAATGAAGAGGAAACAAAAAATCTATGATTTCAGCCACTTTCTTGATGCAGTTGGTAGCAGTTGCAAGGGCAATGTGGATGTAAAAGCGATGAATTTTAATGACTTTTATGTTTGGAAGGATATGACATCACAAACTAAGTTAAAAAAAGATTTAGAAAACCGACCATACCTTTCAGATACGGTTCAGGTTGTGGCTGAGCGCGGCCAGTACACTTTAAAATATAAAAAAAGTTTTACCGGAGAGTTTTATGTTTTGGATTTCCTAATGAATAAAGCTATGAAAAAAAAATTTCATAAGCCTACACCATCTTTACAACAACCCAGAGGACTCCCAAAAGAAAAACGAGATAACATTCTGAAGCAATTAGGTACTATGTTCCCAGATATTAGAAGACTGTTTTGGGAAAATTTGCCTGACATAAAAAATGATGACGGAAGCGATGAGGAAGAAGAAACGTAATTATGTGTTTTTAATAATTAGCTTTATTAGTTAAAGTGTTTTTTTTTTGTAGAATGTGTCCATGATAAGAACGAAATGCTTTCTGATCCAGAAGAAGCGAATTCTCAGAAACGAAACGTCGGATATAATTTTTTTTTGTTAAATTTATAATCGGACGTTACGTCTCTGAGGAATCGCTTTATCCATATCAGATAGCAGTTTATTCTTATCTCTGAACTCACTGTATATCATTTTGTAATGTGCACATTGGTATATTTTAATTATAAAAATGTATAAAAAAATACAAATTATTTATTTTCCTTTTTTGGAGACTGTAGTTACTGGTAAAATATCCTATTCGTAAATTAAAATGTAGATACGGCAATATTCCTATTCGAATAAAATATCTGCTGCACAATAAAAACGCGGTATCTGACTTTTTACCTATAATAAAGATAAAAACGTGATTTTTTTTTCGAAGGTTATATTTCCAGTATAAGTCCAACTATCATTATACATTTTTTTTATCAAAAAGGTAAAAAGGCATATGGAGTTCAGAGGAAAAACTTTGATGGCCGATTTCTCGAATTCATGTTGGCTGCACATACCGCGTTTTAATTGAGGACGGCAGTATTGTGGTTTGTCTGTTTTTTTTTATTAGTGAATACATTATGCAGTTTTGTTTTTTTGTGTTTATTAGTTTGTCATTTTTGTGTAAATGAGTTTTATTTACCAAGTCTTTGTAAGGCTTATTATTTTTATTTCTTCCTTACATAATCATAATAATCTTCTGATTATGCCTAGTACAATATATTTGCGACCTGACTTATATATAAAATAACGCGTTTTAATCGCATTTGCAGATTTAAAAAATTGGTATAAAATCTAATACCACTTCACACATGTGCAAATAGTAAATGTAAATTCCGTCTAAATGAAGTTATAAAGAAACGCCATCACGTTATTGCTTTCCCAAGTTCGAAATTTTCATCGCATAGAAACGAGAAAAGCGCATTTTAAAAGTACGTACGATGGGCAATCTTTTCAATTGGATCTGCCGATTGATTCTGACAAACATAATTTTCATTATGATCTCTTGCTAAGTGGAATACAGAAGGAACGTTTACATTTCAAACAGGAACGGAATATCGATGAATTTTCAATAAAGTGAAAGGATTTAAAATAAATGTTTTGTTTTAAACGCATTGCTATATTATTGGCACTATAAATATGAAGGATTTTCAACGGCGTTCTAGAAATATACAATAGGAAAATGAATATTTATTAAAAATGACATGAAAAGTATGTTATTGGCAATATTATTTCAAATGCTGTATAAAGAAAATCTTCAAAAGTATTTTAAATGTTGTGTGTTAAATATTCTGTAATAACTTCATTGACTGCTTTTTTTCAGGACAATTTGACTGAGGACAAACTGAATAAGGGAATTTTCGATTTCCGACATTTAAATTTTTAATTTTGATCCGACCCTGTCCGCCGCCGTCCCCTCTTGTTCTCCCACGGGATTTGAGTAGGAACATTAATGCTGAGAGCACAATTATCGGGCATAAACTTACATATCAATTTTGCAAATGGATACTTTGATTAAGCTGAAATTGTTTGAAAATAGATTTCGATTCGCATGTATGGATAAGGCCCAAAACGGATTTGCTGATTGTGCCCATTTTAGATTAAATTCTGTTTGCATTCATTTTTGCCAAATTAAACTAACTTTCTTGTTTATGCGGGCATTTTATTTATTCAATAGTAAATTTTGTTTTCAAACAAAAGACTGTTCTTAAAGTCTTGTTGTTAAATAAATTTAAACAGGTTTGTGTTCAAAAAGACTTTGAATTTGCATCTGCTTCAGCATTTTCTCTTTTATAGCTTTTTTTCAAACGTCCAAAAAACTATTTACAATTTAAGAGAATTTCTAATAAATAATATTTAAAGTTTCTTTGGCAAGTCGGACCGCCAATTGCCGTTTTTTTTACGGCTACTTTTGATGGATTTTCTTACTCTATAGATCTTGACGATATGTGCACTATATGTAACGCAAATGTAAAGCAGACCTTTCAGCACATATTTTTTGAGTGCGCCTCCCTTCGTCAGGGTCTAATTTCTTCTGGTGAGGTCATATTTAGTGTGCACAACTTTATATGCTTTTATAATACTTCAAAAAGTTAAACCTGTTGTACATTACTCTTTAAATATTTTCCGACTTAAAAGCTTTATAATTAATCAGTAATTTTGTTCTTTCTTTTTGTATTAGGGATTGATTATTGGGGCTAGTGCGTAAGTTGTATTATTTTTCTTATAATACACATAATATGGTTTTGGTTTATGTTATTATAATTGTTGTATAATTAGGTTAGTGTTTAATTATATAGGTTATAACTACAGCTAATTTTTTACGTTACTGTTTTTAGTTTTTTATATTAAATAACTCTGCTCCCTACCTATTTTATACCTACAATTTTTGTAAATGGTGCTTTATGATTCAGCAGATTTCTTTATTTTGTTTTTGTTTAAATATATTTTTCCTTGTAATGCCTGTACTCTATTGCTATAGGAAAACATTGTATTACTTTAGAAGCAATAAAATCTATTGTCTATTGTCTAGACTTACCAAAGAGCGTCACTGGTGGTGCCTGTACTATCTCCATCCTTTTTCTCTGCAGTAATGTTCTCTTTGTCTTTTTCTTCTTTTGTCTCCAGTTCTTTTTCCCCATTGGAAGTAGGCCCACCGCCGACATTATCTCCAAAAAACTTCTTCCTGTAAAGAAAAACACAAAAATCTCCTTAATTTTAGTTTTAATGGATTATATTATTAAGTAACATATAACTTCCTCTATTATAAGATATAATAGGCAGGCAGTGGCGGCTCGTGAGATCAGTGCTAGACTGTGCAGGAATTTTCTCAAAAAAACTAATAATCGAAGACGAGGAGTTTTACAATTTATTATAACTTTAAAACTTAATCAAGCTAATACATTCGTCTTTTATACTTTTCGCCTCGTTTTTACTTTCGTCTACGTTTCAAGCTTTTTTTATTTTTTTTATATACAGGTAAGCATGAGGTGTGTGTTGGAATTACAACTTAAGATAAATTAGGAAAAAATTGTGTTATGTGGGAATATTGTAATAATGTTTTAAAAAATAACATACATATAACCTATATTACGGGTCTTTACGAATAGTAATAATACTTGTGGAAATATGCATTATTTCTTTAAGTTCTAAGGTATTAAAAAAAACAAAAACTATAATGGTCAACTTCGCCCCGTATTGGGGTGAACTTGACCGACTATTGAAATTGCATGATATTTCAATAAAAAGTAATGAAATTTGGTATGGTGGCTTATCTTACTCGCACCTTTAGAAAAGTCTAATAAATACAAGTTTTCTGTAGAATATATAGAGGAGCCAATATTTGAAAGTATCATAATTTATATGGGATTTCCTATTCCCTGCACCACCCAATATGTATACATACCTAAACGTACAGTATTGTGCAAAAAGATAGCAACATCATAATTTTTCGTTAAATAACCATCAACATTTGATTTATCAGTAAAATTTGTACGTCATTTTAAACAATGTTTTATGCCCAACTCTAATTATTTAATATTAATTTTTTTGGTCCCAGTAAATAAAATAGAAAATTATTTTATACTAGATTTTATGATATAAAAGTGGATCAAAATAAGAAAATATTTAACATTTAGCATAGCAGCCCTTCTCCTTAACAACATCTACACATCGATTTGGCATGGATTCAATTCACTTCGTGATATACTCAATATTTACTTCTTTCCTTTACTTTTTTACAACAGTGCATCCGTATTAGAGTACGTTTTATATCTAATTTTGGTTTCAATGTTAAATCTGGAGACTGTGATGATGAAGACATTACACTAATTTTTTCATTAATTTATTAATTTAAGAGAAGGATGCTTCAGATCATTATCATGTTGAAATATGGCTCTGATGGCATTGCTCTGAATGGCAACATCGATAATAGCAGTTTGGATTTCTTTGTTCGTAAGTTTGGTTTCCCCCAATTTAAATAGTTTTCCTGTTGGGCAAGTTAAATCCATCAAATTAGCGGTTATAAACCTATGCTACCTAATAATATCTGGATCTGATAAAACCTTCCACTCGATGTTTTGTCTTTAAGTTCATACACCATGGTAAGATCAATACATTTCGTCCTAACTAAGGTCCAGGTACGGCACTAAATTAGCTTGCAAAATATCTTTGTACATGAAACGATCCTTTTTCCCTATAATTCGCACTATTGGACCCATACAAGAATATTTCCCCCTTCATGTTTAACTATCGGGCAAATATAATTTTTCTTTAATATTTGATGACTTTAACGCCTAACGTACATAACTCCATCACTGCTAAACATGTTACACTTGGATTCATCACTAAATACAACCTTTCTTCAATCATTTAGTGTCCGGTGAATATGAGATTGTGCAAATTGAAGTCGGGCCTTAACATTTTTCTTTGACAGTTCTTGAGGTTTTTTAGCGGGCGGTTTTCCATTTAATTTTGCAAGAATTTCGGATGATGATAAAAATTGATTTTCTTTAGAAAGTCGTAGCAGCTGTCTGTCCACTCATAATTGTTGGAATATATATAAAAAAAAATTTAGTAATAGTCGGTGACTTTAATTTTCCTAGTTTAAAATGGCCACTTACGTCATTTCCTGAACCATACAATTCTGAAACCTATTTTAGTGACTTAATATTAAATAGTAATCTGTCCCAACTCATCACTGAACCAACCAGATACAGACAAAACCAGGAACCATCGAACCTCGACTTATTACTAACAAACGAAGAATCTCTTGTTTGCAATATTAAAATCAAGGACACTATTGGAAAATCAGATCATAATATAATCAATGCAGAACTTCAATTTTCTACAAAATCTTACAATGGAAAACAGAGAACTAGTCAAAATAAATAATTGGTGACAAATTTCGAATATGTCTGTAACGATCTAGGAAAGTTGGACTGAGACCAAATGTTTATATCCTGTGAATCCTCATCTGAAATATGGTCAGTTTTTTATAATATTCTTTGCGACTCTATTACTTTAAATTCTCAGGAAAAACCAATGCGACAGAAAGCAAAGAACCTTGGATAAATAAAAATCTTTTTAACATGGTTAAACGGAAGAAACATCTCTGGACAAAATATAAGCGTTCAAGAAATGACATTGACCTGACGAATCATCGTAGTTTTTCGAAAATGCTTACAAACTTAATCAAAAATTCCCGCCAAAATTTTGAAATTAATTTAGCAAACGACAAAAACCCCAAAAAACTATTTAAAAACATTCGCTCCTCAATTAAATTAAAGGTGTCAATACCGTTACTAAAAAAAGGGCAACAACAGCGTGTGTGAAAATGAAATGCAAGTCGCAGAAAAGAACTTTTGAACAGGAATTCACTAAAGAGCCTGAACAAGATGTATTACCTACCCCATACTGTCCCCGTATCTTAAACTCAGTAACAACAATAAATATATCTCAGGAAAAAATTAAACAAAAAATTCAAAAATTAAAAAACGATTCGTCTGCAGGTTTGGACAAATTAACGGCAACTATTCTAAAAAAAATGCAGTGAAGTGATAGCTGCGTCTCTTGCAAAAGTAAGTGGAAAGTTGCATCGGTCACGACAATTTTTAAAAAAGGCGACAAGTTATCAGCAGGCAACTATAGGCCGATAAGCCTAGTATCGATTGCAAAATTATGGAATCCATTGTTCGAGATGAAGTGCAAACATTCTTTACTGAAAATATATGTAATACCCAATATCCAACACGGATTTGTAAGGGGTCGCTCTACGATTACTAACCTGCTTATTACTAACCTGCTTCAATGCCTTAACCAGTGGATCACAGCCTTAGACAAAAACCAACCAATAGATGTCATCTACCTCGACTTTGCTAAGGCATTTGACAGAGTTCTCACAAAACGATTGTTACATAAGCTAGAACATCTTGGCATTAGAGGAGAATTGTTAAATTGGATTGAAGACTTTAAAAAAACAGAAAGTTCAGTGTGAGAGTGGAGGGCACCATGTCAAAATTCCAAAGCCGATCTGGACACTATTTGGAAGTGCTGCAGTGAATGGTTACTTCCTCTTAACGCGGACAAGTGTGTGGTGTTACATTTAGGAAAAAAAAATAATCTCCAACTACCCTACCAAATAAATAGCATTGAACTTAAAAAAGTGGAATCTTATTGTGATCTCGGAACAATAGTAACTAAGGATCTCTTGGTCCCAGCATATTGCCTCAATTGTAAAACGTCCAAATTCTATGTTGTATTTGCTACAAAAAGCTTTTGTTAAAATTCCATTTCACAATTTTATGAAGTTGTATACCACGTTTGTCCGGCCTATTATTGAATATGCAAGTCCCGTCTGGTGCGCGATAAAAATTTACTTGAATTGTTTCAGCGACGCGCTACATGATCTACGTATGGTTTGCGTATGCCGAGGCCTACCTACAGCGAGAGATGCGGCGTCCAAAAGAATAAACGTAATAAATGTCAGTTATGGTACTTTTACCTAAAGTAAAGCATAAGCGTTTTTATCTGTGATTTTGTAGTTCTTTGCTTTTTAGTCTGTAAGTTTATAACGTAGAGTACACATTATAATATTAATTTCTTTATATTTTAACACGGTTCAGTTAATAAATTACTTTATTCTATTTGTGCCTTTTATTATCTCCTTTAACAGTAATCACGTCTTTTTTAGCCTTCCAATAGTTTTTGGAGCAAATTCGCCAGTAAGTCGAAATTCCTTACAAATTCTGGAGACAATCAATAGATCTGTGAACTCCTAAGTTTCTCGCAATATTACTCTGCTTAGTTCATAACTATTCATGATTAGTTTTCTTATTTCACAAGAAATTGTTTTTGTGCAAACTATTTTAGACGAGGAGTGTGCTTGGCAAATATCAACTTCGCCGCAAGTAAATTGATTTTCAACTCAATTAATTTATATGAACCAAAAATTGTTGCTATATTTATACACAATGTCTTAATAAAGAAGCTCGAAATTTTGCTTTCTTTTAAGGCATTCTCTTCATATCTTTGTATATGACGGGATATTGGTAACTGGAACTGTAAAAAAATATCCATTAAATCTTCCATAGAGAAAATATTATTTTGAAAACATTAGTTGTTGCTATATTTATGTACAATACTGTATATATATATTTTAATTAAAATATTTCCAAAGTTTTTTTTTCATTTCCTATTACCATAATAATTAGTAAACCCATAAACCATAATTATTATAATAGTTAGTAGATACAGTAGTTTTCATATTACTCTGTTTTGAAGTGTTTTTTGGCTCTCCTGTACAATTAGCAAAATGGCGCTTATTATATTTTTCCCCTGAACCCTTCAGTTATCATAAACTTCTTTAGAAAGACTTTTTTCTCAAAACATAGTCTTGTATGCCTCCTTACCTGTTATTGTAGTCCTCAAATGAGTTAAAATCGTTGAACTTAACCACAGAAGAATCCTTGGACGCCGATTCGTCTTCGGCAGTAGCGGCTGTTGACTCTGAAGGCGTCACGACCGACGTCACCGCATCGGTCGACGTCACCGTAGTCGTAGACGTCGAGGGCGTCGACGTGGTGGTGGACGTCGTCGAAGGCGTCGCGACGGTGGATGCCGACGACGCAGATGAGGATGTTAAAATCACAGACGAAGAGGGGGTAGTGGAGGTGATTGAGGTGGACTGCGACGGGCTTTTCGGAGGACCCTGTAAAATTGTTTTTTTTTTTGTCAGGTTTCAGTTCTTTACAATAAAATGCTAATCTCAGGATAATATACATACAAGAAAAATTAACAATGGCGTCAATAGTGTTCAAATTAATTTCAAATAAAAATACATTTATTATTTATACAAAATATTTTTCAAATCTCAAAAAGTTGTAACCCTGATAGTAAGTACTACTATTTAAGAAACTATGCTCCCTGACCAAACAACTTTTTATAAAAAACAAAAGTTTTAGTCATAAGTCTGACATCTAAAATATATTCAACAAGGCGACTTGTGTTTCGCCATCTTACACGGCATCCTCAGACCTATAATGATAATATTAAGTTTATTCAACAGTAAAATAAAGTTTAAAATCAAAATATCTGAATAAACAAATGATCTACAAACGGTCTAACCTTGTCAGGGGCTCATGAATATACAGAGAAATAACTTAAACAAAGTAGTTTTTTGAAATAAAAAAAAAAGTTAAAACAAAAACCTTAGTTGAGAGATTTATAGATAAAGTTTTGGAAGTATAACGGCCAAGTTGATACTTATATGTGTCAAAATAGGGTTTTACGTTTAAAACAGAAATAATTAATAATAAATTGGGGTATATTTATACTACCGCTGGCAATTTTGTAAAAAACCACGTATACATTTACTTATTTTTAAAGCCTAAATTTATTCTAGAATTCACTCATTTTTCTTTAAACAAATATATAGACTTAATCCCAAAAAAAAAACCAGCAGCGAGTACTGAAAGAATTTTTGGACTCGGACACGAGCCGAAACGCTTTCCTAATGTGGTGTTTATTTTTAATAGGTAGGCAGTTAGGTATTCTCAGCGAATAGCGTAGAGGTGTGTATTAAATTGTCTTACAGATGGTATAACTAAAAATAAAAAAACAGTTTTGATGTGATGACCTATTTAAAGGTTCTAAAATAGCCACTTACACAACCGGGATAGAAATTTAGGACGTGCAACAAATAATTACTCTATGGTTAAATTTAAGAATTCGTTCAGAAAAATTTAAATAAAGCAAATGACGCTGTGTTTAAGCGTGCTGGTATTGGGTTCTGGTCTTGGTAGAACAAAAAATGTGATATTTTAAATTTTAATGTTTTGATTTGATGTTGCATCTATTCGTTTTATTTACATTTTTTCTGAGCGAATTCTTAAAAGTTAACCATAGTTTATGATTTGTTGTTGTGTGTAATAATGTGCACGTTTTAAACTTCTGTCTTGGTTGTGTTAGTGACTGTTTAAATAAATAATTCTTGTTTCATTCTTTCTAATGTATTTAAGTTAAAATTGCATTTTTATTTAGTACTGAGGATGCCGTGTAAGGTGACGAAACACGTGTCACCTTATTGAATATATTTTAGAGGTGAGACTTATGACTAAAACTTTTTTTTTTTGATATTTAAATTAAGTCTCTTTGAGAATTACGGATGGTTTTTTCAAGTTTCTTTTTGACACTTGGCATTAATTGTTCTATTATTCTATAACTTAGATAAGTTGTATGTACCTCTGTCTAAAAAATATATATATGTGATTCGATAAGAACATAAAGTTTGTATGTAGTTCGTCTGTCATGTAATTTAATGATATTTTACAAGCAATAAAGAAAAATATCCCAAGAACAGGATCTGCTCCTATTAAAATCGATTTTCAAAAACATACAGCATACATACTCATTAAACTCGAGAGATGGCGTCAGTAGATACGAAATTCTTATCGATTTTCGAGAATGCTGATCAATTGTGGAAAATAACGCGTGATGTAGGTGCAATAATCTCGATTTTAGCTCATTTACCGATATGAACTATAAATTTACTTATAGAAAAATATTTGGTAAAATGGTTAAAACAGTCTGGAACTTACGGATTTCGTATATGTTTTGGCAATCTTAGGTCAATAATTACACCGATATTTCTAATTATTAGGTTGTTAGGCGCAAGTATTTTAAGATGATTAATTTTATCATATATTTACTTATTATTTTAACAATCTATATATTATAGACCATAAAACATACCAAGTCTTTTAAAATGTAACTGATATTCCTGAACAGTTAATCTTTTGAGTAGTTAATCTAAATCAGTAAGTTCTCTTTCCGAAAGTTTTTATCTGCAAAAATCTAGACTCTAAATATACAGTGTGTCAGTCAAATTGAATAAATTAGCTAATAAATAAACGGGAGCGTGTTGGAAAAAACGCTCGAACACGTCTATTGGTTTTTATATTTGCGGATTTTTTTTCATAAAAACTTTTTATACAGGGAGTATCAGATAACGGTGGCCAATACCAACTTGCTTAGTTTAAACATAACACCCTGCATGTTAGTTAATTTTTAGATTCCTCAGATCATTTTAGACATATTTTGTATACAATGTCCTATACCTATCTTTGACTGTTTCGGAAATATTAAGTAAAATTCAAAAAATAACATTTAGAAAAGAAAATTATTCATTTGCTGAAAATTGTTAGAACATATTCAAAAACTTATACATCATACAAATCTAAACAATCATGTCAATGTAGGAGATGTTCAAAATGCTCGCTCGCCACGAAATTCTTGGCAACACCCTACCCGTAAATAGAAATTTCTTCTAACGTTACTCAACATCTTAGGTGTGATCGATCTAATTGCCAGGGTTATTCGTCTTCGTAAGTCAGCTAAGTCAGTGGGTTTAGTTTTGTATACAATAGTTTTCACATATCCCCATAAGAAAAAGTCTAATGGCGTCAGATCGGAAGACCGTGCTGGCCATTCAATCAATCCTCGCCTCCCTATCCACCGATCTGGAAATATTTGGTTGAGGTACTGCCGGACATTTATTTGGTAGTGGGGTGGGTGCTCCATCTTGTTGAACCCATACCATATCCGCTGGAACTTGTGGGTTTCCTGGATCAGGATACAAGTTGGCCAACGTTGGAACTACATTATTTTGAAGCAATTCTAAATAATTATCGCCATTCAAATTGCCCTCAATAAAAAAGGGACCTATGATCTGATCTTCAATAATTCCTGCCCACACGTTAACCTTTTCAGGGTATTGAGTATTGTCTTCTCTCGTCCAGCGAGGATTTTCCCTGGATCAATAGCGGCAATTTTGATGATTGGCATGATCGTAAAGAGTAAAAGGTGCACTCATCAGAAAACATAACATGTTCTAATTGGATCACATTGCTGTCTAACATTGCCATCATTTGTTTACAAAAATACATTCTCCTGTCAAAATCGTCTTCCAAGCTCCTGGGTGGGTATAATTTTTATAATATTTATATAAATATAATATTTATAAGTAGGGATGCATTTTGTTTTCTTTTAATATTCTAATAACTGATGAATAGCGAGTACTGGGGCTGCTTTCCGAGTAGATGTATGTGGATGTTCCTCAAACTCAAGCATAACAGCCAATTTGGTATCCTCACTTATTGCATTGGCAGCTGTTTTTCTTACCTGCCTAACATGGCCCAGCGGAATTGCTTTTCTATTTTACTAATTGTCCCTTGGGTTAAAGGCGACAAATTTGGAAATTTTTCGTGAAATAAGCGAGCTACTTCCGTTTGCGTCCGTATGTTATCTCCATAGGCAATCATCTGTAGAATTGTTATTTTGTGCATTTCTGTTAAATGAACCATTTTTCTGGCTTGTAGTTAATGGAATTCAAACGACTATAGCACTGACGACTACTTCTGTCATGCAATATTAAGTCTGGCATTTTAAACCAAAGTAAACAACAATTTTTAGTTTTTTTTTTATTTTCATATCAATAAAAAGGAATGCTGAAATAGTTTTTGCTTGCTTTATCATTACCAAGACCTAAATGGGCAAAAAGTATTAAGGGAGTTGTAGAGAATCTTGAAAAATAAATAATTTTCTTTTCTAAATGTTATTTTTTATTACTTAATATTTCCGAACAGTCAAAGATAGGTATAGGATATTGTATACAAAATACGTCTAAAATGACCTGAGGAATTTAAAATTAATTAACATACAGGGTGTTATGTTTAAACTAAGCAAGTTGGTATTGAGCACCGTTATCTTATACAACCTGTATAAAAAGTTTTTATGAAAAAAAATGCGCAACTATAAAAACCAATCGACGTGTTCGAGCGTTTTTTCCAACACGCTCCCGTTTATTTATTAGCTAATTTATTCCATTTGGCTGACACACACTGTATAACGTCTTTTAGTGAAACGAGGTCTATTTTTCAAATCAGAGTATCCTCTTTTAGAGCACCATGCATATTTTTCTTTTTTAATGGGCCTGGTTCAATTACATATTTTTGTATTTTCTAAAGTTTAAAGTCTATGTAAACCGCGCATACTTATGCTGGGGATAGTAATCATTGTTATAATTCACAACTCGAGTCCTGCATAAAATTATTCATTTTATCTTTGAATTCATCAATAATTGGTAAAGATTGTTTAAACGACAGTACAAATGTGATAAATAAGTAAATTGTGATGACAACACACTTTTTTTTTAGCTGTGGTAACTTCCGACCCACAAAAGGCCCTGAGGATGTTAAGTAGGCTATCTATAGGATATCTCTTTTCTCTTTTTGTTAATGTAATAAATTTCTTTCCTCTCTTTTTGTAACACTGTATATTCACTAATTGTAAAACCTTTTTAACATAGGTACCTGAGTCGACGATGTAGTGCTCGTCGTCCCAGTCCAGTCCCCCGTACTTGCCGTCGCCGTAGTACTAGTGGCACCACTGGTACTGCTCGATGCGGTCGTGGTCGTGGTGCTCGTGGTAGTCGTTCCTCCTAAACTTAACGGACTTGGAGATGCTGACGTCCCGATTGCTGGTGGTGGTGGCGACGAATTGTTCGCGGCGGATGCAGCGCTCGCAGTTTCCGTAGATACGGCGGCGGTCGCTGAAGAGGACGCTTCCGCAGATCGCGACGAACCTTCCGTGCGCTGCTGCTGCTCACGTTGCAATCTCGTCGTTACACCTAGCAATAAAAATTATTTAAATGGATTATATAATAAAAATAATAAATATGTTTATTAGGACAAAATATGCATTTACACAAATTTGTTTAAGATAATGTATCTAAAATTAAAGAAAAAAATGTAATTGTCCTAAAAGGCTCTTCAGACGCCCTTTAACAAACGAGAGTACTACTTAAGCCGGAGACTAAGTGTTAAACTAATATTTAGCTTGTAAGCTCTTACTTTCTAACCTAACTTAAAATATTAATTTTATAATACTCTAAATTTGAAGTGCCTAGAATTCCAGAATACAACAAATCATTCCAAGTAATAACATAAGTATACTGATCGGTATTATAATTTATAATTAATTACAAACCCTCAAAATTGGGCAACAGTACATATGACATTTTAATTTTTTATAATTAATGTAAAATAGTTAGGAAAAAAAAGAAACGAAAGTAAAAATTAAGAAGTAAAACAAATTTGTGAAAAGTGACATGAAAGTAAGGACTATATCAACGGTCAACATCATTTGATATCATATATATCGCTATAAGCAAAGAAGTCAAGATCACCTACCAACTTAAGCTAGTCGCCCATTTGTTCACGGATTAAAAGTTTTTTAAAGTTTCTTTCAAAAGTAACTAAGAAAGAACCAAGTAACGTTTGCAGTAATAATAATATAGCTTTGGCAGCAGTATGTGAAAAAGATCTTTTAAAGATTTCTTTACGATGTCTAGGAATAGAAACTCTATGATTATAACGCAGAGGACGACCGGGCACAACTACCCTAAATTTAAGCTTCTTAAATAAATAATCAGGTGTTTTAGTTTTAAGAATTTTAAAACATTTTCACAGATTTTTTATGTCCTTTTGCAGAAGATGACGACTAGAGTAAATAAGGCGAAGCGTTGAATATGCATTTTTTAACTTTTAAGTGATGTGATTCCGGAACCGCAAATCGCCGTTAATATCCAAACGTAAACTTTTCGCATGGGTCACACAAGAAATAAAAACATTTTCGGTTTGGAGATTCAAGCCTTCTTAGACGGCTTTTCTTGAGACATTATGACCAAATAGGATGAATTTCGACTTTAAAGGGTTAATTTTTAATTGGTGTTTGGCGGAAGTTAATGCAATACTCTTTAGGTCAAGATTTATGCGCTGATTAGCAACATCTAGTTAATTTGGGAGTGTCATCCGCATGAAGGTAGTAGTTGCAAAATTTAAGGTCATTAATAAAGTTAGATGTATAAATCGTATAGAGCAGTGGTCCCAATATACTTGCCTGCGGCACTCCAGTAATGACATGAAGACGGTCTGAAGACATATCTTCATATGTGACTGTTAGTTATATATGATTTTATTAGCTCAATAGCTGACATACTAAATTCAATAAAATGAAGAATTGCTATAAGAACATGGTGATTTAACATATCAAAAGCCTTACTATAATCTAGCAAGACAAGAGCACTAATATTTCCATTATCAATTGATTTGAAAATATCATCTGTGACATCTGATGCCATAGCGGGGGAACACCCAAAACCCGGACGAAAACCAGATTGCTTGGGAGGAATAACATTAAATTTACAAGTAAATGACCTAATTTGTTTCTCAATTATTTTCTTGAAAATCTTTGATAGCCCAGGAAGAATGCTTATAGAACGAAGGTGAATCAGATCGGTATGCTTAGGGACCTTAGGCAAAGGAATTATGTAAGCATTTCCAGCAATGTGGAAAGTAAGCAGTTTCAATGCATACATTAATAATATGAGTAATGTAAGAAATGATATAAGGGCAACATAGTTGAATCAAAACAGAGTTAATCAAATCACTACCAACTGCCTTGTCTCAGGGCATTATTCACATTCTATATTATACTCAATACTAATTCACATATTATACTCAGGGCGCAAATTCTGCAAAAACTTAATATTATCTGTTATCCATGGCGAATGTTTGTAATTATTATTTGTACGGAACGTTCTTATTGGAGCATGAATGTCAAATAAGTTTAGGACAAGAGAATTAAAATACCTTAGCTTATGGTCGATGTTCGGTATGTAAAAAATTTCATCCAAAGGGCATATTAAAAGATCATGATTAAAAGCAAAAAATATAAATATTTATTCTTTGTTATTTTTAAAATAAACCAACTACATGCGATTTAACCAAGAATAGCACCGGAAAAGTTTAACACTATTATTTCCTTTATACAGGGTTTTCCGTTGATCATGTTACAAACTTCTAGGGTAGATAAAAAATGTCAAAAAAAAAGAAAAGTTCATATAAACATATGGGTCTGGAAATGCTACCTCAGGGAGCTAGACCTCTTTGAAGATAACACTAGTAAACAACGGTTCTCCCACCTAGGCGATTAATATTGTTTTTGTTAAGTATCTTTGACCTTACCACAAAAATAATAATACTTGTTTAGCTCCCGTTATCGAAATAAATCGTCATTACCTTAATTTGAGCTTAAGAAAGGTATTGTCTAAGTCTTTGGTCTTTTAAGATTCAACTATTGTGACTTTATATATTAGCCTTGCCTTTAACGAAATAATGTTCAAGTAATGCAAAATGCATGTTGTAGACTTATTTTTGGTCTAAACAAGCGCGACCACAAATCTCAGAAATTGGGTTTACTTCGATGGCTAAGAATGGAAAACCGGTGGAGACTTCATCTGGGTGTCTTTCTGCATCAGATTATCAACTTTTCCGCCGGAAATATCCAACTAGATAGTATTCTTATTACAAGGTCATCTCCATAGTGTTAATACCAGCCATACATTTTTGTACAATCATCCTAAATTTAGAAGTTCATGTTTTCAGAAATCTTTCGTTTTTATCTCAATTTCTCTTTTGAACCAGTTGCCAGAAGTTTTAATATTTTAAAGTTTAAGTATAAGCTTAAAACAGTGCTTATTTTAAATCGGACAAACTAATGAACATCGACTGCTATAATTGCTTATCTATTATAGTTCGCTCAGCGAATAGACGTGGACGGAAAGAATTTAAAGAATGCAGAAAACAAAAATCTGTGGCACTTGCGAGATTGTCAGACTTCATTTATGAATTTCGTTATCTATTATTTATGAATTTTTGTATTAAAAATATCTTAAAATTTCTCTCGAATAGGACTAATTTCGCTAAAAATATCTAGATTATTGTTAGTTTCATATTTTTATACTATTAATAGTCTATTTATTAAATTAAAGTTTTAATTAAAATAACGCAGAAATATTTCGTTTTCAAATCAAGTTTTCAATTTCGGGATAAAAGTGGGTGGGACCGTATCGGCACTCGACGTACGCAATTTTTTAATTGATCAACAATCAAATATTTATTTATGGTTTTTTTATTTTGATATTTTGATTTTAAATTTTTGAATATTGTCAAGAGTAGTTTTGTTTTTAGTGGGTAGAAAGAAACATTGTGGACCAGAGAGGAGAGCTCTTATTATAGAAAAGAAAAATCAAGGCTTTTCTATTTCTGCTATAGCAAAAGATTTAAATTGCTCTAGGAAAATGGTTTATAATGCTCTGGCTCTCTATGAGACCACTCAAAGCACAATGAACAAGAAAAGATTAACAAGGCCTCGAAAAACCACGTATAACATGGATAAAATTATTATTAGAATAAGCAAGGGTAATCCATTTTTAAGTTCCGCCCAAATAAAACGTGAAATAGCAGACCAATATGGCGTCAATATTTCTGCAAGAACAATAAGAAGAAGATTATGTGAAAAAGATCTCAAAGGTTGTGTAGCTAGGAAAAAACCACTTGTTTCAAAAAGAAATATTAAAAAAAGATTGGCATTTGCTAAACAACATATAAATAAGGACATTAATTTTTGAAAAACCATATTATGGAGCGATGAAACCAAGATTAATAGATTTGGAAATGATGGAAAATGCTATGTTAGACGTCCTCCCAATCGTGCCTTAAACCCTAGGTACACAATTAAAACTGTTAAGCATGGAGGAGGATCAATTATGATATGGGGAGCAATGTCATGGCATGGTGTTGGACCTATTCATCGTATAGAGGAAATAATGGACCAATACAAGTATAGGGAGATTTTGCAGAATGTTATGGAACCATACATGGAGCATTTTATGCCAATTACATGTAAGTTTATGCACGATAATGATCCAAAACATTCTGCAAAATCAATAAAACGATGGTTTACTAAAAATGTGGTAGATGTTTTGGAATGGCCGCCACAAAGCCCAGACCTGAACCCTCTGGAAAATTTGTGGGATCACGTTAAAACCAAAATTAAGGTATTAAATCCCTCAAATCTGGATGAACTATGGCAAAACTTCCAAGAGGCTTGGAACAGTATTCCGGCGAGCGTGTGTGCAAAATTGGTGGAGTCAATACCCAAGCGATTAAGTAAAGTTATAAAAAATAAAGGATACCCAACAAAATATTAAATTGGTTTTGGTGAAAGTAAATATTTTTTAAGTGTGCTATTTAAATGGCCAGCATTTCTTTAGTTTTTTTGTTATGTTTCTTATATATTTAAAATACTCTTTTAATTTTAATTAAATACAATTCTTTGTAGAACATCTAAGCTAAATATATTATAAAAAAAATAGAAAATGGTATTTAATATTTTTTATCGCAATTTAGAAAAGTGTGCTATTTATATGACCATAACTGTATGTAGGATTTTCATTTAAAAAATATAATTGTTTTTTTTAAAGAAAACTGTATATTTTAGCACTAGTAGATAGACTAATTAATTATTTGTTTAACGATATATCACACAAGCATATAATGATAGATTGCCAGATATGGCCGGGGTTCGTGTACTTCCCATAAGAACTTATAAAAGGAAGAGAGATGCTCTCCTTGTAAATGAGATTATTTTTCTCTCATATAATTCTGATAGAAAGTATTGCACATTAGATAAGTGGGTCCTGGATAGTATACTAGACTCGCTTATCTGACGTGCAGTGTGCTACATTGCTCAAAAGGGAATTCAAAGTTTATTTTTTTATCTCAAAATTGGAACACTATAATAAAACAGATACATAAATAATAAAACATATCCGTGTTCTGTGGAAAAAAACCCAATAAAAAGTGTTTTTTTTGTGTTGTGTTTAAATTTTAAGTGGTAACAGAGATACAAAAAGAGTCCCAAAATCATAGCTTTTTAAAATTACGCTGTAGATTAAAAATTAGGACAGCGTTCACATTTTTAACGACGGCGTACTTCGGATTATAAAAAGTAGCATCGCAAACGACAAGGCTCATCTCCCATAGCAGCCGAGCCTTTTACATCAAAGACAAATAAAAATCTTTTATTTAATAAATAAAAAAAAAAGTAAGTAAAAACAAGTTAGCTATTATATATAGATCAATTTATTTCACCATCCCTATTATAAAAGTTAGTTTCAGCGATTTTTGTTGGTTCCTCAGATATAGCCATTGCAATTTTCCAAATTGTCACCCTGTATATATTACTTTACTTAGTTTAACTATACTAAAACTTACCCGTTGTTAACGTATCTACTAAGGACAAATTCGGATTATTGTTACCCTTCCCCGAATTTCTCGACTGTCGGATTTTTTCGCGTAACTTCTCACGCTTGTTCTTCCGCAGTAATTGTTTGTAGTTTTCGGTTTTCTTACTAAGATAGTATTGCTGCACGCACTCCTGCACACTCTTCCTTTCACCCAGCGCCTGGCTTATTTGGTAAAAGTTTTTAGGATGCTGCAAGTACTTTTCTTTGAATGTTTCCTTTTCGCCCGTCGTCCAAATGTTTAGGTATTCTCGACTCTAAAATATTAAGCGAATTACGCTGAATAATTGTTTTTTCATATATATATGTTACCTTATACACAGCATCCATATCCTCTACAAAATTGTTATTATCCGTATACCGGATTCGTTTTTCTTTTAGGTCGAAAATGATTGGTGGTATTACCGCGAGGCTTCGCATTTTTTTGTCTTCAAGGGCTTGTTCTTGAAGGTTGTCCATAATCTCTTCCATGTCTGCCTCGGATTTAACTCTGGAGCCTACCCTGTTAAACCTACAAATGTATTTAAATCATAATATGGAACTAATGTGAAGCAGAAAATTGTATGTTTGGTAGGATTTACCACCTAGGATAAGTTTGTTCTTCAATATTCAATGGATTGTTATAATATGTAACATATTTATTTTAAAGTCAAATATTAATTTTTGAAAAACGTATAGCATATAACTTTTTATAGCAACTTTTTGCACTAAAATAACTAACTAATTCGAGGTTGTGTCATTTGACATCAAATTCAACGTTTTCAAATGGGACAGCGTTTAATCCAATATTGATTTATGCATCAAATTTTCCTCATAATTCATATACTGCATGTAAAATATCTTCAAAATTTTTGAAGAAAAATTGAATAATTTCAATATTTTTTTTTATTTAATCGAGAAAATTATTGGTTTGAATTTACATGTTTTGTCAAATTATATCAGAAAAACCACACTTTGTTCCAATACTCTTCTAATTATTAAACTGAGATAGGGATATATAAATGAAAATCCAGCTTTACTCCCATTTCTTATATCATGGTTTCATTTATTAATTAGTGTTTGGATCGCCTGGAAATAGTGTTTTTCTGGCATGGTTTGACAAATTGTACCAGAAAAACATCACTTTGTTCCAATACTCATCTAATTATTAAACTGAGATAAGGATATAGACATGAAAATTCAGCTTTACACCCATTTCCTATATCATCATTTCATTTATTTAATAATGTTTGGATCGTCTGGAAATAGTGTTTTTCTGGCATGGTTTGTCAAATTATACCAGAAAAACAACACTTTGTTCCAATACTCTTCTAATTATTAAACTGAGGTAGGGATATATAAATGAAAATCCAGCTTTACACCCATTTCCTATATCATCGTTTCATATATTTTCAAACGATGAAGAAGTGATGTCGGCAGTTATTTTGACGAGCAAGAAGATAATTCTTATTTTTAAACTCGTTTATACTAAAAGGCATTTTTATATTTTTTTTTATCAATGGAGAGGGAGCCACTAACTTACTTTTAATCCTCAATAATTTGTTTTGTTATTAAAGCTTGATTTACCTCATTGAAGTTTTGCACCATAATGGTTTATTATCTAGCCAGTAAATAACAATGGGTTTTTCATTTCAACATCAAAGAAAATTCCTGGTTAGGTGCACAATATTATTCAATATCTAATAAGAAATCTTTAAATTATAAATAGCTGGATAACGGATAAAAGATGTAGGAAACAAATAAAATATATTTTCTTGCAAACCAAACAAAACCTGAGGATATTAATGGACGTAATAGATTTTTATTTTCAATGAAATATTCAATGTTTAATAATAATGAATATAATAGTGGTATCATTTCTTTGTGATTAACTATTGTAGGGTGTAGGACAAAAGTATGAGACTTTTAGAGGCAATTTAAGATTGTAATTTGATAGATCAACAACCTTCAACGATTCCTTAATCCTTCAACTTTTTGTTTACCTTTCTTTATTCTCTCGCTGCCTCCGTACTTCGGGAAAGATCTTCTCGAAGAACTCTCTATTTTTAGCTTCTTTCACTTTCCTCTTCGTGCTCGCTTCTATTTTATCTACCTTCCGGACCCACTCTTGCATCAATTTACTATAAGTTGCTGATAACTGGTTATTTCTGTAAAAAATACCAATATTATTTTATTTATAAGAAATGAGGAATTATTATTGAACGTCAAATGCTGTGAGAACAAACCTTCACACGGAATTACACAGTAAAGAACAATTTTCATTATTTCAATAAATAATTTTAAACATATTTGAATGTCTCTCGATTGGACCTACCTAAGACCTTTTGATAATTTAGAAAGTGCCTTTAAGGGATTTTACACCACTTTTTTGTTTTATTTTAATATCTGCTTCCGGTAAAAAGAAATAAAACATTGCCAAAAAAGTAACTGATGATTCATTATAGAATCTCTCATAATAGAATCTAGTGATTTACGCAGCGCATTTTAAAGCGTCTGTGTAAATTTTAAAGCATTTACACAGATTAAAGCGCAATAACGTTGTTTCAGCCGTTGAATGCACATTATGCTGCTGCCGTTCGTCATTTTTTGAATGACCTATTTCCTGGATGATGGAGGTACCATAGAATGGCCTGCTAGATCTCCCGATCTTAACCCTTTAGATTTTTTTTATGGGATCATCTAAGACTCCCTTGAAGATTTTCGAAATAGGATTATCAACGAATGTCAGTAAATAACGGCCGAAATGTTCGCTATTTTAATATTTTTCATTTAAAATAAGGTTTGTTTTTTTATCCACATTTATTCATATTTCTTGAGAGCGAATTGATAAGAGAAAAATAGAAAAATAGGGTTATGTAGAGAATAAAATTACCCATTCAAGGTATTACTTGACCTACTCCCATTTAAAAAAATAGACATGGGAAATAGATAGTGAAGGGATGATGTCAGAGAAACCCAATTTCTGTCAATAAATGTGCCCCTCAATATTAAATTTGACGTGTTCGGCCATTATTGGCTAAACAATTTATTTTTCAAGATTTACAGGGTGGACTGTTTCGTCTTGGACACCCTGCCCTGTATACATATAGTCCTATTTGTAAATTGACGGATCCTATACAAATGTAAATTTATCTGTGCAATAAGGATATATCTTATCATATTAAATCTATTACTTACCTTGCATATTTTTCACTATGTTTCTTCTTAAAATATTCTAATAAGCGTTTTTTAAACATCACATTTCTTCGGTTGTTTTCGTGGAACACGGTAGTATCAGTCGGTTGGTTGTACAGGGGCCATTCCACTTTCGGTCCCAGCAAGTCGAGACGCGCGTGCGCACTCTGCGCCTTTTTTCGATTTTCCGCATAGATTTTCTAAAAAAAAAAAGAAAAGTTAGTATTTTCTTTCCAATTTTAATTTATTTAAATACTCACATAGAAAATTAGATTTGATTTTTTATTACTTTTTTAATGAGTTAATTAATGCCCTGGCTATTAATATCATTCATTAGTTTACACCAGTCAATATCACAGTTACTAATGAAGTGTTGATAATTTAGTATATTCTTACGCAGTTGAAGCTTTAAAATAAATATGCAAGAGTTTGATTGGTGGTCGACTGAACAGACTTTGTTTATCTATAAAACTTCATACTGATCAAGATCTTTATATTAAACTGAAATTGTCCTAATTATCAATATTTATAAAAGAGTTAATACTTGTATACAAATCCTATTAAAATATAAACATTGTAAAAATGAGATGGGTGTATAACTAGCAGGATCATTTAGTTCATCACCTGCCTAATTGCCAATGCAAGGAGAGAGCTTGATCTGGCAGACTTTGAAGAATCTTAACAGACAATCTATCAGTCCCATAAGTGTGTTTGTTCTTAACTGTATGAAGAACAATTTTAACTTCAGGCATAAAAAAGGGTCCTTGACAGAAATATGTTAAGTAAAACTGGGGGAATCTGATTGGAGGCTTGGATCATTTATCAGCTTCTTTGTTGTTGAACATAAAAAGTGATTAAACACAATTGCATTAATTGGATATTGTTTAGTTTCCATTGAGTGACCTCTGAGTTTATTAATAGTACTCCAATTTCCTTGAGTTTATTGTGTGCCATCTTCAGTCTGAGCCGGTAGTAATCTTTCTTGGCCCTTCTTCTAACTTGCTTACAAATTTTTTTAATACACATTATAGTAATGGTGGAACCATGAATTATTTGTAAATTTTCTCAAGGTATGGAGAGACATGTATGTAGTTAAAAATGTTCCTAACAACCTAAACAACCCACTTCATTAGAATCTATGTGGTAACAACGTTATTTTTTTTACTACCAATTGGTAAGAAAGACAAATATGTGCAAGGAAAAAGTTAATGTGATTTGTTCTTTTCTGCCATGAATATTTAGCTAAGTATGGATGCAGATTTAAAAAGTCCTAAACTACAAATCATTTGCTCATAAATAAATCTTATATTATAATTTTTTGTGCTATAACATTGGACAAAAATAATGTTTATTAATAGATCAACTGTATAATTTCTATTATTTAAAGTCTACGGTAAATATTTATAGATCCAATTTACATCGTGTTAAAGCAAACTTCTCGGCAATACTCTCATCTGGTCAAGGACCTTTCGCTAGCAAACAACCCGTGTAGTTGGCACAAATTCAGATATTTGTGTCCCGAGGTCGTCTAGATGTTTACTCAAAATATCAAGCTCCAATATTTGGGGAAGTAATAAATGGCGTAAACAGCCGTAATGAGATATTCTCGTTTTTTGGAGCGTCTCGAGCAGCACTTCTTTTTAATACGAGTTCGTGACTTGGGAGATAATAAAGTCAAAGGCGGATGATTTCCAGTTTCTTTAGTAAAATATTGTTAATGTTTGTAAGGAATTGTTAATAAAGATTTTGGATGAACCACTATTTTTTATTGGTTTTAAGTAAATTCTTTTATCAATCAAGTATAAATCGTTTTCCCAATTTCTTCCAAAATGTGTATGATGTTAACTAACATTGGCTTACTTTTTTGTGTAAAAGCATTTTAGGGAACTGAAAATTTGTAGAGGTTTTTCCTCTTTTAATTAAATTTTGTTTCAAACTGAGAAAAGTCGTATATTATTAGTACTTGTAGCTTCAGTATGTAACTAAAATAATAAAATATGAACTATATGCAAATTCTTATTTTCGCCACTACAGCCATCATAAAATAATCTTAGCATGACAATATCTGGCCCTACTTCAAGATTTCTAAGAGTTAAAAAAGGCTGGACCTACTATTGGAGTGGTTGGTAAGGGTTGAAAGAACTCGTCCATTATCTAAAAAGACCTACGTAACTAGAGAAAAAATAAAAACTCCAAGTCTCAGTCTCAAAATATCTTTTTATGTATTAATCAGGTAACATGTTTCGCTAATAAAGCATCATCAGACCTTATAGCTAGATGACTGC
The DNA here is from genome assembly GCF_022605725.1 of Anthonomus grandis grandis. Classification (NCBI taxonomy): domain Eukaryota; kingdom Metazoa; phylum Arthropoda; class Insecta; order Coleoptera; family Curculionidae; genus Anthonomus; species Anthonomus grandis. The sequence continues at coordinate 32,400,059 of NC_065552.1, forward strand.
TAAGTACATGTACTATATATCAAAGCTAAATGAGAGTGAATTACTAGGATTACTTTAAACTACCTTAAAATCGTCAAAAATTTAAATATGATCATAAATAATTGTGAATTGTTCATTTTTGCTTTTTTGCAAAATATTGGTCTAATTAAGCTTGTTTGGACCTGTTGGGTTTTGCTTTAAATCAATCGATATTTGCTATTGTTTGAATATTATGGGACTCGTTTAGTTTTGAAACAAATAAATAAATTCACAGCCCAATTTACAGAGGACTCGCCAAGTTTTGTTGAAACACTCATATATTAATGGATTTTAGTGTGCTTCATATAGCAGATTTTAGTCCTAACTCAATTTCAGTAAATAGTGGACTTGTTAAGTTTTGCGCTAAGTACTACTGAAATATTATTTATGAACTAGAAAAGAGAATTATTAGCAAATTATATTTTCTTATGGGTATAGTTTATAAAAAGCTCATTATATGTGCCTAAAATAAGGAGGGTCAGTACAGGGATCTCGATAACCATGAGAGATAGAAAGTCGGGAATGGGAAGAATTCGTGTTGTTTCAGATATTTCCGGAACTACTCGGAATTTTTAAGATTTCAAAGCGGTATGTTATTGAGCACCCAGAGCCGCTAAATTCTTCCCATTTAACCAACTTTCTAACTTTCATGATTATGGAGTTCCCTGTACCGTAGCCGATCGATAGTTCTAGCCTGGACACTTATCCCCGCTTCCGTCGATACCTCACAACAGAAGCCGAAATCATGCGAGGCGACGACCGCATCGCGATGGCAAAAATTCCGCGCTGGGGCACATATTTTGCGTTGATTCGAAATAATATTTTACTGCAGTTATTATTGTAGTTTATAGTAAGATTACGCATTTAAAATTTTAAACTACCAAACTATTTTGATACTGGCTTTGAGTTTTAAAAAGAATAAAATTTCAATAATAAAAATGTAAAATATTAGGTCCCGCGGTATCTCCACTTAGTCGTCCCACTGTACGGCGTGCGCCATCAAATCTCGGCTTCAATTTTGACGCCACGAAACCAGTGTCACGGCTAGTACTACCGATAGGCTACGCCTGTACCGGTCCTCTTTATCTTGGGCACGTTGTATAAGAAAAGACAAAAGTTGTGATATTGAGAACCCGACAAAAGTCATACCACAGAAATATGTTTTTCTTTAAGTTTTCTAACTGTGGTAAAAAACACTCAATTAAGATTTATTCGAAGAAAGATAGTTCGAATAAGAAAACTGCAGTAGTGATAGTTTACTATGAAGCTTACAACTCGCGAAAATACGTCTATTTACCTGCGGCAAGCTCTGATGTTTCGGCGCCGTGTCCTCCTCTACTTCCCCAGTAATCGTGGGCTTGCTCGCGATCTCCTCCAGCTCCGCCTGCTTTTTCTTCAGGATGACGATTTGCTGCTCAGCCTTTAAGATCTCCCGGTCCACCTTGCTGATTTGCTGGATCAGCTCATCCTTTGTCGTCTTAAAGGCTTCCTCTTGCGAGATCTGCTCGGGCAACGTCGGAGATATCGCTTCTACTTGAGGATTGTACGCCCCCGGCTAAAATTAATGTTTATTGTAATTACGTTTTAAAATTGTCTCTGTAGTGTCTACTTACTCTAGTGTCAATCCTCAATGGTTGCATATTATCCTTCTCGGTTCCCAGTCTCATCTTCTTGTTCACCGGTTGTTCGCCGGGGCCAGCGGAATGAAAAATTTGCTGACCGCAAGCGTTCGCCGCGTTGGACGCGTCCCGTCGGCCACCCGGTCCATATTCCGGATGCAGAAGCGAGATCCGGTTTGTGTGCCGGCCATAGTCCGGCTGGTGTGTTGGTGCGGCACGATGGTAGACGGGCGAGGCGGGAGTGAGTAGTGAAGGGGCGGACGGCACGGAGGGGGCGACGGCGGCGGTCGGCCCTTGTGTAGTATACCTCTGAGGTACCTAAAATATATAATTGTTCCAATATTAGTTTGTGAGTACTCAGAAGAAGCCCGTAGGTTTCTACCAAGGGGTTTGCAGGTTTCGCAAAGTAGCCACCAGCGGCGCTGTGAATCAAAAGTGTACGTTACTTTGATTGCCTACTTTGAACGTGATAGTATCCTATTCTTAATAATGTCAAGAGGTGAATCGAGCCATTCAGAGTGAGGTACAATTCTGACCAACAGCATCGAGGTGGCTACTTTCTGAAACTATGTCGTTCACCAATCTCCTTAGCTGTAGCAAAACATTTTTGCCAATCACACATTTTTTTTCTGCATTTTCAACCATGTCAACTGATTTAAATTAGAACATTTCGAAGATCAGAGCTGTTTTTCTTCAAAAGAAATTGAGAGCCTAAATTTCCTCTACAAACAAAAGTTATGACTTTATTAACAAAGAAAGGGAGAGAGTGCGCATTTGGTTCTGCTGATAAATAAAGCTGAGTGGTACATATTCGATGCGGTTGTTTGAGTGCGTTAGCTAAGACTTCTATTTTATGCTTGACATTTAGGAATGGGAGGGATTTCAAACTAGTGGTGTGAATGATTGAATAGATCTTTGTTAATCGTTATATTTTCTCAAAATGAAAAATTAGGTGTCACAAAAAAATGTACAAAAAAAATTATTTTAACAAATATCAAAAAATTATCCAAAACTAGCGCGTGGTATAAGGTGATGGGAAGCTAACATCTTAAATAAAAGGTGAAAAATTGACAGTTTTCACATCAAATTCATGGTTTTTTCGATACTCATTTCAGTAGATACCTGCTCGAATGGCTTTAGTATGGCAAATACTTCTTGCAAAGCAATCCATTCAGACTCTAAGGTTAAATCGACTGGGCCATACAGAATACCGACAGTGGTTGTCAAGCTCTCTCTAGTTTTCAGTACACTCAACATAAATTTATCAATAACATTTAATTAATCAATGATTTTTATCAATTACATTTCCACGAATATCAGCAGTGAGTTTCTACTGTTCACAGATGACATGAAGGTTTTTCGTCTTACTAAGAACCGCTATGACTGCAGATCTTAATAGGGTTTATAAATGGTGTGAAGTTAACATAGTATAACATATTAGTTAAACTCTCTTAATCCTTAATCTTTAGAAATTTAAGGATTGACACCTTACTTCCTTGCTCAAAGATGAGATTGACTGCGGTTACGTAATAAATGATACCACATTTCCCAATTGTAAGTCTCTTCTGACCTGGGGGTATGTGTTGATAAAAATCTTACCTTTAATACTCATATAAATACCATCATAAGATGTTCTTTAAAGACCCCCGGTTCATTATAAGATAAGATAACAGAACTATTTTCTAGTACTTCAAGCAGGACAATTTTGTTTAACTCCCTAGTAACATCACATACCTACTGTATGCTTCTCTATTATGGTTTCCTAATATGCAGGGCATATTCACAGACTCGAAACAGTTCAACGAAAATTCTACAAATATATTAGTTTTAGGGTAGATGATGAGAAGGATGATAGGATAGATACCCTGAGAAGGGCTTTAGTCAGCAATTTTTGCTTTCAATATTTGAGGCCTGTGTCAGCATTCTGCTGTTTATGGGAGTTTTGCAAATTGATGCATCAGATCTCTTACCAGCTTTGAATTCTTGCCATTCCCTACATCAATACAAAAAATACAGTATGTATTTTATCTTGACATTTATGGCACCAGTTTGGCCAATAAAGAGCTTATATATAGAGCATACGACTCTATCAATAATGTTCAGTTACGTATTGACGTTGATCTGTTTGGCATGACCTGGAATAATTTCAAAACTGCTATTTCAGATAGAATTAGATTATTAGTTGTTTCAGTATTTAATGTATTACCTACTATTAGTTTCACATTGCACCAGTTAGTGAATTGCACCATTTTTGATATTGTTATCTGTTACATTATCTGTCGCTATTCCAATAATTGTTGGATTTGTTTCCTGTTGAGCAATAAAACTTCGAATTTGAATAAAATAGGTCGAGTTCCGCCTTGTCAGTACATTATTTTTGAGTTTACGAGGAACAACTTATTGTTCATATATTGTGGCATTGATATAAAGCTATTATTTGCTTTGGTACTCCTATGAAAATGTTCAACAATATTTTTTACTTTTTGCCTCAATTGCCGCGTATTTAGTCCGCTTTGAACAACCAAATTTATACTGTTCCATTCTGTTAGCCTTACAGCCGCCTTGGTGTTCGATGAATTAAATAGTAATGACATAAACTCTAAAGTCACAGGTCTCAAATTTATTAAATTAAAGTCAGAGAATTAGACGTGTTTAGCCCATACTAGGCATCATCAGATCCACTGTAAAAAGAAACAGAAACGGAAAAAGATAAGCTTTATAAAAACGTACCAGCTAAACCTAATTTATCCTAAAATTACAAGCTAGTTGATACATGATACATGATTTATAACTACATGATACAAGTCGAGGGTAGAAATTAAGTTCAAACTGGTAAAATCGAACGGATTAATTAATTAATACTTTAAGGCACTATTAACAGTGCCATCAACTATACAGAGAGGCGTAGCAACATATTGAGATATTGTTGTTTTGTATTGAGATATACTTGTCTTTTTAGTGCCATGCAGACAGTTTCTGGACACTCATTTATTCTTCGTTGATTTGTAAATCTGCTGTCGTCTTAAATTCCCGAAATTGGTCTATGTCTTATATATATATACAAGTTTTTATCTATTTTTTTCCGAGTTCAGTCAATTGACCTAGTTTTTTAACGTTTCGAACATCCTTTCTGTACAAATATTCCACCATTTTTCTTTTTTCTACTTGCGACATTATTTCACAAAACACACGCCTGTTTACAATCAACAATATTTGATGGATTCTGTTGTCATACGATTTTATCCCATTATCGACACAAAATATGTATATTAAAATTAGAAGAAATAAAAAATTTCGGATACTTTCTAAATGGACTATAGATTTTAAAACATGACATTTTTTCCAAATTTCCAATCGCTCATAACCTTCCACAGGATTACAAAATCCATAAACTAAAGATAAAAGCTACTTACCCTTGCCTGCACTTGAGCGACACTCGATGGAGCAGCAGGCTGCAATTGTGAGGATGTGGGGTAGGGAATTCGGTTGTTGGACAGTGGCGACCTCGATGGTTTGTACAATTCCGCTGCCGATACATGGGTGGCGTTCTGGTTGCTAATGTTAGGTCTGAAACAAAAAATTAACATTTTAAAACTATTAAAGAGACGTTTTAATTAATAAGGAATCCAAATAATGTCTAATGAACATACTGGTTAACTACTTTTAATAAGCGATTCCTTAGTTCTAAAAATAACACGATATAGAAGCTTTGTTACTTTTTTCGACGTTGACTATCGGCTTTTATTTTAATACCGATATACAGGGTCTCCCGTTGAACTTGTAAAACCTTTTAACTGGGGTTGGGTCTTCCTATGAGCTATCGAAATATGTCAATAAGACCTAAGTGAAATGTTTACGGTTTTCGAGTTATATAAGCGAATTTTAAAATTTTTCAAAGATTCTAACCAATTTTTTTCAAAAAATTAAACTACGCCAATGACAATATCTATCTAATATAATATTGTCCAATCAAGAAATGCCTTAGGACAGTAATCACTTTTTCAAAGTTCTTCTTTATTGTGGAAATAATACAGGGGAGTTCCCAGGATTATTGCTTTTTCACTTAATTACTATATTTGTTTTGCTCTTATACTGTAAGAGAATTAATGAATGTTTTATCCTGACAATTAGTTTAAAAACTTCCGTTTCATTCTAATATCATAATAGTGAAAAAATATGCGGGTGCCTTATCTCATAAAAAAGTTATGCTTTTTGATATACTACGGAACACTCTTTTGGAAACAGTTAATAGTACGGAAAACTATCTCTAAAACCGACATTTGTATTAAAAATCAGATTTTTTTTAATGCCTTAAAAAAAAGCTAGAAAACAAAGCTACAAAAATAGTCGAATAATTTAATTTTTATTGTTCCTGGAGTGAGGCCTACAATAAATTTTCAAAGTGTTCACCACGAGCTCTTAAAATCGACGCAGAGTTCCTGCTTGAATAATTTCTTGTACCGCCTCAAGTATTCTTTCTCTTAATTCCTCCCTTTTATTAACCGGTCTTAAATAAACAATCCGTTTTCACCAACCCCAATAAAAGAATCCAAAGGATTCAAATCTGGAAAACGTGGTGGCCAAACCGTCAATTCTGGAACCACAGTCGCCCTCTCACCTCTGAAGGTACATCTTCTAGCAGAATTGGCAGTTGACCTTGAAGCAAATAAGCTACTCCGTTAAAGTTATCGAGAATTTCGACTAGACCCTGTTGTTGACTATTCCCGTCCAAAGGATTTTGGACGGAAATGCTGAAATTTATCCTGCTGAATAGCATGTAGATTTTCCATTGCCCATTCATGTACATTATGGATGTTGAAAATTCCGAAACGTCGACACTCATTGCTCTCAAAAATGTTTGGATCCGCACGCATTCTTCTTAGCATATCTTGACAAAATACTACCGATTTTCTGTAATCCGCTGGAAGAAGAGCTTGCACTTTTTGAACATTAAATAGGTGTATTTGGTATCGTCTTAATGTACGATGCACAGTAGTTTTTGAAATTCCCGTTCGTCGTTGGATAGCTCTTATTGAAATTGATGGATCTTTATGCACTTCATCTAAGATTACCTCATTATTATATTGATGAGCTCTTTCTTGACCTACTGGAACGTCTGGAATTTTTCTTTCGCAATACGCTCTGTGCACAGCAGAAAACACACAAGAGTTACGAAGGTTTCTTAGAGGAAATCGATCCCCGTAGAGTAGTAGCCCTAGCGGTTTCGTTGGCATTTTGATGACTTTCTCCGTAGATAAGATGCATTTCTACATACTCACGCGCTGTGTACCTAACATAAGGCATTGTAAACTACTTCCAAAACAAATTGAACAAATATTTCTTATAATCACCAAATGTCAGTGGAACAAAAAAACTCAAACTGGACAATTTGTTTACCTTAGCAATGCGTTGCCACAAAACAAAAACAAGCCTTTATTTATTTGTTTACGGAATCCATTTATAAAAGTGGTACATAGCATACCCATATAAACATATCGTCGCCGTCCACACAGAGTGTCGTAAATGTCGATTTTGTAAATTTTACAGTAGAGCGAAAAAACGAAAATAGGTGTAATGTTTTCCAGACATACTGAAAAATTGTCTAGAGTGAAGTTTTCATTTTGATACATGTAAAAGTATGTTTTACGAGTAAGGTTATTTCTTACAAAAGTTGTGGAAAAAGTCCTTAGTTTCTCAGATTTTTCGAAAAATTACCACTTGCGTCAGTTTGTGTGATTTTTTTTCGACTTTTTCCAGATAGGACAGTTGACAATAAAACTCTCTTACATAATAATATGATGTATTTTAACTAAATAGCTTGATTATAAACCAGAAAAACTAAAACTACGAAACAAACAGCAGAAAAAAAAGAAAATTCAGTATTTCAAATACAAATGAATTTTCGTGAGGCAGATTGTAGTAAAAGTTTTGGAATTGGGGAAGCCTTATAACAGGTGTATCCCCTTTACATAGCGAAGTAAGATCATCGTATTTTTTCTTTGTTATCTTTAGTGGAGCACTGTTCAAATTATCAACTTTAATATCACCTACTTTGGTCTCCAATCGCTTTAATTCTATAAAGTCATACCTTGAGTCAAAGTGGCTATATTTAAAAAATATCTTCGTAGGTTCTTTTTTGTCCACCCTTAGCTCCATAACATCGGTCCAATTAATTTTTTTTCCTTCATGACTGATACCACCGAACATAAACTAGAATAGAAGGATCACTCTAAGCTCCGCCCAAAATGTTGCCTTTCTCACTCGCTTTCTGATGCTACTCTTTTTTGCTGCCCGGTGGCGACTGCGTTATACAGGGGCGTCTTCAATATTAGAACTATAATAAGCGTTGTGCGGAAATATTTGTACTTTAAAAATGCCGGCGATATGTTGCGTAGATGGCTGCAGGAGTAAAAGGGGATATACATTTTTTTTTAAATAAAAATGGATTAGTTTACAGAAAAAAATACACGCTTTTCTTCAGTATTTCTTAAATATCTCGGAAAATTGAGATCCTACAAAAAAATCTAATAAACAAAAGTTGGTTTAAAAACAAAAGATTGGCTTTTGTTTGATTTATCTAGGTGCTATAGGTGCTAAGATACAACTGTGTGAACATAACCCCTTTTTTTAGATAACAAAATATAATGACGTAAAATAATAACGTGAAACAATTAAAAAAACGTTTTTTAGACAAATATCTAGCACATTTTTTAAAGTATGTACTATCAAAAACTTTAAAAATAAACTTGATTGTAAGTCATTAGCATAAAAATTAAAAAAGTTAGGAATAAAATAAAAATAATTGCAGTTTTAAAAAAATTTATCATAAAAAATTATGTATTTATTTCAAAAATTAAAGCGTAGCCTTCTACAGTGGACTATATATAGGTACCAATAATATGTTCAAAAAGTGTCAGCGATTTAAAGTACATATTTTTTTTAAATCGTGATTTTAATCTAAAAAAATGCAAAATTTTTGGTAATATTCTGTTATTAGTGGTGGTTTTTAATAGTGAAAGCTATCCGATTTATTAGTTGCATTGCAATCATTTGAATGATATAAATTTTAGCCACTTATACCGTCTAACCATACTTAAAACTGCATTTTTTTCGTCATTAAGGGTGGTTTTTAAGGGTTTAAGTTTTAAAATATTGATGTGTACTATAATCCCTAATGTAAAACTATATTTATTTTGCATATTTATATGAATTCTAGGTTGTAAAACACCTATTTTCGTTTTATTTGAATTTTAGTGGTTTGTTCTTTCATCCCCTATTTAAAAAGCAAATAATTAGGCATTTAATAAGTTTTTTTTTATTTAACTGCCTTTTTATATTTCACTGTTACCGAGTTCCATATGAGTGTTGCTATCACATTATTATGTAAATTTTATTAAATATTTAAAAAATGGGTATATTAACGAAGTTATTATTAATTAAGTGTATGTAATATTAGGTAGGTAGTTTCTTGGTCAGTTAAGAAAAGAGCATGAAAGGAACGTAAAGCTAAGATTTAATTGTGTACATTCTAATAAACTTAATTTTAAAGTTATCTACCAAGTGTTTTTCTTACAGTTATTTGTTCAAAAGAGATACTTAATAATATTCTTTCAATTTCATTTTAACAATAATACAAAGTGCCTTTAATTTCAAAAAATTCCATATATTACACGCTGCCCGCCGCGATGTACGAAAATATTCCTTATTAAAAATGTTTCAAACACCCCCCGTATCGTAAAGGATTGCCGTCGAAACTAAATAATGATTTACGACCGCGTAAAAAAAGTCGGCAAATGTCTTGTTCTTTATACTGTGCTGATACGGACTGTCAAAATTCGTAATAATTTTGAGACACCCTTAAAATCTAGAAAGTCTTTCCAACCCATTGGCATGACTTTGTAGGGATTTTTTTGTCTGGCAAGTTCGAATATAGGATGAAGTTGGCTAGGAACAAAAATATCACCAACTTGAGAAAGAGCTGTACTTATTGCGCTATGCGCTGAATCTCCCTCGTTTTGTCCATGATTGGTTTCGAAAAAACGTAGAGATATGGTTTCGATTTCCTTAAATTTCTGAGCTGAATACAACATCATTGCGGTCATAATCGAGTTTTTATTCTGACCAAAACATCCATCCGAATATAGAATTACAGATGTTATACCTTGTGTTGCATAATATTCGATGCTCCTAAAGACACAACTATATATTTCTGAGGCCCCCCATTTACTGATTGACTCGTTCCAAGAAAAACATAGACAATCTTTAGTAGCTATGTTATAGAACGTAAAATTAAAATTGGACAGGCGACTTTTATAAAAAATTGTGCTTTCACGACTCTTTGGCAAATAGATCACCTGTTGCAAATCAAAAACCGCACATAAAATAGATTTATCCTTGTACGATTGAACTTTGGATTCTTCTTTCAGTTCTCTTACTTTCACCTTCTCTAGAGTGTTTTTCATATCTGTCTTTTTATTTCATCATCTCACTTGCTTGTACGTTACGCACAAAGAACACATATCCTTCTTTGGGTGAAAAAATGAAAGGATTTTTGTTACAAAAATCCTCCGGTATGTAGAAAAACTGGGCTTTGATTCTGATGTTGTATGCTCCAATTCCTGCAGGAACATGGCATACATTTTTGGAAGAGATAAATCAGGATGAAGGTACATTCTGGAACTTGAAGATCTACAATAATGTGACTCAACTTTGGGAAACCTATCAATATGTTGCGAAATTTTCTCTTTTACTTTATGTTCTTTTTTAATTTTTGCTTGACTCCTATGCCTTCCGCCTCGTTTATCTTTTTCAAGAATGCGCAATCCACTAAGTTTTCCTAATGCAGTTCTACAAGTCCGGTCTGATATATCAAACGTGCTTAAAAATAGTTTCTTGCAAACAATCTTTCTTTGCCCTTCTACTGTCAGATAGTAACGTAAAGTGCAATTTCTTCAAGAGTGTTCCTTCTTGCTAGTTTTCCTGGCTGTTTCCATTTTTTCAATGTGGCGGATCAAACACTCTCGTTGCCTTGTAATATCGCCCAAGGCATACTAATACTGACTTAATATCACTTCTCGATGTTCATTACTTACTTCACTGCAAAGCTTGCCACTTTTTGTACAAGACTCGCCATTGCATCTATTTTTAAGCCTTCTGGCTGGAATAATTTTTTTAGTCACAGGGTTTTTAAATTCTTGTCCCAAGTTTCGCAGTTTCTTGGCTTCATGATATTGATTTAGGCGTTTCTGTTTTTTTGTTTCGACATTTTCTTTCTCACCACCGTCAACTGTGTAGTTTTCAGGCTTTTCAATACTGGAAGTAATAATGGGGTCATTTATTAATTCACCCTGGTTTGTGCCTTCATCCTCGGCCGTGACGTGTATCCAGTTTTGTTTACGACAATAATGCTTTACATCTGCCATAAAATGAGTCCAGCACACAAGTTTTTCACAAATTTCGCAGGAGCTAAAAACTTCATCTTTACATCTACGCACTTCACATTGTCCAAAAGGTGGGTCGGCGTCTGAGTCATAATATGGGGAAGGTGAAGACGACAAGATCCCTTCGTAAACATCGGGCAAGTTAGAGGTTCTGTTTTCGGTCACTTCTTCATTGGCTTCTATCAACGTGGGATTATTTTTTTGAACTAAACGTTCTCGGGAGAGAACGTTATCAGAAGAGATTTCCGTGCAGTGGGAATGATGTTCGGTTGTCACTTTTTTGTCTGAGTCACTTAATAAGATATCTTCTTCAACATCAATTACCTCTCCAAAGTACCATTTACGTTTAAAACGCATTTTTACTCTTGATCCTACTATAATTAATCACCATCTACTAAACACAGTTCACTTTTTCGAACAACATTTTTTGTTCCATCTTTCCATAAAACTAAAGCATCCATACTGCAAGGTTTAAATCTTAAAAAAAAAATAGAAATGAAGCCTGAAGTAATTTGTCTATAAAAGCGAAAGTATGCAGACAAATTAAGTTAAACTGAACTTAAAAATCCATAATTCTTACCTTTTTATGTATATTATTATATTCCATAACTAAGTTATTGACTTTTGATTATTAACAGTGAAAACTACTAACGGTACAACGTGTTTTATAGGTTCTGTTCAAAAACAATAACAAACCACCACGTAAACCGTCAGTTACGTCAACGTTCTCGAAAGCAACAACGAAAATATTTCACACAAACTGACCTAACTGCACATACGACACTTTGTGGGATTTGATACTGCTTTAAGAAGCATTTCTTCTTACAAATGGTCGTAAATTAAGTTACGTCTGTTTGTGTGATTCAAAAACGAAATTTTGTCAGATACGCCATTTGACATATTTCGATAACCCATAGGAAGACTTAACCCCAGTTAAAAGGATTTACAACGGGACACTCTGTATAATATGTGCCTGTTAACATACTTCCACTATAAAGTAACCACGACCAACAAAACAAATATAACCTGGTTACCAATGTAAGGATGTTTTTCGACGTCGCACTAATTAGATCATTGAATACTTCCTCACTTCCTCAAACGTTTACTAATTATATTACCAAACCCCAGTCGGGAAAACGCTATAATTAAAATTGTTAAAAAGGGAAAAGCCCATTTTAATTATTTAACCCGTAAAAGATCTAATAATAGAAGACAAAGGCCCGAATGATGACCAGATAAAATTACTCTATAATTTAAACTCCTGTTTTAAAAACGCCCACGTTGTAATTTCCCGGAACCCGAAATCGATATCTCGGTTATTATGAGTTCCTACGTTAAAATTTTAAATTGCCTTCCCCTATGAAATATGTACGGATAACATGAAACTCGGATAGATTGTTTTGTGAATTTCTAATGAATATTTTTTGTTTCTATAGTAAGCACAATCTAAAAAAAAAGTCATATAAAGTTCATCGCTCGCTGCACTGCAGAGCAATTTAATTTTTTTTACTTATCCATGGGTACACATAAAATATTATTTATTTACCGGTCTGTGTTTGTTGTTCCCTTTAATAACAAACGCGGGAACAGCGGAGCCATTGTAAAAGGTCGCTTTTATTGTTGTATTCGGTTGGCATTATCCCTTAATGTTTTTTTTGTGAATTCGTTTTTAATGGAATATGTAGAAAATAACATTAAACGCTTCGTTTGGTCGAGACCCCATTAAAAATGACCGAACCAGACGACCGGGTTTATGCAGGATGCACAATTTGCTAAGGCAAATAAACGCATTGTTTTGGATTTATCGTACTCGACAAGTATTGAAAAAATTTATTTATATATATTTTTAATTCAGCTATTATTAAATAATAATAATAGTGACTAAGGGGTATTTGAATAATAGTATCTGTTCTTAAACCTGGTACATATTCCAATGCGTTTGGTGGTAGTTCTCTTACTTTCTTGCTTACATTTCTACATATATTTTTAAAAAATCATGATATTTCAAGTAGGCCTTAAATGTAGTGTGTAAGTATTATTATGTTGTAAGAATAAAGTCACTTGTATTATGCAAAAATCAAGTTGTTATTATTTAAAAATAAAATAAAAATACAAGTACACACAATCCGATAAAAAAACATAAACAAAATAATAATAAAAATCGATGAAATACAGAATGCCCAGACTAAATACATAAATATATTGTGAACGGCCTTTAGTATGCCGAATTTACACTAAACTTGAAGTTGCACTTGGACCGCGGATTGATTATGAATGCACCTATAGTCGAGTTTGGCAGTAACATTTACGTGAACGAAAGTGATTTTAGAGCACAAAAAATTGACTGGTATAATCATTTAAATTCATTCAAAAAAATTAGTATTCAAAAAATACAGTCATACAATCATAAACAAGATCAACAAAAAATTAACTAATTTGTTTTACAGAAACCTTCTTCAAATAAATTTTAGCTTGGAATATCACACACGATGTGTAAATTGACGAATGACGTAAGTCTGACGACTACGTCGAACGTGACTGACGTGATGCAATTTTTTTTTGTGATACGAGTAAAGACCTTGAATGTAAAATATACTTTTTTTTATTTATAAACAACCATCACTGAAACCAGTTTAATAAATATCTCATGCTTAATAGGTGACAAATCGTCTAGGCCGACAGTGTTGTCGTGAAAGAGGATGGTCAGCACTGGAGGCCTAAAAATGTCTAATTGTCTAATATCCATGCGAAAATAAATATATTAAGATGAAATAACCGAGTTACAAATTCAAAAGAGAACGATAACGTTTATTTTATTTGAATTTACTTTCTACTAACTACAGTCACAGCATAAAGAAACCAGCAGTCTCACTCCGCTCGAAAATGTAAGCGAACTAATAGCATCCTTAGCCATGCCGCAGCCATGTTCTCCGGATGCCGAGCTCACTGTTTATCGAACTGTGTTCATAGGTGTATCGCCTAGTTCAGCGCCGTACTTAGTGACTATTTTAATAGCATTTTTACAAAGCGTAGCGTTTTTTATAAAAACTTTTGTATTAAAAGAGGGGTATGTCAAAAATTATTCATGAAGCAAAATAATTGACTTTGCCAAAGTTTTTAATAGCTGCAAATTTGGCTGTATGGCTTAAATAACATAATTAAGCATCAATTAAAGTTGCAGCAATGTAATATTTTTTTTTTTGGATTTTTAAGGACATTATTTATATTTCTGCCATTTTAACAGTGTTGCCATATTTAAAAGAGTTGCAAAATTGTATACTTTTACTTTAGTTGGTACTTAATAATATAACAAAAATTCGCAGATGTTAGAATTGTTTTGAATTGTTGCCAACTATTTGTCTTTATTTATTGGCCTAAGAGTTTCTATTTGTTTTGAAATATTACTTTATTTGTACAATTAGTTATTCTTAAACTACTATGTAGTCAGATGTTAATCTAAAAGCGTTACTATACAGGGTGTTAATTAAGTATGTACCATAAATTATTTAACAGGCGATTGTTTGAGTAATTTTAAGACAAAAAGTTCATATGAATATAGGTCCGCAAGTTCTCTGGCGGTGTTATTTATAACATTAAGGAGCTAATTTACCCCTAACATGATTAAATTTATTAGGTTCAGTGTAATCTCGAACGGTACCTGAAGAAATATTTGTGGCAAAAAAATTGGAGCACCTGAATTTTGTGCCATTTTTAATATGTTATTTGATTTACTCAAATACAAATACAACTTTTTCGTATCTCGCTTATTTTTCGAGAAAAAAAAAGTCCACTTAATTGCATATCCCTGGATCACACAAGGAATTTGGGGAAAAGTTTCATTTGGAATTCATTATTAACTAAGCAAGATACGAAAAAAATTCAAGAGACAGAAAAGTTTTATTTGTATAATCCACAGAACATAATAAAAATTGCACAAAAGTCAGTGGCGTATATTTTAGTTGTTTAACAATTTAATTTTAACACCCTGTATATTGAGAACGAAGAATTTCTGGACATATGTTTATATGAACTTTTTGTTTTGAAATTACTCAAAGAATGGTCTCTTAAATTTATGGTACATACCTAATTAACTTCCTGCACGTATTCTTCTATATCGTCGTTGTTAGATGTAGAAATGCGATGTTTATTTTTGTTTAAATATTTTGTTAATGTATGAACTTTATTTATATTAAAAAATCAATATTTGTACTATGTAGGTATTTTTATTTTACAAGATAATAACATCTAAAAAAATGTTTAAGTCCGGCTCTAGCCAAGGCAAAAGCCGCGTGGACCGTAGCGAGTGTCAGCGGCATCCCTACTATAAGCAAAAATGCCTCGCCTGCGTTAGTACACATGCACCGAACTCGCTTATTCAAGCCAATGTATTTTTATTGAAGTGCGACTGCTGGTTTCTTTATGCTGTGCTACAGTCTACTCGATACGTGCGGCATGTTCGCGCTTTACCTATGAATTTCTTTTGTATATTAATGCATGGATATTTCGGCACTTTAAAAAGAAATTTGCTGGCCCTGTATAGATATAAGGAATCCATTATATTGGTCTTTATTAATTCTGCATATCTTTCGGATGTAAGATTTCTTTCAAGAAAAAAACGGGCCGATAATTTTATTGTGCTACATACCGACCCAAATATAAAATGATTGTTGTCCCTGAGGTCTTGACACACTATTAACACAATAGTGTTCGTTATAAAATTACGATATAGTTTTACCACTAACCAAAACTATTTATTTTTACTCTCGACACGTGTTTCGCTAACGATGTTAGTATCTTTGGGAGAAGATGAAAACTAAATATACTAGCACTGTAAAGAAAATGTTTTTAATCCTATTAAAAGTATATTTTTTGTCTTTCTCTTGAACACATGAGCCTTATGGAAATATCCATTAATATAACATTTTTGAATAAGTGCGATACATCATTGGTTTAGGAACATAAGGGGCTCTTAAAATCATTTTCTTGTGCCAAAACCAGATGGTAGTTCTAGATTTATCTTAAATTTAAAAAAATTAAATACCTTCCTGAGGCCTTCCCATTTTAAAATGGAGGATTATAGGACAGTATTACACTTAATATTTAAAGATTGTTTTTTTACGACAATAGACCTTAAAGATGCATATTTTTTAATCTCAATTTATTGGAAACATAGAAAATATCTGTCTTTTATAAACAATAACATATATTATAGATTTAACTGTCTTTCCTTTGGACTTTACATACATTTTCACAAAAATGTTTAAACCAGTCTTACGATATCTTCGAAGTCACGGTATCGTATGCGTGGTCAACATTGGCAGAACTCATAGGAAAATTGGTAGCCGCGTGCCCAGCGTGTCCCTATGGCTGGGTCTATTTAAAGATTTTGGAACGGGAAAAATGTATAGCCTTACAACGTAATAACCAAAATTATAAACGGAAAATGGTAGTCTCAGATTATATGAAAACTGATTTAGAATGGTGGATACAATGTCTTTCGTTTAATAAGGGAATGCCAATTTTACCAAGTAAAAATTACGATTTAGAAATTTTTTCCGATGCATCTCCAACCCGTTGGGGCGCGTTTTGCAAGGCTCAATTAATAAATGGTTTTTGGAATTCTTTTGAAGCCTCACACCACATTAACTATTTAGAATTGGTTGCTGCGTTAAATGCGGTAAAATCATTTGCCCAACATCTTGCATGGGAAGTGTAAGATTCAAAAAATTGAACAATATTGCCAGAGAGTTGTGGACATAGTGTGAAGACCAAAATATTTACATTTTTGCTTCCTATATAAATACTAAAGAAAGTGTTTTTGCGGATAGGGCATCTCGGTTACAAAATATTGACACAGAATATTCTTTAAATTCTGAGGTTTTCTCCATTATCTGTTCTAAGTTCGGAACACCAAGCATAGATCTATTTGCAACAAAATTAAATACGAAATGCAACCGCTATATTTCATGGAAACCTGATCCGAATTCCTTAACAGTGGATGCTTTTACCTTTCCATGGCAAAAAGATTTTTTTTATGCTTTTCCACCTTTTTGCCTAATTACTAAATGTTTAAGAAAAATAATTGATGAGAAAGCTCAAGGTATTTTAGTAGTTCCTCGATGGGATACTCAACCGTGGTACGCTCTATATCAAAGATTACTGTTAAATAAATCTTTAGCTTTTTCGTAAGTGGTGGAGTTTCTGTATGTCAACAATCAAAATCTCCATATAACTATTCGTTAGACACTATTTTTAACGAAACAATATAATACAGGAGCATCATACTCTACCTTAAATTCACAATATTCCGCTTTATCTCTTGTATTTTCATCGATAGATAAAGAAAAAATCTTCTTCGAACGGTTTTTAAAAGGAATATAGAGACATAAATCTCCTCAACCTAAATATCAAATAACGTGGGACCCTTCTTTAGCCCTAGACTATTTAGCAAAAATATACCCTCTACCGGAGGTACCAATGCCAAAATTTACCTGTAAATTAGTAACTTTACTTGCTTTAGTAACGGGACATAGAATACAGACATTGTCTAAAATTAGAATTAAAAATATTGCTAATTTTAGCGATAGGCTAGAAATTAAAATTCCAGATTTAATAAAGACATCAAGTCGTAATAATTGTCAACCTTTGCTGGTTGTTCCATACTTTACTGAAGATCCTTCACTATGTTTAGCCTCAGTAATTGATGAATATATAGAAAGAACCCAGACTCACAGGTCTGACGAAGACAATTGGTTAATTTTAACTTATGCCAAGCCTGTTCATCCAGCAACCACACAAAGAAGTAGTAAATGGATTAAGAATACATTATCTGAAAGCGGAGTGGATATAAATTATTTTTCCAGTCTCAGCACAAGACACGCCGCGACTTCGGCAGCCTGTAGGGCTGGAGTTTCGATAGAAGTGATTATAGGAAGGCTGCTGGATGGACCCAAAAAAGTAACACATTTAACACTTTCTAAAATCGCCCTTTGAGTTCTGATTCTACATTATTTGCTAGAAGTATACTTAATAAAAGTGTAAACGTGTAAAAAGATTTAAAAAATAGGTTTTTTGTATTAATATTATATTATTATAAAATTTGTTTATTATATATACTATATATATGTTCTTCTTTAATAAAATACGTTATTCTAGATCTTTATTTTTCTATTTTTTGGTTATGTGATGTTATCCAAAACCACTTACATTCTGACATCACGTCGATCTAGATCTTATTTCTCTTTAAACATCTACAAGTGTAATTATTGTAATTTGAGAACGGCAATACGAAATATAATTTAAAGATCAATTGACTTACCTTAAGGAAAGTTGATCGGAATGATATGAGTATTGCCGTTCGAAGAATTACAATCCCTCGCTTTATCCTTTCCTACCAGATCTAGATCTTGCTCTTTAAAAAATTGTAATGAGTAATGACAAGTGATCGAGCGATCAATTTTCCTTAAGGTAAGTCAATTAATCTTTAAATAATCTGTTCTCACGAGATCCAAAAAAGTCGAAACCCGTTGGATTTGTGTAGGGAAAGGCACGTACATCCAGCGTTAACTTGTTGGAGTTGCCGTATTCTACCATAGTACCGTACACGCTTCGACTGCCGTTAAATTTTATTTTACGTTTTTTGCAAACTACTGTATTTTATGAGAATGTAGTAAAAAATGTAGTGAAAACGTATGATTATGCTTAACCTCGAACCTCAACAAAAAAAAATAAATAAATAAATAGGTGAATAATACGGCCGATAAATACTTTCAAGTTCAAGTAGTAAAAACACACTAAAGAATATGACCTAGATCCGTAGTGACTAACGAGCATGAAACGTCGCGTTTTATAACAACACAACCTTGACTTGGCCTTAAAAATGATTTTGATTAAGCAGCTACCGTTTGCACCACAATAATAAGTATATCGAGCACTGGGCCCATCGGTTTCTGAGAAAAACCGGGTCATTTACGGTACGATACTTGATGCGGAACGGACTCATTATCGTACGGTCGGAGAGAGTAATAATGGGTCTTGCTTGCAGGTCAAATATTCATCGAATATGTGAAGGCAGCTGGTCTCGAAAGGTTTTTTTACCTGTTGCAGATTTAGAGCCTCAAAAGTTACAAAATCATTCTCTACCTGGTTTCTCAGATGAATACACTGACAAACGTGTTTATTTTATTTTGACATCAGGGTGTGCAACGGACAAGTCGCCTGCAATCTCTACAAAAAATATTATTAGGTTATACAGTGCTTTTGCAAAAGAAACCATCTTTAAAAACTCCTTTAAAAAAACCGTTAATTTAGATATACAGGGAGGCGTTTAATTTTATAATCATCTCCTTACCTCCAGCTAACATCGACTTTTAAATAAATTATATATATCGTGACACTGATTTTAATATATTATTATTATTTTTGTTGAGGCACGTAAAGTCGGTATTTATGTTTCTCTTACACATTAAATATAAATGCAAATTTTTCAGTTTAAAATCAGAACAAATATAATGTATTGGCATCTTAAATTGATAATTGAGGACCGTTTTTTTAAAACTCGATATCTGCAAAAGTCGTTTTTTTCAGGAGAGCATTTTTTCTGTTTCGTAAAAACGTTTATTGCAAAAGTGTAAAACAAACATAAAAAATTGTAAATAGGCATAAAGAAGGATAAGTACATGCAAAAACATAGTTAATAACATTTTGTATTTATTAATAAAAAATGAATGAAAAATGCAGTTTTTTCAAGACTCGATAAGTACAGCTCAAGTTTATCAAAAAATAACTTTTATTTAATAATAGGTAGGCAAAATTCTAGTAGGCAAAAATATTAATAGGTACTCGAACCTCTGAAATTTTAAAAGAAAGTTTTTTCTTTAAGATCTTTTGTGAAGAAGACTTATGTATAATCAAAAATTTTCCAATCCTGGCCCAAGATATTAACGTTTCCATGTTTGTTTAGGATCTCATAGTACTATGAATGAATACTTATTGATTTTACTATTTTTATGTGGTACGATGGTTTTTACCACAAATCAAAACTCTTTATTAATTAATAATTTATGCCTAAGTTAAAAGTTAAACCCCGGAATTTAGTTTTTTTTCTGCAATAAACGCTAATATTTGACTAAGTAATTAAGTTATCATATTATAGAGGAAAAATGGCAGAAATTGCACTTAGGCCTTTTAAGAAATGATCGATTCAATTGTACTAGTGTCGGCTAATTTTCTTGATATTTTCTGAACAATTTTATTTACATTCTGGTAATGGGCTATATCTAGTGTTGTGAGCAATGGAACGTTCCCGTTTATTCTCGAAGAACGTTCGCGAACGTTCCTGACTTTTTTCGTGACGTTTATTCTCAAGAGCACGAATGAGCATGAATCCGAACGTTCTCCAAAAATGTGAACGTTCCCATAACGTTAACGTTATTCATTGGTTGGCAAAAAATAACCGGACCTTTCAGAATATTACCCAAAATATCTTGGTTGAGTTAGGACAATACATGGGGAAGACCGACTACTTTGAACAAGCCTATCTCTGGAAAATGGTGGACAAAATTGATTCCAGGACATAGTGGAGTGGTTATTGCTCAAAAACATCATTGAAAACTATCGCATTAGCTATTTTAACTTTGCCACCGTCTTCGGCTGCCACTGAAAGAACTTTCAGCAAGTATTCTTTCCTGCACACAAAAAAAAGAAATCGATTAACCACTGAGAGGGCGGGAAAATTGGCATTTATTGCTTCAAATATTAATTTAGAAACAAAATTAAAGAGTCAAAGTATAAGCTCAAATACCGGCCAGCCAAACACCTCTACCAATTTAATGGAACCGAAATCAAAAAAAATAAAACTCACTACCAAATCTGGGGCTGAAATTAATACCATTGAAGATGATTCTTCTGAGTCTGACGAGTCTGAATTTGATTTAACGGAAATTCTGAGTGATTTAAAATCAAGCGAGCGCGAGAAGGGAGAGGATAGTTCGGAGGAGAGTTCCTAAATAGGTTATTTGAAAGTTTAACTTAATAAATAGAACATAAATAAACACAAACATTTTTAATTTCAGATATTTTTCTAATATGTTTCCTTTGCATTTTTTTCATTTATGCTCGTATGTGCTGAAAATTCTCGTTCGCGTGCTCGTTCATGCTGGAGGAACGTTCTCGAAAAATAAATTCTGGAGCATTTTACAACACTAGCTATATCGTAGGACAAAAACGTGGTCCATTGAAAATGTAAAAGTTATGGTCCATAACTGCTGGAATACTATTTTGTTTTTACTAATTTCATGTATGGATCATCGCGCTCGACTCTAAAGCGAGCTAATTTAATTAGATTATTTTTAAGTAAATCTATATATTAAAGATTTAAGCGACTTCTTGATTCAAGTATTGGGAGCCTTTAAGTGTTGACAGGACTAGTCTTAATATTTAACAAATTTTACAGTTTTCCAAAAATTTTTACCAAAAGCGTAATATTTAACAATTTTACGCTTTTGGTAGATCCTGTATAACTATAACGATGCCCACTTCTTTATTCTTAGAGTTAGTCAAAGATGGTTTAATTAGGAAAGTTGTTCTGTTTCACTCTGTTACACTTTGAAGATATTATCAAATACATATCTTTTTTTATGGAACAGTTCATAAATGATTAGACTAGACTATGGCCTCTTATAGGAAAAAAGTGTTTAACGTTACTAAAAACCTTTGATTTTTGCAAAAAAATTAATAAAAACGGTCAAAACGATGCTGTTTTTGTTTTGGAAACTGCCTGAATCGGAAAATAGCTCCAAATTTAACCCGCTTTTGCCTTCTTCCGCAATTTTGTCTTCTAATTACAATCGAAAATAATCATCAAATTTATTTACACATTTCACTACGACAACACGATCACTCACGACTATTAGATATATTTATTTACAACTATTTCAATTTCGCGTCAATATTTCGAACTTTACTTCACTGCGGCCTCTTATATACTCGGCAGAATGCTGTTCCGGAAGCTTCTGGTTAAATAAATACAGAGAATCTGCTGGTTTCTCGGTGTTTATAATATCGTTACAGAATATTTCACCTAGAAACTCGTTTGTCGTCAATCAAAAGCAACTATTTTCATATCCAAAAATATCATCCATTATTCTCTAAGAGACCAACATACAAAATTGCCGATAATAAATAAACAATTGTTTATTTATGTACTGTGAAGTGTGTGGAAGGCTTCTAAAGGCCTGATGATGCTCTAACTAGAGCGAAACACGTGTAGCCCGTTTATTACATGTCGTGAGACCGTGACTTTGTGTTTTTCTTTGTTTTCGTCAACTATTTTCATATTAAAGTAGTTATAAAAATATAGGGGAAACTGGGAAATATAATATTTATTATCAATAAATTATGCAGCAACTTAGGAATTATACGGAAAATATAGTATAAAAATATATATTAAGGAAAATATGCAAGGGCCCAAGACTACATATTTCAACAATACATAAATTAAAAATTTTACGACTTAGCATATTTTTTGGTGAGTTAGAATCCAGCAATAAAGCATTTTTAGCTTTAGCCAAGAAATGGTGAATAACTACTTTTTCTCAGTAAGTACACAGGTACTCAGAGTACCACAGAAGAAGTATAATAAATGTTTCATACGAGTATAGGTAGCTGAGTGTAAATAAATAGATTTCCTTAGGGTAAATACCTCCTCATTTTGCTCAAATCTTTTTCACAGTGTTATTTATTTTAGATTTAAAAAAAGAGTAATATCTAGAAAATATTGTAGATCTTGGGAAGTTTCTGATGCAATTTTTATTCAATTTATTCGCTTTGATGTTTAAAAACGTATACGAATTTCGCAACCAAAATCATATAATAGACTTCGTTTGCTTTAATTTTCCAAAAGTGTTCGAAGATTTGAGCGTTTTTTGATGTCTATACTATATTTCAATATTATGGATGCGAAAAAATGGTTACTTCTTCAATGAAGAACCAAATCATACTTATAATGCTTTTGGAATTTAACTTGCTGTCACCTCTAGTCGAGTTACCTTAAATAAAAATTACCTTTCTATTAAAATTTCACTAGTACCTAATTTAATAAATGATCTCTCCCGATAAAAACTTCTTTCAAATAGCATTCCTTCCTTACTGGCTCCTAAAATGTGCTTAGTATTTAGGTCTAATAAAAAATAGTTTAATTCTTAAAAACATACCTACCAGCAACTTTTCGAAAAGTGGGTGCGCAAACAAGAATATTTCTGTTAGAAGTTTTAACATAATATTTGGCAGAAACATCAAGTTCAAAATAATATTACCCAAGATATCATTTCTACTTAATTCTCCCGCATGACCAAACTACTTCTTTTTTCTTTCTTTCAAAATGGTTGCAACCAATATCAGCATCACTTAACCTCTCCTTGATATAACCTTTTTTAGAGGTACGTTGTTTCCTTCCTCCCTCAACATAACGTACGTTTTCGCTATATTCACCGTCATCCATTGCTTAATCCCACGTGGTTAAAAAAAAGTTATTAAGCGCAACTTTACTCTACACCAGTCGAAATTAAACTAAACATATTATTACAGACAGAGAGACAGTTTGAAACAAGAAAAATCACAGCGGCAAGGACCAATAAAATCATGTCTGAACTTTAAAAAACTTAAAAAAACGGTCCTCAATTGACACAATATTTATACTGTATGTAAGGATCCTTCTAAAGTAACCTAAATAATTACAAAAATATTCATTCATATACTTCCTTAAGTAAACGTTTTTTAGCTGTGTTGTTATATGGCTGTCAATATATGAATAATATTCTATTTTTTATTTGATATAGAAACTCAAATACATAAATATTCTGGGAAAACACATCCACTATACAGCATTTATCTTGTTTAAGTAAATAACATGGAACAACGCCATATACATGCAAGCTTTGGCTCAATACAATATAATGTCGAAATAGGAATAGAACGAAATAGAACACGAAAGCTATTATGTTTTGGAGCTTTGCATCCCAACGTTTCAATAGACCTATGCCATCGCTCTTTTATCTGTTAATAAAGGAGCTTATTGTTTTATATTTTACGACTAATTTAAATCATACATAATTGAAGGTGTACATTACGTTGATGGACTCGTGTTCAAATATTAAGCAATAATGTATAATTTAAGTCAAATATTCAAGGAGGTTTAACAAAAAAATATTTTTTAGCGTCTACAGCATCATTCACAGACAGAATATTTACATATATATAACATCACCGACTACGATGGGTATTTTTTGTGTTTTCATGTCATATGCTCCAAAAATAATCAAAATAAACATACACACACGAGGTAACCTAAACAGACAACCTATAAATCGTACTTTGACTTATCTAAAAATAGAAAATCCATTAAAAATAATTAATAAAAACTAGGTAAGCCGAAGTAAAATAAATGGAATGAGTTGTTTCAGTTATATTTACAGGAAAAGGTTGCAATTTGCAATTATAGAGTTAGCAACTGTAATGTACTCATATTTGCAAGAACGACAAAAAACAAAATAATACGCTTTCCAGTTATAGTAGATAATGAATTAACATATCTTTAGTATACGTTTTCCTTTGTGAAAATCATCTTAAATACTGCCGTCCTTAGTTAAAACATCCTAACTCGCAAATCGATAAAGCTGAGAAAATTGAGATTTTATGAAAACTAATATGCAGTCCTCATGTTTTAAAACAATTCCCTGGTTTTTTTTATATGCTTAAAAATTTGCTTTTTACATTTATGGGTAAAGTTTAATAAGGGACTAGATTCAATATTTGGTGAAATTTTCGAAAAAAAAGTTAGATAGGACTTTTTAACTTAGTAAAGTAATTATAATTAAAAATATATATATATATTTGGACTGATTTTTATTAAAGACACAGGAGTTACATTTCAAATTAACATTATAACTAAATTACTAACTAATAAAACATTAGAACATTGAAAACAGTATTAAAGTAAATTATGAATGGAAAAAGTGCTTTACTCTTACTGGAAATCTACATTTTCTTTATTGTCAGTATCATTATTTTGGGAAACGGCTAATTCCTCCAGAATATCATTCGGTTAGCCGGAATAATAGGACGTAGCTTAGAAATCAAATTTTGTTTTCTTTTTAATTTTACACCTCGACATTGTGTTCGGCAAGAAGGTTTTGGTTCTTCCGCAAATGCATTTTTGTAGTACAACACATTTTATCCCCTTTTAAAGTGCAAATGTACCATATTCTGCAAGTAAGGTTTGAGAACATTTTTTTGAAGCTTAAACTTGGATGAACAATCTTTCCATTCAAAAAAGTTACATGGACCTTAGATGAGTTTGCCATTTCTATAGACGATTTAAAATCATTAAAATCGATCACCTTACCATACCTTTTCAATAATTGTTCTACTTGGTGATGGAACGAGTCCGCGGACATAAAAGTGTGGCCAGATGAAAGTATTTTATTTCCAAATTCTGCAGTTCAGTTTCGATAGAGTTTACAACGTAAACAAAAAGAAAATAAAGCCCAATTTTTGTTTTGAGTTGCACAGTCGTCAAGCCAGATCGTAACATAAGTCTCTGTTATATATAAAAAAAATTAAAAAAAAAGGTGAAATTAAATCTTCTTTATTTCGACCCGCAACCCCTTTGCTTAGCACTTTTCGAATATGCCCCTACTGGCATATTCGAAAGCATTTCATAGAGTTTGAAACCTGGACTATAAATCCAGCCATATTTTCATTTAGGCTCTTTTTTTACGACTCTTAGAATTTTTCTCCTGACTTTTGTTGGCTCTAAACAACCCTTCCTGTATACCGATTTTTTCCAAAAACCATACAGTTCTTAAGCCTCTATTGAACTTTTAGTCCTGGAAATTTCAATTGGTTTGAAGGTTTCGAATTTGAGTTATTGCGTTCCAAAGAATTTGACATTATGCCTCCTGTTTTGAACAACTTTTAGATTCTTCCAGAGACACCTGAAATCCCTAAATATAAAAAAAAAGAGAGTCAAAAATCTAGGGTAAGAGTAATTGAAAGGCTAACCTTATACTTCTGACTGCA
This sequence comes from Anthonomus grandis grandis, assembly GCF_022605725.1. Classification (NCBI taxonomy): domain Eukaryota; kingdom Metazoa; phylum Arthropoda; class Insecta; order Coleoptera; family Curculionidae; genus Anthonomus; species Anthonomus grandis. Next base: position 32,426,214 of record NC_065552.1, read on the forward strand.
CAAGGTCTGTCTCTCTCGTCTCATTAATGAATATTCTACAAACGGAAAGCTACTTAGGACATTTAAACTTAGAAAAAGATAGATAGGACATTTTAATTTGGGATTATCGTCTTTTCTGCACATCGAACAATATATTTAGGTGAATTTAAGGCATAAAAAATGTTGTTAGGACTTTCTAATTTAGCCAAGGATGCAGATACCATTTGATAGGTCAATAAAATGTAACAAGCCAAAAAAAGAGAATTTTGTAGTTAGGACGTTTAAACTAAGGAGGGCAGAATAGGTTAAAATCATATAGATACTTTATATACTAATATACATAACACAATATACATGTTTAATAATTAGTGGGACAAACTTGGAGAGGTTGTAGAGGGTCTCAAAATAAGCAAATTTTCGCATCAACTCTTATCCGAAAATAATTAGATTTTGAGATACAGGGTGATAACATTTTAAGAATTAATCTTATTTATAATAAATATTCTATATATCATTCTATGCATATACTATTTTTTTAATAAATAAATACATTTTTTATTTTAGCAGTGGCATCCATGCGGGCTACAACCTAGTGAACTTATTAAAAAAAAATGGTACGCCACTATTTTTCCTTCAGATTTTTTTTCCAAATCCTTATTTAATTTAGAGTAAATTTCGTCTCCTGGCTTTCTTTCCTCCGACGTACCGTTTTCACATAAAAAAATAAAATTCGTTGTTCGAAATTTATGTTTCGCTAAAATTTAAATTTGTATGGGTCTTTCAGAAATTATAGTACGTAAATAGCAAATTTGACAAATCGAGGGTTTTAGTTAATATGGGGAAAACAAAGTGTCAATTTAATACTTTTACAATCTGCCTCCTATAATATCCGAAAAAAAAACACTAATTTTAAACACATGGTCTAGTAGAGCGAAATTCAAATTTGGCGCCTCAATCAAATTTTAAATTACCCGCCATTATGACGTCACAAACCCATTTTCACTTCCGGTTAGTACTACTCCACGACATTCAGAGGGCGCAACAGTCAATCGTGTTCTATTGGCTCTTAGGACAGTTTCCTATCTAAATATTAATCTTTGGTTATCTGACCTCTCTTATAATATTTATGTGATCCACCCGGTAAAAGCCTTAACGTCATAATGGAAGTAGCGCAATACAGCAACACAAGACTTACATTTATATCCCATTAATATTTCAAAAAGCTTCTAAAAACATGCCCCACCACCATACTAGCAGTCCTGCATATTTCACGAAAGCGACTACACGTCTGCTTTCGAATGCTCCGTTTTTTGTTTACTGTCCATACGTCTGCGACAGATAGCCATGCCTTAGTGCTGCCGCTTCCTCCAATTTCTCAGCCCCTACTACAAACTTTTCCGTAAAATCTAAAATCCCTACTCCACGGAGATTCCAAACGAAAACATACAACATTTCGTCCGCGGGCATAGGCAAAGCGCAACAACGAAATTTCCCGCATCCTGCTTTTCATACATACAAACAGTTTCCCGCAGCTCACTTTCCGTTTCCCCCCCACTATACTGTCTGTCCTTGTCGCACCCGCAGGACCGTTACGAGATACGTATACAATTTTCAAGGTCGTCATCCCTTCGGGTTCATTTCAACAATGATGGCCGCCGAGTTCCGACCAATAGGAGCCGCGAGTACGGCGCAAATGCGTCGCTAGGCTCCGCCCCTCTCGTTGATAATTTCGTTGCAACACGGTCATTGATACTTGGGAGCCAGTAGGGCGAACGTTTTGTTGCAGCTTTGTGTTCTTTTCAATAATTAGGCCGATTATCGCAGTAATATGAATAAATGGGTTGCTTTTAAATGGATAAAAACGAATTAAAAGGCGTGCGTTTGGAGGGATTGAGTGATAATTGTCGGTGTTATATAGGTTCATATCAGTGAGATATTTATCTAGGATGAACATCCAGGAAGTCCTTCCAAACGCACTATCCGTAAGTTACTTGCAAAGCCACTGATCTATTTTTTATGAATTCTTGTCCAGAGAAGCACGAGCGAGAGTGTGATCAAATTTGGACTGGTACTCACTGTTCTGGGATTTACATAATCCAACAAGTTTAGACTTCTATTCAAGCACTCAAAAAACTATTATTTATTCACACAAATAATGACCTTAGTAGTTTATTTTTCATGCAAAAAGGTTCCATTTTTAGAGTTAGATATACAGTACCGAGCAAAAGTGGAGAAACATTTTATTTAATAAATATCAAGCCAGAGTAATCGACTATTGCCAATAAACAAATACTCACATTATTTCTTTAGGTTCAAAGGAATGCAAAAACATATTTGGTATTTATAAATTCTTGCAACAAAAACAATCTATTTGCTTATCTTTATTTTATGAGGAGCAAAAGTAGAGAAACATTTTTAAAGTTCTTAGTTTATGTTTGCTTATTGAAAGCAATACACAATAATATTTTGTTAATTAATAAAGAATAACCTGTAAATATGCCTCGAGGTATTACTTTGGCGTTATGTATAAAACAGTTGATAATATCAAAATATCAATCGGGTGTTAAGCAAGCAATCATTGCTAAGTAGTTAGGATTAAACCGCTCAGTCGTTTCCAAAACCATAAAGTTACACCGCATTAGGAACTCATTAATAAGTCCACCTAAAACTGGTGGGCCTAGAAAAACGAAGCCTAGAGTTGACGAGAAGATTAAATCCTTAGCTCTTAAAAATCCATTTAACACAGCAGTGGATATAAAATCTCAACTAGACGATGTAAATATTAGTGTCCATACAGTTCGAAGACGTTTAAGGGACAGTGGCTTGCCGGCAAGAAAACCATCCAAGAAACCCTTCATTTCGATGAAGAATCGAACCGCCCGACTTTGCACATGACTATTTAAACTGGTCAGAAGCAAGATGGAATACAGTATTATTTTCGGATGAAAGTAAGTTTAATTTATTTTCTTCTGATGGTATTTTATGGGTCAGGCGCCCTAAAAATAAAAGAGTTGATCCAAAGTATACTTTGGGCACTATTAAGCATGGAAGGGGAAATGTACAAGTGTGGGGTTGTTTCTCTGGAATGGAAATGGGCCCCATTGTCAAAATTTATCGGATTATGGATCGGTTTAAATATTTAGAAATATTAACTGATAATATGTTGCCATATGCAAAGGAAAACATGCCATTGCAATAGAGGTTTCAACACGACAATGATCCGAAGCATACAGCTAAAATTATTAAAAAAATTTTTGAGGACAAAAAAATAACTGTTGTTAAGTGGCCAGCTCAGAGTCCTGACCTTAATCCCATAGAGAATCTATGGGATTTAGTAGACAAAAAAATTCGTAAGGAACATCCCGAAAAATTTTAAAATGGAGACGAGTTGTTTGAAGCAGTTGAAGCTGCATGGCATTCTGTACCCAAGAAGACCTTAGGGAATCTGATTGGATCTATGAAAAGGAGATGACTTGCAGTAATTAAAAATAAGGGATATGCAACTAAATATTAATTTGTTGTTATTATATATTTTCTTTAAATAAATGTGTTTTTGTATTTTTGCTCGCTGTTTTTTTTAAATTAATTTACATATGGCTTTATAATAAGTGGAATTATATTGTTTATGTTTTATTTTTATTATCCAGTTTGGTGTAGTATTATAGGATAAAAAAATTTTAGTTAACTTTAATAAAATAAATTTAAAAATTAAAAAAAAAGTTTCTTTACTTTTGCTCGGTACTGTATATTATACAGTGGATTTACGATGAAAGGAACAGATTGATTTAAAATTCAGGTGTTCTCTTCTTCTTTTATTTTTCGGACACGTCGATTAGCATTGTCACTTGCGCGTTTTTGCATTATAAAGCTTTTCAATACAGGGACCTCGAATAGAAACTGTGGTGTCAAAAAAAATTTTTTTTAACGGAACACCCTGTATATCATGACATTTTACTATTCTTTGGTAATTATATTTTAAATCCTTTTTGTACTGTCTACGCATTTTGAAATTTTTGGCTACATGGTAAAAATGGCGAAGTTCTATGCTGTTAAAAGCATTTTGGGACAACCGGTATATTAAGAATAAGAGTGGCTCCAATATTGAACCTTGCGCACACTGCAACCATAATTTTTTCTAGTTGACTGACCTACACTAGTTTCAACATAAATGAATAATAAAAGAAAAATAAATACAGAACAGTTCAGTAAAAAAGGAATATTGTGACTGTTTAAAACTTTCAATTGTATGATGGAACATGAAATACTATTTCGGTACTTGTGTATAGATTTAGGGAAGAAAGTATTCAAAAAAAATTCGCAATCTTGGCAGATGTTTGAGGCACACAATAATATTTGAGGAGTAAAACAGAAATCATCAAAAATTATTGTAAAAACCGACTACTGTTCAGAAAATAAATTTTGGTCTTTTATTTGTAAGAAAAAATAATTTCATGCTCGTGTGAAACATTTTATCCTTGAAGTGCCCAGTGTTTTTCTTTGGGATCATTTTCTCAATGTATCATATTAAGAATAAGAACATCCAAGTGCGTCAAGAAAACAGCAAAATGCTAAATTAAATATGTAAGATGTTTTTTTTTTCCTTTAAAAAAATATTAAACTAGACCCAAACACTTCGTCCCATTTCTTTTAACGCCGCAATAACTATTAAGATTAGGAAAGAATTTATGGACAAGCCATACAAGAGTAATTCGATACTTGAGGTTCGATCTTATAAACATCCAGTCTAAGAGCCCTGAGATCCAAACTTTGCTTAAAAGATCTTTTTAAAACATACTCGACTTTTGAAGTGAAAGTAGCGTGCGTGAATATTATTTGTTTTAAGTGCTTGTGCCTTATTTTGGATTATTTTTATAATGGTGAGTTTTCTCACGGAGCAATCCAATTTTCATTATTTTTTTTATTTCCTATTTTTATTTTTGTTGCTATTTACATTTCAACATTTTATTTTAAATGTATGTGTTTTACAAGATAATTATAATATTTGACATAAAACATTTAAAACCTGTTTAATCTACATAAAATATTTACAGATAATTCATTTAATAAAAGCAGAGTGCTAGAGCTGCATATCACCTTTTTCCTTTTACGTAAAATGGCCATATAACGTAGATTTATTTACCAACAAGTTGCTTATTGTGAGGTGCTAGAGCCACTTAGCACTGTATTCTGGAGCGTTTGAGCCACTTACAGATTTGAATGTTGCAAACTACGTTTTCCTGTACTATTTATAGTATGAAACTATACCTTTCCAAATATCCTATTTTCCTATCTGTTTAAGCAGTTAATAGCACATTTATATTGCGCTAGTGGATGACAGACACAATGCGTAATAATATTCCAAATGTTTAAATCTTTTAATAATCAAAATATCTAAATACTTAATAAAATAACATAATTAGGAAATTGGTTGCTCAACACATTTATTTTTTCCAGGTACGTTCGTCATGTCATCTTACACTTGACCACATGTATCAACATATTTATCAACATAATCAATAAGTAATTTAAGTATCGTGGTTTTTAAATATATAATGTAAGTAATTATCACTAAGATTAGTATTTGATTTATTTGATTAATATTGTTTTATAATAAAAATTGGTAAACGCCCCATATATTAAAATTAAAATATTTATTTACCGCTACCGGATTTGAATTTAACATTTTTGTCCTGACAAATACGCTATTTAAAAATGATTGCCTCATATACGAGGTGTCCCATAAATAATTATCAATAATTTAACAGCAGATTCCTTTAAATAAAAGAATTAGGTTAGGTTAAATTTTTGTAGTACGAAAGTCAAAGACAACCAAGGGAGCTTTGGTCATAAATTTAATAAATATTTATTCTTCGTTTTTAATAAAACTTGATATATGGTTTATTAATTTATTAATTTAAATGGATTTTTAATTTTTTCAGGTCGCCACTATTTAATTTAATTTTTTATTGCGTTGTTATTGTTAGGCTGTGTTTTGTTATTGTTATTTATTGTTGCTTATTGCGTATGACGTGGAAATCGAAAACCTTGGCCTGCGCGAAGTCCGGACTTTACCCCTTTTTATTTATCTTTTGTATTTTATCAATCATTTGAAGCGTAATAGGTATAACAATTTAAATAGTTTATAAATGTCATTTTTGTTGAGTGTATTGAAAACTTAAAATTTAAATATCTCGAAAAGGGTGAATCGTGCGAACATTTTGAAGTAGGCAATGCTGTTTGAGCAATGCATATTTTCAACAAAACATTAAATTATGCCAATAATATAAAATCCTCATCCATTTTTTCCAAGAGACCACACAAAACGTAAACAAACAAGTCACGGTCTCATAAGCAAATTTTATTGGCTACACGTGTTTCGCCCTGTATAAGCAACATCAGGCCTTAGGACCTACACAAATACGGGTAAAACTTACAACAAAAAAAAAGTTTTTTGCTTGTGAGACCGTGACTTTGTTTTTTATTTGTTTAAATTATGCCAAGCCTAAAAAAGTGAGGTTAAAAAAAATTTAATGGTGCTGGTGAACAAAAAGATTAATTTAACGATTTGCGATATAAAAAGAAAATTTTATTAAAAAGCGACGAATACATTCCAAATTTATAACCAAAGTTTAAAAAAAAAATCATTAAGTTTATGACCCTGTATCTCGATTGTCTTTGACTTTCTGACTAGGAAAATTTAACTTAACCTCCCTTTTTCTTAAAGGAATCTGCTATTAAATTATTTACTATTATTTATGGAATACCCTGTATATAGAATATTAGTTACCTAAAGCAATATCTTCTTTAGTTATTTACTTGATTACATGTACAAAGATACAGGGTGTTAAAGTTAAGAATAATTATTTGTTTATTTATTATAACTTTTAAACTACCAGCTCAATTTTAATTAAATTTCGCATGCAAGTTGTTGTAGTGAACTATCAATTACTGATGAAGCCCATTTAAAAAAATTGCCACTGGCGTAACATACGGAGGGACTTGGTCCTTTTTTGTCTCAAATCTACGAGGCGATAAAATATTTTTTTTAAGAAGTCAACTGTTAGATTATCCATTTAATTTGGAAAAAAAGTTACTCTTGCAAAAATATCATTTAAGGCACTGTTTTTAAAATATCTTAGTTTACTGCCTTCAGGTAGTATTATTCTTATACTTTCAATAGTATTATGCTGTAGGGAATAAATGACTGGTCATAGTAATATTACTCAATTTTAATCTAGAATTTCTTTAACAAGGAGTATTCTCACAAATAAGCCCCAACCCCAACTTCCTTCCTAATGATATGAGCAATCTCTTGTTTCTCTTAATAAGAAATAAAAATGTTTCTAGTCAATGAACTTCGATTATATATGAGTTCATTATTGTGGACAACCACTTGTTTTAATAAGAACATTCGTCTTTTAATATAATTAGCTTGTAAGTTGGTACATCCAGCTTATTTAACAAAATTTGCTTAATTCACAACTTAATTAGAAACCAATCTGCTTGAACATGGTTGGCATATGGTATTCATTGTTTATTATCAAATTGTATTTCCAATAGGAGTTCCACGTATATTTTAATAGAAAGAGAGTTCAGTTCAACTAATGATAGAATTAATATTAATAAAATAAAAGATATCTGCTTTATAGATTTGAAACTAACCACAACTGCAAGTATTGAAGTAACGAAAATTCTCATTTGCTTGTAAAATGATACAAGCAGTATTCTGAAAAAATTAGCGCATGCATGGGCAAAATCAACTCAATGTGGATGAAAATTGCCTTCTTGATGAGGCCCATTCCTCTCCTCTTCACTATGTTCTTGCAGTGTAAAAATGATAAGAAAACAAACTTTTATACACAGGGATAGGATAAGTCCTTTGAGAGACTTGACGATTTGATGTCAATCACAACCTCAAAATTCTTAAGAAGTATATTTTAAGTAACATTTTACAAAATGAAGGTATTTGACTTTTTAAATGAACTCAAATTTTGCTCTAAAACACTGTTAATTCCCAACAATTATAATTCAGATTTCGAGAATTCCGAAATTGCAATAGATCAAGTTAAGTCGAAATTTAGTTTTCATCTTATATTTTTCCAAGAAACCAGGAACATTTTCTGATTTACGACTGTAATTGGATAAAAAATGGCCATTTATATAAAAAGTTCGTCAAAAAACTATTTCTTCATTTACATTCTCTATTTTATTTCATACGCATTATATAATATGGTCCACACAAAATATTTTTAGATCACCTGCATTATTCTGCTTTCGAGAAACAGCTGCATTTTACTAATCGATCCGATAGAAGACCTTCAACTTTACACTGTTGCATCGCAGTGTTAAAATCGATAGCATCCAAAAATAGCGAATTGGCTTGAGGGGGTATAAACCTAATCATTAAATTAATTAATTTGGTATAATAAGTTCGTTATTATTTTCTCTATAAAGGGGACGCTGAAGAAAGTTATGTCATCAAGAAGAAACAAATATGATATACCTGATATAAATAACTTGATTGTGACAGAACTTTTTTTTAATACAATGTCAAAAAAATATTACAGAGGCATTAATCGAGGATGCAAATTGATTTCTAGACGACTTGACCAAACAATAAGTGCGTCAAAGCTTGTTCCCCTCAGAAACAAACTATATTATAGACATGTTTTGGATCTTAACACGAAAAGTTGTTCCCCATCCTGTAATGCCTTGCTATACGTGTTCGATTCACCAACCTGTATATAATTTCCTTCTATTCCTTTCATTTTATTTTTTTAAAGTCATAATAATAAATTCAATATTAAAGACTTCCATACTTTTGTTCGCCGTTGCATATAAATTAGATTTACTTTCTTTTGATAAAAATGTTGGAGCGCTATTGAATATCTGTTTTTAAAGAAAAAGGGAGTTGTCAGGAAAATGTGATAGGAAGGAACTTCCAGATAAGATTATCAACGCCATTAGGAAGATTAAGAGAGAGAGAGAGAGAGAGAGAGAGAGAGATAGAAATGCTTTTGCGTCTAATTAAGTAGGCATTAAGGAATGGGGAGTCGAGGAGATCGAGACCGATATTAAAACGAAATTAGCAGAATATTTTTATCAGCAGTATCACGTCAAGTAAGATTATTACAGAAAAATGTATATTTTTATTAAAGAAGTAATTATAATTATGGGAAAGCCTAGAAAGGCCTAAAACACATAATGGAACTTAATAATTACACAAGTTATAGCTACTAGAGAGAGTTATATATTATTTACTCTATTATAACTTTCAAATATTGTATAGGTAACTCCGCCTCCGACTTTTTCGGATAATATTTATTTAATTATCTTGCTTTCTAATAATCGATAAAATTACGCTCCTAGCAACGACCTCGACGCTAAATTTAACCAGACAAAGAGCAGATCTCTCTTCAGTAATTTCCCTAATTGAAGCAGTGTGTTCCTAACCGAGAACGTATATAATTAACCAATTATTCGGCATACAAAATTTTTGAAACTAATTTGGTTGGCAGAGCTTTAATTTGACAAAATTTGATTTGTTTACTTCTCGTGGGGTAGCGTGATACTTTTTATTCTAGAGCCATTTATAACTAACAGAAACTTATAAAGCTCCTATATAGATAAAAATTAGAATAATTTTTTAATTAGGGTATACAAATTACAACTAATTTACATGCAACGATAAATGGAGCTTTGAAATTTATCTATATGCAATTTCAGTTTTTTTCGACTTTACAATTTTAATCTATAAGCTATAGACAACCAATTGATAGATCACTGAGAGCTTTGAATATACGAAACTTTTTAATCAATACTGAAACTTTTCGATGCACTCTGTCTGACACACTATTAATCATTTGGATGCTTTTGTATAATTTTCAATTGCATAACTGTATATTTGTGTTGTGATAAGCTCACAAAGTTTTTTGTTACTTATAATATATTGAATTATGTCCTATGATTTGAAAAAATTAGGTTACGCGCTTTTTCTTAATAAACTCGTTAATAGGTAAATTATACCTTGTGAAGTGGTAGTGAAATCCAGTCGAAGTTTAGCAAAATACTAGTTTTAACTCTATGAAATATAATAATTAAATCGAAAGCAAATATACAGGAGATTAATCGGTTATTTTACATTGGGCATTTTTTGCACAGACAAATGTGAAAAAAAATTACAAAAAATTATTGTATTTAATATTCTCATAAATCAAATATATAAGAAGCTAATTTAAATACATTTTTATGTCGTAATTTAAATTAGTAAAAAAATCGAGTAAGTGAATACATAAAAATTTTCAAAAATCTATCAGAATTTATAAACTAAACAATCCTGTATATTTGAAGAAAACTTGCTTAAAAGTAATTTTTAATGTTGGAAATAAAATCCAAATTAATTTAAATTTTTAAAACAGAAACAACAGAAATGCTCAAAATTTACATATTAAAAAAGACAGATGTTAAAATATATTGAACTGGACGCAACATACGGTACCTGCAGAACATTAAATTTATCTACAAATTTTTCATTTCACTTTCCACCTTACATTTACACGTACTTCTGGGAATAGTCATTATATATTAAAGTCACCAACATATGGCGAACATGTTATTTATGCAACATGCATTACGAATATCCTGTTTATCATAGTATTCCATAAAGAAAACGAAACGAAACAAAATTTGTGTGATGAATCACCATATTGCTTGCAAGCCATCATAATAATTGACAATCGAAAAAAAATCGACTACTAAAAATATGTATTTTCACAGTATTTATTTACTACCATTTATGTCCGATTTAAATCTCGTGCCAATAGTCCGAACCGAACTTCGACTGTCAACTGCCTCCCAACGGCGACGCGGCACCTTACATACTCCACTGACCATGATTCCGGAAGATTCGCTGACCACTTGTGTCATTTCGGAATGATGGAGGACAGCTGGTGTTGCTAATATCGTTACAATAATTTGCGTTACAAGTATATTGTTTCCAATAGGCCTACACCCAATTTCACAAAAAATTAATAATATATAATATTTTGGGCTATATATAAGAATATACGCTGGGCCTTAAACCAATATATTTTAACATACGCATATCCTTCACAAACCAATATCGATCCTACCAAGAATAAATCCTACTACCTGAAACGAAAGTAATATGGTATATAATATGGATAGTAAGGTGGTATCTGTCAACTACTAAATCTCATAAGAAGCATACGGATATATTATAATATGTTAGAACAAATGTGCCTAATTTTACTGCTGGTACTGTCTAACTTGAACATGATATATTGTCAACCAAATTAATTACAGTCAGTATAAAACAAATAATTTCCACTGTTTAATTTCTAAACAATTAATAATTACTAATCAATTTCACAACCGAATTTGCGAAGCACAAAATGCAACGTTAGCAATAATTGCGCGTATTTCATCTTTATTTTACTATGGGTCATTGACATAATTTGTAGGTATAAAGACAAGCTCGAAATCTAGGGAGATCATGTACCTGAGCCCAAAACCAAACTCGCTCCGCCACCAACAAAGGCCAAAATCCTACCAATTGTCATCCGAGAGAAGCAGAGGTACGAGGAGGTATTTGCTGCCCTCAAAGCCATAGGGGTAAACCAAGGCCGCGTCGTCAAAACACGTGATGGCGTTAAAATTCATCCGCAGTCGGTCGAGGACTCGGAGCTGAGAGGCATCAAAATCAGGGTGGAAGCCTAGAGAAATAAATCCAGGATATAGATCCAGTGCCACAGGTGCCAACTCCACAGGCACGCCCAGGCCGGGTGTCAGCAGCCTTCAAATGCGTGAAGTGTGGCCAACTTCACGCAACCGCTGAATGCACAAAACCAAGGGACCAGCCAGCCACATGCGCAAATTGCGGAGGACCGCACACAGCGAATTACCTGGGATGCCCCAGAAACACAAAACAGATCCTGAAGGCCGAAGCTGCCAGACGGGATCGCCCATTCACCTGGAGCACCCAGGACAACAGCCGCCTCGCCGCACCCTCCACACCCCAGCATCCAGCAGCAGCTGCCGCCCCACCTCTGCCCGGTACAGACCCGAATGCTATGCTTCCAAGCATTCTTTGCTTCAATGCAGCAGCAATTCCAAATGCTGCTGCAGAGCATTAAACCAGTAGAGGCCAACTAACTTTCGCACATTTTCCTCACAAAGGCCACCTATTTTTGTTTTATGTTAATACCTTAATTTTTAAGAAAATATCCATTTAGTTAAGTAGGCATGAATCTTAGGATTAACCTGTATATATATTTAATATAAATAAATGTCAGTTTCAAAGTAAAATAGAGATCATCAGTTATTCGATAACCACTTCGTGCTGATCCTCTACCCTCAGGCAGGAATCGGTTGGACCATAAGCCGCTGGTCTCCGCCTATGGGTGGAATACCCTTGTAAGGGGGTAACTCTGCCCTTTGGGGAAATCGACAAATTACCTGCAAGTTACCCAGTCGGTCTCCTTACCTGAGGGTTGGCTCGGATAGCTAGGTTCCGGGGAATCCCGGGGCATAGTTATTCAAAGGGTTGGATTTAAAACTATTTCTTAATTTAGGTATTTTTATTGTTGATAACGCCCCTCAGCTGAAAACCGATGGTCAAAATGACACCTTGCACTACCCTTGGCCTTTTGTGGTAAGGCCCTTTGTACAGCCTAAGGTGACACAATACATTTGTTAAACAAAGTAAGTCGTTTTCCTCGAGCCATCTATCGCCCATCCCCGCATAATCAAGGAGCCAGAAAGGCCTATTGGCCCTTTAATCAACGCAGCTACGCAGGTACTATTTTATTTGAGAGGAGTTGGAGGTCCGCCGAACCAAGTCGACTGGACGGCGTGACAATATCATCTATAGAAACAGGAACAATTTTCGCTAAAAGAAAAGGAATAATCTATTTTACTGCTGACCAACTTCCACAAAAACGTCACTGAGCAAAAGAGTCTGAGAATTCTACTCGAAGAAATAAATCCGCCATCACCGGACGAGCTTGATCTACCTGTCTGAAGCCATCTTTCAAAAACCTAATATATTTTAAGGAAATTAATATGACTGATAGAACGGACGCCATGGTAAAGAACCATATTTAAATTTTGACCAAGAAAAAATATATTAGGTTCACAGACAGGGTGCTGCTTAATCTTTGATATTAAAAGTCAACCCAGATTGGTATACCATAGAAGTCTACATTAGAAGTGCTTGGTTAAAATTAAAATGTTGGTGAGTTTCTTGTTGTCTATAGGTAAACTATTCAAGATTATGCATTATCTTTGAAAAAGGAACGAATGTTTAAAAGAAGCAATGTAGAGATGTGGACAATACCAATTCGAGATTACGAGTTTAAATAGTTAGTATTTGAAGAGATTCTAATTTCAGTAGACAATATCTAACGTAAGTTAAGCATATTTGAGCTTAGGTTATTGATTTTATGTTAGATTATGTGCTGAAATTGCGTTGTTCAAGCTCTTCATATAATAAAGAGGCAGAACCAGAGAGTCACAAAGAAGGAACCTAGATGATGTCTAACGCCTTTGCAACGTTGCATCAGAGTCGGTTGACTCTGGAAGTGTTTAGTTATCGATAAGTTTTTAACTTCCGTCTCTATTCTTACCAAAAAAGACTGTTAGAGACTATGCTATTGAAGTTAGTTATTAAAGCGACTATTTTCCGTGCTAGATTTAAGAAGTAAGTCACAACCCTCAATCTTACTGAGGAATTAGGTTTACCAAATAAAGTTTTACAGCAAAATAAGGCAACAATTCACCCTAGGAGACCTACATCTATTCAATAGACCCCGAATAGAGTTTCCCAAATTAAATAACTTATTTCTTAAGTTAGTTATGCCCAACAAATATAAACCACAAGAACGACAATAATAGGTTTCTGATGAATCATTGGTGAACCATCGAAGTGAAAATGGGCCTCATCACTGAAAATTATTTTATTTGCAAAATCAGCAGGTTGTTCTCTTCGCTGTTCATGGTCTGCTGTTATTGAGTCATTGGGATTTTGTAGGCATGTAGCTGTTAATCTTTAGTGAGAATTCGCTGAAGGATGCCTGTTGAAGTTCATTTCTTGTGCCCGATGACAAGTTGACGTCTCTGGCCTTTCTGTCACACTCTTGCGAACTGCCTTGATGTTTTGTTCTGAACGACTCTACGAACTTGTATCGTATGTTTTACATCACTAACCAAACCAGTACTTTTGAATTTTTGATTATTCTTTTCAGAGTACATGAATTAGGAACATTAATTTCGACCGAACATTGGATGCACTTTACGAATAGTAGCAATTCACTTTCACTATTTTGATAATCAGGACTCGTTGTAATGCTCCATGTTTACTAAGTCCCATCTGTCAACTTCTGATCTGTCACATCATGATCATGTAACATTATGACTGCCAAACAAGGCGTGCAATTCAAATCTTGCGTTCTTACTGAAACACCCTTTACATATGTTTTTTATATTATATCACTTTCATCAAGCATATAAATAAAAATGGAACTCAATTCTATTAAGAGTCACTCATTTGCAATTCAAGGTTTCCGAGGCAGTCGGGTCAGGCCCTCCCACGCAAACCCGCATCAATCAAGATTTCGTAACAATGTAAAGTAATTTTCTACGGATACGTAGAGAGCATATTTTATTTTTTTCTGCACGAAAAATGTGTGTTAATCGCGACGCTCGTAAATTCGCTTTTGATCCTTATCGCGAGGTCGTAATGCAGGAAGTTGTTGGTTTTCGTATGCGCCGGAACTAATCGTTTGCATTTTTCATTTTTATTTCAGTTCTTTTGATGCAAGATAGCCTATCCGTTTGAGCAGGTGTTTGACCTTTTATAGATTTTATTTCTGTTGCCAATTTTGTTCCTGTAAAAGTGATAGTTAGCCATAACCCAACAACATTGAAAGACTAGTATTCGTAAACAACAACTTTGTTTGAGTTCAATATCTGCTCAGGGGTAAGGGGGAGTTTTGTTTACAAACATAAATATTAACCCAAATACAAATTATTTGTCTTAGATTGTGGTTTAAAAATAAAACGTAGAAATAGATGTAACGTATTCTAAGAGTGAATATAACATCTGTAAACCAACAAAAAAATTATTAACATTATTAAGACAATTAAAGGCGATCTTCTCACAAGTAAATATCGATACTTTCTTAACATCACATCCTGGAAAAACCGTCTTCATAGACGTAGAATAGGGAATCTTAGAAATATGCCTAAATAAAAACTTGAATGTGAATGTGTGGGTGAAATTTGAGTATATAAGTGAAATAATAAAATATTTTCTAAAAAATAATTAACTATTAATCGATTATAAAAAAAGTAAAACTGGAGTTTTGTCCATGGTTTTACTAACAAGACCTATTTCATGTTTTGTTGTTGTTTTGGCAGAAAAATGGCATATGTACACCTATAGTTATTACGTATTTTCAATAAATACATTAGGTAGATTAGTTTCCGATACAGCAATACTGCCTCTTTGAAGAAGTCAGCACCCTATATATATTATCTGGTGTGATATAAAATAGGTGATGTAAAACTGATGATCTTAAAACATGAATTATTAAGAAATTTATTAAATATTTAATTAAGATAAATCCTTCTTATTAGGTACATACGTTTACTCTAATGAAGTGCGTTAAAAAACACATAAATACTTTATAAACGATAATATTACTTATATTTATAGCATACTCTATTATTAATTAATATTTATGATGTAAATATTTTTTGACGACGTCACTGGTAGTGATTATGTTCAACATCAACAATGATACTGCCGAAATATCAGATCCTTGATATTTCGGTAGTCTCAAGGAGATAATTTTGTTTTTTTTACCGCCATCTATATCTCGAGAAATAGAAGCTTTTTTAGTGTTAGGTTATATTCAAAATTATTGACACAACACAATATATGTCAAAACCAGAATTTTGTATAAAGTTAACTTTATCGGGTAGACGGGACCCGATAAAGTTCTACATTTTGAAGTTAACATGTGACGTTATTCCACAAGTTAACTTTAAGTTATCTGTCAAAATAGTTTTATAATACCGGCCCTAAGTCGTATTTTGTTATGGTGTCCAATATTTGACAAACTTTATACTTTTTAACGGGCCTTGTAAACGTTGGACGTTAGATCCGAACGAAATCTTAGAGTTTTCTAATGAGAAAACTCGTTCCTAATTTCCTCCTTCGAAGTTAAATAATTCTCAAGCCAGTCGAGTTTTGGAGGGACCACTCGACGTTTTTTTTGTAATTTCTTTTAACATGTCTTATAATAAAACATATATGCCTAGACAGAAAAAAAGATGATACATTCTTACGAGTTTTAAATTTCGTTAATTTGTTTATGCACTATCACCTTTTATTAATATTAACGGTATGACAGTAATATAAGTTTGCATTACATTTTTTTACGATCACAAACCCTTTTTACACGCATATCATCATTATTGTGCTTCGTCATCCCAGCTTTCAATTCCATTCTTACTTTTGCTTTGCAAATCACAATTGGGAAGGATTTCTATGGCTCATCAGACGTCTCGAACCATTCTGAAACTCGTAGTAGTTTTATTTTCCTCGACACGGAGTAATACGTTCACTTAATCGTTGGTTTTGTCCTTCGTGCTGATTTTGCTTATAATTTTTATATTGGGAACTATTTAAGCCGCACCTTTTGCTCGGATTCTTAACCATTTAATCATGGTGACTTTCTCCTTAACGGAATGCGTTATTATTACTTTTATCAAGTATGGAGTTATTGAAAGAAAAATTATTGCCGATATCAATCAAGAGGATTTATCGTGGATTTTACTAAATTCCAAAGCCTGGTCAGTACGTACGTTAAAATATAGGCATCAGATTGATTCATATCTCTTCAAAGCAGTCTCTTTTTAATTTTTAACTTATTTAACAATATAGGATACAAGCTATTTTTTCAATACAACATATTACAGTTTATCACTATCCATAGTTACCAATACCGATGACAATTACATACTTTTTAATTCTCTCTGCTCATATTGAGTTGCGTTTGCAGATCTCAACCTACAGGCCAAAGGTTCATGTTTGCCATAATTAGTTGAATGGAATAGAAGAATATTGCAAAAATATCCAGTGTCTCTACCCCGTCCAGCGGTACAATTCAAAGGAAGAAAATATTATAATTTAAGAGACTTGATGTGACCATAAATAAGGTTATTCCAAAAACATCAGCTATCTGCCTCTTTTCAGACAATATCATAATTTTCATAATCTTAATAGCCACAATCCTCAGGAGTTTCGTCTGAACTCTTTCAATTTCTTCACTCCAAATGCCATAACATGGAAACCACAAGACAAAATAGTATTCCAACTGAATAAACTAATAAATAGTAATATACAATAAAATAAAGTAGTACCAAACGAACAAAACAGCAATACAGCTATAAAAAGCTTGTGAAGACCAAGTCCATTAAGTCCGCTGACAAGCATTGAACAAATCTTAACATCTTGTAAGTTTTTGATACAATATTTTAAATATTAGTGTTAAAAGATTGGTGTCAAATGTCACCCCAAGATCTTGAAGTTCTTTTGAGTTACTAATAAAAATAATTAAATAATAAAAAATAATAGAAAAGGCAAGAGTGCAGTTGAACATAATTTGGTCAGGTGATTTATAAACTTATCCTTAAGGAGAAATAGACATACACTCCTTCAGTAAAATAAAAAAAAAGCTAACAAATTTAAAAAGAAAAATTATTTTTTTATAATCTATCATAAAACTAGATGATGTGTGGGTACAAGATTTGATTATTGGCGGAATTAGCTATTAAATCAAGAAGATTGGGGCAAGGACGAGACATAGTTTTTAATATGGTTAGAGAAAAAGCAGACTTGTAGGGCAGAGGGTAGACTATTAAATACTTTAGCCAGGTCATTATATTGTAGCGTGTTATTTTTCTACTCCTTATGTTCACTAATGCTCCATTGATATTTCATTAATTACATTAATAATTTCAGTCAACTTCTTTTATTTATATTTCTTTAAATTCACACTGTCAATTACATATTACTACTGTAACGCATCACTCTCCTGGTTTAATTATCCATGCTTTCTGTTGACGGTCCGTCACTCTTCTGGTTGGTCTTAATTAATGTTTTCTCTGATTGGCTGATATTGACAGGTCAGGCGAGAGGTGGGGTCGTTACTGATTTAGTCGGTACTGCGTCCATTTTTCGACGACTTGATCTCGTGTTGCAGGTAGGAGCGCACGTAAAAGGCCAGTTTTTTATTTCCGAAGTTTGTGAAGCAGGAAGTGGCCAATATGGTTTGTAATTTATAGTCCTTAATCTTGTTCCTTTAGGGAACCGTTTAATTCATAATTCTGGTGCAGGATGCCCAAGATTTTGATGGATAGAGAATGAAACTTGGCAAGGTGAGTGTGTCACATTTTTAACGCCATTCATTTTTTATAGATAGTGAATACAATGGCAACCGTTGTTTTAGGGTTTTACTTTTCCGTTTTCCCCTTTATTCTTCTTCAATTGTTGATGGCTGCAGGCTTTTGATTTCCCCGGGAAATTGCTGAAAGCGGTGGAGCTGGAGCCAGAGCTAGAGCTATAGTATTAGACATTCCCAGTCCGGCATACATTCACAGCCTCGATTTTGAAGGCTAGCCGTTCATTTCTTGGAGGAATATACAAGCCAGTTTATTCCATTTATTTAAATATTACTAACCATAGATTTGTCTCACTTATTTAAATTTTTATTAGTATACCTATTTAATTTCAATTTATTGCTACAAATATTTAATCAATATCATAATTTAATACGTCAATTTCTTCAATTTTAGTTATTTTTTGTTCAGTATTTTTCACTACCTTTTTTGGTAGTTAAGTAGATATAACTCGGTTAAGGCTGATATGCCTTAGGTAAAAAGGTTCGTGAACTTTCCCCTGTGTACTACAAATATATACAAAAAACTTTAATAATTGCAATTTATTTTTCAAGTGCTGAAATCTCCCTAGTAGCGAAATCATAATTTAAATGTTACTTTTGTCAAACTTATTTTAATCATATCAACATTATTCATATTTTAATTTATAATAAATTATTAACATTTAACAGATTAGAAGTCATTTAATTGTTAATTGAAACCTATATACCAAGTCTTTTTCTTCTTTCATTTATAAACAAAAACTAAGTGACGCCCTCTTATTTAATAGTTATAATCAAGTTTAGATTCTTTAATAGCCAGTCATAAGTGAACCTTCGAACAATCCCAAGCGCCTTCAATAATTCTGAGCTACCGTCTGCAAACTCTTGGCAAAATAGTTACACTGTAAAGTTAACGCCACAATATGTAAAAGATCTGTCAAATTTTGCGAATTGATGACTAGGTATGATGATCCCATTAAATCACAAATTAAAGGTATTAACATCTGTCCTGTATGGGAGTTTTTAAAAGAAGTATTGAGGAGACTTTAACCTTATTATTTTATGATACAATACATATCTATTAATAAAACGTCTCTGTTTCATATTTTGGGGTCTATTTCTCAAAAATTGCTGCGGTTTGTTGTATCAGCACCTTTGATGATCAAAGAAATCGTAAAATAGGTTAACGTAAACGACAACTATACTATGGAATCAGAACCAAGTGATACAATAAATGATATTTTAAAACAATTTAGTGTATTTATTTAGACCCCATTTTGTCTATATTGAACCAGTGGAAAATTCCCGCCCAGGTCTTCCTTGACCACTTTGTGCATCATTAGCAAAAGTAATATATCGGAAAACTTTTTGTCAGGTGCAATACATGGGAAGTAAGAATATTGAAAACAGCATTGGTCTGCAATGAAAGATTTGAGGTACTCCGAAGGGAATCTCAGTGATTTCAGAAACTGTTTGACACTTTTTGACCGACTGTACTCGGCCCATAATGAGTCTAAAGCGTTGTTGATCCTATCAAAGGCCTTTCTAAAGTCTAAATATAGAACGTCAACCTGTCTACCCTTCCTCATGCGTCCGATCTAGCTATATCTTTCAGAGAAAACCAAATTTGTTTAAAAATCTATGTTGTTAACTTATTAAATTGCCATATAATAGGAATGCAGGCTCTATTGTACTTCAAAGAGTACAACAGAATAAGGGAGGTTTTTTTTGAAATGAGAATTCTTCCTATTAGTCCCACAACTAATATATTAGCCATTCCGAGCAAACAAAACGATTATCTTGCATCATAGGTTAAAGATAGGTTCGAGGGAGAAAAGTTTTCATTAAATGACATCAGTGCAAGAAAGAGATGGTTTTTTTAGTAGATCTACTGACCCTTGTAAGTAATGGATGAGATATCCATGTCTTAGACTAGACAATAAAAATTATTAACTTATTGTATGGCAATTCCATAAGCTTTATGTAAAAAAACTCCATAAGCTGTAAAGCGAATAATTCGTTTGTTCAAATATTAACACTCCAAAAGAAAAAGAACCATTTTTGGTGCCAAAAACCACTAAATATGACGGAGTTTAATGTCATCTAATTAATATTTTAAGGGACAAAACAGAGATATACAATTATATATACAAACACATATTATATGTACATTTTATATACAAATTTGTTCACTTAAGTTCAAGAAACAAAAACTTTCCTTAAAATTATGATTTATATTGTTGATAAAAAGAAATTATATTTTATATATTGTAACGATATTAGAAACGCCGAGAATTCCAGCTGATTCTCCGTCATTTGGGAATTATATAGTGGCATATCGCACGACGTCGAATCTTCCGGAATCATGGTCAGCTGAGTATATAAGGAGCCGCGTCACCTGTATATACTCGGCCCTCTTAACAGCCAATGCCAAACTGGACCTCCAACACCAAGCCTTTCTAATTTATTGCATAGTAAATCGTAGTTGACCCTATCAAAGGCCTTTGTAAGGTCTAAGTATAGAAAGTCAACCTGCCTACCCCTCTCCACTAATATATCCTTTAAAGAGAACCACATATTTATTAAAGTGGATGCGCCTTAAAAATCCTTTTTTTGTATTAATTATATGAAAATGGTGCCCCTCCGCTTGTTGGAGAGAGAAAAGTTTTCATTAAATGACATCAGCGAAAGAGAGAGAATACATTGTAAAACATATTTTATTTTTATCATTTTATTATATTATATATTTTTTATTTTATATTTTAATATATGTATTCTCATTTAAAACAAAACTCTTTTAATGATCTATAATAATTCTATCTCAATTTAATTAATTCCATAATCAATTAATAACTTGATATATTTAAAATAACGTATATTGCTAAAGATCTCTAATATTCATTGAGTTAAGGGGACACCCAAAAATATTAATTGGCGGGTGAGTCAGAAAGCAACGTTTGAGAGAAATGTGTGTAAGGTGGTGTGTTTGAAAAAGAGTTGTGTTTACTGGTTAAACCAGGCTGCTAAATTTAATAGTGGTGAATATGTGAGAAATAGTTGATCTTGAGTAGATATGTGGCCATTATGAGAAGTTTGTACAGATCTGTTTGCGCTTCTTGAAGATGCCCGCACAAGTAGGTGTGAAAGCCTCTGTTCAATTAGAAACGAATGCGCAATTCCTCGAGTGCTGTCTGGTAAGACTGGGGGCCTTACCTGGGGCTCGATTGACACAAATAAACAGAAGGATATAGTAGAAATATATGTCTAATTCGTTGAGATGCTTACTGTTTAGCGGCAGTGGAGCGTCTAAGGAAGCCCTTACTATTCTAGGTGACACTAGCTAGTCGTCAAATAAAGGAATATAATATGTTTGACATATATATATATATTGAAATGTGACATTGTGTAAATTGATGTTAACTGATGTTGACTGGAACGGAAGTTCCCCGGTAAGTATATTTTATTATTGTCAAAAGTTGACAGAACAGTAAATATTATTTTTTTTATTATTTTTATGTGATGTTCGAGTTTATGTCTAACAATATGAGAAGGATGACTGTTGAGTGAATTTGCATTGTAGATACCCATTGGCTAAGAACAACTCTGACAGGTAATAAAGCGTATTTTACAACATTTGTTTTTTAATAAATCTACTGACCTTTGTAAGTAATGGAATGAGACATCAAAGTCTTAGATTAGACGATAAAGTTGATTACATTATCAGTTACTTATTCCCCTCTTGAAAGTCTTGGACATACTTACTGAGAAAGTCCAAACCTACTCTAGGATGACAATATCTAATACTCCAATTTAGTCCAGAAAAAAAAACATTCCGTTTGTCAACCAATTAGCAAGAGGATATAATTAAGTTCTGCTAATTGGGTATGAAATGTAGTTTAAAGAAACTACGTTTATAAGATATTAAATTCCGATTAACTATGATAAACCTTGTTATGTAGCTTGTTTATTTCCAAATGAAGTGGAAAGAGTTGGTAAATAAATAAAGAGAATGATTGAATGATAATATTAAAACAGCATTAATTATTATAATAAATAGTTATTGCAATCTACTATTAAAAAAAGCTAATTATGGACTAATGGAGACATTTTGCATATCATAGGGTAATCAGTCAAGGTGGTTCTTACCTACAGGAAAATATGAACAGTAAGAAATTTCGTTTTGTCAAAATTAGAGAAAAAATATGGTATATCTATTACAGTAGATAATTTTAAATGGAAGGAATTTTAAAAGCTTCACAATAAATATGTGATGAAATGACCATCAAATGGGTAGCGGAGTGGTTCAATAGCTAAAGGTTCTTTTCTTGATGGTCAGTCAGGAATTCTAACGAAGCCCCGATGTCGAAAAAATGTCAGTACTTCTCTTCACTACTTCAATAAGTAAATAATGCATCTCTACTCCTTATGAGTCGGCTAGAAAACGTCTAGGAAATGTAACTATTTGAACAAAGTCGAGGTATTACCTTATGTAAGGCAATTCCATAAGCTGTAAAGAGAATAATTAGTTCGTTCACATATTAACACTCCGAAGGAAAAAGAACCGTTTTTGGTGCCAAGAACCACTAAAAGTCTAACGCCATCTAATCGATATTTCAAAGGATCAAACAGAGAAATAAATTTCAACAAACCAAAAATTTCGCTGAAATTATGACAACGATATAAGAAACGCCGAGAATTCCTGCTGATTCCTCGTCATTTCGGAATTACACAAGTAACATATCGCACGACGTCTCTGGAGAGTGGAGACGCGAGTAAGGTCAGCGAATCTTCCGGAATCATGGTCAGCCGAGTATATAAGGAGCCGCGTCGCCTGTATATACTCGGCCCGTAATGAGTCTAAACAGCGAATGCCAAACTGGAACTTTAACACCCAACCTTTCTAATTTAGTGCATGATAAAACGTTGTTGACTCTATCAAAGACCTTTCTAAGGTCGGGAGTCAGTTGACACTCGGAATATTGGCGCGATATTTAAATAGTAGTAAAAAAATACAGTAAAAATAAATATTTTTAGTAAGTTTGTAAATCAATCATCGATTTTTTTAATTAATAATGATTATCCGAGCAGTCCTATGGTTGGAACCTTTGGTGTGACAGTAAAATAAAGAGTTGTGGTTGGTGGTGTTTCGTGATTCCATTTGAAAAAAGAAAAATCAGTATTTTGTTCAATTTTAGGCATTGGGGTTCTCCCAGTTTCAACTGTCGTGTAAAACGGAAAAGCATTGCGGTGTTATGACCTACTAAATCAAATATTAAGTTTTGTAACGTGATTTAGAAACACGGAATTCAATCGAAAAACATTTCACTATTAAATTTCCTTTGCATGACGATCATATGTATAACTTATAGCTCAGCTACATTCTTTATACAGTTTGCACGATATAATTATTGCTAATAATAAACCAGCAATCTAAAAATTGTCATTGAATTTCATAATTATATCCAGTTGTTGATGGAAAACATTGAAGTCATGAAGCGTAAAGATGATCATTATTAAATCACTGTAATCACATAAGTATTAAGAATAAATCTTACCCAGAAACACCTAAGGCTTCAAAGTAACCTGGGCGGATTAACATCTCGTTTTCTTACCTAAAACAAAAAAAAAAAGGTTGAACCTAAACTTTTATAAATGTAGTTACGAGATATAGGAAAATAATCATAAACTACCGCAAGTTTGCCCAACTCCCATATTTCTTCGTAGCCTTAATTTTTTTTTCGTCAACTTTCGACTGGATGGTTAAAAGTTCGTCGCAACCGAACGAAAAAGCTCCAGTTCTATAACAAACTTCTAACTTCCATAAAAACTTTTAGGTAAAGAAAAGAAAAATAGGGGAAAGAAGATGAAGTCAACTGAGTAAAAGGAATAAAATAAATTAGCATAAACCGAAGTTGGATGTTCTAATGATGGTGTTATACAGGGTGGCGCTCCGAAAACTTTCCACCCCGAATTTCATCATCATCTTTAACATCAACCCCTACGCGAGGGTGACAGCCACCCTTAAAATTTTAAATGGGAACTGTGGAGTCGGTTTATGATGGCGAAGTTTTAACTTGCTGTTTTCAGATCCTGTGATATCACAGCTTGTTAAAATTTTTAAAAAAGGATTTTGTTTTTATTTATCTATTTAATGCCTAAGCTGTTTTAATAATAATAAATGTTACTCAAAAGACCTTTCAAATAAATTATTAGTTAATTTTTAATAGGCCCAGTCTACTGCAAAAAGGACAGAAAGCTGACCTTTTGAAGTTTCAAATATTTTTAAATCCTGATTTTATTTTATGAAATTAAAAATAGTGATTTTACGAGTATACTTTCATTAATAAATAATAACATACAGGAAGAAAAAATGTGTGTATTTCATTTTCTTTGAGTAAATGACCAAATAAAATGTTCAATATTTATATTTAATTTATTTCTAATCAACTGGTTGAAAATACCCTCCCCTAACTTCCATACAAAAATAGAGACACTGTTCGAAATGCTCGCGCACGTTATGCAACATTTCAGGTGTAATTAATTTATAGGCACTAGTGCACTATTCGTTATCGCCAAATTTTTTAAAGAATTGGGCTCTGTAGCCTAAGTTTTGGTTTTTAAATGACCCCACAAAAAAAGTCAAGGTGACAAATCAGGAGATCTGGCAGGCCATTCAGTTGGAGATCTTCCATAAAAATGTTCATCCAAAAATTGCCTTACGGGAAACGCATAATGCCGATGACGCACATCTTGCTCAATGGCAGTAACTAAAGCTAGCTCAGTAGTAGTTTTCAGTAACTCAAGATACATTTCCCCTGTTAAATGAAAAATATGGCCCGATAATGTGGTTACCAGCCCATACATTTAATTTTTCGGGATATTGAATAATTCGGATATTAAAACATTTTTTTTCGGAATTTCATACGACATATCATCAAGCACAAAAATACGTAACTGTGCCCTAATTTAACGATCATCATATCTTTTACAGTTACAGAGATCCGAATGGTGGTTCTCGAATTTATAGAACAAAATATTTATTAAATATCTATGGCGCATTTTCAAATCTTCTATTTTCAGAACGTTGCTTTACCTACTATGTAAGTTTTGCGATCAAATGGATTGATTTTATAAACATCTTGTGGTAATTTTATTGATGTTGTAAAATAATCATAAGCATTTATTATGGATTTAAATATTTTGGTAAAGTTCTATAGTTGGACAGGCAATTAAATTTACGTCAACTCAAAACACGGCGCTGTGGTTTACCTTTTCCTAGCAAAAAAGTTCTTTGTGTGGCAAAACGTGAATAACGACTCATAAGCTAAAAATGTTTCAGGTCACGTATGCAGAGTAATATTACATATACAGCAGTAACATAAAAAATTGTTTTATTCCTTCCCCCAGCGATTTCATGTTGTAAATGCATAGGTCAGCTGCCAAAGATCATAAAGTTTAGCAATGTTGCATAATACAGAATTAACAAAATGCGGCGTAAATATTTATTTTTAATTTTTATACTGGACATACCCATCATGATTAACAAAATATGTGATTCTTGACATAGCCGTGTCCGATATTGATGACAGAAACAAGCCACTGATTTGAATTAAATCCATTGAGTAAATTAAGATTCCAGATACTGAGAATATCAACACTGGCTGGACAGGACAATACCTGCAGTATAACTCTAATCATCCTGGTTTAACAAAATTGGGAATCATTAATACCCTCTATAGGAGGGTTTTAGAGTGCCTATAAGAATTAATTTCTGCCTTAAAGAATAGTGAATATCTGAGGTTTCAGGAGTAAAAATCAGGAAATTTTTGATTTTTCGGATTCATTGAAAATTTTTCCAAAGGAATTTTAAAAATCCTCTCAAAAAAAGCCAAATTATTTTATTTTTAATTGCAGGAGTTCCTGTAAGAAGAAAACTATTTCTCTCTTAAAGAATAATGAATATCTGAGCTCCTAGGAGTAAAAATATGGAAATTTACAGATTTTTTGGGATTCATTGAAGATTTTTCAAAACAAATTTTGAAAACCCTCTCAAAAAAAGCCAAAATGTTTCATTTGTAATTATAGGAGTTCCTGTAAAAAGAAAACTATTTCTCTCTTAAAGAATAATGAATATCTGGGCGCTATAACACAAGCACTACAATTGTTACAAGTTTACAAGTTACAATTAATTTACCGTACCTACAAGTCGTGATGAATTCAGTAACACATCAGAAACAACTACAATTGTAATTTTTTTACAATTGTAAGACTACGAGTACATATGTATAACAGACTTGTTAAAACGAGTTTAAGCTGTTTAGGATTAAAATTATGGGTTGTTTGTTATACTCTATTTCCTTTTTGGTGAGAGCACAGTGCCTCATTATTTATGCAGAAGTAGCATAAATATAGGGTGAGTCTTCCATTTTTCTACATGTAACAAAATAATAAACCAGGCTGTATTTACCAACTTTAAGTGGACAAGTCCTGTATGGTCTCAAATACAATAGGTCGTAAAATTCGGAACAATGGTTTCGAGTTCATTTTTATGACAAACGGGTTGCCAGTGTCGTCCTGACTATGGATATTGATTTTAATTTTTAAGTTAAATAATTATCTGTTATGAAAAATTTATGAATAATGTTGGATTTTATCTGTTATCTATTAGATAAAGATTTTTAGAAAAAGTATGGTTGGTAGGTATAACCTATATTTATTAAATATCAAGAAACATTTCTTAAAAGCGGAAAAGCCTCATTATAAAATTATGGCAAATAAAATGAAATATAAAAATTTGATTAATACCGCAATTTGATTGTTTTTTAAATGTTTAAAAAATGGTTGTAAAATTTAATTTTTTTAATACCAACCAATAAAAAATGCAACTCTCCAAACATATCTTGTCATTTATAAGAAAGGTACAAAAATATAAGGATCTTTTAATTTAATAACCATATTTACATATATTACAATAAAAATATTTACGAAATATACAAAAAAAAATCAAATTATAAATCACAGATTTCATTACTCTCATCGCTTTCATCCGAATCAGACATTCTCACTGTTTTAACTAAGAGTTCGACAGTTTCTTCTAGAAGATTATCGAGAGCCCACATCTTTTCTTCTTCTTTTATAGCATGATTCACAGCATTGCTCCAGTTTTCTTGGGTAACGTTATCCACTACTGCTTTCAAAAGTTCTCTCATATCTTTCAATTTAAAGGTTTTATTATTTCTAGCCACAAATCCTTTTACTTGAGCCCAAATTAACTCTATAGGATTTAATTCACAATGGTAAGGTGGCAAACGAAGTACAGTTATATTGTGTTGTTTTGCCATTTCGTCAACAACGTGTCTTTTATATTTTGATTTATTTTCTGTAACTATTGTCAGAAGCTCTGCTTTTACCGCGTCATCTCCAAAAGGTATTTCTTTTTCGGTAAGCCAGTTTTTTATTTCCCCTTTTCGCCAGCAGGATGATGGTAATTTTTCTATTAATCTTGAATGGTAGCTGGCATTGTCCATAACAATAATTAAATTTTCGGGAATTGACTTGATCATTTCGGAAAAATAATCTTCAAAAACATCAGCGTTCATTTCTTCGTGGTAATCCTTAGTTGACTTCGATTCGAATTCAAACAGACCGCCATTTAAAAATTCTTTATAGCTCCCAATATGTGTAATTATTAATCTGTGGCCCTTACCAGAAGGAGACTTCAAGCCAGTCGATAAACCTTCTAAAAAAGCCTGACGGGAGCTTCCAACATTTTTATCCTGCCAGCACTTGCTCACGGTGTGTCCTTCGTTAAGCCAGGTTTCATCCAAATAATAAATGTTTCTTCCTTCCTTTCGATACTCCTTAATTTGCCTTAAATACTTTCTTCTCCAACAGACTATTTCTTCTTCATCTATTAAAATAGATTTTCTATTTTGCTCTTGCCAAGAAAAATGTAATTCGTGTAAAATTTTCCATAATTTTTTTCTTTCCATTTCTGGTACATTTTCGTCTTCTTTTATAAGTGTCAAAATTTTGTCGATAGTTGGAATTTCATTCTTAAAATAAAATGAATGTACTGTCCTCCTGATGATATCTTTGCTGTCTCATCAACTGCTATCGGCTTCCTACTGGCAGTTATCTTTACACTCTTCTTAGGCAAGTTCTCACGGTTTTCACTTTTTCTGTCACTAAAAAGTCTGTAAATTGTTGCTTTACTTATGCCTGTCATATTGGCACATGTAGAAACTAGATTTCTAATAGTACTTTGAGGTATTTGATGCACAAGTGCATCATGTACGTTTAGTACTATAGTCCTTGCTTTAAAATCTAAAACACCTTTACACACTACGGGGCTAAACTTTGACATTCTTACAACAAATACGCAACAATACTGAAAAATAAATTAAGTTTTTAGGATATATCTACATTATGTACCATAAAATATAACTAACCTGTTTGCATTTAAGATTGCACAATTTAGGTACCTATAATACTTATACCTCCATATTTACCTACCTAGACAATATCTACTTATAAGGGTTAAAAAGAACTTGTTCATTAGGTACTTAAGTAATTCAAAGAATTTATGGCTAAAATTGGCCTATTTCTTGCACTATTAAATAAACCCAACAAATGAAAACATTCAGATCTTAATGTACTTGAAAAGTGGGACGCCATTGGTTTACGACCGTTTTATGGCTATCGACCCTTTCGTGTGCTCCTACGGATTAAGAAATGGACTATAGTTTGTTCGTTCGTATAAGAGATACGGTGAGAAGGCTGATTTCGGTTGGTAAAAATGTCGTCTAAACAAATTATTTTTGAAAGAAAAATTCAGTTTTTGACAAAAATTAATGAAAACAAGGAAATTCTATTTGGTGCTTTCTCAGATAGACTTAAAAAGCAAGACAAAGTCGAGAAATGGAAGGAAATAGCCCAAGTAGCCCAAAGTATATGCTTAGTTTCAGTAGAGAAGGATTGGACCTACGTAAGAGATACTATCTGGCAGAATTTGAAGAAATCTGCAATGGTGGGTCTTTCGTTATTGAGCAATCAACATAATTTATTTACAGGTAATTTTGACATTAGGTACTAAACCCATTATAGATAAAATATACACAATGGCATAATATGCTATTTCGCATTTTAGCTTAAAATAGACAACGCGAAAAAAACAGGGACTGGTGGGAAAGGCATGTTAACGGAAATAGATAAGATGACTTTGGATATTGTTGGAAAGGAATCTCCAATTATTTGTGGACTTGGAGTCTCTGAGTCGTTCGAGGTAGCCCAGACTCAGTCAACAGAAACGCCTGTACCAAATGAGACTGTCCACCCAAGCGGACATGAATGTGGACCATCTACTTCAAGGAAAGCCAGTAAGTCATTCGTTATTATCAACTCGTATAGACTAGTATATGGGTTTTATGTGTCTTTTGAAATAAAAAGTACAGCAAAATGCAAAATTTTATAACAAATCCATTTCCAATCCATCCATCTATCCATTTCTAATTTCCACTTTTCAATTGTAGGAAAGAGAAAAGTTGTCGAAAGCACGGGTGAAAGTGACGATAAAAGTGAAAAGCTGAAACTACAAATTGAACATATAAAATTACAGAACTATAAAACCAAGCTGGAATCAGAATTAGAAACGGACCTCGGGTTACCGTTTTCTGAATTTACCTTGCAGTTCCAAAATAACTTCCAATGAGAAAACGGCAATCTATTTATCTTTATAATAATTTATCTAGTACCTATAGTTTAGATATAGTTTAAATCCTTCGTTAATAAAAGTTGTTAATAAATGAAATAAATATTTTCGTCTTTATTTTGTAGATATGTATATTTTTGAACTTTAGTATAGAAATGAAACACGTTTTTAATAAATTTTAGAGTACCCTATATACATATTTTACTACTAGAGTCTGTTGTTTCTGTTAAAATAATTAATCAGTTCGCCTAATCTCGCTTGCGCTCCAACAGGGGGATTCTCATCGAGATGTTCATAATTTTCTTCATTGTCTGATAACTCTTCACTATCGTCTACCATGAAATCATCCACGTCCCCATCACCTTTTGAAATGTTGCATGATACTGACCTCCATTTCCTAGCCAATGTAGAGCAATTAATATCTTCTGCTGTGGAGTCAATCCATACCATCGAATTAGGTTATTATTTAGCGCGGCTCCAATATCCCGAACCAGACTTTGACATTGCTGTCTGCTAAGACGAAACCTTTCCTTGAACTCGCCATCGCTAAGAAAATTTAAGTCTGTTCTTATGTTAAATCGGTATTCCCTGTGGGGGGCACCTTCATTGTCACTTTCCGAGTCACTTGACCACATACCGAGAACGAAAACTAATGTTCACAGTGAAAAAGTTAATATTAAAATACTGCGTTTACCGAATTTACCCACTGATATAAATGGGTAGAACATTATTTACAATTGTGGGAAATACTTTAACACAAATATACAAGTGCTGAAGTTGTGTTACAGAATACGTCTACATATGTAAAAAATCTTCCGTAATTACTAGAACCGCACAGGTAATTACAAGATTGCTCTGTTACGGAAAAATTACAAGTGTAGAAAATATTTTTACAATTGTATAACTTGTAGTGGTTGTGTTACAGGGCCCTGAGGTCCTAGGAGGAAAAATATGGAAATTTTTAGATTTTTGGGATTTATTGAAAATTTTTCCAAAAAAAAATTGAAAATCCTCTCAAAAAAAGCTAAAATATTTTATTTGTAATTACAGGAGTTCCTGTAAGAAACAAATTATTTCTCTCTTAAAGAATATTTTTGATTTTTGGGATTTAATAAGATTTTTCCTAGATTTCTTTTCCTTTCTCGAAGGAATTTTGAAAATCCAATCAAAAGAAGCCAAAATATTGGATTTTTTATTACCGAAGTGCCTATAAAAAGAAAATAATTCCTTTCTTGAAAAATAGTAAATATCTGAGGGCTCAGGAGTAAAAATTGGGATTCTTTGAAGATTTTTCTAAATTTCAAAATTTAAAGGATTTTCAAATCTCCCGAAGGAATTTTGAAAATCCTCTCGACAAAAGCCGATATATTAAAATTTTTATTACAGGAGTGCCTGTAAGAAGGAAATCATTTGTTTTTTAAAGAATGGTGAATATCTGAGGTCCCAGGAGTAAAACTCTGAAAATTTAAAATTTTTGAAATTTTTTGAAGAAATATTGAAAATCCCTTCATAAACAGCCAAAAACATTTGATTTTTTAATGCAGAAGTTGCTGTAAGAAGAAAATCGTTTCTCTCTTAAAGTATAATAGCACTGCTTAAACAGCGATATTGACCTCAATAGGGAAATAGAAAACATCACCAAAGACTTACAGCAGAATGATTATCCAAGCAAACTTATAAGGACAACTATTAGAAAAGCAGCAGAAATAAGAAGGAAAGAGCAACTGGAGGACCCTACAGGATTTCTAACGATTCCGCACATCAAGGGAACTTCGGAGAAAATCAGGAGAATATCCAGAAAATTTGGCATGTTGGTCCAATGCCCAAAACATACATTGGGCAGAAGCAAAGATTTTGTGCAAGGAGCAACATTGAATGATCACAGATATTGATCCTAATTGACTCAAACATTTTTGACTAATTTTAAGAATACACCATCTTCTAACATCTTTTTTCTTGTAATACCACAAAGATATATTTAGAGTTATATGAATAGGTCAGGGTTCTGTCCACAAAATTCATGGCTGTGAAATAATTAGTTATTTTCAAATTGCCTATGGGTCAGCTAGAAGATTCTCTTAAAGCGATATGTAAGGAAGATATTAATAACTCCCGATCCAAAGCTAGCTAACCTTAGGAATTAATACTCCCAATTTATAAATGACACATGGATAATATTTAGATGACTTTCTGATATTTTGGTAGATATAATATTAACCTATTTATATTTTTGGTAATTAGTTCTACATGAGAGTGCTCAAAACTCAAATTTTAAGATTTAGAAAATCAATAACTAATTAATAATTTTACAAACATTTAAAAAAAAATTGTTCCCAGGTTCATTACGTTATGCTAATACTTCAAAACAATCTAGCATACAAATTCTAAAAAAAGCATATAGAGAAATTGCAAAAAAATTTGAATCCACCTTCATCACACTAATAAATGCTGAAAAAAATTCAAACTTTATTAATGCCCTTTTTAAAACACATTCGAGCGTTAAAACATCTTTCGTAACGAGTACCCAGTCGTTCAAGGACATCCAACCCAGCCCCAGAAAAAATCTTTAGATATAGTCGGCTCGTTTTACCCTACACATAACGGATTATCTCGGGGTATAAGTGGACCGGTTAAACAATGAATTCCTTTTATAGCCGCATTATTCACTATTTATATTGAGTACCGGTTTGGACGACTGTTGCCAGCGGTTTAAAAACATTTTTGGTTTTTAATGTAATATTGTATTATTTTAAGGGGTACTAATATTTCTTTTAAAGGAAATGCTTTTTTATATTTAAATAATTTGTTTTATTATTATTATTTATTAGTGTAACCTAATATTTATTATGATTTAATAATGTAAAAAAGAGATATACTCTATTTCAGAAGTGTATAGAGCAATAAACTGGGAAATTCCATTCTGTTTGGCTACATTTCGTGGTAGTTCATAGGCGCAGGTACTTATAATATTTTTGAATTTAATTTTCACGGATTAAATGCCTTTATTTTGAAAGAAATTAAATACTAAATAAATACTTTTAATCCTTTTGTATAGGTACCTATCTTTTAACGCTTTGTAACATGCAAAAATGGGGTCAGGTAATATATATAGACTATAAATACTTCTAAATCATATTTTAAACGTTAATAGTCACTGCTACGCTGTAGTGTAATCACAATATTATTATCCCAATATTTAAAAAATGGAGGTATTCAGTCCAACGAAAAGATGTACTAAAAATTCTCCACTATCGCTGAGTGAAAAAGTTATTATTTTAAATGTACATGATTGCATAAAACACGATTACCCTAGTTTTACTGTGCAAGAAATTGTTGAAAAATGTTCTCGAATGAGTGGAATTGGAAAGTCCACTATTTTCAAATTGTTGCGGGAAAGAAAAGTAGCAGGTCAAGTGGAATCTCCCAAGCAAAAGCCAGGACGACCTACAAAAGTTCTTGATGAAAATGCTAAATGTATAATTCGAAGAAAAGTTCACTCTTCTTATTTTAAAAAGGAAATACCCACCCTAGACAAAATTTTAATGGAGCTTGGCCGAGATGACAGTATTCCGTTGATAAGTAGAAAACTTTTATGGAAAACTTTAAAAAATATGGATTTTGCCTGGGAAAAGCATAACCGCAAAGCACTTTTACTGGAGAGCGACGAAATTGTTTGTTGGAGACGACAATACTTGAGAAGTATCAAGCAGTACCGCAGGGAGCAAAAGAAAGTTTTTTATCTTGATGAGACGTGGATTAACGAAGGTTATATAGTCCAAAAAATGTGGCAAGACAAAAATATAACCAGTGCTCGCCAAGCTTTCATAGAAGGCCTGTCTACGGGTATTAAAGTACCTTCGGGAAAAGGAAAAAGACTTATAATCACACATATTGGAAGCGAAGAGGGATTTTTAAAAGAAGGTCTGCTAACCTTTGAGTCGACTCGCACAGGAGATTATCATGAAGACATGAACTCAGACGTTTTCGAGGACTATTTTGGTGAAATGATAAAATTTCTTCCGGCTAATTCGGTGGTGGTTATGGATAACGCAAGCTATCATTCACGGCGAATAGAGAATTCCGTTTCATGAAATACGCCGTGGAAGATATAGCCGAAAAATATAATATAACTGTACTGCGCTTACCGCCATATCATTGCGAACTAAATCCTATAGAACTGATATGGGCGCA
The DNA here is from genome assembly GCF_022605725.1 of Anthonomus grandis grandis. Lineage (NCBI taxonomy): Eukaryota > Metazoa > Arthropoda > Insecta > Coleoptera > Curculionidae > Anthonomus > Anthonomus grandis. Next base: position 32,460,561 of record NC_065552.1, read on the forward strand.
GGTAAAAGGATTTGTAGCAAGACAAAACACGACTTTTAAAATTAAAGATGTTAAGCTACTGTTTGATCAAGCCATTACGGAGCGACACCAGAGAATTGGCGAAAAGCAGTCCAGCATGTAATTAAGCAAGAGGACAAAATGTGGGATCTTGACAACCTCATCGATTAGACAGTCGATCCTTTAATTATAATGTCAAGAGGTGATGACAGTTCGTCAGATGACGAAGAAGACTACAATCTATTACAATTTAAAATTGTTATACACTGTTCAAAAAGTGCCAGATTCAAAAGTGACATTTTCAACTGTTTTACTCTACATATTATGTTCAATAAATTTGTGAAAAAAATATATTATTCCATTTAAACAAAAGTAACTTTCTAAAATAAAATAGCATTTAAGTACATTAATTATAAGGTAAAAGACAAGTCCCAGTTGCACGCCTTTGGCGAACCGTTTTCAATGTTTATCAGTGGGTAACAATGGGCAAAACTCATAAATTGACCCAAAACCGGGTGGCACTACCTGCAATCAACGAAAAGAAAGAATTTTACATTGAAACTAATACCCAACTAAGGTAGTGGCATAAAATATTGGTGGATCACCAGGTACCACTTTTGCATACCTAATGAGGTTTTATTGCTCTACACACTTCTGAAATAGAGTATAGAATTACCGCCTTACCACTGCCAATAGAATCCAATTGAGTTGATTAGCAATAAATTGTGATAAGCACGCTTCCAACACAACCGATGAAGCCAGTGTCCTTAATTTATGGAAAGAATTCTTACATCAAATAAAGGAAGAAACATGGAGAAAATCTATAAATCACACAGAAAAAATTATAGCTGAAAACTATCAAACCGAGCAAGTGATAGACGAGGTACGACCCCTAAATTATACGCCCAGGCGACTATTCAAGTAGCAATGAATCTATACTCTATTTCAGAAGTGTGTAGAGCAATAAAACCTCATTAGGTATGCAAAAGTGGTACCTGGTGATCCACCAATATTTTATGCCACTACCTTAGTTGGGTATTAGTTTCAATGTAAAATTCTTTCGTTTCGTTGATTGCAGGTAGTGCCACCCGGTTTTGGGTCAATTTATGAGTTTTGCCCATTGTTACCCACTAATAAACATTGAAAACGGTTCGCCAAAGGCGTGCAACTGGGACTTGTTTTTTACCTTATAATTAATGTACTTAAATGCTATTTTATTTTAGAAAGTTACTTTTGTTTAAATGGAATAATATATTTTTTTCACAAATTTATTGAACATAATATGTAAAACAATTGAAAATGTCACTTTTGGATCTGGCACTTTTTGAACAGTGTATAACAATTTTAAATTATAATAGATTGTAGTCTTTTTCGTCATCTGACGAACTGTCATCACCTCTTGACATTATAATTAAAGGATCGACTGTCTGATCAATGAGGTTCTCAAGATCCCACATTTTGTCCTCTTGCTTAATTACATGCTGGACTGCTTTTCGCCATTTCTCTGGTGTCGCTTCCGTAATGGCTTGATCAAACAGTAGCTTAACATCTTTCATTTTAAAAGTCGTGTTTTGTCTTGCTACAAATCCTTTTACCTGCGCCCATATCAGTTCTATAGGATTTAGTTCGCAATGATATGGCGGTAAGCGCAGTACAGTTATATTATATTTTTCGGCTATATCTTCCACGGCGTATTTCATGAAACGAGTTTTGTGTAAGTTTGCTATTGCCAGCAGTTTTTTTTTTATCAAATTTGCTTCAAACGCAATACCTTTTGCAGTCAGCCAATCGATAATTTCTTGCTTTCTCCAACTTGAAGTTGGCGTCTTCTCTATTCGCCGTGAATAATAGCTTACGTTATCCATAACCACCACCGAATTAGCCGGAAGAAATTTTATCATTTCACCAAAATATTCCTTGAAAACGTCTGAGTTCATGTCTTCATGGTAATCTCCTGTGCGAGTCGACTCAAAGGTTAGCAGACCTTCTTTTAAAAATCCCTCTTCGCTTCCAATATGTGTGATTATAAGTCTTTTTCCTTTTCCCGAAGGTACTTTAATACCCGTAGACAGGCCTTCTATGAAAGCTTGGCGAGCACTGGTTATATTTTTGTCTTGCCACATTTTTTGGACTATATAACCTTCGTGAATCCACGTCTCATCAAGATAAAAAACTTTCTTTTGCTCCCTGCGGTACTGCTTGATACTTCTCAAGTATTGTCGTCTCCAACAAACAATTTCGTCGCTCTCCAGTAAAAGTGCTTTGCGGTTATGCTTTTCCCAGGCAAAATCCATATTTTTTAAAGTTTTCCATAAAAGTTTTCTACTTATCAACGGAATACTGTCATCTCGGCCAAGCTCCATTAAAATTTTGTCTAGGGTGGGTATTTCCTTTTTAAAATAAAAAGAGTGAACTTTTCTTCGAATTATACATTTAGCATTTTCATCAAGGACTTTTGTAGGTCGTCCTGGCTTTTGCTTGGGAGATTCCACTTGACCTGCTACTTTTCTTTCCCGCAACAATTTGAAAATGGTGGACTTTCCAATTCCATTCATTCGAGAACATTTTTCAACAATTTCTTGCACAGTAAAACTAGGGTAATCGTGTTTTATGCAATCATGTACATTTAAAATAATAACTTTTTCACTCAGCGATAGTGGAGAATTTTTAGTACATCTTTTCGTTGGACTGAATACCTCCATTTTTTAAATATTGGGATAATAATATTGTGATTACACTACAGCGTAGCAGTGACTACTAACGTTTAAAATATGATTTAAAAGTATTTATAGTCTGTATATATTACCTGACCCCATTTTTGCATGTTACAAAGCGTTAAAAGATAGGTACCTATACAAAAGGATTAAAAGTATTTATTTAGTATTTAATCTCTTTCAAAATAAAGGCATTTAATCCGTGAAAATTAAATTCATAAATATTATAAGTACCTGCGCCTATGAACTACCACGAAATGTAGCCAAACAGAACGGAATTCCCCAGTTTATTGCTCTATACACTTCTGAAATAGAGTATAATTATTCCGACACTGACATATCTTCAAATTAGACTAAAATTAACTCAATTTATTTAATTTCAGACTAAACTTCCTTTAATGTTATAATTTTTATATTTTTGCTCCTTTGTTTACATTTTTTAACTTTTTTTTAAATATAATAAGTCTTTTTTTTATTATTTTAGTAGAAAATCAAATATTAATACTTATACCCATAGAAATTAATATCAATACCCCTCAAATAAAAAAAATCTTATCAAAATATAAATTAAAAAATTGTTTAAGAGCCGCTGCTTTCTTAACCGGGGAACTTTTATTATTTATGTGTTAGGGTAAAGCGTGCCGACTATATCTGTTATTGTTGTAGAAAGTACTATCTGCAGTACCGTAGTATTTACATGATAATTTTCAATAGAATACCCGCTATACATACAGGTAAAATGTTTCGTTTGGGCTTTTTTTTCACTAAGTACCTTAAATATTTACTTAAACTTGAAAGTAAATAAGGCTGCTACTGGTACGTAATTAGAAAAAAATAACAAACAGAATTTTGATTCACAGAACTTACTACTATAAGCGGTGTGTCGGAATTAGGGACATTAAATAACTTTGTCGAATCAATATTACAAGCCTGAGCCGTTAATCAATAAATTTCTCATCTAATTGGATCGAACCAGTTCTTATCTTGACATTTTTCCTCGCTACAGAAACGTTGATGAACAACTTGTTCGCTTGACGTATTTCTTCCAACTAGCATAGGCAGGCAGATCATGATCATCATCAACGCTTAAAAAACGGTTTCTTGGAGGTCATTTACTTTGCCTGCCTTTCTCGTTTGGTTGTTGACTTGTTTTATCGTTGTGTTTTTTTCCAAAACTTGAAAATAATTATAGGAGTGGAAATTTCCTGAATAAAAAAATGGTATAGTTGAGGCATCAAGTTAATTTCTTATTGCATACGAAATCTGGAGAGTCGAAGAAGGTGATCCCTTTCTTGATATGCGTACGTTGTTTAATCGGAAGTTATATATCAAGGAAAGACTATTATAATGTGAATTCTTTTAAATGGGATCACGGTTATTCCTCTACAATACTTTCACGTAGTAGCACTATAGTTACTTACTACACCATTACCCAGACCAAGTGATGAAAAGCCGATTTTCCGACGGGGAACGTTGGTGCTGTTTTTTTGGGCATCCTGCTCTAGTGCATGTTTCTATGATAATTATTGAGTATATTTCTTAAATCTTTTTGAAATTTGGGTCTAAACGCAGAATTGCTAACAAACACTAAATGTATGGCTGACAAGACTGTGTCAAAAAAGACATGATTTACTTAAAAAAAGTTATTAAAAATATCCGATATTTTTTTTGTATTCTTAGACTACTAGAAACATGTATTTATGCAAAATTTTAATGTATCTATTCATATGCCTCTGATAAAGGTAAGAAAATTATTCGGGCTCATAAGTTGGGACTGCCGGAGTGCCAGAGTCCTGGATATGTCAATAATGTGAATCTGATATTAAATGTTGTCCACTTTGTCGATTTCAGTTGCGTTGAACAGCCAATTGTCATTCCAAAATCGATAGCAAGTTTGGAAATAAAATTATGCCTATAACATCCTGTATAAATTTTCTATTCATAGAAAAAATGTTTAACCCATTAGTGCGTAAACTCCCTTAAAAGGGACGCCACTGGTTTCAAGCACATGCGCACTTCTAATGTTTTCATAACCTCGTGCATTTGTCTAGACGTTCGTTATTTGTTGTAAAATCAGTTCATGTGCAGAAATCGGGAACTTTACTCGAAATGGAGGGTAAGTTTTAATTTTTTATATCGATAGGTTTTGAAACCAGTGTAAAGAAATTCAGTAAATATGTTGTGTTTGAGGTTAGAATCATCATACAATTTTGTCTGCAAAACAAAAATGTGTTATTGTTTTCTTAGACATAAATATTTATTCTGTCCCTTATAAGGGACTCTATGCAAAATAGACAATCCTCAGTATAATTCGTATTTTGCAGATTATCTCTGCATGAATTGCAGACATTATTTGAAGAAAATGACGGTGAGTTCAACAAAATCTTGATGTTTACATTGGAATTCCTGATGACCTAGGCGAAGACACAGAAGAAGACAGCGACAGCTCTGATGATGAACATATCGGAAATGTAAATCGCTTATGCCGTGGAATACTTCAGCAGAATTGTGAAGAGCCAGAAAACAAAATGATTTTGACGAAGAAGATCTAGTTCCTCTAGCCCAACTATTTCCAAAGTCTAAGGGTTTATCTCGTCAAACCTATGAAGCCCCACCTAATAAACAAGATGATTTTGATGAAGAAAAGATCTGCTTTCTAAACCTGGGTCAAGTATAAGTCAAGGCAATTTTTCAACCCCTAAACGTAGAAAGCTATACGAATAGAACGCAGATCCCCCATTTTTTCTATGAATACAAACTGTGTGCCACGAGAGCCATCTCAAGAAGCAAAAGAAGCCAAAAATCCGTCAGATTTTTTAAAACTGTTTTTCGATGAAGATCTCACATCGAAAATTGTTGAGAAAACCAATAAATACGGCCAACAAAAAAATAAGGAGCTAAATTTCACAAAAGAAGAGTACTATGTACTACTTGGAGGAATGCTTCTTTCAGGTTATGCAAAATATCCGAACAAGAGGATGTTTTGGAATCCAACAGAAGATATACTAAACATTTAAAAAAATAGCATGCGACTAAATAGATTTGAAGTGTTACTTCGCCACATCCATTTCAACGATAATGCTAATATTAATCGCAGTGACCGGCTTTACAAAATTCACCCTCTACTGAACTCACTGAATGAGAATTTCAAAAAACACGGAGGCTTGGATCAACATCTCAACACTATGCCAAACAGTACATCAAGGGCAATCCAATAAGATTCGGCTTCAAAAATGATTTCTTTTGAGATTTACACTGGCAAATCAGATGCAGAAACAGTTTTTGGTCTTGGTGGAGACGTGGTTATGTCCTTACTACATAAATCGGAAGTGCCTTCTAACCAGGGATATAAAATTTTTTTGATAATTATTTTACAATCCTGAGTTTACTGAACCATCTCTCGGAAAACAAAATTTGTGCAACGGCAACAGTAAGAGAAATTCGAACGGAAAAGTGTCCATTTCCTGAAAGTGCTTCATGGAAATCAAAACCAAGGGGAAGCCACAGTTTTGTTTCTTGTGATAACGTTACTTTTGTACAATGAAAGGACAACAAGGTGTGACATTGGGTACCAACTTCGAAAGTAATGACACTGTTACCACATCTAGATGGTGTACAGAAACTAAAACTAAAAAACAAAAATTATAGCTGGATACAATAAACACATGGGAGGAGTTGATAAAATGGATGGGCTGATTCCTTTGTATAGGACAAGAATGCGACAGCGAAAATGGTATTGGCCAATAGTTTCATATTTATTAGATGCAAGCATCTCAAATGGCTGGGTACTTATGAAAAAGCTAAGACCAAATGATGCAAATTGTGCCTCCTTGCTAGAATTTCGGAGGTATATCGCCCTAAGTTTTTTACAGTCCTATGGTAAAAAACCAAATAGAGGAAAAACTACGCTTCCAGTTCATAGAGCCTCTAGATTTGATAATATAGGACATTTAATTCGGTACAATGAATCTGATCGAAGGTGCCAAGTATGCAAGAAGAAAAGTAACTTTATATGTGTAAAATGTGACTGTGGACTTCATCCAAAAAATTCTTTCGAAAATTACCATATAAACTAAATAATATTAATTTTATGTATTTTATGCATGGAGTCCTTTTTGAGGGACGGATCATAACACACTAATAAAAACTAATATTTGATTTTTGTATTTTTTTTATATCTTATTTAAGTCATTTAACTAATTCATACAGAAAAAATACATAAAAAACAATTTTTATAAGTTCATGCACTAATGGGTTAATTGGTACGCTTACGGAGTGCATCAAGTAAACCAGTGACACTTCTCCTTCTAAAAATGTAATATTTTCATTTAAGGCATTAATCAGATGAGATAGAAAAAGCATTATATTACTTATTAACTCTATCCTCCTCTGTTTTTTTTCTGAATCTGCCCCTGTTTTATGTAGGTTTTACCAGTCTGAACGTTGCCAATCCGCTATTTTTGGCGACTATACTTTATTTCAAATAGGTAGAGAGTAAAAAAATGTAAATTTTCGGAAGTTTTGTGGTCATCCATGAGCGTAGGTAAACTATCGTAACAACCTAATAACCACAACCTAATAATAACAACCTATCGTAAAACAGGGTTACTTTGACATAGTTTTAGAGAATTCTTCTCAAAATTTATTTCTGAATCTGCTCCTGTTTTATGTAGGTTTTACCAGTCTGAACTTTGCCAGTCCGCTATTTTTGACGACTATACTTTATTTCAAATAGGTAGAGAGTAATAAAATGTAATTTTCCAGAAGTTTTGTGGTCATCCATGAGTGTAGGTAAACTTAATACCTATCGTAAAACAGGGTCACTTTGACATAGTTTTAGAGAATTCTCCTCAAAATTTATTTCTCAATCTGCCACTGTTTTATGTAGGTTTTACCAGTCTAAACGTTGCCAGTTCGCTATTTTTGGCGAGTCTATACTGTACTTCAAATAGGTAGAGAGTAATAAAATGTAAATTTCCGGAAGTTTTGTGATCATTCATCGGCGTAGGTAAACTTAATACCTACCGTAAAACAGGGTTATTTTGACATAGTTTTAGAGAATTCTCCTCAAAATTTATTTCTGAATCTGCCCCTGTTTTATGTAGGTTTTACCAGCCTGAACGTTGCCAGTCCGCTATTTTTGGCGACTATACTTTATTTCAAATAGGTAGAGAGTAATAAAATGTAAATTTCCGGAAGTTTTGTGGTCATCCATGGGCGTAGGTAAACTTAATACCTACCGTAAAACGAGGTTACTTTGACATGGTTTTAGGGAATTTTCTGGTGTAATTTTTAAATTATTTAATAATCAGACATTCGTTTTATCTGATAGGAACAATTAATCCTTTGACTACAAATTTACCAAATATTCAATTTTTAAAATATGTAATTACCAAAAAAATATTTCAAATTGGTATCAAAGTAATCCCGCATGTGCGGCTTCTTTGACATGTCGTTATTTTTCGCGGGGTTACTTTGACATCGCAGTATGATTTTTTTTTGTAATTTAAATACTTTTGGGGTTAAAAAAACGAATAAAATATGATTAGATGGCAGTTTGACTATAACTACTTCGAGGTTAAATGGAAATATTCCAGTAGCTCTAAACGCACTTTGAAGGTTGCTTTTTTATGGTTGCAGTAATAGCATCCCACAATCTGGTCAAAAGTAATGGAAATTGCTCTTTATGAATAACTTCTTTGCGCCTTGATTCCCGTCTCCATGCGTCCAGAGGCTGTAAAAAATTTGTTGAGTTAATTGGAAACGCCGCAAAATAAATGTGGCTCTCTTTCGCAACCCTAATGACTTCTCCGGTGAAAAGCGAGATGTAAGATTGTCTCCTAGTACCACAGTAGTTTTGTTCTCGATTCTATTTTTATTTATACTGGGTAAGAGAACTTTAAAAAACCACATTTCAAAAATATTCATGAAAAAACAATCCTGAGTCGCTGTGATAGTAAATTGTGCCTTGTGGCCCCCTTTGGTCCAATTGTCATACAGATTTTTTGATTTGTACACGACCATAGGTAGTATTAAGACATATTTCGCTGTACCACAAAACATTACAATTACTGATGTTCAGGAGTGCTCTCGAACACGTTCTACACGTTTTCTGCCGCGTGGTACCACCACCTTTCTAGCTCTGGATATTTCGTCATAATTATAAATTTGTGAAGGTCGCATTGTACTTGTACAAAACATGACGAATATTTTCAAAAAACTCTAAAATCTGGAGAGGTCCAACTGCCGATCTCTGCCTTTTAATGTTTGTCACTAGCCGATTACTGAGCACCTTTCTTTTTGCAAAGGATTCCACACATTCCAAACCTGGAACATTGTTATTCCAATGTGGAATAACCCGACCTTGCTTATTTACAGATTCTTCTACCGTACGTCCGCTTTGGACATTGGAAAACCCTAGTCGCTGACAGTACCCAATGTCTCAGCAATCAATTGTTCTTCTTCTGGTTGTAAAACACTTGGATAACCAGGTTTACCTTTGTGTTTATGATGTATTTTATTCAAAAGGGTGGTTCTGAAATTTCAGAGATCAATCGTATACAGGTAAAATTTTTAAGTGTTATAAAGAGATACCTGAAATTCAATGATGTAAATACTTACGAATAACTTCTACAGCATATTCTAGGTTAACGTGGATCAGTGGACGTACCTGAAACAAAAATAAAAATTAAACTAACGCCTACAATATTGTCTTTAAAATAGTAAGCCTGAATTCTTATACTTTTCAAACTAAAGTGACGTATTCAATTACTGTGTAAGCCTCTCCAATTAAATTTGAAAAATTCGAAATAAACCATTTTGAATCCCTTTAAATTGGTTAATATTTAAAAATAGCTATTCGAGATGCCAGTTTTATGATATCATTTATATTTCCAAAAGTAATCGATAAATATGATTGATTGACGCTAAACAAATACCGCAAATAATATGAATTTGATATAAATCCGATTTCGTCATTATGTCCGGGAATATTTGTTTCCCAATGGAAATGGATAAAATAAAATATAATGGTGAATCCCCCTGGCTGTTCTTTTTTCAATATTGCATTTATTTTAAAACGTTTAATCAAAATATTATACTTCCAAATGTTTGCTTTAATTTAATAACAATATTTAAACGAAATATTAATATAATGTATACTTTTACAATATTTGTGCGTACGTTGAATAAAATAAATTTATTTACAAAAGCAATTTTAAATTAAAACAATGGAAAGAGAGGAACAATAGTTTTAGTCAAATATATTTCGAAGGACCTGCGCAGCTGAGCTTTTCTGATTCCTTATTATTTTCTTCTTTATCTCTATAACTGCTCTAATTTTCCCTTTTTTGAGGACTTGAAATAATGTTCATATAAAAAGAAACAATCCACTCTTACTTTGACTCAACATTATGTAAGTGCGACTGACTTTAACGATGGTGAGACACATGATTTGGATTATTTCAATGCTTAATCCAGGAAACATAAAATGATAAGCATAGAATATTTTAATATTCAGATCTCTCCTTTTTTATTGTCACAAGAACCTGGAACGATAAAAGCATAAATTTTAGTAAAATGCAATTTAGTGGAAGGTGCGGAATCTTCATATAGTCCGTTTCAAATAAAGATCGATGCACGTCACGTGTCACGTAATTTAGTTGCGAGCCGTATTCATTTTCTGCGTGTAAATTTAATTGCAAATATAAATGGTCCGTAACTGTAATTAAACTATGTAAATTTAAATTTCGCGCCCCTCGATTCTTTTGGTAGCCAATGGCGGCATACTGGTCTGTGTTTTTCAACTTTGATCTGTTTATTCGCGTTTTGTCATTCAAGTAAATGTGTGTAATTTTTTTTGTAAAGTTTTTTTACTGTTTTTTTTTATTTTAGCGTATTTTCTTCTGCGTTTTAGTAAGGTTATAGGAGCATTTCGAAAAAGTAGTTCGAACACAGCCCAAGCATCAAAAGACTCAAATGATCAAAATATAGTATGGAAAAGCACGAACAAGAGGCGAATCACTCCTAGAATACCTAATACTAACATGGCGAATGCAATTCTGTAATTAACTTATTACAAATAAATACATTATCAAGTTTTACACAATAAGTATAAAATTTTGAATAGAGCCAATAACTAACAGAGGAAATTTTGGGCACTACAGGCCATTTGCGAAAAACCGCTTGGATCCCTCAATTTCTGATTTTAGGATTTTTTTTGCCAGTTTCACCCTTTGAATGCCAACTTTCTAGCGGGGAGAGACTCACCCCTAGAATATTAAATGGAACGAAGGGTTCATCAGTGATGCCTTGTTTTGGAGTTATTTTTATCTAGATTAAAACCCTTAAGTTTGACAATTGGTAATCATAATCAGATTGATATTGTACTGATTGGGCTAAGGCTTTTGACAAAGTAAATTATAGGGTTCTGCTTAATAAACTTTTATGAAAATATGACTTTTTTAAATTCTATCTTTTGAATAGAACCCAAGTGGCTTAATATAAAGAATTCATTACTACATCTGTGTAACAAGGCAGCATTTTGGGCTATTTATGATTTTAAATTATATGGGAGAATATATTTTTTGGATTATTGTGTGAATTTTCAGTCTGATTGGTTCATTGGTTCAAGAAAACTGAAATCTTTCTAAAATATTGCTTTGTTGGACCAGAGACTAAATGAACTTAAAGATATGGATGCGGTATACAGTCTAACATGAAATTTAATAAATATTGTCTTAGTAGGGCATAAATATTCTCTATTAAGACCACACTTGGAATATGCAACAATTACCAACGTGTGACCGTACTTTTATGAAGGTACATTCACTTCAGCGGTATTTCAATTTTCTTCAAAATTCAGAGTGAACTATTATAAGACGTGCCTATTTTAAATACGAGGGCGGGTCAATAAGTCCGTGACTTTTTGAATAAAAGACAGGTTTTTATATAAAAAGTTATTTTATTTTTCAACATAGTCTCCTTTGAGTTCTATACACTTAGTCCAACGTTTCTCCAATTTTTTTATCCCTTCGGAAAAATATGATTTGTCGAGGTCATTAAACTAGGCATTTGAGAGATGATTTCGTCGTTGGAGTCAAATCTCTTCTCTCTTTTTAGGAAATAGTCACTGGGGGCTAAATCTGGAGAATAGGGCGGATGAGGAAGTAATTCGTAACCTAATTCATGGATTTTTGCCATGGAAACTGCACATGTATGGACCCTTGCATTGTCCTGGTGGAAAAGAACTTGTTTTTTGGCCAAATGTGGTCTTTTTTTTTCAGTTCCTCATTGAATCTATCCAATAAGTTGGTATAATATTCTCCATTGATTGTTTTCCCCCTTTGAAGATAGTCAATGTGGATTATACCGCGTGCATCCCAAAAAACGGTCGCCATGACTTTATTGGCTGACAAACCCACCTTTGCCTTCTTGGACGCCGATTCACCCCGAGAAATCTGTCACTGTTTTGACTGATGTTTGGTCTCCGGCGTGTTGTGGTGGAAAATTGTCACACGGTTGCGTTTGTGGTCGATTGTGAGCAAACGCGGCACCCATCTTGCGGAAAGCTTTCTCATACCCAAATGATCATTCAAAATTGAAACTACTGAACCATGTGAGATGCTTATGGCTTCCACAATCTCTCTCACTTTCAATCTCCGATCGGCTAAAACCATATCGTGAATTTTTTTTGGATGTAGAGACCTCGACTGGGCGTCCAGAACGTTCGGCATCTTCCGTGCTTGTACGGTCACATCGAAATTCAGTAAACCACTTATTTACCATGGAAATGGATGGTGCAGAGTCCCCATAATATTTATCAAGCTTAGCCTTGGTTTAAGTGATGGCTTTTTTCCGTAAAAAATAATGCTTAATGAGCACACGAAATCCACTTTTTTCCATTTTCGTCTCAAAACGAGTGGTAGTCTGCTATCAACAGCTGTCAAACACAAACTAAATGACGCAGCTTGTTCAAATTTTACCTAATCCAAAAAACCACCCCATAATGCCCAAATTATTACTTATTTAGACAATAGATTTCCTTATAGGTGGATTGGAAATATGGGTCCTATTAAATGGCCAGCCCGCTCTCCCGATATGACCTCAACGGATTTTTTTGTCTGGGGTTATTTAAAGGATATTGTTTATCATAGGACCATCCAATAATCTAGCAATCCAATAAACAAGCATTCTAAACATTAGAAGAAATAATGGTGGTGCCATTTGAAAAAAAAAGTTGGGGTGGATTTTAGAGGATGAATTTGTCGGGGGTACTTTTTTAAAGTAATTTTGGGTAGTGGTCCTATAACTATTACAAATACTTTTTTTTAATTTTATATTTAAAAATGAAAAAATATTTTCTCTGCCAGTGGCGTCCCTACAGGTTTTCTATTGAATATTTTTAGTAAAAAAATACTACGCCACTGCTTTTTCTTAAAATAAAAATTATTTTTCAAATCTTCAATCACTTTTTAGAAAATTTGATCTCTTGGTTTTTTTTCGTCCCACGCATGGTTTTCGCTTAAAAAAAATAAAAACAATTTTACTTTCCTAAAAATCTGATGCGGTGTGAAAATGTTTGTTCGTCGATTGCAAGCAAATTAAGGGATCAAATTTATTACAAGAAGTATGAAAGATTAAAAAATTTAAATAATTTAAAAAATACTCATGTTTTTAACGCGTTTAAAAAGTAAATGGGAGTAAAAAAGGACCGTGACGCGTTTTTATTTAACGCAAATAGAGACGCCACTGGCAGAAAAAATGTTTCTTTTTGCACATCAAAAAATGCGTCTTGATGCATGGAATATATGTACCAAATTTGATAAAAATGTCTACAATATTGCTTAGGTTATTATTAAAAAACTGATTTTTTTTTGAAAACTTTAACACCCTGTATCTCAAAAGTTAAGACGTTTAGGACATATGTTCATAGGAACTTTTTTTCTTAAAATGGATCCAGGAATCACCCCCCTAAAAATATTAGCACGTCTTTAAGGAACACTCTATATATTATATAGTTTACTAAATACAGTTTTTGTATACATATTTTGATACCTTCGGAAACACCCCAATAGTGCTTTTTGGATTTTTTTATAGCGTTTATTTTTTCTGATAATTAGTTTGTTATTTATTTATTATATTTTGAAATTATTATTGTACGATAATAAAACTTTAAAGTTAAGAAATGATTATTTTATCGTTTTGGTCGAACACGGAGTCAGAGCTTAGCAACAAAAAAAACGGCCCATAGTAATCGCAAATCAATCCAACATGATTCGACTGTAGCCTTGATTGATTGTCCGCTAACAGAACAAAACAATAACAATGATTTGTCACGGACATGACAAGTTTTTAATTAAGAAAAATCGTTACGGTGTCATGTCCTCCAACAAAAACCGAACGAAGCGAAATGCCTCGTTTTCGTTTCGATTCATTTGGATATTGGTGTCGGGACTGGCCTTTAATTGAGTGGATTTATTTTTTTTTCCTTTATAATTAGTTCCACCAGACACCTGATTGATAATCCATAGCGTAGCAACAAAAATAATGCGTTTTTATAACTCTTTAATATTGCAACTCTTTCAATTACCGTAAAAGGACAAAAGGTTCAATTTCTGAGGAAAAGTCTGGAGATTTACAGAAACAGACTGGAAGTCAAACTGGAAATTAAGATTCCTTTGTATACTTTTGTTTTACGTAATTTGAGGTGGTAGATTACTATATATTTGGATACCCTTAACCGTAATACCACTATAACCTTAATTGCGAGTTTATTAATTATGTACATTATTCTTTTCTATGTAACCAATAACATATTTTTAATGTATTCTAAAATGGGTTGTGCGTTTTTGATAAATTATTATTAAAAATAGAAAGATTTTACTTCTCCCCAACTGATATTTTAAAGGCTGTATCGACGTTTTGGGTTTCCATTTTTTTTTAATAACTCCCGTGTATTTTAGTATTAAAAATAAAAAAGATCCCAAAAAAGTTTCGCCTGGCATATACAAACCAGCCCGCATTCCTTGTAGGAGATGCGTGATATTAATAAAGTCTCAGTTATGCGTTTGGAACATGTTATATAAATAGGATCGCCAGAATTTATACTTGGAAGTAATTTGAAACCTTCTATAACGGTAGCTAAGAACTCTTAAACTTCCCTTAATCAGCCTTTTTATACGGGGCATTTTTTAATATTATATCAAATAATAACAAAACTTGACCATATGAACATGTTCTACTCAACAATGTTCTAATCAAGAATCTCACTAAATTAAAATAATAAATTAATATAGAAAAAAGCTTAATGCCGTTAACCGAGCATTGATTAAAATTATGGAAAACGACCAACGCTACCATGAAGAAAACGCGATATTTCAGCAAGACGGGGCTCCTCCCCATTATGCATTACCAGTACGGCAGTTTCTGGATGAAACGTTTCCTGATAGATGAGTTGGAAGAAGGGGTGCTATCGAATGGCCCGCGAGATCACCCGATTTATCTCCTCTTGATATCTTTTTGTGGGGACATCTAAAATCGAAAATTTATGCCACACAACCTGAATCGTTGATTTACGGAACTGCATTATTGATGAATGCCAACAAATAACACTCGATAGTCTTCACAATGTCCGGGAACACTTTGAATAGTTACTGTACTATTATATGGAGGTAAACGGCGGACATTTAATAAGATAATGCATAAGTACTAATTTAAATAAAATTAAATTAGATTTTTCTGGAACCGGCAGCTACGCTTGCGAGCTGTCAAAAATCGACGCTTGCAAGCGTTTTTGTTTTGTAAGTCAAGAACCTCTAAAAACTAGCGCTAAAAATATTAAACAATGGTATTGGTTCAAAACCTTTGACAAACCGTCAATTCAAGTTAGCAATTTCAAACTTGGCAGTTGTAACTAGAATAAAAAGACCTTTAAGATAAGCTATCACTCGACCGAAAAAAATTGTCCCCCTAAAATCAAAAATCGACGGGTCCGAGCATTTTTTTAAAAAAGGGCCCCAAACCTTGCTGGACTGTTTTCGATGGGCCACCCTGTATATCTTAATGAAGCCTTTATTAAATTAATGTCTAATAATGAGAGTTGGTTAATTTTATACCATATACTTACCAAAATTTATCGTCGGTTACAACACAACATCAAACGGCCATTTTAATTAAATTACTACGGAGCTTGTACAAAAGCGAGTTATTTAATTATCGCCCTTCGTCTTCAAAGGGTGGGTAATAATAAAGGACCGTTTAGTTACACTGAGGTTTAAAAAACTGAATTCTAATGGAAACACCTTAATTAGAGCAGTATAGCAACCCATTCCTAACCTCATTTAAGTTAATGTTTATGTATTTTTACAATTTTTGTTACCTGAAAAGACATATATTATGGTTATTGTGATTGGTAATGACACCGTTTTTCTCTCCTTGACGAAATTTTTATAATTTTTTTTTCTTGACATAAATGTATGCAAAGGTGTCTCTGACTAAAGTGTGACTAAGCAAACCGTCAATTTTCCAGATTATAACTTCGAGGAACACTTAATGAAAAATTATTATGAATGAGTCATTCTAAAACCATTATCGTAATTATAAGTGTAAATAAAATAATATTTCTACCCACGGCTTTCCACGCTTAAGATATTAAAGGTTCTGTTTTGATTTAATGAAAATATTTCTTAATGGTTGATGGAACTTTGAATTTGTTAATTATTTCAGATATACCGATGGTAAATGGGGAGAAATGAACAAAATTGTCTAGAACATGAGAAGAGAAATCGTTATTTTTAGACGAAAAGATTTGGTTACATTCATCGTAATAAGCCATTCTTGTTAATATTAAATAAATAGTTTCAATCCTTCAAGGCGTGTTTATTAAACTAAAAATTATATTCAGTGTAATATTTGATGCCAGTGCGTACTGAGGCTTTGTTTAAATTTTGCGTGTATTATCGTCAATATGGACAAACCTGGATGGTACTACCTGCATTTCTTAAAAATAATTAATTTCGCAATGCAAACTATGAAAGTGGCATACATTGTTGGATCTCTAACCCTGTGCGCCTTTTGTATACTTAAGGATTTATTACTCTCTACCTATTTGAAATAGACTATAGCCAAAGATTCAGATTTGGCTATTTTTATCGATTCATTGAAAATTTAAAAATTTAATTTAAAATTAGAAGCTTTGCACAATTTCCTGTTAAATCAGGTAAAAAACCATTTAATACGTCAAAAAATGTGAATTTGCCTTAATTTTTACAGAATCAATGCTATTTTTATGCAACTGATATTTGAACCATAATTTGACTAATTTAAACCTAGAATGTTGAGAAAGTCGACACTTCCAAACTGCGTTTACCCTTTTTCCCCTTAATCTGACGATTAAAAATTAAAAAAAAAATTATATTATTTAATTTGTATGGCTTTTTCGAAATTTATCGTTATAGCTAATGATTCACTTACCGAACCAAAAATCAAAACGACAAAACCTGATTTAAATGCTTTCATTAATAACTTACTTTCACTAGTAAGTATTGACTTTAATTGGCCTTCACGTAATTTTATGAATACGTACTTAATAAAATATTGTTTAATAATAACCATTTGTCATATTAATGTCAACAGAATTACTATATTAAGAAAAATCAATGGAATTCGATGTTAAAGAAAACAAATCTTAGTGCTAGCATCATATCTCCTTGACCTTTCTAAAATGTATGTGTAAAATTAATTAATGTAGAAAAACACAATCTCGTTTTTTCACATAATCATTTCTTTGCTCATTATTGTCCTCTTTGGATTTTCAAAACAAACTGTCTTTAACTATAATGTATACAGGGTGGGGACTCTAACTAGAATAAATTCGCCAGCGCTATTGAAAAGAATATTTCCGAAAAACGCGAAAACAAGTCCACTAAGATTTTTTCCCACCTTTAAGAGTTTATTAAAAATGTTGTTTCAAGCCCTCTGAAAGGCTGAAACCTAACCCTACTTAATTTTTTTTAAAAGGAATGGTGCCACTTGTGAAATGAGGAAATTGAAGGTGTACTTTTCTTTTTGAAACAAATTAACCCTTGACATTAAAATTAAAAAAAAAAACTGTTTAGAGGTATGAAAATTAAAACCAGAATATCGCGACGTTAAAATACACAATTTTGTTTATCTTGTGAAAGTGACTGACTAATAGCTTTAAAATTACCTAACTGCCCCAAAATCATGTACATGCCATTGCACCTAACAATAATAATGCCTTTCAAAACACAAGTAAAACTAATTAATTAAAGTGGGTGGCGAGAAATTTAATACCAAATAACCAAAATAATAACAAAACTTGACGCCTATATCTAGTTGACTAAATAAGTTTACTATAAGTAAAAGTGCTAAAATTAGTTACTGTATAGTACCTACCTTAACAAAATCAATCATCAAGTAATATTCAAAGATTTTTCGATTTTTTTTTAAATACGGAAAAGCCGGTCATCATTTTCAGATTAGAGGAAAGTGACTTACAATATTTGGCCGAGTTATAGGAAAATGAGCACTGAAAGAGAGCGGTTCTATGTTTAGTAATAGAGTAGAGGCTATTGTGGCGAGTAAGACGGTTATGGATGTCAGAGCCTTTTATGAGTTTGTCGAACAAATATTTTGCTTTATTAAACTGGTTAATTTTAAAAACTAAACAACACATTATGTACAAAGAATCTATCCTCTTACTTATCCTACTTAGGCCACTGGCACTGATTGTAAGCAGGGGAAATATGATCGACTTTCTGATACCTAAATAATATCTAAAGCAGAAATTCTGTAATCGCTGATTACTATCCTTATCTCTGTTAAAAAGCGCAGGCAAACAGAGAACATTACCATAGAGAACATCACTACAGAAAGAATTAGAGACTTACACAATTTTAATCTGACTTGTTAATCTAGAAAATGTTTATAAAATATAAAGTGTTTTAATTTACAATAACGTTTTTGCAGGAGAAAGGGATCATGTTTTTCAAATCTCAACTCACTATCAAAAATTATACCTAGATTTCTGAAAAAAATTTTACGTTAAATTGCTCTTTCAAACTCATGATTTTGCATCAAAGAATAACAGTTTAGTTTTTAACGCATTAAATAATAAACTGTGAACCATCGACAAGGTAAAAACACTGGATAAACCAGAATTCACACAATTTTCAGCAGTTTCCTATTGGTTTTTAATAAATAATATAGTTGAGTGACATCGGCAAATTGGTGTGATTGCATTTAACTAATGTGAGTTTGGAAAACTGCTGCATACATACACTGAAAATAGTAAAGGATCCATCACACTTCCCTGTTCTACTTCACTACTTCTGATAGTTCTTGACCAATTTATAATATCTATCACTTAAATAATTTTGAATCAGTTTAACTGAATTCTTTCCCACAGTAAAGCAACTGAATTTAGCACATAAAATTGTATACATTATCAATTTTGAGTACTGGAATAACATTAGATATTTTCCATTGAGAAGGATAGGACTTATGAAACTCAGACTTATGGACAGGACTTATGGACTCAGAAAATATGGACAAATTTAGAATAAAATTTATATACGGAAGTACATAAGGGGTGATAACATTAAATATCCTTAAATTAATACCATCTGGTCCGCAACCGTTTGATTTGAAGTGTAATATTATAGTTTGAAATTTTGTCTCATGAACCTGTAAAAATTCAAACATGTTTTATTAGGATTAATTTTAGGAACACTATTTAAAAAATAATTACAACAAATTTGAGAATTAGACACGTTATTAGAAGATGAATAGGTTATATTAAGCTTTTTTAAAATGCGCCAAAAACTGTTGATTAAGAAATGGTCTTTTTTCAATTTTAACTGTCATAGTAACTAAATTTCTCAGTTGCCTGTATTCAGATAATGACTCACTCTTTTATGCCTGGAAAGTTCTTATCCTTATCATAAATTTAATATGGTGGCTTGGTTATACGTGAAGTTTTTGTTGAAGTATTGAAGGTCTTAAACATGTGTAATCATTTTATTAAAATATTCCATCAATTAGTCATGGAATACCGAAAATCAAAATCCAATCTTATCAAATCAGTAACAAACTGATCATGGCTAAAATGTTATTATAGTCCCCTATAAGTTTAAAATTTAATGGGTTGCCGGTACTTTTTTGCATTAATACTTACACTTTACCAGGAAATGATAGAAATATTAATGGTTTTATCAACATTGACATCACTAACCATTTCCAGGGATGATGTTACAATAATATAAGAGGAATTGCCAGTTATGCGCGTAGGTTCATTGATTGGTAAAAATTGTATTTATTTTAAAAAAATATATTACCAAAAATTTTACTCGTACTAAAAATTTTCAGGTATACACATACTTTTACCATTTATTTTATTTGAAATCTATAACTGTCCTAATTTATTAATTTTATAATGATGATTGGTTTTGGAAACCGGATTCGACCTCAAACTGAAGTTGTGGCGCTATTTCAAGAAACTCATTCTGATGTGTCCCTTCTGAGTCAATGCACTGTGAGTAAAATTAAGGAGCAATTCAGAACTCACGGACATGTAAAAAGTATCCCTAGACAGAAACAACTGTCGGTAGGCGAGGATGCAAAATTGGATATTCTAGTGAGTTTTGAAGGATCACCAGATAAGTAACTCAGGATTATGATGTCCAGTAACAGTTGTGGAAAGATTAATGGCAATATGTGCACGACGAAAATACTTTTAAATTGGTAATTTATAAGTAAAGCAATTATATGTAATAAAAGACTAATTAATTAAAAACAAAATTAATTTATATATTTGTATACAAAAAAATTAAGAAGTTTGCATACAGAATTTAGATTACACTTTAATATTTTATTGCAAAGCCTTTGTTTGCAATTACTAGAGATTACAAGTTCTTGGTAATTTGATAAAGAGATACTATGCCAGGATGATGTTTTGGACACAGCATTCTTAATGGCTCCCCATAAATTCTCGATAGGATTGAGATCTGGACTCTGCGCAAGACATTCAAACATATTAATGTTGTGCTCATTTAAAGATTGTGCTTATATAGACGGCTGGTGTGCTTAGGGGTGGTATCATGCATGAATACCGGTTGAAATGAAATAATTTCATATTCTGCATAAGGCATCATAATCTCCCTCAAAATATCAACAGAAATATGGAACGTCATAATATTTTTTATCTAAAATATGAGTCCTATCCAATAATATGAAAATTGCCCCTTCCCTTAATTTTAGAGCCACGATGCTTAATCGTCTTAATGGAGTATTTCGATTGATAGGCGGCATTCAAAGGGCGCCTAACGTAATGTTCTATGTCCTGTATTACCAAACAAAACTATTTTGCCATAAAATATTTCGCCTTTAAACGCATGTTCCTTTGCAAATTTAAATATGTGTTTAATTTGCTTTTTGTTCCTTAATGGTAGTTTTTGTGGACTGCTGGTAAACAAATTTACTTCTCTTAATCCTGAGAGCACCTAAATAATACTGCAATTATTTTGACCATCTAAAAATCACGTCCAACTAAAACTAGATAAAATATATTTGTTATCGTCTCTTAAAACTCAGGTACTTTTTTAGTATTTAGTTGTTAATATTTTTAGACCAAATGTTTTGCTTTGGTTTTTAGAATTTTACGTATAACAACAGTTTTTTAAATGTGAATATTTGATTTTATCCTACTACTGCTATTATTTTCTCCAGAACTCACAAAATAGTTTTAAAAATTTTAATATAAGCAGGAAAAAGAGCCTTTAAAATGAAACCAGTCTAGGAGCTGCTAGAGGACGATTGTCATCGTAGATTTGAGCTTTGTGAAGCCATGACGAATTTGGGTTTTTATCAAGAGAGTTAGCGAATTTATTCCAGTTATAGATTCTCCACCAATTCCATGAAATCGCAGACCATAATGCATAAAAACTCATACCTACACACAACAACTGACGAACTTACATCTTTTGCTAAAATGTAATCCAGTCCCCGGTACAATATCAGTTACAAAAAAAAAATCTTCCCTCCACGTAACATCCATCCCCCAAATCTCATCACTCCGGGGCACAATCTCGCATCTCCATTACAAAACATCTGAAAGTCCAACGTAACTAAATTCGTTATTCAGTATTCAGCTGTTTTTCCCGATTTCCTATCTCTGTTTACCATCACGCCCAACGCGAAGGGCGGTCCAGATGCGACGTTGCCACGCCGACATAAACATAACCGTGTGGGGGTCTGGGGCCCTTTAATTTTGCAACAGTGTGAGTGACATTGCGTGTAATAGTGTGTGTGTCTCGATTTGAGATATGTCAGGTCACTGAAATGATGGGGGTATTTTCAAAGGGCGGGCTCGCTCGCGATGAATATAGAGGGAACAACTGACATAAGCAAGGGTGGAAACGTAATCTTTGTCAATTTGCACGTCTGCCGTCTGGGAGGTGTCTGTTCAGTTTTAATATTCTAGTTTCCTAAAATACCGTAAATTTTGTACATTACAATAATGCATGGATTGCCTTTAATAATATTTTCTATAACAAGGGAATGAGCATAACACTACATGTTCAATGTTTTTTTTAACCATATATACATATGTTCATAATATACATATTGTAAACACCAAGAAACTAGCTGATTCTTCGTTAGTGGCATACCACACGACTTCTAAAAGGTTGGCGACGATCGCCCTGAGTGATCGTTTTTTTCATAGTGTACTGTGTTAATAAATTAGTTGATTAATTGTTTTAATTCACAAGTGTCCAACGGGGAAAACGCTACAATATATACGTATATTATTCAGAGATTCGGGCAGGCCATATGTGTTCCTTATATAAAAACGGAAACACTAGGGGAGTTTTTTCGCGAGTATTCAATATTTCCTTAGGTGGTCCTCAGGGATCTATATTGGGGCCTGATTTATTTCTGGTGTTTGTAAATGAGTTAAGAGAAGTAATAACCTCTAATTCAGTTTGCTGATGGCACGTCTTGAATGAATCCATACTGGCAAAGAAAACAAGCATTGTCATAACCGAAATGTCAAGATGGTGTCGCCAGAATGGGCTGAAACTTAATACCTATCTCGAAAACAGATATTGTCTCATACAGACATCATGATGGTCTGCTTTGGTCATGGTCATGGTCGCTTTATGCATCCTTAAAGGGTGAGAGTATCCCTCAGGTTGCAGAGAGTAAGTTTCTGGTAGTGTTAATTGATCGGGAACTTTCCTGGAGAGGGGAAATTGAAACGTTAACCGGGAAAATTCACAGAGCTTGTTATGTAATAAGGTATTTGAGAGACCAGTTGTGCTTGGAGTCTTCATTATCGTACTATTATGGATATGTACAATCAATTATTCAGTACAGTTTAATATTTTCCGTCCAAAATTAAGACTTGTAGAAGTTTCTCTCTGTTTTCGTTTGAGATCAATTAAAATGTTATGCAATAGTTACAGTACAGGGTGGCCCAAATTCGACCCTCATCAATGAGGATCTCGGAAACCGTAAGAGATACAAGGTCGGTTAAATTATGGCAAAGTTGCTGAATTTGTTACTTAGCAAAATGCAGTTTTAACATTTAAAAAATTTAGAAATCTGGAAAAATCTTTTTTATTTTTTTATGACGTTATTTAAAATCGTATAATAAAGTAAATAACATTTTGTTAAGGGCACTTTTTCTCCTCTACAAGATGGAGTTTTCAGAATTAAAATACGACGTTTCGTTTTTGAGATACCAACCAATTTTTTTGTTCAAATAGGGCCCTGGATTTTTTTACTTTATTTTGTTGAACCTACATTTTTATAAAACTTATGGCGTATCAAACTTTTTTATTTTCAACCCATTTAATAGCAAAAACTGAGATTTTCCATAATTAAAAAAAAAATTCTTAATACGAACCTACTTTTATTTTTTTTTCTTCTAATTAAGTATTTAGTATTGACTTATTATTAATAAAAACTAATGCACTCCTTGTTGATGTCCTGTAGAAGAGTCATTAATTAACGGGTGTTTCAAAAACTTCTCGTATGCGATTAACGACGTCTTATTCGAGATTAACCTCCTTCTTGAAAAAAAAATTCTCGGACTGAGAGAATCTTTTATGGCCGACCCAAAATATTAAAATTACTTAAAACGAAATTTAATTTGGGATCGAAAATGGGTTTTTACATTTACGCATATAGTATTATGAAACGCACCTTTCTTGTTGAAGAGGGTCAGTTTTTTTATTCTTGAACGTCAACCCTTATCTGACATTAGGTTTTTAGGCAGAGACAGGCGGCAAAGGTTAAATTTGTAGGGAAAAGGAAAATATTTAAGACGTACCTTGGATTTACCAACCTACATTTAAAAGTATTATATATTTATATTTGTGAAAAATGTAATTACATCACATACCTAATCTTATTAGATATAAATAGAACCAACCGATGCTCTATTAAACTGAAACAAACGTAAATTAAAAAGACCTAGTTTTCCTGGAAAGCAATAATTGCTTTTAATTATATATAAGACCATTCTCCATAAATTATTTTAAGACCACGTCATGTTAAACTGCAAAAAGAATGACATGCCGACAATACAAGTTTATTTTAATTATATATGCCAAAGACATTCTATTGAGCGAAATTATTATTAATATTTATAATATTTCACAGACAATGGATGAAACTTTACTGTTGTCTTAATTTAGAATTCAACCATGACGTTTGACAATTATAATATATATTATGCAGTTAATGCATTAATTGTATGGTTTACTTTTCAGGTTCTTTTTATGTAATAAAGAATATTTATTAAAAGATATTTTTAGAATAATATGATGACAAGCCAGCCATTCTGATTTGCTATATGACTAAAATGGAATAATCAGTTTATTAAAGTGACGATTTGGCATTACTAAATTGCATTTTTTTAAATAAATAAATAAATATAGTCTTTATTAAGAAAATGTCGGCGAAATCTAAAGCTAGCTGAAAGTTATTTAAGTCCAACCCTTTAAAATAACGAAATAAATAGGCTAGACTATATAACTGGACCTCCAAGAACATCTATAAATTCCAGTGATTTAAAAAGAGACTAAAAATTAAATGTTGCAAACCCATTATATATTTTTATAGCATTAGAAGTAAAACACATTGTGAAAACCGAAAAAAGCTGTTTCTTATAAAAACCCATTCAGATTATGTGCTTGAAAAACTAATTTTGATTAAATTAGCAGAGACAGACGCCTTAAATAATTTATATGTAAATACCATCAGCAATATTTAAATAAAGTATATACAGTGACCGCCTTAAGTTCCGCATAAATTCGATAAAAATTAGAGACATGATTTTTTGAGAAAATGCTCAGACCCGTGGATTTTTATTTTAAGTTGCGAATTATTTCACATACATTTTTGTACACAGAGTGGAACCTTAGAACATTGAAAGGCTAGAATTAGTAAACAACAACTTTGTTTGAGTCCAACATGTGCACAGGGGCAAGAGGGGTGTGTTGTTTACAAACATATTTGTCGATTCTCTGTTGTCAAGTCGACGCGAATTTCCAACGGAGGAAATTTTTTGCTATATTTTAACAACCATTATAAGGTTAATTTAACTTATTTGTGTTGTATTTTATAGGAAAATTTAAATTAAAAAATATAAATACTACAATTAACCTATTTTAAGAATAAATATAATATCCTTAAGCAAAAAAAAAACAAAATTATTAACATTCTTATGCCTAAAACCGTTTCTAAAAAATTTGAAGCGACAACACCGGAACTTAAGCGCCTGAGTCATACACATACTGTCATCTGTCAAACGGCTTTTTGTTTATGTTCGGGATTCGTGTATTTTCTTTAATTTTTTGGTTTCAAACGGAAAAAGGCCACATTTTAGTGTTTTTTTAAATGGCTAGGATGGCAAAAACTTGTGTCGTTTGTGCCGCATCATGATAAAAAGGTGATTCAAGCCGATCTTTTCACAAGTAAGTACCGATACTTTCAGAACATCACATCATGGGGTAACCATCATCATAAACGTAGAATAGGGGATCTTATAGATATAAACCTAATAAAAACTTGAATGTAAAAGTGTGTGTAAAATACCAAAATATTTATATTCTTAAATCTAAATATATTTTTGAACATATTCATCTATCAATAGACTATAAAACATATAAAACTAGAATTTTGTCCCTGGTTTTATTGCAGGATTTTATGTTTTTTTTTGTTGTTTTGGTAGAAAGATGGCATAATACCCATATACCTATCTATAGATAGTTATGTTTTTTAATATAGACATTAGGTAGATAGATGAAATTACTAATTTTTTATTGCCTTTAAAGAATTTTGAAATTTATTTAGATATTGATATCTATGTATAGTTAATTTTGTCTTTCCCTAAAATTTGGTCGATAATTTTTTTTTGTTTTACCATATTGCAATTTATAATAATATATATATATATATATATATAGTAATTGGCACCACATATTAATTTATTACTGTAATTTTTTTGCTTTTTGATTAAATATCAAATACTTATTATAAATTGCCTAATATATGCCCAAAGGGCACAATGGATTTCATTAATCGAAATCAACACAATTAAAAAGAATATATTTGTTCAGACCACATTCTTAGAAGTGATTTATTATATAAGGAAGATAATATTATCAGTAGCCAGACTTTATTAAAAAAATCAGCTCTACCTTAAAAGTAATTTTTTTTTAAATATATTTTTTTAGTATAAAAAAATCGTCACAAAAAGTATTAGTGTTACTCATATAAGCTTTATTTATACCTAATACTTATTAAATTAGGTATGTGTGTAAAACTATTTTTTTATTAGGATTTCAGATGCACTGGTTAAAAACACAGCAGCCGATAATTCAGTTAATTTACCAAGTGATTTACCCTTTAAAGCTGCAAGGGTAGTTTTCCTGAAGAGTGCAAAAACTTCTTTAGCTTCCAAAATGGTATATAGGTGAAACAGTGAAGCTAATATAGACAAGTATGGATAATTAAAATAAATTAGTATTCTTGATACACCAAATTTTGTATAATTACAGATCTGATCATTCATCATCAACAATAACTGCATCTGAGATTAATAGTTACTGTGGGGTCTAGGTCAACAATTACTATTTCCCATCCAATCCGTTTTTGTTTAACTGCTACACATTCCCTGACTCTGCATGGAAAAGGTAAAAATACACTCAAAATAGACATAATTATAGCACATTTAAAAATTATTGTTCAATTCTTTCTCGAAGTACAAATAAGACTTTTATGCCATGTATCATCTTATTCTATATATCTTATTTAAAAGTGATATAGTATTTTATCGTGTTATATTTGTAATTAAATGCAATTAATCAAATGTATGATATTTCAAAGATTCTTTATAATAACATACATTTTATTGATTAATTGTATATTACTCTAGGGTAAAATCAAAATGATATCCTGAGGACCTTTTAAAAGCTAAATAACTTGTCACCAAATTATGGAAAAAAAATCAAGAACAAAAAATTAAAATTCGAAGATTGCAACAAACAAATTTGCGCCAAAGAAATTGAATTAGATGTCTCAAGTTATTATTAAAATACTTAAAAAATAATAACATGATTTTCGAAAAAGCCCCACATATTACATATTTTATTTGACTTGTAAAAGTACTTGTTTGTATATTACTACTAATAAACTATCTAATCTAATCTATTGTACATAGTCTTTATTCTTAGGTAAGCTTTGTTTTTTAGTATAAATTAATATGATATAATAATTGGTATTAGGTATTATATAGGTCACTGTTAAATATCTCAAAACCATTGTACAGGCTAAATACTCATAATAAAAATCTTATAACCTATAAAAAACCTGCAACTCCTTCACAATTTGAACATCCTTGTAGTTTTAACTCTTTCCGCTGAAGCAATACTGTCCCTTTGAAAAAGTCAGCACCATAGAAGTATATATTATGTGATTTAAAGTAAGTGATGTAAAACTGAGTTTTGTCCAATATAACAATAATAAAATTTTGCAAAATGTTAAAAATTTGTGTCTTAAAACATGATTTATTAAGAAATCTATAATATTATATTAATAAAATATTTTATTTCCATAAAAATGCTTTGACAAACATGCTGCCTTTTATTAGGACCTTCCTCTAACGAAGTCCGTTAAAAAAACACATAAATAGCTCATAAATGGTAATATTACTTAAACTCTATAATTATTAATAAAAAATTATCAGGTAAATATTTGTTGACGACGTCACTGGTAGAGAGTGCTTGTATCGGTGGCGTCAACAATGCGATCGAGCGGCGTTGCGATGCCATTACCGTTTTCTCGTTTCTTCATACTTTTATTTTCATATTTCACGTATATTGACTTCGATATAGAGTATCTTATCAAATTTATTTTTAAAAAATGCTTGATATTTTATTAAAGAGGAGCAGTAGTATTGTTTTAAGTTTTCGGAAGAAACTGAAAACTTTTATGATATTATAAAGTGATTTTTGCCATTTCTCTATAAGCATTTGGCAACATTGTATCAGAGATGTTGCAAGCAAACAAACCTGCCCTTAGTTCCACGGCATGCTACTTCTAGCCTTTCAATGTTCTAAGAGTGGAACAAAAAAATTAACCTCATCAGTCAGTTTTTTTATAAATCCCTTAGACAGTGACTGCTTTATTAAAATTGTCAGAAAATAAATATTAAAAACGGTGTTAATCTTAATGAATCAAAGGACAATAAATTTAAGACTATTTATTCTGATCTTTCTTGTACCTTTATCAGGTAATAAGTTTAAGAGCGTTTGATCAAATTAAGTTTTATCAGATATTTTTTATAAAATGAGTTTTCAATATTAATAATTTGAAATATTCTGTACAGAAATATCTTGATATAGTATAAATTTGTAAGTAAATTTATGACTAATATTTAGGAATATCTACTTAGACATACGACTTACATTCGAAAGGCTTATTTGTAGTTAAGACTTGAATCACGATGGCTTACCTGCAAAAAAAAAGAAAAAACTTTAAACTCTAAAAACAAATTAAAATTTATTAAAAATGTGTATAAAACCCGTTATAACCGCGATACTGCCAGCGGTCTTGACATTGAAGCTCCCACAATTTTTATACTAAATATTAATGTGCAAGGAATTCTAACAATAGACTCTAAATTATCCGAAGAAAAATTCCAAAAAGCCAAATTGAGTCACTTTATCCTCCAACTTCCGCCGACTTCATCACGTTCCTTTTCCTGCTTTCAAGTCGACTTTGTAGCGGAGCACAATGTTCCTAACCTATTTTTTTTTTGTGTCGCATTCCGCTGATTATTCCACTGTGCTGCAGCACCAGTTTATATCAGTAGCGGACTTACTAGGGCAAATATTCCTACTATTTAGATTTATTCTTTTACATCATCATTTAATTTTCATAAGACTCTCTGCGAAGAGCAAATTAGTACGCCAATATATGGACGTCCACTATAATTTTAATAGGCCCGCCATTGGGTGTGTCTGTCATTCTTGTCAGAAGTCACTTTAGTTTTTACTCAAGTCGTGTGTGCACTTTGCTCCCTTGCTCTATATATAAATTACTTATCACATCTTCATTAAAATAT
Organism: Anthonomus grandis grandis; assembly: GCF_022605725.1. Taxonomy (NCBI): domain Eukaryota; kingdom Metazoa; phylum Arthropoda; class Insecta; order Coleoptera; family Curculionidae; genus Anthonomus; species Anthonomus grandis. The sequence continues at coordinate 32,489,928 of NC_065552.1, forward strand.
ATAACTATGCATTATAAACAGTGTTTTATTGAGGAGAGCATAAGAAACAACCCAGAACACTGGTCGTGGAAAAGCCCACGCCATAACTTATTTATTTATTTATTTATTTATTTACGGGATGTCCCCATTCTAAAAAAATTACAAAATAAATTATATCCTAACCCTAAATGTATAGAATTATTCTGCCATAAACAAATATATTATTAAGATATTGTATAATGAACTTAATCTATTAAATAACCATATTTTCTATAAATCAATAATATATCTATCTAAATGTATATAAATATGTAGCAGCCATATACACATATACAAATAAGATAAAACTTCCAATAACTTCCAAAAAAAATATAAAGCAACTAAAAACATATCCATTAAAATAATCAAAATAAGAAAAGTAAAAGCAATCAAATTTATTTGATACTTAACTAACACACGTACTCAACGAGAAAACTCACTCAGACACCTTTTAAGTTTTGAAGGCTCTAAGTCAAAAGCCTGATTAAATCTATTTCCCAACATGTGGAGTCGATTAACTGGATAAAATTTACCATAGTTTGTATGGTGATATTCAACCAGAAAAAGGGACGTCTCTCTAAGGACTCTGGTATTGCATCTAAAGTTTATCCTCGATAACAATTCAGGGCAATCAATAACATTATTAATCAACTTGTGAAGAAATATCATATCACACCTAGTTTGATAGTGCTCAAGAGAAGTCATATTTAACATTGACTTAAGTTCCAATAAAGACTCATCTCGTACATTTAATCGCCAGGCACAAGTCCTGAGAAATTTATTTTGGACCTTATCAAGACTGTAAATATGGTTAGCATAATAACGGTACCAGACTATGGAAGAATAAGACATGACACTACGAATAAGTGTGAGATATAAAACTCTGAAGGCAGCTACTGAAAAGTCTTGAGTATTTCTAGTTATAAAACCAAGAGTATGAAGGGCTTTACTAGACAAACTATCTATATGGGGTATAAAAGTCAGGGAACTGTCAAACAACACCCCCAAATCTTTAATTAGCGATACTCTTGAAAGTATATTATCATTTATGTGGTAGTCAAATGGGACAACTTTTCTAGATTTAGTAAAAGGAATGATAAAACACTTATCCTTATTAACATGTAAGCCATTAGAGACAGACAAGAAGAATAGAATCTATGTCTGATTGTATCATCAGGCAATCAGACAAGTTTAAAATATGTAAAAATAGCTTCAGCTTGTCTGCAAATAATAGGAATTTGCAAAATTTGATAATACTAAAAATATCGCTAAATTAATTAAAGAGTAGAGGCCCCAAATGTGACCAAAAGTGTGACCTGAAGTAACCAAAATAGGAACTGAAAGTGAACCCCTTACATTAACAAATTGTATCCTTTTATGTAGGTAACTATTTAGCCAAGAAAGAAACCACTTAGGGAAACCATAGCATCTTAATTTAAAAATGAACAATGAGTGGATGACTGTGTCAAAGGCCTTTGAGAAATCAGTATAGATGGAGTCGACCTGATGACCCTTCTCGAAAGCCCTGATAATGAAGTCATGATATAATACACGGTTTGTAGAAGTAGATTTACCCTGCCTAAACTCATGTTGCTCGTTGATCAAGAGACCTCTACAATGCCAAGTAAGATATTTGTTCAGGATAAGCTGAAAAAGCTTAGGGATAGCAGATAACATAACAATGGGCCTGTAATTTTTTATATCATCCCTGTCACCATTTTTGAATACAGGAGTTTTAAAGCTGTCACGCCATTTCTCAGGGAAAGTTTGTAATTTTAAAGACAAATTAAATAATGTACACAAAGGTCTAGACAAACTATAAACACATCTTTTTAGGAAATAGGTAGGAACATTATCAGGACCATAACTCAGTTTGTCCTTAAGACCAAAAATAAATTCAAAAACCTCAGACAGGGTGAACTGAATAAAAGGCATGTCGACAGAATTTGCTACTGGAAAATTAAAGTTACTGAGATCAACCTCATCAGAGTGATTAAACACTAGAAAAATAGGTAGAAAATAAGTTTGCAATATCCTCCTTACTCAAAACAAAATGGAATTGAAAATAATAGAATAAGACTGGGGAAATTTACGTTTCTACCACAAATTGACAGAAATAGGTCCGAATTAGTGTTATATAAATTTTACTTATGGTTTGAATTAAGGAAGTTTATTACCCTGATTGAAGAAAAATTATCTTAAAGCCTTATGTCCACTTGTAACTTTCACCGCATTTCATTTTTCAGATATTTCAAATAGCTCTCCTAATGTTTCGAAGACACAAAAAACCTTATTCTATTCTTCTCGCTTCCTAATGCGTCTGTTCCTCCATTTTGAATTAACACCAAGAAATGCTAACGAATTTGCTTAATAGATAAACCGTTCACATACTACACGCTATAGTAAGTCGACAAATATTTGCTCTAGGGATGCCAGGAGGGAGGTGAGAAGGAAACCACTGGAGATGCCCTTCATATATGCTACAAGCATTTATGAGATAAAGACGATCAGGAAGTTATAACAAGACAACGACCCGATAAACTCGTGAAAGCCTATGAAACTTTTTTTTAAATGGCTTTGTGTCGAGCACTTTTAGCCACAATTTCCTAGCGAAGCAACGGTATTTATGATGTATTATGACAAATTATAAAAACTCATTGGATCCCTTAATTATCTAAAAACTTATATCTAACTTTCTATAATATAGATATCTGCTTATACCAATAAGTATAATCCCTATGAAACTATTTTTAGAAAATAAGTGCTGTAGCAGTCTCTCGACTTAAATCCTATTGAACACTTACGGGAAAAGCTTACTTTACTTCATAAAGTCTAAGAAAAATATTTAAATACGGGTGAATTATTTGCATTTCTAAATGTAAATTGATGGGAAATTATGGACAAACAAAGCAATAAACTAACTTACAAGAGTGATTGTGTACACGCATATCTAATAAAATGCAAGAACAGATTTGTAGAGGGTGTCCCAAATTCGAGGATGACCATCCGGATCTCGGAAACCGTAAGAGTTACGGGGTCGGTTTAATAGAGGCAAAGTTGCGCAATTTGCAGCTTAATAAAATGATGTTTATAAAGTTTTAAAATTCCGGATACTTCCGGAGATTTCCAAAAAAAAAAAAACGAAAATTGTCAAAATCGTTTTTACCTTCTACCGACTTTATTTAAAGAGATATCGAAAAACTAAAAACAGTTTTTCCTTGCCACTTTTTATGCTCTACAACATGACGCAAAAAAAAATAATCCGACGTTTCGTTTTTTTTTTTTCGATCATCATCAACTTTATTTTTTCTCATGGGCACCATATTGGATTTTCTCATTTTTAAAAAGTATTTTTTATTGCCTTTACAATGAGGTATCTCACTTGCATAACCGATTACTCAACAACAAGTTTATGTGGGAAATTATCATCAACTCTGTTTTATATATGAACCAAAGTTATGAAATACCCTGTATTCAATTGATACATTTTCATTGAATTAGTTTAAAAAAAACTATATCAAATACAGAGTATTTTATAGCTTCAGTTTATATAAAATCAATTTATTTGGAAATCCTATTGATATATCTTCTTAGGGGATGGCCCAACCCAACCCAATACTGCTCCTTGAAGGACCTTAAATTTTAATTCTGTAAAATAAGACTTCAAAGCATTTAAATTAACCCCTTAAGATGTGCCAGATAGATAGGATTATTTTAGCTATTTAAAAAATTATAGCACTTTAGTTTCATTTCAAGAGTTGTGAGGGACTCTCAAGTGAAGCTCTATTTTTTAAGACCATCAATTATTGTTTCTATAAGGTGAATTACTGCCATTGTAGTTGATTTAACACTTCTAAAACAACGCTGATTATTCCTTATTTTCCGTTAGATTTGAAGTAAATGGTAATACTAGATTTTTGGATTTTTTGAGAAAATGGAAATAAGTCTATGGTTAGTTAAGTCATTGGGAGAGTCTTTTTCATAATTTTTTTTTCGAAACTCTCAGGATTTTAAAGGATGCTCAAAAAAAACCCGAGTTAAGTTATTCATGAATTAAGAAGCTTTACTAATGGATATATTATATATTTTTTATAAATAAATTATATTATATATTTAATAAATTTTGGATTTTTAATGATTTGATTAGGTCATACCACTCAATTATAGATATTTTGTTAAATACAAAGTTATTAACTGAAAAGTGTAAATTAGATGTTTATTCATTTACGTAATCTTCTGAAAATCCTTCGGAAGGAGATATTGAAGAAAAAATTATTATTAGAACTATTAGGCGGGAAATCGTTTGAGCGTACTACATTCAATACCGCTTTTGGGTTGTAGCGAATTATCCAATTCGAGGTTGGCTAAGTACCCTGCCGTTTGACACCTGTCAGAAATAAACGTCATGTGAAGCGTTTTTTTTTAGTTGAAGGTTTGCCATTAATTTATAATTATGGATGGTTTAACAGTCGAACAACGTACTAAAATTATTAAATTGTTCTATAAAAATGGTGATTCTCCTGTGTCAACGTTTAGAGCTTTACGAGCCGATTACGGTCGACATAATCGTCCTACAGAGCAAACAATTTCGAACACAGTAAGAAAATTTGAAGAGACTGGATCGGTTACTGATATTGTAAGGCACGTGCATCACCGTAACGTTCGTTCAGCTGAAAATATCGCTGCTGTGGCTCAAAGTGTGGAGGAACACCCAAATTTGTCAATTCCTCGGCGTGCTCAAAATGTGGGTTTGTCTTACGGCTCACTGTGGCAAGTTTTGCATTTGGACTTACAGCTCCATCCGTACAAAGTCCAACTCACTCAAGAACTTAAGCCTACAGACCTTGGACAACGCAGAACATTCGCAAATTGAGTGCTTGAACAACAAGCTGCTGATGCTCATTTTTCGAGCAGAATTTTCTTCAGTGATGAGGCTTATTTTACGCTGTGTGGCTACGTAAATAAACAGAATTGCCGCATATGGGGTTCTGAAAATCCTCAGGTGTTCGTAGAAAGGCCTTTGCATCCCGAAAAAGTGACTGTATGGTGTGCATTATGGTCTGGTGGTGTCAATGGTCCGTATTTTTTTGAAAACAATCGTGGGAGAGCCTTAACAGTAAACTCTGAGTGGTATGGAAGCATGTTTATTTTTGGAGAGAAATCGAAGAAGAAGATCTGGAAGACATGTGGTTCTAACAGGACGGGGCCACAAGTCACACAACACAGGCCAACCGAGCTCTTTTGCAAGAGAAGTTTCCAGGACGTTTAATTTGAAGATTAGGTGATATCTATGGGCCCCCAAGATCCTGTGATCTCACACCTTTGGATTTTTTTTGTGGGGCTATGCAAACGATCGTGTCTACGCCAATAACCCTCAAACTCTTCAACAACTTAAAGACAACTCGTGAAGTTCTAGCCGAGATATCACCTGAAATGTGCCGAAAAGTGATTGAAAATTTTCTTAAAAGGATTGTCAGAGTTCCCGCGGTGGACATTTAAATGATATTGTGTTTCACATATAATGGAATGATTCAATCTTTAAAACAAAATAAAAATTTCATCTCCATCTGAATATCTTGTGTGTTTTATTTAACTTTACTTTCCCAAGCATAAAATGGATAACCCTGTAGTTTTTAATTTTCAGGTAAATGTCATATACATGAGACTTATTGGCACTACTACTTTCTTATGATGACTTCCTTTTTTAAATCAATAATTTTTTTGGCTGACTCAGACATGAAGGCCAAGAGCTCTCTTTGCTCGTTTAATTCATTATTGAACCAATTGAGGATTAATTCCTGTTTTTTTGTTTTTACACTTTATAATGGACAGCTTTATTAATTTTATTGTGTAGAAAGAGACAGGTCATGTGTTTCAACTAAATTAAGGAGTCTAAGTCTTTTACTATTCCTTAACAAATAATCAATAATAGAAATATATTACATAATCTGTAATATATTTCCTAAATAATAATTAACATTCTAGTAATTTAGTCATAAATTGGTCAAAATCATCAGCAGGCGGCCAAAAAATATGTTATTGTCACCAGCTAATATGCATGAGATTATAATATCCACGCTGCACACAGTGCATTTATAGAAACAAATTAGTGGGGTAAATTTATCTATGGATTTATTATTAACTAAGATTGCCACTCCACCATGAATGTAACTGTATCTACAAAAAAGTGTAATATAGTTGTACCTGTGCAACATAAAATCAGCTTCATGGGGTTTAAGCCCATATTCACTAAAGCATATTAGGTTGTATTGAAAACAAAAATCAGTTTCTAAGAGCCTATTCCTACTGCATTGCACATTTAAATGCATAGCTGAAAGAATCCCTGCGTTTTTTTGTTCCTTCTGGAATGGCTCTGGGATACCAAATGGCCAGCATCATTTTTTATTTCGGTTTTTTCCATAATTATTTTTATGATCTCTTCACACAATTTACAGTTTTTTTTTTAATATCTGGATAATTTTGTAGATTTAAAGTGACATAAACTTCATCTTTATAATTAGAACTAAAAAAACCACCAGCGCTAGATTCTAAGAAAAGCTTATATTTGGCCAAATCAAACCTCTTAACCCCGACAAACTGGAGTCATATTTTGGTTTTTTAGGGTCGCTAGGCAGCTCTTTCCCATTTATAGGAAGTTGTTTATATCTATCCATCATTAATTATAGATTGCATTACAGGTACAATATTATCTTTTCACTCGTTTTACATATAGCATTTGCGGTCGCATATATAAACTATATGAATAGGTTTCAGCTTTACCAAGACTTTGCTTACGTAAAATAAATTCATCAAGTCCGATTTCTTGTTGCAGAATAGAAACGTGCAGATTAATTGTTTTCAATTTCTGGGCACGCCGCTGGTTCACTCGGCGTGCATAAAGCACAGACCATCAGTCTGACTTGGCGATAGTTCCCTTGAAACTTGCCGTAAACCGTAAATTACCAGCTTCCGCCGAAAACGGAGGTACGGACTCGTTACCGTCTACTATGGCTCCTTTTTTTCTTTTTTTAATTTTTTTTCTCCTTTTTAGATCCCGCCATGCCTGGAAAGTTGCCATCCGGTGGTTTACAGCTCTCCGATGCCGCTACGTTCCGAGCGAAACTTTCCTTACCGGGAATGCGAACTCGAAATAGTGGAAAGAACGGCATTTTATACGATTTTTCATTATTAATAACAAAACTTGCGATATGGATAAGATTAGAAATACTATTGAGTTATGGTTGTCTGGAAGACGTTATCAAATTAAAGAAGAAGAGGTTTTTATTTTTTATCATTACGTCAAGAACGAAATTTAAGAATAGTATATCTGATAACCAGTGAGGAATAAGCTCAATTCTCCACGAATAGAGAGGATTTTTGAGTGAACTGCTATACGAATGTAGAATTTTGAATTCTAAAAAAAAATATTATTTTTTTTTCTTCCTAAAATTCAAAAAGGTTTTTTTTTTTTTAAATTAAGAAATCAACATTTCTTCCTTCTTCTTCTGGTACCATGAGCGTTTAACGATCCCCAAGCAGCAAAGGACAGTTGAATCGAGGAAACCAAGGAATCAACGTTGAGGAAAGGATAATGGAGCTGTACCAAATATCAACGTTAAAATGGCTATTATTAAAGCAAAATGATGACCAACGTAATTTCTGGAGGCTTTCTATGTTGCATGCATACTGGTCTCTCGGAGCTTAAAAAATATCTCTTAAACCTTCTTTTAATGATCTTCAAATATCTTTCCTAGTATAATGACGTCATCTAGGTAAACTAAACTTAATTTCCAAGGCATTTCCCGTAACACAATTTCCATAAGCCTTTCTAAGGTGGCTGTAATGCTCCAACCTAACGGCTATGACTGTAAGCTGCCAAAGTCCTGTTCCAGTAGAGAATGCAGTCTTTTCCTTATCTTCTGAATGTCAGGGATTCATCAATTCTTAGTAGTAAATAACTATTTTTCTTAGTATAATTATTCAGTCGCCGATAGTTCACACAAAACCAGGTAGGTCCGACCTTTTTCTGTACCAGTAGTACCAATGGGATGTTTCTATAGTTGTGACATTTCTTGGAGCAGTGAGGAAACTTCATCTTGTTTGGTTATTGTAGTTCTTTTCACGGTATTTGTTCAGTACTTCCCATGCGATTGTAATACACATCCGGATTTTTTCAATTAGACGTCGCTAGTTACTATTGAGCTCCATGGTCAAATTACCAGAGAATTCTTCAGAAGGCGGACTGGAAGAGGTCTGCTTGACTGACGAATGCTGTCAGCATTTTTCATGACCTTATTCTTCACACCAATGTGCTCTCCTTGTTTCAGGTGTATTAGACAGAAGAATTCCTTGACTATATACTTTACAGGTTTCCTTGGGTTAATCGAGTCACTAAATAAAGAAATTCTCTAATATAGAATAAAATAAAAAGCTTCGGTTACTGGTGAAACTGTTGTGATTCGAGTGTCACACCAATAGATTCAACTTAAATTCATATAGTCACCATATATAAATAAGAATGATTTAATTGGAGTGGAATATTACTCTTAATAACTTGCACAAATTTATATACTCAAACTGAGATTTACAGTAGTGCAGGTGTAACAATTTAACAACCTTACAATGGTGAGAGTCAACATTGAAACAATCTCTATACGTAGATCATCTGACATCCATAACACATCTATAGAACTGAGGGTTGATATCAACGTAAAATCATCAATGACATTGTGCTATCTCGTCAACGTTGATTAAACTATACCTTACTGCTTGGGTCGTTGATCATCAACTGACTATCATCTTGACAACTATTAAGATTACAAAACTACAAAGATTAGATAACACACCACTAAATGCAGAAAGACGTACAATATTTATAAAGGAAGGATGTTAGTCAATGTTTTTCCCACTACATGGAAGTCCTATGCCTAACTGACCATTAGCATTGATAATTGCTCATACACCGAAAGCGCTCTGTTAAGCCAATAATAAAGATTTTGCTCTAAATATATCTTGTCTGATTATTTCGTAATAAAAAAATAGTTGTCAAGATGATAGCCAGTTAATGGTCAACGACCTAAGCAGCAAGGTGTGGTTGAATCAACGTTAAATGTACAAAACTTTTCGACGTTGATTTACGTTGCAACTACATTTGAATCAACATTGACATTTGAACACAGTCACTTCCCTCTTTTATTTGTTTATTGACAGCTGCTCAAAAGAGTTGCCTTAGATTTCCCATACCATTCTCTCTGAAATTCTCTCCCAATTTGAGTTCTTGGCATGGTCTGACATGTGGTGCTATCATAGAATGCTCAGGATATCTTGGATGTACAGAATATGTAATACAGACGTTCTACTTAGAATTGAGAAAGACATTGAAATTTTATTCAATGTTAAAAAACTTGAGTATTTTGGCCACCTTTTAAGAAACGAAAGATATGAAGTTTTGAAGCTTATAATAGAAGGCAAAAGAGGCCCAGGCAGTAGGTGTACTTCATGACTCAAAAATCTTAGGCAATTACGTTAGTACAACGTCGCTTTTCAGAAAAGCAGTGGATAAGGTGCAGCGGTGAAGATAACCAACGTTCGAAGAGAACATGGTACTTGAAGAAAAAGAAGATTGCCTCAAATCGTTTAACCAAGATGTTGCTATTTCTTCCTGGTCTGCGCTGGCATAGGATTTTTTCCTCTATATAATAAGATGCAAGATTACGAAATAGGCAAAAAGTTCTAATTTGCGTCGTTTGATACTTTTATATGCGATTGAGAACTATGCTGTTACTAAATATGTCTACCCAACCGATTTTTAGTAGGCGGTAGACCCAGATCTCGAATGATTCTAGACGTTTAAGCAATATCTTTATTCGCAACTTCGGCTTCAAGTCGTAACTGGATAACAGTTTCATTCACTTCACTCTATTCATCCTCACAAAGGCGGCTTGAGCTTTCTCTATTCTCGTTTTTTATCTCCACAGTTGGGTCTCATTGATGTTGCTACCAAGACACTCTAACCTATCAACTCTCTCCAGCTGTGTGCCATTGATCGTGTTACCATCATCCCTTATATGAGGTTCTTTGCTAATAATCATCTATTTGGTATTGACTCTTTAAGCCAAATTGTGTACAAAAGTCGGTTAACTTATTCATTAGGTTTTGTAGATCTTCTTCGTTATTAGTGACAATAAGTGTATCATCGGCGTATACGAAAATATTTATGTAGACCCAATTAATAATTCCTTCAGTGGCATCAGTAAGAAGAGCCTCTTTGAATATTGAACAGATGTTGTAAATCAAGAGTGACAGCACTCTTCGCTTGACCTCGCTATAACTTTATTCGGTAGTATTGCAGTGCAGTTGTCTAGTGCCAGCACAAATTGGCAATTGTACGAATCTTTGGCATCCATCCCTGTTGTTTTTAGGATTTGTAGCATTTTGTCATGGCGTACCTTATCAAAAAGTCTTTTCGAAAACGATTGAAAACACCATGGCTAACATTACGACATCTTTGGATCAGCACGTAAAACTCCGAAAACCGAAATGACTGTTTCTGATTCTTTCCTGGAGTTCTAACTCTTATTATATACCCGGCCATGTATTACTCTCAAAAATATCTTTAAGGCGTTGCTCATTACACTAATTGCTAGATGGTTTGTACATTTGGTCACTCCATTTTTCTTCGGGATCATGACAATTGTTAATTTCAGCCCATCCGTTGGTTTTGTAAGGACTGTTATTCCATCACCATCTAACAGTTTCAAGATGTTAGTGCTCACTTGATCGGGTCAAGTTAATTTCTTATTTTTGGCGAGTTTTCTCGTTCGTTTCTAGTAATTGGTAGTCTTAAAGTAGCATCAATCTTATATCACATCCAGATATTTGATCATTAAAAATTTCGCTAAGATTTCTTTCCATCTATCAAGTTGTTGGCCTACATCTCTTATTTTGTTTCCATCTTGGTCTGCTAGATAGTGGGTTGGAGTCATTTAAATATTGCCTCTAACTTGTTTTTTATGTAAATTAAACAAGTCGTGTTTTGTCTCGTAGTTTTCGATCTTTTGCCTTATGCGTCTTATTTTACAATGTAACCTCTTGAATTGCTTTCCGTCTTGGTTCTTATACTTACGTCTTTGGTCGATAAGGTCTATACCTTATCCATATTTTATGAATGTCTTTTGTTTTCCTCCTTTTCTTTCCTCTCCAGTTCACTCTCCTGTTCTTCTTTCAATTTGTCTCTTGGTCTGCTCCACATTTCTTTCACACCACCTTGCTCTTCTTCAACGGATTTCATTCTCTGTTCCAAAGAAATTGTAATGTTTACTCTCGTGATCTTACCTTTGAGTTTGTCTCTATTTAGTATAGTTATTTTATCGGACTTTCTGAGTTCTTTAAAGGGGTTTTTCCTACTGGCTCTAAGACCTTATTGAACTAAGAAATCAAGGATGGAAATTCCACATCTAACCAACATTACAAACACTAAAATCGGAATTGAATTAATCTGTTATCTCTAAGGTGAGTTGAATATGGGGATCAATCATATCTAGTTTTAAAAAACATATAAAACAACGAAGCAAAAAAAAAGTCTGGGATCAAAATTTATAAGCTAAAATCACAAACCTTTTTTATGCAAAATTCAAACAAACACATTTATATTTGCATTAAAAAAAGTGATATTGTAATAAAGTTATACTACATAAAAAATCAACAATTAACTGACCTTAATTCCCCTATTTCTCCTTCAATATTGCAGCTTATCAAATGATAAATAACCAACTGAAGCGACTGAAGCTCATTGGTCTCTTAACACATCATGAGTTTCATGTTTAAATTTAATAACCAATTTTCTTCACGTCAGAAGATATTTGTGTTCCCGATTATTCCATGCCGTTAAATGCCCCAATTAATAGTTGACGTGCCTTTTTATAGGTCGCAATGTAGTTTTTTTACTAGGCAAACATGACGTGTTGCAATTGGGTTAAAAACATAATTACCGGGCTTTATAATATATAGGATGAATAAATACATATTATTATATATAATATTTTTTTTAGATAATGAAATATATGTCAATATTCAACGCAAATTGTATAAATTTTTCAGGCATCAACATTTTGCATTTAAAAATTGACGTTAATTATGTAAGAATTTGACTTATTTTTAAATAAGTTGGTGAATGGTGCATATTTAAAGGCACAAATATCTTATGATAAATCATCTATTGATGTTGCTTCTAAGAGAGAAATGGGTTTTCAATTATTAGATCCTGCTGTCTCTTAGATTGATCTGAGAAATCAAGGTTTTTTCGTACAACTAGCAGTGCAACAGATCATTTTTGTCTCAAAATTTCACATCTAATCACAATAATATATGCCTAAAGTCAGTCTTTTCACTGGCATAGATGTAAGTACACCTAGACGTGCATCTGTGTGTATACATAAGAAGTAATTATTGAAAATTAAATAAGTACAAAACATATCCGTACATAGGTACAAATAATAAGTACAATGGTAAGTTTAACCTAATATCTAACTCAATCACAAATAATATCTATGCCAGTTAAGAAATCTTTCTGTACATAATAATGTTATCTGCTTAATACCCTGGCAAAGGCTTCGCAGTTCTGTAGTAGATACATTAAGATTTGTTCTCCAAAGAGATTTCTATTATTTAAACGACTGATATTTAGAGAAACTAGATTGTATAGTTTATGGCAAAAATACATAAGATGGTTTGATAAGAGTGGGTTCTGTTATATAAGAGAAAATAAGACTTAGATGAACGAGAAGCTGATACACCGATTCTAGTGAACGAATGGTTCGTGAGCATGACAATTACAATCAAAGTACAATATTATTTAAAATTGAATATTATACAAAATTAAATATACTTACTGGGTCAAATTACAACTATTCTTAAAAAAGCCATCCCCTTTTAAGTTGTCTATCGATCCAAAGACGCTTGATTAAGCTAACAAACCCATCTTCAATAAATCATGAAAATGGCGGACCCCACACAGGAATTTTGGTTGCAATATATCAATATTATATTAGTTTTTGGGTTCTGAATGTGCATAATAAATCTCTACGTAAAATGGGTGGCAAAATTCCAAAAGGATGGAAAATAAGAACGCGGGACGAGCAGAAATTCAGAAGTAAGGGTGCTTTCTTTATACAGTATTGAATCATATTTATTTATGGGGAATCTTTGTTTTTTTAATATTTTAAAAGAAATTTGCGTTTCTCTTTTCTCAGGTCGCTTTGAAAGAATATAAATTGAAATTGATGTGTGTAAGAGCTATTGGTTTTCTGTTCAATATTTCGATTAAATATTTTCATATGATACAGTATTTGACAGAAGATATACGACAAAAGGTAGGACGACTTTATCTGAATTTTCAAAGTGCTCTCATTCCCTTAGTTCTGGTCAAATCCTGTTATAATCAGGTGTTTTCGTGATGTAGGTGATAAGAGCAAGACGATGGTATAGTTAGTTCGATTTCGAAAAAAATCAATTTTTGATAAAAACATTCGATACGGGGGGGTATACCCGAAAAATAAAAAAATCCGAACTTTGGAGGTCGATATCTCGGCTTCTATGGCCACTATTGGGAAAACTCCAACGGTTTTGTCTTAGTTTCGTCATTCTGAATTCAACGAGACCATCACCGAGGTCGTAGCTTTAATATTAGCTGAGATATCGCATTTTTGGCCTCAAAAACGAGGTCGAAAAATGACTTTTTTCCGAATTTTCAAAGTGCTCTCATTCTGCTCAATCCCAATCTCAATTCTGCTCGAATCCCATTATAACCCGTTGTTTTCGTGATGTGGGTGATAAGAGCAAGACGATGGTATAGTTAGTTCATTTCGAAAAAAATCAATTTTCGCTGAAAAAATTCGATACGGGGGAAGGGGGGGAGGTATACTCGAAAAATGAAAAATTCCAAACTTTGGAGGTCAATATCTCGGCTTTTATAACCACTATCAGGAAAATTCCAACGGTTTTGACTTAGTTCCGTCCTTCTGAATTCAACGAGACAAAAGAATATAAAGAAATTGCCAAAATCGATTGAATTTTTAATAGAATAGGAATTTCCATATTGAAGGGTTTCTCTCAAAAATATTCATGAGCGGTGAGTCAATAAAGGAAATCACAGGTCGAATAGAGATTTTTTTTTTGTATTTTTGGTAAGCCGTATAACAAAATTATTCTTGGGTTGATAGGATGTGTTGATAATATGTTTATGGTAAAACTGTTGTTATACAATCCAATCATAAGCCAGTAGAGAATATTTTTAGAAATCCTTTAAATAGATACGCCTTTAAGGTTACAAAGATTACAACCATATGGTATTTTTGTTAAATACGAACCTGGTAAAGATGTTATAAGTGTTGATGTATTTTATTTTATGAATAAAACTTATATATTGGCTTTATAATCTTGAAGTTGGAAAACTTTATTTTTATAGTGTCATATAAATCGATTTTTGCACGATTTGGGAAGCCTAGGTTGGTTTTTTATACAGATTTCGAACCTCAATTTAAATGCTTTAAATTCGAAGAAGTTTTAAAATTATGGGAGTTTAAGCCTATTATGTTCAAACCTTTGTGCACGTGTTGAACTCAAAGTTGTTATTTACCAATTCTGGCCTTTCAATCTTCAAAGAAGTTAATATCAATATAATCTGTTAAGTCTTATTTAGAAAAACGGTAGGAGGAGTACAAAAAAATACCTTGATAAGAGATATGAAACAAAACCTAGAGTTCGAAAAGGGAGAGGTTGTTCATGTCAGAGATCCAGTACAAAAAATAGTAACTAGTAAAATTATTGGACCTAGTGAAATCACACTGATCCTGGATTAAACTAACTACATCCCACTTCTGACACCAATTGTAACGAAATTCGGGAACACACTTTTATTGTCAACGTCAAAAGCAACCTAACCTAACTCGCCTTGACTGTCGTTTAATTGTTTGCAAGGTAAAAACTTACTAAACAATTAATCAACTTTAACTACAGAATACGAAGTCTCGGTCTCAAAATATATATATATATATTTTTGTGAGACCTACAAGAAACAGAAAAACACGTAATTTCAATAAAACCCAACACTAAAACAAAATCCAAGTTTAAAATTAGTAAAAATTACCTTATAAACTAGTAATATCTCTCGAACAATTCATCCATTATCCCAAATATAATCCAATATCCCCCTTTTATAAATGTGTTTATACACTTTTATAAAAGGTAAAAACACAAAATCTACAGCATCACAAATATATGCTGTAGATTTTAAAAGGCAAAAACACAAAATCTAGGCTTCCCAAATCGTGCAAAAATCGATTTATATGACACTATAAAAATAAAGTTTTTCAAGTTCAAAATTACAAAGTCAATATATAAGTTTTATTCATAAAATAAAATACATCAACACTTATAACATCTTTACCAGGTTCGTATTTAACAAAAATACCATATGATTGTAATCTTTGTAACCTTAAAGGCGTATCTATTTAAAGGTTTTCTAAAAATATTCTCTACTGGCTTATGATTGGATTATATAACAACAGTTTTACCATAAACATATTATCAACACATCCTATCAACCCAAGAATAATTTTGTTATATGGCTTACCAAAAATACACAAAAAAAAATCTCTATTCGACCTGTGATTTCCTTTATTGACTCACCGCTCATGAATATTTTTGAGAGAAACCCTTCAATATGAAAATTCCTATTCTATGAAAAATTCAATCGACTTTGGCAATTTCTATATATTCTTTTGTCTTGTTGAATTCAGAAGGACGGAACTAAATCAAAACCGTTGGAATTTTCCTGATAATGGTTATAAAAGCCGAGATATTGACCTCCAAAGTTTGGAATTTTTCATTTTTCGAGTTTACCCCCCCCCCCCCGTATCGAATTTTTTCAGCGAAAATTGATTTTTTTTCGAAAGTGAACTAACTACCATCGTCTTGCTCTTATCACCCACATCACGAAAACACCGGGTTATAATGGGATTCGAGCAGAATTAACTGAATGAGAGCACTTTGAAAATTCAGAAAAAAGTCATTTTTCGACCTCGTTTTTGAGGCAAAAATGCGATATCTCAGCTAATATAAGAGGTACGACCTCGCGGATGGTCTCGTTGAATTCAGAATGACAAAACTAAGACAAAACCGTTGGAATTTTCCTGATAGTGGCTATAGAAGCAGAGATATTGATCTACAAAGTTTGGGATTTTTCATTTTTCGGGTATACCCTCCCGTATCGAATTTTTTCACCGAAAATTGATTTTGTTCGAAATTGAACTAACTATACCATCGTCTTGCTCTTATCACCCACATCACGAAAACACCAGGTTATAATGGGATTCGAGCAGAACTAACTGAATGAGAGCATTTTGAAAATTCGGCAAGTCATTTTTCGACCTCGTTTTTGAGGCCAAAAATGTGCTGCAAAAATGCGATATCTCAGCTAATATAAGAGGTACGACTTCGCGGATGGTCTCGTTGAATTCAGAATGACAAACCAAAAAAAAACCGTTGGAATTTTCCCGATAGTGGCTATAGAAGCCGAGATATTGATCTACAAAGTTTGGGATTTTTCATTTTTGCCTTTTATTTAAAAAAAAAGTAATACCTCTCATGAGATGATCTGCTTTATACTGACAAAATCATCTCAATAAAAAATCATCAACAATAAACAGAAAAACAAAAGAATTTTGACAAGGTAGGTGGTTTTGGCTAACGGTTTTATTGATTATTTTTGATTTTGTCGATTCATCGATTTAATTGTGCGGCCGGATTTCCCTCTATGTTAGTGTTTGGTACTTAATTTAAGGTATTTATCGTGTTTAATAATTTATTATTATGTGTATTTGAGTGATGCAAGGTAAGATATTTTTATTTAATGGCTTCTTTTATTAATCATCATATCATTTCTAATGTTTGTTTACTGAAAGATCGACAAATTAAATGAAATCAAACAAGCTGAAGATTTAATAGACCGGCTGCTATTAAACAATTTTAGTTCATTAAGTTTTGATGCCAAATATTATGTTATTAAGACTTTGGGCAGGCCTCAGCCCCATTTAATTTCATTGCGATCTGCAGACAATCGACAAAATCGCGGGTTTAATTTGACTTGGTACAGCAAATATGATTGGTTGACCGGATCGGTTAAGAGAGAAAAGCTTTTTTGCTGGGCTTGTCTGTTATTTTCTGTCCAAACTGAATATTCTACATGGTCGAAAACTGGATATTCTGATTTAAAAAATTTGCCTCGGTCCATTGAAAGACATTTAAAATCAAAGGAGCACATTTCTTCGTCTTGTAAATTAAGGCGTTTTGGAAAACAAAATATTGCTTCTGCTTTAGATAATGCTCAAAAAGAAGCCATTATTTCTTTTAACAATCAAGTACGTGAAAACCGGTCAAATTTAAAGCGGCTTGTTGACATTACTCTTTATTTAGCTTCACAAGAACTAGCTTTTCGCGGACATGATGAGACCGAAGAGTCGATTAATCGTGGCAACTATAAAGAACTTTTGACGTTGTGGGCTAAATACGATTCAAAATTTGACGAATTTTTAAAAGTTAATGTTTTTTCGGACACATCAAAAACGATTCAAAATGAAATCATTGAAAGTTTGTCACATGTCGTCGATGAGCATATTTTCCAAGAAATTCAAGCAGTCCCTTTTTTTGCATGGGAAATAGACGAGACTACGGATATTACTTCCCAAGTAATTCCCAACTTTCGATTGTTTTTAGGTATGTCAAAGACGGCATGGTAGTAGAACGGTTTATGGGGTTTCATCTGGGCGGACTGCAGACGATTTATTTAATCTCCTGGTTAATAAATGCGACAAATTTGATTTCAGGCGAAGGCTGCTTTTTTACTTACCAATAAATTATCCTCGGTCCCTGATGTTATGTTTTGATCAAATATAAACTTAATTAAATCGAAGTATTCTCAGGAACTCTTATAGTTCTCATCAGTACCCTGACCACTTTTCCTTTTTTTCAAGTTGTTCCACTCCTGGTTTGCCTGAGTGCGGAGATTATGGAGTTTTCGTTGAATTTCAGCATCAGTTGTATTAAATTTTTCTGCTATAAACTTTACTGCCTGCTGTTTTTTATTTCTATCTCTATATGTTTTTTATTTTATTTGCCACAGCACCGGAAACCCTTCAAAAATACTTATTAATTCGCACGTATCTTCTTTGGACCATACACGTTTGCCCTTGCTTTTCTTGCACTATTTAACTTGCACCCAACTTTAACAAATTATAACTTGCTAAAGAACTGTCCTGATTTGTTTAGACCTGCAATAATTTATGACGCAACTACTTGACCGCAAGCTTTGCTACTTCCTGGGAGAGAACTCTCGGACACTGTTTACATTATGCAAATTATTTGGAAGTGCTCTCAGATATAAACTTGCGATAGTTTTACTTGCTCGTGTAAATTAGGCTTTTCGTGCTATCCAGGTCCTGAAAAATATTGTTAAAAATTAAATGCGGTTCATAGGTAAAAATATCATTCACACAAGACAGTACAGGACTCCTTTTTGCCATTGTGATCTCCATTTTCTCTAATAAGTCAAGCTTCTTTCCCTTGGGGCACTCATGAAGGATTTTTACATTTTCCGGGATGGAAGAAAAGCGTCTTGAGGACAATAAATGACTTGCAAAAGCCGATTTAGTCTCGGTGATTTCGGTATCTTTGTGTTTATTATATTCTCTTAAGTGTTCCTGCACTCTCGTTTTTATTTTCCTTCCAGACTGACCAATGTAAACGGCATTACAGTCCCCGCAGTTAAGTGAGTAAACTTCTGATTGGGTTAAGGGTTCTCTTTTATCTTTAATGTTTACGAGCTTTTTAAATAATATGTTGGAAGTTTTGAATGATATCTGGAAATTATAGTTTTTAAAAAATTTAGCCAATCGGGAGGAGATACTACCAAAGTAAGTGAGGCAATGAAATCTACAATTTTGAATGCTGTTGTTATGGATTAAATTATAGGAGAAAAACTTATATACTATAACTAGGGCCAGTTTTAAATGCAGCAAAACTACTCCTCGTATAATGAATGTGTTTAATTAAATACGGAAGCAATTTTTTCTATTTAAAGTGTTAATGCGAACCTATACTGGGTTTTAAAATTGCGTGATTGCAGTACAGTACATGAAACAACATCGCCGTTTCTCGAGTCAAGAGGCTTTAAATTTGAATTTCGTGAAAGGGTAAAACTTTTAATTGGAACTTACTCATGGACTTTTGCCATTAAATCGGTAATCCGGCTAGTAGTGAATGAGTTCCCTAGATTTGTACCTAATAAATCACTGGATTTCTCTAGCAAAATACCTTGTTTTTTCACACGTAAATGCTTTTTAAATGGATATTTATTAGTCGAGTTTTGAGCAATAATTGAAAAGTGGTGTAGAAGATTTCACGCGATATCTGGTATCTTTTCTGAGACATACCTTTCATTCAGCTATGAAACAATGTAGATGCAATTGACTTAGATTTTCTTATGTAATGTATTTTTTTAGTAGGACAGAATTTTCTACATCTAATAATTTCTGCAAACTAATAATAAATGTTTAACTTGGAATAACTTGCAAATGAAAAATCAAAATTTTTTTGTTAACACTTGAAAGTAAATCAGAATTGATAATATTGTGATATTGAAAATAAACATTATGAAGATCATAATTGTATGACGAATGTACTCTCTGTCTAACAATTGCTGTATGAATGTCATCATTTTCTCATCTCCATGCAATATTGGACAATTTTAGCAACAATTAAATATTCCAAGATATTTAAAAAATTCACAGTTAAATCTGAAATACCATAGAATTTATTACTAATATCTGCGCATTTGGTTGACTTTTCTGTAAACAATTTCCATAACTGTCAAGACAAAACGATATTCTTCTAAACTAGCTTCGCGTAACTTATAGTCCTTGCAGTTAAATTGCATTGTGTTAATCGATAAAATAAATATTTGTGGCTATAAATAGGAAGCTAGATTGTACTTGATAATATATGATGTCATGTCTTGTTTGAACATTTGTACGCTTATAACAAGATATTTAAATTTTAATATTACTTGGTGCTAATGTATGCAATATAAGCAGGTATTTATCCGATTCTCTCGTACTTGACATAAATTAAATTTGCAATACCAAGCACCTAGAATCTCCCATATCCTGAAAGTGCTAAAATATCTACCCATCTACAAACTGATATTTTACATTTTTACCATATAAGATTAGTTTAAAAAAAAGTATATTGGTGCTATAATTTTTCCAATTAATTCCAAATACCTACTGCATTTCTTAAGTAACTTAACAATTAAATGGTGAATTTAGGTCCTTACTAAGATAGTCAATTTCAAAAGAATAAATATAATAATAACATGCTTCAAACTTTACTTAAGCAAATAAATGTAGAATCAATAATCCGATAGACAGACAATGGTCGTTCTATAAATACACAATAATTGAACTGGTGCGTACTTTGGTTAGC
Organism: Anthonomus grandis grandis; assembly: GCF_022605725.1. NCBI lineage: Eukaryota > Metazoa > Arthropoda > Insecta > Coleoptera > Curculionidae > Anthonomus > Anthonomus grandis. The sequence goes on from NC_065552.1 coordinate 32,510,484, forward strand.
TATTATTACAGACCGAAGACCAAAAATGCAAATGTTAATGTATTAAACATCAAATTGTGTGCATTACATCCTTTGTTTTTTTTTTAATATTTTACCATAATTATACGTAATGGAATCACGTGATTTTGTTAATTTGATGAGAAGGCTGCAACGGTAGTGACTAGAACTAAAATTGTATGTTTATTTCTAAATGAGTATTTGATCCTTTTATTAATGTAGTCTTTGGCAAATTAGGTATATATAAAGAATTATTTCAAAATTTAAAAAGAAATTGATGATAATGAATAAATAAGTAGGTCCATTCTAGTAAGTCACTAAAATAGACATTTCTGGCAGCTCTGGATTTTCTCCAGAGGTTTGCTCCAGATTTTTAGACAATTTTTCTTTTCGGAAATCTTAAATTAGCTATTTTTTCTACATTTGTTCCTCTATTTAATTAATATTTCTTGCACAGATTTCATAAAATTTGCCTTTAATTTATTATACAGTGTGAGTCTGTAACTTGGAATAAATTCAGTAATTCATATACTTTTTTTTCTCCAAAAAACCATCGGACCCGGCGATTCAGGTTCGTAGCTCTTTGTTGTTGAAAACAAAGTTATACAATGTGTCCCAAAAATAAAATATGACTTCATCGACGATGTTTTTAAATAGTAAATTGCTAAGACTTGTCTTCGGTGAAAAGTCTTTTACTTTGTAATTAATAATAATAAGTCAAATAATCAGATTCGAGTACTTTTTTTAATTCAAACGCAATGTATTTAATTCGTTAACTCATAAGCACAAGATTGAAATGTTAATGATGATTGGATACGGAGATAGAACAAGAACCCAAAAGGAGATTATGGACTTATTCGGAAACGTGTATCCTGATTTACCACCGATATCGCAAGAACCGACAACGCGATATTGTAAGCAAACTTGAAAATCAGTTTTAGGAAAATGGCCACATTAGAAGAACAACTATTTCTCAATGAAAATCCCAAAATTATGTGTTATTATCCGTTCAAGAAAATTTACACTACACAAGTAGCGCGCGAATTGGAAGTGAGTCAGGTCAGTCTTCAATAGTAAGGGTTCTTTCTGAAGCCACATACATTTTTATCCCTTTAAACTAACAATTTAGAAAAATCGAAATTTGCGAATAATACTGTTAAAACAGAAAATATTCTCTTTTCTGTCAATTGACAAAAATATTATGAGCACAAGAAAATCTATGTTGGATGAGGCAAGGCCACACTCAATACCCAGGGAAAGTAAATGTTTGGGTAGGAATTCTAGGCCAGCAAGTTATAGGCCCAATTTTCTGTGAAGAAAATCTAAATGGAGCGAGATAATTACAGTTTTCACAAGAAAAACTAACTTGAAATCTAGCTGCTCTGTTTCTGGATCGAATAGAAGCTGAGATGCAAAATAGGAACATCTAGTTTGAACGAGAAGCACGCGCCTCCCCATTTTGCATGTCCTGTTTAAAATTATATGGATAATTATTTCCAGGAAGATGGATTGGTACAAGAGGATCTTTTGGGTCACCTAGATCTTCCGATCTAACCTCTTTAGATTTTTTCCTATGGGGGGTATTCGAAATCCATGAATGTAGATTAATTTCTCCACAAGTTATAAGATATGTTCAAAACGAATTTCAAATACGTAAAAAAACCTAAATTTTGCAGTTTTGTATAAGTGGATATAAAAGACATTTTAAAAAGAAAAATCATCGATAACGTTATAATATGTATTTATTAGCAAAGGCTTTTTTACTAAGGTGTTCAAATAGAATAATTCCAAATTTTACAGTCCTTGATAATTGCTTACTACTAATATTTTTTTTGGAATAAATTATGATTTAACAGACTAGTTTCCGTTTCAAAAAAGAGTCAACTTCTGCAAAACTATATTTTCCTTTCTCTCCAAAGTCCCATTGACGAATTTAAGCTTGAGTTACTGGCAGGTAATTGCACAATTGAATCAACATTTCTGAAATTTGTTTTTTTATAATTTCAAGATTTGTTTTTATATTTTCACGAGAAGGGCTTACTACGTAGGAGAGGGCAATTTGTAAAAAAAAAAAGTCGAATTAAAAAATTACATTGGGTTTTTGAATGCACGAGTGTAATTTATTTTAATATTTCCCGAATTAATTGAATACTCGAAACAAATAAATTCCAATACGTTTTTAGTAAACAGCAAGGGACGGTAAGGAATTGGGGAGAGTAAGAACTCATAGACAATTAGGCATGGCCACCTTTGCAAACCAAAATGTATACAGAAACCGTAACAGTGGGGTACACTCTTGGTGGAAATAAAGGGATTTGTCCATACAACAATGAAGTAGTTTATATAAGTAACTATCGACAATATATTTTATATCAAGAAATATGCATATATATATATGCCACCCACGAAAAAACCAACGTCTTTTAGCAGGATGTTCATAACCAGCACTATGAGTCCATAAAAACCGACGAATGAACACGATTATATATATATTCCAGTCTAAAGACCGTTTGGACACCAAAATACAATGGAATGAAGCTACTAATTGATATAACAATATGAGAAAATATAGGTTTATTCCAACTGACCACGACATTAGATTCCAGATAATATTCTGGAATTAAAAAGTATTCTACATTTAATCGTACCACCCAAGAAGCTGCATGCAGTAATTATTTTTTTACACTTACAGTTGAGACATTCTTCTCTACAATAAACTGCGTTTTTCAATGGAATTTCTTTTACTGGAAATTTAAATGACTTACTAGAACTTGCCACCACTGCTTCACCTAATTTATTTTATTTTTCCTCCAATCTTTTTTGGACCTTTCCTAATCATCATGGCAGTATATATTAGGTATATGGCTAGTATATTCAAAGCAAAAAGTTTTTCTTTCTTTTTTAAAAAATTAATTTTCAAGGGAATACAATGATAATTTAGTTAGTATTGACCAGCATGGTCGGTTTCTTTGTAGGCCATGATAACCATGATTACTTAACAAGCCCCTTTGCATTTATTATCATATCAACAAATGTGTCCAAATCAGTCTGCAATCTTAAATGTCTCATCCAGTTTGACACCGTTAAAATTTACTGCAGATGGATTGTGTTTACTGTTGTAAATCAATCTCCGTTGCAGGGTGGCAAATTGCTAGTTATGGAATGGAACATTTCTAGAATTGTAAGACCCTGTTTATTTTCTAAGGAATTGAAATATTTTTCTTAGTTATTAAGATGAAATTAATCGGTCTGTCCGAAAAGAGGTCCAGGATATTTACAAAACTAAAGCTAGCTCAGCGGTACTGTAAGTAACCACTCGAAATAAGAAAGTTTCCCCTCGGGAATTATTTTTATGGGTTTCGATAAAAGAGTCTGAGATAAATATTTGGTTTATAAAATTCAATTGAGTTTTGGTCACTAAAGAGTGAAGTTATTTAATAAAAGCAATAAAGGGTATTGCGACGTGAAATAAGTTGTGTTGGTTTGGTGTAGCGTTTTACTACAAGAAAGGGTGAGTGTTATCACAGAGTATGCTTATTTCTATCTTATTGATTACACCGATATTTTACCTTTTTAATTAAAAATGTGATTAATGAAATATTTTAATGACCGATTGTTGTTTGTCTTGCTTGTGTTGTTGTGACGATTGTTTATTGTTTCTTGTTAAGATACTGAGCTGGTCTGGGACCATTGCACAGCTCGTTGTATTTAACAAGGCTTTGTATCTGGAGAGGACCCTCGCGTTTTGGTGTCCATTGCACCCCTCAGTACAAAGTGTGTTATCGTCAAGTGGTCTAGATCGGAGATTGCTGTCTCAATCTCGTGTTTTATGATAATGATTTTGGCTACGGTTTGTGAGTAATGTAGTGCTCACGTTTTGGCATATTGAACGATTGTATATCATTCAATATCAGTACGTTGTCGTTACTGGGACATTTAACAATCGGATAAAAGTAATAAATTGGTGAATAATGAATTTTGGTATATTAAAGTAAAGTGGTTAAATTTTGGTAAACATGAATTAAATGGTTATCGTAAAAGTAAAATCACTGAGCAAGTTTAAAACATATTAATTCATAGTTTTCATATTAATGAGTTTTGCTTAACTTCTTTTTAATTAATTTTATGGGAAGAAGTGTGCTCAGGTTACTTTTATTATTTCAGGTCTACACGTCACCATCTCTACTTTGGAGTCGCCCAAGCGCCCAGTTGTTTTACAAGGTGTTTATTCTATTGTTATGATTTATTTTGATTATTTTGAATTTATTTAACGTATTAAAAATTATTTAAATGACGCTCACAGGTTTTAATTATTATAGAATGTAAATTTTTTATGTGTTAATGTATTTCCGTAACATTTTAGTCTTTTTATCGATCGTTTGATGATTCTGAACTGTTCCTCGTACACGCCTGTGACTATGATTCATACCAGCTGCAGAAACCGAGGTTCTAAATATATAAATTTATTTATGATTAATTTTTCTCAAGACGTGTCTCATCAACCATCATCAATGACTCATCCTAAAACAACAAGAGATTTTTTTTATTCAAACATCATAAAAGACGTGACGCAGAACGCCCTAATCACCAAAATTTCACGGCCAACAACAAAGAAAAGATCTAAACAATCGAAAATAAAATTTAAAAATAAAAATACTTTCCTCACGCACCATAACCCGAAACAATAGAATGCGATAGATACGGTCGTGCCCCAATCACGCCAAAACAACCCACCTACATAAAAAAAAAGAAAAAAAAACAATTGCTGCAATCGACTCGGGTTCTTAAAGATAAACCACTCGTTCTCTCTCTCTCTCTCTCTCTCTCTGTGCTACGGTAGAAATCATGGCCCGCATGATAAAACACGAAGAGTAGGTATAATAAAATTTTATCTCTCAAGGCAGCACGGTTACAATGTATTGTAGAGACGGCAACGCCGCTTGAAAACAAACAAAATAAAAAAAGAACGGACCCATCGTCATGGGAAGCAGCGAGGCACCGACCGACTCGCAGAGTGTGAAGCATCGAATGAGCCGGCAACGCCGTAATAACAGAAATGTGGCTACGGCGCTTTAAGGGGGCTCCCGCCAGCTGAGGTCAAATGTGCGACGTTGCCGTTCATAGCGGCGTGCTTTTGATGGATGATATAAAATATTGGGTTAAAAGCATTTTGCCTATCGGCTGCATTCGCTTGGATATATAAATAACTAAAGTGGTTGGAAGGTTTGGACGTTCGATAATATACACTATGGGACAAAAGCAGAGAAACTTCAAAATTAGGTTTTATTTGAGTATGCCGAGAGTAATGCAATTTTATACATAATAAAAATCAACATGAGTTATAATAAACAATATAAACCAAAAATTTTTTTACTAAATATTTCAAGAAAATTTTTAATAAAATTAATAGTGGGTAGAGTATCCCTTATTGGCAATAACCTCTCGACATCGGTTTGGCATGGATTCTAAATGTTTCATAATGGTTTGTTCTCAAATAGAATTTCAGGATTCTTGAAAAACTTTTATTAAATCATTTCTATTGTTGATCTGACGTTGTCCGGTCTGGTTCTTCGCAGAGGTTTTCAATAGGGTTAAGATTGGGTCGTTGTGCAGGAAAGTCTATAACCCTAATCTTTTCTGATAAAAACCATTCTTAAATTACCTTTTATTTATGTTTAGAATCGTTATCCTGCTGATATATCTAAATTAAATGTTGGTATTTTGGTTTTTTAGTTGTTACACACAAAAAAAATCTATCGTTTTGTCAAAGACTTGTGCTTTGATTCAATGACTTCTTACATTCAGTATTCCTCAATTACAGTAGAGTTTTATCCAACTACAAGTCTAAATTTGGTAACTAATTATATCATATCTTGGATTCAATGACAAGATGTTATCGGATTTTAATGAAAGATTTAATTACAAGGTTTCATTGAATTAAACGGGTAGTTTATAATCGATTTGAAAATACTTTTTTTTGCCTTAACTTTATGGTTCTTTTGTTAGGATCGCATGTTGAATTGTTTTGATGCCTCATGTTGTTTCATAGATTACCAGTGTAGTGCATTATAAAATAATGAATTATAGTATTTGAATTTTGTCAGATTTGTAATTGCCCCAATCTTAACTACAATTGGAAGAATTTAATACATTAATTGTCAGAATAATTAGTAATTTTGCAAAAATTGCTCATTAAAATTGAGGATATTAAAACTTATAATTGACATTATAGGTATCTGGATTCAAATCTAAATGCAGGGTGATTTTTAATTTATACGCATAAACTTGGGAAATTATTGCTGATGACAAATAACTAAAAATTAAAAAATATGTTAGTTAAATATTTTTAGATTTTGAAATAATTTGTTTTTTGTTCACAAAAAATTATCAACTTTATCAGGTGGAATTTTGATTATAAAGGGCGATTTTTTTATTTAGTGATGGATTTATCGATGGAAACCGTTAACATTTAAACCATTTTGATTATGTCAAAGTTGTAATCAGTTGATTCCATCGCTGAAAAAAAAAACATCCTTTATAAATAAAATTCCACCTCATAAAATTCATACAGATTTTCGTAAAAACACAAATTATTTTAGAATCTAAAAATATTTTACCGTCATTTTTTCTTCATTATTTTTGTTATCAGCAATAACTTTTCAAGTTTATACATATAGGTTAATAATCACTCTGTAGGTATTTGAGTTAGTAAGAAAGAAATAAGTTCCACAAAGTTTCCAAAAGTACAACCTATAATCAGTTATGCCTTATTACAAATAAATATAAAACATGCCAAAAAAAACAAGACTTTCTCAATGTGACAGCTAAAAAAGGTCAAAAATTTTTTTAGGGTATTACATATAAGTTATACCAAAAAAGAAAAAAAGAAAGAAAGAAAAGAAACAGAGACGAAACGTCATGTTTTATATCTATTTGTAATAAAGCATAACTGATTATACACTATTATGTACACTTGTTCCAAAAGTCAAAAAAAATAAAAAACATTTTCCTTCATTTCTAAGACCACTAGGAAAACAGGAACAGGAAACAGACTAGAAATAAAACAGGAACTAGAAATATACAAAACCAAATAAATTTATTCATTTATATAATATATATATTATAATAATATATGAATTAAAAAAACGTGAAAACTGCAACCATGTCTGACATTATGTATTACATACAGAGGTAGGAACTTACCTTCAAAGATAGGTATAAGCTCCTCTAAATCATGTTTTTTTAAAAACTCGTCCATCGTACTATAATTAATAATATTATAGATCTACAACACACAATTTAAATTAGCACGAACACAAATTAACATGCAGGCGCTGGGACCATAATGCTGCTTTTTGAAACAAACAAGCCAAAATGACAAGTGACGAGGCGACAGGAGGACACCTCCACACAGGCACGCCGCACAGATTTACGCTATTTGGTAGATCCAAATTATATACCAATCTACAAGGGGAGTACAAAGTAGTTGAGTTAACGACAAGGATCATTGAAGTTAATATAAGATGTCTTTGGCCCAATACTACTGGGTAATTCTCTGAACAATTTAGACATTGCATTAATAACATGGTGTATTGTGACAGCAATAGTTGTGTTTTAAAGAAAATAAATATATTTTAAATTAATTACTGAATAATGTGTTTGTAGCAAATGATTTTAATTATCAAATAAATAGTATATTTTTTTCAATGAAAAGCATGATATATATTAAAATTACATAAATGCTTTCATTAAATTAATGCTTATATCAGTATTGGAGGGACACAATATATCATTAAATAGAGACATAAAGTATTTAAAATTTAATTGCGTAGCTGTAATTATCTTGAACTTAAGGGTCAAATCGTTTGGATAACATGGAATTGAAACTATTATAAATATATTTAAAACAATGAAAAAACATCCAAATACTAACAAATAATTGGAAACACAACAGTATTTTTTTCTGTGTATTGTCGTTGTTGTTGTCAGTGTCAAATAGTGAATGTATTTTGGAGCAACTATTTGAAGTATTTGGCAAGTGGTGTTTATTATTTTTGAAAGGCGAAAGCAGTGTCACCCTGAGTTTATTAGTAACTACACTTTATTACCTATATTGTTGTTGTATGAAATATGGGAAAATTAACCAAACATGAAAGAATCGAAATCTTGTGCATGATTGGTTTCGGAGATATGTCTCGTACTCAGAAGAAGGTTGTTCAGTTGTTTAATGCAACTCATCCTGATTGGTCGCGTATTAGCCAAAGCACGGTAATCAGAGTTGAAGCAAAGTTCGGGATACTCAAAAATCTGGTCGGGGTTCAATAACTGACGATAAGCTTAAGGGCCCAAGATAATCCCAAAGCCACAATCACAGACGCACGGCTTCTAATGTTAATTTATCACGATCTACTAACTGTGCATAAAATATTGAAAAAAGCAAAGTTCCACCCTTATAAAATATTCTTATTTCAAGAGCTATCGGAAGATGATTTTGATCGCCGAAATAAATTTTGTGACCAGTTATTAATGATCTTAATGCAACGATTATGTAATGATAACAATAATTTTGTAAAAGGGATAATATTTTTTGACGAAGCAACCTTTACTCTAAACGGCCATGTAAACAGACAGAATTGTCGATACTGGGCGACCAAAAACTAGAATGTTACACCCTCAAAAAGTCAATGTGTGGTGCGGTATACTGCCGTGATTAGCAAAAACGCCGTATGTGCAAAAAAGTTGAAACGGAGAAAATGGTTTTTAAGTAAATTGCTCAACAGTACCAAACGATTTTTTAAAACTTCTTTTTTACTGCATCATATTTTTTCAATGTTAATAAAAAAACATTCTTACTGAAAAAAAACGACAAGATCTGTCATTTTTTTTAAAAACGCATTTACTGCGTTTTTGCTAATCATTTAACACAAAACTTAACACAGCCTCTCATACAAAAACGCCCTACTGCATTTTTCTTAAGCAATGAAAGAGGTTTTTGGTATTCTGAAAATGCAGTAATAAAAAAAACTGTGAAAAAGCAAAACAAGATATATTTATAAGACACTTTAAAAAAAGTTGAATAATACACTTTTAACACTTAAAATTTTTTAGTCCAATATATAAATAGTAGGCAAATTCAACCAGAAGTCTCTCTAATTGTCGGATAGAACTTATTCAAGGCTCTTAAGTAAAGCATCTCTTTTTTCTGCGGGAAAACCACAAGGACCCATTAAAGGTTTCAGGAATTTCAAACCATTTTTAATAGCCTTAACTGTTAAAAAACAACTTTTCCACTGTTAAAGGTTTGTACCGCCGTCCTTCACAAAATCCGGAAAATCCTATGTTTTTTAAAAATAGTTGTGTTAAAGATAGTGGAAACTATCCGAAAACAAACTGACCTGTCATGACTCTACGGAACTGTACCGATGAAAGATGGCGAGTTCGCTGGAAAAAACGCCACAGCTGATGACTGCCTAGCAAAAATGAATCACTTGAAATTTAGATGCAACACGCACAAGGCCAAAAAACAAAAAAAAAATAGATGCAACATTTTTCTTAAACAGCCATTAGATATGGCATTTATCCTGAGCAGTTGTTTAATATTATAACAGACACGGCGTTTTAGATATTCTGTTTTGATGGTTTTACGTTCGATACGGCCTTTTTACTAATTTGAAAAGATAAATAATGTAACTTCAAACTTATTGAAGTAAAAAAACAAAAAGTGCATATACGGCGTTTTTGCTAATCACGGCAGTATAGTAGAAGGAAGAGTTTTAGGACCTTACTTTTTTGATGACACTCTCACTGGCGAGAGGTATTTGCACTTTCTTCAAAAAATGATCTTCTCCCCGCTCTGATAATTTTGTATTCGAATTTGGAAGAACTCGACATGAACCAACGTGACCTTTTTTTCAGCAAGATGGAACCCCGCCACACTATGCTTTACCCGTTCGCAGTTATCTAGATGAAGTTTTTTCAAATCGGTGGATAGGTAGATGAGGGTTCATTGAATGGCCACCCAGATCGCCAGACTTAACTCCCCTCGATTATTATTTATGGGAATACTTAAAAACTAAAGTGTATGTCACTAAACCAGCGAGTTTAGAAAATTTAAATGAACAAATACCCAGGAAAAGAAAGAAAGAATACTCTTCAAAAAAGAATTTTTAAATCGCCTTGGTTTTTGTCAGGTTGTTAACGGTGCTCAATTCGAACATTTCATTTAGATAGGTATTTCTTTAATTTTACATTTTATCATCGTTTTTCGTTCAAAATTGCTTATGTAACCACTGTTCATTCGTACCATATCCTTTGTAAAAATGCGTTCTTTCTGATTCTGAATCAAAAAATTGTGGTTTCCTTTTAAAAAACATATTGATGCCGCCATATCTTTTTTTTGAGTCACCCTGTATATTTGATTTCCACGTAGAAAAACCCTAAACCCATTATTAAAATCGACGGATTAAGGCATTTTTTTCAGAAACTGTCCATTTCATTTTTATTGAATTTATACGCTACTTTACGGATGCACTGTATAATAGCTGCAATACCATGTAATGGTCTTATACCGTATCTAGAAAAGCAGCCCCATATCATGCAGGATCCACCACCATCCCCTACAGTAGGCTTTATATACCTTGGATCAAATATTTTGCCTTCTGGACAATGTACCCACGATATTCCACCAGACCCAAATAAATTAAATTTAATTTCATCAGTAAAAAAAACTTTCTTCCAGTCCTTGGGTGTCCAATGCAAATATTTTTTCGCAAGTTGAATATGGCCTTCAGGTTCTTCCTGCTGATTAGCGGTTTTTTAGAAGCTCTTCTACTAAATAATCCTGCTCCCCTTAGACGTCTAATAAATAAATTTAAAATAAATTTTTCATGCAATATTTTAGGCAATAACTTTTTGGTCCTAATTTAAATGGGTAAACAAAATGCAAAATCAACGAACTGATAATGGTATTTAAATATTATAATAAAATTTGTGAAAACAAATAACATCTTTCCAGATCGGAATAGGCCCATATTTTAAGCTATTTGCTTTTTGGTCTGGGATATATAAATTAGTTTATAAAGAGGCTATAAATATTCGTTAACATTGAATATGCAAAATTAATAACTTAGTCCAAATGTATTGAAGTCAATGTAAGACACTGAATACCCTGTAAATTCGCTAACTATATAATCAACTCAATATCTTGTCATGGGATCCAGTTTGTTAATATATGATCATTTAATTGATACTATAAATCCTACTTAAAACACATCGAAAAAAATATTGAAAATCATAATTACTACTGCATTTATTTGATAAAATCAATAAAAGAACCAGGCCAGCCTTTCCCATCTAAATGGGTTTTTAATGTAACGCTGCTATATTATGTGCATGTGTGTATTCATGTTTATTCCGATTAGCAACGATTTTTTACTTCTTCCTTTCTGAATGTTTAATGATGCAACGTTAAAAGCCACCGGAAAATATAGTACAAAAAGTATTAAAATTGTCGGCTAATGGTTGTTTTTGTAACATTTCCATTTAGAAGTCCTTATCATAAACCCTCTTTGGCATATTTCCAGAGTGCCATAACGGAAAAACCGCTTCCTTATTTGTTCTAAAAATTCCGCTTTATTTTATTCCGTTACTGTTCATATCAGGAGCAGAAAATCGAAAAAAAACTCGCTTCGACGTCCTCTACGCTGTGTATCCATGTTTTTAAATTCCTATCAATTTGAAGGCTACTGGCCATAACCGAAACGGGACAGTCGGGATGACCAATACGAAATTGTCGTTTTAAGGAGAGAGATTTCATGGGCCAATTCGGTGTCGTTCTCTGTAAGCATAGAAAAGGGTTCCAATAAATTTTTACTACGTCTGGGTATATAACTACGGGTCTTGAGGGAAGTTTTAGGGCGCAGATATAATATTATGTCGAATATTGAGTTTCTCAACGAAACATAGAATTTAATCGAGAAGGAATGTTTGGGGTAAAAAATCGTAAAACTATCGCTCTTCGTAGTTTGAGCCATTTGGAGGAAATCAAATGTTTTCGTCAATATCACTAACTTATTACAACATGAATAAGCAGATCTCACCACAATTTTAATTATTTTTTTACATTTTGTAAATGAATCTTGCTGCTTTCAATAAAATGCACTTCTGGTCGTAAGTGTAATATTAAAAAAACCTATCCTGTGCTCTTTCAATACTTTTGCTCTAAATAAACATAGATAAGGGAAGTCACACTTATAAAACTCTAAAATACTCTAGACGTTGGAGAACATAAGTAAAATACACAAGCTTCATAACTTCAGGAGAGAAATCCCTTCTGTTACGCTGTATTAAATTCCAGCTGCGAAGCGAAATCTCTCATATGAGACCATACATCAAAGTTTAATTATTATTAATAGATGGGAAGTGAAAGGTATTATTTCCCTTAGAGAACGTCATAACCAAGCACTTTAAAATATTCAATAATGAATCATTTGGGTCGACCGTTTTGCAATGTAATCCATTTTTCTGGAGTTAAAGGCATCTTCAATATATTCAATTTACCGAAAAAGTCATCTGCAAATGATGCAAAAGATGCTTGGAGGATAAATTTATTTTTATTACAAACATCATTGACGAGGACAAACTAACATTTTTTACAATATAAAGAAAAATTACTTTCTACATATTAAGTAGTGTAATATCTGGATACAAAGTGCAAGAATCATTTCCAGTATATCATCCACACGATTGGTACCAGTTGGTGAGAACAACTGGAAGAAAAAGACAATTTAAAGTCCACGAAATGGAGCAAAATGAATTCTTGGATTTTTCCGGGTTATTAAAATCAGTAATGGTCAACAGAAAGAAAAATATATTAGGCGAACAGTTTTATTGGCATAATGTGCAGTGGCTACAATATAATAATGGCGGTATGGTACGTTACAAAAGTTCTATATCTGATACTAAAGATTTTAAAATTATAAGCTTTCTGAGACGGGGCAAAAGTCAAAACCTAAAAGATTTGGTAGTTAAGGAACTGTATACTAAAGGGTTACTTCCAATATCAAAGGAGAAAAAGAAAGACTTGTGTTCGCTTCTTTCTTTGGTGCCACCAGTGTTTCACCAATTTTATCAAAATTTACCTACCGATACTAAAGTTATTGATAATGACCCAGATCTAGTGGATGAAGCTTAGAACAAGAAGAAAATTAAATACTTACTTAGGCTAAATGAATCAATTAGTTTCTAAGGGAAAAAAAGTTAGTTTGTGTTTTTTAAAACATGTATTTTGATATTATTTGCCTTATTAAAAGTTACTCCATTCTAATATAAGTCCTTTATTAAAAATCAGTAAGCTAAAAAAAACTTTTTTTTTTGTTCATAAAGACTTAAGTCATTCAAATTTTGGAAAATACACTTTTGTAGATAATGAATAGTATTTGATCTAAAAAAGAATTAAATACTCTGACTAATATCAAAAACTTCAGGCTTTAAATTAATAATCGGATTTACAGCAATTTTTTAAATTTTCACATACGTTTTCTGAAAAACTATATTTTTTGACTTAAGCCCCTATTACCTAACATCAAAGATTTCATAAATATCCAGAAAAGCAAAATAACAATTGATTACTGGCAGTTTTGGATTGACAAAATTATAATATTGCACAATGTATTGAACTGATTTAACCAACTTCTATTATTTTATTTATTAATGAATCGACATTATGATTGTTTTTTATTTTCATTTTTTTAAATGTAGGTCTTTTGGTATTACCGATGTTTCTGACTTACAGTACAGCTGAGAGGCAAATTTGTGAAATTAAATAGAGAATTGTATTCATAATATACGTTCCCTACAACTATTCCAAAAGAGTTTTTTATAACGGAAATAAGCCAAGAAAAATCCGAAGGGATTAAATGGAGGACCCCAGGGCATTAGACCCCAAGGAAAAGAAGAGATTAGCAAAGCGCTTTATCAACTTTCTTTAATCCATTTCTGTGGCTAATTATTTTCATAATTTAATTTTCTACAAATTGACCTATTTTATAGTTTTGTTGAGAGGTTCGTCTTAAAGCTGACACTGGACGTGGCTACTTTTCTTGTTTTTTTTTTGGACACCTTTAATTCCGTAGTAAAGTCGGGTGAGATGAGATGAGTCGGTTAAAACTTGAAGAACGCGCCATGCGATGGCGCTGCCAGCCCTCTCCGCCAATAATCATTTATGCATCAGCACAGCCAGTGTGTATATGTTCACCTCGAGGTCGAATTTGACCGCCGTAATAATAAAAACAATATCACGTACCGGTGAAATTTTATGATATATCTGTGTTACCTTCTACTGTGAATGTATGGGCGAAAAATTACTGCCGAATTCAACATATTAGGTGAGTAGAATGATAATCAGATAACCACAAAAAAAAATGTATTAATAATGTGCAGGGGTTTTTGATTATCACCTTGGTCATCTCTCCCTAGCATTCGGGAGTGATGGCCACCTAACAGTAGGGATAGATGACCATATGTCTTAACGTGTTTTTTTTTTGCAGTTTGACCTCGTTTCCAGTGTTTGCTGCGAAAAAATGCCAACGAACTATAAAAGGAAAAACTCAAATCGTGGAAATTATACTGAAGAAAATCTCAGACGGGCAATTAAAGATGTCAGAAATGGTTGTTCTGTCAATGGCGCTTCAAAAAAACTATGAAATTCCTAGAAAAACCCTTGAAAGGAAAATAAAAAATAATGTGTCCACAACTGGTAAAATGGGACCGAATAGCATGTTGGGTGAGTCAAATGAAAACAAATTGATTCAACATATTAAAAAAGCGCAAAAATATGGTTTTCCAATGAGGATACCCGATGTACGAAAACTTGCGTACGATTTCGCGGAGAGTCTACAGATCAATCATAAGTTCAATAAAGAAAAGGGAGCTGCCGGTTCTGATTGGTTTAGGTCTTTTTTAAGAAGACACCCCGATTTGTCCATTCGCAAGGCAGAAGGTGTTTTCCTAGGGCGAGGTGAGGGCATGAACCGTTTAGATGTAGGAAATTATTTCAAACTTCTGCAAGAAATACTGGAAGAAAATAATCTTTTCGAGAAACCTCGGTGCATCTATAACGTTGATGAAACAGGCCTGCAACTTAATAATCGACCTGGCCATGTTTTAGCCGAAAAAGCAGCAAAGGATGTTGTTACAGTAACATCGGGGGAAAAGGGTGAGACAATCTCGTGCATCGCATGCTGTAATGCAGAGGGTGTTTTTCTGCCACCAGTCTGCATATTTAAAGGCAAGAATTTGAAGAGTGAGTGGACCGATTCAGTGCCGCCTGGCTCACATATTGTCATGTCTCAAAAATCAGCCTATGTTACTGCTAAAATTTTTTTGGATTGGTTCAAAAACCACTTCTTGCCTCGTAAAAGGAGAAGACATTACTAATTCTTGATGGGCATGCATCTCATTGTTCCTGTGTTGAACTTCTAGAAACAGCTGAGGCAAATAATGTCATTTTGTTGTATACCACTCATTATTTGCAACCTCTCGATAGAGCTTTGTTTAAGTCTTTGAAGTCATTCTACTATCAAGCTTGTAGAGAATGGATGCACAGTCACCCGGGAAGGAAATTAGGGCGTCTTCAATTTGGTGAAGTTCTAATGAAAAGCTGGGGAAAGTCAGCGACCGCTGGAAATGCAATGTACGGCTTCAGAGCCACTGGCATATTTCCATTTAACCCCGATTCCATACCGGATTATGCATACACAGTTTCTGATCGAATAATAAACAGCGAAACCACAGGACGCCAGGAAACACTCACACAAGTAATAAACAGTCAACATTTCATTTCTCAAGAAAATAAGGCGGCAGAACCACAAGAAGTTAGACACCCAATCAATATGATGGATGATGCAGTGCCATCCTGTAGCCGTGCTGACACATCAGAACCTCCTCGATGTACAACTCCAGTGGAAGGAACAACTCTTCCAGATTTGCCACCTGGGAAACTTCTTGATCAGATTAATCCCACACCCAAACTAGTTGTTTCTGCAAAAAAACGAGCAAAGAAGGTTGCTACCCTTTTAACCTCTCCTGAACATATTGCAACTGTGAGAGAGCGGTCCGCAAAAAGAAAAATAAAAAACTCAACGACCCCACAAAATATAAAATTCGAGGAAAGACGAATGTTCAAAAGGGAAAACGCTCACCTTCACCTAGCTCTGATGATGAGGAGGACATAGAAATTCAGTATGAAGAGGAAAGCGATACCCTTTCCGAAGTGGATGATACGGCAGTGCGGGATGCGGAGAAAGCTACAACAACACCCGAAAAAAGGAAGATTGGTTGCAGTGCATAATATGCCAAAAGTGGTTTCATGAAAATTGCGCTCATTATATAAATACTTGCCAAAATTGTGGTCAATCTGCGTTTCAAAAGAAGCAAAATACTTGCTAATGACTATCTTTTTTATTAATCCTATGAATAATATGTTAATTTCAGATGTTTTTTTATTTATTTTTTTTTTAGACGGTGGCCGTCTCTTCCTCACTGCATTGGCCAACTCTCCCCATCAAACAGGGAGAGATGGCCACATGTAGCTTTTTTCTATACTAATAATAATAAAAAAAAATAAAAGTATTTTAATCGTATTTATTTATCTACCTGTTAGGATGATAAATAGGCTATGATAAAAAAAATAATCGTAAGACATATCCCCCACCAAAAATTCACAGGCGCCTACTATTGAAAACGGTGGCCATCTCTCCCGACTTTACCCTACTCGTAATTACGTAAATGTTTCTTTTAAAAATTGTTGATTATAATAGCAATTAACTGAATGATAATTCCCTTACAAATGTTCGCATTATCTGTTATTTTCGATGAATTTGGATTCAGTGTTCCCATGGTTTCAAATTAAGAGTAAAAAAGAGACGTTAAAACTATATAAAACTAATTTTATATAAACATAAGACCTAAAAAAAAAGCAATAATAAAATAAAGCTTGTTCACTTTTATTTTTTAACAATAAATATTATGCTTCTATCTCTGGGTTTTGATTGACCTTAATTTTGTCATTGGCAACACTTATGTTGGACCCGAAAAATCATACTCGGACTCACAGAATTAGTTCTGCTTAATGGTGGTTTGCTTAACTTCATAATATTCCATGCTGTAGGTGTGCGCTAAAAAAAAATACCTAGAATCATGTAAATAATAAATTTAAAAAGGCCTCTTATGAATTGACTGTAAAAAAGCTACCTACCCAAAAACCATGGGAATTTACTTGATTCGGTGACCTTGTCCCTGCTTCATCGGATACTATTTAACACGTCACATCAATAATTACCACAACAAAACGTTTTTTTCTGCATGGAGAAACTGAGCATTTACTTCGTCGTCATAGATCAAATTATGTCCTAGAAGCAAACTAAAAGGGATTACAAATTAGAGGTGACGAATAAAAGGAAAAGACACAAAAACGGGTGACTGGTAAGGGCACCGACGATAATGGCAGACATTTTTCAGAAAAACTTCTTTCATTTGTCTGGGAGATTAATGATGGCGTACGGGGGCAGCGAGAAACAAAGAGTTTGACTGACTCGGAGGTCGTGCGGTTCAAAAATAAATGATTTGAGCAAAGTAATGGTTCGTTTTACAATTTTGTTGTCTTATTTTTGGTCGAGAGGCTTTGTATGTACAGCATGATATTATATCAAGTGTACTATGTCAATGTTTTTGCCTATGCACATTATTTTAGTATAAAGTCACTCGTAATCGGTTTGGATCTTTTTGTATGTTCGTCAGGGATGTATGTACCATAGAGTAAAATTGCTTCTAATAAAAATTGTTCAAAGTCTTCCAAGTCCCCTACTTGATACTCAAACAAAGTTGTTGTTTACTAATTCCAGCCTTTCAATGTTCTATGGTTCTAATATTGCTCTCAGACCAACAGGACCTTCCAGTTCTTACTGGATATGTTTAATGAACTCATTGATTTTAACTGCATTATGCTTACATGAAGTAACCGGAAGAATTTCTATGAAGTCCTTAGACTAGGCACACACTAATATTTCCAAGTCGTTTATTTCCATTGCAAAAAAATTATTTTCACAATTATCACTAGGCTTTAGATCTTCTAGAAAATAGGTGACAATTAGAAACAAAAACGTACTTTTCTCAGTAGAATCCAAACATGCAGTCACATCCAGAGTGTTCTATTTAGAAAAACAACGTTGATCTCCATTGCAACCAAACAGAAATGAGCGAAAAAATTCATGCAGGTACAAATGTTATAGAAATCAGAGTTATGTGTGGGTTTTTTCCACTCTGAATATTAAATAAATGTAAAAAAAATGACAGTCAAACTTTTTTAGTATTTAGTAGTTAGTGGGCATATATTTTTTTTTTTTTTTATGGTAAACACAAGCACAAGAGGAAAGTCCTATGTCACTCTTGGAGTGGTGCTTGCGCGAAGATATTTGTGGGCATTTATCTTGAATCGCTGTAGGTTGTATGCGTCGGGAAATATGTGAGGTGGAAGCCATTCCACAAAGAAGATGTTCTCCAGATAAATGAGTCCCGATACAGCGACGTCCTTGGGGTAGGCAGGTGGACTCGATGTTGATGAGCCGCAACTGCTAGACGCGTCCTTCTTGCCGGAACAGCCCTGGGTGGGATCAGGCCTGCCAGCTCAGAGGAGCACTTACCGTGATAATAACGGTAGAATAAACATAGATCAGCCACCTTTCTCCTGTGCTCCAGACTATCCAGACTATTTGTCAGTTCTGGTTTGTCGATAAGACGAATAGCTCTCTTCTGTATAGAATCTAGCAGCTTTAAACTATGCTTGGGTGCAGAGCTCCAGACATGCGAGCAATACTCGAGGGAAGGGCGTATTTGAGCCTTATAAAGAGTCAGCAGCTGTTCTGGTGTATACAGTTTTTTCGTTTTGAAAAGCACTCCGAGTTTTTTGGAAGCTGCCCTGGCGATCTCGGCAACGTGGTCATGCCAGAACACATTGTTGGTGACTTCGACTCCTAGAAGATGTAAAGATGATTAATTTGCACTTGAACGATTGGCCCTGTCTCAGATCGAGAAAAACATCCACATACCATTATGTTACTCCCTTCATGTTTTCCATCAGATCTAAATAGTTTGCTTTCCATTATTTAGAAGAATCATTCCAATTTTGGGACCAAGAAAAATGAGCTCTGGCAAACTCTATTCTGTTCTTTTTCTTTGAAGGAAGTACAATAACTCTTCTATAAAAACCTGCGTAATAAGTGGAGGGTTTAAATTCATCCTGGTTGATTAATTCAAAACTGATGCAAGATTTCTTTTTTTCGTGTGGATTCGTGTGGAAATGATGGGACAGTTTTGAGAACCTTAAAATTGTTGGAGGTATCATCATTTTCTCAATGAAGGTTACTTTGAATGGGTTATTAAAATTGCATGATTTTTCCATGGTATAGTTAAAACTTTTGGTTGACCGAGGACATGACTCACACAATAAATTCTCGTTATAATTTGTTAAATAAAAAATCTGGTTTTTCATTATTTGGCAATATGGCAGCAATATCAGGCGTATTATCTCTATCTGATAATTGATAACGGAATTGGAGCAAAACAACAAAAATAACCAAGTACGCAATTCGAATATCACAACGATTACGTGTACAATAAACATGATAAAATTAATCCGGCTAATATTCCTCTTAATTGTTGATGCAATACATGCATCATTTTGTACACATATTAATATAAAGTAATAAAAGAGTTGTTTGTTAAATTCACCAACTTGGGTATTTTTACAAACTGAATACAATAGTGAAATAAATGTCTCGTAATTCTTTTAATTAATAATAAAAAATCAGTAAAAGTAAATTTAGTTCTGCTGATGCGGTAGCATCATCCAATAAAATATCTAATTTTTAAAAGTAGATTTGAAATAATAGTAATATGATGTTCATTCAAACAGTTGTTACATAAAGCGATAATTAGTATTACATAGTTCCTATATTCATTGCACATTTTGAATGAAAAAACTGGTGCTTAAGAATCCGTTGGATCTTTTTTCGGCACTATGTGTCTTAGGTCCATTCTTGATTAATGTCTTGAATTTCAGTAGAATTTCTTCTTATTATTATTAAATTTCATTTTCAGCAATTCAGTTTCAGCAGAATTTCCAATACAAAGGAAATTACAGTTGACGGTTTTTTTTTAATGACGGCAAGACTAGTTTATGGCTTTAGCCAAATACATATTTACTTACGATACGACGATGCTAAAAATATGATTCCACGACGACACCTAACTCTGCTTACCTGAAACAAAACAAAAATTAGCAATGTAATATATAGATTTTTAAAATTTTAATTAACACATATTTTGGATATACAACATGCTTGACCGATATAGAAGAAAGAGGCCACCAATTTTATTTTAAAATAGACAAACTTGACACTCCTTGAACATTTTAACGTTCGTTCAATGATTGTTAGAGAGGTATATAAGTCGGGGATGATGAGTTATAGACAAAAATAAAAAGTCTAGTTGTGTTACAGCTTACTACAACAATGTGTACATCCCAACGAACCCTAGCAGACGCATGTGTTTCACGTTCTCTACATCTCCATGACTAGGCGGTACATCAAAGCAAAATTTACAAACGAATTCGTTTGACTTCATTTATTGTGTATACTTCATGTTGTCATGTTGCACCAACTGAGTGGTCTAACTCACTTTCTTTACAACTCATCAGTTTATATCCAGTAAGCATTATGAACAAAATGTTTATGGAAGACATTCATATTATTAGCTATCTTTAGTAATTTCTAAAATATTCACGATAATAATTAACCCTTTGAGGACAACTGGTTATCAGTGAAAACCACACTACTAATATTCACACTAGTATAGTTTCCTGCCGGTAACACATGATGACCACGGTGTTTGTTGTGTTGCCTATGCATAACCTTATCTCGCTAGTCGGTTCCAATCGATTATTAGTCGTGTTTAACCTAATTTATGGAACAGAATTGATCGTGCATGGAGTGTTTCAAGGTTATAAAATAGTTTTGTGTTCATTCTTTAGTTTTTGTGATATTTTTGCTTCAAAAATAGCAGTGTTTCAACAAATGTATATATTCTAGTGTAAAAAATGGTCTGTATTTTTTTGAATGGACTTTCTGTGATCAGCTTTTGTGTGGTTCCCCCTAGTAACCACTAGGAAAATTTGACTTTTTTTAAATATGGTTTTCTCGTCTGCCAATTGATTCCCAATCTTGGTCATGTGTGTGAAAACCACAATAAGACATGATAAATCATATTTTTTAATATATATTATATACTTTTCAGATAATATGGCTGCCTGGAAGTTTTCTGAACTTGAATGGACCCGAATCGTTTTTTCGACCTTCTGGAAGAAATACCAAGCGATGATGAATCTCTTGCAGAAGACTTAGATGAGGTTATCAATGATGAATCGCAACCGCCTGATGGTCCGAGCAATAACGACGAAGTTTTTGACATCGAAAATATGAATCTTATTATCGAAAATAACGACGTTGCTGCTAACGATTTACACTGGGACAGCGATGATGACATTCCGCTCGCCAGACTACCCGACGTCTTCCTTCCAGATTATTGGACTAACGATATTTCTAACAGTAACAAAGCAGGTACTTTCACAGAATCAACTGGTCCAATATTGCCTGATAATATCGAGACTCCGACTGATGTATTTTTACATTTGTTTCCCGAAGATTTCATCACCCATGTAGTGTTTCAGACGAACCTATATGCATTTCAGAAATATGGTGAAGGAAGAAATTTCAAACCAACTACTGAAAAGGAGATTAAAATTTTTTTGTTTGGGAGTTAATATTCTAATGAGTTTGGAAAAACTGCCAAGCTTCAAAGATTACTGGTCCTATGATAAGGAAATGAGGGATTCTTTTATTAGTTCCGCTATTAGTAGAGACAGATTTGCTTGGTTGCTAAGTAATATTCACCTCAATAATAATTTACTTCATACAAAAAAAGGTGAACAAAATTACGATAAGCTATATAAAGTAAGACCATTACTTTCTAAGCTTCAAGAAACATTTATGTCGTCCATGAAACGACCAGAGCATGATAAAGTTCAAAGGGCGTAGTAGCTTCCGATGAAGCGGACGTCGAAAACGACTTTTTCAGGATTTTCAAAGTGCTCTCATTCCCTTAGTTCTGCTCGGATCCTGTTATAACCCGATGTTTTCGTAATCTAAATGATCAGAATAAGACGCTGGTATACTTAGTTTGATTTCGAAAAAAATCAATTTTTGGTGAAAAAATTCGATACGGGGGGATATACCCGAAAAATGAAAAATTCCAAACTTTGAAGGTCGATATCTCGGCTTCTATAGGAGCTATCGGGAAAATTCCAACGGTTTTGTCTTAGTTTCGTCATTCTAAATCCAACGAGACCATCCGCAAGGTTGTAGCTTTTACGATAGCCGAGATATGGCATTTTTGATGCCCATTTTTGGCCTCAAAAACGGACGTCGAAAACGACTTTTTCAGGATTTTCAAAGTGCTCTCATTCCCTTAGTTCTGCTCGGATCCTGTTATAACCCGATGTTTTCGTAATCTAAATGATCAGAATAAGACGCTGGTATACTTAGTTTGATTTCGAAAAAAATCAATTTTTGGTGAAAAAATTCGATACGGGGGGATATACCCGAAAAATGAAAAATTCCAAACTTTGAAGGTCGATATCTTGGCTTCTATAGGAGCTATCGGGAAAATTCCAACGGTTTTGTCTTAGTTTCGTCATTCTAAATCCAACGAGACCATCCGCAAGGTTGTAGCTTTTACGATAGCCGAGATATGGCATTTTTGATGCCCATTTTTGGCCTCAAAAACGGACGTCGAAAACGACTTTTTCAGGATTTTCAAAGTGCTCTCATTCCCTTAGTTCTGCTCGGATCCTGTTATAACCCGGTGTTTTCGTAATCTAGATGATCAGAATAAGACGCTGGTATACTTAGTTTGATTTCGAAAAAAATCAATTTTTGGTGAAAAAATTCGATACGGGGGGATATACCCGAAAAATGAAAAATTCCAAACTTTGAAGGTCGATATCTTGGCTTCTATAGGAGCTATCGGGAAAATTCCAACGGTTTTGTCTTAGTTTCGCCATTCTAAATCCAACGAGACCATCCGCAAGGTTGTAGCTTTTACGATAGCCGAGATATGGCATTTTTGATGCCCATTTTTGGCCTCAAAAACGGACGTCGAAAACGACTTTTTCAGGATTTTCAAAGTGCTCTCATTCCCTTAGTTCTGCTCGGATCCTGTTATAACCCGGTGTTTTCGTAATCTAAATGATCAGAATAAGACGCTGGTATACTTAGTTTGATTTTGAAAAAAATCAATTTTTGGTGAAAAAATTCGATACGGGGGGGTATACCCGAAAAATGAAAAAGTCCAAACTTTGAAGGTCGATATCTCGGCTTCTATGGGAGCTATCGGGAAAATTCCAACGGCTTTGTCTTAGTTTTGTCATTCTAAATCCAACGAGACCATCCGCAAGGTTGTAGCTTTTACGATAGCCGAGATATGGCATTTTTGATGCCCATTTTTGGCCTCAAAAACGGACGTCGAAAACGACTTTTTCAGGATTTTCAAAGTGCTCTTATTCCCTTAGTTCTGCTCGGATCCTGTTATAACCCGATGTTTTCGTAATCTAAATGATCAGAATAAGACGCTGGTATACTTAGTTTGATTTCGAAAAAAATCTATTTTTGGTGAAAAAATTCGATACGGGGGGGTATACCCGAAAAATTAAAAATTCCAAACTTTGAAGGTCGATATCTCGGCTTCTATAGGAGCTATCGGGAAAATTCCAACGGTTTTGTCTTAGTTTCGTCATTCTAAATCCAACGAGACCATCCGCAAGGTTGTAGCTTTTACGATAGCCGAGATATGGCATTTTTGATGCCCATTTTTGGCCTCAAAAACGGACGTCGAAAACGACTTTTTCAGGATTTTCAAAGTGCTCTCATTCCCTTAGTTCTGCTCGGATCCTGTTATAACCCGGTGTTTTCGTAATCTAAATGATCAGAATAAGACGCTGGTATACTTAGTTTGATTTTGAAAAAAATCAATTTTTGGTGAAAAAATTCGATACGGGGGGGTATACCCGAAAAATGAAAAAGTCCAAACTTTGAAGGTCGATATCTCGGCTTCTATGGGAGCTATCGGGAAAATTCCAACGGCTTTGTCTTAGTTTTGTCATTCTAAATCCAACGAGACCATCCGCAAGGTTGTAGCTTTTACGATAGCCGAGATATGGCATTTTTGATGCCCATTTTTGGCCTCAAAAACGGACGTCGAAAACGACTTTTTCAGGATTTTCAAAGTGCTCTTATTCCCTTAGTTCTGCTCGGATCCTGTTATAACCCGATGTTTTCGTAATCTAAATGATCAGAATAAGACGCTGGTATACTTAGTTTGATTTCGAAAAAAATCTATTTTTGGTGAAAAAATTCGATACGGGGGGGTATACCCGAAAAATTAAAAATTCCAAACTTTGAAGGTCGATATCTCGGCTTCTATAGGAGCTATCGGGAAAATTCCAACGGTTTTGTCTTAGTTTCGTCATTCTAAATCCAACGAGACCATCCGCAAGGTTGTAGCTTTTACGATAGCCGAGATATGGCATTTTTGATGCCCATTTTTGGCCTCAAAAACGGACGTCGAAAACGACTTTTTCAGGATTTTCAAAGTGCTCTCATTCCCTTAGTTCTGCTCGGATCCTGTTATAACCCGGTGTTTTCGTAATCTAAATGATCAGAATAAGACGCTGGTATACTTAGTTTGATTTTGAAAAAAATCAATTTTTGGTGAAAAAATTCGATACGGGGGGGTATACCCGAAAAATGAAAAAGTCCAAACTTTGAAGGTCGATATCTCGGCTTCTATGGGAGCTATCGGGAAAATTCCAACGGCTTTGTCTTAGTTTTGTCATTCTAAATCCAACGAGACCATCCGCAAGGTTGTAGCTTTTACGATAGCCGAGATATGGCATTTTTGATGCCCATTTTTGGCCTCAAAAACGGACGTCGAAAACGACTTTTTCAGGATTTTCAAAGTGCTCTCATTCCCTTAGTTCTGCTCGGATCCTGTTATAACCCGGTGTTTTCGTAATCTAAATGATCAGAATAAGACGCTGGTATACTTAGTTTGATTTTGAAAAAAATCAATTTTTGGTGAAAAAATTCGATACGGGGGGGTATACCCGAAAAATGAAAAAGTCCAAACTTTGAAGGTCGATATCTCGGCTTCTATGGGAGCTATCGGGAAAATTCCAACGGCTTTGTCTTAGTTTTGTCATTCTAAATCCAACGAGACCATCCGCAAGGTTGTAGCTTTTACGATAGCCGAGATATGGCATTTTTGATGCCCATTTTTGGCCTCAAAAACGGACGTCGAAAACGACTTTTTCAGGATTTTCAAAGTGCTCTTATTCCCTTAGTTCTGCTCGGATCCTGTTATAACCCGATGTTTTCGTAATCTAAATGATCAGAATAAGACGCTGGTATACTTAGTTTGATTTCGAAAAAAATCTATTTTTGGTGAAAAAATTCGATACGGGGGGGTATACCCGAAAAATTAAAAATTCCAAACTTTGAAGGTCGATATCTCGGCTTCTATAGGAGCTATCGGGAAAATTCCAACGGTTTTGTCTTAGTTTCGTCATTCTAAATCCAACGAGACCATCCGCAAGGTTGTAGCTTTTACGATAGCCGAGATATGGCATTTTTGATGCCCATTTTTGGCCTCAAAAACGGACGTCGAAAACGACTTTTTCAGGATTTTCAAAGTGCTCTCATTCCCTTAGTTCTGCTCGGATCCTGTTATAACCCGGTGTTTTCGTAATCTAAATGATCAGAATAAGACGCTGGTATACTTAGTTTGATTTTGAAAAAAATCAATTTTTGGTGAAAAAATTCGATACGGGGGGGTATACCCGAAAAATGAAAAAGTCCAAACTTTGAAGGTCGATATCTCGGCTTCTATGGGAGCTATCGGGAAAATTCCAACGGCTTTGTCTTAGTTTTGTCATTCTAAATCCAACGAGACCATCCGCAAGGTTGTAGCTTTTACGATAGCCGAGATATGGCATTTTTGATGCCCATTTTTGGCCTCAAAAACGGACGTCGAAAACGACTTTTTCAGGATTTTCAAAGTGCTCTTATTCCCTTAGTTCTGCTCGGATCCTGTTATAACCCGATGTTTTCGTAATCTAAATGATCAGAATAAGACGCTGGTATACTTAGTTTGATTTCGAAAAAAATCTATTTTTGGTGAAAAAATTCGATACGGGGGGGTATACCCGAAAAATTAAAAATTCCAAACTTTGAAGGTCGATATCTCGGCTTCTATAGGAGCTATCGGGAAAATTCCAACGGTTTTGTCTTAGTTTCGTCATTCTAAATCCAACGAGACCATCCGCAAGGTTGTAGCTTTTACGATAGCCGAGATATGGCATTTTTGATGCCCATTTTTGGCCTCAAAAACGGACGTCGAAAACGACTTTTTCAGGATTTTCAAAGTGCTCTTATTCCCTTAGTTCTGCTCGGATCCTGTTATAACCCGATGTTTTCGTAATCTAAATGATCAGAATAAGACGCTGGTATACTTAGTTTGATTTCGAAAAAAATCTATTTTTGGTGAAAAAATTCGATACGGGGGGGTATACCCGAAAAATGAAAAATTCCAAACTTTGAAGGTCGATATCTCGGCTTCTATAGGAGCTATCGGGAAAATTCCAACGGTTTTGTCTTAGTTTCGTCATTCTAAATCCAACGAGACCATCCGCAAGGTTGTAGCTTTTACGATAGCCGAGATATGGCATTTTTGATGCCCATTTTTGGCCTCAAAAACGGACGTCGAAAACGACTTTTTCAGGATTTTCAAAGTGCTCTCATTCCCTTTGTTCTGCTCGGATCCTGTTATAACCCGGTGTTTTCGTAATCTAGATAATCAGAATAAGACGCTGGTATACTTAGTTTGATTTCGAAAAAAATCAATTTTTGGTGAAAAAATTCGATACGGGGGGGTATACCCGAAAAATGAAAAATTCCAAACTTTGAAGGTCGATATCTCGGCTTCTATGGGAGCTATCGGGAAAATTCCAACGGTTTTGTCTTAGTTTCGTCATTCTAAATCCAACGAGACCATCCGCAAGGTCGTAGCTTTTACGGTAGCCGAGATGTGGCATTTTTGATGCCCATTTTTGGCTTCAAAAACGGACGTCGAAAACGACTTTTTCAGGATTTTCAAAGTGCTCTCATTCCGTTAGTTCTGCTCGGATCCTGTTATAACCCGGTGTTTTCGTAATCTAGATGATCAGAATAAGACGCTGGTATACTTAGTTTGATTTTGAAAAAAATCAATTTTTGGTGAAAAAATTCGATACGGGGGGGTATACCCGAAAAATGAAAAAGTCCAAACTTTGAAGGTCGATATCTCGGCTTCTATGGGAGCTATCGGGAAAATTCCAACGGTTTTGTCTTAGTTTTGTCATTCTAAATCCAACGAGACCATCCGCAAGGTTGTAGCTTTTACGATAGCCGAGATATGGCATTTTTGATGCCCATTTTTGGCCTCAAAAACGGACGTCGAAAACGACTTTTTCAGGATTTTCAAAGTGCTCTTATTCCCTTAGTTCTGCTCGGATCCTGTTATAACCCGATGTTTTCGTAATCTAAATGATCAGAATAAGACGCTGGTATACTTAGTTTGATTTCGAAAAAAATCAATTTTTGGTGAAAAAATTCGATACGGGGGGGTATACCCGAAAAATGAAAAATTCCAAACTTTGAAGGTCGATATCTCGGTTTCTATGGGAGCTATCGGGAAAATTCCAACGGTTTTGTCTTAGTTTCGTCATTCTGAATCCAACGAGACCATCCGCAAGGTCGTAGCTTTTACGGTAGCCAAGATGTGGCATTTTTGATGCCCATTTTTGGCTTCAAAAACGGACGTCGAAAACGACTTTTTCAGGATTTTCAACAAGATATATGTGCGAATTTGAAATTTTTAGTGGTAAAGTTGATCAAGTCACAGAAACAAAATTGGGTCATAGAGTTGTCACGAATCTCACTCGGACATTGGTGAACAAAAACCACAAAGTTTTTTTTTACTATTATTTTAATAATCTCTTGTGGAACTATTCGTAAGAGGCGGAAACATTTTCCCGAACTCAAAGAAAACAAAGGCGCATGAAACGTGGAGATGCCGATTGGCGTGTTTCAAAAAATGGAATAGCTGCACTCAAATGGATGGACTGCCGAAGTGTTCTAGTGAATTATGGAAACTACTACCAGAAAAAATAAGAATGGTTTTTCTGAAGATTTACCATGTCCAAAGATCATCCTTAATTACAATAATCATATGGGATATGTTGACCCTTTTGACATGATGAAAAGTCTTTATGAAGTTGACAGAAAGTCTCACAAATGGTGGCTCTACCTCACTTCGGTGCGCTAAATGTAGTACCTTAACAGATGTTCATAGAACCATTTGGAAGTGCTCAACTTAATAGTTGAAGTTGGGTTATGTCTAAATAAAGAAAGAATTGTTTCGCATTGTTTTACACAAAATAATGGACTTTTGAATCATTTTAAGTTATAAATTAGAAAAAATATCTTAATTTCTTATTTACTTAGGTCCTAGTGGTTACCATTAGTATCCACATCCTGCAGGATAATCCTGTATATTTTTTATTTGTTTAAGACTTATTTAAACATAAGCTTGTGCCAATAAACACGTTTTTATAAAAAAATCTTATTATTCTCCACTTTCATAATTTTCCAATTAATTTCGGCCTCAAGGGGTTTTAAACAAGCATATTCAAAATATTAATCATTTTATTATTATTATTATTATTATTATTACATGAAGTGTTCAATATGTCCTCTGATTTGTTCAAAACATAAATAAATACGTTCCTGAACTTTTCTTTCTACTTTATGTAAACATTTGTGGAATCGCTTGAGCAAGCGCATCTCGTATTATCTGCCGTTGTAGGTGGATTTCTATAAACAACTTCTTTTATAAAACCCTGATTAAAAAAAAATCCAATTATGTTAAGTCAGGCGATCTGGCTGGCCACCTAATACGTCCATTCCTTCCAAACCACTTTCCTTCAAAGGTCACATTCAAATGTTCAGTGGGATTTCGAGAAAGATGCGCAAGAGCTCCGTCCTGTTGAAACCACATTCGCTTTCTAGTAATTAATGGAACATTCGCAAGTAATCTAGGCAGTTCATTTTGTAAGAATTGAAGATACATTTCTCTATTAAGATGACCGTTAAAAAATTGGGAGCAATAATAGTGCCTCCAATAATTCCACATCACACATTTAATGACCACCTATGCTGGTAGTCGTTCTGCCGCATGAAATGGGTGTTTTCGGATGAATAATAATGAAAGTTATGTCTATAAAAAATAGAGGAGTACCACGCAGCACTATAAAAGAAGTCTGACGTAATTAAGTACAAGTCAGCGGTCCCGATTTGGTCCAGAGCCAGTCAACATCGAGGTCGCTTCCAAATTGTGCTGGCAATTGCCTTGTTGCAGTGCCATAAAACAAGCAAGTTATGTCTATTTACTGATCCATTTTTATGAAATGTTGTCTCATCTCTCAATAGCACATAGTTAAAAAACATGGGGTCGTTTTTTAATTTATTTCTGCTCCAAGTACAAAATTCAAGTCACTTTTGTATATCCCTATCAAAAAGTGATGAAAATTGTTCCCGTCCAACGGACCTCATTCTTCCTACCTACTTAACAAACATTCTCTGTCTCCACGAATTTCGCTAATAACATTCTAAAAGATTTTTCATCTGGACATCTCCTATCAGGATGTTACTCTTAAAACATTAAAAGTCTTTCAATTTTCAAAGGAAGCACCCTGTTAGAAAATGTTAGCCATTTTTTTTAGGCTTTAGCAAAGACCTATATACTGTTGCAGCACCCTGTAGAAGCCTTTTTGAGACATACACAAATGCATAAGTGTGCAGGATTGTGGTGTTAGCAGACATATTAAAGGGCCTTGTTGGAGCATTCAGTAATCTAACATTTTGCTGTATTCGGTGACATTTGACTTTTACAGAAATAAAATCCTCTTTATTATTCAGGGTAATTGACGAGAAGTGACAAATTTCCCATTCATAAAAAAGGATCATTTACACATTAAAATAACTATTTTAAATTTAAACTGTATTAGTTCGAATTTTTCTTGTACATTATTTTACTTTTACTATACTAGTATGAATCCTAATTAATACATACATAAACCCTCGGCTTTTTATATCTAAACCAACATATCTCATGAAACAACGCCTGCTATCATATCCTCTTATCTAATAATTTCTATAATATTCACGAAGAGCAGATAAACGTAAATGTATGTTTAAATAACACGAAAACAGACACTTTCATTGCCGTCAGTTATCTCTTAGCCCCCCTCAGGGTAAAATAAAATGTCCGCTAGAGCGTCCATTATGAGACAATTTTCCGTAAAATACAATTTAATGGATAAAAATGTCCATCGTGTATCCGGTAAGAAATGTATGTTAGAAGTTGTAAATGTATTTGCGAAGCTTGTTGCCTGACCGCAATATGCAGTCTTTAATTAATGCTCGCGGACTATTTTAGACCCCTGTCAAAACATGACAATGGTACGCTTGCAGCGGACTATTGTTTTTCCGGCTTTGTAAAATACAGAGCGTTGATCTGCTCCTAGTAATTATAAGTATGTAAACAACCTTGGCACAAAACCCCAATGCCTCTTGTAAAAACTGATCAGAGATGGAACTTCACTTTTGTGCCCAATAAATTACTCAAAGAATTCTTTTTATCTATATCATGTCTATCGCATGACCAGGAGATCCTTATAACATCACACAAAGTAATCAGACCAGAAGCTTAGAACTGACAGAAAGATGGACAAATTTTTCTTCATTAATGTTTTATTAGATTATACATGTGGAAATTTAGCCTTCCTAAAGTTAAATTGAGGCAGATTGTTGTTCTGTATTGTGGTATTTGAAACGTGAGGTAGAGCAGCATCCTACGGAAACCATCAAGGCAGGATGATGAAAGTCATCATTCAGTAGTGGAACCTCATTTTTCTGACTTCAATGTTAACATTTGCAAAGACCAAATCAAGAAACCTGCCATTCATGTTCCAAAGACGGTTATACTGTCTGAGTCCAAGAATTAAAAAAAAGTTATTTGATAGTTTGCTTTCATTATTTAAAGCTTGATTCACTTGAAATGTGGGGACATTAAAGTCCCCAAAAACAATAAGTCGCTTGGAAACAAGTAGATTTAAGGAGGCTACCAATTCACAGAAAGTCTCGAGGTCGCTGTCACAAGTGGTAGGTGGGAGGTAGACAACAAGTAGATAAAGTACAAAATAGTTAATAGTAATTAGTAATCTTACAACTTATAGATGGTAACAAATTGGGTATGATTCCAAAATCAACTCTCTCCGATTTAATGGATTTGGAGGTTGCCAACAAGGATCCGCCCCACGCATGTCTTCTACTCTCCTTAACTGTCTGTCAACTCTAAATACAGTATATTCTCCAGTAAAGAGCGTATGAGATGTAAAAATTCTTGACATGTCTAATAATTAATTTAAAATTTTTCCTATCTATCTCTTCTCTAGCCTAACAAAATCAACTATTAAACAAAACAATAAACTAATAAACTTGATATAAAGCACAAAATTTACCAATAGGAAAACATGTATCTGTAATACAACAAGGATAATTTACCCAAAAAAGAGAAATAAAGCAAAAATTGAATAAATGATTGAATGATTATTTTTGGAATCTTCTTGATACTGAATTTCAAGTATTCCTATAAAAATTCTTCTAAATTTAATGGAAGTGAAATTTTGAAAGACAACTACAAATCTGAAATCTATAAGTCATGCTTGAAAAACTTATGGATAGTTATATTTTCGGATTTTATCAGGGAGGCGTATTTCCTGTGCATCAAGCAGAATAAAAATATGGAAATAGCTTTATAAAGATCTCTACATCCAATAACACATAGATATATTAAACCTCCTTTAAAGAAACTCTTTCTCCTATCTATATAAGCTATGTGTTGTGTTGGGGGTTCGATTTCCGATACTTTAACCACGTGTTCTAAAGAAATCCAGAGGAGTTAAATCGGGAGAACGAGGTGGCCAGGCGATTGTACCATTACGTCCAATCCATGTCCTTACGTTTCCCTATCGGAAAAATATCCCTCTCCCTTACTACCTGATGAAAGGTTACCTGCATAAGTTTAAAAATCAAAGTTTTTCATTTATTATTTTGAGTAATTTCTTAAAAAACCTTTAAAATAAGAGAACTTTTATGCATGTGGAGGACATAATAGTGATGCAAAAATGAGTTTCAATGAACTCGAAAAATAAAATGTTGATATGGCCCACATTCAAAGAACTTCCATTTATATGGTTTTTTGTCGATAAAATTGTACGGATAACACGTGGGTAAAATATCAGAAATGGAACCCCTAACACACTGTATAATATAATAACTGAACCTATGACTGAATCATGTGGTATTCCTGCTGACAAACTAAGTTTATTAGAGTGCAAGCATTTATTTTTAGTTTTCGCAGCAGCATTCCATGTGATACACGGTCAAAGGCTTTTGCCAAATCACAAGAAACTACTATGGCTTTTTTATCACTTCCCGATTTTTAACAATCGGGAAATTGCATCATTTGGTTATTTGGAAGAACTGAAGTCGAATTAAAATGTGTCCTTCGTAACGAAATCGATATTTATTGAGTCATTTCCTACTATTCGCAGAAACATTCTAGAAACAGTTAAAATACCCGGCTCTCCCTGTACTCGAGCGGATCAATTTAATCCGCATGAACGGTTTGTTTGTCAGGCAATTTTATTTCGGAGCTTAAAATCGCTCTTAGCAATGTTGATTTTAAGCTCTCGGAGCACATCCTGTTTAGGCACCTGAGCTAAACGAAAATATCGCAAAAACCAACACAGTTGGATTATCGCCGTTTGCCTCCCGAGTAAACTTCCTTTTTCGCGAGTATTTTCCGGGAATTTTTTTATTTTGTTGTTCGTCTAGGAAAGCTACTTAAGCTGCGTACACAATAAAACAAAACATCGTATCGTAACATGATTGTATCATGATTCATGTTCGCGTAAAGGTGCGTCCAGACCGGACGCCCCGAACGGCACAGCAACAACAACTTTTTGCTTCTTTGCGCGTGTTCAATCAATCAATCAATTAAAAAACAAACACATATACAATACACAAATCATACATAAGTATAAAATAGCAACTAAAATAATGCTCAAAACAGAAAAACTCTTACAGCAAAACTTAAGTACTACATACACATTTCTGACAGGGCACAGACATTCAACAGAAAATATAAAGTATATGTCATATGAAATCTATCTAAAAAAAAGTCATTTACTTCATAGTAGCCTCTTGCAACCAACAATTTTTTAACCTTTTTCCTAAAGACTATTACTTTGCACTTCCTTAATATCCGCTGGAAGATGATTAAACATTTTTTTTACCATCAAATATAAATGACCATTTTATTAATGAGTTTGAGGGTACAGGCACAATCACATCATTAGCCCTTCTGCTGCTATAATGGTGCCAACATTCCAACATCTCCAACATTGAGATCTCTGTACTTTTTGTGAATCAAGCACACCGTTTCCAGTATAAATAAAGAAGGCAACGTAAGGATTTTGTGAGTAATAAAAAGTTCTCTACATTAATCTCTTATACCTACTTTGCAAATATATCTGATAGCCCTCTTTTGCAAGATAAAAACACTCATAAATAATTGATTGGTACACGCACCCCAAAAACACAAACCATACCTCAGATGTGACTCAATCAGTGCAAAATAGGCATTCCTGGCCATACCAAACTCTACTTCTCTTGCTATGATTTTAAGAACATAACAATTAGACGCCAACTTGTTGCACAATAATCTGATATGACTTTTAAACTTCAATTTGTTGTCAAGACTTATTCCCAAGAACTTATTCTCATTTAAATTATTTAAATCAATGTTTCCAAGGTAAACTCTGCTCAAACTGCATTTAAAGTTCATGACATTTGTTTTAAGAACATTTAAAGTTAGCTTGTTGCAGTCACACCATTTTTTAATTTTGGCTAAAATATCAGAAACAAAATGGGACCCAACACTGATCCCTGTGGGACACCATGTGAAACAGGCTGCTGTTTTGAGGAGGAACCACCTGAGGAAACACTTTGATACCTATCCTTCAAATACGATGCGAACCATTGCAGAGCCGGCCCCCGAAAATCATAACGCTCAAGCTTCCACAGCAGTATTCCGTGATCAACGCAATCAAAGGCCTTGGTCAGATCACAGAACACTGCCGCAGCCAACCCGCCACTGTTCAGTCCCAAAAAGAGGGACTCTAGGAATGAGAAAATAGCGTCAGACGTTCCCTTACCTTCCTGGAATCCAAGTTGTTCGCTCCAATTATATTTTTTTGGGTCAAATAGGACATCATGCGGCTCTTTACTAGTCTTTCAATAATTTTGGAAAGTGTTGACAGCAGTGCTACGGGTCTATAATTAGAGGGAGACTCTGGATCAACTCCTTTAAATAATGGAATTACTTTAGCTCTCTTAAGGCAATCCGGAAATGTACCTGTGGTAAAAGAGTGATTTATGGCACTAACCAATACCTCCAATGCGCAATCAGGCAAGTTAAGGAAATGCTGGACAGTTAGACCATCATAGCCAAAAGACTTTTTTTTCTTAATTTCCCTAAGGGTAGATTTAATTTCTGGAATATCAACAGACAGGAAAAAAGGATGAATCAGGCTCAGCAGGACGATCAAGATACTGCTGATAATTAGAGTCGCCCTGGATTTGTATTTGCCAAGTTTCTACCAATAGTACAGTAGAAGTCATTTAGTTTGTCAGGCCTAATATTTATTCCCAAACATGATGAATCTCCCTGCTTCCCCCTCAATTCATTAACTATCTTCCAAGCTTCTCTTTGAATATTGCTCGAATTACTTATTCTTTTTTTATAATAACTTTCTTTAGCTTTTTTAATATAATGCCCTATAAGCATTAAAATAATTTAAAAAATGCATTATTATTAATTAAAAATTTACGAGTATAGTGTAGGCACCTGAGGTTTCTTGCAGAGGTTTGAATACCTTTGGTAATCCATTTCTTTCTTGATTTTTTCTTTAATAATCTAATCGGAAAGGCTTTATTAATATGTTCACACAAAATTTTATGAAAAAATGTTAATGGATCATCAGTGGTTAAAATTCGCTGCCAGAAAATAGTGCCAGTTCGTTGTTGTTCCGCCAGTTGTCGGTACATCAAAAGAAACCCGAGGCTCGTGCGCGTCTTGGCACGGTTAGTTTAGACAAAGTTTTTGAAGTGAGCTGTTAACACACGATTTTTTGTTTTTACGTGCGTGTATTAATTATGTCATATATCCAGATTGACTGTTTTTGGTAATCGTGTGGTTAATAAATTTATTTATGAATCTAAGGCGGAACTGTGGGATCAAACCAATAACAATTACCACCTAAAAAACAAAAAGTATGATGCTTGGCAAGAAATAGCTAATAGCCTAAATGTGCATGTCGATATTATCACATCGAAAATAACGAAGAACAGAAAGAATCGATTTTTTTAAATCTTCCTCTTGTCGCCAAGAGCCTGGTCGAAATTGTCCATTTTCTTCTCAATATCGACGGAAAAACCAAACAACTAATCGCAGGGGTTGGATCACTGACGAACAACTGTTTCTCGCTCAAAGACCAAATTATGTTCGCTAACGTTGCTGCAAGGTTCACAAATGCTCAGCGAGGCTTGGCGCGCCTAGTCTGGAGGCACCTTAACATGTGTGGACGATACATCGTAACAGCGTAACTCCGTAACATCGAAACATCACTGCGTTCCATCATTTGTCGGTTATTCGGCGTCACTTCGAAGACATCATAAGGGCCTGATGTTACGTCGTCTGTTTGCAAGTTTGGACGGGAATGCGTTAACTAGTTATATCTTAACTAGTTGGAAAACATCAATATGGAGTGTGTGGTCGGAAGAATCTACTCTTAATTTCATAGAAAGTTATCGAAGCAAAGGCATTTTGTGGCACCCAAAAAATCCCAGATTGATTCCCTGTTAACGGCACTCACGCGAGCGAAAGCTAAAATTAAGAAGAGTGGAGGTACGGGTACAGGTCAGTGGAAATAACATAATTTTAATTAGTTGAGGATCGTTCATTTTTCTTCATTTTGTTGCACAGATGTTTATGAAAGTAACTGGTTTGCTCTTAAAAACACAGAACTTCACAAATGCCGAATGTAAACACAAAGCCGTTTGTCAAGATGACATTTCGCAAGATGACATCAGCTTTTGCCTGCGCTGTTGCCATTTGAAATTTTTTAGAACTAATTTCAGGAATAAGAATGTTAATAATTTTTTTCTTTGAAGATGTTATTTTTGCGTTTAGAATAACATAATTATATCTATTTCTCCTTTTTATTTTTAATCCAAAATCTAACATCAATAAGTTAAATTAGCATTATATATGTGTTGATATATAGCTTATAATTTCCTCTTTTGAAAATGCATGTAAACTTGACAACAGAGAATCGATGAAGATGTTTGCAAGCAAAACACTCCTCTTGCCCCTGTGCACATGTTGAACTCGAAACAAAGTTGTTGTTTACTAATTCTAGCCTTTCAATGTTCTAAGGGGAAACCTCAACGTTCAGTTCTAGGAGCTATTTCATTTTATACTATTTATAATTAATGATATCGCGAGTCTGAACATCAGTAATAAAACCTGTTTCTTTGCAAATAATACAAGTCTTGCTTGAAGCAAGTGGAATATTAAGGTACTACACAAAACTATATCAAATGACCTAGTCAACATTAAATCGTGGTAACATGGTAAGTACAAACGGTTCCAACTGTTATTTTTATGTGAAGATTCTAAGTTTTAGAAATGTTAAGCCACAGAAAATTTGAATCGCACCACGATTTAATGATGACTAGACCATTATTTGATACAATTAGTTAAGCCTTTTAGCAGCTTTAAGTTGTTTTCATTTTGCATTTTGTTTTAATTTAAAATAGCAATCTGAACTGTCCCCATTCTTTAGCCTTAGAAAATATCGGATAAAGTCAGCAGTTCCAAGTTTCTGTTTTACATAGTGTGCAAGCTGGTGTGGAATTTTGGACACTACACACTTATTGCCATTCTTGTTTTATGGAGGGCTTGTAGGGTGAAGAAGTAATTTTTTTTTGAGGAAATGGATTCTGCTGTCTTCTTCATCTGGATGATCCGTTTGACTTGAGATAGACTTTGTTATTCATGGTAGGGCGTCTCTCCTATTAGACTATTTTTTTGCAGCTAATTTTTCTACAGTTAATTCCTTTAATAGGACTG
This sequence comes from Anthonomus grandis grandis, assembly GCF_022605725.1. Classification (NCBI taxonomy): domain Eukaryota; kingdom Metazoa; phylum Arthropoda; class Insecta; order Coleoptera; family Curculionidae; genus Anthonomus; species Anthonomus grandis. The sequence continues at coordinate 32,548,005 of NC_065552.1, forward strand.
CCTCTGATCAGTCGTCAATCTGGACCTTAAAAGTCTCGAAATGAAAAATGACAAATTTCTTGCTCGATTTCCCTGATCGAATGGATCTGAAGATTCTTGTCTATTTTCAGAGATTTTGGTATTGAGAATGTGGATGTCATTTATGGTTTTTTTAGATCTTCCATTTGGAGTCATGATTGCTCAAAATGCCCGTTACAACAGAAAACAACAGCCATTGTTTCTTTTTAGACAGGCACCCAAAGCTTCGTCATTTTCCAGAGACACCTGCAATTTCTACAAGGTAGTGTACTTTGTCGTGAGGATTTCAATTTGATTTCAACATAGAATTCTGAAGAAAATCTAATATCGTGGTACTTTTGATGGTAAAGCACCTTTGCCGTAACCTTGTCCAGCCCACTGCAGGCCACACAGAAATTTCGGCCACTACAGCAAACCTTACCTTTTTCCAAAAAGGTTTTTTGGCCAGAATCACACTTTTTTTAGGCCTTTTAATATTGAAACTTCAAGCAACTTTTTTTAATTTCCATTTTATTAATAAAAAAAACCAGTTACATACTATAGGTACCTATACCTCGTTCAAATATGCATTATACTACCTGTACTGCACCTTCCAATATTCCTGACATTAAAATGTTAAGTTCATTTATATATACGCATACTGTTCAAATGGCACAAAGAGTAAACAACACAACACTGTGACTATGAATTATTATTATCGTCCTCCATATAGCATTGTACTTGTCTGGCACAATGCACGTCCATTTTATGCCTTTCTCTTGTACAGATACAGACGGCCGTATATATTTCGTACTATAAAAGAATTTATCGGCCTTTTTGTTTGTTACTAAATTTACGATTCCATAAAAATATTTTATCGATGGCGAATTTTCGATCCCGCGCACTGGACTTGAAATCAAACGGACCCAAATGCGAAAATGGAATTTTTCGCGCATGGGTTCTCTTACGGGAAATTGTGGATATAAATATCCAGATATCCCCGCGAAATGGGATTGGCAATAATAAGTAATCGTTGTTAATATCTTATATTTATCGAAAATGGGAGAGTCACATATCACAATCACAGGGAGAGTCAAAGATTGTCTTCTTACCCTCCGATAGGATCATCAAAAACTTAAGTGAAGATTACTTAACTAACTACAGTTTTCTGAAATAAATATGATGTGTTGATATTTCGTGCGTTCCAAATACATATATACAACACTAAAATATATTTACACTTCTCTCTCTGTTTGCTTTCAGAAAATACGGTATATAAAGCTTTATTAAAACCTAAAACATTCGCTTTCAAATTGATCAGTTTCCTCAACTTACACGGAAGTCGAGAAGTTGTAGTTAACGTTAATTGTACCTTAACACTTAGGTAAAAGATTACTTAATATTATTAGGTAAAAAATTTTAGGAGGAAACATAAAACGAATCTCTGAATATGATAAGACTGAGAAATTTACACGGTGCTGTAGAATCTGTACCGAATTCTAGATTGACATATCACAAGACCATTAAAAATTGCAGAGCAAGAGCAGTAAAAATTGCAACTTGATCATCGATCAATCCAGTGATGTTTGAAGGTCAATTTTAATTTATAATGGGAAGCTTAATACTTATAAGGAAAAAAATAATTAGACTGTTTTTGAATAATTATTTTTAAGAGCGTATTCCTTATTTACATAGATGCACCAAATGAAGAAATAAGTAAAATTAACAAAATAATTAAGTTATGATCAGAATCAAGAATATTTTTTTATTTTGGATGATGGAAATTCACAGCTAGTTAAGGATGATAACACCAAGGATGGAAAAACCGACAGCTTGTCAAATTTTGAAATAAAAACGAGAATGAAGAGCAACCAATCGCTGAAAAAGAGAAACTAAAAATATCCCTCTTAACATATGTGATTCAAACTTAATAATTGAGGGGGTCAGTGGAAAAGTGGTATAAGTAACATTTTTCCATAATTGGAGATAAGTGCACTACTGTATAGTTAAAGGGTATATCTGTTTAGGAGAAAAATGGTACAAGTTCTATTTCAACATTCTAGCGCCATTTATGAATTAGTAGCTGAAGCTCAACTCTTAAACGGTCTTTTTGTTTGGGAAAAAGTAGTACAAGTGCACTTATACCATTTTTCTATTTAGTAAATTAGTAAACAGTAAACAGTGCTTGCAAATTTGAATACGTTCTAGTGTTTTGCCAGTGACTAAAGTGGCTTTCAAATAATAATCTTGGTATTTTCTACTAAAATGGAGAATGGTAAGTTTGTTTTATTAACTAATTTGTAACCATCACATGTTCGTGTAAAAAATTAAATTGCCGAAATTTATTTCTAACCTTACTTTTAGATTTTTCGATTTTTAACGAGCCTGGTACTACACCAAAACAAATTTTCCTGATAGAAAATCTAACAATGGGAATACTCAACACAGTGACGATTTGCCATTATCAGTATTAAGAAACCGACAAGATCCAAGTGTTGAAGGTAAAGTTTGAAGTTGTAAATTTAAAGGAAGTGTCTGCCCTTACAGCAGCATGTATACGGTTTAAAAACTTTGTTTGCCTGCAACCTCGTTTGAAGTGAAACGGTGTTTTGGGTAAAATGTTAGACTTGCATTCTAAAAATTCGATGGGTTCGAATCCCAGGGATTTATCCGTAACAGTAGACAGATCCAAATTTAAAATCGTAAAATAAAACTATTAATTTCTAATTTTACTTTCAGAGTTTGAAGATTCTGATGCTGACAAAACATATTTTCCTGGTAATGATTCAAGCAATGGAGGTTCTGAGGACAGTGACGATTTGCCATTGACAGCACTGAGCCACACAAACAGTCCAACTATTGAAGGTATAAAAAATAAAGGAAAGAAGAGAGTTAGAAGGCCAGAAGGCCATAAGAAGCAAGTGCGAAAAAAGTTGCGGAATAGCGGCAAAGCATACGTGGGACATCGGAATCAGCCCAAAGGTGCTAAAAATTTCACTTACTTTGTCCACGATTGTCGATACAAGTGTAATAATTTTTGACGGTTTTTGGGAACTGGGTAATTGGGATTTACAGACTGCATTTATCTCGTCTTGCATTAAAATTGAAACTCCCCTGAGAAAGAAAACTAATGCAATATCCCATAAGTTGAAATCTGTTAGTGTGACCTTGAAGAATCAAAGGGTTTGCAAGGATTTCTTTTTAAAAACGTTAAAAATAAGTAACGGAAGATACTCACCAGTTGTTAACAAAAAGACAGATGTCGGGTTTGTCATACTTGATGGAAGAGGAAAGGAGCCAAATCCTAGTAGAATTTTAGACGAAGACCGCGATCTGGTCAAAGATCATATTAACCGATTTCCAAGATATACAAGTCACTATTATAGAAAGGATAACCGCAGTAAAAAATACCTGCCTTCTTACCTAAATGTCAAAAAAATGTACAAATGCTATTTGCAGTTTTGTGAAAGAGAAACGTCCTGTTAAAGAGCTTGCTTTATCGTGAGATTTTTAACACGGAATTTAATCTCTCATTTTATCAACCGCACACTGATACATGCAATAAATGCGACAGTTTTGATATTTTACTGAAATCTGGAGATGAGGAACAGAGAAGGAAGGTTCAAATAGAAAAAGACGTTCATCAACGGAAAGTAGAGAATGCACAGGAAGAAAAAAGACGGGCGAAGAAGCTTGCTCAAGAGTCTGCAGGTGAAACTGTGGCCATTTGCTTCGACCTTCAAAAAACACTACCATCTCCTCCTTTAACGACGAATAAAGTATATTACCTGAGAACTCTATGGACTTACAATTTTGCTGTCCACGACCTTGGCAGTAATAAGGGTTTTATGTATACATGGGACGAAAGCATCGCTTGTAAAGGATCTTCCGAGGTTGCGTCTTGTTTATTGAAGTCTGTTTAAGCACTGCCAAAGACGACATAAAATATTATAGCCTTCAGTGACTCCTGTGGGGGCCAAAATAAGAATAAGAATGTATTAAAATTTTGGATGTACATTGTTCAAAATTTTCACATACAATCTGTGGACCATAAATTCTTAGAGCCGGGGCACACTTATATGGAGTGCGATGAAGACTTTGCATTGCCACGTTCAGTACATATATGTACCTACTTAATGGAATGAAGCCATTAAAGAGAGTTGCAAGAAATTCTCTGTAATACAAATGACATCGGCTGACTTTTTCTGCTTTTCAGAACTTAAAGGTATAACTACCATTGTTCGCAATGACAAAGAAAAAAGGAAGATTGCCTGGAGACAAATTAGATGGATAAGACTTGAAAAAGATTAACCATTTGCAATGAAATTTAAAGACACTCTAAGTGCAATAATTGCATTTTATGAAGCAGATTGGGCCCTAAGAAGCAAAGGAAATCGGCACAAAAACTTTGCCCCTTGTATAATGAGGCACCAAAAATAAAATTTCTTAAATGGCAAAATCTTCAAGAGCTGCTGCAGTTTACACCTTCGGTATACCACAATTTTTACAAGAATTTGGCACATGAAGATTCAAAAAGTCAAAAACGGAGCAGGCAAGAAACGGCACCTAAAAAGAAAACCAAAGCAGGTGCTGGCAGTACAGAAGAGCGACGTGACAGCGACGAAGATATAGTAGATGAAAGTGACAGGATTATTTTAGAATCTGATGAAGATTAGATAAGACAAACTGTATTCATTATACTTTTTTATTCACTTCTTTGTTTCAGAATGTTTAAATAAAGTATCTATTATGTCACTTATACTTCTTTTACCCCAAATCATCATCTATGGCAAAATGGTACAAGTGAGAAAAACTAAGATTTTTAGAAAAATACAATATTTTTAAAACCCGGATATATAAGTCCAGAAAACATTAGAATTTTTTAAATAGATATACGTAACCATTCTTGGATTTACTTTTACTAGGAATTTACTATTAGCCATTAACTTTGACCTTAGATTACTCAAAATCATGTCAATGTTACTTATACCACTTTTCCACTGACCCCCTCAATTTTTTTTTATAACTATAAATGCGATCAGTGCTACAAAAAATAATAGGTATTCCAATGACATTTTCCAATTCTCATTAGTAAACCAGGACACTATAAATAAAATTATCCATGATATTAAGTCTAGTGCTGTTAGTTTTGATAAAATTTCTCGACGTATGTTACAACTATGCCTTACTAAGTTACTTGATCATATTACTCATCCCATTAACAATTGTTTAGAAGTCGGATACTGTCCTAGGGTCTGGCGGCAGTCTATAATTTGTCATATTCCTAAGGCTCTTAGTCGTGAGATATTTCAGGACTTATGTCCAATAAATTTGCTTCCAGTAATTTCTAAGATTTTGGAAAGAACAGTTTATTTGCAGCCCTCTATTAGTAAATAATATTCTGTCTTCCCAATACTTGACCTTCTGAAAAATCACAGTACAGCTTTCAAAGTGACAGACAATATTATTCAAGTACTTATAATAAACAACTCTCAGTTATCATGATATTTAAAAGCGTTTGATGGTAGGAGTCATGGATTGCTCATTGCAACAAGCTATTTAATCATATAGCTAGCTGGTAGCATGTGTATGTGTTATTAGTCTTCCGCTTTTCAGGTGTGATGCTTAACCCTTTGAATGAAATATGTAACTGTTTTGAGAATTAATTTTATTATATGACTTTTCGAGACCGAGACTTTGTTTTTTTTCCCTTATTTAAAATGTTATCATAGGGTTTTGTGAGCGGGCAAACTGCCAATATTAGGTCCAACTCCGCAATTTGTGACTGTCTAGGCTCTCAAATTGCTCCTACCAATACCAAAAATTACCTTAATAAAAAGATCCTTGATTTATGAATGGCAGGAAATGTGTAATCACTTGCCATTAAGATTTCGAACTGTTAATTCTTTGAGGACTTTTCGTCACTTAAAATACTGCTCTTAGGTAAGGGGCATATTATAACATGGATGAATTCTACCAGGATGCTCTTGCGACTGTTTGAAACGTGATATCTGTAATGCTCTTATTTTAAGGAGCATTTGAATCTTTTATTACTTGTTGTCTATGTTAGAGTTTACTGTGATGTTTGGAATTTGGATGTGATATTGAAAATTGTATACTTAGGACATAAGAGTTATTATGCACAGATAATTATGCAGCCACATTTAAGCTATGAACTTAGTGGATGGGGAGGTATAAGAAATTACATTGAAGTGGTTCAAATATTGATAAGTTTTCTTTAATTCAGCAGGATTGTATGTAAGATTTACAATCTTTATATGTGTTTACATGATTACAATATTAAGATAGGGAGAAACCATCGCTTGGAAGTATTGTTCATCTCCGAAGATTTATGATTTGGTGCAGATGTATAGAGAATTGATAATAAATAATATCTGATAAGGCTATCTAAAAAAAGCACTTTGACTTGAGTAATATAGACATTATGTGACAGATTAAAAAAAAAAAGTGAATTAGATGAACTAAATCCATACTAATTGACTAACCAAAATTATCATTTTATATTTATATAAAAGGTTATCACTTGCAAATAGCAAATGGCTACTTGTACGATTATTATCCCTTACTGTCTCTACAACCCCATGAGCATGAGCGGTACCTGTGTGATATAATTAAGCATTCCCTCTTTTCTCCTATGTGAATGTGCTTCTGCTTTCACTGAACCTCTGTATATACTTTTCAATTTGTCACTACATACAGGCACTTTTTCCAATGTCTGGAAACAAGCAAAAAATTTGCCCTGTCCTTAAGCCAGGAGACAGAAATAAGGTATAGCCCAATCAGGATCAGCCCAGCAGCATGAATTTTTTCAGTGTAGATCCACAATCACTGATTTAACATCATTTCTGCGTAACGAATATGAGGCTATAAACTGCAAATACTTTTTGCTTCACTAGATTGGACTGTGGAATTGGTTTTCATGAACATCTAATAAAAATTTTCATTTCCTACCTAGTAGATAGACCACAGTTTATGGACTTTAATGGGTTTGGATCATCTGAGTACATTGCTTCAAATGGTGCCTCTGCTGTTTTTATTTAAAATATGTAACAATCAAATTGATGCTCCAGATCTCCTATCGCACTTGTCGCTATTTATCTTGACACTTATCGCACTAATTTGGCCAAGAAAAAGCCCATATATATAGCATCCAATTGGTTCAACGATGTTCAGCTGAGGATTGATGTTGATCTGTTTGGCATGACTTTGACTCATTTCAAATATATCATTTTAGATAGAACTAGATAGTTAGTTGTTTAAGTATTTAATGTAACACCTACTATTAGTTTTATATTGTACCAGTTAATTAGTTTGATATTGTTATTTGTTGTATTACTGAATTTATTGTATTATCTGTCGATTTTTCAATAATTGTCTTACTATTAGGATTTGTTTCCTGTTGCACATAATAAAACTTTGAATTTGAATTAGATTGTAGTTCAAGTAAGACTAAACAACAGTCAGTAAAGTAAACTATACCATATCTATTGTGAGCAACCGATAATATTAAGAAAACGTAATATTCCTGCGCTAACATTAGGAAATTGTTATTACATTCGAAATTTCGACACGAATATCTAGAGAGCTTCCTATATTATAACTTCGATGTGCTATCGTAGCGTTGCAACTTTGAAATCCCCAGGGATTCCCTCCGTTTAAAGTTATTTCCACAAGGGCACCGAAATGAAATGGGTGTATCTCCCTTCCCTTTCTCTGCTCGGCCGAAAATCGATACTTTCAGTAGTTAAGGCATTTTTGTTTCTCGTGAAGGGCTTCTGGTTCGTGTTTCTTCTTGCCTGGGTTGGTATTTCGTTAATATTAGGATTGGTAGGTATTAAGATATCGGAAGTAATAAAAATCGAAATCCTAATAAGTTGAGAGTCCCAATCCCATTGAGAGTCTATTAATAAAACTATTAATAACACCCTAACTAAGATATACACCCTGGGCAAATTTCTTTCTAGGGTGCCGTAATACGAAGAGGAGCACCACTTGTGATTTAGTAGTTTAGTAACAAGTGAATCTCTTTTCGTCACCAATCGGCGTTCTCTACGTTCAATTTGGGTCGAACTCCAATCAACAATGCTCATAAATTTAGTATTAAGCCTACTTCAGTTAAAGAAAAAGTCACTTTTTGTACTCTCCCAAGTCGAGATCCCATTAAGCTTATTGATATACAATGAACTCTCTTTCCTCTAGACAATTTAAGTATACGGCATTATGTATTCATTGAACCGTAGCTACATACATAAATGCATTGGTACGTAATTCGTCTGTATATACCGGAATAAAAGAAAGATCTCGTTATAGTAAATTATCATAACAAGCTAACCCAGTTTCTCTAATAAATCTCGTTAAAATGCGTGCACTACCAGGACTATCCGTTCTCAAACGTACACCGGAGAATTACGTATTTACAATTTGTGTTCTAAAGTCCCTTAAGTATTATATTATAGTCGCCTGTGGATGCCCGTTTACCCTTTTGAATAAAACCAAGCTGATTTCCACTTAAATTTTGATTTATTGTGAGACACGTACAAAAAATGACGCTTATCGTTACGCCAAAATTTTGCCTGTATGAAACTGGCTGGGAAGCGCGGTTGCCGCGTTTAACCCAAAAGAGTTAGATTTTGGTATTTAAAGGTTTACAAGTACAAATTTCATAAAGAGTCCGTGACATACCGCCGGCCCTTGAAAACTAAAGTCTTTCAAGGATTAAATGTCTAATGGTAACAAGCACAACTTCTGCACAACACGTGTAATGTCACCACCAGCAGTTCGAACCGTTACAACCCGTAAAAGTCCGTCTTCTCCTGTATGAGTCTGCGTCACTCGTCCCAAGCGCCAATGTAGGGGAGGAAGGTTGTCATCCATAACCACAACCATGGAACCAATCTTCAGTGTGTTTTCGGGGTCTTCCTGCCATTTAGATCTTTGCTGGAGACCAAGTAAGTAGTCCTTGGACCATTTCTTCCAAAAAATTTGAAACATTTTCTGGAGTTCTTGAAACTGGTTCAGGCGATTGGACGGTAAGTTGGTAAGGTCGTTTTCGGGAATAGATAGTAGAGGACTACCAATCAGAAAATGACCGGGGGTAAGACAGGAATAGTCTAAGGGATCCTCGGACAAGGGAGTGATTGGTGAAGAATTCATTGTAGCCTCTACCTGAGCAAAAAGTGTGGTAAGTCCTTCAAAGGTCAAACTACTTTTTCCGATCACACGGATAACATGATATTTAGCACGCTTAACAGCGGACTCCCAGAGGCCACCATGGTGAGGAGCTCGTGCTGGAATGAAATTCCATTTAATTGAATTTTTTAACAAAAAGTCGGATATATCGGGAGATTGGACAAATTTAGGAATTGACTCAATTATTGATTTTAATGCGTTATTAGCGCCCGTGAAATTCGTTCCGTTGTCACTATGTATTGCCCGACATAAACCTCGGCGTGCCACAAATCTTTTCAGAGCATTAAGAAATGCATCAGTACTAAGATCTCCCACGGCCTCTAAGTGTACAGCCTTAGTTGTGAAGCAAATAAATATGCAGAGATAAGCTTTAATAATTGAACGATTGCGCAGCTTACCATCTTTAATGAAAAATGGGCCTGCAAAGTCTATACCACTTACATAAAATGGACGATACTGAGTAACGCGATCAAAAGGTAAGTTACCCATTTTCTGAATCATTCGTTTGGGGTTCACTCGAAAGCAAGTTATGCAATTTTTTAAAATACTACGAATTGTTCTACGGCCCTGAATAATCCAATATCTTTCCCTTAAAGAAGATAATATGGATAAACTTCCTGCATGTAAATTTTTGTGGTGTTCATTTTCAATAATGAGTTTGGTAAGGGGATGTTTAGGTGCTAGAATTATTTGATGTTTTGATTCATAAGAGAGATTTGCTTTGCATATACGCCCACCAACCCTTAATAATCCATCTGGTCCTATAATAGGACTAAGCGATAATATTTTAGATTTTTTATCGATATGGGTGGAATTCTTAAAACATTTTAATTCTCTTGGAATCATTTCCTCTTGCCCTAATTTTAAAAGTATAGTCATTGAATTCTTAACTTCATTAACCGTCAATGCCTCTATGTTTTTATAACTTTTATCTTTACAGTTTCGATAAAATCTATAACAGTATGCTATTACCCGCTGAAGACGATATAATTTTGAAATTCTATTAAAAATTTCAAATTTATCTTTCTCAATTACAATAAATGTTTTAGCAGATTTAATTTCTGGAATAATTTCAGGAATTTCACGATTATTTGGCCAACACGACGCATCAACATCTCTTAGCCATTCGGGGCCAAACCACCATAAATTACAATTCTTTAAATTAATAACTGTGGTACCGCGAGATATCAGATCCGCAGGATTTTCATTTGTCGGAACGTGTTTCCACTGCGATATTTTAGTTCGATTTTGAATATCAGAAACTCGGTTCGCGACGAAAATTTTAAGACTACTGGGACATAACGATAACCAACCCAAAACAATCATACTATCAGTCCAAAAATACATGTTGTCGATCTTAATTCTTAATGATCTTTGAACCTTTTCGACAAGTTTTGCTGCTAAAACAGCGCTGCAAAGCTCGAGTCTGGGGATTGAGATTGTTTTTAAGGGTGCTACGCGCGATTTACTACATAATAATTGGGTGGAACACTGATTATTTTTATCAATCGACCTTAAATAAATACATGCGCCGTACGCAGATTGTGAGGCGTCACAAAATGAATGCAATTCGATTAACCTCGCATTTGGAATTAAGGCATGTCGATTTATGTTTAGGTCATTTATTGAAGGAAGTTCTTTTACTAATGTTAACCACGTATTACTAATGTCTTTAAAAAGCGGTGAGTCCCAACCGTCCTTATTTTGCCAAATTTGTTGCATTAGGATTTTAGATCTAATAACAATTGGTGCGATTAAGCCCAATGGATCGAAAATACTTGAAATACTTGAAAGTATTGATCTTTTTGTTATTTTGATTTGACTCGTATCGATATTTTTTACACAATAACTCAAAGTATCCGATTTTGACTGCCATACAAGGCCTAAAGTTCGCGTGATTTCACTTTCATGTACATAATATTTATCGTCATCGTTGATGTCATTTTCAATGGGTTTCTGTCCCAAGACCATTGGATTATTTGAAACCCATTTACGTAGTTCGAAACCGTATTTTTCTAATATTTGACTAATTTCCGATTTTAATTTGATCGCCCCTGGTACATCGTTTTCTCCCGTTAATAGGTCGTCCACATAAAAATCACTAAGTACCACCTTGCACGATTCCGGAAAAATCTCTTGATTTTCGATCGCGGCTTGCTGAAGAGCCCGGGTAGCGAGAAAAGACGCGGACGCTGTGCCATAAGTGACAGTAGCTAGCTGGAAATGTGAAATTTCATCATTGGGGTTGTCGCGCCAAACTATTCGCTGCAAATCCAATTGCTCTTCCGATACCTTAACCTGGCGATACATCTTCGCGACGTCCGCGGTGATTACAATTGTGTGTTGCCTAAACCTGACTAAAATCGAAAATAATTCATCTTGAATTGTCGGGCCTATCATGAGAATGTTATTTAATGATATACCAGTTGTTGTTGGGCAGGAACCATCGAACACTACGCGCAACTTGGTCGTTGTACTCGATTCATTAACTACTCCATGATGAGGTAAATAAAACAAATTTTTTCCGTTGTTTTCAATATTTATTTTATTTTTGTCTATTCTTTTCATATGACCAAGTTGTTCGTACTCGTTCATGAATTCGCAATAACGTTGCTCAAATTCAGGATATTTTTTAAATTTTCTTTCAATAGAATACAATCGTTTCACTGCCGAATGGAGAGAACTACCTAATTTTTCAGAATTTGGAAAAATTGGCAAAGTCACTATAAAATGGCCATCGGTGTCCCGTTTTAACGTTTTTGTGAATATCGCATCACACTCGCGTTCTGCGTCTGTTAAAAAGGTTTGAATGGGGTATTCCTCAACTTCCCAAAATTTCTGTATTTGCTCTTGAAGAGAGGATTGCATTACCGTAGTAAGATTGGACACGATACTAGGATTTTTTTTATAAAGTGATATAGGTCCCGATAATATCCAACCGAAAGATGTTTGATATAAAATCGGTAATTGTGGACCAAGTTCTTGTTTGACTGTACCTAACACCTGATAGAAAATACTTACACCTAGCAACAAATCTACTGTTTTAGAAACATTAAATGTTTGATCAGCGAGCACAACGTTGTCTGGCAAATTTACAATCGATTTGTTAAATGTCTGTGAAGGTAGTTTATCTGTTATTCGATCTAAAACCAAAAAATCTGCGTCCGTGATATAACTATTATCCAACGATTTAATTTTACTTAAAACATGATGTGAAATATTTTTTGAGGACTCCCCAATACCTGTTATAGGGATATTTGTTTTACAAAATGGAAGTTTTAAGCTTTCAGCTAGTTCCCGTGTTATAAAATTGGACTGCGAGCCACTATCAAGTAGAGCTCTGCAGTGCTGCCAATTTCCATCATTATCTTTAATTAAAATAAGTGCTGTTGATAATAAAACCTCTTCAACATTTTTTGCGCTGTGATTCACCGACAACGTAGACTTTCTGCTTATTTGCCCAGGCTCCCCGGTAGGATTTGTATTTTCGATATTTTGAGGTATTGCGTCCTCATGCAATAACGTGTTGTGACGCTTGTTACATACCTTACAACCCTGGGAAATACAATCGCCGTAAGAATGATTTGAGCGCAAGCAGTTAAAACATAATTTTAATTTTTTAATTTCTTCGATTCGCGACGCAATTGATAAATTTGTGAATTTCTCACAGTGATATATATAATGCTTCCCTTGGCAAAAAATGCATTCTATGTTATATTTTGCATTTTGTGCCGTTTTTTGTTGAACGGTATATACCTGGTGCTTTCGTTTATCGTTATTTAAATCCCGATCACGCAGGAAAGGTTTAATATTAATATCTTTTTTCTCCTTTTTGAATTGAATATCAGATGTTTCAAACAATTTACACCTATCAGAGAGGAAATTTAAAAGATCTTTGAGCTCTTGATTCGATATTTTATTATTAATAACAAATTCTTCCCACTGCGTTACTGTTTTGAAGTCTAACTTACTTGTTAGTAAATGAATTAAGAGTGTTGACCACGAATCAACTGGCTCACCTAACAATTTAAGCGCTCTAAAGCGTTTTTGGAAATCATCTACTAGATTTCTAAGGCTATACTTATCTTTTGAGACCGTGGGCAAATCAAAAAGGGCATTAACATGATTTTTTATAGTTAGTGTTTTGTTTTCATAACGCTCCGTTAGTAGGTTCCACGCAAGATCATAGTTTTGATCCGTTATTTCGATAGACTCCAAGATTTTAGCAGCATCACCCTTGATAGAACTGAGCAAATAGTAAAACTTCCTTACTTTATCAATTGATTCATCATTATGTACAAGGGTTTTATATAAATCTCTAAATTGGCTCCATTTTTCGTATTCGCCATAAAATTTGATAAGCTCGATTGACGGAAAACCCTTGGAATGAGACATTGACGCCGATGCACTTTGATGGGCGATCTGAGGTTGATTCGTCATGCTCTGCGTCTCACTGGCATTTACAGTATTTTTTTTCTCGTAATATTCACGAATTAATTTTATCGCTTTTCCCACGGACGCAAAATATAACTCCTCAAAATCATCACGCTCAGTCAATTGCATCTCATCAGGATCTCTTAGTTCTAAATTGCTTTGAATTTCATTAAATTCTCTCAAGAGTGAGCCCTCTACGCTCTTTAAACGAACTTCTAAATTTTCGATTTTGTCGATACTAAACTTGTCCAAAAACACGATAAATCTTTTAAGAGAAACTTTAATTTGCTCTCTTTCTATACGTAATTTTTTAATAATTGCATTTTCCATGCATTCCACATTATCCGATTTGCTCTCATCAGGAGCCCCATGTGTCTCGCTATTAGACATGTTTTTCTAATGCTAATCGATATAAATTAACAGGGAATTACGATTTTACGACAGCTTACCACACTATCAGCACAAGCAAAGCAACAATCAAAGAGCTAGGAAGCGGTAAAAAGGAAAAGACTTACAGTTTCGCTGATCGTAAGTTTGTTCAGGCCACGACTATACTAAATAGCGGCCGAACTGCTGCTGCATCCCAACATGGCTGCCTGTTTCCCTCTCGACTGTCGCTGCTGAACCGGCTTTGACGATTTAATTTTCGATTTTTTACCTCCAAAGAGTACGTTTCCATAGGTTATTATAACCATACGGCCGAAGGACCATTAGATGTGGATGCCCGTTTACCCTTTTGAATAAAACCAAGCTGATTTCCACTTAAATTTTGATTTATTGTGAGACACGTACAAAAAATGACGCTTATCGTTACGCCAAAATTTTGCCTGTATGAAACTGGCTGGGAAGCGCGGTTGCCGCGTTTAACCCAAAAGAGTTAGATTTTGGTATTTAAAGGTTTACAAGTACAAATTTCATAAAGAGTCCGTGACATCGCCCCATATACGTTTACCGATAATATGATGAAATTAGAACTGTATGTTCTAATTTGTTCTAGTTCTAAGCATGTGATGATCATTAATAGATTCTTTGATTATTTATTTACTATTTCTTTTTTACAGAGAGACTTCATTATGAAACATTACTATGAAGAAGCATCTAAATTATAAAAAAAAAAGAAAGCACTAGAATACCTTATAAAAAACTAAAAGATGGAGAGAGTGAAAAAATATTGACTTTTTATAAATTATTGTTAACCAAAATCTGAATAGTAACCCGGAAGTCTGCAGCTGGCATGGATGAATTGCATGGAAAAACTATGGGTGCAATAAAATACGAAATCTGTCCAAGTTTATTCCTGTTTTCAAGGGAAAAAGATTGAGGAGAGATACTTCTGGTTACAGACCCATATGTCTCGAAAGTCAGCCATCAAACATTTTTGAACTCTGTTTGCCAATAAATTACTGGAATATGTAAAAGGCAAACAACTAATACATCACTAACAGACAATATGGATTTCGACCAAATAAAGCGACAGCCACTGCAATATCTGAGTGTGTTGAGTTTATTTATAAATAATAATAAATAATTCTTTATTTAGCACCTAGCTAGTACAAAACAAATATACAAACATTATGTAACAAAATAAAAAATAAGATCAATTACCTAAGTTATTGTCCCTATAAATAACTAAATACCTTTCTATTAAAAACGTTCACTGATAGATCTTCTTTAATTTAAAACTAGCTACATTAAACAGGCGAACGATTTTACAGGTTGAATATTATAATTCTGATTTGGCCTATTATATAATGGTGAAAGTTTTCTCTTTTCTCCAAAAAATTTGTAAAATATTGTGGTAGAAGACCATGTTCATTTTTATATAACAGGGTTAAGTTTGATTTTTTAATGTTCTTCCCTACAGGTTTATGTTGTATAATGTTGTATAATATTGAAAGCATACATTCAATTGGTGTTGCTACATTTTAATATAACCCTCATAGCTTTGTTTTGTTGCAATTGGAGCCTGTGTATATTTTCTTGTGTACAAGATATGAACAATGTCTAACCATAATTAAATTGAGGTAATATGATCATATTAAAAGTAACAAATTCTACCTTTTCTCCATTTATATATGCAGTCTTCCTCCACTTATTTATTTAACATTCAGTTTTTTAAAATTCCTGACATGTTTTGGACACAGTGTCCACCATCAGGGGATAAAACGTTTAAAATTGATATCAGATATACACCCCAGGATTTGATTCCATGTCAAGAAAACCCTCTTATTTTTTTTATTTTATTCAAACAATAACCTTCTGACTAATTTATTACAAACCTCATCTTTCCTAATAAATTAGTATCATCAGAATTAGGTTATGTTAATTAGTCCATCTATAAAATGTGCTAAATCCCTCATATATTTGTGTCCTTAACCCTATTGCTTGAATCTATTATTTGTCAAATGATCACCAACATGGCTTCATGGAATACAAATCCAGTCTCTAATCTATACAAATTTACAAACCATGCTGCTCGGGCTATAGATAAGAAACTTCAACTTGACACTATATTTAATGATGCAGAGAAGGCCTTTGACAAATCCCTCAGGATAGCAATATAACACCCCTTTTATTCCCTATCTTCATTAACCATTTGCCTATCTACATTAATGACCCAAACTGTCTCTTATTGGCAGACTGAATGACTTCAAGATTGTTAGGGTGACCTGAAAATGACCACATAAAACTTTATAAGGACCTAAGCAATGTTTTGAATTAGTGAAAAGTATTTTTCCATTACTTTTACATCTGTTTTAAACTCAATTAGTTATTCTTACAATACTCAAAATAATCAACTTGCGCAACTGGTATAACTGTTTGAATATTGGAGTCACACTGCAATCTAAACTAAGCTTTGATATACACTATTACATGTACTAAAAAGGCTTTAAGGGTTCTAGATTTTATTATCTGGAATATCATACACCTTAGACAAATTAGATTATTTTAAGCAAAAATAAAAAAAATTGTCCCATCATTTCTAACATCTAAATCTATAGATATATTTAACGTAACAGCTTTTTTGGATAATCACATATTTTTTTGCCGGGCTTGTAAATATAGAGATCCATTGTCAGACTGTGCAAGATTCACTTGTGTACACACACACACACATACATACATACGTACACGTGATCCCGAATTAGAAACGTTATTTTTAAATGATGTCTCTCAAAAAAATATATATATAAATATACTATATTTACTTTACTCTATTTTGATATTATAGTAGATAATATGTGCAATAAATACGGTGAAATTTTGAAAGCATAAAAATGTGGAATAATTTTATAAATTGCTGAAAATGGTTCATACCCTCCAACAAATGTTTTTATTATATTATTCCATTCTTTATGTTCGACGATCTCTATTTCGTATTGCAATAAAGCTTGATAAAAAAAAATCTAAATTGTATGTCATAAAACTGTATTTATAGAAGCCATGCCTTGAAAAAAGAGAATTTCTCCATAAAACCAAATTGCCTTCATTTTCTGGATATATATGGGGAAACTTTGAAAGAACCTGGAATTTCTCTTATCTAATATAGCAAATGACTTTCTAATATAAGCCCCTAATCTATGTCTAATGATAAATTGTTTTTCAGGATTCGCTACCTATCTACCAAACTGTTTATAAATGCAGGAGTCGATAAAAAGATGTTAAGAAAACGACTCGTTCTTTGAAACAATGGAAGTCAATAACCTTTGGAAACACTCACGTGTGGCAATGTATAATGTATAGTAATTATTGTTCTTGGAGAATTGTAATTCTTGGTAATGTGGGTGACTGTTTTTCGTCTACATTTCCGATAATTTCTCTCAAGCGATGTATGATATTTTCTGCAGCCTCCTATTCACTTAATAAACAAAATTAATTACTTTATACAATAATTATGAAATTCGGCAAAGCTATAGCCATTTAAGAAGAACTGGTATCTAGAGAGCAAAATGGTCGAAGTTGAATGAATAATTTATTTTCAAGGTGTGACACATGTATCCAAATTAAATCTATAATTTTATTAAGGATTAAGTTAGCTAGAAACCCTGCATTTATAGTATTTATATTAGAACGTTCGATTTTATTATGCAATATGGAGCGACTTTCTATACAGAAAGAAATCTTATGGTCAGTTTAGTGAATAAATACCCACTAAAATGTTTGAAATTTTATATTATATCCCTACATCAAACTGCGTCGAGTTAAAGATTGGAATAATTAATACCTTAAAAATGCCTACTTAAAATTTAATGCTATATAGCCATGTTCTTATAAGAATATTGTAGTAAGATAAATAACAAAACAATAACCTAAATTGTAGTGGCGCTATGTTCAAACTCAATTAAATAAGAAAAAAAATTACCTAGAATTGTGACACTCAAAAACCTGTAGATTTCAGCTCTTACATTTCAAATTGAAAGAAGTCGTCCATTTTCTCAAAGAGACCTAGATTCAATAATCGATTTTCGGTCGATTTTTAAGGTAGCAATTTTATCTAACTTTAAGGTTGTTATTGTATTTAGTTTCTTTGTTTTTCATTTTTAGGTCTGATCATGCTCTTAATATGAGCAAAACACATGTAACCTAATGTTAGAATTAATAAATACTTTTGAGACCGAGACTTTGTGTAGTTCCCTTTAGATTCTAACATTTCAGCTGATTTCAGGTTTGACAATACAAGGTCTAAACATCTATCTCTAAAATTTTTTATATTATTAAACTGCTTTAGATTATTCAAACTAAGGAGTTCTTGTAAAAAATTATTTTTCTCATTATCACAGGTTAAAATCCCTTAAAATTAATACACTGGTACAATTACTATCTATAAGACATTCAAAATGAGTAAAATATGAATTGTCACTTTCCAAACCAGCGTTTGGTTGAAATTAGTACACAACAGAAATAAGAACATAATACCTATACATTTTTAATAACTTTACAAATATTAATTCGACATCACGATTTACAGCCTCTAAAACTTCATATGGATTTTTTTTATTAAATGCTAGCCAAACTCCACTTCCCTCCTGGTAGCTGAAGTAGTTCTGTCTTTTCTTACCACAATATACCTCTCGTCAAACAGCTTGGCAGAGTAAATATCTTCACACAGCCAGGTCTCCGTCAAGGCCATTATGTTGTAGTTTTCAGTCAGTAGACTAGTATAGAATAACTCAATTTTGGTTCTGAGACCACATACGTTTTGATAATATACTTTGATTTTGTTCAGACTTACTTTTGGCCCTGGGACATGTCCCTTAATGTTCAAAAATGTGCTGTGGTCACTTTCACTCATAAAGTTAACTATTTTCTTGAAGTCTACTATATTGATAATACCAAAATTCTTAGAAAAAACTTTATTAGAGATTTGAGAGTAACTTTTCAGACCAATATGAAATTTAATTGTCACTATAGTGAAATAGTTAATAAGGCTTACCATTCTTTGGGTTTTGTAACAAGAAACAGTAAAAATTTTAAGGTCAGCACTATCTTTATAATGCCCTTGTTAGGCCACATATGGAGTCACCTGAAGCATCATCACATTCAGACATGATTGAGAAGGTACAGAAACGATTTTTAAGATTTCTGTATGTCAGAAAGAACAAAGAATACCCATATATGGTGTTATACAGGGCAATGTTAAAAATGTTTGACTTCCAGATGCTCTGTACCAGGAGGCAGAATCAGGCAGTCATTTTTATATATTTCATTGTAAATAATGTTAAATACTTGAGCTGTGATCTAATTGAATACATTTCTTTTAGGATACCAAAGACTAGATTAAGAATGACTAATAAAGAGCTCTTTATATAAATAATTTTAATACTACATCTCCAATCAATAATATGCTAAGGATTTGTAACAATGTCTTAAATGGCTTTGAAGATGTAGATATATTTAATATCAGGGTTAAGGAAATTAGGAGGTTGCTTGAGCTTCGGGACATAGTTTGGGACTCATGTTTTACTTTTCTCTTCTTATCTTTTTTTTTCCTCTTAGGTTTAGTGTTATTGTTGTGAAATTATTTTAATATGTTTTTTGTTTATTTTTTTCCTGTTATAGGCTTTACATGTAATTACTATTTCCCTGATTTATGGTGTTTGTAAAGATTTTTGAATAAGAATAAATAATACATTTTGCAATTTGTTTAGTGCCGTCTGTGATAGAAAAAAACTCTCAAACCGCACTGGTTTTTCTATTCATATTTATTATTAACTAAAATTATTATATTATATATATTATCTAGGGAAAGACATGCACTATTCACTGAGGATCCTTCTGCAGTGAGGCCACCCTCCTTTTCCGGAAAAACTTGGATACAATGGCCCCATTTGGCCATGAATCTTTCAGGTCTTCTTGCCTTATGGTTACCTTCATTGATGAATATACATCAGGCTGTTTTGAGCTGTGTGCTTCGCATTTGACATCAGGAAAGCTGGGTTTTAAAAAGGCTTCCAACTGCTCAGGTTTTGTTTCTGGTGCTAATCTTGTCACATGCAGAAATGTAAATTTTGGAATACCTTGAATTTGGGTTTTTCCTTCACTGTAACCTACAATAAATCTCATTGATTACAGTTACTGTAGTAGCGTGTTACTGTAGTACTTATGTTACCGTAACTCTAGTTGACTTTGACTTGGAGTGCCCGCAAAATGAAAATGCACAAAATAAGTTGGATTTCTCAATTTTTTTTCTTCAATTGCTGGATTTCCTTGATTTTGTTGCATATTAGGGCTTCTGTGACGGCTGCATTTAAAGATTTTGCATTAATTTGCTGCTTTTCTCGAATTTGAGCTTGAACATTAGGATTGTTTTGTTTATTCTTCGCCCGCCATGCTCCCTCATGTGTACGCCATTTACATTTTATAATACGGTAGAATACTGTAATATGTAAAGATGCCTTGCTGTGTAATTGGCCTGACAGTTTTTTTGCTAACAAGTTTTTGCTCAGTTTTAAGATTTATATCAAGTACTTGTCCTATATGATCAGAAAGATGTATATCCACTGTTTCACCTTGAAATTAATTAAGATGTTGTCAAGGCAGGCTTCTCTCAATGTACCCCCAGAGATCATCCGTTGAAAGCCATATGTACCCAGTAACCCTGCATTAGTTTCCTTAGTCTCGAAGTGTACATTAAAGTCACCCGCTATAGAATATATGATGGCGGCAAGTGGAGCAGAAACTTTCATAAAATGCACTCGAAATGATGGCCGCAGCATTTATACAAAACTCATCCATCTTAATTTGACTGCTCCATTTTAAACTTGCTAGTCATGTTTTTTCTTGATTGACCACCAAATGGACTTGCATTTTGTTCTATGGAGGATGGTTTATTTTCAGATGTATAAATTAAATATCCATTAAGGTGTAAATTAAACTATATAAAAATAAGACAAGATTTTCAATGTAAGACAGGTATGTGTAGGCTTTTTCAAAATCAGGGGTGCCCATCAGTGGAATTTCAGAGAATTTAGTTATAATTATAGATTGTTTACTTATTATAGATTTAAATATTCTATTTAATTACCGCCAATAAGGAAAAAAAGATTATGGATGCCAAAAGACAAAATGTGGTATCTTCAATTTTATAACCCCGTCAGACCAT
The DNA here is from genome assembly GCF_022605725.1 of Anthonomus grandis grandis. NCBI lineage: Eukaryota > Metazoa > Arthropoda > Insecta > Coleoptera > Curculionidae > Anthonomus > Anthonomus grandis. The sequence continues at coordinate 32,569,249 of NC_065552.1, forward strand.
CATGCAGGGCGGCAAAAGAGCCATAAAGTGTCACTTGCTCTAGGTTTCAAATAATGTAATTTGTATTTTAATGTTTTTTTTTGTTTTAGGTTATTTACTTTAACTCAGGTAACTGAAGACATATTAACTGTGTGGGGGCCTTTATATTTTTAAATTGTGATTTGAGGTGCGCCTAATATTGTATATAGTTTATTTTTACCTAATATAGTTTATTTTTCTATTATTGTATATTTTACAGAAATTTGGGATTCTTTGTACTTTACTGTTATAGTATTGTTAAGTACTCAATTCACATTTTTTTATTATAGCTAATATAATGGCTATTTCTATAGTTTATATAAAATATATGTTGTTATATAGATGAGAAGTTGAGGATCATGCATTATTACAAATGTACATTTTCAACTAGTTTAACAGAAGAGTGCAGTTTATTATTTATTAGTTCTGGCTTTAACCCTTATTCAGCATTACACTACAATACAAATAAGCAAGCCAAGTTGCCTACATCAGGGAAACCAGATGCTAAATATTAAAACCCAAGGGAAATTTGCACATACAGAATTTATATTTCTGCATATGATGTAAGAAACTTTATAGCTTACAAGGGACTTCCTTGTAACATGAAAATTCAAATTTTATACATAATGTAAAATTTAAAATTCTGATTTGTCACTTTTGGCATAAAAAAAGTAATTTTTTATTCAGGATTCACTTTTGTAGATTGAAGCGAAGAATAAATTCCCTTCATTAAACATTAATCCTCATCCATATTTCATATTTGAACCTTAAATGCCTTAAAGACCCAAATAATTTAATTACCTTTTTAGATTTGATTAGGATTTGTACTTTTTCCCACCAAGGCAAAAGATTACTTTAGAATTTTTGAACACATTGAAAATATGTATACTCCGTCAACAAACAAACTTCTTATAGTTGGAAATTCCAACCATGGGATGTATATTATAATAAATTACTTAGAATCAAGTAATAATGTGAATAATAAAAAGTACTTTTCCTTAAAAAAACTTATTCTACTTCCAAACATGAAAATAGTATTCATTGTTTAGTGAAACTTTGACAAACAATAAATCATAATTGATTAATTATTTTTGTCTAGTTATTATTAAGTAATTGAATTATCTTTTTAATAAAAAACAACATTGAAAGCAAGGAAACTAAAAGGTTTTTTTAATATTATTGTATCATCCCTTATAGATATTGTACAGTATCGGACAAAATTAAAGAAACTCTTCAAATATTTGCATAAATTGTTTATAATGGGTCCTGGGTCCACTCCTGTTTAGTTTTTTTATAAATGACTTGATTGAGTCACTCACTTGTCATAGGCTGGCTTTTGTGGATGATTTGAAGCTATATTTAAATGTATATGGTTTGGAGGATTGTGTTCTTCTTCAGAACTGTCTATATACATTGGAGGTATGGTGCTCTGTTAACAGGTTAGGCTTGAATGCGGCTAAGTGTAGTGTGGTCAGTTACTCTAGATCAAAAACACCCTTAAATTTTAATTACTTTATTAATGATACTATTTTGAGTAGATTAGAGCGAATTACTGATCTTGGTATAACCTTTGACTCTGAATTTACATTTGTTCCACACTTCAACAACATAGTCAAGTCAGCCCTGAGAAGGCTTGGGTTCATAATTAGAAGTTCTCAGAGTTTTACTTTGGAATCTACATTAAAACTGCTTTTCTGTTGCTTTGTGAGATCAAAACTGGAGTTTGGCTGTATTATATGGAACCCGCTCTATCAGAAGCATGTTGGTCTCCTTGAATCTGTTCAGCATAGATTTGCTAAGTTTTTGGCCTTCAGGCAGGATGGCATATATCCGGTAAGAGGGTTTGATCATCGGCAACTATTGGAACGCTTCAAGCTACATCCATTACATCTTAGAAGAATGATCTCTGTAAAATTCCTGCATGGGTTACTGAATGGATTCATTGATAGTCCTGTACTTCTTTCTGGTGTACGTTTCATGGTGCCTAGGCTTAATGCTAGACATCCCTTAACATTCTTTCTGCCAAGGCCTCATACTAACATCCTGTTGAAATCGCCACTATATACAATATGTGCTATATTTAATCGGATCTGTCACATGTGCAATATAAATTTCTCTCCGCTTCATGTGATTGTCAATATCTTGGTGGATCATTACTCTTAGGGCCCATGTGTTTAAGTTATAGTTAGTAGGTATATTGCAGTTAATTTAATTTAATTTTGTTGAATATGTGATTATCTTGTTAAACTTTTATAATTGGGTTTTTATATCATATTAATAGTTATTTGTTCTAATTTTTTGGATAACTTTTGAGAATGTGACTTTACTTTACTCTTTTTCTTTTCTTTTCATTCTTTTAGGTTTGTTTGTGTGTGTTTTTTTTAACTATATTTTTCATTGTTTTGCAACTGTTTCCTGTTATTGGGCAAGTTGCCTGTTGGAAATAAAGGCTTATTATTATTATTATTATTATAAATCTCTTGTAGAATGTTGTATGTACAAAATTATTTACTTAAAGTAATTTATAGAAAAAATATTTTTGTATATAAAAATTGTGAATTGAAAAAATATGTAAATCATAAGTATGAAACAAGAAATAAAGCCAATAATTTTATAGAATTACCTAAAAGTAATACTAATGGAAATTTGAGATTTGTTAATAATTTTGCACCCAAAATAAATAATCTTATTCCCCTTGAAATTTTGAAATTGCCAAAAATTTTTTTTTTAAGAAAAAATGTCGATCATATATTTTTGAAAACATAGAAAGTTTTAAAAAACTCTTTTAGATGAGAGTTTAAGTTTGCAAATGTTAATTAAGTAGGTATGCAAGTTTAAAGCCTGGTGGTTTTAGACATTATTCTTATATACAGTTGTGGTCACATAAATAGCACACTTAGCCTTTTCATATATTACTTACAAAAAACAAAGTCCTGACTGATAAGAAAATATTTAAGCAGTTAATCTCCTCCTAATATGCAAGACTTTATGTTTATTTTAAAAATATATGCACATACAGAATTTCATTCCAATATTAACTTTTTAAGGCTGGACACATAAATAGCACACCTTTCATTCTTATTAAATATATCGAGTGTTAATTAGTAAGTATTATTTTAACTTTTAAATTTTTGAATATTGTCAAGAGTAGTTTTGTTTTTAGTGGGTAGAAAGAAACATTGTGGACCAGAGAGGAGAGCTCTTATTATAGAAAAGAAAAATCAAGGCTTTTCTATTTCTGCTATAGCAAAAGATTTAAATTGCTCTAGGAAAATGGTTTATAATGCTCTGGCTCTCTATGAGACGACTCAAAGCACAATGAACAAGAAAAGATTAACAAGGCCTCGAAAAACCACGTATAACATGGATAAAATTATTATTAGAATAAGCAAGGGTAATCCATTTTTAAGTTCCGCCCAAATAAAACGTGAAATAGCAGACCAATATGGCGTCAATATTTCTGCAAGAACAATAAGAAGAAGATTATGTGAAAAAGATCTCAAAGGTTGTGTAGCTAGGAAAAAACCACTTGTTTCAAAAAGAAATATTAAAAAAAGATTGGCATTTGCTAAACAACATATAAATAAGGACATTAATTTTTGAAAAACCATATTATGGAGCGATGAAACCAAGATTAGAGATTTGGAAATGATGGAAAATGCTATGTTAGGCGTCCTCCCAATTGTGCCTTAAACCCTAGGTACACAATTAAAACTGTTAAGCATGGAGGAGGATCAATTATGATATGGGGAGCAATGTCATGGCATGGTGTTGGACCTATTCATTGTATAGAGGGAATAATGGACCAATACAAGTATAGGGAGATTTTGCAGAATGTTATGGAACCATACATGGAGCATTTTATGCCAATTACATGTAAGTTCATGCACGATAATGATCCAAAACATTCTGCAAAATCAATAAAACGATGGTTTACTAAAAATGTGGTAGATGTTTTGGAATGGCCGCCACAAAGCCCAGACCTGAACCCTCTGGAAAATTTGTGGGATCACGTTAAGGATCACCGTGGGGTAAGGTATTAAATCCCTCAAATCTGGATGAACTATGGCAAAACTTCCAAGAGGCTTGGAACAGTATTCCGGCAAGCGTGTGTGCAAAATTGGTGGATTCAATACCCAAGAGATTAAGTGAAGTTATAAAAAATAAAGGATACCCAACAAAATATTAAATTGGTTTTGGTGAAAGTAAATATTTTTTAAGTGTGCTATTTAAATGGCCAGCATTTCTTTAGTTTTTTTTGTTATGTTTCTTATATATTTAAAATACTCTTTTCATTTTAATTAAATACAACTCTTTGTAGAACATCTAAGCTAAATATATTATAAAAAAAATAGAAAATGGTATTTAATATTTTTTATCGCAATTTAAAAAAGTGTGCTATTTATATGACCATAACTGTAACTTGGGTATATTATTAGGTATTTAATTTAAATTTGATTAAATTTTTATTGGAAATTGTGATATTTCTTATAATTTTATTTATTGTTTATTGGATAACAGACACTACACATACAGGTGTTAAGTCATCTAGGTGAGTCGCTGTTATTTATTAGTTTGGAATATTGTAAATTTGTCTGGGTATTAAATGTTTCATAGTAAATTTTTTGATTGGAATAAACACTTGGATGGCTTTAATTTTTTTTTCTTTTGTGTGTACATTAGATACTTAGATAATAAATAGGGTAGATACAGGGTTTCTGTACCTACTAAATTATAATTAATTATTATATATTTTTATAATTACAATGTAAATGTGTTCTGTTAATAAATAGATAAATAAGTAAAAGTTTTGTTATGAGCTCATGTCTTTGGCCTTACTTGTAACATAAGCAAATCTCATGTTATATTTTGTGTTATACAAATACAAAAAATTAAAATAAATTTTCTAAATGTTATACACAGCATGTTTTATTTTATTTATCTAGGTAGTTAGTTTTTAAACTTTTTAACAATAAAAGTTAAAAACTCTTAGTATTCTTGTTATTATTATATTGTTATATACAAAAATTAGGTTTTCTAGGCACCTAACTACAATAGTTATTCTATTTACTTGAAACATTATATTAGTTTACAATAAATTAATAAATAAATAGTAAATTTTATATGATATTCTAAAGTGTACAGGTAGGGTGATGTTTTTTTTTTTAAGGTAAAACACCTGGAAATGTTCTAATAATGTAATCATACAAAGGTTGCGTGCAGCTGCTGGTACCCAGTTAATTCTCTAACACCATCGGATTCGAAAATGTTCAAGGATAAAATAAATATTTAAAAAAATAAATTGATGGTTTATAGAAGACTTTAATAAAGCAATTTCTTTGTTTTTTAAACAGCTTGATAAAAAAAAACCGCCTACTTCTTCCATGTCGCAATCATTACAACTGCTTACGTTCTCGATTTTTAATAATTTAAACGGGATTTTTCGACTGATACTAATTATTAATATAACAATTTATAGCGTACCTGTGATTAGTTGGCTGTCGTGGAGGGTAGGACATGTTATTAGTCTGTATAGGCCCATGATCTAATCTCATGGAGCGTACTTCCATATCAAGAACATCTGAAACCACTTTTTTTCCTAATTTTTCACATATCACTTGCCCAGTGCAATATTTACACAATCACAATTTCCGGATGGCTTGCGAAAGTCCAAAATTCAATTTATGAGTTAATAGGCAACAAATGTACTGCTAAATTTGTCCAAGGTCAATATAGGGTATATTTTTCGAGGAAAGTATGGGAAATATTTCTACGATTTCTCACTCAAACAAACGTGTTTTGCTTCAAAAAAAAACGAAAACGTGGTGAGTTATTAACCGTTATTCGGTTCGGGGACGTCGATAAACGTCGGGACACTATTCTATTCGATTATGTACATTAAAATCCATCGAAAAACAATTTTTTCACGTCACTAAACGGCCGGGAATGAATTTAAACGGAGAAAATACAAATACTAAATTGTGAAAAGCGCCATTTCGTCGACATCTTGGTAGAACTTCTATATGAAACGACGAAACAGGTCCGGATCGATCTATCCGCGTTTAACACAGGGGAGGCCGCTTGGTGTGAGAGAGACGAAGTTTTCGCAGCGCGCGTGAATGCTCTAGCTAAGACCCGCGCGCATCTTCTGTCTTTTTCTATTTGATCCAAACCAGTTCACTTCAGAACCTTTAAGACCTTTTTAACTTAACATTTATGAAGTCTTAAATATGAACATCCAAAAACAACTTCCATAAATAAAGAAAAAATGGAAAATTCTCAAAAATCACCAAGTATAACTTTAAAACGTATGTCGTTGATTGGCTCGTGTCAGGAATCCATTAGTAGGTGTTTCCTTTTCATTCGTTTGGCTTCGAGGACCGGGTGCGAGAGAGACAGCCAGATAACTGTTATTTTAAGGCTACGGTTATAGTGCATGCGTGTTCTGACGAACTGGCGTTCGGCCGAAAACGTCAGAATTCTTGGTCAGAACAAAAGTGGTTAGTTTGTTTGCGTATTGTGACGAACTGATTTTAATTTTTACTGGTTTTGTTGCCGTCGCAAAATATCCGTGATGGATGACGTGGACGATTATCTGTTTTTAGAAAGTCCTTTGTTAAAAATGTTGTTAATGAATGAAAGGACTATATGTATAAACGAAATGTTTGCTTCAAGGAATATTAATGGTGAATTTCACACCCTATTTGAAGAACTTTTACGCCAACCAGAAAAATTTTTCGAATACTTTAGAATGTCAATACAAACTTTCAACTATATCCTAGAGGGGATCGAAGAAAGTATAACTAAGCAATCAAACTTTCGAGAATGCATATCAGCTAGAGAAAGATTGGCCCTAACTTTGAGGTAAGTCTGTACTTAGTAATACTTACAAATACTTCCTTAGTTGATTGTCAAAGGAATAAAACTTCTTATTTCTTATCTACAAACCATATTTTTTAAATACAAAATAATACTGTTAATACATTTTGAAAAAGTTTATACGAAATCCTATTACGGTCCAGGGTTATGTGAGGAAAAAAATGTTGCTAAGTCTGTGTAGGTATTAATATTGTCATGCTCTGCGGTTTCTACACTGCTAGGTCCAGAAGGGGTAGTCAGGAGGGAACATGAAGAAGTCGGCCTAGTGTTATGCATTGGCTCTGAAGATTTATTGTAATATGAATAGTGTGAAGATGGATAGGTGTTTCCACAGCTTTTTTGTTGTTGAAAATATTGCTCATCGCAAAATACTTGCTGCAGCTTATTTCTCACGATCATTTTCCTCTCTTCTGGCACATTTTTAAGGTATGGCAACAAGCTCATCAAAAAATGATAATCAGCATCTTCTTGGTCTACTTTCTTGGTAACCGGAGCGTTTTTCTTTTTAAATTCCTCCAACTTTTTCTGTTCAATTTCCAGAAGCTTGGAAAAAGCACTTGACTTTGCAATTTTGGCACGTTTAGTCTGAGGAGTTATGTCGGGATTGTCGGGGGCTACACGCTGTGATTGTGACCGAAAGTTTTTCTCTGTTTTGGAATTACTTGATGCAATTGCGCTCAACTGTGACTCATCATCCAAGTCATCTTCACTGCTATCATCGAATTCTCCAACATCGTTTTCAAGCTCTCCGTCAGCCTCGGGTTCTGGAATACTACTTTGCATAATTCTAGGGGCGAATTGATCTTTCAGAAACAGCATAGCTGTATAATACGGCCATGTCGATTCTTTTCCTCTGCCCCCTTCTTGGCCCGATCGAGTTTCTGTGCATTTTTTAAATTCTTTGCGATAGGTGTCTCTTAGACCACGCCACTTATTTTTGACAGTTTCTACTGAAATAAAAAAAAATTTAATAGAAGATGTTCACTTTAAAATTTTATTATTATCATATTATATTTTTTTTAGGTATCTATCTACGGGGATGTCTTTTAGGGCACTCAGTTTTTCATATAGAATTTCCCATAGTGCAATACGATTAATTGTTTATGAAACATGTCTATCAATATGGAATAGCTTTCGGGAAAAACACATGCCTATGCCTACTACAGAACATTTAAAAGCTATAGCAAAAGACTTTTTCACAAAATGGAATTTTCCTAACTGCGTTGGCTGCATTGACGGAAAACATATCAGAATTAAATGCCCACAAAATTCAGGATCGTTATATTATAATTACAAACAGTATTTTTCAATAGTGTTACAAGGAATATCGGATGCCAGTTATAGATTTGTGACTGTAGATGTGGGAGCTTACGGAAAGCAAAGCGATGGAGGCATATTTTCGCTTTCGAACGTTTATAAACATTTAGAGCAAAATACGTTTAATATCCCAGATAACGACTATATACCATCAACAAAAATTATGGCGCCCTTTGTACTATTAGGTGACGACGCTTATCCGTTGAAGTCGTATTTGTTAAAACCATATTCAAAACAGAATCTTTCCCGTGAAGAACGGATATTCAACTACAGATTGTCTAGAGCTCGGCGCTGTATTGAATGTGCGTTTGGGATATTAGTTAGTAAATGGAGATTTTTAAAAACAGAACTTCAGATGTATCCTGAAAAAGTTGACATTCTAGTGAAAAGTGCAACCTTATTGCATAATGTAATTATCGACATGGAAGGAGTCCCAGTACTGACACAAGAACAACATGGTCTCAATAAAAAGACATCTGTTTCAAGGCGATACAATCGCTACGGGGCAACAGCGGCTCAAGTAAGAGACATTTATAAAAATTACTTTTGGAGCCCAGCAGGGGCGGTGCAGTTTCAGTATAACATTTTTAATTAATAATTAAACCTAAATTCCTAAACTCATTTCTAATTTAATGTAAGTACTATGGAATATATGTAATATTAATGTACCTAATGTAATACTTACGACTTGTATTCATTTCCTGTGCAATCTTTTCCCATTTTTGTCGAGATTGATCTCTATTATGGTAACTTTTGTCCTTCATGTCCCATAAACTTTTGTTTTCAAGAACTAAACTAATTAATTTATCCACGTCCATACTTTTACAATTCAAATTCGCATTTACATTCGTCCGAAAAAACAAAATTATTTGAAAGATCTATTCTTCTGACGAATTCGTGCGGGTTCGGCCGAACAATTCGCTCCTAACGTAACCACTATAGTTTGCTGCTGTTTATTTGTTTGTTCGCGCGTGTTCTGACGAGTTCGTCCGAACGCCAGTTCGTCAGAACACGCATGCACTATAACCGTAGCCTAAAGGGGATAGACCCGAAGCTGGGTCGTTCGAAAACGCTGTGCTTGAAATTACATTTTTGGTTCTTTTTGCTCGTTTTTCCGCTTTATTTGTGAAAAAATATCCTGTAGGAAGAAGGGCCTTTGCTTGGACATAGTTTTCTTAGGGTCCCATAACGACGCTACGAAAATAATTGATAAGGTTTCTAGAATGGTGCTTTAATCTGTTCAACCGAGCGGTTCAATGACATTATAAAATAAAAATTAGTAGTGGGTAGAGAATTATTTTTTTTACTATAAGCACAAGCAAAATATTGACATTTTCTAATTTTCATTTATATCTTTATAGGATTGATTGTTACAAAAATGTGGAAGTGCGTAAGGAGTAGGGATATTCAGAATATGAACTGAAAATTGTCGAAAACAATAGAGTTGAGTCGGCAACACTGCCAAGGCCAGGGTAGCATATAGCGTGGCCATGCAGTGGTTTTAATGTGTGTGGGGTAAGGTCAATAATTTTTTTTTCTTTATTCATGCCAAAAGCTACAACCTCTTACACGAGAAAAAATATAGAAAAAAGTATCACAATTAAAATTACAATATTGAGTTTAACAGTTTACAATACGGTTATTTTACTACTATTAGAAAATTTCTCTATACCTAGGCCACGTATTTAATAAATATACCTGGACTGCCAATTCAATGAAAAGTAAATGACCACTACTAGAGGACACAATCCGCCATTTTGCGTGATTGTGTCCTTTCCATGTTGGTCACTCTGACAAATTGCAGTCGTGCCAATTGTAAGGAAACAAAACAATTAAAGTTTTCGAGAGGTTATGTTTTACAAAATAGAAATTTACTTTAGAATTTCGTTAAAATTTATGAAAGAAACTAATCCTCACCTAAAATGAGACAAAGTTTCAATTAACTTGGGATAGATGCATGCACTTTACTTGTATTTACTTAACAAATTCAGTTAAAAACACTTTTATTTTCTTTCTATTTTTACTGTTACGGCTTTTACTTTCCTTTTGTGTACAGTGTTTGCACATTAATAGGTACAACTAGGTATCTATAAAAAACAAAATATAGATGATTTTATGAGGCTTTGTAATTAGCAACGTGTATACAAACGGTGTTCGAAAAATAGACGAAAATATTTAAATGGGCGATTCCTTCTAAAAAAATATGAGAAAAAGTTTCCATAAACATGGGTCCGGAAATGCACAGTTTTCAAGATACAGGGTGATAATTTTTTTAAAAAATATTATTTTATTTATTTATTTATTTATTTAATAGACGGGATCAACTCCATTACAAGAAAAAATATTACAAAGTTCAATAGTTACACCTAACCATAACTTAAAATAGCGAAAATACAAATATGTTTTTACAGGCAAACCAACATAAAATCAACAGAAGAGTTTACACAATCTCTCTAATTTGATTCCTAAAACTAGACAAGCCAATGCCCACAACTTCAATATCCTCATAGTTGATAATATTTAAGGTTCTTTCGATAGGGGCGTGAGTGGCATAGTTGCTACTGTGAAAAGGCAAAGCAAATAGTCGGTTTCGTCTCAAGAGTCTTGAGGGGACATTGAAGCTAATTCTACCGAGAAGGTCGGGGCATACAATCAGACCATTAAGAAGCTTAAATACAAAGGTTAAATCACCACGAATACGTCTTTCTCTCAATGTTGTCATAGCCAGCACTTCACTTTTGTCATAGCGTGCATACCGAATCATCATAAACATGATCGTTCGGTATTTCCAAATTTAATTTAAATAGACAAAATCTTAAAAACTTATTCTGAATCCTTTTAAGGGCCAGACAGCTGTTCATGTAATAGGGGGGCCATATCATTGAGCCATACTCCAATAAAGAAACCACCAAAGACATGTACACTCTCTTACAGGTCTCGAGTGATAGCTCTCTACAGTTACATAGAACAAAACCCAGAATCCTGGAGGACCTAACCACTATATTATTTCTGTGTATATTAAAATTTAAATGATCGTCAAAATAAATGCCAAGATCCTTGATTGTATCAGAATACTGAACAGGGCTTCCCTCTATATTGTATGATGTTACAACTTTTTTACTTCTTTTGTGAAAACTAATATAATTACATTTCTTTATGTTTAAGAATAAGATATTGTTGACACACCAATCATTTAGCCTATTCAGGTCATTCTGTAACAAAATTTGGTCTTTGGGAGTCTGGATTACTCTATAAAATTTCAGGTCATCTGCAAACAATAAAAAGGCACTATTTTCATAACATGTAGCTATATCATTAATGAAAATGTTAAAGAGCAATGGTGAGCAGTGTCCACCCTGAGGTACACCAGAACATACATTGATATTGCTGGATCTAGCACTACACAATCTAACCTGCTGAGTCCGGCCTGACAAGAAGCTTGTGAACCAGGCAACTATATGAATGGAGAAACCAAACACTCTAGGTTTCTCCTGCAAGATTCTGTGATCGACTCTATCAAAAGCCTTGGAGAAGTCTGTATAAATCACATCCATCTGACATCCCCTCTCCAAGGCATCCAACAGATCCTGCTGATAGATCAACAAGTTAGTGATCGTAGATCTGCCCGAACTAAACCCATGCTGCTGATTGAGCAACAGCTCCTTGCAATAGAAATAAATTTGGTCGCAGATAAGACTGTCCAACAGTTTTGGAATGGCCGACTGGATGCAAACGCCCCTATAATTGCCTATTTGGTCATTATTATCTGATTTAAATATTGGTACCACAAAACTATGCTTCCATAATGACGGAAAGAGTGCTGAGCCAAGGGATTTCTGAAAAAGGAAGAATAGAGGGCGAGAAACAGTACAGACACATTTTTGTAAAAAATAGTTTGGTATCCAATCAGGACCTGAACTAACTTTGGCCTTTAATTTTAAAATTTTATTATTAATATATATTTTTTTTATATTTATTTTTTATTTTCTTATTAATATTAAAAAAAATATTTACTTGATTCTTTTGAAATTTAACAGTATTACTTGTTGTATTAAGAGGCTAATTTAGCTCTAATTAGATTAAAATTATAAGGTCCAGTGGCGTCCCGGAGAACATCTTAGCAAATATTATTGGCAAAAAAATGTACGCCACTCCCTTTTTTTCAACTTTAATATTTGTTGTTTGATTAAGCATTTAAAAATACAACTTTTTCGCCTCTGGTATTTTTTTCGTATCTCACTGTGTTTTCGACAAAAAAACTAAATACCGTTTTATTGCATGCCACTGGGCAAAATTGGGATATTAATTTTTGGTAAAAAAATCACAGGTGCCTTGGAAGACAAAAAATCATTTCTGCATGGAGGTTTGACATTGAGAAGTGTCAGTTCTCCTAGAAAAATAATTAATATTAATAAAAAATTAATATTTAAAAAAAAATGTATCACCCTGTATCTTGAAAACTGTGCATTTCCGGACCCATGTTTATAAAAACTTTTTCTCATATTTTTTTACAAGGAATCACCTATTAAAATATCTCCGTCTATTTTTCGAACACCCTGTATAGTAAAAATAAACAGCTCTATATCATGGGCGTACAAAGGAAACCCTGTAAGTCCACTTTTTTCAAAAAATCGTTTTTTTGCATAGCCAAGTCCATTTAAATATAACCTATCATACTAAATACCCGTTAAGTCCAATATAGTTCAAATAGAAGAGATACGTCTAGCTTCCATGTTATTAAGTCTGGAGAGACTAAATATTATTCAGGAAAAATCCATTAAGTGCACTTAATTGATTTATAAATTATTTGACACTCAGAAAAAATCCATTAACTCCAATAATAAGTTTGCGGTATTCGAAATTGCATCCTGATATTATCGAATATAAATACGAACATAGCAGCGATTATAAGGTTATTAGAGTTTGGGGAAAAGGTAGACCACCAGCAATTCAAAAAAATTAGAGAAACTATATAAAGGCCCTTTATCGATAAGTACAAAGAAAAAAAAGATCTTTTGAAATTATGCAAAAGTGGTGCTATTCCTTCGGAATTCCATGGGTGGTACCAGTCTCTTTTTACTGCAAAAAATATTGAAGAAGCCAGTATTGGAATTTCCGATGAAGAAACTGATTCCGATTCCGACAATGAGCCTCTTTCTCATTATCTTGTTTAGAAAAACTATTACAGTTTATGAAGAAAAATCTGATAAGTCTCAAAAAATGTGATTAGTTTGTCAGCATAAACCCATTAAGTGCAACTATTATTTAAAAATGCTAATAAACAATTTGTTCTAAAAAATAATGTATTTTAATTTAACCTAAACTAACTCTAAACAGATGTTAGTACCCAAAAAATGCATTTAGCAAACATAAAAAATAAAATTGGATTTTACATAAAACTTGAAAGTTTAAAATCGCTTTTTTTCACATTTTTAGTTTTAGGACTTACAGGGTTTTCCTTGTACGCCCACGATATATAATTCTATCATAAACAACACAGACAGACAATTTACAATAGTGCACTTTTGAGAAACAATGAACCAAATATTTTTAAATGATGGTGATACATTTTTCACGTATTAAATAAGGAGGAAGTTACATCGCTTCTTGCAGACGATATACCCAAGCGTCCTTTGCAAATCGCCAAAAACTAGGAAATCCGCTATACTCACAATTGAGAATGTTCCTGACAGGTCACACGTCAAACGTCAGCGTTGTCAACTTCATAACCGTTATTTAATATATTTTTTCTTGGCAACACTAAAAACGTTCAGAGTGACCAACATTAAAAGGACACAACCACTATAAAAATGGCGTCCACCAGGCAGTGGTCATTTGCTAATGCAGTCCAGCTATATTTATTAACTTCGTGACCTAGGCCCTTTCTAGTGTCTTTATAGAACAGAAAACTCAAAATAATCATCCATCATTCCCAAAGAGACTTAAGTATATGAATAAAGGGGAGGAGAAAGTAAACTCAAAGTCCAAGTCTCATAATCAAGCGTCTATTTAAGGGAACAGAAAACTGCCTTCGCTGCTTTAAAAAAAGTGTTTTTTTTCTGGTTTTTTTTCCTAAGCTTACAGGACCCGGGAGTGAATAAGGGTGCTGTGTGGGATAAATTAACTATAAAATAGGGCGAAGCAGCATCTGTACTACATACCTGAATACAAAAAGCAACTACAGCGTGTTTTTGAACAAAATAAAGGTTAAAAACCACTAAAAAAAAAAACAAAATCATCTGCATATTTTTTCAAACCATCCAATGCAAAAACTCCACAACAAGTGAAACTGGTTTTCTGCTTATTCACTGGCCTAGGGCTATGTTGCCATATTGACATACAAATAAGCAAAATACTGTAAACTATTTTTATATGGCAAAAAGGGTTGAGGCTATCCAGGTTAAATTTGTTTAAATTTTGAAATATACTTACGAGGGCGTTTAGTTAAATCCCAGTGAACTCTTGCCACAATCGGATTATTGGAGGAATTGAGCAATGTATTATCAAGAAATATTTTCTAGATTTTCGTTTGTTTTTTACATATTTTTTTTTAACTGCTAAACACGCAGACTATAAAAACAAAAAGATGCCTTGATGGAACTACTAGGAAAAATTGTAATATTTTTGCCGAAAGTTGGCCAACATTAATTCGCAGTATCGTAGAGAGAGGCGTAATTATAAAAAATATGGAAAGTCTGGAGTGGCTTCTTCTTTTTGTTCTAAATAGTTTGAGTATAATTTGATGGCTTTCCTCCGAGACAAAAATAAACCAAGAACTACAGAAGAGAGTGGCCTTGATGAAAACAATTCTTGATATAGATAGTACCGAAACTTTAGATAAATACATTAAACTATGGTACGAATCTCCTGTGGCTAGAAACCTCAATGTAATGGCAAAACGACCCACTGCTGGGATAGAGTCTCTATAGTTGGTGTTGCTCTTGCTAATGATAGAGCCAATTAAACAAAATAAATTTTTAAAATCTGCCCTTGACATTCTTAAAAAGTTCTTAAAACTTGATGACAGTTCACGTCCTATACTTATATCATCTTCTCTTGCAATAGTTTAGAAGTCACATTTTCTTCTTTTTGCCTTAAAGATGGTCGAACCCAAAATCGACGTTTATTTTTGTTCTTTTTATTCATAATAAAATAGGTAGCTCCTCGTAAGAGAGTAAAAATAAATCCTCGTCCTCTTGTCTGGATGTAAAGTGAATAAAACATAAACA
This sequence comes from Anthonomus grandis grandis, assembly GCF_022605725.1. Classification (NCBI taxonomy): domain Eukaryota; kingdom Metazoa; phylum Arthropoda; class Insecta; order Coleoptera; family Curculionidae; genus Anthonomus; species Anthonomus grandis. The sequence continues at coordinate 32,584,692 of NC_065552.1, forward strand.
GTACATAGTACACAGTTTTTAATGATTTAGTTCGTTGCTGGTGTAAACAAAAAGTCCGTTGGGGACATAACAGTTTTTAAACAATTTCAAAACAAAACTGTTCGAATTTTCTGTTCAAACGGACAGTTCGTGTTTTGTTTTTGTCCTGTCCGCTTAGTGCGAACCCGCCATTAGGCGACATATACAATCATTGATAACGAAGTATCGACTAAAGGCTTTACAGGCCATGGAGGTAAACAGGAGCATCTCTCCTTCTGTAAGAGAAAACAAGCAAACGAACATGTTTAATAAAAATCTGTACTCTACACAATCTGAAGATGAACAAGTATTCCAGGAATTATTACCACGTAAATCAACGAGGACAGTGGACAGGGAGACCATTCGGCAACATGTTGAACAGTTGACGAAGCTTGGCAGCTATCAAAATAATTGCGTATTTGTTAGTTTTGAGACTCGAAAGAGATGTTGTAAGCTACGGTAGCTATTGTCTCTTGCCATAAAATTTAAAGTAATTTGTAATTTAACACGTGCTGGTATTGCATCCCTGATAAATGTGTCCAATTTCTGAATTCGCGGCGCGATTAAATTCAGCAATGTTTCAAAATCGGCAGATGTAATTTTCAAGCACATTGGCCGGAGTTTTTTATAGCCAATTAGCATATGCTCCCAATTCATTTCGTCTCAAAATCCAATCCCTTACCCAAATCTTTTTTTTTTTTTAAATTTTCTTAACTTCATTTATTAAAACACTTGCAGCTTGCACTAAACATTTTTTAACAACGGCTCGGCATTTTTGCCTAACCTGCTTGTTCATTTTGAGGCACTAAATATTCTTTTAAATTCCTAGCAAATGTGGCTACTGTTACTCTACCAAAATGAGTAGAGTAGAGTATTCTAGAAAAAAAGTCGGTTAGTGAACTCTACTACTTACTCTACACGTGTAAACCGGGCTTTAAGACTAAAATGCGTAAAGTGTTACGTTGGGGCGCTGTTTATTTATGGTATGAATATGAAAGGCTGTACATTGAAGATGAGTATAATTAAGAAACTGAAGGCTTTTGAGATGTAGATGTACCGCAGAATGGTTAAGATAACCTGAAGTGCGAAAATGACCAATGAGGAACTTCTTAGACCACTTCCGCGTCATCCTTCACCCAGTCAACACGTGGTCGTTCATTTTCCTTTCCTATCCTTCAGATTCCTTTCCTAAACCCTTTCCTACCCCTTGCCGTTTTCTATAACGTGCATTTAAGTATTAAATTTTGTGAAAGTTATCGATTCGGGAAACAGGGTACATACCCGACGGTTTTCCCGAATCTCCAAATCGTGGTGGCAGATTGCCTAGTAGCAGAGCCAATTCAGCTAATAACCTAGCAAGCAAGCAACTTCTTAGACGCGTCACCAAGGAACGCGAACTCTTTGAAATCATTAGGAAACGGAAAACGACATATTTGGGGCACATCATACGAGTAAAAGATACCGATGGCTGCGCAATATATAAACATATAACCTTTGACCTAAGACAGATTTTCGAGAAAGGTAATAATAAAATAAGATTGTTAAAAGCATCAAATGTCTATATTTAATAAAGTTATGAAACACAAATAATAAGTATTATAACCAAAACACAAATTACATTTTAAGGTTTCTTCGTACTTCAAGCATTTCCTTTCTAGCTCTTTTAAACTCTTGTATAACTTGTTCCACACTTCTTATCAAAGCTGAAGACCCCAATGTTTCAGAAATAATTTTTCTTGTTCTATCCGGATCTCCAGAACGTTCTTCTATAAACTCTTGCGATTGATGTAGGACATGTATTCGAACCTTTAACTGTCCTGTGGACACAGTTTCTGTGCCATATTTATTCATAACGCTTTCCTAAAATTATACATATTAACTACCACGAAACTTTGAAGCAGCCTTTTTGGTTCTTACTGAATAATCTTTTGGCATACCAATCCAGGTGACGTCGCTGTAATTCTGACAATCGCCAATAAAATACCTTTTCATTTCACTTATTGGATTTTTGGTAGTAAATCGGAAACAGTTTAGATCATATTGAAAATAACCGGATTGGGAAATTGGTAGATTTATGTAGGAAAGGCCTTCTGTTCTGAATCTTTCCCAAGAATCTTTAGAGAAGATTTCGAAGTAAATGTAGGGGCATTTCGGCAAACCTAAAAACATTGGTACAAGGTTTAAATTTATTAAGAACATACGCAGCACTCCGACAAAGAGCATTGTCGAATACGCTTCGTCAGAATCTAACTTAGTAAAGCTTTGTTTGTTATAGAAGGTTATCAAAAAATTAACGGGTTCTATACAGGGCTCAGTATAGAGAGCTAGAGTTATATAAGGTGAGAAATAAATACGATATATCTATAATAATAGTTCTGTCTTCATCGCATCTAGTTATTAGAGCTTTTTACGTCCATTTAATTTGTACCTGTTGTGTTGTATTTTACAATAACGATTCAAACCACAGGAGGCCAATACGAGTGATTTCATTCTGTGGAGAACATGATTGAAAACACAACGAACCAAAATTATTAAAATCAGATTTTTTTGTCAAGTAATTCTATCCGATTCTATGTCTCTGTGAAACACCCTGTATAGAATACATAGCCACGATCCACGCTTTCAAAGATGTCATTAGTTACTTTAGCAAGCGCTGTAGATGTATTTAATGAGGCCTTAAATCCGCATTGATTATTTGTTAATAAATTTTTAAATAGGAAATAGTCGTAAATTTGTTTGTACGTAATCTTTTAGAATATTTTAGAAGCTTTAGCCTGAATCCCCATTGGTACGTAATTATACGGATCCGATGGTACCACATGATTGCTAGACCCAAAATCGGGTCTGTTATTGGCTGATAGCAATCACGTGGTCCCAACGGATCCGTAATTACGTATCAATGTGGATTCAGCCTTAGGTAGAATACTGATGACACGCAGGTCAGAAAATTCATTTGAATTTGCAAATGTTACTAGTGGAAGTCCAATTGCACTTTTCCATGCAAATGGAAAATAATTTTGCTCAAAAACAACAGTTTATTATATGAACCATAATATTATGAAAATGTAAATACGTTAATTATTATTCTGCTAGTTTTTGTACAATTTTATTAGTATTCTGTAGCTAAAGTTGATTCGTAGGGTTTCTTTAGGGTTCTACTTACGTTTGGTTTATTATTTTTATCTATAGTGTTTAGTTTTTAAGTAGTTCATCTTGTTCGAGAGCCCCATTTTGGCCCCAATTTAGGTTATTTAGGTTATATTATTGTAAATCCCTGTAGTTCTAATTTTCTAGAATTTGTATACTTGCTTGCTTTGACGGTCAGTATTCTCCTAAAATTATTGGTCTCTTTGGGCAAAAACAATGAAGATAATTCTAAATATTTCGAAACTGTTCCATCGGGTTTTAAAAAGGACGCGCTTCGTGACAATTCATTCAGTTTGAATTGTTTAGTCAGTTTTTACCTTGGAAACAATTAAACGACAGTCAAGGCGATTTAGGATTTAGGTTAGTGTTTTTGACGTTGACAATAAAAGTGTGTTCCCGAATTTCGTTACAATATATATGCGCACTACAATACTTAAGTATTTTAAGAGAAATAGTGTCATCACCTCGGTAGATAGGTGCTGCAGGGTCTTACGTCAGTCTAGCACGTATATAGTCTGCTTAAGTACATAGAATGTTAAGCGTTTTTATTTTCCTTTTTATATATTTTGTTATTTTCTTTTTTCTTTCCTGCTGCATATGTTGAAGTACCAATTTCAACATATTTTTATTCTTTCTCTTCTTTTTTTTCAAATCAATTTTTTTCCTGTACTTGGGTAACAAACCTGTTGGAAATAAATGCCGTTTTTTTCATCACCTGCCCCGTTTTTTTTCAATTCATGCAAAATTTGACTTTGACTTTGATCAACAAAATTGTTTGTTTTATAGAAAAGTTAATAGGGGAAGTCTTTTCTCCACAAATAAATAAAATGGCTAGAACACTTGCCGAAATGCACACACACTCCTGAAATTAGGATTGGCATTTTATTTGTGGGGAAAAGACTTTTCTTATTAACTTTTCTATGTTTCATCGACTTCACTTCAGAATGGACTTTTTCCTTAAAATCGTTTGTTATAAAACATCTTTCCTTAAAACAGAAAGTCCAATCGATTAAGTAAAATTATATTACCTTCTGAATTAAGACAATTATACTCAATAAGAGCTTCAATACAATGTCCGAAGTGAACCAATCCATCCTCATTAGCTTTACAAGTTTGTGTTGTACCTCTTAAAATCTCATCATTTTCACAATTCCATCCTTCTGGAAGGTCAATAAAGTACTGAACAAATACTTCTGGATATTCAAAACGCGTTCCCGAAGAAATTTCCAATAAGAGGAAGACATACAGTTTATTCTTGGGAGGAAGCTTAAAGCTATCAGGTAACATTTGGATCTTTAATTTTTCTTGGTATTCATTAATCTAAAATAGCCCAGAGTTCATAAATATTTTATAGATAGCAATTTCGCTGTTTCAAAAATGTATCCATCCAACTACTTTATCTTTAAAACCATCGTAATAAACCAAAGTATGAATAAATGGTAAGACCACTTACTTCTCTAATTAAACTTTTCTCGTTAAGCCCAATCGATTCCGGAATCTCTTTTGAGCAGTTTTCAATAAAATAACTAAAAACTTTCTCGTCGTTTTGAATTGATCGCGGAACCGATAATTTGTAGGGACGGCTAACGGTGAAATCCGGGAATACTTGTAAGACTTTCATGCTCGGGTTATATTTCAGAGTGCAGAGCAGTTTTTCGTTTTTAATCCAAGTATCCTCAAAGTATTCCCTAAAAGAAACATTTCAGATAACTTTCATTAACGCTGCTAGTTCAACTTACCCAAAATCCGCTAGCAAATACATTTTTATATCTTTGTGAGTATGAACTGGCTGTTCAATGGTTTTTTCAAGGCTCTTATTAAAGTCGTATTCTTCAGAATCTAGTTCGTTATCATCTATATTTAAATTTTGCAAGCGAGTTTCCAAATAATTAGTATCATTTCCACTAGGTCTCTGTAAATTTAAGAAAAATACTGACTTAACTAAAAGTTAGCCAGGAAAATGTTGTCTAACATTGTAGCAAAGACTATAGAGAAAACGCGGATTTTGAAGTACCAAGATTTAATGAAGAGTACGCTATAAAGCATCTATTACACAGGGCGAGATTACTAGCCAGTCACCGGCGAGTAAAATTTAAAGCGAGTGAGCGAGTTAGAACACGCTCAGCGAGCGCAAGCTACACACGCAGGGCTAGTTCTAATCGCTTTACTCGGAGGGTATTGAATTTTTGGAAGTTGTTTGTTTTGTATTTTGAGTTTTTAAAAATTTATGAACAATTTCCAGTAAAATGGAATATTAAACACAAAGATTATCTAAATATTAAACTGAAAGACGTATTATTTAAGAACATGTGTGAACAATTAGATGATAAAGGTCTTCTAAAAGGAATGGATGAAAAACAATTCAAAAACAAAACTAAAAATTTGAAAGATGTGTTTCGTCAAGATGTGGCCGAAATAGAACGAAGCAAAAAAAGTGGCTGTGGAACAGAAGACATTTACACCTCAAAAATGGTTTGAGGCTGCCCATTTTTTCGCAGAAGTTTTGTCAACAAGGCATAGTAATTCAAACCTGGTGAGTAGATTTTAGAGCTAGAATTTTTTTATTTTTACATAAGTAAATTGTGCATAACAAATAAAGTTTAATTTTCTCATACGTTTTGGGCAAAATTACTTTGTAAAATAATAACTTGTATTTACTTAAAAATATAAAAAAATATTATTCAAGTTAATTCCAATTCCACTTTTTTCCATTACCGCGCTAAAGGATTTTCTTCCATAAAATACTTGGCGTACGTGCATCTTACTTCCTCTGCTGAATTTTTGTAATTATTACTTCCCAAATGAATAACCAATGACCGATTATCCACGTGGTTTCTCCATTGTTCAAAAGTAATATTTCCCGTGTTCAGATCCTCTCTATCCACACCATTTTCAGGAAAATAAGTATCGGGGCTGCTTTTTCTCAGCCAGTTGTGGAGACTACATGCTGCCAAAATAATATCGTCAATTGTTGCTTCTTTTAATTGAATTGGTCTTGAAAATATTTTGAAGCGCCACACAAGAATACCAAATGCATTTTCTGATACTTGTCTTGCTCAAGAGAGTCGGTAGTTGAATATCCTTTCAGTATTATTAAGCTGTGACTTACTGTACGGCTTCATTAAGTTAAGACATCGTCCCCCACAATGACCTAATTTTCAGGCATATTAAGAGTGTTATTTTCCATAGCGATGTTTAAAGTACTATCTCTAAATATTGCACTGTCACTAGCTCGGCAGTTTGCTCCAATACCAATGTAAGTAAAGCAATAATCTGCGTCCACCATTGCAAATAACACTACACTATAGGTTTTTTTGTAATTAAAGGACACTGACCCAGACCTGGGAGGTTTTTTAAACAGAACGTGCTTGCCATCAATCGCTCCACAACATCTCGGGAAATTTCAACGAAGAAGAAAATTGCTTTGTATTTTTTTCCATTCATTTCTGGCTGTAGGCATCTGGAAGAAAAATATTATATATTTTAGAAAATTTGTTTACTTCTTAAATCAAGCAAAAGGTAAACACATTTTTTATAGATTTGTTCTAATTTTTTTCAGACTCTACCCAGCACATAGAATATATATGAGGAAGTCTCAAACTCTTAAATTGAACAGCCTGATGATGAAGAACCCGATACACCGCCCAAGGAACAAAATGTAAAACTCTCTACTAAAATCTATCACAAGTAAAACTGTCGACGAATTTGGGAAGTATGTAGCTGCAGAGCTACGTCAATTGCCGCAACGTCAGGCTATTTTATTGCAGCAAGAAATCCAGAATTCTATTACACGTGTAAAGCTAATATGTTTAGAAAACAATAACCAAATAAATACTTACTACGGAGAACCCCTTCAGCTGCAAACTTCTCCATCGTTATCCTCCCCAAGTGATCCCAGCCCTGCCTCAACCACATATGAAACACATACCCAACCCCAAAATAACGAAGATAACGGATATGGTCACGATGTTCTTCATCAAGCACTTATAAATACTTTTTATAAATAAATAACTTTTTTCGTAAACAGTGTGTAAAAAACTAATTGATTATTAAGTTATGCCTACCTTTATATATGGCTTTAGAACCTGACAAATTGCTGCAAGTACTTCGGGTACAAACAGTGACATTGTACATTCAGGCACTCGAAATAAATATTCTAGTGATGTAAACGAATCACCAGTTGCCAAAAAGCGCAGGGTCATTTTTAGTTTCGTAGCAGTTGGTATCGGCATCCTAAGTTTTGTTTTTTTTCTGCGGATTGTTTCGTCAACCATTTGCAATATTAAACTGTTCATCGCTCATTCTCAAAACATTCCTGTATGCCACAGGATCTTCATCCATATTAGAAGCCCCATATGTGTCTCGTTTTGAAATCCAATTCCTAACCCACACCCGTCTTGCTTTTCTTTTTTTCTGGTTTAACATTTCTTGAAGTTTTTCCGAATTAAAAGGCTCACAACAACAATCCCTGCACGCACTATATCCGCCATTTTATCCAACTAGTACTAGTCCTGTTTTGAATTACACATAGCGTTTTCACTCTCCAGAGAGAGAAATCGCGAGCGAGTAGCGAGAAAAGTAGGCCAGTGTTCAACTTTACTCGCTGGAAGAAAGCGAGCCGCGAGTTTACTAGCAGCCGCGATTACATTTGGTGACTTTTATAGCAACAAGTAAATTCGCCGGCGACTGGCTAGTAATCTCGCCCTGTGTAATAGATGCTTAAGGAAGAAGACAGTAAAAAGTAAATCATTGTTAGGACTGCAGTAAAATATAATAATAACTCCTTTTTTTATCCATGGTTTAATTGTATACAATTAAGCTTAACGATTTACGTAAAATTTTGTGATCTCGTCTTAGTTATTTAACGACTTCATAAAAGAATACCTCGGTTTCGGCATAAAATTCTTCAGAATCAATATACGAAAACAGAAATCCATCATTAATATCTTCTTCCGAGTCTTCACAAACGAGTCGATTGAATTCTTTTTCTTGCTCAGTAAAGCAATTCCTTTCATCCGCATAATATTGTTTTTGAGATTTACTAAAATATTTTTCCTGCCATAAGAAAACCTTTTCGATTGAATTGTTTTCCTTATTTTTAGTGGAATTTTGGTGTTGCTGCACTTCTTGTATCTTTATCCTAAAAAATAAAAACTGTAGTATTTAATGTAATTAACGTAAAAAACTATGGCTTCAAATTATACAATAGCCTGGGAAATACGGATATAGCAAGATATTGATAAAGTTACTATAAAATATCCGGTATTGTCCTACAAACGTTTAATATTACAAAAAAAAATATAAGAATGAAAGTAATCTGGTACAGCCTCGAACGAAATATTACCCTAATCGCTGGCAATTATCGATAGTCCCTATACATTAATAGCAGAATATACTCTATAATAAAGCATGTTCATGAAATATCAGCAAATTGAATATTCTTGAAACATTTACTGAATATTTTATATCAAGTATCTAGCACTATTCTGTCAAAATCTGATATCTATAGACGTGTCCAACTCCATTGTAAATGGGTATAATTGCGAAAATGCTTATAATCTTTTGATCTTCAATTAAGGTGCTTCTAAATTTTTGAAAATTAGCAGATACGGCTGTAATGTTATGTAATTTAAATTTTAGTCATAAGCAAGCAGCGAAGTAGTAACTTTCAAACGAATTTTATTTGTCGCATCCTATAAAGTCGAAATTGCCTCAGGTTTTTTACATACCGTCAAAACTTTCCTAATTTGGACTTCTTTAATTCGCAGTATAAAAGACTTGACAGAATTTTATGGCCTTAGTGATAAAAGATTAGTAGTTCCATAACAGAATGTAAAAGCATAACTAAAAACGTTAAACTGCAAAGCATTAAAATTAAGCATTCCAGAAAACAATTTAAGGTAATCAAAGTTGCACTGTGTACCGTATTTATACTCCGTTTCTAGAAACTGGAGGTAACACTAGATGCCCTGGAATTGGCCCTCAACCAAGGTTTAACGCTCATGATGATCGCATTGTCGTCTTACAAAGTCCCGGATTAGGACCTTACGGCTATATAACTCAGAAATCGACTTTATCTCATCCGGAATATGACCGGTAAGTAAACGAATCATTATTCAAAAACTGGGAGAAGCCAACCTTGCAAGTCATAGACCCGCGATAGGTCCAGAGCTTCTTAGACAACATCCTATTATATGACGTCAGTTTACCAGGAATAATAAATACTTTGGTGAAAATGAAGGAGAGCGCCTTTTGTTTACTGATGTGTCGAGATCGATTTCCAAATGGTTCTGAAACGGTTTTACAGAGTTTTAATTTAGTCCTAGGGTAGACTACCAAGCGGTAATTACTTATTCATTTATTAGATTCACTTGGATTCACTTACGTGGGCTAGAATTTTTCTAGAGGCACACACAGAGTCGTACGTCATTCCAAAATCCCTTTTACGGCTGTCAACTAGTAAGAATGAGAGAATTTAATACATATTTTCTTTAAGAAACAACTCTGCCTCCGGAAATAATGCATAGACCAAGAGTGTATCTTTAATGTTTCTGAACCCTGTTGAAACGAACTAGTAACTGTGTGAACTATTTAGAATAATTTCAGTCATCATTAAATAAAAACACACAGTTACTAGTTCGTTTTAAAAGATTTTAGAAACATCAATGATATACTCTTGCTCTATGCATTACTTCCAGGCGCAGAGTTGTTATTAAATTATTTGATTCTTACTAGTTGAGATGTGATGAGGCATTATGGGCTACTCAGATTATTTATGGAAACCCTTAAGAGCAGTAGTTCTATAGCTATACAATCGAAGTTAAGGAAACCCTAATCATATTATATATATACCCTTTCATATTATGTATAATGATAAAGGCAGGGTCACGAATATCAGTTGTTCTTCATTATTCCGAAATCATAGTGGTGGCGTAAGCAGACACAACGCACAACATCTCTTGAGACACGTGAAAGATTAGCGAATTTTCTGGACCATGCGGTTTGACGAGCATATTATAAGGAGCCCCAAGCCAGAATTGTCAAGTCAGAATTGAGACGCAAGTGAAATAGACGATGCACAGCAGGGCAGTGCATGTTTTTGTATTCAGTATAATTTAAATCTTCTTCTTTTTCATCAGTCTTCTCCAATCCACTTCTAGACATAGGCTTCTTCGTGAGTTTTCCATTCGTGTCGGTTTTGAACAGTTCTAAGCCAGCCAACTATCTCCCAGATGTAATCCGTCCATCTTCTCTGTATTCTTTCTCTGTTTCTCTATGTTGCCACTGTATCCTACCTTTTTGTCTATCTCTCCTCATCTTGTCTCGCTACGTAACCCGCCCACTGCCCAGGTCCATTTCAATTTGGCAACTCTATTGAATGTATCAACGACTTAAGTTCGCCTCCAAAGCGAGGTCGAAAAAATACTCGATTTCTTAGTTCTGCTCGGATTCCCTTATAACCCGGTATTTTTGTGATCTACTTGATGAGAACAATCCGCTGGTATAGTTAGTTCAAATTGGAAAAAAAAATTTTCTGAAAAAAATCCAAACGGGGGGGTATACCCGAAAAATGAAAAAACCCAAACTTTGAAGGCCGATATCTCGGCTTCTATGGGAGCTATCGGGAAAATTACAACGGTTTTGTCTTAGTTCCGTCCTTTTGAATCCAACGAGACCATCCGCAAGGTCGTAGCTTTTATAATAGTCGAGATATGGCATTTTTCATGCCCATTTTTGGCCTCAAAAACGAGGTCGAAAAAATACTCGATTTCTCAGTTCTGCTCGGATTCCCTTATAACCTGGTATTTTTGTGATTTACTTGATGAGAACAATCCGCTGGTATAGTTAGTTTGATTTCGAAAAAAATCAATTTTTGGTGAAAAAATTCGATACGGGGGGGTATACCCGAAAAATGAAAAATTCCAAACTTTGAAGGTCGATATCTCGGCTTCTATGGGAGTTATCGGGAAAATTTCAACGGCTTTGTCTTAGTTTCGTCGTTCTGAATCCAACGAGACCATCCGCAAAGTCGTAGCTTTTACGATAGCCGAGATATGGCATTTTTGATGCCCATTTTTGGCCTCAAAAACGGACGTCGAAAACGACTTTTTCAGGATTTTCAAAGTGCTCTCATTCCCTTAGTTCTGCTCGGATCCTGTTATAACCCGGTGTTTTCGTAATCTAGATGACTCAAATAAGACGCTGGTATACTTAGTTTGATTTCGAAAAAAATCAATTTTTGGTGAAAAAATTCGATACGGGGGGGTATACCCGAAAAATGAAAAATCCCAAACTTTGAAGGTCGATATCTCGGTTTCTATGGGAGTTATCGGGAAAATTCCAACGGTTTTGTCTTAGTTTCGTCGTTCTGAATCCAACGAGACCATCCGCAAAGTCGTAGCTTTTACGATAGCCGAGATATGGCATTTTCGATGCCCATTTTTGGCCTCAAAAACGGACGTCGAAACGACTTTTTCAGGATTTTCAAAGTGCTCTCATTCCCTTAGTTCTGCTCGGATCCTGTTATAACCCGGTGTTTTCGTATTCTAGATGACTCAAATAAGACGCTGGTATACTTAGTTTGATTTCGAAAAAAATCAATTTTTGGTGAAAAAATTCGATACGGGGGGGTATACCCGAAAAATGAAAAATTCCAAACTTCGAAGGTCGATATCTCGGCTTCTATGGGAGTTATCGGGAAAATTCCAACGGTTTTGTCTTAGTTTCGTCGTTCTGAATCCAACGAGACCATCCGCAAAGTCGTAGCTTTTACGATAGCCGAGATATGGCATTTTTGATGCCCATTTTTGGCCTCAAAAACGAGGTCGAAAAAATACTCGATTTCTTAGTTCTGCTCGGATTCCCTTATAACCCGGTATTTTCGTGATCTACTTGATGAGAACAATCCGCTGGTATAGTTAGTTCGAATTCGAAAAAAAAAATTTTTTCTGAAAAAAATCTAAACGGGGGGGTACACCCGAAAAATGAAAAATTCCAAACTTTGAAGGTCGATATCTCGGCTTCTATTAGAGCTATCGGGAAAATTCCAACGGTTTTGTCTTAGTTTCGTCGTTCTGAATCGAACGAGACCATCCGCAAAGTCGTAGCTTTTACGATAGCCGAGATATGGCATTTTCGATGCCCATTTTTGGCCTCAAAAACGGACGTCGAAAACGACTTTTTCAGGATTTTCAAAGTGCTCTCATTCCCTTAGTTCTGCTCGGATCCTGTTATAACCCGGTGTTTTCGTAATCTAGATGACTCAAATAAGACGCTGGTATACTTAGTTTGATTTCGAAAAAAATCAATTTTTGGTGAAAAAATTCGATACGGGGGGGTATACCCGAAAAATGAAAAATTCCAAACTTTGAAGGTCGATATCTCGGTTTCTATAGGAGCTATCGGGAAAATTCCAACAGTTTTGTCTTAGTTTCGTCGTTCTGAATCCAACGAGACCATCCGCAAAGTCGTAGCTTTTACGATAGCCAAGATATGGCATTTTCGATGCCCATTTTTGGCCTCAAAAACGGACGTCGAAAACGACTTTTTCACGATTTTCAAAGTGCTCTCATTCCCTTAGTTCTGCTCGGATCCTGTTATAACCCGGTGTTTTCGTAATCTAGGTGACCCAAATAAGACGCTGGTATACTCAGTTTGATTTCGAAAAAAATCAGATTTTGGTGAAAAAATTCGATACGGGGGGGTATACCCGAAAAATGAAATATTCCAAACTTTGAAGGTCGATATCTCGGCTTCTATTAGAGCTACCGGGAAAATTCCAAGGGTTTTGTCTTAGTTTCGTCGTTCTGAATCCAACGAGACCATCCGCAAAGTCGTAGCTTTTACGATAGCCAAGATATGGCATTTTCGATGCCCATTTTTGGCCTCAAAAACGGACGTCGAAAACGACTTTTTCAGGATTTTCAAAGTGCTCTCATTCCCTTAGTTCTGCTCGGATCCTGTTATAACCCGGTGTTTTCGTAATCTAGATGACTCAAATAAGACGCTGGTATACTTAGTTTGATTTCGAAAAAAATCAATTTTTGGTGAAAAAATTCGATACGGGGGGGTATACCCGAAAAATGAAAAATTCCAAACTTTGAAGGTCGATATCTCGGTTTCTATAGGAGCTATCGGGAAAATTCCAACAGTTTTGTCTTAGTTTCGTCGTTCTGAATCCAACGAGACCATCCGCAAAGTCGTAGCTTTTACGATAGCCAAGATATGGCATTTTCGATGCCCATTTTTGGCCTCAAAAACGGACGTCGAAAACGACTTTTTCAGGATTTTCAAAGTGCTCTCATTCCCTTAGTTCTGCTCGGATCCTGTTATAACCCGGTGTTTTCGTATTCTAGATGACTCAAATAAGACGCTGGTATACTTAGTTTGATTTCGAAAAAAATCAATTTTTGGTGAAAAAATTCGATACGGGGGGGTATACCCGAAAAATGAAAAATTCCAAACTTCGAAGGTCGATATCTCGGCTTCTATGGGAGTTATCGGGAAAATTCCAACGGTTTTGTCTTAGTTTCGTCGTTCTGAATCCAACGAGACCATCCGCAAAGTCGTAGCTTTTACGATAGCCGAGATATGGCATTTTTGATGCCCATTTTTGGCCTCAAAAACGAGGTCGAAAAATACTCGATTTCTTAGTTCTGCTCGCATTCCCTTATAACCCGGTATTTTCGTGATCTACTTGATGAGAACAATCCGCTGGTATAGTTAGTTGGAATTCGAAAAAAAAAAATTTTTCTGAAAAAAATCTAAACGGGGGGGTACACCCGAAAAATGAAAAATTCCAAACTTTGAAGGTCGATATCTCGGCTTCTATTAGAGCTATCGGGAAAATTCCAACGGTTTTGTCTTAGTTTCGTCGTTCTGAATCGAACGAGACCATCCGCAAAGTCGTAGCTTTTACGATAGCCGAGATATGGCATTTTCGATGCCCATTTTTGGCCTCAAAAACGGACGTCGAAAACGACTTTTTCAGGATTTTCAAAGTGCTCTCATTCCCTTAGTTCTGCTCGGATCCTGTTATAACCCGGTGTTTTCGTAATCTAGATGACTCAAATAAGACGCTGGTATACTTAGTTTGATTTCGAAAAAAATCAATTTTTGGTGAAAAAATTCGATACGGGGGGGTATACCCGAAAAATGAAAAATTCCAAACTTTGAAGGTCGATATCTCGGTTTCTATAGGAGCTATCGGGAAAATTCCAACAGTTTTGTCTTAGTTTCGTCGTTCTGAATCCAACGAGACCATCCGCAAAGTCGTAGCTTTTACGATAGCCAAGATATGGCATTTTCGATGCCCATTTTTGGCCTCAAAAACGGACGTCGAAAACGACTTTTTCACGATTTTCAAAGTGCTCTCATTCCCTTAGTTCTGCTCGGATCCTGTTATAACCCGGTGTTTTCGTAATCTAGGTGACCCAAATAAGACGCTGGTATACTCAGTTTGATTTCGAAAAAAATCAGATTTTGGTGAAAAAATTCGATACGGGGGGGTATACCCGAAAAATGAAATATTCCAAACTTTGAAGGTCGATATCTCGGCTTCTATTAGAGCTACCGGGAAAATTCCAAGGGTTTTGTCTTAGTTTCGTCGTTCTGAATCCAACGAGACCATCCGCAAAGTCGTAACTTTTACGATAGCCGAGATATGGCATTTTTGATGCCCATTTTTGGCCTCAAAAACGGACGTCGAAAACGACTTTTTCAGGATTTTCAAAGTGCTCTCATTCCCTTAGTTTTGCTCGGATCCTGTTATAACCCGGTGTTTTCGTAATCTAGGTGACTCAAATAAGACGCTGGTATACTCAGTTTGATTTCGAAAAAAATCAGATTTTGGTGAAAAAATTCGATACGGGGGGGTATACCCGAAAAATGAAATATTCCAAACTTTGAAGGTCGATATCTCGGCTTCTATTAGAGCTATCGGGAAAATTCCAACGGTTTTGTCTTAGTTTCGTCGTTCTGAATCCAACGAGATGATCCGCAAAGTCGTAGCTTTTACGATAGCCGAGATATGGCATTTTCGATGCCCATTTTTGGCCTCAAAAACGGACGTCGAAAACGACTTTTTCAGGATTTTCAAAGTGCTCTCATTCCCTTAGTTCTGCTCGGATCCTGTTATAACCCGGTGTTTTCGTAATCTAGATGACTCAAATAAGACGCTGGTATACTTAGTTTGATTTCGAAAAAAATCAATTTTTGGTGAAAAAATTCGAAACGGGGGGGTATACCCGAAAAATGAAATATTCCAAACTTTGAAGGTCGATATCTCGGCTTCTATTAGAGCTATCGGGAAAATTCCAACGGTTTTGTCTTAGTTTCGTCGTTCTGAATTCAACGAGATGATCCGCAAAGTCGTAGCTTTTACGATAGCCGAGATATGGCATTTTTGATGCCCATTTTTGGCCTCAAAAACGAGGTCGAAAAAATACTCGATTTTTAATATTCTTAGTTCTGCTCGGATTCCCTTATAACCCGGTATTTTTGTGATCTACTTGATGAGAACAATCCGCTGGTATAGTTAGTTCGAATTCGAAAAAAAAAATGTTTTCTGAAAAAAATCCAAACGGGGGGGTATACCCAAAAAATGAAAAAAGCCAAACTTTGAAGGCCGATATCTCGGCTTCTATGGGAGCTATCGGGAAAATTCCAACGGTTTTGTCTTAGTTTCGTCCTTCTGAATCGAACGAGACCATCTGCAAAGTCGTAGCTTTTATAATAGCTGAGATATGGCATTTTTCTCCTAGCTGATATTTCTGTCATCTGTCAATCATTCTTATAAATGACACTAAAAATTTTCATTCATATTTCATTCTTCTCGGTTATCACGACTAATACAATTCCGTACGGTATAATTTACACATGAAAAAGTATTACGGCGTATTAAAAAGTAGGGCTCTAATATAAATATAAATATCAATGATTTTTCCAACAATATAAATAATGGATCTTTGTAACTCACCTTATTTGCAAATTTCTTATATCATCAATACATCTGTAAACTCCTGTAGATTTAACAACTGTTTCGGTAATAAATTCCATTTTCACTTATGGTAAGTAGGGTCATGCAGAGCCATAAATTAAATTAATATTTACTAAAACTGGAAACCTACTATTACTTGGTTTCATATTATTTTAAGCGCCATTTGTTTGTATTGTGAAGATGCATGTTGGGTTGCCACTTGCCTACCATTAAGCGCCATCAGAGCATTGTTGCCATTAATATCGTCGGTCAAATTTACGCTAAATTTAGAAAAAATATAGATAGAACCAAGGATTATATTTACGTAAAAATTTGTGAAAAAAATATAAAATATTCTCCCTATAAATAAATTTGAATGCTCTATTGAATGCTTTATCTAATTTTGGTAAAAGGTCGAATAAAGGCTCAAGAATATTTTCTTATTCTCTTTTTAATGTTCTTAGCTTTCGTCTAAAATTGTTAGCCCATTTATGAATTTTTCTTGAGGTTTGGCTATATACAATAAGTTATTTGAAATTATAACATATTTATTTCCAAACGCATTTTCAGCCTTTATCAATGGGATTCAGCGCAAAGCTTGGAGGTACACACAATTTTAGATATAAAATTAAAATATAATTTTCAACATATATGGTAAGACAAGACATAAAACAAATGAAAAAATATATTTTGTTGGTGGTGATGACTTAAAGAAAAAATTAGAGAAAAAAATTGGAGAGGTTTAAGAAACTTCTTCAGAAGAGAATTTAAAAAATCTACTTCACATAAATCTGGCGACGCAGCTAAGGGCTACACCTCTAAATGGTCATTTTATAATCTGATGCTTTTTCTAAAAAAGATAATGACGCCAAGAAACTTGGAAGCTAGTGTCCCCGAACCTGAATCTAAGCCAACTGACATTGATGAAGCGGGTTTCGAGCATGATAACGATGATAAAACAGCTACAAGACAAACACCGTCAACGACTTCACAAACTCTGCTACCACAAATCCATCAATCATCATCCTCTAAACGCCTGTTCAAGTCACCACCAAAGAAGAAAAATAGGCGACAGAATCAAACAGCTAACTTTGATGAAGCGTTTCTCAAAATTGAGGAAGAGAAATTGAAATATTTCAAGGGGCCTGTGCAGGATAGCAAAATGCAATTCCTAATGAGTCTGCACCCTTTTATTAAAAAAATACCTGCTTCTCAATAGTTGTCAATATGAGGTGACTTAATGCAAATTCTCATGAATAATTAATCCACTTCATCATATTTACCAACTCCCAGTCCAGTCATTGAGTGAAGACTGAGTAAGTGATTGTTCGAACTCCCAACGTAATTCTGGAAGGAACTCGTCAGTTGCCAATACAACCCGCCACAGCTTCAAACGTTTTTCACAAGTTTTGATCCAACAGACATCGAAGAAAAAAGCTAATCTGTCTTAAAATGTCTCCAAAAAAGTCTGAGAGAGGTTCTTTTTCTTATATTCTTTAGAAATAAGTTTATTTCAGTTGCAAAGAAGTTTATTTGTGTTAGGAAGTAATCTATTTTTATTAAAAGACGTTTATTGAAAATTTTATTTGTTTACGGTATAACACAAGTTTATGTTAAAAATTAAAAAGTTCATCAAGTTCAATATTCTGTTTATCCTCTTACCTCAGTGTCACAGTCAAACGCTCTTCAGGGAATATCACACGGCGAAAATTGTTGTATTTAGTCAGGTCAGACTTAACATTTTCCAAGATATAGTTGAAAGTTTCCATACGGATATATTCAAAAAACTTTGTGGGCTTTTCCTTTATATCATCCATTAGCTGATGGAACTCGCCAAACTCTTCTCTTTTCATATGTATACCCAGTCCATCCTCTTCTGACGCATTCGCCTTCGACGTCGTAGCAGATTGTTTTCAGCCAGATAAAATAATGGATCCATTTTTAGTTCCAAAGTTCTCTTTGATTTTTAAAGTAGTTCAAGTCCAAGTTAGTAACTACACTTAGTACCAAGTTACCAACTAGATGAAATCTCTGAATATGTCCGGTGAGTGAATTGCTAATTGCAGAAAGGGGATATCTCAATTTTCTAGCAAATTTGCGATTGTCCTATTGTAAGACGCTCATCTAATACAAAAGGACCAAACAACTGGTCGTTCAGCATTCCACATCACACATTAACACTGAATCGATGTTGAAAGTTCGTTCAAACGTGGCATGAGGATTTTCATCTGACCACCGATATTCATTGTGTCGGTTATTAATTCCGTTGCGGGCAAAATGAGATTCATCGCTAAATGTATTTATGTAGGCCTCGATTTTGTTGGATCCATTCGCAAAATTAAACCCTTAAGCCATAATCACCCTCTTGAAGATGTTGAACCGGTTGAATATGGAAAGGCTTAAAACCGTTTTTCCTAAGTGTCTTTCAAACGTCCACATGTGATGCTAATCGAAGTTCTTTTGTAATCCGCCTCGTACTAACACCTGGGTTCTCTTCAGCCATATCCAGAACATTTCCTTCATTTTCCACCATAGTCCCGCCTCTCGTTCAGAATTAATTCTTAGGCTTGGAATTATTCCTGTTTTCTGAGCATTTGCAAAACCTGTCTGAAAAACTTTTCGATTTGGAATTCTTCGATTTGGAAAATGACCTCGGTATTTATCAACAGCACGTAATGTGCTACCATTACGGAAACCATACACGAATATGTCAGCATACTTCCTAAGGGTGAATGTGTGAGCCATTACGTAATGGAAAATTCGCTCTTTTCGAATTGAGACGCTCAGAATCAAACTGACAACTGACGCTTGTCAAAACTACCAGTCAAATAAAATAGGTATTAACAAACAATGATGAAATATCTGCAACGTGAGTTAGAAATACAGAGAACGTAATTTTTCCGAACTTACAAAAAAACTTTAGAGCCGATTATTTCACAAACGGTTAAGAATCGGACGAGTATTATTTATTTAAGTATTATATATCTTTTATCTATGGAATCGGATTTAAACATATAGGTTAAGTCTTTTTATTTTGACCTTCTGAATATGTTCCCAAAATATTTTCCTTTCCTCCCGAAACACCCTGTATATGTGTTTAACACCAAAGTGTAATTTTACACAACTAAGGCCGCTTTCAGACGGGTCGGTATGGCAGCGGTACAACAGCCGTGCGGTAGACGTTCGGCATGCAGAGTAAATGTCGCTTCTATATAACCAAATGTTTGACTTCACACGAGTCGACGCAACAAGATTTCGGCACGACATGCTTTCTACATGCTGCTTATCTGCAAGTTTTTAGGCGGTAACTGGTTTATACCGCATGTATGTTTGATTGTTTACGTTTGTGTTTGGAAGTTGAAAATGTCGAACGAGATAAATTTAGTACAAGAAATAGAAAATTATGAGTGTCTCTATAACTACAAAATCGAAGAATATTCGCGGAAAGATATTACGGATACATGGGAAAGAGTGGCAAAAAAACAAACCTCTCAGGTAATAAACTTTTTTTATATTAGTCTTATAAACAATAGTTATACTGCCATGGGATGCTACCATTTGGTTTGATAAAATAATTAGCTAAATAATTACGAACAGTAGCTCCAGAAGATGCAGGGTTTATGCGAATAATCTCTTCTAGCAAATTATAGTTTTGAACTGCGATATTCAGTCGATGTTCGGATGTTGGTGTCGAATACCACGTCCCGTCTTTAATTCGTATAAAATTATGTAAAACACAAACACATTTTATTATATTTATAATATTAGAGATTTTTGTACACCTTATGGGGGTTAGCAACACTTGAAATTTTTGAGTTACCATGCCAAAACTACATTCTATGGTTTTTCGTCCCCTGCTCAACCTATAGTTAAATATACGTTTCTTATTATCCAGTGTTTGTATAGGGAATGGTCTCATTAAATATCGTTTTAAGGGAAACGCGTTATCTCCTACGAAGAAATATAGTACTTTTTCCTGGCTCTCATCATGTGGCAAACAAGCACTAGCGGGTAGATTTAGACCATTTCTTTCCAACCACTGACCTAAATTTGATGCACGAAAAATTCCTCCATCATTATTTTTGCCTGCATAGCCGGTTTCTTTTCTATCATTGTGAATAAGCCATCTGCATCACAAACCGCAAGTAAAACAATTGAATGGTAGTGTTTGTAGTTGTAATTTGTTGATCCAGAGTTGGGAATTTTTTGTATTCTAACGTGCTTGCCATCAAGTGCTCCTAAGCAGTTAGGTAAGTTCCATAATTCGTAAAAGCGATTTGCTGTTTCCTTCCACTTTTTGTTAGAGGGAATTTTCATATAAACATTGTGAAGAGTGTTCCAAATAGCTAATGTTGTTTCATTTACTATATACGATACTGTCGTAACTCCTCTTGCAAAATATAAGGCCAGAGCAGAATAAGTGCATCTCGTGGCAAGATACCTAGAATTAATAAGAAATAATCAAACATATAACTTTTCTATTTCTACTAGGCCTTTTATAGGATGTCCGAAGAAAGTTTTCGAGAATTATTAAGAGTTGTGGCACCTTTTCTTCACAAACAAAATACAGTGATGAGAGAATGTATCAGTGCAGAGGAAAGGTTACTTATAACACTTAGGTAAGTAAAAAAAAATATTTTTTTAGTTTATAAAGTTTAATTTTTGTTTTGTGTATGGGCTTTTCCACACACGGTATTCTGGGTTGTGATTTTTTTCTTCAATAAAACACCAATTTTTCGGTAAATAAGTGTAATTAGAAGAATGAAATAAAGCACTGCACTAACCGTACAATTCTGTTATTGTTGTATAAAAAATACAAATAAAAATTTTACAAAGTAAAATTCTGATTCTAACCGAATCTTGTGTTATATACTGTTTAATGACCTGTTGGCCTAAAGTTAAAAGTGTGAATGTATATAAAAATATGGATGTAGTGGAGAATGTGGCTGTGTAAAATGCTTACATAATGAAACGTTGCATTTTGATTATAGAAGGATCTTTGTACTATTTGTCGGCTTTAGTAAGGAAATTGAATAAGCGGTTTTAAGAAATTAAATCTAATAACTCTGTTTATAAAGCTAAGACTGTTTATAAAACTTAATATGCCGCCTGTAATAAAATATTAAATTTATATCATGCGGCTGGCGCGGCGACTAAATAAATTATAGTCTAAACAATTTTTTGACATTTTAAATATTTATAGTAAATATTATAAAGTTATTGGGATTTTAAAGGTTTTCCCAAAAGGTTTGATTGATATGAGATTGTTCTTCCCGTTCATATTCATTTGGTGGTGAAGTGATTCCTATCTGGGCCACCGAAGTGAAATTTCCATATAGTCCATTATTAGCTGAAGATATTTCATTTGTACCAAACGAATGTCGTGATGATTGAGAAACACTTCTTGATGAAGAGTATGGGTAATTATTTGAGCCAGTGGAAGAAAGTGGGGTTGTTATTGTAGATGGTCCTCAGCTTTTCTTTATGTTGTCAATCAAGTGCAGAACTTCTAGCTTAAAGTGTCGCATTTGATCATCGGTAGGTGTTTTAATGTCGGGTAATAAACTAAGCAAAAAATATTTTCTAACAGTTTCATGATCATCAGTAGGGGCAAGTTTTTTTTCTTATTCTGCAAATACTCCAAAAATGATTTGTCCAAATTATTGTACATGTTCTTTTTCTCTGTTGTGTTGTACTGTGGGTTCTTCGTCGACTTTGATGTAATAGGGACAGAATCTTCTCTCTCGGAGTTATTATTAAATAACACTTCTGATGGTGCAGCTGATTCTTCATCTTCATGGTTATTTGCGGCAGTCTTATCCACTTGCAAAGCGACTTGACTTTCTGAAGGATTTGGTGGGCCTTCAATAATTCCTGGTGATTTGTATTTATTCGTTTGACATAGGGCAGAATAAATAGCAAATAATCATGAAGGTAGTATGGTTTCTTTGACTTTGCCGAGGAACCACTCGGGGCTGGCTTCAGGCTGCGTACAAATGCTGATGATCGAATGTTTTTTCACCTCTCTTTGCATTCTTGATCTGTAAAAATTAAATATATGTATTAATTGTTATTATTATTATTATTATTATCATTATTATATATGGCTTCTTTTTGTTTCAGATACCTAGGATCTGGTTACACCTTCATGTCTTTGTCATTATATTTTCAAGTAGGACACAGTAGTGCTGTGGCAGAAATTATAACTGCCACAACACTGCTTATATGGCAAAAACTGAAAGATAAGTACATGAAAATACCAAATACTGAGGACTGGAAAAATATATCTCAGCGTTTTTATGAAGTCTGGAACATACCAAACTGTTTGGGAGCGATCGACGGGAAACATATACGGATTGAACAACTTCCTAATTCTGGCTCAACCAATTTTAATTATAAACAATATCATTCAATTGGAACATACCGGAAAATTCACCTTTGCCTCATGATGATTCGCAGCAAGATTTCCCGTTTTATTTTGTGGGAGATAATGCGTTTCCGTTAAAGCAATATATGATGAGGCCATATCCTTTGACTTTAATAGATAACAAAAAAAGAATTTTCAATTACAGATTAAGTCGTGCAAGAAAAACCATTGAATGTATTTTGGAATGATTACAGAAAAATCCCAAGTATTGAGCTGCCCAATTCGTTGTAGAAAAATAAAAAATACGGTAAATATAATAAAAGCTGTTTATATTTTTAATAATTTTGTCCGAAAACGGGAGGGGTCTCAGTATACAACATCTATAAATGAACGAACAAGAACCACAAATAGACCTCAAAACGATATTCTTTTGCAAGAAGAAGACATTAATTTACAGCCGACTTCAGGCCCAACGAAACTGCGAAAATATTTGACCAACTATTTTATAAAACCACGTGTTGCTCGTCCTTAGCAAAATAAATATTGTTATTAGTGTATTTGCACCAAAATAAAATATTAAAACAACCTCAATTAGCATTAAATAAAACATTATTTGTTTGCAAATGTGTTTTAAATTAATTAATAGTATATTGTATACCTAGTAGGAAAAGCTTAATAAGCCGAGACTGGCAATACGGAGTCCGGGAATGTGGCTTTTCCTACGAGGTCTACATACTATTTTTCCGAAAATCGGGAATCATTAAAATTACGGTAAATTATTACTAATCATGTTAAAAATTTTAAATCAACATTATTATTTTTTCCTTAAATAAAAGAAGCCATGAAACATTGTTTCGTAACTACGAAAACGAAGTACATAATTTGAAATTGTCAAACTTGACGAGTGAAAAGTTTATTTGTGGCGTCTTTCCAAAGTATTGATTTTTTAACGTTTTAAAAAGCCAAAGTAACGTGTAAAATGATGAGTGATGATGACTGTTCCATTTCTGGAACCCCCCCAGAACTCACGGAGGCAGTGAATGCTGCATCATTGGAATTGTTACCAGTAAAATCTAGAAATAAGTATAACTATGCATACAACCGCTTCATGGACTACCGTACGAATAAAAATGTAACTTCTTTCTCGGAAAATGTTGTAATGGCATACTTCTTGGAGCTTGGTTCCAAGATGAAATCTTCAACTTTATGGGCCAATTATTCAATGCTGAAGGCAACCCTTGCAATTAGACATGATGTGGATATATCTAAATATTCAAAACTTCGGGCATTCCTGAAACGGCAAGCACATGCCTATAAGCCAAAAAAATCCAAGATTTTAAGTAAAGAAGAAATAAAGAAATTTATTCAGGAAGCTCCAGATAAGGAATATTTAATGATTAAGGTAACTTACAAAACTTCAGTTTATATTTGGATTCTTTACATGCTTATTTATTGTTGTAGGTAGCTGTAATATTTGGAATTTCCGGAGCTTGCAGAATGGACGAGCTGGTTAAAATGACTGTACAAGATATACAAGACCTACTATCTAAACTTTTAGTTACCATACCGGATTCAAAAACCAATACATCAAGATCATTTATAGTAAACGAAATGTACTTAAATCTATACCGCAAGTATGTCTCTTTAAGACCAAGAGACATGAATACCACTCGGTTTTTTTTTAAGTACCAAAATGAAAAAGGTTGTAGACAAGTAGTAGGAATTCACCAATTTAGAAACATGCCTAAAATAGTGGCCAGTTATTTGAATTTGCCAAACTCGAAAGAATATACCGGCCACTGTTTTCGTCGGTCTTCTGCCACAATGCTTGTTGATTCTGGTGGAGATATTACTAGTTTAAAGAGACTGGGTGGATGGAAATCAACAAACGTCGCTGAAGGATATATAGAAGAGTCTCTTACTAATAAGGAAGAAGTGGCAAATAAAATTTTCACAGCAGAAAAAAATCAAGAAAGTAAATCTAATATTTCTAATACTGCAGTAACGTCCAATATTAGTTATTGTCATACAAATAAAATTATTAGTTTGGAAAATATTCAACAAAATAATGCTATTAGTTCCCAAGTTCTTCCAGTTTTCAATACTTGTACTAATTGTCAAATAACAGTAAATATAACAAATAATAAGTAATAATTTTAAAATATAATGTTAACCTTGTTTGTTGTTGTGAAAGTTTTAAAAATAAAATTGTTTAGGAAAAAACCTGTTCGCATTTATGTTCTAAAGTTTACTGTATGGAAATAACATTTCCTTACAGTACAGAAATGAATATTTCCTTACTGTTATTTTCGATTGCCAGGCAACAATCAAGTTGGAGGAAATATTGACTTTTTCTTTCAAATATGTTGTCAAAAATGTTATTATTTCTTATCGATTTTCGGAAAATAAATTTGTTACTTACCAACTTGGTTTCTTTTGATATTTCAGGCCACGCTTTTTCGGTTATGTCCTTCCTTGAATAATCCGACCGTTTGAAGCTATACAAACATGGAAATTTTTCCACTTCAATGACAATTTTTAAATTATTGTCTCGTTCGGCGGCCATTTCCAAAAAAAAAACAATATCGCGAGGCAACAGTTTGCACTTTGCTGGCGACTAAATAAAAATGTTGACGAGCAACTTGTAGCCACGTTGTCGTATCCCTTTCATGTCGTATCGCGTCGTGTGAATAGCTGCATTTAAATATATGGCGGCGACATGTGAGCGACATTTTTTTTTTTTTTTTTTTTTTTTTTTTTTTATTAATAATAATATATACATACAATGCATTATTACAAGTCAAGTCAATAAAAGATAAAATACAAATTAACAAGTTTTGCCCAAAAGCAGATAAAATATAACATCTAATCACAATATTTGCACTAAACTTAAAACACTTAACATACATTCTTATTAAGACAATATTAACATATAAGATTAAAATTAAAATTGGGATGAGAAGTACTCCTCAAATGAGTAGAATGCACCCCTCAAAAGATGCATTTTTATTTGTTTTTTAAACTGCGGAAGGCTAAGAGATTTAATGTTTGTTGGAAGACAATTATAAAATTTTGGTGCAAAGTATCTGGTTCCATTTCTTGATCTCTCAAGCCGGCTAAACTCAGGCACTAGCTCATTACAATTCCTAGTTTCATAATTATGAAAATGTAGGTGGGTTCTATAGTGATCCAGATTTTGGTGAACACGCAACAGGCACTGCATAATGTACACGGACGGCAAAGTTAATATTTTAAGCTTCCGAAAAGATTCCCTACAGTCATCTCGGTAACCCTGACCAGTCACAATACGAATACACTTTCTCTGCAGCCCAAATACTTTATCTATATGGCAGGAATGACCCCATGTCAGTATGGCATAAGTTAGCTGTGAGTGAAAACTACTATGATATGCTGTAAGTAAGACCTGCAAGGAAGTAATTCCCGCTAGATTTCTAAAGAGGAATAACAGACTGGACAGTTTACTAGACAGTTTGACTATATGTTGTTCCCAAGTCAATCCTGGATCAAGGTGAACACCAAGAAACTTAGCCTCATCTGAACAGCTTCCAAAAGCAGGATGCTCAGTCAATGTATTGTGCCGCAAAGTAAAATTAAGTGTTTGTGACTTTGAACTATTGAGAGAAAGACGATTTGCCAAGAACCATTGAAAGAGGTTATTCTCCGGGGTCTGGAGATCTAAATTAATGATATTTGAAGGGTGATAACTTTGATAGTAAGTTGTGTCGTCAGCAAACAGAACAGTGCTAACAGAGCCCCCCTGTGAAAAGGCCAGATCATTTATGTAGATAAGAAATAGTATGGGTCCCAAGACAGACCCCTGTGGAACTCCATATTTCAAAGGCTTAATATCAGACTTATTCTGATTAAAGACAACAAACTGAACTCTATTCGACAGGTATGACTCAAGCATCTTAATTGCTTCCCGGTGAAAATTGTAGGCTTCCAGTTTTTTTAGAAGAATGCTATGTGTCACACAGTCAAAAGCCTTTGTGAGATCCAGGAACGAGGCCAAGGTATCAAGAAACTTTTCAAATCCTTCCAGGATATTACTTGTAAAATGGTCTATAGCTAAAGTTGTTGTCCTGTTTTTCCTGAAGTCAAATTGAGTTACTGCAAAGAGCTGATTTGACTCAAAATAGTCATTAATCTGGTTTTTTAAGATTCGTTCATGCACTTTAGACAGAATAGGTAAGAGGGAGATGGGACGATAACTATTATAGTCATCAGCAGATCCTTTACCTTTAAAAAGAGGTACAACTTTTGCAGTTTTAAATGCTGCTGGAAAAATGCCAGTGAGTATTGAGTGGTTGATTAATTTAGTTAAGGGAATGATAATTTCATTTTTTATAGCTTTGATAATTTTTGTGTTCATTCCATCAGAGTCTTTACTGTGGCTGTTTTTTAATTCATCAATGGCTTCCATGACCTCATTAGGGCTAGCTGTTCTAAACCTGAAGGGTAACAAGTTGGTATGTGGAATGAGTTCAGATATACTTGAAAAGTTTGGTCAGTATGTTCAAGTTTACTTAATTCTTTCTCAGCGATGGAACAAAAATGATGTCTATACCTTTTCCTATAATCAGATAACATTTCTTTTGGCACGAGAATGGGGTCTCTTTTATGTAATGATACAAGGAACCTTAGCCTCTCCCGCATATCTCTCAAGTTACCATCAAACCAATTCACCACCCTAGGAGATTTATCATGCCCAAGTAGTTCTGATTTTTCAGGAAAAGAAAATTTAATTGCATCATTTATAGAATCAATAAACAGTTGAAAGCGCAAATCCACATTTAGAGACATATTATCAATAAAATCAAAGTCTAGAGAGGACATAGTGTTACATAAAGTAGACAATCCTACATCAGTAATAGGTCTGTAGTTTATCCGAGTTTTAAAGTTTGTGCGAGCCACTTGACATTTAAATAATATGCCCTTATGATCTGAGGTGTGAGTTAGATCAACAGGTTCAGACGTAAGTAATGAGCAATCAATATTAGTAAAAACATTATCAAGACAATTGTTACCGAGTATATTAAACCTTACCGATTTTCTCAGATTAAATGACCTAAAGAAATTGCAAAGCTCCAACGCCCTAATATCCCTTTTACCGAAATGCACATTAAAGTCACCCGTTATAATGAGAGGCTTGTCAACATCTAGTTTTTTAAAAGCTTTTACCATTGCACTGAAAAACTGATCAAAGTCGCCATCAGGAGTACGATACACAGTGACAAGCTGCATGTCATGTATATCTAACAGAATGCCTGTTACCTCACAGTGTTTTTCAATAAATAAATTCTCAATATTTAATGAGACAGATGATAGGGGTTCTTTAATATATATACTTACACCGCCATGAGTCATCACCGACCTGGAGAAGCCTGAAACCATTTGGTAGTTTTTGATAGTTATTGAGTAAAGCTCGTTTGGTACTAGCCAATGTTCGTTAATACATAAACAATCTGCTGATACATCATTGAGGAGTACCTCTACATCTAAAAAAGAAGTGCGGAGACATTGGATATTGTAGTGAACAATATTAAAAGACGAAAAATTTACATTAAAATCATTACAATTGTTAAAGTTATTCGAAGAACACTTATTACGCAACGGAGGGGCGTTTACTGCACCTCGGAAGTCCTCAGCTGGTCTGTGGTCCGGGAGCTTTGCAGGTGCATAAAATGGTTTATTGTGGTACCCACTGGCCACAAGTTGGGTGATAATATGGCTTCTTTCTTATGACAGGGGACACCCACCTTAAAAGAGCTGTACCAGCTGTCTTTCTTCGTAATCATCTTTACACAGACACAGTTTTCATCCAGTTCATATTTTTTGAGGAAGTTTTCAACATCAGCTGCTTTTGTTTCTGGGGCAAAGCCCGAGACAAAGATCCAGGATTTATTGGCCGCTGGGGCAACAATTTTTAGCAGGTCGTCCTTGTTCTCACCTTTTATGGGACTGGGTCTTCTGTTGTGGTTCCTTTTTTTGTATGAAACCAACTTGAAACCTTCATCATCTCCATATTGCTCGGGTATCGTGTTGATGTCGTGTTGCTTCGTCTGTATTGGGCCTAAGTATGTTTCAATGTGTGCACCCTGGTCGTACAACCAAGTCGTGTGAAAAGTCGTCCGTAATCGCAATCGGGCATAATCGCAAATAGTCGTCTTTAGTGTGAGCGCACCCTTAGACGTTCGTTGGCGTCGCTCAGAATGTCCAGTCGAGCCAAATCGTTGTGCTGCGCTGCATTTGTTGTTTTTGTTTTGCTCTGAATGGTAAATTCAGGATATTTTTAATTATAATTAATTAAAAAGTTAATCGGATCCTAAGTCTTACTGTCCCATAAACTCTAGCAGTGCATGGTTGCAGGTTTAAGAACTTAACGCGGCTTAGCTTAAAGTTGAACGACAACGATAAAAAAGCTGCATAATTTTGGCACTGTCCAAGAATTCTAGGCCCCTTGGTGGAACCGGTTTTAGTAAACCATAAACATTCGTTTATAAAACCCGATATCCAGTTTATCCAGTCATTTTTGTGCGGTGTACATCAGAAACAGGTACATTCTATTTTAACAGTTGTTATGTAAATGCAAATCAAAACTTCTAAAAAAACTAACCTATCTTTTTTCATGAAATAAACGTCTTTAGATATTCGCAAACGATTTTGCATAATATTTTAGTAAATAATTTAAGGTCCTGATTCTTATAAAACTCTGGTATGAATGACCAAAATAGCAACAGCAATGATCTTTTTAAAATTTTTGGTTTTAGTTTTTATGATATTGCCGAATTCTTGTTCTTAGCCATTTCTTTTACAGCCTTCTGTTTTGCTTCCAGTATATGAAAATCAACATGTTTTCAACACCACTTGGATCATTACCTGTAAGTAAATGCTTATAGCTATTCTATTATCATGTTGTTACCAAGTCTTACGTATTTTATGTTCTGGGATTTTTATTTTTTTAAGTATTTGATGTGTCTTGTCCTCCATTTTTTGTTTTATTTTTTTGCCGAGAATGATTTTTGTTTAGTTTTCAGCATGTACTGCATGTAATTATCGTAATTATAGCAACTCTTTGTCACATTGAAATTTTTTTTCTTTACAACTAGGGAGCAGTTAATGTTTGACAATTCCTATTTATAAGGAAATAAAATAAAAATGTAAAGATCATCACAAACATTTCACAAATCAATCTAAATAAGGTGACCAACTGTATTGTTCAGGACAGGTTTTTTTTTATTATTGTTAAGCAAAATTTTTTTTTTTAAATTGTGCATGCTTGTGAGATTTAGTTTTTTTTTTTTGGAATCATGGTAGAAACAAAATGAAAACCTGGGAATATATATTACTTACGTTTTAGTTTAAAGTGAATATGAATTGGTCAACTTATGAAACATACAAAAGTAATTTCCAACCATTATGGGTAATACAAAACTCTATATTAAAGATAATTTTTAGGAAATATAGGCGATATCCAAGTAAATCATTGTATAACAGCGACATGTGCAACTTAGACTGTTAATACATCCATTATATTTGTACCTATACAGGGTGTTTCTTAACCTATACGCATAAACTTTGTTTATTCTGGTAAAGCCAATTATTATATTGTGTGTATGTATCGTTCCCCAAATAGTAGTATAAGTACTTTTTTAGATAGGCTTGAACAATTCCTTTTAAAATTTTCTCCTAAAAATACTATAATTCTTGCTGGCGATCTTAATATAGATTTTGAAGATGGGGAGAATAGGGCTACATTGGATTTAATTAATTTGCTTTCTTCTTTTAATATTTCTATGCATGTTAACAGCCCTACGCGTGTAACAGATACCACATCAACAACCATTGACTATGTTGCCTCCAATATACAGGAGAATGTAATTTGTAATGTATTTGATCCAGCTTTGTCTGATCATAATTCCATCCTGGCTCAGGTGCCATTCAGAAAAAGATACAAATCCAGAGGTTTGGGTAGAATTTACAGCACAAGGAACTTCCGGTCTTTTGATGCAGGATGTTGGTCTTTTAATTGGGACTCAATATTTTGTGAGCAGGATGCTCTTGCTTCACTTCACGCATCTATTTCAAAGTTGATAGATACTTTCCCGTTCACCCATTAAAAAATCGATTTAGGGACCGGAAAAGATGGTTAACTCCTGGTATTCGCATTTCCGGTCATAATCTTAGATTTTTTGGTATTTAAAAAAAGTTCTACCCAATAAATAATTTTGTATTGTCGCTATTCTCGAGATATCGAAAAGTTTACCGGAAAGTTGTGTGTGAGGCGAAAAGACTCTATTATTTCAAACGTTTGAAATATTCCTCCAATGAGCAACGCGAAGCGTGGTCAATTGTTAATGAGGTTGTGTCCAAAAGTAATGGCTCTCAAGAAGTGCAGATTGATTCTGACATATTGAATAAGTACTTTTCTTCGGTTGCTGATATCCTCACAAAGGGTCTCTCTTCCACTTATGTCCCTCTCAAATTTTTACCTACCACTAGTGGAAACTCATTCTACCTCAGCCCCACTACTCCCAGGGAGATTTTTTGCACTATAGGATCGATGAAAAAGAAAAGGGCATCTAGTGACAATGGTATTTCAGTGAATTTATTGGAAAAACTTCCTTTGAGTGCTATTCAGGCTCTTTCTGATGCTATTAATATTTCATTTCAGTCAGGCACATTTCCTCTTTGCCTAAAATTAGCAAAAATTTTGCCTCTTTATAGTCAAAGTCAAAAATAGCTTTATTGTTACGTAACATCATCTGTTGTTAACAAAGCATTATATAAAATCTTAAAGATAGTTGACAACATAATCTTTTACAAAAATATAAAAATTTTAACAATTCTTACATACATAGAATATAAAACACACCCAAAGAAAGGGTAGTAAGAATTCACATTACGCTGCGCAAAACTCTTCACTGTCAAAAAATTGTATTTAAAAACTCGTCTACAGAATAAAATGCTTTAGCAAGCAAGAGTTTCTTTATATTTTTCCTAAAACGTTTTTCACAATTTATTAGCCTTATATAAAGGGGTAGGTGGTTAAAAAGCCTTCTGCCCCCGTACACAAAAGAGGACTTAATCTGCTCACTTTTTGGGATAGGCAGAGGTAAAGAGAAGGTTGTTCGGAGATTGTAACCCAAGGAGGGGGGGCCAAGCTGATGGCGATATTTTTTGTGGATAAGACAAACAGTCTCTAAAATAAAAAGGCATGGCAATGTCAGGACAGAGTGTTTTAAAAATAATGGCCTACAGGGGCTACGAAAGGGAGCTGCACACATGTAGCGTATGGCTCTTTTTTGCAAAATAAATAGAGAGCTGAACAAATACTGAGAGCACACACCCCAAAACACAATACCGTATCTCAGATAAGACTCTATAAGAGCATGGTAGGCAATTTTGGCCACATCAAGTCCCAGAGAATGTGTTATTACTCTAATAGCATAACAGTTGGATGATAACTTCCCTAATAAAGAGGAGATATGATTTTCAAATTTTAATTGCTTATCAATCGTCAGGCCCAAAAATTTGCATGTTTCAGAAGGACTTATTGTTTCATTTTGCAAAGTGACAGTTCCAAGGTTACATTTAAAAGTTAAAATATTAGTTTTAGAAATATTAAAAGTTAATCTATTAGATTCACACCATGACTTTACAAGAATTAAATCTTCATCAACAATATTCCTTAATCTCTTGGTGTCAGTGTCATGCCAAAGTAATGTTGTATCATCCGCAAAGATAGTAAATTTGCCCCTAATTGGAATTTGAGAGATATCATTGACATATAGCAGGAACAATATTGGTCCAAGAACAGAACCCTGGGGTACACCAGCGTCCATATCCAGATGGGATGACATATCATTGTCAAAGAATACCCTTTGTGTTCTTCCAGATAGGTAGGAATGAAACCAGTCGAGAGCAACTCCTCTGAATCCATAGGTTTCTAGCTTCTGTAGCAGTATTCTGTAACTTACACAGTCAAACGCCTTAGATAAGTCACAGAACACCGCCGCCGCACTCTCCCCCGCGTTCAACCCCATGTACAGACTCTCCAAAAAATTGAAAATAGCATCAGATGTACCCAGTTTCGTCCGGAATTCAAATTGCTGATGGTTAAGAACATTATGCCGTTTCAGAAATTCCATCATCCTAGTTTTTACCAATCTTTCTACAAGCTTGCCAAGCGTGGGAAGCAGAGCTATGGGTCTGAAATTTGATGGGTCATCATAGTTTCCACCCTTAAATAATGGTATAATCAAGGCATCCTTGAGTAAATGTGGAAAGGACCCACTTGAAAGTGAAACATTTAACACCTCAGCTAAAGAATCAAGAGTTGGTAGCGGTAGCGCTGTTAGGACCTTTAGTGACAGCCCATCCCATCCAGAGGAGTTCTTATTTTTCATTGAGGATGGAGCTTCCATTATTTCACTAGAATCTGTTGGTCTAAAGAAAAATGTTTCAGGCACCTTAATGTTGTGTAAGTATGAGCGCGGATCTCTAACAGACTGAGGCAATAATATTGATAGACCCAAAGCAACATCCTGGAAAAAATGATTGAGTGTTTCGGCCGACACCGTGCTATTAGAAACAGAAGGGTTCCCACGTTCGCCTCGTAAGTCATTAACAATTTTCCAAGACTCTCTAGACTTATTTCTTGATTGGTTTATTTTACTTGAGTAGTATAAGTTTTTTGCCAATTTCACTCAATCAGCTATTAGAAAAGCAGAATTAGCAATAACATACATAAAGAGATGGTTGGATTTTAGTTTGTTATCACTTAATATTGATAAGACCCATTTTATGATGTTTGCATTGACTCAGGCAACCCTTCCTAAAGTTCAAGAGCTCAAGGTACATGATTATCTCTGCGATATACAATATTTGCACTGCAAATGTCAATCTACCGTTAAAAGAAAATGTAATATTAAGTATCTAGGTGCATAGATGAAAATTTAACTTGGAAATCACACATAGAATTTGTAACTGCTAAAAGAAGGAAGTTGATTTATTATTATTAAGTTTTATGAGCTACGTAACATCCTACCAATTAAAATTCTTAAAACTATATATTTATCTTTAATTGAATCAATTCTAAACTATGGTATTATTGTCTGGGGAAATGCTCAAAAAACTTTTATGTCAGCTTTAAATGTAGCACAAAAGAATGTAATTAAAATAATGTCTTTTAAAAACAGAGGATAACCATCTGAATTGCTATTTCATGAATGCAAATTATTGACATTAGAACAACTCTACATAGTGGCAGCACTTAGATTTATGTTAAAAACAGGAAATATCTCATCAATTAAATACTAGAAATTCATCTCGCCAAAATGTTAATATACCTTTAGTAAATAGTTCAGCCATACAGAGACATATCTATTTTCTTGGTCCCAAACTGTACAATTTCCTGCCTCTTTCACTAAGAACAGGAAACTATCGTCAAATTAAACATAGATTTAAAAATGGCTTATTGATAGTGAGGTAGCTATTAATAATTTTGGCTAGATTAACTTGTTAATTCCTTCTCACTAGATTTCTTTTTCCACTAAACTAGCTTAGTCTCCTTCCATAAATTAACATTATATAACCTCATTATTATTATTATTATTATTATTATTATTATTATTATTATTGTTGATTGTTCATTTACTTAAGTATTTCTTAAAAATGTAAGTATTAACTACTGCACACACAGATTTATAATCCATTGTGCAGTTTAAAGTAAATTGTATAAAAAACAAATGTATTAAGTTTGAATAAATTGAAAATTGAAATTGAAACTTAATTATACCATGAAATAGAAAAACTATAAATTTGCAAATTATTTAGCACCAAAATTTTACAACTTAATACCAAATAAAATTAAAACTATAAGTAGGATTAAGATTTTTAATAAAAGGTGTAAGGACTTTATTGTAAATAATTATGAAACTTCTTCTAAACTTATGTCATAGGGTAGATAAATAGGATTTAATTGGACCCTGGTAAATAAATAGGCAAATGAATGAATATATGATATGGTATCAACCTCTAGGTGCCAATTAAACAAAATTTTTGATAAAAAAGAACAATGTCTATGAAGGACTCAAATGTATTGTATGAATATTTAAACTTGAATAAAATTTGATTTGATTTGATGGTAATACAATTTGTAATGTGGTAAATCCTGGGCTGTCTGACCACCATGCTGTGTGTGTTAGGCTTCTTTCTGCAAAACACCAATTATTCTCTGGTCAAAGATAGGGTAGGAAAACTGTACTCTAGAAAAAATTTTCATAAATTTAAAATTTCACACTGAGTTGATTTTCGATATAGCTTTCCCCTTAGTTAAAATTAAGAAAAAAAAAGAAAACCCCGGTACACCAAAGGACTGCTAACTGCAGGTAAAAATCTAAGATCATTACATAAGTTCATTACTAAGATATTAATATTTTACCTTAGAAAATTTACAATTGATAATGCACATTTTGGGTCTTATGTTAATAAGTACAGTGGGATGTACCGATTATGATAATACCAGAAATTTTCATGACAAACTGTCATGAAAATTTTCACACAGAAGTTAGAGGAAGTAAATTAAATAATAATAGAACAAAACTAAAGGTATTACAAATATGAAAATTATGTTAGAACATGGGTCAAAAGTTATCATTAATAAAATCATCTTCTATAGGGTATAATCTGCCTTAGGTAATAAAAGTTATTTTAACTTGCTCTTTAACCTTTTATTATCTAATGTCTGTCTAATCTTTTACTAATATACACTGGTGGCCAAAAGTAGATTGACAACTACTTATTTTTCAAATTTGTTTATATCACGGTTTAGGAAATGATAAATTAGGTGGGACAGTACCTGATTAAAAAACAAAGGAGCCTATTTGTAATGTTTAATTATATTTAAACTATTTATTCGTAATACCCAATTTTATAAAAAAAATATTAAAAAACTAAACAATTTTCAAGTGGCCAAAATTAAATTGACAAATTGAAAGCTTACTAAAATAAAAATAAGTATAGAAAATTTAAAAGGTTTTATTCAATAATGCGTTGCATAGCCTCTATTTCTTCTCACTTCCACCAACCTTTTGGGCATTGACCTAATTAAATTGTTAATATAGGACGTGTCAATGGATATCCAGCATCTTCAAAAAGCTCTTGTTTATTTTTGAAATTTTTACATCCGATGTGACGATCAATGTAATCCCAAATGTTCTCGATCGGATTTAGGTCCGGTGACTGTGACGGCCATTTGATAACATTAATTTTTTCTTGGGTCAACCATTGCTTAACGACCTTGGATGCGTGTTTCGGATCGTTATCATGTTGAAAGTAGTGGTTCAGTGGCATAACTTCATCAGCGTAAGGTACCGCATAACATCCTGCAGTATGTCTTTATACATGAAACGATCCATCGTGCCTTCTATCAAGTGTAGTGGACCCATCCCATAGCCCGAAAAACACCCCCACACCATCACGGAACCACCTCCATGCTTGACTGTGGACACCGTATATTTGGGATCATACCTTTGGTTCACAGGACGCCTAACATATCTTTTGCCATCCGAATTAATCAAATTGAACTTTGATTCATCACTAAAAATAACTCTTTTCCATTCGGAGACTGTTCAGTGACTATGTTCTCGAGCAAAGCACAATCGCGCCCATACGTTTTTTAAACATAGCAGTGGTTTCTTTGCAGGGCGTCTTGTTTTTAAATCACTATATCCTTCTAATGGTACGACAACTAACTGAACCCACACCTTCTTCTTCCAAATGCAGCTTGATTTCTTTTGAAGTTGCGAATGGGTCAAGTTTTGCTTTTTTCAAAATTAATTTGTCAACACGACTAGTGGTCTTCTTTGGTCGGCCAGTTTTTTTTTAGAGGAACAACACTTCCACGGAGATAAAATTTTTTATTATTTGACTTACTGTTGCCCTAAAAGAGAAAATTTTCGAGCAACATCCACCTGTTTAACCCCTTTCCGATAATTCGCATCTTAATATCGATCGATAAAGTTATACCACGTGACATTGTGAATATTTTTCAAAACTAATAGTAAGGAAAGTCAATCAACAGAATCCAACGCATAAAACTCAGAGACTGAATAAATATGTTGTTTGTCAATCCAATTTTGGCCACCTAGCAGTCAAACAAAATTATTGGAATTTGATAAAAAAAAATATTGGGAAAAAGTGCAAGCAATAAAAATCTATGGAATTTGTTTCTTCAAACTATGTTGTTTACATTCCTGAACACTAATAAGCTTAACCGGTTTTTCCTTTGCTTCAGATAAAATATATCGATAAAAATGGAATTTGTCAATCTACTTTTGACAACCAGTGTATATGAGTGAGTTTCTGTTAAGGGAAGATGTAGGAATAATTAGAGGAAAATCATCTACCTGAAGAGTAATTTGTCCAGTGTCGGAGGAAGATTTAGACATTTATAAATAAGTGTAGCTGTTTTGAAGATAAAAAGAAAAAAAGATTTAGGATTTTTTGAGATATGAAGAGGAATTTACAAGAATTTCTTAACCTAATTGTCTAGACATATGAAAATGTGCGTGAGTTTCTGTTAAGGGAAGATGTAGGAATAATTAGAGGAAAATCATCTACCTGAAGAGTAATTTGTCCAGTGTCGGAGGAAGATTTAGACATTTATAAATAAGTGTAGCTGTTTTGAAGATAAAAAGAAAAAAAGATTTAGGATTTTTTGAGATATGAAGAGGAATTTACAAGAATTTCTTAACCTAATTGTCTAGACATATGAAAATGTGCTTTAATAAAAATGCCCTGCCCAAAGTTAGTAAACCTGAAAATTATTCAGAGCTTAGACCTATATCAATTATCCGTTGATGGGTGCTGTACATCCAGACACAAAATGTTCATAGTAGGTGACTTCAATTTACCGGAGGCACATTGGTCGAATGCTAAAAATGAAGTGGAAATGTTGTACTCCTCAAATTTCTCTGCTTTACATTTGGCACAAACTTATGGTTACTACAACATATACCAAAGTATTGATATTCCCAATAGTAGAAATGTGTTTCTAGATTTATTATTTACGAATGACGTTTGGTTATTTGTGAAATTTCATCTGATCCACTGTTGACTGACAAGTGATTCTGTCCATCAAAAATCATATTCATGTAGC
The DNA here is from genome assembly GCF_022605725.1 of Anthonomus grandis grandis. Lineage (NCBI taxonomy): Eukaryota > Metazoa > Arthropoda > Insecta > Coleoptera > Curculionidae > Anthonomus > Anthonomus grandis. The sequence continues at coordinate 32,622,384 of NC_065552.1, forward strand.
TTTAAATTAAAAAATGCTGAGTCTGATTTTCTTACTATTGAGGATTTTTATTTTGATTTTAAAAATGGTAATTATCAGGGCTTAAACGATCCTTTATTTTGAATCAATTAGGACTTTTTTAGTAATAGCAATATGGATGCTGTTTTAACAGAATTTTATGGAGGAATTTTGGAATTCAGTGTTTTGTACTATATAAAAAGTTCAAGACCCTTTCCTTATATTTCTTATTTTTTCCAATGTGTGAAGAGAGCTGATTTTACTCAAAAAAACTAAACCCAAAAAATATCCAATTACTGGTAATGTTAGAGATTACTTAAGTCATTTATTATTATTATCATTATTAACTCTCTTTATCGAATTTAGTTCCATAGATTTTCAATTGGATTCAATAGAATAATAAATCAGTTATTTTTATCACTTTCTTTAAAGTCTGTAAGGATTCAGTTATGTCCTTACCTATCCATATCGTGTTAATTATCAAATTTTCTTCTGTAAAGCTATTTTTTTTAGTACCGAAATAGGTAGTCTTTGTTAGTTCAGATTGTGGCCTTTGACTTAACATTTTTTTTTAATGGTTTTGTGTCGAGCACATTTAGCCACAAGTTCCAAGTGGAACAACATGTTGTATGATGGCTTTTATCTCTCAGCCACCTAAACACCTGTGTCTCAAACAAATTAGAAAAACTCATTGGTTCACTTTATTATCTAAACATTTATATCTAACTCTCTATAATATAGATATCTGCTTATATCAGTGATTTTAATATCTGTATTAAATTATTTACTTATTTACTTTATTTATTTTTATATATTTACTACCTAATAGGAAAAAATAGGACATCTTTTGAAAATTTTAGACAGGGTCACTCACAACGCTTCTGGCCTTGAAGTCCAAGCAAGGCATTGTTTTAATTTAAGACAATACAGGGTGACTCGGATAGGTAGGAAAATAATACTAGAAAACATAGTATAATATTATAATTTTACTATTCATTATTGCAACTCTAGTTTTTATGTGAATTATATTTGATTTTTACATACCTTTAAAAATTTAGCAAAAATTGCTTCTAGTTTTTTATTTGTGGTAACTTCTACCATAAGGGTTGCGTGGCACATTGGAAGTAATAAGGATAGTTTTCCTTTAAATTTTTTAAAATTTCTGTTATGAAATTCATAAAATTAACCAGTTAATGGTAGCCATGAGCAGGTGATAACAAATAAAGCAACCTGCATATACCGCGCTTGCCAAATCTAAATGTCATATCATTTGCAGTTCGCGTCAAGCGTGCAATTCAGAGAACACATTGGATTTCAAGAGGACTACCTCAGAAATATGGAGCAGAACAACGGTTCAGGGGATAGCTGTTCTGGAGGCTTAGACAAAACCAAGCTGATTGTAAACTACATCCCCCAGTTTGCCACCGAGGAAGATTTGGGCCAGATCTTTGTGCCCTTGGGTAACGTGGAAAGTATTAAGATTATGCGCGACTACAAGACTGGTTACAGTTATGGATTCGGGTTTGTTAAATATTATAAGGAGGAGGATGCGGCCAAAGCCATTAATATGTTAAATGGGTTTAATTTTAGGTAAAGTTATAACTTATTTATATTTAAGTGCATGGTAGATTTAGACTGCTTTACCATCTTGCCATTCTACAAAATCAATTTATGCGATTTTTCAGAAAGCTAGTGTATACATTGGACTCATTCTTGAATTTAACCCTAATGAAACTAGAAAAGTTAATCGGGAATTCTGATATTTTAACGCTTATTACCTCAAAACAATACACCAATCAACATTTAAAAACCCATTATTTTAGCTCTTGGTGCAGACCAATTACATATGTAATAGAGGCTTTTATGATAGGTGGATATTTTAAACATGCATACAAAATATCTGCTTGACTTGAGTTTGGAATACTTCTTTCTCTCTGGAAATCTGTCTAGATTTTGTCTTACTCATGTTTTCTGAATGTTTACTTCTTTTCTCTAGCCTCCTTTCTTTCACAAATATGAGATCATTTAGTGTTTTTCAAGAAGTTTACCTTAAGAATATACGATTTAAATTTGTTATGTAACAATATATTTGATTTAAATAATTGTTTTCGTTGTAGAAACAAGCGTTTAAAAGTATCATACTCCAGACCCCCTGGAACCGACATGAGAGACTCCAACCTTTATATAACCAATCTTCCGAAAGATGTTACAGAACAGGACGTAGAAAATTTGTTTAAGGATTATGGAGAAATTGTTCAAAGGACAGTGTTGAAGGATAAACACACCGGAATGCCGAGAGGAGTAGCCTTTGTTAGGTAAAGCAGATCATTTTTATTATTTAACATTTATAAGGGATTGCCTAACGGCACAAATCTGCCAATAGTCATAGAAAAAACGTAATTTGGGAGTTATATTTGATTCATATATTCTAAGCTTTGCATCTCACATTAAAACTAAACTTAACGTTCACTTAAAAAATATTTCATTATAAAAAATCATTTACCATCCAACACTAAATATTTGGTTCGCGACTCTCTGATTATTTCTTTACCTAATTATCGTGACTCTTTCACGGTGCTTTTATCAAAAACATTTCAAAAGTTGCAAAATAGTTGTACGCGTTTATCTTTTACCGGCTTTCGTTGTTGACCGAGGCAGTGTCATTAATTATTCAATAATTACCATGTTAACACATTGCCTACCGCAACAAAATTACATGAACATCGAAGTAAAAGATATCATGAATCCGAATCTTACGATTTTTAACTGCATATTTTTAGATTATTAATTCAAAACATAGACAGTCACGAAATAGGCTTAAAAAGTCAGTAATTGGGACATTTTCTGCAATGTCTAACGGTAGAGTAATTTTTCAATAGATGTGTAAAAGTGTTCTTACATTCCAACTCATCCCTTTCCTTTACTAGTGGTCATGATATAATAGTTGAATATAATGGCAAAATAATTACTTCAAGGTGTATTTGAACCTTTTCCCTTTCTAGTTTTTAAGAATTAAAAGAAATATACTATTATTTATAAGATACGACGAGGGCTGTATATACAGTGCGTCCCAAAAGTTACAACTCCTCAAGAATAGGAAGAGACGTGGATCAAGCTCCACCTCCGATCCGCACAAAATCGCGGCCAAATTCGACAATATTCCTTCATTATTTCATGCATTCTTGAGAACGAAACATTTGTACAGTCCGCAACAAATGGTTAGTATTAATCTAAGGTGTTAAGAGTGTGTTCAGTTTTTCAAGTGTTAAAGTTGTTGATGTTTATAAGATAGTTTTGAATAAGTGTTTTTTAATAGTTAACATGGAATTTCATTCGAAATTAAACAGAAAAGTCTTGACAGGACAAACGAGAGAGGTGGTAGCTAATGTACTTTTTTATGCAAAAAGAGGCTGCACAAAATCAGCCTCTAAAAGATTTTAAAAAAGTTCAGGAGAGTGCTGCTTTAGCAACAGGAGTAAGTTTGGCTACCATCAAACGCATCTCTAGGGAAATGAAAAATATTGAAGAGGGTGCTTCAACATCATTTACAACGCCCAACCAAAAAAAAAAAATTAGAGCTGCATTAAAATCCAACTTGGACGATTTCGACCGCGGCCTTCTCCGTCGAATCATAATAAACTTTTATGTTACGGAAAAACGAGTGCCTACCTTGCGACAAGTAACTAAAAAATTAAATGAAGCAAATAATTATGCAGGGTCCTATGAAACTATAAGAAAAGTAATGAGAGAAATGGGATTTCGATGGAAAACGGCTAAAAATAACAGAAAAATTTTAATGGAAAAGCCTGACATACAAGTGCTCAGAAGTAATTTTCTTAGAAGCATCAAGCAATATAAAGAAGAAAAACGCCCCATAATTTATATGGATGAAACCTACACTCATTCTTCGCATACCCATAAAAAAACATGGGGAGACAATACTAATGAAGGCCTTCATAGTCCAGTATCAAAAGGGCAAAGAATGATTATTATTGTTCATGCAGGCGGTGAAATGGGTTTTATAAAAAACGCGTATTTAAAATTTAAATCTGGAACTAAGTCGGGTGACTACTATAATGATATGAACTTTACAAATTATAAGAAATGGATTCAAGATAAACTCCTTCCGAACATTCCAGCTAATAGTGTGTTAATTATAGATAATGCCCCATATCATAACGTTCGAGTGGAAAAATATCCTACTATGGCCTCTAAGAAAGATGTAATGAAGAACTGGTTGAGACAATGCAATATTTCATTTTCAGAACAAATGTTAAAAGCGGAATTATATAGTTTAATAAAAATATATAAACCTAAGTATAAAACCTATCAAATAGATAAGCTTATGGTCGATGCAGGTCATTCAGTCTTAAGACTACCGCCCTACCACCCGGACTTAAATCCAATTGAGTTGGTATGGGCTGCTTTAAAACAATATGTTGCTGATAAAAAAAATATAGATTTTAAATTTGCAAATGTCGATCAGTATTGTGACGAATTTTTTTCTGAATATTCCCAAGAGAAATGGAAATAATGCTGTGATCATGCGATTACTTTTGAGCGTTATTTTATGCAACAAGAACCAGCCCTGGACCTAGTTGTGGATGAGCTACTTATAAATTTGCAAGAAGATTACAGCGATAGTGATTCGGATTTTTTGGAAAACAGTAGTGCCGAGTCAGAAGACGAAATTTAGCCGTCAATTTAATTTTAATATTCCAATAATTTTTGAGATAAAGAAACACGGTAATTTTTGTAAATACTCTTCTTAGTGTTCTTATTTAATTTAAATAATTAAGCTAAGAATAAAATAGTCCCAACAATTTTTGGGTATAGATACTCTAACATGATATAATAGGTATTAACTATCTACCTATTAGAATAAATTAAAACTAATAATTTTATTATTATTAATAATTTACGAGCGTATAATACTTAAGTTTAGACCCAAAGCTAAGTTTTTGTGGCAATAATATTTTACGCCGAATGTACTTACGCGAGCGTCGCGTCGACACCGTGTCCGGCTAGGTATATGCATCCTCGTTCCTCCGAATGCGTTCTCGCTTTGGGCTCTACGCAGATTTTTTTTTACCAAGTATAATCGTATTTTTGACGAGCAGTATATTTAAATTCATTTAAAAATTAAGCGATGGGTTTTTTGCACAAACGCTCAAACCCGTCGATTTTTATTTCAAGTTGCTTTTTTTATGTGAAGTTTGTATATTCAGGGTTGCTCAAAAATAAATTTCGTCCATTAACTTAATTTTTTCAAATGAAAGCACCTTTTTTTATTTAGTTTTTGAATTTCGCGTGGAATTCTACGTCGATATTGGGCAACAGAAAATTCGCATTGGATGATGGAGATGAATACCCAGTACCCTTAAAAACTAAATGTGTGGTGTGGAATAGTGCACGGAATAGTAATATGTCCATTTTTCTTTGAACAGATTTTAACGGGACAAGTGTATCTCGATTTTCTCCAATTTCAATTAGTTTCCGCATTACTAGCTTTGTTTCCAAATCCGCTGGACCCATACCTAACTACCCTGACGAAGAACTAATTTTCCAGCAAAATGGTGCCCCTCCGCACTGTGGGTATATTTTTGGATGAAACCTTTCCCAATCGGTGAATAGGAAGGAGAGGACCCATCGAATGGCCCGCTAGGTCGCCTGACCTAACAACGATGGACTTTTTTTTGTAGGGATACCTCAAGTCAAAGGTATTTGTTAATAGCCGAAATAATCTAGACGACTTGAAAGAGAGCCAGAACTCGGGAAATTATTGGAAATGTTTAACAAGAGTTTATTGATTGCCTTGGATATTGTCAAGCCCTGAATATTATCGATTTTGAACATTTAATTTAATTTTTATTCTTTTTTTATTTGTTATATAAGTCGTGTTTTTTTCGATGCATGAAACATACGTAAAATTCCACGCGAAATTCAAAAATGAAATTAAAAAAGGTGCTTTAATTTGGAAAAATGAAGTTGATGGTCGAAATATATTTTTGAGCTACCCTGAATATACTTCACGTACAAAAAAGCGCAACTTGAAATAAAAATCTGTTTTTGCAAAAGACCCATCGCTTAATTTTAAATGAATTTAGACATAACTTTTGGGAAGCACTGTGTAATATATATAATGCAAATATATTATATTCATAATATTCATTGAGTTAAAAAGATGATGAATATTGCAATATTTAATACATTTAACTTTAATACATAGAACTTCAGCTTCTAGAGATTCCACACAATTGCGGCTTAAAGTGTATATTTTAATTAATGAAAATAAACCTTTTTAAGAAATTCAGTTTCAAAAAAGTTTCTCATTTTTTCTTTAGTATCGAAGAAATTATTTATAAGTACAACAATAGATATTAGATAGATAGCTGATTTGATCATTATATTATCTGAATTATTTTTAACACATGGAAAAGTTTGAATTTTACTACTGGTACCAGGCTTCATACTTATACTGCATTTATTGAAAAAAGTTTAATTTGCAGATTTATGAGTGTCCGATTTAGTTTTAAGTTAAAAATAATATTAATTTATAATAATGTGTTCCTATATTAGAACGAGTGGCTAGATGTGTTAAGCAAAAATCTAAAAAAAAAAAAAAAAGAAAAAAAAAACGTCGCTACTTTACCATTACGTTTATTAAATATGTATAGATATTATAGCCTATAACAAAACGTGGTCTAATCTCGTTTTAAATTAGTCTACGTCTTATTCTAATGCGTTAGATAATAAAGTTAACTACAATGAAAACAAGTCCTTTTCTCTTCTACAGAATTTTATTTAAAGTAAAATTCTTTAATCAACGTTAACAAAAACACATCGCATCAAGTCAATTTACAGCAAAGTCAAAGAAATCGTGTGCATACGACAAGGATAGTTAGAAATGTGCCCGTCATCTATCCGTCCTTGTTTTCCTCTAAAGTAATTGCGCGCGCGCTTTCTCTCTCGGTTTACAGAACGTGGCAAGTTTTTTTCTTTGGTTTTATTTATCGCTGACAAGTTCATGCCATTTGTTGTTAAAAATCAACAGTAACAATTCTCCAAAGTCTTATATGGGGGTATGCGATGTAGCAAATTTTCGTTTCAATACACTCCTTAAAGAGAAATGAATTGCCGATGGTTGGGGCTGTGATACGGGCTGGCAAGTTGTAAGGTTTAGATTCTTGGTGTCTTTTCCATTCATGTTTATGTAATGTTATCGCGGTATACGACCTGTATCCTGGGACAACCAATTTTCAATTATTCATTAATTAATTATACTAGCCTTGATCAACATTTGATCCCGGCAAGTTTGTCGTTTAGCAGAAGACTAGAATATATTATATATACTAGAACTATAGTCGTTGCTACTTAAGAACTGTTCGTCTGCCCCGAATCGGCCTCCGACATATATAAGTTAAATTGAAGTGGTAATAAAAAAAAATTGAATTTGAAACAAGTTATATCTAGTGTTGTGAGCAATGGAACGTTCCCGTTTATTCTCGAAGAACGTTCGCGAACGTTCATGACTTTTTTCGTGACGTTAATTCTGAGTGATTTAAAATCAAGCGAGCGCGATGAGGGAGAGGATAGTTCGGAGGAGAGTTCCTAAATAGGTTGTTTGAAAGTTTAACTTAATAAATAGAACATAAATAAACATTTTTAATTTCAGATATTTTCCTAAAATGTTTCCTTTGCATTTTTTTTATTTATGCTCGTATGTGCTGAAAATTCTCGTTCGTGCTCGTTCATGCTCGAGGAACGTTCTCGAAAAATAAATTCTTGAGCATTTTACAACACTAGTTATATCTACATAATAACATTAATTTAATAATTCATTGTTAGGTTTTCAAAAGGCGAAGAGGCGCAGGCAGCTATAGCCAATCTAGACGGTAAATTATTAGAAAACGCGATGTTGCCGTTGAGTGTCCGCGTGGCGGAAGATCACGGCCGACAAAAAGCGCAATACTTAGAAGCGTGGAATCCTTTAGGACCCGGTTTAGGTGCGAGGGGTAAGAAGCTACGGCGGGAATAATAGTTGTTTGTTATTTTTCTTCCAGGATCGAGATTTTTTTTGTTTAACTGTATGTAAATGCCTTATTAGTTAGTAGACACGGTTTTTCTATATTTTTTTCGACTCTGTAGTTACCACACTATTGATGATGACATTTAGAGCACTTTTAAAATTTACCTTTTAAGCAAGAAAGAAATAAGTTTAAAGATAAGTCTGAAAAAAATAGCTAGAGTAACAAAAAAGAAAGAGAGAGGAGGGTCGACAAACATTTAAGTAACATGAGATTGTGCCATTGCTTTGTACAAGGTGTCGTATAATGTACAAGGTTGGACAAAGTTGACTAATTTGATGCTTATTAAAATGCCGTTTGAATTTTTTTTTAAAACCTCAACTCGAATAAATAAAAGGTCGATTAAACTTTGCCTCAATCTAATCGACCTTGTTTTTTTTTTCGGTTTCCAAAATTCCAACGGTGAACCTCGAATTAGGATGTTAAGAGATCTTCATCGTCAAAGAACTGAAATGAAATGGAAAAGTGTACTCTAATATTAAAGTATTTTTTACTAGTAAATGCATATTTATTTTTGTTTGACACAGTGATGCTGGATTTGGAGTATTTTATTATTGAACTCTTATTCCCACTTTCTTCATAAATTCGATCGTAACATACATTGCCTCGACGTCTTTTAGACATCTTCCCAGTTTCTCCAATTTGTGTTTGACTTGTTATGGCTCACGTTTGGGTGCACGTCCATCTAAATTTGTCTCCGTGATATTAAAAAGGCCTTCGATGACAGCAATTCTGAATACTGTAATAGACATTTTTTCACACAACTCACAAGTGCAGTACCAGCTCTGTTGCTAATTTCGGATAATATTTTCGGTTTCTGCGCAAAGCCTATATATGACTTGTACGTATTATAATCTCTTATATATCCGTTTTACAACTGTAACTCCTATATTACTTTTTCTCAGCAATACTTTCACCCTTCACTTCTTCTCTGTACGTTTTTTGGGTTACGTTTTCCTTTAGGCACATTACGTTAATATGCCTAGGAGATGGGTTTTTCGATTTAATATGAGTATGATCTAAATATCAGTACAGAGGGTTCTACCACAATCTAACAAATTGCCTATCAGGTTCATCACCACACTTATTGGAACCGATTCTTCCTTTATTTCGTAATAAACACTGAATTTATAGGTATTACCACCTTTCAAACATGAACACTTTAATTCTGAAGTTACGTCTCTTTTTTGAAATATCTTGCTTGAATTTCAAGCGACTTTTGAAAGGAAGCAGTGTTTCTCTATCTGTGCCTTGGTGCACTCCAGGTACTATGTATTTTTGGAAAGAACTTTGTAACTGTTGAACTAAAGACCTAGATTTTTGCAACCTGTTGTCAGACTTTTAATCTGTTACTAGAATGTGACATTTTTATCAATAGTTGAAAACCGTTTCGCGACATAACTTTCTGGATGTAATTTTGAAACAATAGTTTTTATGACCTATACATTTGCATATTAGTGAACTGACGTAATCCCATCCGCAATACTCCAATGAATTTCTTTATTTCATTCGGACAAGTATGATATCATCCCACTGTTTTATGCGTGATTTTTGAATAGTATTCTTCTCCAAGCACCGGTTTCCATATTTATTAGTTTCTATAACCTTGTATAGGTAACCTTGCCATTAGATTTATTATGTCTTTATTTAAAAATAGGCAATAGGAGGAATATGATTCCTTACTTTAATAGTTTCAAACAATTTCAATTTCATCAACAGGACCCTAGGTCATATCAGAAAGGAGCATCGCATCAATATCGACTTGATCGGTATAATAGAAACATATCATCCATTCTTTCTCCAAGAACCAACACAAAAAACAAAACAAAAGTAAAAACTCCAAGTCGGGGTCTCATTAAACACATATATAATTTCTAAAAGCTACACGTGTTTCGCTTTTATCAGAGCATCATCAGGCCTAAAATAATGCTATATCTGGCCCAGGAACATCCAAACTAGGAGATGAACCGTTAGGAACCACTGATTTTTTCTTTTTACGCACAGGAACGTTATAATCAGACATGATTTGACTAACTTTATAATAAATTTATTTTTAATAATCAATATAATAATGAAAAAACTAAATCCAGAATAAATTTTCTTTAAAATTAATAAAGGTTATTAAATAAATTGTTATTAATCTAAATGTTCGAAATGACCATCATTATTTTGTAAGCATTTTCGTGCATTGATTACAATTTTTCATTGAATGTTGTTGAATGAATTGAAATTTTATTTCACGCTTCTCTTATTTTTAAACTTAGAACCTCTATATTTTGAGGCGTAGTTTGATAAACCTGGTTCTTAATAAAACTCCATATGGAAAAATCCATGGGTGCTATATCAAGCGATCTTGCGGGCCAATTTATAGGACCGTTATTACCAATCCAACAAATATTAATATGATTTTAACTACTCTCACAGCCAAATAAATTGAACTTATAATATCAATAAGTATCATAATTTAAAACAACATATTTAGATTAGGGTTCATCGGGTTTAACACAAATAATCACTAGTTTAATAAGCTTTTAATTAATTAAATTTAAAATCATGAGGAAAAGAATAAACATTTAAAGTATTTAAGTTTTTAGCAATTAAAAAAGTCAGATCCGCACTAAGGAAAACTTCCTGATGATGATTATTAATACGTTGGGAAATATTTCATTGAGATACATCATTTTAAAGGGAATACAAACTGCTTTCAAAAGTTTAAGGTATAAAAAATGCAGGTCCGTATTTAAAAAAAAGGAGTTGATAACCGTCATAAAAGAAAATTAAAGATGAAGTTTTGTAAAACACAAAAATTATAATTTTTTGTAATTAAAAGTAAGTTTCTAAAATCAATAGTTTTGGAAATAATAATTAACATAAAATTTGGCGTTTTTTATAAACCACCCTGTAATTCACGAACTAATGAACATTTTGCAACGCTGTTAAAGGATTTAAAATAAGCATCAAAATTGGCAACTTTCTAATTTAACCCCCCTCGTATCTCCTATAGATTCGGAAATCGCAATAATCACACATAGCAAATAGGACACCCTGTACATATATGAGGGCCTAATCTAATAAAGATAACAACGACATGTTAATTCAAATGTAATCAACAAATGAGAATCTTAACATAAGAGAAGCATACTGGCTCTTTTTTATCGAAACTTTGGGTATTATTTAAATTTTTGTTGCTAAACCAACTTACTCAAAAACGATTATAAACTGTTTGTCTACTAACTGCTCTAAAACATTTACCAGTTGCTTAACATTATATTAGGAAAGTGAATAATTTATTTATTTGTATTCCCTGTGGGATTATTAACTGTTACGACCCCGTATATTAATCGTTTTATATATGATGTGTTCTCAGGCTTTCCTCCATTAAGAACCAGCCTGTTACCGTTTCGAGACATGACCATACCCACCAGACCGATCCTACCAAACCGGTTTACCCGGTTTCCCACCTATACTAGTCCAAACGTGCGGAATTTGGGTGCAGGAGACACGTTTTTTCAAAATCCGTTTTTCTATTAGGGACTCGGAAAAAATATAAGTTGAGTTAGAAATGGCGGTACGTAGAAGCAGAACTAAATTATCATTTTAGCGAATTTAATTTCAGTTAAGAGAAGTTAATCGCTTTATTTGACGTATTTGAACTACTGTTGGCACAGACACCGGAGGTTTTGAAGAAAATGGATTTAAGCTTTAGCAGTTATTTTATCTATGTTTAATATTTAATAAAAAAGGAAAAGATTATGTTTCTTTAGGGATATTTTTTTAAATTTAAAAGTTGTAATTGTTTTTTTAATTGAGGCGTTTTTGGGATTTTGGACAAGGTGCTTTTGAAAATTCACTTTTGACGGATTTTAGTGTTGGACGTTTTGGATAAAAGAGGGTCTTTCTCAATTAAATGTATCGGTTTATAGATAGATAGAATCATTGTTGCTATAATTTTTCCTCTGTTAGCTATTTTCTATAGCAATTTATACCATCTCTCGTAGATCTCTTCTATAAGGTACGAATATAACGGGTTTCAACAATATTACGAGCCAAGAGATAACTCTTGTCAGAAAAACTGGGATAACTTTTAAATTCGTTGATTTCTTTATGGTAAGTGATTATATTTTGGCATCAAATTATTGGAAATATCAACTTGCTTTTTTTCAATAGACACCCCTGTATATATATTTTTTTTAATTCCTCGCACAACTCTGAATAAAAGAGACTCTTTATTTGGAAGGTTTATACAGCAAAAATAGGACAGTGACAAGAAAAATAGATAATTCAGAAGAAGCTAATTAACTATCACAAAATTATTTGATGAGAAAGATGCAAATACTGAGTAAAACAGTCAAAAGAAAGAGATGATATGTTGGGAATAATGTCCGGAATAAAGGAATATTAAAGGCGTTTGCGAAAGGTAATAATAGAAAAATACTAGAAGACTTCACATTCACTAAAATTAAAAATTTCGGATCCATAAAAATACCAAAGAAACTAATGCAGGTAGTTTTCGTCCATAAAAGCTTAATAAAAATCATGATTTAGTAATATTTTTGAATTTTTTTGGTACTAAAATACATCATTAAGATTAAATATCGGCTAAAAAAATATATACCAATTAATGCTGAATGTTTGGAGGTTTGAAAGGACGTTTTTCTTTTAAAAATTGCGGTAGCTTAGAGATAAAGGTAAAAATATTGACATTTTTCGGTAGTTTCAATATTATTTTTTGTTTATAAATATTTGATAAAAAGAAGTGTATAAAAACTCTTACTTTTAATACAAACAAGTACATACCAACTGCTTAATACTAATAATCTTCGTGTAATTACAAATAATTTTTATCAAAAAACTTTTCTTATACTTTTAATACACCGCATCTCTGGATCTGTTTTCGATTTAACATGAATATTATTTTAATTGCAAAATACTATTTTTTTTTATATAGTGTTTTAATTGGAAATTATATATTTGTAAATATTTAATATTCCTTATATTTAAAACTATAGCAGATGTTCGAAAAGAACAGACTCTGTTTTATTTAGATGCATTCAAGGTATATTGAAAAAACCAAAAATATGCGGGATGTTCCAATAAAAAAGCAATATGATACCACTGACGGTCACACCGGAAGTGATATTCAGTTGTTTGATATGTCACAATATTAGAACCATCAAGATCAAATTTTAAAATAACCGTTACTAATTATCCTAGTCAAAGGATAATATCGTTGATTCCCAGTAGTATTTAGACAGTCCACTATAAGTTTCGGTATCTGTCTTTATTCTGATTGGTTGATTTGAATAAATCTCGATGTCGCCTGAGGACGGTGCCGAATCGTATAGCGGAATGTTTAGGCTTTGCTGAAAGCCAAAGTTGAATATGGCCTATGAAAGTGGATCTCGTTGTAGAAAACCATTATTTTTGAGGTTATTATTGATTGTTGCTTTTAACCATTTTGTTTTGTTTATTGGTTTTATCACAAAAATAGGTAATTTTAAAGGATTTATAAATAAATATTAAATATATTATTTAAAACGTTTATGCGAGTTTTTAAGTAACATGATTCAAAACTTTCATTGCATAGGTACCATGTTTCTTATATTTCGACAAAATTAAGGTTTTTTTTTTAAATCCATAAATTATTACTTAAATACATAAATAATTAATTTTAATAGATATTGATGCTGCCAAGCTATTTATTTAAGGTGCCGGATCGTATAACGGGTGCTGAATCCGGGTACAATGTTAAAGCGGTGCCAAAATGCAGAGTGGAATGTTGAGATTTTTTATGAAGGTTTTATGCATAGGCTGTATGTGTATATTTTTTGAAAATCTAAGCTGTTTTATTTATTTAGTACAATTTTTTCTTCATATTATGAGCAGGATGATTCTTTATAATTTGACCACCCAATTATTTTATGTTTCACTATATAGAAAAAAATTTGCATTATAAAAGTTGTAGCAGGTGTTATGTAGTTTATATTTAGGTAAAAATTTTATAATTAGGTAATAATTTTAGGTAAAACAAGATGATACAAACAAAAAATATTTTTTTCTTTCAACAAAAATTCGAAGTCTCACATGTCGCATTTGGTTTAAACAATTAAAAATCAAACTTTTCATGTTTTTTGAAGGTCATAGAGTTAAAACTGCAAGATTTCTATAATACCTTTCTAAGATCTATTTTCAGACATACATTTTATATGTAAAAAATTTTGACGATTGAAATTTACAGTGACATTTATGCCAAGATTGCTTTCAAAAAGTTAACATAGCAAAAACGAATTGTTTTCATATTTTTATTATTTTAGGTCTATGATCATTTAAAGATATAAAAAAACTTTGATTTTTGACTGTGTATTATTCAAAAACCATTAAACCAAATAGGACATGTAATATTTTAAATTTTTTATAATTTTACGTAAAATCTAAAACTTAAATAAGATATAGGGTGTTCCATAAGAAGAAATTACATTTTTGTTACACATACACATAAATTTCTTACACTAAAGAAAAGTACATAACATCCTGCCTTAGAGAAAGGTGGTAGGGTAGGCACATTATAAACAAACATCCTGTACCATGTAAAAATATGCACTATTACCACAAAAAAGGTTATGGTTTAAATAAAGTAGGTGGATAAATCATAAATTATTATCTAGTAAAAGTTAATTCAAGAAGCATTTATTATTATTTATGGATTAAAAAAAAAAACGTTAATTTCAATAAGAAAGCTTCTAGGTTTAGATAATTTTGTCAAAATATTAAAAAAACGTGGTACCTATGCAGTAAAAGCGGAAAAGCTTTGCATCATGTTAATGGAAAAACCTCACATAAACGTTTTAAATTTTATATTGAATATTTATTCATAGAACCTTTAAAATTAAATGTTTTTGTGACAAATCAAATAAACAACAAACAATCATAACCTCAAAAATAATCGTTTTGTGCAACGCAATCAACTTTATTAGGCCACATTGAATTTTAAATTCCAGCACCGCCTGAGCATTCTGCTATACGATTCGGCGCCGTACTCAGGTTATTGTATGACGGCATCGAGATTTATTCAAATCAACCAATCAGAATAAAGACAGGTGCCGAATCCTATTTAGCATTAAATTGCTTAAATCACAATAAGTTTTAATTCTAGGATTTCAATGGCTTTATATGTCACAAAAAAAAACTTTTTACAAGGTACTAAAATCTACAGGGTCGTTTAAATCCCATTTTCATTGCGTCGACCTACTTTATTTTCGGGTAATTAGTTAATCCATTTTAATTTCATAAATTAAATTACAAGATCTTTTAATTTTTTTTTCTTTTAAAAAAGGATTTCTTAAGACAATTTGTCCTTTTTTTTGAATTTTTAAAACATTTTACGAAGCTATTTATTTGTTATTTTTTTAATTAAATAACGATGGCTACAATCTTTGAAACTCTAAAGAAATATATGGGGGTATATGGGCGTATGTCCGGAGACGCTTCATTTTCGAGTTACAGGTTGTAATTTGTTTTAATCGACTTTTTATTAATATCTGAAAAACGTTTTTTCATATTTAAGTTTGATACAAATATCAAACGCAGAAAAAATTGAGGCGTACACACAAAACAAATTCATTTTAATCAGCTAATTATTTGCGACGCCAGCACAGTTATTATTTGAAATTTACACCAAAAGTAGCATCTTATTAATTAGTTTATTCGAAGTTGTTTTTTTATTTTTTAAATATTAAACATAGAGGTGATTTTTCAGATAATTTCGAAGCATTTTATTTTTTTTTCGTGGAGGCCAAAAACTATTGTGAGTGCTCAAATATGAATGAAATAATATGAAAACGAATAGCAAGCTACGCAAAAAAATCAAGCGACAAAAAGTGGCATTTTTAGTTGTACCTTTAATAACGTAACTGTACTTATATAAATAATTAACAAACTATAAAAATGTCGGTAAAGTATTCATGGGAACAATTCAACAACTTCGCTAAACGCGTTTTTTAGAAATTAGTTAAAAATCAAAATATCCTGTATCTCGAAAATGAAGCGTCGTATAAAAATTACAATGAATCATCTCTTAAAATTAAAGTCATCACTTATGTTGTACCCCGGATAATAATTTTTAAAAAGCCTAATGTTTTTTTCAAAGCTTCTCACACATCCTATTATTTGACTAATCTTCAGCTTTCAAATCGCTTCTTTTGATCTTCACTAATAATTATAGCAAACAAATAAGAGAGCGAGTCTTTCAATGACACACAAAACTAATGAGTTTGAATAATTAGACTTTCCGAAGAATTAGGGGGTTCATTTATTGTGCACTCAACATTTTTTTAGTTGCTTTTATTGACGCCAAAATTAAGTAGGAAGCAATTCTGAAAATAATTATAAATTGGCGGTATAGTATGCTCTTCAAAATTCAAAAGTTATCTTATTTTGCTATTACCCTAGATGTTACAATTTATTAAAAAAAGATCAATGATCTTAGCGTTAGCTTAATCTTATTGATGCTTTTAGCATTTAATGACATCCATGTCCTGAGTAGTTCAAATACCTCATATTAATGTAAATTAAGAAAGATTTATCTCCTGGGGCTATAGTAAACGTTTATATTTTTCCGTTGTTGCTTCTACTTACCAAGTTTCTTTCTTGGCAACATAAAAAAAAAGATAATAATAATTTGCCTTCCGTAAAATAATTTGTTCGTTAGGTTTTTGTTATTTACCTTTACGCCGGTCTGAATTTGACTTAATTTTGCGTTACTTTTTTGTTCGTACTTTATTTTTTTTTGTTTTTCCGACCGGCGTCTAGGTGGACCCACCCCTCCCCGTTGTTTGTTTCATTATTTTTGTTTTCCATTGAGAAAAGACTGTTTTGTTTCTGACCTATGATAAAGATGATGATTTTTATACACATTTCTACACGAAATGCCTAAGCTGAGATAATATTGTTTAGAATATATTTCTTGGTTATTGTAAGAAAAAAATTGGCGATATATTGTCAAAAGATATCTATTAAGGAAAAAGGCCTCTCGAGGACATCTTTCTCATGCAATAAGTCTCTTAAGAGATACAGAATAATGAATAATTATATTAAGTATGGTTTTCTGGCCCTGCTGGTTGGGGCTCGAAAATAGAGATGTACCTGAATGGTTGTTTTGTCGATTTTTTTCTTAAACTATGTTAGAATAGAACTTGTATAGCTTTATATTTTAGTTGACGTAAGAAGTGCTAAATAAATGATGTTGTTAATTATAATGCTTGCTTTATTTTCTCCTAGTAATAAACCTTTGGTCAAGGAATACAAATAGTTTTTTAATATCAATATACAAAAGAACATTAGCAGGAGTCAAGCAAATTAATTGTTTGCAATAAATTATTTAAAGTTAAGAAAATAGGTTAAAACTGAATATTAAAATATGGAGCCAAAATAGGGAGATCATAAAATATTTTGCTTATTTTTTAGATTCTGTTAAATGTCCCCGCACCCGTTGGAACAAAAGTTCAATAAACTGTGAAGGATTACGTTTTTATTAATATAAGTCAGAATTAGGAACTTAGAACATTGAAAGACTAGAATTCGTAGACAACTTTGTGAGTTGAACATTGAAATTAATTAAAAAAATTTGTTTAAACATTTTTTTCTACTACCATGCGTAAAAGTACTCACTTTACACACTTCCCAGGGTTTATAATGTTTCACTTTTTATGAAAAATTTCCCATTAATAAAGAAAGAATCATGATATACCTACCAACTGCCGAACTCGGCAGGAAATATGGTATCCTTCGAGCTACTATAATTTCCGAAATAAAGGGTGTTTACCGCGAAGTATGCAATCGTGGAATATCCATTATAAGTGACCATTATAATTAAAAAAAATATATAATATGATCATAACATAAATAAGATTTATAGCTGAAAAAAATGAGAATTTATTGAATATTTTCTTGAGTTGAGTATCGCCGTGTCAGAATGTAGTACAATTTACATTATATAAGATGACAGAATAGCACAGCAGATAATTTAATCAGGAATAAATACAAAAATAAAAACGTATTAACAAAACACAATCTTTAGAGTTGGAGGAACTCTTGTATACCGTAAAAGGCTCTGGAGCATAACTTTTACCTGAGTTCTTGAAATAATTAAGAAGTAAACTTTTTATGTTTGCGGGCAGCTAAGATGTAATATGTCAAGGGGATCGTCCTAAAAGGACCAATAAAACAACCATATCTTTGTGTAATGTGAAAAGCTGAACTGATTTATTAAAAGCAATTATTATATCGATTACACCATATTGCTATAACACAATTACCCAAGTTAAATAGTACCTACGTTAGCAAAACTTGCCAATGAACTACTAATTATTATTACTGACTGCAGCTAAAATACTAATTTCCACATTAACCAATACATTAATTACCAAATATCCTTATTTATATATTACACCTGCCGCGCGAAGGAAAAAAAAATTACATACAATATGTTTTTTTTTCTTTTCCTAACAATTATAAGCCTTAACTCTATTTTTATGCACTTGCACTAACTTATTATCCACTTTTATCACTATATTTGGGGAATTGTCTTCTATCACTTCATATGGTCCACTATACACAGCATCCATTTTGTTTCTCGCACTGTTCCTTAACAAAATTTTACTACCTACATTATATACAATATCTATTATTACATTTTACATCATATTTTTTTTTTCGAACATTTTTTGATACCGTTAAATTATTTTTTGCGTCATTCCAAGCTAGATTTTAATTCTATCGGATAGTTCTCAAAATTATATATTATTGGATCACAAGAACTTAGGATATTACTTGGAAGTTTACAAGTTTTTCCAAAAACCAATTCAAAGGGAGTATACTTAGTTTCAGTATGCACTGTATTATTGTAAGAAAAACTCCAAAAATGTATCCATGTACTCCATGTGGAAGGATTTTTAGAAACTTGAATACGCAAATAACTTCCCAATGACTTGTGTGAATTTTCTAGAGCACCTTGGGTTTCATGGTGATAAGCAGTAGAATTTAGGGTTAGCACCGCGACAAAAATTACGCCTATTATTAAAATTTCCTCGGTGTGACTGTCCTGTGAAATGTCCTGATCTATTTGTAGAATGTTGTTCTCTAAAAGTATTATTATAGCGTCCTCTAAGGGAGCAATATATCGAAAATTTGGTCGACTAAAATTTTGAGTGGTAGAGCGAGAAGTGAAAAAACCTCTACCCCGACTACTATTTTGAAAATAATTTCCTCGACTTTGAAGACGGAAGACCTGATGAGAATCAGTTTTGGACGTGATTTCCTCATCTTTAGCACTTATAATGGCATCACCAAGCTTAGAATAGTTGCGCGCTTTTATAATCGTTCTTAAATCACGATTTTGCAACCCATTAGCAAAAGCAGCTATTGCCAACTTTTCATTTATTCTAGTCAGGTAAACTATCTTCATCACCATCCGCCTGAGTAATAGTAAGATTTAAAACAGTTCCTCTATGTTTTTTCCAAAATCTTCAATAGATTTTCCACCTTGCCTACTATTATTCAGTTGGGATGATAATGCTGATGCTGACCTTTTTGTAAGAAAGTGGTCTTTTAAATCCCTAATAAGAGCATCACATGTGGTATAGCTACTTTTTAACCTAAGTTTTGCATTTTGGGAAAGACGGGTCTTCAACACGTAATTAATTAGCAACTTTTTACCGTCGGAGTCTAATAAATCGCGATATAATTCAATGGTATCAATAAGCTGTTTTGTTAAGGATTCAGTTCCATCCATAACAGGCAGCAGGCTTGCTGCTGTTTTTAGATCAAATTTTTTCGTAATTTTTTTCTCTTCCGAACAATCAGAATCAACATTAATTATTGTAATTAGGTCAGACTTACTTTGTTTACTACAAGATGCTGTTTGTTCAGTTCGAGATGAACGTAGCCTATCTTCTAAAACACTACCTATCTCCTTAAAATACTGATCTATATTTTTTACATACTCTTTAGTTTCGCGAATAACTTTTTCCTCAAAAGAGCCACTATTAAATTTTAATTTTAAAGCCTCTAATTCATTTTTAATTCTATCTAACTTACTTATATAACGTGTAGTCTTATCTATGTTTTGCCTTCTATCTTCTGGAACCTTTCTTAAATATCAGCAACACGCCACTCGGCGTTACTAGCCGTAGCTGTTGTGTCACAACTATTGCCACTTTGTACAATTACGGTTTCTTCTTTCGATTGATTTTTCCCCATTTTCACGAACTATGTATGTAACAATTTTTTTTTTCGATAAAACAATTATTTGCAACTTTTTATTGGTCCCTATTTTCCCAAGAACATATTGGCATGCTTATGCCACTGGCAGGATCGCCATGTAATATGTCAAGGGGATCGTTCTAAAAGGACCAATAATAAACAGCTGAACTGATTTATTAAAAGCAATTATTATATCGATTACACCATATTTCTATAACACAATTACCCAAGTTAAATAGTACCTACGTTAGCAAAACTTGCCAATGAACTACTAATTATTACTGACTACAGCTAAAATACTAATTTCCACATTAACCAATACATTAATTACTAAATATCCTTATTTATATATTACAATGAATTCCGGACGCTTTTGGCACTTCGATAGACAGCAATACGATGTTACAGTATCGCAACAGTGTCTGGTTTGATGAGTAAGAAATCGGTGTTCATCTTGTACGGATTCCAAAATATATATTGAAGCAAGAGTAGGAATAATAGGTTAAATAAAAGCAGACAAATGGAGTTAATTCATAATAGACATGTCAATGAAAGCGACACTTAATATTTTAAAAAAGGAAAAAACGCGTTAAAATATTTTCAAAATGCATGCCATCCATTTCTTTACATTTTTGTGCACGCTTTTGTAGATTTGGAATCGAGCGATGAATCATTTAAAGATTTTCTTTAATCTTGTCACAATAAAAATATACTCGATTAATTGATCCCTAGTTTCGATTGGAACACTACACTTTTGTTTTAGATGTCCCCATAAAAAGTAGTCAGCTGGATTAAAGTCTGACGACCTAGTTGGCCAAGGATGTAAATCTCCGCATCTAACCCACCGATCAGCAAATTGTTGATCAAAATAAGTTCGAACATCAATTCTACATGCCTCTTAAATTTACTTCTTGGAACAAGCTTGATAAAATATTTTGAACAAGTCTAAATATACAACAGCCAATTAAGAAAATTAGTCCGATCATTTATTAGGTTTTCGAGAATTTGCCAATCACACTAAATGAAGTTTTCATTTGCCCATACATGAGAGTTTCTTGAATTAAAGACTCCGTCCCTTGTCAATTGTGCTTCATCAGTAAATAGCGATCTGAAAATACTTCCTTAGTAATTTATTATCCACCTAGCAAATACCAGTCTAGATAAGTTGTCACCTTCTTTTAATCTTTGTACCTATTGTACATGGAAATGGTATCAATTTTATTTTTTATAGTTTTCCATACTCGTGAATGTGGTACCGCTATTTGAGCGGAAATTTGCCTAAGGCTACTGGTGGTATCTTCTCTTACAAGGTTGAAAATATTCTCTTCTTGAACCACGTTATTAGCAACCACTAGGTGAGGGAAACTTACCCTTCTCACATAATGTATTTATTAAGTTGCGGCAAACGTTTGGTGATTACCTTAGAGAGAATTAGTGGATTTCTTAATTTTACTATAAGCAAAAAATCAATATTTAGTCACCGCTATGTATCCTGCTTATTAACGTTTAGTGCAATTGGGAATGTTTAGAAATAAGGAACGTGAAGTACTGTGCTTCTATAATTTATTAAATAAATAGTGTAAGTATCTTAATCCCAAATTGATTACTTTATGTAGCTCATTATGGCATCCGCGAGTTCCTTGCGTTGCAGAATTGTCGTATGGGTTCCCTCCAGTACCTGTAAAAATAAAAACCAATTACTTTTTTACTAACTGCTGTAATTAACGCTGTTTTACGATACTCTTTATATAGAGGGTTTTAAAATTGTTGTTTCGTTTCTAAAATATACAGGGTGCGGCAGTCAAACGGAAAGAATTCGCAAATCATTTTATTATGAAAGAAATATTTTTTAATATACACATAATTAAACATTTTAATTTTTTTAACTACATTCGCCAAATCTTTTACGTTGACATTTACTCATTGCTCCAGTTTTCAATAACTCTTACTTATTACTCCTCAGATCATTTGAATTTTTGTTTTGTTGTCAAATTTTTGGTCCCAACAACCCTCCGCAAAACTGAATTTATTATTGTTCATATCAGTGCCATCTAGATTTTATCAAATCTTATTGAATCTTTTTGCCTATATAAATCTAAAGATATTTTCTTATATTATGATATGTTAAGGTTTCAGTATATAAATTTCCACTTACTAGAAAAATAAAAACCCAAAAAAAAATCTAACAACATCAATTAATATAGCGAGAGGGGTGATGAAAAGCGTTATTTTTTTAGGTTAATTTCATGATCCGCGAATGTTGCATGCAGTAAACTAGTGTCGGTAATCAATTTCACGTAAGTTAACATAATTATGATATAAATCTTTGTACACTTATGAAATAAATGCGCTGTATCTTAGACCAGTGCGTTGTAATACGGTTTTGCCATAAAATCAAATTTAGGGTTCTCTAAGAAAACGGCACAAGGAGAACAAATTCTTGTTTTAAGTTTTCCTTATGGATCCCCTAAGAACTGATAAAAAACTCTACTACAGCACAAAATAGAGTAGGTACAGGTTTGAATCTAGTGGTAGATAAAAAGCCGCTAACTTAAAATATCATAAATTGGTTTAATTGTAAAATGAACGCAGTTAAGCATTTTTTTAGTTATAACTTTATTACACTTACCGAGATATTCAAAGGTTCCTCAAAATACTGCCCGAGTTCGTAATCATCTGGTAAGTTCTTGACGCTCAGAATTGATGCCTTGAACAAATTCGGCTTAGATTTTAATAGTTTGACGTCCGAAGAATAATTGCGTGTTGCTTGAATCCGTTTCCATGTAGCAATAAAGCCACGACGGACAAATTCGTCCGTCATTCTGTCATCTAAAGTAAGATTCTGAACCATTTTGGTCAGTTTATCGTCTAACGTTGGGCATGGACAGATGTCTTTCTAAAATTACAATAATATATTTTATAAAAATGATTGCAAATGTAATTCCCTGTTTAAAAATGAAATTAACCCTTTTGGAATACAATTGAACCTTACCATGATTGTTGCAGCTTCCTCTTCAATCTTCTGTATTCTCAAAATACTGTCAATGAGAATATTGGCTAAATCTTCATCCCTTTGATTTCCAACAAGTAATTTCAACATATGAGGCGAGCCATCGATAAAAGTCACGGTACCGTTGAATCCTAATTTTTCCAATCTAGCAACTATTTCTAGTGCTAGTAAAGAGCCCATTGAGTGGGCCAATATGTGGAAGGGCTTATGTTTTTGTAAAAGTTTCTCTACGTGCTAAGCATAAAAATAATGTTTTATTGAAATACTATTTTTTATTTATATATTTATTAATTTTCTCATACACCAGGATAGTCAAAGTAGAGCCAGTTTAAATAGAAAATGTTGAAAATAGTAGTTATTGTTTTATGTTGTCTTTCCATCAAAAGTTTTAGAGATCTCAATCTTTTCTTCTTTAATAGACAGAGAATCAATCCAGAAATTACATTTTCTTTTAAACAAGTAAAAAGTGAAAAAGCTCCCCAGTACCTAATACGCTCCAAAAGATTTTCTTTGAATAAATTCATTGTTTTTTTATTTCATTTTAAACAAGAGTTATTAAGAAAATAAGAAAGTACATTCGTAAACCGATCGAAATATTATGATACTTACAGGCAGTATATTATTTACAGATTTTTGTATACTATCCTCTTGGCTTTCGGCAATATAATTTACTCCATATGCATCTACTTCTAAATTTTCTGTGAGACTTTCTATGAGCCTGCAGACTCCCTCGATACCTTAAAAAATGTATTATTCAATAACAGCTTTTCAATAGTATAATTTAATTCTGATCTAACACTTTATCGATATTGATATTTAAAGTAAATATATTCACCTGAGTTAATAAGTTGCCTTATTAAAAAAATATACAAATTCCCAAAAATGTTTACTCTATAGACAGGGTTAAGACTTAATAATTATTGCGGCAGAGGAGATGTTTGTCTTTCAGTTATAAGGGAACTAGAAGCTTCAGTGATGTTCGTTTAAGAATAGAAAATTACCGATAAAAAAACATCGTAGGTGTTTGATCTAAAAACATTGCAACTGCACTTAGATAGCTAACACTAAACAAACTACAGCTACTTGGAGGAACCATCTATGAACTTGTATGGTTCCCTTCACCAATAATCTATTTTGCGGATTCTTTTTATCATGAAAGGTGCCACCTGCGAGGTTTTTCAACCGCAAATAGAGTATAGATAACATGCATGCGTATACAGGATGACAATTTAAACACTTGGAATGACCATATATTAGGAACCAAAAACTGAATAAAAAAAAAAACAAATAAAAAACAGTTTCTATAAATCGAAAGGGGAACAAAAACAAGCATATTATTTAACCTTTATCTACAACCCCTTGGACATAGTGAGATGCACTTCTCTGTTTATCAAGGAACACAATAAAGAAGAAATTATTTAATTAAATGTTGAAAACAATTTTTGTTATTTTGAAGAAAATAAAAAGACCTACATTAAAATTCTTCACGTACATTTACAAATGTTTCTCGACATATAGGATTCCGGAGCATTCCGACAGCATTCCGAAGGACCCTATAAAAAGAAGTCAAGGTGTTAGGTCCAGAGATCTAGGTGGCCATTTAATATCACCTCTTATTGCAAACCACTCGTTAGGATTATGATCATCCAACCACTGCTTAACAGGAACTACATACTGACGAGGTGCTAATAATACCATCTCCCAATATACCAGCCCAAGCAATAATTTTCTGGGAAAACTCGGTAGGTACGCTCTTCTCTAAATATGTGTGGGTTCTCGTCATTCCAGTAATTACGGTTTGGCTTATTAACATGGCCATTTGAATAAAATGACACTTATCACTGAAGCAAATATTTTTAAGTAGTTGAGATTCTGCCGAGATTCTGAGATCGCTTCAATTGCAACATGGAATGTTAAAGGCCTTCAAATTCCCGGCAAACTAGAGAATGTCAAAGCCGAGATGAACAGATTCGGAATAAGCATATTATTAGGTATTAGCGATGTTTAACGATGAGGTGCTGGAAAGATTCCAAGTAAAACCGGAATACTGTTCTTCTCAACGACCCACCATCATTATGGAGCATCGTTATGTCGAAATTCCTTTGGATGCACCTTCCAGTAAGTCTGTAACCAGTTGTTTGCCAGTCTCAAATAGAATAATGCTCCTTAGAATTAAAGCAGTGCCTGTGTCGCTTGACATGATTCAAGTATATGCTGCAACAGCCGAGAAATCCGAGGACGAAATAGAAACCTTTTATAGTGCACTAGATTAAAACACACAATAAAACATGAGGGAAACATCATCATGGGAGATTTTAATGCTAAAGTTAGACAGAGTGAAGTCGAAAAGTGTACTGACGGTTTTGCTCTGAGAGCAAGAAATGAGAGAGTCTTAAAAATCTTCAGCAGATAAAGATGACAATGTAGTTCAAAATCAAATTGACTATATTTTAATAAATGAACACATGTCCAGGGGTTGACACCAATTCTCACCATAACCGTGTAGTATCGAATATAAAAGTAACATTAAAAAAACTTAAAGAAGCATTTAGTAAACAAAAGCTGGACATTAGGGTGGAGCGAAAACTGGACCAAAATAACTAATTTTCGAAAACGAATATGCCTGGGTGTGCAAAAGATGCCTTTCGGGGCTCTTATTTACCCAAAAAAATCCGAATGACTTATGACGATTCCATCGGCTGCCGAAAATTTTAAAATTAAAAAAATCTTTAAAACTGCAAAAAAAGCCAAACATGCAGCTCTCAGCTAGTTTTTCATGAAAAACTACCCAGAACTCAACACGTGGAGGTGGCTGCATCTCGAGTTCCACCCTACCCTCCCACAGAACAGAAAAAATAAAAAAAAATAATTTTTTTTATTTTTTCTGTTCTAGAACTGCTAAGAATTGTTTTTTTAGTATCAAATTGCGGCAATATTTGTCTTGATTCAATACGAGCTCTAATAAATCCGTCTCGTGCTTCAGGGCCATAGAGGCTTCAGTAACTAACTTAACTGCTCGTTCAACTGCCTGTGAATGACAAGGGAATTTTAATAACCCTATTTCATCAGGAACCAAAGAAATTATGTTAGTTAGTTTAAAATCCTTTATAAAGCTAACTCTCGAATATGTTTTCTATCATCTCCTAACATGGCTAATAAAATATTTTCTGGGTGCGAAAAAAATCCATTTCTCTCAATTACGGGATCAATACCTTTTTTTATTTCTTCAGGGAGGTAACGAGATTTATTTATAATGCTAAACAAGTGCCTAGCACCATCCTTACAAGACCAATGGCATTTAATTTGAAACCAGCATACGGCATACACTTTTACTATAAACTCTGTTAACATTTTAAGGTTTTGAGAGGGCTCATTGGTAGCAACGTATAACCTTAGGACTCTATTGGCTGTGGTAAGCCATCTAGAGTATGACATTTTCCCTGGCGCTTTTAGAGCCCAATCGGCTTTTAAAACTCCAGTAGAGATTCCTTAACACATCTCATATAAATACTTTGCATCGGTACTCATGGTTTCTAGATCAACTAATGGTAAAATTGTTTCAATTTTCTCAAACTGTACTCCCTGATTCAAGGGTCTTACCAATGGTTCCCGCAAATCTTTTGCTCTGCTGTTTTGCATCTGGCTGTATCTTTCCTAGGTTGGTCGGATTCTATCTTTAATTATCGAAATTTTGAGGAGGTTTCGACAGGCGAAGATATTGTTTTTGGACGTTTAGTTTTTTTTTGGCTCACTTGAGAGTACAATAGGCACCTTTTTAACATACAGGGTGATTAAATTTTAAGAAATAAAAAATTCGCTAAATTAATAAAAGACATAATAATTTTCGAAATTTTAAGGCACTTTCGGCAGCCGAAGAAGTTGTTTTCTGACGTTAAGTTTTTTTTGGCTTACTAACGACTACAATAGGCACCTATTAAGCATACAGGGTAATTAAAATTCCAGAAATCGAAAATTCGCTCCACCCAACTGGACATACCAAAACTAAAAAATGAATTAGTTATCTTGCAAAAGGTTCAACACGATGTAAATATAAACCCTCAAAGTCTCTCAAGTTATCAAGACGCATAGAATGAAATTAAACAGAAGATCTTTACGGTGGGTCAGGACAATTTAAAGGTTGAACATAAATTTAAAAAAACTTGGATGACGAACGAAACATTAAATCTCATGGATAAGAGGCGTGAAAACAAGAGTAATGCTGTCAAGTATCATGAAATTAATTAAATTATCAAGAAAAAGATCAAAGATGTAAAAGAAGATTGGCTACACAGGAAGTGTGAGGAAACTGAAGAATACGAGAGAAAATTTGATTGTTTCAATCTATATAAAAAGATTAAGGATATCACTGGTATTATGACACACCATAAATATCCTACAGTAATAGAAGATAGAAACGCTAATCTGATCTCAGACTTGGAACAACAGCTTCATTGGTCAGAATACGTAAAAGCACTTTTCTATGATAATCGTCCAGAAAGTATGCTTAAGTGGACTCCGAAATAGGTGACAATCAGGCGGGTTTTAGAAAAGGTATGGGAACCAGAGAGGCTCTATTTGATTTTGAAAAAGCTTTCGATGAGGTTCAACATCGTAAACTTATCAAAATACTTATAGAGCTCGACATTGATAGCCGGGACATCAGAATTATTACCAACCTCTACTGGAAACAAACTGCAAAAATTAGAGTAAATAAAAACTTTGGGGAGAGTTCGTCAGCGATGTGTGCTTGATTATTGTTTAATTTGTATAGCGAGGCAATTGTCCGTGAGGCTTTAAGTAACAGACTAGAATAAAGTAAAGACTAGATCTTAAAAAAAACTGAGTTTCTGGTCATAACGAAACGAGAAAATATCCAAGGTAAGCTGATCATAGACAATATACCTATAGAGTAAGGAAATATAAATATCTGGGTAGCTGGATAACGGAAACGTTGGATCAGGCAATTGAAATAAGATCCCAGATAGAGATAGCAAGAGTAGCATTGTCAAATTACAAAAATGTCTATGTAGCAAGGATATTGCAATTTAAAACTTCGACTACGAATGTTAAGGTGCTACCTATTTTGGAGCTGAGCCTTGGATTCTTAAAAAGGACGAAATGGATAAACTTGATGCCTTTCAAAGGTGGTCCTATCGTCGCACATTACAAATATCCTGGAAAGATAAAGTCACGAACATGGAACTGCATCTAGAATTCAATAGGAGAAGGAAGTAGTTAACCCGCTAAAAAGAAGAAAACTTGATTATTTCGGATGTTATAAGGGGACGTAAATATTACTGCAAAACATAATGCAGAGAAAAATAAAAGGGAAAAGACGCCAGGGAAGAAGAACTTCTTGGTTTGGACTAACATTAAACGAACTATTTAGACTAGCTGTCAGTAAAATAAGAATTGCCCTGATGATGTCCACCCTCCGACGAGGAGACGAAACTTGAAGAAGACTTCACTACCTTCCTCTACTTTATGAACATCGGTACGTCAATGAGTCTTTGACCAAAATGGAAAATTCCAAGGTTTCTAAGTATATTAAAAAAAAAGGTACCTAAAGTGACATCTTCCGGAGATAATTATAATTGAATTAGTGACCTTTAAATTACGGCCCCTAGAGGCCAATTTTCGAACTCAAAATTTCCAATGATGTCAGATTGACAGTTTCCGAGATATAGCCGCTATCCGCTTCTAGTGAAATACCCTGTATATACTTAGTATATCTATATACTTAGATACATAAAAAATATTAACTCATACAATAATATTATTTCTATCAAAATTATTTTTATTGGAAAATTTCCATGTGAATTAAAACATGAATCTTAAAAAAATTGCGTACCTGGCAGAGCAATGATTCGCGGCAATGTGGATGGATCCTTATCTGAACTTTTAGATTTCAACTTAATAATACAACCTTTTTGTTCCTCACTCTCCAGGACATATCTTAATATCACCGGCCAATCCATTATACCCTCTGATTCGTTACTGTTAACAAGTTCTCCAGACTCTCCTTCTTCCTGCATTTCCTTTATCCTAATATATTATTTTATTAATTAGAGACTTATTTAGCAAACAATGCATGACGCTTACCTTTTTAAGGTCACACTTCTTATTTCAGTGGGCGACAAAAATATGTTATATTCCCTTTCCAAAGTTTGTTTAACTTCTACACCAGTCATTGAATCCATACCCAACTCAGCGAAAGTCGAATGTATGCTGACAGCCTTTATGTCTCTTATTCCTAAAAACTCAATATATAGCATTTTAAGGCAGGTATTACATAAATATTACCTAATATTCCGCCAATAACTTCCATAATATTGCCAGTTAGCGAGGTAGTTTTCTTTTCAGCTACCACCATACTGGAAACGATTGCAGCATCATTCTGCCTTAAAAGAGTATCCATAACATGCAAACAGTTCGATATGCTTTGTTGTAAGGTACCACCAATTTCTAGTTCCACATGATCCTCCTGCATTTCAGCCACAAGCCCAACCTAAAATTGAAATATTTTTGAAATAATGCATTAAGAAGGCAAGACTACTCGCTATTTTGAGATGGCTTGCACCTAGCATCTGATTACTCTATAAAACATTGATTGGAGATGTAAAATGACTGGAAAGTGCTCTGGTTGAATTTATAAACTCTAAGGGTACATAATAGTTTACATAACATCATATTGTGTAATATCTGATACCACCCTGTTAATAAGTTAGTTAATCTATCAAAGTGGAATTTTCACAAAAATCCAATTAAAAAATATAACGCACTGCTTATTTGGAAATCTGAATAAATTGGATTTCATTATCATTTCCCATTTTAGGGAGTTTGGGTTTAAGTTTCCATAAGTTCTACAATTTATTGCCGTCACTTTATATACATTAAAAACTCTTTGTACATGACATGGTTAACTTCAATCACATAATAACTTAATAACAAAATAAAAAACATAACCCACCTCTCCTATAGCGCCCCATTGAATAGCCAAGCCTGGATACCCATCAGCTCGTCTTTTTTCACATATTCTTTCCATTACCGAGTTTGACATACCGTAGTTTGTTTGTCCAGCGTTACCTCTACCGCAAGATACCGAAGAAAAGACGACAAAGTCTCTATAATCAATAAAATAGGATTGACATGAACATTCCAACCTTATTAACATATACCTTAATTGAGGGCACAGTTTTCTAGTAATTTCATCCAAGTATTCAGTAGCGCATGCCTTAGGACCGAAAGACGCGGCAAAAGATTCTTCATTTTGATTTGGCAAAATGGCGTCCCTTAAAACTACAGCTAAGTTAAAAATGGCTCCTATTGGCGCAATGCTGTTTGCTTCTTTTATAAGGTCTTCACAGCCTTGTTTTGTTGTTATATCTTTGGTGGAAATTGTGATGTTGCAACCGTAACTTTTCCAGATTCTAAAATTTAAGATGAATATCTTGGTTAGGTGTCTAATCTTAGATACGGTTAGTAGGACGCAACGATGTGTCCTTTTGTCATACTTTGCATAAGGACGGGATCCGATTGTTACCCTTATCGGATTCAGTCGAGAAATAATTAAAAGTTGGTAGTTAGTTGAGATAAATAAATAATTAAAGAAAACAACAAAACAGAGCGTCATTCCATTCAGGACCATATATGGCCTCGAAGCTCTACACGATAAAAGCTTACCAGCTTCTTGTTTGGCTCAGATTGACACTATGATTATCAGTTTGAAGCTGGAAAATCATCAAAATGAAATCAGCATATCGGATAATCAAGGGAAGCATGCGAAAGTCATGTCACGAGAACGATCATTTAAACGAAATCACAGGATAATTCATTTTCTGCAAACCTTGTTTCAGATTTGTATTCTCAAAACCTAAAAGAGCACTCAAAACTACTGAAAAGTTTTTATATGAAAAACATAGACTTCCTTGCCCTCGATCAATTTCTTAGAACTTTGAAAGACTAGAATCAGTAAAAAACAACTTAGTTTGATTTACACATATTTCCAAGAGAGGAAATTTTTAGCTATATATTAACGCACACAATTATTTGTATTGGATTTTGAATTAAAAATGAAACGTAGAAATAGATATTTTTATATTCTATTTTTAAGAGTTTTTATATTCTATTTCTATGACTATTATAAGAGACTATTGTAAGTATAACATTTATAAACCAAATAAAAAAATTAACATTCTCATTCTCTCCTCTATGTATCAGACAAATTTTAGAAGTTGCCTTGACGATTTTTTTAATAATACCTTTTGACCTGTGCTCTGACATCATTTTAGTGTTTTAGTTTGTTTCCTATTAAATATTTTAATTTACTTCCTCCAAATTCTGTTTTATTGACAGTTTTACTTATTTTTTAATCAAATTTATCAAAAAGGTGCTTTTTTTGAAATTTTTTCAATCTGTTTTGTTATAATTAATTTTGGTAATGTGTGTAAATTTTATGGTAAAATGTTTTAGATGTTATGTTTGTTTGAAATTTGAAATTTAAAGTGAATTTGGAATTTTTTAGCTTTTAGGATGCTTGAACACAAGATGTTGTTTTGTCTTACGTAATATAGCACATTTTCTTTCTTTCTACTTTTTTTCATTCCCAAGGCTTCTAAAAAATGTGTCATGGCAACACCGCAAGCATAAGTGAAATGTCATCAAAAAAGACAAATAAAGCCGATCTTTTTACATATAAATATCGATATGACCGAAAGGGGAACAATCTTCATAAACGTAGAATAGGGGATCTCAGAAATAGGCTTAATTAAAAACTTGAATGTGAATTGTGTGTAAAATACGAGTGTAAGCGAAATAAGAATATACCTATGCACACCCATCTATAGTTATTATATATTTTCAATAAAGATATTAAAGAAGGGGTAGTATTTAATCGAACATCAGTTTTTATACTTTTTAGCACGTTTAAAAACTGGGTGGAGCAACAAAAATACTTATTGAGCATCTAATAAAGTTAATATTGTCAACTGTTTTATACTAATCTGGATAGCTATTTAAATAATAAAGCTTCTAAAAACTGTTTGAACTTCATACTTTATAAAATGACAAAAGCTAGTGAGCATAAAATAAAACAAAAATAGGCATCACAAATATACTTTATTGTCTTCTATTTATAAAACATAAAGAACAAAAAATGCCATTTTTAAAACAGTATTTGAACCACAAAACAAAACAGAGTGAACATTAAACAAATTATTAATAAGACTTCAATAAATTACTATTAATTTATTATTATAGTAATTATATTATTATTAATCTTTTTTTTTTAATAATTAGAATTACCAAAGCAGGTTTGGATTTTGATGGACGTCCACGCTTTCTTTTTTTGTCCAATATGGATATTTTTTGCCTCTACAGGCGGAACTGTATATTTTAATTTAATTGCTAGGCCCAGGAGATGTTTGCACATATACATCTTAAAAAACTGTGGACAATTGCAGCTACCATTCATCCAATCATCTTTTTCTTTGGGAATTGTTGCTCTCCAAGTGGAAAAAAAAATCATTGAATTCATCAAAAGTTTCCCAAGGTTTTTCAGCCTGAACATCCAATACTTGACCTCCTGGTACTATATAGACATTGTTCTTCGTGTCAGCATCTAACACCTTTATTTTTTTGTCTAATTTTGCCCATTGATATGCTTTTGTCCAATCAGGAAGTTTAATAAGCGGAGTAATTGAAAAGGACTCCTCTGTAGTTTTGCAGGACCATTCGTTAACCATCTCCGATGCGAAAACCAGAAAACGAGACAAAGGAAATCTTTCGCGTAATGTATTGCTATCTTTTATGGTTCTATTAAACGATTCCGGTGCGTTGTTTATGGCAGGTGATCCTGAGGCAGCACCTAGGTACCAATTGCGATTTTGAGTTAACCACTCTTCTTTGAAGTATTTAATAAAATTAGTTTAAGTTTTCCATTTCCTCATAAAAAGCTGTGATGCGCTAGTAAAATGTTCAGAAGAAGTAACGGACTGTAAAGGATCAATGTCTTGTAATATATTCTTTCGGGCGTTTTTGTCTGAGCAAGTTTGTTCAACCCTGGTGTGCATTTTTGTTTTTGCATGTGCCCAACACATTCTCACAATGGGTCTGAGGACCAAAGACTTCTGTAAAAGCATTTTGGATGCTCTTTGCGACATCACAAACTAATACCGACGGTTGTAGAGAATGTCCGTATACAAACAAAACCTGTTCTTTTAAACTATTAAATAACATGGTAAAATCTTCCTGACGCTCGTTTGTCGAAACTCCTAGACATATCGGATGAAATTTTCTATGTTTATCTGTAGTTCCTACAACTAATACCGGGAACCCTTGCCAAATCAACTTGTATGTCGCATCAGCATGGATAATATTTGCATGACGTTCTGCTAACCCCAGTATCAGTAAATGTTTTGTAGACAATGCAAAGCGAAAGGACATTGGTTCATCCTCGAATATATAATAAGAAAGTACAAACACTTGGTGTATGTCCTCGGGAACTGCTGTATGATTTAATATCCATCGCTCCAGTTCTCCTAAACTAAAGTATTTTCTGCACGAACAACTTCCTCCGCTTCTTTAACACATGCAAATTTTCTTACAAAGAGCCACTGCTTACTCTCGCTACGCTTTTTTTTTTGTTTCTAATTCTTCAATCTCCGAATCACTGTCCGAACGATATGAAGGAATTTCTATTTCATTCTCCATTTGAATATTGTCATCAGAACTATTCCCGGGTAAAACAGTATCGAGTTCCATGATTATTTAATGTTTAAAACGAATAAAACGGTGCATAAAACAACTGTTTATACTACTGAAATATTATATACATCATAACAAATAAACGTATATGGGAATCCCAAACGCAGTTAACTGTCGCTCCAGTATAAATGCACGTTGCCGGATTTTTTTGCTCATGCTCATTTAGAGTTTTTGAAGTTTAGTTGGTATTTTGGTAAACTGGTTTAGAAAATTAGAAGTTTATTTAGATTTTTTGTAAGTTTTGTGTTTTTTTCGGTGCCTGCTTTTGTTGGCAGATTAAAAATATAATGATGCCTTAAGTTTGTTCACCGATAAATTTATTTGATATACATAAATATAAAAGTTGCCATGTTAGTTTCCAATTAGTTAAAAATTTCCCCTAAAGAAGTCAGCACACTGTATATATTATCTCATGTAATATAAAATAAGTGATGTAAAACTGGTATTTGTTCGCATCATTTCATTGTATGAAACAATGAAATTATGCGAAAACTTGCAACATGAATGAATTTTAAAAATTAATTTAAGAAATCTATTAAATATTTAATTTACATCTTTACTATAATGAAGTGCCTTAAAAAACACATAAAAAACTCATAAACGGTAATATCACTTATATTTAAAACATACTCTATTATTAATAAATCTTTATAATGTAAATATTTTTTTGACGACGTCACTGGTAGTGATTCCTTTTATTGGTGTCATCAATAATGGCATCGAGCGGCGGTGCCATGCCATTACCTTTTTCTTTAAAATACATTATCTACATTAATTTAACGTTGAATATCGGCTTTATTATAGGGAAGGTGTCCTAAAATGACATACTTTTTATTTAAATCTTGTTTATGCAAAAACCATTTAAGATAATTACCTCAAAATAATACACCACGTTGCTTTAAATAACCTTTTTTGACAAACATAAACAAAAATATTTCAACTCTATTTAAAACTTGTAAGAAAATGCATTTTAAAAAACGTTACACTATGTCGTTTTACAAACATGTATATTGTGAAATGACACAATCGTGGGGTATAAAATGACATATACTTAAAACAAGTGATAACACAAATAGAATTTATAAAATATAGTTAAAGAAAGTAAGCTAATACGGAATTAGTCGTGGCAAATCTCGTAAATAAACTTTTTGACTTTTGGAGAAACTCCAGCACATTCGCAATGTGCCCAATTGTGGCACTTCATACAACTAATCCAAGACTCCCTGGATCGAGAATTTTCGAATAGATCGTTGCAATACAGGCATGCCACTTCATCCTCATAATCCTCGGCTGCAAAAGGATCTTCTTCACTTTCGCTTCGTGCAACAAAACTTGTCTCACCTGAAAGGTTCTTTTT
The DNA here is from genome assembly GCF_022605725.1 of Anthonomus grandis grandis. NCBI lineage: Eukaryota > Metazoa > Arthropoda > Insecta > Coleoptera > Curculionidae > Anthonomus > Anthonomus grandis. The sequence continues at coordinate 32,657,857 of NC_065552.1, forward strand.
AAATTGATGCACATTTTTTCGCAATTTCTTTTCTTCCTTTAGCTTTAACTCTTCTAAATTGGGAGTAGTTGTTAAGACTCCGGTTATAGTTTGTCTGGTCTTCCTTTTTTTGGTTCCTCTTGCTACAGGCACTGGCGAAATTTCCTGTAGAGAAAACCTTTTCCTTAATGGTTGATTCTGTTTTATATTGCTTTCTGTCTGATCACCTCTCGGTTCATTTTCTTTATCGACACTTTTGCCTTAATAATAACAGTAAACAGTAACACCAATTACTGTTATTTCATTGCTTGTTGATGGTTGTGCTGGGCGATGAGATGCTTCCTCTTCTATGGTCGGTTCTAATAATCTATTTGTTGTCTCAGCCGGCTCAAAAAACTCGTCTGGGAAAGTATGTGGATTAAATGGATAAATTCCCGTATTTAAAAATGCGCTTGTGGCATTTTTAATTGTAGCTGCTTTCCCGTAAGCGGACGTAAACAGTTCACCAATTTGATGTAGTGTTATTACTCTTCCTGGATGGTTTTTCAATCAAAGTGCACATTCCTGGTTATACAATGTCTTTAGTGGACCATAGAAGCTGACATCCAGGGGCTGCATACGATGGGTACAGTGGCCAGGAAAGCATAAAGGGATTATTCCATTTCTTGTGGCAAACGTCAAGGCATTTAATGATTTGTGGCTAGTGTGCCCATACAGAAGTAATAAAACTTTTGAGTGGGGAGAGGCTTTAACAAAAGTCTGAAAATGCTTTAACCACAAAGCAAAGGAATCAGATGTCATCCATTCAGTCTCGTTAAATAATCCCAAAGAACCTGGAGGTAAAGCATCTAAAAGTTCCCCCCTTCTATTTTTCCTAGCAAAAATCAAAGCAGGTGGCACAAAATTACCTACACTATTCATGCAGCAAACACATGTTACATGCTGACCTCTTTTAGCACTGGTTAATGTAATGATCCTACTTGTTTTATTCCAGTTTTGGCAAAAATTTTTGAAGGCCTTTGCACTGTGGACAAACCACTTTCGTCCATATTGTAAATCCGATGCACATAATTTTTTTCTTTTTTTAGGGTATTTTCCAACGTATTAAAAAATTTTTGCACTTGTGGCCTATTAAATGCCATGGCTCTAGCCGCAGACACAGCTTCAGGCTGCCTTAGAGATATTTCAGGATGTCGCATACGAAATCCTCTCAGCCACTCTCGTCCAGCGCTACGATCTTTAAATCTATTTGGAATGCCATTTTTAGTGGCAAACTCATACGCAAGTTTCTTTATATCTGTTGTTGTTATCCCGAACAATCTAGACTGAAGTAATAGTAAATGCTCAACTAACTCTCTTTCTTCGTCTTCATTAAATGTGGTTGGAAACCGACCCAAAACTTTCTGACAGCCCTTAGCTCTTTTGTTTGTATCATTTGCTCTTCGCCTTAATGTGGCTTGGAAAACATTGAACAATTTCGATGCTTTCAGCCACCCCATTTGGCCACCTTTTACAGCGTTAATTGCACTTAGCATTCAACATCAACTAGACGATTGTCTAGTTGATGTTTTTTCACGTTTTCCCACCATAATGTAGCTAAAGATGTTTGTTTGTAAAATGAGATAGTATGCCATTTTACCTTCATGCCTATCTGTGTCGTTTTACCCGCAGTAACAGATAGTCCTTTGTTAATGGAGAATAATCTTATTTCATATTAAACGACATTTCCGCGCACGTGAATCTGAAGTATACACTTACATTTAAATACTAACCCTGGTTTTACTTTAAAATCAGCACAATTTCGTTATAAAAACAGACTTTCAAAACAGCACATGCAAAATTTCTACACCGCTAAAAATAATTTTTTGAGATTATCTTCTACATATCATAAACGTAAAACAAATAGAGTGCCCACATGATATCTGGTCTTGGTTTGTGACATGCAAGCATACTACAAACTATTGACTAGATGGCGCCAGCAGTTGAAGAATAAATACCGCTATGTTTTACGATATTATAAAGTGTTTTTTGAAATTTCTACATAAGCATTTTGCATCATTGTATCAGGGATGTTGCAAGCAAACAAACTGCCCATAGTTCCACGCCATGCTACTTCTTGCCTTTCAATGTTCTAAGATCAATTCCATCTAAATATCTTAGAATTATCGATCTTTGACTTTAAGCTTGCTGAAATTATTAATTGTGGATCATTCACTCCAGACCCTAAACTGGCCAAGCGAAAACACACTTCACCATTCAGACAGAACCTCTATTGGTAAAAAATAAACTATATTCACTTGAAAATGTTTATACCCTAATTGGCCTCCTATAGATCTTACTGTTACATTTGATCAGTTTTGAAATTTCTTGCCCGTTAATTACACTTACAATACTTACGACACTCTATATTGTTGATATCCAGTACTAATCCCCTTTCGAGAAGTTAACACCAGATTTTGAGCTCCTCTAAGAATAAGCCAGTCAGCCAACTCTAATCCAAAGCCACCCAGGCCACCGCAAATTACATAAGTCTTATTCGGATCACATAAGTACCTGAAAAATTTTAAAAAATATATTTTAAAGTTATACATGGTAATAATTTTACTTTTATACCTTGGAAGACATTTAAATTTCTCTTGATGATGTTGTTCATCCTCGTTCCTTATTTCAACTAACACTTTTCCCATATGTTTTCCTGTGGTCATAAATCTAAACGCCTGCTCGACCTCGTTTGTTTTAAATACTGTCGGTTGTAATGGTTTAACCGCACCTTAAAATATATTTCTGAATATATAGCCATAGCTTTAAAGCACTAAATCGACGTACCACTATCAATGAACTTTTGTAGCAACGTTTTAAGCTCCATTTTAACTTCGTCTGGTTCATTAAAGAGCTTGTCCAACATAACTCCATGATAACTGATGCCTTTTTCGAAAGGCAATAGTGTTAACTGATTATCATTGGCTAAGTCAAATTTCCCAATTTCTAAAAACCGACCATTTTTGGCCAAGCATCGTACAGAGGTCTGTAATTTCTCTTCAGCAAGAGAATTAAGCACTATGTCCACTCCAGCACCGTTTGTTTCTTTCATTATCATTTGTTCAAAACTGAGATCTCTAGAGTTGCCTATGTGACTTTCTGAAATAAGATATATTTATTTTATGATCTATAGAGCGGGATAATGTTGGAAATACCGTTAATTTGTGGGAAATTTCTTTTAATGTATTTTCGTTTCTCTTCGGTGCCCACAGTGGTGAATACTGTACAACCCATATTTAAGCAAAGGTTTATGGCTGCCTGTCCAATTCCGCCAGTTCCTGAATGGATTAGTACTGAGTTACCGGGTTTTATTTTACCAACCTGATAACATTAGGAAAAAATTAAGACATTTTCTTAGTAAACGTCCAAAAATATTTTTTTTATGTTCTTTAGTACTTACGACAACCAAAGCATATAAACAAGTACTATAGACTACAGGCACTGTAGCTGCATCTTTCAGGGTCCATTTGTTTGGCACATCCCATAAAAGGTTCTCATCTGATTTAACCATTGTAGCCAATGTTCCTTGAGATAACATACCCATCACTCTTTTACCACTACAAAAATAACAACACATACATTTTGTTTTCTTTTAACTAATGCGTCTACCTTAAAGTTTTTCCAGAAAACTCAAAACCTTGAACGCATTCTTGCTCCCTTCGATTTCTTGTGATCACATCTGCGTTTATTCGGCCTGATGCAGTCATAACATCTCTGAAGTTTAAGGAAGCATAGTATATCTAAAATATTAAATGATTTAATGCGATTTACGATCATAATCACCATGGTCACCCTTACTTTAACAATATTTTGATTTTTGTTATTCTGAATTTTCAGAGGTCCTTCGATCCATTTGATGCTTGATAAATCTCCTCTAACTGTGCTGTTGGCATAGCAGTGTTCGCTTTCAACTTCTGGTACGTCATCTGAAGAAAATAGACGACTTAGTACTAATTCAATTTTGATTTTTAAAAAATGTAGCTCTATAGTTATAACACAGCATTCAGATAATATATGCCAAAAACATACCATTTATGACCAAATGTTTCGGACATGTAACGTACATTCTAGCATCAAAATGAATTTGGCATCAAATGCTTTTGAGGTAAAGAGGAGTGTTGGAGCAAAACCGAATAAATCCCTATTAAAATTCGGTATGGAAATCGATTTTATCGAGCAAAACCGAATAAATCCACTTTTGATTCAAAACCGAATAAATCAAGGAAATCAAGGATAATTTAATTAACGTAATAAGAGATGGCACCAGGGTTGTATAACGCCAACAGCAGTAAAAGGTAATGACCTTTTACTGCTGTTGGCGGCATATTTTGTGTGGGATAAAACAGTATATTTTTAGCAGTAGTCAGTAGTGCTCATCTGATTAGTCTTGTCCCTGCGCTCCGTTTGCCGCAGTTTCGCGTAATTTTCGCGGGATATTATTTACATTCGATTGTTTTTGCTGTTATATAAGCACGTGTTGTTTTGATTTTGCCGATACCGAAAGGAGAATAATATGGATGAAGATATAATAGGTGAAACAGTAGCCGTATGTGATGCAAATGAAGGTAGCCGAATAAGAAAAAAGGTTGAGAAAAAGCAGAGAGGAAAACCTGGAAGGTAAGATTTACTTTTTAAAGGTGTTACTTAGGATATGAAAGAAGGGGGTAATTTGTTTAATTTAAGAACGTGTGGCGTGTCATTTTAATCCTTGTGTAACCAAGCAAATAAAATTGTTTTCTTTCTGTTTTAAAATTTAATTAAAAAAAATAAAATAATCGTGGGGATGCGCTAGATTTTTTATGATTTTTTTATTGTTTTTTTTTAAAAGATATTTTCTAGGCTGATTGGTACCTGAGTACGCAGTTGGTTACACAAAGGTTAAAGGATTTTTTTTATACAAAAGTACATTTTTAGTTTTTTAAAGAGGCGAGGCGCTTAAGATTTTTTTTCTGTTGTTACAGATACCAGGATCCAGATCCAGACTTAAATGGTTTTAAGCGACCCTGCTCACATAATAACAAAACTTATCAATGTGAACAAGTAAAAATATCTGATATTAAAGTGACTAGAAGGAAGCTATATGAAGTTCCAGATAAAAAAGTACAAGATATAAAACTTGGTCATATGATTAGTGTTTGCGGTACCGTAAGGAAGAGATCTGTAAAAGAAAATCCTCGACAAAGAGGAAGAGCGGCGAATTTCTTTATGAAAATTAAGAAAAATCGATCAACAGAAGTAGTTAAGGTTTGTAAGGAGTTTCTTCATGGCTGCACTAGCAGTGAAAAATCACAGATTGTTTACCATTTGTAAGACTGTTGATTCAGGAGATATTCCCAAAGAACGTCGTGGTGGGGATCATGTTTCAAAAAAAAGTTTGTCTAAACGGGATAAAGTTCAAGAGTTTATCGGAACATTAAGAGCTACTGAAAGTCATTATAATCGAAGCAAATCTAGAAGGATTTATTTACCGGCCAATCTCAGTGTTAAAAAATTACGCCAAATTTATAATGAATAGGCTGAAAATCAGTGTAAAGTTAGCTACGCAATGTTTAGAAAGATTTTTGTTACAAAATTTAACATTGGAGCTTTTATATACCCATTGTAAAGAAGAGCCAGAAAATTCTTTGACATTTTGCATTGATTTACAACAGGTGCAGCCGCTACCGCACACTCCTATTTCTGATGCATTTTATTCACACCAAATAAGTATGTATTCATTCTGCTGTGTTTCCATGAACTCAAAAAATCCTACTTTTTATATATGGACGGAAGATCAATCTGGGAGAGGTGCTACCGAAATCGGATCTGCGTTGTTGGACTACCTAACAGCTTTGGACCTAACTGGCATAACTCAGATAAGATTGTTCTGCGATGGATGTGGGGGCCAAAACAAAAGTTCCCACATCATTCATATGTTAATGTTTTGGCTCTTAAAGTACTCTCCTGATAATATTATTGAAATTATCATTACCTACCCTGTAAGAGGACATAGTTTTTTACCAGTGGACAGAGTGTTTGGACACATGGAAAAAATATTTAGAAACACTTCAACCATTGGTTCTAAAGAAGAATATGTTGGATACTATTCTGAAGTTGGAAATGTTAACATCTTAGGATCAGAGTGGAAAACTTTCAATATCAAGGAGTTACAAGATTATCTTAATAAAGTTGCAGGAATATCGGATTTAAAACGAATTCGTTTACAAAAAAATCACATTAAAAAAACTGGAGAAATCAAGATATCAATCGCATGCTTCCAACACTACCGATTCGAAGCCCAGTCAGAAGTTAAAGAATATCTCTATAAAAGAGGAAAGAATTTAAAGAACTTTTCGTTGTCAGAGGTCCCACTGCGCAATAGCATTCCTAAAAAAAAATACAGAGTGTAACACAACTGATGGAAAAACAATTTGGAAAAGAGTGGGCAAGTGAAGAAAAATTTGAATGGTATAAAAAACTGCTGTGTAAAGACGAAGGTGAAAATAATGAGAAAATTTCTCAGGAAAAGGATAATATTAGCAATGATTGCGACTGCTTGGAGGAAGAATACGCACTCCATATTTAGGTTTTAGTTAATGACTGTGTTGTTTAAAGAATTTTTATTTTATTTTTATTTTTTCTTTTATTTTTTCTTGATATATCGGATTAAATATTTTAAGAAATGAAGCTCTCTTGTTTAAAACAATGTTTTTATTGCTGCTTGGTAATAAAATTTTGGACAAAATCAAATAAATCCAATACTTTTGAGCAAAACCGAATAAATCCATTTTTGGTCTTGTTATATTTCAAAAAATAATAATTTTTCAAAATTGTATTTAAATAGAATGTATTATTAACGACGTCTCCAATAATATGTTCTACCAAAAAAAAAGAAAAAGATAATACTTTTTGCGTTATTAAAAATTCGGATTTTGTTCAAAATCATGTTTGGTGGATTTATTTGGTTTTGTTTGCTCCAACACTCTTCAATTTAAAAAAAAAAGGAAAACTCCGCGAGCCCGAAAAATAGCAAATAAATAATTTCAAATATCTAGTTTCTGACTAATAGGCGTCTAAGAATTATAAATAAAAATATAATATAGTACCATTTAAACGCAACATTTCGTTTAAATCTTTACACAGATATTTTGCAAAACTATGCCAAAATTATCTAAATGATGTATTTAAATTACCCGCCATAGTAATGACAGAATTATTGGTTAGAAACTAAAGTCACCAGATTTACGTTGGCAGCACTAGCTGCAGTGACACTATAAACGGTCGCAGATGGCGCTTTTTGTCGTTTTCACCGGTTTAATGGCGAGTTGTGGGTTGTAAGTGTGACGCGACAACGTGGTGCAAACGTGTTCTAATACTTTTAATACGGTTTAATATCAGAATAATATAGAAGAAAAAAATAGAAGCGAAGTATTAATCTATGGTTTAATATTTCAGATTTCAACGGTGTAATTTCCTGTCGTTTAATTTCCGCGTTTGTGAATGAAATTAGCCATAGTAGTTGTAAGGGCTTAAAATTCGTCTATTGCTTCTGTAGGTAGGTAAGACTTTTTGTAACCTTAGTTCTAACATAAAAAATATTTATGTAACATAGATGAAATTTCTGTTATATTATAAAAGTATATATAAAATACATTTAATGATTTCAAGTAAATATTGATTTTTATTTTAATAAGATCTAAATTAAAAAATTGCTGTAAATGTTGTAAATGAAACATTTGTAATAAATTTAACAGCAAATATATCATGCACTAAAGACATACCTACGACATTCGCAAATGTCGCAGAAACATCCTACATCAGATGTCTTACAAGGTGGCATGGAGTCTGCCAGACACATTTCTGGTACATCTGGAAGGTAATAGGGTCATTGCTGGCATCTTTCTATTATCGCAAGCGAATGTCTCTGGCATATTCCTAGCATGTTTCTGTGTTATCAGGGAACGTAATATAAAGCTGCAACCTTTATTGATTTCCAATCAATATGTGAATTTGACTACACGTTTCTTTCTGAGCATTTTATATTTATTAGAAAACGATACGACGTGTACGGCTTTACAGACTTTTCAGAGAGTCTCGGATTTAATTAACTTATAGATACTCCATCACGAATAATGGATCGCATAAAGTCACTTATTTGTTTTATTCTATGCACCTTGGTGAACCAAAAATCGGTAAAAAGTGTTGTGCCAGTAGATTTGATTGATCACACTTTGGTCACTTGTGCGATTAATGCAAGTAATTTAAAGCCCAAAACCCAATTCAGGACAATCAGAAATTTTGAGTCCTTTTCAGTCTGAACGAAAATCCATTCCCTGGAATAATAGTTATTATTTAAACAGTCTTGATGACAAAGTTTCTTTTATTTTTGATCACTACATTTCTTACTCGACATATCCCTTTCGTATACGTTAAATATCGTATTACAAAAATGTATGCACCATGTTTTACGAGCACTAAAAAACGACGGAGATAGAGCGCTTGCAAAATATAAAAAAAAACTAAATTGCGTTCTAATGGAGAGCATTATAAAACAGTCCAAAATATATTTACACTAGCCATAAGAAGGTAAAAATGAGTTTCTACATTAATTCCTATGATTCTAAAAATCCTAAGTAAACTTGGTCAGATTTAAAACATTTGAACATGAAAGTAGACCGAAAGCAAGATATTTCTGTGAACATTACCGATATTAATAGAATTCATAAAAATGTTATTGATTCTATACCCACACTCTAGATCAATGATGACACCGTCGATTTTTACAGGAGTAACCAAATGTCTGATACAAGCTTTAGGTTTCACTTCGTGACTGAGTGAAACTGAAATTTCCCATTGCCTACATAAATTAGAATAACTGCCATTAAAGTTCTATCTTTTATTTTTTTGGCCCTACATAGTCCACGTGATTAACCAATTCCTAAGGTAGCGAAAGTTGAGGCCTTGCAGCAACTACGTCCTATAAGTATATTTACCACGTTATAAAAGATTCTTTTAAGTCAATTTTATGCACAGTTATCTACATATCTAACGGTAAATAAAATTGTTTCTTGTAATCAATCAGGTTTCAAAAAGGGGCACGGATGACTGACTATAAGTGATGACATAATTGCTAGTACTTATAAAAATAAATTAGCTGTATTAGTGATTCTGGACTTTAGCAAGGCCTTTGACACTCTCAATCATAATAATAGTAATAAACCTTTATTTCCAACAGGCATATTGCCTAATAATAGGAAATTGATATACAGTATATAATTATATGATACAAAGAAAAAATAAATAAAAATGAAAATGTCAAAATACTAGTTCGTGATTGCCATATTAATTCCAGTTCTGATCAATTACTGCACCAACGATCACATGGACAGGGAAAACATTTATATTGCACAAATTACAGATTTTATTAGGCAAAGAGCATATTTCATCTAGATGTGGTTATTAAGTCTGGGGACCAAGAAAGAAAGACTAGAGAGAAGCACTGGACTAATAATTAGTCCATTAGGTATTATACGAACTGCTGAGTTCATACAAGTTATTTAAGTTGTATTATATTTGTTTAGATATCCATAATTTGATTTGGCGAAATGAAACCGAGACCGAGAGAAACAAATCAGAAATAGGTGCCACAATCAGTTTACGAGGAAAAGGGGCTAACAGGGTTATCAATGAAAATATGTCTATAAGGGCTTCAGCGAAGCAATACGGTCTCTGACATGTTTCACTCTATCGGTTTGTTAAAATAGAAAAAGATAATAAGTAACCAACAGTTGGATAGGCGTACATGCATATTGTATGGGTGCAGCCGTTAAAGATATTTTTTTTAAATTCGTCCACTTAAGTCAAAAGCAATGTTTGATGATGAATCAAACGTATAAAACGTGATTTTGTAACTGAAAAATTCGCTGGCCACAGTTATTTTCATAACAACCCATTTTTTTGTCAAATTTTACATTTTTTAAGACATTTCCGAAAATATTTTAGGCTCTTGCATAAGGCTTTCACTCAAAACTGTAATGTTCCACGATGCACATTTTGAGGTATTAAGGATTTTTATATCTCAAAAACTTTTTAAATTACAAGCATTTTTGAAAATCAGCCAACTTGAACTTTTTGAGAAAACAGTGAAATTTTACAATTGCTTACACTTGTTCCTAATAAACATTTAATTAGGAACATGTGTCCTCTTAACTGAAGTGGTGCTAGATTAAAACGGTCCAAAAGTTGATGATGGCTATACTAGCTGGATATATACCATCAAATCGAAAAATTCATCCATTATCACAAAAATGCTGGTCATACGTTTTATAAAAAGCAACAACATAAAATCTACAGTATCACGTAAAACATTTAATAAAAAGAATAAGGTTACATGTTTCGCCTGACCAGGGCATCATCAGACCTGCGCTAAACGCACTGCGTTAAATTAATATGGCAATGATATAGAGAGTTCCATACAGCGCAGCCATACTCTCATTTTTGACATAACAAAAGAAAAAAACACTTTAAATCTAGCTTCGGAGTATGAAGGTAATGGTCCAAGGTCGGAAATCAGGTCAAGTCTTTTCAAAATGGTATTGTCAATGGATTAGTCGTGGATGATCTAGAAAAAGTAATCACACTACATTTAGCAGCATTCAGTCCTAGCCTGTTCTCAATACACCAAACTCCCAGGTCATTCAAACAGTTATAAAGAAACAAGGAATCCATAAAAGTATCGATCTTAAGATATCGCTTCAGATCATCAGGGTAAACCAGCTTACGACATTTGATTCAAATAATTAGGTAATTGATGAACGATATGAACAAAAGGGGATCAAGGTTGAAAACCTAAGGCACACCCGAAGTTTTTTTGATTGAATGCCTTTAAACTGAACAAACTGGTATTTATTGAGCAAATTTGAAGGACACACATTAATTGACTAATCTGCGAGTAATAGAAACGTAGCATCCATTTTTCTCTAAGAGACCAAACGAAAACAAAACAAAGGTAGGAACACAAAGTTTGATGAGACCGTAATCTGCGAGTCCATACTGATTTAATTTTTTTAATAGGATATAATGATCTATTTGGTTAAATGCCTTTTGAAAAGCGGTGTAAATAACATAAACGTAAATAAATAGTCAATCGATACACAGACTCAATGTGTATCGATTGACTCGTAGATATGGGCTGATAGACACGACAAGTTTGTAACACATAATCGCCTACTAAAAACTCATGCTGATCAATAGAGATAGTAGAAAGACTGGTGCAAGATAATTTTAAATAATTTTGAAAAATTGCAAAAGTATTGAGATTGGTATGTAATTGCTTACTTGATCAAAGTCCCCAAACTTTTATATGGTAGTGTGCTTTATATTTTAATATGCTACTGCTAAAAAAAACTACCCGTTCACCAAAGAAAAAACAGTGATCTTAAATGGAAATATATCAATATATCTTAAAGTACTGAGTGGAGTGCCTCGAGGCCCATGCGCTGTTCTATTTAATTTGTATGCGTTCTGTTTTAGAACTTCTTTTTTGTCTTATAGCAGTCATTTCTATGCTGACGACACGCCGCTTTATCTTTCTTTTTACCAGATGAAAGTAAACAGCGATTTCTGCAATTAATTATGATTTAGCAACTTAATAACTTATCTAACAAACATAATTTAATCTTAAACTCCTTCAAACCTGTAGTCATTGTTTTTGGAGAAAAAAAAGTTATAGAGAGAAATTTAATAAAACACTTATGCATTATATTAATAATCTATCTTTACTAGTTCCAGAGTCAAGTAAAAACCTTGGTCTTAGATTTTCAGAGCATATTAACAAATGCCTTCAAAAAGCCTACATTTACCTAAAATTCATATTTCAATATCGTCGTATATTGAGTCGACAACTGAAAACAACATTTTGGGAATTATTTATTTTGTAATGTAGTTTATGGACCTTGCATTACTTCTTAAGTAGCCCAACTACTGTCTGCGTCAATATACAATAAAATTCGTTTTATATCAGACATCCACAATATCAATATAAGATTTAGGGGTAGGCTTACATTACCGCCACACCATACTGCCCTGTTTAAACGACCGATTTTATATCTCATCACTAATCTACTTATCTGACCTATCTAATGATTGTTGTGTGACTAATGACCAATGTTCATGAGTCTCTAGAAGGTGATGACAATATTGAAATACCATTATCTTAAAAAAAGAAATAATTTAGTTGCTTGGTGGTCATGGTCAAGCAGGAGAAAGTTGCTTCAAATACCAAAGAAGTTCAAGACTTTGGTATAAATTGATAAAATATTATGAATAAAAATTAAAAAATGTACTCACCCAAAATGAGATGTCTGTATGTACCCCAAGATCCGTTCTTAAAAACATTGATAACTAACTGTTTATCAAGTTGTACTTTATAGAATGGCATAGTTGGCTCAAAGTTTGGTGCTTTGTCTACTATAAACAGACATCTGATATGCTTGCAATCAGGTTCTTTAGAAATACAATTTATAAGACCTAAAACAAAGTTCATCTCAATTAACTGTTCTTTAAAAAAGTGTTTTTTGCTTACCAATTATACCATTCAGAGGTTCATTTTGGCACCACGCAATCACATCTTGATCTTTTTTTACCGCTTCCTTTAGCTCTTCTAACCAATCGAACTTTCTTGTCTTTGTATTGACATTTATAAAGACCCTTGATTTATTTGCCTGATTACTTTTTTTCAAAAATACTAACATTTCTTGGGGAGTTCTACATATATTTATTATTTGTAGCCCCATAAAACTTTGGCTTGTATCTGCATCTAAGGATTCTCTACTAATAACGAAACCAATATCTTTAGTAACCGCTACGGCATCTTGAAGAAGCTGTGTAGAAAATATCATATTGACTTTAGTTTTAAAATATATTTTAAGGTACTTACATTAGTTCTACTTAATAATTTGCTTCCAACTACAAGCGTACAGTCTGTTTCATGTTGTAATTTTTTATTTTGAACATTTACATTTAAATCAAGTGTTTGGCTGGTCAAGATACTAATGTCAGTCTGAACTAGTGGTTGATCACTTAAAACTTCTTGAATCAATGGAGCTAAAGAATTTTAAATGCAGATTAATATTTAATGCCGAAATAAAACCACATCTTACCTAGTGGGGTTAGATTTTCATCACTTTCTTCATCAAGAACTTCAACCGCTTTAATTTTAAGGCCGCAATGGTTTTCCAAAGCTATTTGCGTAAAGACTCTAACAGCTTGTTCCAGCGGTAGCTGTGCTTGATTTGGCACAAACTGATACTTTTCCAATACTGGTACTGCAGTAGTTTTCTTTCGAGGTATTGAAGATGCTAGCAGACCACTAATTTCTATTCCCCCAGATCTAAATGTAAAAATTCTCTTTTCAGAGTGGTTTAATAAGTATTTTAATTTATTTTACCTAATGATTCCAGAATTATGATATACTTCTACTGGCAAATCAACAGTTACATCCTGCCCTTTTTTCAGCAGATTTATTTGTTCCCAATGTCTATCGGGATCAATAGTTAATTTGGATATCTTAGTAGGAACAAACAAGAGTCTAGTATCTTCACTAAGAATCTGCATTTGAAGCATATTATCCATAAATGCTATCCAGTTATCGCACCACTGTATTTTACCTCTGGTTGCTGCTTGATTGCATTGAATGATTTTTTTGAAAAGGCCTCTAGTTATGGGATCAGTAAATTATTATCAAAAATTTGGTACTATTAAAAAACTTACTTGTAGTGGTAACCTCTGAGTCTTAGTTCCTTATAAATATCTTTGGAGTCCATCGTCTTTTCAGATAATTGTTCCTTAAATGAAATGTTTGGCATGCTGTGTGCGTCTTTTAGTTTGATTCGTCCTGTCACTACTGGAATACCCTCTTCTACATAATAATTTCTAATTAATATTGAGTCTCGTTTTTATTTTAATAATTTAACTAAATTGAGAAACTCGGGAGGACTTATGAGGGATCAAACAGTTGTAATGAAAAAGAATCTACCCCTAGCAAAATGACAGCCTTTCAAAATCTCATTTTACGTATTTTAATTTCCATTTAAAATAATTAAACTTTAGGTAACACAGTAACTATTTCACTACAAAAGATTTTGAAAATGTGCACCATTAACTTTAAGATAGTAAAATAATCTATTGGAGAACTCTTCTCACGCGATATGCATCAATTATTCGTTGACGTAGATTAAAGATAGATTTTGGCTGGGTGATGTAGACTTTTTGTTTCAAGTAGCCCTGTCAAAAAAAAGTCCACAGGTGTAAGATCAGGCGACCTGGCTGGCCACTCGGAAGGCCTTCGACGACCAATCCATCGATTAGGGTAAGTATTAGTCAGATATCCTCTAAAATTTCTGCTAAAGTGAGGCTCTGCCCCATCACGTTGAAAAACTGTTTCCAGCTCAAGTTCGTGAGGATTTTCTTCAATAATCTCAAGGATCAGTGGTTTTACTGTATTTTCCAATATGTTTAGGTTTAGATCCTCTGTTCTATTAAATTTTATTTTTTAAAATGGCGTCCCGTCGCCATTTTGAAGTGTTGTAAAATGAGCTAGGAACCAAAATGTAGTATTTAGGTTGGTAATTTAGCACACATCGCTAAATTAGCAACAAAAATAAACGCATTTAAAAATGCGGGAAGGGGCATTATATTATTGTATACAATTGCAAGGCAAATTTTAGCACTTTTGGCGTAATGTATTAATAAGAATTTAACATAATGATCACATTTAGACTAAGAATAATCCCAATACTCTCATAGGAAGTCATTTCAAAGCTCGATTTTCCCTAAATTGTTACAGTTATTGGAGCACGTTAAGCACCTCCGTATATTATTTTAATTGTTAGATAGATAGACAAGAAACGCAAACTGAGCCTCTCAGATCACCATTTAAATACTTTCAAAAATAATTCCGAAATGTTATGTCTAGTCTAAAACAAACAAGGTCTAAGGAACTAAATATCTGACCCTTAAGCAGTTATTAATCATCACTCTCACACATCTATTTTTAAAAGGGAAATATCTGAGTTATCTATGTGTCCTCAATTCATATGACAATAAATCGTTTTAGGTGATTGGTTGATGATTTTTCATGGATTAGCCAGGTCAAACCTCTATCAAGAGTGGTGGTAAGGTAATGTATAGTTACATTCCAAAGATGCTGGAAAAAACCACATCGTCAATATATCAATTTTTTTTTTCATATTCTGTATCTCTTTCCTGCTGTTTTGACTTCTTCAACTTACTTTACTAGTTATTACTATATTGCGAGAATGGTCCGATAAGTATTAAGCTTTACTAAAAACGAAAATTTGAGAGAAGTGACAATTTATTTCTCCACATAGTCTGCTTTTAACTTGATACACTTCATCCAGCGGTGCTCCAACTTCTTTAACCGATCTGAAAAATACGTTTTCTGGAGGACTGCAAAGAAGGCCTCCGTGGCGGAGATAAACTCCTCATTCGTTTCGAATTTCTGCCCGGAGAGTAATTTTTTCAAGTTTGGAAACGAAGAAGTTGCACGAGGCCAAATCTGCCGAATACGGTGGATATGGCAGAAGTTCGTAGCCCAATTCAACCAATTAAGTCGCGGCGATGACGGAGGTGTGAGCCGGCGCGTCATGGTGAAAGAGTATTTTTTCTTCGTCAAATGGGCGCCGTTTAATGTATATTTTATGTATGTAATTCGGCATCGAATTAACTCACTAATTCCGCATAGGAGAACCCTGTGATTGTTCTGCCCTTCTCCAGGTAGTCGATGTAGATCACACCTTGTGAATCCAGAAAACACTGGCCATTACCTTCCTCGGAGCATGTTCGACGGGTGAAGTGCACTGTTTCTACTGTTCCTTGCTCGGTGTGTACCAGTGGATCCATATTTCGTCGACCATCGCGAAACGATGCAGAAACTCCTTCGGATTGCGCCTAAACAGCGTCAAAACTGCTCTGAAGTGGTCTCAGGGTTGCGCTTGTTGTTCAGAGTGAGCAAACGCGGCACCCCTGCAGCTTTCTCATCCTCAAAATTTCATGTAGGTCTTTCGACATACCGACTGTCTCAGCTATCTCGCGCACCTTCAATGGGCAGTCTGCCAGTACGAGATCGTGGATTTTTGACACATTTTCCTCCGTGGAAGCCATTTTGGAGGTGCCCCCAGGCACGGAGGCGTAACTCATCAATAGCAGACGTGTTTTCCACGTTGAAACTCGTTAAATCAATTTTTGCTCGTTGGCATCGAAGGAAAAGAGTCACCGTACACAGCATCTAAGCGCTTTTTGATTTCGCTGCGCGATTTCCCTTCCAAAAATAAGAATCGAATCACCGACCGATTTTTCCATTTTTCTAGTATCTGCGTTTTCACACGCGGTCAAAACAAAACTATAAAAGAGATTTGGCTGAAATTTTGACAGTAGTCGTCTACAACAATGTATTAGACGATAGTATATTTTTCTTGCAATAGCGGCGCCACTAGGCAATGAGGCTTGTGGACCTCCCTCGTAAAGAGGATATTCTGTATTTGGATTTTCGTAATTGGCTGCTGCTGGTTTCTAAAATGCCAGGTGTATGTTTCTAGATTCGACCAGCTTGATAAATGAGGATATCTACAAGTTTTACTCTATGAAATGCTTTCGTGAGGTCCACAAAAAGCCTGTTTTATTAAATAAAGTTTCCTTATTTCTCATTTGGCGGATAATAAATATGGTATCAACCTTATTTAACCTAAAACTCTGTTGCTATAAATATCCCAAAAATAACTATTGCCCTATAAATTCTATATATCTAACTTACATTTTTCTGAATTTAGTAAGCATAAATGACTATAGGACTTACCAGTTATTTCAAAATTTCCAGAAATCTTTTGAATCATCACGTGGAGCTCAAGGCTGTTTCGTGAAAGTGCATCCGCTTTCGGTACGTTACAAGCTCTCAAAAATTTACAATTTTCAAACACCACACCAAGTTTCGACACTTCTACTGCTAATAGCTCCGCAAAGACGGTCCAAGCTAGGAACAAATATCCCGTCGCTGGGAATAGGTTTCTTCCTAAAAAAAATTATTTTTGATTTTAAAAACTTGAACACATTTTTTTGGTTGTTCTATAAAAACGATGTATGGCAATATACTTGGTATGCAACAATCTACATTAATTAGGGTCAGTAATCTTTGCAAAGGTAGTTTTCAGCAGAGCCACAGGAATTACAATACTCAATACCAGGGACGGATATAGAAATAATTTTTGGAAGGGGTCTGACGAAAGACTGCTCGTCTCTTACCTTAAGTCTTTATATTTACAGTAACGCATAGAAAAAAATGTACCATGAACCATGTGTTGCCTATTTTACCACTGTATGTAGAATCCTTGCTACTGTTTGAGCCCTATTGCCTTAATAATCAATCAGAATGGATGTATTAGTGCTCATTTTGTCTCTCAAACTGTGAAAATATTCTCTACATTATGTTCTTCTTCGGTTTAATCAAAAGAATAGTGATTTCTTACAACCAATTGTAGAATGAAGGGAAAAAACAGGGTATGTCACACTTTTTAAGAAATTGAGATAGTGACAACATCTAAAATTTATTTGACGAACCTCAAATTTGCCGAAGTCGGATGGGCAATAACGAGGATCGTCCGGTAAATATGTGTACTTAAAATAACAGTGCCTCATATAAAAACAAGTAAATATAAAGGTCCATGCGTAGAAGATAAGACCAAGGAAGGTCCGTCCACTAACCTAAACTATGCACTTTTTTATTTCGGTTTTAGTTATTTAGTTTGTGTGTTATGCGTATCAATGTCGTGGATTCAGAGGTAATAATAAAAGCATAAAATGTCGTCTGATGAGTGATGAGTCTAAAACCGGCGATAGTACGAGAAAGAGGAAAAAAAACTGGACGAATTGTTGATGTTATGAAGAAAATGCGACTACAGTCTCACGAGAAAGGTTTTTCCACCTTTTTTATATCATCGTTTCATTTTCTAAATACTGTTTGGATCACCTGGAAATAGTGTTTTTTTCCCGTAATGTGTCTAATTGTACCCGAAAAATATCATTTTATTCCATACCTCTTCTAATTTTTAGACTGAGATAGGGATATCTAAATGAGAATTCGACTTTTCCACCTATTTTCTATATCATCGTTTCATTTTCTTAATAGTGTTTGGATTGCTGTTGCCGCCATGCAATTGCAAAAGACTCAAGTGTTTTGAGAATGTGACCTGTGTAGATAGGAAAGAACTGCTAAATTATTTCAATAGTTTAGTTTTCAATGATGAACAAAACGCATATTTGGTTGGATTGATGACTCTTATACCAGTTCAGAGAAAACGATCTTGTCAAGCTGAAGAACACGCATAATTTCACAATGCGTATTTTGCTTATAAAGTAAGAGTGAAACGCAACGGGGTTGCCAAAGAAATTAACTTGTGTTTTAAAGTTTTCCAGTCCATTTATGGTGTAAGTAGGGGTATGGTAAAATTCAATACCTCACAGAAAAAATTAAACGCTACGGGGAATCTTCTGGGAACGACATGCGAGGTAAGCATAGGAAGTTGTGTCCTGAAACTCGTAATGCTATATGCAATCACATAATTCGTTCGTTTAAAACTGGATTATTTCACTACAGTCTGCACGAATCTAAGAAGAGGTATTTGCCAGACACTTTGAACATCACAAAAATGTTGCATTTTTCTTTTTTCGTAAGAATAACCAGTATTTGTTCTTTTGTCACTGGAATATGAAGCTGAATATTGAGTAACGTTGACCCATTGGATCGTTCTTCTCCAGTGTTGTTACGCAGATACGCCTTTAATTTTTGTAAAACTATTGACTGATAGATGTGTTTCAAAAATTGATTGACAGCTTCGACAAATGTTTTTTATCGCTTCCTGAGAGGCAGTTTCATTTAACAGGTTTCCAAATTTTAAAATCGGATTTCATTTCTTTAGTAGTTTCAGTAAATTCATTTGGCCATACTATCTTAAAACCAGACTTGGTCTTGTCCGATTCAACCTCATCAATTTCTGCACATTTTGCTAGGATAACTTTGTATTTTGTATTTTCGAAAGCAGATTTCGTTTCGTTTCAAGTATTTCGATTCAAGCTCTTCAGAGTACTTGTCTAAGAATATAATGTAGAACGATCAACTATAGTACTCTTTAGGATTTGCATAGTTGTTCCGACTTTTCTGACGTTCTGCTTGTCGAAGAATAGTTAGTACGGTCAGGAACTATTTAAAAATCTTTCATCTTCGCAGTGCAAAAACAGACGTTCGTTTATGGTTTCGAACAATAAATTGATCCATCAAGGTCCAGATTGTCAACAGCATCTGCATCCGAGTGCAGTATCGCTACATAGTTAGGTCGTTACTGCATCATTATTGAGCGCAAGTAGTTCTTCACTTTACGTAATACAGAAAAGCTTCTCTCATTGGAGCAAGAAGATCCTGGTATTGTAATAAGTAAACGAACGAATTTGTTTGTAAGTAAACGAACATGAATTTGTTTTTTTGCGTCTCATGATGTTTATAGCCGAATCTCTATCTCTAGTCAATCTGCATTCGTCAAAATCTCCTTTATGGAATTTAATATTTTTTTCAGATCTTCTGATTTATCAAGAATGAACCTCTCCAAATTTTTGTAAAACTAAGCTGAATCTACTTTTAAGTAGCTTCTAAGACTATTCTAAACTAAGATCAAAAGTTTCATAATAAATTTATCTGAAATAATCTTTCGGTATTTCGTAAACATTTTCTGCATTACCATTGCTTTTTTTTAATCATCAATATTTGAGATAACTTGTTACTTTCAAGCCAAATTGATTGAAACATGTAATCCCAAGAAGATTTTAAGTCAAAAGTAATAGCTTCTTTTTTTCTATAGGAATCAATTATGCAAAGGTCAAACTTTTGGAGATCTTCGTTAAGCATCTCGGTTCGGTCAAAAATTTCAATGAGTGCAATAAAAAAAAAATTAAAACGATTCCATGCGTTCTAAAAAACCTGAAGATCTGGCTGTAATGATGCTTTCAATCCCTTCTTTTCTAAACAGATTTCCGTAAAAATACAAGAATTACACGTTACGTGTAGACTCCAGCAAAATTACATACGACGACCAAGTGTGCGTCCAAGCTTTTACGTAGGTAATTACCCATTCTTCCGCCAGCCTTGATTACGGTATCAATCAATTTAGCAACGTAAAATATTTCTCGCAATGGTTCGTCTGCTTTGCTACGCATTTCCTTTATTTCATCATTGACATCATTCGCATATTCAATGCATTTACTCAACACACAGTCTTCTCTTTGTAAGTTAATACTAAACCTTTTAGTTAATCCGAAAATCGGTTTGAGCACTGTCAATTAAAGTATATTCGTTCGTCGAATTTAATGAAGCTCACCTTGAACGACTCGTTTAAAAATTAATTCATAGGCCGATATTTCGGGAGGAAGGTTCGGACTTCACGGAACTGCCTTCTGTATCCGTCCCTGCTCAGAACTATTTTTTCTTATTGAGTTATGCAAACAATTATGATTATGATATTTATAATAATGTATATAATATTAATTTCATGACTTGCCATCAATTACATGCCCATCCACACCGGCCCACTCATCTTCGTTGGGACTTATTCGGAAAACCATCGCATACGTTTTATACAGGGTGCAATCGAATGATGGCAGGAACTGTTTGCGGTCGTGTTTCCACTTAATCTTCGGGGAGATCATTGGAGTGCCTCGACTTACAGGAAACTCAATTTTGGGATAGAGTTTATAAAGTTGCGGCTGTAGACCATTTTCATATAAACTAAAATGAATAGTACAACTTATCCCTTTTGCTGCCTTAGACTTAATATATTAATCGCCGCTGTTTACCTTCCAATTATATCGAAAATGTCCACCAAACTATTTTGTTCGCTCATGTTTAAAACTGGGCACTTGATTTTCTTTGAAACGGCCAAGCTTTGACCAACTTCCAATATTGTAGAATATGTACGTTTCTTACTTAATTCAATTTGATTTTTTTCAAATACAGCATTTACAAGGAATTCGGGAGAGTCACGAGGCATAGTAGGTCCTTGAAAACCATTCATCTGTTTTTGTGCTGGTAGAATTCGTTTGAATTCCTTCAATATTTCCTTTTCTAAAATATGGAAAAAATATAATAAGTAAAACATATATATTCATATACTTACCATATTTGGTCAAAGCTGTAAAACGTATTCCACTACCATTTGTGCTTACGGCAGTTTTTTCTGCCACCATTGCTACTACATAAACACATTCTAAGAACTGACTTAATGAAATCAGATCCTGGAAATAAGCGCTGCTAAATTTTCCAAAGGAACGAGCTTCGATTGTTGTAAATTTCAATTCCAATTGCTTCAATAATTCGGTTAAGGTGAGTTGGGTAAGCATGTCTGCGATAAAGAAGGCAGCATTCGAAAAATTTGACATTATGTGTTCTAAGTCGAGTTCTTTCTTCGAAAAAAACTCGGAAACGCTAAAAAATTTTAAAAATTTACATGTAATATTAAATTTGTATTGTAGTTTTCAAATATGTATAAACCGTTGCTAATTACAAACCCTTATAAAATCATCTATATTTTGATTTTTATAGATGGTTGTACATATTAATGTAGAAAAAGTGTACATAAAAGGAAAGTAAAAGTCGTAACAGTAAAAATAGAAAGAAAATAAAAGTTTTGTTAACTGAATTTGTTAAGTAAATACCAGCAAAAATTTAAATGAAGATCATCATTTTCATGGTATTAGGATTTATAAAATTCAAGTTTAAGTTTAGATTTATAAGATTCAAGATTATCAGAATTGAAACTTTGTCTGATTTTAGGTGAGGATTACTGACTTTCATTAATTTTAACGAAATTCTTAAAAAAACTACAAGAAAAATCACAGATCTAACGCCACTATCTTAAATTCTTAACTAAATGTAACTTTCTATTTTGCAAAACATAACCTCTTAAAAACTTTAATTGTTTTGTTTCCTTACTATTGGCACAACTGCAATTTGTCAGAGTGACCAACATCGAAAGGACACAATCACGCAAAATGGCGGCCCCCTAGTAGTGGTCATTTACTTTTCATTGAATTGGCAGTCCAGGTAAATTTATTAAGTTCGTGGTGTTTTATTAACTAGTTTTTAAGTTCGACTTTGGTTATGTTTTTTTACTTTTACGTCTTTAGTAACTAATAATAAAAGTTTGTTCTCTGCTCTTAATTAAACTTTTATCAACACACTAACACAGTTCTTTGGTGTTTCTATTGTCTACCAGCCCATTGCAAAAAACATTGATGCCTTTAGACTAAAGTAAAGTATTTCAACTTAATTCAAAGTTACCCAATGGGAAGAAACCAAACAGTTGGAATTGGATTAAAAGCGTCTAATTATTGTTTATATTCAGACAGGTCTTCTTCCGGGATCAATCTTGACACCACTATTATTTTTCTTAAATACATGTGATTTCCATAGTTATGGAATTATGACACTCAAATTTAGTTATCTAAATGCACAAAGAGATCCTTTTAATTAATATTAGTAGTCAAAAGGAAAAACAGAAACGGTTCAGAATTTTTTCTACAATGCTAGGAAATTTTATCATGTTGATAAAGCATTTAAGTGCCTAAATCTTGAAGAAATGCGCTTCTAGTGCATCTCTCTACTTTTAGTTACAAAGTTGTATTATTTAACTGAAACCAATCAAAATCGAAATCCGAGAATTTTTTTTTTATGGTAATGGTTTTAACGTTTGTTTCATAAAAATATAGCAACGATGCATTTCGCTAACAAACAACACAGATATCCCACAATTGAAGACCTTGGGGCAAAAACCGGACATGTCCACTTTTTGGGCGAAAACTACTTTTGTGCATACCCACGTGCTCCATGGGAAGGCGCATTGATTGGTGCAAGAATCAAACAAGTCCAACGCATTTTAACGTAGCAATATGCAATTTGGACATAGCCGACTGCATGTTTTGGGGCAAAAAGCGGTCAAGTCCAGGACTTGTCTGATTTTTGCTCCAAACATTTACATGATTTATGGAAGGGAGACCGGCGCCATACTGCTCTGCATCGATTAGTCTAATAGATATATTTGACGAGTGCGTATCGTCCGTGCGTGCGTCCAAATTTGCATAGTGCGTGTGGAATTAAGTTTTTTAGTTTTATTTTTGGAGTGTGTCACACTTATTTTCTTGAGTGCGTATGGCGGACATTAAATATGTCTTCAAGCAGTGTAGAAGAAGACGATCCTTTTTTATCATCGGGGAGTAAATATTCACCGTCCGAGGATTTGCCGAGCACAAGCCGTGGTTTCCGAAAACCAGTGTTGCCAGACAATAATAAGAAACGGCAACCTAAAGGTAATATTTTAACAAAAACGGCGCGGTAATATGAAAAAAAAAGGCGATAACAATTTTTTAAACTTATTTTCAGATATTAACAAACCTTACCCGCAGAAACTCCTCCTACCAGATGTTTTAAATGTTAATATTGGTAATGGAAACCGACAACGTGCAACAGAAGTTAGTGGTGAAAATTCTATTGTCAAAAAAAAAGGAAGAAAAAGGGACAAGAAACCAGAGACTTGGGTGAGAAATGTTCGAAAAAAAATAGGGCTTAGGGGGCGGAATACAAGTCGGCTAAAACAGGACGATTAATGCCAAAACGAAAAACAGGAATAGATTGTAAATGTCGCCTAACATGCTTTGACCTTGTAAAGGAGCAGGAGAGAAATAGGATTTTAAAGGGTTTTAATGCTGTCGCTGAAAAAGAAAAACAGAATATTTACCTGGGAGGACTTATTCAGGTAAAAGATGTTGCAAGAAATCGACCGAGAACTGGTACTTTAGAGGAAAAAGCTCGTAAGAAGACAGCCAGTTTTGTTTACAAGGAAGGTTTTAGATTTTGTTTTCTATTTTAAATGAAACTAATAATTTAAACAATATGAAAATGTTAATATTTTTTTATCTTTTTTATTACAGATTCGTCTTAACAGCAAAGACCAAAAAATATGTAGAGATGCGTTTTGTTCTTTTCATGGCATAACAAAGCATAGAGTACATCGTATAGCAACAGCTTTAAAAAATAACAGACTTCAACCGCCGCCAGATATGACAGGAAAACACATAAACAGAGCAAATAAAATTCCAGATAATATTATTTCCCTTATTGATAAACACATACAGAGCTTCCCAAAAAGATCTTCACATTACAGTAGAGAAAAAAACGAGGGAAGGACCTATTTATCTCTGGAACTGAGTATAAAAAAATGCATATGCTGTATTTAGACAAAAATGAACCAGAGATTTTTGAAAAAATAAAGCGTGATGAAAAATGTTATCCAAAAGTATCTTACGATTTTTATTATCGTAATTTTTGCTCAAACTACAATATGAGTTTTGTTACTCCACGGTCTGATACCTGTCAGACATGTGACAGAATGGAAAATTCAATAGCCGCCGAACAAGATTCTGGGGCAAAAGCAGGTCTAAGAACCCAAAAAATGATTCATATTAGGAAAGCGGATGCATTTTACAAATCCTTGAAGGAGAAAACAGAAGTTGCCAAAAATGACGAAACTGTAGATGCTTTGTGTTTCGACTACCAACAGAATTTGCCTCTACCACATGTTCCAGCCGGAGACGTATTTTATAGACGTCAGTTGTGGCAGTACAACTTTTGCATTACGTCTGCAAAATCAGGTATATCAACATTTTATATGTACGATGAAGCAACATCAAAAAAAGGTAGTAATGGGGTGATAAGTTTTCTGCATCATTTCATAAGCACGTATTTGTCTGACTCTATTACAACGATATACCTTTTTTCTGACAATGCTTTTGCACAAAACAAAAATCATACCATGACCAAATATTTGTTTACTGTGGTAAATTCAAATATTAAAAACGTTGGTTTGATTATCCATCAATATCCTGAGCCGGGTCACAGCTTTTTACCATGTGACCGATCCCTTGGGCTTATAGAAAAAGAAAAGCGGAAAGCAGAGCGAGTTTACATACCTCAAGAGTGGAAAGACTTGGTTCGTAAAACGTCTAAAAAGTTTAGAGTGGTTAATGTTAATCAGGACATCATTAAGAACTTTACCGAGCATTTCAAGCCCATTTTTAACCCTTCATATTCTTCTATGGAAAAAACTTCTAAGTTTGCTATATCCACTTACCGATTATTTAAATATGAAAGAGGCAGTAACTTTATTGAATGCAGTGAGTCAACGATTCTACCTGTCTATAATAAATTTTCTGCTAAAAATCGGATGGCGTTCTTTCATTACCGAATAATAAACTGGCACAGTGTTATCCTCTTAAAATTATTGAAAAAAAATAAAAGATGTAATGCTTTTAGTGCAGAAGTATGTCCCAAAAGCTTATCAGTGATACTATGACGAGATATTTACCAAAGAATCTGAAGGTATTCAAGGTGAAGATAATGTCGAAAATCTCGCGAATTTAGAAGAACCCGCCTATGAATCAGACAGTTCATTTATATGATTATTTTGTTTATGTTTTCTTAACATATATTTTTTTGTTTATTGGTTTTGAATTTTTGTTTATGTGTTCTTAATATATAAATATGCTGTTTGCATATCAATATTAACACTTTTCTATTAAAGTTACTTTATTATTTGTATTATTTTGGCTAATTTGGGGCAACATTCGGACATGTCCAAATTTTCAAAATTGTCTCTGTCCGATGTTTTTTATTAAAAAATCTTTTAAACCTAAGAGTACAAAAGAAGGCTGGCTAAAAATATTATATACTGCTTATACTGTTCAGTTTTTCTTGATTTCCCAACAATTTTTAAAATTGGACATGTCCGATTTTTGCCGCAAGGTCTTCAATTATAAGAGCAGAATGTTCCTGATAGCTAGAGGATTATTAGAATATAAAAGCAAATTTTTTTAATATGAGAACTTACCAATTACTAAAGTCGACTAAAGCTGGCAACGTCAATAATTCACTTAATACATTTCTGGAATATTTAGTAAGTCCTCCAAAAAATAAAGCCACATTTGACTTGTTCGGGTTGAACAATTTACACGACATTTTCAACGATCCCTTTTCCGATACTATACCATATCCTCTATAAATGTGATTTTCAATATCTTTCCTGAATATGTTATGCACAAGTCCTATATATTCAGCGTCGAATTTCTCACTAATATCTTTGACCAACACGTCAATTGCTTCTTCTGTTCTACCACTGATGCATACCAGTCTTGGGATTTTATCTTTGGGTCTGCCTTCATTGGTTTTAATTTTTTTCATACCTTCAAGAATAACGTGGGCGTTGCCACCACCGAAACCAAAGCTGCTTACTCCTAAAAAAACAATAATTCGTTTGTTTTTTCATTATTCAAAAATGAACGAATATGTGGTTTTGAGGTATTACCTACTAAACGATTATCATCTCTAAACGGTGTATTTTCTACAACTACTTCGAGCCGTCCAGCTATAAGGCCGTGAATCATTGGTCTTGGCGTCTTGTAGTTAATATTTGGAGATATATTGTTCCTTTCAAAAGCAAGAATAACCTAAAATTTCATTACATAATTTAAAATGTTGCACATATTTATAGTAATTAAATATATAGATTAGAGTAAGATGAAACATTAGCTTTGAATAGCTATGGCATACCTTAACAATAGAACATAAAGCAGACACCGGCTCAGAATGTCCAATGCTAGACTTACAAGAACCTATTAGTAATGGGGTGCTTCTTCCTGGGGTGAAAAACTCGTCTATAGCATTCGTTTCTTCGGGATCACCAACGATTGTTCCTAGTAATTATTACAACATGACTTATCATTAACTTTATTTCAATTCACCAAATATTTTACCTGTTCCATGGGCTTCAATATAGCTCATATCCGCAGGACGGATGCCGCTCTCCAAATATATTTCCTTTAATAAATTATACTGAGCTACGCCACTAGGGTAAGTAATACCATGTTCTTTGTAACCATCACAGTTGGTTTTAGTGTGTACTATCCTAGCATAAATGCGCTTACTGTCCTTTGCTTTTTGAAGCAAAATAATCGACGCTGCTTCTGCTCTGACATATCCCAGACCATCAATATCGAATGGTCTACACCGACCCTCAGGACTTAATACGCCTAACCTAAATTAAACCTTAAAATATAAGCAAGCAAGTATTTAAGAGAAAGTGAATATCTTATTACCTGGCAAACTGCAAGGAGCAACCACCACTAATAAGCAAATTGGCACTACCAACTAATGCAGCGTCGCATTGCCCCATTCTTATAGCTTTAAAAGCTGCTTCAAGAGCATAAGCTGAGCTGCTGCAAGCTGTATCTGTTACCATTGTTAAACCTTTAAGTTTCAATTCGTAGCATATACGGTTCGCGATATCTGATCTTAGATTTCTAAAAAATAAATTAAGTGTCAATGCGAAAATGTTTAATTTATTCAAAAATAAATTAAGAAACTGATCTACATAAATTTGGTGTCGAATGACAGACTGTATCATACTAGAACAGAAAATTCGTTAAAACTGGCATTTATCACAATGGAGGAACGTAACGTTTATAGTGGAATCACAGTTTGCGTTAGTGATGATTATTGCTTCAGAGGAATCTGCAAAAACTGTTCAAAGGGCTCTTTTCCGCGTTGAGAGATGTATTGGAAATGGATAATGTTTGGTGAAAGGACTCCAATAATACATTTAAATGTGTATATTAAGAAAAACTATATAAGTCCTATATAGATTGATTAGTTTTTCTATAATTTATATAGAGAAACCCTATATAATTTTTTTTTGCAAAATTCGGAAAACAAAAATAAACACGGCGTGTCCGAGCGATTTTAAAAAAAAATTTACGAGACATTGAATTTATCCCTTACTTTACGACTAATCTATATAGACTCTATTACTGAGTATATCGATGGTCTATTTAACAGTCAAAGAGTGACTTTAACATCTGATGTCAATGGTTATTTCGTACCGATTATACAAAATATATCGTCCTACAATTAATAATTATACATAGATTAGTTCCCGTATCTAACAATTGCCAAAGGTTTTCAATTTACAAATATATTTGCTAATCACTTACCCTAATATAGAATTCCCTCCCTCAACGAGGTCTCGTAAAAACCAGTGACATTCAACCTCATTAAAGCACAAACCCAGAAACACGCCAGTATTCATTCCTTTTAGATCACTTGGATGTAATCCAGCGTCAAAAATACACTCGTAACATTTTTCCAAAAGAAACTTGGAGACTGGTGACAGAGTAAGATTGTGCTTTGGATGTAGACCTATGAAATATAATTTAAATGTGGCGAAGGCAAGATATATTATTATGCTTTACCAAAAAATCCCGCATCAAAACTCGTACTACTTTTTTCTGTCATTTTTCCAAATCTTGGCGGCATTTCTGGATGTAGCGAAGGGATTTCTGTAACCATTTCGATCTTATGCTCCAAATTGTATTGGTATTCTTCTATGTTTTCAGATAAAGGAAACATCCCAGCCATGCCTATAGAATTTAATTAATTTTATTATATAGTGGTGTGCACAGTAAACAGTTATAAAACTATTTTTATTTAATTTTAATGTTCACCTGAAATAACCACTTGTTCTCCAGGCGGAACCCGGGATATTAACTTGCCAAATTGTATGCATGGGTCAGTTTCTGAGTCAATGCCTCTATCTTGTACCATTTTGGTATTCTGGAAATATAAGTAAGTAACTGTGTAGCGAACAACTTTTGACTATGGCGCTTTGAGAAAAGAGCCTTGTAATTATACTAACTTTTCGCTATTAGTTTCGCGTAATCTAGTTGTTTTTATGTTTTATGCAACCCATATTATGTCAGTAGTTTAGCATGTTAAATTAGTATTCTCCATTGTTAAACATTTTTTGAATTTCATACATTTTATATGATTAATATGCATTAGCAATAGAAATTAGAATTGGTGTTTTTTTTATCTGCAAGAACTGAGTTAGTGACAGCAAGGCTGACTTATGCGTTATTATTACAAATATTTCCAATATGCTGTAAAGTGAATTTCTGCTATTAATATTTCTAGTCACTACTAATGTTCTTAAGTAAGGTTTACGTGAATTTAGTCATTGAAGTATGAAACTCGCCATTCTCATGCCTTTTTTATCCCATTTAATCTATATTCAATTTTTATTACTTCATTTCCTAAAATTGAGCTTAAAAAATCACTTAAAAACCTAAAAGCTTTTTCATACTGGTAACGCTCCAGTGACTGAACCTATTATATTGTTATGTATGAATTATTCAGCGTTTTTAAAATCCGGGTTTTGTTTTAGACCTTTTTCAAACTGGACGAGCATCCTTGGAGGAAAATGTTTGTTCATGTGTTTACGAGGTCTTCTCCAAATATCAACCAGATGGAAATCATTAGGCTCATGCAGAATCTCCGTTAGATTAAAATAATTGATTTTTACATGTTTACTTAAAAAATTTTAACTCATTTAGCATTATGACCAAAAATTGTATCAAGCGATTATCCCATTTATTTTTATTAATTAGGTGAAGAAAAAGAACCCTTGGTTAAATTGACTCGTTAGTGATCAGTCGCAATATTAATTATTTTAAATACGAATACCAAGACTTTGGAATAGGCAACATCCAATAAGCCTCTACAACAGAAAATTGATATGGGACAATATTTTTTTAAGAGATTTAAAATTAAATATACAAATACTTCATATTTGACTGGCTTGTATGGTGGATCAGATGTTTCAGATCTATGGATATATCTGGAACAAATAACTTCTTTTTTTTAAAGATATATTATAAACTTTAGGCACCAAAGTTCATCAAAAATTTTAGCTTTTAAGTTAAATTCTTGAAATACATAAATTATACAATTTAGAACATCAAAATTATTATTATACCAAGATAAGAGAGAAAGTCAATATAGATTCCACATTCCTAAACTCAACATGCCAAGACCATACGTTTGTAGAGTTATTTCAGTCTGTGTCATCTTTAAACTATTCTTCCATGTTCCAACAAGTTCTTCAAGGGCAATTTAGTCAAAAACAATATTATTCTCATCTACAAACATTTTCGAACTGAACTTGAAGATGTTGAGAGTTGTCGAATGTTAGGCTTTTGGGGTAGCTTTTAGGCAGAGTCGAAAGTCAGAGTAGAAAAATAAAAGGAAACTTTAAAAGAATTAAGAATACCATTAAGGTACCTTAAATTCGTTGTGAACGAAAATAGTAGTGTTGCTTGAGAATATTACCCAAACTATCAGTGCGAGCCTCCAAAGATTGTACGGTTAATTTCCAATTATTAATGCATTTTTTATAATTGGTTAAGAAAGAGTAGGCGAATAAATAATTGAATTAGTTGTGTATTTTTTGTTGTCGAACATTCAAAATTAAGGAATCAAAGTGTGAGTGACAAACTTGATTCAGAATTCAGAATCATTATAGTCCATTGACAACCAAGAGACCAGATATAAGCTTAAGCATGACAATTTTTCAGGCAATTAGCAGCCTCGCCTCTAATTGGCCAACATGGCTAGAAAATTCTGATCGAATCATTTTTCAATGGTTTTCAATTTTATAGAGATGTCCCTGTAGTGAAAGTTCGATCTCATGACGATCTCCGTTATTTTATACCACATTCTCTTAAATATATTGGAGAGTTTATTCAGGGAAAAGTTAAGATCAGTCAATTCTTTTCTATGCAGAATACAATTGTTGAACTCTAGATACAGCTAATAATAAAACTCAATAATATTCGCTGGTTGGACACATGTTGAGTGCCAATTTATTCTTCATACTAGAACAAAAAGACGAAAGAGTTGAAAGTAGATTTTTTTAACCTAATAGATTTTGGCATATCCTTATGTAATTATACCAAACTTTAATGAAAACGTTTGTTAAAATTCACTGGATCTACTATTCTATTGGCAAACATCTTCTTACATCCGGAGACACTCACATACATGTCCTCTTCTTCTGATGGGTAGTGACATGTAACAGTGCATTGTGAAGGTTTTGTGACTCATATCGCAGGCAGAGAGGAGTGGCAGCCATATTGTATACAAATGGCTCCATACTGATGCTTCCTAAATAAGGTTATGCAATCGCAAAACTGAACAATAACTAGGTTCGCAAAGATTTGCCTATTGGTCAAAAGTGTACCTTGTGCTGATTGGCTACTCTACATGTGACAGTATTCTAACCTTGTAATTAATATTACTGTTTTGCATACAATAATACTGTCAACTGTCAAAAGAAGACTAAGGTACATTTCTGACCAACAGCGCCGATGTGGTTATACTTTCTGTAACCGTTAATTTTTGCGCATGCAAGTTTAGCATATAGAAAAGTTTCCTTAGTTGTTGTCTTTTACTCCATAATAAACAACAGAGCATGTATTCTTTCAACCCAAAATTATGGTGGCGAAGGTAAAAGCTGCAGGGCTTAGTTTGTCTGGGTGCCTGGCCACTCAGACTATGCTATAAATGAGGAAGCAGACTCCCTTGCTAGACTGGGATCTGCAAAACGGCCATTAGGCTCGAAAACCTATAAGAAGTATAGCCAAATATTTAGCCATTGCATTATTGAAGAGTCTGAAGTGGACTCTCCTGGCATTAGACAGGCTAAGGTACACAAAAACCCATAAGATAGGCTACTATAATGGCCCTATGTTTGTGGTGTTATGTGACGATGTTATGAGGAGGTTGAACTCCAGACCACGTTTACTTATTAAGTCTACATATAGGATCTACAATTAAGTATTTCAAACTAGAGCTCCTCATTAGTTTTTCCAAGGCACTTGCCTCTGGTAATTCTCGGTAGGGTACGACGGATCCATTAGGAGAATTATGTGCATAAGCATAACTACCCCTTTGGCTATCCACTGCCTTACAATTCAATACAATATAACAGAACGATGTTCTGGAATCATGGAATGAGTTGTTTTTGAAATCTGAACTTACTTATCGACAATTTAAACATAGAAGCAGTTAGAGACTGTAAAACTGCAATTTGACGCCTATGTGAAGTAATATTTATGACACTGCGAAAAAGAAACAAATAGTTTCTGCATAAAAACTTCAATAACGAATATTTTCATTACAATTCGACTCGTTTAAACCTTATTCAACCGTTTTTGTATTTCTATAACTACTAGATGCCAAGTTCCAGATCCCATACTATTATTGCATTACAAGTCGTGAAAAGCGATAATTTTTGATGAATGTGAAGTTCTAATAATTTACCCGACGGTCAAAAACTTCAAAATTTTAACTCGCTTATGCCAAAAACTTCACTCTTTTCGAAAAAAAAAACCTAAACTTAGCTAAAAGTTACACTCGACAGGCTATATATTATGGCCATACTCATTTGTAACTATTAGCTTAGTTTATAGATTTTAAATTGTTATGACTTTCTTTTTCAATTAATATTTCAATTTCATGATAATTCAAGTAAGATGAGAGTAATAGTTCTTATAATTAAATTAAATATAAAAACTCAAAAATAAGTTAGCGTTCAGTAATGTCAAAATATAATAATAAAAAATACAATCAAAAATAAATATATACTTACATGATGAAAATGAAAAACTACGCCAAAAAAGTATACCTACTTCTCAACACCTCTACTTAGACACCAAAATTTAATAGTGTTACTTCCTGACTTATATAATTTTCCTTTATTAGATGCATTTCTATCACAGACCCTGCATTAGAATTGGCCTACTATAATGAGAGACAGGCCAAGTCGTAACAAAACTAACTTCTATTTCTTTCTAATAGGTTCCAAAAATGCCAAGTTTACCAAAACGATTTAGCACGAGCATTTTAAATTATTTGAAAGATAGTATTTCCAGTATACATATTAAAAGTCCCCTACCAACAACTTTTGAATCATCGATATTTTCTAATCGGCTTTATTGGTAATTCTATGTAAAGTTTCAGATTTCCCAGATTTCAAACTGAATAGATTTTCAAACAGGCCAGAAGGGTTTTTGAAGGAGGATCGTCTAAAGAACATTTACTTTTGGTCATTGATCATAATATGATATAGCATGATAATCCGATTTTTGGTAGTGGAGATTTTGATGCAGTTTCTTGTGATTCGAAACTTGGTATTGACGTTCTATGAAATTCCTTGGGGAGCTTTAATACTATGGTTTTAGAAACGTGGTGTGATTCTTATGGGGTTTTTATGGGATATCGATGCTCAGATTAATATACAAGGTAAACACACCTTAATCGCTTAGAGTATAATATCGCTAATATTTTTTGACATGCCTTTAACATTGACAAATTACATAAATTATTTGCTGGTCCTCTGCGTAACTGTTATTTGATTCTTATCTCCTATTCCCAAATTTCCGGAAGCGGAGGATGTAAATATCGTGCTTTGGATTAATTTATTACCTAATTCTTTCTACCATTCTCTCAATTCTGCGGTTCATCCGGGTTTCACTCTCTAGTGCACCTAAACCTGTGGTAGACTTATTAGTGCTCACCTTATCTATCTATTCTGCACAGCCTATATAATAAGTCTTTTGCTGCTGTTTAAAATTTCGGAGACTTGTGTGTCCGTCCTGAATAATTGTTGCCTTTTATAACTCATAAACGCAGGGTATGTGCCGGACAGTATCTGGTTTAAGACAACAGGTCAGGTTTCTATTGAACACACTAATTCTATTAAGAACTGTCTTAGTTATTACGTGGCCCGTTAATTCGAAGTCCTATAAATGTTTCTAGTTTGTTTGTTCTGAATGGTAGAACAGGTCTCTGGCAGTTTTTTCTTTTATGAAAAATTTCATCTTGCATATTCAAGAAATACAAGGATTTCTGTCTAAAATGGATGGAATATGGGTAGAATGTCTTGGTTTTTTCCATAACTCCCTGCTTACGTGCCTTCATCAGTCTTTGATCGAACTTCAATCGATGATTCAAAGTTATATCTATAGGAATCATATGAACCGAATCATTTCTAATGGCTTATCCTGACAGATTATCCGGCTTGTTTAATATCCTGTGAAATAAAAAGTGAACTGTTATTTATGGCTGTCATGCCTGCTGTTATCTCTAGAGAAGTTAGTCTTTGCATTTTACCCAACTTGTGCTCTGTAATTTGCAGTGTCTTATACCAGAGTTACATTCGTAATAGTTGATAGCTTTACCCTTGTGTAGATCGACTACACTAACTTGGGTTTTAAGCCCCATATCTGTCCATTAATTTTCCCAGTTTTACTCCCAATTATTTAAGTTCTCCCAGCAGAGGAATTTCTAGACCTTGAGGTGTTAGAGGTCCTAAGCACTAAAAACAGCAGAACTAATATCTCATTCTTGGTCAGACTATTTAAGGCTGATTGTAGTGGATCTCTTACTGTTGTATTAAAGTTTGTGCTATTTCCAAATCCAAGGCCAACTCATATACATATATTAAACACGTGTGAGAAGGACCTGTTGTGACTCGAACCTTGATTTTTTAATTAGGCAATTTGCTGATTACTAATTTGCTTTTGAGCATGCACCTTATTCCAACCGCTGGACTAACTTCAAATCTTTTTACAGCTCTTGCAGTAGATTCAAATGATGTGTCGTTAAATGCGATCTCTATATCCAGAGAGGCTATCAGCATTAATTTCTTTATTCTCCAGAGGCTGCGTAACGAACACATAATCCCGATTCCATTGACCTTGTCAGCACAGATCGCATAGCACCTTGTGATTGGACCATCCTAGTTCTTTTAAGTAAAATTGATATTCCCAATCAGATAATGAGTAAAAGAATGAATGGAATAAATAGAATACAATTAAGGGATAAGAAAACTAAGTGAATTGGGCAAATTGGAGATGCGTCTATATTTTTCAGCGGTATCATTAGGTTTATAATAGATTCGATTATTTTTTTTATTAATTTCGTAATTTATCGTAACCATTCTCCCTTACCAGTAACAAATATTATTTAAAAAGTATATGAATCAATATCGAATCAATGAATGAAAAATTATGGATAATGTTTTTATTTTGTAAACTCA
This sequence comes from Anthonomus grandis grandis, assembly GCF_022605725.1. Taxonomy (NCBI): domain Eukaryota; kingdom Metazoa; phylum Arthropoda; class Insecta; order Coleoptera; family Curculionidae; genus Anthonomus; species Anthonomus grandis. The sequence continues at coordinate 32,692,953 of NC_065552.1, forward strand.
TGCATAGTGAACAAATTCTAGAATATTTGTGACCACAATACACTAATAATATACTATTAAAAAAAAGAATAAGATAAGTACAATAGAATATAAGGGTTTATGAAATAAACCTTGGTTTTTTAATTTTATAAAATTTATTGTACAGGAATAAATAATAAGATTAACAGAGCAGAACGAGTTTTGTTTCAAATGATATTTCTGATATCGTGTATTCTTACGAGGAAAGTTTATATTTTCTTTTGTTTAAGTAACTTACCTGCAATTTTTTTTCTCAGAAAATGTTGTCTTCAGTCAGAAAATGTTGCACTTCAGTTTAATAATGTACGTTTAATTATTTTTTACTAATTATGGGGAAGTTTTACATTTCAGTAATTTAAAAAAAAATAAAAATCGATGAAACACTCGCCGATTGCATACATATTTAAACACCTTGCATCTTTTAGTTTTTAAGCCTAAAGTAAATATTAATAATTTATGATTTTTTTTTTGGGGAAATTTGCATAACAAAACAGGTTATTAACAACGTGACAAACGAGTACGTTTTTGGAAATTTTTTAATTAAAACATTTTTTTGACTAACCAATTAATTGGTTACTTTATTTGCTTATAGTGTCCTTATTATGGAAAATATCTATAGTTTCTGACCGAAAAACAAGTTATATACCACAAGATAAAGTATTAATGTAAACTATTATAAGTGTCTGCCATTCTTGCTTCCAGTAATGGGTAAAATTTAATTAAATAAAAAAGTTATCATCAAGGTAAAGTTGCCACGAATTTTGTTTTATGTTGCCCGTTTTTTACATGATGGACTATTCCGAGAAAGCCTCTTGACATAATCTAAGATATTTCTCATTATCTTATAACCTACGTTCACCATTACCTATTATGCCACTTCTGTGCATGTGATATCTTAGTCTGAAGTCACGAGTATGCACCCCCATTAGTGGCACTTAATAGCACCATTACTTAATCCTCTATTGATATTTGTTAAACTTTTTTAAGATTTTTTTTTTCAATTTTAATACAGTTTATTATTTGTGCCGTATGGAATACCTAAAACTAGTTCTGAACCTATAAGATATTCTTCGGTATCAGACTTTGCTAATCGGTCTACCTATTCGTTAAGAGATATTAGAGAGGCCTATATCGCACCTACTATAGATGTCCACGTGCACATGCATATTTATATTGTATCATATTGATGTTTTCGTATTTTGGTTGTAAGCCACTTATGCAAAATTCCAATAGCGTGTGTCTCCGTCTGAAATATCGAGGTTTTTTAATACTGCCCTACGTTTGTAGATACCAGCCTTGACTCCTGATTCTGATCTGATCCTCGAGTGATCAGTCTACATGCTAACGATGGATTTTTACAATATCTTGCTACGTTCCAATATTTTGATGACCATGTAGAGTCTAGTATATTCTGAGTTCTGTTACACATTATGTAGCTCTGTTCTGTTGTTTCTATTCTATTCGATCCACTCTAGCCAAGTTATTTCATGCATAATTTTGCCTTTATGTGAGGCTCACATCAGGTAGATATGCAGAAGAGTTATAGCACGTTCATAGCTGCCGATGTCGTTTTAAAAGAACCCATAATTCGTAAGCAAGTCAGTCTTGACATAGTTTTGTTTGGCTACTTTTATTGGTTTAATTTTTTGGTTGCTGGTATTTATTAATTTGAGCTCTCAATATTATTCCTGTATTTTTTCTCTTTGCTTCGTTCGCTTTGAATTTTCTAAAATGACTTCTTATTTTTTGGCATTATATCTTCAATAACATACAAAACTTTTTAAAATTTAATACCTGCTCTTTCAAAATTAATTGCAAACTTTCGATGTTCGAATTAAAACAATCGAAGCAAGAAAATAGTCAACTGATTTATTTACACACTTATACTAGTAAACACGATCACTTATGACTACTGGAATTATTTATTTCCACCGTATTTATACTATTACTTCTATTTATGTCCGATTTAAATATCGCGCCAATATTCCGAACTGCACTGCACTGAACTGTCAACGTCCCCCAGCGGCGACGCGACCCCTTACATTCGCTAATCTTCCATGCATCTCAAGAGGTGTCGTGTTGTGTGCCTGCTTGTGTCATTTCGAAATTACAAAGAATTGGCATTGTTGTCAATATCGTTACAATATTTTATTAAAATTTGATTGGTTACACTCCACACAACTATTAAAACCATGCAATCGGATCAAACAACAAGCAATGGTTCAACCTGAATTGCAAAAAGGCAGTAAACACTAAAAACGCAGCATATCGCAAATGGCGTCAACATCCTTCCATCGAAAATCGGAGGAACTTTTTAGCCTCCAGAAATAGCTGCAAGCGAATTATTGATGAATGCAAAGAGAGTCACAACAACAGGATCAAAAACAAACTGCTAAACTGCCCGAATAGAACAAGATCTTTCTGGTCGGTATCGAAAGCCGTTAGTCAAGGATTTGCTAAGACGGCCTTGCCACCCCTAACAGCAGATGATGGTTCTATCGCGGTAACAGCAAGGGAAAAAGCCAACTTATTGGGTAAACTCTTCGCGTCCAATTCTACTCTGTACTCGCAAGGCAAAACACCGCCATATTTGTTAAGGGTGAATTCATCGATGAGAGAAATTTCGTTTCCCCAACGAATTATAAAAAAACTTCTTAAAAGCGTAGACACCAACAAAGCTTCTGGACCCGATGGAATTCCAGCCCTAATACTAAAACATTGTGCAGACGAATTGACTCCTACCTTATGTAGACTGTTCACGGCATCGTATAAACAGGGTCTATTTCCAACAAGCTGGAAAACTGCTCGAGTGCAAGCTGTACCCAAAAAGGGTAAGAAGACGATGCCCTCCAATTACCGCCCGATTGCACTAGTTCCAGTAATATCGAAGATTATGGAGAAAGCAGTCAACCAACAACTGTTAAGATATCCGGAATCATCTGGACTGATCAGCGATCATCAATACGGCTTCCGAAAGCTTAGATCCACCGGCGATCTTCTGGCTTACGTCATACACTTATGGACGGCGGCCATGGAGAAGCACGGCGAGTCCCGCTCAGTCGCTCTTGACATTTCATGAGGGATGGCATGAGGGACTACTAACCAAGCTCTCCTCAATTGGCATACAAAACTCATTATTGAATTGGATCAAAAGTTTTCTTGAACAATGAACAATCCAAGTAGCCGTCGATGGATACCTCTCCGACAAATTTAACATTAACGCTGGAGTCCCTCAAGGATGCATTCTATCCCCCACCCTTTTCTTGATATATATCAACGATTTGCTAGGAACCACTGTCAATCCAATCTACAGCTTTGCGGACGATAGCACACTTATTTCCACATTTAAGTCCTCCAAACCAACGACAGCCGCAAGTTCTCAGAATCTTAGGCAGCAACAAGTAGCTTCAATCAACAATCTTGGAGTGGGGCGGTAACAGTCTGGTCAAATTTAACGCTAAAAAAACGCAGGCTGCAGTATTTACGATGAAGACTAACCTTGGTGGCCCGGAGCTAGTTATGGCAGGGAAAACATTGCCAATGAAATTATCTTTACACCTTCTAGGAGTCGAGGTCACCAACAGTGTGTCCTGGCATGACCACGTTGCCGAGGTCGCCAGGACGGCTTCCAAAAAACTCAGAGTGCTTTTCAAAACGAAAAAACTGTATACACCAGAACAGCTGCTGACTCTTTATAAAGCTCAAATACGCCCTTCCCTCGAGTATTGCTCGCATGTCTGGAGCTCATCACCCAAGCATAGTTTAAACCTGCTGGATTCTATACAGAAGAGAGCTATTCGTCTTATCGACAAACCAAAACTGACAAAGAGTCTGGATAGTCTGGAGCACAGGAGAAAGGTGGCTGATCTCTGTTTATTCTACCGTTATTATCACGGTAAGTGCTCCTCTGAGCTGGCAGGGCTGTTCCGGCAAGAAGGATGCGTCTAGCAGTTGCGGCTCATCAACATCGAGTCCACCTGCCTACCCCAAGGACATCGCTGTATCGGGACTCATTCATCTGGAGAACATCTTCTTTGTGGAACAACGGGCTTCCACCTCACATATTTCCCGACGCATACAACCTACAGCGATTCAAGATAAACGCCCACAAATATCTTCGCGCAAGCACCACTCCAAGAGTGACATAACACTTTCCTCTTGTGCTTGTGTTTAATAAAAAAAAAAATAATGCAATGATGAAATAATAAACATTAAATTTAATTACTACTACTAAATTTAAAGGAGTTAAAATTAAATAACTAACAGAAAAAAGAGATTAGCTATTGAAAGTAGCCACAACCTATGATTATGCATACTTCACCTCTCTCGAACCCTTCGGAAAGTTTTAGAGTATTCAGTGGCAACACGCAGAATCCCACCTATAGGACTATACACGACCTGGTTCATACTTCTCAGGAAGAATGACGCAATATTTGTCAACAGTATATTTCCAATCTCACAGACAGTGTGGGCGGACGTCTCCAAGCTTTTATAAATGCTAGAAGTAGAAATACACGGCACTAAAAAGTTTTTCAGTACCTGTTGTAAGCAGAAGTATTAATTTGTTGATTTTAATATATATTAGAAAATAATCCTGTATCAAAAAAAAATCCTAAGAGTAATAAAGTTTCGGGTTCGTTTAGGGTTATGCAAACATTTTGAATCCTTGTGTAGATTTAGAGATCTGCGTCGCTAGGATTGTGTTGTTTCTCCATACCTTATCAAGGATTATGTTAACTTAAACTATTTCATGTCTCGACACTAAAATGGGCTGGTGCTCTATCGTGCATAACCTGCATATATTTAAAACAAACTTTTTGTTCTTAAAACTTATAATGCTGTAACTCAAAAGTTAGGAGGAATAAGGAGACTTTTCTTTTTACAATCACCTAAGGATTTACCCCTTTAATGTTGTTTAATGCCTCTTGTTCTTAAACACCCTACTGTATGCCTAACGAATCTGCGGCTAGGAAAAGAATTCGATGTTGTTGAGAGCTCCCCTGTAAAATATGAATTGAGCTGGGTAGGAAATTGTGATTTAAAAATCAAATTTTAAATATTACTTTCCCAGTAATAATAGACCTATGATGGTCATCCATATACCTAGGCTATCGCAGCCCAACCACTATCGAAGGTGTGTATGTCAGACCTTAACGTAGCTTAGCTAACCCTGGAAGATGATAGGCAAAAGAAAATCATTGTCCTGGCATCTGTCTACCTACCAGAGGATGTTCATTCAATAGGAAGCTGATGGAATTGTTAGAATACTGCTAGTCGCCAAGCATGGAACTGGTAACAGGATGTGACTCCAACTCACACCATGTTTTTACAGATAAAGATCTCCTAATTTGAAATATTGGAACTTTATCATCTTCAACTTTCGAAGTCAGAAGAAATAGAAGCATGGATAACGTACGGCAGGGAATTAATTAGAGAAGTATACCGATTCTGCGAGACTCTAAAAAGCTTTCGATAAAGACTGATGTTGAGAAATAGACAGGCTATGGCACATTTACTCTTCTTCTATTTGAAAGAAAGAGAAAAGGCCAGCCTCAAAACGCCTTAAAAATAGTCTACCTAAAGTTATCTTAAAAACTAATCTGGAATATTAATTTAGACAAATATTTATGATAATAATGCAAATATATAGATGGCCTCGTTACTGATTTTTAAAAGTAAAATGCATTCTATGTGTGGAATGAATGAATTATCGTTATGCATTGTCTATGGGTTTTGACGCATTCTGTAATTGCGTCAAAATATTCCGCTTTAGTTTGGGTCAGATTAATCACCTCAAGCTTTTTCCCATATGTAATTCATTGGCAAATTATGGAATTAGCACGAATATGATTAAACAAATTTTGGATGACGTACAAATTATTCTTACCAAAAAAAACATATTTACATAAATATATATTTGGGGCAGGTATCTGTTCTTATTTTCAAAATATCTTGAAAAAAACTAAAATTTTTCGATCTTTTGCGTAATAAATGGATTATTTTTTCCTAATTATCTGGAATATGAATTTTTATATAATATAATAGATCTGCAGTGAGCAGCCGTATGCTTTTGCGCAGATCCCAGTAGCTTTGGAAATGTTGGCTCTCTAGTTTGAGAAGGTTAATTTCGCTGGGCAAACTTTAGGAGCTTCCTAGATATTTGTACCTAGAAGATCGTGCTAAACGAATTTCACATCTCTTTAGGAACATATTCTTTAGCAATATGACAGCTACACATTTTGCTCCGTCGATTTTGGGCTCAGACCTTAGACAAGCTATATGCTATCACTTAGACAAGCTGTATTCTATAACTCTATACCACTCCTTCATCAGTTCACTTTATAAACTCTAGTACTAACTTGGGGTTCCTTATCGGCCATAATAGATTTAATGAAATTTATTAAAGCAGATTGAGGCAAAAATGCTCTTTAACAGATTTTAGCCGATACCGTTAAAATACGCAAATCATACATTTAAACTTTTTTCCGTAGTTTATAACATAAACTTTTGCGTGATTTTAATTATGTCAGTAAAAACCTTGGAATTTGGAAAATATGACCTTAATATGGTTAAAACTCTGGTATTAATTATCAAATGATATCGTATTAACGGCGTTCATTTTATGTAAAGAAGTATAAATCTCAAGAAACCCCTTCATTTCCCAAGCGTATTTTCCCCAAATTTTTGTCGCAGATATGCCTAATAGGCTCAACCATCACAGTTTAATACTCCTGTCAATTATGCAACTTAAACTTGTACTTCTTATATCTTAAGTTTACTTGTAAGTTTTATCTAAGCTTTGTTTCGCTGACTTTTGAATCTTCGAATTCTTTTTTAGTTTTCATATTTTGCACTTTTCAACATATTTGCAAAGGACTACGAAAACGTATACGACATATGTGCTTCGAGTACTGATCCCACTGACCACAATAACAACTAGCCATTAGTCCTTCCTCAAATGATTTTTTTAACAATCAGGATATTGAGATTTGGTTTAAGAATAGTAAAAAATTCAAGTAGATTCAAGTAGGTTCAAATTTGTCAATGTATTTTTCAAGATAAAATTAAAAAAAAAATCTATATCCTAGTTTCGCGACAATATGCCTTGGTAATGTGTTACAGTCGCTGCTTAATATTCATGTTTGGCATTAGAAATTATATTACGGATTTCACTATCATCAATATGTAGTATTATTGAAATTTTAACATTTATGAATAATAGTCGCAATGAATTCCTATTTTGATTATGCAATGGAAAAGCATATTTCCTAATATGGAATTTTCTTAATATTTTTTTAGATAAAGTAAATATTAACTGTTCTAAAGAATTTAGTTCAGTAGAAATATTTACATTAAACGATAAGTTCATCTGTATAACACTAATTAACTTACTTGAAATTAGAGCGAACAATAAAGCCCCTTGTTCATGGAGCAACTGGCTTCTAATCCAATAAATATGTTTGCCACTTACAATTTTTTATGCATCCCTACAAGTTGATTCAAGTCATATTTCGTACAAGAACATACTAGTCATGTATCGGTAACATACTTGTAAGTTATTATTTGTCACGAGAGTGGCAGTGTCGATCACCGCTTAATTTTGTTGATTTTTCAAAAAAGATGAAGAATGTAAAATGTGTCTTTAAGTATATAGGATTATATCAACAACATGCCACATCTGGTTCGGATCATCTCCTCCAATGCCTTTGTAGCTTTCTATTATTACTTGATTATGAATTATTCTAAAAGTTATTCAATATGTGTTTAATATATTATATATAAGGAGACTGGATATAATAAAACTGTTTCGCATCAATTTCGTTTTTTTTATTTGTGCCAGATGAAAATAAATTCCGAAAGTAGCGAGAGGTATTTGATTACATTAATAAAGGTATTCATCTATGCGATTTGCACTTTTCTAAAAAAGATGTTGTCCGGATATGTCGTAAAATAATCGATAAAAATACTTACCAGACATGAAGGAATTAATGGTTTGCTACCTGGTGCTTTTAGAATGAACACTCTCGAAAGTCGAATACAACAGGAATTGGATTTCAAAACATCTGGTTCTTGAATTTAAAAAAAAAACAAAATTTTGAGTAGGTATTTGAAACTTTGCAGATCATTGATGTTTTGCTGCGTGGTGTTTTTTATGAATGAACACTTTTAGTCGAATAGAATAGCAATTGCATCCTAAAACATATAGATTTTGAGTGAGAAAAAAACAAATTTCCCAACTAACTACATATGCGACTGAAGCAACGGTATCTTATTTATATGTTTATTTTTCTTATCATAAACTGTTTGACCGTATGGAAAATCCTGACTTATGCTGCAATACTTAATTAAAATCAAGCCATCAAAACAACCATATACGGTTGTTTTGATTGCAAATGATTTCCTCTATTGACACTTTTCGTTTGGACGTCTACTTTTCGAACACCCCGTATATCAATAACATTATCAAAAGATAGGTTCAGCAAATTAGAGTGAGGCACCCTTCAGACCAACAGCGCCGATGTAGCAACTTTCTGAAACTAGTTTTCGTTCGTTTGAGGGTATACACGTTTAGCATACAGAAGAACATTCTCCTTATCTCTAGTCTCCTTGGTTCGTGCTGTGGGAACTTGCCTTAAGCAATGGTATATGACAAGTGACAGATCAAATAAAACGTTAAACATAACCTTACAATATTCAACAACAAAAAACTGAAAAACAAGCCGTGCTTGTAAAACTTTCGGTTTCCCAAGTATCTTTGCTAATTACTTAACTTTTGTGTTGTTCAGGTTTAAATAATACAAGTAAGTTCTTTAACGTGTGAATGAAGGTTTTCTAAAATAGTCTAAAATGGGTTCTATTTAGTGCTTGTTACACAAATATATTTTCACTGTTAAGTATTAAACATGCTAATTAAAATTCTAAATAATAAAATACTATACTAATAACACTTTTTTATACATTTACTCTATATTTTAAAGCCAGAAAATAGCCACTTTTTAATTGATAGTAACACAGTAGACAAATGCCTTATGCTACTTTGGATAATCCTCGGTTCACCTGAGATTTAGTTTTTCCAAACTCTGAAAACCCAAAAACTAGAAATTTGCTTTATTAACACAACCATATAGTTAATGACAAAGCAAAAAACAAGTAATTAAATATGAAAATATGAAGGTTAGGAATTTAGCAGATATTTAACATACAAAATTTCCAAGCATACTCACATATTTTATAAAGTTAAAATAGGTTCGGTATATGGTTAACATAGGTTCGGGTTCAATTAGGTGATAAAACTTTAAACTGTTAAAATATATATCATCAAATTATATGTTGCAACTTCTTCACAGCAATTCTAAGTGGCAAATGATTAAACATTTTCTTTAAGACAAACATTTTTCTCAAAGCTGAATGGAGGATGGATATACCCGAGTTGATGAGAACTTAGGGTAGAGTTAATTTTGGGTGCAAAAACTGTGGTATTATGTTTCTATACATAAGGCAGGCAGTTATCCCACAATAGGCTGACCTAAGACATTTAGTATGACCTGACCAGTGACCATACTATGACCTAATTAAGACATTTAAATCATTGGTTTTTAAACTTATTTATAAACTGTTAAAAAACTATTTAAACTTATAAAAGTAGGATAAAAAAAGTTCACAATTGGAAAAGTACCCTCAAATAATTGCTGTAGCTGAGAATGAAATTAATAGAGTGACAAGGATTCATTACCAAAGCTGCTTCAATTATACATAATTCAATAACTGACTAAACTTTAGGCATTTACAAGTTATTGGAGAAATTATTTCTTAGTAACAGATTTGAACAGCATATCCTCGGTACTTGCAAAAAGGTATCTGCAGGTTGTTTTGCAGTCAGAGCGGCTACCCTGGAGCTTGGCATGGAGTTTGGAAGATCTGTATATTTTTCAATAATTGAATCCCACCTTAGGTATGCCATTTGCTTCTGGGGTAATGCAGCTGCCTGCCTTCTACAAATGCTGCTTGTTTTACAGAAGCATGCTGTACGTTACATCTGTGGGGCTAAACCAAGGGATTCCTGTCACCCATTATTTGTTAGGCTGGGCATACACACTGTCTTCTCCCTCTACATTCAGGAAGTGGCCTGCTTACTTTTTGCAAATCGCTTTAAATTTATAACCCCAAATCCAATATACTTAACGCGTCAAGTTAACGATCTAAATCTTCCAATCCCCTCCTCCACATTAACTAAAAAATCTATTTTCTATGAGGGAATCAAAATTTTCAATCGTTTACCAGGTGGAATCAGGGAGGCAACATGTATTGACACTTTTAAACGTAAATTGAAAATACTTTTGACCGAAAAATGTTAGTATTCACTGGATGAATACTACGTCGACACATTCTAATTTTCCCTAAGTATATTTCCTAAGTATTTGAATTTTATTTGATTTGTTTGTATGGTTTGAATTCTTTGCTGTCTTATACTAGAGGGGATAATTATGGAATTTAATTTACTTTTTATGTATTTTTTTTCTGCTGTTCTTCTGTATTGTTTTCTGATGTTTGTTTTGGAACTCGAGTGTGTATGCGGTATAGTGGTAGTAATTTAAGGTAGCTTTGTTTAGAACAATTTTTCTTTGTTAATAACAATAAAGCATTTTTTTTTTAATAATAATACCTAGGCTAAGGTTAAACTTTGACACAATTACAAATTATTTCACAGTGCTCTTTTAACAAGTAAAGAACATTTTCTGAATTGGAATTAAAACTACCAAGATAATGCAGAAGGGTGCTAGAGTAGCTACTTATTCAAGTTGGCTGGCCAATGTGGACCATAATAGCAAAAGACTGTAACAAATGACTTACAAGACTTAGAAGAGCTCCAATCCTTATCAAGAAAATCAGTGTCCATTAGTATCACTGAAGCATACAATGGAAGATTTGCTAATATAGTTTTTAGTTTAAAAATAAATACTTAAACATTAGGCGACTGATAGGCACACAAGAAGAAAGAAAGAAAGAAAGAAATTGTGCTATATTACGTAAGAATAATCTTGTGTACAAGCATCCTACAAGCTAAAAAAACAAAACAAAAATACAATTTCAAAAGTTGACAAAACAATGAACAAAATTAAACACAAGAAGACAAAACTTTTTGAACATACTTGGATTAAAGATAACTAAATAAAACAATCAATTACTAAATAAAGGTAAACTTGTTGACAAAACTAGAGAAAAAAAACATTCCAACATGTCCAAGGTTAAAACCTATCATTAAAAAAGTCATCCAGGTTATAATATGCCTTAGCCAATAAAAGCGTCTTTAATTCTCTTAAATTTCTTAACATCTAATATATGTCTAACACATAGAGGAACATGATTGTAAATTTTTTTACTTATGTAAATTAATGAGTTTTTGGTAAGGGAAGACATAGGAATAGGTAGGGGAACATCATTTACACGACGAGTCAAATGGCCAGTGTCAGAGGGTAGTTTGGGAATTTTGTGAATAAGAGCAGCTTTTTCTAAGATAAAGAGTGAAAAAAGAGTTAGGATTTTTTCAGAAATGAAGAGGGGTTTGCAAGAATCTCTTAACTTAGCAGAACACAGGTATCTAACTGTTTTTTTTTGAATAACAAAGACAATGTTAAGTAGCCCCTTATTAGTTAAACCCCAAAAAGGCAAGCCATACCGAATATGAGATTCAATAAGTGAAAAGTACACTGAACATGCAACCACCCCTCCTAGCTCTTGTTTTGCCATTCTTACTGCAAAACATCCAGAAGATAATTTCTCAGCTAAATGTAAAATATGATCTTTAAACTGTAGGCGACCATCAATGGTAATTCCTGGGAACTTGCAGCACTCTTTATTCTGCAAGAGGGAATTTTCGTCAAACATCAGACCCTGAACATCGCACTTAAACCCCATAATAGACGTCTTTCTTACATTAAACACGAGCCTGTTGGAAGCACACCACCCTGATAAAATCTGGTCTTCAAGGATACAAGTCTTAATATAATCAGAATTTTTATGGCTCCATACTATGGTGGTATCATCAGCAAACTGAACCACCTTGCCCTGCAGTTTCAATGAACTCAAGTCATCCACATACAGTAAAAATAACAGTGGTCCCAACACTGAACCCTGGGGAACGCGGCATTTCAGGGATCTAGAAGCAGACAAACGCTCTGACACTGTAACCTTCTGAGTACGATTTGATAGATAGGACTCAAGCCATCGCAACGCTACGCCCCTAAAACCATATTTATCGAGCTTAGATAACAGTATTCCATGATCTACACAGTCAAATGCTTTGGATAGATCACAAAACACTGCCGCCGCTGACTCTCCAGAATTCAAGGACACATAGACGCTCTCAAAAAAGCTAAAAACAGCATCATGAGTCCCTTTACCAGCTTGAAATCCAAACTGATTTGCAGACAAAATGCCATTATGATGTAAAAAGGACAAAATTCTACTTTTTGCAAGTTTTTCAACTATCTTAGAGAGGGTAGACAAAATAGAAATGGGACGGAAATTACAAGGCTGATCCAAATCTCCACCCTTATGAAGAGGGATAACCACTGCCTCTTTTAAACATGAAGGAAAAATGCCAATATGTAAAGAATTGTTTATGGCACAAACTAAAGCATTTAGAGCAAACATCAAGAACAACTTAAATTTTGTCGAATGAGCAATATACATTTCAAAATCCATTTCTTCACAAATATGATTATACTTGGCAACATTTTGAAAATCAGACAAGTTTTGGAAATCCTGTTTACACATAATCATAGTCCTCTCTTGTTACAATTTAATCTAAAGAATGTATGGTATAGTTTGAAATAAAAATTGGTTCATCAGCCTTATTCCAATGCTCTGTAAAAAATATAATTTTGGGATAATCTATGCTTTCCAAATAATCTTGAAGTTTGCAGGTCTTATTGTGGATAGATTGACAATTTAAAACAAGGGACTGGTATTTAATGACATTTAAGGTTGTCAAATCTAGGGCTGCAACCTATTTATCCTGTTCTGATTTAAAAACGGACTATCATTTGAAGATGCATTAGAATCAAAAAGTTCAGGTTGCCAACATCACTCTATTATAATAAATATAAAAAGTCAGGAGATGTGTCATTGAATGAACTGAATGAAAATACCTAAAGTTAATCTTTATGTCACACATGAAGAAATGAAATTAATAATTATTATGAGAGTACAATAGTGTCTTTAATAATTTATTTTTACGCGGAAAATCACCATTAAGAAATTACTTTTATGAAATAATACATTTTTATTTATTTTAGGATCATGGATGCTGATTTATATGATGAATTTGGAAATTACATTGGACCAGAATTAGATAGTGATGATGATGAGGAAGAAGAACATGAAGCACATGATGAGGATGAACAACATGAATATGATGTAAGTAAATATTATTTTATTATGATATTGTTTAATATTTACAGTAATACCAGTTTTAAATATTATAGGTTATATTTATTTAGTTAAACATTCACAATATACATAATTTAATTATGGTACTTATGGGTATGTTATACCCATAAGTACTATATCTTCCTAATTTTGTAATAAACAATTATTCCTTTAAGACTTTAAAACATAATTGCCTCTATTTTTTTATAGGATGAACAAATGGAAGATGAGCCACAACCAATGGCAATAGTTCTGCATGAAGATAAACAATATTATCCCTCAGCCTTGCAAGTCTATGGACCAGATGTTGAAACAATAGTGCAAGAAGAAGATGCTCAGGCTCTTGATGTACCCCTCATTGAACCTGTAAAAAAGAAAAAATTTCAGTTGAAAGAGCAAAATTTACCTGAAACTGTTTATAACATGGAGTAAGTAGATGTATTTTATGTAATATTTTCTGTGGAGAGGAAGTGTAGTAGATTTAGGACCTCAATTAAAAAATATCTAAAATAGTATACACTCTTCATTTATTATATTTAAAACATGAAATAAAGCCCTATTGAAGAAAACAAACTATATTGTCATACTATGATAATATGATACAAGACTTGAACATTTGGAAATCTTAATATGAAGTTCTTTGAAGTGAATTCTCAATTTAATGAGTACTTTTTAATTATATTATTAATCATACATTTTTATTGTCATACATATAGAAAAATAGAGTCTTATTGTTCATTCAGCGAAGTCAATCTAGACAGGTCTAGAAGCTTGTTAGAAGGAGTATTTATAGACAACAATCTAAAATTTAACATATATATTTAAATTATTTAAAATACTTTCATCTGTTTGGAAGAGTTATTAATTGTATTAATCATATTCTTCATAAGGGTAAAGAAGTTAATCAGTGAAAGGTACATTTATAAATAATAAGAAAATAACCAGATCTTAAGACATCTTTAAGTTTTTTGCCAGCTATGAATATGCAAGAATAGTTTATTTTAGTTAAATTGATTCTCAAATCTACTTTGATGTTCTTTAAGGCTTTTGGTTCCAACAATTGTTTAATTGTAATAATTCAATTTCTCTGGTAGATAAAATTGTTTTGATTTTTTTGTCACTGGAATTACTGATCCTACTTTTAAAAGACTGTATCTGAGCAACTCTATGAAGCATGTTCATACATAGAATTATATTACGTGATATTACATTCCCTTACAACTCCTATCTTATAAAAAAAGAGTCAAAAATTGTCCTACAATGAATTACATCCAGATGCACACTTATCTATAAACTTAGTGGCAAAATTTCATGCAACAGCTTCAGTTGCAAACAAACCTACTAATGTGACAAATCCAGTCCTAAATGAAGCTGTAGAAGCTGCAGTTGTGGGTCATATGGTAATCGATCCCACACTCAATACAAGGAAAGTAAGTGAATTTATCAGGTGTTTCATGTAGAAGTGTTCAGAGAATTTTAAAAAAGCATAGGTTTTATCCGTACCAAAATAAAGTACTGCAGGAACTTAACGAGGATGATAATGACTGTCGTTTACAGTTTTGCGAAACTAGGAATGGAAGAATCATTGGCAACCCAGAATTTATTTTTAATGTTTGTCTGATGAATGCAGCTTTTTCCTTAATGGTATTGTTAACAGACATAATTGCAGATATTGGACGGATTTCAACCTGAGATTATTTAGGGAAGTACATACCCAATATCAAAATATTTTATAGCACATCTATTAATATCAGCACATATATCAAAAAAATTTAATATATGTGCTGGAATTTTCGGCAACCGCATTTTTGAGCCATATTTTTGACCTGGAAGTTTAACAGAGGAAATGTAGGGGAAGTGTACCTGTGATGGATCCCTTAAGAAATTATTGTTACCATTTCTTTAGTTTTGTTGTTTTCATTTTTTTTTTTATACAAAAATCAATCTATCACTGGATGTCAAATATAGGAAAGAGTAAATTTTGTATAAATATATATATTTTTTTAATAATGAACGCCTTTAAAAAAAAATATGAGGGGTCCATCAATGGCACATTATGTGCCCATGTTGGCCCCTGTTGTAAATAAATATTATCTTATTAACTTCTTTTTTAAGCTTTAATAAAAAAAATAATTTGTGGGGTACAAAAATATACATATAAGCTCAAAAAATTAAGTACATAATTCACAAGTAAATGATTTGCAACGGTAACTAACACCCGCACACTCAATGTGGCACCACGATTTACATACTTGACAGCGAATCCACTTTTCTTTGCTACGTGAGTGAGAGAATAACTCGTTGCAGTAAATGCAACTGGCATAATATGTGTCTTCTTTACCTTTTTTAAGGAATTTCTCCAAGATAGACTCGTCTTCGTCAGAACTGTCATTTTCAATGACAAGTTGCCGTTGTTTTCTTAATTTCGTTTCCTTTTCAATAACTTTTTCTTTGAGTTCTTGAATTTCTGGAGTGGAATTTAAATGACCAGTTTTTGCACGAGTTTTGCATTTTCTTTTTTCAACGCTTGAGGTGGAGGTTAAATTTCTTTCAGTGACACATTTAAAACTGAAGATGAAGAGGTGTTAAGATCAGAAGTACTTGGTTGATTTTGAATGTCTAACTCGATGGTACTGAGTTGAGCCTCCAATGGAATTTGCCTATCCGCTGCTAAAGCTGGTGCAAACTTCCAATCTTTAAAAATATCGGGATTAAAAGGATGAATTCCCGTCTTTTTAAATGAATTTATTGCGTTAGATGGAATAGCACTCTTCAAAACGGATCGATTAAGGCTTGCTATTTTATATTGTGTGACTTTCCTTGCCTTTCCTGGGTTTTGACGCAGCCATAATTGGATTTCCTGGTCAAAATAGGTGTGAAGAGGACGAAAGAATCCGACATCTAATGGTTAAACGTGATGGGAACAGTGCGCCGAAAAACAAAATACTACAACCCCGTTTTCTTTAGAAAACTGTGTTTTATGGCTACTGTGGCCATCTAAAAGTAAAAGAACCTTGTTCTCATTAGATGCTTTTGAATACCTTACAAAGTGCTTTAGCCATTTACAAAAAATTTCAGTGTTCATCCACCCTTTTTCTTGCACAAAAGCTATGCTACCAGCGGGAGCACCATTCATAAGCTCATCATTCATTCTTTGACGAGGATAAATAAGAGCAGGTGGAATATAAGTACCTATGGCATTCAGTGCGCACACTGCAGTGACGTGTTGCCCCCGCTCTGCACTGCTGAGTGCCCCAACTTGCTTGCGTCCTTTTACAGCGTAAACTTTCTGACATTTCTTATGGACTGTGGTCAAACCTGACTCATCCATATTATATATGTTTTCCAGAAGAAAGTTAAACTGCTCTAGAGTATTAGATAGTGCTTGAAAATAGGCTTCAATATTTGGCTTGTTAAAAGCCTGGGCTCTGGCCAATGACGTGCTTTCTGGGCATCGCAAAGATATTCGTGGGTTACGTCTTAAAAGTCCCCTAACCCACTTCCAACCTGCCATTTTTGTTTGAACAGTCCCGCTTAGCCAAACGTCTTCTTAAAGTTGTCTTCGGTACATTGAAGGTTTTGGCTGCTAACTTAAAACCCATATTGCTATTTCTTACATTCTCAATAGCCTGCCGCATGTCATCCTCATCCCACTGTTGCCTTTTTTTGGATGCCATATTTAAACCTAAATAGAAAAAATATATCTATAGAATATTTAAATTTGTATATTGTTTCCAATGACGGACCCCTGGTCCATCATAAGACAATTTCAAGGGGTCCATCATAGGCTGTTTAGCAAAAATCACATAAAAATAAAAAAAATAAAAAATTCTTTGCCATAACCTTAATTTTTTCCCGGTAGTTAAATCGAAACAGTTTTCCTAAACAGCAGTGAGAAAAACAGATTCTAGCAAATAACAAAACAAAAGTTATCTAACATTAGGTTAACCTACTTTGTTATATTAGTTTTACTTACCAATTTTAACTTTTCTGTTTATTTTCATAAAATCACTTTATATTTGCACGAGTACATATAAACAACTAAAGAAAAGCTTTAATCAACCTAACCAATGCGACGAAAATGTATTTTGCGCGGTAACTTTAAATATTTAACTAGTGGTCCATCATGGGCAGGGATCCATCATAGGCATATTTCCCCTACCTTGAGCTACTGAAAACTACTATAAAGCCAGCTTTACTTACTGCCATTCAGGAAGATGACCGCCAAAAAATATAATTTTTCAGCAAAAACGGAGCACCTCCGTATCATGCGTTTCATGCAAGGCAATTTTTGAATGAGAATTTTCATGGAAGCTGGAATGGATGGAGAGGACCAACTGAATGGCCTGCCAGATCTCCTGATTTGACAACATTGATTGACTTCTTTTTTTGGGGGTTATTTAAAATGCAAAATTTATGCTATGCAGCCCAATTCTTTAGAAGATTTGCGACAACCAATAGTGCACGACTGCCAACAAATTACACCTGAAATGTTACATAATGTGCGCGATGGAAGTTGGACGAGGACATTTTCAACTTTTAATTGATTATAAATAAATTAAATATGAATATTAGAACATTTATTGGTAATTAAATTTTTTTATAGTATTCAACACTCTTTTTATTTAGTCATTCACTGAAAGATAATGTAATACACTATTTTTCTTCCTATTCTGTATGTTTGTTTTTGAAGGTGGTAGACAATGGTACAGTGAAAACATCTTGTCGGACTTGCATTGTCTTATTTATTTAATGTAACACGACGTTTCGGTTGGTAAGTATCTCCAACCGTTATCAAGTGTAAACTGAAAAATCAGTTGACAATGCAAGTCCGACAAGATCTTTTCAATTCTGTATGTTATTATTGCCCTAGCTCGAAACGGCTTACTCTTACGGGTATTAAATTAATAAATAGGAAACAAAATCCTTTTTTTTAAATTTTGACAATTTGTGATATCCCAGAATCTGAAAACAGCAAGTTAAAACGTCGCCATTATAATAAATTTGACATGTTTTTGAAAATTTTTACATTTTATAGGGCCGAAATATAGATGCTGATATTTTTTCAAAATGTACACTTTGTTTACAGATTTTTAGCAGACATGATGGACAATACGTCTCTTATCCGCAATGTGGCATTAGTGGGGCATCTGCACCACGGCAAAACGACATTTGTCGACTGCTTAATCAGACAAACGCACCCGGGCTACCAGGATAACGAGGAAAAAAATCTAAGATACACGGATATTCTTTTTACTGAACAAGAAAGGGGTTGCTCAATTAAGTCGATTCCAGTCACTTTACTACTACAAGATATAAAGAACAAAAGTTATTTAATGAATATTTTCGATACACCAGGTATATAATCTTCCTACATATTCATTTGTTAGCAGTATACTTTAAAAATGTAAATTTTAGGGCATGTAAACTTCTCGGATGAAGTTACTGCTGCCATGAGATTGTGCGACGGTGTAGTACTCTTTGTGGATGCGGCCGAAGGTGTGATGCTTAATACCGAACGACTATTGAAACACGCTGTTCAAGAACAGTTGCAGATAACGGTATGCATCAATAAAATCGATCGGTTGATTTTGGAGTTGAAATTGCCTCCTCAAGATGCCTACTATAAGCTCAGACATATCGTAGAAGAGATAAATGGTTTATTAACGTAAGTTTCTATTTATTGTATGTAGGGTTGTTTGGTTTATCCCATTTTTTATGAGGATGAAGTTGAACCTCAGTGAAAGGCGAATTTATAATAATCAGAAAAAAGATAAATATTAAACATGTTTTTTGCCTACCTGTTAAATAATGTAAAACATGGTTAAATTAACAGGAAGGTGTTCTGCTATGGATGTAATCTTTTATATTAATTTTTTTGATACAACTTTTTTTTATATATGAATTTTAAAATGCTTCATAACACATATTATAAAAATGTTATGTCTTGAAGTATTTGGAGATGTTATTTAGGCGGTAAAGTAAAAGAATATTCGAATAGGGTAAGGTCAGGTAAGTCGGTGATATTTTTATTTAAACGTGAGCAATTTGTAGTTCTAAAGATAATATAATTTACTTGACCTTTCTATCCAAAAGTTCAATGTTTTACTCAATTGTTCATTTACAAAAAATGCTAAAATAATGTCAATTTTGACAGAAAAACATATACTCAAAAAAATACCAATCGGTTAGGTAATTTAGTTATAGGTAAGTTTAGTTGGTGATAGTGGAGAGGTATTTTGGTGATATGGGATTAGGACCAGTAAAAAATAAAATTATTGAAATCATGTAAGTATAGTTCATAAGAAAACATTGAGTTATTAGTATATATAACAAACATTATTCTGAGTCAGTTGAACGATGCTCATTACAACCGTCGCACATAAAGATGTCTTCATCTTCAGATCTCGATTGACAGTTTGTGTGATATGGAACGCAGCAGAAAGAACACTGTACCCATAACGCACCATTTTTGGCTTTCTCATCCTCTAGGTAGCTAATTCCACAGAGACCACAATACCAGTCATCATCGTCGTCTTTTTTCTTGTTTTTTGGTTTGGAGTTTTTCTTCGATGCACGCTTTTTCGTGTTAGAACCTCTTGTAGTATAACAAACCCAGGTTCGTCCATAAAGAATGGATGAGATAAGTTTTTTTTTAATAAATAAGAAAAGATCGAACGAAAAAAATAAATAAATAAGAAACCAATACCCTCCCTACGTTGTGTTTTGTAACAGAATCACTTATCTCGGATGCGCTTGACAAGACAAAATTAGGGAAATTTGAATTATTAGGATGGTATTAAAGAAAATGCAGTCTTGATAATACACCTTCGGTTACAACAAAAAAAATTAAGATAATTTATTTACTGTTCCTTTCTAATTCCTCATACATACTATTCATTTAAAACTGAAGAGAGATGGGTTAGTTGTTCAGCCATCACTAGAAGGTACTGAGGTCCCATACGGGAGGCTACCCAGCTACGAGTTGAATAGTTGAGTCAATATTCTAGGTATTATCACAGATAGACGGACAAATTCGCGAAACGTATATTTATTTATCTGTGGTTTGATTTACGTCTGAATATTCACCCAGTCAGGGTCGAAATGTTAGTTAGATTCAACAAGGCTCTAGCTTAATTTTGAAACACACAAATAATTAAAAAAAAACTAATTTCGAAAATATACTTAAAAATTCAGTAAATAAATTATCTCAGTCGACCACTTTAAATATTAATTTTCTCTTCAGCATGAAACAATTTTAGATAAATACATGCATAAGTTATTTCCTCCTATTCACGTAAAATATTAAATATATAAATATTAATAAAAATATATTTACACATTGCCAATAAAAAAACAAACTAATAAGTTTTAAATTTACTAACCTGTAGAAAATCTTAAAAAAAAAACCACTGCAACACAAGTAAAATACGATTCAATAATTTTTTTAAAGTAGTACCCTCGATGGCTGGGTTTTACTTTGTGCCCGTTCCCTCGCCACGCGACCGAAATATCTCCGGAAAGCAACGCCCAGAAATGCTAACACAAACAATCCTCGGCGCATGAATAGGACTGTCGTTATCCAATAAAAAAAATTAAAAAGATTTTTCAGACGACGCGATATGCTGAATCCCAAATCCAAACGAATATAAAATACTACGCATATAATTTAAAAATAGGTGGTTTTCTTCACTCTGGAGCTTAGTACTCCTGAAGGTCCTGGTTGTGGCTGTGTTGGTATGTGAGGATCAGTTAACCATTTTGCACTGGAGTCTCTGGTTTTAACCCGCGGTTTTACTTTGCTCACTTGCTGCACTTGCAGAAGGTAGTAAAAATAAATTGTCAGTGCTGGATTTTTCCAAAGGAGGATCAGAACGAAGTATATCATCAAGTCTAGTGACTGATTGATTTTCTCAAAGAGTCTCAGTTAGTTTTGATGGGGCTATAGCTTCGGGTGAGATAGCATCTTTATTCAAAGGACAGATTCCACTTTTTCGAAAGGCTTGTTCAATATTAGTGGGGGTAAAACTTTTAATCATTGCTACAGAAAATATTTCGTTGAAGTTATAACGGCTAGGTTTTTCACCGTTTTCTTTTTTCATGTTATTGTTTAAGCAGTTAGTCCAAGCGGATTTAAGGGACGATAAACGCCCACATCAAGTGGCTGGAGCAGATGGCTTGTGTGTGCTGGAAAGGTGAAGAGATGAATAAAATTTTGCTTTGCTAATTCTAAAACAGCCAATGACAAATGTGAAGCATGAGAGTCCATCAAGAGAATTTTGGGTCTTTCTTTTGGTATGGAATTAATAAAAAACTGGAACCATTCCAAAAAAAATATCAGAGTTTATCCAGCCTTTCGGTGACAGTTTTACTAACGAGTTAGGTATGCTCCACGGGCTAAATCAGGGTTCCAACGCACACCTTTGAAAATTACTAGGGGTGGTATAAAGGTGCCATTGTCACAAATGCAGCCGAGAACTGTAGTTGTTTCTCCCCTGTCTGCCTAACTCCTTTTGTAAACTAACTCCTTTTGTAAACATAATGCTTGCCTAGAGCCGTCACAACTTTTTTGGGTTTTTGCTACAAAGGACAACCCCGTTTCGTCACAATTCCAAATTCTCCCTAGCGTATTTTTAATGTCCAATTTTGTAATAAGAGTTTCTAATTTTGTATAGAATAGTGGGATTTGCCATGGAAGCTCGATATGCAGCTAAGTTTTCTGGCACACGTAATGTTAGCCCATATCTTTTTTTAAAGTTTGTCCACCACCACTTGCTAGCTAATTCATTATCCGCATTTAAAAAATTTTCACGACCAACCGATTTTGCAACCGAAAACGCTAGTTTTCTAGTATTGTGGACAGTAAGACCAAATCCTAACTCTTGCATGGCGATAATATAATTAAATATTCGGACTTCCAAGTCTGCCGGTAGAGCAAAGGGCCTTCCTAACTTTGATAAGTCGTGGATAACCGGATGACCTTCTGCATTTTCAGTTTTCGTTAAATATCTCTTTAAAGATGTCCAAGCAATCTTCATGTCTTTCGATGCTTTATATATAGACACACCGTCTTCTTCACGGACCATTTGTGCTGCTCCAATTATATCTTGCTTCTCATAATTTCTGTACTTTTCTTTGGGTATTTTATCTGCCATCTTATGGTAGGTAATTTGGTGATAGATAGATAGGTATGTTGGTGATACCCTGAAACAAACAACTAATTACATTTCGCAAAAATGCACTAAATTTACTAACGTATAAAACCCTAAAATCCTTTAAAAGTCCGCTAAGAAGTCGAGTCAAATTTTAAAAGCTGGCAAATCTAATCAGTTTTAAAATAAGACCATTTTTATACATGTGGAGGGCGTGAATGTGATAGAAAAATGAGTTTCAGTGGATTCGTAAAAATTTGAGAAATAGTATCGGAAATCGAACCTCTAACACACTGTATATAAGATCTAGGATATAATTGTACAAATTGTGAATGTGGCACCAACTACTCCCTTATGTCAAAAAAAGAAAATCCAACTGCGCTTAATTTTTTTTTCCTTTATTTTAGGTTATATTCTGATGATGCTAACCCTCAAATCGTATCCCCGGTTCTTGGAAACGTATGTTTTGCTAGTTCGCAGTACGGTGTCTGCTTCACACTGAAATCTTTTGCGAATATCTACAATTTATATTATGGCGAAGTTAATGTGGAAGAATTCGCTAAGAGACTTTGGGGAGATATCTATTTTAATCCCAAAAAGTAAGGAAAATATTTAGTGTATTAAATGGTGCTCTAAGTTTTTTATTTTTAGTCGAAAGTTTACGAAAAAAGCGCCACACAACTCTGCGCAAAGGAGTTTCGTGGAATTTATACTAGAACCACTGTACAAAGTATTTGCTCAAGTTGTAGGAGATGTAGATTCCACCCTACCTAAAGTCTTGGATGAATTGGGCATTAAATTAACCAAAAATGAGATGAAACTCAATATTAGGCCTCTTCTTAGATTGGTCTGTAATAAGTTTTTGGGAGATTTTAGTGGTAAGTAATTAAAAAAAACTATATATTATTAACTCTGGCATAAATAATATATTGTTTTATAGGTTTTGTCAATATGTGCGTGGAACACATAAAATCACCTTTGGACAATGCAAAAACGAAGATTTCTCATATTTATACAGGACCAAATACCAGTAAAGTATATGATGATATGGCTAATTGTGATCAAGAAGGTTACCTTATGGTAAGCAAAATAAATACACTCAAATGATCTGCGGTTTTTAACCATCGTAAAACACTATTTATCGTATTTGCCATAAAAATGACTTCAAAATGCGACAAGATAGAGTTTCATCGCAGATAATTTTCTTGATAACTGATTTTTTTCTCTTATGTCATACAAAATAGTTAACTATAGATTAGCAACTAAATAAAGGGCCCTTTAACTTTTGTATTCCATAGCTTTTTACTTATTAAAATTCAATTTGAAACTACTCTTAATTTTTCTCAAACGTTCATTTAAGTTACGTTTAGTTAATGAAACCTCATATAGTTAATGAAACTGTTTAACACTTAAAAGTGTTAAACTTAAATGGCCGAGAAATAAACAATTAGTTATCCCCTGGTTTTTAACAAAAAAGACGTAAAATTATTTTTTTTCTTGAAAACTGCTAGAGATATAGGAATAAAATATCTAAAAATATATAGGGTGCTCCATTTAAAAAATCAAAGGTGTTGCCATTTTTCTATATAAGCGGCAATGCTGCAGTGCTGAAAATATTTTAGATCGATAGAGCATTGTTACCATGGCTACCAAATTTTCGGAAAAAATCGTTTTCCAAATATGGCTAAGGTACTATCGGTCGTCAATCACCCTGTAAAATAATAATATTTATCAAATTGCTTTCAAAATACAAAAGCCCTTAAGGGCGTGGAACAATGTCAACAAGAGAATAAATGACCTAACAGTAACAAGATAAATTTGTTTACTTAAAGGTAAATATTCTTTACAGATTTAGAACTAAATATTTACATTTAGAAAATACATGAAAACAATGACATTACTTAATCATGATGATTGAACAACTCTCACAAACTCTTCCACAGAATAGAAAGCATTTTTTAATAAAACATTTTTATGTGAAGACCACAGGCAAAGAAGGCGCTATGTCAAAAAAACGGGATTTCGAGAAAACCCGTTCTAAAGCATTGGAACCTTTATTTTTGTTCGTTGGGGTGAGTAATATTCCAAATAAATGATACACAAATGTAGCTTTCATGTTTATTATTAATGTTTATCTAGTAAATTAAATCAAATAGTAAATAAATTCTACAAAAAGAAGAAAAAGACTCCTCATTACAGAAAAAAAGGTAAAAACGCACTTTGTCATATTATGATTTATTACAAAAATATTATGATTCTTAACCTAAGTTTTTCATTAAAAAAAAATCTTAATTGTCTAGAATTATTAATAGTAGCAATAATTAATTTTTGTGGTGGCCAGTGTCAGTTTCTTGAAAATGGGATGCTCTCAAAGTATTGCTGAGCCTCGGGTCCACAAAATTTTTTAAGATCTTGTAAATCTTTCCACTTTGCATGACTCAATGGTAATGGACTTAAAATTTTAAATTCCCTATAATAGTAAAACTATTTAAAAATTTGTCATACACTAAACTCACCATCAAATAACAAATCGGGAAGATTAAATTCTCCAGCTTTAAGCAGTTTATTAGGTCGAAATTTTCTGTCTGTTATGAGGCTTGATTCCCACATCCCATTGTAGCTGTTTCTGAAGTAGATTAATTGGGGATGTTCTCTCACAATCTTCAGTTCTCTTATCGGTCTTGTTGAAAAAGGACATTTTCTTCTATATCTGGGCTTCAAAAAGGACGTCAAGTTTCAAAAAAGATCTTGTTTGGCTTCAACAACTTCAAAGAGCATAGGCCTTGCCCTAGCAGATTTGAAGTGATCATACCAGTCCGTGGGTAATTCCGCAAGTATTTTTTGGTTAATGAGACCAAAATCTTTGTCACATTCCATGTAACTATGGCCTCTGATTGGGAATGTTATTTTAACTGAATCTAGTTACTTTTCAGTATGTACTATGTAATGAAGAGCACGAGTTAAAGTGTAATTTTTATTTTGGCCTCCACATGAGTCACAAAAAATCTCCAAATGTCGAACATATTCACCAAGAAAGTTAAATAAAAAATGATGGAGTAGAGAGCTAACGGAGTCACTACCTTTATTTCCAGTAATTTCTGGAGTCATGTAAAACACTGAATGGGATGTGGATAAAACATGAATGTTGAATGAATAGGTGGAAAGTTGTCTTTTGTAATAAACATCATTCGTTGTTATATTAGGAAGTGGCAGATTTTTTGCGTAATCTAAGCAGATAGCTTTTGTAGAAATGCTCTTCTGGCTGTTTTTCTTTGCATTTCGTTTCCTCTGGTAAAATAATTTTGCTTTTAATTTGTGTAACTTGTTTTCCATTTCAAGTTTTTTTATGTCTCTCTCTATTTGTTTATATTTTACAGATATTTTGTCTTCTATGCTTTGTTTACTAGCTTCCAATCCTTTTATTTTCGCCAAATGTGTATCACACTCACTGCAGCTGTCTGACCTTGGAAAGCCAAAAGCTGTTTTAAATTCTGAACTAAATATAGTTCGATATGTTTCATATGAAACTTTTATTAGGAGAAACTTCTCTTCAAACATTTGAAACGTATTTTTAATGTTCAAGTCTTCAGGCAAATGAACTTTGGTGGTTTTTCTTAGGCTATAGTGCGTCTTACGCCCTTTAAAAGATTTAATATGATCCCGGACTAGGTTTCTGGAGTTCTCTGAAAGCTTATGAGGACGATTCAAGTGTTTGCCCTGCGGTCACGTGAAGCCTCACATTTTTGTTTTAAGGACTTTGAAGTACTTCCAGTTTTTTCCTTTCAATGCCATGCATCGCCAAAAAAGCTTTTTGACACACCCGCTTTTCTTGTATGCTTCCATTGGCAGAGAATCTTATTCTATAATGATAGGAGGCATCGTGAAGTACAGCAGCTTCTTCTGTTTTGCAAGGCCTTCTCTGTTTTATTGGTAATACTGTGATTAAACCGCATAAGTAGATATTTTGCTCATCAACCGAATTTAATTCGTTAAACCGCCTAATTACCTGTAACCTTTCTACTCCGGGCACATTTTCAAAGCACTTGTAACGTTTGCAACCATAATCTTTGCCAATAACATGGCTTCTTAAGTTGATTTTTTTCATAACATCACTTAATTTTCCATACCGTTTCCTTTTTTTAGTTGAAAAATTCAAGGCAGGCATTACTACATCACTACTTTCAGATTCCGACATAATTATTATTTTTTACATCAAGCACCATGTGTTGAAATAAACAAACTAAGCCATAATTTACTACGAAATGCAAATAAATAACAAAAAAGCAAAGGTTTAGTCTAAGCGCCTTCTTACCCAGCACCGCACTGACTGGCGCCTTTTTAGGCTGTTCGTCAATATTAAAAATTGAAATTACTCCTGACTGAGCGCATTTATAGCCTGAACGATAGGATAGGGTTAAACTTTTGAAATTTTTCTAATAGATGGCACTGATAACTCAATTTCCTTAAAAATTGACATAGCGCCTTCTTTGCCTGTGGTCTTCATGTGTTTTCACTCTTTTTGTTGGGTCTTCAGAAAAATTCCACATTTTTCTGAAAATATACGAAAAATTATATCTTTGTGTAACCAGGTTATTCTTCGTTCTTGTATTATAATTATGTGTTGGATATGATTCACTAAAAAGATCCTCATTATTTTTGACAAACAAAACACAGTCTAATATATTGAGATTAATGTTGATATTTTTTTTGTTTTATAAATAAAGGCTTACATGAATATCTTTGTTTAATTTTAAAGATTGTCCGCAAACATTTCTTTTGAAGTAAAAACACTCTTCTTACCTCAGCAGAATTTCTCCAAAAAATAAGTCTGTACCTCATTCGAGAATGCATGATAAGCAGATATTGCGGCACTTTCACCGACTCTATCTGTGATAATTTCAAGGGCATAGCAAAATCGCGTTATTCCAGTAACAACTTCCCCAACATGAGCTTTCCAATCCAATCGTTGATTAATACCTAAAAATTTAACCTTTTCAATAGATGAAATTATGTTATTATTATAATTGAAACTAAAATTAACATTCCTTTGATTTTCAAAGAGTACGCACTGAGTTTTGGATACATTTAAAAGCAGGACATAACTCTTTCTCTGAGTATCTCCATGTTTTCATGACTAAATATAATAGTGATATCATCTGCGTAAAGTACAGTAGTTTCCCCAATATCATCCAGCTCATTTGTATGGAGAAAATACAGCGGACAAATGGAATTGATCCCTGGGGAACACCCGCTGCTTACATTTTCGGAAAATTTTTGTTTACCTTGAGAATCTACTCCCACAACACTCTGCGTTCCTTCCAAGTATGATTTTAATTACGAGGGTGGTCCCAGAAGTACCCGGCCTGACCTAGAGATGTCGGTAGTAGTTTGAAAAATATCAGTGTATTAGAAAGTATACAATCTATAAAGCATATGTTTCAAGTCTGAAGACGCCACGTTGTTTAGTATTTGTTTAGCAGCCATCAATAGTAAACGTTTTCAGTGAATTTGTGAAAATGGAGAAAATTGGTCATCGTTATGTGATACAATACTTTTATTTGAAAGGCCTCAGCCCAACCAATATAAAAGCTGAAATGGATTCTACTCTGGGTGAGTCTGCTCCTTCGTTAACAACAGTAAAATATTGGGTAGCAGAGTTTAAACGAGGCCGTACGAGCTGCCAAGACGAGCATCGCAGTAGTCGACCAAATGAGCTGACGACTCGACAGAAATTTTATTTTAAGAAAATTCACAAAGCGGTACTGGATGATCGTCGACTGAAAGTGCGCGAGCTAGCGGACATAGTAGGCATTTCAAAAAGTGCGGTACATCGCATATTAACTGAAAATTTTGACATGAGAAAGCTGTGTGCAAGATGGGTGCCGCGTTTGCTCACACTCAAGCAAAAACAGTGTCGTGAAGATGTTTCAATTGAGTGTTTAGCGAAATTTAATAGCAACAAAGCAGAATTTTTGCGTCGTTTCATAACCATGGATGAATCATATGTCCATCACTTCACACGTGAGTCCAAAGAACAATCAAAACAACGGACTCAAAAGGGAGAACCGGCTCTAAAGAAGGCGAAAACCGTTTCATCTGCAGGCAAGGTCATGGCGTCGGTTTTTTGGGATGCGCGAGGGATAATTTTCATTGACTATCTTGAAAAAGGTAAAACTATCAACGGCGAGTATTATGGGAACTTATTGCAACTTTTGAGTGAAGAAATGAAGCAAAAACGGCCGCATTTGGTTAAGAAGAAAGTGTTGTTTCATCAAGACAATGCACCAGCTTACAAATCCGTTATTGCAATGGCCAAAATTAACGAATTAAAGTTTGAATTGGTACCTCATGCACCCTATTCGCCAGATTTAGCCCCCTCAGATTATTTTCTGTTTCCAAACTTAAAAAACTGGCTCAGTGGTCAAAGATTTTCCAACGATGAAGAAGTGATGTCTGCAGTTAATGCATATTTCGAGGCGCAAGCCAGTTCTTATTATAAAAAAGGTATCGAACTTATAAAACATCGCTGGGAAAAGTGTATAGAGCTGAAAGGAGATTATGTTGAAAAATAAATACATTTTTTTCTAAAATTTTCGTGTTTTCTTTCTTGGGTCGGATACTTCTGGGACCACCCTCGTATATTAGCGTATATGTGTATACCTAGTGGAAGAAGCAGTTGAAAGCAAGATTTATCAAGCAAACAGTATTTTTATTTAGGTTAGGGCTTAAACAGTATTCTTGTGTGAAAGTAACTGAGTGCCTAGGACCCATTGTACAATCGAGAAAATAATATGCTAAGTTATATAAATATTGCAATTAATTTGTTCAGTGAAACAATAAATAAATGATTGCATCATTTGTGTTTTAGGTTCACAGTTCCAAAATGTACCCCACGGAAGACTGCACATTCTTCCAAGTATTAGGCAGAGTTATGAGTGGCACCCTCCATGCCGGTACTGATGTTAGAATTTTAGGTGAAAATTATACGTTGCAAGATGAAGAAGATTCCAGAGTACTGACAGTTGGAAGATTGTGGATATATGAATCTAGGTAAAAAAATAAATATTTATTCATAATTCACATTTTAATTATTTTTATATTGTCAGGTACAAAATTGAATTAAATAGGGTGCCAGCTGGCAATTGGGTACTTATAGAGGGCATAGATCAGTCTATAGTAAAAACCGCCACCATAACAGATCTTACAATACACGATGATCTGTATATATTTAGACCATTGAAGTTTAACACCCAGAGTGTAATAAAAATAGCAGGTGAGAATGTAATATAATCTATTTAAGTTACAAAATATAACATTGTATATTTTATTAGTTGAACCAGTAAATCCTTCTGAATTACCTAAAATGTTGGATGGTTTGAGAAAGGTTAACAAATCGTATCCGCTATTAACAACGAGGGTCGAAGAGTCTGGAGAACACGTCGTTTTGGGCACTGGAGAATTGTATTTGGACTGCGTCATGCATGATTTAAGGAAAATGTATTCAGAAATTGATATTAAAGGTAAAAATTCCTAAAATTGATAATAGTTCAACTATTGTATGGCACTTCCATCTTTGGTGGCTGTGGCTCTTCTTTTAAGCTTAGAATGTTTTTTCCTGTGACTTATAGCATTTGTCTAAAGACTGTATGATGTTTTAAAGTTAATCTTTTACTTACAGGATATATAAATTTTTCTTTAATGACAATTAAAGTAAAAGATCTATATTTACGATTATATGCGAATGAAAACCTTGGAATCTAAAGACAGACATCAGAAATCGACGAACGGTTTTTTAAAAAACATTTATTGATACAAAAGGGCCTTAAAACTAGGTGAACAAAAATATGAACAGCAACGGTATTGGCCGAGGCTTTGACACAATATTAATGTCGACGATAAATTACAAGCGATTTCTTAAATATAAAAATAGTCCTAAGCTAAGCATTTTATAATGTAGTATAAACAATTCATTGTGGTTTGAGGATATGTCTCACCAAAGATAATTATACTAACGAATAGATAACCCACGTAAATGGCAAGCTGTGAACCGACAAGGAGACATCAATGCTTCCTTAAATAAGAATATTTTATGCGCTAACCGTGTAAGAATCGAAGCGACGTTGCCATTACTGATAACATTTTAAATTTTATCTGTTAGTGAATAATTCTCTCGTGCTGCGCCGCGCCGCGCCGTATAAAGGCAGAACGGTATTCGCAAAAATTAAGTCTTGGGAAAATGGAAGTTTTAATTAATTTTTAGTTTATTCTTAACATACTGATTTAACTTATTAGAAACTTTTGACTATGTTTTTTGCCTTATTTATTTAGATACACTGAGATAAAATTGCTTGGGCCTTAATATATAGTGAGGTTTTGTCGCCTGCATTATTTGTCTCTGTAAAACTACATAAAATATTACACCTACCATATTATTGCACTGAAAAAATGTGTAAAAAGCGAAAAATTATTGAGTCGTCATTTTGGTTTTGTTCGCATTAAAATTAAAATTTCTCCATTATTATTTCAAACGCTAAAATTAAAAAAAAATGCACGTGCCTAGAAAAATAAAACGATTCCAAATCTATAAAGACTTAATTTTTGGCATTTTTTGCATTGATTTGTCTTTGTACCGCATCGCAGAATTATTATTGATAAGGCCTTAATCTTTAAAGTTGACATTTGAAGTTAATTAGGAACAAAGTGGAGGAATATGTTTTAATATGTTTTAATAGAAAATAATTCTCACAAACATTTTAAATAACAAAATCAAAGAAACATTACTAGTACCACCTATATTATTTTTATGAAAAAACTTAAAGTTATGGTTTAAAGCTAATTAAACAGGACAAAATGCCAGGTTGAATTTTGGTGCATAATTGCCTATATTAATAACAAAAATTTAAAAACTTCTAATTTTAATAATATTGGTATGTACTTACATAATATATGTATATGTACTAAGTATATGTATATTATACTTCCTGCTTAAGTTATTGTAAAATTGGACCTAGGAAAATATTGACTCTCCTTGTAGAGAGAAAAAATATTTAAGTTAATTAAAGAATAATAAAATCTACCAACAAAATAACTTTTATTTTTTTTAATTGGTCTGTTTAGAGGTTATGTCCAAAAATCTTGATGAGTTTTTTGTCACGCTGTACTTACAGGTACTGCTCAAAGTAAAAAGTCAAATGACTACTGTATTTACTACCAATACAGTAGTCATGTATAAAATGACGAACTTATTTGACGGTCCACTAGTCAAGATAAAAAAATGTTGGTTGTTACCTGTAAATACATTGCAATAAAAAAAGATAATTTTTTATATAGATTTTTGGCTATAAAGCTTAATAAAGCTCACAGAATCGGCGTGAATTGATATATATGTCAAAGGTATTTTGACTATCAAAGTAACAAGTGGTAGAGATTTAAGCTATTTATATAAGTAAAAAATGTCTGTGCGTGACGTGCTATTTTATTGCTGTGCTATTTTATAGGCTGTAGATTTTAGTGCTCTTTAATAAATTTTAATACTTTTTTCTCTAAGTTAAAGAGGAAAGCTAATCCCTATAAAAATAACATGGGATTTCCTGTGTCCCACTTAGCAATGGCAACACTAAGTATACAAAACTGCATGAGCACAAAAAAACGATGGCTTGCAAAAGAGAAATTCTATCAAAAATATTTATAACGATCCCATCCTCAAACTTCCCCAAAATCAGTATCATATAATACCTACCTATTTAAAAAGAAAAGCGTAACTTATATTTTTTGTCAACCTGATGATCTAAATTTGACGATTCGCTTTACAATTTTAGGTTACAATTTATCTTTCTTATTTTTGAGTTTGTATACTTAATAGGGAGTAAAATGATGAAGTTTACACGAGCTTTAGCGAAGGCAGTAATTTTAAACGCCTATTTTACTCTAATAAATAACTATTATTATTTGGTATGGTACTATTTTTAAGGTTTTATCTCAAAGTAATTATTGTTTTGGAATTTGACTATTTAAACCGGTATTATATATTTTTATTCTTTAAATTTAATTTTCAGTATTCAAAAATTAACTTTGTACATCACCTCATGGTTTTACCACCTTACACATTTTTCATTTACCTAAAAGTCAGAAAACTATAGTTTTTGGTTAACTGTTTAAAATTTTAATTGCCGAATAGTTCCCAATTAAAACTTGAGATAGATATAGATTGTAGGTGATGTTCATTTCACAGGTATTCAGCTGTAACTTTGCGTAAAAATACACGTATTTATACCTGGATCTTCTAGGAGCCACAGTTAAAGACCCATGAAACGAACTTTAGGTACAAGGTGTTCCATTTAAGAGGAAAAACGGCATATTTTTTACTTTTTCCGTATATTGACAAAATTGAAGATAGCCAATCGACGTATTTTAACTCGGAGAATTTAAAAATCGTAATAAGAAAACAATGTCGTCAGTCTTTTTTGTTTTTTATGGAATTGTTTTCTTATTACGATTTTCAAATTCTCCGAGTTAAAATACGTCAATTGGCTATCTTCATTTTTTTTAAATATACCGGGAAAGTAAAAAAATATGCCGTTTTTCCTCTTAAATGGAACACCCTGTACTTACTTACTAAGGCACTTTTAAGGTTGAGTATCTTTATAGAACTCTAGGACTTACCGCGATCTAAAATCCAACGTTCGCAAATACTTGGATTTTTATAAGGAAATTTAAACATCTTTAACGTAGGATTCTCTCTTCTAGTTTGCCTATAGTCATAATATTGGCATACATTGCCCGACATTATGTATTACAGAACCAGTGACAAAATTTTTAAAAAATAACAGAATTATTTGTAAATAAGTTTTGTCAAAAATCGACGGAGAGCTTTGCCTGTGTTGATAACCTGTATCGATACGTCCGTCACAAGAGCCACCAAATTAAATTTTGCAACACAGCCAAGCGATCGGCCAGATTTCAATGCGTAATTTCACCGATGGATCCTCGCTCGAAAAGCGGGGATCCTTTTAGGTGGTCAAAAAATTTCCACGGGATGGATTTTCTATAGTTTACTATTATTTTCTTTGGTGTCACTTAAGCTCCAAATAACTTGTTAATGTAAAAAAATTACAGAATAATCACTCTAACTTATTTTAGAAAGAATCGAATTTCTTCGAATTCTCTAAAGCTTATATTGAAAAGCAGAGAGCAAGAAAACAAAATTATTTTGTTATATCTCTGAAGACGTCAATAGTTCTTATAATATATTGTTTCATAGTTTTTTAACAAAATTGGTAATTACTAATATTTTTCAATTCTACTGGTAGAAGATTGTAAAGTTTAATTCCTATGTCCATAAATTTTATATAGGTTGTGTTGTATATTTCAAATATAATGGTACTATAGTCTTACAAAACATTAAAAGTGGATCTGGTGGACTATCTGTGATCAATTAATGTGCGTAGTTACAGACAAACCGTTAACTAACAATAGATCATTATATTGGTTGGAGGTAGGCGAATTAATGTCTAAAATATGTATGTTTATGTTCTTATTGCAGTAAACCGCAAAATTTACAGTGCCATAATATAATACGTCAAACATAAGGTAAAAGCTACATATTAAACATCAGACCTACAGATATACACATTTTTGATGCGCAAAATTCAACAAAAGCAAAACACGTAAGACAATTTTTTCGCAATTCCACTGTGACACTATTGATTTTAACACCTATTAAGTTGTAAGGTATCTCTCGTATTGCTGTCTATTTTAGAAGACTTACACAAATAGGGTAGTACTATTTTTTAAGTAAATTGCAAAACTTTCACCTCTTTAAGTCTCGACAGGAATGTATTGATTAAAACCCCTTAATGTTAGACTATAGAATTTCATTTTATTCAGCCAAATTTCACTTAAGACTAACACAGGTTATACTATATTGGAAATCATCAATTTTATTTCTTAAACTTTGTATATTGAGGTACTCGGTAATAAGTGTCCCTTTTTTAGTTTTTAGGTCAGACACATCCTGAATTGGTTTTATTTTGCTGGTTTAATTTTTTTATAGTCACAGATATTTATTTTGCTTTTGGGAGTCCGTAAATTTAAATAATTCAAGATTCCGCTTTGTGAGATTATGATTAAGTAGATTGGATCTGGTCTGACCGAATATAGCAGAAGTGAACAATCTAACCAAAAAACAACAACCTAGTTTATGACCAATTAAATAAGAAAAAAGGAAACTCTAAGCAAAGTAAAAAATAAATGAGAGTGAACGAAACAGAGACCGTGACTTGGAGTTTTTACTTTTGTTTTGATGCAATAGACGTTTATTAGGATTTTTAGTAATTAAATGAATAGTTTTACCTCTCGCCTCCCTAGTTACTCTAATATAAAATAAAAAAGTTACATTAATAATAACATATTTTTTTTAGTTGCTGATCCAGTGGT
This sequence comes from Anthonomus grandis grandis, assembly GCF_022605725.1. Taxonomy (NCBI): domain Eukaryota; kingdom Metazoa; phylum Arthropoda; class Insecta; order Coleoptera; family Curculionidae; genus Anthonomus; species Anthonomus grandis. Next base: position 32,727,989 of record NC_065552.1, read on the forward strand.
GGCATTCTGCGAAACCGTTGTCGAAACGTCAAGCTTAAAATGTTTCGCGGAAACGCCAAACAAAAAAAACAAATTGACGATGATCGCCGAACCACTGGAAAAAGGTCTGGCGGAAGATATAGAAAATGAAAGCGTCCAAATTGGCTGGAACAAAAAGAAGCTGGGAGAGTTTTTCCAAACGAAGTACGATTGGGATTTGTTGGCGGCGAGAAGTATATGGGCCTTTGGACCTGATACTACCGGTAAGGATTCAGACTATTTAAAAATATTTAAAATGTGCTACGTTAAAACAGTGGTGGCTGCTGCTAGGGGGCACAGGGGCACGACTCCTCCTTTTTTTTACTAAAATAAAAATAATAAATTCACTAAAAATAAAAATACAGGTTAAACTAATAAACTCCCCTTGAAACCTACATAATTAGCAGCAGGAGTTATCAAAAAATAATTTTGAGTATTTGTTTTTAACGATAATTTTGAGAGTAAAATGGTAGATAAAATGGTACCAGTAGATCTGTGGTTACCATGCCGACGGGCAGCGTCATGCATTTGCTGCGGTCGCAAAGTGGTCGCAACCTTTCGAGGTTCAAATAGTTTATTTTTATTGCGTATCTCGAGTCGCCATTTTGGTTGGATTTATTTTTTTGTGTTAAATGTAGATTATATTAATAATGAATACTATTAAATATAATTTACAAAATAGGCCACCGTCCTTTGAAGAAAAAGTTGAAACTAAAAAGTTAGGTCGTCCTACGCTCCATTTACAAATAAAATCAACGGTAGTATGCTGAATATTTGCATATAAAAAAATATACAAGAGAGGTAAAATAATTTCATCGCAAATTAATCTCATACGTAATTTAAATTCAGGTGATTTTAAATTCCTTTTAGAAGCCCTTCATCATATAACTCCACAGGTCGAAATATTTCTTAATTAAGATTCGTCAGAAAAATGCAAATAGAATACAAGTATGTAATAAATTTTGAAAACACGTACATGAAATTCGAAATCATAAAATTTATTTATTATTTCAACAAGCTAACGATGAAAATAATTAACAAATGCATAAACGGCGGCAACTTATTGAATTGCCTGAATCTAATAGACTAGTTTTAAAAGAATACTGCGACATGTTGATTTTTAAAGAACTAAAAGAATTAAGTGTTTTTGTTAAGAAGTACGATGGCACTTAATAGTCTTGCTATGCTTTCAATAGAAAAAAAACTTGTACAAAATATTTTAGATTTTCATAATAAAGTGATTGAAGTATTTGCTGCCTAAAAAACTAGAAGAATAGATTTTAAATATAAATAAACAATCTGCTTTTGTAGTTTCTGTTCTTTAAAAACTTTTTCTTTCTACATTCATTTCCACCCGGCTTAATAATGGGAGGGTTCAAACAGAAGAATTCTACTCTGTGCAAAGTCATAATTTTTAACCCAGATACTCCCGAAACTATATTTTTTTTAAATGTTATATTTTTTTACTGAAAATGCTTTATTTATCATCTAAAAAGTAATTTTTAATTTAATATATATTTTTTTAATTTGGCGGTTTTAGAGATATGGACGGTCCTTTATAAATGTTAGTGGGAATATTAGGGGATTTTTAATAATATAGGATATGTATAAAAAATACGTTATTTATTTAAGAAAATAATAAACATACAAAATAATGAAACAAACCTTACTGAGTATGAAATGTAATAAAACAAAATTTGGGATGCAAACCTACATTGCACTTAGTACACTTAAATGGCAGTTTTTTATGGCAAAAACGACATTTAATTTGATTGTCATGGTATTCGATCAGATGGTCTCTTCCATCGTAACACGATAATTCTCTGTCATCCATCCTAGAACGTAGAGGCCCTCTTTTATTGGTTTTTTTAAAAGTTTCCAAAATTCCTTTAGCAATGGTTCTTCGAAATGCATACTGGTCTAATTTTCCGCCATAATGACGGTAGAGGTGCCAGGCGTTTTGAATTGCCATGTCCAACCCATGACAAATCAATTGAAAATACCATTTTTTCCCCCTTATACTTACACGATAAAGACTAATATTTTGATCAGCTCTATCTACTCCTCCCATGTTTTGGTTGTAAATCTGTATTAGTTTTGGTTGAGGAACATTTATTTTTTTCTTTTCTTTTCGAGAAAATCGAGAAACACTGCTTGAAGGCAATACAGACTCACAATTTGAAGCTATAGTAACAATGTTGTTGTCATTCCAGCGGCAAACTATAATATTTTCGGTTTTCTCTAAAGCATATTCAAACCTACCTCTGTGTTCTTTTTTTAGGTCTTTGCTAGATTTTATTATAGGAACTGCTATTCGATTTTCTCTTAGAGTACCAGTTGCTCTAATACACCTGTCTCTTAAAATTAAAAGCAAATCCCAAGAGGTAAAAAAATTATCAAAAAACAGATGAAACGGCAAATGACCTTTTTCCGACGTAATTTTATCAACAAAAGTTAAAACAACGTTCGTCCCTAAACCTACATCTTATACCGTTCATCAATGGAGTCGTTGAGCCTTGATAAGGTTTAAACCATTCGATATAACCTCTGCTGTCTGTTCCTATCCAAAACTTGTAGCCCCATCGTATTGTTTGCCTCTTATAAACTGTTTTGACTCATGTCGTCCAAAGTACGGTATCATCGATTCGTCGATACTATGGTTTTGTTTGAGTGGGGCAAACTCCAAAATTTTTTTATTTAGATGTTCTAGGAAAATGTTTTATCTTTGAGAATTTGTTTCCCATATCCAAATCCAGGTTGTTACTACAATGTAAATTTTGCATGATAAAATCGAATCGGTTCCTTGAAATAGCTTCAGATACGATTTTATGATCTCCATCAGAGCCAGAGCTGTTTTGCCAATATAGGGTTCTTCTGGATACAGTACAATATCCACTATAAGTCAGAACTCCAAAGAAGCATTTCATTTCGTCTGCTGATACATCACCAGTTCTATTGTGTTGTTCCGCATAGATATTTGTGTATTCAACTAACATATCCCAGAGCGTTTCGTCAAAAAATAAGTTGAAAATATCTAAGGGTGAAAGATTATTATTTATTGGAGTGACCTCGTCGTGCCAGATCGGTAAAGTATTTGTAATGTCCTGTCGAACCCAGTCATTATTCCTACACTTTTTCTTATATTTCATAAAACTAGATAGAGGCACATCATCATCACTATCATCTAAGTTATCCTCACTGTCATCGATTGCGTGACTGGTTGCTTTGAAAACAGGTTCAGCCTCAGAATTAAGCAAACTACCTAATATAAAATAATATGATATAAAAAATAATGATTACAAGTACCAGGTACATATAAAAAAAGATAACTTACCGGGAAGATTGTTCATTGTGACCTGGTCATCGTCGCCAGAGTCCGCGTCTGCCACATAGCCATCAGCATTTGTTGGTGGCAGAATCACAATCGCATCCGGAGAGGGAATTTCGTTATCAATACTCTCAACCTCTTCCAATAATTCATTTAAAGTTAATGGTTAATGGTACTTATTACACCATAACCTAGCTTTTGTTTACAACCAAAAACTATTCTCAAATATCAAATATTATAAAATGAACTGTTTTACACTGATATTTATACAAAACTATAAAAAATATAAAGTATTTCTTACCAGATGTTGTCCATTATTGACTAAAAAAAATAGCGAAAAAGACTTGCCTCCGTTACCAAATAAACAACAATAAATATTTAAGCAAATGTCAAACTTAACTGGCGCATTCATAAACAAAACAGTGTTAGTAGCGCCGTCTCTGTAAGAATGGTCTAACTTCGCGAAAAAAAAAACGATATTCCAGCGTCTATTTAAAAGGCCAGTGGGAGTATCTGGGTTAAGAGGATACACTTGATTAAAAAAAAAATGAATGCTTAACATTTACTTACTTGTACCCTCCAAATCAAAAATCCACGAACCGCCACTGGGTTAAAAACTTTTTGCAAAAATAAATACTTCATTTAATTTTTAATAGGTCCAAATATATTGGTGGACGACACCCTGCCATCAGAAGTAGACAAAGGGCTGCTCAGCTCCGTCAAAGATTCAATAGTCCAAGGTTTTCAGTGGGGAACAAGAGAAGGGCCTTTATGCGAAGAACCAATCAGAAATAGTAAATTTAAGATACTTGATGCTGTAATCGCCAATGAACCATTGCACAGAGGTAACATTAAAAGAAAAACTTTTTTAACTTTGAAATCAAATTAATTTCTAATTAAGGTGGTGGTCAAATAATTCCTACTGCTAGAAGAGTCGTATACTCCGCTTTCTTGATGGCTACTCCCAGGTTGATGGAGCCATATTTCTTTGTTGAAGTACAAGCGCCCGCTGATTGTGTGTCCGCTGTATATACTGTTTTGGCCAAACGGCGGTAAGTGTAGTTTCTTTAAATATCGTATATGATTAATAAGAAATTGTGTTAAATTAATACAACTTTAAAAAACTGGCTAATCTTTACTGCTTCTGTTCCCTATCATTTTTTTGCAAAATTAACCTTTTAACTCAAATCTATATAAAGTATTCCTAAATATCATGCACAAACTTATTTTAATATTAATTCAAATCCAAAACTTTTTTATTTGCATTAAAATGCAGCGTTAGAGTTGCAACACAATAATAATGGAAAAAAGATGATAAATAAGGACCATCTTGCCACTATATAACTTATCCACAAGAGGCATAGAGTGGAGCAAGAAAAATACCGAGAATCAAGTAGGAACACACTAATGAAATGTAAATTTCAATTGTTAGAGAAAACGTAAGATATGCATAAGAGAGGCGAACATTGACAACAACAAAAATAAAGGATGTATTATATAATCATTTAAATTATAAGTGGCTTTTTCAAACTATTAAAGCATATGCAATAGAAATACATAAACATGCTCAAAACAAACAAATTTAAAATATCTCTTTTGCTCCTTCAAAAGACGCGGTTTAATGGAGCCATCATCTGAAAGGCTATTCCACGTTTGTATTGCAAATAGCTAAAAGATCTTTGGAAATTGGCTGATTTATTTAATCGAATATTAAAATCATCTTTGTTTCTAGTAAAGTGAGTATGGTCAGAAATATTAAAAAATGCCTTCCGATATGGTGGATCTCCGCTTTTTATTACTCTATGTATAAACAAAAAAAATATGATATTTACGTTTATTAAACATTGATAAAATCGAATTATTATTCAAATGTGAAGTAATGTGATTTATAAAAGCTATATCAAATGAAAACGTGCATGTAGGAGAACTGTGACAAACTATATCTCCATAATCGAACATTGATAAAATCAGAGAATTGCATAGATAATGTTTAATTTTCGGTGTCAAATATTTTTTTAAGTAGTTTATTTTTTTAAACGCATTTACTGGTACTATTCCAAGTTTTTGTGTAACGTAAGTTTGATATGAGAAGGCTTTTTCAAAAAACATTATTATTGTTAAAAAAAACATTTTTATTGTTATACATATTGTTTTATATACATAATATATTATTTACTCCAATATGGATCCCTGCGATACTCTTGCATTCATAGATAAAAAGTTATATTTTATGCTGTTGTCAAATTCTGTTTTCAAACAAACACAGTGTGCTTGGTTTTTAAGATATGATTAAAGAAAACTTGTTGGATCCTTAGATAATTTAAAATATGTTAAATGGGTTAAAAGCATTTTATGACTAATAAAATCAAAAGCTTTACTAAAATCTAAAAGTCCAACGCATATTATTTCCTTTCAATCCAGACTAATTGTCATATTATAGACAAGAGATAAGTTTTGTTTTAGTAGTGGCATATTCCCAGAAGCGCTTAAAACAGGAATAGCTATACTGCTGCATAAAAATGGATCTGAAGACGATATTAATAATGACAGACCGGTGTCACGCATATCAAAAATTATTGAAAAAAATAATTAAAACAAGGATTGTAAAGTTTTTAACAAAATATCATGTGTTTTCTGAGAGCCAATATACATTTCGTATAAAAAAAATCTACAGAAGATGCCATGTTAAAACTAACTTCAAGCTGGTATGATTCCCTTGACGAAAATCAACCAACGCTTTGTATTTTTGTAGATTTGTTAAAAGCATTTAACACTGTAGATCACAAAATTTTGTTAAAGAAACTGGAAATATGGCATTCGTGGTATTGCTAAAAAAGCGATTGAAAGTTTCCTTTTAAATAGATCGCAAACAGTAAAAATAAATGGGAGTGAGTGTTGGGACCACTTTTCATAATATTTAAGAAGTCTTTTACATTTATCCATCATAGGAAAAAATCATAAGTTGGATTGCTATCACGGAGATGCTACTGTAATTCTCTATACAGAAAAAACTTGAAACGATCTAAAACTGAAGCAGAAGGGAACTTTTTGAAAATAGCAAAATGGTTTGACGCAAACAAATTATCACTTAATGTTGATAAAAACAAAATACGTTAATTTCACTTCATACGAAGAAAATTTGCCAGAATTAGGTCCTTTAGAATAAATATTCCAGAGACAAGTACTGTGAAATATTTAGGTATTCATATTGATCAACATCTGACCAATGATATAAGTAAACTTCTTCGTAACTTACGTGCTCAACCAAATACTAAATTTTACCATTGTGTGTTATACGACGAGACATAAAATATCGTATGTATTAAAAATTAATGTATACTCTTATACATTTATATTTAATTAGAAATGATTTAAAACAGACGAATTAGAATAGTAATTAGTGAACTGCATCTGTAGAAAAGAAAGAATGACTGCATTACTCTCGCTTTCGAATCATTTTACTTTGTACACTAATTTAAAAAATGTATTATACTCCCACTGCAAAATTACCCATAAATCTTCTGGCTTTTTGACATTTATTTTCCTTATTTGGGTTTAAGTGCAGGTTGCACACTTGATATCCGATATTCTTAATTATGTCAATTTTATTTGCAGAGTTTTGATATGTTACAACTATGTTCTATTTTTATAAATAATACATACTATTAATCGAAACAAAAACTACTATCTAATGCCTAAATAAATTTAAACAAAAATAGGTAACATGTTTCCATAGTTTTGTTTGTCACTGTATCAGTTTATGTATAAGTTTATGTATTTTTCAACCAGTATAGGGTAAACAGTCATATATTTGGCTGCACTCCACTGACTAACTGTAAATGAAATGATAACGGTAGTTGTTCTGGCAACAACATGCCAGCAATTAAAATGAATTATTGAAACGTTTATTTTGGTAATCAATTAAAGAAATACATTTTTGCAAAGCATTACTTGAATTTTGCTTAAGATATTATATATTATACTGGCATTCTGTTTACAGTTTTATTATTACACAAAATATTTGTTATTATGTTCAAACCTAAGCTATTATCTTAAGACGCATGATTTGCACAGTCAGGACTTGTTTCCAAATAACTTATTAGAAACTTAATAATTTTGTTAAAGATATTGTTAGATTTTCAATTTTCCGGAAAATGTTTCAAAATGTACTACTATTATTAACAGCAAATATAAATCATAGCGTATATATACAAAATTGTGACACAAACATTCATTACTCGTGCTCCTAAATTCTATTGATGGAACAATATAAAACTTAAAAGTATAGTTGTGTAAAGAAAATAATTGCATGTGTATATTAAAGATAAACAATATTAAATGCACTCGTTTTCAGTTTCAGATGTTTTCCATTTAATTAGAAAAAAATATTGATGTGCATTTACACAGTACATGATTAAACGCTAGTTGTACATTATTGGAATTGAATTGATTATTGCCAGTAAAATAACTAAATAAAAAAAAATCTTTATTGTAAGTAAGGTAGTGTGGAATCGGTATTATATTTTTCAAAGTGGTATAACCGAAATCCGAATATGCTGTAGTTTATGTGAACGTTAAAACATTACTTTCTCTTATAATACTTTCTTTCCTCCAGCGGTCACGTAACTCAAGATGCCCCAGTACCCGGTTCGCCTTTGTATACTATCAAAGCCTTCATTCCAGCAATTGACAGTTTCGGCTTTGAAACTGATTTGCGAACGCACACTCAGGGACAAGCCTTTTGTCTATCAGTATTTCATCATTGGCAGGTAAGAAAGTGTTAATAGTAATCATTAATGACCTTTAAAATCTACAAGAATTCTTACACTTTTTATTGCGAACGCGTTCGTGTGTATCAGATCGGCTAAAATCCAATAGTTTGATACAGATTAATATTTGCCGAATATTAAGATTCGGCAAACATTATCATTATTAGGATTCATTCAGAAACATATTCTTCTTTATTTTAAAGAAGAAATACTTTTGAATACTACTTACATTTAAAATGTGATGATACAGGGAGGGCTAACGCAAAAATCTCGACTCTGCTAGTATCTTTTAGAAAAAACGCTCGGACACGTCAATTTTGATTTTTAGGGAACGGATGGATCTATAGCCGCATAATATAGGGTGATTCGAAAACAAAATATTTGATTCAACTTTCAAGATTTAAGGCTTAAAAATTGAACCTCTATTTTCTTTTTACAAAATGTATCGCGCAATCGTGAAGATATTTCGGTTAATAAAATAATTGATTGCAAAAAATAATAACCATGGATACCAGGCAAGAATATTTAGCATGAGTCAGCGTCATCGTATGTCATCCAAAAACTTTGTCTTTGATTTAAAAAGGGTTAACTTACCTTCCTTGTTGTGATAAATATTGAACAATAATTTATTGAATTCAAGAAAGGGTAGAAATAACACAATTGCATTAGCAAAATGGAAGGATTGGAAGATATACAGTAGTGGCCAAAAGTAGATAGACAAAGTATTATTTTCATATAATTGTTTAAAGATTTACCCACAGGTTCCCTAGATTTTAAATTATTGTTATTTGTAAGGCGGTCTATAAAAAGATACCAATAAATTTCAGTTAAATATTTTGCTTGCTATTAGATAAAGCAATAATATAAATATAGCTGGTCAAAAGTAGATAGACAAAAACAATTTTGAAATTATTTTTTTGTCTAGATATTTATAAAATAAAATTAGTAAGTATTGCTTCTCTTTAAATCAAGGTGCAACATGCCACGCGGAATTAGATCTCTCTTCATTTAAGGCAGCGCATTATTAACGCATATCGCGCGAGTGATCGTCAAATTTATATTGCTCGTAGATTTGATGTTAAAAGAATAGCTGTTTGGGCAATTATCAAAAGATATGAAAGAACAGGATCATTAGAGCCAAAAAATAAATCTGATGGACCAAAAAAAATGGACATTAGAGCTGTACGCAAATTAAAACAAATTAGCCAGAATAACCCTTTCATGACTCAAATTCAGATAGAATTACAGGCTCTAGGGATTTGTAATGTGTCCTCAAGGACTGTAAGACGAAGGTTGGTAGAAGAGAATCTGTTTGCACGTAGGCCAGCAAAAAAACCATTGATTTTAAAAAAGAATCGCTTAGCCCGATTGGAATTTGCCAGTCAGCATATACACTGGACAAAGCATGAATGGAAACGTGTTTGCTGGAGCGACGAATCGAAGATTAATTTGTTTAATTCCGATGGAATTTAATATGTTAGACGTCCTTCTGGCCAGCATTTGAATCCCAAGTACACAAAACCCACAGTTAAGCATGAAGGTGGATCAGTGTTGCTTCTCAGGTTATGGAATGGGCCCATTACATCGCATAGAGGGCATAATGGACAGGGATATGCTCACAGATGTTATGTTGCCCTATGTCGAAGACAATTTACCATTGGAATTCCAATTCCAGCAAGATAATGACCCGAAGCATTCCTCCAAAATTATAAAGCAATTTTTTGAAGAAGAAAAAATACCAGTTTTAAAATGGCCATCCCAGTCACCAAATTTTAATTCTATCGAAAATTTATGGGAAATTATAGATCGTGATATTAGGGATACAAACTATTCATAAATACACAATAAAGGTGAATTATTCGAATGGTTGCAAAAGAAATAGAAAAATATTGGTTTTAGACTCATAGACAATCTTATTGAATCAATGCCACGTAGAATATTTCAGGCTATAATAGCTAATAATGGGTATTTTACAAAATACTCATATTGTAGATGGTTTAGTTTGTAATTAAAAAAAATACTTCGAAAAAAAAATAGTATTGGTTATTTTTTAAATTTGTCTATCTACTTTTGGCCATTACTGTACTTTCCCATTGTTTAATGTGTTACATTCAGACAAAAATATTAACGATGCGGATGTGGCTAAGATAAGACAAATTGAAGAAACTGGATCTGTTAAATCTGCTTCTAATATACGCTGTAATCGTCATAAATTAGCAGAAATAGCAGTTTTGGGATACGTGGTACTTGACAACACCCAAAGCACTCGCGCACTAGCTATTTCTTTAGGATTTGCACTGTTTGAAAGGCAATAAATTTCACACGTACAAAATAAAACTTGAGAAACTCCATGAGGCGTCATGCAGACGATTTTGATAAAAGGTTGGAGTTTTGCGAACTTATATGTTATAATATATAATCAACAAAGCAAATCTTTTATTTATTATTTGTTTTTTGAATGAGTGTACGTTAAATTTACATGCTGTTCTAAATGGACCAACTGATGACACGGAGTGACTCGAATCCACATTTATTTCGAGAGATACGCTCGCAATAATCTGAAGAAATAAGTGTGGGCCAGCAGTTTCGGAAATCATATTGTAGGACCTTTATTTAAACTTGATGGGCACGCCAAGTTCACACACGTACTTGGACGTGTTAGAAAATAGAGCCACGAGTTAAATAATAAAAAGTGACGTTAATTTTAATGAAAATTACATTCATTTCCGACAAGAAATGCACCACTGCACTATGTGACTGCAGTATGACAGTTTTTAGAGACCCATTTGCGAAATTAGTGACAGACGAGCCCGATTAAGTGGCCAGCGAGATCTCCGGACTTTAGTTTACTTTCTTGGGGAGCATTTACAAAGTAAAGTTTTTAGTACGAACCCAGATTTGATTTACGATAATCAGGAGCAGATTACAGTTGAATGTAGACAAATAACAGAAAAAGAGGTGAGGACTAGATTCGAATAAAATTTGTGTTATTACATGGAGGTAAATGGACACAACTTTCAGCACATTACCGTATTGACCTACCTCGTTGTAGCAAATTAATTTTTACTTATTTATTAAGTTGTTTTTCGTTTTTTTTTAATATTTGGAGAGTTGTTTAATCCTTAAAGTCTTGTTATTATGGGAAATATATTGATTACTTTTTTTAGGATATAATCCCTTACTATCACATTTCTAGATTTTGATTATGAGATCAAATAGTTCAATAAAAATTTTAAAAAATGGGAGGGATTCTATTTAAAAATCTAAAGTGTAACGTAATATACTATTTTTGAATCACCATATTGTACGGGTTTAGATGAAAAGACGGTCGCCCTAGAAATTAAAATTGACATATCCGAGCGTTTTTCCTCAAAATATACCAGGAGTGTCACAGATAGGGATGCGAGCTTTTCGGTGGGTCTCTCTGTATTTAGAATCTACATAAACTAGATTGAAGATCAAAGATACAATATCTTAATAAAATTCTTTAATAAAATATTAAAAAAAAAAAAAAATTATATACACTCCAATCTAGACCCTAAATCGTTAGTTGATATTTGAATATCTTGCCGAATAGTGAAAAACTTGTGTCGTTTGATTAGTTTTTTGTGTATTTAAAGGTAAGTAAACCAAGTTTTTTTCAATAAAAAAGATTAATTAACCTACATTAATAAACTACTTTACATAAACTTGATAGTTATTTTAAAAAATGATTGTTTTTTTTTTAAATCATCCTTTCTTTATTTCAATCCTTACAAACTATAACAATAATCCTAAACAGTACTTTCTGCGAAAACTCAAGTTAGCAATTTCAAACTTGGCAGTTGTAACTAGAATAAAAAGACATTTAAAATAAGCTATCACTTGACCCCCACCCCTATTTAAGATTTTGAGGGTAGTTGCAGCCTCCGCGAAGAGGTTGAAAGTATTAAAAAAATGATCCCCCTAAAATCAAAAATCGATGGGTGCAAGCATTTTTAAAATTTTTTTAAAAAAAGGGCCCAAACCTTGCTGGACTGTTTTCGATGGGCCACTCTGTATATAGTTAATGCAGTTTTGCCTTAATTTCTCTATATCCGATTGTTTTACATCGATTTTTAGTTAAACGTAGGGCAGGTTTCATTTCAAAATTCCATATTTTCCAAGAAAATAAATAAACTTTTATAAACATAAGCAAAATGTATAGATGGATGAGATTAAAAGGACTTTTAACGCATTAGTTAAACCCCATTTGAAATAATTTCTTAGTAGTGTTGACGCATTCTTGGATTTTACCGAAAAAATCTTTCCCGTCCTGTAATGCCTTGCGGCACGTTTTTGATGGGCCACTCGGTACATTAAAACAAATTTGTATACAATTTTTTACTTCTACGTCGAATTCCAACATTTTATTAACTATTTACGCTCTTTAGCATCCAAGGTTTCAGTTTATTTCATAGTTTGGTAAATTGTTAAGTTTTCGTGATCGTCTTTGTTATAAATTTTAATTTTTTTAAGCAAGTACATAATTTAGGTATTTTATGGGATACCTAAAACTGTATTCGATTCCATAGGTGAGTGTGATGTCTTCATATATGTAGTTTCTGGTAGCTATGGTTTTAAAGGGCTGCTGTGACATTTAACACCCTACACATTTTACATTCTAGAATGTATAAAAATTGAACGATGGACCTTATTTAATGTTTACTATACAATATATTATAAGCCACCGGATTACCTTGCAAATCTATAAAGAAAGTACTTAAAGTAATAGCTGCGAACTCTTTTAAAATATTTTCTTTAGTGAAGTAAATTATTACTTAAAATGTGTAGGATCTTAAATATCATAAAACCCTTTGATTATATTTTAGTTTTTTTTAATGGAAAACTTGTTATTAATTTTATGTATGTGCAAAAACAAAAATTTAAAGTTACCTCTTTTTTTAAATTGTAGTTTTAAAGGAGGTTTTTAATCAAGGTTTCATTGTTCTACAACCTGACAAATACCCAAAGCATAAAAATGAAATTAACAAAATATTATTTACTACCAATAATCTTAACATATTTGGTGAATATGTGTATTTCCTTGGACTCGGACGATCCATTTGAGGAACTCGCTGCTCCGCATCCGAGTCAATGTATAGATTGGCCTATTCATGATAGATTTTACGATGGAAAGGGGTATTTCTTCAGTTGGCGAGATCCTGCCACACGAAACATGACATTGACCTGGAAACAGGCCAGAAAATGGTGTCGGGCAAAGGCTTGTATGGATACCGTTTCAATAGAAACTTTTGTAGAACACAAGTGGATAGAGAAACAGATGAGGAAAGATTTTGTGAAGGAAATTTGGACTTCGGGGTTGAAGTGTTACTTTCCCGGGTGCGAGGAAAGAGAGGATCTGCGTATGGATGCGCAGATATTTTTAGGTAGGTACTTTTTTTGCATATTTTATTTTTTCCTTGATGTGTATTGGGTAATTAAGAATCGAGGGTAGGCTAGACATTTGTTGTGGTAACTGACGAGAAGAGAAAATAGTTAATGTTAGTCGTTAAGAGCTCAAATTTTAAACATTGCTTTTGCAGCAAGATATGATATTCCAAAAAATACTTCAAGTTTCGGTTTCAACAGGTCATCTGCACCAATTACCTTGAAATATTTATTCTCAAATTTATGTATTCCATAAATTTTAATAGTTTTGAGCAGATGTTTTTATGCTCGAGGCACTTAATTACCTATCTGAACATCTTTTAAAAATTTCAAGTAATTTGATTTGTCTTCCAGGCATTCACATAATTATTTACATTTTCCAGGAATTAGAAATAATTTTTTGGCTTTTCAGTATTTTGGAGTACTGTTTGATCTCTAGATAATTGACGTTACTTTTACCTCTTCCGGGAATTGGAAATAATTTTTTATACATTTCCAGTTATTTTTTATTCAAATTTTGTTCATGTGTCACTGACCTGATCGAGGAGGAGCTTCCATGGATTTGTCATGGCTCTGTTAACATCAGAATAAGAATTATCTAGAATAGTATTGAAATTTTTGCCAGTGGAACTCAAATTTCAGTCTCAGGGGGCCTTGGTTCCAATTCCTGATAAAATGTGTTTCTCGTATAAATTTGCAATCAATGGGTCAAAGAGGCTGTAATTTTTAAATTTCATCGCCTGCCTTCCTAGATTTCCACTATTTCCATCCTTGTTTTACCCAAGGGTTCTCCACTCTCTTTCTCTGTAGCTCTTACAACCCACGGTGGGTCTTGGCTGACTCAACCATTTTCCTCCACTGCACTGGAGGGAAAACTTTTAAACGCAAATAGAAGTTTTTTTTATAAAAATCTTTATTTCAGCAAATTAATTAATAAATGCAAATCTACAAATTATCCTAAATAATAATAATAATAAAACGTTTATTAATCAGTAGTAGTGAGTGACCAATACGCCATTATATTTAGACCTTTAGAGGTGACTTTCAAGAAGTTCCCCCAAATTCTCTTGATGCCTTAGAATTAAAAACCGTAGGCAAAAAAATAAACAGGAACATATACCTAAAAAAGAAAGGGGATAGAAAAATGAGACGAGAAGGTTAAACTATAATATTAATTTTAAATCCCATCTCTGTATAAGAATTTTAAAACACAGCTGTGGGGTATTTGTATTTTATTCAAATTTATTGCACAACATACACCTCAGATTGAAATTAAATACTCTCCAATTTAAACGTTCCTTCAAAGATTGAGATCGTTCACAATAGGACGAAGTATGGTACAGCAACACTGTATTTCACTTTCATCTGTAGGGGTAATAATTAATAAACTATGATTGAATATCGTAAAATCAACTAAATTTTGTTTTTATAATTAGCATAGCACGAAAAAGTTTTTTTCCTTAAGACATGAACTTGATTTTAAAACAGGCTAGTTTGGTTTAGCATTAAACAAACTAGTTTATCCTGCAATCGGGTTTATCGGGTAACACATATATAATTTTAAATAAATACATGCATTTAACTTTTACATATTTTAGGAGATACCACATGGTTCTGGGCCTCCACTAGAGAAAGACTACATCCGACAAACAAGCGCGAACAAAGCGAATGGTCCGAAACTGGAGGACTTGGTATACCTCAGCCGGATGACAGAGAGTTCATTGAACTCGGAAATCATGAGTACTGTATTGCCGCATTGGATGGCTTTTATTATGAAGATAATCTGAAATGGCATGATGTAGCTTGTTACCATCCCAAGGCTTGGATATGTGAGGAAGTTGACCAATTGAGTGCATTAAGGGCTTATGCTTTGAAGTCGGATTTAGACGGTATTATTTAGGCGAACTTGTATATAAATTATGACGTTTTAGAAAAGAATCTTTTTTTTTTTTAAATATAAGCATGCAAGCAACATATGATACATTATTATCGTTAAATATATATTTTAATTACTTAAATATATATTTTTATTATTCAACGATTTTTTAGTAAATTTTTGGTTTTGGTATATTTATCAACCGTATATGGTCAAGGTGTATTTATTCAACTGTAGAATATCCGTATATCATATACGATTCTGTTAACAAAAGGGAGGACATTTCGGCGTTTAACAAAATCGACACGGGATTTACAGATCTAGTTTTTAAACTCGATTACTACACATCAAATATTTGATGAAATTCTTCTGAAAAATCACGTTTTTTCGTCCATAATATCCGATCTACCAATCACCTACCCACCCCACACCACAACCACCCCAAACATTTGCCCAGTAAGAAATTCTCTTGGAAAATCAACGTTTTTCGTCCATAATATCCAATCTAATCGCAATGTTTTTGTATTAAAAATTTATTAAATTTATTAAAAAAATATATAATTATATCACAAAGTATAAACAAACTGTGTTATTAGATTGGATATCAACGACGACACTAGCTGTTATTCATGCGTATTATTTTGAAAAACAATTTCTTATTGGTAAGTTGTGTGAGGTGTGTGGGGGGATAAGGCTAGGGTTAATGAAAAACGGTTTTTTGCAGAAAATAATTGCCTGGGAAAAAATGCTTTTTAAGAAAATTATAGGTAATAAAAAAATCTATAGTTTTTGTATCTATACTTTTCTCATAATTTCAATAGTTTGGAGGAAAACAAAAAACGGTTTTATGAGTTTTGACAACTAGAAACTGTTTTTCCAAATTTGTAAAAATTGTTTAAAACCATCTTCTTATTATGTAAAACTATTACTTTACTCTAAACTATTAGCTAATTTTCAAATTGTCATAATTAATAAAAATGATAAAGTAATAATAAGCTATTTACGTATTGTTTTTAATTCCCAGATCGTCCCTGGTGACCCTCTGGATAAATCCATCGTCATACGACCTCTGGAGCCTCAACCAGCCACACATCTGGCCAGAGAATTCATGATCAAAACCAGAAGAAGAAAAGGTCTAAGCCAGGATGTATCCATAAACAAATTCTTCGATGATCCTATGTTGCTCGAGTTGGCCCGGCAAGATGTCATGTTAAATTATCCTCTACTTTAAAAATAAAGCATTTTTAAGTTTAGGTTAGATTTTTTAAGAATAAGAACGAATAAAAATAACTTTTAAACCGCCAACTATAGTCAATTTGTTTAATTTTTTCTCTTTTGCAGTTCGTTGTGCTTAGCGTTAGCCCGATATTGCATCTATGTAATACTACCCAGCCTAGCACCTCGCTGCCCTGTACTACCCGGTACAGGTCTTTTGCTACTGTGGTGCCTAGTGCTTCTAGGTCCAGTATGTCTCTCAGATATTTGTTGCCTCTTGCTGAACCAGGGGCCTCGCAAATGCAAATGACATGTCATAGTCTGGGTATTTCTGGTTTCTTTTTGCACAATCAGCAATTAAGGTCTCCATTATACACTTCAATTCTGTTCAGGTGTCCTTAATGTGTCACGTTCTGATACCTATCAGTGTTCTTCCCAAACGGAAGAAGATCTCTATTAATTTTTTCGTCTATTTTAAAGTTCATCAACATGTTTTATCTCTTTTGCTTGATGTTTTCTTTTCAGCCAGTCTCTGATCTTCCCGCGGATGATCTTCTTGACACTTCCAGTGTAGGTTCCGGTCCGTTGTAAGGTGCCGTAGATCCTTTTCTTACTAGTTCATCGGCTTGTTAATTTCCTGGAATACCTGTATGTCCCAGAACCCATATAAGCCTAACTGAGTTGCGGTCTCCTATGGTTTTCAGTTCTGAGGCATTCCCAAACCAGGGAGGGTTTGATAAGGCCCTCAGGGTGGCTTGGCTATCTGCTGTTATTAGGATCTGCTTATTAGAGTGTCCCTAGCACATTCGTAGCATCGCAAATATTTCGGTCTGAAAAACTGTGGCATGTCTAACAATCGTTTCATGCTCAGGTTTTTCTCCAAAAATTCCAGCTTCCCTCTCCAGTTCTCTTGTCAGTCTTGGATCCATCTGTCTACTAAATAAGATCTCCGGCTGGTCCGCGGCTGTTGTCATTCTATTCTTTTCTTGTTAAAAATACAACTTTAAGTCTAAATCCGCATTGATACGTAATTACGGATCCGTTGGGACCACGTGATTGCTATCCGCCAATAAGGGACCCGTAAGGTTTCACGTACCTACCCGTGAAGGAAAACACGGATAGAAGTTGGTTAATTCGAACTTCATTCCGTATTTTTGGTCCGTTGTACTATTTGTTTTTTATTGTTATTTTTGAGTTTTTACCAGATTTTTTTTTACTAGCTGTTATTTCGTACCATTCTTTTTAGAATGTCGAGCTTGGGTTTGACCTCGGGTTCCACATATTTTAAATGTGACTATTGCACATTTAAAATATGTGCGTAAGAGGTAAAAACCAAAAACTGGAGTAAAAATATAACGTTTTTTTACCGATACGCTTGTCTCTAGTGGATGTGATAAAAGTCACTGATAGGCTTGACGTAGTTACGTACCAATGTGGATTTAGGCTAAAACGTGTGCGAAAGGAATTCTTTGGAATCATGTTATCCCAAATCATTTCTGATTTCTTTGCCTCACAAATTCTTGAGTCAAGTTAGCTTGACTGTTTTGACTCATTTGCTCCAGTCCCAGCTTTGCTTCTCCTTGTATCACCAGGTGTAATGGTGGGAGTTTAAGAAGGTTTTACATGGATGCGAGTCTTTGTATCTTCCTTAACTTAAGCCTTGTTCCTATGTGCAGCTTTTTAGCCACCACGTTACTGCAGCATAAGTTAGAGTGGGTACCATACTACCCTGGTATAGATTCAGTGGGCCGTTTGGTCGGTAATAAAATTGATGCCGATCGCTTGGTTACTTCGTCAAGCTGTTGGTTCCAGTTTAACTTGGAGTCCAAGATACCCCTTAGGTATTTTATCTGCCCCAACATAAAAATTCTTTTACCGTGCAAGAATAGTTTCCCAAGGTCCTCAATATTTCGTCTTTTGTTACCAAAAGATACAATTGCGGATTTAATGAGACTGATATTAAGACCTTCCCTCTCAGTCCTTTTCGATGTTTAGAGCAGTGTGTATTTTTCCTCTCACCGTTGTATTAAATATTCCTTTAGACTAGTATCAGTTAGGTATCTGCGTATCCTAAAATTCTAAAGCTTTTGTCCCTTAGTTTTAGTAGCAGCCCGTTAATCACCATGCACCACAGGATAGGCGACAAAAAACCTCCCTGTGGACATCGCTTCGCATCGAGTTTCAGAGTTTCCTTCAGTAGTTCGCATCTTACTGTCCTACTTTGAGCATGCTCTTGCGTCTATTCCAAGTTCTGCTGCGGTCCTTCTAATAGACTCGAATGTGTAGACGCGTATTGTCTTGTCTCTTTGATTTCCAGAGTCTTCTCTACCATAGTTACGAATCTATGGAGCGCCGTCTCTGTATATCCAATGGCGAGACAAATTTCTTCATAGCCACATTGACACACTTTCACGTGACATCAGTTTAACCGACATAGATAAAAGATTTCGAAAAATGTTAACTCTAAATCATATCCAGTACTAAGAAAACGTAGTTTTGAGTAAATACTCAAATTTTTTAAAATTGTCGACAACTAGGTGATAACGCAGTCATGACGAAACGCATTTACGCCGTTAAAAAAGTTTTACCGAATTGCGATGAATGGACGAGGGCGCATAAACTGCGCCCAATACTATTAGACCCTCGAGAACATTCACAATAAACAAGGTCCTTAAAAAATTGCGAAATTTGCAGAGCGATTTTTCCCACTGCAAATTGTGTTGTTGTTACACGCTTCCCACCTCGCATGGACTAATATGGCGGATGAGAATACCTGTACAGGGTGTCCCAAATTCGAGCCTCACCTTTGGGATCTCGTAAACTAGAAGAGATACGGGGTCGGTTAAATTGAGGCAAAGTTGCGCAATTTGGTGCTTATTAAAACAAGCTTTTGAAATATCAAAAATTCCGAATACTTCCGAAGATATTTGGAAAAAACCGAATATTGGCGATTTCATTTTTATTTTTTTACGACTCTATTTGAATAGATATAACAAAATAAATTACTCATTCTCATTGCTACTTTCTCTATATTACAAAATGTTGTCGTCAGATTTTCAAACCGACGTTTCGTTGCCTCCATAGTTGACGTAATACATCCAAAGGTTCTTCCATTAAGAAATCCATTATATTGGTCCTTATTAATTCTGCATATCTTTAGTATATCTTCTTAATATTCTGGTTTTCTATTGACCAATAGTGTTCGTTATGAAATTACGAGACAGTTTTACTACTAACCAAAACTATTTATTTTAACTCTTGACACGTGTTTCGCTAACAATGTTAGCATCTTCAGGAGAAGATTAAAACTAAATCCTATACTAGCACTGTACAGAAAACATTTTTATTCCAATTAAAAATATTATATTTTTTGTCTTTAACATATGAGTCCTTATAGAAATATCCATTAATATAAAATTTTTGAATAAGTGCGATACATCATTGGTTTAGGAACGTAAGGGTGTTTTAATGACCAAATTGCTCAACTTTGCCTCAATTTAGCCCACCTCGTATCTCTTCTAGTTAACGAGATCCCAATGGTGAGGCTCGAATTTGGGACACCCTTTACATCTAGAGCCCTACCGTCCTATATTGCACCTATTTTGCGCTGAATTTCTAAGGAAAAAAAATTACTTTTAGGTCCTTTTGAAGGGTTTATAGCATAAAAATTAATATAAAGTGTCTTGTGACCAGGTACATACTTAATTTCAGAGTGTTAAGGGTTAATTCAGAAATTTGTTACTGGCGCCCTTATTGTATTTCAGCTCTGCAATTCTTTAAATGCTTGTCACATTTGTTTTTATAATTAAGAACTTGCACGACTATTCTCTGGCAAGCAGCTAGCCGAGCACTCTTTTTAATCACCTCAATTTTTTTGTTGGTAATAAGTATCATAGATAATAAATATGATAGATAATAAGCATCAAATAATATATTATCGTCAAAAAGTTTTATGAAATATTTAAGTTATTTAACAAAAAAAAAACAGAAAGTATTTTTAAATCAAACAAACATTTCTTTGTATCAAACCATATAATTTCAATACCGAAATGTAAGTATATAGGCATCTCATTTCATGTATATATCTAAAAAAGGAGGTTTTAAATACAATCCAAGCAATAAAAAGGGCCCTGCTAGCTGGGAGAAATAACCCACACCCTGTTACCCTGCAATTTAATTTATGTTTGAGCGAGATTAAAACGAACGAAAAAGTAAGGAGGGTGGCACCCTCCCGTATTTCAGGACCAAACGGCGTGTGACTCATCCCAGGCAGCAAAAGCGGCTCCTGTCAGTCCCCGAGAATTCTCGGCTAATGGACGCAGGCATTGTATTTTGTAACAAAAAGGGAAGTGACAGGAAATTGTTAAATCGGATGTGCTATTACGTTCGGTGCATTGAATGCGCACCTGATTTAGACAGGCTAATTAGATAAGCTTGTATCGATGTAAAGAACTTTTTTATTGGCAATAATATATCATATCAAGTTATTTTATATAAACTACGTCAAGAAAGTATCGCATCATTATAATTTTTTAACTCTATAGAAAAAAAAACATATATATCAATTCAACACAGTCAACAAACAATAACAATAAAAAGCAAATAAAAAAGTACAAAATAAAAAAATTTTCGTCTATAGATGTTCAAAAAGATTTTCACTTCAATTTCTAAGCATAAATGGCATTTCTTTATATCGTGGATTCCAACACATTATTGAGCATCATTGGTGTTATACTTTTAAAAGCCTCGAACATTAATCTTCGAAGTTCTTCTTCGATTTCAAAATTGTTTTTGTAAACGTAATTTTCAACATACTTCCAAAAAAAGCAATCTAAGGGAGTAATGTCGGGGGAACGTGCTAGATGGTGTTGTACTGATATGGCTTCTTGAAGATATTCCCTAACTATTCTAGCATTAGGAAAGTTGAAACCAATGCTTTCGAATTTTTGCAAGAGCTGCATCTAAAGCTTCCCTTAATTCGTTTTGCAGTAATTTACGGTTACGCTCAGAATTCAAATTATGGTGGTAAATGACAGTGCCAACATTTCTTCTTCTCACAATACCAGCACACATATTGAATCCAAAAAGTATAGGGGAGAAGGGGGCACTTTTGAACATATTTACTAAAATTCAAGTCCTGAAAAAATCTAAATTCCAATATAAAAGTGAGGCACAGCTTTTCCAGATGTAGAATATGTTTACTTTAAGCTCGGACTGAAAAAACTATTGAAATTTTAGTGTGTTTTGTTTGACACGCAAATAAACAATAAATGTCATACTGTTCAAATGTACCCCGGCTGTGGGGTATATTTGAACAGGCAAAGGGGCACAAATAAACAGTACATATATATTGGAAGTTTTATTGATTTTTATTACAAAAAATCTATCGTAAATTAAATTTATTAAATTGCAGCTTAAAGTCCAGTAATGAAGATGTCCTCTCAGTACCTTTTTGATGCGGAACAGGTTATTTCTTAATTACATCGATATAATAAAATATCCGTCCTTTTTTCCTTAAAAATTTAATGATATATTCATCTTCTTTTTGCCCGATAATTTTTCCTACGTAGTGAACCAATGTTTTCTTAGTGCAAAATCGGACTACAACATAATCGTCAATTTGTACATCCGACGACAAATTTGGCGAATCTTCATTGAAAACTCATTTTCAGAATCATCTTGTAGGTATATGGCATCATCACATGATGAGTCACTATCTGCCAATATTGCTCTCTTCACTTTTGGCTTCTTGGCTACCGTTTGTACTCTTTTCTTAGCTTCCCGAGCAACTGCTTTGGCTTCAATGGCATCTTTAATCGGTGTATCTGTAAGAAACAGAGACTTTTTTGTTTTGCGGCGCTTTTTGGAAGTCGACCAAATGTCGGGAAATGGTCTGACCACCTCAGGAGATATTACTTCAGGTTCAATTAATAAGGTCGTGGAAGCTGATGCTACAGAAGTGATCGGACCTGCAGATAAAGTAGACGGTAGAGAGTCATTGTGTTCCTTTGGTATTTCAGCAACATCATTAGTAGATGCTTTTCCTGCTGCAACAAAGTCACTATCTAAAAAAATATTTCTATTTAACGGCCAGATCCCTTTTTTTTAAACCAGATAATATGTTTTTTGGAGTGAATGATGCTTGAATAGCTATATTTGCCAGCCCAGCCAGGTCATGGATTGTTAAGGCTTTTCCGGGATTCGAAATGAAATAATCATGTTGCGCTATTTTTAATTTAGCCTTAAAAGGAGCCATTATTGAAACGTCCATCAGTGGCTGAAGGCGATGACTACAATGAGGCGGTATAGTGACCACCTCCAAGCCATTTTCTTTTGCAAATTTAATGGCATTTAGCGAGAAGTGGGATTCGTGGTTGTCCATTATTATTAAAATGTTTTAATTTTGGGTACATTTAGTAAAAGATGTTATATGTTCCAGAACTTTTATAAATAACGTTTTTGTCATCCAACCGCTAGGAGGATTGTTTATTAGTCCTATGCTTCCAGCTAGAGCACCTGTGAGAAAACTGTCGTGATATCTAGCTCGTGGGAATATAAAAACTAGTGGTAAACTATTTCCGTCTGCACTCACGATGGCACACATAGTTACAAGAGTGCCCCTTTCCGCGGAAGTAACTTGGCCCACTTGCTTAGTTCAGCAATAATGTGTGGCGCATCTACAACAGTGGTTATACCCGTTTCATCCAAGTTAAAAATTTTATGTGCAGGAAAATTGTATTTTTCGTAACAGCGCACAAGATTATCTTGAAACTCTGTTAATGCAGTTTGGTTAAATGCCGTAACCACGTGACATGCTCGTATTTTCAGGCCTTCGGAGACTAAGATTTTGATATCGTTTCATAAACCCTTGAGCCCAATCTAACCCTGCCATTTTGTTAGTATCCCAACTAGGTGGATAATTTATAGACATAGCTTTTGTATAATCAAATGCCAATACCCTCAAACTTTTATACGATAAGCCATATTCTATAAGTTCTTGATCATTATTAAACACTTGTCTGAATGTATGCTTAGAGGAAAACACCTGCTCCCTGGGTTGTTTTTTCAAGCGGTAAAACAAAGCAATATGTTTTACGCCGTAAACTTCTGCAGCTTTCCTTAAAGACATTTCTTTTTCTTTTACAGCCGCTATCGCCTTCTCCATGTCTTCCTCAATAAACTCAGTTTCCTTCTTCCTCTTACCTATATTACCGTCTTATTATATTACCTATATTACGGTCTTACCATCGTGATTTGCAAATCTGGAAAAACAATGATACTTAGAAACATTTTTTACTACTAATGGGGTACCTTTGAACAATGTTCAACAGTGCCCCATTTTAAAGTTCAAAGACACCCCTTGTGCTTACACTCGAATTCAACCACGTTTGCTAAAACTATCCTAATCTCAAAAGTCACATATGTTCACAAAACGATCTACATACCTAGTCTAGTTGACGACCTACTGCAGATTAAATGTACTCTTTATAGTTTAGTGTTGAGCCTAATTTGTTTAAGTAGGAAATATTACAAGAAAAAAGTTGAAAAATAAGGTTTATTCGTATTTGCGATACAACAAGTCGTGGAAGCCGCTGCACAATACAGTTGCCTTCTTGCACTAGTTACTTCAACCACGTGCCGTTTATAAACGATTATCGCGCCAGAGGCGGAAAATTTGAATGAAGTTCAAATGTGCCTCACGTTCAAACGTGCCCCCTTCTCCCCTACGTATACTTCTTACAACAAACGAGGATTTCCTGTGGTCCAGTAATGGTGATTTCTTCTATTGAAAATACCTTAACATGCTCTCATCAGACCAGATGATCTGGTTAGAAAAATCTTCATTATCTTGATATTTTCTCGTGCACCACTCGAAAAATTTTCGACACCTCTCTGCATACTAAGTCCTTGACAAAGTGTACTTATACGGATGAAACTTTTTATGTTCTTTCTATTTATGAAATTATGTTCTTTTTATGTAATTTCTTGTGTTGAAATACCAGGGTTTTTGGTAACAGCTAATAATACGTTAGTCACTTGGTTTTTATCGGGAATGCACGGTCGTTTAAACGTACCCTATTCTTTCGGATTGCATTCTAACTTACTGAACGTTCTTCCATTTGGCTGCCGTCTTTCGGGATATTTATTCAAATATATCTGCTCCGCGTTATAACAATTTAGATAACTTAATATGGAACAAGCTAGCACACCAAACTTTTCTTCATCCCAAAACATTTTTACAAAATAAATTGAAATATGTGAAGTGTACAGTGAAATAGTTCATAAGTTAATGTCAAACCTTAGGCATCTCTATGACTCTCCCATTTTGTTTCTATAGTCTAATTTCTTTTAAGGCATCACAAATATTTAATAATGCGTAAAAAAGGTCTAAAACCAACCCAACCCAAGGCCCCTAAATTCTTGCCATTTAACCAACTTACGGAGATCTCTGTACTGGCCCACAATATCTTGAGCATCTTGTATCTATATTGAGACAAATAAAGCTCTTAAATTTTTGAATACATAGTCCTAAGATGACATTGTTAAAAATGAAATTTTTCAACCGTACGACGTACGCTACTGCCTTATAGAAGCAATAAGTACAAAGCACTCGCACAAACATAGCCGTCTCTCAGGGTTACCAACCAATTTAATAATTACTAAAACCGAGAGAGGAGAACGAGGCCAATACTCGCTGATCACGTGACCACGCAAGAGAGGTCTCTGACGTATGATGGCCTAGCAACAAACAGTTGAATAACATTCGAAGTGTTCCCGATCTCCGATACCAGGAGAATAGAAAAGCTCATTGGACAAAGTCGAGTCGAATTCCCACTCTCCTGTCATTAAATAGTCAAAGGATGTGGGAGAAAGAAACAGGCTGCTGACTGGTCCGTTAAATAAAAAGGGAAAGGGCTAACCACGCCTGAGGCTCCGCCTAACTCGATCGATGATTGGTAGCAAAGTGACAGATGTTTTGAGTTACTGTGGCATTTATGGGTATTTTTTGTTGACGAAATGGCAAATGTCAGCGTGAAATGGTGGTGACCAGGTGTTCCGTCGTCAAAAGGACGTGTAGTTATGAATGTTGCTAATTTGCATATCTTTTTCGATGTTGCGAATTTAAATGATTTTTATATTTTCTTATTTTGACTTATAATTTGAAGAAGTTTTGAAAAAAAATAATTTAGTAGGTATGTACTAGGTATGTTTAGTAATAAATGCGACATTATAGCTTAGGTACCTTAACCCAAGTGCAGGAATTTTTTTTTTGCATATATTTCGCAATGCGCTTCTCGCTAATTTTATTAGATTATAGAATTACATATCATTTATTTACGTAAAAAGTATTTTTAAGTCGAATCAAGCGAGATCAAGGCAAATAGAAAGAAAATAACATAAACTATTATAATTCATATCCATTTAGGTTATGCATAATGAACTCTTATTAATAATCGTGTTTTGTCCTCACTATTACCAATTAATTTAATATTTAGCATATAGTAAATTAGAACGTTTAGTTCCTATTTTATTGCT
Organism: Anthonomus grandis grandis; assembly: GCF_022605725.1. Classification (NCBI taxonomy): domain Eukaryota; kingdom Metazoa; phylum Arthropoda; class Insecta; order Coleoptera; family Curculionidae; genus Anthonomus; species Anthonomus grandis. Next base: position 32,754,141 of record NC_065552.1, read on the forward strand.
TACATAATTAATATATATTAATTTAACTTAAGTATTTCTTGCACTTAAGGTTTCTTTATTGCTACATTTTTTGATACTTAACTTGATACTTAAATTAAAATACCTACATTTTCTTCTCGACCTGCCTTTGTATTCCATTACCTATTTTTAATTCCATTTTATCAATCCTCTCCCGTATTAATTCTTATTCGAAAAGATGCAAACAATATACTTTACCTGTGCGAGAGATATGCAAAGGCAGATTAATAAAAAAGACCGCCAAAAATGTGTGCGGACAGTACGACTACCACCAGAGAAGCGAATTAGCAGTGCAACTAAACGCTGGTGTATATAATAAAGCTGCAAAACTTTCTTACGTTCCTTTTGTGCCTTACTGGGTAAGTCGAGTATACAGGGTGTTTCCTAACTACGGTACGAAACTATACAGGGTGAATCGTTAGGTCGTTTTATGAAAAAAAGTTCCTATGAACGTATGTCGGGAGTTGCTTTGTTTATGAGATACAGGGCGATGAAGGTTCAAAAAAATAACGGTATTTTAAAAATACTATAACTATCCTTAAACCGATTTGGTTGAAATTTGGTACAGTTATTTGAAGTTATAAGACGCTTATTTAGCTGTAACTAGATTGAAATTATTAGGTCCAGTGGCGTGTCAGTGGGCACCACATGCTTATTGTTGAGAAAAAAACAAGGCCAATAATTAATTGTTTTGCAGCTTTCTATTTACTTTTGTATTTAGGCAACTAAAAATACAACTTTTTCATATCTTATCTTATTATCTTTAGATCTGGCTTTGTTTTCGAAAAAAAAAAAATTAAAGTATCTTTAACTCATTCTAAAAATTATCCATGGACGACAACATGAAATAAAAACCAATTAATTCGATAAACAATTTCGACCTTAAAGTAAATGAGCAAAATGCCCACCTTCTGATGAAATACACAACTGCAAACGATTTGTCATTGAGTGTCTGACACGCTCAAAAATACCTGGAGTATCCCTTATGATATTGCAATTGACAATTATCCGATTCCTTAAGTCATTCACATCTAGAACAGGAGTTTTATAAACAAGAGCCTTCAGATGGCTCCATAAATAGTAATCCAGGGGATTCATATCAGGACTGTGAGCCGGCCAATTTTGAGGTCCTGCACGTCCAATCCAGCAATTAGGGTAGATGTTGAGATGCTGACGAGCAAGAACACTGAAATGAGCTGAAGCCCCGTCGTGCATAAACCACATGTTGACTCTTACTTGTAGGGGTACTTCTTCTAATAAAGTGGGTAAATGGTGTTGCAAGAAACCCGTGTAGGATTCACCTGTTAATCTTGCCGGTAAAAAAAATGGGCCAATTAGGTAGTCACCAATAATTCCTATCCAAACGTTTAGCGAAAATTGTTGCTGAAAATGAGTTTCTCTAATAACGTAGGGATTTTCGTCAGCCCAAAAATGATCATTGTGGAAGTTCATAATAGCATCTCTTGAAAAATTTGCCTCGTCCGTAAATAAACTATTTGGTAGGAAATTATTATTGTGTGCCATCGTATGAATCAACCACCTGCAAAACATTAATCTTGGATGAAAATCCCGAGGCAGAGCTTGTACATGCTGGATGCAGGAGGTTTCTTTTTAGAACTTTCCAAGCGGTTTTTGAACTGACTTCAAGCTGCAGTGCAATCTTCCTGATACTATTGGAAGGATCTTCTTCTACCGCTTCAAGTATAGCTTCTTCCAGTTCAGGCGTTGTTATAGTTTCTGGTCTTCCACCACCCATACTTTTATTAAAACTCCCAGTTTCACATAATCTTGCATGTAGTTTTCTAAATGTTTTTGCACATGGAATTACTCTGTTAGGATATCTGTCCTGGTAAATTCTTCGTGCTTCTTCCGCATTTCCATTTGCTAATCCATAAATAAAGTGCATGTCGGCCATTTCATGCTTAGTAAAATTATTCATGATGGAGTAATGAATCACTGCTAATTGACAGCTGAATTTTACTTATAGCAATTCTATCACTGTCAGCTGGTCTCCAAAGCAGGTAGGTACAAAGGAGGTACTTGAATGGACTTGCCAATTATTTGTCATAAGAAGCAATGTATTTGTTATTTTGTTGTATTTCAAAAATCTGATAATAAAAATCGTAGAAGTTGAATGTTTATTATCATAGTAAATAAGACACAAGAGACTGAGACATGACTCTATTTTGATTTGTTTTTTTTTGCTAACCACAGGAACAGGTTTTAGCCTGTTTTGTAAGCTCTATTCATTTATAACAGGCCTAAAGTTATGTACAATTTTTTTGTTACAATTTGGTTCACAATATTTCATTTTACAGAGGTATTTTGTTAGGTGGTCCAATATAGGAACCTTTTCCCTATTCACCAAAATTTTTTCCAATAACTTCTAAACGGGCAAACCTATAAAATTTTTAAGCCAAAGCTAAATTCAGGTCCGGATGGTGTTCCCAATTATTTTTTGTAAAAAAATGTGTTTGTACTATCTCTTATCCTCTTTTTATTATATTTAAAAGATCTTTGGATACAGCAGCTTTTCCAACTCTATGGAAACAAAGCTTTGTGGTACCAATATTTAAGTCTGGTGATGTTAGTGAATTAATGAATTATAGAAGTGTGAGTATACAGTCTGCTATCTCAAAGCTTTTGGATGGGCTTATTTATGATCAGTTGCATTTTCATTGTAGGGAGTTATTAGTGGGTGAGCAGCATGTGTTCACATCTGGAAAATTAGTATTAGCAGCAAAACAGTAGTTTCTCTGCTTGATTATGGTTTGATCGCTATATTAAATGAACAAGTGTTTAGCCTCGGAACGGGTTCAGAACAAGTTTCTTAGATTTTGTCTCTTTAAGGCAAAAATTGAATTCCTGATAATCATATATATATGACCATGCGTTGGAGATGCTAAATCTAAAAACTTTAAAACAAAGATGTTTGCATTCAGATTTTATTTTTATATTCAAGTTGTTAAATGGTCAAGTAAATTGCCCTGAACTTCTGAAGATAATTTTTTTAATGTGCCAACTAGAAACCTAAGACATAATTGTTTATTTTCCCTGCCTTTTCATGGCACTAATTATGCATATCACTCTCTAATTGAGAGGACTTTAAGATTTGTTAAACTCAGGTCAAGTGAATATTTTGGGCATTACCTTGTCTGAGGTTAGGCATTAAATTAGAGAAATTATTCGAATCTTTTTGTTAATTTTTTTCAATTTTTTTACTTTTGATTATGGAGAGTATTTTAATTTTTAATATTTGTGATATTAGCTTTTAGTCATTGTTATTTTTTATATTCATTTATGGGTCGTAGTTAAGTTATCAGAGCCAAATCAGTGTTAATGACAATTAAATGGTTAATATGGTTGTTAATTCTGTTAGAATGTAATAGTTTATTATTGTGGTTAGGTTAAATGAATTATTGTGTTGTATTATTCTTTTTGTAATGGGGTTGATCCCGTATAATAATAATAAATAAAATTAAAAGTTCTTCTTGATAAAAATTATTGATTGCAGATTTTAGTGCTCTTTAAATTACTCTAATACATTTTTTCTCTAAAATAATTAGAAGAGCCAATATTTCACCCTATTAAAAAATATATGGAATTTCCTATGTCCCGCGTGGCGGTGCAACACCCTGTATGTTAAATTATTTTTCTCATTTATTTTGTATAAATGTGGTTTATATTTTATTTTAATGTAAAAATGTTTATACAAAAAAGACCCACCGATAAATAAATAATAGTAATATTCGATTTGTATTTTTTTCAGTAGCAATATTGGCGCCCAACTGCAGCAATGAAAACTATAACGACGCAACTTTTTAAAATTTTTCTAGAACATAAACACTTAAATAAACCATAATTACTCGCAATAACATAAAAAACAAACATTAAAACAAGATAAATTACGTTTCTACTCTGTATATCAAATGGGCCATGACAAACGGCGTAGCGAGTAGAAACTTCGCCTGGTGAACATGAAAGCTGCTTCCAACAACGACGACGTTAAGCTCGATAGGACGCGAGGCGAGACGCTTTTGCCTGCTTAAAACCGGCTGCATTAAAAAAGCATTAAAGCTCCAACTTCGGCAAAGCTCGGGTCACATCGACCGCTACGCAATGCGGTCGCTTTGGAAATTTCCGCCGTCGTTTCTGAATTTAATTTTGGTTTTGACGATAGGACTGGCTCGAATTTACCGAGAAAATAACAGGATGTTTTAATATTATGTTATTATCATTTTAGTTTTGTTGTGTTTATTAATGTGGCTACTGTTGAATTTTAATTTTTTGAGGGTATACAGGGTGTTTACTAAACATGCGGCTAAGGGATTATTCCTTGGACTATTCTAAGGATATTTTGTCCTTTTATGGTTTTTGAAAGGACGTTTTGTTTCGAAGATACGGGGCGAAAAAGAATTTTGATATGATCAGTGCGAGATTAAGGAAGTGCAACTGTTACCTTCACAATAATTTATTTAAAAAAAATATTATGAAGCGTGCGAATAATAAATTACTGCAACGTTAATATGTCGCAATTTATTACAATACAGGAACACAGTATTATTGTAACACAGAAAGGCAAGACAAATCCAGCCAAACAAGAAGGAAAGTATTTAAAGAAATTTAACCAGAAATATTTAGATCAATACAAAAGGTTTGTGTATTCTGAAAAAGAAGATGGCGTATACTGCAAGTTTTGTGCACTTTATTCAAAAAGAGAGGTAGGCCACACAAGCCGACAAGAGGTAGGGACGTTATGTAAGAACGCATTTTGCTCATGGAAAAAATGCATGAAAAGGCTGAATATCACAAACAAGCAGTTTTAAAAAATTTAAATTTTTAAAAAATCATGGAAAATGTTCAACAATCAGTAGATAAAATGGTTTTTTCAAACCGCGAAATACAAGTAAAAGAAAATAGATTAAGACTAACTCCAATTATAAGTACAATTAGCGGTCGCAATGGCCTTCCACTAAGGGCGAATAAAGATTATGGTCCATTAAATACAGTTAATGTTTCTGATGTAACTCCTGGAGAGGGTAACTTTCGGGCTTTACTAAAACTACGAATTGACGCAGGACATCTTATTTTAAAAAATCATTTTAAAAACCAAATTATATCTGCATATAATAATAATATTTAAAAAAAAGTGATTTCTGATGTAGAGAGTGCAACTTTTTTTCCGTGTTGGCAGACGAAACTACTGATGTCGCAAAAATAGAGCAATTTGCACGTGGTGTAAGGTACTTAAAAAATAAAACTGTAGAAGAGCCTTTTTTACAATTTGTGTCTGTTATGTCCACTACAGGTGAAAACCTAGGCAATGTAATAATTAATAAACTTGTTAGTTATGGTTTAGATATTAATAATCTTCGAGGCCAGGGTAACGATGGTGTAGCTGCCAAGAGTGGTCGCTTTAATGACGTCTGGCATCCAAGCATTAATAAAAAAATCATAATATCCTACGGCACTATATGTGTATTGCGTATCACATTCTCTAAGCCTAGCAATTTTCCAACGCATGAACTGTACAACCTATAAGAAATTGAATGAGAATCATCGAAAGTGCTTACAACTTTTTTAACTCGTCAAAATGTATTAACCCAAAAAATTGATAATCTACCAAGTTATTTGAAAACACGCAGCGATAGGCTTATAAGCAACTGTGTCCCATCAGATGGGTTCAGCGGTGGTATTTAAATGTAATAAAAGAACTTTTTACGCCCTTCCCAAGTAACATTTTCTCAAGCAGTTGGTTTTTAAAGTTGTCTTTTAGCCGCACCGAGGTTCTGCAATAGTCATTGGCTTGCTTGATGGAACTATTTAGGTCAAATTTTGTGCTCATAGGAACTAGGAACCTTAGGTAAATTAAAAATCTAATTAGTTCTAGTCAAGTGTCAACAATAACGTTGTTATGGCCATAAACGAGGGCTTGATGCACTTGATGGTTTTGAGATAATAAGGTTTTGGAGAGGTTATATTTCAGCATTAATTTGGCAATCAAAATTCCAATATAGAACGATTTTAGCATTAAAATTACCTAATCAGAACCATATGGTCTTGAATCAATTGCCTAACTATTTGGCACTTTATACGGCCTATTCCGGAAAATATAGCATTTTTTAACACCTAAAGGACTTGGATAATAAGATAACTTTATGGAATAAGGTTTAACCAACTAGTCACAATAAAACACAGTTTGCGGACGGTTGTTATAATTCGTTGGAAATTTCGCTTCACTTTTCTTTTAAAATTACCACTTCTTACAATTTTGTGCCAAGACATCCCTGTATGCAATTTGAACGATAAAAAAACACACTTTTATTTTCACAGTAACTGGAACCACCAAAATCAAACGCAAACTGAATTGCAATAAAGAAGGCTCAAGAAATCCCGCGTAGTAATAAATAATGCCAATAGATCCTACAAAATGCCTAAAAGCCATTTATTGAAATTCGCCCAGACTTTGCCAGCTAATTGGTTATTAAAAGTGGCCTATAATTCCTGGAAGATGATAGTAAGCCCTGTTTTAACTTTTTTTAAAACCCACTGGCATTTTTCTAAGCCTTTTGTCCTACGACATAGCTTTTGATACTTACTTAAGTTATTATAGCAGGTTAAAAGCATATCCTGCTAGGCGTCCATTTTGAAGAAAAAATGTAATTCTTCCATTTTTATAAGCTATTCAAATACAGGCAAAAATAATGTAATATGTAAACAATTTAGATAATATATAAAGACACTGGAGCATTTAAGTACATATTATCACTGAAGCATCTCAGAAATAAAAATATATTAATTTTTTTATTGGCACTGAATAACATTTAATTTGTAAGATATCAAAGGCGCGCGTGTTTTACAGTTAAATTACACCCAACTTTTTCAAGAAACTGGTGTGCGCAATGAAAATCGGTCATCTATTCCAGTATAATATATTTTTTTCTAAAATAAAGTCATACTTCAAATGTCGCCATTGCTTTTTATTTTGGCGTTGTCTTATTTTTACTCTGGCTGTATCATATTTAAAACTAAAAGGTCAGATTTTTATACTTCGGTATCTCTGATATACCATATTTAAAATTAAATGGCAAAATTTTAATACTTCAATATGTATCTGAAATGCCAAAATCCGGCGAACAGGCCAAACTATATAACCACCTAAAAGTCTAAAAGGACTTTGCTAAAGGGTTGTAAACAGGTAGGCGTAAAAGCTTTCAGGTTCTACACAGGTTACTTTTAGGCATCTTCAGGTTCGATAAAGGTTATTTCTATTAGCTATATAGGTTCTGTGATATGCGATCTGGTTTCAAATTGGCCAGGGCCTATTGGCAACGACAACCTCTTTAGGGCTGGGCCTTTTTTTACTACAGGAGGTTATGCGGGCTAATAAATAACGTTGTTTGTGCTTAATGGCATAATCAATAATTTTTCTTAAACAGGTTCTAGGAGTTATTTATAACCTTTTTAGAACCTAAATTGTTACTTGGGTTAGTAGTACTTGAAGAAATATTTGAGTGGCATGAAAAAGACGCATCATCTGGGGCAAAATTGTTGCTTAACACTCTAGCTTCTACAGAATTAATAATTACCCGTTTAGTAGCAGAAGCGATTTTCGCCTTTACGCTTTCATTATCTAAAATTCTTCAGTCAAAAAATATTGATTTTTTCGTTCAGATGTGTCATTTCCTAGTATTTTTAAGGAAGCACAGAAGACTATAGAAGAAAATTTTCAAGGTGAGTTGAAAAAGCCAATGTTAGCAAAATCTCAAAGAAATAAAGCAAATTATGAAGCCGAAACACCGCAAGACTACTATAAAGTTTATATATTTATTCCATTTTAGATGATACTATTACTCAATTACAAGATAGGTTTCTTAAATATAAGGATATTTTAATATCTTTTAACTTCCTTATCCCTGCGCAAAACAAAATCGCTAATGACGAGCTCCAGCGATTTGATCGTTTAGTGGAATTCTACAAAGTTGATTTAGGTAATCCTGGTTCGTCAATAACGTCTGCGGAATTTAAACTTTGGTACCGACATCACAGTGGTCAATCTTCGGAAATTAGCAAGAAAAATGATTGGTGAGGATTATTTGGCATAAAATAATAATACATGATTGCAACAACTTTTGTATGATAACTTAATAAAAATTAATATCCAAATAATAAAAGAATATACAGGATGTTTTAAAAAATAAAATGTTTAATTTTTTATTTTCACAAAATAGTTTTTTTTAGTTTCAAATTAATTTGAAGTCATTTAAAGTCATAATATGTATATACAGTGTGGTTCGTTATTTGGCTGGCTAACATTTTTATTTAAAAATATAGATTTCGTTTTAATTTGAAAGGTTTTTAATTTTTTATTCTATTGAAGAATCTCGTAGCAAAAAATCAATTGAACGACGCGATTTTAAGTGTTTTTTTTTGTAATTCCTCTTATGCCATTATTTTGCATTTTAATAAGCTATTTTTAATATTTTGTTATGCAAACTCTATATATTTGAAATAAGGAATAATTTGCAGGAATAACTGCATAATATATTTTTAATCAAAAGACTAAAAATACATTATGCAGGGTATTCCATTAAAAAAAAACTTCATATTTTAATATATTGAAATCGCAACGTTCAATTGTTTTTTTTAAATAGAAAAAAATCAAAAAAAATTAAAAAACTTTTTAATTTGAACCAAGGGTCTATCTTTTTAAACAAACAAGAAAGCCATTGTATGAAATATAACGAATCACCCCTGTACATTCGAAACAAAATAATAAAGGTTGATAATATTTAAAAAAGCTTGTGTCAGTATGTATACGTAAGTTTATAAATACAAATTAAATTATTGAAGTATTATATGTTTAATAAACATTAATTTACTTGACAATTAACATAAATTAAAAACGGTACCACAAAGGAGAAGCCTAATAAAAACTTATAATTTCGTCAAAACTCTAAACATGTATCAAATTTTAGAACAACCGGACAACTAGAAGTTATACTCAAAATTCACATTCTATATTTGAATAAAAAGCAACCATTTTCAATGCGCCATATTGATTTTTTTAAATATCGTAATCCTAAACACGTACCAAATTTCAATTCAAAACAATCGGTCAGATAGAAGTTAAAATCGAATTCTTAGAGTTATTACATACACATTGTAGAATTCTAATTATTGATTAGTCTGCACCTAAAAAATTTTGCAAATTATAAAGACGCACCTGGACGGCAAATTTTTACCTATATATGGAAAAATTCTCTAATAATGTTTCTATCAACTAAATTTTTTATAATAAATCTATTTTAATATATTTTAAAATAAAACCTGGTAAAACTTTTTTTGCTATTAAAAAGAAAATAAAATTATATATAGTTTAAATACATTTTTCGAACTTTCTATTTTTTTCTCTATTTTCTCTAATTTGAATGAATTGACTACAGCGGCTTACGGGTACTCTGAAACTTATTTTAAAACAGCGTGATATCACTTTTAATAAATGAAACAAAACCACAACTAATTGGAATAGCTATAAAGAGCTTCGGAACTTTGCCCTAGCATCCGTAAAGCGAGAAAAAGCTGCTTACATGAAATACGTTTCTTATCGAGATACCATAACTATATGGAAACGTTTAAAGATAGCTTACAGGGTCAAAGCCGAAATTGCCTGTAGAGCTACCAGATTCTGACAAGATAAATGACTATTTTTTTATCAATATTCAAATAGAATGGAGCTGATTCGGGTCTTATAGATTTTTTTGAGTCAAATAGACGTGATTCCACTGCTTTTTACTTTTCGTTACCTACTCAGGCAGAGATACACAGAGGCATTGACGAGTTAAAGTAAAATGCGCCGAGTATTGACGACATGATACTTTTTAAGGTAAAGGTTAGCATCCCTATTCTATTCGGGACCTCTATTCATTTTGGGACCTCTGTTATTTCTATTATACACCTTTGAAATAAATAAAACAACTAGATACTCTTAAATACAGTCTTATGTGGATGACACACGAGTGTTATACACCTTTAATTCTAAACATTATAATGATGCAGAAACTGAAATAAACAGTGACTTATCCAACATTTGTCAGTATAGTAGAAAGCATGAACTGAGGTTAAATACTGATAAAACCAAGGTCTTGCTCTTTACATCAAGCCCCAACTCAGAGCTTCTCAGGGCATACATTCATTTTGAGATGGAGGATCAGCAGCTTGTCTACTCGAACACAGCTAAATTGGGAATTGTTTATGACACAAGGCTTAGGTTTGAGGATCATATTTCAACACTGAGTAATAGAACATATGTAAGTTTAAAAGTTTTATACGCAAACAAACATATTTTGAACTTTAAAGTGCGTAAAAAATTATGTGAAACATGTTTTATTAAAATTGACTTACGGTTTAACTCTCTTTTATCCATGTCTTATTCAGGTTGAAAAAATGAGGCTTCAAAGGATGCAAAATAATTGCTGTCATTTTATCTATGGACTCAAGAAATTTGACTACATTTCATCAAAGATACAACAGTTGAATTGGGCATTGGCTGAATGTCGAGAATTTGTTTAAGTATATACAGTAGTGGAAAAATGTAGAGCAACATTTAATAAGTGCTAAAATAAAATATTAGATGATGACTTTTAGCATAAAATGTCTGTAAATAAAAACATATGGTACTAATAAATGGTTTGCCAATAAAAACTGTCTTTCTCTGAAAAATTCTTATCTCGTTTTACCAAGGGATACAAAAAAGAATACTTCAGAGTGGAAAAAAGTAAAGCAACATTTTTGAAATATTTCTCAAATCATGCAAAATATTTCACTTAGTGTTAGTTTAAACTGATTAGTTGACGGTATTTGGCTGCTTAAGATGCCTCGCGGTAAACATTTATCTGTCAATATTAAAAATAGAATTGTTGATTTATACAAAAGTAGTCAAAAGCAGATTGCTTTTGCAAAGACATATAGGTTACATAGATCTATTGTGTCTCGTATAATTAAGCAGTTTCATATAAATAGTGATTTATCTGTTAAGAAAAAGTCAGGGAGACGTAGAAAAATCACTCCATATACCGATAAACAAATTATCAAAATTGCTAAAAATGAGCCTTTTCTGGGATCCAATAAGATAAAGCACCGCATATCCGAAGAGCTTGGAGTAAACGTGACTTCGAGGACGGTGAGAAATAGACTATTAGAGGCCAAGTTATTTGCCAGAAGACCTGCCAAAAAACCGCTGCTATCAAAAAAAAAATAGACGTTCCCGTTTAAGTTTTGCCAAAACGCATCTAACATTATACAGAGCATGATTGGAAAAAGGTAATCTGGAGCGATGAATCCAAGTTTTGTTTGTTCAAAAGTGATGGAATTGTGTATGCTAGACGCCCTGTCAATGAAAGACTCAACCCCAAGTATACTTGTCCAACAGTGAAACATGGTGGTGGAGCACTAATGGTTTGGGGATGCTTTTCGGGCTATGGTATGGGCCCCCTATATAAAATAGAAGGTATAATGGACCGGTTTCAATATAAGGACATATTAGAGAGCCAAATGATTCCATATGCTGATGATACTATGCCTTTAAGACATTTATTTCAACAGGACAACGATCCCAAGCATTCTTCTCGGTTCGTAAAAGCTTGGTTCAGAAAGTAAAACATTAATGTAATGGAATGGCCTTCACAATCCCCTGATCTCAATCCAATTGAGAATCTGTGGGACATTATAGATTCCAAAATCAGAGGAAAATCTTATAAAAATCAGCAAGAATTGTTTGAAGCATTGAAGGAAGCATGGGTGAATATGGATCCAGGGATTATTTCTAAGCTAATAAGATCTATGCCGAAACGTTGTGAACATGTAATTAAGAATAACGGGTACTTTACAAAATATTAACTTATGTTTTTTTTTATTTATTAGAAATGAAATAAAAACGAATATTAAAAAATGTTGCTTTACTTTTTTCCACCTAAAAAATAATTTTTTAATACAAAAATACTAAGGACAAGGAAACATGTTTTTTTTTCTTAATATTAAATTGCTTGTGTAATAATAAATAACTGGAGTTAATTTTACTTCTGGTTTACATTCACTGCTTAAAAAAATAAAGTATTTTCAAATGTTGCTCTACTTTTTTCCACTACTGTATTTAGGGATGAGACCCATCAGCGCTCTTTGAGAGTTAGAAATGAGTTACTAATTATGCCACAACATACTACTGCATTATTTCAGAGAAGTTTTTCGTTCATAGCTGTGTTATTATATAATAATTTTTATAATTATTTTCATATTTCTAATTCTATCTCAATTTTCCGAAAAAAATATAAAAAATGTGTTTTATGAAAATTTATTGTTGGCTTTTTTCCAGTTGGACTAAGATTACAGTTTTACATAGCACATTACAAAATTTATTGTTCAACTTTTAGTGGATTGTAGTAATAATTATTGTATAGGAGGGCGTACTAGTATTTATTTATTTTTTCTTATAGAGATTTAATAAATGCGTGTATAATTTAAGGGTTAATTTAAGATTACCGGTTTAGTGACTAAACAAGCTAGAACTCGCCCTTTAAGATTTAATAATGTAATAGTGTTATTATTCTTAATAAAGACATCATTTATTTATTTATTTATTTATACTAAAAAATCTTTCTATACCGAATATTATGCCAAAATCTGATATGCTTTTTAAACAATAAGGAAAAATAGAAAATTAAATTGTAACTTTGACAGCAAACTATCAAATTTTGGACTAAGACATGTTTGAGTCAATTCAAATATTTTGGTCTGTAGTATCTCCAGTTTTGAGATTTCCCAACCTTTCGCAGACACCCTGTATGAAGATAGCGCAATGCCTAATAGTTTACGTTTTGGTTCATTTGTTAGTTACATAGTTAGTATTATAGTTAGTTATATATTTAAAAAAATATTACAATTATGCCTATCAACTTGTAAAAAATTAATCATTTATCACTACAATATTATCAAAACCTAATCCACCATTCGAAATGTATCCTTCCAATACGGCAAAATTCTTACGCAATCTAAAATAATATTCCCACATTGAAAAGGAGCAACATCTCGGTTCGCAGTTGGTTATGTGACCGCGTCAGCAGACCAGCGATAGCGTGACTTCGAAACTGGTTTCGAGGGCAACTTTGGGGGCTGGGGGGGCACCGAGGGGGAGACCGAAGCCCGATTCACGCCGCCAAATTGTCGAAAAATCTATACAGAACTTGCCGTCTCGGTCGGTTGGGTTGGAAGCACCGAGCAAACAACCTATTTATGTTACGATGACGGCATCCACACTGATTGTTTAAGCAAATATTTTGATAATGAAAACGGTTTGTACCGGCCAGACGTTCTTTTTATGCTTCTCATTTTTAGACTACTGTCTTGATTTTGGTTTTTGGCTACCATAAAATGGAATATTGATACTTAATAGAGGTATATCCATTTTAATATCTATATCAAGTCTTACAAAAATTTAAGCGTAGTAAAAAATCTCAAGATTGGGACCGATACAAAGAACTGCATAAATTTATAGTTTCTGTACTGAAATCCGAAAAAAGGCCTATCTCAAATTTATTTCTGGACAGAACAACATAAAAACTCCTGTTCAGCATTAAGATCGTTAAACGTCCTAAACTAAAATGATAGCAAGTTACCTCCTAATTTAACAGATCCAAATTTAATAAACTAGCACTTTTCTCAATTTTTTAACAACAGATCTATTGGCTGTGACGAAGCTATAGAATTTTACGAAAACAAGAAATTCAGCGCATCGAAAAAATTTAAACTTTCCATGTGTTCTTTCCACAGATAAAATCAACTCATCTATGTTAAAATATTTTAGTGCATTTATTGATCCTTACATAATAAATATTATAACAGTTGCATAGAACAACATTCTTTTCCTCAAAGTTGGAAAACTGCAATAGGAATACCTTTACCAAAATCAAAAAAACCAGAGACTAAAGGTCTCTGCGCATTATAGCAATTTTATCTGCCATTTCTAAAATAATGGAGAAAATTTTATATAGCCAGATGCACTCATATTTAAATGATAATGGTATGATGATCTCAGAATTGCAAAACGGGTTTCGTAAGAGATTTTCCGCATCCTCCGCCTTGGCTGTGGTAACTGATGATATAATTGAGGCGTTAGATCATAAAAGTATACTCCAAGGCGTTTGACACTATAAATCATCGACTCTTGTTGGCAAAGCTAAGATATTACGGTTTTGACGTCGATTCGCTGTCACTCATTGCATCGTATTTCTCAAACAGGTCACAAAAACTGTTCATTAATGGTGTGTACTTGGAGTCTAGTGCCATACTAACAGGAGTACTTCAGGGCTCTATCCTTGGTCCCCTCTTCTTTATCATTCACACGTCTGAACTTATAAGCTCTCTTCATGTCGGAGAGATACAAGCTTTTGCTGACGATACCCAAATGAAACTATTAATCATGAACTAAACAACCTAAAAGATCTCTCCAAAAAAACACGGTCTTCAATTGAATCCATCAAAATTAAAACTTTACTATTAAAAAAATAACAATAAAATCGAAATAAACGATCGAATATCACCATTTTGTAATTCTGCTTGTAATCTGGGTATTATACTTGATTGTCAGCTTAATTTTTCCGATTTCATGTTAAGCAACTTCTACAAGGGTCATATATATCGCTTAAACAACTATTTTCCAAACAGAAACCTTTTATTTTTATTTATACCAAGTTAATGGCATTGTTATGTGAAACTCTTATACTTTCCCATTTTAACTATGCTGATTTTATTTATGGCCCTTTTCTTCGACAAGCGGAATAATATCGTATTCAACAGGTGCAAAATATATGTATTCGTCTAATTTTTTATTTAAGAAAATCGGATCACGTATCACATAAAATTAATGAGTTCCACTGGTTAAATATGTCTAACCGTAGAACTCGACATTTGGGTGTTTTTATGCGTGGTTTAATTACTAATTCAAAATTCATATTTAAATCTCTAAAAAATTAATTTGAAACAAAATCTCTAAAAATATATGGTGTTTAGAAGGGATCGAAACTATGAAACCCTCAATTGTGAACGAGGTGGTGGCGTCCTTCTCGCAGTTAATTCTTGCTACTCGGCCAAGGTTGTAGAGGGTAGTTCTACAAATGTCTTCGAGGATCTCTGGGTGCACTGTTCGAGTCATGGTGGTAATTTACTAATTGGTGTCGTCTACTTTCCATCTCAGTCTGGTTTTGATGCCTATAAGATCCTCTGTGCGACAGCCGAAAAAGTTTGGCGAAACAATCGAAATGTAAATATCATAATATTTGGAGACTTCAATTTACCCAATATACCATGGGAAATTGACAATGAAG
Organism: Anthonomus grandis grandis; assembly: GCF_022605725.1. Classification (NCBI taxonomy): domain Eukaryota; kingdom Metazoa; phylum Arthropoda; class Insecta; order Coleoptera; family Curculionidae; genus Anthonomus; species Anthonomus grandis. Next base: position 32,769,536 of record NC_065552.1, read on the forward strand.
ATATGGTTTCGAAGAACTTTAACTCTGCAGAGGATGAGAAACAAATTTATATTTGGAAATGATTCAGGTCAACTTTATCAAGAACCATATGGGTAAACTTTTGGATCTGATCTTTACAGACACGCCCCACAACATCAAGGTATCTCTTGTCGATCAAGCATTGTGTAGGTTTGATTGCTATCATCCAGCTTTGGAAATGCACGTTATCATGGGAAATATCCATTTATTTGAGCGTGCAAATTATCAGGAAGTTACTCAATGTTTTGCTTCAGTCGATTGGGATCAAGTGTTTCATCGTAATAGTGTTGATGTTGAAATGGTGGATGAATTTTATAAGCATATAACATTTGTTGTTGATAGGTTTGTGCTCAGCAAGACTATTGAGCACGAAAAGTTTCCATTATGGTACAGTCAAGAACTGAAAAAGAAAATTGCTTATAAGAACAGGCTTCATAGAAAATATAAAAGGTCAGGTCTACAAGGGGATTGCGATAATTATTCTGCGGTTATATTAGAGACAAAGTACCTCATGGATTTGTCTTACCTTCTCTTTGTCACTAATACAGAACAAATGATACCAGATAATATGAAGTATTTTTGGTCCTATGTTAACAATCTGCGTAAAGATAAAGGAATACAAGGGGATGACTATGGAGACTCCCGAGGAAGTATCTGAGGGTTTTGCTGACCATTTTGAATCCTGCTAATCGAATTTTTCTAACAAATGCATTACATCTGTTCCAGAAAATCTGGTGTCGGTTCTTTCATATTTTTAGCAATGAAGAAATACTGGACAAACTTAACTCATTGGATGCCAATAAAGGATCAGGACCTGATGGAATCTCACCAGGTGTTTATCAAAAACTGTTCATCTGTGTTGGTTGAGCCTTTTCGGTTAATTTTTCAGAGGTCATTTGATACATCTTCATTTCCCACGTATTGGAAGCTGTCAGTTCTATTCCCTATTTTTAAAAGTGGACGCAAAACTGAGATTGGAAATTATAGGGGTGTTTTTTTTCTTTCAGTTTTCTCACACCTTCAAATCCTATATTTCTCCGAAACAACATGGCTTTTACAAAAGTAGATCAACGGCGACAAACCTAGCGGATTTTCCGGATTTTTTAAGTGAAAATATCGAAAAAGGCTATCAGATTGATGTTGTTTACACCGATTTACAAAAAGCATTCGACAGTGTATGCCCTGGTCTGTTGATAATGAAACTTGAAGCATTGGGAGTACATGGATCGTATCTGAAGTGGATCGATTCATATTTGAATAGTCGTACTCAACAAGTCAAGCTAAGAGGAGCAACTTCAAGGGAAATTCGAGTGACTTCTGGAGTGCCTCAGGATCACATCTTGGGCCAGTTTTGTTAGTTTTATATATAAATGAAGCTGTATCTGTTTTTAAACACTGTGAATGTCTTTTATCTGCTGACGATCTAAAATTTTTTCGAACTATTGACTGTGATGAAGACTGTTCCTTAGTGCAACTAGATTTAAATAATTTTAATCAATGGTGTGTAGAACATTTTTTGAACCTTCATGTTAAAAAATGTAAAGTTATGTCCTTTCACCGCAAAAAAGTTCCTTATAGTTTTACATATACATTAGACGAAATGTTTGCTGGAAAGTGTAGACGCTTTTAATGATGTAGGCATTATTTTTGACCATCAATAATTGACTTTTGATGCTCATGTTGATAACATCACGATGAAGGGTTTTAGAATGCTAGGTTTTATTAGGAGACCTTGTGATCAAATCAGTGATATTAGAACCATAAAATGTTTATACAATAGTTTAGTTCGTAGTGTTTTAGAATACAACTGTATTGTCTGGTCACCATTTTATAACATACATATTAATCGCATAGAAAGAGTTCAAAATAAGTCTTGCAAATTTTTACTTTATAAACATGGGTTCCCTAACGAAACTATTTGTTATAACATTAGATGTCAGCTAGTTGGGCTGCAAACTTTGGAGATTAGAAGAAATAATGCCAGAATCTATTTTTTGTTTAAATTACTTAACGGTAAAATATATAGTTCTTATCTTTTAAATAGAATATTATTAAAAGTCCCAAATAGGGTTACACGTCAAAGGATCCTTTTCTATGAACGATCTCACCGTACCAATTATGGATTTAGAGGGGTAACAGACCAACTAATAAAATTGTATAATACGCACTATAGTTCGTATGATCTATTTACGGGAGAGTCTTGTAATAGTTTTAAAAATAAGGTTATAAGAGGAACAGGGGGATAAGTTAGATAATATATGTAGCTAAGTACTTTATTTTCTTGCTTTTTTGTTTGATTTATGTATATTGATTTATAAGCTTATTGCATATTATTTGTGTTTTTTTTAACATTACTTATTAAGGTGTTTGTAATTAAATATATAAATAAATAAATAAAAAACCAATTTAAGCGTCCATGATATAAATACCAGAAATAAATTTAAATATATTATTCCTCGAGATAATACAAGAACATACAAGAAGTCTTTTACTTATAGTACGATTAAAACATGAAATTCCTTGCCAAACAATGATTTACTACTTCATAATTTAATTAAGTTTAGGTCAAGATTTAGGTTGTATTTGTTTAGAGAACAGTTGACCTCCTATTTTTTAACTCACTAATATGGTGTGAAAAATATTTGTCTTATTTTGCAGCTTGTAAGTTTTATTTCTCCCCCGTGTTAGGTATAAAGAAGGGTATAAGTATTTTTTTAGTGGGAACAATTATTTCTTTATTATTATTTTTCTTATTATTATTATGTATGATTACCGAAATTCATTTATTATTTTTTAAAGTTGAGTTTGAGTAGCCTTAGGCTAGACTTCGCCCTTTTTTTATTTTTCATCTGTAATATTTCTCTATCTGTTGTTTTTTTCAAATAAAAGACGATTCTTATTATTATTATTATACAGTGCATCCCAAAAGTTATGTCTAAATTCATTTAAAATTCAGAGGTGTGTTCGAAAAAAAAACGCTCGGACCCGTCGATTTTTATTTCAAGTTGCGCATTTTTGTACGTGAGTTTGTATATACAGGGTTGCTCAAAAATAAATTACGACCATCAACTTAATTTTTTCAAATGAAAGCACCTTTTTTATTTAATTTTTGAATTTCCCGTGAAATTCTACGTATGTTTCATGCATCATGTCCTATACCTAAAGTCAGCAGATATTATCATATATTATTATTATATTATCATATATATTCATATGATATTATCATAATTTAGTACTACTTGGACCTCTCTTATTTCTGGCGACCATCAATGGTATTATTTTACACGTTCTCTTACTTCTTAATGATTTAAAGTGTTTTTTTTTTGACAGATCGTTTCAGACGCCAATAAGCAGAAACGCGTGTCGACAAGAAGCATTTCTTACTGTTAGCGATTTTACTTTTCCATAATTTAGTATTTTGTAAATAAGAAGAATTTTTGAATTCTTCAGACTTCTTTAATTCAGAATCACATTTTTTCATTCAACATGATGAACAGAAAGAACTTATTTTGATTTAAATTCAATACTTAAATTAATAAATAATACTAAATTTAATACTTATTTTTATTTTAATTAAAAAAATAATCAAATAATTGAAAAGTATTACCAAATATATTACCTTTATTGCGACCAATCCCTAAAAAACTTGTTGCCAATTCAATTTAAGGTAAATATTAAAGGCATCCAAATAAAATACTCTTTTTTTTAATTTTTATGCATTTTATTAATAATGGCTACTAATCATTACACTACACAAAATTACACTGCTGACATATTATTATACTGTAACCTAATCATTTACAGACACTAAGTCGCGTGTATCTACTTTAGCAAAATATAATAGTTCATGTTTCCAGTAACTGGATCTACTTCTTTTAAGACTTATAAATATTACAATATTTTTCACTGGGTATACCTATCAGTTTTATTTACAATATAGCTACAAATTATCTTTATCAGCTTATTTATGTAAAATACTATATTTACAACAATCACATCTACAAAAAGATTCTACTATATACAGTCTAAAAATAACAGATGAGGTATTGTTATCAGAACAAAAAAAGCTAAAAAATTAGACATATAAATTAACAAAATATACAACAAATATATTATAAACAAATTAAAATAACATTAACAATAATAATCAGTAAGATAAAAACATCGACAATTGTAAGTAAGTCTTATAGATGTAAATAAACAAATCAGGAACTTAAAAATGCCTTTATGAAATAATATATTTGCACACTATCTTAAAACTAGTTATACCATTTATAGTATTACGATGATTAATTAGAAAAAGTACATGACCAATACACATTGTCTTAAATAATTTTCATCTACTTTTGTTATCACATATTTTTATATATTTAGCACACAGTGCTTACATTATTTTATAATCCATAATGTCAGAATTATCTACACAGAAATCTCTTTAGAATCAAATGGTTGCTCCATAGCAGTTGGTTTCATTAAAGGTAAGTCCTTTGCAACTGGACCGTTGGTGCTAGAAGTAACTGGAACTGGAGAAGTCTTAGGAGAAGCAATTTTCTTCTCCAAAACAGAATTTCCTGATTTATTTTGATTTATTCCTTGATGCCTATTGAGGACCATACTAGGATTAGGTATATTCCTGATATTTTGATTCTGATGCGGCCTTATGCTTCTTATTTGGGGATTCATGGGTCTGAACTTTTGAATATCAGTCAACTTAGGAGGTATTCTTTGGAGCCCTGGAGGCCTTATGGTATTAGGGGATGTTGATAAACTAGTTTGCATTTTGCTGATTGAATGCAGGCTTGGTAAATGTGGTCTACCTTTGCTTATATTATTTGGAGGCATTTTATTTAAGGAAGGATGTTCTGTAGCTACTTTGGAGAGCATTTGTAAGTTGGAAAGTTGCATATTTTTGGTTTCTGGAGTAGTTCGGTTAGGAGACCCCATGGGTCTTGGAGTCATATTACCTACTTGTCTATTTACCATTGAACTTAATCCATTAATCGGTTCTGTTTTCGGTGACGCTCTGGAAGAAGCTTCAGGAGATTTTCCAGACTTAGATAAATCAAGGACCATATTGTTATCAGTTCTCTCTGACATTTTTATAATGCTTATGCCAGATTTCATATTTACAGAATTTTTAATTTTTTCTAAAGGAATAGTGCCAGGTAAAGGTCTTTTTACTGCGGGCTTAACTTCTGCTGGTTTAGTAATTGGAGGGGTCGTAACTGCTGGTGGAATAAGAGTTATTTCCAGACTAGGTCGCTTATCTTGTTCACTATCTTCTACTTTTCTTTTAACACCATTTTCGATTTTACTAACAGTAAAACCTGGAGGATACTGAGGCGTCATCACTTTATTTTTTTCAGTTTTACCATTTTCAGTTCTGTTAGGAGGATTTTTCGGTTCAATGGTACATCTTTGTTGCAAACTAGCTATCTTCCTGTCCAAACTCTTATTATTAGTAGTAATGCTTCCAATCGGAAGCACCTTATTACTCATTGATCCTGTATTTTTAACGCCTTCCACCTTGCCCTGGCTGATTTTCTGATCTTTGGCGTATTTGTCGGCATGAGCAGCAGCTGCCTTAAGAAATGTCTGTTTTGATAATACGTTTTGATCAAAAGGGACCGGCCTTACGGATGCTTCTTTTCGGGCAACTTTACCGGAAGAAAGTGCATGTGGAGGAGGTCTCGACACACTTGGAATAACTTTTTGATCATTTGCTGAGGGTAGTTGTTTAATGATCATTGGTTCGATTCTGGGTTTGGGTTGATGAGATTCTAATGGTATATTATTGTTATCAGTGTATTGTTTAGGGCTGTCATACCCACTTAAAACTTCCTTTTTTCTCTTTGTTTGAGGTTCATCGGGATCAGTTACATAGGTCTTAGGGACTTTAAGTGGTGGGATAGCTGGTTGGCTTCGTTCGTCACCCGATGAACCTGATAAAGGCTTATGTCTCACTTGCCTCATTTGCAACAGCTTCTCTTTATGACTTAGTTCACTAATATTCTCAATTTTATGGTGTTTAATCTTGTGCCCGTTAGAAGTTATTTTGACTTTCAGCTTCAAATCAGACTTGTCATTATTTGTTATTTCCGCATGGATTTTGTCCGCGTGTATTTTTCGCTTTTTCTCTTTATGCCCGTTAGATTCGTTTTTTGAATGCTTGCTCTTTTTACGCTTCTTGCTAGTATAACCATCCCTACTGGAGAAATACATATCTTTCTCCGGTTTAGTTTCTTCTTCCAGTTTCTTTTGCAGCGCCCACTCCCGGTCTCTTTTCTCCGCAAATCGTTTTATTTCTTCTTGATCCGGTTGCTCATAATGATAAACGCAATCTTTAATCATTTTAGCGGGCAGCGATTTGGGCGATAGCTGCAAAGTCTGCTGCTGCTGAAGCTTCTGTTGCTGCTGCAACTTTTTCGCTTCGGCCTGTTGCAGTGCTTTAGTTTTACTTTGCAACTGCAGATGAGCGAGCAGGATTTCTTTATCTTGCTGCTCCCTTTCAGTCTCTTCTCTGCCGGAAAAAACATGATCCGCTTCTTTGGATTCGTTCGAGGATGGTACTTCCACTCGGGGTGATTTTGGGGGTTTTGTACTGGCCGATGCTTGTTCGGATCGCGGACTTTTAGCAGCCAAATGATTATTTGTTGTAACGGGAACGATTTGTAGTTGTTTTTCGCCAGTCGGAGTGGGGGTGTTGACGATCTTTATGGGTCTGATTTTCAAGGGGCTGAATATACGGTAGAAGAACCGCATTGGTTTTTTCTGAAACAAGAAAAGAAGCTGTTAGTGATATAATTTAAAAGTTATTAGGGCTTAAATTTACTTTAAAAGCGCAATAACATTTTATTTAATGTAGTATATTAGGTGCATTAAAATTCATGGTTTGGACTATAAAGGTCAGTATGAAAAATGAGTTATGAAAAAAAATTAGTCGGTTTTGGCAAATGGATACGGGTTTAAAGCCATTGACCAAATCTAAAACCATTAAAGGGGAATATTACTATTATTTAACTTGCCTAAGATTTTAAAACGACAGCTTTATTTTTAACTGAAATTCTCAATTTATTAATCTAATAATAAACCACAACCATTTGAATTTAATGAGTCTAATTCGAATTAATTGCACGCCACTGAATATAGGTCAACAAAACTTCAAAGTAACAGAAGTGCGCTCGATTGGAGTGCATTTTTCTTTACTATTTTTAGAGTAGTTCGCGCTTTTATATGTTGAATGTGTAGATACGATACTCCGATTCGTGTATGCGATACGTGTCGTCGAACTGGTTCGAGAATCGGTAGATTTTCGCATGTGCTCTGCCTTTAGGCTAGTCTGCACGTGTTATGGTGTTATTATGACGCTTTGAGAGTATGTCGAGCGTGAAAGTTGGATAAGACATTTAATTTTATTGTGACTAAATAGATTGTCCGAGGTTATAATACAATCTTAGGAAAAAATATTAAAACGAATATGCATATCTTGAAAAGTAAATGAATTAGATATACACTATCAAACAAAAGTAGAGAAACTTCTAAAAATTCTTTGATTTACGGAAACCATGTATTTAAATTAAATATTTACTACTAATATTGTAGTTCTCAACAACTGCGTTTTTTTACCGCATTTTACATGCCTCTTATCAGTTGTTTATTTACAATAAAAGAATTCAAATATTTTCGGATGGACATAAGTAGAGAAACCTAAATATCAATCGTCCAAATTTAGTATTTAGTTCGCTTTACGTGAGTTCTGTTGATAGTTTTGCATAGTTTTTTTAATCAACATGCCTCGCGGAAGATATTTGTCTGAAGACCTTCGTAGAAAAATAGTTGATGCACACAAGAGTGGTATACGACAAGTGGACATTAGTAAAACGCTTAATTTGCATAAGTCCGTTGTTAGCAAGACAATTTCTAATTTTAAAACACGAAATTCAACAAAAAGCATTAAAAAAAGTGGCCGCCCAAGAAAAACAACCAAACACATGGAAATGATGATAAAAAGAATTGCCCAGTCTGATCCTCACAAATCAGCAAATAAAATTTTAAGTGAATTACCTGGTGTTAATGTTAGTTCTAAGACCATACAAAGACGACTGAGGGAAGGAGGATTATTTAGTAGAAGAGCCGCTAAAAAGCCGTTTATTAGCAAGAAGAATCAGAAGGCCCGACTCAACTTTGCACAAAAATATTTGCATTGGACAACCAACGACTGGAAAAAAGTTCTTTTTACTGATGAAAGTAAGTTCAATTTGTTTGGGTCCGATGGAATCTTATGGGTACATCGACCACAAGGCAAAAGATTCGATCCAAGATATACACAGCCTACGGTAAAGCATGGTGGTGGCTCCTGCATGGTATGGGGTTGCTTCTCTGGGTTCGGTACAGGACCATTACACATCATTGAGGGTATCATGGATCGATTTGTGTATTTAGACATCCTACAAAATGTAATGCTACCCTTTGCTGAGGATAATTTACCTTTGACTTGGATATTCCTACAAGATAACGACCCCAAACATAAATCAAAGGTTGTCAAAGATTGGTTTTTATCGGAAAATATTAGGGTTATGGACTTTCCTGCGCAAAGTCCCGATCTTAACCCGATTGAAAACCTCTGGGAGGAACTAGACCGGCGTGTAAGGCAACATCAGATCAGTAATAAAAATGATCTTATAAAAGTTTTACAAGATTCCTGGAATTCTATTGGAGAGGAAACCATTATGAAACTGTTGGAATCCATGCCAAATCGATGCCGCGAGGTGATTGCCAATAAGGGATACTCTACTTACTATTAATTTTTCTAAGATAGAAATAAGAAATAACTTGTACTTTTGGAATAAAATTTAGTTTCTCTACTTTTGTCTCATAAATATTTTGTTTAATTAAATTAAATCTTAGGATTTTCTTCTACAATTTATTTTACTTTATACAAATTAAGTCTTAACAATTATTGTTGATTTTCATTATGTGTAGAACTGCATTAGTTTTGAAGTATTCAAATAAAACGCAAATTTAAAAAGTTTCTCTACTTTTGTCCGATAGTGTAGGTTATATTTGAGAACAAAATTAAGGTATTTTACTAATAAATTTAATAATATAAAAATAATACTAATGTTTCATTTAAAAATATTGAAATTCGAATATTTTCAATACTAATACAAACATGCCAAAATAAAACTGCCAGTGTTTTACAGGTATCTTAGAATAACTGTGCTATCAATTTCGAAAGTCTAGATTGAATCCGTAGTTAGTTATAAATTTTTTAATTTTTTGCTCTACCTCGTATAGTTTAGACGCTATATTTACCGTACCTCTTGTTGACGCACCCAGTACATGTTCAAACAATATTACTATTTTTACTAAATTATGCTTTAAATGTTCATAATAAACTGGGTATGTTATTGCAAATAGCTTACTTTGGAAGTAAACTATACTCAGAAAAATAATTTCTTCAACTTAATTTTTTGGCAATGAGGTAGTCACACAAAAATATGTAGATAACAAAAAAATTAATAAGTGTTTGGCGACCTAGAACTGGACACTGCTGTATATGTCTAGGCATCGCCAAAGTGAGATGATCGATGTCTCGTTGTGGCACCTCATTTCAAGCAACTTGAACTTCGTAGATTAGCAAAGCCAGAGTTTGTGGCGGATGGTACAAAGTGGTTACTCTCCTCCCTATAATATCCCACACATGTTCGATGAGATTAAAATCCGGTGAACGGGGTGGCCACCACAAAATAGCAGGGCCTGCTTCTTGAAAAAAGTCGCTAGTATGACGATCAATATGCGCACGTGCGTTGCTTGCTGAAAAAAGACGTGTGAACGACCCTTTAGATAAGACAGTAAAGTGGTTTGTAGGACATCATCAATCTAACGCGCAGCAGTCATATTGCTTCGAGTAAAGAGAAGGAGTGATGGGCTACTAAAGGCACCAGCTTGCCAAACCATTAAGCCTGGTTCATAAATTCCGTACGGTAAGCAGTAAGAAGTAACACGTATGACGCAAGGAAACTAAACTACTAATATTCAAATTTTGCCGTATGCCGCAAGCCGTAAGAAGTAAGACGCGTGAAATGGTTTAATTTCATTTCTTGCGTCATACTTCTTACGGAATCGTAAGTGATCGTCAATGTTCACCAATATAACCAATCAAATCAGGGATTTCAGAGAGGAAAATATTCAGAAAGAGAGACAGGATGCATTTTGCTACGTTTTTTTACTTGTTACGTCTTTATATTATGGATTCGCAGCTAGCTTACTTCTTACTGCATACCGTACGGAATTCATGAACCCACCTTTGCTCCAATAGTACTGTGCACCTCTCAACAGCTAATCCAAGATCCAAGAACAGTATTTCAAAATACTGTCAGTAATACTGATCGTGTGAGGGCAAATACTGATAGACTGTCAGTCGTGAATGAATTACTGATATAATTTTTCGGGATCCTGAAAATCACGTCAGTCATTGGGGGCGGAGCTGAAAGGTTGATGAAAATACTAACCGTGTGAGGGCGAGACTGTCAATCATTCCAACAGTCGTCAGTCTGATAAGTTGAGTACCGTGCACAATGGAAGAAGAAAGGAAACTCAGGAAACGATCGCTCTGAGCTCGATAGCTTTACCTGATTTGTGTGAAGCAGAAGAAAAAAGAAAAAAATATATTTTAACGCAATTTATAGACCTATATAGGTCTATCCCCGAATTGGGGAATTCAAGTATATCTGAACATTGTGACAGACATAAGAAAAGAAGAGGCTATGTACCGAATGCGACCATTGACGATATAAAAAAACAAATCAATAGGCTAAGAAGCAATGTAATCCTCGGGGTCTGTGTCTTTAATAAAATTTAATAAATTTAGATGGGTATATTTTTCACGTTGACTAATCCATTGCTTACTCTAACGTCTCGTTTGCTTATTACGTTTAGCACTTTTTAAACGTAAAATCATAATAACAGCGCAAGCTTTCTTTTTATAATCCATAGCAAAATAACTAACAGATAAATGACGCGAACGAACACGCTTTAACTGCTTCAAGCAGCAGAGGATTGGAGCAAATCAGCAGACTGGTGACTGAATACACTTCAAGAGACGATTCGAGCAGACTGATAACTGATAGAAAATACTGATCGTGTGAGGGGCGCTTTGCGCTTCTACGGTCATAGTGCATACCTAGTCAGAATCGCGATTTATCGCTGATTTAAGATGACATTATGCCATTCTGCCTCTTAATGTTGCCGTTCGTTGCTCCAGTTCAGTTCTAATAACTATATTAAGACAAAAGTCTGATGCCGAAGAATCAAATTGAAGAAATTATTCCTTCTGGGCGTAATACTTCTTAGGTCAGTGAGTATATCATCTGCACAATATATTTTATTTATTTTATACTTCTATTTATTTATAGATTATTTAACAGATTGAGTAGATACACAACGAAAGATCTATATTCACGCCGTCTTCGTTCTTAGATGTATTAACTGACAATATTTTAAAAAGCACGATAAATAATGGATAAAATACCGGTATCACATCAACAAGATAATTCAGTTTAAGCAGGCTGACGTCAAACGTTCAGTATAATGGGCACAACTATCTATTTTCAGTTATATTCTTGTCTGCCGTTCTCAAAAGCCGAAAATTAGCATACAAAGGTGTCTATTCGTTTCGATAGACCCGTTGTTCTTTCTTTCGCTCGGTATCTGTTTGAAATGCTTCTCGATATGGGGTATTAATTTTTTTCTAGTGTGGTATTTTAAACGGTTTGCTATTGAGGCTATTTTTTAAGCATTGAGAACATTGAAAAGAGATTCCTCGAAGTTGACATAAAAAGATATAAGGCATTACTAGCATATTTTAATTTTATTGTCATTGTTTCAGTTTAACCCATTTTGCCCCAGTGATGCTTTTACGCAACACCTAATTATTTATTTTTTTTGTCGCAGCTAATTATTTTCTGTCTGAATTATCTAGTTTATTTTAAGAGAACTTCAATGCAACTTTAGGAAAAACCTGGAAATGTTTGTTCTTTTACCAAATCAATGTCAAATACGGCAAGACGAATTGTAGTAAAAAATGGTCTTTTTTTCTCGCTGTATATTAAATTCTAAAAAAAATAGTTTCGGGTTTCTTTTTTTAAAGCAAACACTGTTTTCTTCAAATATGAATATAAATCCTTACAGTACATATGTTATGACGAATCAGTTATCTTTATTGGCGATAAAAAAAATGCAACAAAATCTGCTGTTGCGAAAACGCATCACTGGTATAAACCATAAAACAACATGTGACTTTTTCACGTTTGAGCCTGTCAAGAAAGGAATAATAGTCGGGAACTAAAGTGCGTCTAAAGTTTAAAATGGCTTATAGGCGGTTTCTTACTCAAAAAGAATTAGTAGAAGCTATGGAGGAGATTGATTTTTTCACCAATAATTTTTTTAAAAATGCAAATAGAATAATAGTTTTGATTAATTGTCCCAGTGATGCGTTTTCGCAACAGAATTTTTTTTCAAAAATATTGAAAAAAAATTTTTTTTTTGTTAGAGTGTTAAATTTTCTTATTATTTTTACCTTTGGGCATAAATGGGTTAAGAGTTGCTTAAATCTTTTAACGGTAAAGTTAAAGAAATACTGGTTTTATGTAACGAATACATTTAATAGTGTGTAGAAACGCACATTCTTAGTTTTAAAAGCAAAAAATAACAGAGTCAATCAATATCTGATACACTATTCGGTAGTTGTTAGCAACACTGAAGACATAGAAATTTGCTGAGCTAAGGAGTTATAAAAGGACAAAGGTTTGCCTACTTATTGAATATGTAATCCATCAGGTAAAAATAATTAGGATTCCCTAAACACTAAAATAAGATGAGGCATACCACTCCCTAGATCAAGTGAGAATAACAAATCAGAAGTGGGATTTCAAGGATTTTATAATCGAATGACATTCATTGACACTCGTAGATGGCGCTGCTGAGTGAATAGCAAGATCGTTTGGTCTCTTAGTTTTTTCCAAAATTTTGGTGTTTAAATTAGTAAATAGTTCCCAAAAGCTATAGTAACCTATTGTACAAGTGTCAGTGAGAACAACAAATTATGGTTAAACCAAAAAACGAAGAAACTTCCTACAAAAACTCAATGGATATTCAGAAGCTGAACGATAGGTTAGAAGAAATGGCGGTAAAGTTTGACAGTCAACTTAAAATTTTTAAAAAGGATCTTGGTTCGAAAAATAAGGCTAAATCGACATCTACAGACCCATCTGACGATACAGATATAAGTGCAACCCTAAAGAAAAAATTTTTGGAGTTTGAAAAATCTACCATTAGTAGTCTACAGGACCTAAGATCAGAGGTAGCTCAACTAAAGATGGAAGCAGACAAGGCGGCCATATCAACAAATCAAAACAATTTACTTATACATGGCATACATGAACAACAAGATTTGTATACAACAGTTATTAAAATAGTTAACACTAATATTGGCATCAAAATTACAAAAAGCGACATAAATTTTTTGAATCGTCTAGGCGAAAAAAAAACGATAAACTCAAACACCGGCGTTGATACCAAACCCAGGCCAGTTATAGTTTCGTTTTGCCAACGGTGGCTCCGCGACGATGTTTTTTACAATAAATCTTAAGGGACATAAACTTTTAATTACCGAAGTCCTTAATCCTGCGGTAGGAAAATTGTTTAAGGTTGTAAGAAGCCATTTTAAGAATTCCTGTTGGACATCCCGGGGCAAAATTTATGTCATGGTTAATGGTGTGAAACATCAAGTGAGTTCAGAGGAAGACTTTCAGGGGCTCATTAGTGCTAACATGATTTCCGTTAGTGACTAAAAGTGATGTGTTTTCCCTCTTTTTACTTGGATTCAGGATTTTTGGGGTATGTCCTTCTAATAATATATTTATTATGCTTTATGCAGGTCAGGGGTCTTATTATGCTGTTAGGGATTCTTCATTGTATGACAATTATATGTTAATATAATTTTAATTTGCATTATAAATTATCCTGTTCTTGTATATGTCAGGTTTATTTCAATACTTCATGATAAATTAAAAAAAAAAAATTTGATTGTTTATTAGAAGCGATTTCAATTTTAAGTCAAGTTTATAGTATATTAAGTTAAGTTATTATTATTATTATTATTGAATTGAGAGGGTTTAATTATGGTAATTAGGATAAGGATAAATTTTAACAAGTTTTATAACGAAAGTTCTTGAGCAATATGTTTATAATAAATTAAAAAAATAAATAATATCTTTTGGGGGCATATAATATAATATGGAATACTTTTGGAATATTATTATTTTGTTTACATCTGGTTTTTTGCGCGGTAGGAAGTGGATAAAACTTAGAGACCATCAGGCCACATTTTTTTCTTATTATATGTTTGCATATTATTATATAGTCGACTGTTTTTTTTGTGCATTTTTTTGTGGAATGACATGGAATTTGGAGGGATGGGGCGGTGGGGCGGTTTGGCACGGGTTGGGGTGGCGAAGGGTTGACGTATACGATGGGGGATAGTTTTGAAATCCTGCAGGATCGGCAATCTGAGGCCAATTTCAGTGTTGCTCATTTAAATCTTCGCTCCATAAAAACCGGTTTCGATGAATTTCTAAATTATGCCAGTGAATATGACTTTGATATTTTGGGAGTTACAGAGACTTGGCTTACACCAGATGATGATAGCTTGATTTTTAACATACCTAATTATAATTTTATAAGGAAAGATCGGAATGGGCGGGGTGGCGGGGTTGGTATTTATGCAAAGAAAGTCATTAAGTTCTCTTTAGTAACATTTCCCCATATAACTGATGAGTTTGAGTATTTAAGTATAAGGTTTATTGCAAATAAAAGAAATATTTTATTAGTAAATATATATAGGCCACCCTCTTCTAGCATGCCTACATTTCTTGAACTTGTTGAAGAAATTTTTACTATATCTGTTCCATGCTATGATAGTATAATTTTTATGGGGGACTTAAATATAGATTTACTTAGACCAACTGCAGCAACTCAAAACTTTAAGTATCTTTTGGAAGTATTCGATCTTCGGCAACTGATTAATAACCCTACTAGAATCAACAATCGGTCTAATACCCTTATTGACGTCATTGTAGCTAGCAGTAACATCGAGTGTCTTAGCTCTGAATCTACCTGTATATCGGAGTCCATATCTGATCATAATCTAGTTCAAGCGATTTTAAACTTACCAAAATCTAAATTATGTAAAAAAGTTGTTAGGTCCAGGGACTACAATAGTATTAACATGACTTCATTTGGGGAGGAGGCCCAGCAGCTACAGTGGCATAATATTTATTATATTTCTGACATTAATCAAAAAGTGTCATTACTTAGCAATAATATTTCCTATTTAATAAATAAATACGCTCCGTTTAAAACAAGACTATATAAGGATAGACCATTTACGCCGTGGATAACGAGTAATATTAAACATCTAATTAAATTAAGAGACAAAGCTCGGAAAAAATATACTCGACAAAAAACTCTCGTGAATTTGTCATATTACAGGCAATTAAAGAATTATACTAAACACGCAATTAATCGCGAAAAAATTACTTTTTTCAAGCAAATGTCTACAGAAAAGGGTAAAGAATTTTGGAACAAAGCAAAAAAACTTAATTTTACTAAAAAAAAGATTGACTCTATTCCTGAAAATCTCAATTTACCCGAGGACTTAAATAATTTTTTTTCGAACACCGTGGGCCCTACTAATTCAACATCATTAGAAAAACTTAACTTTTATAATTCAAATACATTTAGTCACTTTGAGACGGAATTTAATATAAGTCTTATAACTGAAAATAAAACTGTCGATATTATAAATAAAATAGGGTCAAATGCAATAGATGGTGATGGAATTTCCATTAGAGATCTTAAACTATGTCTTCCTTTTTGTCTTAAGCCATTAGTCAATATTTTAAATTCCTGCATCTTAGAAAACCAATTCCCCGATGATTGGAAAAAAGCGATACTCATTCCCTTACCAAAAATACCTTGTCCAACAGATTATAAAGACATTAGGCCAATAAGTATTCTGCCTGTCATTTCAAAAATCTTAGAACGTCACGTATATAACGAAATAGCTGACTATGTTTATAATTTAAAAATTATTCCTGATTGCCAGTCAGGATTTCGTAAATCTTATAGTACTATAACAAGTCTTATTAGTATTGTTAATGATATCAGGTTTAAAGAGGATTCAAAGGAAATAACTTGCCTAACTCTTTTAGATCTAAGTAAAGCATTCGATACCATAGATCACCAAATGCTTTTGGCAAAACTGCACTATTATGGTTTTTCGGCAAATGCCATAAATTTTTTTAGCTCTTATCTTAAAGATCGGTTACATTGTGTCCGAACGGTGAATGATGGTGAATTTAAATTTTCAAGGTTTTTGTCATTTAAAAAAGGGGTGCCTCAGGGTTCCATATTAGGCCCCTTACTTTTCTCTTTATATGTTGCTGATATGAATCAGTGCATCGAAAATTCTAAGCTGCACCAATTTGCTGACGACTCCCAAATTTATAATTCTTTTAAAATATCAGATGCTCAGGTGGCACAGAATAAAATTAACGCCGACTTAAATCAGATTGCTTTGTTTGCTGAAAACCATAACCTCAAATTAAATGCTTCAAAGTCATGTGCAATGTTTTTTTCACAAAATAAAAGTCATCTTCTAGATTGCATGGAAAATTTTAAAATTAATATTAATGGAACAGTTATACCAACCGTTGCGGAAAAACGTAATCTAGGGGTTATATTCGATTCAAATCTCAGCTTTGCCTCCCACATTAAGAACAAAATTAAAATTGCTTACGGTCGTTTAAAAAACTTATATCAATACAAAAATCAGTTACCATCAAACACCAAATATTTGCTTTGCAATTCGCTTGTACTGTCTTTGGTGGATTATGCGGACATTGTGTATGGCGACTCACTAACCGTATCTCTGTCAAGGACGGTGCAAAAACTGCAAAATAGTTGTATGCGTTTTTCCTTTAATATATCGTATAGAGACCACATTACTCCTTATCTAAATTCACATTTTATATTAAATATGAGAAATAGAAGGAAGTGTCATATGTATAATTTAATTTACAAAATAATTAAATCAGGTCAGCCGCCATATTTAAGAGACTTATTTTTTCACCATGATTATATACACAATGTAAGAAATCCAAATTTAATTAGAATTCCATTTCATCGAACATCAGGTTTCAAAAAATCATTCCAGTATGTAGGCATTCATATGTGGAACAGGTTACCGGAATACATTAAAAATAGTTCACCAAAGAAATTCATTGCATATGTTAAAGAAATTCTTCTTGATTCTCAATTAACATAGGCATTTTAACAAATTCACGCCATCAAATTCTTATTAAAAATATAATTTAATTATTTTTATTTAATTGCAACCATATTATTTTTGAATTTTTACTTTTTAAATCAACACTGGTCTTGTTGATCTTGCAGGCATAAAAATAAAATTTTAAATGGTTCATTTTGGAATATCTATTCATTTTTGCGTCGTGTTGCCCTCGTTTTCCAGCCTCGGCTCGTGTTTTTTGCCGCCCTTCCTCCTCTCTGTCTATTGCACAGATGGTACCTATATTAATGTAATTGATATAGTAAATTATTACACTATATTTTTTTTTTGTTTTTATCTTTTATATGTTTTTAGGGTTTAATGACTTATTTTCTTAATAATTATAATTGGGAAAGTCTTTATTCTTCTTTTAGTTGTAATTAGGTTAGTATGTTTTAACGGTCTGAGCAGCACATGCGCGCTAGCCCGTGTATGTGTTATCGGTTGTTTTTATAATCGCAGTTCAGTCCGCATTACTCTTAGCATTGTGTAAATTCTTGTAATAAAAAAATGTAATTTTCTATGTACAATGTTTAAGTGGTAATAAAAGTCTTTTGAATTTGAATTTGAATTTGAATTTGAATTGGGAAACTCTCATTAAAATCAAGTTAGAAAAACCCTGGTGAGAAGATGCAATTGCATTTTGCATTATAATAATGCATGTGCTAAAATCTGGAATATTCGTGCTAAACAGTGTTCGTTGAGTATAGATATTTAATTTGTAGAGATAACACTAGATAACAAATAGGCGGTTAAAAAAAGAGATCAACTGGAGACTCACAGCCCTGAAAGTCAAGCTAAAGCAATAATGGAAGAAGTAGCTACCTTTATAAAGCTTGTATAGTTTTAGGAATTCAGCAAACACAGAGTGAGACAGGTAACAAACTCGCTCAAAACATTATATTGAGCGTGTTGTCTAACCGAGCTGTATCAATTTTTACCAGGTGCCTAAGATGCTACACCTAGTGATCTGAGTCAAGAATATTTCAATACGTATGGGAAATTTCCGAGAATATTCGCGGATAAAAAACAAAAATATTCTTCTAGATACGAATTTTTGCGAGAACTTTCAATCGAAACTTCTCGAGAACTTTGTGACGGCATTTCAATTTACGTGCATATAGCCCTGTCTAATTCACACGGCCGATGTTAAGTGGACGTCATTGTTGATATTTTAGGTAAATTATCGGAATTATTTTTGTTTAATAGTGCGATTAGTGAGATTATGCGGCAAAAATGCCCAAACTTAAAGGTAGTGCGTAGGAGTATTTCAAGTGCGAAATCAAAAATTACAAATTTATAAGTGCAATTTTTTGCCAAACCAGATACAGTAAGAATGCTAATCGAATGACAAGATTTTTAAGTAATTGCCTAAAATGTCCAATAAAGATTAGATTTATAAAGGCCAAGCTTAAAAAGTAAGTTGCATAGCAAAATACTTGATTAGTTTTAATATTAAGGTATATTTAGACGATGGAAATAAGCAAAAAATAATTGCGGAAAAATGTTCAATGTTCGACGTCGCCAGGTTTAACCACGAAATAGCTCGTAATTTTTTTTGCTGTTTCGGAAAAGTTTGGCACACTATACATATGCATCCCTATTTGTACATATTTTTGACCATTTCATTTTCAGAAAATTATCATGATAACATTGGTAACAGCAATAATCAAATTGCAACCATTGATGTAACCTTAAGTGCAAGTTCTGCTGCAAGTACATCTTTTTCTTCTAATACAACAATATCTATATCTAGCTAACGAGAAAATAGTAACCAAAGTTCATTTATCATGGACAAGTTTAAATGGAGGATTACTTTACCAGAAATGGTAAATAAATACTAAAAATTAGTAGTTGTAGCCACGTCTTTTTGTTGGAAAAGCACACAGTTAAGCACTAGTTCGAATGTCTACTTTACTATTCTAAGAAAAAATGTTAATACTGCTCTGAAAGATTTTAATAAAACTTTATAGTCAGTAATAAAACTCGAATTTTGTGCTCTGTTTTGGAAATTTCAGTTGGGAATTTTGAACGTATAATTTTTATAGCATAAGACATAGATTTTAGATGTAATTCAAATGTATTTTTTTCCAGGAAAAGCTTCTTGCTTAAGCTATATAATCTTCTGGATGCCCTATAGCTCTTACAGAAAATCAAAACTGGATTAACTCATTTTCTACTCTCAGACCTTCTTACAAACTGCCTTCACGCTACCAATTCGCTAATGGACTGCTAGAGAATGAGTTTGAAAATACAGAGGCGTCTATTCTCAATCAGTAAGTCTATGGAAAAGAAATGCTTTCCTAAATTGGAAAAAAATGACAGTTAAACCTGTGCACTATGTTGCAAACTTACTGGATCCCTGTTTAACAGGACAAAGCCTCACTAGTGAAGAATATAATATGTTAGAGATGCAATGCATAGACAAGGTTTTAAGTACTGACAAAAAAGGAACATCTTTTACCCTTATAGACCTTTAGTCTATGGATTTCATTTGGCTTTCAGGAAGTTTAGTGGATTGTATTAGCTGGTGGCAGGGAATGTGTAGCAAAACTGATATTAAAAATGTATCCATTGCAATATGGGGATTACCCTTATCGTCTGCTGAAACGGGGCGAAATTTTAAACTCATTCATAAACTAAGAGGAGAAACAGACTGACTATAGAGAGAGCAGGGAGACAAATCAAAAGCTCGTTAAACAATTCGAATAAAAATGGGAAAATAGCGGTATGTGAAGAGCTTTTCGCCAGAGAGTAAGATCCAGAGCAAATCCCTACACCTATGTACACACATCAAAATGGTCTAAGGAACACTTAGAAAAATAGTTTTTTTTGCCTTATAAATTTTTATATATTTATATTTTCATACGGAATAGATACTACCTTTAATATTAATTAATAAATATTTGGGTACAAAAAATCATGCCAGAACAGCGTTTTTTGCTACTTGCACATTTTGTCGAAAGAACGCAGATAATAATTTTTAAATTCTAACGCAATATCGCATTTTCTGTGGTACCAACCGAACAATTGTGATTTAGTTTTTATTCAATAAAAATGGAAAGACGACATTTAACTCGAGAGGAAATGGCTAAGAGCAGTCGGAATGCTTGAGGCAGGAACAAGTCAAAGAGACGTTGCAAGAGCTGCCCAGTGTAATTAACCGTTTGTGGACAAGATATAGAGAGACAAATGATGTTAGAGAACGGCATCAAGGCCCGTCGTGAGTTACCACACCTGCCCAAGACCGTTTTATAACTTTGCAAGCTCAAAGAAATCCCACGGTAACAGCCTTTGTTTTGGTTCAGCAGCTCTCACGAGTGCATAACGTCGAGGTTTCAGGTCAAACTATTAGAAACCGTTTGCATGAGAAAGGACTTCATGCCAGAAGACCCCTAAGGGTTCCTCGGTTAACTTTAGGAAATCGAGGTGCAAGATTAACGTGGTGCCAAGAACATGTTAATTGGAATCAAGAAAGATGGGCCACAGTTCTTTTTACGGATGAGTCTCGATTTTCATTTTATCCTGATTCTGGTAAAATTCGTGTCTGGAGAGAGGAAGGAAATGAAAGTCGTTTGCGTCATGCCCGTGAAGTAGTAAGGCAACGTGGTGGATCACTAATGTTTTGGGGTGGCATTAGACTTGACGGAAAAACGAACCTCATTTTTGTGGAAAATACAATGACTGGAATAAGTTATAGGGATAATATACTACTGCCTGTAATTGTTCCATATTTACGCGAAATGGGCCCAAATTCGTTGTTGCAACAAGAAAATGCCCCACCACATCGAGCACGCCTTGTACGAATCGCTATTGAGGAAAATCAAATCTATCTTCTACCCTGGCCCTCTACCTCACCGGACCTTAATCCAATTGAGCATGTTTGGGATTGGTTAAAAAGGCAACTTCTTCAACGATTTGACTTTTTTCAAAGCGCTCTGGAGCTTCGTCTTGCTGTGACACATGTTTGGGAGGAGTTGCCCCAAGAATTAGTTAATAATTTAATTTTAAGTATGCCTAGGCGACGCCAAAGTGTTATTAATAATAGAGGTGGACCATCTGGCTACTAGTTTAATTGGTATTTGGTAAATTTTTATTTTTATAATTTTTTTTAATAAACGGTAATAAATGGGATTTTGTTCTTTATTTTTATTTGGGCCCTAAATTATGAGTAAATTATAATCTACAAAAAAAAATTAATAATTGTATCGTTATTTTATTCGAATAATGTAAAAAAAATGCAATAATTAACTTTTTTGCAATCTTCTCAAAAATATTAACATATTTGTATGTGTTCCCTAGACCATTTTGATGTGTATATATCGCAAAATAATGAACTAAAGAAAACAGAGAGTGACTCCTCAGCCAATACTCTTTACGATACAGAGTCAAGCTTGGGTGAAGAATGGGCTGATGTATGGGCCCAGGATTCATTAGAATATACTTTAAAAGCTGCTTTTTTGCTATTTAAGTTGTTTTGTTACCTATAATTATTTCAAAGAGTGATTTGTTTGCTTTATAGTAGTTGTTATGATTTTGTCTTATGTGGGTTAAGAAAGAAGTTCCTGTTCCTGGCTCCTCCTATGCAACACACTAGTGCATACACACTATAAATAAAAATTACTACTAATTTAGGTTTTGTTTTCCTATAAACATACAAAAAAATATAATATCCATAAGTTCTCGAAAATTTCCAAGAATATTCACAGCTTTTAACTGGTTCGGAAATTTTATATAAGAGTTAAATAAAATAAAAAGGATTAGCCTACTATTAAATAATAACCTATTTTGTAATCCCTTAAGACGAGAGTAATTAGGTAAAAATAATTAGGATTCCTTAAACAGTAAAACAAGCTGAGACATACATTCCTTTAAGTGAGAATAACAAATCAGAAGTGGGATTTAAAAGATTTTATAATCGGATGAGTAACACTTCATTAAAATCGTTAAATCAAATAAGTCAACAATTGGAGACGAATTATTTCAGATTCGCATCCCTAAGTAGATCAACAATAGAAGAAGTAGGTACGTTTTTAAAGCTTGTATAAGCAGCAAACATCGAGTGAAATAGCTAAAAAGCCCTACGTTTTATTAATCGTGTTGTCTAACCCTAATTATGTTGACTTATCCATTAACTACGAAACATAAATAGATGAAACATAAAAAGATGCTACACAATTGTAATCTGACAACTTCTAATTAAGTCACTTCCTGTATAAATATTATAAAAACGTAATAATAATGCCAATAAAAACGGTATTCATTCGTTTTTTCATCAACACAATAAACCTAATCGATTTCTATTATTAGCACCATTAAACTAAAACAAAAAGTTCGAAACATCGATAACGATCCACGTTATTAATTTCCATCGGCTTTTTCCGCTCGAATGCCTCATTTAAATTTTAGTTTTTCTCTTTTCCGTTTTCTTTAACGTTGCTGCTGCTGGCTCGCGAAGCAGTAATGGAGACGTGACATCGTTGAATGCAAAACGAACTAATTTACATTTTAATGGACTCGATAAAGTGACGCGTGATGGACTTTGCGACTTTAAACTAACACCGTTTTATTAAATTAATTATTGATATGACGCCCGGTTTTATAATGAAATAATTTATGGGGTTATTTTAATATTACACGTTCGTGCGTGTCGCCTATAAGTTAGCGCTTTAAAAAAACTTTAGAGATAGATGATACGGTATCTCTTGCTTCTACATTTTCAATTTTATATTTAGTAGTAAAATAACAAAAAAATCTCAATTTATTCTCACTTTCTCAAAATCAAACAACCCACATTGACTATCCCCTAAGTTTTCTTTTCATCCCTCTTTAAACGTCTCTCATTTTCACTTATTTCTCCAACCTCCAGCGAAGCAGAAAAGGCATGAAGAACTCCATCAACAGGGCACAATCGGGATCGTTTGCAAAGGCGATAATTGCCAACACGAAGTCGTTTGCATCTGAATGGACCACTTGACTGGTTTAGAGCATGGGATTTTACTTCTTCGGTTTTATTTAACTTCGTGGAAGTTTTACGGGCCTTAAAAGGAGTCGACATGTGCGAAGCAATCACGATCGTTGTTTGTTCCTTATTTGCACTTTCGGTATATCAGATGTTACTTCGAGGTTTTCTGTTTCTAAGATATTATACATCGTGTTCTTCTTTACTATGTGTCATTAGTGGTATTAATGTTATTAAGTTAAGGTAAGTGTATTGTGTGTATAACGAATAAAAGCAGTTTTTTCATCTGGAATCAAAGAGGATTAAAAAAAAGTTAGTTAAGAGGGGTTACGTTATACTCATGATCTATGTAAGCCATAATCATCCAAAATCCATGACTAAATTGGGTACATCAAACGAAATGATAATTGAACTAAATTATTTTGTTTCTGTTTGACCATGCTTTTCAGAAATATTTTTTTTTTAGTTAATGAGTTTTGCTTCTTAGAAATTTCTTTTTTTTAACTTTGTTCCTTACATCTAGATCTTACTCTTAATTTAAAGACAAACATATATTTGAAAATTGACTAAATAAACCTTTTTCTCTCGGACAATATTCATGAAGGATACACAGTTTTTCCTACACAGGCACATTATTTAGGTTTTTGTGTCAATATTTCCAGAAAATAAAAATAAAAATTTTTTTCAATATAAAAATCTTTTGCATGCACAAAATCATGGAGATACAAATTTATAGATCTAGGTGACTAAGCCATTAAAATTTACAAAAAAATCATGATTTTATAACTAAATCTTTTTACGCTTTCATAGAGAGCATGTAAATAAGCCGTAAAGAGCGCTCTTTGAACTTGTTGTGAGGGTGCTATATGTAAGAGAGATAATAGCATATCTCTTTTTCAAAGCCATACCCAAAATCGGACTTAGGGCACTACAAAGATTATCAAAGAAAAATCAATCGCTTGTTCTGACATTGATAATTATTAATTGTGATGTAAAGTTTAATGGTAACCTATTAACGTGAACTGCCGTTGAAGATTGATTACGTTTAAAACTGCACTTCCTCTAAAGAGGCATGCAGCACTATTCTCTCAACTGGCTTTAGAGCCTTTTAGTATAACGTTAGTTTTATTTATAATTTCGGAACTAAACTAATATACAGTATTGCAATGATATTGTAAACATCGATAACCCAGCTGATTCTCCGTCATTACGGAATGACACAAGTGGCACACCGCACGACATCTCGAAGGTCAGCGAGAATCTTCCGGAGTGTTCCGCCGAATATATAAGGAGCCGCATCGCCGGTGGAAGTAAAGTAACGAATATTGGCGCGAAATTTAAATAGATACATTAAAAATAAATATCTCTTGTAATTGTGAGTGATCATGTTTTCGTAGTGTAAGTGTGTAAATAAATTAGTTGACTATTTGCGACCGTTTTAATTCACACCTATTGAAAAACGTTACAATATTCTTTTTGAAGTTTACGCTGTTTTGTACTTTTATGGATTTGCATATCATGCTTGTTGAAGAAAACATAAAATTTTGTAGACGTCGTCAGTTGTATGCTATAATTCACTATCGGGAAAATCAAAATAAAATAAAACACGTATTCAGCGTAAGACAGAATGTACTAATATCTACCTAGCGGTTTCGGCCGTAGGCCATCATCAGGGCTCTGTTTTTGTTAAAATGACGACTGTAATAGCACGAAAACAAAGAAAAGTGTGCACCAACCAAGACGCACTTTGCCTACTAAGTATTAAGATGCGAATGTAAATTCAAATTCGAATTTTATGAAATAGCAGGTTTAAGCTTGAACAGACTTAATTTAATAAGATTATTAGAAATACACTACTCAAAGCAATTACCGCATATTATTTTGGAAAGCCTTGTATATACTTCCTCGTATAGAACCCCATCTTCTACCGAATCTACAAATGACATATTAAGAGGCCCACTTCGACTTAATCTATTGGGAATTGGAACGTTTAGGGGTCCAGCCTCGATCACCATAGACCAAGTAAATCAAAAGAGAACAACACGAAGTCTCGGTCTCAAAACATTATTTTATTTGTTAAAGTGGTGACACGTGTTTCGCTCCTAAGAGCATCAGACCTTAAGGTGCGTACAGATTTGCACACGCATGCGGTGCGTAGTTCATAGACATACATGTGCAGATGTGGACGACGGTTTCGTAGTCTCTCGCCGCATGCGTTGCCTCTCGCAAATGACTTGAGCACGCATCTCGTGAGCCAGAGTGGTGTCGGTTTTTGACGCGCATCAAAGAAACATACGTGTGCGTTCGCGCTCAATTTGGACGGGTTTTTGCTCCATTCGCGAGACTATAGTGCCGATTTGTTCAATTTTATTCATATTTGTGGCTAGTGGCTAGTCACTGAAAAACGGAGTGGTTAAACGAACAGTATTTAGAATTAATAGATCTCTATGAAAAAAATTATTTTATGGAATCCAAAAATAAGTTTTATTTTTCAAAAACGAAGAAAGATGATGGCATGTGATTACATCAGTGAAGTTAATATTAAAGTCACCAGCCAATACGTATTTTAAGTACGCTTCTTTCAATCTCACAGAAACATTGTTTAGAGCTCAATCCTTCTAAATCTCAAGTCTTACTTTTTGGTAGAAACAGGGCACAAAATTCACAATTACCTAATATTAAATTAACGTTTAATGACGAAAGTCTTATTGTCACCGATTTTGTTAAGAATTTGGGCCTAATTTTAGATAGCAGTTTAACGTTCACTCAACACATTAATATGTGTATAAAGAAAGCCCTTATCAATTTAAAACTTATATTTAAGCAAAGACACTTATTAACAACTTCAATGAAAAGGATGCTCTATGACTCTTTAGTGCTTTCCCATTTTAATTTTGCAGATGTAGTATATGGACCATGTTTGCTAGAAAGAGATAAATACCGTATCCAACTAATACAGAATCATTGCGTAAGGTTAATTGGGGGTCTGCGGGGCAGGGAACAGGGAGTATCGGCTAAATTAAGAGAGTTGAACTGGCTTAGAATGGATGAGAGGCGTATTTATCACTCAATAGTTTTAGTTTATAAAATAATAGCAAGGAAATGTCCAGAATATTTATACAAAAAAAATTAAGTTTCGCACTGAAATACTTAGATCTTCGCGACAAAGACTCTATAACCATACCACGTCACTCCACGTCTATCTTTGAGAGATCTTTTATTTATAATATAGCGAAGCTTTACAACAGGATTCCAAATAATTTGAAACATTTGCCGAAAGTGTCTTTTAAAAGAAAAATTAGGTCTTACATTAAATATTTGATGTAGTATATTATGATGTTTTATAGTGGCTAATCTGATTGCAATAATGTTTAGGGTGTAGTACTTATTGATATGAAATACTAAACTCACGAATTTACATATAATTTGCTTTTTTTTATATAAATTATAGTACCTATGTAAATTGTTATGTAGTTAGTTTTAGCTTAAGGTATAGGGTTCAATAGAGTAGCTATAAGCTAGACTGCGCCGTAATAGACCTTAGCAATAAGTTTATATCTTTGTATTATATGGGAAAATAAAAGTCATTATTATTATTATTATTATTATTATTATTATTATTATTATATAACTATGGGATAATAGAGAATCAAGTTTGTCCAGGAACATACCAATATCTCCTGTGGGTGGTCTATAAACACAAAGAACATATAAATTAAATCTCTTACAAAAACAAAGGGAGAATTCAAAAACCTTCTCCAACACAAAGCTATCGTACTTATTAATTTTACAGAAAAAAGTTTCAATTGTTTGTTTAACTAAAATAGCTGTTCCTCCATGTATGGAGTGTTGCCGACAAAAAATTGATATAGGAATATAATCAGATATTAAGAAACATTCGTTAGGCTTTAACCAGTGCTTAGTTAGTAATACAATATATGGAAAATCACATGAATCAAGTAAAAGTGAAGCTCGTCCATTTTATTTCTTAGAGACTGTATGTTTAAAGTAAAGATTCTATGAAATTAATTTTACGTACAGATAAGGCCACATTTACACGAAATGAAATGCACAATTTCCACAAAAACATGTTTGGGCAGTAGAAAATCCGCATGCTATAGAAAAACCTAATTTTCAACATAGATTTTCATTAAACGTCTGGCCTGGTTTGGTAAATGCCACCCATAAAAAATTATTAGAAGATGTTCCTCTAAATATAAGATGGAATATGTAATTGATAACTACATTATATGGTTGATGGAATATATAGCTCTATCCATAGGGTGCAATAGACTCATTCTTTGGCCTCCTCGCTCACCAGATTTACCGCCTTTCGATTTTTTTTCTATAAAGCTATTTCAAAGAGTTGGTGTATCATAATATCATACAGTAGTATATCATGCAGCAGTAAAAACAAACGCAAAATTTTAAAACACTAATTATTTTTGTCCCTGTTGGTTATACCATTTACAATTCCGAAAGTTAAATTATAGAAAATTTTATGATCTTCATTTTTTGGATAAATTTCCCTTTACGCAATACAGTTTAGCCAGAAAATCAAATTAAAAAAATTGCAAGGGACAATTTCGTTTTTATGTTTAGAATACTGGTAATGACTAGCAAGATTTTTAGGATGTCAGATTGACTTGACCGACTTGATTTATTAGGGAATAAATAAGTTATTTTAGTTTAAATTATGAAAATTATTTGTAGAATAAGTAGTTCGTAGAAAATTATTTGTAGTTAAAAATATTAAAATAATCATGACATTCTGTTCAAAAAAGAAACCAGTTTAGTTCAAATCAGTTCTACACTTCAAAAAATTCCCATATGCCCTGACTCAATTTATGTAAAGATTGAAAAATATCTAGAAACTCCTAATGAAAACATTAATTCTAATTTTAGTTAATTATTCATTCATTAAACAATTAAAATCTAAATATTTATTTAACACCTTTTAAATGTCACTAAACGATTTATAACCCATAAATATTATAAAATTAATTTAGATTTCAAAGCACTTAAAAAAAAATACATTCAATGCTTTTTTTAACAATTTGGCTTGCCACTAATCTTTATAACCTCTACTCCTACTAAACAAACTCGAAAACATTAAAATACGGGTTTTACGACTTAAGGCAGCTGCAATAACCTTTAAAAATTTCCTAAACCAAATATTTGTCGAGCGATAGTAGTTATCGTGTTAAAATAACCGGCATTATTAAATAATTTGCGAAATATTTATGAGTAAATGTGTAAGTCATGCAATCGGTCCGTGCCCCCCTCGACGCAAATTGGGTTTCCCTTGATGCAATCCACTCACGCCCGGCCACTCGCGGAGCGCAATTCAACTCATAAACAAGGACGAACAACCCGGTTCGATAATAGACCCATTCAAACTTTAAGCGCACCCCATTTTCTGTCTCTTTTTAGATATAGGAGTATTTCCGCCCCCGTCACCCCTCTCCGTCCCACGCTATATAATTTCATTACTTTCGCTGTGCGGAAGTTGTAGCCCGTCGGGCTTAAATAGATTAAGAGGGGAGGAAAAACCGCAAACTTTGAAAAGGATGGGGGCGATAGATAAGGTATCTAATATCAAAGTTTACTCAGTATATGGGATATAAGTTGGTTATTTAACGCTTAAACGCGTCATTTCTTAAGGTTAAAATATTTACTATATATCATAAAAGTTAGCACATTAGCAGCAATTAATCATTGCAATTACTAAAAACCTAAACTTGTAAACTCTATAACTCAATCCAACCTCTATAGTATAAATATAGAAAATTTGTGTCTACCTGCGATAATTCTAGTTAATTTTTCTATATTATTCTATGCTTCTTTGATAAAAACCACCTGCCTTTCTTTTGGTAAAAACAATAGAAAAGAGTTAACGTTTTTCATAAATAGAGCAGAATAGTTGAATGACAAATAGCACTGATGTGATAACTATATTTAGTGATAGACTATTCCAGATTTCCCAGTAGGGATGACATTCTCAAAATTGGCAATTTATTATAACAAGGTACACGAATCAAGAATGTCAAAGTTTAATGCAAAACAGTCACTAGTTATAATCTTCAAATCTGTCAAAGTGTGAATAAGTTGAGACTATCAACAATTTCCACAGTGCTGAAAAAATGCCAAAAATCCCAGCTGCTATAAGAGCTGGTGTAACCAAAGAATGCAAATGAATTTAACTCAAGAACTTAACCTCACGTCGTTCGAACTCTCGTCATCAATATATTTTGTGGATTTCTGACAATATCCTGACAAGAATATGTTTGCAATATATCAATATCGATTGGGCTTAAATGGTTGGGAATGGTATATACTTCAAATTCAAAAATTATATTAAATTGCATGCAAAAATCCGAAATGGCAATATACTATCACTACTAAGGCAGCTATACTGCCAGCGGGTAGCTTTTCTCATTACTTTTTTAAATAACAAGAGTGTGAAGCTGCAAACTTAATTATGTAGCTCATTAACTTCATAATAAAAACCTAATGATACTAAATTTAAAAGGGAAAAAAATAGTAAAACATAAAATTATAATGAGTGCACTTGATTATTGTGTAATTTGATTATTTTCTCTTCGTTATAATCTAATAACCATAAGTTTTTTATTTATTTCGCCCTGTATTTTCAATATTTAAAAAGAACTACTGACCAATTTCGACTCATATAAGCGGAATTCTAAGTAAAAAGAAAAAAGGAGAAAGTGGGAATACTATCCATTTAAGTTATGCCTATATTTAGCCAAATTCTTCTCAATCATAAATGCATAAATTAAATTATTTTAGCATTTTAATATAAATAATACATTTCTTTTATCTAATTGTAATAGATGGATGAAACACCAAAGTACAGATTTTATCATTAAACATTTATATTTTTTATGTATGTAAAATGAGCAGAATCTCTGTATTGACAGCAAAAGTAAATCATAGAACCTTAAAGTAAAAAATAAAATAAGTAACAAAAGTAAAGTGTCAAAAACTAAGTTCTGTCAAACAAAATGGGATTTGGCAGGACATAATGTAAAAAACAAGGAGCATTTATTTTTTAACAGTTTTATTCAAAATAAAAGAGAAAAGATTGAGATTGATTCTTTAGTGGTTGACAACAAAATTATAAATAATCAACTGGATACAGTTAACTATATAAATAATTATATTGCTTCTCAGGTTGGAGGCTTAATATTTAAAGATCTAGAAGCTGAAATGAATAATAAAAATAAGAATTTTGCGGTACCTAAAATAACTAAAAATACCTTAGCTTATGTAACTTCACCTAGTGAGCAGGAATTATCAAAAACCATAAATGAATTAAAATAAAACCCAGCACCCGGACATGACGAGATTATGGTCAAAGATATAACATATCTTATTGAGGACTTTCTACTGATTTTGGTGAAATTAATTAATAAAACACTTGAGAATGGCATATTTCCACAAAAGCTAAAAATAATTAAGATTACCCCTTTATTCAAGTCGGGTGATAAAAAGAATAAAAAAAAATAATTTATCGTGACTTGATGTATACGTTTCAGTAAGGTTTCATGGAAAACATGCTGTATGTTTGGTACTGCTGTCGATTTTATGAACCATATACTAGAGGCTCTGGGTAAAAAACAAAGACTTAACTTAAGATGTGCCTTAAATAAATAATGGGGTAAGCATCGACAAAGTGTTGGAAAAATTGTCAACAATGGTATTTAGCAGTGTCATATATAATATAATAAAAACATATTTACATAACAGATCCATATATATTGAATCTTCAATGTACTAATCTTGAAGCAAGATATTTTACTTTTGCTGACGACACTGTTTTACTCTACAAAAAATTGATGTAGATGCACTGAATAATTTGGTTAAAGTTAAGTTTTTTAAGGCACTTCAGATATCTTCTGCCAGTCTGGGGTATGTATGCTAAATCAAATATTCATAAAGCATAAATATTATGAAATAAAATTCTTACATTTTTAATTATAATTGACTTATTACCACATATCGCATGACAACGTAGACTACCTGTGTCTACCCGCGATAATTCTAGTTAATCTTTCTATATTATTCTATACTTCTTTGATAGAAAACACCTGTCTTTCTTTTGATAAAAAGAAAAAGGTTAAGGTTTTTTATAAATACAGCGGAATAGTTAAACGGTAAATAGCACTAATGTGATACCCATATCATTTTTCAGATTTTCAGTAGGTAGAATCTTTTTAAATTATCGTGACAGATATTTTCCAAATTATAGAAACGTAATTGTTTAAAATTTATATTTATAAGGATAGTCAGGTAATTTATTATAGCAAGGTACACGGATACAAGGTGAGGCTATCAAAAATCTCAACAGCGATGAAGAAATACAAGAAATCCAGGTAATATTGCTGCGAGTGTAGAAAGAGAATGAAAATAAACTTAACTTAAAAACTTAATCTAACTTTGCTGATTTGTGTCAGCATTCTAACAAGATTATGCTTGTAATATATCAACAGGCCTCAAATTGTATGGATCAATTTAAACTCAAATAGGCTGAATTCTAAGTAGAAAGAAATAGTGGGAATATTATCCATTTAAGTTATGCATATACAGGGTGTCCGAAAAGTCAACGATAATACTGAAGGGGCTGATAGAGCAACTCATAAGCACCCAGAAAAACATAAAATGACCTTAGTAAAAAATCGATGGTTTTCGAGATATTGGCACTTTAGTGGAAGTCACCAAAATCCTACTCTTGGATCAGATTTTCGATTGTCACGCCTTAAAAATAGATATTTTTCAGAATCTCTTTTTAGCTATGCAACACTGAATAGCCATTTTACTGATCGAAGACAAACATTAAACTAAACGGCCAGAAAAATGTAATAAGAAATCTATTCTAAAATAAAGTATTACTTATTTTTATTTTTTTAACTTTGAATTTGACCGCTCATACTGGACCAAAAAAATTGTACGGCAACCTGGTTAATACCTTAAAAACTTTGCTCATTTAATCTACTTTTTAAAATTACCTAAATGTTTTTTTAACAGTTCACTATTATTGTGTTATAGTAAAAAATAACCCTAATTCACCTTATGATATCATTGTAAAAAAATTAAACAAATTTTTAAGTTATGTTTAAAATGTTTTTATTGAACTTAAAAATTAAAAAAATCAAGAGCGAAGGTAATTTTTATCACCATAGCAATAAACAACAAACATTTTTGGAATTTAGTTTGTTTACAGTATTCCGTGAACTAACTACTTTTTTTCTTGTATCCTAACGTTTCTGTTACATTTTGCTTTGGATTTGTTTTTGAGTTCATTTTCCTGTGAACTGTATTCTTTGAGCTGTTTGTTTTATTGGTTAATCATTTATTATGCCCTTGCCGTATACCGCCCAAGAATATGCAAACATGCATCTCATTTATGGTGAATGCAGAGGAAAAGCTCTAGCAGCATCTAATCTTTATCAAGAAAGATATCCGAATTTGGCCCGATATCCTGACTATCGTGTATTTATTAATGTTCACCGCTCATATTCCGAAGGTAGGATACCTCATACTCCTGTTCGAGAGGGAAGACCTCGTATTGATTATGTTGATCAAGTTTTAGAAGAAATTGAAAATGATGCGACTACTTCGGCACGAGCAATCGAAAGAAGAATAGGGATACCGAAATCGGTAGTAAACGACATCACTAGGCGATTTCAATATCACCCTTATCATGTTCAACAAGTGCAAAGCCTACTGCCTCGAGACTACGAACCACGCCTACAATTTTGCCGCAGAATGTTGCAAAAAAATCAAGAGGATCCGAATTTTTGAAATAATATACTGTGGTCAGATGAGAGTACATTCAAAAAGGATGGCTTTATGAACATGAACAATTTGCACACTTATGCGTTGGAAAATCCCCACTCTATTCGAGAAGAAATGTCACAGTACCGATTTAAAGTAAACTTGTGGACCGGTATCTTGAACGGACGTGTAATTGGCCCATTCGAATTACCAGAAAGTTTGAACTGGCAGGCTTATTTAGATTTTTGTCGAAACAATCTACCAATTCTTTTAGAAGATGTTTCTTTGGCCAGTCATCGAACAATGTGGTTCCAAAATGATGGTTGCCCGGCACATGATGTCCGTGAAGTTCATCGGTATTTAAACCAAACATACCCCAACAGATGGATTTGGTCCAATTTTATGGCCTCCCAGGTCTCCAGACCTAAACCCCTCGATTTTTTTTACTGGGGTTGCATAAAAGAAAAGGTTTATGCAAGGCCAATAAATAATATTGCTGAATTACGGCAGCGAATAAATGATGCAGCCCAAGATCTTAACGCTGCCAGGAATGCAAGATGGATCAATAGGTCATTTATTAAAAGCCTGCATTCACGTTGGTGGTAGACAGTTCGAACATATTATTTGATTTTTAAATTTTTTTTAAGTTAAATAAAAATATTTTTTGAACATAACATAATTATAAATTTGTTTAATTTTTTTCATAAGGTAGATTAGGTTTATCTTTCACTCTATCACAATAACAGTAAAGCTTTTTTTAAAACATATTGGGTAATTTTAAAATTAAATGAAATGAGCAAACTTTTTAAGGTATTAGCCGGGTTGCCGTACAATTTTTCGGTCCAGTATGAGCGGCCAAATTCAAAGTTTAAAAAATAAAAATAAGTAATACTATATTTTAGAATAGATTTCTTATTAAATTTTTTGGCCGTTTAGTTTAGTGTTTGTGTTTGATCAGTAAAATGGCTATTCAGTGTTGCATAGCTAAAAAGAGATTCTGAAAAATATCTATTTTTAAGGCGTGACAATCGAAAATCTGATCCAAGAGTAGGATTTTGGTGACTTCCACTAAAGTGCCAATATCTCGAAAACCATCGATTTTTTACTAAGGTCATTTTATATTTTTCTGGGTGCTTATGAGTTGCTCCATCAGCCCCTTCAGTATTATCGTTGACTTTCCGGACACTCTGTATATGGCCAGGTGTTTCTCAATCATAAATTAACTTATTTTTGTGTTTTAATATGAAATATGTGTTTTATCTAATTTTAATGAGTAATAGATGACTAGAAAACCAAATTACAGATTTTAATATTAAGTAATTTTATTTTCCATTAAAAAAATCAATTTTTTCGTTGATACGAAATTTGCCTGCTTCGTGTGATTATGGTTTTATTAGTTTTTAAATGATTATTTAATAAGAGTCTACTTGAATAAATTTCTTTACGGGTTAAATGAGAAGTAGGCATGAACAAAAACCTGGAAATATTCAAAACTAATAATATAAGAACCAAAGAACTTATAATAAAATACGTTGGCTTTTTCATTTGTGTATAGATACTTAAAGAGTTTTCAAAAAGAAGACAAAGAAGAAACAACGAGAAAAAGGAGTAGTAAGAATGAGGAGTCTATAGAGTCAAAATAATAAAAAAATTTATGTTTATTAAATAACAGATTTAAAACTTAAAAAAATTATAAATATTTTACAGAGGATTAAAAATTTTTGGTGCCTTATAGGTAACAATTTTGGGAAATTATTTTTCGTTTTTTAACGATGGTTTGCGTCTGGTTTGATATTCAGCATCAGGATTTTCAGCTACGTACACTACCGGACAAGTGGAGAAACAAAGTGTCTTTTGTATTTATTTTTATATTAGCGTATTTGATCATTAATTTTTTATTTTTTTAAAATATAATTTTATTTCTAGTCTTTAGTACCTTAATAAAAATTGAAAAAAAAACAAGTGACAACTAACATATTTTATTCTTGTGTTTACAGGGGACAGAAGTGAAGAAACACTATTTTTATTTATTTTTTATACACAATGTATTAGTTAGTTGTACATACAAAGACTAATAATGTGTAGCAAAACCCTTAATTTTTATAACTTCAGCACACCGACTTCGCATAGAGTTCATTAGGCTGTCAATATAATCTGCTGAAATGGAATTCCACTCCTCTTGAAGAGCTGTGAACAAATCATCCTGGTTTCTAAATCTATCTTTATTTTTTTATCTGATTTTCCTATCTAAATGGTCCCCTAGGATTTCTATCGGGTTTAGATCCGGACTTTGTGCGGTCTATTTCATAAGGGGCACATTGTGGTCTTCAAACCATTTCTTTACTACTTTTGCGGTATGCTTCGGATAGTTATCCTGCTGAAACGACCATCGAAGCGGCATATTTTCTTCTGCGTATGGAAGCATATGAACCTGAAGAATTCTTAAAAATTGAAATCTGTCCATTTTTCCTTCAACTTTTCTTAATGGTCCTACTCCTGATCCGGAAAAGCAACCCCAAACCATGATATTGCCTCCTCCATGTTTCACAGTTGCCCTGGTGTACTTTGGATTAAGTCTAGTATTGGCAGGACGACGAACCCATTTCATTCCATCAGATCCCAATAGGCAGAATTTACTTTCATCAGAAAATAGAACCGTTTTCCACTTTTGGGTTGTCCAATCAAGATGTTCCTGTGCAAATTGGAGTCTAGCCAATCTATTCTTTTTAGAAATGAATGGTTTTTTGGCTGGACGACGGCTATAAAGTCCAAATTCAGTCAAACGACGACGAATAGTACGCACAGATACCGAAACCCAGGGTATTTCATTATAAATTTCTGTGGCGGGTATAAAGGGATGTTCTGTTGCCAACATTTTTATTTTTCTCTCAATAACTTTATTCGTTTTCCTTGGCCGTCCATACCTTGGACGGGTAGTCACACTATTATATTTTTTAAAAGCAGCAATAGTTTTTGAAACTACGGATCTATTACGATTAATTTGCCTAGCAATTTCACTTTGTTTTACACCAGCTTGAAATTTTGAAACAATTAATTTTCGGAGATCAATACTCAGATCTATTCCGCGAGGCATTTTGCACAAATCGTATATAACAGTTTAACACTCAACGTTAAGATCAAACTAATGATAAATAATCACTTTAAATACCAAATAAGATTTGTTTGCAATGTTTATTCACTTTTGTCCGCATAAAATAGCATAAATAATTTTTTGATCAACTGATAAGGTAAATACAAACAAGAAGGATGTGTTTTTATGCTGCAATAATAGAGCTAAATATTTTCTACTAAAAATGTAAAATAATATCTTGTACGTTAAGATGTTATTGTTAAATTTGTAAATGTTTCTTCACTTTTGGCCGGTAGTGTATATTAAAATTTCCTTTGCTTATAACTGTGTCTTGTGCAGCATTTGAAATTACTAAATAAAAGTGCTAAATGAAATCACTAAACTAATTAAAAAGCTAGGATTCGTTACTAAATTACTGATTTAACAATTGAATGGTATAATATTTTTAAATTGAAAATGCAACTTGAGAATGAGACTGATTTTTTGAAGAATATAGCCTTGCCAGATGAACCTAGTTTATGATAGGGTGTTCTCATCACACATATTTATCTAGAAGCCTTTTTACTTCTACATAAATATGTGGGTAGCGTTTATGCAATGGTTTAATGTTTTTTTTTCAGTCAATAGTAAAATATTGAACCATAATCATGGGTTTATTGGGATTATGTTTTGAAGAAATCAATGTGATCACACTTTTCTTAAAGTTTTTTTACCAAATAAGACTAGTTATGCGGTTTATAATCAAGTTTTAACAATTATTTAGTACTATTAAAAGCTATATAGTTTTTAGTCTCTATAACAGGTTAAATTTAAAACATTCATGCTGTAATTAAAAACACTAAATGCTACACTAACTGTTTTGATCCTAACATAAGAAAATCCTAAAACGTTTTCATGTTTTATTTAACTTATTTACTGTCCAAGGTATTTGACTGAATCTGAAAAACTTATGCCAACAATTCATCTAATATTAGTGAATTTAGGAAATAAGTCACACCGAAATATTACTATTTCCACTTGGCTTTAGTAACGCTAAATGGTATGCAAGAAATCTCGAGTTTCTACATAGATGAATAAAGATGAAAACCAACTTCACGATGATGGTTCCCCCGAGCTATGGGAAAAAAAGGTGAAATCGTGGCCATAAAATAATATGGCTAAGCCAAACTAAGCAAAACTATGTACGCGGACAATAAACGAAACGAGTTTTTAGTTCAACAACCCGCGACTATCTCTTTTCTGTGTATTATTGGGTACTACTTCGTACAGGGTACTCTCGACTTGCCTCGATTGTCCGCATTTGGTATTAATACCTTAATAGTGATGAATATTGGCGGCCTCTTTTATACTTACAAAACCATTATCATTATTAATGGCGATTATTTTAAGCGATTGTTTAAAACAGTGGCGGCGGCGATTTAAAAATAAAATAGTTTATAATATATTTAGATAAAAATTAAAATTTTTATCGGGCATCTCTCCACATAAATATCCCCCTGTTTTGTATTATCCAATAAGCCCAAACCGATCCCTTTTAAATTGCTTCTCGTATCAAAAATAACAATAAAAAATAACGATGAAAGGGCATATTCGGCTCGATTGTCCTGTCATTTACACACACACACACACACACTGGGGCCCACAGCCGACTTCCCAGGTACGTTTCTTTTTTTAAAAAGCTGCACACCGAAACTCGAAATGGGTTTGTTAAGAGGGGAGGTCAGGCAAGACTTTGTGGTTGCACTAAATTAAAAGTTTATTGAAAGAAACATGGAAAGAATGATGTTTTTAAGACTCTGATGCAAAGAATATGTTTGTGTACGAAATGCTACAACTAGTGTGTGAATTGTAGTCAATTTTATTTATTTATTTATTTATTTATTTATTTATTTTACGGGATCAACCCCATTACAACATTAAATTAAATACAAAATCAATTGAACCTAACCATACTTAACAGTAAAATACTAACTATTAAGCAGTAATAAAGCCTACTTATAAATGTAAAATACCGAAAATAATTTTATAACTTAAATCAATATAACAGAATTCTAAAAATACTAAAAACATACCCTACTAAAGTATAATATTCAGTATTGCACTAAAAAAAAAAAAAATTAAAAATTTGTCTATTCAACCTTTTATTAATTGCACTTGAACGAACATAACGTACCTATATTGTATATTTACTAATTTTCCAGCCTTTTTTAAGCTTTTCCCTTTTGTAGCAAACAGACAACCCAAATTTATGATAACCTCGAACGAGAAACAGAACATAAACAAATCTATAATACATTCGCTAGAACGCTCGACTAGTTGTTTCAAACGAGTGATTGTGTTCTTGAACATCAGGAAAATGCGCATGCTTCTGATAGTTTCCAACCGTTTGAAATTGATGCTAGAACAAACCTATTATCACGAGGGAAACGTATGCGTTCTGTTTTTTCCACTATTATTTAAAATTTACTCGAATATAACTTTCAAACATGCCTTGAACATAAAAAAAATGTATCATAAAAATCAGCGTTGTACTGAATAATACTATTCGACACGGTGATCGTGATCACCATATCGATCTTGTGCTATAGTTGGATATTATGGCATGTCACTTTGACAAAAAACACTTTGTTATGGTATTTTGTCAGTAGTACACGTCAAATTAATCAAAAAAAGTTACCCAAATAAAAAGATTGTGCAGTGAAGAAGTGCTAAATTGAAACAGCTAGCACAACTTTTCTCAGAAGAAAATTCATCTGAAACATCTTAAAGCTAAAAGAATGACCAAATGTTATATTTGATATGTTTGTGCTACTGTACAAAGAGGAAGCCAGGACCTTATATGATTGATCGCATAGAAAGTAGGTATGGGCTTAAAGAAGAATTCTTCAGATATTGAAGCACGAGCTGTTTGTGAATGTTGTTAGTCAAAACTATCAAGAATTAATGAATTTTTAGTTATGTTATTAAAGCAGGCCAATACAAAATCCTTTGGCTTATAATGAAAAATAAAATAAAGGGCTGCAGAAGAATTGGAAAAAATCGGACGTCATATCTGAATTGGAGTAGAATACGCTTTGTCAAACAACTATTCAGACTAACTGAATCATTGGCCAATATAATTGCCAATGTTACGTTATGTTTATAAACTTCTCTTACTCACTCATTTTCATGAAATTACAGTACATACAGTACAGTACATACTTAACGATATTGTAGGAAGACCGTAGAACCCAATCATCATTAAAATTAAAACTTGATAGCTTTTTATGGTTATAATTCAGAAATATATTTCTAATTAGATGTTTTATTATTAAGGACACACTGTACCGTAAAAAACTAATTGACATTAAATAAAACTGTTACTTTACATAAAAAAATAAAGCGACTAACTGGCCTTATCTAAAGTATTCTAATTATTAGACTCTTGACAACATTAAATAAAAGGAATCATTAGCCAATATATTCTTTATATACTCGCTATCCTTGAACATGCATTCTCAATTTTCAATATTACAAAAACTGGGTATTTAAGATTCTAATAATAGCCCGGCTATTTTTTTTTTCCAATAAATTTGCAAAATTATGTAACTTTTCGATAACGTTTAATGGATGTTGATAACATTGTTTGAGTTACTATAGCGGTTTATTGCTTTTAATTTTTTCAATTTAGTTTATAGGTTAGTGTTAAACGTTTGCAGTAATTAAGATGTTTAATAAGGGCATAAATAATTCAATTAAAAAAAAACTGCTTTCAGTGGAACGTCCTATTTAGTTTAAACCAGTCGACTGTGAAGAACATTTAAACTAACTGTCAACGGTTTATTTTGTGTTTGGAAAGGCAAAGGAAGACATCACATGTTGCAATATTAATGGAATTGTTTGTGGTAATTTTTTAGTTTGATATAATACAGTATTGCAATAAATGTTTGAATATATTTATGCTGTTAAAAGGATTATAGTTTACATAAGAAAATTTACACATTTCTCATGTTGATATTAACTCACTGAGTATTACTTCCCAAATATGTGAATTTCTTACTTTAAAAAATACTTAATACTCCACCATTAATACCCAAAACATGCATTAAATCTGACCTAGACCACATTAAATATTTATTTGATAAAAAGTTTTAAAAATGAACTTTTCACAAGGAAGATCTAATTTTTTATCAACCTGTAAAAGGGAGCAAACAATGATCAAACATACAAAAATATCAAAAGAACAGGTTACTCGGTGACACGAAGCAGAACAAGTAAAGATGGTACTTGACCACACGTGTTTCTGCTTTTTGGCTTCGTCAAGGCATGGCAACCAGAAGATCAAAGGCAAAAAGCCCTTTTAGTATCCGTGTTAGGTTTCATTCTTTGATATAAAAATATTATGGTGAAAATGTAGGTAGCGGGATTAGTTTTTAATTGGCCGACGTTTCGACGATATATATTTTTCGTATTTATCAAGGATTATACGCCAAATAAAAACTTGAAGTTTGATTTGTTGTCTCTAATCTTGCTACATACATTTTCACCACAATACCTAATTGAGGGTCACTATACTCTGTCAACATGCAATACAAAAATACGTTTTAAATTTTCCTCAGTACGGTCCTTTTCACGATAAAAGAGCTATTAAACGAATGCTCCTGACATAAATGAACGACAATAAATAATAAAACTCGTATTACGAGCCGAATATACACATAAACCTAACAGAGTTTTTCGTCAACAGATTTACGATTATTCACATTTTGATGTTTCGCTTTGTGTTGGGCGCCAACATTATTTTAACGGGGATTAAAATGCTATTTTCGAAAAATGTGTGTACTTGTCCTCAGGGTTTGATATTTAGGTCACAAATCATATTTCGAAACTAAACTATTGAAGTTTAAGGAAAAATTATTATGAAACTTTAAAAATTAGTTTATTTTACCGTCTGCAGTAGATCTGATTTTTGACTCCGTGAAATTAAGAAAAAAAATCAAAACCTGAAAGAAACATTTTCACATCATTATTGGGAAGATATATCTTAATATGGATATTTCCAGATTTAAGAGATATTGAATATTGTAATTTTTAAGTGAGAAATATTAAAGCCAATAATTTTATCCAATTTAATATTCAAAAAGCCATCAATTTCTAGACTCGGCAGCTTTCTCATTATTGTTAAACCTTAATCCACTTTTTTATCGCCACTCAAATACTGGCATTATAAGAGTTAAATGCTTTAATAATGGTATATTTAGGAGCAGCTAACTTGTTAGCTTAACCAGGTAATTAATGGGGCAGATATTAATTAAATATGCTTCATTAATAAATTATAAGAGCCTTGCTGTATTAAGGTTTTTTATAACTCAAACTCAGTGATTTCTATATAGAATTTTTTTATTTTCTTCTAGACCATTTTGAAGTGTGTATATTATTCTTGGAACTAAGTTATGTCCAGTTTTTTCTCAAAATTGTTTTTTATAATAGCTGCCCCAGCTGATAACATTATACACCCTATATATATTCAATTATTTAACCGATGAAAATTTATTATTGCTTAATTTAAATAATAAAATACTATATGTGCATATTTTGCATTATTTAGATACTGGTAAAGACATAACAATAACAAAAATATGATTATGCAATAATTCTTTATTATAAATTAATTAAGCGGATCATAAACACCATGGTATATAAATTAATTTTTAACATTAGGAGAATAGAGGTTAGAAAAAGGGATAAAGAAAGAAAAATATTAAATGTTCCAAAACTCAATTCGTTAGGTATTTTCAAAGGTTTTAAAACTCAACAAAAAATTATTTAACACCATCTAAACTACTTTTTAATTTATTTTAATTTAAAAATATTAATCGCTTGTCGGTTTTATTTAATGCCGAAATTTTCTCCCTTGAGTAAAAAGATCGTATATGATATACGTATATTTTACAGTTTGATAAATATATCTTTACTATATACGGTTGTTAAAAATATGATTAGTTTTAATTTAAAAACTGTATTTTTGAACCTAGATAATGAAGTTGTCTAAAACCAAAAAAAAAACTTAAATTTTTGAAAAATTTATTGACTTTTCTTAACAAAACTGAATTTCCACTTATTTGCGATAAAAAGTGGAATACGCCTAGTTTTCGAGAAATAGAATAGGGTTTTTCACGTTTTACTCGAAAACCTTAAGGTGATATGAAAAAAGTATATACAGGGTGTCCCAAAAGTGATGGATCAAACTCAAACAGGAGATGCAATTGTGAATAGGTTAAAAGTTATAGCCATATATGTGTATTTTTTTAATTCCAGCACCTTTGTCAAATAAAAGCTTTTAAAAAAATTATACAGTTGATTAAACAATCTGTTTTTTTTTATTGTACCTAGAAATGATGTGCCTCTCCAACAAAAATATGTTTCTTAAACATTACTTTTTAAGAGCACTAGAAAAACAATTTTTTTGGACTTTTTACAACTTTAAAAATAAGTACTTAACTTTGATGCCATTTTTTTGCGAAGAAAATATAAGACATGCGAGTGACCCTGAACATTAAAAACTTCTTTAAATCATACTGATTCCAGCAAAGTACAACTTGAATAGATTATTAAAATTTCT
Source organism: Anthonomus grandis grandis (assembly GCF_022605725.1). Classification (NCBI taxonomy): domain Eukaryota; kingdom Metazoa; phylum Arthropoda; class Insecta; order Coleoptera; family Curculionidae; genus Anthonomus; species Anthonomus grandis. The sequence goes on from NC_065552.1 coordinate 32,812,416, forward strand.
TATTGTCTAATTAAATTTTTATTTTTTTAAGAAATAAGCAAAAAAAATATTCCATGCCTAAATCAATATTTTGCTTTATTATTTTACGAAAAAATAACAAAATTAAGATAGTAAAGTGTCTCAAAAATGTTTAAAAATACATAAGTATGTCGACTTCTAATACTGACCAATTTATCTGCGGTTATTTTGAAGAATGTTGATTTGTCGTGTTTTTTATCGTAAACAAAATTAAAAAAAAATTTAAAATGGGTAGTGTTGTGTTGTCCAGGTACTGGCTAAGTACATACAATTTTGTATTATTTATACAATTGAACACATAATGCCTTAGACCGTCCGTGAGTATGCAGAAATGCATTATGTTTATGGATTTTGTAATGGAAACGCTCGAGCGGCTGAAAGGGAATATCGTGAATGATATTCTGACTACAGGGTGTTTCAACGAGTGCATAACGCATACGTGGAGAAGCAGATTCCTGGAAATCCTCGCAGAATAGGAAGACCTGATGAAAATGCTGAGGCAGAAGATGACATCATTGAAATGGCATTAGAGGAACCTTCAACTAGTGTTCGCCGCATATCAAGACGGTCTGGTATTCCGAGAACAACAGTACACCGCATTCTACGAAGAAACCAGTTGCATCCCTATCATGTACAACGGGTTCAAGATCTATTACCGGGTGATTATGACAACAGGGTGGAATTTTGTAGAGAAATGCTTCATCGTAATAGGCAGGATCCAGAATTTTTTAACAAAATTTTATGGTCAGACGAATCTAGTTTTCAGAGGGCGGGAATATTTAATATTCACAATTTACACCACTGGGCATATTTTAACCCCAGAATTGTTAGAAATGACCGCTTTCAACATCAATTTAGTGTGAACATGTGGTTCATTAATTTTGCCTTCTTAACGGTTCATTAATTGGGCCGTTTGAACTACCAGCCAGATTAAATGATGAAATCTATAGGAGATTTTTGGAAGAAAACTTACCTGTTTTACTTCAGGATATTCCATTAAATATTATGAGGCCTACCTTGGTCGTTGGATTGGACGGGGAGGTACAATTCGTTGGCCACCGCGCTCCCCCGACCTCAATCCAATTGATTTTTTTCTATGGGGGTACTTTAAGGAGTTGGTATACGCTAGGGAAAATCGTAATGAGGAAGAGCTACGCCACCAAATAATTACAGCAACTAGATTAATTACCCAAAATGAACGTTCATTCAGAATGATTAAGAGAAATTTTATACGCCGATGTAGGTTATGCATTAGATTTCGCGGCAGATATTTTGAACACTTATTGTAAATGATAGCAAAACTATCATGTAAAACAATAAACCAAACAAAAAAACGCATTGTTTAATCCACTGTATAATTTTTTATAAGCTTTTATTTGACAGTCTGCTTGAATTTAAAAAATACATAAAAATGGCTATAACTTTTAAACTATTCACAATTGCATAACAGTATAGGGGGTGATTTTGATTGAACATGACTCCCTCTATCCTCTGTTTGAGTTTGATCCATCACTTTTGGGACACCCTGTATACAAAAACTATAGATTTTTTTATTACCTATATTTTTCTTAAAAGGCATTTTTTTTCTCAGACAATTATTTTTTGCAAAAAAATCAATCTTTTTTATTAACCCTACCCTTAACCCCCCACCCAACCCACACAACTTACCAGTAAGAAATTGTTTTAAAAAATCATTGTTTCCCAAAATAATACGCATGAATAACAGGTGGTTTCGTCGTTAATATCTAATTGGAGTGGGTGGGGGGGGGGTAAGGGTTGTCTTGATGAAAAACAAGGTTTTTGCAGAAAATAATTCAATATTTAATTTAATAACACTGTTTATTTATAACAGCGTTATAATATTAGATACTATGGACGAAAAACTGATTTTTCAGAAGAATTTCATCAAATATTTGAGGTGTAGTAATCAACTTAAAAAACTAGATATTATGTAAATCTCATGTCAATTTTCTTAAATGCCGAAATTTTCTCTCTTTTGTAAACAGAATCGTATATGATATACGTTTATTCTAATAAATAAACCTTGACCATATTTGGTTGATAAATATACCAAAACCAAAAATTTACTATAAAATCGTTGAATAAATACAAAAACAATAATAATATATGATGTATTGCTTGGGTTTATAAATATTCAATTCCCATTATTTAAAAGTTTAGTATTAAATAAAAACAACTCACCTGAACAAAAAATATCAAATTACGTTCTTGTTATTATTAGGTTTTCAATGAAAACAATATTATCGTATTGCAAAATGTTATTTAAAGTTTTTTATAATTTTAAGAACTATTACAATAACATTATTAGTTTCATAATTTCCAGGATAATTTGAATAGAAAAGCGTCATTATATTTACGCACTATTTAATTTTTTTGGTTTCGCTTAATTTTCGTTAGAATTTGATGCAAATTTAGATCTTATTTTTTAATTCTATCTGAAGTACTTAGTAGATACATAAATAATATCAAAGAAAAGATAAAAATCTTGGTTTGAGACGAAATAAAAATTGTTAATGACAATAATATATTAATAAATAAATTGTTATTGCACTAGTTAACAATCAATAAAAATTTTTTTCTTACCTTTTCCCAGTTAAAAGTGTACGCCACATCCACGAGGCTAAAGTCATTTCGTAGTACTTCGCCTTTGTAAATAATGTCCACCTAAAAGTAATTAAAAAAAAACTTATAGCGTTTACTTGTAGTATTTTGAATTGTTAAAAAAATATTTACTATAATTTTTAAATATTTTATAAAATCATTCAAAAGAAACTAATCAAATAACAACTTTTACATTATAACCCTTTGGCTAATTAAATCTTTCATCTCAAAATGACTTACCCTATGATCATTTGTCAATCCATACTTCATCCTAACAAACTTCTGCAAGTGTTTCATATTAACACCAGCAGGACACTGCAAATACCTCTTATCACAAATCCTCTGCTTTTCACTACTTTTACCATCACTACAAATCTGTTCATTACTAGGGTCCGTTTTATCACTTTCACATTTTGAGTCTTTAGTATTACTTTGAGTTGACACTGTTGGAGCTGCAGAGGTTGTTGTAAGAGAGTCACTTAGGTTAGCGTTAGTTTCACTAGGTCGTGCTGGTTTTTCTTCAGTGGGAGTATTATCCAGGTGTGCTTGGTAGTACTCGAGTGATAAAGATATTGAGTCGTCTATGCTAAGGTACTGAGTCCTGTCACCGAGACATTGTGAGATCTATAGATAAAGATACGATTATGTAAAAATAAACTGATAAAAATTTAATGGTTAAATACCATTTCTTCCGATTCGTGCATCATATCCCTTTCCCGATCAATGACGCTGTCGTCGCTACAAGAGCTTCCTGCCCTCATGCCCGTGCTCCTGTAAAAGTCTTCCCTCCGTTGCATTTCCTTAGTATATAAGGAAGGTACCGCTTTGTAAACGAGGGCTTGAGTTGTGGGATCCGCACTACAATCAGAATGGAACAATATGAAATACAATGAATTCAAATTCACATGCTTTATTTGCCCGTATATAAAATTATAAAATACAGTTATATATCTAATTAAAATTTTGATAAAAAGGATTAGTTCTCGATTATAAAAACCGTTAATCTGTTGGTACAGACGAAATAACCCTTAAAAATAATTAATTTATATCAAATAAATTAAAAGGAAATAAATAATAATAATAATAATAATAATAATAATAATAATAATAATAATAATAATAATAAAGAAAATTCATCCAGAACGGGAGAGCGACAGTACAATGAAGTTCTTAATAAAAAAATTTAATTTCAAGAAGACTGATCTGTATGCTAAACGTGCCTATTTAAAAATGAACAATAATAATTTTCAGAAAGTAGCCACATTGGCGCTGTTGGTCAAAAGTCTGCCTCAACCTTTTGACAGCTGATTGTGTTATTGCTTGCGGAACTGCCATATTAATTACAAGCACAGCATACTGTCACATGTAGACTAGCCAATTATAGCGAGATCTGAGCAACAGTGCCGAGGTGGCCACTTGTAAAACTAAGTTTTCGTTCAATTTTGCGTTGCGTCTCTTTGGTTAATTTATTTCATTATTACACATCAGGATCCCTAGAGGACATTTAGTGTAAACTGAAGCGCTCCGGGCAACAAGCCACATTCAGTAATTTTTGAGTAAAACAACTTCAGTCAAACTACACTTTCTGTTATTAATAAAATACATTTAAAAATGGTAGTAGGTAATTGTTAGTACAAAATAAGTTTTAGAAATTATTTGGTTATGAATAAGAAACCTTCAAGTTTAAAAAATGTTAAGCACATTTTTAATTATCAATAGTCTTTAAAAATACTTACCATGGCGAACAAATATATGGAAAATATTTAAAATATAAATAAACAAAAATACTATGTATTCTATTTTTTTCTGCAAAACTAGTCATAGATCTTCTGGGTTTTTCAAGTGCGACCAAAAATTCTCCATAGGGTTCGAATCAGGTAATCGAGAAAACCAATACTTGATTTTTTTCAGATGGTAACAAGTTTCTCTCCAAGATGTATGTAACTGATAGCTTCTCCTGACTTAATTTTTTTTTGTTCTTTAGATTCAGATAATCATTCAAGCTCACTATCAGTTGGATAGTAATCTCTGTCTGGTATACTCATTTGAACTAAAATGACTTTCAAACAAATTGTCTGACTGCCTTGTTGTTTAATATAGACAACAAAATAATTTTGATTCTCATTAAATTACTTGCAAAGTAATTTAAATTTTAAATTACTTGGCTTGTAATCTTTAAAATCCAGTTAAATGATAAAGAAATCCCAATTTTCAGTAAAAAATGGCTTATGTACCTTGTTGCCCCAAGCCCCTCAATAAGGAAGTTAAGTGTGCTTGTAAAATATTTATTTATTTAATATTGGCAGTACCAATTTATGATACAACTTGAAAAAATAGGACTAAAAGTTTAGGATAACCGTAAAAAAAAACGATTAACAACAAATGAATATAGCACCAAAATACATGCTTATAAACTTCTAATTTAATACCTACATATTTAAAATTCTGAATCAAAAACCTATTAATTAAAGTATTAATGCAGCAAGCTCTTTTTAAAGAAAGCCATACATTCATAATAAAAAAGATATATGTATATATACCGGGTGACACAGAAAAGAGGGAACACTTTTTTACTTTTCAAGATAAACAAATGAAATTTTGTATATCGATAAAATAATTATAAGAGCATCTCTTGACATATTCTATTGTTTTCCATCATTTCCGATTTACCAGGAAATGACACTAACTTTCTTATTTTAAATGGGACACTTGGTATATTATTACGTATTTCGATAGAAAATAATATTTTGAAAACAATGGTACTCTATTTGCTACTTTTTGTTTTATACTCATAGAAAAAATTATTTTTTTAAATTTTAAAATAGGGTGCCATCAAGTTATCACGGAAAAATAGTTTTCATTGCATTTTATGATTTAAATCTTTTACACGCCTTACATTATTTTTTTAAATAGCACATTATTGGGAACAACCACTTTTGAAATGCGGTTTCTTTCTCCCAATAATTTGATATGATTCTTTTTAAATCGGTTGATAAATAAGCCCATAAGAAGAAAAAAACTAACTCACAAAAATGAACGAACGGGAAGCATTGTATTGACACTCCTGCGTGTTTTTTTCAAGTGACATAATACATCATATTTTGTCAAACGTCATATTTCTATTTGAGAATAAAAGAATAAATTTTTCAATATAATATTTTTTTAAATATCCTAATTCTACATATTTTATTTAAAATTTACCTAACATAACATAGGTACACACAAACGGTAAACAAACAGAAAAAATTATTTTAATACAAAACTGTTTACATGTATTGTTCGAAACAACCACAGGTAGAGAAACATTGACCAATGTCATTTAAAAAAATTGAGAACAAAATCGGTCCCAAATGAGAACCTTGCGGTACTCCTGAAGTTACGGTTGTACAAGAAGACTTTACTCCATTTATGACAACGTACTGAGAGCAATTTGTTAGATAACTTTTAATGAGTTTGAGTAGGGCCCCGTGCACACCGAAATTCTCCAACTTCACGAAAAGTGTAGGATGATGTACCTTATCAAAAGCCTTGGAAAAGTCGGTGTACACGGCACAAGTTTCCAGACCACTATCCATACTTTCGTTTATACTCTGAATAAATGGTATTAAGTTGGTTATTACCGATCTTTTTTGGAAAAAGCCATGTTGGTTAACATCAATAGCTTCTTTGACCTTAAAGAATAATTGTTTTAACAGCAAAGATTCAAAAAGTTTACCAAAGTAACTGAGTAGGGAAATAGGCCTGTAATTCCGTTCATAAGTTTTTCTCCAGATTTAAATATTGGCACAATTTGAACTGTTTTCTAAATATTAGGAAAAATACCGCTGAATAAACATTGATTATACAAAATATGTAAAGGCTCGCACAAGCTAGGACAAGACTTCAAAAAAATGAAGGAAAACCGTCTGGACCAGGTCCCTTTTTAGGATCCATAGATATAAGTGCGGATTTAATGTCATTTATATCAATATTGTTAACTACAAAACATTCTTGACATTGACTAGGCTCAATTAAAGTTGGTGTATCAGAAGGTTCAAGTACTCCTCTAAAATACTTAGAAAAGAGTTCACTAATGTCAACACAATTCGAAGCTTCCTGATCATTAAATTTCATTTTTATTGGTAAGCTTTTAGTGTTTTTTTTTTGTTGTAAAAAAATAACCAGAAATATTTAACGTCTTTGACAATGTTTATTTGTTTTATAAATATAATCTTTGTAATTGCGTATATTAATCTTTAATCTTTTGCGTAAATTTGAAAAGTTGTCGTAATCAGATTGTCTTTGGTACAGTTTCCACATTTTATGTGCCTTTAATTTATTTTTAATTAGATTGATTGTGTGTTTAGAAAACCATAGAGGGTATTGTCCCTTATTGATCTTAATTCTAGGGATGTGGTTAATAACAATGTTATCTAAAACTGTATAAAAACATGCAATGTTAATATTTACATCTTTAGATGAAAATTATTTGTCCCAATGAGTAGAAATAATAATTTCATTGATTTAAAAGATAATATTGTCAAATTATTGGGAAAAAGAAATTGCCTTTTAAAAATGGTTGTTCCCAATAATGTACTATTAAAAAAATTAAGTAAATGCCAAAATTAATGGTTTGGACAGTTTAAATAGGCGTGTAAAAGATTTAAATCATAAAATGCAATGAAAACTATTTTTCCGTGATTAGGTACTTAAATAAAAATTAAAACTTTGAACGCATTCATGGCACCCTATTTTAAAATTTAAAATTTTTTTTTACTACAGCGTTTCTGGATTACAAGACATTCTCCAGTGTGCTATTGAGCCCTATATATCACCATGTGCGGAGGAATAAATTAGTGATCAGTATGGATTCAGACCAAATAGGAATCATAATCCATTAACTTGAGAAGGACTAGGAATTCACTAAAAATGTGCAGCAGCGCTGCCCATGGACTTCACACTGTGTACGTGGTAGTGTCGGAATAGCCATGGCAAATATAGGTATACTACAGAAAATGATTATTCTCACGAAGTTATGCATAAACGATACCAAGCGTTAAAGTAAGACACCATCTAATAGAGGAACTTTCGGTTATGAGTGAACTGAGACAAAAAGATGGACTGTCGTCCTTACACTTTTACGTAGTCCTAAATCTGGCTATCAAAAAGATGGGCCAACATCACCATGGAAGTATTTGTGAACTAGGGGACACAGATGATCCTGGAATTCGTGGACGACGAAAAAATTCAATACGGGGAGGTATACCCGAAAAATGAAAAATGTGAGACTATCTGGAAAATTCCAACGTAACGTCGTAGCTCTCATATTAGCCGAGATATTACATTTCTAGAACCCATTTTTGGCCTAAAAATAAATAGAGTTATTTTATTTCTCGAAAACCGCTAGATATAGATATAGAGAAGTATGATTACAAAAGACTCAAAAACTCTTGAGTTTATGCCTATAAAAATTCTTCACACTATACATTAATTTTAATGTGATGTTTCTAATATCCATACTTCTAGATTTTCCAGAATCCACAAGTTCGAGATACTTTTTTAATCAGTTGCGCATTTCTTATTCTGCCTATACCGATTAACGCTATTTGAATTTTATATTTTCGGATAGAGTAGTTGCTTGACAAGCTTGGTATCTCCATTACTCCTAGTGCTAAATTTTGTAAATATTACTTTAAAATTAGATGCAGTAAGAGGCTTCCGGGGTTCTAGGAACCATAAACCCAAGTTATGTTGTTGCCTGGTATATTTTTCTATTACTTTAATTTCTTCTCTATTTTTTTCTAAAGTCCTTCTAAAAATCTTTCACTTTGTCGTTTAAGCTCACCCGGTGACAAATCAGGGTTTTGACATTGATCGCCACAGCTTGAGTCAAATAATATTTTTTCTTTTGCGCTATAAAATTTTAAGTATTTTGCACTATATACAAAGTTTGATGGTCGATGGATATGTGAGCATTTATTTCTCTAAAACTAACAAAAACGAAAAATTACTTTTTTCCGAATTTTCAAAGTGCTCTCATTCCCTTAGTTCTGCTCGAATCCCGTTACATCCCGTTGTTTTAAAGAGAATATTTATAGAGCAAGTGTAAAACCCCTTTATTTAAATCAATTCTGTATAATTTTGACTTAACCAACTAAAATCTCTCCTTTCTATTTTCTAAATTCTATGCAAGATCTAATACAAAAACATATGTATCTATTTGCTCATAGAGTATAGCTTCTTTAAGTTGTAATGTTGACAAAATTAATTTTTTACATAAAAGAGCTAGGAAATAATACAAGGATATAAACGTTCTCTGTAAGATATCCAGAAGGAACACTGAAGCGTAGATAAAGAAACCAAAAAATTAAGCAAAAATAGAAAACAAGACTAAGTCTAATATAAAATAGGTGTTATTGCTTTAAAAAAAATATATGCAAGAATCACTTTGAAATTCTTAAAAGTAAAGGCACCAAAATTAACGAGTTAATAATCTTAATTTTCTATCATATAAATAAAACTCCTAATGTATCTGACAAAAAAAATCCTTAATTACGTAATTACTGTATTTAATATAATTTAATTTGTAATAAAACGTAATTACCTACACCAACCAAAACTTATATTTACTTACCGAAAACATTGACTTTTCTTCTTGTAAAAAGTCGGACATACTGGGCATTGCGTTTGCGTCTTGCTGTTTTCAAAATGACGTAAGATGCACGCTCGACAAACTAGAAATAATAATAACAATATTTATGTTAAAATGTACTTATGCCTATTTAGTAATACTTAATTACACAATGCTAATACGGGTATTAACCTTTTAAATGGTGCTTATTTGAACCCAAACATAAATCTAAAAACCCGCATTAGTGCGCCTATTTAACATACATATACATTATTGATTTCGATTGCATTGTATCGGCTGGAATAATGACCGGGGATTTAGTGTTTTAAAAATAAACTTCACAGGAAATCAACTTATTATTGTCTTTAATAAGGCAAGTTTAAAAACAGTGTAGGTATACATCTTAAATGCAAAAAGTCATACTCTTCACATGTCGGTGGGGATTGCATAAGTTTAAGAAACTCACTTTCTAAAGCAAAATATTTGGTATGTAATGTAGCTTATTGTTTCGCTATATACGTGTGCCCACCTCCTATAAAATTTTTGTTTATAACCATTTTTCAAAAAAGAAATCGTTTGATAGGGTTTGACTTTTTGGACATATGCCAAATTAGTTTCAGGGTCGTATTTATGGATGATTATGGAGCTTCAGAGGAAGTCAATTTTAACACAAATGTTGTTACAATAATGTCTGATTAAACCCTAAATCAAAAAGTTGAAATCAGACGGATTGGTAGCAGATGGAAATCGTAGTTTTAGAGAGGCTACAAATGAATTTAATCGGCGACATTCTGGAGCAGAAAGCAATCATAAAACGGTTGCTAGAATTAATAAACATTTTGATCAGCATTGAAGCATTACGATTGCAAACCAATTCCCTCGTCAACCAAGAAGGGATGAATAGACTGTTAACTTCCTTAGAGATAGGATAACCCAAAGAGATGCTGCCCGAAAATTAAATACATCAAAAAGTTGGCTATTCAGAGTTTAAAAAGAAAATTGTATAAATCCTTTTAAATCAAAGTACCTGCATATTCAGGAAGAAGGGGATTCAAATGCTCGATTAGAATACTGCCTTTGGTTACAAGGGATGCACCTTGAAAATAATGGCGCCTTTTAAAAAAAATCTTGTACACGAATGGAGCCACATCTACTACCGCGCATCAGTTGCGTGGTTTCATCACAAAATATTAGGATGTAGAGTGAAAATAATCCAGATTGGGTAGCAGAATGTAGAAGGCACTAATCTTTTTAAAATAAAAACTGTCTTTTGTGGTATATTGAAGGATAAAATAATCGGTCACGCGGCTGGTTCTTTAAACTTTTCACAAACTGATTTTTCGAATGCCATTGACGAACTTCCATTAGAATATCTTTAAAACTTGCATTTACAATGGCATAGGTGCCCCATGCATAACACAAGGATTGTTAGAAATTGCCTCCGTAAAATTTCTCCGTAACCTGGATCGGAAGAAACAGTCCTTTGATATATTGGCCGCCGCGATCTCCGGACCTCACACCACTCGATTTTTATTTATAGGGCACCTTGAAAAATAAAGTATACGTCAATAATAGACCTTAAACACGAAAAAAAATTCGCGAAGTTGTAGGCAATAATCGTCGAAGAGTTGAAAAGTGCATTCGAGAATTCGGTGGACACATCGAAATGAGTGTTATTTAAGCATTAGATTAAATAATGCTTAAGACTATTTAATTTGTTGTTACTGAGCTGTTATTAAGCTTTCCTGTACATTTGAATTTATAATAAATACGTTAATACATTTCTGAATGGTGTTTCAAATAAAAAAATCAACGTTAGAGAGGGTACAAATTTGTACAGGGGATTTTTGGTGATGCTGATTAAGATTCCGTTGTAATTTTTTTTCTAAAAAATGCCCTAATATGTTTTTTGTTTTAAATGTGATCCCCTTTGAAGTCCCACAATTACCGTGTTTGTCGAGCACAATCAAACAATTTTTTTTTTAAAAATCGGTTATGAAATAGTTATGAAGTTTCATCAAATAAAGTAATTTAAAGTGATTTTACTGTTTCTAAGTAATACTTACATGTGTGAAGGCAATCAACGAGAACAGTCGCATCTATCAGGTAGCCATGACACAGCTTACATGTTAAGAAGTCGTTAAGGTTTTTCACCAAAGGCTTTCTTCGGTTGCACTCCATCTTAACAATTAATTAGATCTGAAATAATGTTAATTTTAATTAGTGTACTTGTAAACCATATATTAAATAAAATAAATTAAATTTTGACCATGATTACTAAGTCTTGATTTTATTTAATTTCGCTAAAAAATAGTAAACAACCTTTTATATTAGAGTATAAACCTTAAGCGAGATATGCACAACTACGAAAGAATGCTAAAAAAATATTTGTAATTAAACAAGTAAATTCCTTCGCCGCCAACAACAACAACGACATTTATCTATAAATACTATAGTTGCATAATTTAGCATGGTATGATGCAAAAGCTCTTATAAAGCAACACAAAACACATGCATCATCAGGGGTCAGTAGGAAGTGGGCGTTCGATTGGGAGGGGCCGACCTGGCCAGGCATGAAACGGTGCACGAGGCCCATGCAGCTGCCTACCACAACCTTCTTGGCCTCTTGGGTCTTTATTCTTTACATTATCCATTTTATAAACGACCTGACAACTACATTGTCGATACCTTTTTCCTTTGCTTAATGGCTATTTCGTTGTAATCTTTCAATAAATGTTCATTAAATATAACTGTTAATTACTTTTGTATCAATATCTGAAGAAAACTATTTGTTTAGGATTGAAGCGTTTTTTCCAAAAACAGCACTTGTCAAAAAAAAAAAATTTTAATATCGCCACAAGATGGCGTGAACAGTAATGCATACACCCAGAAAAATGGTCCAATTAAAGTTTTCGATTGGACCTTTTACTTTATGACAATTAAATTTTCCTATTACACTAATGTACTCAATTGTATTAAGATGGCGAAAATCATCTAATTGAAAAACACATTATTGTCGACAAATAATTTATAAATTGCAATAATCAAATAGTTCGATTAAGTTTACTTCGTTTACGGTTAACGATAATATTGTATTAGGGTCATAAAATAGGAACGATAAAAGTTGTTTAATTATAACTAGAGAAGTAGAGCGATTACAGTTGCCTAAAACTTCGATTGCAGCTATAGAACCACTGCTTTAAATTGTTACCACAAATAATCTGCGTATCCCATAATGCCCCTAGGCAGTGTTGTCAATATAGAATCTTTGGCGAGACGACATTACGTAATCACATTTAGTTATCTATGAAGAGAATTCCTAAAGGAAAAAATTGGCGACTTAGAAATTAAAAAAAAAAACAGCACCACTGTAGACAATGGGTATGTCTAGAAGAGGGTCCCGCACTAACTTCGTAAGATTTTGTTTCTCGAAATATAAGTTTGTTTTTCATGGCGACATAAGTACAATTAAGATATATGTATAATAATTTCATAGCTTATAGGATTTACTATATTAATAGCTGTGCTAGTGCTGGAGACAATGTTCGGTTACCGATTTTTAGCCAATACTTAGACAAAGACATAATATACCAAACGTGGCCTGTTGTGTCAAAAGGGGTTCTGAAGGAAATCAAAGATTGAAAAATCAAGCTGCAACAGTTTGATTACCGAGGTAAGTTTTTATACCATTGTTGCATTAAATGGGTTTTGCATTAAAAGATCTGACTTTACCACCCGCAACCTTTCTAGTCTCTTTTGACATCTCTAATCTATTCCCAAGCATCCCCCAGGTGATTGTGTGTTGTTGGTGAGAGATCTTCTTAAGGACTGTGCTACTATTTCCCAAATTCATATTGATAATTTATGTCTTTTAGTTGAGTTAGTTCTACAACAAAATTTTTTCCAGTTCAATGGATCATTTTACCAGCAAAACACAGGCGTCGCTATGGGCTCAAGCTTGTCTCCTCTGCTAACAGAGATCTTTATGTCTAATTTGGAACACAAAATTAAGGACAGTTCTCTTTTTCACCACATCTTCTTCATCAAAAGATACGTGGATGATGTTTTTGTCATTTTCCAAGGGAATAAAGAAGAGTTAAACACTTTTGTAACTTTTCTAAATGCCTACACACAATACACCACAATACACCCTTACATACATACATATCACGACACATGCTTTTTTTGCCTAAAAAATGCTAGACATGGGCTGTTTTTATGAAACCACTAGATTTTTATCTTGCTATTATTATATTGTCTGATTTTGAAGAATATTTTAAGTGGTCTAATTGGAGCTAACAGATATTTTTTTAATCACAAAATAGGTAAATGGATTACTATAATCGACTCATGCCTTTTTTTGCTAGAAATATATAATGCGCAGTATCCAGCTGACGTGATACCACATGTATAAAAACTATAATAGTATTATCAGCAATCCTCCCTTTGAACAAGAATCTTCTCAGTTACCACGGAGAATTTTTTATCACACAAATAACATTAATATTAAATTAGATGTTTTTATAAATAATACAACAGAAGTCAGTATATTTTAAATATACATATAAGCCAATTTGGTTTCTGGCAAACTGGTAATAATAGCGTATACATATAGCATAAAGGTAATTCATATAATATTTACTGCTTATTGGTTTCCTGATAAGACCGGTAATTTATTTATGGGAGAAAGTTGAGACTTTGACTTGACAAATATTCTATTTAGAGTTATTTATTGCGTATAGGCCTATAGGAACTATCTGCATAAAATTTATGAACAGGTATGTATTACTATAATTATTCGAATAATTTATCGATAGATTTATACCGTGCAGTTTAGGGAGACTAATCGAATACATTTCAAGAAAAGTGAACGTTCTTATAATTAAATTATAAGATTGAAGATAATAATTGTACGGTACCATGTAAGCAAAGGATTAAAAATATATATTTAACGGGTTGCACAGGAATCGTGTAACAGGCTCTCATTTTTTTTTTATATAAGCCATATTCTGCTTAATTTTCATAAATAAAAATATTTTTTTTAATTTCCTGTTTAATCAGAAGTAACCACAACTTTCTTATTTTTTATGGAACCCTGTATATTCTTTCATGCCATGCGCTGCGTATTAAAATTTTCTTTTTAGTGACATATAACTTGACATTTAATTGACAAATGACAGTTCAATATTATTTTAATGTAAATCATCTCTAGATGGCTATAAACACTAAGTTAGCAATCGTTATAGCTAAGTGTGCTGGCATTTAGAAATTGTGTACACGCGTGTATTTAATTACCATTTTTTGTTATTGTTAATATCTATTAACTGTTTTTACTTTAATTTTATTTTTTTGCAATTACCGTCTTTTATTTCTTTAAATATTTGAAAAATCAGAATAGAATCTGACGACGTTATTTTCACAGCAAATATTCAAAATATTGACCACCATTATCCTATCATAAATAATAAAATAAATAAATGTATTTTAATTTCAAATGAATTACAATACATAAATGTAGGATATTGTTAGGTACAAATATATAAAATTACAAAAACTACAAACCAAATTAAAAACGTAAAGAAGAACTAACACACGCATAATCGTATCAGCTTATTAACAATCATATCTCATATCAAAAATTCCTGAATTGAATATAAAGAAAGCATCTTTTTTATCCTGCATTATTCAATTCAGCCACGTTGAAATTTGATGATATCTCAGATTTATTAAAAATGGAAATGACGAATGAGGATGAATTTATGGCCAAAAATCCTGCATACCATGCTCAATGTGGGCGAAAATATAATATGCAATATTATAAATCGGAAGAAAATGTTACAAAGGTTAATAAAAAAGTAAGATAGAGAAACTATCTCGAGAAAAACTGTTACAGCAAGATTTATGGTTTGTCTGCCAAAAAATGCGGGATATTAAAGGTAGTAGAAAATTGATAAACATTTCTTCATTTTCGCGACAAAACGAAATTTGGAAGAAAGCCAAGGACTTAAATGACGTAAACATGCTAACAAAAATTGAAGGTTTTGGTGAGTCGTGTGTGGATATGATAGCAAAAGACTTCCAATATCACCAACTCTGTATGACTAGACATTTAAATAAAAAAGAGGCGACATTGACAAAATCGCCAAACGTCACAAGTTTCTACCTTTTTAATGACCTTAAGAATATATTAGTGGTTGAACAAAACGGCGTTGCCATCAGTTGGATTAGGAAAAAAATTCTTGAAAACGCATTACTTCATAATATGTCTTATTCTCCAAAATATCCCCGTTCGTTAGATATTATAGCAATCTTGAAAATTAAATATGGAGAAAGTATTGTGGTTCTAGAAAGACGAGGGCTATCATCTGTAGTTTTTTCAGCAAATTCGATCATTATCAAAATGAAGAAACACATTGTCGTAGACGACAGTGAAGCTGCGATCGATATTAATGATGGTGAAAACTCTCCAGAAGAATCAAGCGATTCAGAATCTCAATAAATGTTTAAAATACCCAAATCTTCGCATAAAACTGCTGCGAATATTTCTTACACAGCTACAGTAATTCAAAGGGATATCATAGACAAAAAAACTGAAATTCCGACATCACTGACCATGTCATATGATGAAGCCACAAATTTAATTCCATTCAGACTGTTCAATTTTATTACTGTTTAAAAGCAGGGCTAGATTGTATAATAGGTTGTTATTGCGAGGGTGGGTGTTCTTTAAATTTAAATTAAGTTAGTTTAGTTACCCAAATATATTGATATATTTTTTTAGCCTTATAAAGTTTATAACGTAACTACTCCGAAGTAAATTAATTTTTTATTTTTGTGTTATCATTATCCTATAGTTGTTCTTATTATAATATACAAATGAATAGTGTCGATATAAATTATTAGTTTAAATAAATATATTTGTTTCTCTATTCACCCAATTTAATCCCTGTTGTTTGTATTTCCCGATGTTTAGATCAAAATTAGTAATTATCAACTAAAAGTTTTTCTTGCCGGTAAAGGCCAAAATATTCACAACATTCTACATTATAGCTGTCTGTATGTTTAATATCAGAGACGATATACGCCGCCGAGTCGCGTCGCACCATCGCACCAGACTCTGGCGAGCAGCGAAGTAGATATGTTTCAGCGCTTGACAAAAAAAATCGTATTTCGCAAACCGTTTTTTTTTTGTAATTTTTTTTTTCACCAAAAACTTTTCCATTCCAATTGGCACATTTTTCATCAATTAATCATATATCTTCAACCGTTCAAAAATTTGCTCGATGTTGAAATGTTCTCCTCAGGTTTGGTACTGCGCCTCCTTTTAAATAATCTGAAAAATTCTGTATAAATACAATTTTTTTTTGTTATTGCGTTGAAATCTAGAGTGATTAGGCTTTTGAATGCTGCAAGAATTTGGAAAAATATTGAAAAACGGCGTCACAATCGCGAGTTAAACACTAAAAATTGTTTTTTTACGATAAATCAAAATAATCGAAAAATATTTTTTTATTCTTTTTTGCAATTGCTAATTTAATGGAGCCCTCCAGATTTGCATCCGTGAACTCATTCCCCACATAGTACATATTTTTTCAAAAGTATATCTTCGAGTGCACAGGTCGATGTTTTAGAAGCGTCTTTTCGACTGTCTGTTCCCTGACTATATGCATAATTTAAATGGGTACGAACATGTTTTGAAGATAAATGGCCTAATAATTTTTATATTATTTATATTGAAATTAAGTTACATTTCTTCGTACAAAACTTGGTTTTATGGTTTTAAATGTAATTTTTAAAAAGCCTTTTATTTTGTAAAAAAATTATTATATCTTCTATATTATCTGTATTCTACAGAGTAATGAATAAAAATAAGTAAAAAAAAAATTATTTAATTTTTGGACTCATCGTAAAACTTTAAGTTGCTACAGAAAACTTTAAAAAAATGAGATTGTCAGTGCGAAAAGATTTTTATAAGCAAAATGATTTACTGTATGTGAAGGATTAATAAATCATTTAACGTATTAAGAAAAGACCAGAATATCAGTAAGTGAATATTATAAAAGTAAATATAAAGTGAACAAAATGCAAAAGATTATTTATGCATAATTTAAATGGGTACGAACACTGTTTTACTGCATTAAAATATATCATTACCAAGATTTTGAATCGCCTAATAATACCTATATTATTTATATTGAAAGCAACTTACATTAATTAGTACTAAATTTGGTTTTGTGGATTTAAATCTAATGTTTAAAAAAGCCTTTCATTTCGTAAAAAAATTATTATATCTTCTATATTTCATGTGTTCTAGAGAGTAATCAATAACAATAGGAGAAAAAAATATTTAATTTATGGACTGATTGCAAAACCTTGAGTTGCTATAGGGAACTTTTAAAAAAGTGAGATTGTTAGTGCAAAAAGATTATTATAAGCAAAACTGTTTACCGTATGTGAAGGATCATTAAAATATTTTAACGGATTCAGGAAAGACTAAAATATTAGTGAGTGAATATTATAAAAGTAAGCAAAATGCAAGCGACTAATTATGCATAATTTAAATGGGTACGAACATTGTTTTACTGCATTAGAATTTATCATTATGACGATTTGATATATTGAAGACAAATGGCCTAATAGTACTTATATTATTAATATTGGAATTAATTTACATTTCTTAGTGCAATACTTGGCTTTGTGGTTTTATATCTAATATTTAAAAAAAATCCTCATCTGTGTTTTGCAGAGTACTCAATAAAAATAGATAAATAAAATATTTAATTGTTGGACTCATTTCAAAACTTTGAGTTGCTACAGAGAACTTTTAAAGAAATGAGATTGTTAGTGCGAAACGATTTTTATAAGGAAAATGTTTTACTGTACGTAAAGAATCATTAAAATCGTTTAACTGATTAAGGAAAGACTAGAATTTCGGTGAGTGAGTATTATAAAAGTAAACAAAAAATAAATTAATAAATATGCTATTAGAAGTTATGGACTTGTTGAAAACTTTTGTAGCAACTCACACGTTTTTGGGGTCAGGGAACTATTAAAGAAATTGTTAGTGCCAACATACTTGTTTAAGCAAAATTGTTAACTATACGTGAAGGATCATTAAATATGGATTAACAAAAGACTACAATATCAGTGAGTAACAAGTGAAATGTGACATTTTACGAAACTCTGCGAATACAAACTATGTCTAAACTACGTCCAACTTTGTCAGCAATAAAAACTTCGACTCCCCCGACGCATTACGCTCCTATCTCTTAACGCTTCCTTTCACGTCACCCCAAAAACCCATTATTTACGAGGCACCCTCCAGCGTGACGCCATCCGGCGACCCTCTTCAATTACACCCTCCCCTTTCAACCCCCCACCTCACCTCGCCAACCTTTTACATAATCGCA
Organism: Anthonomus grandis grandis; assembly: GCF_022605725.1. Taxonomy (NCBI): domain Eukaryota; kingdom Metazoa; phylum Arthropoda; class Insecta; order Coleoptera; family Curculionidae; genus Anthonomus; species Anthonomus grandis. The sequence goes on from NC_065552.1 coordinate 32,831,076, forward strand.
TTCACGGCACCAACCAGAGAACGGACACGGCCAGTCGCCCTCTTTGTCAGACACACGGGGCGAGGAAAGGACGGACGACATTTTGTGTAGCTCCGATGTCGTAATGAATGTTCGGGGTCTATTCTTAGATATGTCCTACAATTGACCTTGGAATTTAGGCCCTCGCCACGTGGGTTCGAAGGGTTTTTAGACAGGGTAACAGAATGGCGGTGGAGGTGGGTGTGGCCCTTTTTCTTTGTACCCTTTATATTGTCGAGGATTGTTGTTTGTTATCAATAGCACTATAGACTTGTTGATTGAACTTATATTTTTCTGTGATGAACCCTTTTGTAAATGTTTGCAATAATTAGTAATTCTTTTATTCTTCCTGGTGTGCAATAGAAGTGTGCCTTTGTGATTTGTTAATGTCGGATTTTCATTTTTTAATTGTTTTTTAATAGGTATGTGTGCCAGTTTTCCTTTGTGTGTACATCAATCAAGTCATGTATTTTGTGTTCCTTATTATGTAGTGTGTTTTTTTCGTTAATTCTTTGACAATTAAGTAATTTTGTTATTTTTTGGTCTGAAATGTATACAAAATAGCAAAAAGTAACAGAGCGAAGGCCCTTTCAGGTAATTAAATAATTTGCTAATTATTAAGCAGTTATGAGTATAAATAATCAGACTACTAAATTAATAAATAATTTTTAACAAGGCTACGTTTTTGTTCTGCTTAATCCTGAAATAGCCCAATTTAGGTGTATATGGTTTACTAGATAAAGCAACTATTTGGTGACTGAGACATGTTTTATTTTGATGCAACACGTATTTTTGTAGATTTGCAGAATGTATGTAAAACTGTCAAATTATATGGAATTACCCTACCTTAAACATATAGGAAAAAGATCAAAGTCATGTTTTAAAGAGACTAGTTAGTACATGTAACACCAGAGAAGTTTGAAAAAATCACACACAAACTCAATTTATAAATCCATGTATAATGTTTTACAGGTTTCGTTAAATAGAATAAGCTGTGCGACCTTAGGGTAAAAGATCAAAAATATTTACAACAGCTTAAAAATAGCACAATTTATTCAAAATTATTATTAACGTTATTGGTATTTATTTTATTATAGTAAAATTATAGCTTTTAATTTATATTTTAATAAAACGGATCAGCCTTCACTTTACGACAAACATGTTGTGATATAATTTTATTCAACTCATGTATTAGTAATGCATAATTTAAATGGATACGAATGCCAGTACTCTAAAGACAAATTAAATTATTAAAGATTATTACCTCTTTTTTTTGTTACTTATAAGGCGTACGGTAATTTAGATTCTTGAAAATCTATTTAAATAAAAAAATATTTAGCCTAAAGCGTAAACAGGCGACAAACAGAACGACTCCATTGTACGAATGTTAACTAACAATAAATAAATATTTATTTCAGCCCTTCCACGTGTACAAAAAGGGTTTACGGTCAGGAGATCAGAATGGTGGTGGAGGTGGGAGTGGCTCTTTTGTCACCCCTCTAGTTTGCTCGAATGCGAGCTGCTGTTATCGTAGGGTCTCTTTGAAGGGGACCATTTTATAATTGCTATTTAGAAGTCTATTCGTCGCAAGGAAATAATTTTTTACAGTTCCATCTGCTGTAACTTTAATAGGGCATGTGATTAGATTATAGAGTGTATTAAGTATGTCAATCATTATCTTAAATATTCTGAACCTAGTTTGAATAGTACGAAACTTAGCTATAGCTGCTGGTAATTAGGAAGAAAACGGAATTTGTGCACTTTTTGTAATTGAAGCTATTACAATAAAAACTGTGATAAATACTATTAAAGGATTTTCCTTATAAAACATTATTTTCTTATAAAGACATTATTCAAGCAATATCAATAAGTAATGCTGCATCCCCAATTCGATTTGATAAAGCAGTTAATATACCAGCATTAAATGATTTGACATTCTGGTAATAAATTACTAATGCCTAAGAGACAAGCCCTAATCCATCTCAACCCAATAAAATTCTGATTAGATTCGGACTGAAAATTATCATCATTATAGAAAAGATGAATAAAAGTATTAAAATAATAAATCGTTTTAAATTTTTATCTCCATATATATACTCCTGTGTGTATTTAAAAATTATTGAAGAAATAAATAATACAAATCTTCTATTAAATACAAAAGATAATCAATCAAATAAAATGATAAAGAGGCAGAATTCAAAGTAAGAACATTGAATTCCAAAAAGTAATAGAAGGAGACAGGCAAAAAAATTACTTAAAGTGAAACTCCACTTCTTTAATACCACAAATTAAATTTTTTTTATAAACTATTTAAGTAAACCCAAAAAGACACAATTTCAGATTTTAAAAATAAAATATTTAATGGCACTCAATATAAAAATACTAGTAAAGACTCACGAAGATTGATTTGATAAAAGGTATATAGACCAGAATAGAATTTCCCATGCTGAGTATATGAATATAAAAATAAAGAATAAGCTGCTCTATAAAATACTATAAAAAAAATTAACAAATTATAGCTAATTTCCTAATTGCAATAAGTTTTAGAGCCGTTACAATCCTAAATGACAATAGTATTTATTAAAGTTTCCTTAGCATTTTTTTAGTGAGATACCTTTTAAGTTATAAACCTTTTTAATGACGATCCTTAATAAATGTAATATAAATCCAAAGAATTATATATTAAAATGTATATTAGTGCTGATCTGAAGGTGTAATATGCAATCATATTTTTAGTATAAATAATATTAAGAACTTAGATGCGATAAAACGTCTGGATAAAAATCTGTTATTAATGGAGTATCAATAAACTGTTAAAAGAAGTCTGCGTATTAATATAGGATCAGAATCAAGTAAGTCAAAGCGTTAAAACGTGAGTTATAGGCCAGCTAACACAAAACAATTTTTCAAATTTTGCTGTACTTTAAATCGCATTGAAATATAATTTTTATTACAAATATTTGAATATATTTCCGATAAATGGAAAACATAATTTTATTAATAAATACTTTTATTAAACGTTTGATAGTTTCCGTGTTCTTTTGTTAATTTCTATATGCTACTGAGAGTATTTGAATTTAAATAGTTTTGTCTTTTTTTATTGTGTGTATTGTACAAGATGTGGTTGTCCTTATTTTTAATGTTGTTTTAAAACCGGTAATAAGAATAATTAAATATTGGCAGATACAAATAAATTATGAGTGATGTATTAAAAAACCAGTGATGGAATATTTTCTCGGTCTTGACAAGAAAAACCAGTAATTGAAATATATATATCCCTAATGAAACAGTAACAACAAGCTTCTAAATAGAGAAGCTTCGGTACTAATTGTTTATTTCTTCCTTGTACTTGTACGTAAAATAGAATAAGGAGGATTTCTTTGCAAAATTCCAAAATTTACAAACTTATTTTATTTGCGCTATTTTCTCCCCAATCACCCTGTAACAATATTTTTTTATATAAAACATTTATTTTTGCTAAATTAAAAACCATTATTATGTATTTATATATATAAGTTTTGAAATTTAATCAATTTATATATAAGCGTTGGTGCACTATATTTTTGCAAGCAATAAGTAGAGCTTTAAACAAAATGGATTTACAGATATTTTTAGTCGTAAAAAGTTAGTATTAGAAACAGGGCCAAAAAATATAAATTATTGATGAAATATTGAAAATTAGTACAATTAAAACCGGATAAGGAAGTTTAGTGCCTCACATAGCCTAGTCAAAATAAATTTTGGGTTTGCAATAATTCAGGGAAAGCTGAAAATTTACATAGATGTTAAAAATAGTATTACAAATAAAATGTCAAAAATCCCCATCGATCTTCCTTGTGCTAAAAATTTTATTCGAGTCAAACGTCAAAAATATTGGTTTTTCGCGTTTATCTCGTAAACGGTAAATTTTATCATAAAAATAGAGTAAATAAAAATTGTAGATCAGAAAATTACTTACACAAAATGTCTCTACACTTTTTTTCGTGCGAGTCACCATTCTTGAAATATTGCGGTTCTAAAAGTTGAAAAAATCGTATTACACATAATATGCACACATTTCCGCACCACATGTACTATACGAGGTAGTGTGCTCGGCGCGTTTTTTTTAACGTGGTTTCCCCAGTAGGCATAGTCCACAATCTATTGCAAGTAAGGAAGTTTCATGAAGTAGCGTTTAATGGCGTTTTTTTTAGTTGTATTAATTTAAAAAAAATAATTATTGTTATGGATTATATCGTTAAAAAAATTATTGGATATCTGTATAAAAATTTTATATATGTTAAATAATTTTATTCTAACTCATAATCTTCAAAAAAATCTTCATCTTCGCTTTCTTCTTCCTCTTCTTCTATATATTCTGATAAATATAAAGATGAATCAATTGTCTCTTTTATCTCAGACGGATCCGCATCTGCTAAATTTTTGTCAGCATTGGAGCAAGATTGTCCTTGACAATGCGTACACACTGCTGAGCAAAACAATCCTACTCTTTTACAGCCACAACTATTACTACAACCCTTTTTGCAATTACAGAAAATAGTGTTAAGGAGTTTTTCTGGAGCAGGCGGAAGTACAGTTTGAATTGGCTGCAAACTATTATCTGTCAACCTCCAACCCCAATCTTGTGGGTCCAGTTCATTACCAAGCCAGACTTGGTAGTATAATCGATATAAGTGTTGACAAGCAGAAGCAGATGTCGGAGGAAGGCAAGATAACTCTGCTCTTTTATTATTTCGTATGTTTTTTACAAAACTTAAATATCGATACTTGTCTAAACAACATGGCAAGAAGAAAATAGATTCCATTTGCAATGATGGCTTGTGGGGAAGAATCGAATTGTTTTACCTCTTTTATAGAGTGCAGATGTAGTGTCACAACCAGATATTTCATGCAAGAACAAATCATGAGATTGACATTTTAGGTACTTTGCAGTTAAACTTTGAGACGAATATATTTTTGTTTGTACTTGACCTTTTCCTGGTTTAAAAAAGTAAATACTTGATCAATTGGTGTTCGTGCAGTCAATAGTATTAATAAATCGATGTTTTCGCCCACAATGATCGTTGTATTTATTCCATTGAATTTTTCTATTGCTGTCTCAACTATGAGGACATCAACATCAGATACACGGTGGAGTAAGAACGTATGTCAGTATTTTTGAAGAAAGAGCGTATATCAGTATTTATATATCTCAAGAATGGTGACTCGCATGAAAAAAAGTGTAGAAACATTTTTTGTAGATAATATTATGATCTACAATTTTTGTCTGACCTATTTTTATGATAAAACTTACCGTTTACGAGATAAATGCGAAAAACCAATATTTTTGACGTTTGACCTTGAATAAATTTTTTAGCACAAGGAGCATCGATGGGGATATTTGCCATTTTGTTTGTAATACTATTTTTAACATCTATGTAAATCTTCAGTTTTCCCTGAATTATTGTAAACTTTCATTTTTTTTTCTACTTATTTTAACTGGACTAACATGTAGTGTTAAATAAGGCAACAAGTATGTTATGTATTATTAAAGTGGTTCTCAAGGATTCAATTAAATTGTACATAAAAGAAAATTGTTTGGAATATTTGTAAGTATGTTTGTACATTTTATACACATATACTGTATCAGGTTATTTTATAAAAAAAATAATTTTATATCTACTTTAGCACAAGACCGCTAAGTTAGGTTTATTTATGATTTAAGTCGTTTTAACTGTATTAAATGTAATTTTTATTTTTTCCTAAAAAAAATTTAATTGGTCCTAAAACGAATGAGGATCTTAAAAAAATATTATTTTAAGAGAAATTAGTGGCATACTTAATTAATATTTTCCCAAAAAATTTCGTCAAGATGCACCAAAATATCGTCAGTTTTTGTTCCACCCAAAAATTAACGATATCGCATTATAAAATTATCCCCTACGGCTCCACTGTAATCTTAAAATAGAAAATTTGTAAATTGAAAGAACTCGTCTATTATATCAAAGAGACCTACGTAAGTAGGGACAAAATAAAAGCACTCAGTTTCGGCCTCAAAATATTTTTATGTTCCACATATTTCGCTTAAAATAAGGCATCATCAGACCTTACAAACTAGTAGTATCTCTCACGAGTTGACCTGCATTAAAAAAAATTACCTTTTTTTTTCAAGGAATTAAATGTGTATGTACATCTTAGGAACTAATAGACACAAAAAATATCATATTTTAACACACTTTCTCCAAAAAAAAATCGTGATTTTTGGATAAATGCTAATAAACTACATCTAACTAAATCAAAGAATACCGATTTGCCTTGTAATTTTAGTAATCCAGAAGCCCTAAATAATTATTTTTCTCAATGCGTTAACCAAATTAACAATAATATATCACAAACCAAATTAAATTTTTACAATGAAAATAAATGGAATAATAGTATTCAAGAATTAAATTTAAGTCTTCTTGATGAAGAAAGGGTTAACAGTATAATTAAGACCATAAAATCAAATGCTATAGGAGCTGACGGACTTTGTATAAATGATATCAAGCTTTGCCTACCTTTTTGTAAAAAACCACTTCTAAATATTTTAAATACTTGCATTCTTACAAATGTATATCCTGATATCTGGAAAAAAGCACTCATAAGACCCATTTCAAAAATCTCTAATCCAAAAGAACTAAAAGACATAAGGCCTATAAGTATTTTATCAGTAGTTTCTAAAATTCTAGAAAAGCATATTCACCAACAACTTTATAATTTTGTTAACTCATTTGGTATACTTTCAGATACGCAATCGGGATTTAGGAGGAATTATAGTACAACTACTAGTCTGGTGGGAATGTTAGATAATATAAGATTTAACGAAGAACATAAACGAAGTACTTGCGTGGCGGTGCTTGATTTTAGCAAAGCATTTGATACTATAAATCACTCAATGCTCATTGCAAAGTTGGGATTTTTTGGTTGTTCCGAATCAGTTACTTTTTTTGATTCCTATCTTAAAAATAGATCACATTCGGTGTTGTTAAAAACCGACAATGGAAGTTTGGAGCACTCAACGTATCTTGACTTGGAAGTTGGTGTTCCTCAGGGCTCCATATTGGGACCTCTTTTATTTTCGATTTATGTTGCGGATATGCATAACTGTATTGAATATTGTAAATTATAACAATATGCTGATGATTCTCAGATATACATGCCATTAAATTTTTTTAATTTTAATATTTCTGAGCAAAAAATTAAATCGGATATACTAAACATAGTTAATTATTCCAATGAGCATAACTTAAAAATTAACCCTGCTAAATCTAACATCATTTTATATGGCTTTAAGTCAGGAATTCTGAGACACTTATATGAAAGTATAAATATTGAGATTAATGGAGAAAAAATTCCAGTTGTCAATGAAGTGAAAATATTAGGATTGACTTTAGATTCTAACTTTTGTTTTGAGACACACAAGTTATTTACTACTCTCTCGCATTTACACAATACTCGTAATGTTGGAAATTTTAGGACACCTCAACATAGAACAAGTAACTTCCACAAGTCATTTTCGGTTGTCCGAGTTACAATGTGGAATAACTTGCTAAATAATATTAAAGATTTGTCACTTAATAAATTTTACACCAAGGTTAAGCAAATTCTTCTCGACTTCTAACGAGATGCCTAGTAGTAGATACCTAGTAGTATAAACTGCAAAATCAACTAAGACCAAATATAAGCTGGCCTGTTCAATCTTTTTTTTGTGGTTCTCTTTTGTCTATTCTTGTTGCCTTCCATCGCATGCCAGCCAAATTGCTTTGCCATTTTTTGTTTCTGCCCTTTTTAGTTTTAGTTTTGTTCTTTTTTAGGTTAATTAGGAATTTTTTTTTGTGTTTATTTATAATGTTTTCAAGGCCTGTTTCACGCAAATTGCGCTATCGGTTTTATGTTATCGCGAAGCAGTTCCTTTTACCAAAAATTGTCAATTTTTTTTCTCATGTAGCTAATTATATTTATAACTATTTTTTTGGTAATTAACTGTTTTGACTTTGACACTGGAAAATTAGGCCGCTAAATGCCTACACTAATTGACGACCAAAGTTATAAAAATTTCCCATATATATTAAACGTTTTTTTTTTTAATGCAGATTATCTCGTAAGGTCTGATAATCTGCTGATGCTTTATTTTAAGCGAAACATGTTACCCTTCAGGACATAAAAATATTTTGAGGCCGAGACTTAGTAGTGTTTTTATTTTGTCTCTAGAAAATTTGTGGTTGGCAGAATAAGGAATCACTCTGAAATGCCTCCTCCCCTCCATTAAAATTCAGGGTCAAAAAAACTGGAAAATAATTTATTAGAGATGGCCAGGGGTTGGAATGGGGTGACTTTCCGCGGTCAAAGAAAAACAATGAATTATCTGGGAAAATCACCAAGAAAACATGAAATTTGCTTGGTAAACCTAGGCTAAAAATAGTTTGATGTTTGACAATTGGAGCACATCAGATTAGGGGTTTTCTTTGCAAAGTTTTAAATTAAGTTAAACCGAAAGAAATTGGATTTTTTAAATTGAAGAGGTGAATAAAAAATTTAAAGAAATCGACCTTTAAGATAAAAAAATATCTATAGATCGAAAATTGAAACACAACTAAAAAAAAAATAATTTTCAAGGAATTAAATGTCTATGTATATACACAACTTAGGAATTAATAGACACTTGAAAATTAGGCCGCTGACTAAACTAATTGACGACCAAAGTTACAAAAATTTAAATTTATTCACCACAGCAACTAAAATAGTTAAATAAAAATAACTAAAAAAATCCAGGGAACTCTACATATCAGGAATAGTTAAATAACAAAATTTCCAAAACGAACTAAATATACATTGCAGGGGTTTTACTGCAGTAGCTTTTACTAATAGACATATTTACGCGGTATGCCTTTCAGAGGACAATATTGTGTGGGTCCCCCAATGTTATTAATGCATAATTTAAAGTGTCCCCACGTTTTCTTCATATTTAAAAAGTAAGGTTTATTTTTTAAGCCCCGTAGAGAGTACTTAAACATGAGCAATCGGTATGCCATTTTTTTCTAAGCAAATTTAGAACAAAAACTTGAATGCTTAACAGTGACGGCAGCCTGTTTAAAGTCGCAGAAAGTCTCTTATTTTAAAGACAAAAATCTCTTTTTTAAGACAAAATTAAGAATTTTTTCTAATTTATTTTAGAAATTGGGGAGCCCATACAATATTATCCCCTGAAAGGCATACTGCGTAAAATAGTGTCCCAAAATCTGTCACTATCACCCAGTCTGAGTTTATTGCCAATAAGATGACAAAGCCAATTTTTAAGTACCCACAATGTAATTTTAATTTTACTTCCTACATCAAAAAGACTTATTTTGTTATGATTTTTGATAGTTATACTGGGTTATTAATTATTTTGTTTTATGACCCACCTACAGAGATATTATTTTTAGTTGTTATTTATGTTTGAAACATAATTATATAGGTACTTAAAGCACTCTTTGTTACCTACGTCTATATTATGATAAAGTTGCGCATTTTTGTGGCCACTAAAATTTCTTTTACAGGGTGTCCCCAAATTAAGGGTACACAGCGTAACCATAGATTCCTCATGTTAAATATTTATAATTAGCAAATATACCTACGTTCGAAAATTAATATTAACAAAGCTACAGGGCGTCAGAATTGAAAAATCATTCTTAATTTACTTTAATAGCTTTGTATCAAAAGTATTTTATTGCAATTTGATATACGGGGGTTGTTTAACATGAGAAATCCAAATATGCCATTATTTTTAATTTATTAAGTAAAGGGCGCCACTTATTCAATTTTTTTGGCTTTAAAACGTTTACACTCTGTTGTGCTACCCTGCATCATTAATTCAAATTTAAAATAGCTATACGCTTAAAATTTGTAATAAGAATAGGTGTGTCAAATGATGCCCCTTTTAAAAGCTTAGTGACTACTTTGTAAACTCTGAATTATGCCACTTTTCCTTCGACTGTTTTGAAAATATTTAAAAAAGTGTAAAGGTTTTAAAGCCAAAAAAAATTGAATAAGTGGCGCCCTCCACTTAATACATTAAAATTAATTAATTTGTATTTCTCATGTTAAAAAACTCCCGTATACCAAATTGCAATAAAATACCTTTGATACAAAGCTACTGAAATAAATTAAAAATGATTTTTCAACTTTGACGCCCTGTAGCTTCGTGCATATTAATATTCGAACATAGGTATATTTGCTAATTATGAATATTTTGACATAAGGAATCTGTGGTTACACTGTGTACCATTAATTTGGAAACACCCTGTATATCTATAGAAATTAAAGTAGGTAATTCTTCATACTTACCAGAAATTCTTTATACTTGTTGATTTGATTTAAGAATAACACATTCTAAATTTTATAATAAATATTTAATTAATAATTTACTTTTGTTTATTTTTATACTTATTGGGGAAAAAAACAAAATTTTGTACAATATCCACTTCAATTTTTGAGCAGTGTATTTAAAAAGCTATATTTGTTACAGTTTTCGAGATCCGATAGGACCATTACATTTATTATAGCCTGTGTTATTACACCAAAAAATAATGTTATGTTTATAAAAAAGAGGTTAATAAAAAAGATAACCTTATATATTTTTGTTTTATTTGATTAAAAACTCCTGTCCTTCAGCTCAGGGCTTGGATTTTCGACTTCTCTCAAATTTCGTTCGTATGGAACTAAGTCAAAATTGTATAAAAATTAACGATTCGTATTTCAAAAATTAAATATCTGGATCGTTAATTGTTATGCGATTTTTGACTTGGTTTGCATACGACGATATTTGAATGGATTTGACAATCCAAGCTCAAATATTATTCAAATAGACTTTAAACTAATATTCAGTCAATAAAACACTCGCATTTAAACAATTAAAGTATTTTATTACAATAAACACTACGTGAAATTAAATCAACTGTGGGATAAGGTTGTTTAAACGAGTCTCTACTTCAAGTTAAAAAATAATAATTTTTGTTACAAAAAAAATTAGATTTATTTATAAAAGAGTTCATATTAATGTAATTTACACCTACCATTTGCTCAAGATGATACCTTTTCTAATAAATCAGACTTTTCATTGCTTTTAATATAGTCATTAATTAAAAGCCAATGAAATTCAATGATTTCTTATGTTAGTTTAATTACGTTTCGATATTGTTTAAATAGGATCACAATTTACTTCAATGATTCTTATGTTTGAACTAATTTCAAGTAGATATGCACAAATAAAAGTAAGATATTCATTTATTTAATCGTAAATGTCATTCAGGTATTGCAAATACAGTACTCCATTAACTCAATGTGTATCCCATTCATACTACGAAAGTGTTTTCTGTGTGTGTTCGTTTAAATCTGAATTAAAACACTAGATTCACAAACAATTGCCAATGATTTATTACACACTAAACATACTAGAAACACCTCTGTACTTATTTCGATTTAAAAGTCGCGCCAATATTCAGACTTGAACTGGCCTCATAGTTTTTCCTTTATTTTAACACAAAAATTAAGATTAGGTTTATTGTCTTTCAAAACACGCTTAAAAAGGGGCAAACCATCTGGAGAGATTAAAAATAACTCAATGCCTGTCAGAAGGTTTCCTTTATATGAAAAAAAAGATTAATATAGACCTAATGGTGTTAAAGACAGGACTGCAGGTAGGTAATCTTTGGCATATCATTGACTTAAAAGATAAAAATGAGTCTTTTTTTAATTGGTGAGTAGCACCTAAAAATATTCTACAAGAAAAAATGTTTTTGTTCTAAAGTAGTTCTTGTGATGAAGAATGATGATAAAGACACGTTCAACCAGAAATGCAGTGGTTAGATTAAAAAAAATTAAAATAGAAGCTCTTATTTATTTATTTAAAAAAATATAAATGCGCTTTAAAAGTCGTTGAGTTAATTGCAAAAATATATTATAACACTTCAATTTCCTTCCTACCCTAAATTCAATATAAAATCGTACAGAAATGGGTATGGGTTCAAATATAAAAATAAATTAATAATCGGCTAAGACGCCATTTAAGCTATATTATGTTTTAAAATTATAATCATTAAGCCTTTTACTTTTAATTCATCAAATTTTAAAAACCGGTTCATTAAATAAATACAAATATAGATTTCTCAATGAGGAAGCCTTGATCACCAAGAAAAAATAAATTATCTACATGTTTTTTTTTTTTTGGAGAAATCTATATATACACCACATTCTCCTACAAAATATGGACTTCCGTTCAACTAATTAATACAAATTACACATTTTAATTAACAATTTTTTTAAATCATTTTACGTTTCATATCTTCGCTTCTTTATAGATAAACTTACAATAAACCAAAAATTGATTCAATCATACTCGTAACTTTTATACATTTATAATTATACTACGACACGTTACTCTCGTAATCTTCACAAGCCAATTCCCATCCATACACACTCCACGGGACAACCGATAGAAAAGAAGTTCTTACCTGAACATAAATTGTTTATAACAAACAACTTTCGGTCTCTACCACGTAGTTAGAAAGGGCCAACGAACAGGAGTTCAGAATGGCGTAGAAGGTGGGGCGTAGCCCTATTCGGTTCACCCTACGACGAATACTGATAGGGCTTAAATAAAAGATGAGGGCCCTTGCTCGAGTTCTCGTCGAGAGGGGTCTATTGTTCGCGACCCTTTTTAAATCGGGGCTTCGTGTCCCTTTGTGTTCGTTAGCTTTAAATAGTATGGAATTACTATTATTTATTTGGGGATGAGAGTGGCTGTGATGACGGATGAGAGTCAATAAGTGTTAGAGGAGGAAAAAAAAATGTTAAATAGTAAAATTTTCGGTCAAAATAATTCTTTTTTTATTTATTTCAAATGCTTATAACTTTCTTCCTGGATCATTGCTATCCATGAAAGTACTTTATGAAAATTTACAGGTTTTGCTTTTCTTTTCGTCTTATTTATAGGCACTAGTATAGGTTGAATTTTTCAGAACTTTTCCTATGTTATTGGACATACTTACATCCCACAAAACTATTAGGAAACCAGTATTATCCTTGACAAATCATAAATTTCGATTGTATGAAAATGACTGTATATCATGTTAGAAAATTAAAATAACAAGAAAAAAAAAATAATAAAGGGCACATAGGAAAACGACTATTGCCGAAGTCATAGAAATGTTATACAGGGTACGGCACTGGAATGTGACAGTTCTATTTACAACTGATGTGTTTGTTACTGTATGCAAATTGTGCATCAATTATCTGCCAAAGATCTGCAAAGAATTTGCTAAGTACATATTGCTGTACTTAGCAGGTCATCTAGCTATAAGGTCTGATGATGCTTTATTAGCGAAACATGTTACCTGATTAATTAAAAAGATATTTTGAGACTGAGACATAGAGTTTTCATTTTTTCTTTAGTAATTTCTTGTTTTGATGATCATCAGGATTTTCTTATCTATACAGGGTGGTATGAATTTAAAATTTTTTTTTACCATATATACGGAACGAACAACTGAATACAAAAACGCTGAAAATAGTTTCTATGAAACGAAGGGGGAACAAAAACAAACATATTATCTCTACCTTATCTGCAACCCCTTGCCAAGGTGAGGTCTTAAATAGAAAGAGGGGTCGAGTAATAGTACATCATCTTGAAGCTCTTGAAAAAATGCTTTCCACTGATACCATAAAAAGCCAAATAGAAAATCATAGAAAGCAAAGTGCATCAATCAGACAACCCTTATTGATGTAGCTATTCCTAATAATAACAACCCAAGAGCGAAACATAATGAAAAGATTGTTAAGTCCCGGACTCTAGAACACCAGATACAAGGATAATGGGAAATGAGAGAAGTGCGAACAATCCCAATTATTGTGTCAACAACAGAAGTAATACCAAAGAGCCTGATCAAAAACTAACAACTGCTCAACCTTAAGGAAAGCATCTATGTATAAGTAAATGCAAGTCGACGCTATTATCCACATCTCGAATCGTCAGAAAGTTCATTGAAAACGTAGATAACTTCAACTGATTTATGAAACATATCATGTTATTTTAGCGTATAAGGGTACTATTTGTTAATAAAGGTAACAGAGTCCGGTAACATAGAGAGGACTCCATCAGAGCTTCATCCTTTTGATATCTGAGATTTTTGGAATAAGTGCTATATAATCAAAGCTATAATAATAATAAGTTTATTCGACAAAAAACAGTAAAATAAAATTTAAAATTAAAATGTCTGAATACACTAATCTCTACACACATAATAATATAATCAAAGTGGTTTTTTAAATAAAAAAAGTTTAAACAAAAATCTTAATTTGATTATTATCAAACTTATTACACTAATAACGATAAAAAGTACTTATGCTTTTTAAAATTTTAATGCTAACTAGTGCTAAAATACATTTATATAACAATGTTTAAGTTGATAATATTGCACAATAAAGAATTGATAAAGTCTTGGCAGTATAACATCCAAGTTAAATACAGAGTAATAAATTAGGTTTACTTATGCTACAACTGGCAAGTTTGTAACAAAACATGTATACATCTACTTACTTTTAAAGTCTATGAAATATTTAATATACTATCTGGATTAGCTTAGAATCCACTCTTTTAATTTTACTTTAAACAAATATAGAGAATTAATCCGAAAAAAACCAGCAGGGAGTACTGATTGAATTTTTGGATTCAGATACAACTAGAAACGCTATTCTAATGTAGTGTTTATTTTTGGTAAGTAGCCAGTTAGGTGTTTTGAGCGAGTAGCGTAGGAGTGTATAAGAAATGATCTTCTTAAATTGTCTTGAATTGATAGGACAGATTGGCAAAATAGCTGCCTTACGTCAAAGATACTAGTTTCTTTATAGAGTGCGTCTGAAGGAAAAAGTACGTTTTTTACCAAAGATTATCCCCAATAACCATTTTTGCACAATCTCTAGCGGCATGGTATGTGTTTTTAAAGCGCCACCTACAACTCTTAGATATTTAATTTTTGTAAGTGTTTTATAATTAAGGAATCAGTGTAGCATCCAAATGTCATAAAAAAGTATTCTCAAAATTAATGGTAAGTTTTTGGTTATTACTTTATTTACCACTTGAACACGTTGACCAGATCATATTTTGTCCTTTTTTTACAATTTCCCAAGTGCTTCCCCTGTAGATAACGACAGAGTAATCCGTAAAACATGTTATTTCACCAGAGGATTGAAGATTGAAAATAGAATTAATGTATACGTTAAACAATATGACCCCAAGGGTTACAGTTCCCTGCAGGACTTCTCCATACACTGAAACCTATATGATAAATAGCTTCTAAGGAATTCTTATAATTTCAGATGTTTCTAAAATGTTTAATAGCATTGTGTAATCGAACGTAACAAAGGCGTTGGCCAAGTCTAGAAAAACATGGTGAATCTTTTCGCCCTTGTCCACCGAAGAATACAAGAATACAAATAATAACTAAATCGAATGAAATGACGAAGCAATTACCAAAAACGAATAACTCCAGAGCAGAACAGGCCGCACTCAGAGACCTAGAAAGGAAGGTGGACAAGGGCACGGGCAACGCAACATACATAATGGTCGTGGATATTTATAACAACAAAGTTGAAAAGGTCTTGAACAAAGGTGAATACCGGCTGCTTACTAAAGATACTACACCAAAAGTAGAGGGAAGAGTCTACAGGGCACTTAAGAAGTATTCAGCTCATATTTCGGATGTACTGCCACACTTCTATGGACTTCCCAAAATACATAAGGAATAGATGCCGTTACGATCTATTACCAGCTCCAGGCGGTCGCCAACATCCGAACTTTCTAGGTTTTTGTTGAACTTCATTAGACCACTGCAACGGAACACGGAATCATGCGTCAAAAACTCAACCCATTTCGTCGAACTACTAAATTTGCCAAAGCCTTTTCCGTAGATATGCCCTCTCTTTTTTTATATATGTATATATATTATACAGGGTGTTAATTTGAAAACTTCCCACCACAGATTTATCGAAAACCACTGTTTAAAAAAAAAGAACGCCGAAATACGTCAAAAGGTTTGTCAAGGGGGAGAACTTTCTAACCTTAAATTATTTCACCCCCTTTCACCCATTGCCCCCCAGGGTCATCCCCTTAAAAATTTTAAATGGCAAGGGGTATCGAGTAATAGCTTGCTTAAAAGGTCTTTTGAAGTTTTTTATTTTGACGTTTGATTTTTTTAAATCGGTCGATTCGTTTTTGAGAAAATTAGAAAAATCTTTGTTTATCTTAATTTGTTCAGATAGTAAACAAAAACATGAAAATATCAGTTAGGGTTTGCCAAATCTACAAATCGTTTATAATTTAAAACGGAAACTACCAACATAAACAGCAATTCCGAAGATTAGATGTGGAAAAAACTAAATAACAACCTGAATTTTTTTCCGTATTCTTTTCATTAAGACAGATATCCTGGGCGAACTGTATTTATTATTATACCTGCTTAGTTATCTATAGTTGCTCAGGAAAATAAAGAATTTATTTTGCCGTCAGTTACATTTGTGACAGTCTTTGAATAGTGAAAATTTATTTGTTGAATTGAAGATTTTACTTCCAAAATGGTTTACACACTAGCCGAAAGAGTGGAAATTATTCTAATTTATGGTGCCCAAAATCAATGTGCTCGGCAAACTGCCGTCACGTTTAACGCCAGACATCCGGAGAAGATAACTTCTCATAGGTATGTTTTGGACCTTGTTACTAAGTTTACTGAAACTGGATCTATTGCAAATAAAAAACGTGATCATCGGCGAATTTTGGATGAAGCCGCCCAAGTTGAAGTTTTGGGTCATTTTGGAATAAATCCTAATACTTCATTATGCAAAATTGTTGCTGCCACTGGTATTTCATTAGGCTCTGTTTACACAGTTACCAAACTTCATAAATTTCATCCATTCAAAATGAAAATATTGCAAGAATTAACCGAAGACGATTTCGATAGGCGAGTTGAGTTTTGTGAAAAAATGACTGAAGCGATTAATGATAATACTATTCATGTAAAGAATATCTGCTTCAGCGATGAATGCACATTTTATCTAAATGGATTTGTTAATAACCATAACTGTAGATATTGGAACAATGAAATTCCTCATGCATTTGTAGAAGGTCATACCCAGTACCCTCAAAAAATTAATGTATGGGCAGGCATTTTAGAAAATAAAGTGATTGGGCTATTATTAATTAACGGAAATTTAAATGTAGACATTTATTTGGATATGTTGGAAAATACCATCAATCCGCTTATCACTGAATCCATTGAAAACCAAATCGATGATGATGGAAACCCTATACTTGATGAGGCTGAAATATATTTCCAGCAAGACGGCCCTCTTCCTCACTATGTTCTTTCCGTTCGGCAATGGCTAGACGACGAGTTTCCAGATAAATGGATAGGGCGAAGGGGGCCTATAGAATGGCCTGCTAGATCTCCTGATATAACGCCGTTAGACTTTTTTCTATGGGGTCATTTGAAATATATTGTGTTTACTCCCCAACCTGAAAGTTTGGATGAACTTCGTCAACGCATCATCAACAGCTGCCATGATAGCCCACAACATGTTTTTGAAAATGTCCGTCAGGAATTCGAACATCGGCTATATCATTGTTTGGCCAAAAACAGGCAACATTTTGAACACTTATTGAAATAAAAACTGATATTTGCACGTTTTTGTTTTCTATCTGAACAAATTAAGATAAACAAAGATTTTTCTAATTTTCTCAAAAACGAATCGACCGATTTAAAAAAATCAAACGTCAAAATAAAAGACTTCGAAAGACCTTTTAAACAAGCTATTACTCGATACCCATTGCCATTTAAAATTTTTAAGGGGATGACCCTGGGGGGCAGAGGGTGAAAGCGGGTGAAGTAATTTTACGTTAGAAAGTTGTCCCCCTTGACAAACCTTTTGACGTATTTCGGCGTTTTTTTTTTAAACAGTGTTTTTCTATAAATCCGTGGTGGGAAGTTTTGAAATGAACACCCTGTATGTATTCCCTAAATATCCGTAATAGTTTTATGGCCTATACCCAGTTCCTCTTCAACACTTAACTGCTCAACACTACTTAATTGCATTGAATCTACTACTAGGATATTATAAACCATTTTTTTGTTCTTGATCGTGGACCCTTTTGATAGGCGATTCTTGCATTGAGTGATTTGACTTGAATTTTTGAATCTTGACGACAAAAGGATGTTTAAGAATTCGAACCTGCACATTTAAAACTGTTTTTTCGTAAGGAATCGGACTGTCAAGCAGTTTTTTCCAAATTACCACAGGATTTCCATATTACCATAGGTCTCATTTTTCATTTCACCAATAAATTACTTAAATATGAAACTGATTAAACATAAAGTCTATTAAGAACATCAATAAAAATAAAATAAAGGATGCCAGAGTTTTAAACATCACCTCCACAAACATATTATCCACCCACAAAGTCTAATAATAAACATGTTATTTATCAAAGAGAGCCACGCCATCTTCTTCTTCTTCTTCTCGGCTTGTTCGTCTCCTCCCGAAATTCGTCCTTGTGGCCCGCGGAAACCACGTGGAGTCGCAGGGTCTCCGAACAGGAGCCCATAATGACGTAGGTGGGTGTGGTCCCGTGCGAGTTCCGACCCTTCTTGCATTCTGACTCGTCATGTTCGCTCGTTCTCTCCCCCAGGGCATTAATTTCTAATAAACGAGGCATTTCCTCCGAGCCTCGACTACTGCGACGGACGGGGCCATAATTAACTAACAACCAGAGGCACATTTATTTTACACGCTATATCCTACGACTGATGTTTATGGATGAGCTGTGGTTTTCTGTGTGGGCCACAGATTGTGTATGGGGCAGATATAAAGGGATTATTGTAAGTTGAAGCAACATTACATTTTGATTAACTGATGCAGAAGAGGTGGATTCAATTTTAAATCCATAAATAAAAACAAATGCCTTGGGTACTGATTATTTTTCGCCATTAATGTTAAGGTATTGTAGTTCTTTTATTGATATTTTTATAACTCACATTATAAACTGTTGCATTAAGTCAAGTTATTTCTCAGACCAATTGATAATATCAATTGCTAAGCTATCATCCACATTTAACGATATGCGTATAATTTTTGTAATTTCCAAACATCTTTACTCGCATGTAGAATTTTGCTTATTTCACTTATTATAGAATAAATATACTATAAAACTGTATATTGTATAATAAATAAGTTGGGCGCCCAAAAGTTTTTTAAATATTTTTCGGTAATTTAACCACAAAGTTAAATAACTCAAGAATACCCTAAAAACAAGCAAAAAATACCGTTGTTCTTAAAATCAACATATTAAGTAAGTTAATTCCTTTAAAAATTTATTAGACAAAAATATATCTTTACAGATATACACGCTTGAATAAAAACTGAATTGAATAAACTAGCGTTAAAAAAATTAGCGCTATACGCGAAATTAAAAAGATCACCTTTGCGTGAATATTGTGCATAAATGGACTTTTTACTTTGAAAAAGAAAATAGATTGTTCTAGAATAGCTCATGAGTGTTCACACGAAAACGAGGGATTTTACCAGGCAAGCGTATTGCTAATCATATATGGGGTTTTTGAAATATATATAATTTTGTTTTAAATATTCAAGGATTTTTATAAAAGTTGGAGTAATTTAATATATATATTTTATGTTTTTGGTTTTAGATCTAATAAAAGCACCGATGATGCAATATTTTTTTGGTTTAAAAAAATTATGTCAGATATGCAAGAAAATAAGAAATGTCTTACAGTATATATGGACTTTGCAAAGGCTTTCGATACAGTCTCCCACACCTTGCTGTTAAATAAATTAGAAAATGTTGGAGTAAGGGGTCAAGCTCTGGAGCTTTTTAGATTCTACTTGGAAAATCGAGTGCAAAGAGTGCGATGTAATGATATCCTAAGTAGTGATATGGTTGTTGTTTGGGGGGCTCCTTTTGGAAAGGACAAATAATAGGTATTGAAGGACCAGCGTGAACTTCACACGCAAAAGAAAATAAGAAAAAGAAAACAATTACAAATTTACGGCGTCAATAACGACTTACCTGACACTCGATGAATTGGTATATGTAGAACTGTAGATTAGATGGTTGGCCGGCCAGTTTTCTCAACACACACGCTATTCTATGTTTCGATGCGTATCGTACGATGGTACCGATCAAAAAGCCCGTCTCTCGCGGGAGGAAGCGTGCACCTGTCCAAGCCATCATTGACGCATGCACGCGGATATGGATTGTTATTGGTCAATTAAAATAATCAATACTTCTAACAAAATTGGCGGTGCATTCAAATACCCTTTAAATTTGCCAATTCCAAACATTCCGCCCACCAAAAAATACAATTTTTTCTCTTAGGCAACTTAAAAGGTCAAGTGTGTAATCACACCTGATAAGGATTTCCATAGCAAAACTCCTCAATAAACAACAAAATAAAAATGGTTAGCTAATTCAAATTATAATTTCATCCATTGGTAGAACAACACACAACCGAGAAAATAATGAAAAAAGGAGAAAAAAAAAGAAAGAAAATAATAAAATAAATAAAGAATGGTCTCAAACTTATTGAGATGGCAAAGGACAAACCTTTATTAGAGGTCGGTCCAATAGTCCTTTCGTTGTACGAATTTGCACAACTCTGGGAACGTTATCGGGACTGGAGTAAATCCTTTCCAGCCTACCAATAAGCCAATTAAGAGGGGGTTGGTTATTGTCTTTGATTACGACAAGAGAGCCAACTTTTGGACAACGGTCAGGGAGAGTCCATTTATTGCGTTGTTGCAATCGATTTAGGTATTCCAAAGACCAACGTTTCCAGAAGCTTTGGTGCAATTGCTGAATCAATTGCCAACGTTTCAGTCGATGAAAAGGGATATCGATTAGTGCCTCATCAGGAGGAGCGGTAAGAGCTTCCATGGTCAGGAAATGACCAGGAGTCAGACACTCTAAATCATTGGGGTTGGAACTCATCTCACAGAGGGGTCTGGAATTCAAAATGGCTTCACATTGCGCCAAAACAGTGGACATTTCCTCAAAGGATAATACTTGTTGACCTATCACTCTCGCAAGATGCGCTTTAACCGATTTAACACCTGCCTCCCACAGGCCTCCGAAGTGTGGTGCGGAAGGCGGATTAAAGTGCCATTGAATATGCAACGTTTCTGCCGAACCCTGCAGATAGGACAAAAGCATTCGGGAAGCACCTACAAAATTGGTGCCTTGGTCACTGTACATATCAGAGCATCTGCCACGACGTGAAACAAAGCGTCTAAATGCCGCTAAAAAGCATTCAGAGGACAAATCGGACGCTACTTCAAGGTGTAGGGCTTTGGTAACCATGCACACAAACAGACATATATAGCCCTTTTGGCTTTGAACACCTCTACGCCTAGACATGGTAAGTGGTATGGGGCCCATATAATCCACTCCACACTGTGAAAATGGTTTAACTTGGGAAATACGAACTTTGGGTATATCACTCATGAAGGGGGAAAACGGAATTGGTTTCACTCTATGACATCTAAAACATTGGGATAGGACAGAATTTACGGCTCTACCAATAGATAAGATCCAAAATTGCTGTCTTAAAAGATATTGTAAAAGACGGGGACCAGGATGGCCATGATCTTTATGAAACATTTCAATAATTAACGAGGTCAATCGATGATCTCTGGGAAGAAGCATAGGATGCTTGGCATCAAATGGTAAATCAGAATGGCGCAAACGTCCGCCCACCCTGACGACTCCATGGGAGTCCAAAAACGGGGCAAGTTTTCTAAAGGGTTTAGGGGTAGCTAAATTGGTTTTTAGGCATTTAATTTCCTCAACAAAGACTTTGTCTTGGACAGATTTAACAATGATACAAGTAGCTTGATATATCTCATCAGCACTTAAACCTTGGGATAAGGGAAGTGATCTTTTCTTTAGACCTTTGTCCCGGAACCGTATACAATATGCTACGATGTGTTGAACAGTTTTTAAGGAAGAAAACCGCTCAAGCAGCCTAATTACAACACATGAATTTTCTGGTATGGTTAAATTACAAGTAACTTTGCGTTCTTCTTGAAGCGCAATCGGATTATCCTTTGGATCGAACTCTAAAGGGGTTGGCCAGAGTTCGTGAGACAACTTTAACCATGGGGGGCCATTGAACCATAACGGATGGTCAAGCAATTGCTTGGGCAACAAACTACGAGAAAGGCAATCAGCAGGGTTTCCTACACCACTGATGTGAAACCACCTATTGGGAGGAATTCTATCTTGGATCTGCTGAACACGATTGGCTACAAAAGTCTTAAGCCGGGAAGGATGACTTTTAATCCAATACAAGGCTACACTGGAGTCAGACCAAGCATAGATTCTGTCAAATTTAATGGGAGAATTGGTAATCACAAAATGCATCAAATTGGAAAGAAGCAAGGCTGCACATGTCTCCAATCGGGGAACGGATAGAACCTTTAAAGGACACACCTTACTTT
Organism: Anthonomus grandis grandis; assembly: GCF_022605725.1. Taxonomy (NCBI): domain Eukaryota; kingdom Metazoa; phylum Arthropoda; class Insecta; order Coleoptera; family Curculionidae; genus Anthonomus; species Anthonomus grandis. The sequence goes on from NC_065552.1 coordinate 32,853,654, forward strand.
TTGCGCATAGTAAATTTACATGTACGTTACCTTCAGAATCAATTTGTCTCATGTATAAGACACCACCATAGGCTAACAAAGATGCATCACAATAACCATGTAATTCAGTGCAAACAGCATCAGAAATAGTTACGTGACGTGGAATCGCAAATGAGGATAATAAAGGAAGTTGGGAGACATACACTTGCCATTGGTTAACGACATCTGAAGTAGGAACTTCATCCCATCCAACGCCTTGAATCCAAAGACGCTGAATAAGGCACTTGGCAACTAATACAACTGGAGCTACAAACCCTAATGGATCATAAATCTTGGCTATTTCGGACAAGATAACTCTTTTGGTGCACTCACGCGCGATTGGTTTTACTGAATAGGAAAATACATCTAACACTGGGTTCCACTGTAACCCCAGAATTTTTAAGGTACAATTGGCATTGTCATTAAAGGAGATATTGTGTTGATGTGATTCAGGCACTAGGGATGACAACTCCTTACAATTAGAGGTCCACTTTCGAAGCTCAAACCCACCGCAAAAGAGTAAATCTGTTAATTGCTTCTGAAGTTCTAAGATTCCTTTAACTGAATGACCAAGACCAATTATATCATCCACGTAAGTTGACTTTAAAAGAATGTCACGAGCAAGGGGGAATTCTTTTCCATAATCCTTGGCTAATTGGTGTAAGGTTCGGATTGCCAAATATGGACTACAATTTAGACCATAAGTGACAGTACACAAGGTATATTCTTGAATAGGGTTTGAAGGATCAAACCTCCATAAAATCTTTTGGTATTTTAAATCTTGTTCATGGATGCCAATCATTCTATACATTTGGCGAATATCGGTGCTAAACACAATGGGGAAAAATCTAAAGGTTAACAAAATGGTAACAATATCGTTTTGGAGTTTTGGACCTGGCAATAAAACATCATTTAAGCTAAGGTTATTAGAGCCTTTTGAGGATCCGTCAAATACAACTCTAATTTTAGTAGTTCCACTGTCATCTTTGACAACACAATGGTGAGGAAAATAATATGAAAGATTGTCAGCGGAAGTACAGGGTATCATGTGGTTTTGATCCAAATAATCTTGCATAAAATCGTTATACAAGCTTCGAAGACTTGGATTTCTAATCAATCTGTTCTCCAACAAATTGAAACGTCTCAAGGCTTGATGTCTGGTATCACCCAAGTCAATGTCTGGTTGCTTAAAGGGAAGACGCACTACATAGCGTCCATCAGGTTTTTGAGAACAAGTGGAAACAAAGAAATCTTCACATTTCTGTTCCTCAGGACTCAAGAGAACCTTATCTGGAACATCCTCAAGCTCCCAAAATTTATGCAAATTGATATCAAGAGGACTTTCAACTGGGATGGTACTTGGCACATAGGTACACAATGACACAAATTCATTAGTGGGAGTATTATTGCCACCTATTAAAATCCATCCAAATATGGTTTTAATAGCACATGGACTACCATTGATACTTTTCCTAAAACCTGGGAGAATAATCTCGGAAAACAAAGGAACACCTAGGAGCAAATCTATACCATGGGGTACAGCAAAATTCTTGTCGGCTAATTCAAGACCTCTCAAATGTTTCCACTTGGAGGGATTAATTGGAAAGGTTGGGGTATTTTCACAAATGGAATGCACAACAATTGCTTCAAATTCCAAACATGGGCCAGTTGTGGACAAAACCTTTAGCTTAACTGTACCTAATGACGAAGCTGTAGACATATTGTTTATGCCTTGAATAGGAATTTGGCTAGGTGTAATGGGTAGAGCAAGTTGCTGTACACAAGATAAGGTCACAAAATTAGCCACACTAGCACAGTCAAGCATAGCACGACAAGGAAACAAATCTTGAGAAATATTGTACACTGATATTTCAGCTGTAGCAAACAAAGTAGGTTCTTCATGGGAAAGCACACTTGTCAAGCAAGGCACTACAGAAGTGGCATTAACAGTAGGGGGTTCCTTGACTTCACTAACATTGGGAACATCATTGATAGGTTGGAAGTGCAGCAAAGTATGGTGTTTCTTGGAACAAATTTTACAAACCTTGGTTCCAAGACATCTAGGAACACTATGAGTCCTGGAGAAACAATTGAAACACATATGCTGCTGTTTAACAAAGGAATATCTTGCTGAAACCTCTGCTTCAATAAACTTGGTACACTTTACAAGGGGGTGTGAACTCAGGTTGCAGAACAAACATTTCTGCTCGGTATTGGTCATATAAGCTTTGGCTGGAACCACTCTTTTAGATCTATTAGGGTCATAAGATTCCTTTTGTTTCGAATTGGATTGAGATACTACTTTGGGCTCATTAAGAAGGACACTATTTTCCAAGGCTTTACATGTTTTGTTTAAAAATCTAGTCAAATCTCCATATCTGGGAATGGGTTTATCACTGCATTCAATTTCAAATCGGGTTTTTAAGGAAGGGTCAATTTTTTGCAATAGCAAATTTAATTTGGTAAAATCCCACAAATCAATTCCTTGCAAGGAATTTAAAGCCTCCATATTTTGGGAAAAGGTAGTGATAAGTCTTCTCAGATCACCGGCAGAGTGAGTTTTGGCTGGAGGTGCATTATATATAGCTAGCCAATAGTCAGTTGCTAGGGCTCTCTTATTCTCAAAACGCTCAATTAAAGCATTAAAAGCCACAGGATAATTAGCTTCAGTTAAGGCAATGTTTCTAATAAGCTCAGCTGCTTCGCCTTGAACAGCCATTTGGAGATGTTGGAATCTTTGTATATCAGAAAGGGATCTTTTCTCATGGACAAGGGTTCGAAATAGATCATAAAAGGCAGGCCAGTCTCTTCTGTTCCCAGAAAAGACAGGGACTTTAATTCTAGGTAGGTCAAGATCATGATCATGATCATCACTTGGCAATTCACTAAAGGAGTGGTTGTTGCTTTTGCAGCCACTTTTTGGTACAACATCTACTGGAGGGAGTAACTCTCGAAGCAAGGAATGAACAACATATTTCATTTCATCAAAGGTATTTCCAAGAGAATGTTGCTCATCCTGTTTGTCATCATCAGAGCAAGCTAAAATGTCTAAATGCAAAGTCTCAAAAGAAGAACAAATACTAGGGAAATCCTCAGCGCGGGCTCTCAGTAAATTCAACTTGGAAGGATGGTTTTGACACTCAACAGCCAAATTATATATGGCTTCTAATCGTTTAATATAGGACTGACGCTTCTTTATTAATTTAGCTGCTACTGGCTGATTTGTAGACATAATGGTAACTAAGAATGGTAAATACTAAATAAAACTCCACAATATGGAATTAATGGAAATTGGTATCCAGACAAATCGTTAGGTTTGTGTATATAACACTGGTATAGACAACGCCGGAATAACGTCGAATATCACAAAGGAATGAAGCACTAATAATTTAACGTTCCACAATAAACGTTAATGGAATGGGGTATCCAAACAAATCGGAAGATTTGTGGATAAATCACTGGTATAAACAACGCCGGAATAACGTTGAATCACAAAAGGGTATATTGGTCGGTAAAAATGAACTTTTATCAATCAAAGAGTTAAAGTTCAAATTTCTATTGGGCAAAATCACAAAGGTAACAATCAAAAATTGGGTTAGGTAAACAATAACAAAACATTGACGTTATGTCTTGTCACCTGTCACAACAATGGGTTAAAAAACTGACCGGTTATCGGTTATTGCAACCGCACATTACTCGGACAAATGGAAATCGACACCAGTGTCATAGGAATGCTACTTGGTCAAGCGTTGCTATAAAAAATGGTAAACAAATGTTTTTTTTAACGGAAATATCTGCGTCTTGCTATGGACTTCAAACCAAGGTTACGATTAAACACTTTTGGATAGTTAAATAGACTGTAAATTTTAAGGACGATTCGATTTATTGGGCTCGCAAGGATCAAATGTTTGGGGGGCTCCTTTTGGAAAGGACAAATAATAGGTATTGAAGGACCAGCGTGAACTTCACACGCAAAAGAAAATAAGAAAAAGAAAACAATTACAAATTTACGGCGTCAATAACGACTTACCTGACACTCGATGAATTGGTATATGTAGAACTGTAGATTAGATGGTTGGCCGGCCAGTTTTCTCAACACACACGCTATTCTATGTTTCGATGCGTATCGTACGATGGTACCGATCAAAAAGCCCGTCTCTCGCGGGAGGAAGCGTGCACCTGTCCAAGCCATCATTGACGCATGCACGCGGATATGGATTGTTATTGGTCAATTAAAATAATCAATACTTCTAACAAAATGGGCGGTGCATTCAAATACCCTTTAAATTTGCCAATTCCAAACAGTTGTAAATACTGGAGTTCCTCAAGGGAAAGTCCTGGGTCCAATTTTATTCTTGATCTATATTAATGATTTGGGAAAATTACTATAAGATAGTTCGGTTATTTGCTACGCCGATGATACTGCAGTCACATTCACAGACTACAGCTGGGATGGTGTATACTCGAAAGCAGAGCAAGGCCTTTATGTAATTCAAAACTGGATAAATGAAAACAAAACCACCCTAAATATAACAAAGACCAAATTTATAGCTTTCTCTTTGACAACTAGTAATCAACCTAAAAAAAGTAATATTAAAATTCACAACCCAACTTGTAATTTATTAAATAACAACTGTCCTTGTCCTTACATACAAAAAATTAGTAAAATTAAATACCTAGGTTTATACATTGACCAGTATCTACGCTGGAATGAACATGCTTTTGAAACGTCCAAAAAACTTAGAAAACTTTATTATAAATTTTATCAGCTTCGTAATATTTTAGATAAGAAAACACTAAAAATAGTATATACTTCACTAGTAGAATCAATTTTAAGATATTGCTTAGTAATTTGGGGTGGTCTGAATGATAATGCCATGCGAATGTTAAATGTATGCCAAAATAAAATACTTAAGATTATCCTAAGCAAAAGCAATCAATATCCTACAATGAACCTTTATTCAGAACTAAATGTACTAAATTTAAGAGGATTGTTTGTGAGTGCATGTCTTTGTTACTACAGAAGGGTTAAAGATATTTTTAGGGAACTAGACCATCAATATTATACTCGTTCTAAAACAAACAAGGATTTGCAATCGCACTTTTTCAGCAAATCACACTTGCAAAGAAATATGCTGTTTCTACTTCCCAAATTTCTTAAGCTTCTGCCCACAGGCCTAAGGTCTAAAGTCGAAGTAAATAAGCATAGAAAAGGTTTAAATTTTGAGATAAAAAACTTCGTTATTTACCATTACGAACAGTTTAAAAGAATAATGTAAAAAAAAGAACGAAACGTAGTAGATAAATGTGTATTACACTATAAAAATAATATTAGAAGAACACAAACACTCTTCTTCCAATGCTTCTCTTGTTTCTGCTGCTTCATTCCGGGTTGTTTTGTCTCCTTGTCTCCTCTCTTGCGCTTCTCTTTATAAGAATTATTTCTTTTGTATATAGATGGAATTAACTATTTAGGGCATATTAGCGTGTATTATATAGATTATTTTAATGTTATGATATGGTTTCATTTTAATTATGTATACTTGAGAGAACTGCCACACAGGTCGAGGGATGGGAAATTTCGATACAGGCCAAGCTAACGGTTTAGTGAAATGTTCCATTCCGTGATAGACCCTACAATAATATTAAGGTAATTTTGTTAATGGAATATTGTACCAATATAGACTATTGTATTGCTGTCTATTTGCTATTGAATGATTTATATTTTGTAAAATTGAATTAATATATTGTATTGTATTGTATTGTATTGTATTATGTACAGAGTGTCCCATTTTGGGTACTTTTGCGGGGTATCTCCGTTATTTTTTACGTTAGCGTGATGCGGTTTTCGCGACAGTGTGCTATTTTTTCGTGAAAATAATTAACAAAAATTCCAAAGCCCTCTTAGTTTTTAAGATAAAGGCCATTTTTGAAAATTCGACATTTTGGGACCCCCCTTGTATTTCGGTTATTCTTTAACTTATCGAATATGTAAAAAAACAGTTTTATAGATTTTTTTCTGTAGAATGCAGTGGCGTAGATTTTTTTTTAATATTTACTGTTTTTGAGTTATAAGCCAAACTTATGTTTTTTTTAATGGAACACCCTGTATATATATGCACTAATAAATTTTTCTTCTTTTTACCTTTTTAAAAATATATAATAATATGCACTTTTTTTTTAAGAAACTTACAAATAAATGACATTTTCTAAAATTAAGGACATACATTTATTAGTAAGCCATGACTCTTGTTGATAACAAAACAAAAGTCAATTAAATGTCAAATATTTATATTTTACGGTTTCTTAAGTCAAATATTTGTATTGTAAGTATTTGTTTTTTCTTTATTTAATAAATTCTTTGAAAAATGGCAGCGTATGAAAATTAAGAAAATATGATATTTAGGTATGTTTTATACAAAGTAACGAAAATTCTGAAGAAGCTTCGGCGCTATATTTTCAAAGGTAAGTAAGCGATAATGGGTATTAAAATTTAAATTACGATTAAAAGTTTGTGTTTGTTAGATACCCAGAGAGGCGACAACCCTTTATTGAGATATTTGCTCGCTTAAAAGCAAATTTAGTTGAATACGGAACCTTTGTTCGAAAACCTATAACAAGGAGAATAGGGAAAGAAAAGAAATAGATGTTTTGGGATATATTGAAGCAGCACCTTCGTCCTCATGCAGAAAAATTGAGAACGATATTGGTGTGTCAAAAACTGATGCTCAAAGGATCCTAAAAAGTGTCATCCGTATAAATTTAGTATTGTGCAACATTTGCATCCTGGCGATGCTGAGCGCCGAGCACTGTTTTGCCGGTGGTATCTACAATAAATCAAAGCTAATGATTTGTTCGGCAGACTTGTTATTTGGTCAGATGAATGTTTTTTTTCAAGTGCGGGCATTTTTAAACATCACAATACCAGGAATTGGAAAACAGAGAATCAGCATTTATTGTTCGGAAGGGCACAACAGGGACGTTTTGGAGTTGGGGTGTTTTATTTTATTTTGGGCAGAAAAATACTTTATCGGATTTTTGAAGGAGGTCTTGCACGTAGATACCTAGAAATCCTTGAGGAAATATTCCGCTAGCACAATATAATGCAGTTTACTTACAACAAGATGGTGCTCTTAGTCATAATTCAAAGCTAGTAAGGGAATTTCTTGAGAATAATTTTCCGCAAAGATGGATAGGTACCAACGGACCTGTAAGATGGTCCCCACGATCTCCAGATCTTTCAATTTTGGATTTTTTATAGGGGTTTCTACAAAATGAAGTGTATAAAACACGTTATGATGAAATTGCCGAACTTCGAGAGGCAATTAATTTAGCCTTTCAAAATCTGCGAGGGAGACCAATGGTTCTATTAAATGCCATTGAAAGAATCACAAAAATGTGCCAATTTTGCATTTGAGAGAATGGTCATCATTTTGAACATTACCTTTAATTTTTTTTTCTTTTTGTTAAATACAGTTGAGTTTTTTGTTTTGTATGTTTTGTTGCTTTATCCTACAAAACCAGCTTATGTTGTAAAAAAAAAAAGCTGTCAGAGAATTTAATATTAGGCATCCTGATAGACCAGTAAGTCTAAGTACTGTGCAACGTGTTAATAAAATTTTCAATGAAACAGAATCTGTTTCAAAAAATCTACTTAAAAATAGACATAATGGACGGCGTGGGCTCAGAAGAAATGAAAATTACATTTTGGAATATTTTAACGGCAATCCTCGCAGTAGTGTCAGAACGACTAGTTTGATCCTTAACAGCCCCAGAGAAAGTATAAGAAGATGTTTGCAAAAAAATAACATAAAAGCATTTAAGCCAAAATTTTTGCACACCTTAGAGGATGGTGACCAGGCAAGAAGATTAGAGTTTTGCTATTGGCTTCAGGGAGAATATTTAAACAACAGACACTTTCTAGATGAAATCCTTTTTAGCGATGAAGCCACTTTTACCACAAATGGCGTAGTCTCCAGTCAAAATTGCCGCCACTGGTCCGTGCAGAATCCAGAATTTATAATAAATGCAAGGAGACAGTATTCGCAAAAAATTAACCTTTGGTGTGAAATATAAGCGACAAAATTATTGGCCCTTTTTTCTTTAATGGTAATTTGAATACAATTGAATTTTTGAATTTTCTTGAGAATGAATTTTCGAACGCATTAGAAGATTTACCCTTAAGATATCACCTTAATTTGAAGTTTCAATTAGATGGTTGTCCTGTCCATAATGCTCGTTTAGTAAGAGACTGCTTAAATCAACATTTTGAAAACTGTTGGATAGGACGAAACAGTCCTTCCGTTGAGTGGCCACCGAGATCCCCTGACTTAACGCCACTCGATTTTTTTCTCTGGGGCTTACTTAAAGAAAAAGTGTACAAATCAAGACCTCAAAATTTAGAAGATCTACAAGTCAGAATAATCCAGGTTTGTTCAGAAATTACTCCAGAGCAAGTCCGTAAAGTTATTTTAAATGTAGGCAAAAGGAATGTAAAATGCATAGAAAACAATGGTGGATTAGTAGAAATTTCAAAAATTTAGTAGCGGTTAAATTTAATTTTTTTCTGTGTTGTTTTTATTTTTGTTAGTTTATTGTTTGTTTTTATTTGTATTTAGTTTGGAATTGTTATTTGCTTGTATTATCTTCGTTCAATTTGTTTTTTTCATGGCTATCTACACATTTTTAAATGTAAATAAGTGCATAATTTCCCTTTTTATTTTTTGTTATAAAATTATTATTACTTAATATTTTTTGGTGAAATTTGGTATAAGGCCGTTTTGGGGGATACCGAATCCAGTGGTGTGCACAATTTTTTGCTAAAAAAAATGCCTAGCATGGTTTCTTAAAATTTGGCTTTTAAAAACTGATATTAGTAGGCCTTGGAATTTGCATGGCAGAATTTTTTTTTGTTATAATGATGCAGTTTTTCTGGACCTAACATTTAAAAAAAACCCGAGCAAAATCGCACCAAAAATAAACTTTTTATCAGGATGACCCGAAAACAAATGGGTCACACTGTATATAGGGTGTTCTAAAAAAAACATAAGTTTGGCTTATAACTCAAAAACAGTAAATATAAAAAAAAAATAATCTACGTCACTGCATTCTACGGAAAAAAATCTAGAAAACTGTTTTTTTTACATATTCGATAAGTTAAAGAATAACCGAAATACAAGGGGGGTCCCAAAATGTCGAATTTTCAAAAAACGGCCTATATCTTAAAAACTAAAAGGGCTTTGGAATTTTTGTTAACGGCATCGTTATTTTCACGAAAAAGTAGCACACTGTCGCGAAAATCGCATCACGCTAACGGTAAAAATAACGGAGATACCCCGCAAAAGTGCCCAAAATGGGACACCCTGTACATATTACAGTGTAAAAATTTTCATTTTAGTTAAAAAATGAGATTAAGACGACCAATCTTTTCCATTAAATTTTCTAGTTTTTTTTTCAGGATCATTTAATAGAATACAAATATAGAAGGTATTTTTAAAATTTTTATAGAAATGTTATTTGGTATTCTACATATTGAGGGCGAAGGTTAAAACAACAAAACATAGTGATACACATTGAATTTGGTCAATAAGTTAATTTAGCTTAGTTTGCTTTAAAATGGAATGCATAAAATTCGATCTTTTATATTTATTTTTAAATAAGTTTTAACGAAAGAATGATCACTTTATAAGCTTGTAAAGTTTTAGATTATATTGAATTTTCACATCATTCCTGCTTTTTATAATCTCTATTCTGTAATAATTTTTTTGTACTAAACCTGTTTTTTTAACTTGAATTTTTTGCGCCATTTTCTCTGCGTTATTTCTCTTTTCTTCGAGCAAACCTCACAAAAAACTTCTTACTCTTAACCATTTAAATTATATTCAATTTTTATTCCGGTGACCTCCAAAACACCTTATGAAAATGTTAATTTGATTCCCAATAAGGTTCTTATAAAATTCCTAGCTAATTTAACACTTAAGTAACCACAACCAGTAAAAAAAATCATCGTAACCAATCAAGCATAATAAAAAAAGCCGTTCCAAAAGAAGTAGCTGCTAAACTATTATGTTAGATCAAAGATCCCTGGTCTACCATGATTAGGCGTTTTATGTAGGCGTTAAATTTTTGGTAATGGTTTAGCTACATCACCGGTGTGAAGTAAGTGAATAAATAATTTCATTGACTCTTTTCTTATTAATTATTTTAATATTGGATAAAATACTGCTTATTCTTTAATTATATCATGTTTCTAAAGTCGGCAAGTATTATCTTACAATAGCAGAAAATTCGTTAACGTAGGTAATTTGCAATAGGATATTTTCATTGTGGCTTGCATTATTACAGTTACTTAATGGTAATAATAAAATAAAGTGTATCTTTGTTAGATCCTTACATATCAATGGTTTAAGTCAATGGCCTTATATAGGGTGTCTCAGGATTTATTGTCATCTCATATATGCATTTTTACCATATGTCGCTTACCAATAACGTAAATCTTACCAGAGATGTAATTAGATTAAAATAAGATTGAATGGAAAAACGAAAACTCAAACCAATAAGTACGTCACTGGTTTGTTCCCACTTTATATAGTTTATTTGCTTCAATTATGTTCTTTTTATTAAAGGGGAAAAGGTTAATATAGTTTAACTTTTGAATATGAAGAATGCATTGCATTTAGTGGTTTTCGCGATAACTTTATTTAGTTAAATTTATTAATTTCATAATTTGGTGTTCGACTTTCTTGACATTTTTCCTTCACAAATAAATCCCTCTATATCCTTCCGTCTCATTCCTATAACGGATGTTGTAAAACCAAGCAATGTTAAGTCATAGCCAAGAAGAAGCAGTTGTAAACAAATTTGGACTATTACAACAAGTACGTGTTCACCAATTTAGAATTCGTATTTCAGATATCCTTAAAGTAGACCAGATTCAAATTTGTAATATTTAATGGTTGGATATCAGTATCCCCTTTACCTGCTGACTTATTATAGAAAGAGTATTGAGCCTTTTATTTACCTTGCTTTTTTGTTATTTTTTGCACCGGTGGATGTTTGCGGGCAAAGCATACGGTTAAATAAGACCAAATTCTCTAAAAAATCTACAGTCTACTCTAGAATACGACATTTTGATTATCAGAAAAGCAATTTAGTGCTTGTTGTTCTATTTTTGAAAATGAGGGTATATTATATAATTACATTTAAATGTCAGACTCAGTAATACATTTTCTTCTACTTACCAAGGTCCTCAGTCCTTATCTCTGGTGATATCAAATGACACAAAAAGCATTTTAAATTATTCAAAATTTCCCACTAATTCAATTATCACGAAATAATGTTTCGTAGAATTATCTATTAAAAATGTTGTTAATTGTACTTGCTCTATTGTTTTTTTTTTTTAATATACTCAAATTACATGAATGTTGCCACCATTATAGTATTTAATAAACTTTTAACCTTGATACCTGAAGCCTTAAAATCTTAATTGTTTACTCAGGTAATCGATCATCAAACAAAACGCCTCTGCGATAAAAGGCGGCAAAGCCAGGTGGAAAAACTGAAGATTAAATTTGCTATAGATAATCTTGTCTACCTGTCAATTTTCGAGTGGTTATGTATAAACAATGTTTTTAATAATAAATAAAATATAGGAATTTACATACAAATGATGGTTTTTAAATATTTAGGTTAAAGACTTGATCAAATAACGTAAGTACTAATAGAACATTATTTTCGTCAAAAAAGTTCTATATAATCATACGCATCAAATTTTCAAAAATGTCCCGCCCTGCCTCCGTATAAGTATAAGCATAAATTTTAAATATGTGAACGGAGACAGCTGCGAAAATAGTTCGGGCATTACACGAATTAAGTGAAGGGAACCCTGATATACCAACACTCAAATGTGGCAGGGATCTGTCAACTTGTGCCGAAAATAGGTTTTGTAGGGATTTTCGGTGTCAATCTTAATGGTTTTGTAAATTAGGGGATATTTTAGGTGAAATAATGATTTATTTTTCATTTTTGAATACCACATCGAATTAATACAAAAGTAACGTTTTTTAATATTTATCTTAAGGAATTTATAGTTAGGTGAGTTTTGAAGAGAATGAAGCATCCACTATTTTATTAAGGTCTTGAATTGAGATATTTTTTACTGAGCATTAAAACGGCTCCTACAGCGTTGGAGACGCTGGTGAGCAACCTACCCTGCAGATGTAATTCGAGGAAATGAGGACTGATCATCTTTAATGTCCTTGGTGATTTATGGGCTGATGAAACTGGTCATGCAAACATCTGGTCATACAGGAATGTCTTTTCCTTCTTATTAAAGTGACTATATGACACCAATGGATTACAAAGGCTTTGTGACCCATATAATAATAATTATAACGTTTATTAATTCCCAATATAATTAACAATTCAATATTTACATTGCTGTAAAAGAAATAATAATAATATTATTGTGCGGGAATAAATGGCCTAATTTTCAGCATCCTAACAATTACGTAGAGGCTGTTGAAGCAACGAAGTAAACTGTTTATTTATTTATTTTTTTTTATAATTATATATATAAGAATATATTTACAAAATAAAGAGGCAGAAAGAGAGAGAGAACAGTAAGAGAGATCGAAAGAAAAGAAGGCGTAATGAAGAGATGACACTATAAATGCAGCGCTACGTCACATATTGTATAATTAAATAGGTTACATATTAAACAAACATTTTTTTCCAAATTGAACTTCTAAATGAGCGGACTGACAATGGTAAATCACTAATTTTATACTTATTTATCGGCTTGGCAGCATTATAGGAAAAAAGATGATTTAAAAATTTCCTTATGATATCTTGGAATATCAACAAAATATCTTTGTCTTAGGTTTACATGATGTGTTGAAGTTCTTAGTATAATTTTATTAAAGAGGTAGTGAGGGATGCGTTTTTTTTAAATTTTATAATAAAAAGAAACTGAATGTAGCTCTCTACGTCTCGCCATATCTAACCATTTTACATCTTTAAGCTTATAAGTAATACTGTTGCGTTTTCGTATACCAAAAATACATCTTAGACAGGAGTTTTGAACAACTTGAATTCGACGTTTTGTTTCATTATCCACTACTAACGAACAATCCACGACTAAGGATTCGCATATTTTTTTTGTTGTTTGATTTAAATAATGATGTCTGTGTGGATAAAGCATTTTTAGGGTTGAATAGGCTATTTTAAGTTTTGTAGTGATTTGTTCTTTAAATCGTAATTTATGATCTACAGGGTGTTTTAGAACTAAGGGATCAAACTTCTAGGGATAAATAGACAATATTTGAGTATAGGGACCCATGTCCGGAAAAGTATCACTACGGTTCTAAGACCCGTTAAAGACAATGAATTGCCTAAATAGGATGTAATGCATTTAATTTTTTCCTTTTGTACATGATATCACAACAATTGTTTAAAACGTCAATATATCAATCAGCAACGTAGGTCTGTCAACGTATGGACAGTCATTATTGATGATTTTCTGTACAAGTACGTGAGGATTTGGCTCAGCGGTTTAGGCACCATTGGAGTAGTTTCTTGGCCTTCTAGGCCACCCGATTTAACGTCGCTAGATTTTTTTCTGTGGGGCAATGTAAAGTCATTGGTCTACGAATCTCCAGTAGAAACAGAACAAGACTTCATTGGACGAATTATAGCAGCATTTGAAACCATTTAAAAACGAATATAAAATTTCCGCCGAAATCACGTGCAACGTTTAAATCGGTGTATACAGGTGGAAGGAAGACATTTTGAATGATTACTGTGATGATATCATGTACAAAAGGCAAATTGTATTTAGGCAATTCATCGTCTTTCTAATTTTTGACACGTCTTAGAACCGTAGTGACACTTTTCCGGACATGGGTTTCTATACTCAAATGTTTTCTACTCTTGCACTGAATAACCCCTTGAAGTCCCATAGATCCCATAGCTCTGAAACACGCTGTATAATTAGACCCAAGTTTTTTGCAATATCTTTAGATTTTCTATTTTTAAGTGTATATTATTAACTATATTCGTTCGGTGAATGTCACTGGCAAACGATTAGTTAGTAGGATTAAGTTAAAGCTGCATACTCGTATATGTCGATTTTTCGTATACATACTGAAAATCACTATTTATTTTTAAATTGGCTTCCTCAGTACCAGGAACAGTGAAGCTGTAAATTAATTGGGTATCATCAGCATACATGTGGTGATCACAGTATTGAAGACATTTGTAAATGTTACAAGTGTAAATAGAATATAAGAGAGGGCCCGGAATGATTCCTTGAGGCACACCAGCTGTTATTTTTGCACTACTTGAAACAGAGTCACCGATGTAAATTTTTTGAAACCTATTTGTTAAATATGATTTAATTAGCCTTAATGCCATGTCAGACAAACCAATATACTGCAGTACTGCCAACAACAGTTCATGTATAGTCTAGCATAATAAGAACAGATGCATTTTTCAAATCTAATGATTCAAATATTAAATCAGTGACCTCAGCAAGAATTGTCTCACAACTATGCCCCTGTCTAAAATCGGATTGTTTAACGGGTAAAATATTGTTAGAAGTTACAAAAGTGCCAATCTGAGTCACCATTACGTTTTCTAAAATCTTGGATAAGCAAGGAAGGATAGAGATCGATCGAAGGTCGCTAAATTCCTTAGGGTTGTTACATTTGCACAATGGACTGAGTTTGGCTTGCTTCCATGAATCAGGAAATGTACCTGATATCAAGCAAAAGTTTACAAGATGTCTAATATGAGGAATTAAAAATGGACAACAGTATAAAATAAGATTTAAATTTAATTTATCTTGGCCAATTGCATTTGATTTTAGGTTATAAACTACTTTTAATATATCGCTATCTGCCACAGAAATAAAAGAAAATGAATTATATAGTAATATTGAGCTTGTTATTTAGATAGGATAATAATCGATAAAATAATATCGAAGGCGGAATTCCAATGGGTCTACATTGGTAAACAGGGGAACCATCTGGTATACCGAGCTGGTGTGAGGGTTCTGTATTGAGGCCTCGTAAAGCAGCCTTAATTTCGCTGTATTCATATGCGGATAAAAAATCCTAAATTGCGAACACCGCAATAGAGTTGTATCAATCTGCTCAGATAGTAGGTCCGCCATTACGCTATTACTACCATTAAGGCTATTACGCCCGAAAAGCCGAGCTTGTATTGTAATGCTTAAATGACATGAAGGAAGGTGGACTACCGGGTTCATCTTGTCTGAGTACTACTGGGTACTAGTAGAGTACTTAGTCATGAAGATTAAGCTGGAAAGGAGAAAGCGAAATCTCTTCCTAGACGTAGCTGTTACATCCCAAGTAACAATTTGCAGTCACCTAAGTTGAGATTACTCTTATTTTCACTAGTTGCAACGTTGTTTTCAGTGCAAAATTTAGTTGGTTTTGCAACAACGTTTATTTTCGACCAAACTTGATGTACTACACCTATATCGTAACTGTTGTAAAACTCTGCTGTTTTTCTAACGTATTTTTTTACTATAGATGGTAGCAGTAGTAATTGAATAGCCTAGACGAAAAAGGGCCCATCTGTGCAGTTTGTCGAAAACCCGTTTTTTATGAATTCTGATTCCTTGTCAAAGTTGGCATATACCGAGTAGAAGAAAGGCCCACTAAACGTACTCTAAAACGGATTGAATCAGCTGTTTTTCTCTGCTGAGAAGAATAAGGGCCCATCTGCTACATTTGGGCCTTTCTTTCGCCAAGTTAAATACCCATAATTTGTGTTGATATTTGTAAACATAACCTTCAAATCATAATAATAACAATAAAATATCAGTGTGGTTTTTGGATTTTTGTTTCTTGATTCATATAATCATGGATGTCTTAGAAAATGAGGAAGCAAGTGTTATAAAATTGAAAAAAAAGAGGAAAATTGAAGAGTGGAAAAGTGTCAAAAATAAAAAGTTAAAGGCAAAAGGGGAGGAGTACATTGGTAAATCAGGAAGAAAAGCTGCTAGACAAACAGGTCAAAAATGCAGGTAAGTTAGGATTGTAAAGAATGTTGTATATAGTTTAAAATATATCTTATTTTTGTGTAGATGTAAACGAAAATAAATGTCTTACATCATTATCAAAAGAAGAGATGGCTCGTATATTGAAAAATTTTAATGAGATTGGAGATCATGGGGCCCAGAATGTTCACTTACAACCTCTTATCACAGTATCGTCAGTAAACCGAAAAAGAAAGGGAGTGTTCAAGAAGAAGTTTAATTTTTCGTATAAAGTGCATGTCGGTGAAAGGGTGTTATCTGTATGTCGTGAAGGCTTTGCCAGTTTGCATGGAATTGGAGTCAAGAAGGTGCGAAATATTGGAGCATGCAAGACTTTAGCCGCTGTGCCAACCGATAATCGTGGCAAGCACACTAACCGAAAAAACAAATTATCTGGTATTGTTGTTCAAAATATTGATGCACATATACAAAGTTTTCCATATTATATTGTGCACTATGGACCAAGCGGTGAGCGAAGAAGGTATCTGTCACCACAGCTGAGTGTTTTGAAAAAGTATGAAATGTTTCTGGAAAAACATTACCCAGAAGTCCTACTCGACGCCAAACAAAATGATCTGAATTTCCAAAAATTGAAATGTGAAGTGAAATATTCTTTTTATCTACAGTATTTTCGTGACAACTACAACTACACGTTTGGTCGCCCTCGTTCAGATGTTTGTACTACGTGTTCAGAAATAGAGGCCAAAATTTCCCGCGAAAAAAATGGCGCATTAAGAAGAGGTTATGAAATAGATCTTAAGTTACATAAGAAAAAAGCAAAGCTATTTTACACAAAGATGCAAGAATGTTTGATGAAAGCTAAAGAAAATGAAGATACAGAAGTTCTCTGCTTCGACTTTAAACAAAATATTCCCTGTCCACATATGTGTACTAGTGATGTCTTTTATAAAAGACAACTTTGGTTGTACTGTATGTCCATTTACTCTGGCAAAAAAGCAAAGAGCATTATGTATACTTGGCCTGAAAATATTGCAAAGCGGGGCTGTAACGAAGTTCTCTCTGTACTTAACCATTACATAGAAGCATTCCTACCTAGCACTGTTAAAAAGTTATATATATTTACTGACGGTTGCAGGGGCCAGAATCATAACCAAAACATGCTAAAATTTTGGCAGTCATTGGTACTTAATGGAAAGTTTAAAAATGTTCAGCATTTTTTTCCACAACGGGGTCACAGTTTCCTGCCTTGTGACAGGCATTTTGCTGTTATAGAAAAAATGCAAAGAAAAAGGGAAGTAGTTGAATCGCCTTCAAATTGGAACAGCATCATAAGTACCAAATTTACCGTTGTTGAGCTTAAAAGCAATATGGTAAAGGACTTTGTAGCCGGATTGTCTGAACCGTTTTTTAAAAAAACCTTCACCACAAATAAGTTAAAGTTTCAAATAACCAAATACAAGTTCTTTGACTTTAAAGCTGAATCAAAGTACTTCATGTTTGGCAGCTTTTCTTTGAATGGTGTTTGTCCCGATGTATTTCGTCTTCTGAAACCTGGCGTTGAACGTGTCCCTATACCCGAAAAGCTTGCTTATTCTGGTGATATACCAATAAATGCCCTAAAACTACAAAACATCAAGGAGCTTTGCAAGTTTTTGAAAGATGAAAATGCTATCGCATTTTATGATACCTTGTCAGGTGCTACATGTACACACGAGGATGATCAGGAAGACCCTTAGCTCATGGAAAACATATTTCTGTATAAAAAAACGTAATTAGATTTTCAAATAAATATTTTTCATTTCCTGTTTTTCATTTTATTTTCTAGTAGTTCTTTTGTAATCTTCAATAGATTATCACTTGGAAGAAAAAGGGCCCATTTTTAGAATTTTTGTAACCCTGTATATCCTGTAGACATATATTTTCAGAAAAAAATTTGGTGTAAAAACATTTTGAAATATGTCACAAATACATAGGTCAATTTCATATATTACATTTTTACTTTCTTTATCCGAAATACAATTTTTTGCATTTCCTGAAAAATCCACTTTTTCAAAGATGGGCCCTTTTTCATCTAGGTCATTCAATTTATACTTAAAACAACGACGTGCAGACGTGTACAATTTTTCGTATCAAAAACCCAGTAAGAACAACGTTTCCTCATTGTTAGCGAATGGGTATTACATTGCCTGATCGTCTGTGCTAAGCATTATTCACTGTAGAGGACGTTTTTTGACATGTTAAGAGTTTTAGGAAGAAGATAAAAAATAAAGGTAGAGAGAATAAGAGGAAGAAAAAATATTCAATTCAACATAACCTACTTAATCTATATTTTTATTTTTATAATTCATTTTTTGCTTGGAATTATTGGGATTTATTATTTTCGTTTTTTAAAAAATGAAGAGATATAAAGACTTTAAATTTTCTGCAACTTACTACAGATGCAAAAAAAAACTTGCAATGGAAGCAAAAATGCCTACAACTAGCTTACCTTAAGTTCATATGGATTATGTAGAATCAATGGAAGTGGCGGAAGATAGCAGTGAAAAGGTATGTATTAAATTTTGCATATTTAAAGTCTAAAATACTGGGTTTACTTTTTGTAAATGGTTTCCTTCATGGTTCCTATATCCTACTTTATAGTCTTTCTTTACACAAGCGACTAACCAGTCTGAAAACAATGGTAAATTTTATAAAGTTTTATTTTTTAGGATTTATATAGCAGCAGCAGCAATGAGAACTCAGAATGTAATGTTTTAATGTTCCTGGTCGTTGTTATCTATATATGTGCAATGGAGGCTGTTAGTCATAAGTTTTATGAAAACCTCTAAATTTTTTATATTAGCCTTGATAAAGACGAAAAATATATATCGTCGAAACGTCGGCCAATTAAAAACTTGAGGTTTGATTTGTTGTCTCTAATCCCGCTACCTACATTTTCATCATAATGTTTTAAACATTTTGTCCATGGTCTGTCGCCTTCGGTCCACTGGTCAGACCCGCTGATACGTATCGCGGTACTGCCGCTAAACACGATGATATACGGCCCGACCGAACTTAGAGAGCGATAACGGGTGGTCTCTGCGGTCGAACGTTTGATTCTCATTTATTTTTAAATGTCTTTATGATGGTTCCCATTCCTCAGAATCCACTTTTGTGTTTTTGTTTACATCTACATTAAGTGGTTACTTTGGTTAATGGCTTTATCGCGATTACTCAGTTGATGAGGTTTAATAAATATTTGGGATTTTATTGATAAGGTGAGTTCTTGGTTTGTTTATGATACTATGTGGTAAATATATTTTACGTGTCGTGTTTCACGTATAATGGAGATACAGGTCTCTATAAAATAATTTTTTAATATCTCAAAAGTATTTGGACAGTGTATAAATTCTTTTAATAAAAAGGTGAAATGTAAGAAAAAATCAGTATGCATCTTTGTTTATATTTAAGGCAACGAGTAATTTGTTGAGTAATATAGAAAAATAAGCAATAACGTGCGCACACACAAAAACGAAATCGAGAGAAACTACTATTGCTGAGCGTGAAATTATAATTAATTTGTTTAAAAAGGGCCAAACTTAGCCGAAAATGTAAATAAATCATGCTCTTTGGTTATATTGTGAAAAAATTTAGTGGAAATAAAGATCGATCTGGTCGTCCAAGGAAGCTTACTCTTCGTAATGAAGACTTTATAATGAGAGAGATAGAAAAAGATCCCTTTATTAGTGCTCCAAAAATTGTTTCGGAACTGCAGAGAAATTTAGGAAAGAAGTTGGATTTGGACAGTTATAAGGGAGAGTTATAAGAAAAAACAATTTTCGTGGCAGAATAGCGAGGAAGAAGCCACATTCAACAGACAGAAACGTGTAGCTTTCGCAAAAAAATACATAAATGAGCCCCTTGAGTTTTGGAATCGCGTGGTTTTTTCGGATGAAACGAAAATGAACTTTTTTTTATCAGATGGCAGAAAAATAGTGTGGCGTAAACCTGGTACCTCCTTGCAATCTCAAAATATTTGTCCCACCGTGAAACATGGAGGCGGTTCCGTGATGTTTTGGGGATGTTTTGCATCTAGTGGAGTAGGAAATATCTGCCCAATTGATGGACTTTTGGACCACTTTAAAAACCAATTTACGCCAAAGTGCTTTGAACTTAAGTTTAGAAAATAATTATGCTTTTCTTCAAGACAACGACCCAAAACATACATCGGAAATAGTTAGATTGTGGCTAGTCTATAATGTACCTAAAGTTTTGGATTTTCCGCCTCAATTACCGGACATTAATCCTATTGAAAATTTATGGCAGGCATTGAAATCTAAGGTTCAAGTATATAATATAAAAAATAGGCAAGATCTGATTAACCAAGTTTTAAATGAATGGAATAAAATCTCTGTAGATGTCACTAGTAAACTTGTTCAGTCCATGCCTAAAAGACTTAGATGTGTCATACAATACAATAAATAATTGTGTGGTATTTATTGTATTGTATATATTTAATTTTCTATTTGTCCAAATAATTTTGAGATGTAAAATTCATTCTAAAAATTAATGTTATTAGTTTTTTGTTTTTATTTAATAAATAATAGTGTAGGATTGTTCAGTAGTCATTAAGAAATATTCAAGATTATTATCAGAAAGCATATGTTATTCATTATATTATAACGTGAGATTATTGTTAAAAATAAATTTTGTCCAAATACTTTTGGGGGTAACTGTATGCAGATTACTTCATAATCAAGACCATTACAAAACATTACCACAAAATACAACTAGAATATTGATCAAAAACATTTTCAACATCTTATAAACTCCGATGCTGCTACTACCTATTTAAATTACAAATTTGATTATATTTAAAGTACTGTTCGGACTAATCACGTATTATTAAGTTATTCACTACAATACCAAATATGAAAACCTACTTATCATTCTCTAACAACAATTCAAACGGTCAGAAATTTACTAATTACTCAACGTAAAAAATAGTTACCAATAATCAAACTAATTGATCGACGCCTGTCAATTATGAAAGTCGATTAAATTCCTTTCTTCTCCTATATCAGTTTTTTTTTATTTCTATTAAATTAAGTATACCGCTTCTGAATACTTTCAATTTCTTATCAATTTCATTTATCATTGTCGTTTGATATGTCCGGTATACCCACAAACGAACTAATTTAAAGATTAATATCTTCCTCGCTTAATGGCAATATTATATGGAATATGTCGTTGTAACAGTATAGTGTGGTGAACAAGAACTTAATTCGCTTACTAAGAATATTAAATAGTCAAAAAAAAAATGGTTTTAAGAAGTTAGGAGTCTTAAGATATTATTGTAGATGGAGATAGTGCATGTTCATTTCACTTATATAATATATGAACTGTTTGAAGTAGCTATTGAGAAGAATATATGAGAAGTGTATATATGAGTTAGTGGAGATAGAAAGGGAGAGAGTTACGGTTCATATAATACTGGAGGAGCAAGAGAGAGTATATACATATGAATGGAGCTAAAGAAGTTTTACTTCAGTCTTAAAACTACTTACAAAGTTGACTATAATTGACTTAACCTATACTTGATCATTACCAAGTAAATGAAAAACATAATCTCAATCGTTTTGGGAACAATTAGTTCTAAGGTTAGTTTGGATAAAGCGGGAAACTCCTACAAAAAGATCCTCTCCATCCAGAAGCTCTAGGCCACGAGTTTCTGTTCAAACTTTGCTCTAATATATCCACATGAGCAGTACGACTGTCAATGACGTTATAATTTTTAAATAATGAAAACAATTAATCTTAGTAGTAGTACTCGAAGAAATAGTCCATTTCTTCTCAATGAAACCGGCTTAAATTAAATAGTAATGAATCAAACTAATTCCAAGTCACAGGTCTCAAATATCATTGTATATTTCATATATTGTATATTTCATACAATATATATATATATATTTTATATATTTTACAATATATATTTTACATTGTGTATACATTATTATCAAATTGTATTGAATACAAAGTTAAAATTATTAAACGTGTTTCGCCTGTGATGAAGTATCATCAGATCTTCTTCTGTATTCACTAATAAAAAGGAAAACAGATCACCTATATTTCATGTTACGAGTCCAAAAATATTAAAAAAAAAAAGATTTTACGTGATAACTAGTCGCCGTCCTAATTTGTCAACTTTTAATTTTTACCCTGGACTTGTAACATGTATAGTGTTGTTAATCTATTTTTCTTTATATTACTGAACACAAAATAAGATCTGATAATGCCCAGTACAAGCGAAACACGTGTAATTTTTTGACTTTGTATTCAATAAATTTGAGACCTGTGACTTGGTGTTTGATTCGTTACTATTTAGTAGTAATAGTAAGGGTGGGAGAGTTAGAGCTCAGCAAGTAGGCATAAAAGTCCCTTTTCGCTAACTCCAGAATTACCAACCCTTACGTCTCTACTCCCAATGCACGGTCTTCACTGAGTCGGCCCGTCCTCTTAGTAAAGACTTGCATGCTGGCCAGTCAGATCTTTAAGATTGTCCCGCTGGAGTGTCGTAGCTTCAAACATTTTCCTTCTCAGGTGACTCCACCTATCGTAGATTCCTAATATACGGCATGAAGTTTCCTGCGGTACAGGGGACCGCAATTCGGACAGAGCGGACTTTCTCTTATACCAAGAAGGTGTAGATGCCTGTTTAGGCAGTTGTGCCCAGTTAGGTTTTCACTCAGTCTTTGATCCCTTGTGAGTTGTCATGCTAGCTACATCCTTCTGTCCTTCTCCAACTCTTCCTTGTTTTTTCCCAGGACCAATTATTATGTTCCTGGGAAATTTGTTTTTTACTCAAGTGGAGACATGGTTCGGGGTCTATAAAGCAGCTAATAGAACCTTGCCTTGCTAGTGCGTCAGGCCGTTCATTGCCCTCGACACCCCGATGTCCTGGGAGCCACCTCAGTCTCACTTCCTTATGTGCTGCCAGTCTTTTCAATGCGTCTCTGCACTCTTGGATTAGCGCTGAGCTGGCCTTGGGTTTTTGGATCTCCTTAGGAGAAGTTTGACTATCAGGGTAGATACAAATGTCCTCGTTACTTTCCAATGCTTCGCTTTTGTTTGCTACTTCAAGTACACCAAACACCTCTGCTTAGAAAACTGCGATGTGTTTCCCTACTCCGGACTCGGCTGACTTGTAGTGTTTTCCATTCATGACTCATCTGTGTATCAGGCCTGAAAACCGTTCATCTTCTTGATTTGGTTCATTGACGAAATTCGTTTACCGGGTCTTTCCTTGTCGGGATTTCCACCTAAAAGCATTTCTTTAACCTTAGCTTACCACTCGCTGTAGTACATCTGAATGTCAGAATTTGTATGTTCTTACACAACCTAAAAACCTTGTCCTAAGTGAACATTGTGCCATTGTTCGCTGTCCTTCATCCTCATATGCGCCGCCACGGCTTCAATCCAGATTGGGAGTTCCGGTAGCCCACGAAGAATGTTGCCGAAGAAGAGGTGCCGCAGGTATTGTTCTCATGGCTTTAGTAATTCGCACACAGACCAGTCTTTGCAGTATAGGCAGTTTTTGGACGTTGCCTACCTTTAATGCCGCGGGCCATCATACCACGGATTCGTAAGACATATATCCCCGCTCGTATGACTACAGTATAAAGCCACTGAAGAACATGAGGTTTTAGACCCCAGCCTTTACCTATTGTTCTCCGTAATTGCCCTATTAGGGCTGGTGCCTTGCTTACTACCTGCTCTACGCCAGTTTGTTGTTCACAGTAACTCCTAAGTGCTTGACCTGCTGCTCCAATATTAGGCGAGTCTGATACCTAATGGGAGGTTTAAAGTCTGTCAAATTCCGCCCCTTAGTAAATGAGAGAATGAGGTAAGTGATGATGAACGGTATTCTCTGGGTATCCGACAGCCCTGTTTCCTGACACCACTGTTCTCCACTATCCTGCACGAGGCTTGCATGCGCTCTGTTGTTTACGAACTTTCCCGTGATCATCAAGTTCAAGCTTCCTGAGGAGATGGTTTATCACCAGACACATGAGGTGTGACAAAAGGCAACTGCGTTATGTAGCAGTGTAGCACTGATCTTCCAGCGCCTTTTTGATCCACCTGACCAGGTGATTCGAAGTACCTTTGGTCAGAAGAGCGTGGTTTCATATTGATTTAAAAAAATATTGTCTGAATCAATGATTCGATTATTGACGTGATATGTCGACTTTGACATGAGAACCAAATGGTAGAACTAGACTTACTATCTTAGGTATATATTAAATTTGCATAAAAGGGTAACTTTTATTGAAGGTAACTCGACTTTAGGTGATGGTAAGTATTACAAAAGCCAGTATAAGTACGATTTGGTTCTTCATTGAAGAAGTAACCATTTTTTTTCGAATCCGTGTCCTAACATTAAAAATAAAATCCGTAGAGATCAAAAGACACTCAAATTATTGAACAGTTTTGGAAAATTAAAGCAAAAAGAGTCTATTATATGATTTTGGTTGCGAAATTCGTATACGTACGTAAACATCAAAGCGAATAAATTGAATAAAAATTCCATCAGAAACTTATCGTCCAAGGTCTACAATATTATCCAGATGTTAGTTTTTTTTCAAATCTGGAATACTGTGAAAAAGATTTGAGTATGTACTGTTTAAATAAGTAGTCTTTGGTCCTTGTATATTTTCAAGTTGCTGCATAATTTATTGATAATAAATATTATATTTCCCAGTTTCCACTATAATTTTGTAGTTACTTTATTATGAAAATAGTTGCTTTTGGTTAACGAAAAATGAGTTTCTTGTTAAAATATTCTGTAAAAATATTGTAAACACCGAGAAACCAGCAGATTCTCCCAAATTTCGGTATGACACGAGTTGCACACCGCACGACATCTCGAAGGTTGGCGAGAAGCTTCCGGAACAGCGTTCTGCCGAGTATATAAAAGACCGCAACAGCGTTCTGCCGAGTATATAAGAGACCGCAGTGAAGGAAAGTTCGAAATATTGGCGCGAAATTTAAATAGTTGTAAATAAATACAGTAAAAATAAATATTTCTAGTAGTCGTGAATGATCCGTGTTGTCGTAGTGTGTAAATAATTTTGATGATTATTTTCGATTGTTTTAACTCACACCTGACGAACGGGAAATACGCTATTTCTCGTAATCGGTATATTCCCAATTTAACTGATGTTTAAGTTTCAAACAAAACTCCATTTCAAACAATAATCCACTTATTATCTTTATAATGCATATACCGCGAGCAATTTTAAATTCAAATCGAATTAATCAACTCAATGGTGCGGAGATTTTGGCTCACTAAACAACAGGCAACAAACCACAGCGCACAACGCAACGTTTCGGTCTGCACACGAAATAAACAATTGCCGGCGCTGCTTCACGAAATAACAAGCAACGATCGAGCAATAAATACATCACGTCGTAGAGTCTCGGCTTTTTCTTTCTCTCTCTTACCATCTTTGTTTGGCCGCATAACATCGCGTACCTCTTTGTTCAAGTGCTAGTCACGAGGATCTCCGCTTTTCTTTTCTTCATTTTTTTTTTATTTTGTAGTCAGTCAGTCGGTAATGACACGCTGCTGATAGCCTAGCTATAGTAGAGCCTTCTCTCTCGCAAATTACTACTCTTTCTTTCGACGCCACGTTGCCACATGTTGGATTTTGTGCCGTCCTTGTTTTTCTTATTGCTAGCGCCCTTAGTTATTTCATTAAATTCGAAGCCCCCCCGGTCGGAATGTTACCGTTTCGAGAGGGCTTTAGGGATCTCTTCTCTACGAGATTACGCCGGTTGTATGGGCTACGATGCGTCCCTTTTCCGAATAGCGGTATGCGTTTGTTTCGAGCCCGAGGGGTGCAAAACGTAAAAAATAATATCGTCAGGGGAAATGCAAGGGTCGATTTTGATCTTTATATTAGGTTTAGTGCATGTGTAGATAGACAAATTTCGAAATCTGGAATAACTGGTTATCTATATGCTAATGGGAAGCTTTCGTTACAATTTGGTAACATCTTTATTTTGCTAGTACAGGTTGTTACAGAGTTAGCTCATTTGGGTATTAAGGAATACATCTCATATAATAGCGGGTTATCCAATTCGAGGTTGGCTAAGTACAACCCTGCCGTTTGACACCTGTCAGAAATAAACGTCATGTGAAGCGTTTTTTTTTTAGTTGAAGGTTTGTCATTTATGAATATGGATCGTTTAGGAGTCGAACAACGTACTAAAATACTCTCCTGTGTCAACGTTTAGAGCTTTACGAGCTGATTACGGTCGACATAATCGTCCTACAGAGCAAACAATTTCGAACACAGTAAGAAAATTTGATGAGACTGGATCGGCTACTGATATTGTAAGGCACGTGCATCACCGTAACATTCGTTCAGTTGAAAATATCGCTGCTGTGGCTCAAAGTGTGGAGGAAGACCCAAATTTGTCAATTTCTTGGCGTGCTCAAAATTTGGGTTTGTCTTACGGCTCACTGTGGCGAGTTTTGCATTTGGATTTACAGCTCCGTCCATACAAAGTCCAACTCGCTCAAGAACTTAAGCCTACAGATCATGGACAACGCAGAACATTCGCAAATTGGGTGCTTGAACAACAAGCTGCTGATGCTCATTTTTCGAGCAGAATTTTCTTCAGTGATGAGGCTCATTTTACGCTGTGTGGCTACGTAAATAGATAGAATTGCCGCATATGGGTTCCTGAAAATCCTCAGGTGATCGTAGAAAGGCCTTTGCATCCCGAAAAAGTGACTGTATGGTGTGCATTATGGTCTGGTGGTGTCATTGGTCCGTATTTTTTTGAAAACAATCGTGGGAGAGCCTGAAAAGTATGCTCTGAGCGGTATCGAAGCACGTTGACCAATTATTTTTGGAGAGAAATCGAAGAAAAAGATCTGGAAGACATGTGGTTCCACCAGGACGGGGCCACAAGTCACACAACACAGGCCAAGAGAGCTCTTTTGCAAGAGAAGCTTCCAGGACGTTTAATTTCAAGATTAGGTGATATCTATTGGCCCTCAAGATCCTGTGATCTCACACCTTTGGATTTTTTTTGTGGGGTTATGCGAAAGATCGTGTCTACGCCAATAACCCTCAAACTCTTCAACAACTTAAAGCCAACATTCGTGAAGTTCTAGCCGAGATATCACCTGAAATGTGCCGAAAAGTGATTGAAGTTTGTCAGAGGTCCCGCGGTGAACATTTAAATGATATTGTGTTTCACATATAATGGAATGATTCAATCTTTAAAACAAAATAAAAATTTCGTCTCCATCTGAATATCTTGTGTGTTTTATTTAACTTTACCATAAAATGGATAACCCTATACTTATTAGTATGAAGAGGCTGCATTACTTAGTTTAGATATGTTAGACTAGTTTAGATACAATTCTTTAATGTTTTCTACAAGCTAATTTAGCCACACCATCATTGGAATCTTCTGACAAGAAGTGACATCAAAAAGTATTAGTAGCTGTTCCTAAAACCTTATAATCTCGTAGACCAGAAATATTAATATACTTCAGTTAAATGAAATGTCTAACGTACTTTCTGATGCAACGCCTATTTAAATAATGTTGATTATTTAGATGGTTACATAATTTGAAGCTCAGGTTATGTAATCATCTAAATAATCAACAACAGAAGTGACATTAAAAAGTATCAGTAGCTTTTCCTAAAATTTTATAATGTCGTAGACCAGAAATGTAATATACTTCAATTAAATGCAATGTCTGTCGTATTCTCTGATGCAACGCCTATTTAAATAATGTTGATTATTTAGATGATTACATAACCTGAGCTTCAAGTTATGTAATCATCTAAATAATGGCAATTTTTCGATGATTTGGTATCGTACAGCATCCAAGACACCACTGTTCTTGAACTTGTGAAATTTGATCTGTTTCAGTTTAATGCTCCTAAATGAATATAGACAATCTTCATTTACCATCAAGTATCTTATACAGTCCTTTGAACAAATTCTAAAAAGATTTAAATCTTTTGTATTACTGTTTATAATGACTGCTGAAATAACCATGATTCTAAGCTCTCATCAAATCCTTGTTAACCAAAAATGCTAATGTGTATCTGAAAGAATTCAAACAATGAAGCTAAGCATTAATTTCATTATTAAAAACTCTGTATTAGTTCCTCTTGCCTTGCCCATTTGAATTCCTATTATTACATAATCTGGGTTTCAAGATAAGTGATGACATATTTCATGAAAGCCAGTATATCAACGATTGCATTTAACATTCTTCTATAATTAAATCGTATCCTACAATTGTAATTTTTTAATAATATTGAAGCCAAGACTTATTGAATTTTTAAACTGTGATCTGCTATGCTACACATTTAATACCGTCAAGGGATTTGAAACAAATTCAGAAGATATTTCTCTTTTCTCAATTACTAGTTACATGGAAATAAGCTGGCAGTCCTTACTAGTCCTCAATAAACTACCTTGTTACCTAAAAACATTTAATATTATCGATCACAGATAATATAAGATCAGTTGGATTAACATGTAGTTATTAAATTGCTATATAATGTAGACTCTATAGATATACGAGAGCAAATCGATGTTGTATATACGGATTTTTCAAAGGCGTTCGATCGTCTTGATCATGTAATTGTACTTAGCAAACTTGAATTTTTTTGGTTTTGGTCGTTTTTACCTTATGTCGAGGGAAGGAAACAATATTTAGAGTTGCACGGACATAGATGGGATATTTATTCAGTAAGCTCAAGGGTACCGCACATTCAACCTGTTTATTGAGGACATTGGGCATTATCTCGATATTGACTTTTCATTGTATTGTAATAATTTCAAAGCATGATTTATTGTAAGAACTATAGACGATTGAGGAAAAATTTAAATAAACTTACACGAATTATATAATTGGTGTTTAAATAATTGATTGGATCTAAATATTAAAAGAATGCCTATACAGCTAAAACTTACAGGGTTGGCAAAATGAAAAACCCATTTAAAAAACCCACAGGGTTTTGGTGCCAAAAACCCACCCAACGAGCTATACAAAAACCCAACCCATACAAAAGCCCAAAGAATTTGAGATGTTTAAAAAAAAATGAAAAATGAGACAAAATTGAGATACTTTTTATATAGTATTTAATAACAAAATATCAAAATATAATGACATTCTTATTCCTAAGTTTTATCAACAAATCGGGTTTCTCACTTTTTTGTAAGGAAAAAATTAAATAAATAATTTCAATTGGAAACAGAACAGAAAGGTACTAATAGACCAGTCTTATTCTTATTCCTAAGTTTCAAAAAATCAATTTTTACATTAAAATATAAAAAACAAAACAAAAACAAAACGCCTTATTCATTATAGGAATAAAATTATTAAATTAATTAAACACCTAAAACAACTATTTCTTTTTCTCTTTTTTAAAATGGCTCATTTTAATTATTTTTACTAGCTTTTCTACCTTATCTGGCAGCAACTTATTCCGAAGATCAGTCCACACCAAACCATAGGAACTAAATATTCTTTCCAGAGCTGCAGAACTAGCAGGGCAAGAATGTAAGTTTGCAAAAAATGTGGCCATGTTCATTAAAATACGATCTGAATCTGAATTTTGAGCTGTAGAAGTAATCTTAGTTTTTACAATTGACCACCATTTGAATGCAGACATGTTTTTTATCACGCTTTCCTTAAAAAGCGATGATTGATAAATATCTTCATCCTTTATTTGGAATAATAGATAACCTTGGAAAAAATCTTCGTGATTCTCAAGTAACCAAGCCTCTGCCTCATCCTGGTATTTTTTTTCTAGGTTTTTGTCCATATATTTAGGATCAGTTAAAGAACATAGAAAATGGAAGGGTTGTATTGCCTCCTCAAATTTTTTTAATGTCTTTAATGTAAGGGCTTAGACATGGTTTGTTTAATAAATCTAGCCCCATGTTGACGGCATCGGCGAGAGTAGTTTGGTCACTCTGGAATTTATCTAAGGCAGTACCAACTGCCTGTAGTTGTTGCTCTAAGTCAAGTGCATTTTTGTATAAATTAATGTCGTCAATTTTTCTTATAATATGCTGATCAAGAGACTCTGGAAGTTCTTTTGAAATTTCTTGGTACATTAGGTAGTTAGCATTAAAGGTACTTACACAGGCCAACTGCAAATTCCAATGGGTATCATTAGGAATTTAAGGCATTAAAACCCTTTAAGTTTAAGAATTTCGTGAGGTTTATGGTGGTTTCTGATATATGTCTGTATTTCTACCAAGTGTTTGAGGACAGTTTGTGGCGAAACAATTTTTTCCAATAGATTTAAATAATGTGCATTACATCCATAGGTTAGTATAGAGGGATATTTCTCTGCAACCATTTTTCTAAATTTCTTCATTTTATTTTTATTGTCGGTTACTATTGCAAAAACGTCTTTATTGTATAATTCCTTACATTGTTTAATCGCACCTTCAGCGATTTCAAAATGATATTTAGATGTTTTTTTGTCATCGACGCAATCTAATGAAGATAACAAAAAAGAACTATTTCCGGTGTGAATGCTTGACGATATAATTGGATCGTTTCTAACACTAGACCATCCATCGAACATCAGAGTAACTGGTCTATTTCCCTCGGTCTGCATTAGAACTTCCCTTATTTCTTTTTTATAAACCTCGTAAACTTCATCCAGCAAGTTTCCGGTAATTTGTCTCCTATTAGGGGGTGTATAACCTGGTCGAAGGGATTGGATCATCTCAATAAAAGATGGATGTTCAACTGTGGAAAATGAGAGATTGCATGTATAAAAACATTCTGCAATTTTGAGGTCCAACTTATGTTTTTCTTCCTTTGATGTTTTCACGACTACTTTGTCCACAACTGTTTGTTTTTTTCTTTTAGGAGTCATTGTAACTGTAACACCGTCACTGTCACTCAATTGGGGGGGATTCTCTATCTTGTTCTAGCCTTTTCCTGTTTTTTTTTGTGCTTTCTGTTGTAGGGCACGAGGAAAAAGAACTATTGTCATCATCTGATAATCGCAAATGAACACTTTCCAAGATGTGCTTTAATCCTCTCTATTTTTCCCGTCAGTTTTTGAGGATAAAATTTGCACTTGAGTGTACCATCTGTCAATCGAATCACATATTTTACCACCTTTTTTAACCCTTCCTTTATTGTCTTGCTTTTTAGCTACCTTTGCACTTGTCGTAACTTCGTTTTCTTCTTTCTCCAAGTCTTGCTCCATTTCAATCTCACTGTCTGAAATCTCCGACGATCCATCCAAGATGTTGACGACCTCGTGATCAGCCTTCAAATTTCTAGACACAGAATTCCCTTCTGTTGATGTGGATGGTATTGATGAAAGACTATTAAAAGATTGTTGTGATGGTGTTACAGTCTTCCATCCCTTTTCCATCTTGTCATTTTTATTTATATCGTTTCCTGAGTTTACCACTTCTTCAAGTTGTATATCTTCAACGATAACTTCAACTAGGTTTGTTTTTGTTGTGTTACCATCCATATTTTTCTACCATAAAAGCAAGAAAAACCCATGTTGAAAACATTTATAGTTTAAAAAAAGTAAAACTCACCTTTTAACTTTTAGTTTGCGCATCAAAAAGAAACACACTAAAACACTCTGT
This sequence comes from Anthonomus grandis grandis, assembly GCF_022605725.1. Lineage (NCBI taxonomy): Eukaryota > Metazoa > Arthropoda > Insecta > Coleoptera > Curculionidae > Anthonomus > Anthonomus grandis. Next base: position 32,885,347 of record NC_065552.1, read on the forward strand.
TTTATTACTATTACAACACTTTACTAGTGTTGTGTAAAGTTTTAACACAACACCAAAAAACAACCAGTCTAGTCAAAACTTTAAAATTAATGTTATTTTTCTATAATTTGAGGTTAGAGTTCCGGAAAATGACAAATACCCAACAAATACCCAAGAAAAACACAAAAACCCAGCACAAATACCCAAAACCCCACCCAGAGCATACAAAAACCCAGATTTTTGCCAACCCTGTAAAACTAATAATGTTATTACATTTAACTATAATATAGACAGTATTATTTTAGCACGATAATCGACTTTTAGAGATCTTAAGGTTTTATTTGATCCCAGTATATGCTGTAGTAATCTGGCCTCCAATTCATCAAATCCATAAAGATAGTATTGAATATATTTAAAGAAAGGTGGTAAAATAATTGTACTTTAGATATGATGGCATTTAGCCTGAGCAGGGTTATCCTTAAAGTCAACTTCTAAAAAAGTTTCAATCTTCTCTTTTGGAAACAAGACGTGATAATTCTGATCAAGTCGTTTTGCATAATATTTTAAATAACAAAATGGGTTACCTTGAAATTTTAAGTCGTTTGTCATTTTTTGTAGCTAGAGATAACTCACAGCAACAACAAACATTAATTGCAACATATATTGCAACAATCTAAACCTGAATTATTTTTGAATGACTTACCTTAAATGGTAATTTGGTATGTACATTTTTTGTTAGTTGTATTTATTAGATATAGGCTCTTAAAAAATTAAGGCTATTCTGCTACTTTTACGTTTTTTTTACTACTTCATTGAATAACTTTGGTTGCTTGATTATTTTTATTTATCCATACTATTATTGGGCTTAAAGCTTGTTGATAAAATAAAAAAAATGTATTTTAAATTCGTGATCATATAGCGACCTACTGTAAGAGCACAAGCGCTCGTACTAAAGCCCCATTTCCTCTCTAATTAGTGAGAGGTCGGACGGCGGCAAGTGTTTTCGATAAATAATTTTTCGATGTTTGTTTTCTCTCCGGGTTGACTGTTATTAATTCTGTTTGGTTTACTAATATAATGATACAATGTTTATTTAAGACGTTAGCATCTGTGTGCTAGTGGTTCTTAGTATGCTTTAGTATAGTTGTAGTTTTGTATATATTATTGCTAATCAGTAGCGGTATGTTTTTGTTTATATATTTAAATCTTTTGCTACCTTACATAAGTCGTATGTATAATTTAGCTCCTTCTTATATTTTTGACGAACTAGTTACATGGGCTACTGTATAATATGATTTACCCTCGTCCTTGACCTTAAAAGAGTTATTGCGAAATTCTGGAACAACTCGTTTTTACATTCGACTACAAGGACTGCCACTCGTATTGTTGACGTGCACAGAAAAAGAGTTTTCAAAGAGTCTTGTTAACAACCGAGTATCCGGTTCTTAGGTCCGTTTAAGTATGCACCTCGCGTTTTGTACATGCGGCAACTTTATGAGACTTAAGTGAATAAGGGCTTTTCTACTTTTATTTACATTTCACTGCCGGTTTCTTATGCGCGTATTGTTCTTTTACGGAAATCAAAGCTATTAAAAGGCGTTAGTTATGGTTTCGGAAATAAGGTAGGTAGGTCTTGATAAAAAGTAGGTAAGGGTCAAAATTATAATAAATCTGTTATACATTTGATAATTTTTAAAATCGGGCAAAGCTAGATAAACTCGATTCGCTTTTAATATAGTACTCTCATAGAGACTAGGACTTTAGGGAATTATCTATTAAGTTAGGAGGTACAGATAAATTATTTCATTAATAACATCTGTTAAGCTCTTCTACTCAATGTTTGCTTTGCATTTTTTTAGTCCAAGAGAGTACTTATATAGAGAATACATATATTTCCTACAGTTCCTATAAAGCTATCCAGGTAGAACTACAAGGAGAGATTATGAAGTCGTCTAGGTTAACAGATTTTAAGTACTATGATACTTTAACGTACAAACTATTAAACAAAAGTTGAAAACGAAGTCTAAGGGGTTCTACTATGAGGTTGTCCAAGTAGAAGAAGACATCTATCTACACACCTGCTCAAAAACAAGGGATATCTAAAACTTAAACTATTCATTTTTTAACAACTATTTCTTACTTACCTGACTATGTTGAACAATGTAACACGGTTCTAGCAGCATTTATTGATGTAAATATATTATGACTTAAATTCATCTGAAAATATTTTACTCACAAAAAAACTGGTTTTTTAAAGATTCCTATAATACACAGTTTTGATGATGTATAATATAATATAATATAATATTACTAGTTCACTGTGAAGCCTGGTAATTGAAAGGTGTATTTTAAATTAAATTTTAAGGGCTGTAGGGATGCTTGAGGCTGCAATGCGTCAAATTGATAATGCCAATGCTATAGGTACCACTCAGAGCGTTATCTCTGGCCTCTGTAACCATTATCGAGAGAGTGGAACCATACGTGAAAGGTATTTGGGTCGATCAAGGATGACTACCCCTCATATGGATCGATATGTTCAGTTAGAAGCTCGAAGAATACAGTACAGCGCCACAATTAGTAAGTTATCTGTGCGAAGCTCATAACTGTGACTGTTTCAAGATATACCATTTACAGAAGGTTAAGAGAAGATAATCTAGTGAGTCGAAGCTGTCTTAAATCCAGCGAATGACTCCAGTCTAGCTTGGCTTCAGGCACGTGTCACATGGGAGCAAAATCAATGGCAAAATGTTTTGTTTACTGGTGAATCTCGCTTTGGCTTGTACCCAGATTATGGAAGAGGGCACCTGGTACAAGAAATCGAATCCATCCTGCACAGGAGTTTCACAGTTAAAGAGCAGGCACAATTATGGTATGGGCAGGAATTTCTCTTGGGAGTCGAACTAAGCTTGATCTTCTAAATCGTTTCTTATCAACAAACTAGAATCTATTGTCGTTCCATACGACCAAAATATTGGTGCAAATTTTATTTTAATACATGATAAATGCCACTTCACATACACATGGAAATTTTTGTGTTTTAGACTACCGTGGCTATAAAGCATGCCTGGCATATCCTTCAGCGAAGAGTTCTTCAGGCCCAAAACCAGTTTCAAAACCGAGATCAGCTGTTCCAAGCTCTTCAATAGTGTTGAATAGCAATTCCCCACGAAGATCTGGATAACTTAATCCTTAGCATGAAAAGACGTTGTAGAGCCATAATCAATGCATAAGGAGGTCACATTCCATATAATTTTTTTTCTTTTCTTTTTTTTTGTATATCTCCACTTATTACAGCAAATCACTTGGTTACAACAAATATTTAATTTAAATTTAAAAGCATTGTAATTAAAATATTCAAAATCTTTAAATTTGGAACATGTGTCTATGCAAATAACTGAGATTTACTGAGAGACAATCAACCAGCTAGTTCTATAAAGCTTTAGATGCAAATATTCTAACCTAAACTATTTAGATTTAATTCAGTAAACATGAACTCACATGTGCCTATCAGTACCCAAATGTTATTAATTTTCCTTTATAGGTTTAGTATGAGGAGAAAGCATGCTGTTAAAAATACCCGTTGTAATCTTTTGATTTATTCTTCCACAAAATATGACTGCTCTTGAGGACTATCGAACTAGGTGTGATAGAGTCAATTGGGGTAAATGTAAACTGGGGTAATTGTAAACACATCTAAAATAAGAAACACAACAACATTTAGATTTCAAATTTGGCGCGAAGCTCACTATTCGAGTCGTGCCGACGTCGGGCGAACTCGGTTTCCCTCGAAATTTTACTCCTGTTTGTGCTCTTCTTGCATTAGTTGGCTGATGCAATTTGATGTGTTTGGTGGTTTTATGTTGAATTTTGGCACCGAAGTTTTCGAATGCAAATCATCGAGGTAAGTTAGATATTTCATTTAGACATTGTTTGTTATACTATTGTGTCTATTTTACGCCTAAATGTCTGTCGACAAATTTTATAATCACTGAAATAATTCAGTGTTTACATTTCCCCCTAATAAATTTGTTCTTGGGGGAAATGTATACACACTTTTGGGGTAATTGTAAACATAATAAAATTAGTGTCTCGCCGTTAATTTATGTAAAATGAGTAATTTCTTTGTCTTGTTGCAGTGTAAATATGCCTCGTACTTATGTAAGGAGAAAAGAAGCACCTTCTTATACAACTGAAGATGTTGCGAATGCCGTTGCAGATGTCCAAAATAAAAATAAAACGTATCGTCAAGCAGAAACGTTCTATGGTGTTCCCAGATCAGTTATTTACCAAAGGATAGGAGGAAGAAAGACTCTATTAAATGTGACAAAGGGTTAAACGTTCCCAAGTTTTATCCTCAGATATCGAAATAGTGAAATGTTTATTGGCACGTACTGCGATGGGTCTACCATGTGACAAGGCAGAACTTAGACAACTGGTTGGAGAGTATGTTAATGCAAAAGGTTTAAGAACATCATTTAAAAATGGAGTACCGGGAGAAGACGGGTACTACTCATTCATGAGAAGACATCCTGAACTGTCTCTTAAGAAACCGGAACATTTGCAAAAACTGCGGAAGGATGCTAGAAAACCTGAGATCGTCTACCATTTTTTTGATGACCTGAAAAGAATCATTGATGAAAATAATTTAGATGATAAAGGAAGCTTTATTTTTAATGCTGACGAGTCAGGTTTTAATAATGATCCCTATCGTATTAGGGCAATTGGAGAGAAAGAAAAGGCCCTGTGCCGGATATCAATTCAAGGGAGCTGGAGTTCAGGCTCGTTGGACTTCCAATAGCGCCTATCCAGGAACTCTATATGCGGCCTCCATTAATGGATGGATGGAGGAGCCGCAATTTATCCAGTGGTTTACGACAGGGTTTATACCTCACATTAAAGATTTACGAACTTCCCAAAACCTTCTAGATCAAGCAGTTCTACTGTTGTATGATGGTCACAGCAGTCATATGAGCGTCAGAGTTATTGAAGAGGCAATGCACAACAATATTATTTTGATAAAGTTTCCAAGCCATCTTACGGATAAGCTTCACCCTTTGGACAAGGGTGTCTTCGGACCCTTAAAGGTGAACAAAAAGGAATAAACAATTGGTGAAGTTTGTTAAGGACGAATGGGACGAGGGTGTGGACGCCTAACTAAGGAAAAATTTACCGAATTACTTGGCATTACTTGGCAAGAGTCTATGGTTTCTAGCAATATTATATCTGGATTTAAAAATACTGGCGTATACCCAGTTGGTCGAAACAAATTCTCACAAAATGAATTTACACCAGAAGACTTGGCCAAATACGAAGCTGCCCTCAAAGCTCCGAAATCTGTAACATCCGATGCTATTATTATCCAACCAGTATCCTCTAAATCAACTGTTGTTGCAATTTCTGAACCAAACCCACTTCTACCCACGGTCGACGATCAAATGCCTTCAACTTCATCATGTTGTAGTCAACATTCAGTGTCATCAGCTGAAAGCCGACTACATCGTCAACTGACTACCAAAAATTATTAGTGGCATCTACCTATAGTACATAACCATCGACGTCATCGTCTATCAGTAAATCGACAGAAATTACCAACATTTTCTTGCCACTCAGCTGCCGTGAAGATATTGTTGAAGAGAAAAAACAAGTCATACCGAGATTAAAGCAACAAAGATATGGAGAGGTATTAACAACCAACCAAGTTTTGGAAAGACTAAGAGAAGCAGAAGAGAAGAAGAAAAATAAAGGAAAAAAAAGGCTAATCCGAAAACGGATAACAAAAAGTTAGAGCCGAAACGAAAAAAAATGAGAAGTGAACCAGTTGCAGAGTCGGAAAGTTCTGATGGAGAAATAAGTCTAAGTGATACTGATGATGAAATGGATTGGGCAGAACCGGAAAAACAAGATATAGAGCTTAAAAAAGTCGAAAGTTCGGACTTGTCCACAGGAAAATTTATTCTTGTGCAGTTCAAAGGTGGAAAGAGAAAGATTACTCTTTTTAGAAATGTGTGTTTAATTGAAGCTGTGGATGAAAAATTAACGGAAATCAAAGTGACTGGTCTTAAATCCTGGGATGCATCAACAATGCTTTTCAACATCGTTGAAACTGATGTCAGTTATATAACCTTGAATCAAATCATTGGTGTGCTTCCCGATCCTGGCATTTAAATGAAGGGAGAAAGAATACTATACAACTTTCCAGCAATAGTTCCTGTTTATGAGCAAAACTAATTTTTTATACCTATAATATTATTATAATTACATACTTAGAATAAATTTCTTTTATTAGCGTTCTCAAAAATAGTTTAGTTTTAGTTAAAATAAACAGAACTGTTGGAAAATATTTACTTTTATCTCGATTTTTCATTTATATTGCAAGCAAAACCTTTAAGGTCACATTATTTTGGGGTAAATGTAAACACGACTTATATCAAAAAATATTTCGCTACACAGCGACTTTATATAGTTCGTTTACATTTGCCCCAGGTTTTTTCCTGGTAGAGTAAATGTGTCAAGAGATGCTTGTTTACAATTACCCCTAAAGAGTAGGGGCAAATGTAAACGGACAAGCATGTTGAATATATTTTTTTTATCTTAATGTGACTCGTAATTACAGAAAACCACTAGTAATTATCAAAGAAGATACTATGAGCTATGTGACTGCTAATTTACATATATAACATAATGCGTGATGTCCACAAAAATCGTTTATCAAGTCAAAACATTAAATATCGTCCACATTTACCCCAATTGACCCTATGATATTTCTTCACAAGTTGATTAGTAATGCTATTGATTTCCCTGAATTGTTATCGCGGATAAACTTTAGATGCAATACCAGAGTCCTTAGAGAGACGTCCCTTTTTCTGGTTGAATGTCACCATACAAACTAAGGTAAATTTTCTCCAATTAATCGACTCCACATGTTGGGAAATAGATTTAATCAGGCTTTTGACTTATTTAAAACTTAAAAAGTGTCTGAGTGAGTTTACTCGTTGAGTATCAAATAAATTTGATTGCTTTTACTTTTCTTATCTATTTGTTTTATCTTATTTGTATATCTTGGGCTACTACATATTAATATACATTTAGATAGATATATTGTTGATGGCAGAATAATTATATACATTTAGGGTTAGGATATAATTTATTTTGTAATTTTGTTAGAATGGGGACATCCCGTAAATAAATAAATAAAAGATAATATCCTAAACAAATTCCTTACTTTCCTTTCAAAACATTAGTATTTTTTTTTATTTTCCTTTAACCTTAACAAATACATATAACTATTTCTATATTAAAACACAAATAAACAACTTTCTCCAAAAAGAAATCAGGTAAAAGGCTCTAAATCAGCTGATCTCAAACGCTCAAATATCCTTCCAAACCTGTAATTACTCTTCGAACCTTCTTTGAAAACCTGTCAATGGCAAATAATGTGCTCCTTTTGAAGGTAACCATTTTCTAAATCCCTAGTGAAAGAAGGGCATTATGCACATTTGTTACGGTCAAATTTTTTGTGTACTTTGCCACATCTGGGTCCGATCTTTTGATCGTCATGCCAAAAGAACTTTACTGCGCATGCTCATAAAGCACGTTGTCTAACTCACAACAAATGACGTAAGTATTGTTAAAAAAAAACGAACTACCGTAATAACGCATGCAAAAGTCAAAGGCTTATAATTAGCATCTAATCATACTAATAATATCGCGGCAAATTACAGCAGGTAAACAAATAAATTGCTCGGGTCGTGCCAGCGAAAGTATAATTAAAGCGTGCAGCGACAATACAAAAAAAAAAGCGATCTAAGCAAGCCCAAACAAGGTAAAACCGGTGCATTGACACAAAAAAAAATCACATTACCTCCAAGTTGCGCATTCAACTGTCTCGAACTTCACTCTCGGGTGGCGTTGCCGCTACGTCACGGTAAGCGACATCGCGTTAAAAATCCGTATAGCGGCAAGGTTTAGGAGCGCGATAGCCGACAACGTCGCATCGCCTACATACACAGATTAATGTTAAAATATTTCGGGATTCACCGTGCGATTTCACCGGGTTGGGATGCTCGAATTTTCGCGAGATTTTCACAGTAGGTCCAGCGATCGTGCACTGCTCGGTTACCGGAAAGAAATTTTGAGAAAATTGCTTTTTTCAGGTAAAATCGTGAAAATTGACGGCGACGTGTTGGCCTCTAAAACATTTCGGACGTACTAGCTGATGTAAAGAAGCGAGCTTCGGCTTCGACCCGCCTGACAGAAACCCCGCCCCTGACCAATGAAATACGCGGTTTCGCTTTGACGTCACGCGAAAAAACGCGATACGAACCGAATGTGCCGCTCGGCATAGCAGGGCTCTCGCCATACCATTTTGTTGTACGTTGTATGTGTGCGTTGATTTTGTTTTCAAACTTTATTTTCGGTTCTCTACATTCTGCCGGCTAAGGCTAATGGATTTTGTTACTCTATATAGGGAGAGCGGGCAGATGGTTTTTTTTAACTTTAGCGAAGCTCTATAAGAACTGCACGAGATGGGTGGGGGACCGCTGATGAATGAGCGCACAGTGGACATGGGATTGATTTTTATGACGGCTGTAAACGCGCTTATTAAAGGTGATGATGACGGCAGGCGGGCTTTTGTGGGGTTATATTTGTTTTTATTGCGAGGGTATTGAGGTGTGCCCCTATTTCAAAGTGGGCCGGACGATTTGTTACTATTACCTGTTTAAATGGACGATTATAACTTTATTAGACATTGTATTATAGTATTTTATATTCTATTCAAGGCACGAACTTAATAAATATACCTGGTCTTTTAATGTAAATTGGCACCATAATTAAAAATACCGCTGCCTGGTGGCCGCCATTTTAATAGTGATTGTGTACTTTTAATATTGGTCATTCTGACCATTTTCCGTGTTGCCAACAAAGGATACATTAAATAAAAAAATCTAATGAAATTGACGGTGCTGACATTTGACATGTGCTTAGTAAAGAACTTATTAAATCATATCAAAACGAAACAAAAAATGATTTATTATATAACCAGGAAGATGCTACATTTATTGTTTTTTAACGAATATCTGGATAAGGTTAGTAATTTTAACGGGACCAATATAATTTTAGGAGATTTCAATTTTGATTAGCTTAAAGACACATTTTATGGCAATAAGATAAATAACATTGTCTACACAAAAGGTGTTACGCAAACTGTTAAAACGCCGACCAGAATAGTTCCTACAAGTCAGACATTGATCGATTTTGTTGCCACTGATAACAAGCACTTTGCACATAAGGACACCTAAAATAAGTGATCACTCAATTTTGTCAATTTCGATTAATCAACAAAAAGAACAAACTATCAAGAATCAAAGAACTTTTAAAAGCTATAAATGTGATCAACTACAAAAAGAGCTGCTTGACATTAACTGAAATAAATATTTTTCGCACGTGAATTTATTGGCTGATCCCTTTATTTTTGATATTGAAACTATTTTAGATCGAATGTGCTCTGTGGTCAAAATTATTCAAAAGCAAAAATATATGGATAAAAATTGGATAATGTTGATATTTCATATAAAAAGCCTGTTTTGGATAAAATTGAGGCTGACTGGGATGAGTATAAAACAAATATAGTTCGCTAGACTTTTGGTCCGTGGGGACCAGTTTGGAACATATAGCTCTTGTCTGTGAAGAGCCATAAAGGAATTCTTAAAAAAAAAAAAAACAAAAATTATCAGATGTACTTAAGTCTGGTTAGTCGGACTAAAATTTATATGCGAAGAAAAGAGAGGACCAGTTCTTGGGGTATCATGCTTTAGAGAACCATAATGTATTTATATAGTCGCGTTTTTTATCGCAATATAGTATGTTATATGTCAAATATCTGTCAAAATGTATTAATTATTGTATCCTTAAGCCTAAATACCACGTTTTAACAGAATCGGGCCAATAGCAAAAAAGCTACAGTAGTCAGGTGATCTGAAACTCAAATGTCAATTATCTGACATAACTTAATAATCGTATCCTAAATAAAACATAAATACCAAATAAAACAACAAAAAACTTTGATCCACGAAAAATTTGGAAAAAAAGGTTTTAATATTTTATAAATTAAACTATGAGTTTGACAATATTTTGTTTTGAATAAAAGTGATAAAAAATAAAAAATTAAATAATTTGTGTGGTTAAAATTCGGCAGATCTAAAATATGTCAATAAAATGACTAGTAAAATCTTAATTAAGACAACAACAGCATGTCATATTAACACCAACAATAAACACATAAAAGGTCAGTTATAAAGTCATTAAAATCTTTCACTAAAATATTCTTGAATACTATTATAGGCTCTCACAACAAGCAAATTTTTAACTTCTCTCCTTGTTAGAAGTTGTAAACGTATTTGCGAAACTTGTTGCCTAACCGCAGTATGTAGTCTTTAATTAAGCTCGCGGACTATTTTAGACCCCTGTCAAAACATAACAATGGTACGCTTGCAGCGGACTATTGTTTTCCGGTCAATCTGCCTGTTTTCGTTGCAACTATGAGTGTGTAAACAATCTTGGCACAAAACCCCACTGCGGTATCTAAGTAGGTTAATCTTGTAAAAAGGGATCAGAGATGGAACTTCATTTTTATACCCAATAAATTGCTGAAAGATGAAAGAACTCTTTTTATACACCCGGTTGTCTGTCGCATGATCAGGAGATCCTTATAACAGCACACACTCCTAAATCTTCTTTCATCGGAAATCTCTCTAATGCTAACAGGTAAATGATTATATAATTGACGTCCTGTATAAACGATGGAATCAAGCACAAGTTTTCCTAGTGATATAACTAGACAAATGCTTAAATATTCTGCTTTTATATTTTTTATGTATCAGTGACATTGTTTCAAGTATGAGCAAAGATGGTAATGTCTAGTATCAATATGTTATTCAAAATAAAGGGTGGTTTTCATGAGTCCCTCAGTTTGGCTTTAGTCACGTAGCTAATTGCTCTTTTTTACAAGATAAATATTGTTTGCATCAGCTATTTAGCACAAGAGCCCCAAAAACATATTCCATAACGTAAATGAGATTCTATTAATGCATAGTAAGTCTGTTTTATTATGTTCTTATCCCAATTCTGATGAAATAATTTTTAATGCGAATATGTAACCCCAAGAATTTACTTACAGGTGTCATGTACTAAATTATTTTCCAAGTAAACCAGACCCAGATTACACTTAAAGGACATACTTTTGGTTCTTGAAATGGTAAGACAATTTATTTGAATTACACCAATTTTTAACTAAAGCTATGTTTATATTTAGGCTTAAAAAATGCTCTTCAGTCCCATTCCACATAACTGTAGCATATCAGCAAATAATGTAAAACTTCCAGTTATGTCTTGTTTAACAATGCCCTTTACATAAAAAAGGAACAAAACAGGTCCTAGAACAGAATCCTGGGAAACCAGACTGTTCAGAAGCCCTTGATTTGAAGTAACGCCATTGTAAGATACTGTCTGAACTCTATTGCTTAAATAAGGTCTAAACAGCTTAGTGCCTTACCCCGAAACCCATAGGTCTCCAGCTTGTGCAGCAATACTTCATGACACACAGTCAAAAGCCTTTGTTAAATCAAATGCTTTTGATCAGAAGGCTGCAGCTGCAACCTGTCGAATATTATTTTTCGATAACGCTCTTCAAGAAAGTTAAATATTACTAGTGGACTTTTCATCTAAGAAACTAAATTGTTTAGAACTTATCATATAATTTTTTGTTAAACAATTCATCATGCGTGTCTTAACCAGTTTTCTACCACTTTTGAAATAATCGGTAGTAAAGCTATTGGCCTGTAGTTAGAGGAACTTTCTTCATATCTGCGTTTAAATAGAGGAACAACTTTCAAACTAGGAGGAAATATACCTTTAGCAAAGGAGCGATTTGTAGCTTCTTCGAAGATTCTAAAAGCGTTATTAGGAAGCTGTTTATATATCTTAGATGAAATTCCGTCCCACCCGGAGCCTTTTTACTATTATTTCTTTAATTTCATATTCATTAGTATGTGTAGCGAAGAATGTCTTTGGTTGATGCAATTGTCTTAAAAAACTGTCAAAGCGTACATCACATTGTATATTAGCTGATAAATTTCCAGATATATTACAGTAAAAATCATTTAGCTCACCAGCATTCATGTTGGAATCACATGATTTTCTAGAATTCTTTTTATCCCTAAGTTCATTAATAATTTGCCAGATATCCCTTTGTTTATTTGGAGAGGTTTGTATTTTATCATTATTATAAAATTGCTTTGCTGTTTTACAATTCTACGATATAGTGACCGATATATATTAAAATAATTAATGAAAAAGTGATAATACAATCATATTCACTCTTCTAATGTAATGAAAGGTTCTCACATTTTTTGCTGAAACTTTTATCGCTTTAGGAACCTAAGGATAGGAGCTCGGTTTTACCAGTCGTGTTGTTCGCATCGCAACTTGGTTATCTCCCTGCCCTTAGCCTTCCAAACTTTAAGATAGTTGCGTTGGTTCTGAGTTTTTTTTTTAACTAAATATAACCTTCTCTTTTATTGATTGATTCAATGTTAATAAAAGGTTTCACGTCAGCACACAGAAAAAATTGATTACAAAAAATCCCTATACTTTTGAGTAAACCGAAGAAGAACACGATGTATGGATTTCTAAAAACGAAGACTAACTACACAATTCGTTGTAAAAGACGCCTCATCGAAAGCGATAGCAAAGGTTTTTATTTTGTAAGTATTTTTGACAAGAAGATCTTATTTGCTATAAAAATTACGTGTGTAAATATGAAATTAACTACACGTCTTAAAGAGCCTTCTAAATATTCCTAATTTTTTTGTATTTTTAATTTCGGCTCGGATAAGGTATTAAAACTACCGTTTGTATTACTTTTAAGTGGCCCTCACACGATCAGTATTACTGACAGTTTTTTGAAATACTGACAATAGTACTATCGTGTGAGGGCAAATACTAATGGCCTTTTAGTATAGTGATAATACTTTCGGGGTCCTAAAAGTATTTAGGCGGAGCCAAAATACTGATGAAAATATTGATCGTCCGAGCGCAGTAAAGTAAAGTAATTCAGTATTTCAAGTGAAGTCATCGAGGCATCATGGAAATGATGCAGTCTCCAGTAGGGTCATCTTCATCCAGCATATCTTCTGAAGAAGAAGAAACAAGAAAATCAATATTAAAGAGGTTTATTGCAGCTTATAAGTCAATGCCAGAGTTGTGGAACATCACATTGAGAGAGTATTCCGATCGAGACAAAAAAAGACGCGGATACGAAGTTTTGCTTCAAATTTATGTACGTTTAAAGGCACAAGCCACTATTGAATATGTGAAAAAGCAAATTAATACACTACGTAGTATTTACAGGAAGGAATTGGAAAAAATAAAAGACTCTAAACGCACTGGTAGTAGTGCTGAAAGTGTGTATGAACCCAGTTCGTGGATATTTTATGAACTTCAGTTTTTAGCAGATGTTGAAATTCTGGAGAAAGGAAGAAGCTCAATAAAACAAAATGAGGTAAGTAAATAGTGTTTTATTGGAACAGGAAAGTTACATTTTACATTTTTTAAACAAATCAAAATACCTATTTCGATTAAGTTAAATTCAATATTTTTCTTTGCCAAGCCACTTGCATCTCTTTATTTAAGTAGTTCCTAAAGCGTTCCCTAACTTGCTTAGCGTTTTTTGATGCATTTCGATGTGATCCTAAACGAAGCCCATTCAATGTATGTTCGGATCTGTCTGTGCCAATAACGACGTCCCCTGTTTCCTTGTTTTCTACATTTAATATGTTATTATAATACCTTGATCCGGAATTCGCTGGTTTAATAATGTGAACGTGCTTTCCGTCGATTGCCCGAAGGCAGTTCCAAAATTGCCACTTTGCCCCAAAGTCCTTTGCTATTTTCTCCCATTCGTCTCCGGTTAATGGTATCTAAAAAAACAAAGCATTTAATTCATTGATCTGTTTCCTATTGTTTCAGCGTTCTGAAGCCATGCAACAAAAAGAAGGCACTGATAGAACTGAGAAAGCAACAAAAAGAAAAGCTACTGGAAACCAGGATAACCAAGATCGTCAGCAGCTATTATCTATAGCGCGTGAATATCTAACTAAAGACGATGAATATCCCATTGGAAAAATTTGGGAAAAAAAGTTGAAAAGTCTTATTGACCCACAACAACGAAGGTTGGCGGAGAAATACATAAATGATATTCTTTTCGAGGCGGAACAGGGTACCTTAACCAAAAGCTCCGTCAAAATAAATTGTGACGAAGCAAATTTTGTTGATGTATATTCAAGAGCACCATCAGTTCAAAGTTTATCATCCGCAAGTTGCAACTATAGTTACACTTCAACGCCCATGTTCTCTCTACCAATGCCAGTAAAAATAATGTTTACTTACTGATGTAGTCTGCCAATAATTCAAATATGGCGTTGCAAACCTCCATTCACAATTTCAATTTCACGATCTCCCAGTAGCTAAAAATCGTAGCGTCAACGCTAGCCTTTTGTTTGCTGATATTGCTTGCCTTAAGTTTGTGTCCTATTTGGTAATAGAAGGCCTTAGGAGATTGAGGAGTTCATTGTACACATCACTACTCTTTCGGAAATAGTTTCGATAATCATCTGGATCCGTGTTATTTATAAAACAAATTTAAATGAGTGTATTTTTGACGCTGGCCTATCCATTGTTTCATCCAACGTCTCTTTTGCTTCTTGCGTTTAAAACTTGTACAGTACAATATAATGGCAACACAAGCTTTTTGTTTATTGCCCATTTTTTTGAAGAAGAGGAATACGAGAAAGAACGATCACAACAAAACTAAATATTGTATAGGTTACTGATAGAAATATTGATAGTGTAGGTGAATTTCAATATATTGATGAAATACTGACTGATCGTGTGAGGGCCGCTTTAGGCAGTTCAATATAATTGTTGATCTTGTTTCTAGTTTGGTTGCTATGACTGAAGTATATTTTTTAAGTTCGCCAATGAGCTCTAAGAATTTAAACTATTTATTTAATATCAACAAGAATAATTTAATACGATGAATGTGATAAAGTTCAAAGGAATTTCCAAAAAATTATAAAAACAATTTATTTATTAGAAAAGGTTAGAATAGATTCAAATGTATCCAGCAGTCAATATTGAAATGTATGTAAACTTGGAAATCAGAATGACTGATTATATTAAAGAAAAAATCGTAAACCATGAACTAATAGTAAAATTGGAATCTTTTTTTGTTCTTTAAATTCTGCACCATCAGTTACCATTATATATTGATTTTATTGTAAAATAGTAATAGTCAATTAAAGATAAACAAGGGATCTCAGAGAGTTTTGCACTTTTATTTTATTTATAACTTTTAAGCCTATTCATATCAAATTGCCTACTTTTTCGCAACGGGAAAAAGGGGGTTCGACTGAAAATATTCACCCTCCTGGACTCTTACGAAATGTGCGCAGTAATTAAAATATTGAACGTGTTCGTGATGCAGTTGCCCAATAACCACACAGATCAGTGCGAAAACATGCTGCGTTTCTCCAGTTACATAAATCTTGTGTTTTTTGCATCTTGAAGAAAGACCTGAATCTACGTCCTTCTAAAATTCAGATCGTGCAAGAATTAAAGAAAACATATTATCCTATACGATTGATGTTCGCTAACCAAATGTTAGAGGAAGCTGATAATTTTGACAGAATTTTCTTCTCGGATGAGGCACATTTGCACGGATACGTTAATAAGAAAAATAGTCGTTATTGGTTAAAAGAAAATTACTGTTTGGCAGCAATTTCTTCCAGAGGCATAATAGGCCCATACGTTTTTAAAGATAATGTAGCATTTTATTTTTCCATTTAAATTGATTTTTATTAAAATAAGCTAAATGCTCCATTGGTTACTTAAATAAATCACAATATGAATTGTTTTTAATTATCAAGTAAATAAGGCGACAATTTCTCATGATTAATATAACTGAAATACATTTTTATTTCTCATCTTAAAGGGAAATAATTCGGTATACTGGTGGCGCTTGTATATCATTACGCCGCAGATTTTTTGATTTATTGGGTTCTGCTCCCTGTCTTGGTTCTTCATGGGTCTGTCACTTGTCAAGATCGATATCGATTGCCACTTCCGATATTTCCGGTGACTTGGTTCCCGTTAGAGATGGGTCAAACCCGCTATTTTTGTATAGCAGTTGCTATTGCTACTGCTCAACTGAGATAGCAGTTAAATATAGCTGCTATTTAAATAGCAGTTATTACATCAGCTTTATCTGACACGTTACGTATGTGTATGTATGTATGTATGTATGTATATTTATTAATATACATAATTTTAATTAAGTAAAGTTGATTGTTCTTTTTAAGAATGTTTTTTGTCCCCATTGGTTACACAAGTTAATTTTTTAACTTAAATTTTATTTAAAAATTGGATTAATCTACGATAAATACGATACTGGATTCAGGATTTTTCCAACGAATTTTAATTCGCACTTACAAACTTATTATACATACAACTGTTAAAAGAGAATATTATTCGAACTTTTTTAAAATTAAATTTTCGGTTTACACGATTATTATATTATATTCGTTTAAAACGGGCTTTAGAACTCGATAAATAAATTACGGGGACCTAACTGAAAATCTCGACGATATATTATAAAATATATATTATTATACATATATTATTATGTAATATGAACGTCCTCCTGGCTCTACGATATTAAATATTTAGATATTCCTTGTCACCCAATATCCACCTGTTCCATACCATCATTAATTTCAAAATTTACTCCATTTCGCGTGGAATATGTACCATTTTTCTCTCATTATCTGGGCGCGATGTGCAAGGTCGAAGCACTGGTACGAGATCAACGACGGTGAAAACAAGTAAATTTTTGGTGTCGATACTAAGTCAATTGCTACAATCGTTCAAACAATTTAATTAATTTTCGGTTTAAAAACCATTGTGTGATAGTGGTGAGCCTGGACAGCAACTAAGGGGATCCCCTTTAAGAAGACCACAACTGTCTTATTCGGTAAGTGCCCATTTGAGTAGTGTGGTACATTGGTTTTTTACAATTTTCTTACTTAGCAATTACTTACAATTTTCAAATACAGTCCACAACCGTTTCAATTTTCTATTATGCGTTGACACCACTCTTTTCCTACCAATAATTGTTATAAATTGCTTTAAACAGAGAAAAACAACAATAAAACACATTTTGTTTTTTAAAAACAGACCATATAAAATAATGTGACCCGAATTCCTGTTCCGGTAAATTCCGGTCATAAAGCCTGCTCTCTCCACCTGACTTGCTAAAAATGCAAAATATCCGTAAATAGTCGAAAATCGACGAATCGCGTCTCGCCGTTCAGTCGCAGTTGCAGATCGCGCATCGCAGTTTTGCTAATCTAACAAAAATCGGCTCGCGTGCTCATTATTATTTTGCTATTACAGCTGCTACAAAAATAGCAGCTATTTTTTGGGCTCATAGCAGTTACAATTATTTCAAACAAGATAGCAGTTATAAAATAGCAGGTTGCTATTTAGCAACCCACCTCTAGTTCCCGTGTGTTGGTAGGAACGCACGTAAAACTTTACGGCCCGACTAAAGAAGTGAGGATGCAAGTTATATGAAATATTCCTTACTTTTAATTCATTGGAACCTCTTTTACTTTATCAAGACAAGATTTGGTAATTTCTTGGCAGGATACCTAAGATTTAATTGGAAATTTAGCGAGGTGAGAGATAGACCATTTCTTTGTTTGTACCGGCATTGAGCTTTGTTATTATCACTGAAAAATTTTTCCAGGGTTTTTATTGCTTTTCCGTTCTTATCTTCGATTGCTTCTTAACCTTACCACTGCCTTGAGGGTGTAATGGCTTGGAGTTTTCTGATGTGCCACCACTGACACCAGAACAGTAACCTTTTTCTATTTCTAAATAATTTATTATTCTTAACTTGTTGTTATAGTTGATTAAGGTTGATTAGTGGGATATGAACAATTAGCTGAAGCCCATATGACCGTGGGTTGTATGTTCATGTCTTCCTCGCTATATTTTAATATGTACTATTTTCCATATCAATTAACTTTTAAGTACTTTGTCAAACTGTTGGGTATTACCTAAAAATTCCATATTTTAGTAGTAATTTTAATAATACACTCACTAAACAAGGTTAATGAACTTTCCCTGTGGTATTCATTTAATTATTTTCATTTAAATTTAATCTGACTGAAGTAAAGGATTGAATACCCATAAGCTATAATCTAACCTAAAGTGTCACATAATATTTAAAATTATTATTCTATAAGGAGTGATCACTGATTATATTTTACAAATATTGTATAAAGTGTAAAAAGGAGTTTATATGAATAAAATGGGTTGTTGTTGGGAACTGTTGCCTCTGATTGCTATAATATAATCCAAATTGTTTTTTACTGAAATTTAAATAATCAGGTAAGAAGTTTTCTTAGCTTTAGTAAAACTAAGTGGCGCATCTTTGGTTCTCTTTATTATTTTATTAATTTGCAAACTGTAACTTATATTGAATCCTTACCTACGAAAATCCAGCCTCCAGTAATTCTGAGCTACCGCCCGCAATACTTGTGTACAATTTAACATTGTGCGATAATAACAACGGACAAAATAGTAACGGTATGCCGCAGTGATCCATTGCCGCAGTGACTTTTTTAGGCCCTGGCCTTTAAGCCTTTGATGGCTTTAATGAGCAGAGGTGGTTTCAGCAAGATGGGGCTACTTGCCATACATCAAATACCACAATTGATCTGTAAGAGCACTGTTCCTAAATAAACTGATATCAAAAAGAGGCGATATTAACTGGCCTCCAAGAAGTCCTGACTTTGTTCCAAACGATTTTTTTTGTGAGACTGTGTAATGAGTCGAGCTTATAACAACGCCCTTCATCAAAAATTGTATTGAGCAAGAAATTAAAGCCATTAAGCCTGGTTCATAAATTCCGTACGGTAAGCAGTAAGACGTAACACGTATGACGATAGGAAAATAAACTACTAATATGCAAATGGAGCTATTCATATTATGCCGCAAGCCGTAAGAAGTAATACGCATGAAATGGTTTAATTTCATGTCATACTTCTTACAGTACCGTAAGTGATCGTCAATGTTCGCGGATGTAACCAATCAAAAGGGGTAGGCTAGTAGGGATTTTAGAGAGGAAAATATTCAGAAAAAGAGACAGAATTAATATTGCTACGTTTTTTTACTTCTTACGTTTTTATATTATGAATTCGCATGATCTTCACCGCATGGAGCTTACTTCTTACGTGTTACTTCTTACTGCATACCGTACGGAATTTATGAACCCACCTTAACTCTTGATTTATGCACAAAGTCTAATGGAAAATCTAAGGCATCGCTTAGAAGAGTGCGAGCGGCGAATTGGGCGACATCTAGATGATGTTATTTCCCACACATGAATTTCCACTAAATGTACTTTATATGTTTTAAATAAAGTTCGTTTATAAAATTAATGATTCCTTAGCAAAATTTAAAAGAAAAAGCTCTTTGAGACACTTTGTATTAAAGAAGCATTAACCCACAACATATGGGGTTGTTATAAAAAATGAGCTATTAAAAATGTTGTATGCTTTTTATTATTATAAGAATGTTTTCCTCTTATTAAAAGCGACTATAATTATAGTATCTTATTAATCTTTAGGATTGTTGTAAATGTTAATATAAATCCATTTATTATATCTTAATTGAGCTAATGCGTAGAAAGAGTAAAATCTCAGTGAAACTTTGTGACATCAGTACAAGTGGGGGACGGCTGACGAATAAGGGTGTAGTGGATACAGAATTGATTTTTACGGCGTCTGCTAAATCGCTTATTAAGAGTGATAATGATAAAGAACGGGGGATTGTGGGCTTATCTTTGTATTTATTGCAACGAGATTAAGGTGTGCTTTTATTTCAAAGTGAGGTGGACAATTGGCTACTTTTACCTGTAATATGTACTCTATTAAGCGTGTAAAGAGTGTAAGTCATATTATATTAACGCTGTTGTTTAAAGAAGCTCATAACGATAGAAAGCAAGTCTATATATTTTTTATTATTCTACTTATCTATGGTTGAGATGAAGGGTCAGCAGCTTGTCCACTCGAACACAGCTAAAAAAATAAAATAAAAAATTGGCAATTGTATATGACACAAGGCTTAAGGATCATAATTCTACACTGAGTAAAAAGGCATATGTATATGTATATATACATATGTAGGGATATGTATGTTTTATTAAAATTGTCTTACTGTTTCAAAGATGCAAAATAACTGTTATCGATTAAGTTTTTCTTTTATAGCTGTGTTATTATATAATAACGTCTATAATTATTTTCATATTTCTTAATCTATCTCAATTTTCTAAAATAATATAAAGACTGTGTTGTTGTTGTTGAAGCAAATTTTTTTTTCCAAATACTTTATTAATTTTCAACAAAAATGGGCCTGTATTGTATTTTTTTTGTGTTTTTGTTTTGTAATTTAAATATAAAGTATTTCCTGAGGATAGCTTTAAGACAAAAACTGATTTATGAGTTAGGGCTATTATAAAATTTTTTGAAGCTTTTTTCACGCTATCGATGCTGTTAAATCATTTAGAAATAAAAGAAAAAGCAAATCCCTCAAACGAGAACCTTGTTGCTACTCTGAGGATGTCAGTAAACTGATGTTCTTATAAAAGATATATGTTCAATAATTTTCTTTAAAACCACAATTTTTTCAATTTTTGTATGAGTAGGCACAAGTTATTTTGATCAAACACATTTTTAAAATACATATAAATCGCATCGGCCTTGCTTGCTTAAGACAAGACATGTAAATTACCTAAATCAACCGAGATTAGTCATATTTCTATTCGATTAAATTGTATTTTTTAAAAGTAACAAGAGAATTATATTTCTGCAATTTTCACAGACATTTCAGAAGATTCCTGGATTAATGTTAAGTTTCTATATGAACATTAGAGAAATACAATATATATTATGTATTTAAGGTTTTTATTCTTTTCATATCGTTTAGATCGTAATAATAATTTAAATAAATAAATAATAATAAATAAATTAAATCAACATAAAAGGGGAATAAAACGGGTACTCACATAAGCTGCACTAATTTGCCACTTGTTCGCAAAATTCTTGACAAGTTATATTTCGGTAAAAAACAGTCACATTAGGGAATAGGACACTTTTCAATATTGTAGTCACATTTGAAACTTTTTTGTCAAGTCCTTGACATACTTGAAAAACTAATCAACCATCAGCAAAATTTGTTTTAAAAATATAAACAAGAATAAAAAATTGTAAAAGTTAATAAAAACCAAACGACCTATAAAATGGAGCGCTAAGACATTCTTTCTAAATAACAATACGTTTTAAAATCTCTCTAGCAGAAGCCCATTTACCACTCTATCGACCTCCCACAATATTTACGACGGCTTCTATAAAACCGTTTTATGGTTGTCGTAAACTCTTCGAATATTATTGTGGTATCGCCATTTGACAAAATAGAATTCTTGCTCGAGATTGGTTTGTTTGTATGACATCGTTTTAGGTTCACAATGGTCTTTTTGGATTATCAGAAGTTATAGAATTGTTTTCATTTTTAACGGGTGATTAAAATTAATTCAGCATAATTAGTAACCCTTTTTCAGTGTGAATTATTAGGTTTATTACTATTTTGTTATTTAATATTCATAGATATTTAAGGAGACGCCTTACAAAGTGTATTGAAGTGGCAGGCGGGCATTTTGAACATTTACTTTATAGTTTTATTTTAATATTGTTACTATTTGTTATTTGTTGTCTTTACTGTTGTTACCCAGCCTATAGTACCGTAAACCGGCGTTACTTTGTCACCTTTTGAACACACTTTTACTTGTAACTCCGGTATCCTTCGGAATTTGGGTGGTCAAAAATTATGAGTATACCGACGAAATCATCCTCTACAACTACAACTATGCTAATTTTTTTTATAAAAAGCGATTTAGCTAAAAAAAATATGTTGATGGTGACAAAGTAATCCCTTGGTTGGGGCTTCTTTGTCACAAAGTTTTATTAACGTTTAAAACACCTTAAACGACGTTATACTGACAAAGAAACCCCAGATATGGGGCTAAAATATATTGGCGTGTGTCATTAGGTAGGTACCTAATTTTTTTTAACATCCAACTGGTGAAAAACAGGAAAAATAAACAACTTGCTTATACAAAAGTTGAAAAATATTTATTTCTAGTAAACAAACCAGAAAACAAAACAAGAAAATAGAAAACAAACTTATACATACATTTTGGTATCGGTAGGTGATAGGCAGTTAATGCCTAAATAAACAGAAACTTTGATACACAACCTTAATGCTGTAGTAAACATACAAAAATATTCAACTTAACATAAACTCAACAAAACAAAAAGTGAAAACTTCACTGAGGTTAATCAATACGGCACTAAACGTTAAGGCACTAGACTTTAGTTAGGCACATATTCGTCTTCTTCGTCTGTATGATAGGGATCTTAATCCGAACTATCTTCACATCTATCACAAATGAAATAGGGTTCCCTACTATCATTATTACAGATGCCACAAATCCATTTTTGGCATTTGCAGCATTTTATCCATTCAACTCGATGTTTGTAGTTTTCCCACAAACACTTACAGATGCCACATTTGTTTGAATCATCTATTTTTCGTGTCGATTTTCTTAATGGGAGATTTTTTTTTACCCTTAACACCCAACTTTGATTTATTTGTTGCGCTCTTCGAATTTCCTTTAGAGGTGGATGGTTCTGCATCATCATCGTTAATATTCATGGCGCTCTCGCCTATTTCTGAGGAGGTGATGAACGAAACATTTTGCCCTGGTTCTATTTTTTTTTCTCGTTTTCTTTTCTTCTAGGGATTTTGAACTTCCCTATGTTCTTTTAACAACTCAACTAAACTTTCGTCTAATGTTCTCCCAATTTCTTTTTCCTGAACAGCAGTATCGGGAAGTTTTCGTAGAACCTCTTGCGCATTATATGGATATAAGCCGGTGGTGCGAAATCCTGATATTACATTTTGCGACACTGTGTCACTTATGGCCATCCAAAGTCTGTTCAGTAAAATGGGAAATTGTTCTTTTGGAATTGACCCAGGATATCGACTTTCTCTTCGTCAGCTTTCGAGAATATCACGCCATCTTCTTCATTGGTCCGAATACCGCCACATCTAATGGTTGAAACGGGCTCATATATATATCATGTTCTTGTGCTGTCTGTACGACACTTGGTGCAAAATGGCTGGCCAAGTTGTCTTCTACGAGGATCACTCTTTTTCCAGGTTTTCTTGTTCTTAGGACATGTGCAAGTAAAATTTCCTTAAACCATATCTCGAATAAGTCGGCGTCAAACCAACCACTTGGACTATTTTTGTAAACTGTTCTGCCTTTACACCAGCTTTCATAAATATTATTGGCTTTTTATACCACCATGGGCGGCAACAAGACTCCACTGGCGCTGCCGCAGACCATTATGCTAATAATGGCTGTCCTGGAATGATTTTGGACACGTTCGACCCTTTTTGAGTTTCGTGGAACAATGACTTTTCTAGCACCGAGGTCATCAGTGACGTTTGTTTTCTCATTGTTATATATATGATCCCCACTAGAGTCTTATAATGCAGATGTAATATTTGCAAAAAACTTCAAAACATCCTCTTGGTCCACTGAGGATCGGGATCTTTTGATATTCAAGGCTATTCGAACAGATAAATTGTTTCGTTTGATGAAAGCACTAACCATATTATCCCCAGGGGTGTTGTCTTTTAATACAGGTATAACAATACCCTTTTTGTCAAGGTATTTTTTAATACCAGCCTTTATATCTGCCATTGTTAGTGGAAATCCCCATTCTGCCACGACTCCCAAGGATCTTGATATTAACGCTTCTTCTACCTTACTGAGGACTGTCGGATGTCCAACAGACTTTGGGTGCCTTCCAAGGCATTTATAGACTAGAGTCATGCGTGGGATCCTATAGGTTTGGGCCGCTAGTTTTTTGCTCATACCACTTCGAACGGCCTCCACTGCTTTTTCTAAATTTTCTTCGCTATAGTTGGCATATGGCACTAGAGCCTTTGTTTTAGGGCGTCCCTTTAGAGGGACGCTGGGCAAAAGAAAAAAAAAATTAAAGTAAGATAATATGTTTATTATGTTTTGTATATAATTACATTATATTTTAGGTATCATGGTAAAGTTTGAAACAAATTTTAGCATGCAATGCAATGTTACACTTTTCGCAGATGAATTGACTTTTTTTTTCACATAGGGCACATCGGCGCGGTTGGTTTCATTGTAGACTATCGGATGTCCAATATTATCGAATCGTACGTCATGTAATGGTCGACGCACTCTGGTTTTTTTTTGCAGGGGTTTAGTACCAAAACTTTTTAAAAAACTTAGCGATATGTATCGTCAAAACGCCAATAAATTAACAGAGTCAGGATGATTTGTTTTCAATTTTCGCATAAGTAACCAAGCATTCACAACAGATACATCTAATAAATATAAGACTAGTGGCCAATACCATTTCCTTTGTCGAAATCTTGATATATAAGCCGCAACAAGACCATCTAATTTGTCCTCACCACCCATATATTTATTATAGTTGGCTAATATTTTCGGCTGAGGAACGGTCTTCTTAGATCGGGTGACCCTGTCCCAACGAAGTGTGTTAGTTACTTCAGTGGTTTCAAAATTGGATGCAACAGAAACAACTTTAATTCAATACTTAATTCAATACAGAAACAACTTTAATACAATAAGAAACAATAATTGTTTTTCGATAAATAGTCAAAGAGAGGAAGGCCTGTAAAGTAATTATCTATAAAAATTTTATAACCCTTACCTGAAGGTAATTCGATTTGCTCTAGTAAAGATAGTATTACATCTCCACCCAAACCAAATTTGTTTTCTTTTTCTTTGTTTTGATTTTTTCCGGTATAAATATCAAAACCATACATGTATCCGCTACTCGAACCAATAGCCCAATTTTTGCAGCCAAATTTTATGGGTTTACCCCGAATGTATTGCTTGGCATAATGTTTTCCATAATATGGCACCATGCTCTCGTCAATGGATAAATGCTCATCAAAGCTATTGTGTGTTCTAAAATTTAGGTTTAGATGATCTATCAAGGGTCTCAATTTATAAAGCCTGTCGTCTTGGGGTAATTTTTAATTGTGATTAAAGTGAATATACTTTAGTAGAGTCTCAAACCGATTTCGACGCATGCTGTTTTGTAATATTTTTGGGATATCTTCTTCACTCGACCACTAGAGTCTTCTGTTTGGATATTTTCCATATCCCGATAAAAGAAACGCTTCTAGTACCACATGCAGTTCGTCCAGAGTAAAATTTAGTTTTATATTTTTCTGCCGTGCATACCTATTACTTTCCGTAATAATCAACGTCAAAAGTTCTTCATTGAAAAAAAATTTGAAAAAATCAACCGGGGTAGTTTCAATTTTTGCATCCTGTGAGGGTTCACTAGGGCTACTATCATTCTCACTATTATTGACTCGGTCAGTTTTAGGATCAGGATCTTGATTTTTGGTACGCGTACTCTGTTTGTTGCTTTGTATTGTTATTGCCTTTTAGGTTTTTCTAAAGGCAGTAAATCTTTAGGGTCAGAATCGTCAAAGTCATTTACATAAGCTATTTCATATTCCTGACATAAGATTCCGCGAGGTAGGTGATTTATATTCGCTGCATGCTCGTCGTCAGATTCGTCGCTATCAACTTCGGTCTCATTTCCATCATCTGGAGGTAAAATATAGATGTTAGATTCCGGCAAGTCGTCATCCTCCTCTAAACAGTCCATTAGTTGAGCTAAGGTCAATCTGCAATAATGGAGACATAGCGCTTAGCGTCCTTTATAAGGGACACAACATATGTAGTAACGTATTTTACACGCAGTTATAAAATCAGGGGTTCGATGACCTTTAATATTTTCATTGAGCATTATTTATAAAAATTCAATTAGTAATCAATGCGGAAAATGTTTATTTACACATACATAAAATAAAACTTACTCTTGACCCCTAGTAGAGTACATGGAGGGATCCATTTTCAATAACACATAAATAATTTCGCGAGAAATAGAAAACAAAAACACCTGACACGTCGAATCAAGTCTGCTAAATACGCTTTGCAACTCTATGTTTAATTATATATAATATAATTCTCAACTTCTCAACCCACTTTTTTTATCGCAAGGAATTTGCTGGTCCCTTATAAGGGACGCTAGGTATTAATGGCATAATGAAACACCTTGTATATGTAAAATAAAATTTGTATTGCTCAAAAAATGCTTTTCGTCTCATACTGTAATTTTAATATTTTTTGAATTTATTTAAAAAAATATTATGCAAAAATATTAAATAAAATAAATATAAATATCTATGTTAAATGTGTAAATTACGTATGATATTTACAATAATGCGCAAATACGAATTGAGCATCAATTCTAATCCAGATTTAGTTGTCACATGTGCAGTGATTTATAGTCGATCGGATTCCCCAGACCCTAATTCAATTTATAAAGACAGGGGAGTCCACCATTATTCTCCGCTAAAAACCGGTTTTGTCCTTGAATTTTTTTTTGTTTGCAACAATTCCGATAGCATGGAGCGCGCTTCGGGTTTTGTTATACCGAATTATTTAAAGTTTAATTTTCTTATAAATTAGAATTCATTGTTTATATCTATATTATATTTCTACTGTTTTATATGTAGAAATTTTCGTTAAGGACTAAGATGATGTTGCCATCCCTGTTTAATACAAGTGCCGCGGATCTAATACGTTTTTTTTGTCCCAGCATTATCTTTGATGTTCTTGTATAAAGTGAGAGTGTCGTGTTTCTCGTCTAAACTCTCAATTTCGTCGCATCTTTCTGTAAACCAGCTGTTCCTTGCTTCTTTTATTTTTTTTCTAATTCGTTAATTAAGGTCTAGATATTCTTCAGATTTCGACGTAATTCCATCCAGATCTTGTTTGTCATCCAAGGATTTGTGGTGTGATTTCTAGACTGCTTGAGTTGTATTCTGCTGATATTCACAATAGGTGTTTTCATTTTAATCCATGCTTCCTCAGCGTCTAGCTTATTAAGTTTTAGTGACGTGTATAGCTGTCCCGAATTTTAAGGGTATTAAGCGGATTCATGTCTCACCGCGACACTACTGATTTGGGTGTTCGCCGTTTGTATTTATTTAATATTTTATCAGCTTTGATAAAAATATATTTATTACTAAAAGTTTTTATAAATATTAATTAGTAGTTCATTCAAAAGAAGCACTTTAATCAGTTCAATTTTGTGAGAAGAATAGTCTTAACATATCATTAATTATTGTAGTTTCCATTTTTTTCTTTGCTATTATTTGGTAGTTCAGTTATCTAGGCTAGTTTAATTTACTTGAATATTACAGTTAAATTTATTTTTAAAGTTGCATAACAGAAAAACTTTCCTAAAAAATGACTTTTTCCGAATTTTTAACGTGCTATTCAGTTAGATCTG
The DNA here is from genome assembly GCF_022605725.1 of Anthonomus grandis grandis. NCBI lineage: Eukaryota > Metazoa > Arthropoda > Insecta > Coleoptera > Curculionidae > Anthonomus > Anthonomus grandis. Next base: position 32,912,958 of record NC_065552.1, read on the forward strand.
ATTAAATCCCATTATAACCCGCTGTTTTCGTAATGTGGGTGATAAGAGCAAGATGCTGGTATAGTTAATTCGATTTAAAAAAAAATCAATTTTTGGTGAAAAACTTCGATACGGGAAGGTATATCCGAAAAATAAAAAATCCCGAACTTTGGAAGTCGATATCTAAGCTTCTTTAGCCACTATAGAAAAAATTCCAACGGTTTTGTCTTAGTTTCATCAATCTAAATTCAACGAGACCATCACCGAGGTCGTAGAACTTATATTAGCTGAGATATCGCATTTTTGGAGCCCTATTGTGGCCTCAAAGACGTGGTCGAAAAATGACTTTTTCCGAATATTCAAAGTGCTCTCATTCAGTTAGTTCTGCTCGGATCCTATTATAACCCGGTGTTTTCGTAATCTAGATGATCAGAATAAGACGCTGGTATACTTAGTTTGATTTCGAAAAAAATCAATTTTTGATAAAAAAATTCGATACGGGGGGGTATACCCGAAAAATTAAAAATTCTAAACTTTGGAGGTCGATATCTCGGCTTCTCTGGCCACTATCGGAAAAATTCCGACGGTTGTGTCTTAGTTTCATCATCCTGAATTCAACGAGACCTTCCGCAAGATTATAGCTCTTAAATTAGATGAGATATCGCATTTTTGGAGCCCTATTTTGGCCTCAAAAACGAGGTCGAAAAATTACTTTTTCCGAATTTTCAAAGTGCTCTCATTCAGTTAGTTCTGCTCGAATCCCATTATAACCCGGTGTTTTTGTGATGTGGGTGATAAGAGAAAGACGATGGTGTAGTTAATTCGATTTCGAAAAAAATCAATTTTTGATAAAAAAATTCGATACGGGGGGGTATACCCGAAAAATGAAAAATTCCAAACTTTGAAGGTCGATATATCGCCTTCTATGGGAACTATCGGGAAAATTCTAACGGTTTTGTCTTAGTTTCGTCGTCCTAAATTCAACGAGACCTTCCGTAAGGTTGTAGCTCTATTATTAGCTGAGATATTGCATTTTTGGAGCCCTATTTTGGCCTCAAAAACGTGGTCGAAAAATGACTTTTTCCGAATTTTCAAAGTGCTCTCATTCAGTTATTTCTGCTCGAATCCCATTATAACCTGGTGTTTTCGTGATGTGGGTGATAAGAGCAAGACGATGGTATAATTAGTTCGATTTCAAAAAAAATCAGTTTTTGGTGAAAAAATTCGATACGGGGGGGTATACCCGAAAAATTAAAAATTCTAAACTTTGGAGGTCGATATCTCGGCTTCTCTGGCCACTATCGGGAAAATTCCGACGGTTGTGTCTTAGTTTCGTCACTCTGAATCCAACGAGACCTTCCGCAAGGTTATATCTCTTATATTAGCTGAGATATCGCATTTTTGGAGCCCATTTTTGGCCTCAAAAACGTGGTCGAAAAATTACTTTTTCCGAATTTTCAAAGTGCTCTCATTCAGTTAGTTCTGCTCGGATCCTATTATAACCCGGTGTTTTCGTAATCTAGATGATCAGAATAAGACGCTGGTATACTTAGTTTGATGTCGAAAAATATCAATTTTTGGTGAAAAAATTCGATACGGGGGGATATACCCGAAAAATTAAAAATTCTAAACTTTGGAGGTCGATATCTCGGCTTCTATGGCCACTATCGGGAAAATTCCGACGGTTGTGTCTTTGTTTTGTCATCCTGAATTTAACGAGACCTTTCGCAAGGTTATAGCTCTTATATTAGCTGAGATATCGCATTTTTGAAGCCCATTTTTGGCCTCAAAAACGAGGTCGAAAAATGACTATTTCCGAATTTTCAAACTACTCTCATTCAGTTAGTTCTGCTTGAATTCCATTATAACCCGGTGTTTTCGTGATGTGGTTGATAAGAGCAAGATGATGGTATAGTTAGTTCGATTTAAAAAAAAATCAATTTTTGGCGACAAAATTCGATACGGAGGGGTATACCCGAAAAATTAAAAATTCTAAATTTTGGAGGTCGATATCTCGGCTTCTATGGCCACTATCGGGAAAATTCCGACGGTTGTGTCTTTGTTTTGTCATCCTGAATTTAACGAGACCTTCCGCAAGGTTATAGCTCTTATATTAGCTGAGATATCGCATTTTTGGAGCCCATTTTTGGCCTCAAAAACGAGGTCGAAAAATGACTTTTTCCGAATTTTCAAAGTGCTCTCATTCAGTTAGTTCTGCTCGGATTCTATTATAACCCGGTGTTTTCTTAATCTAGATGATCAGAATAAGACGCTGGTATACTTACTTTGATTTCGAAAAAAATCAATTTTTGGTGAAAAAATTCAATATTCGCAAAATGAAAAATTCCGAACTTTGGAGGTCGATATCTCAGCTTCTATGACCACTATGGCCATCCGTGCCAATTTTTCTTTCTTTTGTAAACAGAATAGTATTTCATATACGGATATTCTACAGTTTAATAAACATACCTTGACCATAAACGGTTGATAAATATACCAAAATCAAAATTTACTAAAAAAATTATCAATTCGTTCTCAAAAAATATGCATAAATGTGGATAAAAAAAACCTTATTTTAAATGAAAAAAAGTATCTATTTTAACACTTAATTTATGAAATATTGAAAATGATCTTTGTTGACCTTCATACAAAAATACAATTGTTCAAAACGTCTGCTGAGATTAGCGAACATTTCTCAATTTTTATAATTTCGATTTTTAAATTTTTACTTTTTGTATAGTAACTATATCATAATTTCTTTATATTTCATATTTGTATTATAAATACATATAATAAATGTAATATTTTAGTAGTATTGTAAATACATACACACAAACGTTTTTTCTCAATTGCTAATTTATAAAAAAATAATCAAAAAAGTTATTTACTATGACGTCTTTTGCACATGACAATGAATAATTTTTTTGTACGTAGAGACATTCATAGCCCGATAAGATCACAATGGCGTATTACTTTATCAATCGCCTACGCTTAATTGTTAATAGAACGTAAGTATGTGCGAAGCGTAGGCAAACACTAAAGTATTTACGGCATTGTTTAAACTTTATGGCTAATTTCAAATTGTAATCGAGCCCCGATATCGTTCATTATACATTCAGAGTGCTCAAGGTTGCAGACAGAAAAAATTAATATATTACAAATAAGGCGCGTGCGAATGGGAAATAGATGCAAAATAGTTTTACTTCCGTATTCTGATATTGGTAGTAAATAAATTTTAAATTATAATAAATTGTTATTAATGAAGTTGTTTTAATGTTTAAAAACAGAAAAGAAAATTATTGATTTTAGTCGAACTTTTGATATTCCTATTATTTTAATTAGCAAGCTAGGGGAGACTATAATAGCTGACGATCTTTTTATACGACTAGGAGGTTTCAGGAATTAATCCTTACAATGTTATGTGCGATATTCCTTAGGGAAATGTGTGCGGTTATTTTTGATTAGTTTTACTTCTTAATGCCTAGTAGTAAATTTGATATCAATAAAGAACTGAAAATCTGAAAAATCCAACAGCCGTTATTTTTTATTAGTCGTTAGTAGTCTGTAAGGTAAGCTTAAAGATGAATATGTCCAATTATTTTCTCCTTGTCATTTTTTGGCAAACCCTAAATTTGATTTTTTGGCAAAATTGGAAGTTGTTGCAGAAATATTTACAAAAAAAAATAAATATAATTAATTTTTCTACCATCTTTTTATCTATTTTTTAAAGTAAAGAGCACCAAATAATAATGAGAAAAAAAAAACGAATTTTCACATTGAGATGCCCAAATCAACAAAATTCAATTAAAATTCTCCCGAATTCGTAAAGCCCAATGGCCTTGTCTGAACAGTCAAGAATCGAAATCCGGGTGAGCGAATACTCATTCACTCCAGATCCTTAATCCTATCACGTCCTTTAACCATCTCAATGCTTATGATGAATATAATTCCCTATAATATAGCCACTTAATAAATAATATATTAACACCTTAACTTAAATGTAAAGGTCTTCAGCAAGGTATTATACAGAAATAAAAAAGGAGTGGATAATATGGACAAGTAGCGAGGATTCTCACTCCCTGCTTTCTACCTAGAAGATAGCTGTAAAACAACCCACGTGCACCCATTTTATACAAATTTAATTTAGCGTTTAGTAAGTCAATAGTTAGGTTAATAAAAGCATTTGTCATATCTGTCAAGATTGCTAAATTCAGTTTAGTCGCATCAAAAGTGAGAGAACTATCGCTGGTTATTCTTGAGAGAATTCTTATTGCACAATTATTTTAATTTGGCTTAAATCTTGATTAAAATTTGAGAATCACATTTCTTGGCTGCAAAAAGAACATATGTTGTAATTAACTATAAACTTATTACTTTCTGTTTCTTGTTGGCAAGATTCTTAAAGTTCTAAGTTAATTTAAGGATTGTGTTGATAAATGCTGCTATCCATGCACCAACGTATCTCTGATTTTAGTCAGAGATACGATAAGAGCCTGATGTAATGGGAAAAAATAATGACGCTCCAAAAAACAGCTCGAGATGCCTCGGTAAATTTGCACTTAAAACCATCTATTAAATAAATTAGCATGACCACTCGATTGCCATGAAACTAATGATTTTACCACTGAAAATTTATGCGAAACGCTGTTATCAAAAAGTAAAAAACAACACTATTTCCGATACGAGTTGCCGTGCAGCCATAGGCGTTCCAAGGATATCCATAATATAGAGATAAGTAGGTACATACTTGCGTGATAAATGGTAATAATAAATAATTGCTTAACTTATACAATTACACCCTTATTTTTTTTACTAATAAATTTATGGTTCTCATGATTTTAAATATTAAATTATTAGCGGGAGGAATGAAAACCTTTTAGGGGCGTTAAAATATTTCATGCGTAGACGGTTTTTTCCCAATTTTTGAAACAATTTTTTTTAAGATTATCAACTATGATAAATTTTACGTAAAAAATTACATTTGCCTTTTTTATAGGCTTAAATCGAATTTACTAGTCTTTGTATATTATTTGACGAATAGTACTACTGATTAGAAACGAGTACAAAAATGGATTTTAAAAAATTGGCAAAAGGCGGTCTATCTCGATAGTTTGTAGTTTTTGAAATATTCAGTCATTTATTTTGAAAATGCCTTAATTTCGCTTTCAGGTTCTGGTAAAATGAAAGCATATTTACATTTGGGAACGATTAGAAAGAACAAATATGTATATCATTAAAATGCAAAGATGGTAGCCAAGATTCGTTGTTTGGAAAGTTTGGCAATTAAAATATTGGTGTAAAATTCAGATTAATATATTTTTAATAAAATTAGTATATGCCAGGCCAATTAAATTACAAAAATAAAAATTACTTGATTATGGCGACCAATATTACATTTTGGTGACGGCTTCGTTGGTTCTAGTTTTCGTCGAATAGTAATCATCGGTCTCTTCGCAGAACTTAAAAATGAAATGAACATATGTTAAAATGTAGGGTAATTGTTCCTAATCACCCTGTGTTATTATTCGTTGAATATTATGCAAATACAACTGAAGTTTATCCTCGTTTTTAAAAAATTAAACTCAAAATATAATAACAAAAACTTGATTTTTTTATGCCGTTATAAGTTCTTAAACTCAAAAATTTGTAATAAAATGGGCCAAATTCAAGTCAGACATAATTTAAATAATATTTAACTTTTTTCATGAAGTTCAAACGTAAAAATCTTAATTTCTTTAATAAATTTTAATACGGTATTAAATCATTTAATTAGTTAGTTTTAAATACTTTAATTTTCAGGGTTCCTGTACCTAATGAAAAAATGAAACCTTATCTCATCAAATCAATGCTTCCAAGTTTAGTTTTACATTTTACTGCTTTGAAAAAAACTAACTACCAAAATTCCTTAAAAATTATTTAATGTTTTAAAAAATGATGAAATTTTGATTTTTTAATAATTTATTTAATAACAACTACCGTAATGTGGGGCTGCTTGCCCACCCCGGGGTAACTTGCACACCACGTGTATTTTTGTTTACTTTTTTTTAGGTTATGTTATTTTGGGTTTTATCGCCGGCTTTCTGTTGATACAGGTAAATAAAGTATAAAAATGGTTCGTACGTACAAAAAAACTTCGGGAGCAAGAAATTACCGGAATTACTCAGAGAAGGCCTAGCGCCAAGGGGTAGATGCAGTAAATGCGGGTATGTCGAGGAAATTAGCAGCCGAAACTCTCAAAGTAGAACCGTCTACGTTAGGTCGAAGACTTCTTGGTGCACACTCGAAATGAGTTGGTCGTACAAAGGTTTTAAGTGATCAAGAAGAGGCTCTCATTTAAAAGACATTGGGTGTTGTAGCAAATTGGAGATTTCCTCTCATAAAAGTTGATATTTGTGACGTAATAAAAAAATTCTTGGACAAACAAGGAAAAAATTTTCGAATATTCAAAAACAACTCCCCTGGTCCTGATTTCTTACAATTATTTATAAAAAGGAACTATTTAAGCGTTAGAATGGCTTCAAACATAAAGAGATCCAGAGCATCAGTGTTCTGTTCTAACCGTTCCTGAGGAATTTCGAACTACAGCCGAAGAACCAGGACCCTCTTCATCTAGCGTTTTGCCATGCACTCAGCAACTCCCTACCAGGAAAAGCAAGAGAAAAAGAAAGACTTATAACTCCCAGTGTGGTATCTGCAAGATTAATTGGAAAGACTACAGAGGCGCAATTGATTGGATACAATGCACGACGTGTCGAGCTTGGATTTGTGGACCCTGTAATAAAGACAGCAAAGACCCTTATTTTGAATGCGACAATGAATCTCCAGTCGATGACAGTGATGCCGACAAGGACTTCCTAGTTGACAATAATAATTAGCCAATGTTTTGTTTTTGTTACACTTGATTGTGTGATTTTTTCAAAGAATGTGCCTTATTTTACCAAAGTTTTGGTAGATCAAGTTTGTTTATTTTTTAATAACTTCTTATTAATATTTCTAAGCATTTATAGGTACAGAATTTGTTTTTAAGTTTCATATATTTTGACAATATATTATTTTTCTTTAAAAATAATGATTTTTAATTGGTTGTAACGGTGGCCCTTGTTATAGATTTTTTTTCATATGATTAAGGGGTAACATGCACAGAATATGTGTAACATTTTTTCATGGATGTGCAAGTTGCCCCAACCATGGGGTAACTTGCACACCCCACAAACAAATTTTTTTTGGGACCAATGGCTGCATTCTTCTAATTTTTATACCAGCCATGGATAGCCCTTAAATAGGTCGGTACAATGTAATTTTTTGGAAAGTTGTAAAGTTACAATGTACGGGGGTACATTGGGAAATGTGCTGAAACGTGTGCAAGTAGCTCCAGTTTACGGTTCTTGATTACTTTTGAAACGCCATACCTTTCATAAGTTGGTCTTATTTAAGCAACTAGTAACCCAAGAGATTCTCGATTTTCTCGAAAACCATTGCTCTGAGCGATGTGCCTTTTTTGTAGAAAAAAGTATGTAGTTTTGAAAAAATTAACCCTTGTTGCAAAAAAAAACCTCAAAAAAGTTATGAGTGAAACAACCCCCTCTCGTTGCAAAAACTGGTTCCGATTTTCCATACAATTTTTCAGTATAACCATTTGATTAATGGTCAAAATTTCTGGCAGAGAAATTCTATCTCGTTTCTTAAGCCTACAATTAAAAAAAAAACTTCTCTTTTTAAAGTCACCTTTTCAGTACCCCTAAGAGCTTTCAAATGCTATTTTCCGCCCTATACTTATAGGAACCCTTATTACTATATTTAGGAGTTTTTTACACTTTTACATTTTTTTAATTGTTCTCAGTGTAAATGGATTAATACATAAAAAATCAGTTAAGAATATCCATGATTTCCATGTAAATCGTAATATTTTGACGTGGATGCAAAAAAGGCAGTAATACTAGAAACCGCTAATATTGTTCGACGCACAATTTCCACTTTAGAACCTTGACAATTTGGCCGGTTTATATTCTATTATACTCTAATCCCCCTTTATCGATGGTAATAATAATAATAATATTAATAATAATACTATGTGGCAAAAATTATTCATCAAGAACTGGCAAAACTTTATCATCTAATTGGCGAAACTTGCCCCTATTACCAGTACAAACCAGAAACCGTACTTGAGAATGACGACGTTCGCCTCTACTGAAACAGAACTGTTTTGACCGATAGGACGCTGACTTCAAACAGACCAGATATAATTTTAATAAACAAAGCCCAAAAGAAAACCTTTCTAATTGACATAGCAGTGCCAAATACCAATAATGTCCTAGAAACGACACACACTAAACTTGCTAAATACGCAGATCTAGCTCACGAGATAAAACAACAATGGAGGCAAGATAATGTATATATACTCCGTCTAGTTATTTCATCCACTGGAATTGTCCCTTTGACACTGTCCAAAAACCTTAACGCATTGGGTCTTTCCTCCTGGACGATTGTCACTATACAGAAATCTGTTATACTGAATACATGCAACATTGTTCGAAAGTTCCTAAATCTACCATAGCAAAATTCATCTTGCCTTCAGGCCGATGAAATTGACAACACCGCTATCAGCGAGCTAAAACAGAAGATAATAATAATAATAATAATAATAATAATAATAATAATAATAATAATAATAATAATAATAATAATAATAATAATAATAATAATAATAATTATGGAACTTTTAAACACCAAAATTCTTCCACCTTATCTTTTAAATATTAATAACATGCAAGCTCTTCACCTTTTAATTTATAGCGCAGCAACTGCCGTTGCTAAAACCATGAAGATTAAGATAAGAACCCACAATGACTCTGCAAGAACCGAGCTTCCGATACCGCCATGGGAGACCAGACTTCAACGAAAAATTCAGAGGTTTCGAAAAGATATCGGCCAACTAACAGAATATCTGAGGGGTACACGAACAAACAGACTAAAATAGAAAGTTGATGAAATTTTGCGGAGAAACAACATCCACACTCGGCATGAACCAGAAAATAATACAGCTCAACAATGCCTGGATACTCTAAAACAGAAACTTTCCTTATTTTCAGAGCGCCTACGAAGATACAAGACCAGTAATAACCGAAAACGTGACAATCTTCGTTTTGAAAAGGCCAAAAAACAATTTTATAGAGAGCTGAATTCAAAATCAGATCACCCAGATAAGCAATACCCCACGAAAGAACAAATTCAAGATTTTTGGGCCAAGCAACTTGCAACTCAAACAACATGCAATATCAACGCAAGCTGGGTTACTAAAGAGAAACAAAACAGTAATAAATATAACCAGATGGAACATCGACCATTCACTATCGAGGAAGTCAACCAGATTATCCAAAAACTGCATAATTGGAAATCACCTGGCCCAGATGGAGTTCATAACTTTTGGCTGAAGAAACTACGGAGTATGCATCCTAAACTCTCAGAATTAATTAACCACGTTATTCTTAACCCACAGGAAATGCCAGCGTTCCTAACGCAAGGAGTAACCTATCTACTGCCTAAAGACCAGAACAACACACAAGATCCGTCTAAGTAATGACCGGTAACGTGCCTACCTACTTTGTATAAAATTATCACTTCATGTTTAACACAGCGCATTTATCAATACTGTGAGGAAAACAACATCATAGCCGCACAACAAAAAGGATGCGCTAAAGGTTCAATGGGCTGTAAAGAACAACTTATTGTCGACTCTGTCATCAACAACCAGGCATATCACAACAAGAGAAATATTTTTACTGCCTACGTCGACTATAAGAAAGCCTTCGACTCAGTACCACACGAATGGCTTATAAACATTTTAAAAGTGTATAAAGTTGATGGTAATACTTTGTCTTTTCTAGAGAGCGCTATGACAAGTTGGAGAACAACGATCCAGCTCAAAGTACAGGGTAAAAACGCAGTAAGTACAAACAACATTCCAATTCGAACAGGAATCTTCCAAGGGGACTCACTGAGCCCATTATGGTTCTGCCTTGCTATGAACCCTCTTTCGAACCGTCTTAACTCTACCAACTATGGGTTTAGCATCCGAGATAATAACACCGAGATTGCAAAGTTAAATCACTTACTGTATATGGATGATTTAAAAATAATGGCTGCAACTAGGAACCAGCTAAACCAAATGCTGCATATAGTAGAAGAGTTCTCCAACGACATCGGCATGCAATTTGGACTGGATAAATGCCGTACTCTCAATATAATCCGAGGAAAAATTCAGCCAGGAGAATATCAGATGCAGAATTTCCAGACCATCGAGGCCATGGGCGAACACGAAATTTAGAAATACTTGGGGATGAAACAATCACAAACGATTGAACAACAAACAATGAAATGCGAACTGACTAACGAGTTTGTGCAAAGGGTAAGACAAGTTTTGAGAACCAATCTCAACAGCAAAAATATTTTTAAGGCACTTAACTCCTACGCATGTTCAGCTCTTAGTTATTCTTTTGGGGTAATTAATTGGAGTAAGACAGACATAGAGAGGCTACAAAGAAAAGTGAGGACCCTACTTACTAAAACGCACAACCACCACCCTCGAAGTGCCACTGAAAGAACAATGCTTCCCCGCCACCTTGGAGGAAGAGGATTAATAGATCTGGGTAAACAACTTGAAAAACAAATCACTAACTTAAGATCCTATTTTTACAGGCAAGGAGAAAATTCCACGCTGCATCGCGCAATAAATCAAATAGACGATTCCACTCCTCTACAACTTAAGAGCGAGGAAGCGCGCAGCTACCATCATACAGACCAGGAAAAACTCCGCATCTGGATGGAGGAGCCCCTTCATGGGCGGCATCCTAATGAGATCAGTCAAAATCATGTCGACACTGCTTCGTCGAACTATTGGTTGGTATCAGACAAGATGTTTCCAGAAACCGAGAGCTTTCTACTCGCCATCCAAGATCAGGTTATACCAACAAGAAATTATCTCAAGCACATCGTCAGAGATTCATCCGTACAAAACGACAAATGCCGGTATGGATGCCAAACATCAGAGACAATCCAGCACATAACAGGAGGATGTCAGGCCTTTGCAGCGACAGAATTCAAAGAACGGCACGACTCAGCTGGGAAAATTTTACATCAAGAGCTGGCAATGAACTTGAAACTTATTACAACAGAGAAGGTTCCGTATTATAAATATACTCCAGAACCCGTAGCGGAAAATGACGGATATAAGTTATATTGGGACCACAGTGTACTTACCGATCAATATGTAAGGCATAATAGACCAGATCTTATTTTAATAGATAAAATTTCCAGGAAAACAACTTTAATTGACGTAGCCATACCGAACAACAATAATCTGCAAGAGAAACACACTGAGAAAATCGCCAAATGCAGAGATCTAGAAATTCAAATCGGAAGGCAATGGAGAATGGATAATGTTCAGACCATCCCAATTGTTATATCGACAACGGGTGTAATACCAAAGAGTCTACTGGAATACCTTAAACAACTAGGAACTGGCGAACAGCTATATAAGCACATGCAAAAGGCAGTACTACTGGCAACTGCTCGCAGCACCAGAAAATTCCTAGGAGATAACTCTACATTTCAGGTCACTTAAGGGCACCGAAAAGGCCCCCACAGACCACAGAGCTTAATCCTTTTGATATCGGAGGTATCTGGGATAAGTAAATGACCCCTCCCCCCCTTAGAGGGTGCGAGCCTTAACTGGCTGTAAAAAATAATAATAATAAAAGAGCATTAAGTAACCTTCAAAACACAATGATCTTTGTAAAGCTATTGAGTTGACAAGCTGAGTATTAGACCTAATATGCGTGTGGAAGGTATTTATTCTGAGATATAATGGTAAATCTACTACCTTTTAATACATCTCTAATCGCTTTAGTATAATACTAAGAAATATGTTAGTTTCATTCATAAATTTTCTCCAATTGGAAAAATATGCTGCAAAAAAGGCACCTCACATGAATTGACCATTTTTAAAGCCAAATTATCCATCATACAGCAAGTTGATACTGTATAAAGTAATTTCTAAGTTGCTGACAATCATTTTATTTTTATTCACAAAAGAAATCAAGTTTATTGGACGAAATTCTTTTGGCACTTTTGATTTGGACCCTTGAACCCTAAGAAATTGAATCATAACACTTGTTTTTATTTCCTCTAGCACTTTTCCAGTTTGTAGTAAACTATTTATTAAATCTAACAAAAGATGTCCTAATACGAAAAATAGGTCTTTGATAAATCTTACATTGAAACACGAACATTTTAAAATAAGGGTCAACTTAAATGTGTGCCTAATGGTCAACATTTAGAAGAACTCTTTTTCTCCTATCTTTGTTACGGTGTATAAATTAAAAAAAAGGAAATTTAATTTACTATTCTTGGCAATTTATTTATTTTATATTTTGTTTTAAAACAAAAACCTACTTTTCAAAAACACGTACTTGATTTCTGTTTCAACACATTTGCGTGAATACGTCATCGCTTCTAATTTAAAGGGATTTCAGAACCATAAGAATTTTCGTTATTTATGATTAATGTGACGTCCGCCCGTAAAATTTATATTATAGGATCATATGCATCACAGCTGACTACCCAAATATTTAAAGTCTCATCGTCGTTTAATGTTTAGCAAACAGCAGCTCGGTTTCAAAGTATTCCCGAACGAAAATACACTGATTAACATTCCGTTTACACAAAAACAAAGTCTAAGGTCACTTTCGAGCGTATATGAAAATAAGCTCGGCAAGTTTAAAAATATACCGCGGATCGTATTGGAGAGTTCGATTTTTGGCATTTTATAGAGCGTTACATTTTATTTTGGTTCTTGATTTAGGTTTTCATTCTCATAATTTTATTATTTAATGCCTCGTTTAAAAATAGTTCTAATTTGTTGTTGTAGGAAATCAGAGAGTTTTGCATGTATACTGTTTACTTTATTTTTTATTAAATTTATACAAAAATGGTTTTAATTTTAATGAAAACCATAGGGCAAACTAACTTGACACTTCGACCTATCTAACTGGACCAATCAAAATGGCAGAAAGGCATGGCTAAATTAAGGCGGGAAAATTCAAATTTCGTTTAATAAGAAATCTCATAATTTTATTATTTAATCGCAATATATAGAGCAAATCAAAAAGATTACTGATAGAGAATAGGACTATTGATCAAGATAAAATAAAAAACTATTCAGCTTTATTTTACATATTTAAATGAGTTAATTTAATGCAATAATCAGTTAACAATAGTGTTATACATATCACCAATTTCAAAATGGAAATAAAACAATGTTTTTCTTTAATACATTTATTATGTTTTCCTGAAAGATAGAGGATAAATTATCTTTGTTCGATGTGTTCGTGTTTCTGTTTTCTAAAAAACTATTAGTCAGTAATTAAAAAAAATTTAAAATTCTATAACAGAAAAAACAACACTCTGTCTCGTCTGTTCGAAAAAATATCCGAGTTTTTTGTTGCAAATGACTTGTATAATCGCCTCTTAAAGTTTGGTGGTTTTTATAGTAGACACACACGTAATTTAGAAAATAGAAAATGATGTGGGCTGGTATGGATATTGCTAATCTACTCTTTACAGCTTAGGATATTAATATTGATGATATCTGGGTATATTTTTTCAGAGGCATTACAACAGCCACAACATTAGCAAAGGCGATCAAAGAATTCGAGACAGCAATTCAATTATGGCTGAGAAAAGTATATGATCACAGATGAAAGATTTTCTTGTTGATTTTATAGCTACACCGGATAAATAATTTTGTTTTTATTTAAAGAAAAAAATACTTTTTCAGTTTGGTATAACGCGAAAAATTATTATTTTTTTAACAGATATTTTTGAGTTCCTTATTTAGTTTGTTTCTTAGTAGCATTTAGTTTAATGTAATATTAATGCAGATATAACAGGAGAGAATTCTTGTTGCTTAATATAATGCAATTACCAATAAGGATATTGAGGATCGATAAACTATAAATAAAAATATTTTATTTAAACTCTCATATCATCCATACAAATCTTTTAATTCCAACCATCTTTAATTGTATGGCATCATTGTGAACATGTTGATTCTATATGAATTTGATACGCATGTCAGGATGGCCGAGCGGTCTAAGGCGCCAGACTCAAGGTTTCCTTGCCTGCTTTGTAGGTGTTTCGAGCGTTCTGGTCCTCTCTGAGGGCGTGGGTTCGAATCCCACTTCTGACATTACTTTTTTAATTTTTTTAATGAAATCATGACTTAATCTAGCTATAGGAGTGTAATCATATTTTTATCGCTTGATTCAAAAGTTTTAATTATTAATACACTTATTACAAATTTTAATGCACTAATAAATTACTTCGAAAATATAATAACATTCATTTTGTTCTTCTGTCGAACAAATAATATGTATGAGCAATTCTAACATTAATCTGTCAATTGAGCCAAATTCTTTAAAGATTTTAATTTGATTCAAATTTTATTTCAAACCACTTGTATATCAGTTAATACTACTTGACCCTATATTTGTGACTGATGATATCTTAGTAAAAGATAGTATTTCATTGGAGGGTGTTTCATGATCGATTAATTGTAGATTAATTAGATTTTAAAATTTACATTGTTAAGATGTGGACAGAGAAAAATTATTGTAAACACTACAAGGTGGAGATTGCATAACAACATGCATAACAAAAGTTTAGAAAGGTTGATCCATGCTGCTTAATTATTTGGCACCTAAAAAAGTAAGTAAGAGTAAATTATTTTTTTCAGGCTCCAATAGATGATGCTTCACAAACAGAAACGCAACATTCATCAATAGATGGAGAAAACGTCATTCAAGAATCGTCAAAGATGACGATTGAACGAAATGATTCTAAAAAGGTTGTAAAAAAAAGTATAAGGAAACTGAGGATGACGCTACTTTAGCTAAAACTATTAAAGTTACGGAGTGGGTTTAGATAGATGACTTCCAAATATTTGAGCTCCATTTATTACGCTCCGATCACCTACAAAGAAAAGTAAAACGAATGATACAAAGAGATATTCTGCAAATTTCAAAGCTATCTGATCAGGAAGAAACTATATCTTTATTAACAACACTGGTTTCGATCCCACTTGTATCTCCAGTATGTGACACACAGTAGTTCAAATTCACAGTCGTTATACACTACAGTTATATATTAACCCTCGCCGTACCGAATATGGGTCTTCGATGACCCGAAACTTGAAATATCTTTTGCTTCCCTGATTTTTTTTCAGAGAGCGTCCATGAATTCTCATATTTTATTATAACAATGCTTTATTTGGTAAAAAATTAAGAAAAAACTAATTTTTTCTTCAAAAAAATTATGGATGGGTCACCGACGGCCCGGTTTTGAGATAAATAGGTATATGCTAAGATTCCCTTTTTACAGATCTAAACAAGATAAGTTGCGTATATTTTCAATTTATTGCTTTGTTGTTTAGTTTTCTGTCGAACGTTACTGTGAGAGGGTTATTTTATTTTTCAATAATAAATAGTAAAGTGCCATGTGGTCTAAAATGGAACTTTACGAAATATTGATGCATTCTTCAGATGACAAGTGCGAAACCGAAATACCTTTGGAACATGCATTTAGTGATTTGTCAGATGATGAGGACACCTCGGATGAAGAGCCTGAGATACATGATGGCAATCTTTCATTTCAAGAGTTAGAAGAAGAACAAATACATTTACCTGATCCATTAGAAGACGAAACAGGGATCAATAAACAGTCGTACGATGTTGATAATTGCACTTGGTATACTGTTGCACATAAAACAGGAAAATTTAGAACATGCAATATCTTGCAAGAATATAAAGGTCTCACGGATAAAAGCAAAGATATAAATTCTATCATTAACTGTTTTAAGCTGTTCTTTTCTAATGATTTATTAAATATTATTATAAAATACACAAACAAAAAAGCTAAAGACTTTATAAACACCTATAATGAGAGTCATGAAGTCAAGATGGAATCATGGATGGAGGTAGACACTACAGAATTTCTCGCTTTCCCTGGAATCCTTATTCTGCCCTGCTTAACGTAAAGGGCGTATCTGACATTTTATCGAAAATTGGGTTAAAGGCTTGTTGGATAGCCCATAATATATATCACCTTATTTGT
Source organism: Anthonomus grandis grandis (assembly GCF_022605725.1). Lineage (NCBI taxonomy): Eukaryota > Metazoa > Arthropoda > Insecta > Coleoptera > Curculionidae > Anthonomus > Anthonomus grandis. Next base: position 32,929,104 of record NC_065552.1, read on the forward strand.
AATGCTAAAAGGCGTAACTGCTGTCCATCTAACTTAAAAATCCTAATAAAATATTAGCTATCTGCAATACATACACATACTACTATGCCAAATGGTCGTATCCAACAATTTTTACGCTAAAAGGGCATATCTACATGCATTTTATCACATTCGCCCTTTTAGCGTAGCATTTAGCAACGTTGTTTACGTCTGTCATAGTCAAATCATTTTGGTGGCGTTAATTGAGTTGGTTCTTGGCTGATGCAAAGTATTATTGGATTATAACATATTATTACTCGATACAAATAATATACTGGTAAGTGGAATATTCTTTATTGCTGGAAATAATTCAGTTTCTTTTTCTAAGAGGGATTTTAGTATTTATTGTAGTACAAATATATAAATGTAATTTTATGATTTTAAAGTTGTGCCCAGTGCCATCGATAGTTTTTTTTTAATTTTAAATTGATTGTAATAATTTTTTTTTATAATGGCAGAATTATTATTAGGATAATAATAATAATAATAATAATAATAATAATAATAATAATAATAACATTTAATCGAATGGAATTGAATTATAATACTAGGAGATGTATCTGCTTTGTTTCTTAAAATACATTTTTGGTTGTAGGTATGTTATTTATTAAGATGAACGAACCAAGTTCCAGAACAAAAAAAAAATTGGCTTTAACAACCGAATTAAACAAACAGCTTAAAGAGCAAAAGGAAGTTTATCGATCTTTAGCAAGTTGTTCAAAATCAAATCGTAGTGAGACTGAGGCAAATGATCCGGATTATCATGTTTCTAGTTCAGATATGGAATCAAGTGAATCGGACGAAAATATGTTGGAAAGCACAACAAATAAAATTTTTGCAGAGAAAGATTATGGTAATGAGACGATTGAGGAATCAGTAAAATTTATCATGGGAAAGCTACTAACTCACGTCGATAAACATTTTACGACACGCGGGAAGAGAAGTAAATATAAGATCCCACTTAGAGAAAGGAATCTTCTTAAATTGGAAAATTTTAAAAATAAGCATCGCGTCAAACAACCTTGTTCTGCTGTATGCAAAAAAAATGTATTAGTAAAATTTCAGATGAAAGGCGAGTACAAATTAACCAAGAGTTTTGGGCAATGACACCACAAGAACGAAAAAACTATATGTACTCTAAAACAAAAAAAGTACCTGTAAAAAGACGTACTGCTGGTTTAAATTCACGCAGAAACTTTACTGTGACTTATGTTTGTCCAGATGATGGGGGTATTGACCAAGAAGTTTGCAAAACTTTCTTTTTAGCAACTATGCGTTTTAACAACAAAGTGGATAAATGTTTACGTACTGTGCCTAAAAATAATGGTTCTTTGCAAGCAACTTCGCATCGTCGTGGCAGTCATTCACCTACAGACAAAATAGACAAAACGTCCATAATAAATCATATTAATTCCTTTGAACCTTCCATATCACACTATCGCAGGGTGCATGCTCCCAACCGAAAATATTTACCTACAGATCTCAATATTCAGATGATGTACAATGATTTTAAAATAAAAGAACTAAATATTGTATGTTCCTACGAGTTATATAGAAAAACACTACAATCAATGAATATATCTTTTGTGAAGTTGGGCCACGAAGAATGTTTTGTTTGTGAGAAGTATTTCTTGCATGAAAAAGACTCACAACATAAGAGGGATGAACCTGAACCTAATTGTTCTGTTTGCAAAGAATATACGATTCATAAGAAAAAAGCTACAGAGTCACGAAAATGTTGTGATATCATTAGCACATTTTATTAATTTTTTTTTACGACATAGGGATGACAAACATATAATTCTGTGGCTTGATAATTGCTCAGCACAAAATAAAAATTGGGCACTTTTATAATTTTTTGTCAGCATAGTAAATTCAGATGAAATTAGCCTTGAAAAACTGCAAATTAAATATTTTGAGTCCGGCCACACTTTCATGTCGGCGGATTCATTCTACCACCAGGTTGAGATGTCCCTTAAAAAAAGGAAAAGTTTATGATTTTCCTGATTTTGAAGACTGTGTACAAAATGCAAACAGTGGTAAAGTTTTGGTAATAAATATGCAACATAATAATTTCTACAATTGGTTAGACCACAGCTCTCAATATAAAATTAATAATATTAAACCAAATGTTAATAATATTAAACCAAATGAAATGTTATAAAATATAATACAGGGGTATCGCAAAGTTAATAAAAAATACACAGTTCATTTTTTTTAAATGGAACCCCTTGTATATTTTTACATTACATAAAAGACATTTTTTTCTGATTTCAAAAATATATAATATGTTAATATTTGGTTTAGCCATTTTCCCAATATTTATCTTAAAAAAATTAAAAAATAAAACAACTGTTTACCCGAATCCCCGTTGCTATGGTGTTTATCGGTAACAATAAAATAAATAATGTTATTTGTTGAGCTGTCACTGTCAATGTTTCTGCTATTTCTTTTGAATATGGGTTATACCGAAGAAGAAAAGTTTGAAATTATGAGGTTGTTTTACAAAGACAACAATAATGTTGCTCGAGCGCAAGCTGAATATCACCGTATTCATCCCGAAATGAGAGTTCCTGCTAGGTCCACTTTTTATTACACTGAAAGGAGTATGAGAAACCACAAAAATCTACAAAGAAAAAAACGAACAGTTTTAGCTAACGCGGATGAAGAACTACAAATTTTATTATATTTTCAAGGTAAAAAGTTATTTTATATAAGAGCCTTATAAGAATTATAATTTATACTTTGATTTTTGTAGAAAAACCATATTTATCAACCGTAGATGCTAGTAGACACTTTCAATGCTCTAGATCTAAGATTCAAAGAGTTCTTCAGAAATATGGATATCATCCTTACAAATTGATGCCAGTACAAAAATTAACAAATAATCATGAAATAAGAAGGCTAACATACTGTAATCAGATGTTAGATATAAAAAACGTAGATAACGATATCTTTAATAAAATCTTGTGGACGGATGAAGCTGTATTTACAACAGCAGGGATGTATAATAGAAAAAATACTCACATGTGGGCACCAGCAAATCCTCACGCAAACGTCGAAATAAAAAAACAGGGCAGAATGTCATTAAATGTGTGGTGTGGTATCCTTAGAAACCAAATAATTGGACCCATTATATTTCAAGGATCTTTGACTGGAAATAGGTATTTGCGGTTTCTAGAAAATGAGATTGAAGCTTTATTAGAAGAAATACCTTTAAGAGAATATACCAATATTATATGGCATCAAGATGGCGCCCCGCCTCATAACTTTAGGCCAGTAAGGATTTTTTTAAATAATCGTTTTATTCAGTGGACTGGAACCCATGGTACCATTAACTGGCCACCAAACAGCCCTGATTTGACTCTTCTAGATAGTTTTTTATGGGGGTATCTTAAAAATGAAGTTTATAAGGAAAGAAGTGAAAATTTGGAGGAATTAAGGGAAAAAATTCAAAGAAGTATAAACTCCTTAAATGAAGAACACCCTGAATATATTTCAAATGCTCTGTTAAAACTGGACAAAGATTATAGAAACTGCGTTGAAAATAATGGCGGCCATATACAACATTTGTAAATATTTAAAGAAACAAGGCTCAAAGGTTTTTTTTTCAAGAAACCTAATTTTTTTAAAAATGATGAATTAAATATTAACATTTTATATATTTTTGAAATTAGAAAAAAAATGTCTTTCATTTAAAGTAAAAATATACAAGGGGTTCCGTTTAAAAAAAATTAACTTTGTGTTTTTTATTAACTTTGCGATACCCCTGTATTATATTTTATAACATTTCCTGGCGATTTAAGGTAAACCCTATAACTTTTATATCAAACTTTTTTTTCCACCTCGTATAGTAACCGAGCCAGGCTCTGTCTAAATATAAAAGACAACCCTGTACATGTTAAAACATTTTTATAAAATAGATTTTTAAAATATAACTTTAGTTATCAGAAGTTTACAAAAATAGAAACTTTATTTGAGGTACTCTTTAAATAGTAAAAGGTCTTGTTCGGAAATTATTAAGGGTTTCTGGGCTGTACAACGGTATTGTACGCCGAGAAACCAGCTGATTCTGCGTCATTCCGGAATGACACAAGTAGTACACCGCACGATGTCTCGAAGGTTAAGCGGGAATCTTCCAGAACAGCATTCTACCGAGTATATAAGGAGCCGCATCGCCGATAGAAGTCAGTTGTCAGTGCAGTGAAGTAAAGCTCGGAATATTGGCGCGAAATTTAAATAGTTATAAATAAGTACAGTAAAAATAAATATCTGTAGTAATCGTAAGTTATCATATTTTCGTAGTGAAGTTTGTAAATAAATTAGTTGACCATTTCTGATTGTTTTAGTTCGCACCTAAAGAACGCTACAATACAAAAACCTTACACAAAAATAATCTCAACAAGGCCAATTATTTCTACCCAATTTAAGTAAAAGTGTTATTATTCTTATTGATAATGTAATTGAAAAATACTCAAAATGTACTTGTGTGTGATTTTCTAAGAAGTGATGAACATAATCATTTGTAGTAATAATCATTTCCTTTATTTAAAGTTTTTAATCAAATGAAAAACTCACAACCCATCTAATCATTCATTCAATCTCTCAAATAAACATTTGTCAAGTTAAATGACTATTTAGAAATACTCACACTATCAAACCTAAGCCGCGTGAAAGTACATTTGCAGCCAATCTAATAATTTCTTTTCACACGTGATCATTATAGGAAAGTCGCTTAGTCTGGCCATCATCGTGCAGCCGGTGGCGTGATTACGATCAATAAAAATACCTGATCGTCATTTCCACGTCTCTCGACGAATAAATATGGATATTACGGCACGCGCAATCCATTTGTTCTTTTTCCCACATGGCCTGATGATAGTCTTCTTTCCTGATGACCACTTTGGACGAAGACCATTAACTTTTAACATGTCAGTGATAATATAGTGACGACTTAATCGTGATAGCAACATGTAGAATGCTTATCGCTTGCTACGAGAAACTTTCTTTAATTCGATTTAAAAATAAAATGCCTTTGAACGAAGTCAGTGTGAATTAATTTGAATGACACTTATGGTACAAATAGATATAATTTCAGTTACACATAGTTGTTTTTACAAATATATCAATTTTAAAAAACGAAAATTTAAACTAATTTATGAATAATATGAAATAAATTATAGTATATGTAATAAATGTATGTAATATTTTTACATTAATAAGTTATTGGGCTAACTGACATATCCACTTGTTCCCGTCCCCTTTTAGTTGCTTGTAACTGTATATAAAAAGGAATCCCACACTTCTTTTCAAGTTAAAAAAACGCAAAACTTGTATATCCATTTTTATTTATTTCAAAGTTACATGCCCATGTATATTATTTATAATAATAATAATAATAATAAATCATTTTATTGTTCCAATTAATTATAACATTTTTGTAAATACAAAACAAATATATAAATGAAACAAAAGGCCTTTATAGTTAGCTTCTCTCCAAAAGGAGAGGCTGTTAAAGCCGTAGAAAAATATTAAGCGGTACTTACATTTAGTTACCTAAGCCTACTAAAAGCCAATATATTAATGAAGAGCTAGATGACTCGGTCCATTATGTTGTAATGTGTAAGCGGTACCGAGATAGTACATGGTAAAACTGTTAAGCTCTGGTCAGAAAAATAAAAAAAATTTGTATGTATATAATATCTCATTTTCTCTGAAATGCATACAAAACCTCACTCACTGAGAAGCTGCTGTCTGATCCTTCTCTTGAAACAGGATAAAGATGTGTTAAAATAAGTAACTTGAAACTTATTTACGGTTGACGCTATGTTATAAGAGAAGTTCCTTATTGTGCTTGGGGATCGTAAGGATGTGCATTCTACGTATATTTATATTATGAACATCAGTTCTGTAAACAATTTTCCTACTGAGATAGATAGGACACTAAAATTTAATGATGTTATAAAACAGACAAGCCGAGTGCAGTAGACGCCTATTGAACATTGACAACCAGCTAAGTTCTTTAAGCTTATGTGATACGTGTTGTCCACGTCTTATGCCACATATAAAACGTATGCACGAGTTTTGAACCTTTTGCACTCTCCGGGCCTGTGTTGTATCCAGAAAAGGACCATAAACCCTATCCGCGAAGTTAAAGTGTGATAATACGAGTGCGTCACATAGTTCAATTTTGCTTTTGTTTTCTAAGTAATGCCTATGAGGAAAAAGAGATTTAAGGGCGCAGAAGGATTTTTTAATACAAGCTGTTATGTGTTTGGTAAATTTAAGTTTAGTGTCACAAATTAAACCCAGGCTTTTAGAGAACAGGCTTTTACAAAATAATAAAGCCACCTATTTCAAGGGGTTCAATCTCAGCATGTGACCCTCGGACACCTCACAAAGCGGCCGAAGATCCGTATTTATTCTAAGGTTAGCCTCTGTCGCATTTTCTGGCTTAAAAGAGTATAAAATTTGAGTGTTGTCGGCATATAAATGATAATCACAATGGCGAATAGAATTAATAAAATTAGACGTGTAAATTGTAAAGAGAAGGGGGCCTAAGACACTTCCCTGCAGGACACCTGAGTGTAGTCATTACCTCAGAGTAGTTCCCATCAAGTAATATACCCTCTGCATCCTGTTACTTAGAAAAGATTGAATGATAGATTGGGCATTAAACCGAAAACTAATACAAACCAAAATACACAACAAAACATCATGATTTAACAAGTCAAAAGCTCGTGAAAAGTCTAGAAGTACCAGAACACTCGCTTTGCTCTCATCCAATTCCCCAATAATACGGTCTGTAATCTCAGCCAACGCAGTTGTACACTATGTCTGCGTCGAAATCCTGACTGCTTCTCTGGCAAAATATTATTACTTAAAATAAAGACAGAAATTTGCATCGCCATAACTTTCTCTAAAATTTTGGACATAGCGATCTTAGCTGTCCATAGTCATTGGGATGATTTACTTTTGGAAAAGCAATAGCAATGGCCGACTTCCAAGCACTCGGAAATGTTGAGAATCGTAAACAATAATTAATTAAATGTTTTATATAAGGAATGATAGAAGGGCAGCACAATATTAAACTAGTACTGTTAATATCATCGCTTCCAGAAGCCTTAGATTTAATCCCAAGCACAATATTGGAAATTGTATCCTGTCTGATGGGACCAGATCCTGATCAAGCAACGTACATGTTGTAAGATAATGATCATTTGATTTATACTAAAAAAATCGTTAAGTAAATAATGATTTTATTAAAAAAAAGGTCGGATTTGTGCCCGTAAGCCAACAGACGACGTACTTATCCGTATTTGGCATGTTTTATCGTATTTGTATTTAGTAACCTGCTGAATACGCTCCAATAAAGCTTCCCTTGTATTTGAAAGTTGCGCATAAACTAAATCTTTTATGTACCCCCATAAATAAGAATTTAGGAGATTGTAATCGGGTGATCTTGATGGTTAGGCAACAATCCATCTTGGATAGTTGACCCAATTTGGGACAGCAATTCCGAAATGCGGTGGAGCCACATCTACTTGAACCACATTTGTAGTTGAATATTCAGTGAGACATCCCCCAAAAGTCCTCGCAGTTTGTCCACAACAGATTGAAGGTAACTGTTTGCATTCAACCTTTCAGGAAGCATCACAGGACCAATCAATAAGCCATCGATTAAGGCAGCCTATGCAGGTTCTTATGAATGTCGATTCATTTGCCTATAGGGATGCTCTGTAGAAATGAATATTAAGATGAGACTGTCTTAATATCCAAGTAGAATATACTAGACGAGCATAGTGATTTGCCTCAAGCAAACCTTGTACATTACGACAATGATACGGATGTAAGCCTTAAGCAGTTTTCCGACTTGTCTACAGATTCGACGTACTTTGATAGTTGAATCTCTTACAACAGCATCTAGTACCTGATCCAAGTCTACTGGCATTCTCGAAATCACGTCTGTGTAGTTCCAAAAATGTTCTGTAATAAGGAATGCATCTAGTTGCAAACCAATGTCGATATTCGACAACTGCTTGTCAAGTACTGTCGTTGCAGTAGCTATACACCTAATGCATATCTGCGTACTCTTGAGAAGAAAATCGATAGGGCACGGGCTGCACTTAAACTTGCTCGCTCATATGTCAATAATGCTTAGTTAGGTTTGCTGACTTATTGATTTGGATGATTATGTAGAGAGATGTGTAACTTTAATAAAATAAATAAAAATGGATATACAAGTTTTGCGTGTCTTTTAACTTGAAAAGAAGTGTACTTTATGCTCCCAACACTTGAACATAACGATACGGAACACCTTGTATAAGACAATCGGTATAGTTGCAACCATTTTGATGAAAAATTAAATTGAAAAAATAAAAATATTTCGCATTTTTTCTTGATACTTATATCTCCACTTGGTAGTTCGATAGAATGAATCGTTATTAGATTTAAACCGTAAGTTTTAGATAGGATAAGCAGATTATTTTGCAAAAATTTTAAGTATGATTATATACAGGTTGGGGAATAAATTATTACGCATAGAGAGGTGCTTTAAGGCGAAATATGGCAACTCCCACGCATGGATTTCGTGCGCTCTGAAACTCGCTTGCTACGTCGTTGTTTTCCAGTACCACATTAGTAAGCATCTGTTTTTAATGGGGGTAGTTATGTTATTTGTAATACAATTTCGTAAAAAAAATTACGCTAAAGTTCAGGCATTTCTAAAATAATTTTCTGATGCAGGCTTAATATACATCAGTGCAAAATTTACATAAAATTATAACAAAATGTTTATTATGCTGTGTATGAAAATTAAAGTGGAATGTACAAGAATTAATTGTTTAAATAAAAGAATCAATCACGTTATTTCCTTCTTCTTTGGCTAAGCAATAAGTTAAACTATCATAAAATTCATTTCGTACTTTCAAAAGAGTTTTTGGTGAAATAGAATTGGCACATTTAACAATTTTCTCTCCTATTAAATTTTTGTTTGTAAATGGTCTCTTTAAGACCTCAAAAATAAGACTATTTTGGGGACAAATCTGGAGAACTATGAGGCTATTTTCTACATCGCCAGTTTTACTAATAAACATATTAGATAACCATCTTGTTGAAAGTCTAAATCAGGGAGGATTTAACATGTTTTTTGCAAAAACTGGTAACAATTTTATAGTCCATACCCTCTCAAATACTTCTACCTGATGATGATGAATCCAGTTCTAGGGCACTATTTCTTTCAGTCGTTCTAGCTCATTTATGACAATGGGATTGAAGGCAAAAGGTTGTCTCAAGATTTGAAAGCACATTTAAAATTGATTTTGCAAGAAATCGGTCTATTTTCAAATGTAATCAAAAACAAATCCCTACATTGTACTGCTGAATTGCCCCTATAAAATCATTTAATAATTGCAGTGCAGCATGCACAGTCACACAACAAAATGAGCCTTGCCAATATTATTATTGTTCGTATGTTTATTGGTGAGTATGTTTAAGTGAAGTAACTTTTCCAGTTTTCCACATTGGTTTTCCTGGATAAACTCTTGGAGTTTACATGTGTAACATACCTAGATCTAGAAATAAAGAAAATATATATAGTTTCCCGTAATCGTTTGCATACTTAAGATATTATACTTGATTACTTTTATTTTCGTATAATTTATGCAAACCAAGTTTACGTTTTGATTATTTATTTTTGCATTGTGTCACGGACGCCTCTACTGATTCACACTGACGGGATTATCACACGGTGGTGATCAAGCTCTATGAATAAGGGTCGTTACACACGTATACAGTTCTGACTAGGTTTAAATTTCAGTTATGTAGTAAACGCCATGGAAAATTGATAGCAATTTTCCTTCGTTATAGAAGATTTAAAATACGAAGAAGGAATAAAAAAGTTTATTGGAAGCATCCTCGTATTACACAATACCTGGAATTTGGATCCTTTTACACAATTTTTCCATTTTTAAGTTAAGGGAGCACGAGGAAAAATTTTTCAACTACTTTAGAATGTCGGTAAAATCATTTGACGAATTACATATGAAGCTTCAAGAATAAAATGAAAAACAGGTTTTAATTATATTTTAATAAACAAAGAAACGATTTAAAAAAAATTGTTATAGTTTTTTTACTTGTTTACAAATCATTTTCATAAGAACTGTAAATATAGTCCTCGCAATATTGAGCACCAGATACATGTAATTCATTGGGGAGAATTGGTGGAGTACCACATGGAGAGGGCAACGGTGGAGTACTAGATGGTGAGATAGATGATGTATTGGTTGTAGAAGGAAGAAAATGCTTCCGCTGCCTAATTTTCGCACCTCCATCTGGAAATCAAATGTGTCCATGACATCAAAATCACTTAAAGATGGGAGTAATCCTTTAAAACATGAAATATGGCGGTTTTAATGAATATCATGCCTGACCTTGACAGTTTACCCCCGCAAGTGGATATTTCAAAAATTTCAATTTTTGTACTTGACACAATTTTGAACTAAGAAATTGTGACTGACTGACCCTTCCTCAAATCTTTTTCTTTGCAGCCTTTTAATTTTCTTTAGAGTTTTGCACCTTTTTCTCTTTTATTTAAGTTAGAGGAAAATAAGTAATGGAAATAAGCTTCGAGGGTCGCAGTCTTTACAGCTTAAGTCAAAACATGTCTAAGAACTTGCGTTGGAGTTTCAATAGAGTATATTGAATAAGATGTTGAATCCATTAAAAGAGAAAGATTCGTAAAATAGTTAAGAAATAATGTAAATCTTAGGACTTGGACTAATAAAAATTTAAAAAGCGGTGACTTGCTTCACCTTTTGTAAATATGCACCTCAGCAGTATGGTCCCCAGTAACCTGACTAATTGAGTCAATAAGTAAAGTTAAAATTCAACTTTTCTTAAAAGCTTGGACCGATGAAAGTGACAAGTCATCTCTCATCTGCCACAGTAACATATAAGCTACCGAAAAGTAAGTAAATTATAATTCCAGTGGTAAGACTCATTTAAATCTCCACATGGATCCTTAACAATATCCAGTGTATTCTTACACGCCGATATCAAACGTAAACAAGAAACCAGAACCCCAAAATCGAAGTCAAGGGGGCGAAAACACTTGAAAGAAGACATGCCGACGTTTTCTACATAAGGCAGCAACAGCAGGGGTGAAACTCGTGAAGCGTAACCAAGGAAACCAACAAATTATCACAGTCGGCCGGTCACGAACGCGAACACTCTCGGAAGTCGAATTTCGCTTCGAGGAAATTATTTCCTTTGACGAATGACGATGATAAGGCTCGGGCCGAATATTTATTGTATATTAGATTTAATGGTTTTGCAGTGTTAACATATGCTTCCCTTTTAGGGAATAGGAAAGCAATAAAGAATAATGGATCTCTTTAATTTGGTTATTTACTGAATGATAAAGCTTTTTTCTGTTGTTCAACAGAAGCTTTTAACTGCTAGTTTGGAGAATATACGGTGTCTGCGAAGGGTTATTAAATCTGAAAACTGAAGATACTACTGATCAGAATATGTAAATTGACTCAAACATACCTTAGTAAAAAAGTTTATAGTTTGTAAGATACAGGGGATGAGATACAAGAAATCCATAGGATTTAAATCTGGTGATCTAGTCGGCCACGGCTAATACAGGTCCTGATCGGCATATCCACTGGTCTGGATAAGCTAAAATAAGCTGGAACGCCGTCATGCAAAAACCACATATTCCCGCGTGTTCGTAGTGAAAGATTTTCCACAGAATGAGCAATCTTACTTAAAAAAATGGTAAATACCATTAGCCATTTAATCTAGGTGGTAACTCAACGAGTCCTGTTAAATATTTTCCAATTCCTGCCCATAAATTAGCTTGAAATTGTACTTGGTGGCGAGTTTTTCTTATTCCATCCCTTCAAAGTCCTGCTTCGTCCGAAAATAATATTAACAAAGCAAATCGATTGTCGCGGTTAAACTTCCGTAAGAGTCGTGTACAAAATTATACTCTTGCGGGATAATCATTTGTGCTTGAGTCATGTCCTTTTTGCAGGTGGAGGATTTCCAACGAACAGCATCTAAAACATTTTCTTTAACATCAGCTGTACGTACAGTTCTGGTAGGTACAGTATGTCGGCCCATATTTGGAGCAAAAGTCCAAATCGTTTTTATTGCCCAAAACTTGACTCAAAATAGGGCCATAATCATTTCTAACCAGTTTCTCGTAACCGCTGATCGATACGTTGGAAAGTCTTTGAATTCAGCAGGTGTCTATTAGGGAATCTGTCAGCGTACAATTTTCGTGCTTTTAAAGCATTACATCTTATCAATCCGTACATTAAAGGCATATCAGAATATTCAACAAAGGTATACTTCATGATGTTAATATTAATACCTATGATATTATTATTATTTTTATTATTAATATTATACAGACTATCTCAGCCAATTGGCTCTTATACTTGTTAAAATTGTCTCACGATGCGGTAAGTATTCAGAATAACCACTTTCTGGAGGTCGATGTAGATGTTCCTGTGCAGTCCTAGTTTCAAGAAACTAGCTGCTAGTGATTTCGGTATAAGCCCTGTAGATGATAATGGACGATTTCGACCGTGTTTGCATGCCACATTTGTCGGATCTCAAAAGCTAGATCTGCATATTTGCTTACCTTCTCCTGATACGTTATTTGGTATCGCGATGTCTATTAGAAAGACCGAGTTGACTCCTTCATCCACCATCACTATATAAGGCCTGTTATTCGTCACCTGTCTGTCGGTGATAATAGGCCTGTCGTAGTAGAGAGTAGAGAATTTTGAGTTCTGGACTTGCGCAGTAGATTTTAAAATGACATTTGATGTATGTCGACTATTTATTCTTTTTGTGTTTTCTGATAAGGGGTGCTTTTTATTTTATTTTATTTTTAAATTTAAAACCAATAATAGTTTCTATCACAAATAATAATTGCTTGCCCTAGTATTTTTTATTAGTTTATGGTTACTTTGTTACTTATATAGCAATTCCTGCTTTAATTAAATACGATTTTGTACCAAATTAGTTCTCCATGGTAAAATTACCATGTTTAATCATTTTAGTTTCAGGGATGTGGAATTGGAGAACCTCTTAGAAGTTACCGAAGTTCCCAAAAATTTTGGGTATTTGTTAAAAACATTGTCCCACAATTTGATGATAACCTGTATTTTCAACATTTTCGAATAGGCTCAGCACTGACAGATGAACTGGCAGATCGATTTGCTGCATTCCCATATTATAAAGAACAGGAATGAGACTCAAAAAAAAATATCTTAATCTCATTAAAATTTATTACAGTATTTCTTAGCTATTTCTCTGCTTTAAATCTTTACTGTTTAAAGAAAAAAATAACTCCTTCCTAAATAAACCAATCGAAAAACATAACCTATACTGACCCAAACAAATTTAGATATCGACGGTCCGTGGATCATTCGCGGCTGAACTAGATTCCGAACTGATTATGAATCACGCATGCGCATATTCTTATAGGATGAAAAGTTCCTAACTTATCCGGGATGCGTTGTCCGACTGAACTTTTGATGGATGATCTTGCAGATCTGGTTATGTCGATAAAGATAATCGGTATTTGCCAATAAGCTGCATCCAGATGTTATGTGCTGGATTGTTTCCGATACTTGGTGACATTTCCATCATTTGTCCGACTTGGTGTTTGGATCCCTAATGATAAATTTCTTATAGTTGTTAGTATTAATGACTTGATCTTGAATTGCCGTCATAAACCCTTCGGTCTCAGGAAAAAGTTCGCTTCGAGAGAGCCACCTGTTTAATGCTTCTTGTCTTGTTGATATGAAGTTGGTTAAGGTTATGATAATGTCGACCATGTAACTCTTTTTGAGCCCAGTCCGCCATCTTTGTAGAGTCCGATTTTACTTCAGACGTTACTTCAGGCGAGGCGAGGTTATAGTTCTTGTTTGCTTTTTTGCCTTCGCAACGGTATTATGGAGGCTTGAGGTTCGAGCTTTGGTGTAGAAAAACTCTCGTAAATTACTTACTTGTCGGGAATGTAGATTGCTAACATCGACTTGACCTCGTCATATCTTTCTTCTCGCCAACGTCATTCGAAGGATTAATGATTTTGGGTGGTGACAACCATGTTTGGTCATAAGGGTGCGTGTGAGCCTTTGAATTTCTTCCAAATTCGTTTTAGTCCATTTGAGAATGCCAAATGAATAAGTCAATACAGGCATTGCATAGGTGTTAATTGCCTGAATCAGATTACCTGCATTTAATTCGGTTCTAAGTGAGAAATTTACCCGTTGTGTATACTGGTCCTTAATCCTGGTTTTAGCTTGCTTATCCTCGATTATTACTATCATTATTATATTATGAGGGTCACAAATCCATAGTTTTGTGTAAAACAGATTTTAAAATTCAGATTATTGTATTTCCTTAATGGTTAACATTATTGAAAATAACATTTTTTTTAAAAAATAGACTTGGGTTGACGAATTTCGGTAAAAAAAATTTGTACTTAAATTTTTTTGACATGGGCGTGTAGAAAAAAAATTAAAGGAAGTTATCAACCAAAGAAAAAAGATAAGGGTCTGTAAAAAATACCTTTATTATTTAGTTAAATTTTAAATTTTCAAAATAAATTTGAGCTTTTACACTACAAATCATTTTAACTCCTATAAGTTCTGCTACTTCTTGATCTTAATGAGAATATTTTCATATTTGAGATTTGGAAGTTCAAATTGTCCTGAAGGTACTGCCTTTCCTTTTTTGATAGATGTTTGTTTTTTCTTTTTTTTCTCACTCCACCTACTGAAAATAATTTGATTCTCACAGCTAATTACTTTGAAAGGGCTTGGTTTAATGCGGGCATTTCGAATATGATCATCCCAACCAGAGGGAAGCTCGACAAAAGCTTTGGAATTCATTAAGACCATATTACAATCACATCCATGCAACTGTGTCCTCTAATTGAAATTTTATATTTTACACACTGAAGTCGGTCTACTTTATGGACAATATAATGAAGCATGCGAAACATAGTATAGTTTTTGTTCTGTCCAACAAGAATCACAAGTTCTTGAACTTCTAGATTTAATTCATTGAGGATGTAATGAAATAGAATAGAAGCTCCTTGGTCTTATCCTTTCTTGGCCGCTGTTTCTGTATACGTATAAAACAGCGCCTCTCCACTGGCTAAAACGTGAATACAAAATAAGTAAAACGATACTAATTGCCACTTGTAGGATACGTCATTAGTACTAATATTTGACAGTGGCAAGTTTTTTTGACAATCCATTGCAATGGCTTCAATATGATTGTGTTTTTGAGCTTTTTGCAGTCAAATATTTTTCTTTGGAAGAAAGCCTTAGCTTTTTTGAGATAAAGTTGATTATTCATATCTAATGCAGATACATTTGAAGCCTGTCACAATGACTCACAATATGAAATTAATTTCGTCGGATATAACTCCTTAAATATCTGAAACATTTTCTTAACGTTTAAATCTTCTGGCAGATAGGTTTTATAAACTTATGAAAACTATATAGTGTGATTGTCTACCTTTGAATGATCGAATATGATCATAGACCGGATTAGTTGTTTCTGCCTCTAGCTTATTTGGCCGATTGGAATGTCTACCCTGAGAATCTTTACCAACATGTCAATCCTTAACAAGCTTTTGCTAAATATTTTAAAGGCGCTTTGATTATATTCCATGTAATGAGAGAATTGCCTTGTAGCAAATAGGAATTTCTTGGGTAGCATTATCTCGCATCACTCGGACCTTAAAACAAATGATATAAGTTACCTTATAATTAATTAGAAGGAATGATATACTGCATCCTCGTCGTTAGCTTTTCTTTGGCGACGTCTTTTAACTGGTTCGTAATAAGACTTGCTAAATATACACTCTCCTCACTATTTAAGCCTTGAAATTTAAGCGAATTTTAACCTTGAATAAGGACAACTGTTTCCAGTTTCATGTGTTTGCAATCGAAGGTTTTTTTGAGATATCAAACACACGTCCTAATTTAACCCTTTTTTTAGTTCCGGGAAGCACATCACACTCAGCCATCTTAAAAATCCCGTGGAAAAACAATCGAAATTACGAGAAATACTCGCACGCAACCCACTCAGGGTTAAAGTAGAAAAAAACTGCGTTGCTGTGTAAGTAACGGCGATTTTCCATGATTTGACGTCTTTATCGCAAATTTCAATTTTTTGGACCCTCATCATGGTCTTCAAATATCTCTTCAGACACTTCTAACAGGTGAAACTTTTTTGTTGCGGAAATACGAGAAAATGAGATTTTTGGTCAGTTGTCGTATATAGGCTAGCAGAAAGAAGTTATGATAAGTTATTTACCGTTATTCAAACTTGGGCCTGTAAAAAATAATAAGGATAATAATAATAGTAATTAAATACAAAATCTTAGCAGGTACAGAATACAACGAAAGATACCACAGGACAAGACAAATTATTCATCAGGCTCTCGCAAAGACATAATATTCTCCAATCACGATTATAGATACTAACGAATGCAAACTATACCAGGACATAGACATTCGCACAGATAAAACAAAATCATACAATAATCCAGACATCGTATTCCAAAACAAAAAAGAACAAACCACCTATCTCATAGACCCATATCTAACGATCCAAACATTCAAACCAAATAGAATGAAAAAATAGCAAAGTATATGGAATTAGTTACAGAAAATCAGATACTTTGGAAACAGAAAAAAATAATTATGATACCATTCAATATTTCAACCACCGAGTAATATTTCACATAAGTAATATATTTATTGTGAACTCGAGTAACAATAGCCAATTAAAGATGTTTGTAGTATACAAAAAAAATATTGTACATCAAGTACTTGTCCCATAAACATCTGAAAACATAATTTCTTAAAACGCCAGTCGATCTAACGTGAATAACCTGAATAATATGTACATTTTTGGCAATTAACCCGCAATATCTCAAAAACGGTTGAAATTACACCAATAAGTTTTGTATGAGTTTTTACATTTCCAAAAAATGTCGATGATTGGTGCAGAAACTTTTTCGATCTAAGGGTCTTTTGTCAAACCTCATCAACAATCAAAATATGAATGATTCTACTATTTTTGCCAAGAAATTCGCTAGATTGACTGTACTATTATCCTTATTAGGTAATCTAGCCGTAGTGTTTATTACAATTTTAATTAATTTACGACCAAAAACCATATATTTCATTCATTGCAAAAAAAAACGGCTCGCCTTATTTGACTTTTTACCGAATCGGGGACAAGGAGAGTCAGTCAAAATTATAATGCGAAATTAGGAGGTCAGCCTGACTGCGCGCGTAATCGTCTGTCTACAAGAACTCGAACAACATCGCGTACAAGCGTAACCGTTGAATCAGTACTTTTAAATCAGTAAGCGAACTCTTGTTTAAATGTCCTAATTTCCATCAATTACGCGTATTTTATTACCCAGTATACAGATTTATAAAATCAGAAAAGGATATCGCTTCGTTAACATTGGATTCCGGTCTACGACCTACATTTTTTTTTATTTTGAAGTGCTTTATCAAGGCACCTTTTGGTACATCTTATGCCCCATTTAGGCTAATAAAGTAATTTAGGAGTAAGTTAATTAATAGAGTAAATTTAATTGATTTAAAACAATTGCTTGCACGTGGCCACTGTTTAGTAGAAGATGATAGTCGAGAGTCGAATAAATCGATAATTAAACTTTGATATCTGACTTATTGGCGGAATTAGAATATCCATTGTGTATTTTTATTAGAAACTTTTAACTTTGTTTTCTTTTTTCAAATAAAACTGCTATTCATTTTTTACCTATAATATTTTTTCAAGTAAATTTTGGGTTAGTTTGTTGCTAAACTAATGATAAAAAAATTGTGTTTTTTGAAGAGTTTTAATCAAAGCTTGAGATTTTCAGAAAAGAAGCCTCCGCAGTATCGAATAATAAAGCAAAAACCATTAAAAGCTCAAAAATAAAACTTAGAATAATACATCAATTAATCAGAGCAAGGCATCAAATAATTGTACGAAACTAGATTAATAATAAAACTTTTATTGTATTTTGCAAAGTTCTGGTTACAATGTCACGCAAATGATTAATAAATGGTCGAAATATACAAAATTTTAAGTAAACGCCTCAAATATTAAACATAAATTTCGCATAATCTATGATCAGGTGACACTATTAAAAATGGTACTTTGCATGTTATCATTTTTTAATATAATATTTTGATATTCCAATGAATGTAAGACAGATGTTTTGTAAAGCATGGTTTTCGAATATTAACTATCTGAGACATTCACATTGTTTTACGATTATTTTGTTATTAAATATTTACTTTTGATGTTGGCTTACTACATACACTTTCGTAAATACAAATAATTTCAAATAGATATCAACGTTAGTAAAAAAACCTAAAAAGGCAGAATATTTTCAGAAATTGACAAATTCTTGTAACCTATTTTAGTTAGACTCAAATCTACCTCAGATCTTAATGACTCTTGCGCCGTCGCACTTTCAGATTGTATTCTGTTGTCTTTAAACATTTATCTTGCTATAGGTACAGAAGTTCTGTACCTAGCAAAAGTGGCTTGTTCTGTAACAGAACAAACAACTTTTGCTAATAAGGGCATGCTATTAATAAATATACACTATATATCAAGAGTTCTGTCACATTTCAAACAAAAACCTAGTAGCAATAAATTAATATAATTTATTAAATAATAAATTTGCATCTTACTCAGTGTGAATCCATTAAAGAGCAAGCGTAACCGGTACGAATATTATTCTCGATTTTAACAGAAAGCCAGATATGCCAACCTTTACTAATTAAGATTGAAATATAAATGGCGTCATTAATGAGGGGAAAGCTTCGTCGCGTGTATGCACGCTCAAGCCAACAAAGACAGAGAATCGCTTTAAAATGCAGGTTGAAAAGAAGCGAGTTGAATTTTATTGGCGTCGTTTATCAGAATTAAATTACGAAATAAATTGTTTTGAAAGATTTTTTTTTTTGCTACATCAAAGAGATCTTGGAACGACAAGGAATACAAAAATATTGTTCATTGTTTGGTGAAATTAAAAAATTGGATTTCCTTTGTAAAATATATTCATTGGACTCCAAATATCTATCGACATAATATCTGTGTCACTATAGATATCTTTAATGTTATCGTGTATAGTGTATATCCTGTATGTTTTACGTTATTTGAACCACTGATGATATTTTGATATTATTTTTTAGTTAGTGTAATATTTATATTTTACGTTTCTTATAACTAAGAATTTATGATGAGTTATTTTATATTTAAAATATAATTTAGTAATATCTTAGGATTTCTGAATTTACTTCTTATTGATATTGTATGTATCACTTGGTATACATACAATTAGGGATGTAAAATGACGGTCATTTATTGGTAATTTTTGTAATTTTTGTCATTTATGGTCATTTATATTTTCTGATTTTCAATATCAGACTAGGTACTTATTATATCAATAAAAACACACATTTCAGACAAAAAAATATAATACAACATAAAACAAAACTTCTCATAATAAAAAATATTTATAAATAAAACAAAGTTGTATTATTAAAAAATAACATAAATATGTAAATTCAAACTAAATGCTTATAAAGGTAGGTAATAAAAGTAATAAAACTGGATTTAACTAAAATTCGTAATTTTCTTCTTCTTCTTCAGTCTCATAATTATAGATATCACTGAAACTAATATCAAGTTCATTTTGAGATTTGGAAAGTATACCTTCCAACTCTTCAATAAGACTAATGCTTTCGTCAGTGGTACTGCCTTCTTGCTCACTGGTACAGCTTACATGTTTATTTCCGTTATCAAGTAAGGTTTTAGAGGTGGATGTAGAGGGTAATGGTGATTTTGACGGTCCAGACGGTTCCTCATCGGCATCGGGAATAGTTTCTAGAATAATACTGTTTTTTCTATATTTCTTAAAATAAAAATAATAATGTTAATACCTAAACGATTTTGTTCTATCCTAGAATACACATGTCTGACATGTCTCTCCTTGTCAACTAATCCTAATCCAAAACTTATATCTTTGCTCGGTTTAACGCTTTTATGAGGAAATAGTTTTAGATTGATATATATATAAGTTAGCATACCAGCTCTTTTTGTTGTTAGACGATTCCTAGTTTTAGAATGTATAAATCCATAAGAACTGAAATTACTCTCAGTAGCTGCTGAAGTAGCTGGCATGCCAAGTACAGCTTCTGCCACATGTCGAAGTGGCACTTCAGTACAAATACCTTTCCAGTATATCAAACATTTTACCTTAGTAAATAGTAAACATTTTTTTCACAATCCTGCACAAATTTTAATCCCCAAAAACCATAGCTGCTCCTATAGGCGGCTAAATTTTCAAGTACTTTGCTATCATCAACATAATCTAAGTACATGGCAACAGAATGGATTTAAGTTAACCCACCTACAATTTCCTTTTGTGATATTTGCTTTCCTAAAAAACAAAAAAAAATTATTAACTTATAATTTAATTATAAGTATAAAAGTATACTTAACTACATATTAAAGTTAAGTTATGTTAAGTTTATTAATTTTTTTAGGTATTGAGTTTTGTTTAAGTATCAAAAAAAATTACCTTTATATCGAGGATCCAAAATGTTTGCAGCAAAGTGTATTTCTCTAAGGCACATCTGTTGCCTTTCAAGTAGACTTTCTGTTACTTTTTTTTTCCTCCAGCTTCAATAAGGGCGAGGTAGACAACTGGTTTTCAAAAACAATAGCAATTTCATAAAATGCAACAGCTACTTCACTAATGTTGCACACCGATTTATTTTTTATTGCCTTTATTATGGACTTCGAGGCATTAAGAACAGTTTCTGTGGTCTTTAATTTCATTATATCAGTAACCAATAAATTAAGTGTATGTGCTGCGCAACCGTAAAATGAAATTGGTTTGTCTGGATATCTACTTTGTAGCAGATTTCTTCATATTAGCGGCATTGTCTGAGCAAAAGCCGATTATTTTGTTAATTCCCACCTCATTGTATACCAATTCTATTTGATCTGCCATGTACTCACCTGTATGTCTACTTTCTTCAGTAGACAATGATTTGTAAAAAACGGGTTGGGGTGTGGTTATAACAAAATTAATAATGCTCTCATTCCTTATGTTTGATGCATCGAATTGAATGCCCAGGACTTTAGCATTTGTTAAATTATCTGTCACTTCGATTTCAACTTGATTAAATAAAAACAGCATTTAAAAGCGAATTTGATAAAACAAAACGTGAAGGCAACGTCAAGGACGGTCTGATTTTTTTAAAAAGGTCTATCCAATATATATTTTCTGTTATATTTAAGGGCAGACCTGTAGCATAAATTGCCTTTGCTAGCATCAACCAAATTTCATCTTGATCTGATCGTCGGGTTTAATGTTGTCAATAAAACTAAATTGACTACGACTACGCATTCTCTGGACTTAAGATGCCAAAGGCCCCGATGCCGATGAACTATTCTTTACCTCTTCTAACTCTGCTTGCTGTTCTGCTGATTCAGCCACCGACACATTCAGTTTCCTCTTGTTTGATTTTTCTGACTCATTCAGCTTTAGTTCACAGTAAAGGTACTAATGCCGCCGAACAACTGAATTGACGTGCCGATGTAATAAGCAGGTTGCAGCTTGTCTTAAGCAGTAAACATTGAAAATCAGCTGATATTTTTGTGACAGTAATTTATTTTTTGTGAGTGTAATTTTTTTTAATGACAGTCGTCAGTAATGACGTTTATTTTTTATGATCGTCATTTATTTTTGCGACAGTAAGATTTTAATTGATTAATTGATAAAAAATAAATGACGTGACCGTCATTTTCAATATGACCGTGACGTGATCGTGTCAGCAAAATTTGCTCACGTCCCTACATACAATAAGTGGTACATTATTGTATTGTTTATGCTATATTAAAGCGGTTCATTTATTAAATGTATAAAAACACCATTTTATCTACATAACGCTTTAATATTAATGTTTTCGTTTCGATGTTTTTGTGACATCGATATTTTGTGCCAATGTCCAAAATGGAGGTTTTTTCATTATGCGCATCCCTACATAGAAATCAAAAAAAGGCATGCGCCATACATTTGTCAACATTGACATCTTGGTAATACTAAAGCAACTTTCACACTAGAAGATATTAAGTCCGCTTTACAATAATACTAAATATCACAACTTCCCTTTTTTGAAAACTCAAAACTAGAACAATCACATTGTTTAAACAGGGTTTAGCGTAATATTTCACACGTAGTTTATTTGTTTAATCTACCTAGGTTCAGTCGGGCACCCGTATATTTTTTTAAACACCTTAAACTTAATTTACAATGTTTTGTTACTTGATTTCGAATGTCTCTATAAAATATTACTTTGTATACAGATCACTTAAGCAAACATTAAAACTAAGACCTATCAATAAAACTAGAGTAACAATAAACTACATACATAATACATCGCTAGAGACTAACAAGAGCTTAAACTGTTTTACCAGATTTGATTTTGACAGGAGAGTGTCTCAGCGGAGAAAAGAGTTTTCTGGAGAGTAAAAGGAGAATTCTTCAGTGGAATATTGGTCCGAAAAAGGTTTATTTGAAAAACTGAGTGGTTGTTATTGAGAAGAATTGCTACTACTTTGAAGTGAAGAATAAAAACACACTCTGCCTGCTCGTACTTGGTGAATCAATATTACTCAAACTGTACACAGTTTTATTTTCAAGGCCAAGGCATCATATATAAGTCTGGTATATTTCAAACTTTTAAACTTTTAATATTATTGTTATTATTAGATTCATTGATAGAAATTTTAGATTAAACCTGATGAGAATATTCCTTTATTTTCCCCTCATTATCAAATTTGTTGATAAAATAATCATCAAGTGCTTTCTATTTCTAGACACAATACTAGATGTACTTTGTAATTTCACTTTCTAAATTCATTGTATGATCTAGAAATAGGATGTTTTTCTATTATGGTCCCATTTATCCATTTTCCCTTGGCTTTTAAATTAAAATATTTTATTTTCACTTTTATAGAAAATTTTAATTCAGGGAGCTTGCTTTTTTGTTTAATTTGCCTATCAACTAATTTATTAAAGATAGTAGAAATAAGTTGTACTTGAGGTTTTAATAACTTGTCGTAAGGGTCTAGAATCTCCCTCACGTATCTTAGCATTACTCATTGAACCTTAAATATCAATTAATCAGTTCAATCAATCTTCACCAAACAAATTCTTGTTTTGTCAAAAAAAAAACATCGGATTCCAAAATTCAGCAGGTAAAGCCATGTGCTCTTGTGTCCACTGTAGTTGACGAACGTAGTGCTCAGGTTGTAGTGGTCGGAGACACCTCAAACCAGCATTCGCCTCCGCAATATAGAGACCGATACTTGAACTCCCATAGCATTACGCATATATTTAATATAGACCTCTTAAAAGAAAACAATGAAGCAAAGCGATTGAAAAGTATTGCAGAAACTAGTGGCCTTAAGCAGATTGTTAAAGCCCCTACAAGAATCACAAACACATCATCTACGCTCATTGATCATATCTATACAAATGAGTTTAAAGCCATAGAAATACAGAGAAATTTTCCTGTAATAACTGACCATGAAATTATTGGAGTACAAAATTGCAGTGATTCTTTCAGGCATAATAAGCTGTATACTTCGAAAAGAACTATAAATCGTAAGACTATTAACCAAATAAATGAGGAACTGGTGGGCGCGAATTAGAATTACACCTCGACAGATGTAAATATTGTATATAATGATTTTATAAGCATAATCCAAACAGCTTTAGATAAGTTTGCGCCTGAAAACAGATATTCTGTAAAAAAATATGCTAAAAAAATATACTAAGGTTCAACGGGAAAGAAACTTGGCTTATAGAAGATTTTGCTTTACAAAAACCGATTGTGACTGGAAAAGCTATCAAAAACTCAAAAACAAAGTAACCTCGATAATGCGTACTGAAAAAACCAAATATTATGATAATAAAATTGATCAATGTAAAGGTGATAGTCGCAATATGTGGAGGACCTTAAAAGGTTTACTGGGAAATAACAAACAATCTGTTGATTATATGGATGTTGATTTTGGGACATATACAGGTAGTATAGAGGAAAACTTTAATCAATTTTATTCAGATAGCTTACAAGATATTGCTGCAAGTATTGAAACAATAGAATGGACTTGTAATACAACTAATTCTCCGAATATACAAATTTCACATTTTAAAAATGTCAATCTGTCACAATTGAAAAAGACTAGTGATAATGTGCTTAGTGTGAAATTGGTAAAAGATTTATTTAGTGTCATTGGATACCCTTTATTGCATTTAGTTAATTCATGCCTATCAACTAGCATAATTCCAAGTGATTTAAAAACTAGTGTAATGATTCCAATACCAAAGGTAACCACTCCAAAGATTCCTGCAGATTTTCGACCAATAAATTTATTGCCTGTCATTGATAAAATTATAGAGACAATTGTATGCCAGCAGTTGAGACAATACTTTGAACAACATAAACTGTTATATATTGGACAGTCAGGGTTTAGGAATAATCACTCTTGTGAATCTGCTCTTCAGTATGTGTGTGGGACATGGCGAAAAGACATTAACGAAGACAAATTAGTTACTAGTGTATTTGTGGATCTTCATCGTGCTTTTGAGACATTAGACCGTAATATTCTTCTTAAAAAACTGTTATATTATGGTGTATGTAATAGAGCTTTGGACTGGATTAAAAATTACCTGGATAAGAGGTATAATAGAGTATCTATAGGACAAAAGTTTTCAAATAAAATAGAAAGTATCGTAGGTGTACCACAGGGTAGTGTTCTTGGACCGCTGTTGTTCGTTATATATGTAAACGATATCTATACTGTTTTACAAAACTCTTTCGTAAATTTATATGCAGATGATACAGTAATTTGTGTGTCAGGTAAAAATTACAAGGAAGCTACAAATATTTTAAATTCAGAATTGAATATTTTGTATCAATGGCTTTGTAAAAATAAATTAAAACTAAACGAATCAAAAACAAAGTGTATGCTAATAGGTACCAAAGCAAATTGTAAAAAATTTTTAGATCAAGGTTTAAATATTGAAATGAATAAGTCAAAAATTCAATTTGTCAGTGAAATAAAATATTTAGGAGTACTCTTAGATCAACAATTAAATTTTCATGGTCATGTAAATTATATTTCTAAAAAGATTGCCAAGAAAGTTGGGTTTTTTTAGGAGAATTTCTAATTGCTTGTCTCAATGGACTAAAATGTTAGTATACAATACATATATTTTGCCGCACTTTAATTACTGTTCCTCGTTACTTATATCATGCTCTCAGGAATATATAAATCAGTTACAACTTCAACAAAATAAAGTAATGCGAATTATACTTAACGGTAATAAATATACACCTATCAATCAGATGCTTCAAATAGTAAAATGGCTTCCTGTGAAGCAAAATATTCTTAAGGCAAATTCAATTTTAATTTATAAAATAGAGCATGGATTTATGCCATCATATCTGCAACATTTTTTAGAGAAAAGATCCAACTTTCAACAATATAATATAAGGTCAAGAAATGATTATCATATATCAAGAGTTAGATCAACTTTATTGCAAAAATCATTGTTTTTTGAAGGGTTGCAAGCTTTTAACTCTCTTCCATTAGAAATCAAGAACGCAAGTAACTTAAGGTTATTTAATAAGAATGTTAAAAAACATTTATTTAGAAATAGCGTGATGTGATGTACAGTTTATGTATTACTATAGGTTTTACTTATTTTTTATACTACTAAATTTAGCAAATTGAATGTATTAGCCAAGTGCTAAATAAAGAATATTATTATTATTATTATATTTTTGGAGTGTTGTTATTGCCATAATTGGGTTTCTTCGGATGGGTCAGCGAATATAGCGGTCTGTTGTTGATGTGTAACTAACATCAGCACGCAGAAACCTACCTAGGACTATACAAAAGCTTGTTTATGCTGCTCGGGAAGAATGGCACAATATTCCTCAAGTTTCTATTCTGTTTGCCGACAAAAAAAAAAGGTTAGAAAAAAACTTTTGAATCAATGTTTTTTGGTTACTAATACATAAAATATAATAAAGGTGACACAAAAATGTCTCCACGACATAACCGCACAGGAAATATGATGCGTTTATCCGTTATTTGGGATCGCCGCTACTACCATTTATCAAGCTCATTGTTATTCAGTCTGTTCCGGTGTCGCTGTGTAGAATATCCCAGTCGTCGCGAAATAAGGAGAAAAGAGAGAGAGAGAGAGAGAGACAGCAGCACGAGCATTATGGTGAATTAATTGGATGCTCTGCGGCCAGACTCGTGGGAGTTTATTGAATGCCACCGTCACAAATTGGCGGAATAATTAATTGAACGTATTATGCGAGAAACGTATGCTATTTTATTTGGCTTGGGCACGTTTTAATATACTCTAGAAAATCTATGTTTGTTTTTATTTTTATGCGAAATTATATGGGGGATTCAACATAATATCTGGATAATTTTAGGAGAAAAGAAGTTTCTGAATTATTCCATGTTTCGGAGGAAAATAAGTGGTAACATTAGTTTTGACCTTGACTTTCTAGGTTATTTAATGTGTTTTTTAAAGAAGCCTTTCTTTTCAACAATTTACAAGTTTTTTTTTAAAGGTAATAATTACTAAAAGCCTAAAAAATTTATATACAAGGTGTCTATAAAAACCGCCAAACTTTAAGAGGTGATTAAACAAGTCATTTGCAATAAAAATGTCCTATAACATTTTTTTGAAAAGTTGTTAGTTCTTCTGGTATTTAACATTTTCTGATTTTATCAAATTTCTTTTTTTTTCATATAAACAAGAATATCTCCGTTATTCTTACTACCACATAAAATTTAGATATACCATCTGAAAGAGAATTAAATTTACTATAAGGTGGGTATATTTAAGTTTTTAAGTAATTTTTTATACCGGGTGTTATCAGAAGTTAAATGTAACATTTGGGAAATGTGCAAAATTAGTGGTATCTTCGTTGTCGTTTTTCTAAAATTTGGTAAATAGGGACATGTATTTTTTTTCAGCAAAAACTACTGCATTTAATATGCTTTCCAATGATATACTTACTTTTGTGATGCTATTTGTTTTCACAGCTATATCATGGGCAAAAGAAAGAACAATACAAAAATTGAAAATTTTCCAATTTTATATTTCTTAATTTTTTGAGCACCAATACGGTGAGTACTTGTAGACCTATCTTCTTTAACACAACAACTCCACAAATTTCCATTAGAGAAGCCGTAAACAAATAACATATCACGCTATTCATTCCTTAAGAAAAAAGGCAGGTTTTCCTTCTTTTGTAAATGGCAATGAATCCGCAAAAGAAGGAAATTCACAAACCATGTATTACTTGATTTTAAAACAAAAGCATAGATATTTACAATTTGACAAGAACTGTCATTAAGTTTTCACTTCGACTTAAAGTAGTTAAATAAGTAATTTGATTTAAACGTGCTTAAAAAAATAATGCCTAGTTTCACAAACATTGAATATCGGGACATCTTATTTATTTACGATGTCGCAAATGGAAACTCGCGGGAGGCAGCAAGGGAGTATGCGTATTCGTTTTCCTAATAGACGGCAACCCCATAGAAGTACATTTGCAGAAGTGTTCAAACGCTGTGGGGAAACTGGTAAGCTAAGCTCAACAACACAAATATATTTGTGTTCTGTGCATACCAACAGGTTGAATAGAGGAAACCGTGCCGAGTTTTTCAATTCATTGTTGAGCTTAGTTAGGTTGAATCTTTAAGTTCTCTTAAAATATAAACAAATTAAGCAATAAAATAAATTAGCTGTCGTATTAAAGAACCATCAGTCCCTGGGCCCTCAATAAACAGAACTTTGGTAATGCAACGGCTGGATGGTTACATGGGCAAGGCGTAATAAATATTTCAAGACGCGCTTGATCAATAACGTCAAAACAAATAAATGATGGAGATAACGTAGCGGCTCCACAAGCGTAAAAGAATAAACCTGTGGCTGCAGGCAGGCGATACGATACGGCACGATGGGGAGCCACTTTGATGGCTAAAATGGCTTTGGCTCGGGATTTGGTTGATGAGGATCCGATCGAATGCTTAACGTTTTACGTGGGCGACGGATATGCGGCTTTGGATTGCCACCGCGGTTCCTTAATATAAAAGTTTATGTGCGTAATATAGGTTTAATTAACAAGAATAGCCTCACATTTAATTAAAAACTAGTTTTGATTACCACTATAAAAACCTACTTATGTAACAATTTAGTAAAATGATTTTACTCACGTTTATCATGATTTTTTTCCTACCGAAGAAAACATTTCAAAAAATGCAAAATTAACTTACGCTCTAGTGCGTATGAACGTTAAATGTCAACAAATACAGCAAAAATGAAAATATTTAACTCTGCGGGAGCATTTTAATATGGAAGTTATCATAATTCAATGGTAATTAGCGGCTTTTATGAAAATCCACTAGAAGTGGTTGGTTTTTTTTGGCAAAATGGATAGATTTGGTTGTATATCTATCGCTGAGAGTTGCAGAAACCCCAATTTTATCACGACAAGGGTGTAACGTTCATAAATTGTAACTAGTTATTGTTAGATTTTGAACACAATAATTTCATGCCTAGCGAATACTAATTACAATATACACGTAGACACAACTACATTTATCTGTCTATATTTATAGAAATACACATACTTGCATATTAAAGCAGACAAGGAAAAACACGGGTAGGCAAAATTAAATAGGCAGAACATTATTGAGGGCTACAAATCAAAATAATCTGTAGTGCAAAGAGGAATACAAGAGGTGTAGCAACTTGGCAAAGCGCGAACGCAAAAAAGCAAAAAAGAAAAGAATTTTTTGAAATGTGTCTTTCTATGAAATTACTGGAAATCGCTTTTCAAGAACTCCAAGATGATGTATCACTTGACCATATTTAAGATTTTAGGGGTGTATCTCACTATGTCCAAGAAGTTGCAAATAAGCGTGAGGTAATATGCCTGTTTTTATTCTCCCTTCGTTTTATAAAAACTGTTTTCAGCGTTTTTTTATTCACTTGTATACAGGGTGTCTACTATATAAACCGCCAAACTTTAAGGGGTGATTATACAAATCATTTGCAACAAAAAAGTCGTATAACATTTTTTCGAAAAGTTGTTAGTTCTTCTGGTATTTAACATTTTTTGATTTTATCATTTTCTTGGTTTTTTTTTCATATAAATAAGAATATCTCCGTTATCTTTACCACCACATAAAATTTTGATATACCATCTGAAAGAGAATTAAATTTGCTATAAGATGGGTATATTTAAGTTTTTAAGTAATTTTTTATATAAAGTGTTATCAGAAGTTAAATGTAACATTAGGGAAATGTGCGTGGTATCTTCTTCGTTGTCGTTTTTCTAAAATTTGGTAAATAGGGACATGTTTTTTTTCAGCAAAAACTACTGCATTTAATATGCTTTCCAATGATATACTTACTTTTGTGATAGCTATAAGAAATATCTTCTATGGCAACAAACAATATCCAAAACAATACAAATATCCATGGCACTCGGTCTATTTAAACATTTGATGTTGACAGAGTACCATACTAAAGAAAATTATTATTATTATTATTATTATTATTATTATTATTATTATTATTATTTACAGCCAGTTAAGGCTCGCACTCCCTCTAAGGGGGGAAGGATCATTTACTTATCCCAGATACCTCCCATATCAAAAGGATTAAGCTCTGTGGTCTGTGGGGGGCCTTTTCGGTGCCCTTAAGTGACCTGAAATGTAAACTTATCTCCTAGGAATTTTCGGATGCTGCGAGCAGTTGCCAGTAGTACTGCCTTTTGCATGTGCTTATATAGATGTTCGCCAGTTCCTAGTTGTTTAAGGTATTCCAGTAGACTCTTCGGTATTACGTTGTCGATATAACAATTGGGATGGTCTGAACATTATCCATTCTCCATTGCCTTCCGATTTGAATTTCTAGATCTCTGTATTTGGCGATTTTCTCAGTGTGTTTCTCTTGCAGATTATTGTTGTTCGGTATGGCTACGTCAATTAGAGTTGTTTTCCTGGAAATTTTATCTATTAAAATAAGATCTGGTCTATTATGCCTTACATGTTGATCGGTAAGTACACTGCGGTCCCAATATAACTTATATCGGTTATTTTCCACTACGGGTTCTGGAGTATATTTATAATACGGAACCTTCTCTGTTGTAATAAGTTCCAACTTCATTGCCAACTCTTGATGTAAAATTTTCCCAACTGAGTCGTGCCGTTCTTTGTATTCTGTCGCTGCAAAGGCCTGACATCCTCCTATTATGTGCTGGATTGTCTCTGATGTTTGGCATCCATACCGGCATTTGTCGTTTTGTACGGACGGATCTCTGACGATGTGCTTGAGATAATTTCTTGTTGGTATAACCTGATCTTGGATGGCGAGTAGAAAGCCCTCGGTTTCTGGAAACATCTTGCCTGATATCAACCAATAGTTCGACAAAGCAGTGTCGACATGACTTTGGCTGATCTCATTAGGATGCCGCCCATGAAGGGGCTTCTCCATCCAGATGCGGAGTTTTTCCTGGTCCGTATGATGGAAGCTGCGCACTTCCTCGCTCTTAAGTTGTAGAGGAGTGGAATCGTCTATTTGATTTATTGCGCGATGCAGCGTGGAATTTTCTCCTTGCCTGTAAAAATAGGATCTTAAGTTAGTGATTTGTTTTTCAAGTTGTTTACCCAGATCTATTAATCCTCTTCCTCCAAGGTGGCGGGGAAGCATTGTTCTTTCAGTGGCACTTCGAGGGTGGTGGTTGTGCGTTTTAGTAAGTAGGGTCCTCACTTTTCTTTGTAGCCTTTCTATGTCTGTCCTACTCCAATTAATTAGCCCAAAAGAATAACTAAGAGCTGAACATGCGTAGGAGTTAAGTGCCTTAAACATATTTTTGCTGTTGAGATTGGTTCTCAAAACTTGTCTTACCCTTTTCACAAACTCGTTAGTCAGTTCGCATTTCATTGTTTGTTGTTCAATCGTTTGTGATTGTTTCATCCCCAAGTATTTGTAAATTTCGTGTTCGCCCATGGCCTCGATGGTCTGGACATTCTGCATCTGATATTCTCCTGGCTGAATTTTTCCTCGGATTATATTGAGAGTACGGCATTTTATTATTATTATTATTTCATTATTATTATTATTATTATTATTATTATTATTATTATTATTATTATTATTATTATTATTATTATTATTATTATTATTATTATTATTATTATTATTATTATTATTATTATTATTATTATTATTATTATTATTATTATTATTATAGTTGCTCCAGATATACATGAGGCGTTGCCTATTTGGGGATAATAAATATACGTTTACTTTATTTTTAAGTTTTATATTGATATGCCTTGAAATCATGAACTTAATAAATAGACCTGGACTGCTAATGCATATAACCACGATACCCAAAAATGACCACTGCCTGGTGACCGCCATGTTTATAGTGGTTGTATCCTTTTAATGTTGGTCATTCTGAACATTTTTAGTGTTGCCAACAAAAAATATACTAAATAACGGTAATGAAGTTGACGACGCTGACGTTTGACGTATGAGTATAGCGGATTGCCTAGTTTTTGGCGATTTGTAGATGACGCTTGGGTATATCGTATGGAACAAGCGATGTATCTTCCTCCTTATTTAATACGTGAATCATCACCATCTTTATTTAAAAATATTTGGTTCACTGTTTCTCAAAACCGAATTATTGTGAATTGTCTGTCTCTGTTGTTTATGATAATATATAGAGTTGTTATTGATACTTTTTATTGAATTGGCAGTCCAGGTATATTTAATAAGTTGGTGCTTGAAATACACATTTTAATTTAAGTTTTGTATTTAACTAGTCATTTGTGCAACAGATTTTAAAGTCTTGTCAAAGATTACATATCTTAATACCAGTTTTTTAATTAGTCCATTAGCCCTTAGCAAAAATTGAAAAAATACCTTAAAAAAGCAAAAGAAAAATATTGAGACATACAGTTTTGTTTCGGAAGTGACAATGATTTCCTCAAATACAAGCCTTTAAATATGCCTCAAAGAGCTGGCAACAAGCATAACAAGTAAATGCATCTAGCTTTTAAAATAAAGACCAATTTAAGTTTAACCAAAATAAAAAAACGGTTTTAAATGCTGAGCAAAATCTAAATTACAAATTGAAAACTAATTAGTATTATTATTCCAACAGATTTTGTAAAAAGGATTCAAACAAATACGTCACATAAAACATATCAATTGATCTGAAATACGCATAAGATACCGTCAGTACATGCACAAAAAACCAGAATTCCCAAGGAGCGAGGCTCGCAAAGCCCGTCTAAACAAAAAGCGCTAAAAATAAAAATTCCCCTCAGCTTAAATTGAACTTCCAAAGCCTATACTTATACAAAATGACGAGTCTAGAGAATTCACAAAACGCTTTCGAGCAGGATATTTTACAGTCGACCAAGCAAGTCACATTAAAATATCTTTAAAATGTTTTTTGTGTATTCGGCCAATAAAATCGATCTTCAAGCTGGAGAAAACTCATGACTCTAACAGCAGAGAGGCTTTTCCATCGCTTGCTATAAATATTTTATATCAAAATGTGCTTTTTGAAGTTAAAATGTTAAAATGCATCTGTTCACGCCTCGCTAATCCAAGAGGGAAAACTTGCCTGGTCGACTAGACACACATTCAAAAGCCGAACGAGCCGATCGATACGAT
Source organism: Anthonomus grandis grandis (assembly GCF_022605725.1). Classification (NCBI taxonomy): domain Eukaryota; kingdom Metazoa; phylum Arthropoda; class Insecta; order Coleoptera; family Curculionidae; genus Anthonomus; species Anthonomus grandis. The sequence continues at coordinate 32,962,015 of NC_065552.1, forward strand.
AAGTTTTTGCGGCTGCGCGATAACTTCACAGGGTCACAGAAGGCCATGTGACGAGAGCGTCGTGCTGGGCACCAAAGCGTAGAATTAAGAAATTTTAAGTAGAGATATTTCGAATGTTTGAAGCGTTTTATGATAGGTAGTTTTGTCTTGTAACAGAAGAGTCTAATGCCTTTTAATATAATTTTAATGCATTGTTTTTTTTTGCATTATGAATCTCAGACAAGACATTGTTAACATAAACAAGTTTAGTTATAAGCTACAGATCTTATACACATTGCTAGAAGCCCAATTTTCAACATAGTTGCATTTTAAACAGGATGTTAAAAAAACAAGTTAGAGGCTGGAGATAATAGAATCAGTTTTGATCATGCAATGATAATAATGTATTTACTTCTGAAGGTACAAATTTAAGACATTAACAAAATAATGTGGACTTAATAAATCTAGTATCCAACTTATAGAGTCTTACAAAACTGTGGTTTATAACTATTTATAATGTTTTATAATTCGAAACTTTTTTATAACAAACAAGTAAGTCTTCGATCAGAAAACGGCGAAGTCCATATGAGAAGTTTTAGCGAGAACCCTACTGATCGTACGTAACTGTTGTAACGTTAAAGTAAATATATATAGTATAGTGTTCTGGTAATCTATCTATCTATCTTTCTATAAATAACATATTTGACTTAATAGAAAGTATTGATTTGAAAGATCATAAGTACAATAATTTTTTCAGAATACCAGGACATTAGAGTTTTATCCTATATAAAAGTTATATTCGTTTATTACTAGTTGTTTCGTCTGTTTATAATAAGTTTGATATATTGTTTCTTTCGTTTTTCTGAAAAAGAGTTATGTATTTTGCCATAATTATAGGAAAAGCATTCGAAAGCAACGAACGGTTATGTGAAGTAGTGGTCTAAGCTTATGCCTTATTAAGAATATCTGTCGTAAAAGAAAGTCGGTTATCCAAATATTTTGGACATTTCTTACATATGATTTTATGATAAAATATGCCTGAATTCTTATTGATGCGTAATTACAAATCCGTTGGGACCACGTGATTGATATCAGCCAATAAGAGCTCCGAAAAGTTTCACGTACCTACGTGAAGAAAAATACTGATAGAAGTTGGTTAATTCGAACTTAATTCCGTATTTTTGGTCCGTTGTACTTTTTTGTTCTATTGTTATTTTTACTAATTTTTTTTTTGTGTCATTCCTTTTGGAATGTCCAGTTTGGGTTCGACTCCGGGTTCCACATATTTTAAATGTGACTATTGCGGCTTTTTAATTTCATTTCAAATAATGTTAAAGTAATTCGAGAATAACCATCTTAAACTAGGTATAGGGAGGTTTTCTGAGGTTCTAAATTAAATTTTTTTGGTAGTTTTCATGTCACTAATAGAGGCGCCAACCATTTTAATAATAACCAATTAATTATTCATTTCTTATAAAATCAAAGGTTTTTACTAAAGGGAAAAGTGATAAACATGACGTAAAATACAAACTAGGAGTAGAGGTTATAAAAGTTGTTGAAAGGGTTGCCCTCTAACTTCAATGCAATTGCCTACGAACCATTGGTTCCAAAAATATCTGCTGTTGTTGCGCAACTTGTCACTATCCTATTTCTTAACTCTTGAACATTTTCAATTGGAATAGTACAAACTAATTTTTTTAGGTAACCCTAGAGGAAAAAGTCTAATGAGTTTAAATTGGGTTATCGCGGAGTCCACGGTTGCGGCGCTTTCCCACGATCGTCTGTATGATGAAATCTTCACATCAATTTCATTTCCAATGGGTCACATCTTTTGAAAATCTAAGCTTATATTATCGGTATGTTTTGTTCACTGATGAAGCACAGTTCACACGTGAAGATAGACGTGAATTTCACAGTGAACACCAGTGATCCTATGAAAACCCTCATGCTACGGTAGAACATAATTTCCTACATAAATTTAGCATTAATGTGTGGTGTGGAATGTTAAAATGGTCATTTAATTCATCCATTAATGATTGACGGTAGTCTTACAGGAGAAAATATTTTGGCTTTCTTAAAACTCACTTATCTATTAGAAAATATCCCTGTTCAGTAATTTTTAAACATTCCGAGCTAAAGACTTCCAGGACCTAATTTTCAACGTTTTCAGGTGTTTTCAGGCAAGCACCATTTTTTGTAGGCAACTGAAATTTTTTCCATGCAGTTGATGGATGGTTTCAATTAAGAAATATCTAGTTTTCCGAAAAAAAAAAGAAACTTACTGCATCTACCTGGAGGAAATTAGGAAATCAACTACGTAATAAAAATTTAAAATGACTTCAACTGCCTGGAAGTGCCAAAAAATATTTAAAATTAATGGAAGAATTAAAAACTAATGTCGACTGCCTGGAAGAGATCAAGTGACTGAAAAAAGTGAAAATACAACTTTAATTGCCCTGGAAAAAATAATATTAATTGGTTTGAAAATTGAAGATAATTATTAACGTTTTTTTCATGCAATTATCGTTATTTTCAAAGTCAGTTTTCAATTACTTTCAGGACGGAATTTTCAGAACTTTCGAAGTTGTTTTTTGTGACTTTCATTTTCACCTATTTGCAGATAGTTGACGCGAATTCCTTCCAGGCACTTCAAATTATTTTTTATTTTCTTTTTCCAGGCAATTACCTACACAATTTTCAGGTTAAAATGGATATCATTTTTTTTCCACATTTATGATCATGAAATTCTCAAAATTTCAAATTTTTTATAGACACGTTTGTAGACACAAAATTTTTCTTAATGAAATAGTAGTGATATCAATTGCCTGGAAAATATTATGAATTGGAACCTGAACACCCTGGAAATAAAGACGAAACATTTATACATCATGATGAAGCTCTTGCACACTACAGTCTTCGTAAAAGAGATTTTTTAAACCAGAACTTTCCAAATCGATGGATTCATAGCGATGGTCCAAATAATTGGCCACTTAGATCGCCAGATCTGAATCCTTTGGAATATTGCCTTTGGAGGTGGTTCAAATCACTGGTATATTTCACTAAAATAAATACAAAAGAAGCATTACTGGATCGGATAACAAACGCCGCACACTAAGAAATTTGCCCGAATATATTTTCCTTAAAATTGAAATACATATTGTATTTTTTTGTATTATATTTTTAATTTTGCTATAATAAAATCAGACGCGTTGTAATTTTTTTTAAATTCAAATATCTCGAAAACGGTTGTTCATGTCAACTTTTAACAAGTATGTGTCTTTGACATAAAACTGACAAGAGAATTACTTTATTTAACCCGTTTTTTACCAATGATGCGAAAACGCAACAGTCATATTAATTTCTTTTTATAATATAAACAAAATAAAAAATGAAATATCTAACGTTATTATAGTATTTACTAAGGTTAAATTAAAAAGATTTTTAAAACACTTAATAAATAAACCAGTGTTTTGATTTTTAAATTTTTATTCCAATTCAAGCAAAATTTTAATGTCTAAACGTACTTTCGAATATTATTGTTTATTATTGGTAAGCATAATACAGGCGAGATTTGTTTAGCTGAATCGTATTGCTAACACATGTCTGTATTTACCTTTTTTTACTAACAACAAAAAAATGTTACAAATTCCAAAATACTTGACTCCAAATTGTAAATGTTGCGAAAACGCATCACTGGGAAAATAATATTGAATTTTAATCGGTGCTAAGTGTATGTGTATTTTCGAAAAACATGCCTAAATTTCTTACGCAAAAAGAGCTGGAGAACTGGAGAGTGCTTTATATGAAGTAGTAGATGAATTGGAAGCAGAACATTCCGGAGATGTTGGTAAGATCTACTAAGTAGTTTTGTTAGGCCTGTTATGTAAACGGAAATTATTTTAGTTGAAATTGATGTTGTTTATATTCCTCCAGAACCAGATAGCTTGACTGACGAAGAAAATATAGATGACGATGTAATTGCTGTAAACGAAAAAAACTGCCAAAATGATGTGGACATAGCGGGCACATTTGAATTACAGATGAATTTGACTGGGATTCGTCTGGTGATGAGAGTTTGGCAGAAAAGAAACGGAAAATCGAAAGTAGGGAACCAAAATGGAAAAAGGGTTCAATTCCTATGATGTCCCAGCCTATTTCGAATGAAGGCCCTGCGCTTGAGAAATTGGTAGATTTACTCCACGGAAAGTCACCTTTAGACATTTTCTTTTTGTTCTTTGATGACCAAGTATTAAATCTTATTGTAACATTTTCGGAAAAATATGCAAAAGACAATAATCGACATGATTTTGAGTTGGATAAATATGAATTACTAAAGTTTATAGGACTGCTAATATTTGCAGGTTATCATAAACTACCACAAACACAACTATATTGGTCAACTGATGCAGACAAGGGGATAGACATTGTGAAAAAATGTATGAGTCGAAATAAATTTTACAATATTAAGAAAAACCTCCATTTGTCAGATAACGCACAATTAGATAAAAATGACAAGTTTTGTAAGCTTAGGCTTATTTTTTGATCTCATAAATCAGAAAATGTTGCAGTTTGGTATATTTTCACACTGTCTGTCCATTGACGAACAAATGGTTCCTTACTTTGGCAGGCACTCCTGCAAAATGTTTATTAGGGATAAACCCGTTAGATTTGGTTTTAAATTATGGTGTATTTGTTCGTCAGATGGTTATTTATATCAGTTCATTCCATACGCAGGAGCAAATCCAAATAAACAAAAATCTGTATTAGGTATGGGTGGGCAAGTTGTTGTTGATTTATTGTCTATAGTGAATGACTCAATGCTCAACGAAGCATTAGGTATTTTTTGATAATTATTTTTCTTCGTTTCAATAATTTTCATACCTTACCGATAAAGGTTATTTTGCGAGCGGAACTATAAGGGAAAACAAAACCCTCCGCTGTCCTTTAGAAGGGATCAAAGGTGTTTCTAAACAAAAACGCGGCTACTACATTTCGGCACATGACACTGTCAGTGGGGTCTCATTAGATAGGTTTCATTAGTCACAGTAATAAGTAACCATTACAATGACGAATCATTATACAGAGCTAAAAGGTATGACAGTAAAGCAAAAAAAGACAATCTTATTCAGCAACCTAAAATTATCAAGATGTACAACAAATTCATGGGGGGAGTAGATCTCCACGATAACAGGATAGCCAATTATAGAATAGGGATATCTGGAAAAAAGTGGTGGTGGTCTTTGTTCGTTAACACTATAGATAGCACTTTAGTCAATTGCTGGAAGGTTTATAACATTGCCAGTGACAAAAATATTAGTCAACTAGACTTTAAATCGTATATTGCTCTTCGCCTGATAAAAAATGAATCTTCCATTCGTACATCTATTACTACCCCTAGGGCAGTTCTTGAGCAAAGATATGATAATATCGGTCATATTATCACTAAATCGCTCCACTCCCAGACGTATAGATGCAAAATATGTAGTAGTCAAACGGTATTTTTATGTAAAAATTTGCAAACAAGATTGTTTTGAGCGTTACCATAAAAAGTAAAATTACGTTTTTTTTATTCATATATTTAGCCAATGATGCGAAAACGCAACATGCCCTTTTTTGAAAGTTTTTGAATGTAACTTTTTTTTGTGTCATAATCTTCTTTTCTAACCTATTTTAATACATAATAAATATTGCCACTCGAAAATTTGTTATTTTTTCATGCCCTGGTAAAATATGGGTTAATTAGAACCGTACGACAGGAATGCACCAAAAATTGTGATCGAAGACGTGTAAGTGGCGCTTATAAGTAAGAGTCAGATCCGAATTCGTCATACCTAAAACCCCTCGGATGAAGTCCAGTGCAACGATATATTAGAATGGTCACCCGTCAAAACATCAGCATTTTACTTCTCAAACAATGAAATAGAAGGTGGATGACATTGTTTGGCAGGTGGAATGCTGGTGTTTTGTCGGGTGACCATTCTAATATATCGTTGCACTGGACTTTACCAATTTATACTCCAATATTTACATTATCAATAGAAAAAATTTAAGTCCCTGTATTTCGGCAATGAAGCCCTTGCAGACTCATATTTGTATAGACTTTTATATCTATTTTTGGTCCCTGAACCTGATATTTCAGTAGTTTTTATTGCGAATTTTAAATTTTTCCGAGCCTATCAATCAACAGTCAAAGCTAAGACATTAGATTATAATTCACGATAGCATTAATTAAAGTTATAATCTTCATCCCAATAGGGCAATTTGAAAATAAGCTGGCACTAATCGCGCCATCTATTATCTCAATTCCAAAACAGCAAATCTGAGAGCACGCAATAAAAAAAGCAGTCAAATTAACAAAACCTATTATATTTGTTAATAATCCTGGCTAATAAGTAGATACTAGATCATAAGTCTCTATAGTGTCTATACATAGAACTTTAAAATAGTAAACCAAGGTCAAACCCGATTCGACTCCTGTTACCAGTTGCACGTGATGTTTGAATGTGAATATGCCCTTAGACCTCCTTTCATTCTGCTCCTAATACCTATATAAAAAGAGCAAGACGAGCCACGCAACGCAACGACTAGCGCCATCTACTCGAAAAACGTTCACATGAGGTGCGTTCATTCCCCTCGGCTTCGACACGATCTCATTTTCTCGAAACGAATCAATTTACTCGGATCCCATTACCGTTCTCTTTTCAGCACAAGTAAGAAGACAAAGATGGATAATGGTTAGATTGGTGTGCTCCTAAGAGGCAACAAAAAAGAAACAAAGGGTATATTTTCGGTCAGGCTTTACGTGCAAGAGATGTCTTGGGAACGGCCGTGGTTGGTCGCAAGCGGCGTTGGATTATTTGGCCCGAAGGTCGATATTTCGATGGGCCATAACCGGCAAGTGGGTGGCCATTATATACTTAAAAATGGTCGAGTGTGTGTGTGATGCGATGCGGTGTGGGTGGGTGTGGGGAATCAGGAGAGGCTAATGATGCCTTTAAGCTACTTGTTATTTTGTTGCACCTGGCTTGATGGGCGGATGTCAGGTGGTCCTATATTAAGGTAACATTTTTTTGTGCCTGATTATGTAATAAAAAAAGTGTTTTTTTAATCTTAGGACGAGTTAGTTTGAAGTTTGGTTTATTAACGTTATAAGCTGTGCCATTCTTCTTCCTCTTTTTCAGCCTGTACTAATCCACTCCTCGATATAGGCCTCGGCCCGCAGTCTGGATCCTGTGCCATTATTAATCAAGAATTAAATTTTGGTAATTTTTAATATTTTGGTTTTGCACGATGGTATGCCATAACCCAACTAACACAGATATGTACCTGTAATATAATACTATGTCAATTTGGGATAATAAACCTCTTGTGCGATGTACACTACCGCTCAAAAGTATTTGCCCACCATCTATTCTTTTTAATATTTTAAATTAGATACAAAAGTCTTATCTTTATACCTATATTTAGATTGTATTACTTTTGTAAATTGCATATATGCTTAAACAGTATACCTATCAACTATGGTTCGTTGAAAAACACTGAATATTTAAAAATAGTCTTGCAAATAACAAACAATTGTTATAAGCAGGAATAGGAGCCTAAGTTTGATGTGCGTGACATCATCGGCTGTTCCATTGCCGCCGGTATGAATAATAATAAACAATATTGTGCTGATCCATAGTAAAGAATAAGTGTTATTTAAGCAGATTAAGGTTTATGTGAGAGATCGCTTACGTGTTAGATATTATTATTAATTCGACCGTTCTCGTTCAGAGAGTTAAGTTGACTTTTGTATCCCTACATTATAAAATAAAAACTTTTAAATAAAATATAATATATCATTATAAACTATATAAAAACCGTGCTTTTATAATATCAGAAGTGGGATACCGCGTTTCGTGCGCCTTAAAGACCGCGTTTTAGTAGTTTTGTTGTTCTTTGTTCGTGGTAGTGTGACGTATTAACAATTATGTCTTTGGAACAAGAACATGAAGAGCCGCCGGAAATGCTGTATCAGCGTCTTTTGGAAGAGCAGATTTCATGGCGAATTAATGAGGCAATTCGACGCTCAACGGAAACTTCATCCGTTGGTGGTCAAGGTTTTGAGGCTGCCGCATCTACATCTAGGTCAGCTCCAACGCTCGTGACAGGCGACATTTTACCTCGTTTTGACCCAGACCAGAAAACACTTACAGTAGCCTCCTGGTTACAAAAAATTGAACAGCTGGGAACTTTGCATAAGTGGACCGAATACGAAAAGTCTTGCTACTTACAAAATAAATTAGCTGGTTCTGCCAGAGATTGGTACAATCGCCTGGAAGATTACGACAAAACTTGGAGTGAATGGAAAACAGCACTTACACAAGCTTTTCCACGGCACACAGATTATGTCATACTTCTGGAAGAACTTGTAGCTCGTCGAAAACTGTCCGATGAGTCGATGACGCACTATTATCACGCAAAATTTTCCTTAGCTCAACAGTGTCGTTTGGAAAATGATGGCATTATTTCTTGTGTTATTAGGGGGCTACCTATAGAATTGCAAGCTAATGCACGGGCTTTTCAATGTACAACCCCAGATGAATTGAATGCAGGCTTCATAGCACCCATGGATAACTATCAAACTCCTGCCTATAGCCATGCCAAAGTGCCGCGAGTTTCTCTCGAGCTGCAGAATCCACACAAGCTAAAAAGTCAGTTCACACCATATAACAGCATTCATTGCTATAATTGCGGGAAAAGTGGGCATTATTCGCGTGATTGTCGACGACCGAGTGCGCGTTGTTTCACTTGTAAAGGACATTTAAGTTCGGAGTGTCGATTTCGCAAAGATCAAGGTAACCAAAAAGAGCCCCCTAAAAATGTGAAAACTGTATTAAAATGTCCAAAAATTTCCGATGTCTACAAAAAACAATGTAAAATCGGCACAATTAACGTAATTGGTTTCATCGATATTGGAAGTGAAGTTAATGTCATAACTGCTGAAATTGCCTCGAAACTTAATCTTTCCATTACCAAGGAAAATAATGTTTTAAAGGGTTTCGGAGGCAGATATGTGTATTGCGATACCGTTGCAAATTTTTCAGTGGTTATCGATGGACTCAACAATTGAGACATGTGCCGTAATTTCGGAAATCTTTCTTAATGGCATTGACTTTCTTATCGGGCAACCAGTGATTAATAAAAAAGAAATATCGTTAGTGATTAAGAACGGTACTCCTCAATTCGTTGACGACTTGTGTACCTTTTTGGAAAACATTACTTTGGACGAAACGAAACAACGGCCAAAATTGTTACTGAGTGAAGATGTAACAATAAACGCGGGTCTATTGTGGTGTCGGGCATTGCGGATGGAAAAAGTGTTTACCAGGAAGCACAATGTTATCCCTTGGGCGTGTTAGGTGAATCGATTGTTCAAACTCCTGCTGGCATTCATTCAACACCAATATCAAAGTTACTTATTTCCAACATGGGTCGCCAGGCGGTAGCTTTTAGAAAGGGTCAGCTGTTGGCACGTGCAGAGGAGTGTTTAGAAGTGGACGGCCAAGAAAAAATTTCTTTTTCGGTGAGTCACTCAAAAACTAATTTTTCTTTGAATTTGAATGAAATTGATATTGATCAGTCGCTATAGTCAGAAACAGTAAATAAGTTACAAGAAATTTTATTGAGGAGACAACATTGTTTTGCAAACACTACCAAGCAATTGGGAGTGGTAAAAGATGTTGAAATGTCTATAATTTTAAAAGACCCAAAGCCCGTATGTTATAAGTCATATAGATTGCCTTTTAAAGAAAGAGAAGTTTTGCGAGACAAAATTAAAGATTTATTAGAAGCCGGAATAATTCGTGAATCAAGTTCAGAATTTGCAAGCCCTGTAGTTTTAATTCGTAAAAAAGACGGCGATTACCGCTTGTGTGTTGATTACCGTGCATTAAATAAACAAACATTAAAAGATGTTTATCCTATGCCGAATATCGAAGAAGAGTTAAATTGTTTATCTAATAAAAAATATTTTACGAGCTTAGACTGCAATCAAGATTTTCATCAAATTCCTATTGCACCCGAGTCGATACCCAAAACCGCATTTATAACTACCGAGGGTCATTATGAGTATTTACGAACTCCTTTCGGTCTAACAAACTCGCCTTCTGTCTTTCAACGTATCATAAATAAAATTATTACCAGTTTAGAAATTAATAACATTCTTGTTTACATGGACGACATTTTAATTGCTTCTGCCACAACATCTGAGGGTTTAGCTTTGTTAGAATTAGTATTAAAGCGTTTGGATGAGTCTGGACTTAATATAAGAAAATGTTCATTTTTAAAATCACAGGTAGAATATCTTGGCCATACGATAAATTCTGCTGGGATAGCACCGGGAAGTCGAAAAACGGATGCGGTTAAAAATTTTAAAGAACCTAAAAATGTCCATGAAATTCGCCAGTTTTTAGGATTAGCAGGATATTTTCGAAAATTTATTCAAAATTTTGCAATAATTGCCGGTCCATTAAAACAATTAACAAGGAAAAATGTAAAATGGGAATGGGGTTCATCACAGCAAACAATGTAGTGAAAATATGCACTTCTTCTAAAAAACTAATCTATTTACAGCTCGTTTCCGATGAAATTTGAAACATTTAAAGGTGTTTAGTCTTTAAGAATTGATTTTGTGTAACATTGGTAAATAATTTCGCTTGCTTATTGACGATTGTCACCGTTTCTTTGCTGGTTTTTCAACATTCTTTAAAATGGCTAACACAAAAGAGTTATCGGTAGAAACAAAAGGTATTATCATTGGACTTCATAAGGCTGAAAAGACTACCCGTCAAATTTCGACGGATTTGGAAATTCCAAGGCGGACTGTCGATTATGTTAGGAAATTCACCAGAGAAGAGACTATTAGCATCAAACCTCGATCGGGAAGGCCAAAGGCAACAAGTTCAAAGGAGGATTTAAATATGATAATTACAAGCAAACGCAATAGACGTTTACCACCCCTGTAATCACAGCAAAAATCAACAAGGAGCGTAAAACAGCGGTCAGTGTTTCGACAGTAAAACGGCGACTTTATAATGCTGGTCTTAAAGGACGTTTAGCTGTATCAAAACCGCTACTGAAGGATGTTAAAAAGAAGAAAAGACTTGAGTGGGCCCAATCACACAAAGAATTGACCATTGATGACTGGAAGAAAGTTCTCTGGAGTGACGAGTCGAAATTCGAGATTTTTGGAACGAAGAGGCGAGTTTTTGTTCGCCGTTATGCCAATGAAAGGATCGCTGAGAACTGTACGGTGGCCTCAGTTAAACACGGTGGTGGTTCGGTGATGGTCTGGGGTTGTTTCGGAGGATCTGCATTGGGCGATCTAAATAGAATAGAGAGAATTCTTCGAAAAGAGGGTTACAAAACAATTTTAAGCGACAATGTACTTCCTTCTGGTACTCGAATAATTGAAGAAAACTTCATCTTTCAACATGACAATGACCCCAAGCACACGTCGAAATTGTGCAAACAATATTTAGGTCAATTACAAAGGCAACATCTTCTGAAAGTTATGGTATGGCCCCCACAATCAACGGACCTCAATCCTATCGAATTACTATGGGATGACTGGATAGACAAGTGCGAAAATCATGCCCCCACACCAAAAGAAGACTTGTGGAGCATCATCCAAGAAGACTGGCACAAGATACCTCAAGAAACTTTGGACAAATTAATTAGAAGACTACCGGAACTCTGTGAAGCTGTTATTAAAAATCGAGGCGGATATGTAGATGAATCCAAAATTTGATTTTCTTAAATTTAATTAATTGAAAAATGTATTGTTTATATTCATTTTGTTATAAGTAAACCGTTTCATAAGAATAACTGATGGGTTTATTATTTTTAGTTATAACTTTAAAATAGTCATATGTGGGCAAATACTTTTGAGCGGTAGTGTACTTTTGATGTAACATAGATAGACCCGGGAGAGCCGCATTTCCGAATTTAATATGTCACTGACCTGGATGCCGGGACATGCTGGGCTTCAGGAAATGAGGCGGCTGACAAGCTTGCAAAAAAAGAGCAGAATCCAAGGCTTTCATACCAGACGCAACAAGGAAGGTAACAGATACCATAAAGGAACTTAACGGGAATCACTTAAAAGTTAATGGGAATGTTTACCGGCCACTGCAGACTGCATCACCGCATGAATAGGAATGGTTTGGCGAAAATCGCCGAATGCAGACTATGCATAGAGGACGAGGCTGTCTAGATCTAAAATATGTTCCTCTAATTACCTGACCACCCCTCCAAGTTTTGCATTTCCTGGGGTACTTTTACCTTGTCTATCGTTAGGTGATTTTCCCAATGATAATAAATTAGCCAAGCGTCGAACACGGTCTACTGTGACGCCATGGATACTAGCAAAAGTGGTTTTGCAGACACTAAACTTTCCCGAACTAGAAGACACACAGTGTTTATATGATTTGCTTTTTTAGTTTTACATTATTAGTTAATACTCGTTTATTGAAATTTCTGAACGCTCAATTAAAGTCTGCAAATATGCATTTTGTTCATTTTTCTGTTGCCAATAATTTATTTTCATGAATCATGAAATTTCTAACAGCGTAGTTGCAAGTTACTTTTAGTAAGTTGCAATTATGCAACAACAAGTAACTCTTATAAATAAAAGCAATTCTTATAAACAATTGAATTAAATATTGCAATTCAGTTGCGCAACACTGGATGGAAAACGTACATGTAAAGTGATCAAAACATGACGAGTAACAGTAAATAGACAGTTTTGTAACAAAGTTTATTCACTACTCAATGGCAATTGACTGACAAGACATGGTTGCCTGCTCTATTTTAAATCAGTTTTATCGAGAAATTTCCTTAATCAAAATCAACAGATTTTTACATTTTTTTTTGCATTGTTGCCGCTTCGTTTTTTTTTTAAGAAAATGACACAGAGAAGAACCAGCGTTACCTTCATTTATTTTTTGAGAATTACTGGTGAGAAAATTAAGTAGAATAATGAATATATGGTTCGATATAAACGTAATTTTATACCTATGAAATCAATGACAAACGACAGGTAAAACATTGTTGCCAATTCTATCGTAAATGCGTTTGATCGCCAAGGTGTTTTTAACAAAACTAACAGATTGATTGAGAAAATTAATGGAAGAGAAAAACAATATTTTGGCAACGCTGGAGCTGATATGTAAGTTTATCCGTTAATTCAACGTCCAGATCTGTCAAAAATAATGACAAGTGAAGTATAAGGCGCTGTTGCCAATAATTTATTTTCATGAATCATAAAATTTCTAACTCGTCTAGATCACATCATATGCAGATGTCCGATACTAGAGAGAACCAGGCAGGCCATCTTCAGGAAAGCCTTATGTCAGATGGAAGACATTAAGAATGCTTCTCCCAATCAAATTATCAAACTCCTAAAGAGGGCAGACCTAAGTGGGGAAGTATAAACATTTAGGAGGACCCAAGGTGCTCCACTCACAACAAACTAATAATACACCTAAATTTTGTAGGTACATTACAGCAGTATATCATGAATATGTAACAATGTAACCCTAACCCAAACCCTGAAACCCAATCTATCAATAGTCCATGTTATTGTTTTATATGACTCCCCTCCCAACTATTAAAGGTATTAATGGCGATAGACCCATCCTTAAAGATCCCTTTAAAAACACGACGAAAGTAATAGAAAAACAGCCCAAAAATTTATCTGGGTACGGTCCCGTAATCCTCAAAATCAGTAGGATAGAGAGATATATACAATCACTTGGGAATAGTAGTAGGAATCGCCAGAACGCAAGTGTTTTATCTTTGTTTAATAGACTGGCTAAAAAGAGGTGAGAAGGCGGTGAGTGCTGGGAGTGTTTAAAATGTTTTGTATGATGCTTGGGTTTTAGTCCGCGGTCAATTTTTTGATGTTATTTTCTTGTGATGTTAATTTCTTTCTAAAAATGGACATTTTCGAAAGAAAGACAAAAAATAGTGTAAAACATGGGGTTTTACGTATATTTAAAATGATTTCATAGATAAATTATATAAAATTTTAAAATAAATACGATATAGGCGCACGGACTATTTAGTGCGGCATCTACGACACATCAAAGACTCTAATAGATCTCTGAACTGGACCATAAAGGGTGTCGCCCACTAGAGCGGAGCGCGCCGGAGCGTATGGCAGCGCGCCGGAAAGTACTTTTTATAATACATTGTTCTAAATGGGAGTCCGCTCACTTGTCGGAAGAGCACCGATCGGCAGGGCAACGAAGCGACCGGAATTCTATGTTGGGTATATTTTTCCGCTGCCGATTGCGGTGCTACGCCGCGCGCTGGCTAATGTGCGATACGTAGCGACGTAATGAAAGATTTTTTTATGAAAAAATAAATCGAGGATGGGTTGGCAAATGATATTAGGTCAATGCTATCCTACATATTGATTAAGATCGATGTTAGTGTCGGATCTTATACTATAACTAGATACAAACTTTATTGTCAGTATGTTCTTAATCCATTATTCCTCTGTTTATCATTGAATTTTGCCAAGGAACTGTACCCTCGGGGGAAGAAAAATAATTTGCAAATATATCCCTAATTTGCAAATGCATTTGGCCATGTCTGGGCCTCCATCGTTGCATTTCCTCCCACTCGTCGTAAATTTTGAAGATTATCATTGTTAAGGTTATTGTCAACTGATTCCAATGAAATTAAAGAAGGCCTTAAAAAATTATGTAAACAACAGGTCGCTAAAATAACTTTGTCCACATGTTCGGAACTCATTTTTAATCTCCTTTGATAAATCCTAAATACTTGTGTCAAAATTCCAAAAACATTTTCAGATAACCTTCTGGCTCGGCTCAAGCGTAATTAAAAGTTTTTTTTGATATATTGTCTTTAATTTCGCCTATTTTTTAATAATCGCCTACAATTACGTGAGGCACAATAATATTGGTTCCTGGAAGACTTTTATCAGGAGGTATATTAAAAGAGTACTACAACAGTGCTTTTCCCATATTAGGAGAAGCGAACATTCCTCCATCACTGTTCTTTCATAGGCACCTACATCTACACATATAAAACGATAATTGGCATCTACTAATGCCAGTAGAACGACACTAAACGTCTTTTTGTAGTTAAAATATAGCGAACCACTATTGGCAGGTGCTTCAATAATAACATGTTTGCCGTCGACGGCACCGATGCAATTGGGGAAATTCCATAGTTCGTAAAAGTCTTTTTCAACCAAAAGTCTGTTTCCCATGTTTCCTTTGTTGAGTTTGGCATGACAATATTGCGTACTTTAGTCCAAATTATGTCACAAGTTGAATATACAATTTCTCTAACAGTGCTTTCTCCTAAGTGATACGAAAATGCAATTGATCTAAATGAATCTCCTGTAGCCAAGAATCTGAAAAGAAAATGGTTATATTTCAGCTTCAAAATGTAAAGATAAATGGAAAAAACTAAGAGACAATTTTTGCAAAGCCATTAAAGCTCGTAAAACAAAGAGTGGGGATGCTGAAAAAAAAATTAGGCCCTGGAAGCTTGAACAACAGATGGCTGTCCTTCTTCCACACATCACTGAAAGACCTTAAACCTCAAACATACAAATAACAGAGAAAGAAACCGGAAATTCAAGTGAAGAGGATTCTTAATCAATATTAGTTTACCACCGGCCCACTCCATCGATTACATCGACCTCATCAGCTCCTAAGAAAAAAATACGAAAACTCGAAATGTCGAAAACTAACAAAAAAATCGAAAGTTTTTAAAGTTATCAATGAAGCTGAATTAGCAGCTTTATCTGAAAGACAACATGTACAATCAAATAGAGCTGAATATCCACCATATCCACTCTCATCTTTATCACGAACATCTCGTCAGCATTCAAATAACTTTCAAGATTCTGTGCTATTGGCAATACCTCAACTTAGGAAAATTTTTGATTTTATTTTTTTATTATAATTTAGAAAATGTATTTTTTAAGTTTTTTTGCATATTAGAGGTATATTTTTTTTGTAATATTTTTTGTATGAGAATCAACAAGTTATTTTAGAAGGTTGCCTTTAACTTGCCTTAATTATCTGTTAAATTAAAGTTTAAGCATACATCTAACCTTTCTTCTGGACCTATACCTTGACGAAATGACGTATTTTGTCTTTCTATTTCTGGTTTCAGGTAACCTAATAGTTTCATGAATTGTCCATGCGTCATTCAGAAATACTGATGAAATTTAATTACGTCTTCTATTAGATCAGGAAATAAAGTATAGAATTCACCCTCAGTCTTACGTTTTTTACATATATTATGTATCCAACATTTTCTTTTCCTTTTTTGTTTTTTTTTCTGCTTCTTCGCACAAAGCAGAAATTATAAATACCTCTTCTTCATCGGAGGACAGCATTGTACAAACTGAAGAAACTCAGCTAGCCGCTCCGCGTCGCTTCGGTTTAGCACGCTCTATATGCGTATGGGCAAGAAAATGCGCTCCGCCGCGCTGCCATGCGCTCCGGCACGCTCCGCTCTAGTGGGCGACACCCTTAATCCATCTATTACGAATCCTATTCTGAATCTATTTACTAAGCTGTTTTTTTTTATAAATTACCAATATTACCGATTTATAAATTACCGGTAATTTTACATCACTAGTTACATTGAAGTTTTCCCATTGCTAAATAACTGAGGTAAATAAATAATGTAGTCATCTAACCAGAACGACTATTTTTAAGAAAAATTGCATTTAGCAGTCGACATATGTCCCGCTGATTCCACAACTTGTTCAAACTAATTGATGTCGACGGCAAAATATAATTTCCTGCAATTTCTGCTGTATTCGCGCACAGTAGAGCGACGATTTCGCATGTCCGTTCCGACGACTGACAGTTGAATGCATAATTTACGTCGCCGACGGGATCGCGGTGCTTCTTTTTTAGGCCGAGCGAAAAGCCGTGTTTCTTCTCCTGAGGACCGAGTTGTCCTGTCAGAAATAAATCAACTGGCCTTCGAGTGAGCCTAAAAAGTATTAAATCAAATTATTCTCACAAATAAAGGTCTACTTTTAATTAATTCAGTGGCTATAGATTCTATAGCCGAAATGTATCATGCTTTATACGGGGTGTCCCATTAATAATGGTAAATATTTTAACAGCAGATTCCTCTCATAAAAATAATGAGGTTAGGTTAAATTTGCCTAGTCCGAAAATGAAATGCAACCAAGACACAGGGTGATAAACATTAAGTTTTTTTTTTGAATTTTGTCTATAACTTTAGCAGTTGTTTTTTGTTTTTAACTAAATTTGGCATTTTGAGGTTTTTTTATAAGCCAAATCTAATTTTATTAGTTTTTTTAATAAATTATCTCATCTTAGCCATATCCCAGCCAAATGACT
Organism: Anthonomus grandis grandis; assembly: GCF_022605725.1. Classification (NCBI taxonomy): domain Eukaryota; kingdom Metazoa; phylum Arthropoda; class Insecta; order Coleoptera; family Curculionidae; genus Anthonomus; species Anthonomus grandis. The sequence goes on from NC_065552.1 coordinate 32,979,405, forward strand.
CAGCAGCGGCTTGAATTTTTTTTAATAATTGTTCTCTTGTGTTTATTTGATTTTCGTAAACAACAGATTTCATATGTAAAAATCCAATGGGTTGAAATCAGGACTTCGTGCGGGCCAAGGTCTTTGACTTCCACGTCCTCTCCAGTTGAAATTAACATTAAGATATTATTCTCTCACGGGTCTAGCAAAATGCGCAGGAGCGTTATTTTGCATAAAAATTATATCTCGGCGCAGATTTAAAGGCAACTCTTCTAAATAATCAATGAGTTTTGTTTCTAAAAAGTTTAAATATAATTCTCCGTTTAGATTTGAAGGTAACTCGCAAGGTTCTAAAAAATTGTCTATAATACCACACCAAATATTAACTTTAAATTCGTGTTGAAAGTGTCTTTCAGTAATGAGGTTTGGATTTGCAATATCCCATGAATGTTTTTCTCTAAAATTAAAAATTCCCCGTCGGGTAAAAGTCGCTTCATCCGTAAACATAATTTTATTAATAAATAGGGGATCTTGATCTTGTTGTTCCTAGATATAGCGGGCGAAATCTAATCTCGCTGGAAGATCTGTCTCCAAAAGATTTTGTACTGGCGTAAAATGATATGGATAAAGACGCTCACTATGAAAAATTCTTAAAACTGAGGACTTACTAATTCCAGTTCTTGCCGCCATACGCCTTAAACTTATTTCTGGATCTTCAGTAACCTGGACTAACACCTCTTCTTCTTCTTGGTCCACATTACGTCTATTTGGACGCTCAACATCTCGCTTTGGCCTGAATGAACCCCTTTTCCCAAGTCTCTGGTAAACGTTTTTAAAGAGTTTAAAATCTGGCTGCCTCCTATATAGATACAATTGCGCATAACGTCGACAAGCTGTTAGACCGCTGTAATTTGCTTGGGCATAAACACAAACCATATCTCGCATTTCTGAATTAGAAAAATATTGATGTCTAGGCATCTTAACCTAAAGTGATAAGTAAAGACTACTGGAACTAACACTAACACAATAAAAGGTAATAAAGTAACTAACCGTGTGAGCTATAACGCGCCACAGTAAGTAAAAAAACATAAATCGTGACAGTTACAGTGACAGTGACTTTGTTTGTTTTCATGTCTTTGTTAGACACTGCCTACTTATTTTTTTTGTTAACTTAAAATAAAAAAATATTAATTTTTTCTTAAGGGCATTGCAAGTTTTAAGTCCAAATATCTCGAGAACGGTAAACTAGCGACTAAGTTATGAGCAAAATTTAAAAAAAATCCTTAATGTTTATCACCCTGTATCTTGGTTGCATTTCATTTTCGGACTAGGCAAATTTAACCTAATCATTAATTTTATGAGAGGAATCTGCTGTTAAAATATTTACCATTATTAATGGGACACCTTAACATAATTTAAGACATAAGGTCTGCGAAGAATCATTAGACAGGGTAATTCGAGAGGAACGCACTAAACTCCAGGTGAATAATTTAAAAAAAAACCATATATTCTTATGCGATTCTCCTTTCTATTTAAAATATAGCGTAAATACAAACAAACAACATTATAGCGCTGTTTTAACAATAATCGAAAAATTACCTCTACAACAAAACCACCTTCTACTTCTTCTGCGAAAGGTCCTTATTGGTTTTTGAAGTGATTCATGACAGCTTTCTTTGACAAACACTGCCGCGTTTCTAATGTATCACATTAGGGCCTACTGAGTGTCGCCTTTCACTTTCTACACCTCATTTCAATGACACTGCGAATTCGTAACAAAAGCCTCTTGCCATATAAGCCGTGACGTCACATGTTAGTTAAACAATAGATGTTGCTGTTGAACGCTCAATATTCGTATGATAATTCTCGAGGTTTATTTAAACAACCATTTAAAATATTTGTAGTTTACACTGCGATAAAGATAAAATGAAAAAAATTATCGAAGTTCATCGATAAATCATAACCCAACAATGCCCAAACATGCTGTCCTTGCAGATGGACTGCAAGGACAGCAGCCAAACCTTTTATAAGTTTTCTTTTTTAAACGTGAACGTGACAATGTAATTGGGAAACATAGAACTAAAATGTTTCATAATTTAATTTTCCTGGTAAGTCAGCTTTACTTTCATTTTCTACTCTTATAATCAATAAAGTTTCATTTCTCTTAGGTCAACTCTTGCTTAAAAAATATCCTTTTTCAATTGCCCATCCAATAACAGACATCAAACTAAAAACCGTTTTTCAAAAGTATATTTTTTTATAAGTAAGTTATATCAGGCCGCCATATGGATATGATGTGTGACGTCACTTGTTAGTTAACCCATTCTTTTGGTGTGAGCGTGTAGCGTGACAACGGTCGGTACTCGCCCTATAATTCACAAGTTTTATTTAAACACACTTTAAAATACTTGTTGTTTTTACTGTGATAAATATACAATCTAAGGTCATTTGCTATTTTTTATTTGGGTAGTTGAAACCATTTGCTAATTTCGTTCAGGCAGTTGATGTCATAAACCCAATTTTTCCCAGTCAACTCCATAAGGTTCACATTAATATCAAATATTTGATTTCTTACATGCAGTTAAAGTCATTTCTGATTTTTGCCAAGCTGGTTATACTTCCAAAACGTTATATAGTTTGAAGGAAGCCTCTATAAGGCACTTTTTCGTTTTCTAGAGTTTTCTCCTCTTTCTTGGACCCCAATCTACTTAGAGCTATCTCTATTGAGCTTCCTGCTGTGTGAGCACATCGATCTTAAAGGAGAGAAAATCTATTAAAGTAGTTAAGTCTGGCAATTTCTTGAGTGATTTTGAGCAAATCAGAATCTCGATTCCTTCCAGTCGTTTCAAGTCATTTGCATTTTTTTTTGTATTTTCTAAAATATGTGGGACAATTGAATAACTAACGACCATACCACACTACATGCTTACGGCAAACTGGTGCTGAAAATTGGACTGTGATCATACATGACAGTGTTGAGTAATATTGATGCTTCATCGGTAAAAAGTATGCGCAATACAACAGGACAATTATTATTTATCTAACCACAAAATTGCATACGCCTAATGTAATCTTCGGTTGTAGATGCTGTACATGCTGTACGTGGTATGGATAAAGTCTTGCTCGTAGAGTTCGTGCTCTGCCAAACTCGGAATAATTCCTACTTCTTCCAAGCCTTGCATGCTTTTGAATAGTTGTTATTGAGTTAATAATTGGCCTAGTTTCGGTCTTGTAAAGTTTGTTAAAAACTCGATGAATTGTTCGGATTTCTCCAATGTGAAATCGTCTAAGGTATTCTTGAATTAAAGCAGCTGTCGCATTTTCATTACAAAAGCCGTAAACAAAAACCACATTTGCATATTCTAAATTTGAATGGATGTGTGGCATTTTATACGACTTTAATCCTATAAACTCGAAAATAAACGCGTCAAACATGCTGACACTGATACCAACACATGTCCAAACAGTAAAACACACCAAACAATTGGTACCTAAAGCATTTGTGATAAGAAGCGATAAGCTATTTGAAACATTTTAATTATGCTATAATTTGAAAACAAATACGTAAAAGTTCAAGTTTTCAATACTCCTTATACAACTACTTTAATACAACTTTCAATACAGCTGATTCTACGAGGTGCCCTCGCTGCCTCTTGAAAACAACGCAAGTGAATTCATTAAAGTGGAAAAAATTTAATACTAGAGGGCGTCGTAACCGTTACGTCATCTGTCATGATATTGACAAGTCCATGGGTTTTGAGTGGAAATTGTCGATTTGGTCACCCTGGACTCGCTTCAAAGAGAATAAATCTTTCGCCTTTTATTAAAGCTATTAGCTTTCCACCATCTTCTACCACGTTTTTAGGCCAGTTGCCCTGATAGGTTACAATTTCAGGAGATAATCAGCACTCATCCATTAATAACTAAGCCAAACATGACCAAAATAACACACTACTAAGGGATTTTACTCCCAAGTAAGAGGTAAAAAATTAAACATTGGGAAACACAACGGTAACAAAGCTGGAATTGAGAAAAAACATATTGGGTTTCAAGAGGCCAAGAGTACAAGAGGAGATACAATTTTTGATCTTCAATTTCTTTATGGCATACTTAATTCCGTTGCTGCAGCAGTGTTCTGTGATATATCCTAGGCTTTTGACTGTGTGAGTTACAGAATACTGTTGTGGAAGTTGGTTCGATTCCTATCTATCGGGTCGTGTCCAAAGGGTTAATTTTGGTGGTCATTAATCTGAAGAGCTACTGCAGGGGTTCCCCAAGGTTCTGTCCCCGTTATTATTTATCCTTTATGTTAATGACCATCCTTTGCTCCCCATAAAGGGTACGGTTACTATGTTTGCAGATGGCTCCACCAGCATTTGGCATGAAAAACACATTGACTGACGAAAAATGTTTCTGGATGCTGACTTTCTTATGATTAGGGAAAGGTGCAATGCAAAATGACTTGGTTTTAATACGTCAAAAACAAATTTGTCACAGTGTTACAAGTTTTTAGGACTGACAATTGATTGCAGACTTAAATTTCAGGATAATTAAAGTGTGCAGTAGGGTGATATCAGGTTGCTATGCCCTTAGAATAATTTCTAAGAACTTAGACGGTTACATGGCAAAAAACCCTTATCATGCCCTTATGGAGTCACGTCTTCGCTATAAGATTTGTTTCTGGGGATCATGTGTCCATTATCTCTTTAATACTTTGTAGAGTGAGGTGACGTGAATCTTAACGGCGTCTTTTTGTGCAAAATAGATTCTTAAAAGTTGTTTTATTTACATGGGTAAGAAAATGTTCAATCCCCTTCCTCTTCAAATAAGAAAACTTAACTCTTATATTAGATGTGAAAAGCATCTAAAAAGATTATTAGGTACTAAGGCATATTATAAGCTAGGGAGAGTTGGGTAATGGTGCGCGGTGGGTAATCGTGCGCACCATGATATTTTGTATTTCGCGGGCTGTCTGAAACGCTAAACCAGTGCTGCTCTCTGCAACGGAGTGCCTAAAATGTGTGCGCGTTCACGATCGCCGAGAGGTTAACCGATTGAATTTTTCTTTGTTTTTTATAAGTCAGAAAATAAAACGGTAAGTCCATAATTTTTGTCTAATCGTTTTACATTACTTATATTTGTAAAATCTAGAGTATTGTGAATATTTAAGCACCTTTAAATCATACATTGTTTATATGTTTTTGGCCACATCAGAAGACAATAACAAACTAACAAAGGGGTAATTGTGCGCAGAAGTGCACGATTCCCCTTCACGTAATTAAATTCTAAGAAGTAATAATACTATTTAATTTTTTCAGATGCCTAGAAATTACACACGAAAGGCTGATATCCTTTCTTATACGACGGAAACCCTGCAAAAAGCTCTAGATGCTATAAGGACTGACGGAAGAAAAATTAGAGAAGTAGGAAGATCCTTTAAAATACCAGAATCTACCCTTAGAAAAAAGTTGTTGGAAGATGATCTTAAACTACCTCGATTGGGCCGTAAAACTGTATTCTCTAAAGAAATAGAGTGTGAATTAAAAGATTATGTTCTGCTGCTTTCAAAATTGTTTTTTGGGTTGACACCTGATGGTCTAAGAAGGCTTGCATTTAGGTATGCAGAACAAAATAATATTATTCACAACTTTAAACGAGAAAAGGGACTAGCTGGCAAAGCATGGCTTTATGGATTTCTAAAAAGATTTTCCGAGATAAATCTGCGACAGTCTGAGGGCACGAATTTAAATCGGATTTTATCTTTTAATTAAGAATCTGTAGAGCTATTTTATTCTAATTTTAAGATTCTCATGCTAAAGTTTAAATTTCAATCAGGCAGATATTGAACATGGACGAAACAGGCATTACAACGGTTCAAGCTAAATGTCCGAAAGTTTATGGTGCCAGAGGAGTAAAAAAAGTGGGCTCTACTATATCTGCTGAAAGGGGAAGGAGAATAACTGGAGTTTTTTGTATGAGCGCTGCAGGGAATTACTTCCCCCCCATGCTTATATATCCCCGAGTAAGAATGCCAACAACTCTCCAAAAAAATTGACCCTTAGGTGCCTTGTATAAATGTTCAAAGAACGGTTGGATTAACTCTCAGCTATTTGTTGAGTGGTTGTCTCATTTTGCAAAACATGCAAAGCCTACTGCATCTGATCCTGTCCTATTGGTTTTAGGCAACCATTCAAGCCATATTTCGATTTCGGATTATAATTTTTGTAAAGGAAATAATATTAATATGATTTCTCTTCCTCCCCACACCTCAGATCGTCTTCAGCCATTGGATCTAACTTTTTTTGGTCCACTTAAAAATGCTCTCCATAGAGGATACGATCTTCATTTATCTACTTCTGGACATCAAAAAATAACAGAATAAGACGTATCTGAATTATTAAACAGAGCATTCATGAAAGTCGCCACCATGGAGAAAGCTGTTTCAGGGTTCCGCACTTCAGGAATTTATCCACTAAATCCAGACAGATTTAGAGAGGATGATTTTACCCCTTCTAGGCAAAACACAAATTGCACTGTTGTTAGCAGCGACGTAAATCACCCACCCTTATCCAGACCAGAAGCTAATGTTTCATTGCCAAATAGTTCTGAACTAGAAGAAAAGGATTCTTTGCCAGAGGCTAGACAAACATCTTTAATTGACTATAATAATCCTCAGCCAGGTACATCGAAAGAGAACTCTTTCTTTTCTATGGCTCCTATACCAACAAAAAAATTATTAAAGGAGTTAAAAAAAATGCTAAAAAAAAGCAAAGTTCAAAAATCCTTACAAGCACTCCGGTTAGGGAAGAACTAGAAAAGCCACACCTGAGACATCCGATGATTCATTGGAAAATGAATTGTCTGAGATATGCGACGATGATGAGTTAGACGATATTGATGAATTTAACTTCATGCCGCCTTCTCCAAAAACTCCCTCAAAACCCAACGAGATATGTTGTATTTGTGGAGAAGTTGGCAAAAATCGAGAACTATGGTACCGCTGTGTTATGTGTGCTTCTTGGAACCACGCAGCCTGCTGATACTCCAGAAAATTACATCTGCGACTACTGTTTAAATTAAGGCTTTATTTATACTGCTGTTTAAATATTACTACTAAAAAATTAACTACTTTAAATGTTAATATTTAAAAATAAATAATTTTTTAAAACAGATATTTCCTGCGCACGATTATCTAACATCATTGCCCAAGGGTTGTCGGGACCGGTAATTATGCGCAAATGTTTTTTTTTTATTTTTGTTTAATTTTATACTTGCATAGTAGATTTTTTTTAAATAACATTTTACATATATATACATTAATAAGTAATACATCTCATACCATTTTTAAAACTAATTTATATGTTATAGGCTCGCCACAAATACAATTTTTGCTAAACTGCGCACCATTCCCCAACTCTCCCTTACTCTAGATGAGTTTTTTAATAATGTTTTGTCTTAATTAAATTCCTAATTCCTAATTTTTTAATTTCTAGTTTTTTAGCTAAGGACTGCTCTGTTGCACTTACAGACCCTCTGCTCTACATCTTTAATCTGATCCTTAACACAGGTATTTTTCCCAATATCTGGAAGCAAGCTAAAGTTTGCCCTATCTTTAAAAAGGGCGATGCTGGAACAATAGAGAATTACCGCCCTATATCCATTCTGTGCAATTTCTCAAAGTTATTCGAGTTGGCTCTTTATAAATTAATTTTTCCCAAGGTTAAGTCCATGCTGGCCAACGATCAACATGGCTTTGTTTCTGGCCGCTCATGTACTACAAACTTAGCATTCTTCTCTCAGTTTGTGTGCGAAGCACTTAATGATAGAAGTCAAATCGATGTTATCTACACAGACTTTCAAAAGGCTTTTGACCAGATTGACCACTTCATCCTATTAAATAGGCTTGAACGCCAGTTTGGATTCTCCGATCGCTTGATAAAGCTCCTTAACTCCTATTTAGTTGAGCGCTCTCAGTTTGTAATGGTCGAAGGCTTTAGATCTGCTTGTTTTTCACCCACCTCTGGAGTTCCTCAGTGCTCTAACTTGGGCCTCCTTCTCTTTAACGTTTTCGCTAATGACTTGATCTCCACCCTCAATTGCTCTCGGTTAGTATATGCTGATGACCTAAAGCTTTTCCATAGGATTGACTCTACAGCAGATTGTGGTCTACTGCAAGAGAACATCAATACTGTACACCATTGGTGCACTTTGAACCGGCTTAACCTTAATGTTTCCAAGTGTAATGTGGCCAGCTACTTTCGTATCAAAAGTCCAATTGCCTTTAATTACTCAGTTAATGGAGAGTCTCTGGCAAAGTCTACCTGTTTTAAGGATCTTGGAGTCACCTTTGACCAAAAATTTTCTTTTATCCCTCACATCGAAGATACTGTTTTTAGAGCTACTCGCATGCTAGGCTTTATTATTAGAAATTGCAAACAGAATTGAACACTGCCACTGCCAAAACTCTCTACTATGCATTTGTTAGATCCAGGCTGGACTACTGCTCCCTCATTTGGTCTCCCATTTACAACCAGCACATTCACCTATTAGAATCAGTCCAACGGCGATTCCTTAAATATTTGGCATTTAAGGATGATGGAGTCTATCCTCCAAGGGGTTTTGACCATAACCTGCTGCTCTCTAGATATACTGAAATTCTTGTTTAATTTTGCAACGGATTTGCTTTCATATACCACGCCCAGGATCCAGACAGTGTCCAGCTTTTAACTTGGACACAGCCAGGTCCAACATTCTGTACCAGAGTCCTATTCACTTTATGTGTCAAAACTTTAACACTATTGCTGATTCTTGTGACATTCACCATGACGATTTTGCACTTATCTTGAATCACCTGCGTATAGTCGGTGGGGGAGGCTAGGTTATTTAGTTTTTAGTTATTTAGTTTTTAGCTTGAATACATTTATTTACTCATTTTTTTTTGCTCTTTTGATTTAATTTAACTCTTGATTCTTATCCTAATTTAGTGTTGATTTTTTATTATTTATTTTCTCAAGTTCACTACTTTTTTTTTTTATTATATAGCAATTCTTTTATAGTTCTTTTACAGTTTAGTTGCATGAATCTAATACAATTCATGCATTCGTACATTTATATATTTAATTGATTTTCCTGTAACTGGGTATATGTAACCTGTTGGAAATAAAGCTTATTATTATTATTATTATTATTATTAATATGCATGTGTGATTAAAAAAAAAAATTAATAACTCTATTTTGCTTTCTGATATTTACTAGTTCTAAGTTTTACTGATTTAGATTTAATAGGGCTTTGTCAATAACTTTGTTTAGGGCAATAAAGCTACTTTTTGCATTTGAATTTTGAATTTGACATATTTTAACCCACTAAATGCAAAAAAGAAGATAGCATGATCGTTCACTGTCTGTGATTATAATTTAGTGTTAATGGTCAACTCGATTTACAGCAACCTATTTCCGAAACCCATAAGTCATGGAAGACAACCGCTTCAACTTTCTTGTGCTGTATGCTGGCAACCAGTTATTATAGAAAGACTATTATCCTTTATTACAGACCTTATTTGACATTACAAGTGGGCCGACGACGTCTCTGGAGAACCGTGGAGGGTCAGCGAAACTTCCGGAATCATGGTCAGCCGAGTATACAAGGAGCCGCGTCGCCGCTGAGAGCTGGTTGACAGGTCAGTGCAGTGCAGTACGAAATATTGGCACGATATTTAAATCGGACATCAATAGTAGTAAATAAATACGGTAAAAATAAATGTTTCTAGTAGTCGTAAGTGATCGTGAAGTGTGTAAATAAATCAGTTCAACCAAACGCAATCAATCAAATGCTACAATATACAGGTTTTCCCTAAATACCTATCAAATGGATTCAGAATTTTCAAGAATTAAATTTGATGTTTGCATTTTCTTGAAATGAACTATATTCAATTTATGATCTTTTTCACGATATAATTACTTTCCATTTTCGCCCTTAATGCTGTAAATAAAAACTGTAATAGATCACAACATATATATGCAACCCTTATAGATCATATAACAGTATAGCAATATTATATAATATATTCTTTTATACCCTAAATACATAAGGTAGAAAATAAAGACCCAAAGAGGCCCCACTCAGACCCTCTATATATAGAGGTGGTATTATTACATAGTGCGTTTATACCGAGCTTAGGATCCGAACAGCTGAATGCTAGCAGACATGTAGAGTTTGATTTAAGAAGTAATATTGTTTTCAAAGGAAGAATCTTTTATGCAATTAGAAGGTTGGTTTGTAAAGATTAGTTCAACGTAACTCTAAAATTGCAAAATAAAATGCATATGTAGTTATTTCCATTTATTCTAAAATATTGAGCAGTAACCCATATAATATTATAAATAAGTGCAAGTTTATTTATTAATCTGTTTTTTGTTAATTTATTTGTTATTTTTTAAGTTTCTGTTAATAGTTTATTAAGTCGCAGATACTGGTCTCTGGACATTAATATAACAGCTTGGTAAATTAGTTTTAAGGAAATATAAATAGACAAAGGGTAAACGAACGTAAGCTCAATGCAAATTTGAGTTTCTTAACAAAGTATTTTTCTTTTTAGAGGCTTTAAAAAATACAGTATTTTAAAGAAATATTATAATCAATATTAATTTATTATTTAAACAATAAAGAGTTTAAAGAAAGGATCTCAATATTGTAACGAACTAAGCCTCACTTGAAAATTCTTAGTTGAATATTTTCAATAAATCTACATGAAAGGATCTTAGGAATTAAAAAAAAATGCACAGACAGTACGACCGGACAGTAATTAAGTTTAAAATTAAATTTAATTTGAACATAAGAATTATTGATATCAGTCTTCAAAAATACTGTTGTCAATAAGTTTATGAGCTTCTTAAATCGAAGGATTCCAAATCTTTAACGATAAAGTGATATAATTAGAACAATTCTTCAATAAAGATAATTTTCTGACCAAAATATAATTTTGTAACGAGATTATAAACACCGAACGTTCGAGAATCGTCCGGAACAGCGTTCAGCCGAATATATAAGGAGCCGCATCGCCGATATCAGTCCGGTCAGTGAAGTAAAGTTCGAAATATTGGCGCGAGATCTAAATAGCTCTAAATAAATATCTCTAGCAGTCGTGAGTGACCGTGTTTTCGTAGTGAAGTGTGTAAACAAGATAGTGTTGACTCTTTTCGATTGTTTTAATTCACATCTAACGAACGGGAAAAACGCTAAGTTGTATGGAAAATTTACAGTTTAAGTCTTTCAAAACATTGAACTATAGATAATAATACCATTTCTTTTAATGGTACCTTATCAATCTATAAATAAAAGATAAAAATGATAAAAGTGGGTTAAAGTCTACCCGTATCGACACACCCGTATAAACGTTCCGGCCTCCAAGAACGGCATTCCCCTCGACGGCTTTCATCTCGCTAACGATCCCATATTTCGATTTTGGATGTACTTCACGTCGATGCGTATAGCGATAATGATAAGCGAGGAAGTAGTCCAAACGGTTGGCAATTAATGCCAATTATAATAAATTTTAAACGATGTGTTGTTATAAATTATTCTTAGAAAACCGTTTTATGATGATAATGCCTCGTAGAAAATGTTTATTTCATTTGAATTGTCGGGTTCAGGTGTGTCTTGAAATATAAATGTAAATTTCTCCGAATTGCATAAAAATGTAAAATTTATGGTCAACTGGTGTTTCTTTAAATACAGGGTAGGGTGTGCGGTATATGATATTTTACATATTTTGTTTTCGATATACTTATGCTTATTAATTAAAAAGCTATTCTCATTCTCCCATACACCTAAAATCTCCTATCAAGGTAAAATAACCCATAAAATCTTAAACGGGAACAGAGTTCTGAATATAACCAACATTTAAAATGCGAAAGTTCCAACCTGGCTTGTATTTTGTTTCTCCGTCATGTCTACACTACAATTAGGTGCCAGAGCATCCCATATTTTAACACACGATCTTTATTTAGTTAAGTAACAGAATTATCATTACTCTATCTACCACGCGCTTATGTTTCGATTTAGAATTTGTTATTATTCGAAGTAGGTAGTTATTAAATACGTAAAGTTTTTTCTTCCTCAATTGGGCCAACTACTTCACCTCCAGTTGCTTGAGCGGATGTCCTCAGATTTTTATAAAAATCTTGGTATATTGTAGCGTTTTATTTTTCTACTCCTTACGTTCACTAACGCTCCATTGATATTTCATTAATTTCAATAATTACATTAATAATTTCAGTCAACTTCTTTTATTCATATTTCTTAAAATTCACAATGACACATTACTACTGTAACGCATCACTCTCCTGGTTTAATTATCCATGCTTTCAGTTGACGGTCCGTCACTCTTCTGATTGGTCTTAATTAATGTTTTCTCTGATTGGCTGATATTGACAGCTCGGGCGAGGGGGAGGGGTCGTTACTGATTTAGTCGGTACTGCGTCCATTTTTCGACGACTTGATCCCGTGTTGCAGGTAGGAGCGCACGTAAAAGGCCAGTTTTTTATTTCCGAAGTTTGTGAAGCAGGAAGGGCATTATGGTTTGTAATTTATAGTCCTTAATCTTGTTCCTTTAGGGAACCGTTTAATTCATAATTCTGATGCAGGATGCCCAAGATTTTGATGGATAGAGAATGAAACTTAGCAAGGTGAGTGTGCCACATTTTTAACGCCATTCATTTTTTATGGACAGTGAATACAATGGCAACCGTTGTTTTAGGGTTTTACTTTTCCGTTTTCCTCTTTATTTTTCTTCAATGGCTGCAGACTTTTGATTTCCCCGGGAAATTGCTAAAAGCAGTGGAGCTGGAGCTAGAGTTAGAGCTAGTATTAGAGATTCCCAGTCCGGATAGCTGAGCTACAAAATATGGCATACATTCACAGCCTCGATTTTGAAGGCTAGCCGTTTATTTCTTGGAGGAATATACAGGCCAGTTTATTCCATTTATTTAAATATTACTAACCATAGATTTGGCTCACTTATTAAATTTTTTATTAATATACCTTTTATTTTAATTTAACGTTATAAATATTTAATTAATGTCATAATTTAATATGTAATTACTATACTCTTCATTATTCGAGTACTTATACTGAATAGTATCGGGAAAATCTTTTCTAAACCTTAACCATTGGATTTTGAGCCACTTCACCTTTGTTTTCGTTTTAGATACTTTTCTGTTTATTATGTTACTTTCATTAGTTCCTTAGTGGAAAAAAATCTTGACTTCCATTTCTATTATGGTAAAGGGATTTTTTTTTCTAGCGTGTCTCATGACTGTATGCCAGTCTTGAGGTATAAAGATATGCGGATGGAATTTCTTTTCTTTTTCTATGATTCTTGGTCGTATGGTAAATAGGAATGACCACTTACAAGGAATTTATGATCTATCTCTTCCATAGTAAATAATGGAGATGCAGTAATATAGTTACATATCAATGACATTTTTTTATTATGCTTCTGACCATCACATTGATCAGAATACATAATAAATCTTTTCGAGGTAACAAAGTTTTTTATGTAATATAAAATACAAGATCCCCTTGGAAGCAATACTTTCATCCCATACAAACATAAACAAATTATTGGTTCCCATTTCATGTATATTAAAACAGTAAGTCCATAACTGCCTTTTATAGTAACAAATGCCTGTGGTAAGTACAGGTGTAGGAAGAGTATTCATTAGATCAAAACAGATGACCACTGCGTTTCCACTTTTTGCCAGTTCAGTGTCTTTTCTTAGGGTGTCTCTAGCACATAAACTTCTTACTTTTAGCAGCACAGTGGACTAACTGAGGATAGTCCACTTTGCTTCTTTAAACTTTTATCAATAATAATGTTCAATCACTATTTTAGTGCGGCCATCTCGTAACGAAAAGGAATAGGTCGTTTGGTCCACTGTGCATTAAATAGATTTTAACTTGACGGATAATGTTCTACAATAAAGTCCATTTTGAATTTTTGTGGGTTAGTCAGATATTGCACTCATAGCCTCATTTTACTCTTTAATTAGCTTAAATTGATTGCATTTAAGTATATAAGCCTTCTGTGCCGTAATCTATGTGCTTCATCTTAAACCATTTTCACGAGGTTACAGAAATCGATTAGCGTTTTAGAACTTTTGCATATGGATTAGTGTAATTAGGGTACAACAAGTTTAAAATTGTTGAAGAGATCCAGAGACATCACTCAATACAACTTCAAGCATTCTCCTACCCAAGTAACAATTGGCAGTCACCTAAGTTAAGCTTACTCTTATTTTCACTAGTTGCAACGTTGTTTTCAGTGCAAAATTTAGTTGGTTTTGCAACGACGTTTATTTTCGATCAAACTTCGACGTATTGCGCCTGTATCGCAACTGTTGGAAAACTCTGCTGTTTTTACAACATATTTTTTTACTATAGATGGTAGCAGTAGTAATTTACACTTAAAACAACGACGTACAGATGTGTACAATTTTTCGAATCAAAAACCCAGTAAGAATAAGGCCGGTCGCACACTGCACGCGTTTTTGTACGAAGTTTACTCGTGCAAATACGTACGTACACGCTCGAACTTTTTCGTGGGTTTATTACGTTAATTAAATAAAATATATAGACATGGATGTAGAAAAACTAATTAACTTGGTTTACAATCACAAATGTTTGTGGGATCAGAAAAATTCAAGTTATCACTTACGAAATCTTCAGCGCAAGGCATGGCTAGAAATATCTACAGAAATGAAAATATGTGGTAAGTAAATTTATTAATATGGCTATTAATAATTAACAGATAAATTAACAGTTAAATAAATAAATAAATAAATAATGGCTTTATTTGTACTTTTCAATAGTGTACATAGGCGAAGTCTAGCCAAAGGCTAATCTACTTAACCTTTTTAAAAAAATGTAAGCAAAATTATTTTAGATAGCATAACAAAGAAAAAAATTAACATTTGTAATGGTAACACTAATATTAATATAAAAATAAATAGATATACACCCATTGGTCCATAAAAATCAAAAAATTATAAAATAAGAAATACCTACTGACAATTTAGCTATTCTGTTTTGTTAAAAAATGCAGCTTTAGTTTTTTCTTGAAACCCGCTACTGACATTTCTTTTATAGGATTCGGAACAAGGTCATTGTAAATTGCCACAGCATTATACAGAAAACTACGACGAAAGAAGGCTGTTCGATATCTAGGAATTGACAACTTATTTATGAATCTCAGATTTGCTTCATGTAAATTTTTCCGAAAAGTAAGTTTTTTGCGAAGGTAGGGAGGAGTAGACGACGCTAGCAGTCTATGCACAAAAACCGCCAATTGCAAAGAGAACAGATTTTCCACGCGCAGCCAACCAAGTTCACATAGCCTTGCAGAGACTCTATCATACTTTCTCAGTCCATAAATAAATCTGCAGCATTGATTTTGCAGCTTTTGCAAACGGTACGCAGTGATTTTGTCTAAACATGGAAAATAAACAATATTGCAGTAATTCATAATAGGTAATACTAAAGACTCACACAGTTTTTCCTTAAAATTAATTATATTTCTGTTTGCATACAATGGCTTTAAAGAATAGTATGACTTTTTAATAACATTAGAAACGTGTAACATAAAGCGCAATTCATTATCCAAAAGCAATCCAAGATTTTCATTCATCCACGAACCCCTGGATCTGGCAGTATTTTACAACTTTAAACAAATCAGAAACATACATCAGAAATAAGAGAGGTCCCAAAACAGATTCCTGAGGTACTCCAGATGTTATAGATTTGATATTTGAAAAAGTCTGATCTTCCAAGACCACCTGTTGGATAAGTAGGATTTAAAAAACATTTGGGAAACATAATCAAAGCCATAATAAGCCAATTTTGCCAAAAGCAAATGATGAGTTAATTATATTAGTTTAGTTATTTATATTATAATTATTTCTTTAAGTGTTACGAGTAAAATAATTTTTAAGTGCATCCCTGATGTTGTGGGCTCTCGTTGTGGTTCTAATGTTATTTTGTGGCAGTGGTGTTTCCATAGGCAAATCATAAAAACCTTCCTTATCAATTATAACGTTATGAAGTAAACATATACATTTTATTATGACATCAGCATGATCGGGATTTACTTCAATGCTTTTAATAATAATCTCCATTTGCTGCTCAGAATACTAAAGGCACACTCAACAACTTGCCTTGCATTTGTTAAGCGTTTGTTAAATATTTCTTCTTCCGGTCCCAAATTTCTTTGGGGATAGGGACGCATGAGATATGTCTTAAACGGGTAAGCTTCATCACTAACTAAGAAGTGAGGCTAAGAAGCTATGTTAGTGCCTGGTAATACTTTTTCCTGGCTTGCGTTGAAAGCACCATTTTCCAGTTGTCTTGTGAGATTTGCATGAGAGAATATTCCACCGTCACTCTCTTTGCCATAGGCTCCCACATCTATGGTAATAAATCTGTAGTTTGCATCTACAACAGTTTGCAATAAAATTGAGAATCAATCAATGCTCCCAGAACAATTAGGAAACCTCCATTTTGTCCAAAAATCATTAGATATATTAACCATATTTTCATTTGAAGGAAACTTCATATGAATTTCGGAAAGATTTTCCCAAATAACATTACAAGTTTCATGTACAATACAACCAACAGTATTGTCTGAAATTCTAAATGAATATCCAGGAGTCTTGAAAGATGAACCTGTCGCTAGGTACCTGTAATAAAAGACAAATTTTATTTTATTTTTCAGTTGATGAGCTAAAAAAGAAATGGCAAGGTCTACGAGGTACTCTTGGGAAGGAGCTCAAAAAAGTCAGCAATAAAAAATCTGGCCAAGCAAGTACTTCAGATCCCGATTCCAAATGACCATATTTTTAGCTTCTGCTATTTCTTCGAATGTGTAAAAGGGAGCTTAAAAGTAGCGTGCCAGACACTTGTAACAGTTCTGATGGAGAAGATAGTTCAAATACAAGTAGCGGTTATATGCTTTCGCCGTCCCCCGGTCAATCTTCGGAACCAAGTAGCGAACAAATTCCAAAGAAGACTTTTAAATCTCCAATTAGAAAAAAAAATAAAACACGTCAGGCAGATGAAATCGTTACAAGACTATTACAGATTAAAGAGGAAAAGTTAAAGTGCTTTCAAGAGACTAATGCCCAATTTCTAATGAGCCTTCTGTCGTTTTTAAAAGATATCATCGCAAATTAATGGTAAGATCAAAATTGCAACAAGTTCCTCCTGTGGTAGTGCTTGATCAATCCAGTGACTCGATCCAGTTTAATGTTGATCTCAGTATGTCACAAAATAATTCAGCACAAGGACTATCGCAAGAATATATTTTTCCACAATTCTCAACAGGTGCTCTCCCCCAATATGCAATTTAATCGAAACACCAGTAATTAATATAATATGTATGTTATGTTTTGAATAAAGAAGTATGAATAAAAGAACTATATTTTACTTTCTTACTTAAAAGTTACATCAATCGTTCCTCAGGTAATATTGTGTCGCGAAAGTTACTGTATTTAGTCACCTTAGGTCTGATAATGTTCAGAATATATTCAAAAGTTTCTTTCTTCATACGTGTATAACCATGATACAGTAATTGGTCATTAGATAAGTCTTCCATAATATGATGAAATTTACCGCTTTCCTCTCTTTTCAAATATATTTCACGCACCCACTCGGTTCTTCGATAGTGACGACGTCTCCGCAGTCTCCAAATTAGAAGAGAATTATCTTGAAGGTTCATTACGCTACAAATTCAAAACAAAATAAATAAAAAGTAAGAGGATTTAATGAATACAATATCACCGAAACACTGCTTATCCCCTATCTTATTTGACGGAGAAAAACGTATTCAGTGTGCGCAGTAACTCAAAAAACCTTGCAAAAGCGTTTAAAAAGTTAACGGTTAGTCACTGCGTAACGTTGAGACAACCAAAAAAAATTCTTTCAAATTGGTGTAAAACGGGGTTGTCTCTACGGTTAAGACAACGTAACGTTGAGTTGCAATTTGCAACGTTGTCGCGTCGAAAAATTGCTAATTGGGTAGTCCTTAGTTGGTAGTGCTTTAAAAGGCTGTCTTAACTCTCTCCCTTTTAGGCAAATTTCACAGACTCCATACAATGGATACTTTGACGAATGCCCCATTCTTTTATCTAGTCCTCTTGTTAGGTTATCTTCAGTATTTTTTCAAAATAAAATATTATACAGGCTAAAGTCGCAAAGAACTCACCAAACTCTAGGTGAGCATTGTATACGTGAAAATAATTATAAAGAAACTCATATGTTCTTAACCGATATTCATTTGGTTTTAAATTATACCGTAATTAAAACGTTTTAATTAGTTTACCACCTTATCACAAATATCACAAATGCTGTATTTACCGATTGTTTGGTCTGTTTTATTGTTTTGACATGTGCAAGTGTCAGTGTTAGTGTGCTTAACGCGTTTATTTTCGAGTTTGTCTGATTAAATTCGTATAAAATAAGACGCATATATACCAATTTAGAATATGCCAATATGGTTTTTTTTTAACCGGCTTTTGTAATGGGAATGCTACAGTGACTCTTCAACGATACCGTTAACTATTTCTACACTGGAAAAATCAGGATAAAAACGTGTTTATCAGAGTTTCTAACAAACTTTAAGAGACCGGAACTCTGCTCAGTCCTAACATAGCATATAATGAACTACTCGACCAGGTTTAGAAGAAAAGGAAAATATTCTGAAGTTGGTAGAAGATGATGCAATGACTCAGTTAGTCATTTCACCAAAAAGAGTCATCAACACACTCGACGATTAAGGCCTATATATATTATGTACTGCGAGTACAGCATTATGTTAAGCGTATGCAATTTTATGGTTGCATAAATAACAATACACATACTTTTTACTCATAAAGCAACATTTACCTGTGATGAATCAACAATATAATAACAAAATATAACTCACAAGTTTTCGGTAAACGTGGGGTGTGGTATAATCGATTGTGTGATTTGATTGGCACACACAATTTAGAAAACCGTCGCACAGGACACATGTATTTTTTTGTGAACTAAATTAAAAGCATTTCGCTCGTCAGGTCAAGGAATATAAAGAGTTTCCAGAACTATGGATTGATCGCGGTGGCCCTATTAGTTGGCCACCAAGATCTCCAGACCTCACACCACTAGACTATTGTTTATGGGGCTGGTTTAATAAATGAGGTGTACAAAGTGAAAGTCGACACTCGGAAGGCACTATTTCAACGCATTAGTGGCGGCAATGTTTGCTAAAAAGAAAGACTTGAATCACTTAAAAAAGCAACAAGGGCCTTCACAGACAAGTAAAATGTTTGTAGGTTAATGGCGGTATTTTTGTACGTTAGTTAAAACAGCGCTGTAATTAAATCCATGTTAATGTAGGAAATTTTATTTGTTTGTGTTTTTACATAAGAATATATCTGAAGTTTGGTGCGTTCCTTCCAACTCACTCTTTACACATATTTCCCTTTAATTTACTTTGTGCCAGTTACATATCATTTATGCTTCTCCTACTGATGGTTCCTCCCTTAAAGAGAACTTTAAAACATCTTGTTTCTATCTTCTTCATAAACAACATTATGTCAATCTTAGTTTTTATGCACTTTTGAGTTTCCAAATATAGATAAGAACTCTCCATTTGTACTTGAACTGATTCACCCTTCTTTACAACGCTTATAGAATGACTTACTGTCTTTTTGTTACTTAGATACTGCTCAAATTCATCTGTCACTAAACGATTTGTACATCCTGAGACCTTAATAAAGTTTATATGAGTTAAATGTTTGACAAATGACATGCATATTTATTTTTTTGACATAGCTGGAAAGCGATTTTATTTTCCTCTGAGTTGTTCACCATATAACATGCTCTATTTTGGTTACCTCTGCAATTCTTATTGCCATTACCAAATACACTTTGCCTTAATTTAGGGCAATCTGTCTTCTTGTGTCCCTTTAACCCAAAATTATGACACCTAAATGAGAATTTACCTTTAATGAATTTCTTGTGAGTCACAAAATTCTTCGCATCATTTAGTTCCATTATACACCTCTTTCGTCTGCCTTTTTCCTTTTACTTTAACTGCGCAAAATCCAAAGTAACTGTTATTGGATTTTGACAAATGAAAAGCAATATCATTAGCAGTCACTACATTTTTGTGACAACTTTCAGGCATAATAGATGGTTGGTGACAGATTTCTCAATCTATAATAACCACATACCTCGTTTTTAGTTTTGTTTGCAATTCTCCATAAGGTCGTTAGCTTACCTTACTTTTTCCACATGTATACTGCTACCTCTAATGCGCATTAGCAAAATGCGAATTTATTATTATATTAGCTTCTTCTTAGTAAGGCAACTAGAAAACCAAAAGAAAGCAAAATATCCTGAGTTATTAAACATTATTTAAAAAAAAATCAATTATCTTTCTTTTTTTTTTTTTTGTTAATTTGCGTTAAGGTTGTTAAATCTTTCGTTTTCCTTATACATTTAACGTATCGATTACCCTGTATACTTTTATCTGTGAAATTTGTATATATTGTATAATATTATTTGATATTTATAAAATAATGTTATTTTCTACATATTGGTATTTTATAAAACTAAAGGTCGATTTATTAATATTAATATCATCACAGTATAAATTGGTGATTAATTCTATGTTTCTATACTTAATAACGAATGATATAATAAAACATAGAAAAATGCGTCAGTGTAACTGATTAAGGTGAGTGTAAACGCAGCTTATGCTTTGTCCCGGTAAATTTAAACCAATCCGAAGGGACTTAGTTGGAATTTCATTTAATCCTTCGACTACCCACGTTATGTATTATTGCAGCCGGTCTCCAGTCGGTTTTTGGTTCGCGGCAGTCGATAGATACGCAGTGACGTGCGGCAACTTATTGAGCATATTAAAGCGTTTGCTACCTAATAATATTTTGGTATAATTATTTCTAGTATTTGTAAAATTGTTTGTGTGTAATTTTTATAAAAAGGGTGCTTCGGTAAGTTTGACAGTCATAATTTCACATGATTATGACGTCAAGCCAGAGATCTCAAATCGTCATCGGGCACAGAAATTGGAGATTCATTCACTTTTCAACGAATTCTCAAAAAAGATTCACAACTGCACGTCTACAAAATCCAACTGAATCAACATTCTCTGCCAGCAGAGAAACAGCAAAGAGAATTCGCCAGTTGGATCCTTGAGCAACCTGCTGATTTTGCAAACATTATCATTTTTAATAATGAGGTCCATTTTTACCTCGATGGCTTTGTTAATACGCAAAACTGTCATATTTGCAGCTTAGAAAATGCACAAATGATTCATCAGAAAGCTATGCAACCACAACTTGTCACTGTATGATGTGCGTTATGGCCTGAAAAAATAATTGGACCGTTTTTATTCGAATACGAACAACGTAATGCAGTAATGGTGAATGGCGAATGTTATCGTGCTTTGATAACACAGTTTCGTTCTTTATGACATGTGGTTTCAGCAGAACGGTGCCACATGTCATATCATTCATGAAACTTGACGATCTTGCACGAGTTTGCTCCTCGTCATGTAATTTTTCGATTTGGTGACCAGAATAGGCCTCCACGCTTTTGCGATTTAGAGTCTTTAGACTTCTGGCTGAGGGATTATCTAACGTCACAGTTATATGCCAACAAGCCTGCACCCATCGAAGCCGAAATTACATGCTGTATCACTGAAATACCACCCCATGTATAACAATAAAGCCGTCGCGGCCCTTTACAAGATATTTTGTTTCATACATAATTCCCAAATGTATATTTTCTAAATAAATAAATAAATATTTCAATACTTGCTAAGAAAATGCTACAGAAAACCATGTTTCATTGAACATTAAAGTTTAGTTTTTCAAAGTGGACCGTTTAAGAGCTCTCCTGCAACAATCTTGCATACGTTAAGTTACTATAAGCCTATTATTGATGATATACTGTCTGTATTACAGAAATATCATTAGCTTACTGCACACCCAAATCAACTACAAATCCTTTATGCCCTTAGAACTCGAAAGCTTCTTCTGGCCGTTGCTTGTACTGCATACATATTGATTTCTTATTGAAAGGTAAGATCAAGGAATTACACAACCTTATATCATAGACCTGTAGCGTTTGAGTAAGTTTCTGGTGGTCAAAAGCAACAGACAAATGTCTTCAGAAGATCAAAAAACAACCTAGAGGCCTTTCTATTTCTGTAAAGGATTTATATAAAATGTATTCTGATAACTAATCTACCAATCTGCATTCCGATATAGTTTTTAATTAACGAATAACTTAACCGAAAATAATAAAAAAGTCCTTGTTACGTAATGAATACCTGTAGTGTCTTCTAAAAGGTACACTTCAAAGCATGAATTAAGGTCATTGGATTTGAAGAGGCATACCAAATGAAACAAATAATGTGTTCTGTTTTCCATACTCGTTAGAGAATATACTATTTGTCAACATATTAAGTGCGTTACTATTGTAAAATATAGTCAAATTTTACGACATGTGTAGTAGGTACTTCCAGGCTCCATTTTGGATATTAATCATGTAACAGCTATGTTTACACGACTGTACTGTGATATTTACTTACTTTATTTACTAATATTGAAATTATTAACAATTTTAATAAAGTTAACTTTTGGTAGGTAACTTAATTTCAAAATTGTTTTTAGCCTATTTCCTTTAATGCGCACTTAGGTTGTAATACTAATCAAAATATGTTTCGTATGTATTGTCTGTTGACACGCTTTCGTCTGCAGAGGAAAGGTTATAGTCGATCTATAGTTTTATTATCTGCAGATCGCTTTCCAAAAGTTTACATACGAACAATAAATTACAACGAATAATAATAAAATTTAACATATAAAAATAATACTAAAGGAGTAGGATAGATAGGTTAGATTATTTTCCAATTAGTTTTTTTGGTTAGTTATTCTCCTTTCCTTCAAAATCTTTTCCCACACTCCTTCCTACCCTTTGAAATTAGCTGAATCTATTCACATTGAAAGTACTCTCCCGAAATTAAAGATCCTTCACTACACAGTAGAGTATGAGTCGAAATAAAAAAAAACTTCTGCTCCAGTATAGATATACCAGAGATGAGGGCACATGACTTGAGCTTAATAGTCTTAGTTACTTAGATCACAACCGTCACTCACGACTACTACAGATATTAATTTTTACTGTGTTCATTTACAACTATTTAAATCTCGCGCCAATATTTCGAACTTTAATTCACTGAACTCCACTGACTGCCATTGGCGATGCGGCTTTTTATATACTCGGCAGAACGCGGTTCCGGAACATTCTCGCCAACAAGACTTCGTGCGGTGTGGGACTTGTGTTATTCCGGAGAGACTGAGAATCTGTTGGTTTCTTGGTGTTTACAATATCGTTATATTATTATACGTAAGCATTAACTACTTAAGATTGGTTTAAAAAAGAAACAGCAGGTCAATATTTCTTCTGTGAGACACTTATACGTTTGGAACATTTGCAATAATAGTAAACCTCCTTATAGATTATCTCTGTTTAATGTTTATAATTCTACTCTTTAACATGTATAAGGAGAAAAGTCTAATGTACACCAATCAAACCTCCCTTGATTTTATTATGTAGAACAAAAACAAATTCATCCATTACACTATTTACCATTGTGAAACTCAGTTACGCTACTGTCCTCTCTATTCCATTATTACGCTCATTTCTTTGGAAGTCACACGAATTCCGGCAACTATGTAAACGTATCGCAACGGGCGAGCTCGGAACGTTAAACCGTACGTAACGAAGCCTTCTGTTTCGGTGTATGTTTCCGACAGGAGATGATGAATTAATAAGAAATATGGGTTTACAAATATTGATTTGTTATTTTTTAAAGGGGTTAATGTTGTACCTAAAACTTATACATAGAGAAAGAGTATCCGTGACTTAAAATGTACCCATATGATATGAAAGTGGTAGTCAGTGGTGGCTATAAATGGGGGGCGTTCTTCCTGATTTTAGATGAGAATGCATTTTTTTTAAAGTAATTAAATTAAAGGGTGGCAATAAGTGTAGAGGGTCTTGAGTTCCAAAGCCACGAGTTTAGATTTATTTTTTAATTCATTATTCTTATTTCATCGAAGTCCATCAACTATTTATAATAACTATAAGTATATTATAGGTTTATTATTAGATGTGACGTATTTAATCAGAAAAAAGATATTGTTCCGTTTTCCCGTTCGTTAGGTCTGAATTAAGACTATTGAAAATAGTCAACTGATTTATTTACACACTTCACTACGAAAATACGATCACTCACGACTATTAAAGATATTTATTTTTATTGTATTTATTTAAATTTCGCGCCAATATTCAGAACTTTACTTCACTGACTGAACTCTCGGCAATGTCTCTCCCTATATATTCGGCTCGACGTCGTGAAGTGTGCCACTTGTTCTCTCCAATTCTCTGTCATTCCAGAATGACAGAGAATCAGCTGATTTCGCGGTGTTTACAGTATCGTTATACTGCCTCCTCCCTAAGCTCATTTCGTCTCGAAATTATTCCAAAGATGGTTGATGTCAATATCGGCATAAAGTTCCCTTCTTGCAATTAGACTTCTTGTAGAAATAACTATCAACGGTTTTCTCCAGAGAATGGCGTTGGGGAATATAACAGTACACCAGAATTTCCAAGCCTGTAGACCTGAAGACGACTTCTAACATGCTGCGAGTCATCCTCCAGTTCAGGTTATCAAGTCCGCATGCGAGTTCGGGAATTGCTAGGCTTCTCAGATCCTCCTTTAGGCTTCTGGTATGACACCTCTTTGATAACCAGGTAAAAGATGTTTCTATCAGTCTCTTCATCGGTTATCTTGAGTGCTTGCCCGCCTTTGGGATTAGACCAATGGGCAACTCTTGATTTTTTTTGAGCTTTCTACGAAAAACTTCAGCTATTCCTCTAGACATTTGTAAATTCTTAGCTACATAATGTGCCAGAGTATACTCAGCAGCCTCATTTTACTATCACGGAGTCTCCATCCAGGAATTTTTGGACTGCGATATGCCAGTCGAACTTAACGTGCAATGTCGGGTTCAAAATCTCGCAAGGATTCTCCAAATGCCTCACTAGTTGGTCGTACAATTCTTGTTCTTCTGGGGACATGCTTTGCAGGATAGCTTCAGCATCTGCTATCAAGGTTAATGTAACGGCTTTATTCCTGGGTGACCAACCATTTGATTTTGCAGCCGCTTTAAACTGATGCTAATAAATATTGTACGACGTAGTACCGTCAAATTGAGGTGCTTTGAGGCGCATCAGTCCAACAGATTCCGTATAGTCAAAAACTTCGTTCTTATTTCCAACTGCTGAAGGTCACTGATAGTGTTGACGTACAATGTTGGAATTTTGTTTTAAACTCTCTGGATTCTGTCCTCTATTAATAAAAGAGTCTTCATTTTTCAGTAAAGAGGATTTTTCTGGAATTTCTCCTTTTCATTCCTTCTTATTTACTAAATTTTTTTCTTGCAGCCTGGAATAATTCTCTCTTAGTGTTGCACACCTTTTTTCCAGTTTTTTAGTAGTTTTCACCAATTTAGCTTCCAGGTTACTGGAATTTTCTACTAATTTATTTTTCAATCCTTCCTCTATCTTTGCAGAATTTTCCAGCAATTTAGCTTCCAGATTGGTAGAATTTTCTTGTAAACTTCACTTCCTTGGAATCAACTTCACTTGGAATTTTCTTGTAATTTAGCATCCAAACCTTTGCAAAAAATACACACTATTTTTACGACCCAGTTTACTGACGTCCATTCATAAGCAACACCAATGTAGCCTTTTCCCCTTTCGTTAGGTATAACTTAAAACAATCGAAAATAGGTAACTAAGTAATCTACACACTAACATTTATTACTAAAGAGATATTTATTTTTACTGTATTTGTTTACAATTATTTAAATTTCTTCCTAATATTGCGAACTTTACTTCACTGAACTGACGGCTCCTTATATACTCGGTAGAGTGCTGTTCCGGAAGACTCCCGCTTAATCTTCAAAATATCGGGCGGTGTACCACTTGTGTCATAATTCAAATTTTATATCTGCCAAGGCAGAGTCGAATTCGGTCTTGATCTCATGCAGATTAGGCATTTAAATTTTACCTCTTACCGCATACTGTGCCAAATTTGGAACATATTTTTTAAACCTAATTTTTAAACAGGCATTGTGGTTTTATGCCGCGACCGCAATTTGTAACATATTTGGCACCTTCGCTTCTTTATTTTCAATTAATATTGTCACCGCCTAGCGCTTGTTTTGTGAATTAGGTCAGATCTTGTTTAGCCGCCGGCATCCACGAGTTACAACGTTTATTTACAAAGTTGAAGTGATCATAAAACACATAAAAATCTTTTTTTTTTGTTTGTAAAATTATCTATGTTTTGGTAAGTATTTATTCATGTGATCTGGGTATAATTACGCCCTTCAATGCATATAGCTGTCAATTTTTTGTCATTTATTTACTTGTGCCATATTTGACGCAACTTGCAATAAAGGAAAAAATCATTTATTTTTTCAGATGGATCCAAAACGGTTTTACGGTACCAAAACTGTTGATATTCCAAATCAAAGTCGTAGTCAAGATGAAAATTTGTCAGACGACAACCTTTACCAAAACAGAACACTATTTTCTAAAGTTTTATTGGAAGAGTCCAGCGAAGATGAACAGATTGAGAGAGAAGTTGAGGATGTCATTTGTGAAACCGATTATTCTGATTGAAGATGATGTTCCCCTTTCAACCAAAGCTGCAGCGTACAAGAAAAAGAAAACAAACAAGGTGGTTCTTGAATGGGAAAAAAAACATATGAAGGTACCTGAGGAAGACAAATTATTCAAAGGAACTGAATCTTTAGGAATCGATATTTTGAATTTTGATGGTATTTTTGATTTTTTTAAGTTTTTTTTACTGATGAAATATTGGTGTATATAGCGGAACAGACTAATTTATATGCTATCCAATGTAGGCCTGAAAAACCAGCGAATATAAGCAAGGAAGAAATAAATATTTTTATTGGAATTTGCATATACATGTCTGTAGCACACCTGCCACCTACTAGAACTTATTGGAGTAGTTACACAGTACCTTGGGTATTACTGCAATAACCGAAGCTATGACATGCAATAGATTTGAAGAAATAAAACGTTTTATTCACTTCAATAATAATACAAAGCAGCAACATAATCGTAATAAGCCTGACTATGATAAGCTTTTCAAAATCCGTCTCTTTTTAGAAAAAATGCGAGAAAGATACTTACTTGTTCCAAAAGAACATCTTGCAGTTGATGAACTAATTATTCCTACAAAAGCTCGATCAACCCTAAAGCAATATAACCCGAAAAAACCTCATAAATGGGGTTACAAAGTATTTGTACTAAGTGGAGTATCAGGCTTCAGCTA
The DNA here is from genome assembly GCF_022605725.1 of Anthonomus grandis grandis. Classification (NCBI taxonomy): domain Eukaryota; kingdom Metazoa; phylum Arthropoda; class Insecta; order Coleoptera; family Curculionidae; genus Anthonomus; species Anthonomus grandis. Next base: position 33,006,881 of record NC_065552.1, read on the forward strand.
TGATTTTGATTTCTTTTCTGGACCAACTAAGTTGCAGGCTGATCAACCAGATTTTGGAGCAAGTAGTAATGTGGTAGTAAAACTGGCAGAGTCAGTTCCAAGGAATCAAAATTACAATTTTTTTTTGATAATTGTTTATCTCAGCAAAGAGGGCATTTTGCCTCTTGGTACTGTTCGCAAAAATCGAATTCCAGATTTTAATTTTCCTAAGGAATCTGCAATGAAAAAAAAAAGGAAGGGGCACGGTTGTTGAAAAAGTGGCTCGAGTGGATGATACAGATGTGTCTGTAGTTTCGTGGTTTGATAATAAAATAGTTACTACAATATCAACCTATGTAGGCAGTCAACCTATTTCTGAAGTGCAGAGATTTTGTAGAAAGGAAAAAAGCACATTCTGATCCCTCGTCCAAAGTTTATAGAAGTATACAATAATTATATGGGTGGTGTGGATCTTTTGGATTCCATGCTAGGCTATTATAGGATACTAATAGGATCAAAAAAATTTTACCTAAGAATTTTTTTTCATTTCCTCGACATGTTATGTTGTAACAGTTGTATTATGGAGAAGATCCGTTATAAGTACCAATTCTGACGAATGTTATTTGCCACTGGCTAAGTTCAAACTTGGATTGGCGGAAATTCTAACAAGATCTAATGTAATATCAAGAAAGCGGGGCAGACCTAGTTGCGCACTTCAGCCACAACTAGAATTAAAAAAAAAGGAAATATTCTTTTGCGCAAATACCTGATCTTCTGAAATACAAATCTTCCTGAGTGGTATGAAGATCGCCAGAGATGCAAATTTCAGTGTAAGGGTAAAACTCAAATTACATGTGAAAAGTGTAATGTCAGGTTGGGTTTAAATAAAGATCGAAATTGTTTTAACCGTTTTCACGTGGAATAATTAAATATTCTTAAGGTTTATATTTAGTTTAAACATATTTTAATGTATTTATAATGTTTTTGAATAAACACGTTTTCTGGTAATTTTTTTATTTTCTTTCCTATGGGAAAATTTGTGCTAAATCTGGCACATGTCAAAAATTAATTTTTTTTCAAAAACAAAACATTATTAATTTCTTTAAATATTTGTCTACTTAATCAATCACATATATTTTTTTCAACTTAAAATAAAAAATCATGCAGTAAGGGGTTAAACTGACTTACTTTAAGAAAAGATTTTATTAAATATTGGTTAAAATATCAGTTTTCCTCTGACGCGAACGCCACTGTGTTTAGATAAGCAATATGTCAATCTCAGCCGCTGAAGGGCCAATTCGTACATCAAAAACGGGAAGCTTTTAATAATTGCTCGAAAGAGAGAAAGAGACCTCTGATAGGAATTTCATCTAATTACGGCAGGCGCTCCCTTGGCGCGGTGCTCGTGGGCGTGGGGACCGTCGCTCAGCACCGAAACGGCCTATGGGCCCCTTTTATTCTTTGTTGTTGATTTCGGTCGATGTTAGGGAAGAAATCGCAATAAGACTCCATTAAATCGATATTGTGGTATGTGTGCCAGTATTTAGTTGGGATATACATACTTACTATACATCCCTACAAACGTATTTTGATATTTTTCGAATATTGTAATGTTTTCTCCAGAAATTGTACTATTTAAACAAATATTTTCTTTATTTAAACTTTACAATATATAATAAAATAGAATAATGATTACATTACAATGGGCTTAATTGGATGGTGGGAAGTTCAACAATCTAAGGTCGTTGCTCCACTTAATCAACTGCTCCATTAGAAATATATGTAATTGCAGATATGTGATAGCTTATTTTATCCATAGAAGAGAAATTACTCGAAAAAATTAAATTAGCCTAAGGTGAAGCTAAGGATAGGATGTAAAACAGGCATATATCCTGGCTCCTTATGTTTTTTCCGTAGTAATACATTATTTTCTAATAGATACTAAGGAGAAATTTCGTAATATGTATTGAGTAGATGTTTCCATACAGGAAATGGCTAAATCCGATGGCGCCTCGAGATCCAGCTTAGCAAAAATGTTATTAACAAAGAAAATGATCGATACTTGTAAGATCTCTACATTTTGCGCTACATGTCCTACCGCATAGCTCTACACCGCTTTATTGTTCATTTTGGAGCTGTCTGTATACCAGATGGTACCTCGGATTAGTAATGTAAGCCCATTGGAGTTCTGCCACTCGTCTCTCCCTACGATGTTGATTACAAAACCCTTGCAATCCACTATCATAGTGTGACCAGATTTGTATGACTAGTCTCATCAGCCTGTAGTTCACCAAGGACATATAGTGTATGTGCATTCCTCATTGACTTTGGTTAGGTTCAGTCTCAAGTCTCCACGTTGTGTTATATCCAGCCGATTTCTTTTTTTCGTAGCAATAGTTTTCTTGCATATTTGATTGAATTTGGGTATTTGATTTCTATTTCCTCACAACGCCATGGTATCGCTCTCTCCTATATTAAATAAAGTTAGAAAATCTAAAACAAACAGTAACTGGTGTAGAGCCGCATGCTATTTTTAATTATGACGAGACAAACTTAACCAATGACCCCGGTCAAAAAAAGATATTAACTAAACGTGGTGTTAAGTATCCCCAACGAATTTGTAATTCCTCAAAGAGTCTCTTATGATTTGTGGAAATGCAGCTGGTGAGCTTCTACCTCCTTATGTGGTGTACTAATCCAAGCATTTGTGGGACACCTGGACTGAGAATGGTCCCCCTGGTACGCGTTATGCAATTACTGCATCTGGTTGGTTCGAATCACAGACATTTGCAAATTGGTTCAGCACTCTCCTATTGCCCAGGCTTAAAAAAATTCAGGGAAAGAAGGTCGTTTTTGGCGACAATTTGTCTTCTCATATTAATGATGAAGCCCTCGATTTATGTCGAAGACACGACATTGATTTTGTATGTTTGCCTCCGAACAGCACCCACGTTACACAACCGCTAGATGTCGCATTATTTGCCCACATGAAAAGAGGCTGGAGAGACATTTTATCTCAATATAAGGAAATTCATGTAGGGAGTAGATCAAATGCACTTGAGAAACACCATTTTCCAATGCTTTTACGATCATTAATGGAAAAAATTCAAAAGAATAGCGCTGAGATATTAAAATCGGGATTTAGGAAATGCGGTATCGTCCCCCGCTCTTGGAGCGGTTAACAACAACTAAGCAATCTAATATGACAACTGCTAGCGACACAAATAAATCAAGTTCGTCGGATATCGAAAACACTTTCATTAAGTATTTAGAAGATAAAAGACAGGAAGCCACACAGTTTAAGCCACGTAGGAAGAAGAAAATAACGGTTTCAGCAGGATACAGTATTGCCCATTCTGAAATTAGTTTAACAGATCTAATTGGAGCATCTACATTCACACCTCTTGAAGCTGTTGAACCAGAAATCGTAGATGATTCAGAGGAGGACATTGTTTTGGACGACCACTTTCCACTAGGCAGGGATTCATCAGATGATGAAATAAATGAGATGCAAGAGATGGAAGAAGAAAAAGAATTTAATGAAAAACTCGTCTCAGGTTCTCTTGGAACAAATATTGTCGAAAAAGTCAAAAACTCTGGATTAGATGATGTTAAAAAAGTTGTTGGTGAGTACGTTTTATTTTCCTATGAAGATCATGTTTATCCTGGAGTGATAAGAGCAATAGAAAACGATGGAGCGATGATCAATGCTATGGCCAGATCGATAAAGTTTTGGAAATGGCCAGAAAGACGTAACGAAATATGGTATTCGTGGGACAACGTAATTGGCGCCATTAGCCCTCCCAACAAAATGTCCAAACGAGGATTGTCCCAGAATGCGACTAATTGTGGTGGGATTAGTTTTAAACGTTGTATTTTTACTATTATAATGTTATAATAAAGTTTGTTCATTTAAATTGTAGCAATTTTCTTTACTTTTATGCTTGTTTCATAAATATATGTAGGTAGGTAGATTTAAATTCACAAAACTTGGCCCACGAACATTTTTTCGCATTTAATTGGTGCAAAGTTTGAAATAATAAGGGTTTTCTATGCACCAGCAAGCATTTAGTAGCCAAATATTAATAAAATATTGATATTGATACTTTTTTGGGGTATACTTTGCACCACTAATAAAACTAGGTTGTTCTGTTGATTAGGCAATATACGTAACAAATAGCTATAATCAGAGTTATATTACAACCTGCTCAATTGATATTTATAATAAAAAGTTCAGATCTTCTTTCGAGTGACGTTACTTCCTAACTAATAAAATAAAACTAAAAAAAATGGTGCAAAGTAATCCCGTTTTACGGTACCCACTTTTATGACGTTATAAAGCCATTTTCATTTCCGGTTAGTATTACTCCTCGACATTCAGAGGGCGCCACCCAAGATGGCTGGCCCCGTCCTTGTCATCAACGTCAATGGAATTTTTGTCTGATTATTATGCAACACGCATTTCTCTATATTTGTGTTCTGTGTATGCAACCATCACTTCTCTAAAGTTGCTCGTTTTGCCATCTTTATTTAAATTGTCTTGAATATTTATTATATCATAGAGAAATGAATATTAAAAGAGTGTTCGATAGGTAGCCTAACCTGATCATCAAGTTCTAAAACTTAACCTAAAAAATTTAGTTCGGTTAGACAACATCGAGGGCCAACTTCTGTCATAATTGTCATTAGATTATCGATTTTCTTTCGTCCCTTCCCACCACCCACCTTCGCATCATCGATCGTCGCTATTGCTTATTCCTTTTTATTTTGGCGCCCATTGGGTGCGTTCTTTTGTTTTTTCTTAACAAAAAATAGTTAAAAATGTAGCTTTAAGTCATAAAAGTGTAATTTCATCATATAGACAGAAGCTTTTTTGTTGTTTTATTCTGTGGTTTCAGATCCCTAGGATGGGGTAAGTGCATTTTTTTTATCAAATAGTTTTCATTATGTTGTAGGTCACCTAAAATTGTTGTTTACCATTTTAAAACTGTCCTTATAATGTTATCACCAGAAAAATTCATTTTTAAATACAAGGCACCTACTTGTTCTAATACATATTATTGGCCTATTGAGGATTCATACAAAAATACAATTTTCTTTAAATTTCCTAAAAGTGACATTATTAGGAGGTCCAAATGGTTTAAAATACTTGGTTTAAGCCCAACCTCAACAAGGTATTATTTATGTCAAGACCATTTTGATGATATTTCATTTACTAGTACTATACATAGTCGTTTAAGAAAGTGTGCTCTCCCAATTGCTGGCCCAAGTATTATTTAAAATGCCCCAGTACTGGTTGAAGCACAAGTACCTTGGGAAAATACATTGACTTTATTACCTGCTGTCATAATCCAGCAATCTCAATATAATGTTCAGAATGCACATAATTATGCTAGGCCAATGGTCATTCACCCTAATTCGGAAAGAAAGGTTGTGGGAAGCATAGGGCATTTTGATGGAAAAAATGGCACAAAAAAACAGAGATTTAGTATGTTGAGTCAAATTTCTGAAACAAGGATTAAAAAACTTACTCCTAGAAAAAAAAATTATTATCTAAACAAAACCCAAAGCAACAGAATCTGCAAATTAAAAAGCCAACTGTTTTCGAGCAAACAAAAATTGAAAGCGGCATATCAGTTGTCAAAAACTCAAGTTTTTAAAGAACTAGAGGAAAATATGGATCCTTCAGTAGCCTCTTTTTTTCAAAATTGCTTTACAAATTTAAAAACAAAAAGACGAACATGGACAACCAAAGATAAGGTATATGCCCTAGCACTCTACAAAAGAGGTCCAAAATCATACAGGTTTTTAAAAAACAGTCTAGCTTTACCAAGTAAATACACCCTACAAAAACTTTTGAACTTTTTTTACTAAGTCTGACGAAAGGTATCATCAGTGCTTTGCTGCTAGGAAGTACCAAAAGCACAATAAGTGAAACAACTTCCATTCTACCAGGTCACTCCCAATAAACATTTTTGGTTTTATAATATTTGTCGCAACTGTTATATCACCTTCCTTATATACTCTACAGCTACATAAATAGTAACCGAAATATTTCCGTTACTCCTATAAACCTGTTAAAGAGCTTAAATGGGGAGTTTATAAGGGTATCGGCAACCCATACTTGGTAACGTTATAAACGTTTAAGTTGTGAGTCAACAGTAACCAAACTATTTCCGTAACCGTTATAAAACTTACCAGAAGAACCTTTAAAAAACTTAAGCGATATAAGCTAGTGTTGAAAATATTGTGGTTACTCTTATATACTTTGCCTATAAGAGTGTTCAAAATAGTTCTATCACTATTTTCTGTCATATGTCACTTGTCACTTTTCACGTCTTGTCAGACGTTTCTAAATAAAAATATGTTTTTTTCTCTGTTATACACATTGGCATACCGTTGTGGTTCTTTTCTGCCTCTCAAAAACAATAATACAATGACTTGTCACTTTGGTGACATGAGAATCATGAGATACTAGGTATAACAAATTAAAAATGGAGGAGACAGAAAATAATTTATTACCTTGAGATAATGGAATTAAGAGTAATTTGTATCTAAAAATGTATGTGCGAATGATTTTTTACTGTAAATGTAACTAATTCACTTTGAAAAAATATAGGGGCCATCAAAATACCTAGTATTTTTTATATTGCATTTAGATATTAATGAAATCATAACCTTTAATTTTTTTAATATTACACAATTTATTGTCGGGTGCCTTTGTTTCGTGAAATAGTTGAACCATAAATAGTAAAATCGTGATAAATTTCTACAAAATAAGTGAAATATATGGATTTTTCGGTACTTCTTTTTTTATGTTTATGTTGATTTTTCAAAACAATCATGGCGGAAGTCTAAGTAACGTTATATACCATTTCGAAAACATTATGTCACTCAAAGAGCTGTTAAATAACTATTAGTGATGGTATATAACTTAACGACCTATAAGACACCTTTATATAACCCTATGACTACAGGCACGCAAAACGTGCCGCGAATAGAAAGATTAAGGACACTCACTTTACTTCAAATAATTAAGTTTTGACCAAATTTGATTTTTTCCTAATAAATACGAGACCTCAGCTAGCTAAAGTAATGTTTAACATAATTAAGTATATTTTCTCTTCTCAAATATGTTCTCTTCCAAAATATGATTTATTTCCTCAACAAAAGGCATCAAAAACCTTTCAACATTGGGTGGTTTGCTATACTATAATACTATAAATACCAATTGCCATTAGCTTTAATTGAGGTATTTCAAAAAAATTAAACAGTATTGGCCAGAATTCGTCCTTACAGCTTTTATATATTGGCAACCCGTCTATGTTAATATTCAAAGAAATATTTGATATCTTCTAAAGGCTCTCTTGGCATTGATTTAAACAAAATCCAAGGCCTTGATGCTAATAGTATCCATTTTCTCCCATTAGTTGAATTGAAATTATTGTAGGAGTTCCTAACAATGTTCTTGGATTTGTTGGTAATATATTTGGTAAACGTTTGTTAATAATTCTCATTATTAACAAACGTTTTTCTTTTAACGCTCTCTGTGTAATATTAAAAGTACATGCCTATTTTTGAAGATCATGCTTAAATTGTTCATTTTTTTCTCGTTCCAATACCTCCTGCTCTTCATGGCCTAAAACATCGTCATCGCCAAGTTCAACTAACCATTTATCAATATTCTCGTTGTTACTAGCTCTTTCTGCACAATCTTCCAGAGATTCATCATAAGGTACTGTTGGAGATTTTGGAACTTCTACTGTAGGCCCTTGTGGATGCTTCGCTAAACTGATAGGGTTTACATATTCTTTCTCGGATAAAAACTTTTTTTCATCACCAGTCAGAATTTTGCTAAAATTTTTTGCAACTTTGCGACGAAAAGAAGTGCTAAACTTAATTTTTTCCAATTATAACTCATATTTAATAGCAACAACTATAAACTAATTTTTGCTTGTTAAGTAGGTACCTAGTTACCTTATTATTATTTACATCATAATAAAGTAAAAAAATAAATTGGTTATTTGATTTTTGTAAGGTTATGTCATTAAGGGTATATAAGGGTATATAAGGGTAAAATGTATTACCAAAGCTTAGTTTTATAAAGCGGACAACCATCACTAAGAGTGATATAATTTAATTTGAAAAACATTAACTTTTATAAGAGTAAACAAGAACACTCGTATATAACTAAGGTAACCGAGTTATATAAATAGGGTTACGTCAAACCTTATATAAACTCTTTAAAATTACCATAAGTAACGGTTACTAAAAGTTTTATAAATTAGTGATGGAAAACGCTATATCACCCCATTATATATCCGTAGGTTATAGTAACACTATAAACATAAAATATTGCTAGAGTAATTTTATAAAACCCCAAAACTTGCTTATATATCTTTGTTACCTTTATACAACCCTTATATATCTTGTATGTTACTATAAGTTGCGGCAAATGTTTATTGGGCTACTCAAGGAGGTACCTCACCTCGATAAGATGGGAGTAAGTTCCAGGGATTCTCCCTGAATATTTAAGAAAAAGAACCGATGACATCTAAAATTTAGGGTATACATCAGTGTCAACTAATTTTAATATCATACTCTCCATAAAGAATATTTTAATTACAGGGTTAGTTTTTATATATTACCACTCCCCTAACATTTTTGGGTACCCTCTGTACAAGAAAGTAGGTAGTAAACGTAACATTTTTAGGGCATATTTTTGAGAAATATAGTTCTTATGTCTATAAATAATTAATTTATAAATTTGATAAATTGTAATTTTTGCATCATATCCTCAAAATGTAGAAAAAGCAAAATACATACCATGGACAGTGTTGTGCTAAAGCAGCACAAAAGCAAATTGTATTAGGATCCCTTTTAAGACAATAAATTATAAACTTGCTTTACAATTGACTATAATTCTACCCCTACCCTTGTTAATTTGTTGATAACAGTGAAATTAACATTGTTAGTATCGAGCATTTAATTCTCAAAATAGGACTTAATATATTATACTTAAAGCTCTAAAATATTGTCTTACATAATTGACCCATTAAATATTTTTTTGATAGCGTATTGGGCTGTAAAATCTCTTTTACATTCTCTAAAAATCAATGAAAAAGTGCCTTATTAATAATTTATTTTTTTGAAGGGCCTAAATGCATTAACGTAACAGCTTAAAAGCAAATTTGATGAATTTAATGTCAAAAATACTAACGAATTCAATTAAAGAATGTAAAAAATAATCTTAAGTTATAGTTCAGTTCAGAGATCTATTAGAATCTTTGATGTGCCGCGAATAGTCCGTGTGCCGGTGTTGCTTGTATTGTCCCATGACATGCATGTTTAAATCGGAAAATTTTATGTAAATGGAGTCATAAAGTAATATTCTAAGCGATATTTAATCATTCCATTAAATAAATAAATGTTTTAAGCATTTTTCTCAGAATTTATAAATTTGATTCGTAAAATTTTACTAAATGCGCCCACGTACTATTTTGTTAGATGCCTGACCCTAGTCGCAGCCAGTCAATCGTGAAAAGTTGCACAGGTCCGGCCTTAAAATGTATTTGTATTTAAAACTTTATTATTCGGGATTTTTGGGTTTAGTTTTATTAAGTTAGAAATTGAAGATAGTTGATAGCAAAATAATATTTAATTTTACTATAAGATTTAAGTACGTAAAATAAGTTTAACCAAACATTTTAATTTAATAAATTTAGTTTTTAGCGCCATCAATGGGGTGTTTATAACAAGTGATGAGAGAATAGGTGGTACGAATTACTTAGGCCCATTTATTCTGTGTATTAAGGCATTAAATATTTACTGTTTGACAGAAAAGGGTAAAATGTTTTGGTTTGTCTTGAAATTTTATATATTTCCTTTTTTTGGGTATTCAGATTTATTTTTACTTGGTGGTGATTATTAATGGGGATTTTGGCTGCCATATACAATGTCCTTTATTATTGTTTTTTTTTTAATTAATACATATTATGATATATTATTATAATAATATACTCGTGAAAACCCTATCCCTACTATATTTCGTACCAATCTCTTTTGATAAAAAGTAATTATGTAGTCAGAAAAGTGGAAGTATATTTTTTTTAAATAAATTTTTACATTAAAAATCATCTAGCGGTCTATAACTTATGCGTTTAAAAGACACAAGTTTTACTTGTAAAAAACACACTTTACATCCTGAATGTAATATTTATTAATTTGTTTGCCTCATATTTAGTTATTGTGTATAATAGGAGAGATTAGGTGAAAATTAACAAAGATAAATGCTTATACTAAAAACTAAAAATCTTATATAAGACACTACATTTTAAGTATACTGAATCCTAAAACTACACTGAGGATACTAAATACTTTTATAAATTTAACCAGTCTTTTGAATCTGGCCCAAAAAACTAATACAATTTTCTAAATTCTGTTTTTTTGCCTTTGTTCTTTAGCAGTTTCTTCCATTAAGGAAGGAAACAGTTTCTCTGTTGCTGCTATGGATTTCAACTTCATCTCGCACATCAGCATATGGATACTAAAGCATTACATTATAATTATATTCTTTATTGTGTCGCTTAAGGACAAACAGGGGCAGTAAGCTGAAAAACCCAAAACTTTAAACTTGTTTAATTAATAAAAATGTGTCGCTGAAGGGCATATATTGCTGCATGTTGTCAATGAGCCAAAAGATAAGATTGGAACAAAATTCGTGATAGGGACTTGATCAGTTGACAGCCGTTTTCCATAAACCCATTCAATTTTGTTTACCCATAAACACTCTATTATTTAAATGTTATTTATGAAAAAACGTTTGAATTTAAAAATGTATCAATATCTTTTTGACACATAAGTTTATCTCTATCTAGCTCATAAAGGAATCAGATAAGTATACTTTTATCTCATATAAATGTTGACAAATTATTATGTTTTTACAGGCACTCCTGAAATAAAAATTCCAATTACTTGACTTTTATAAAATGGATTTTAGTAAGTTCTTTAACAAAAACTAAAAAAGCCTTCAGAGTAGTCCATAACTCGTTCATTTCAAAATTAAATCAATAGAACCCTAAGATATTAGGGTACTAACCAGAAACAAATTATTTTGTCTTTTACAGCCACCCCTTGAATAAAAATGCAATTTTCTTGGCTCTTAATAAATGGATTCTAGTCATTTCTTCAAAAAAGAATAAAAAAACCTTTAAGTAGTTCATAAATCAATAACGGGAAAATTTTGACTGTTAGAACTCAAGGTATAAGTAAGATGCCAATAAGAGACAAATTTTTTAGACTTTTAGTTATTAAATTTTAGTTATTTTTATAGAAAAGACTAGGAAAGTCTTCAAAGTAGTCAATAAATCAATAATAACAAAATTTTTACTACTAGAATTCAAGATATTGGCGGGCCAATAAGAGACAATTTTTTTTTTCTTACAGGCACTCCTGGAACAAAAAATCCAATTTTTTGAATTTTAATAAATGAATTTCAAGCGTTTCTTCAGAAAAGACTAAAAAACCCTTCAGAGCAGTCCATAAATCAATAATTTCAAAATCTTGACTACTAGAACTCAAGATATTATTGTGTCAATAAGAGACAAATTATTTTATTTTTTACAGGCACTCCTGGGATGAAATTTCAATGTTCTGGGCTTTTAGTCATTTCTTTAAAAAAGACTAAAAAAATCTTCAGAATAATCCATAAATCAATAATTGCAAAATTTTGACATTTTCCTTCTTGAAAAAATTCCTGTGGTTTTCAAGTAAGAAAAAAATTTAATTTTTGTTGTAAATTTCTTCGTCAAAAAAATTCCTAGACAATAACGAAATTTGATCCTCAACTGCGACAACAGAAGGAACTAAGCTGTAAAAGACAAAATTTTAGACTTATTTTCTTAATAAAAACAGTGTTTTTCTTACTATAGCAAAAAAGGGTTTTTCCCAGAGAATGGTGGAAGAAGTTATAATACTAAAACAAATCCACAAACACAAATAAAAAAACACACTTTCTCACAGTAAAAACTGCAAAAAATTTGGACGAATACAGGTTAAATTCTAAATTCACCACTTTCATAAAAGGGAAAAAAAGAAAACCAGCAAAACCCATCAAATAATAATGATCTCACCTGACCTCCCTCCCAACTATTAAAGGTGATAGACCCATCCTTAAAGATTTCTTTAAAAATACGTCAAAAGTAATACAAAAACAGCCCATAAATTTATCTGGGTACGGCCCCGTAATTCTCAAAATCAGTGGGATAGAGAGAGATACACAATTACTTGCACAGCCTAAAGTAGGAATCGCCAGAACGCAGATGTTTTATCTTTGTTTAATAGACTGGCTAAAAAGAGGTGACAAGTCTGTGAGTGCTGGGAGTGTTTAAAATATTTTGTAAGATGCTTGGATTTTAGTCCGCGGTCAAATTTTTTTATATTATTTTCTTGTGATATTATTTTCTTTCTAAAAATTGACATTTTCGAAAGAAAAATAAAAAATACTATAAAACATGGGGTTTTACATATATTTAAAATGATTTCATAGATAAACAATAGAAAGTTTTTCCATTTAAACATGTATATCGTGCGACAATAAATACGACATAGGCGCACGGACTAGTTACTGCGGCATCTGCGACACATCAAAGATTCTAATAGATCTCTGAACTGGACTTTACATACATTATCACTCTTAGCCTCTTCAAAAATTAAATGAATACACTTGCAATGTATTCTAATGCAATGTAATTGATTTAATGGGTCAATAATTTTAAATTTCGCGACGAATTTCATTGACGGATCGGTATTACAGTAGACTACTTTACCGACTGTGACAAATGTCAATTATTTTAGTTCGGTTAGACCGCATCCGTGATGCTGCAATCGAGTTTAGGGTAAAGATGGTGCCTACTTGTTACTATGGGATTGAACCCTCTTATACTTTTAATTACTCTATATATTATATTCATTATTCATGTTTACATTTAGGTGAGTTGTTCTCTTGGAGAATCTTGCAGAATAATTATTATAGGTGACTAAAAAACCACCCGAAAATCCCATAAGCCCAAATGGCCCATTAATGCATCAGCTGCAATAAAATATAGAAATTTTAACTGAGAGTACTCGAGACTCGTTATATCCGACAAAAGCTGGCAGAATACGACCCGGCCGTAGAACGGTTTATATACCTGAAATATATAAGGGGGAAAATAAATACATAGCCGGTCTATGTATTCTTTCCTTCTCTGTCGCACAGCTGTGAACAAAACGCATCAGTCTGCCGCACGAGATCGGAGAGTGCTTTAGTGGATCCGTCCGTACGCCGTGGAAAAATCGCGTTTTCTTGTTTGAACGACATGGAAAATTACCGTGAGGACCGTCGGGATCCGATAAGGTGTCCGTTCTATATAGAGTTTCATACATTTTAACTGTCAACAGTCTCAGAAATACGCGAAAAACCGGTAAAATGTGTCCGGTTTAGAGGTTATGTCTCTCGATAAGCTTTAAATTTGTATAGTTTACGAAGCGGGCCCTGTTTAAATTAGTCGCTTTTGTTTTTTTTATTCAATTGTTTGTTGTTTATATTAGAGCCCCGTTTAAATGTATTTGTTTGTAGTAAAGTGAAAACACTAGCAAATCATTTTTATCAATAATTAATAGAAACAAAAATTAATTCCTTTATTTATTTAATAATCAATTAAATAATTTATTAATAGTGGGCTCTGGTGGTGATACGATGTGACAGCAGTGAAAAAAAAAAACAAGAAAGTGCTTTATGTGTTTAATGTGTTTTCTCTGTGGAATATACCAACATTTTGAGGATTATGTGTAATAAAACGGAATTCTAATAGCAGAGGCAGGTAAATAATCTCTTGTTTGGGCTTTAAGGCTTTTACTTTTAGTTTTATTACCGTTTTTCGCCAGAATTATTTTCGTAACAGTTGAATGCTGTCAGAATGCTAACATGACAAACCACAAGCTTATATTTAATATAATATAATAATTAGTTACTAAACCTGCATGCAATTATATTATTTACATGTAAAATTAATACAATTTACCCATCACAGTAGGTAGATATTTACATTGCATTAAAGGCTTCTAATAGGTATATAATTAATTATAAGTAGTGCTGGTGTTGTACTTAAATACTGGTCCATGAGTTTTTTTTTTTTGGTTTTGTAATGGGATACCTATTACCTTATGACATGCTTTAAATGTAAACTTGCTAGTTTATTCATAAAAATAAATTATTGATTATCATTTACATTTTTAAGTTTAATGAAATATTAAGAAAAACAAAGGAACATAAATATTGAAGGTTGCCTCATTGTATTTTTATTTAATTCCTGAGAATCTAGAGAGTAATTCTTGTAATTTAATAAACATACCTGCAATATCCCTTGAATGTTTTTACTTTTTTAATATTGAGTAGGTACCTACATTGAGATTTCTAAAAATTGATACTTTTTTAATTGGATTTTAGATTTTTGTTATATTTAGAACATAAACTACAGAACAAAAATGAATAATTAAAAATCTCTATTAAAAATGTTCTTTTTAATCATTTATTTCTTTCTTTTAATTTTAATTAGGAAGACTTTTGCAAAATAAACAAAAATCCATTTTTTTTAAATACTTTTTAAAATTCAATTTTTAATTAGAATTCCAATCATAAAAAGCCTATAGTGAATCTCAAAACATGCTTATAATGTTTAATGGTCTTTTTGCTTCACTGTAAAAAGAAGTAGAACCAACTAATGTAATGTAAAATGTTAATTGACTGTAAAGTATAATGTTTATAGATAAAAGGTTTTTTACCCTAAGGATGGTCTAATATAGGTGGAAACGTTGGCAGTATTATAATCTAAAACCTGAGTTTTATTTGCCCCAGATCCAACTCACTTAGCAAGAAGCATAAAATATTTTTGGGTCACAAAAAAAAAACAATTTATAATTTGGTGGAATTTTGATATTTCTATTAAAATGAAATTAAGGAACAATGCAATGTAAAGAT